>NC_064261.1:10467500-15267500 GCF_003254725.2 Canis lupus dingo
AGAGAGAGAGGCAGAGACACAGGCAGAGGGAGAAGCAGGCTCCCAGCAAGGAGTCAGATAGGGGACTGGATCCCAACCTCAGTATCTTGTCCTGGTCAAAGGCAGATGCTTAATCCCTGAGCCACCTAGGCATCCCAGATAATTTATTTGACCTTAAATTAATCAGATTTCAACTAGCTTTCCATGGTTTTACATTTTCATCAATTTTTCCTGCTGGATGGTAAGTTTCTTGTTTTTACCTTTTGCGTAGTTAGGTTGATCTTTTGAGCAACACAAGGGTTCATTGTTTCTGTTTGCATTTGTGGATTTTGTTTTGAATATGTACTGCATCAACAAGGCAAGGGGAGACCTATAAAGGAAGGTGTTTTGAGAGAAGTATCACTTCCCATTTGCTCTCTCATTCCTGCCTGCCTTCTTTTCATTCTATTTCCAACTCTTCCATGTAAACAATTTCACTATTGTCTGTATAATTTGAGGACTGAAAAAGAGAAAGAACAAAACAACCTGGCAATACCTTATATCAGAAAGTAAAACAGCCCATAGAATAAAATAGGAATTTATAAATTCCTACTGGCAATAAACAAACACATTGAGAAAGAAAAAACTTTTCTCCCGCAGAGTACAGTTGTAATAGGTAAATGATGAAGAAATGATGGAAGAGAAAAACTCACAATTCAGTAATCATAAAAATAACCACTGTTTAAATCAAGAATTTTTAATTGATGAAAGTAGCGAGTGTACGTTAGAGAAGAAACAGGATATTTAGAGTTATAAAATATCCTCCATGAAGTACGTATCAATTACATGAGGCAAAATCTTACTGGATCTTACATTAAATCACAGTATCACATCACGTTTATTTCCTGATTTTGTTAGAAGAGGCAGTTGGTTAGGTTCTGACAGGATGCCTGGAAGTCAGCAACCAGGAAATCATGGCCAGCTGTTGGGAAAATCAAAGGCCTCATCCTGGCAGCAGCCCACAAGAAGCAGGATCAAACTAGCCATAACAGGAAACTTCTGACCAAATTAGGAAGAAAAAGAGCAGAAATCCTGTTTCTTGACTCAAGTAATAGTCTATCCTTTAGGTAACAACTGTCAATAAATGATAGAAACCCAAGCCCCAAGGATCACTTCCCTCTCTCTCTCTCTCTCTCTCTCTGGAACTTGAGCTCGCTAACTTTTCTATCTGGAGTGTATACTTTTTCACTTTAATAAACTTTACCCCTCGTGTAACTTATCCCCTGCATTGCTCGTCTGTCCTTGAATTCACTCTAGTGACAAGACCAAGAATCTTTGGCAAGTCCTTTGGTGCTGGATGGGTCAAGGCTTCTGGGCCTGGGTCTCCCCAATTCACCTGGCAATGTATTTTCTTAGGAGATAAACTTAGCATAAAGTAAAGGGGCATTGTGCCTGCAACCTTCACACAAGTGATTGGAGGGAAAATCATTCACTCAATCAGTGTATCTATCTATTGACTGATAGATACACACACAAAGGGAGGGCAAATATGGTAAAGTATTAATATTTGAGGGTCTGTTTAAGGATATTGTCAGAGAGGAAGACTCTCTGCCCTATAGTCCCAGCTGGACTTAGGATCAAATTGACATGATACAGATTAACAAGAGAAAATCAAACTTAATAGGTATATGTGTGGGAATCCAAACAGACATGAGATCCTGAAGACAATGAGACAACAGGAAGCTTGGATAAGCTAAGAGGAGGAGGCTGAGGACACAAAGGGTAGGAAGACCATACCAAGAAGGTGAAAGTGAAGTGAGAGAGTGAGGTTCTTGCCTCATGGAGTCCAAGAATGAATCTCAAGGACGGAGGAGAGTGAACAAAGCGATGGAATCTTATCAAACAAGGATATAGGAAAAATTCTCAGGAGTGAGGGGGGCCGACAGGATTGCCGATGTGGATCTCCACTGACCGTCTTTTATTTAGAACTGACCAAGGAGCCTGTGGCCTTATCATTCTTGTGAGGTCTTGGTTTGAGTAAGAACTGGTGATAACATCTTTAATGGCTTACTTCTTCTTTGGAGTCTGGTTATTCTTTGTTGGTCACAATGTGACTGCCAAAAAGACCCCACCTCTGATGCCCAGGGCAGGGTGGTCTGTTTATTCTCTTATCTCTGGTTTCATTATGCCTCAGCACTTCTGGTATTTCTGTGAGCCTGATCCTTTAGTCCCCTACTTAGCCCCACCTGTCCCTTACTCAATGAGACCCTTCAAATGTATATAAGTGGGTGATAGGGATCCCTGGGTGGCGCAGCGGTTTAGTGCCTGCCTTTGGACCAGGGCGCGATCCTGGAGACCCAGGATCGAATCCCACGTCAGGCTCCCGGCATGGAGCCTGCTTCTCCCTCTGCCTGTGTCTCTGCCTCTCTCTCTCTCTCTCTGTGACTATCATAAATTAAAAAAATAAATAAATAAAAAATAAAGAAAAAAAAATAAGTGGGTCATATACTTGGGGGATGATTGTCAACATGTATCTGGAGGTGGGGAGGGGATGTAGAGATAAAGGAAGTTTCCAAAGAAATTTTTATATGTTAAAGTAGACTTAGAGGATCCTGGGGGTTGAGTTGGGCTAAAATCACCTTTTGCTCTTAGTGAAGTGTCAACAACCAGGCAGTTGTGCTCCTAGGAGAATGTCACTCTGCCCACCTCAAGGACTTGCCAATGGGCTGCAAGTACTAAGATTTTATTAATTTTTCTTCTGTCTTTTTTCCCACATCAAAAGGAGATGTTTGGAAAAATGATTTCTCTATTATGCAGATGAATTCCTTTGGTAAAGAGGCCTCTGTTAATACTTCTCTTCCTGGGACACCTGGATGGCTTAGCAGGTTCAGCATTTGACTCTTGGTTTTGGCTCAGGTCATGATCCCAGGGTCATGATCACAGGGTCATGCTCCCTGTTCAGCGGAGAGTATGCTTGGGATTTTCTCCCTCTGCTCCTCCCAACTTTCTCTTTCTCTAAAATAAAATATATAAAATCTTAAAGAAAAATACTTCTCTTCAGTTGCAGGCTCTCCTTTACAATGTAAATTTGAGTAGTTATATTGGAGGCAGATAATCTTTCATGCATCTGCTGGGTTTTTATTACTTTTCACTGGAAATGATCTTTTAGCCAAAGTGGCATGTTTTGGGGTGTCTCTTCCTGCACTCCCTTAATATACAAGATTTTGTGTTCCTTTTCATACTTTTGGTAAGTCTGGAATTACTTCAAAGGGAAAGATCATATAAAAATAAAATCAGTGACTGAGAATGGACAGAGTGTTTAGAACTTAGGACCAAGTCATAAAAAAAAAAAAAAAAAAAAAAAAAAAAACAAAAACACTTAAATGTAATAAATAAATAAACAAATTAACTAACAGGAGCGTGTGATTCTAAATTTTGCAGCTTCCAATTATGTATAATTTATGCAATGGACTTATTTAGGTCTTTACATTTGCCTCCAGCTGGAAAGTTGTCTTTTCATCACAGTCTGAGGTTTGTTCTGTCTTTTCCTCATCATTCGTTCTCTATTTTCAGACTCATGTGCACTTTAGTTTTCTTGTTATCAACGTGCTTTAATTCCTTGGGTAAAAATTCACATATATATATCTTTGTATGACTTGCATATTATTTCTTACATTTCTCTTTTTTATATTTAATAGTTAAATATTTGATTTTATCTACATTCTCACCATCAAAAAAGTAGATTTATTTAGAATCATTTTTATCAAAGGAAATGAATCTCTACAGCAACAATATCTTCAACAATTAGACAACAGGATCAATAGCATCTCTTTTTTTCTTCTCTGTGCCGGGTACTATTTGATCATTCCCCTGGAAATTAAGTAATAGTGCTGGACATTATCAATTTATCGTATCACAGAGTTTATTTAGTTAACTGATGGTGGCAAGTAGAAAAGCAGGCTGTCATCCTTTAATACACGACCTTTGATTCTATGTGCTTTATTTTCATTGATAGTAGCACCAAGAGCTACTCCATTTGGTTGGTGAGTGTGAGCAATGAAGCTTAGGAATTTTTGCTTTTTCTTTGACATTCCCAGTGAAGATGATTACATGAGAAATATTCACTGAATCTCACAAACTGCTTTGTCAATTGGGAATATTTTCTTTAATACAGTATTTTATTGTTTATTTTTGTTCTTTGTTAGATCATACCCTTAAATTTTGAGATTGTGTGGTGTGTGTGTGCCTGTGTGGGCCTTAAGTCAGAGATTACTATTAAAAGCAAAAATAATAAGGCACAGTTGTACATTTTCTATTTTATTCTCAGTGTAATAGCCTCTGCTGGATTTGATTCACAGTAAAGAATAGGTCTCTTGGTAAAAGGAAGTGGAATACTCCTGTGTCCCCAGCAATTGCTTCAGACTTTTCTAGTTTTGAATCCAAACAAGTAGTTTTTCCAAATCACATCTACATTTTCTTTTTAACACCGAATTCTTATTTCATAAAAAGAGCTATATGGTTATTCAATCTTACTCTACTTGCAAATTGCGTTTTAGTTGAAGTATGTCTCAGAACATTTTCTACTTATTTTCTAGAACATTGGGAAAGATAAATTGAATATTTTTGATAAGTAACCTCTTTTGATTCCATATAAATTACAATATATTGTGGCCATTATATATTTTAGCATTCATTAATTTCCCCACCATATTTCCTTCTCCTTGTTCTTTTTTTTTTTTATTCTTGTCAGTGTTTAGACTTTGTTTCTTAATCCACGGTTAGTCTGTCATCTTCCTCTTGAGTCCTAAACTTAAGCTATTCCAATAGTAATACATTTTAAACTATTTATCATGCATGCATATATATCAACTAATAATTTTACCTTAAATGAGTCTTTTGGTGTTTCCATTATTTTATCTTTTTTCCTCTGATTAATCAGAGCAATGGCATTTTAAATATTTTAAAATATTCAAATTGTACAAGACCTGAAAATACACATGAAATGGAAATTGCGTTCTTTATATTAATATGTATGTGCATCTAATGAGTTTTAATGAATGTGCAAAGGTCATTTCAATTGATTGTTGATTTGAGTAGTTTTTCTTCTAAGGGATTTGAGAGAATTGTATTCAAATAGAGTGGATTCATATAATTATCAAAATACTGTAATAGTGAATATTATGATATTAAAATATGATTTTCATGGTTTAACAACAAATGTTTTGTCACAAAGTCACAACTTTGAAATTATAAGTAAATTTAATGATTTAATATAAGTTAATTTGAATTGCATATGAGTTAGAGGGAAATTTTTCACTGTGCAAATGGCAAGCCATGAAGAGAATGAAATAGCAAAAAAAAATTAAGAATTCTCACCTGATCATAAACAAGTGAATCAAAAATTTTCTAGAGAACACAGTAAATACTTACATGTCTTTAATACCATAAATTATGAGATTGGTTACTATAAATCAATGCATTTTCAAATTTCATATGCTATGATAGATGAGAATTACTGTTATAAACTTTTCCCAAATTTTAGATTTAATAAGGCAATTTGTTCAAGTAACTACCAATTAAAAATTTCATAATTTGATACAATATGAGTATTGCAGCACTGAGAATTCTCTAAATTCTGGGTGATTGTCTGCATCACATTACTATAATGCTTATGTCACTTTTATCTATGATACATCAGTGTAGCTTTGTTGCTTTTACCATTCAAAAGAAGACTCTATTGCACACCAAGATGGAACTGGAGGGTATTATGTTGAGTGAAATAAGTCAATCGGAGAAGGACAAACACTATATGGTCTCATTCATTTGGGGAATATAAAAAATAGTTAAAGGGAATAAAGGGGAAAGGAGAAAAAATGAGTGGGAAATATCAGAAAGGGAGACAGAACATGAGAGACTCCTAACTCTGGGAAACGAACAAGGGGTGATAGAAAGGGAGGTGGGTGGGGGGTGGAGGTGACTGGGTGGCGGGCACTGAGGGGGGCACTTGGCAGGATGAGCACTGGGTGTTATGCTATATGTTGGCAAATTGAACTCCAATAAAAAAAAAATTATTAAAAAAAAAAGACTCTATGGCACACCAAGAGGATATCAAAGGTATTGCAGTAAAGATGTGTGAGGAATTGAAACTATAATAAAGGAACATAAATGAAAATAAAAACTTGTCATAAACCTATGGCCAAACTTTTCCTGAATCCCCAATATTATAGGATTTTTCTAATCACACTGGAGTATTCGTTTATATAGCAACTTCAAATGCTAAAAATCCCAGCATAGTTTCTATGTCATCGTAAACAGAGTAGCTATCCTGAGTGGTTTAGAATCAAGTTAAACAATCAATATTTCACGGGAATGTGGGATTCCTGTTTACTTTTATAGGTTTAGCTTTATCATCCCCCTGCCCCAAGTGAAATATCTGTGTTCATTGTATTTAAATAGGTTGCCATTGGGTGAATGTCAACCTCCTTCTATGACCTCATGGTGAAAAATGCCAATTGTTGCTACCATCCTATAATTTAATATATGAGATATTATTCTAGAAAAAAACAATAAGAAAGATATTAAAAAGCAACAAACAGATGTTTGCATTGAATCATATATAACACAAATATCTTTTGTCTTTTATCATAATCTTTTCCAAACATTCTTTCATTTATTCTTTCCAGGCTTAAGAAATATTCACAGGCTTTGACCCAGTTCTAAAAACAGTCGCCAAGATAGAGACTTACTTGCAGGAAGTTTATTGGTGCATGTGTTTGGAAACAAAAGGAAGGAGTAAATAAATCTGGATTGGACATAATGAAAATCTGAACTGCAGTAAAGTCGCAGAAAATAAAACAAAACAAAAACTTCAGTCTATCCAATGGGGAGCGCTGGAACTGGGATAGCATTTTAGAATTGCTTAGAATTGAATCAAGGGGAATAACTTTTATATGATTCTATGACCAGAGGATGAGTGCCAGCCACCAGGAAGTGCATACAGTGCATACACTTGGGTGACATCTTTGGTCAAAGGCAATGCACAGGAAGAGAAACAGCCATAGGCTGGGGGAATGAGTACCTTAGTCTTAAAGATCTTGACAACTGACCACAAACTCCCTAGATTCATGTTCTTTCTAATCAGAATTGATATGTGAAATCTAACACACACACACACACACACACAAATGAATAAACAAAAAGCAGAAACAAACCTGTGAATACAGAAAACAAACTAATGGTTGCCAGAGAGGAGGAGGGAATGGGCAAAATGGGTGAAAAAGAGAGGAGGTTTCCAGTTGTGGAATGAATAAATCTCTGGGATAAAAGAGACAGCATAGTGAATACAATCAATGATACTGTAATAGTGCTGTATGGTGATAGATGGTAGCTACAGTTTGGATGAGCATCGTATAATGTATAGAGAAATAGAATAACTCTCTTGTACACCTGAAACTAAGGTAACATTGTGTGTCAACTCTACTCACATAAAAAAAGGTAAAAATAAAAACATCAGAATTTAAAATTTTAAAATTTAATTTAAAAATCCCATCTTGATCTCCTCTTAAATAGTGTTGTTCTCAGTATTAGAACATCTTGTGTTAAACGTAATAAAGTAAAACAATATGGCTTGTTGATATTTGTCTTAATTTTCTTTCAACTTCGAAACAAGTTAAGAAGTAGGGCTATAAAGGAGGTAAAAGCAAAGGCATAGCAGGAATTCAATGCAAGACATGTTCTATTTAGACCCCATTCCTCAGGTTCTGCTGCGTGCCCCATTTTAGAGGTTTTGATATTGTGACTCCACATGCCAAGGACAACAAACAAGGTAGATTTTTGTGTCTATAGTTTGTGGGCAGGAGATGCTATTTCACTTTCCAACATCAGGGGTCTGTGCCTTAGAATAAAGGAAATACTCAATCCACTCCCACCCAGTCTGAACCTGAGCCAATGGTGTTACCCTTTCTCTCTCTCTCTGTCTCTCTGTCTCTCTCTTTTTTTTTTTTAATTTTTATTTATTATTTATGATAGTCACACAGAGAGAGAGAGAGAGAGAGAGAGAGAGGCAGAGACACAGGCAGAGGGAGAAGCAGGCTCCATGCAGGGAGCCCGACGTGGGATTCGATCCCGGGTCTCCAGGATCGCGCCCTGGGCCAAAGGCAGGCGCCAAACCGCTGCGCCACCCAGGGATCCCTGTCTCTCTCTTTAAAGATTTTATTTATTTATTCATGAGAAACACAGAAAGAGAGGCAGACACATAGGCAGAGGGAGAAGCAGGCTCCTCACAGGGAGCCTGATGTGTGTGTGGGGAGGGATTTGATCCCAGGACCCCAGGATCACACACTGAGCTGAAGACAGACGCTCAGCTGCTGAGCCACCCAGGCGTCCCATATCCTTTCTATTCTGTAACTCTCGTCCTAATATTTTCTTCCCCATTTATTTGCTACTCTTTCAATATAGAGCTCACAATTTCATGACACTTTTCCACTTTATTGCAACTTTACTGGCTCTCTTTCTCCTTGAGTGTATAGCTACATCTTCCACCATTCCTCTTTGCCCCCAATGAGACATTACTATTTTTTTCGAGGACTAAGGCACTCATCATTCCTTTCCATGCTATCCTCTACTATGGTCCCTTTGATTTTGCTTCAGCAATTACACCTGCTGTCTTACATCTCAAATGTATCAGCCAGATACCATCTTTCCCCTTAAATGCAATCACGATTAAGTCTATTCCATCCTATTACAATGATTTAAATGTCATTTCTTTAGCTATTGCCTTTTCAGGATACTGTTCCATTTATTTTCTTATCTTCACTGTCAAATTCCTAGGAAAATATAATTTTCACTTGATACTTGTTTTAACCCACCAAATTACCCCTCAACTTAATGCTATCATACAAGAGAAATTATATTTCATTTCTTTAACATTCATTCAAGATTATTCAAAGAATTAAATCCAGACATCATTTAAAAGCTCTATTTGAAAACCTTTTCCAGGGATGAGATATTCATTACATCAGATGAAGGGTCATTTCACCATTTATTACATAACAATCTGTTCTTCTCTACATTTTTGAGGTTTCAATGCCCTGTGGAGATATATAAACTAAAATGACTCTTTTGCTCAATTTCCTTGATAATGGATCATTGTCTTATGTCATTCTCTTATGTATATTTTAATTATCTTTAAAATATGTAAACACCTTAAATAATTTTAGTTATTTTTATGAGCCAGTCTCTTTGTAAGATTCTTTTATTTATATATCACTTCACGTTTACATTGTGCAACTACACCAGGACGTCTCAGTCTTGGTGCTATTAACATTTTAGAACAGATAATTATTTTTTACTGGGGTACTGTCTTGTGAATAGTAGTATTCTCACTAGTATTTGGGGCCCCCACTAGATGATAGTAGCACTCACCCACTACCAAACTGTGACAAAAAATATCTCCAGATATTACAACACATTCTCTGAAGCAAACTATCTGTCTCTTGAGAACCACTGCAAAGATGAAGAAATAGAGGCTACAGAAGTGGAAAAAAAAATGTATAGGCAATAATATTGAGGGTTTTTAGGATTCTTGCAATACTTTATAAATGTATTTATTTATTTTTAAAGATTTTATTTGTTTATTCATGAGAGACATAGAGAGAGAGGGAGAAACACAGGCAGAGGGAGAAGCAGGCTCCATGCAGGGAGCCCAATGTGGGACTTGATCCCGGGTCTCCAGGATCAGGCTCCGGGCCAAAGGCGGTGCTAAACCACTGAGCCACCTGGGCTGCTCACTTTTACAAATTTAATTGCATTATATATAACCTTCATGTGAATACACTACAAGGTAGATACCATGATAATCCCCATTCCACACATAAGGAAACTGAAAGGAGAATGATGATTTAGCTTACTGAAGCTATCACCACTTACAAGGGGGTAGAACCAGGTTTTAAACTCATTTAGTCAAAACTCAGCACCTATGCCATTATCAATACAACAAATTGTCTCTAAACTACAACATCAAGGCTAGAAAGAAGAGAAATATAAAGAGAATATAAGATTGGTAGAAGGAAAGAGTTTTCAAAACTTGGAAGCCATTTAAGACAAAATAAAAAAGAGTATAGAAAAAGGAAGACAACCAAATATATGGTTCAGAGGATAAGAAATAAAAAAGACAGACACACACACATCCTTAAAGAGTTTGGGGAAGAGAGGGAGAAAGCTAGGTCATACCACCTGAACTTTAGATTTAAAGCTAATGCAGTAGGAAACTTTTTCTACTTTAAGAGAAATCTTAGTTGTCTTTATTACAAATTCATCATTTCTGATCAATTATTCTCTTAAGAATGTCACTTTTTGCTTGTGGTCACAGATTGAAGTCAATGGTGCAGAGAATGATATGGAAATCACAGAGTCATTATGTAGTTATAACTACAATGAAGAATCTAGCAAGTGTAGACCCGGAAAGTATACAGCTTACATGGTGTCATGGCTTTATGTTTTTTTGTATGATTTTACTGATGATTTAAGTAAAATAAAATAGGTTCCTGTGAACATAAACTGGAAATGAACATTATTGTTTTGGGTGATACTAAGTTTACATTGTATTTTATTCAAATAATTATCACAGGTTCTTAGCTGTGAGGGGCAAGAAAATATATATAGTAACAGACTAATGGTATAACATCCATACAAAGAGGCCCTGCAGTCCAATTCCCAGAGACCACAACAAGCAGTAGCGCCTATATGCAGCCAGTCGGGTGGAGAAGGCAATAACGTGCTAGAATGAAGTACAGTCTTAAAAAAAGACTCAGTTGATTGCACTATCCAAAAGGCTGGTAAGTCTGTGTACAATTGTACAAAGTGTCAAGAATATTTTAAATTGGGTTTAGAAGGAGAATAAAGGTAAATTCGGGATCAACCAAACCAGATGAAAACTTACATCGGGCTGTCCAGTCCAGTGCACACACCACGCAATTGCTAAGGATGATGACACAGCTAACAAAGGGAGAAAATGTTTGGAGATGGACTTAAAAATAATAGAAAGTGTTGCTCTGCTGCTCATTCCAGTGTAGAGCAAAATAGCTAAAATAAGAACTGTCTTTCAAAGCCATGTCACAGTTTTGTGCATCCAAATACTAATCTTCCAATATATGAATGAACATGTTTTGTAAATATATTATTCTCCCTTCAAAATATAGGAGATATTTTTACTGGCAAAAAAAAATCAAGAATCCTATTGAAATTTTTAAAAACCCTTTTTTTTGGCTATTGAAATATTAAGTATATGTCTTTCATATAGTATCAGTGAGGACAGTGGTTACTTGGATTTTATGAAAATAAGCAAGCAAAATAGAACATAAAAGGTAATCTTTGAGGTCATGGTAGTTAGCAGAAACCAAAATGTATGATTTAGCTTGTTCATGATCATTGCTACATATTTAAAATAAAATATAAGTATTTTATTAAATTAAACACCTCAGTATCTAACATTTATAACCACATAAAAATAAGTCTTTATGTAAGACTTGAACATTATTGTGCTCATATTAGCATAATGACAAAAATAATTATAGTTTGGCACTATAAAATAGTAATCATGTTTCAAAAAAGGCTGAACTTGATGTATTCTAATAAAAGCCTAAGAACATAGTTCTTTAAACCAACTAAATATATAAACACATAAAGCTCATTGCCATAATCTCAATATACGTGAATTGAAAAATGTGCCAAAATCTAGGATTTCATTTCTAAATCGTGGTGATATTTTGATTCAATTTTTCTTCTTCCTTGTTTATTACTAGGCAGTTTTTAAAAGATGACCTCAGGAAAGTTTTACAAAAACAATTTCAGGGTAAAATTTTCAATTGACCTCCAGAAATACATTCTCAAATGGAATTTGAGATAGGATTATAGATTCATCACAGAGCCAGGTGAATTACAAGTGGGGGAAATACCTCTGTGCGCCCATAAAACATGCATTTGTATCTGTAAATAAATAGTTGAGGGAATTTTACCCATTACAACCTCCTAAAATACTAACAAACAAAAGATGTGTAAAAAATAAAGACAACGTCCGGTTCAAGTTGGATCAACTTTTTCTTTTTTTTCAACTTTTTCAATCAATGCAAACACCTAGAACATAGTATAACCTCACATTTTAGGAATTCTTTTTTCTTATCTTTCATTTGGAGAATATGACCCTGTATCACATTTCTCTATACCCCAGAGAGTCAGTAAATACATAGAGATAGATGGATAGATAGATGATAGATGATGATGATGATGATAGATAGATAGATAGATAGATAGATAGATGATAGATAGATAGATAGATAGATAGATAGATAGATAGATGATAGATTAGATGATAGATGATAGATGATATATAGATAGATAGATGATAGGTAGATGATATATAGATACATGATAGATTATAGATTAGATAGCTAGATGATTGATAGATTATAGATACATGATAGATAATAGATAGATGATAGATAGATGATGATAGATAGATGATAGATAGATAGATGATAGATATCTTCACATTTTCTCCTTTCTTAAGAATATTTCAAGGGGTAAATTTGCAAAATAAGTTGGATTCGGAATTGATTGTTGTTTATCTTTCTTCTTCAGTAGAGCTTTTAAAATAAAAATACCCTCTGAAAGGAAAAGAGGATCCCATCCACTTAAAAGAGGTTGCCTTGGTGAGAAATCTAAGAATATTGTTATTTGTATCCCCAAGGTAAAATCACTGTCAAAATCTTTGCATTACCAAATGCCATGTTGACTTTAGAAATAGCTTGTGGTTATCACATTGAGAAGAACCTGTTGGTTTCTAAACATTCTGCTTTGGCTATTCAGAGCCCTTATATGTCAGCAAAAACAGGAAACCACTAATACTTCTGAAAATAATGATTGTATGTATCCTTAGTGTGTAGTAAAGGAAAAAAAATAAAAATCAGAATCAACATTATATACTAAAATTTGATTTAAGCAAAATCATTTTTCAAGAACTTCCTTTCTAAAATATAAATTCAGGAAATCAGGGAAAGTATGCCTTATTCACTGCCATATCTTCAGTTTTATAAAATGTACCTACCACATATTTAAGACCAAAAAATGTGGCTTCATTTATAAATATTTATTTATGAAATTTTATTTATGAAAATTTAATCTAAACCACCAATTTATCAGATCTCTTATGAAATTACCTAAAACACAGAAATAGCCTGGGGATTAGCAAATAGCTTTACCAGTGTATAATTGGAGAATTTGATCATTTTGTGGATTTTCCAAAACTTAGAATTGTGAAAAGAAGGAAATTAAAATGGCCACTGTCTTTAATGGAGGAAAATATGTAACAAATAAGAAAATATAAAATTCAAATCCAGCCTTGTACTTTCCAGTTTAAATCCTTTCATTAATCCTCTCCTTTGAATTTATAATATCTTTCAAGTTATTAAAAAAGTTAGGAACAACAACAAAAAAAAAGTTAGGAACTATTACTCATTTATTTCCTTTCAGGCTTTTCTGCAGCTTCCTCTTCTTACTCACATGCCACAGTCCAACCATGTTCACATTTCCCATCTAAGCATGTGATTCCAAATCTCCAGGAAGCTCTGCTGCTTACTCTTAATTTGACTGATTTGCATATATACCTCAGTGTTCAATTTGAAGCTTCCAGACTTGGTTTAAGTCCTCCTTGAAGGTTGGTCCCATGCCACCACTGCCATCAGTTATCACACCATATTAAAATTACATGGTTATTCATGTATTATCTGATCTTGACTACAAACTCCAGAAATATAGGCTCCATGGGAATCTGTCTCGGGAATATTCCGTGCTGAGTGTGGTTTTTGGCACATAGCAGGTGTTGTGTAACTTTTTATTTAATGCCTGAATTAATGTATATATAATTGAATGAGTGAATAAAATTGGAGTAAATGATTGTATCACTTAACTGTTGCTCTGATAGTGGAAAGAATAATCTTTTCATTTATCACCTTGCATATGCTACATAATCACATATATTTCAAAAACATTTATTTTTTTTGAACACAGAAGTATCAACATCCATATAGTAAACAAACTCCTTTACAGAAGTCGTTTTAGACAATTTTAGAGCAAAATAACCAAATGTAATGATTGCAAAGAACAATAAATAGGGATCCCTAGGTGGCTTAGCGGTTGAGCACCTGCCTTCGGCCCAGGGCGTGATCCTGGAGACCCAGGATTGAGTCCTGCATCGGGCTCCCTGCATGGAGCCTGCTTCTCCCTCTGCCTGTGTCTCTGCCTCTCTCTCTCTCTGTGCTTCTCATGAATAAATAAATAAACTCTTTTTTAAAAAAGAACAATATAAAGCATTTAATTAAAACTTCCAAATAGTTTTTAAATAATAAGGAATATCATATTTCTTCAATCCTATTCAAATTAGCAATGTTACCCTCCTATTTTGCATGCATTTTTATTGTGACTATATTCATGTTACAAAAAAGTGGTTTGTGTTTCCAGTATGTTTCCCAAAAATTCTGGTCTTCCAAAAATTTTTTAGAAGATGGAACATATCAAGTTACCATAATCAACTTTGAGGTATAACGTTCAAAAAAATAAATACACCCGATTTTATGGTACTGTTTCACAAGTTTTAACACATGAATACACTTAATTAAATATATTAATTATATTAAAGATTTGTTATATTTCTGTCACCACATGTCTTGTGCCCATTCTTGGTTAGTCAGCACCTTGTGTCTCTACCACAAGGCAAATGCAGATCCAGTGTTTTATTAATATGAAATAAATTTACTATTTCAGGAGTTTTATACAAATGGAATAAACATGTATTATTTATGTAATTTTTTCCATTTGGCATGGTGCTTTGAGATTCATATATGTTGTTATGTTTATCAGTATATTCCTTAATATCATAAAGCAGTTATTTGATTTTTATCCATTTTCCAGTTGAAAGTTATTGTCAATTTGAGACTATTGCAAAAAAAAAGCTACTAAAAATCTATATCTCGGTGGGGATGCTCCTTTTTTCCCTTTTTTTTCTTTTAGTAAATACTTATGAATAAAATTGCTGGGTTATATGATATATAATTAAAGAGAAACTGACTGTTTTTTGAAATTATTATAAAATGTATATGCTCACCAGCTGCATTGTTCCATACCTTGGCCAACACTTTTTTTTTTTTTTTTTTTTTTTAAACATGACCATTCAGGGATCCCTGGGTGGCTCAGTGGTTTAGCTCCTGCCTTCGGCCCAGGGCATGATCGTGGAGTCCTGGGATTGAGTCCCACATCGGGCTCCCTGCATGGAGCCTGCTTCTCCCTCTGCCTGTGCCTCTCTCTCTCTCTTTCTGTGTCTCTCATGGATAAATAAATAAAATATATTTTTAAAAATAACCACTGTAATTGGTATGTAGAGGCATCTCAATATGTTGTTTGTAATATGCATGTACCTCATTAACAGAAGTGTTAAGTACCTTTTCATGAGATTATTGGCCATTATTTTTAGGAGGGGGTGCATAAGGAGGAGAGAGAATCTTCAGGGAGCCCGATGTGAGCCTCTGTCTTACAACCCTGAGATCATGACCTGAGCCAAAATAGAGAGTTGGATGTTTAACTGACTGAGCCACCCAGATGCCCTGACTATTGGCCATTCGAACACCTTTTGTCAAGTATCTGCTCAAATAATTTGCCCATTTTTAAAATCTGGATGTCTTTGTGGGTTGTAAGATCTCTTCATGCTTCTGGATAAAGTCTTTCAGATTTGTATAGTAAATATTTTTTCTCCTTTTCATTTTGTTTATGGTGTCTTGGAAAGAGCAGAATTTCTTTTTTCTTCTCAAAGAATAATTTATCAACTCTTTATTATCTGTGTATTTTGTGTCTTATCTAAGAACTTTTGAGCTATTCCAAGGTGACAAATATTTTCTTACCTCTTCACTTCTGGAAGTTAAATGGTTTTAGTTTTACTTCTAGTTCCATGACCCATTTTAAGATGACTTTGTGTGTGTGTGTGTGTGTGTGTGTGTGTGTGTGGTGTTCATTAAAGTTCAAGGTTCACTTTTTGTTTTTCTAAATTTCCCCATTTAGTGAGCTTGGAACTTTTGTCAAATTGAATTAAACATACGTGCTTTAATATCATTTAGTACTTCTATGTTCCTTTGATTTATATACCTACCCTTAACTGTATACTGCCTTGATTATTGTGGTTTTCAGAGTAAATCTTGAAACGAGACGGTAAAAGTTGTTAAATCTTATTATTTTAGCTCCTCTAGGACCTCTGAATTTCTATATATATTTTAGAATCATATCATCATTTCTACAGAAAAAGCCTGTTTAAACTTTGACTGTGATTGATTTATATCAACTGGGGAAAAACTGGTTAGTAAATGATACTAAGTCTTCCAACCTGTGAGCCTGGTATTTTCTTGTATTTATTTTCATCATTTAATTTTAGTTTTTCTTTGTAATTTTTGGAGAATTTTTACTTGCCACACACACACACACACACACACGAGTTATCGCTGAATATTTAATAGCACTTTTTAAACATTTTATTTTTATTTTATTTATTTATTTTTTTTATTTATTTATGACAGGCACACAGAGAGAGAGAGAGAGGCAGAGACACAGGCAGAGGGAGAAGCAGGCTCCATGCACCGGGAGCCCGATGTGGGATTCGATCCCGGGTCTCCAGGATCGCGCCCTGGGCCAAAGGCAGGCGCCAAACCGCTGCGCCACCCAGGGATCCCTAAACATTTTAAATAGTATTGTTTCTTTAATTTCAGTTTCCATTTTTTACTAGTGTATAAAGATATAGTTGATTTTTGAAACTTGCCTGTTTCCTATAACATTGTTAAACTCATTTATTAGTTTTAGCAGAATTTTATATTTAGATATTCTATGTACATGACCATGTTGCCTGAAATAAAGTTTGCATCTTTTTAATATGGAGGTTTTATTATTTGCTTTACCTTATTGCACAATACAAGATCCCCTATATACCATTGAATAGAAGTAGTGAAAATAGCACGTGATTGTTCCTGACCTTAAGGAAAAAGAGACCAGACTTTTACCATTAAGTACATTGTTATCTACATTTTTTAAATATATGCCTTGTATCAAGATGAGAAAGTTACTTTCTATCTTTAATTTTCTGAGAATTTTTCTTTTATTATAAGAGCTGGGTTTTGTACTTAGTCAAATCTGTTATTCTTGATATAATACAATAACTAAAAAATTTATGTCTTTGCTTTTTCTATCATTATAGTGAATTACACTAATTTTCAAATGTTGATGAACTTTGCATTCATTGCATTCCACTTGGTTCTGCTGCATTTACCTTCTTACATTTGTTAGATTTGATTTGCTAAAGATTATCTCATTGATATTTAGGAGAAATGTAATGCATAGTTTTGTTTCCTTGTGAAGTTTTTCTCTAGTTTGAATGTCAGGATAATCACTTCACAAAATAAGATGTTCCACCGATGAATGTTTCCTCCATTCTATACTGTAAAGGAGTTCATCTAGAATTGAAACCATTTCAGTGAACAATTCAGACCTAGCATTTTCTTGTGTGGAGGAGCTTTTCTTGTCTTTGTCGTTTTTATTTTGTTTTGTAGAAGGAGTAGGCAGGGGGAAAGGAAGAGAGAATCTTGAGCAGACTCCATGCCCAGTGCAGAGTCCAACACTGAGCTCTGTTTCACAACCTGGAGATCATGACCTGAGCCAAAATCAAGAGCCAGATACTTAATCAACTAAGCTACCCAGGCATCTCCATTTTGTTCTGGTTTTGTTTGTTTTACTATTCTGATTAAAATTTGATATAGAGGGGCAGCTGGGTGGCTCAGAGGTTGAGTGTCTGCCTTCCACTCAGGTCATGATCCTGGGGTCCTGGAATAGATTCCCCATTGGCCTCCTGGTGGGAAGCCTGCTTCATCCTCTCCCTGTGTCTCTGCCTCTCTTTCTCTGTCTCTCATGAATAAATAAATAAAATATTTATTTAAAAAGGAACATTTGCAAAATATTACAAAATTTCAAATCCCTATATCATTTTTTAAAAGATTTTACTTATTTTTGAGAGACAGACAGAGAGAGAGAGTGTCAGGGGACTACACACCCTGAGCAGAAGGCAAATACTCAACTACTGAGCCACCCAGGTGTCCCTTTTTGTGAATTTGTTTCAAGGACTAATCTTCTGAAGAATTCACCCATCCATCCAAACTATCAAATTTATGGGATCCCTGGATGGCTCAGTGGTTTAGCACTGCCTTCAGCCCAGGGCATGATTCTGGAGTCTTGGGATCGAGTCCCATATCACGCTCCTTGCATGGAGCCTGCTTCTCCCTCTGCCTGTGTGTCTGCCTCTCTCTCTTTCTCTCTCTCTGTATTTCATGAATAAATAAATAAAATCTTTTAAAAATTATCAAATTTATGTATGTAAAATGGCTCTTATCATTCCCTCACTTTCCTTGAATCTTTTAAAGTTTGTCATATATCCATATGAAGAATCTGAGGTGGAGTTTGGCATTCTGGATGTTTATCAGGAGAAACCACCTGCAGAAGGAATAGAAGAAAAGAAGAAGAGGGTGAAGTTGAATTGTAATGTCTATCCTGAGGTGGATGTTCTTTGGTGGGATTATCTACCAAATTATTCCAAATTCTATACATCTGTCCACTTGCCTCCACTCCAGATCTTCTTACCCCAACATTCCCATTTTTTTCTGCTTCTAGGTCTTCGCCCATCCAACTAGGCCATTTAACACAGCACATGAATCCACATATATTCCAACTTTGAGGCACTTCCTGTTCTACATGAAAGGGATGACTAGATGTACTATGCTAAAACTTCACCCCTGGGAAGATTCTCCTCCCTGGACTTTCAAAGACTGCACCTACTGGTGTCACAGTATAGAGCTGCTGTACATCTTCAGCCTACTTCCACATACCTCGGATACCTTTCTTTAAACATTCATAGGTTTCCTCCTCTATCAGCTTGTCAGATACGATCCACCATCTGCCCATTGTTGGGAAAACAGCCATGGATCAATCTGCCCCCACACTTCAGGACTGCCCAATCAGTGCCCTAGGTCTGGGACATTTGTCTCTATGGAAGCCAGCACAGAGCTGTTGCTTGGCCCCAGATTCTTCTTCTTTATTAAAGGAAACCTTTCTCCTATCCCAGGTACCAGTGAATTTTCTTGTATTACTTAAGTGTGTGTGTTATATGGTATCTGGCCAGCCCCAGGAGTATATCTGCCCTGAAGCACTGCACCTGGGGAAAGAAACAAAGTCTTTGCCTTCAGCAACAGAGGAGTGCATGTAGCTCATCCCCTGCTTCAACTAATGGGAGGGACTTCTTGGCCAGGGGTGATCTCACTCTCTACCCATCTTGCTGAAGCTTCTCCTTTCTATGGGTAAACCATTATTCTAACCAGTTCCTGTGTATTGGTCCTTCTCGATGACTCTGCATCCCTCCAAGATGCAGTGAGTGCAGATTATAGCTCCTGCTTCTGGTGGGTAGCATTGTTATGATCCTCGCTGTCTTCCATGAGGTGGAAACCCTCACTTGGTATTGATAGCCAAATTTAACTGCTCTGTATGCATGGACCTATGGAAGGATTCTCATGCTACTGAACATTCATGAATGGGCAAGAGTTATGGGAAACATGCTCATGTGCCTTGATTTGTCATATGCTTGGTTACAGTTGTGTAATGGCCAAGATGCAATAGACTTCATCTGATTCTCCTTGATCTTACAATTCTACAGATGGAATCGAATCCAGTTCATGAGAACTCCAGATGCATAGTCACTTGATGTTCCATCCTTAAATGTTTAATGTCTTCTAGGCCATGCTGGGAGTTGTTTTTTAAGTAGTATTTAATTCTGTACTGCAGATGGCCTGGTCTTATTTCATATCCCCAAGGTCCTATGTTTTAATTCTCCCCCTGGGGCTTGCCATTGCTTACATCCAGCAGTTTTTCCAGTTACTGTTACCTCTAGTATTATAGTCTACTGAGTCAATATTCCCAGGTGGCAGAGCTATTTATATCACAGACTGAGTACTTTCCTGTTTCAGAAACCACCAGATGACTTCTTTCATTGGGCATATAAACTGAAGAAGTATCATCTAGTGTAGAATAAATTTCCCCTGGAACTCAAAGGCCCAGTAAGTATTATGCTTTCTTTTTTATAATGAGAGAGGCAAGATGCAATCATTTTTGCTCCACTTGGGGTAATATCAATTCACCAAGAATATACTCTGCAAGATAGTGTCAACTATACTTTAAAAATTAAAAAAAGGGATCCCTGGGTGGCGCAGCGGTTTGGCGCCTGCCTTTGGCCCAGGGCGCAATCCTGGAGACACGGGATCGAATCCCACGTCGGGCTCCCGGTGCGTGGAGCCTGCTTCTCCCTCTGCCTGTGTCTCTGCCTCTCTCCCTCTCTCTCGGGGACTATCATAAATAAATAAAAAATTAAAAAAAAAATAAAATAAAATAAAAAAAATAAAAAATAAAAATAAAAAAAAACTGATAAATTTGGCCAAACTTCCGATGTCATATTATGTATAGTCAAGATTAAAATAAACTTTAAATGTATTTTACCAAGAAATTATCTGTCATAAGTATATCATTATTTTACTTACTCTTTTCTTATGTTTTCATTTATGAAATAAAATTCAATCCTATGTGTTGTAAGAAATAAGTGGGTATTATTTCAAAAGGGCAAATAATTTTAAGATGGGCTAGTTTTAAAGACAGTTTTTGAATCAAGGATTCAACATACCTGTTTTTAATAAAAGTGTAGATTTTTTATAATGTATTTTATTAACTATACTCTGACATGATCATTAATTTTGAGTAAACAAATATTAGAATCAGAGCTTTAAAATATAAACACATCATTATTGTAAATATCTAAAGTGATTCCATATAAATTAAACTTAGGCTGAAAATCCTACCATATAATAGATGATTTCTCCAATGCAGAAGAGGTTATCTCAGTTCTGGTGGAGTAGTGCTATTGCCTATTCCCTTGTCCAATGCCAGCTGTTCTCTTCATGCCTCTGGAGAAACAAATGCAGTTCATGCTTTGCCATTGGTGTATTAGACATGGTACAACTGGCCTAACGTACTGTTACTGGGGGGAAAATGATAAATACCTGAAACAGTTCCTCCCTGCCAGGAGTAACTGCACACTTTGTTTTTGAAATCATTATAGCATTGTGTGGTTTAATGAACAAACAACCAAAAATATTCAAAAATCTTGCCTCAGTTCACTTTACCTTAAGATAGGAAAGAAAACCTAACATAAATATCCTATAGGATTTTCACTGTGCAGATGTAACCATTAATTTAGAAGAGCCAGACTATTACATTTAGACAGAAAGCTACTTTGTTCTTTGTGACCCATTGTATATTCAGTCATTGCTGACTTTAGGACATTTGAAAGGTTTTAGTCTTTTGTAGTCACTAGAACCAATTGCAGGTAGATGATAGATATTTATTATATAAGCTGTTTAGACATATGCAATTTTCCAACATCATTTAAAATAAGTCCTCTTGCCTGCTACCAATTGGCTGTCTTACAGAGGAAAATGGGAGCATGTTATCTTCATCATTACTCCTCATCTGACTTTCCAGTGATACATCCAAAGATCCATTCGATAGAGATCTTTCGACTATAGTTTCAGACATAGGTGAATGCATCTCCCATGGCTGGTCACTTGTAATTCCTTCTTCACTCATTAGGCAAGTATTCCACAAAGAAAAATAAAGGTAAAATTTAGGAGACATGGCATAAAATATTTCTCTTTTGAAGACTATTGATGATGCTTGTAACAGTGAGAGCATGGAGAAATTAACTTCATTTAAATATGGACATATTATTTTTTTAAGATTCATATCTAATGGTCAACATCTTATGGGAAAATACTGCTCTGCTTTGAGTTTGACCTCTCTGTGTTCTTCACAAATTTTTCCAGTCATATCAAGTGATAGATACCTCTTTCTGTAATTGTTCTTGCACTAATTATCTACACTATTTGATTAGGAATTAATTTACTGCTATATTTATGGTTCTTAATAGGTTTTTATTTTCTTTATTGCTCTTCATCTACTGGACTATAAACCTCTTTTAAAAAGTTTGTCCTAAAGAAAGTAATTGCCTTAAAATTATTTCATAACTCACTCTATTAAAACTGTGTTTAATGTGTATTTCCCTTTAGGCATTTTATTTTAATCCTCCTCATACATACAGAAGAGTGTATAACATTTATATATGTTCATTTTGTAAAGTAATTTTAAAATTGACATTTGTTACCTATTTTCCAGTTTAAGGAAAAAAAATGACTTAAAAGCCTGTATGTGTGCTTCCCTGTGTTTATCCCCTCCTCTCACCTAACCCCCCCCTCCAAAATTCCAGCATTTGCACTAATTATCTTTTGGTTTTCTGTACTCACTATCATTAATTCACAGTATATTGCATTATTATTTAATTGAATAACTAGGTCACAGGAATATTGAGTGACATCTTTATAATTGTGCCTTGACAGATACCATCCACTCACCATCCAGAGCTGCCTAAGCAGTTGCCCTTCTAAATGTTACACCTCCCTTTACACAATGACCAGATACTTTGAGCACCGTTGTGACTCCCAGACAGAAGTACTCCCTTTCTTGACATATTCCTGGAAGCAGATCCCTCCAAGTTGCTCTCTGATTCAAGGTGGATAGAAATGTAAACCTTCTACCTGCCCCTGCCTCATATGTCAATTAATCATCCTAAATTAAGCCTGGATTGTTGCCTATTACTACACTCCAATACCTTCAGCATGTTATAGATCAGTGCTTCTCTTCAGCTGTAATTTCCATTTCAAAACAAGTCAACATCATTTTGATATACTTCCTTAATGGCTAGACCATGGTTTTTTGATTCTTCAAATATATTTTCTCATTTTTGATGTGGCTGTCATTACATATGTATGCTTTTCTTCAAGTTCCAGAAATTTGGTATAGAGGTGAATATAGCAGTTAATACTCCATCTTCATTCTAGAAATTGAAGTTCAATCTATAAAAAGCAACTAAAATTATAATATAATGGATAATGGAAATTTCTCTTTCTCCTTATATACTATGAAGTAAACAACATTTCCTCAGTGATTAGCTTCAACTGACCATTCTACAAAAGTTCAATATTCATTACATATGCATGATGTATGTGTGTGTATATATCTTAAATTTAAATAGAATACAAATAGAAGTTGTAATATTTTGTTCTCACAGCCTAACAGATTTTTATAAATGTGTGTGTATGTGAGTCTACACAGGCTTAGGGAAATTTGGACATAAAATAGAGTCATTACTATTCATTCTCCGCTCTCAGTCCAGCCTAAGTCAATGAAGACATCTGGTGTTTAACGTTTGGCAGCTGCTCAATAGGCTATGACATATGAAATAGTTTGGTGGTCTGACTTCACTTTTCATTGAATCATTGTCAGGTAGTGATTAGCAGCCTATGTGGGACTTGGCAAACGGTAAAGGATGTTCCATGTTGGAACTCTTTTCTATCGATACACACTCTGTTTTTCATACTAGCAGTAAAGTACATTGGCAGGAAATTCTGTCTATGTCACCCTTTCCCACTGTTCAATAAATAAATGACTCTAACTGCCAGTGCAGATTATAGATTTCAAGAGATTCAAGTATTTGATGTATAAAAAACTAATTATATAGTGCTAAGAATATATAAAAGCATGAGACATTTTAGAAATGATTAATAATCCCAATTCTCTTTTTTTATAAAAACGAAAAAATAATTTTTCTGGCTGAAATACCTGTAATATTTAGGTATTTTGTAAATATTTATTGTTGGCTGATTGGTTGTTAACCATTAACTGGATTAATATTTTTTATTTTAATAAAAATAATTATACCAATTGTGCTTGCAGTCAGAACTTTAGTGATGCAGTGGAACACTTAGAATGCTTTTCCCCCAGCTTTATTAAGATACAATCGACATGGAACAGCATGTAAGTTAAAGGTGTGCAACATGATGAGTTGATACACTTGCATATGCCAAAATGATGACCACAGTAAGATTAGTTAATATTTTTAAAATCTCACCTAATTTTTGTTTGTATGATGGGAATATTTAAGATCTACTCTCACAACAGCTTTCAAAGTATGTAATACAGTATTGTTGACTATAATAAGCTTACTATATATTAAATAGCCACAACTTATTCATCTTATAACTGGAATCTGTACCCTCTGACTAATATCTTCCCATTTCTCCCACCCTCTAACCCTCAGCAACCAATGATTCTACTCAATTTCTGTAAATTTGTCTTCTTAAAGATTCTACTTCTAAGTGAGATCATGCAATATATGTCTTTACCTGATTTATTTCACTTATCATAATGCCCGCAAGGTCCATCCATGTTGATGCAAATGGTAAGATTTCTCACCTTAATGGCAGAGTAATATCCCGTAGAGCATGTGTGTGGGGGGGGGGGGGGCGGGGGGGGCGGGGATGTGTATGCATCTCCAATTTTCTTTATCTATTCATCTGTTGATGGACACTTAGATTGTTTTCACATCTTGGATATTGTGGAAAACACTACAGTGAATATGAGAATCCAGGATAGAAATAACTGCAAATGTACAGGCAGGAAAGTGTACTCAATACAACTGGACATCTTAGTTCAAATCATATTTTTGTAAATTAGTGTCCTATATTAAGCAAGCTAACCTAAGTATTTTTAAGTTTACTTTTCTTTTTTCCAGACAAAAATGAATTAAAAAATTTATACTCTCAAATATGTCTTTGAAATAATATTGCATTGTATCTGATACATAAATGCTTAAATGTCTTTATTCTGCAAATAATGATGAACTTTGTGCCACTATTGCAACCCAGTGATTCTAAGTTATTGATCTAAGAAATGGGGTTGGGTATTTTACCTCAGAAAAAAAAATTCTTTGCCGAGTAGTTTGAAAGACTCTTATGCCTCAGATGCAGAATATTAGACATTCCATCTATATTTTGATACACATATTGACTCTTCTCTTGTTGGTCTATATTTTATATGGTTACCTCTGACATGAAACATGCTGGTGATCCTAAGAAAATTCACACAAAATTACACAAATTCACAAACTCATTATGCTTTAGAATATTGTAAGTTTATACATCTTTCACAAATTTTATTGATTTCTAACTCATATTGTTTTGTTCAATTATATTTAGCTAAGACAATATTCACAAAATGCTTTAAAATATTTTTTTAGAGAAAATATACAGATAAGAGCAACGTTAGGTCAAGCAGAAGCATACATAATAAACAGGTAAAGTTGACTTGTTACTTTTCCCAGTAAAAGTATATAACATAAACATATAAAATAATGAAAACCTGATAGAAGTGAAAAACTCAGATAAAGGTGTTTAGAATCATAATAAACCATTAAATACAGATTTTATACAGATATGTTATTAATAATGGATGCATATCCTAAGTCCCAATGTAACCTGAGATAATAGATGATGATAGCATAAGCCATCATTAACCAGACACTTAAAAATTATGTCCAACATATGAAGAACAAATGTCACAATCACTTTTCAGCAAAAGAGAGTATGTTAACACAATATTCTGTAAAAATAAAAATGGTAAAATTCCAGATGGTTCTTCTGAATTTTCTAATTTAAAAGAGAAATTTTAGCACCCCATACCATGTAAGTAACATGTGTTCCTCTTGCCATGATAAATAGCTTGAATAAAATAAACGAAACAATGTGAAGTTGAAATAAAGTGCATTCCGTTGTCAGAAATACTGTCAGAGGATGCTTGGAGAACATTGCTGAAGATCCGAAAACAAACATGCTTTATAACATATTTCAAAGTAGGGGAAGATTACTGGAAAATTGGATGAAAGTACAGAAGCTTCTACTGTGACTTGTATTGTGGTTTTCACAATATTCTCTTTCAAAAATGAAATGTATGAAGAGGAACTCCTTTTGAATCAAGTGAAGAAAGATGTACTAGCCAGACATAATCTTTAATGAATATCTTTTAAAAAGCATATTTTATATTTAAAAATATATCCTTTTAACCACTAATGGAATTGCCAGTTTGCTAGTGCTTCAAAACTTCTGGGAAGAGTTTATGGAATTAGCAGAACAGTTAAAGTAATTGATTTTGCAAATGAGAATTGATTTTCTGCTTTCTGTGTACCCCGTTTCAAGGAACTGGAAGCCTGGAGATACAGCAATGAACAGAGGAGACAGAAATTCCTGCCTTCATGAGACTTATTTTGGGTAGGGGGAGACAAAATATGCCACCTTTGGAGTATGGCAGATGAATGGGTGTCATAGAGAGAAGCTAACAGGGGAACAAGGGATAGGGATCAGTAGTGGGGGTGAGGACAGATACATACAGTGTTTTAAATAGTGGTTTTTAAATCCATATTGGGAATGTGACACTTGAGCAAAGACCAAAGAGAAGTGAAGGGACCAATCTAGCATGCATGGCTGTTTTCCAGGAGAGAGGAAGAAGTTCAAATGCTGCGACTCTCCTGCGCAGGCTGTGTTTGAGTAACAGCAAAGCAGCCAGTGCGGCTTAAAAAAAAAAAAAAAAACTCTGGATAAAAGAGATGCCATGGGGGATGTGCAAGTGTTTATCCCTCAATTACTAGACCAGTACGATAAATATCTCATAATTCAAAAAAAAAAAAAAAAGTGCCTCAGGAGGGGTTCTGGGTATCCAGAATATGTGATGCCTTCAGACCCGCCTACCAACTTTGATTTTACTCTGAGACTGTTCCCCTTTTGAGCAGGAGAGAAGCATCATCAATTTCTGTTCATCCAAGGACCTCTAACGCTAACGTGATGAGAAAAGATTTTAGGGAAAAAAGATGGGAAGTGGAGAGACTATTAAAAGTAATCAACAGGGGCACCTGGTTGGCTGAGTGGTTGAGCGTCTGCCTTTGGTTCAGGTTGTGATCCTGGGGTCCTGAGATCGAGTCTTCCATCAGGCTCCCTGCATGGAGCCTGTTTCTCCCTCTGCCTGTGTCTCTGCCTCTTCTCTCTCTGTGTGTCTCTCATGAATAAATCTATACAATCTTCAAATAAATAAATAAATAAATAAATAAATAAATAAATAAATAAAATATAAAATAAAATAAAATAATAGACATTAAGGAGCACCTGGGTGATGCAGTCAGTAAGCCTCCGACTCTTGGTTTCAGCTCAGGTCCTGATCTTTGGTGGTGGGTTCGGGCCCCTCTGTTAGACACAGCATGGAGTCGGCTTGGGTTTCTCTCTCCATTTCCCTCTACTCCTCTCTACTGCACATGCTCTCTCTCACTCTTTCTGAAGTGAATAAATATGTCTTTGGAAAGATAAAAGTAATCCACATTAGAAATAAAGTTAGTTGGCCCACAGCAATAGTGACAAAAACAATGATTCTAGGCCACAAATATGTTTTTCGCAGAATTTTCTTTCTGATTGTGGCTTATGAGACAATGAAAGGAGTCAAGAATGAATCTACAGAGTTGTTGTTTTTGGAAGAAGAAGAAGAATCTAGGAGAGCTACTGTAGCAAAGAAGCATCCAGGCTGTTAATAGCTATAATATAGTTAATTTTATGAGGAAAATTTTAAACGTGTGATATATTATCTACTTTTTTAGTGAAATATGGAGTTTGTGAATATATTTTTTAATATGAAGTTCACTGGCTAATTTATGGAAAAAATTTAAGAAAGGGGATCTAATGTAAAGTTTAATTTTACATATATTGCATATTTCTTTTGTACACAGACAATAGATCCAGACTTACTTCTGAAAATGTCAGTGATTTGTGTGCTACATAATTACTTCTGAAAAAAATCCTACATTTAATCTACCTCTTCAAAATGAAATGACATTTTCACAAGTAATGAAAACATAACTGCCTTTGTCAAATTATTGTTCCTCCTATAGAGAGTGCATTTTGAAAATTAATGCTTGCAATAGTTCCATTTTTATGCAACTTTGGTGTTGGAACCAATGTTTCTTTATCACCTATTAAAACTCTTCCCACATTAAGAAAATAAAGAAATATATGTACATATGGAATACATTTTCATTTGTACACAGCACAAATTACTAATACCAGAGAATATAAAAATGTGCTTGCTTCATTAGAAGAAAATTTTCACCTAATTATTTGATACAATTGGAAAATAAAAATCACGGTTTATTTAAAAAAAAAAAAAAAAAAAACAGAGGCAAAGATGTACCTTTACCTTTTTTAAGGTATGATAGCCGCTAAAATCAATTACCAAAATGCAATATTCAGCTCCCACTTTGCATGAAGATAGCATAAAAATCTGGTATGTCCTTTAGCCTGTACACTTCACGGTGGTACGCTAGCCAAGATCTCTAATCAGTCTTGTGTTCAACTGTGAATTCAAGGAATTATTTTTGTCTGTATGATGCTTCTAGGATGTTGTAGTGTTTGCCTTAAAGTCAAAATCAAATAAGTTGTGGTCAGAACATCTAAAGAACAAAGTTTTTAGATATTTGTACCCTTACTGTGTCTTCTTCCTAATAAATGTTGTAATGTGCTGGAAAAAGAGAAGTATGCTCTATAACCAGACTTTCCAAATATGAATTCTCACACATTGTTAAAACAACATTTACAAAAAACAATGAAGTATAAAGATTTTATTATTGTTAATAAATCAGGAAACAATCAAAATTTAAATAATTTCATGTTTTTCTCTTTTACTTTGTTATTTTTTGTCTGTTGACTATGCTTTTAATGTATTATAATAGTAGCATGGGCATATAATTTTAGCATAGATGGCCATATCGGACGTACATGAAGAATTTTTGACGATGAGATACATAATCATTTTGGAAGCACTAATTTAGAGGACCATGCAAACAGGCAAATAGATTATTTACTTACAAAGGACACGACACAGGTGAGTTTGTGTATTTTTTGGTGTGTGTATGAATGTGTATGAGATGTTCAATAGATGTTTTCTACAATTATGTGTTCAGATATTCAAAGGAAGTAAAGAAAAGCTATGTTTAACAAAATTCAATTCAACAATTCCAATTTCATGTGTTTCAAGAATCTGCTTTATGATTGACGTTACCTTAAATATTCTTTTTCCCTGTAAACAAATGTTCTTAATACAGGTAGTAAAAACAAATGTAATCTCTGTCTTTGTCTGATTGCCATGATTTCCACATCAGTAGTGTTGTTAAATTCTAAGGTCTTTTTAGTTTTGCTCACATTCCTTAATTCTTGTTCACATAACAAGTTGCAAAGTAGGGTAGAGGCACTGACTATAGAATTAGTAATAGTAATAACAATAGCAATAAGAAAGCACACTCAAAGTGTGCCACTATGTGTTGATCCCCGTTTCAATAGTTTTGCATATATGAACTTCTTTCTTTCCACAACTCTTAAATGAAGTGTAATTGTTATCTTATTTTAGATGAGACTAAGCACAGAGAAATTAATTTACTTGCCTAAAGTCACACTGCACTAAAGGGGAAGAGCCAATATTTGAACTAGGATATACTGTTCTTAAGTGTAGATTTCTGTGTAGATTTCACTTTGCAAATATCCATTATTTCACCTCTGCATTTTTATGCTTCCCATAATCCATCAAATATCCCTGATGCACATGTTTCTTTTCAGTGTGTCTTGGTTAGGTTTTCATAATTTTCTTTAATTTTGCTTTGCTTTAATACTTTGAATTCTCAAGATGTATTCAATTTCCACTTGAAATTTTGATGAGGTGTAACCATAGCCTTGAGGTACTCCTTCTTTTACCCCCCTGTCGTTTCCAAGTTTAACTACTCTAGAAGTACCAATGTTGGCTTTGAGCTGTGCTTCCATGGTGTTAATGACTGGTATAATTGCTTTTTAAAGAAACATCGCTAGTTGGAATAATTGCAAAGAATACCTTAGAGATAGAATTTGCAGAATGAGAAGGTTGGTGAATGGCTATTATGCACAAACTCATTTCCCAAAACCTCAAGCTTTGATCTAATATTAATCCCTGAAGCTAATTGTCCTGATGGATATTTTTAGTAGAGGTTAAGGATTCCTTCAGTAACTTTTATTGAAAAGTAGGTAATATGCTTTTAGTCATTTAGCTACATGCAGTTAGTCAATTAAAATAATGGCATTCTGTGTTTTATCTACATTGACTATATTCAACAAAAATGCATATACTCACAAATCATTAAATTTTATTCTTAAAAGAATCAGAGTCCAATCACATCCAAAAGTAATTTCCTAAATCACTGACAGCAGAAATACAGGTATTTTCTCCATGATTCCAAAGAAAGGCATTACATAACAGTAAGATTAACTTATACCAAAGTGCAAATTTCTATTAAGAAACAAAAATGTCTTTATATTTCCAAGAGTACCCTGCTTCGTATTTTTTGGGCTATATAAATCTGGCTAGGAGGGCCAGATTCATTAATAATAGGTTGATTGTGTATAATACATCTTGTTCATGCAGGTCCAGGTGTACTTTGCAAAAAGTAATGTTCCGGGAATTACGTCCAGATGTCAAGTAGACACTTTATTATTCTAACACAATATGATTAACTTACAAATATATTTTTCCCCAAAATCCTAACACAAGTGTGATTAGATCCTTAATAGCATGATTTTCAGATTCCTAAAGTGGAATATAGTGAATTTTTTTCACAAGCGAGGCAATAGCAGTAATGACTCTAGACATCACAATACTGCTGTATGAATTAATGTTTTCAAATACATTTGTTTTGTTTTGTTTTTTAAGATTTTCTTTATTTGATCACGAGAGTTACAGAAGAAGGCAGAGACACAGGCAGAGGGAGATGCAGGCTCACTGCAGAGAGCCTAATGCAGGACTCAATCCCAGGACCCGGATATCACCTGAGCCAAAGGCAGAGGCACAACCACAGAGCCACCAGGTGCCACTCAAGTACATTTGTTTCTGTCAAATCGCTAATGAATTAAAGGTTGTAGGGCCCTATTTTAGAACCATATTCTATACTTCTTTTTAGTTCTGGAATTTCTTTAATACTATGAAAATAACATATTTATTGAACATTCAAATAGTACAAATATATATTTTGTGTCTACTATGGGAAAATAAATCCCTATAGATTGAACCATTTCTTCAGAATAAGTTTACAGCCTTCCAAATATTGAGATACATAATAGTTGAATAATTTCCTACCCTCCATTTCACATTAAATGCCATTCCAGAAAAAAATCTTATTTCTATATTTTTATACACTTCTATAAGTATATTTACACAATAAAATGTTGGAAAATAAGTTTCGAAAACCAAGAGTTTGGGCATTTTAATATTTGCACAGATGGCAAATTGCCCTGTAATCTTTCACCAATTCATAATCACTATTCTCAATAGTGAGAATATTGCATTTATTAATATTTTATTTTTTCTATAGTAAGTGCATAAGCACATTTTCATATATTTCTAGGTGATTTGTATTTCCGAAAGTTCATACTCTTTGCTATTCTTTTTCCTATTTGGCTCCTAGTGTTTTCCACTTAGTTTTGAGAACATGTATCAAAGCAATTAGCCTTGTTTGTAATAACATAAGATAATCTTTAAAAATGTCTGACTTGGGACTCCTGGGTGGCTCAGTGGTTGAGCATCTGCCTTCAGCTCAGGTCGTGATCCTGAGGTCCTGGGATCAAGTCCTACTTTGGGCTCCCTACAGGGAGCCTGCTTCTCCCTCTGCCTGTGTCTCTGCCTCTCTCTGTGTCTCTCATGATTAAATAAATAAAATCTTTTAAAAAAATGTATGACTTATTTTTTTAACTTTGAGTGAGTTACAGGAATATTTTTACTGCTATGTATTGTTTTATATTTTGTTTTGTGAGGTTGTGGTTGCCCTCGTAATGTTTTCCTCACTCTTTTAATAATAATCTCACATTTTCTTATAATGAGCTTATTATTTTCTTTTAATATTTAAATTATTAGAAACCCAACGATCTATGTCTTAACAAAATGGTTAGTCTTTTGTAATTATAGAATATACTGAATGTTTTATCTTATATTAAATCACCATAATGATAGCATCTATTTTTATGTGTTCTACAATATTACATTGATCTGCTAATGAATTCCTATGTCCAAACCATTTTAATTACTCAATCCACAATATATTTCAATGTATTGCATTATGACTAATTCATCCCTCATCATCTTTTCAGAAGTTCCTGTCTACTCTTGAATGCTTAATTTCTATATGAATATTCATTCTTTATAACTACCTCTTCTTTCCCATAAATATATATTCTGTAAAATAAGAAAATAAAATCCTACAATCACATCTTTTTTTTTCTGATTGGAATAATCTTCCATTTAATGTATATTTAGTAAGAGAAAGAGGGAGAGAAAGAAAAGATATAGGCAAATTTGTTATATTTAATTTTCTCCTTAGGTAAGATATTTTTTTCATTTCTTCAATACTACTTTTATGCCTCTCATAAGATCTATCACATATTTGCGCATATCAGACCACTTTGTTTTTTAATTTTTTTTAAATTTATTTATTCATGAGAGACAGACAGAGAGAGAGAGAGAGAGGCAGAGACACAAGCAGAGGGAGAAGCAGGCTCCATGCAGGGAGCTCAACGTGGGACTCGATCCTGGAACTCCAGGATCAAGCCCTGGGCCAAAGGCGATGCTAAACTGCTGAGCCACCCAGGGATCCCCATATCAGACCACTTCTTGATATATTGTGTTTTTCAGTGGCCAACGGGACCAGAACTTCCATAGCCAATCCCAAGTAATTAGGGCAAGTCTCCTAGGTTCAGCCTCAAACTCTGAAACTTGGTGCAACAACAAAAGACTGCTAAGATGTCTATAAAGGAATGACTTCAGTTAATGCCCAGCATGTTGGTTGATATCCTGAAGCAGAGGGGCTGTCCTACAGCAGTGCTATTGACATTTTTTTTTCCAAAGTCCCTGACACCACTTCTTGGTCCTCCAAAGTACCTTAGTTCCTTCCTGTTATCCAAGCCTGGCAATTCGATCTCCTGTCAAGACACCCAGCACACTTCCAATAACCTCTCCTTTTTTGGCTTGTGATGGTCAACGGCAGTTCCTGCAACAATGTGTGTGTGTGCCAGAAATTCTAGGCCTCTGGGATACATAAGGAAAAGAGATTAGGGAGTGGCATCCTCTTTTAGCAAGATCAGTCAGACAAGTATGCTTCAAGGGGACATATTTCTTCAGAGACCAGAGAACATGTGACGGATCTAGGTATGAAATATATGGCCATCTGGCCAACTCCTTGCAGGATGGGAAGCAGGCCTTCAGGATATAAAGTGAAATTTGAACCAGAAATAATTATATGGAGCTGTTCCTCCATGGAGAAAAATGCTGTTGCCTATTAATCAAGGACTACAAATAGAATGGCACCTTTCAAAATGGATATCTGGATTATAAGGGAAAATAATGATTTTATCAGTGTAGTTCTAGGCTCTTCACATTTAGGATCTTTTCAACCTAAGAAAATGAATCTGCCACCAGGCCACTTGAGGTTCTTTATTCCAACTGATGAACAGGCAAAAATGAGATGAGTATTCTGGTGGAAATGAGTGTTACTAATAATCAAGTAGATAAATCTGAGTGCTGTGTAGGGAGCCTCCTGTTATTAATGTCCAATGATAAATATTAAGGTGACATAAGGGTCCTCCAAAGAGGCATTACCATCATGAACACACATTCTCAGAAATGAAAAGTGTGGCTCACTCTAATGGACAAAGAGCTTTGTATCAATTTATTAGCAGAGTTGCAGAATAAATGAATGTGTAGTAGACGAAGAGAATCATAAATGTAAATTTTCCATTTACCAATTGCAGAATAAGATTTTATTTACTGTGATTTTAGCTTTCATTTCTCTTTATTCTCTCTCCTTGACAATTGGATATTGAAAGTTGTGGTAGTGGTTAACTTGGCCTTTGGACCAGTTGTAGAATATTGGGAGGAACATAAAAATATTAGAAGTACAATAGATTTACCCCAGAGATAATGGTACTGGGGTACATGCAATCATGAGGAGATTTAGGGCTGTATTCCTTTGGGGAAGTGGGGACACCTTTGTTTTCTTTAATTGAAAAGGGAAGACCACTTTTTATAAGTAGACAATTTTTTGGCAGTGTGTCTATAGAAAGGAGGATGAGTGTCAGTGCTAGAAAATGAACAGAATTTTCAGTATGGTGGCTCTTAATTATCCAATCTCTACTTTCTAAATTTTGGAGGTGACCAATTGTGTATAGCCTGGTGAGAGACATTGCTCTACTGCTCATTATGAAAGATGAGCATCCCAGATATTTCTTTCTCAGCTTCACAGACCATAGATCACCTGCATCTGGTCCAAACAAAAACTGCTGCCTTATATTTTAAATTATTGCTGCAATGCAACCAAAAGAGACAGTGAAAATTGCTCTTTGGAATCGCTGCAGTAAAGGTATCCAGCGGCAGCAACCACCTCATCCAACAGAGGCAATTGCGATATCTCATGTTGGCGCCAATGCCCTTTCCTGAGGATTTACACTAATATCCCATGTATCCTTTGTTCTTTGTTCCAACAAGACCATCTTAGTTTCTGACTTTTTTGCCTAAGCAAAAAATTCCAATCTTAAATAAAATCAATAAGACCCTGGCACTGTCCAATGAGTTTCCTTTTCATAGACGTTTGACAGAATATATTTATCTCCCTTGAAAACCAAGATCCCTGAATACTCTGGTATTTAAGAAAAAGAACCCTAAAGTTATACTTATGTGGTACTTTGTGTTATGTTTGAATTTCTTCCTTATTTTTGACCTATAGTTTTCTTTAGTAAAAGGGTATATTTTCTGCCATTCAATGACTTTACTCCTAATTTTATAGGTAGAATCTAATCATTTTATTTAGTCTATTTTATCTACTCATTTCATAACAAACCACCACAATAAAAATTATTATTTTAAAGTTTCAAGTGCATTTTCTGAAGTGTTTTAGGTATACAATTACATTATCTAAAACATGAAAATTTTGCTTTTTTTCTTTGACTTTAACTAATTGACTAGATAGTACTTCTAGAATGCTGTTAAATATTAATGTTTGCAAAGAACAACCTTATTTTCTTAAAATTTATGCTTCTGATGAGTTGACACTATGCGTGATGCTGGCTTTTACCGTATGATATATATCTCAATTTACATTGAGAAATAATATTTTCTTCCTATTATATTAAGAGTTTTTATCAGAAATGTGTGCTATATTTTATCAAATGACTTTTTGGCGCTTGTGGAGGTGATCTTATTTTTTTATCCTCATTGACTTTCTAACATGGTGAATTATAATAAAGATGTTCTGACAATAAGCTACTATTGAATTCCTGGAACAAATTTCACTTGTTCCATTAATTGTTAGTCACTATATGTAGCTGGAATTTATTTGATTATATTTTATCTCAAAATATTTTTAATCTCAATATATGAGACTGAATATTGACTTTTATTTTGTATTATTGTTTTGATTAGCTATTGAACTGGCTCTCTATGTACATGAAAAATATAAATATAAGTGGTCTTAAATTCTTAAAGATTTATTAGAATTTACTTGTGAACTATTTTGGACATTGCAATTGTGTATGTATGTACCTGCATGAGTAGAGGGCAAGATACGGTTGAGCAAAAGCATGTGGCAGTTCAATGTTATGTTCTTGATTTTCCCAAATGTTACTTCTATGGGATCTGGTTTGAAGAATTGAAGCTATATATTTTTTTTTAGAAAAACATCATTTTAATTGGATTTCCAAATCAATTTGAACATAACAGTCAATTATTCTCTTATAAGTTTTAAATGTCACATGTGTATGCAATTAATTTTTTTCAATTTCCATTTTTACTTTTAGAAAGTAGTTTCATATTAATGTTTCTTGATTAACTTACCTGATGGTTCCTGTTTTATTGATTTTCTTCTAAAAATACACACACAGATTTATTTGTTATTTCTATGTTTTACTAAATTCTGCTTTTCTTTAACGTCTTTGCTTTATTTCTCCATTTGATTTTTCCATTTTTTTGAAAAACATGCTTAAAAATATTCATTTTATCTCCTTGTTTTGTACTATGTGTGAAAATTAGGGGTTTTTGGTAGTCGTTGTACTATTCAGGATCCTCCAGAGAAAGAGAACCTGTAGATAATATTATATATGCACACACACACATGTATAATGTGTACATATATGTTATAATGTATAATGTGTACTCATACACACACACATACACACACACACACACACACTATAAGGAACTGGATCACACAATTATGGGGGTTGGCAGGTCCAAAACCGAAGGATGAGAAGGGCTGGCAGACTGGAGGCCTAGATAGATGGCTGAAAATCTTGCTGTATAATGTGGAGAACAAAGAAAAAGTTCCATATTAATATCCTATCATATACATTTTATATTTTTATATTATATGCATTTATATATATTATATTAAATATGACTGAATACACAATGAAATTTTAAGTATCCTCTTATAGTTTTATATTTATAAATATATATTATACTTATACCTGTATGTCTCAACTTATCACTGTCTAATATTGATTATTATACTTCCATGGGGTGGTAAGAAATTAAAACATTTACAATGCTCCCTATATATTTTCTTCTAATACTCATTTGTGTTAATTATTTAGTAACTACACATCCAGTAATGATGGAGTCATTGATTTGTCAGTATTAAGTATTATGTATTTGAAATCATGCTAAAGATGATGAGTAAAACTGAAATTTCACTTCCTCACAATTTCTCTCCTCAGTGGTTTATTAATCTTAGTCTTTTTTTGTTATTCCAACTTTGCTGAAGTTCATTTGATTTACAACACATTTCATAAAGTGATTCCCAAATAGTAGTGAATGCTCAGCACTGTTACTTTCCTAAGCATCTTAAGTTTTTCTCTTGGTTGCTGGACTTGTTCACCATTTTTTTATTCAAGTAACAAAAACAAAATAGATTTAAATATATTTATCTACTCTTACCATAATTTTGCTAGCAGTTTCTTTCTCTGTGGTTTCAAAACATTTCACTAAGTCTTCTAACAGTGACTTCCCACCTTGGTATCCCCTTACTATAACACACAGATGCACACATTCATACATGTCATCATTGTAAGTGACTTGATTTTTTTCTGATAGCCTCATGAATATTCATTGGTGTAAGTCGGAATACCTCACATAGAACTTCATGTCAGTTGTTACACTATTTTCCTCTCCTCATCTTCATAAATACAAATCACATGTGTTTGGGGCTTTCGTTTTCTATCATAAATATCAAATATTTTATTTTATAGCTATAAACTTTGTGTACCTTCCTGGTCATTCTACTTACTTTTTAAAAGCTTATTCTCTATGTTCCTGCTTCTTTTTTTTTTTTTTTTTTTTTGAGAGCTCAGGGGGCAGGCCAGAGGTAGAGAACCTTTTTTGTTTTTTAGATTTATTTATTTGAGAGAGAGTGAGCATGCACGTGCAAGCAAAGGGCGGGGTAGAAGGAGTAGGAGAAACAATTTCAAGCAAACCCCCCCCCCGCCCCCGCCGAGTGCAGAGCCCATAACAGGACTTAACCTCAGGACCTTAAGATTATTTTGACTTGAGCTGAAATCAAAGAGTCCAAAGCTTAACTGGCTGAACCACCCAGGTGCCCCTCTGCTTCTTTTATTTTTATTTTTGAATCCGAATATATTTTCCTTTCTGGTGCTTCAAATATTGCCTTTATTTACATACCTAGTGGTCCCCCCATCCCATTACCAGCCTGTGCTATCTTGACTCATGGTTCTTCTCATGTTTTATCATTTATTATAGTTTTATAATTTTTATTTGATCTCTTATTTCTGTATTTAATTTTTGATATTATTTTACACTGTATATGCTCTATGCCTTTTGCTTCTTACTTTATGTTTTCATATTATATAGGCATGGGTTCTTATCTGCTTTTATTCACTCATCCTAAGAGTTACTTGAAGAATTGATTCAGAGGCTGGAACGGGGGTAAAATAAAGGAGCAAAAACTTGTGACCAGAGATGCTAAAAAAAAAAAAAAGAAAGAAAAGAAAAGAATATAATAATTTTCTCTGAACTTCTTTTAAAAACTCTTATGCAATCTGCTCCGATACTACATCTGTGATCATAGCTCTCAGCATTAGGTATGCCCTCTATCAGAAAAATCAACAAAGCTCTGCATGTCCCGTGTTTTTTGTCTTATTTCTGTTTTTTGTTGTTGAGTGGCAATTTAGCTTTATTTATTTTTTCTTCTTCAGCTGGCTGTAATTGGCAGTTGCTGTTCTCTTCCCACACTGTCACCTGCCACACTGAGAGCTGGTGTCCTTATAAGGAGGTTGTACTACATGATTCCTCATCTGAGTTGAACCAACTCTTTCACAGACTTCACCTTTAAAAATAAAGGCCATTATTGACTTGTGGAAAATTTTGCATCCATCCAACACCTTTAGGGCTTTCCTTTTTGCTCAGTATCATCTCAGACTAGATCCATGTATAATTAAATTAACTTTGGATGATAATTCAGGATTGTTGTAAATTCTTCTTTCCTTCAGTTATTTTTTTCTGTTTGATATCTGTGTTTTTAAACAAATGTAACAGATAGTATGTAAATGGGTGCAAATGATTGCAATAAAGTAAAAGTTACAGTTGGATCTCATTTTATTGAGATTATTTTTGTGACAGAGGGGAGGGAAGTTTAGGATAGGAAAAAAGAAAAATGAAAATTTAAAGCTCAAACATTTTGTTTTAAAATATAAGTCATGGGGCAGCCCCGGTGGCTCAGTGGTTTAGCAACACCTTCAGCCCGGGGTGTGATCCTGGAGATCTGGGATCGAGTCCCACATCAGGCTCCCTGAATGGAGCCTGCTTCTCCCTCTGCCTGTGTCTCTGCAATTCTTTCTCTCTCTGAGTGTCTCTCATGAAGAAATAAATAAAATCTTTAAAACAAAACAAAATCAGAATATGAGTTGCCTTTTAGAAGAGAGAAATTCTTCATCTGTAAGCATAGTAATAAGGGCAATGGTCTTACCTTTTCTACTCACTGCTTTGGCCCCTACACCAAAAAAATAAAGACTTCAATAAAGTTGTTCTAAGTGAATGAATGCATTCATTTTTTTTCAAATATAAGTTAGAACCATTTAGCATTTTCAGAAAAAAAATAATCAATATGGAGTCTGCAGTTCAAATGGTATGGTAATGTCATAATTTCAAATGACTCTCAAAGGGAATTTCTAGAAAAAGTATACATAGTAAATAATCATTGGAGTTTTTAGCCTGTAAGCACTCCCCTTAATGCCTTAATGCTCTCTTGGAAATTACCAGAGTAATTAGGAAGTGTGCTGTGTCCTTGATTTGTGGTCAAATTGCCACAGATGCCAAATTACTAGTCATAGTTTTAACTGGCCTTTGCAAATTCATTTTTATTTTCCCTATTTATAAAAATGATTTGGGGCATACAAAGTCATCTCCTTCCAATACTTTGTGAGTCTGAATTAAATTTCCAGTTGGCCATTCATCATACATCTTAGGCCCGTGATGCATCAACATGCACTTTAAAAACCAAGTTCAAGTATCTCTGCTCATCACTGTAATAATTTCAGAATATATATTAAGTACTTCTTACAAATAGATAGAAATATAAATGTTCAAACAAATAAAAATATATTTTTTTTAAATTGAGGAAGAAACTCCTCAGGTTTCTGACCATGGCTACAAACTTACCTGCGAGCCTAGTTTTCTCTGAGAATTTTCTCCTTGACTTGTAGAGGGCCAACCTCATGCCACCTCTTCACATGGTTTCCCCTTGCATGCATGCTGCTGGTGTCTCTCCATATGTCTTAATCTCCTCTCTTTATAAGAGCACCATGCATACTGAATTAGGCTACCTTTAAGGCCTCCCATTTGAGTTTGAGCAGATTATATTTACAAGTGTGATTTTCCATGGAGGAACCCAATATATGAAAACTTTGTGAATTTTCAGAAATACTTAATTTTCTTGCTTTTAACAGCTGAAGAGAAAAACATAAAATATTTCAGGTGGTTAAATAACATAATGGGGATGTAATTTATTGAGCAATATTTGGTCTAAAAAGTGCAGTAATATAGTTTACAAAGATATTTATACCATATCAGTAGTTTTTATACAAGAAAGAATAAAAATTGAGGTTTATTTCAGAAAAAGTTATTTCATCAAATAGCATAGCTAGAGGTAAAGAATTTTCTGCCATTACACATTACTCATAAATTCTGAAACCGAGCTTCAAATAGCATAAAGAATTTGTTTTCATATCCCCTTAAATCATTTCTTATTATCTCTTGGAAATTCTTATAAGACCAATCAGCACTGAGTTCTCAATTCTGGAAACAGCAGGGATTTGCTTGGAATTTCCAGCACATAATTAATGGGTCAGTTATAAACACAAAGCCGACTCCGTTTTTATTATCTAAAGACAGTTTGGAATGGCAGGTGTTTACTACTTCCTTACATCTCTAATCATTCTTGGTTTGAGGCTTTAATGCCTGAAACTACATATAATGACAATGCCTGTTGTGAAAATGCCACAGAAACATTAGAAGGCATATTTGCAGAGACAACAGAAAACAGTGGAAATAAAGTCAGTATATTTCTAACGAATTTGCCTGGACTGTGATTTTGCAGCAAGATGAGCACAATGGGAATTTCTGAAGGGAAATTTATTTTCTTATTCTATAATTAATAGATAAAAGTGTTAAATTGCCTCTTTCAATGTCAGATTTCTAATGATGTATATTTTGAATTACGGAGGATAAGGCAACATGTTCCGTTTCATTGTAATAAACCGAATGCTCAATAGTGGTGGATTTGATTAGTGTGGTCATGAGTAGATGTGCTGCATAGTGTCATGTCTTCAGACTCCTCGTGCTATTCATTCTTTCACATGATTTCTTTAGTTTCTTTCCCTTTACATTTAATTTGTCAATTTTTAAATGACCTCTCCACTTCACTTTTTTAACCTCCATCTTAGAAATATATTGTTGGAAGGATTGCTTTATTATATCCCCCCAAATAAATGCTGAGTAGAGAAGATGATCATAAGGTTATAGATATATGCATGCATATAAGGAGTTAGTAAAATTTAACACTTATTGTCTTACAATTTATATAACACTTAGCTATAAAAGTTTGGTGAAAGTTATAAACAGAGATAAATTCTTTCAAAGCAGAGCATATTTGGTTCAGGTCAATTTTCACAAACATAAGTGTGGAATTTAGCAAATTTGATAAATTTCTTAATTATAGTTTATGGATATACTTATTAGTGTTGGCTTGGACATAATAGTGATAGTTAAAATGACTTCACGAACATAGATATAATAACTAATATGTTTACAAAAATAGAAATATGTGACCTTTTGCCTGTGTTCATTGTGGGCCAGTTAAGATATAAAAGTGAATTGTATATTCACTTTTTTTGCAATTAGACAAAGAGTTCATAAATAGCACCAAGATCCTTCAACTTTATTTTTTTTAAGATTGTATTCATTTATTCACGAGAGATGCAAAGAGAGAGAGAGAGAGAGGCAGAAAGAGATACAGGCAGAGGGAGAAGCAGGATCCCCTTAGGGAGCCTGATGCGGGACTCCTTCCTGGACCCTGAGATCACGCCCTGAGCCCAAGGCAGACGCTCAACCACTGAGCCACCCAGGCATCCCAAGATCCTTCTACTTTAAAATAGAGGTAGTAAAATACACCATTTACATAAAAGTGAAAAAGTGCTCTCAATACCAAGAATAAATTGACCTTAGAACTCTGATCCTGATTAAGTAAATTACCTTCTACCAATATAACTTTTTTTCTTCTTATTTTTTTTTAAGATTTTATTTATTTATTCATGAGAGACAGAGAGAGGCAGAGACAGGCAGAGGGAAAAGCAGGCTCCCAGTGGGAGCCCAATGTAGGACTTGATCCCAGGATCCCAGGATCATGACCTGAGCCAAAGGCAAACACTCAACCACTGAGCCACCCAGGCGTCCCCTACCAACATAACTTTCAAATAAAAACACAAATTCTGTGTAAATGATTTCTTCCTTATTCTATTATAATGTTGTCTATACTCTGTGGTTTGTATCTGTATGCAAAACACTTATTTCCTTAATGGCCTCTTATTCAGAAATGTGAAAAAAATCCAAAGCCAACTGGTCTCTACTCTGTGTACTACAAAGATTTAATACAAATCACCCCATTTGCTTAATCTTTTCATGAAAGTGCAAATGTTGAAAACTGTACTATTTTGATTATGTGTTCACATATTGTCTCGGGAATTTACATTTTACTAACTGAGCAAAGATAAGCGAGAGAGGGAAAAATATAACCTTTACTAACATGTAACGAAATGATCAAAAGTATGGATCTGAGCAATAATAAAGAACTATAGCTTCAGGTGTATCTTAGATGTTAAACTTGACTGAAAGAATAACTCCCCTTTGCTTTCCCACTTGGTTGCCCAAGACACTAATTCTCAGCTCCGAAGATTATCTCACACTCCAGTGGCTTTGGTGCCTTAGTATAATCATCTGCTGTGAACTTTTTCTGCACTTCACAGATACGCTGTAGGGAACAGAGCAGTCATAAAGAATAAAAAACTATAAAAGGCTAGAGCTGGCTTCATCATAATAGCTACTATTTAGATTTCAAACAAACCTCCACAAATTTTATTTTAAGCAGAATTCAAAAAGAATGCAAATTTACAGTCTAGGGATTTCCCATTCCTGCCCCAACTCTGTTCTCTCAAGATATATTCACTGGTTCTTGTGTGGTCAGACACTATGGGTAAAAGGTGTCAAATATCTTTTTGCTTCTTCAATGTCGACAAATGTAATTTAATCAAAATGTGATAAACCAGATTGAAATTTATATTAGAAAAGAACACACAAATATAATTCCCCACAAAATATTCTGAATTAAAGTAGGTGAAGACTTTTAAACAAATATATCACTATTGTTCCCACATAACTTTATAGTTCACCAATAATCAAATTCTTAAACGGATTCTAAACAAAATCACGTTCTTAAGCATTTATGTATTATTACATGATAGGTTTCTAAACTTAGTTCATACCTGAGGGTAATGAAAATAAATATGTTTGATTAAACTCTTTATTGAGCTCTTAAGATTTATACTATCAAATTATGTAATTAGAGACATTTCAGGAGAATTGGCTGTAGAATTATTAAGAGTGAGTAAAAAGTGCAGTAATGTTATATCTGATCTTCTGTATGAAATATATAATTAAAACAACCAAAGAGAAAACAGTAATATGAAAATATATCCCTGTTATCAATAATAACTTTATTTTTTTTTAATTTTTTTTTCAATAATAACTTTAATATCTAGGAAACATATAACTCTATTTGAAGTACACTTTAAAAATTTGACCAAAAGGAGTAATAGAATACCTGTATCAATGAAGAGATGTATTGCTTTACTGAAAGGAAATTTTAAAATTATAATATACATTATATCTGATATCATCTTAATTAAAACCCCCAAATATGTTTCAATAAAACTTTAAAAGATGACTCTAAAATCCATATCAAACATAAATTCTTAATAATACTCAATAATATATTTAAAAAGTATTTCTATCTGTATAATAAAAGAACATGATCCAATTTATGAACAAATTGATGCATTCATTTCCACTAAATGAAAATATAAACCTGTTTTTGCACCTTCTCTCATTTTCCCAGAGGTATATTGGTAGATACATTAAGCAATTTCATCATTTTTTAAGGTTTATGATTTCATAATATACAATTTTTGCCTTGAAGATTAAGTCTCTTTTCATTGTATTCTTTCTCAGTGTGCTCATGACATTTTTGAGAAACACTTGCCAGGCATTTTGTGGAATGCCCTCAGTTGGGGTTTGTCTGATGTGTTTTGTGATTAGACTAGGGTATGGGTTTTAGAGAGGACTAGAGAGGTAAAGGGCTGTTCTCAACGCATTATCTCACATTATTAGGGTACATCATGCTTCCAGCATGATTATTACAATTTACATTGACCTAGATGACCTGACTTACTATTTTTGTTATATTTCTTCCACTATAGTTACTCATTTTTCTCCTTCAGTTTTTAGGAAAAAGTCACTATTCAGAGCCCAAGACCTGGGGCACCGCCTTCAACCCAGGGCCTGATCCTGGAGACCCGGATCGAGTCCCACATTGGGCTCCCTGCATGGAGCCTGCTTCTCCCTCTGCCTGTGTCTCTGCCTCTCTGTGTGTCTCATGAATAAATAAAATCTTTAAAAAAAATAAGAAAAGAAAACAAGACCTGGCGTCAAAAACTAGTTGCTTTGAGGGTGTCCTGTTTCTAGACCTTCTCAGCTAATAGACCAAGGAAACATACATGTGTATACTAACTCAAGTATGTATACATACCCATACTATTTTATAGTGTATATATATGTATATATATATGTGTGTGTGTCTGTGTGTATGTATATATATATACACATACACATATAAATCTATATATATAGATACGTATAAACATAAATATTTATCCCCCTTCAAATGTCATTTATATCTTAATGGTTCAACTCCAATATAGATGTTTTGAGAATTGCTAAAATCATGGGAAATAACTTTATCAACAATAGCACAATATTTATGTGCTTTTGGCTTTTAGTCATACAATATCCACCCACATATTTACAGATACTTAATTCAGACCATTTTCTCCCATCCATTTCAATTAGGCTATTTTGTATATATGCAATGTAGTCAAGTTCTTTTATAACAGCTTTTATTTCATCCCAGTATATCCTGATTTCCTAAAGGATTTGTACAAAAATTTGTGTACTTTAAAGTTCACTCCTTGTGCTGTACAGTTCTATGGGTTTTACAAACTATAGAGTCATCTACAGCAATCACGCAGAATTCCTTAACGACTATAAAATATCCCTTGTGCTTCACCTTCCAGCTCCCTAAGTGTCTGGCAATTACAGATCAATATATCATCTTTATAAACTTGCCTTTTCAAAATTTCATATAAATGGAATTATACATAGTTTGTAGCCTTTTCAGACTGTCTTCTTTAAATTACCAGTATGAAATTAAGATTCATCCATTTATTTTAATCATAACTCATTTCTTTTAATCATTAAGCAATATTCTATTGAAAGGATGCACCAGTTTATTAATCAATTTTCTTGTGTTTGAGTTTGAAGTGTTTGCATATTTGGGGATACAAGTTCTTTTTATCTGATATATTATTCTAAATGTTATACCGGTGGAAAACAGAAACGTGTCCAGCTGGCCTCCAGTGGAGAGTTGTAGGAAATTCTGGTACTTTGGGGCAGATTCTCCTGTGTGTTCAGAGAAAACCCAGAGTACAATGGCCCAACCACCCAAGTAGAATGCACGAGATACGTGGCATACAACTATTGGGTTCCATTTGGACAACTCTATAAATACATGGGTGCTATGACTAGTCAGTGCCAAACCACCTGCTATACTTTAATATGATAGAATGACTACACAGTTCTAGAGGCATCTATCCCATATTACAACTGGGATTGGTTTTGTTTAGAGTGATTTTTCTGTTCCAAATATAAGGGTGTCTGGGTATGAAACGTCTATAATCAAGGGTAAACCAAATAAACCCTCCAAATCTGAGAATAGCCACCCATGATTCTCACAATGGTATTTCTCAGACCTTTCTGGTCAGTAGTTTGGTGCGCTGCCTGTGCTTTGATCGACACAAAAAGAATACCCATGACCAGTGTTATTGACAGTTCATGGCACAGGGATCCCTGGGTGGCTCAGTGGTTAAGCGTCTGCCTTTGGCTCAGGGCATGATCCCAGGATTCCAGATCAAGTCCCACATCGAGCTCCATGCATGGAGCCTGCTTCTCCCTCTGCCTATGTCTCTGCCTCTCTCTCTCTCACTCTCTCTCTTTCTGTGTCTCTCATGAATAAATAAATAAATAAAATATTTTTTTTTTTAAGTATTGGTAATGTCTGAGAACTAGTCATAGCTTGTTCATTTGTAATGTATTGTTTTAGGATCCTCTAGTCCCTTCCCTGGAGTAATGACACCCACCTCAGTGATCCAGATGAGCTAGGAAAGGGCAGCTGGCTATATGCCCAACAACTGAATTGACTCCTTTGTCAAATATATGAGTGAGACCACTGTATGTATGTATTTTTTTAATATTTTATTTATTTATTCATGAGAGACATACAGAGAGAAATAGAGATATAGGCAGAGGCAAAAGCAAGCTCCCTGAGGGGAACCTGATGCAGGACTTGATCCCAGGACTCTGGGATCACAACCTGAGCTGAAGGCAGAAGCTCAACCACTGAGCCACCCAGGTACCCTTAGAAAGATATTTTCATTTGGTGTCCATCTCATGACTGGACACTACAGGAGGAGAAGCCTGAAATCAAAAAGGCAGACATTTATTAGGAACTTGTATGGAGAAGGCCTCCCCTTCTATGAAAATAACACTTAATGTTGTGATCTTTAGATATTAATGTGGTTACAGCTGTAGGAGTTTGACCAAGTTGCATATACCATACATGTTTGCCAGGGGAGGCCACACCGGCAGCACTGCCAGTCAGGATCCTCACCCTCTCCTCTCTTTTAGTTGTGTGTGTTCCATTTAAGGTATAATGCATTTCAACCATTTCAGCCTGCAGCAAGACAATGGAATCCCAGTGGAAATTGTGCAGTTCCTCCTCACTTAAGGGTGCAAAGTAACTCACCCATCCTGACAGGATGTCCCATTGCAAATTCTAGTAGATGACTCTTCTTCCAGGCAGGATGGAGCTTGTTGGTCTCAGCAAAACAGCTCATAGATCAACAGTGAGGGTCAGGGCAATGCCTATTTCCTGTGACTTTCATACTTTTACAGTATTGGGTGACTCGACAGGGGTCCGCAGTCTGGCAAAAAGGGGCAACAGGCCCTATTGGGTGGTCATTTAAATGTAGTAAGGCCTGAAATGGTACTGTAGTCCACCTGGACAATAACATTTTACCTGTTAGTAATTTAACACACTGCTTTAATATTGTTTCCTTTCTACCAACCCTGCTGCTGCAGGTTATCAGAAAGATGGAACCTCCACTCAATGTCATTCATTTTCTTTTGCTCACTCTTGTGCATCATGACTTTTGCATTGTGAATTCTAATCACTGTCTAGTTAATAAGATGATTGTTCCTCAGCTTCTCTAATCTCCTAATGATGGAAGCCTGGTTTGCACAGTGACTGGGGAAAGTTTGGGTTAGGCCAGATGTAATGTCCACACAAAAGAAGGGATGTTTAGAGCACTCACTGGCAAATAATAATAATAATAATAATATAAAATATAATAATATTTTATAAAATAATAATAATAATAATAATAATAATAATATAAAATTAAAAAAAAAAACACTCACTTGCAGGGAGGGGTTAAAATGTACTCAATTTGCCAATCCTTTGTAGGCTGGGAACTTTGGTGGATGGCCCCAGATTCATTTTGGCAGTTACCTTGGTGTTGTTGAAAAGATAGGAAATGTTGTTACTGCATTAAACATGCCAGTGTATTCCAAGGGCAATCAGCGTCCTTGGCAATACACCACCTCACCTGGGCACTGCAGTGACCACTCTATGCACCAATTTGCTATATCTAATGAAGGGTCGTTTGCTAGGGCTCATACTCAAACTATGGTATCAGTTTCTTGATTGCCAGGGTGTATCAATGCCTTCTGTTTGGCAACATGAGAAACAGTGAGGCCTGCCTTGGGTTTTGAATTGATACATGAGTGATATCCAGAATGTTTGCCTGAATAAAGTATAGAGCATGCTGCCTCTTAAGTGCTAGATAGGAATTACCTCCACAAGTGCCTTTATGTGGAGTTTTAAAATGTGATTGTTTTTAATAATTTCAAAACAGATACTGATTGTTAATTTACATGTCAATTATTATAAGATAAAGAATGAAAACTGGTGTATTGAATATTTAACCATATGCTCACAAATAAAAAAAAATGTTACTAGAGATTGGTCTTACTTTCAACACTCTGTAACACTTTCTCCTGTAGCATAAAAGCTAAAATTGGACAAGAGATCTCTCTGCAGATAATAATAATTTAAAAAGAACAGAATATGAAAAATTCTATGAGAAGCACACAGTATAGGGAATTTAGTACATAAATAGGTAGCATCTGAGTTCAGAAAAAAACCGTTGAGGTTACTGAGAATAAAAAATTAGAATTGAGTGGTGAGAGGATATTGTATTTCATGAAGGGTAAAACTCAGGAGGACACAGCCAAGCATCTTGTGAGATAGGGTATGACCTGATTTTGATAATTTCAAAATGCAAATGTGAAAAATACAAGCAGGTTGAACCAATGAGTTTTAGACTCAGATTTAACTGAGTGAATCAAAATTCACTATTTTTTTTGAAATTCACTAATTTTGATGAAAAATAAATAACAAAAAAATCATAAAAGTTTCAAAATAGCCCACACTGATATCTTCTGCACTTGAAAAAGATTGCAAAAGAGCTGTTTTCATAATTTATCATAAACACTCCAAAAGCCTACACTTCATTTTATGTCTGATTATAATATCTGCATATATAATTCTCCATTAGCAGTAACAGATTGGTTTCAGAAAGCAAGAAATTAACAGCAAACAAAGAAAACACATTCAAATCCCTTGCCACTAAAATCAATAAACTGACCAATTTTAAAGCTGAGCTGTTTTATTATGTAGTAATGAAGTTTATTTAGATTTTTGGCAGGCACATTATAGCTAAGGGATTTATCACCCACTCTAAAACAAGGACATTTACATACTTCTTTAACTAACCCAATTAGTCTTCAGACAGAAATATCTATTTTTTTCCTTTGAATATTTAGTTTTTAAATCTTAAGTCTGTTCACTCTTCTTAGTCTTAATGAATAATTAGGCCTTTTATTTTAGTGTTTGATAGGAGAAAAAATCTAATGCAACTCTTTTCTTCTAGTATACATTTTCTTTAAAAAAAAAAGAACATCATTAAATGTCTGGATTCAGTTCTATTAAATCAACTCAGCTAGATTTTAACTTATTAGCATCACAAGCACACATTATTGCTAAGAGCTGGAAATCAGAAAAATAATGATTTTACAGGTTAAAACATAAGCAAGAATCCCAATCCCTGCTTATACTGTAAGAATGTCATGTATCTGTTGTTACAGTCTATCATAATTTTATAGTGGATAAAACACAATGTCTAAAATTTATTTTTAAAGTAGTATTATCAAAAGATAAATTTAATCATTCAAGCTGGATCACTAAATATGGATCTATCACATAGTACTAACAATATAGCTACTGCATGGAGGATCTCATTTTTATCACTGAAGTTTTATTGACTTCTTTTATCATGTATCTGGAAAGTTGAAAAGATATTCCAACATAGTCAGCCATGCCAGTAAACCATAATTATCCCCCCTTCTCTTCTTTTTCATTGTCATTTCCCTAGTTTAACATTTTGTAAATCATAGCTTTGCTGTTATCATGTATTTTAGCCTTTATCTCTTTTTCATCTACCTCTTCACCCAGTGGCCGGGCAGAAAATTTTGTGTCATCACCTGAAATGAAGACTGGGGCCTAGGCTCTACCAGTATTGACTAAATAAGTATCTTTATTACCAAGTCCTCGAGGAATCTGCTATGATCCTGACACATGCTGGACCCTTATTGACTTTTAATGATAATCCTGTGTCTTAAAATACATTTTACCTCCATTATCTCAAAGAGTCAGTAAAGGTTCACATTTTGTGTCCAGTCCAAGAATAACTTGCATCTGAGGAGAAGATACAATGTTTAAACATATAAAGACAATCATAAAAAATTATAACTATATACCATGATGGATGTTAAGTAGACTTATTGTGGTGATCATTTTACATTATATATGAATATTGAATCAGTATGTCAAACATCTGAAACTAATATGTTATATGTCAATTACACCTTATAAAAAATTAAAAAGTTAATTTCAATATCAATCAAGAAATATAATTAAAAACTAATCAAATACCATTTTATTCATTATCTGAGATTTATAAACATTTTGGAAAATGTATTTTTGGTGACTATATGATAAAATCAGCCCCCTCATTTATTATGTTGTGGAAATGGAAATCAAAACAATTTTTTGGAAGGAGAATTTGAAGATTCTAATAAAAATAGAAAAAATACTTATATCCTTTCACTCAGCAGTTCACTTCTGGAAATATTTCTTGTAATATATTCACAAAAGTATATTATGTACATTTATATCCAATTGAAAATCACATAATTTTATTAAAACGATTTTATGTTGTAAGCAATTACTTATATGAGATGTTATTAAGTTTTTTAGAAAGGAAACGATAGATATACAATGGGTTTTTATAAATCTAAACAATGGTTCTATGTAAGTCATGAAGTGAAAAGAAAGTTTAAGTTCCCAATGAAAGAAACTTCCTATTTTTATTCAATAACAAATACTTCATATTGTTTGGATTTTACAAGAAGTGTATATTATTTATGATTTGCAAAGAGTTATAGAAATAAATTTATCTCAAATAATAGGTATAAACAATATTGAAATCTTAAATTATTATAATTTATGTATCGCTAATTGTAATATTACATTGGGATCATACAGTGAAGTAACATGAAGAACCTAGAAGAAATAATCAAAATCTAATATATGTGTATATATTATCATACACACATTTATATTCTTATATGCATATATTCTTATGTGTGAATTTTATATGTATATGTGTTTATATGTACATTCTTATAGTGTGTACTCTTAGTGCTTAAACCTCTAAGACATAAGTGTGCTCAAACTACATTGAATTGAGTAATTCAATAAATTACACTTAATGACAATAAATTCTTTGGATAATCCATTTTTTCTTCTTCTTTATGCAGTTTTGTATATTATATCTCTATTTTATACCCAACAACATAATTTATGGATACTGGGTTTGTTTGTTGTGTAATATTTTGTTGTTTTAAACTGGATAAGAGAAACAAACTTTAATTAGACTGTCTTTTACAACTATGTTCATCAACAAACTATCTTTTACATCTTGTTTAGATAAATGTCTTAATGCCCTAATTTAAATTTTTAAATAATCTTATATAAAAACAAAATTATACATCTCCAAAATATTAGAGAACAATTTAAGTATTAATTTGAGAGATAAGCTTATTTTATTGTTACTTATAAAATTTTAAATATTTATGCTTAATTTTAATTATTCAGAAAGTCACTAGTCTTTGTTACTAATCACTACAGATAAAGCTCACTAATTTACATTAAATGTGCTTTCTAAAGTGCTTGAGGTACAAATATAAGTGTTGAGGGTAAATTCTAAAGGTCCTTTCCACCTTCATTATTCAGCGTATGCAACTGTAAATATAAAGTTAAAGCTGTGATTTGCCAACTCTATTTAAATACCAAGCATTTTGCATATGTTTTATAATAAGTTCCACTCTCCCAATGCTGACATTGAATTTTAACGTATTTTGATTCTGAGAATTTTGAGGTATACATGATTCTTTATTTCTCTGGATACAAATAAGTACCACTTTAAACGGCCTGTGAGTTTAAAATTTTGCTACAAGGCTCACAGCTTTAGAAATATTGGGGAAGTTTGACACAACCTGTTTAAGTGCTGGTGGGGTTTGCAAAACTCACGGAACTGTGAAAGTCTGAGATTGAAAGCATTTCCTATGAACTGCTGGGGGAAGATTGGGCAGTTTCACACACCTCAAATACAGATACGAATTGTAAGTTTTTGGTCACAGGCAGCATTATTCAATTGCAAAATTTCTTTTATTTTTCATCCAAGAGAGCTGGTTTTTCTAGTTGTTTGTGTTTTCATATTGCTATTATGAAATAAATTCTTTTTGTATTAAAATGTATATCATGATTAACAAATGTTAATATAAGCAAGAACACTTTTAAAGTTCTATATAGCTATGGGAATAGTATTTATTTTACTGATGGGTAAAAAAAATATTGTTTTCCTTTCCATTTTCAATTTTTGCTAAAGCACTAAGATTCAGTCCTGAAATAAGCAGCATGTATTGTCACTTATCTCTTCAAATCTGCTCTGCAGCATGCCTGCACATGCAAAATGTATTTTTCAGGGTACCCTTTGATGCATGAAACACATGGGAAAGTGCTATTTAACCATTAGAAATCTTTATTTTTTTCCTTTAAAGAAAGCCATTTATAGCATTTCAATTTTAAATGTTTTATAGTGGCATAATTTTGTTCTCCCTATTAAAGTAAAAACTATTAACAAATAAATTCTCCTTTAAAAAGGAAAGCTGACAAAAAGCCATTTATATTACCAGAGTTTGAGGATTATCTCCTGTACTCCCCAGAGATACGAATATGCTTATTTTGTAGTTCTAATGCAAAATCTTGCTCTCCTGCCACTCAGAATCTATATTATGAAGATGCTTGCATTTTTAAAGTGGTATCTATATACCTAGAGGCTAAAATAAGTTTTTTATAACTCCATCTGAACTAAAATGTCTAACAGTCTTAGAATGATTTCAAAATTCCTTTTGTATGAAGATAATTAAAAATAGTGAAGATGATAAACCGAACAACCAGCCTGGAATGACAATGTGTTACATTACATCAAAGTTTTCTTAAAATTCATAAAAAGTTAAAAAAAATCATAGAAATTTTTGAACACATATTGAAACCATGTATAATCATGTGAACGTTGATGAGATATACAGGGAATTATTGATAATATATGTGTTAGTTGATGAAGACACAATAATTTCCTGCCAAACATAGGGAATGCAGTGGTGCTTGTTGTTTTTCATGTCTTCAGTGACTAGTATTAGTGGAAGAGGAGCTACTGATGATAAATGTGAGTTTCATTACTTCCCCCTTCACCTTGAAGACTTTTGCTAATTCCCAACTCAGAGGAATGGCATCAAGGCAAAAAATATGGTCTCATTAGGTTGGCAAGTTAGTAAATAGAATTAGTGCTAGCAGCTGCCCATATGGTTGGTCCTCAAGCAGCAAAATCCTAGAAAAGCGGGCAACTGAGAAGTGAGCCTCAAAAATCTTCATGTAATTTTCCCCTTGAATTTTTTCCGCGGATTTCTAACCTATGTGTGTAAATGGGGGCAAGGTTTGAAGGCTAATAGAGACAGAACTATCAACAATCTTTAATATCTAAGCAGATATTTCCGCATTTGGAATGTACACAGAGATGGGTTGGAATTCTGGACCATCCAAGGTGGAAGAGTTCTGATAAATACTCCAAGTTTATTTACTCTAATCTTAGAGATAAGAAGACCTGCATTGCAAAAGAAAAGTACAAGAAGTTCTTCAGGATGAAAGAAAATGGTACTAAATGAAAACTCAGATTTGTGTAGAAATAAAAAAAATAATAGGAGTACCTATACCCATGCACTCCCTAATAGCCTACCCCTTCTAACGCTACTTGTATTTCTGTACTTGGAGCTCCTATCATGGTACTATTGATATAGAATAAATAGAAATAACCCAATACAAAATCTTTGTACATTGACAGTTTGTACACAATAGGGCTGTGGATGATTAGTGGTGGTCATTTAATAACGGGAGAGGTTGCTGCAGGTGACGGAGGCAATGTGAGTTATGCTTAGGGGGATGGGTAAGGTGTGCATGAGGAGAGAGAGTACAGAGAAGGACAGGTTGGGCAAGAAAAAAATTATAAAATAGGGACACTTGTGGGAGTCCAGGGTTTGCAAGACAGTCTGCATAGAGAACAGACTTACTCAGGGAAAAAGGATTGACAGTTGAAAAATGTAGAGGCCTCACTGATGAGTTCTCCTTATATACTTGAATTCTGAAGTTTACAGCATGTCCACCAGACATTGTGGACACCAGAGCTTATCTCGAGGACACCTGAAAGCATATATTTATCAAGAACTGCCCAGTTCTGGAAATATTATGTGTTTCACCTATATATGCTACTATTTTCATTGATATATACATATTACAGTGATTATTTAATTTAAAATTACTTAAAATAGTGCTCTCTAAGGGAAAATGTACCTCAAGGATTCTTTTTTTTTTAAGATGTTATTTATTTACCCATGAGAGACACAGAGAGAGAGAGAGAGAGAGGCAGAGACACAGGCAGAGGGAGAAGGAGGCCCCACACACACACATCCTGGGACTCCAGGATCATGCCCTGGGTGGAAGGCAGGGGCTAAACCGCTGAGCCACCCAGGGATCCCCTGCCTCAAGGATTCTATGATCCACTGGGATCCTGAGAAAAACTCCAATGTTGAAGAAAATCTTAGAACTTTACTGTTTTATTGTTCTTTTAAAATTTCAACTTATTTTAATGTTTATAATAGCAAGTAACATACATATACATTTATAAATGAGATTTTACATTTAATAAAATAAGTCAAATAACTGATATATATATAATAAATTAAGATTTTAAAAGTAAATACATATTTTGCAAATGGCAAGATTTCTTTTTTTTATGGCTGAGTAATATTCTAGTGTGTGTGTGTGTGTGTGTGTGTGTGTGTGGGACATCTTCTTTATCCATTCATATAGACCTAGAGGGTATAATGTTAAGTGAAATAAGTCAGAAGGACAAATACCACATGGTTTCACTCAGATGTAGAATCTTTTTTTACTCAGATGTAGAATTTAAGAAACAAAGCAAATGAAAAAAAAATGAACACACAAGAAAGACACAAAAAAAATCTCTTGCTGTTGTTGCTGGTAGTTTTTTTAGATGGCAGTTGTGGGGTTGACTTTTAAATACAGAGAAAAAACTGGTGGGAGAGGTGGGGGATGGGTGAAATAGATAAAGAAGATTAAGAGGACACTTATCTTGGAGCACATGGGTGGCTCAGTCATTTAAGTGGCTGACTCCTGACCTCAGGATCCAGGGATTGAGCCCTGCATGAGGCTCTATGCTCAACAGAGAGTCTGCTTGTGGTTCTCTCTTCCTATCCCTTTGCCCCTCCCCCCAGTTCATGTGTGTGCATTCTCTCTTTCTAGAATAAATAAATAAAATCTTAAAAAAAAAAACACTTACCTTGATGAGCATTGAGAAATGTATAGAATTGTTGAATCATATTGTATACCTGAAACTAATATAACATATGTTAATTATATTTGAGTAGAAAAAAAAAATCAGTACATGAGCTTATTAACAGATCAGAGGACTACTAAATAAGAAGAAAATTCAAAAGAAGTTATCCACATAGAACAACAGAGAGAACATTTTGTGGTGAATATAGTAATGAACCTAAGAGAAATGTGGGATCCTAAAAGCAACTTGATATATAATTAGAGAAACAGAAGAAAGAATGATGAGGGTAAGACAGAAGCATTATTTGAAGAAACATTGGCTAAGAATCTTCTAAGATATAACTAAATACATCAAATTAGTGTTACAAGCAGTCCTACAAACTTCAAATGGGATTAACATTAAGAAAATAACACCTATCACATCCCAGTCAAACAGCTGAAAACTAAATAAAACATAATCCTAAAAGCAGCAATAGAAAATAAGAATTACTTTCAACTTCACAACCATAAGACTGACAATATATTTTTCAAAACAAGGGAAACCAGAATGAAATGGAATGGAATGGAATGGCATATTTATAAGACCAAGAAGAAGAATTCAACATATAATTCTATACCGGTGGAAGATAAAATAAAGCTACATTACTGTAAGGAAAGAAAAAGACAAATGGGTGAATAAGTTACCAGTAAACCAGCACTAAAAGAAGGCAAGTCATCAGGCAGACAGAAAAGATTCCAGAATAAAATATGAAATTTCAGGCACAAAGGAGAGCACAAGAAAGAGCATATATGTAAGAAATATAATGGAGTATGATTGTTACAGACAAAATGTAATAATACCTCCAAATACAAAATATGAGTATAATTAAAATATATAACTAAAAAGACTCAAGAAATGAGACAGTTAAGAGGAATTAAACTACAACACAATTTTGTATTGTTTTGGAATTAGCTAAATTAGTAATAGAAGTTTATGGAGAGCATGGTGCAATTGCCAGGGCAATCAGTGTAAGCATAATAGAAGAGTGAATGACTACTTCACCGACAGAGAAGAAAAAGAGTAGAAGTGATATTTGTATCATCTAAGAGAAGGCAAGAAAAGAAAAGTAAAGGAACCAAAAGAGACGAAACACAAAGGAGGAATCAATGGTACAAGTAACACAAATATATAAATAATTTCATTATATTAAATAGAAATTATCTATACCCTCTAATTAAAAAAAAAAGGAAGAAAGAATGAAAAAAGTCGGATTGCTATGGTAGGCTGAATGGAATGAACAACCTGCATCAATAACCAGGTTTTAATCTCGGGATCAATTTTATTTAATGTGGCAAAAGGAACTTTTCAGATATTAAAGATTTTGAGATGGGGAGATTATCTTGTATTATCTTGGTGGCCTTTTTATCTTTAAGTATGCTCTGTGCCTAACATGGAGCTTGCATTGAACTCCCCAAGATCAAGAGTGACAAGCTCTCCAGACTGAGCCAGCCAGGGACGCCCCGGTGGTCATTTAATGTACACACAATTGCCCTTTTAAGTTTGTTTTGTTTTGTTTTGCTTTTTAATTTTTTTTAATTTTATTTATTTATTTTTTTATTTTTTAAGAGTTTTGAGGAGAGGAGAGAATAAGGCCATATGGTGATGTAAGGGGGAGCAAGTGATATCAGGTAAGGCTATGGACAATGGAATGAGGACAATCTCTAGAAGCTGGAACAGCCAGGGAACAGCCTCTGGAAACATCAGCCCCTCCAGTACCTTCACTTTAGCCCCATATGGCTAATTTAAATATCTGCCCCCATAACTGTATTAGAACAAATTTGTGTTGACTTAAGCCATCAGGTTTGTGACCCTGTGGTATAAGAACCAAATAAAGCCTGGTGAAAAAAAAAAAAAAAAAAAAGCCTGGTGTATTCTATTAAAAGGAAAGCATTTTAAATATAAGAATATAGTTAGATTTTATTTTTTATTTTTCTTAAAGATTTTATTTATTAATTTGAGAGAGAGAGAGAGTATGTGAGCAAGGGAAAGAGCAGAGGGAGAAGGACAAGCAGACTATGTCTAGCAGGGAACCTGATGAAGGGCTTGATCCTGAAACCCAGACCTGAGCCAGAATCAAGAGACAGTGGCTCAACAGACTGAGCCACCCAGGTGCCCTGTAGTTAGATTTTAAATAAAATACAAATATGAAGTCACTAAATCAAAAAAAAAAAAAAAAAAAGAAGAAGAGTTCAAGTTAAATGATATTCCCAGAAATAAAGAATATCATCATAATGGAAACGGTCAATTCATAAAGAAGAAAAGTCAGTCTAACTATATCTAATAATAGATTTAAAATACATAAAGCTAAAATGGACACAACAAGGAAAAAAATCATGTTAGGCAAAGATTTACTTAACATAGCAGAAAAGCACCAAGCAGAATGGGAGACTGATGTATTAAAATTCACTAAAATTAATAATTTATGTTCATTAAAAGACATTGAGTAAAAAACACAATCTATAGAGTGGAGAAAATTGTTCTTCTATAGAATATTCCTTTTAAAAGAAGTATTCTTATAAATTAGTGGTAAAAGAAAACATTAACCTACATACCCCAAATGATCAAAAGCATAGCAAAAATGTATCTAGATTGGCACATGACACATGTAAAAATGAACAAACACTGTTAGACTTTAAGGAGATGCAAATTAAAAATGAGTACTACAACATAGAGACGTAAAATTCTAAAAAGAGCCACCAGTACTGGCAGTAAAAATATAGACCAAGTGGAACTCACTTACTTGCTTATGAAAGTGTTAAAAGTTACGGTTCTGTCAGAAATCTGTTTAATGGTGTCTATTAAACTGAAAATAAGATAAGGCTACATTACAAACCAGAAATTCTTCTGATATAAATATGTGTGTATGAATACATATACAGGGCATATGGATAGATAAACAAACACACACACACACACACATACACATATGCCCAACAAAAAATGAGTGTACAGAGACACCAAAAGATATACACAAGCATTTCAAAGCACCATTTATCCATAATGGCCCCAACATGGAAATAACCAAAAGCACATCAGTGCATTGGAAACAAAATTGTATATCCCTACTATAAGAAACTACTCAAAAAAGGAAAATGAAAAAAAAAATGGTGAAACATACAAGATGGATGAATTTCACATGTTTAATATTAGATGAAGAAAAAATCCAACATAAAAAAACAATACATGGTCTTTCTGTGCAGTTCAGGAACAGGCCAAACCCAAAGGTATAACATTAAACATCAGAACAAGAGTTACGCTATGTGGTTACCAACAGGGGCCCAGAAGAAGCCTTTTCTTGTGCTGGAAATTGCCAAATGTTCATCTTGATAGCCGTTACATGAGTTTAGCAAAAATGCAATAAATTATATACTTAATAGTTTGGAATTTAACTGCATGTTTATTACATGGAAATTTTTTATTAAAAATCAGCCTACCCCTCCCTCCCAATCTAAAGCGACACACTTGGTATAATTTTACATTTCGCCTTCCAAAGTCGAGATACTACCATTCTAATCTATCACCTTTGTTTATTATTTCACAAATGCTTAAGTTACTGGTTACCTAGCAATTGTTTTCATGTTTTATTTTTCTAATCACAGCACTTCAACCCTCTGACATGAATTTAGCACAGGCACTTTATAGTGGTGATGTATATAATCGTTGTGTTTCTTCCTGAATTTCCTGAACTGTAAACTCCTTCAAGGAAAGAGCACTTTGTGCCTTTTTGTCTTGTAGTTAGCACACTGCTCGTCCCATAGACGCTGCGCTGCAAATGCACGTGGGAAGCTGAACAGCATTGAGTTGTTCCCTGTGGCCTTACTTTCATCGGGTTAGCCTCTCAGGTCTTAGTAACCTCACGAGTAAAATGGGAATAACAGATGAATGTTCTTTTTCACAGAATTGTTGTGAGGATAGAATAATGCATGGGATGCATTTAGCAGGGTCTGGTGCAAAGCTAAACCCTTGAAAATGGTAGTTATGATAATAATTTATTATGAAGGAGCAAAGCCCTGCATGATGGCACATGTGCCACTGGCTCAGTTCAGAGGAACGAGAAGTGGGGATGGCAGAGAAGTATCTGAACTGAACAGGGGGGGCTCTGTGGGACCAGGAGAGTAAGATTATTTTTGCATAAGGGTGAGTCAGGGAGGACCATGACAAAGCCATTGTGTGAGGTACTTTCCACACATTTCCCGGCCAAAGGCCCAAGTAGAGTCTGAAGCCAACTGAAATTCTCCTCCCAAGCCCTGTGACCCAGGCTAAGGCTGCAGTGCCTGGAGAAAGAACAGAGGAGGAGCCCTCTTCCTCACTGACCCTGGGATGGTGCGTGTGTGCTGGCAAGGCCCTGGTATCAGATCCCCTGTGGAAGTGTCAAGGAAGGCAGAGTGTACCTCACCATCGTTATGTTGTTTCAAAGATTAATTCATTTAATTCAACTATCGACCTGACAGGTAGGTAAGACCAATACTTCATTTCACTTATGGTCAACGAAGGCACAGGAAGGGTAGGCCGTGCGGTAGGAAGTCAGATTTCTTGGAAGCAGCAAAGCTGGGATTAGAACATTACAAGGGTGCTGGGGCCTGTGCTTTTACCAACAACGTGCCTTTTGCTTTCTCACTCTCCCCTTACCTTGTGCCCATTTGTTATCAGTCTAGCTTCCTTTCACATTATTTCATAATCTGTTCATGTTTTTCTTTAACCTCTTTTGTTTTTAATGGTTACTTGTTTTCTTTAACCGTTCTTGTTTATTTTTTATAAATTTATTTTTTATTGGTGTTCAATTTGTCAACAACCTTTCTTATTTTTTTTAATTTATTTTTATTGGTGTTCAATTTACCAACATACAGAATAACCCCCAGTGCCCGTCACCCATTCACTCCCAACCCCGCCCTCCTCCCCTTCTACCACCCCTAGTTCGTTTCCCAGAGTTAGGAGTCTTTACATTCTGTCTCCCTTTCTGATATTTCCCACACATTTCTTCTCGCTTCCCTTCTATTCCCTTTCACTATTATTTATATTCCCCAAATGAATGAGAACATACACTGTTTGTCCTTCTCCGATTGACTTACTTCACTCAGCATAATACCCTCCAGTTCCATCCACGTTGAAGCAAATGGTGGGTATTTGTCATTTCTAATGGCTGAGGAATATTCCATTGTATACATAGACCACATCTTCTTTATCCATTCATCTTTCAATGGACACCGAGGCTCCTTCCACAGTGTGGCTGTTGTGGACATTACTGCTATAAACATCGGGGTGCAGGTGTCCTAGCGTTTCATTGCATCTGTATCTTTGGGGTAAATCCCCAACAGTGCAATTGCTGGGTCATAGGGCAGGTCTATTTTTAACTCTTTGAGGAACCTCCACACAGTTTTCCAGAGTGGCTGCACCAGTTCACATTCCCACCAACAGTGTAAGAGGGTTCCCTTTTCTCCGCATCCTCTCCAACATTTGTGGTTTCCTGCCTTGTTAATTTGCCCCATTCTCACTGGTGTGAGGTGGTATCTCATTGTGGTTTTGATTTGTTTTTCCCTGATGGCAAGTGATGCAGAGCATTTTCTCATGTGCGTGTTGGCCATGTCTATGTCTTCCTCTATGTCTTTTGCCCATTTCATGATTGGATTGTTTGTTTCTTTGGTGTTGAGTTTAATAAGTTCTTTATAGATCTTGGAAACTAGCCCTTTATCTGATACGTCATTTGCAAATATCTTCTCCCATTCTGCAGGTTGTCTTTGAGTTTTGTTGACTGTATCCTTTGCTGTGCAAAAGCTTCTTATCTTGATGAAGTCCCAATAGTTCATTTTTGCTTTTGTTTCTTTTGCCTTCGTGGATGTATCTTGCAAGAAGTTACTGTGGCTGAGTTCAAAAAGGGTGTTGCCTGTGTTCTTCTCTAGGATTTTGATGGACTCTTGTCTCACATTTAGACCTTTCATCCATTTTGAGTTTATCTTTGTGTATGGTGCAAGGGAGTGGTCTAGTTTCATTCTTCTGCATGTGGATGTCCAATTTTCCCTGCACCATTTATTGAAGAGACTGTCTTTCTTCCAGTGGATAGTCTTTCCTTCTTTATCGAATATTAGTTGACCATAAAGTTCAGGGTCCACTTCTGGGTTCTCTATTCTGTTCCACTGATCTATGTGTCTGTTTTTGTGCCAGTACCACACTGTCTTGATGACCACAGCTTTGTAGTACAACCTGAAATCTGGCATTGTGATGCCCCCAGCTATGGTTTTCTTTTTTAAAATTCCCCTGGCTATTCGGGGTCTTTTCTGATTCCACACAAATCTTAAAATAATTTGTTCTAACTCTCTGAAGAAAGTCCATGGTATTTTGATAGGGATTGCATTAAACATGTATATTGCCCTGGGTAACATTGACATTTTCACAATATTAATTCTGCCAATCCATGAGCATGGAATATTTTTCCATCTCTTTGTGTCTTCCTCAATTTCTTTCAGAAGTGTTCTATAGTTTTGAGGGTATAGATCCTTTCCCTCTTTGGTTAGGTTTTCCTAGGTATCTTATGCTTTTGGGTGCAATTGTAAATGGGATTGACTCCTTAATTTCTCTTTCTTCAGTCTCATTGTTAGTGTATAGAAATGCCACTGATTTCTGGGCATTGATTTTGTATCCTGCCACGCTACCGAATTGCTGTATGAGTTCTAGCAATCTTGGGGTGGAGACTTTTGGGTTTTCTATGTAGAGTATCATGTCATCGGCGAAGAGGGAGAGTTTGACTTCTTCTTTGCCAATTTGAATGCCTTTAATGTCTTTTTGTTGTCTGATTGCTGAGGCTAGGACTTCCAGTACTATGTTGAACAGCAGTGGTGAGAGTGGACATCCCTGTCTTGTTCCTGATCTTAGGGGAAAGGCTCCCAGTGCTTCCCCATTGAGAATGATATTTGCTGTGGGCTTTTCGTAGATGGCTTTTAAGATGTTGAGGAATATTCCCTCTATCCCTACACTCTGAAGAGTTTTGATCAGGAATGGATGCTGTATTTTGTCAAATGCTTTCTCTGCATCTAATGAGAGGATCATATGGTTCTTGGTTTTTCTCTTGCTGATATGATGAATCACATTGATTGTTTTACGAGTGTTGAACCAGCCTTGTGTCCTGGGGATAAATCCTACTTGGTCATGGTGAATAATTGTCTTAATGTACTGTTGGATCCTATTGGCCAGTATCTTGTTGAGAATTTTTGCATCCATGTTCATCAGGGATATTGGTCTGTAATTCTCCTTTTTGGTGGGTCTTTGGTTTTGGAATTAAGGTGATGCTGGCCTCATAGAACGAATTTGGAAGTACTCCATCTCTTTCTATCTTTCCAAACAGCTTTAGTAGAATACGTATGATTTCTTCTTTAAACGTTTGATAGAATTCCCCTGGGAAGCCGTCTGGCGCTGGACTCTTGTGTCTTGGGAGGTTTTTGATGACCGCTTCAATTTCCTCCCTGGTTATTGGCCTGTTCAGGTTTTCGATTTCTTCCTGTTCCAGTTTTGGTAGTTTGTGGCTTTCCAGGAATGCGTCCATTTCTTCTAGATTGCCTAATTTATTGGTGTATAGCTGTTCATAATATGTTTTTAAAATCGTTTGTATTTCCTTGGTGTTGGTAGTGATCTCTCCTTTCTCATTCGTGATTTTATTGAGTCTTCGCTCTCTTCTTTTTAATAAGGCTGGCTTATTAATTCTTTCAAAGAACCAACTCCTGGTTCTGTTGATCTGTTCCACAGTTCTTCTGGTCTCAATTTCATTGAGTTCTGCTCGAATCTTTATTAACTCTCTTCTTCTCCTGGGTGTAGGATCTATTTGCTGTTTTTTCTCTAGCTCCTTTATGTGTAAGGTTAGCTTTTGTATTTGAGTTCTTTCTGGTTTTTGAATGGATGGTTTACTGCGATGTATTTCCCCCTTAGGACTGCTTTTGCTGCATCCCAAAGATTTTGAACGGTTGTATCTCCATTCTCATTAGTTTCATGAATCTTTTTAATTCTTCCTTAATTTCCTGGTTGACCCTTTCATCTTTTAGCAGGATGGTCCTTAACCTCCACGTGTTTGAGGTCCTTCCAAACTTCTTGTTGTGATTTAGTTCTAATTTCAAGGCATTATGGTCTGAGAATATGCAGGGGACGATCCCACTCTTTTGGTATCGGTTCAGACCCAATTTGTGACCCGGTATGTGGTCTATTCTAGAGAAAGTTCCATGTGCACTTGAGAAGAATGTGTATTCAGTTGAGTTTGGATGTAAAGTTCTGTAGATATCTGTGAAATCATTCTGGTCCAGTGTATCATTTAAAGCTCTCGTTTCTTTGGAGATGTTGTGCTTAGAAGACCTATAGAGTATAGAAAGACCTAGATTGAAGTCACCAAGTATAAGTGTATTATTATCTAAGTATTTCTTCACTTTGGTTAATAATTGATTTACATATTTGGCAGCTCCCACATTCGGGGCATATATATTGAGGATTGTTAAGTCCTCTTGTTGGATAGATCCTTTAATTATGATATAGTGTCCCTCTTCATCTCTCACTACAGTCTTTGGGGTAAATTTTAGTTTATCTGATATAAGGATGGCTACCCCTGCTTTCTTTTGAGGACCATTCGAATGGTAAATGGTTCTCCAACCTTTTATTTTCAGGCTGTAGGTGTCCTTCTGTCTAAAATGAGTCTCTGGTAGACAGCAAATAGATGGGTCCTGCTTTTTTATCCAGTCTGAAACCCTGCGCCTTTTGATGGGGTCATTAAGCCCGTTCACATTCAGAGTTACTATTGACAGATATGAGTTTAGTGTCATCATGATATCTATTCAGTCCTTGTTTTTGTGGATTGTTCCACTGGACTTCTTCTTAAAGGGGAATTTTAAGAGTCCCCCTTAAAATTTCTTGCAGAGCTGGTTCGGAGGTCACATATTCTTTTAGTTGCTGCCTGTCTTGGAAGCTCGTTATCTCTCCTTCCATTCTGAATGAGAGCCTTGCTGGATAAAGTATTCTTGGTTGCATGTTCTTCTCATTTAGGACCCTGAATATATCCTGCCAGCCCTTTCTGGCCTGCCAGGTCTCTGTGGAGAGGTCTGCTGTTACCCTAATACTCCTCCCCATAAAAGTCTGGGGTTTCTTGTCTCTTGCTGCTTTAAGGATCTTCTCTTTATCTTTGGAATTTGCAAGCTTCACTATTAAATGTCGAGGTGTTGAACGGTTTTTATTGATTTTAGGGGGGGATCTCTCTATTTCCTGGATCTGAATGCGTGTTTCCCTTCCCAGATTAGGAAAGTTTTCAGCTAGAATTTGTTCAAATACATATTCTGGCCCTCTGGCCCTTTCGGTGCCCTCGGGAACACCAATTAAACGTAGGTTTTTCTTCCTCAGGCTGTCGTTTATTTCCCTTAATCTATCCTCATGGTCTTTTAATTGTTTGTCTCTTTTTTCCTCAGTTTCCCTCTTTGCTATCCACTTGTCTTCTATGTCACTCACTCGTTCTTCCACCTCGTTAACCCTCGTCCTTAGGACTTCTAGTTTGGATTGCATCTCATTCAATTGATTTTTAATTTCTGCCTGATTAGCTCTAAATTCTGCAGTCATGAAGTCTCTTGAGTCCTTTATGCTTTTTTCTAGAGCCACCAGTAGCTGTATAATAGTGCTTCTGAATTGGCTTTCTGACATTGAATTGTAATCCAGATTTTGTAACTCTGTGGGAGAGAGGACTGTTTCTGATTCTTTCTTTTGAGGTGAGGTTTTCCTTCTAGTCATTTTGCTCAGTGCAGAGTGGCCAAAAGCGAGTTGTATTGAGAAAAGGAGAAAAAGAGAGGAGAGAAAGAAGGAAAGAAAAGAGAAAGAGAAAAAAGAAAAAAGGAAGAAAAAAAGGAGAAGAAAAAGAGAAAGAAACAGAAAGAAAGGAAAAAAAAAGGTGGGGGTAGGAAACAAATTAAAACAAAACAAAACGAAACCAAACAAAACAAAAAACAAAAAACCCACGGAGGAGTACCTTCTGCTTCTGTGTACTTTAAGTCCCTTGGCTTCCCCTGGAACTGGTCCGTCTCGCTGGTCTTGTGGGGGAGGGGCCTGTTGTGCTGATTTTCAGGTGTTAGCAGTTGGGGGAGCTGCTGTGCCCCTGCCTGGTGCAGGGCTCAGTGGGGGTGTTTACCCCGTGAGGCCCCAGGAGGAACAGCCCCAGTGGCGGGGCCAGCTCTGGAGCCCTGGATTCAGCCCCCGCAGTAGCTCCGGGGCTCTCCGTCTGCAGGGCCTGGAGGCTCCGGGGAGGGGCCGCTGATGTGCTCAGCTGGGGCAGGAGCGTCCTCGCTGTCCTGGGCCCTCCCGGCCTCTGCCTGTCCCGGGGGAGGCGGGATCCCGGGCTGTGTCCCGGCGCCCTGTGCTCCGGGGCCTGCGCTGTTGGATTCGTGCTCCCGCCCCGCAGCCCCCTCCGCGGAGCCGCCCCCGAGCCCCCCGAGCTGCTCCGGGTCCCGCCGGTCCCGCCGTGCGCGCTGCAGCCCTTAGGGAGCTCGGCGCACTCTCCCGGGGCGCAGGTGCCTGTTAGTGTCCCCGGGAGCCCGAGGGCATCCCCGCCCTCCCGGGTCCTGCTCCACCTCCCTGCGAGCCCCTTTCGGCCCGGGAAGGTCGGTGCAGCTCCTGCGTCTCCGGGACGGGGCTCTCCTGTCCTGGGGACACTCGCCCCGGCCGCAGCCCGGCTCCTCGCGGGCCCCTCCCCCCTGGAGGCCTTTGTTTCTTTATTTCTTTTCCCCCGTCTTCCTACCTGGATAGAAGCGTGAACTCTTCTCACTGTAGCATTCCAGCTGGTCTCTCTTTAATTCTCAGGCCGAATTCATAGATTTTCAGGGTAATTTGAAGGTTTTCTAGGTAATTTGGTGGGGACAGGTGATTTGGGGACCCTACTCTTCTGCCATCTTGCCCCGCCCCCCTTTCTTGTTTTTAATGGTTGTTCTATATTCTACTGTTTAATTGTCAAGGGTGACTATTTACTATGATTTTAAGTAACATTTGAAGAAAAGAATCTTCTATCTGCCCCAATTCTTTCAACGGACACACTGTGTAAAAATGACCAGCTACATAAGAATTCTGATAAATTTCATATTTTTATTTTTAATTATCAATAGCCATTATAGTTGAGATACAGTGTAATGCAGTGGAAATAGCCATTTATCTAAAAAGACTTATATATGGTCCTTCTATGTACTATTTTGTTATAAAATATTATAACTAAAGTTATTATACAGCTTTGATCACTCCATCCTATGTTTTTGTTCATATGAGCCATGCCTATCTACTATAGTGACTCACAGATTTTATTTATGATGTGCACATGAGAGCAGTGTGAAGATCATTACTGTGGTATGAAGTGCATCTGGTTGTCATTAATATTATTATATTAAATGTGACAAATTATAGTACTCTTGATTTTGAGAGGGGGGAGATAGTCTTTTTAAATTGCCATTTCTCCCCCACCATCATCTCAAAACCATTTAAAGGACTTGGGACCAGGTCTGATAGATCCTGCTGGAGCTCAAGGAGATGAACTTCTCTTGTCACAGCTAGGACTGAAAGTGAGAGGGCAGCTGGGCAGGCCTGGGACCCTAATGGGTTGTCAGATGTTGTGCTGTGAATTAGAAAATCCCTAGTGGTCGCGATCCTGGAGACCCGAGATCAAATCCCATGTCGGGCTCCCTGCATGGAGCCTGCTTCTCCCCCTGCCTGTGTCTCTGCCACACTCTCTCTCTCTCTCTCTCTCTCTGTGACTATCATGAATAAATAAATAAAATCTTAAAAAAAAAAAAGAAAAGAAAAGAAAATCCCCAGTGGGTCATGTTATTAAGTACTTCACAAGTTTTTCTGACTCCGTTACAAACATAATTTTTCTAAAGAAGGGCTATCTTGGTTTGAGAGACCCATGTTCAGTTAAACATTTTTTTAAAAAAATTCTTATGTAAAATTAATTCGTGGGAAGTTTATATAAATAAGAAATTGTCAAACTCCTCAAGGGTGGAGGTCGGCAGAGAAAGGGGAAGTGAAGAGCTCAAAACTGCCTTTGAAGGTGCATATACCAAGTTTTTATTAGTCATATTATTCTGATAGCTATCCAGGAGGTTCAAATGCCTAACCACTGGAGACAATCATAAATACGCAATACAGCAAAAATTTTCACATAATGAGCATAAATATCCTTTCAAAGAGAAAATCATAATCTAGCCTGCTCTAATCAAGTCTGCATTGTTGCATAAAGAATGCTAAGCAGCTGAGTATGAGGAAATGTTGTTGAAAGAAAACCAGAAAGAACTTATTGTGAAATGTTTTTTAAAAAACATTTTAATCCCTTGTTATTCAGCTAAAAGTAATTATAAGTTCTAATTTATCATTAAGGCAGAGTCTGTATTCTTACTAATGAAGTTCTGAAATGAATTAAAATAACTGGAAATGTATCTTCTTCATAAACAGTCATATCTAAAAGAAGTTTGTGCTTGTCTTGAGTGAATTTATAAGCCTGAACTTCCAAATGCATTAAGAATTTCTGAGCATTTTAAAAATGTTGAATTTTTAATATTAACTTCTCACTTATAGAAAATTAAATATGGATATTTAATCTGAAGTGTACTTTTTATCCAAAACCATAATTGACACTGTGATATTTTGTATAGGTGTGCATGTTTAAAGAAACCGTGGAAATGATCTGAATAGTATTTGAAAATGTCGAAGAACATTATTTGATTCCAGGAGACACTTGGAAAATTTATTTGTAAAACTGGTCATTAGAAGAAAAAAAAAATCTTTCCTGTAGGAAAATCTTCTCCCTATGTATTTTCTTTAACATAAACCAAAATTTGAATTCTGTAGTAGTTGATGGTCTATTAACCTAGGCTTTTTTTTTTTTTTTTTTTTTTTTAATGCTAGTCAGAGAGAGAGAGGCAGAGACACAGGCAGAGGGAGAAGCAGGCTCCATGCACCAGAGCCCGATGTGGGATTCGATCCCGGGTCTCCAGGATCGCTCCCTGGGCCAAAGGCAGGCGCCAAACCGTTGTGCCACCCAGGGATCCCAACCTAGGCCTTTTCAAATAAGGTTGATACTTCTCTTTCGAGAAGAAACATATGGAAACCCATGGTTTGTGCCTGTTACACTCATATTCTTCTTGTCAAGCATTTTTCAAGGAAATAGGTATTGCTAACATTTATCCTGCTTAGCTGATAAGTGAGACACAGGGATATTTTATTTTATTTTACATATGTAATAACCCTATTAGGAATCTTTGAGTTTGAGTCTGCATCTATTTTTAATAAACTAATAAATACAAAATTTTAGGGCAGAACACAGAGTCAAATGTTAGAATTCTCGAATATATTGCTTTCTGTGACCTTGGTAATGATCACTCATATATTCAATAATGTAGCTTCTTTTTAGTGAAATGACTAAAAAATACTAAGTTTTGTAAGTTGTGCTTTCTATAATATTGCATTGTCTTTCATGGTGTATTTTGCTGATTCAGCTAACAATATGTTTCTTAAGATTATTTGCAAAAAAAGTGTTTAAATTAAAAGGCGAGATATGCTATCACTTTATAAAATACTTTGTAAAATCAGCCACAAACAAATTATTTGTTCCTAGATATTATGGTGATCTAAATAAAATTGTATACCAAATGAAATGTATTCTTGGGGTGTTAAGGTTGAATAATATGCTGGGTTTTTTCTCCAGATATAAATAACTGAAAAAGTCAGTCTATCGCTTTTTTAAAATTTTCAATAAAACCAAAGCTTGAAGTGGGGTGCAAGGGTGGCTCAGTCGTTTTGGCGACCGACTCTTGATTTCACCTCAGGTCGTGATCTTAGGGTGGTAGGATCAAGTCCAGCATCAGGCTCCATGCTCAGGGAGGAGTCTGCTTGAAATTTTCTCTCTCTTCTCCCTCTCCCTCTGCCGCTACCACCCATCCCACTTGATACTCTCTCTCTTCAATAGATAAATCTTAAAAAAACACAAATCCTGAGACAACATAATATTATAATCAATTACAGATTTATACACTTTATTTATATGCAAAACAATACATTTTACAGAATAAAGCTTAATAAAGAAATATCAGTGTGCTATTAAAAATGAAGTTCCAGCCTCATGGTAAGTGACTAGTGGCTTTCTAACATACATTTGAGAAGACTTAATTCTTCCTCTTTCTTTTCTCTGGGTCTTTCTGAGATGGAGGGAGATGGTGGGGATTGGTAGTATAATAATTAATAATTAATTAATTATGCTTTAATTATTAAGCACACTTTTCTGTTCATCTACATTTCAATGTTTTTCTTCTAAAATATTTGCTTTGCCTTTTTAATTCTCAGCTGTAAAGTTTTGTGTGTATGTGCTTTTTTTGTATAATGTTCACAGCTTTGAAGAGTACATATAAAATTTATTTATGAAAATCTTTGTCATTTGTATTGTGTATAAAGCTTCATTATGTTCAAGACCAAGAGTATTATTGTGTAAATAATATTCAATATCCTGAGCAAAGCCATAAGTGCTACTGAATAAATGAAAATATATTTAGCTGCCTTACGTCTATTCAGTGTTTGCTTAACAAATATGCATGTACATATTATACAATATATGTCGGAGATAGTATTGCTCACAAGGCAAACAAAGACTGTTAAATGCTCTTGAAAATGTCCATAAAGTACTTCATTCTTCTAGATAAAGGTAGACATATAAGCAAGTAAATGTAATAAAATGATGCATTTATAAATAATAAAAAAGCAAACAAAAGAGGTCTCAAAGGGAGTTGTTGTGTTCTTCCTAATTAGAAAAGTTTTCACTCGGAGTAACTTAGTGCTCAGTTTGAAAGATGACCATCATCACAGGTAATCATGAAGATGGTGGAGCAGGAAATGTGTCCAGAAAACAAAAAGGAAATATGAGAGCAAGAGCAGCATTACAGGGTCAACTTCAACAAAGGTTAAGGGACATGAAGCAGTCAGGGAAACTCAAGAGAATAAGAGCAGTTTAGAGTTGGCATCTAAGGATATTGTGGGAAGAAATGAAGTCAGAAGCAGTGATCAGAGAACCTTCTGTGCTGTCCTGGGGAATGTGGATTTTATTATGTAAATTCTACAAAAATAATTAAAGTTTGTCAAGAGTACAGGATCATTAGATTTTAGGGGAAAAAGATATAGAGTTTTATTAAAAATACTGATATATTTTGGCAACTGTATAATAGAGTGGAAAGTTTAGGGAGGCCTTTTTGGAGAATAACATAATTGTTTATGTGAGAAATTATAGCCAACTTAACTAAGACAATAGTAGTGAAAACACAGAGGGAAGGATAGAATCAAATCATATTTAGTAGCTAAAATTGAGAAGATACATTAATTGATTAGATATAAAGAATAAGGGGATATAATAATTTATAGTATTTGGAGTTGTGATGTGGGCAGTTGGTTTCACTACAAAGAAAATAAATAGAGGACACGGTACTAAATTTAGTTTGGTACTTAATTATATGGTCAACTGAATATATTCAGGAAGTTTAAATTCAACTTTTAATAAAGTAATAATACTCAGCCTGTAAAAATAAGAGAATTGTCTAACGAATGTCAGTATTTTCCTTGGTACATATTTTGTAATTATGAACTCAATAGTTGTGTTTATTCACAACAATGTAATAACAATGTGTAATGTTAAATCACATATCCTAATAAGATCATATTGATCGAGTCAATAGCTGATCTTAAAAATGACAATAGGAGAAGGGGAGTATTTATGCTGAACATCATGTGTTTATTAATATTTCCAATTTTATGTAGACTTAAGTATTGTAATATTGCGACATATGCATTGAAGACTTTTCCCACTGCACCCTAAACAAGTAAAATTATAAAACATATTGAGCTAAGTAAGCAAAAATAAAGCCTGCTACCCAGAAAGATTTAGAATTTATTTATTTATTTATTTATTTATTTATTTATTTATTTATTTATTTTAAGATTTAAGATTTAAAAAAAAAAAGACAGGATAGAGGATAAAGTAAGTTAGGATAGTTTCTAGTGTGAAAAGCAGCCTTTCAAACTTCTAATTATGGCCTTAGATTTCTGTGCAATCCTAATTCTGCAAGCAAATCCATGTAGATACTTCTCCTATCCCAGGACATGTCCCCAAACTATAGCATGGTTCTAATCTCTCTAGCAAAAATAACGTACCTGTTTTTGGAAAGAATTGTAAATGTCAAACTAAACCTCTGTTAAAGCAACAAGTTCAAAAGTAAATTTGAATTGAAATACTTATTGGAGTGGTCAGTTTTTAGCCTTAAGGAAAAAAATTCAATTTATAACCACTTGTCTGCAGTTCTCCAAATATTTTATATATGTCATTTTATGTGTTTCATACCTGGATATTTATTTTTGTTTGCTATACTTATATATGTTTTGGGAATACATTTTCTGCAAATACATTTTAATGTTCATTGATAATTTTAAATAAGATAATTTCAAAAACACCTAGAAAGTCTTTTCTTTGAGGAATTTAGAATTCATTAAGATATATAATTAATATTCTATTAAAGCCCATGATACAATATATACAAATATATAAAATCTACAATAATAGACCTGTTAAGCATATAAATAATATCTTCAATAAGGTAAGTAATTAGGGTTTTTTTAAAGATTTTCTTTATTCATGAGAAACAGAGAGAGAGAGACAGAGAGAGAGGCAGAGACACAGGCAGAGGGAGAAGCAGGCTCCACGCAGGGAGCCCGATGTGGGACTCGATCCCAGGACTCCAGGATCACACCCTGGGTCAAAGGCAGATGCTCAACTGCTGAGCCACCAAGGTGTCCCAGTAATTAGTAAAGTATAAACTTGAAAAGACAAAAGTTAACTATAAATAATAAGACAATTTGTGATTAAGTTGGAGGCTTAATTCTCTCTTAATAACAGTGATATGATTTGAAAACTCAGGAATCATCTGGTAAATTGTACTTGTGATGTCTCTGGCTTTCTTCATTCTAGCAAGGACTAAGAAGACACATGGAATGGATATTTAGAACATAGTTAATATATTTGATTTCCAGGGACAAAGTCCTGGTGGTTTTGTTGACACTGCAACTCTCTATGGATGGGGTAATGTTAAGTGGATATAGGAATACATTTGCTTTCAGATTTGTATTATTGCTCATTCATGCCACAATAATGAACAACATTTCAACATCAGTGTATGTAGTTTGTTTTTATAGACTCTCTACTCCATAATATTTTTAACAGGTAATTTTTAGGTGACAAGGAAGAATCTTAGTAGTTGTGTCTTATTTGCTTTGGGCTGAAATATTTTAAGCACAAATGAGAATGTTCCCTGGTCTAGAAATCATCAGGATGTGAATTTGATCTAACTCACTTCACCCCCTCCACCCCCAATGCCATTAACTAACCACCTACATGACTGAATTAAAAATATATTTCTAAATTCTGGGTTTAAAAAGTCTCTTTCCAGATTATCCTATCAATAGATGATAACTAATTCCCATTTAGAACTTGAATTTTTAATATGTTAGGTGATTTCATCAAATCAATAGTCTTCGTAACATTTTTTTAAAGTTTTTATTTGTTTATTCATGAAAGACACAGAGAGAGAGGCAGAGACACAGGCAGAGGGAGAAGCAGGCTTCCTGCAAGAACCCCAATGTGCGACTCAATCCCGAATCCTGGGATCATGCCCTGGGCAGAAGGCAGATGCTCAACCTCTGAGCCATCCAGGAGTCCCCGAAATACTGTTAAATAAAAAATAGTAATAACTTTTATTTCTATTTATTTGTTGAATTATATTGAGGCCTATGAGACTTTAAAACTTTGTTTCTATTCATACAGCTGCCACTCTTTGGCTTTTCTGCAGCTCAGTTTCTCGTCTGCTAAGCTTTTTTTTAGGTCTACAGGTAAAAAATATCTTCAAATTCTGGGTTCACATCTGAATTTCCTCCTGTGCAGAATTTTGACCTCTCAATTCCTCACTACGTTGGAAATCGTCCATGCTTTCAAAAATAGATTTCTAAATTATTTTCCAGCTCTTCTGGTTGTGCTTTCAATGAGCTACCTTTTATGTGACACTAATGTCCATGAGTATACAACTAGATTCCGCTAATCCAGACACAAATTCGATTAAATGTAGGGTGAGGCTATATTTTATACAGTGTTGAAAAATTTGGGGATCCCTGGGTGGCGCAGCGGTTTGGCGCCTGCCTTTGGCCCAGGGCGCAATCCTGGAGACCCGGGATCGAATCCCACATCAGGCTCCCGGTGCATGGAGCCTGCTTCTCCCTCTGCCTGTGTCTCTGCCTCTCTCTCTCTCTGTGACTATCATAAATAAATAAAAATTAAAAAAAAAAAAAATATATTAAGAAAAAAAAAAAAAAAAAAAAAAAAAAAAGAAAAATTTGGTATAAGAAAATAAAGAGACACAAATCAGTCAGAAAAGTAATCATGGTATCTAGGGGTATTAGATAAGTTATAAATATTTAAGATTGTAGCAGAAGCCATCATTATATACTGTAGAAAATATAATAATTCATGTTTAGAATCATGACCCTATTTTTGAGATGAAAAACCTGATATCTGTAGGAGCTAATCTTTTATAAGAACTCACAGAGACCTGATGCCAATTACTGAACTGAAATCTTAGTTTTTATTTCATTTATTATTTTTTTATATAATAGCAAGGCCAAACAAATCCATAATACCATAGAGCCTAAAAACCCTCTGGAATAACCCTTTAGTTTTATTGATAAAGACACCAAGAGGTTCATTTGAGCAAACAAAACTAGAATTTATATTCCCAGTTTCCCTATCAGAGCTTGTTTCTCTGAATCCAGTGTATTTAAGAGCAAATGTAAATTGAGTTCTTGATTTTTTTCAAAAATAACTTCATGAAAAAAAATGTGTTAATGCTAATACAAGTGTCATTTAAAATAATTAAGGAAATTTTCTGTGGGCCAATTGTAATAAATAAATAACTTGAAAGAGTGAAAAAAAAGAACAAAAAGACAACTTGATAATGAGATAATAGTATACACTGAATGAAAGCCACTTAATTGAAGGTTTATCATGACCAATGAATGCTACTTATAAATCCTCTTGAGAAAATAATAGCCTGCTGAAAGAAGAAAAAATAATTGAGAGGAAGAGATCTCGGAGAAGTATAAATTAGCATATTGTTGATCTACGCATTGTCAAAATATAATGGTCAGTCTTAGTTCATAACAGAAGAGAACATATATAAGTAGACTGATGAATTTAATCAAGCTTGTTACTCCAAAATATTCTAGCAGCCTCAATTCATCTTTTCTTATGTATATCAGGTCATCTCTTTTTCTAGACAGGTCATAAAGAGTTTTTTTTCAAAAGAAAATGTCCCATCTTCACTTTGCTTCAGATGCTCCCAGAGTAGAGTTCCTCTGCAACAGCATACAGTGTGTTAGAAGATACGTTGGAACTCTAGGATATCTACTTTGGCCAGTTTCTTTTATTTTTAGTTTATGTTGAGCCCACTTCTGAATCTATCATTTTCACTGTGCATTAGAGTTCTACTAGGCACATCCAACGCTGTGGAGGGTTGAGTTAGATAATACTTATTTTGCATTCAACAAAGTAAAACATGAATTTGTTTTCAAACTTTATATTTATAACCTTTAATATTTTGTATTTCAAACCAAGATTCTGTCTAACATTATTAATCAGAACAGAATTTGTGATTGATGTAGGTGGACTGTCTGCTTGTTACAATGGTCCTCATTTCCTATTAGGATTTGTATAGAAATTTATGCCCCTTGGATCTGGTAGGTCAGAAGTGGATCATATTGCAGAGCACTTGAAGGGTAACCTGGATTCAATGACCAGCTTCTTGCTCTCAGCCACATTTACTGAGGGGATTCTTCGGGTACTGAAATTATGTATGCAAAGTACAGGTGTAAGAATTGGAGCAATGAGTACCACTAAGCTGAGTGTGAGGTATACTTTGGTCAAACTCCATTGGTTGGTGCTGCACAGTGGCCTCTGGCATCTTTAGGAATTAGAAATAGCTCAGGACCATATGCAAACCACTAGAAACATAATCAGTTCCTTGAAGTCTGGATTTTTTTTTTCTTTCTTTACAGTTCAAAAATACCCTGTTAAATGTCTTCAGATCACCTCAAAGGAAAACAGAAGGTAGGTTATGGTACACATTTATGGTTTTATGTCAGTATACTCAGGTCCCTCCTCAAGCTAATTAAACTAGTGTCTATTTAATGATCCTAAATGTAAAAGTTGAATCTGATCTGAGAAATGGATCACAGACTTTCTTTCTTACTCCACAAAGGCTTTACGTTTCTTCATCTGTTTATGCTAAATGATAATTGGCCTTTCAGATTGAATCGTAAAGTTTGAATTTTCCTATGCACATTTACTCTTACATGTATGCACACACACATGCATTGTGAGAAACACACATGGTTCCCCAAGCTGGCATGTTGAAGGCAGAATTTCTGCTAAGTGCCTACATATCAATGCTGAATAAGTTAAAGGTATGGTAATAACACACACACACACACAGTCTCATTCCTAATCATTTTCTTTGACACTTTTAAATGATATGTTAGCAATTTCCTGAAATTTCATTGTTTAAAGCCTTTACTGCCTTAGTTGATAAGCTGTAGGAACAAAATAGGGCATCTACCTGGAGTCTAGGTGGCATAAAATGCTCCATTTTATTGTAGCACCGCTGTAAAGAATGAATTAAAACACTTTCTATTTTCATTATGAAGACTCAAAATCTTAGTCATATCTAATTAGTTTTGCTTCAGCCCAAATTCATGACTCAGATAGCAAAGTCTAAGCACCTTGATTCACAGTCTACATGTATTCATGAATAAAAACTTAGAAGGAGTAATTCCCCCAAAGTATCTCTTTTTTTAAGAACATTCACAGGATGCAAGATGCTAACGTTAAGGAAGTTAAGGAGGGCCCAGATAATTACATTAAAGAAAACTCCCACTTCTGATTGGACAAAGTTACTGGAGTTCATATTAACCCCTTCCTTTAGTTTTCTGATTACTGTATTACAGCTTCCTCTCTTCTTACAAAGTCTAGGCCCTCCTCTTGAGCTCATGATCATGACTACATCACTTCCCATCTCTCAAAATTTACATCATCAACTCTATTTTTTCCTTTTTTACTATTCCAGTTGTTACTCAACTTGATTTTTTCCCATACAGCTTAAAAGAACTCGTTTCACTCCCTCAAAAAATTCTTTTTTTTTCATCAGACTTCCTATGAAAGCTAGCTACAAAATTCTCACCTCTTAAGTAGCTGCACTTGCTGCTCCATTTCTTCACCTCCCAAGTATCCTCAATCTAGTTGAGAAAACAAAAATAATTCAATAGGACAAGACAAGAATAAATAGAAGCTTCCTATTCTATTCAGTACCTCGGTGGAGGTCTATTGAGTCTTCTGAATTGTTGATTTAAGTAATTAAGATTTACTTAAGGAACAGGATTTTGGCACTCTAGAGTCATTCTTTATAGACATTGGTATATAGAAACAGGGAAATTAAGAATATTTTTAAGTGTACCCAGTAGTTCTCCCAACTGTCCCTATAATGACTCAAAAAAAAAAAAAAAAAAAGGTAATGAAGCTATTTTGGAAATGGCACCTGCTGATGTAAGAAAAATTCTGATTGTTTTCTAAGATAAACTTCTCTTGGGCTTATTATATTAATACCCCCCCTTAATTGAGAAGATAATAATTTACCCAATGTTGTACTGCCAATCATTGGCAAAGTTTAATTATAAATCAACAATAAAGTTCCAGAGCATTACTTCCTTATCATAACACTAAGCTTGCTAGTATGGAATTTAAATACATTTTATGAGGAAAATTTTAAAGAAAGAGGTAAGAATGCCATAGAGATAATTGAGCCAATATTTTAGCTAAGTAGCTTGGCTAGATATGTAAAAAAAATAAATAAATAACATTTATTTTATTCAGGGGTGCCTGAGTAGCTCAGTCAGTTAAGCATCTAAATTTTGGTTTTGGCCCCAGGTCATGATTTCCTGATCATGAGATCAAGCCCTGCTTTGGGCATTATGCTCAGGGCAGAGTCAGCTTGAGATTCTCTCTAGTCCTCTGACCCTCCCCTCACTCATGCAAACATTATTTCTCAAATAAATAAATAAATTCCTTAAAACAAAAAAGTTTATTTTATTCAAGCCAGAAATCCATATTTATGGAGTTATCCTATTGATATATGTCAAAGGTACCCATAGATGCATATGTACAGAAATAGCCACAAAGTAGCACTGTTTATAATAGGGGAAAAAATGGAAAGAAAGAAGAATAAAAGAAAAGAAAAATGAAAAGAACAATTTTCATGACCATCAACTATAATGGTGCTGATGAATCTACATGTGGAATATTACTCAGTTATATAAAAAGTAAAAGATGTTAAAAGACCCAGAAAATGTAGGATATCTTTAAATATAACAGTTATATAGTTTTTTATGTTTGATAAATTATATATACTATAAAATGTATAGATACATAAGTTACAATAATACTATTAACTATATTTGATGGTAATAATATTAGGAGTTGATGGTTTCAAGGAACAAATGTTTGTTTTTATTTTACACATTCAGGGTTTTTTTAAAGATTTTATGTATTTATTCATGGAAGACACAGAGAGAGAGGCAGAGACACAGGCAGAGGGAGAAGCAGGCTCCACGTAGAGAGCCCAGTGTGGGACCTGATCCCAAGACCCCGGGATCAAGCCCTGAGCTGAAGGCAGACACTCCATCCCTGAGCCACCCAGATGTCCCATACACATTCTTTTTTTTTTTTTTAAGTTTTACCATGATTATTTTACTAATTACTAGTTTATGTAAAAGAAATTTTTCTAATTTAAGTTTAAATTTATGTTGGAAAATGTTTATACTAATTTTGAATGCTATCCATAATGAACAAAGAAAATATGATTTAGAAAAAAATCATATTGAATTAACATAAAAAGTACTTTCTCCTAAAGAAACTGAACTTGGCAGAAAGCCCTCAGAAATGTTAGTGTAAGTTTTTGCCCTGACCACTTGTACAGCTAAGATAACTTCTTCAAAAGAGCCTTGTCATTTCTGTTCTGATATATAAAGAATATGGAAGTCATCACTCTACCATCACAATAAGAAACAAAGCTGAAAAAAAGTGCAAATCAAGGGACACCTAGGTGGCTCAGCGGTTGAGCGTCTGCCTTCAGCTCAGGGCATGATCTTGGAGTCCTGGGATCGAGTCCCACATCGGGTTCCCTGAAAGGAGCCTGCTTCTCTCTCTGTCTATCTCTCTGCCTCTCTCCCATTCTCTCTGTCTCTCATGAATAAATAAATAAAATCTTTTTTAAAAAAGTGCAAATCAACAATTGCCCTTAGATTCATCAATGAAGAGTGGTCAAAGGGGAAAACCACTGTCCAGAAAACTGGAAAAACAGATGAATACGGCAGCTTATTAGGTGTAGAAACTACTGGAGCCAGTATCTGGTAGAAATACTTAAACTGATGAATGGCTAGAGACAGCACACGAACCTGAGAATTCAAAACACCCCAGGACCCAATCTTGGGAGGATCCCTACACTCAAGGAGAATGTGTTTCCAGGTAGAAGTTGGTATAAATCTCCTTTTCCTTTAGGGAGGTAGACAGGATAAGTAACCATTTAAAAACGTGTCCAGGAGAAAAAAGAACCCTTTGGAAACATGGAGGCCTACAGGATTTTGTTCTCTGTGACAAAGTCCTGCCTCAGAAAATCTTCTTTACTATTACTGGAATCTTACCTGAGTTGGTGGAGGGGCCAGGAGGAAGGTGGTAATTAAAAACTTAGAGGCCTCTCTAGATTTCACATAAGCAGTCAAAAAGGCTTTAATATTCTCTGGAAGGTCACAAACAAGGGACTTGGGCTGATTTTTTTTTTTTTTCTGGGCTGATTTTAAAAACTCAGATTTAATCATAAGATAATTAAATGTCTCCTCATTACCTTACTTCTACATCAGAAACACTGCACTATAATCACAGTGAATTATCACTATGATAGCTGCAACACGTATATTCTATTTAAGTAGGAGTTTCTAGAGAACTCCAAACACAAAAGAGTAGACAAAAATTAGGATGCTAGAGGAAACTGAAGCCTCTGACACAGCCATGCAAACATTTAATATAGCCTAACGTCTGGACAAATAAACATAAAATCCACATTAAAGACCATTTCCCTTAGGTTCCTATTACTCTATATATGATGTCTATATTTCAATGAAAGTTTACCAGGGATGCTAAAAGGTAAGAAAAAAGGACAGTTTGAAAAGAAAAAGTAAGCATCAAAATCAGACACAGTATACAGCAGAGATTTGGGGATTTACCAGACCAGGAATTTAAAACAACTATGATTAACATTCTAAATGGTATAATTAAAAAAAAAAATGGGCAAGACAGAAGAACAAATATGTAATGTAAATTGAAATATAAGAACTCTAAGGAAGAATCAAAAATAAATGCTAGCAATGTATAGAGAATTACATTGTTGTACACTCCAAGTAGTGTAACATTGTGTGTCACCTCACCTATACTTTAATAGAAAAGTGCTTGAAAAAGATTTTAAAGTATTGTAGAAATAAAGGATGCCCTTGATGAGCTCATCAGAAGACTAAAAATAGCCAAGGAAAGAATCATAGACTTGAAATATGTCAGTGGAAATTTCCCAAACTGAAATCTTGAGAGAAAAAAAAAAAAAAAAAAAAGATGAAAACAAAACCACACAACACAGAAAATGCAACTATTCTTTATAATGCTGTAATAGTAGATCCAAGGCATTAAGCATTTGTCAAAACTCATGCAACTGAACACAAAGGATGAACTCTAATATAAATCAAGAATTTTAGTTAATAATGTATCAATATTGGCTCATCAGTTGTAACATATATGCCACACTAATGCAAATAATGCAAGATGTTAATAGCAGGGGAAAATGTATTATGTATTGGCAGAGAGAAAAAATATAAGAGCTCAATATACCTTCAGGTCCATATTTCTGTAAACCTAAAGCACATAAAAAGTAACTTACACATTTCAAAAATGCTGATGTATTTTTACACAATAAAAAATAACTTAGTACATTATCAGCTTTCTTTTGCCTTTTCCCCTCATTCTTCTTTCCCTCATTCTCTCCTTACTCTTTATCTTAATCTAGAAAACAGAGAGACATCTAACTATATGTGATCCAAAAAAGTCAATATTTATTCCTAAATGGTATACAGCTAATTATTTATTTTCCCAGGTTTAATTTTAATTATACTAACAATTTTTTTTTTAAAGATTTTATATATTTTATTCATGAGAGACACAGAGACAGAGGCAGAGTCACAAGCAGAGGGGGAAGCAAGCTCCCCATGAGGAGGATCCTGGGACTCTGGGATCACGCCCTAAGCTAAAGGCAGACATTCAACCACTGAGTCACCCAGGCATCCCTATACTAATAATTTTTTTTAAAATATCTTAACATTTTAAGTATTTGTGCAAGCTCCTATTTATATAAGTTTTTCATTCTTAAAATAATTGATTAAAAAGTATCTTTTAAAATCTTACATTATATTAATGGAAAAAGTGTAAATCAGCTACTGTGAAAATATTTAGGTTTGCCTAAAGTATAAGTTACTTAATATAAGACTCTCAATATTACTTTCAATTGCTTATCACAGTCAGAAGCCTGGGTAGATTTCTTTCACTGGCTAAACATGCAAAGTTGAAGATAATGCTTTAAGAAAATGGTATACATTGTCATCCTCCCTCATTATTTGTTATCATTGATATCACAAGACTGAGACATTCCTAAAATCAAATTACATAATTAGGGACACCTTAAATTCCCAAAGTAACTGCAGGATACATAGTCAATTAGACTCTAGAATTGACTCCATGGTGATTTTGAAATTATAATTTATTTGTGATTATTTGTTTAATGTTTTATCTCTCTCTGCAGTGTGTACATGTCATTAGGTTTGGGCCCATTAAACTTTTATTTATCAAATATTTATTCATTCATGAATAAATAAATGTTCTATTTTTATGAATCACTATAATATAAAAAGATATTACCATTATGTAGACATAGGCACAGACTTCCAGGCAGACATAGCATTTTATTTTATTTTTTTTGTAAAACAAAGCATTTTAACTAAACAAACAAATACACTACAAAATAAGTTATGTCAGTTAAGTATATCAGACATAGACCTTCTTAAAATATTATCTATAATTCTTGAGATATTAATTATAGATTATTAAATATCAGATATCTACAATATTGAACAGCAATCCTGGATAAATTGCTAAGATTTTAGAATTTCTGAGCATTCTTTTTATCTTTAGTAGCAGCTTGGGGGTTCTGAGTATACTGTTTTAAAAGCAAATGGTTCCTTAAAAGCATAAAATAAGTAGTTAAACTATTTGGGCACTAATGCTGGAGTATTAGATTTATTCTCCCCGCTGTCTAGATTCTGTATATGAGCATATTTGTTTCTGTTTATAACTACAGGAACCTTAAAAATAAATCATTTCCCACATCTTTCTTTCTTTCTGGACAAGGGCAGGACTTACCACCTTCTGTTTCCATAATAATGGGGTATATATCCATCGCAATGAGTTAGGCTAAAAGGATAATTAAAACAAAAGTTCATAAAAGTGATAAACTCATTCATTAAATATGTAAACCAAAGTACATTCAGTTTTGTATATACAAAGTTGACAAATTGCAACAAAAAGTCATGTCTATTTGGAACCTGTGAATATGATCTTACTTGAAAATAGGGTCTTTGCAGATGTAATCAAGTTAAGATGAGGTCATGCTGAAGTAGGTCCTTATCCAATGACTGATATTCTCATAAGAAGAGGAAATTTGGGACAGACACATGGGAGAAGGCCATGGAACAGGCAGGCAGGTATGGGAGCAATGTCTATAGAAAGCAAGGGATTCTAAGTATTGAAGGCAAATTCCAGAATTTAGGAGAGATACATGGAACAGATTGTCTCTCAGAGCTTCCAGAGGGAGCATGGTGCCACTGATATCTTGATTTCAGACTTCTAATCTCCAGAATTGTGAGAGAATAAATTTCCATTGTCTTAGGCATCTGGTTTTTGGTAATTGGTTATGGTGGCCCTAGGAAATGAATATGATATTTCATCAACTACTCAGTAAATTGTTATTGGCCACTGACAAATTGCAAACTTCATTCATTTTCAAGTCTTTATATATATGTTTTATTCTTTGTCATACTTCAAGTGTGGGTTAGGTTCTTGAAGTCTACTACCAGCTTACCTGCATAACGCACCAAAAGTATATATCTAAACAGTGTTCATTTAAGTACGGAAAAAAAAAATAGAGTACAAACAAAATAAAGATAATTTAAATGTTTCTAGATTATTTCTTTTAAAGTTCTTTATGTATTTCCTTCATTTAAAAAATTACAGTTGAAAAAAAATAAAAAAATAAAAAATAAAAAATAAAAAACTACAGTTGGCACAACCATTTCTAATAAGATTTTTCTTTTTACCAACTTGCATTTTTAGTTTCTCAGAAAATTTAGGGTTTTTTTTTTTTTTTGGTTTTGTTTTGTTTTTAGAAAATTTAGTTTTTAACGAAGTTTTCAAAGAACCTATTTTTGGAACTATTTTTTGCCCTCATTTTTTTTCAGCAATCAAATTTCATAATTATAACATCAGGAGTGACTGGCATAAATACTATTTGTGACAAATGTCACTGACTCTTAGTAAACATACAAGTACACTGATGAGAAGGTATTCTAGAATAGCACAAACATGGTCTGGGCATCAGTCAGTCTGTTGTCAAAGGAAACATAGAGCTTTGGTGTTCTTGAGATAAGATTATGTGGAGGTCAGTTAGAAGAGTGACTCCTATTATGTTCTGTGTAAATCTCCATGGAAATAACATTTGTTCATGTGTCTTTATATTCTATTGGGTGTGAAAGGAAGAAATTTCTACCTTTTCTTTTTTTAATATTTTTTATTTTTATTTATTTATGATAGTTACAGAGAGAGAGAGAGGCAGAGACACAGGCAGAGGGAGAAGCAGGCTCCATGCACCGGGAGCCCGATGTGGGATTCGATCCCGGGTCTCCGGGATTGCGCCCTGGGCCAAAGGCAGGCGCCAAACCGCTGCGCCACCCAGGGATCCCGAAATTTCTACCTTTGTATGAAAATATCATGTCCAGCAGTGCCTGAAACATGGCAGACGTTCATTTAAATATTTGGTAAATGAAAAAATCAATAATCAATGAATGAACGAACAAAGTGATTCACTGAGAGAAATGCTCCTAGTGTTAGTAGTTGTTATTTGAAGACAGCTGTTGATAGGGAGAGATTTTTATTATCTTATTTAAGGTTTTATTTATTTATCTGAGAGAGAAAGACAAAAAAAGGGACAAAGCACAAGCAGGGTCAGCAGCAGAGAGAGAGGGATAAACAGACTCCCCACTGAGCAGGGAGCCCAACATGGGACTAGATCCCAGGACTCTGGGATCATGACCTGAGCTGAAAGCAGACGCTTAACTGACTGAGCCACCCAGGTGCCCCAGGAGGGAGGGATTTTTAAATAGAAAACCATTTTTCCCCCTTGGATATAATAAAGGACACCAGTGTCCATTATCAAACTATTTTTTTTTCCTTTTTCTGTATAAGTTACTTAGAATCAAAACTCTTTGTGTGGGTGAGAATAACTGTCATTGAAAGATCTCCATCAGAGACTTAGTAAAACAGAATAGATTTCATAGAAATTGAGGGTTTTCTGTATTTGGAAGTTAAGAATTAAAAGATAAGAAAAAGAACAGAAAGAGTCTAGGAATCAGTCTCTTTTTTTTTAAGATTTTATTTATATATTTGACAGAGAATGAAAGAGAGAGTGCACAAGCAGTAGGTGGAGCAACAGGCAGAGGGAGAGTGAGAAGCAGGCTCCCCACTGAGCAGAGAGCCTCACTCCAGGTGGGGCTCAATCCCGGAACCCCAGGATCATGACCTGAACAGAAATCAGACACTTAACTGTGAGCCACCCTGGCACTCCACAATTGATCTTCAAAACTGATAAAGATTACTTCACTCATATTAATAAAGTAATAATATAATTTTGATTGCTTAGAATTACTAAAACTAATTATAGAGCTATTACTATTTGTTTGCCCTCTGTGATTGAGCTTTTCTTTTTTCTCATATCTCATACTGATAGCTCCAGGGGAGAAAGCTTGTCTACTGAAACAAATAACTGTACCTCCTGTTTTTCTTCTCCTATGGTGTTAACATATTATATCTTTATGGCCAGTGTTTTTATCTGTAGGAGTCTTGTAGACCTAGCAACCTCAACTTTAGAGGCGACTTGAGCCACCTGAATGCAATTCAGTCTGTAAAGAATTTTATTTTTCTTAAGGAGTTACCTGAGCCATGTATGATTTTATGGAAGAAATTTGAAAAGTTCAGCTTGCTTTCCTCCCTCTACAGCAGATTCACTGAACTGTTGAAAAAAAGATATTCTACTTTCACAAATTAAATCCTTGTCTTAGAAAAGACAGATTGATGCTCAAATATTTTTCAGTAATTTCATGAAAAATTACTTAAAAATGCCCTTCATATTGAGAGGTTATTGATAATTTATTAAAAGTTCACACGCTGTATGTCAAACTAAAATTTCAAGGTCTAACAGTGAAGTGAGAGACTCATACATTAATGTGTCAACAGTGATATCTTTTCCTTCATCCCACAGACCTAACACCAAATTTATACACCCTTAAAAAAAAAAGGAAAACTGGATCATAAAGTATTTATGGTTTACATATTTTTCAGCTTCCTTTTTGGAAATAGGTAGCATCAGTGCAATGAAGTATTAAGGAAAATGCAATGAGAAAGCTTCACCAAGATTACCATTTTTAGCATGCTAATAGCTATAATCTTAAACTGTAAAGTAGCTCCCCAGAACTCCTAAAGAGTTATGCTGCCATCTATTGACAATGCAGATGTCTTTTCATGGTTATATGGTGCAAGAAAACAAATTTTTATTAGAAAATATGTCTTTGGAAAATCAGTGTTTCTGACAATTCCTACTTTGTAAGGTAAATATATGACAAATTATTTGTAATACATTATTAACTTTTCTTTTTTAATATGGAGAAAGCATATTAACAAATTATCTTGTACTAGGAAATTTACTGAATGTCATAGATATTTTAGAGCACCAAGGTCAGCAATTTGAAAGAGTTAATGTATTAACCGAATCTGTGTTTATCCATCAGAATATTGTTATGCTATACTTACTACATCCAATTGAATGAGATTAGCATGCACTGTTATGAATAAAAAACTACATTTTAAAAAGTTAAAAAAAGACAGTAAATTGTCTATTTAGAAAAAGTATGTGTGATCACATAAAACAGATAAAAATCATTTTACTAATTTCCTTTTTGTTCTTTCATGACGTATTACATTAAGATAAAAAGCACTTGTATTTCATGCCTTCTGAAACCGAAACTTCCAAAAGTGAGCAAGACAGACTATGATTGGTAGTTAAAATCTAAGTCTCTAATTTTGAATCTCAGTCATACAACGTTGAGAAAAGCCCTTCTGATAATTTTTTTCTCCTCTCTTCCTGGTCAAATATTCAATATGTATAATATTTATTATAACAAAATTCTAGGTAGAGTAAAAATACATAAATATACCAGCTGCTTCCACATCCATAGTTTGAAAGAGCAGGATATTGCTCATCCTGGTGGACAAATACAGTTCCCATAGACTAAGGAAGTGATTAATGGAATTTTGTGGCTTGAAGGTGTTCTCTGTTTGGGACCCCAGATGTAAGAAGTACCGGTGTAGGTAAGGATTCCTGGTAGCCCTTGGGGAGATGATCACTATTCCCCACCTTCTATCCAGAGTAAGTTCATTCAAACCAAGGACTTGATTGTGGAAGTCACAAGGAGAGGGAATAGCCTAGTGAATTAGTGTCAACACAAAGGGTCTAAGTGGTGGCCCTAGACAGCCTGTAGCTAGACTTGAAGTCTTTCTGGACTCTGCTTTCCTGAATTAGGGTCATTTTCCGTGGAGTCATGGTTAAGCATGGGATGTGAATTGAAAGAGCTATGACCTTGCACTCCTGTATTAACAAGGACATCTCTTATATTGAAATGTACTTCCCTCTTAGGACCAACTTTGCTGTATCCTGAAGGTTTTGAACAGTTGTAACAGGACACCTGTATGGCAGCAAACAAGCATCCAGTAGACTGGGCGGGGCAGTACTCCAGAGCGCCACCTAGTGACAGTGGCTAACCAGCTGGAGCTCAAGCGCTAGAGGATTTAAGAGAGTATTTCTTCTGTTTCATCTTTTCATCCTGGCATTTTAGAAATGACCCTGCCTCACCACCTTGCACAACATGAAATGAGAAAACTCTCAAGATCATTCAAAAATTCGGTTAATGAAAACCTAAGCGGGGGAATAGTGGACTTTCTAAAGGTAAAGGTATGTCAGGGCTTAAGTGGAAGTTTGAAGGAGGTGGGGAGGAAGATGTGCCTGCATTTGCATTTCCTACTGGTAAAGCAATTCATTTTATGTTCTGTAATGATGGAAAAATACAAAGAACAAAAGATGAATAATGCATGGTGTGTAAAATATAAACCAAGGGCAAATGGGACCCAAGATGTTTGCATAGCCTTGCGGCATAGTGATGCTGGGATTATATAACATCACTGGAAAATTTTTACTCAACACAAACTAGTATCACCATGTAGAAGGGTTCTGGGACAAGTGCTCTGAGGACTTTGTACACTAAAATAGAAAATAAAGTGTTCTTTATTCTGTTCTTTGTTTTCTTCTTCCCCTAGTCTTTAGCCTCCTGCTTGTGATCTTTATCTTGACTTCTTCATAAACTCACTATATTATATAATTACACCTCTGCTCTGTTTTCTGCTGACTTGACATTGTTTAGCTATCATTTCTAACAAAATCTAATAATAACTTCATGATTTTATCAATATTTACAGCTTTCCAGGAGTATTTAAGTTTCTGTTATCTATAAATATTAAAGTAATCAAGATAAATGAGCTTATTTCACTAAAATGAATTTATTTATTTATTCATTTTTACAACTACTATATAATTCACTTCAAAGTACTATAAATAAAGCAATATACCTATCATTAAACATTTTTGTTTTGACTAATGGTGAATATATATACATATCTGAAAAACAATGTCAGAGCTTAAATGTAATGTCAGAGTTCTGAAATGCAGTATCACAGCTTAAATGATAATTTGGGGAGACATGGTAAAGACTTCAGAGGATTTGGGGTAACCTGTCAGTGCTCAGGCTTCCATTTACAAAAATATTGACATTGTGATACTAGACTGCTTTTATTCTCATGGGGTATCTGGAGTGAAACTATAGAATTTATCTCAAAAGGAATAAAAGTAGAAATTTTATGATACTGATTAACATGGTACTTCCATTGCTTTTATTTGATCCATCATTTGTTTCTAGTGAAAAGAAGGTGACTGTGACCAGTGAAGTTGACAGCACTTCTAAAAATACCAAGCCCTTCAAGGTTTTATGTTCTATTTCTCCAGTTGCACCTGCACACTAGAGGAATAAGTATATTCAATTTTTTGTATTGAATTTATTCTGAAAAGAAAGATTTAAGTAAGACATGCCTGAACATTTCTTTGTTTCAAAGAGATGATACAGTTATAAACTGCGAACTGATGGAAGGATTTCAGCCTCAACATACTTAATCTAATCCCCTGAAAATTACCATTATAATCACTATGATTTAATAATACCATGAAGCCAAATTTTCTAGGTTCTTAGCTATAATTTAGATGAAATGAACACACTTTTGGAAGTTTTTGCCAGTTTAACAGGTCTCACTTTATGATACTGTCAAAAACAATTTGTCCTAGTAGAAAAATCACGAACTTTGGATTCAATCCAAGATTGATCCAAATCCCAGATCATCCATTTATTAGTTGAATGAGCTTCATCAAGTTCAAACATCCCTGAACCTCAACTTTATAATCCCTATAATTCTTGGGAGAGTTAAAGATAATATATGTAATCTGATGTGAAGTAAAAGGTCAATAACTGGAAGCTATAATTTTGAATGCAGAGTGATTCAATTTTATTCTTTACCCAAAATCGTTGTTTTGGAGATTTAAACCTTGGCAATGACAATCATTTTCCTGACAAAGTTAGATAATAAGCAAGACTGACTTGAAGGCTTTTGTTTGTACAGGATGAGAAATGGAGTTCTAGTTCATGTTAGAGATTCCTCAATGCAGATATAAGAAGAAACATCATGGTTGACTTGCATGTTCTACACGCTGGAACAAAATTGATGTTTCTCTTAAAATGAAATGAAAATTTTAAATGCTAATATTGGCATTGCTTTATAAGCAATAATTTTTTTTTTTTGAGAATCTGCATAGCCTAAAAAATAACTTCTCAGATGCTAGAATCAGGCTACCTGAGTTTGACTTCTGCTTTAGTCTAGGTTCCCCAGAAGACACAGGACCAGTAGGACAGAGCTATCTATCTCTCTAGAAGAACATCAGTTATAAAGTATTGACTTGATTACAGACTCTGGCAAATCCCACAGTCTACCCTCTTCAAGCTAGAGACCTAGGAAAGCCTCTGGTGTTGATTGACAGCTTAGGAGCTGGTGAGCCAACAGTGTGGATTCCAAAGTTCTGAAGGCCTGAGAACAGAGCACCAATGGCAGGAGACGATGATGTCCCAGTTCAAATAGGCAGAAAGAGAGTGAATTCTTCTTTTCTCCAACTTTCTGTTCTACACAAGGCCTCTGTGGCTTAGGTGATGCCACCTACACTGGGGAGGGCAGCCTCCTGTGCTCAATCTATCCATTAAAATGTGTATCTCTTCCAGAAACATCCTCACAGATGCTCCCAGAAATAATGTTTAACCAGACATCAGGCCTTCTCATAACCCAGTCAACTTAACACACAAAGTTAACAACCACAGCCTCTAAACCTGACACTGCTTAGCTTTGTGCTCTGTTACCTCAACCATTTTAGTTAAATGTTCTGTGTTTCAGTTTCCTCATCTGTGAAACAGACAAAATGAATTAGTGGGAGGAATAAGGCCATTACTATTATAAACTCTTACAGTTATATTTATCCTATATTTTTTAAAGTAAATGCTCAATATTATCAGTTTTATATTTTATTTCTCTTCTATTTCAGTCTCTTTCCTCCCAGTAGTCTGGGATATAGGAAATACAGGAAAACTAGAATGTTAGGGTCTATAAAAACACAACTTCCAGGGTATTGATTTGTAATGTTCTTATAATTTACACACAGAAATGACCATCTATGAATTCATTCACTACTTACAGTACTGTTTCTTCTTTGTTAATAAAAATGTGTTGTTTTTGAACTTTTTTAAAACTAGAGTAACACTTTATTCCATTCTTACTGTAATCTTCTAGAGCAGTCATATGTTCACCTCTTAAATGTATCAAACTGAGAATGAGATGAAGACATGGAGGAAAGCCATGAGGAGGGAAGATGGGCACTGGGTGCTGAGAGAGACCCATCCTCTCCTCCTTGGATGGCACTGTTGCTGTTTTTACTGGTGTCCATGTGTTGAAAAATCACTGAGATATCTCCCTCTAAGGGAACTATTGCCCATTGCCCATTGACTAATGCCCCATTCTTATAAAAATGCATCTGGTGTTACATAATACATATTAATATATTGAGATCAGAATCATCTGATACTAAAGATATTAAGTGTAGTAAGTTTAATGATACCCCCACAAAATAAATCCAGGTCCTAATCTCTGGAACCTATGATTAGTACCGTGTATAGTAAAATAAGTGATGAAATTGAAGGTTTTGTAAAGAAGAATGTATCCTAGATTATCCTGGTCAGCCCTAAATCCAATAAGAAGTGTTCTTAGAAGAGTGAGGCAGAGGGAAATTTGAGAGAGAGAAGAGGAGGAGGTAACGTGACCACCAAGGCAGAGAGCAGAGTTATATGGCCACAGGTCAAGGAATGCTGACAGCCATGGAAAGCTGGAGAGAGAACAGATCCTTCTTTGGACTCTTTAGAGGCAGTGTAGCCTTGGTGACACATTGGCCTCAGACATCAGCCCTCCAGAGAACTGTGAGAAGGTAAATTTTTGTTATTTTAAGTCAAGATGGTAGTAACTAGTTTTATAGCCACGGGAAACCAATATGAGTAATTAGATAATTCAAGAACTTTGCTAAGACCATGAGAAAAAACTAATTGTTGAATCTATATACTTCTTTCACAATAAGTCATTATTAAAATAAAATTTTAATACAATAATCTTGAGTTAATTGCCCCTCTGGTCTACTTACAAAGCTAATACATCAAAACACATGGAAAAGGATTACATGTTATGGGATATTTGAATGCAGAGTGTTCCTGTGTGTGTGTCCGTGAATGTATTTTAGGGAGGAAGGAAGATGGCATGGATGTAGGGATGTCTGCAATGCTGAATCCACACCAGTCAAGTGAACCACTGTTTCACTTACCTAGCTACTGTTTTAAGTGCAGTTGTTTTGGCGACAGTATTTCCAGGTTTACTTTAAAGGAAATGATGGTTAAACTGCTGTGAGTGCTCATAAAATGTTGAGAATATAAAAAAAAAACTTAAATTGAAATTTGGGGAGCATTTCAATGACCACAAGATTATTGATTTTTTTTATCACTTTCCAAACATTTTGGAACTGTCATGAATAAACAAACACTTAGTATATAAACACCCACTTGCATTAGTGGCAAATATCCCCAGAGCTGTTAGGGATATGAGCAAAGCTAGGTAAATAGACAGAGTGCAATGCTTTTACATGTTTAGAATTTAAATAGAACATCTTTGGAGGAAAATATGTAAAGACACACTTAAGAAATACCAATTACAATAGAGTATGTGTACATCAGTGGAACATAAGTTTAATTGAAGTATTATGTGGCTTACAGAGGAGCAATATGTTCAGGAAAAATCAAACAGGGTTAAAGCAATATCTATCTCCCCAATATTACAAAAAGCTTTATGAGGAATTTAGAAAGATTTAGAAATTGAGAAAAATTAATCAAGCTGACCTCAGAAAAATGCTTTAAGGGAATGATCAAGGCAACACATACACACACACACACACACACACACACACGGATCTATATATAAGCACATACATTTCAAAAAATATTCCAAGCGATCACTTGAATGAATCTTATGAAAATTTCTATTTACCATATAAAAATTCCACCACAAAGAAAATCATGCTGAGTTTTTTTTAATCTACAGATCTTTCCTCATCTCAGGAATGAGTATAACCTTGGTAGCAATGAAAATGGAATCTTTGTTTAATAGGGGGGAAGTTCATATAAATATGAAGAATTTAACCTTGCTTAATCCAACAACATCCATCTCTAATGACACATTAAGAGTGCTAGCTTGTACTATAACTTTCACTTTGTTTATGAGTCCCTCCACTTCCATATAAATATTTCATGATTTCTTTTTTCCTCATTCCCACTGTTCCTTTTCTTTCCATTTTTATATTTTATTATGAATTTATTCATGCTTCATTAAGAAAATTGCACCCGTAAACCTAGAATTCCTTCATCTTCCCATCACCATGTCTCTACTATTTCTTTAAACATTTCTGTACCTGTAACCCTAGTCTCATATTTGATGAACAAAGCAGCCTTGTTTCTATCAAAGTTCAGCATCTCCATTTGTGCTCCTGATCCTGCATTCTTGACTTTTCAAGGACATCTCTTCTAAATTTTTTTTGTCCTTCCCTCCTATCGTTTATTAATCCCTCTCTTTCAGAACACTCCCATAAGATACCCACATACTAAAGTAATGATATGTTGATTTTAAAAAAAATATATTATTAAGGCAATACAAAGGCAGACACTCAACCACTGATATCCAAGCACCCCACTAAAGTATCTTCTATTAAAAACAAAGTCTTATCTTGGTTCAATAAACAGCTTCCCATTTCTCCATTTTCTAGCATTACACAAAGTTCTAGAAAGAATTTTCAGTAAGAGCAGCCTTTAAGACTTTGTCTCAATCCACTTATAAAACTTCTCACAACTCCACTGTGCAGTATCTTTTTTTAAAAATCACCAATGGCTGCCATATGACCAAATTTAACAGTATTTCTTTGAATGCATCTTATTTAGAGTTTGAAAATATTCAATGCAGTTCATCCCCCTTCTGCAAACATTCCCTTTTCTTGGCTTTGTCACAATGTCCACCTAATTTTCCACTTCATTTAAGTGACTCCATCTCCTCAGTTTCCTTTGCTGGCTCCCTCTCCTTTGACTGATACCTAATTCACTCTGTAACTCTTCTCATGGCTTTTCTTACATGGTCTTAAATAACATGAATAATCTTAAGTAAAGCTTGTTTGTATTTTCTGCCTCAATCTATTATCTGAATTCTAGACTATTTACATAGCATCTAAACTTTATGTGCTCTAATTAATGTGTATGTCATCATTAATATGTACAAAATAAACTTGCTATATATACCATATATATGATGTATATATAGATATATCATATTGCTCCACTTCTCAGTATATGGCACTGAATTTAGCCAGTTGCTCCTACCAAAGATTTGGGAATCATCCTTGATTCCTCTCTTTCATTCGATCTCCAAATCCCAGGCAAATATTCAAGAAGCTTGGAGACTTTTTGAAAAAGCACACAAGAACTCACAGAGCATCCTCCTGTAAGACTTTTAATGATGTCAAAAAGTGCAGGCAAACATTGAAGGTCTGAGAGACATCCAGGCACAAATTCCCTGAGGTTCTTCTTATTCCCACAAGGATACATTTCTTTTTCTTTGGATGGAAGTGTCAAGATTTTACTGACATATTATGGTTTCAGGACAGTTCAAGGCAGGAGTTCACAGCAGGGTTATTTATGCCTCTTTGGTCAAATGGCTAAATGCACCTGTTTACCCAATCAGTCAGGTGAAAGCCACTAATAAAGCCACTAATAAAGGTCCTGGGAGTACCTAGGCCAAGTTTTATTTACAAAGACATGATAAATAATTTATTAGTTATTTAGAAAATTTCTCTTAAATTTGCCAATTTTAAAAACAGGTATCAAGGCATCCCTGGAGATCAGCATAGACCTGCCCCATTATAGCTGTAAAATAACTCTCATAACCTACTGCTCCTACAGAGAATTCTGTTGACTCTCTAGATAAGATATAGCCCCATTTTTTTTCTGGTAAAACCTTGGCCCAAAACACTAACTTTTAAAATTTGGGTACCCTCAATTACCACATAATTTATCCTATTGTACCTCCTTTTCTTCCATTTCTCGCATGCTTTCCTCACAAAGCAATGAATGTAAATAGTTTTTTAAATCATCTCTCTTCCTCTATTAAATTATTCTAATGTCTCTTTACTTCAAAGTGAACATTTCTTTTAAGTTCTTTATAAATCTGAAAATACTTTTCTATTATTACAATCTCATGAGGAAAGTACTCTCATTTTCCGATTCTGATATTGAGGAAAGTGAGACACAGAGAGGTTTAGGAACTTAGGCAGTCACACAGGTTGTAACCATTGGAACAAGACACTGAATTCCAGAAGTCTATCTCAGAGGATCATACTAACAAGCATTAGACTATGTTTTTCTCTTGATTTTTTGATTGCATTAATATAAGCAAAACCTTTGCACATTCTTTATATACAATAATATAATGTGAAATACTAGTTTGAATTCTCAAACGAAAGGTAAGGATACTCCGCCTTTTTCTTAGTACTTGAAACTAGTGAAATTTTACGTCTTAATCAAGTCAGGTCTCACAGGCACAATAATATCTGAATTTCACACTTATTAGATAAATTGGAGCTTCGTTTTAAGTTGAATTCCCTTCAGAGGCAAATGATAGACTATAGTTTTGCATTTTTAAGAGCTTATGCTATTTGAGTGCCACTACTGTTCATCACTATGGCTAAAGCATGGTTAAGCAGATACCTTGTCACAGTTGAAATATATGATCGTTCTTTTTTTTTTTTTCTCCACGTACTTCTGCATCTTAGTTTCATTCCATCCAATTTCTAGGTTATACCTTGCCATAGAATCATTCACGATTCTTGTCTTTGGTTCTTTAGGTGAGGTGACAACCAAGACACTAATATTGTAAAAGTCAGTCATGGAAGAAAGTATAGGAAAGTTCAATAAGATTTTGAAATAAAATGAGATATTCTTGAGACTAAGTGAGGCAAAGGTTTTTTAAGCCATCTTTTTGCCCTTTAAAGTGTTCACATTGTGATTTAACCACATTATTACGAGGCGAGATAGGGGAATCTCATTTGATACACTTCATTGTATGTTATATTAAAATTCAGGGATTCTGAGGCTTTTAATGCATAGAAATGTAGTAGAATTTACATCTTCTACTTTAGTAATCAGCCATGTTATTGTCTGTTACCCTTTGCCGATTCCAATGTCAGAAACAATACTTCCATCTATGTCTCAAACCGAATTCATATATGACTTAAGGTACAAAAGAAATTTTGCACAGTCTTTTCTTAGTAGGTATAAAGTAAATAGAACTCAGCCAGCAAAGCAATTAATTGAATATAATTCTGTAATACTAGCAACATACTTACCCAAAATATTGACACATATTTCAATATGGCAAAGTAATTATAGATGTATGTAATAAAGATTTAAGATAAAATATTCTTTTAAAAATCAGTGTATTTTATAGTTGAAATGTTTATTTCTGAGAATAAGGTGGAGACTTTTAGCAATAGTTTTCACTGAATTTGAATAATGAAAACACTTTAAGTCCAGAAATCTGTTCTTGCAAGTAAACTCTATTCTGATTTATCAATATTAAAGCATCTCACAGAGTAGGATGAGGATTTTCAGATGGGATCATGTGAGGAAATCAAATATACACATTGTTAATCTTTATCTCTTTTTTTGTCTTTTTATTTTTATTTTTTTCAAAGATTTTATTTACTTATTCATGAGAGACACAGAGAGAGGCAGAGAGAGAGGCAGAGACAGGGGAAGCAGGCTTCATGCAGGGAGCCCTGCACAGGACTCGATCCCAGGACTCCAGGATCATGCCCTGAAGTGAAGGCAGATGCTTAACTGCCGAGCCATCCAGGCATCCCTAAAGAACATATTCTTAAACTCTTATGGACATTCAGAAGTTTCAAGGTTGGTACTACATAGAATTTAAAGTCTAGTTGACTTTATCATTGTGTCTAAATAAAAATCTTCACTTTGGGGGGTAAAATTATCTATATCATTAGTGTAATTAGTACTTTTTGTTAAAGAAGATGCCATCATGAATATGATTTTAAAAGGCACTGACGGATACATCTATTTTGGAATGCTTTTGAAATTGTTATTATCATTTATGAAGAAAACTTGAAGCATATCAAGACTAGAATAGAACGGAGAAATCTATTCTAAAGATACTTTAATTCTCATCTCTCTAGCCCTTCTGGACTTGTCCTTACCCTTTTCATCCTCTCAAAAATACATTCAAAAATACATTTATAGAGTGCCACACAGGCACAGCAAAGCACTTTCATTCTAATATAAATATATATGCATATATATTCATATATTCTATAAAATATTCTATATTCTAATATATATTCCAATATATGTGTATGTATAACAAGATATATGGATAGCTATAAATATATATAGATAGATATATATCATTAACTCTCTAAAAATCACTAAACTGAAACCTAATTATCCAGAATTCCAAAATATATCAAATTGCAAGAAGCTAATTGAACTATTGAGTAAGCTAGTTTTCATTTAATGTTTATTAACTGATTTTGTAATTGGAGTATAAGTTCAACTATTAGACGTTGCATTCCTTCACTTTCTCTGTGTGTATCCCATCTGCACATACTTCTGTTCCTCTCAGTTTAGAATGGTATAATGAAAAGACCTTGGACTGTGATGTCAAGATAGATCAAGTCTGTAGTTCAACTCTAACTCTACTAGCTGTGTGATACCATGTAAGTTATTTAAGTTGACATCCTCACTTACTCCTCTTTCTAACAACAAAAGCAGTGCATTATATAACAAGATCTAGGATTTTAGAATATGATAAAATAAAATTGATTTCCTTTCTCTAATCATATATTCAGTTTTCTTTTTATATATAGTAATATAAGATATTTCCTCCATATATCCAGACTGATTGAAGAAAATTATGAAGGAGAGCTAAGGTTGTTTTAAAGGATTATACTATATTCAAACAAATATAAATATTGACGTACTTATTCATTCATCTATACATTTAAAAATGTTTTGAGTTTAGTATGCATTGCACACTGTGCTAATAACCATAAATACAAGATAAGCAGTTTTTTTCTTCTTTGATCTGACATGAAAGCAGACACTTAGTTCAAGTCTTTAAAGATAACCAAGTTACTTCGAAGTTGTGATGAACAATACAAAACTCAAATTGTTATCATTTTACACATAAAAGATATTAGAAACTAAATGAGTCTATATCATCCTTTGACATTATTAAAATGTAGATATTTTACATGTTTAATTTTCATTTACAATAGCTTTAGAAAACAAAAGGCTTAAATTTTGAAACACCACCAAAGATCTATATTAATTATTTTATATAGAGAAATAGATAAGTGGATATTTACCAAACTGATTGATACAGACAAGATTTTCAAGCAACTTCATAGATTTGTAATCTCTAGGATTATATTGTCTTTTTTTATATATTAGGTCCTTTAAAATAATCTGATAAAGAATATACATGCATATTTATATTTAGTATTTATAACAATATTTATAACAACATTATCTAAGATAGACAAATAACGGAAACAGCCCAAGTGTTCATCGACTAATGAGTGGATGAAGAAGAGGTGACATATATATACAATGGGATATTACTCAGCTGTAAAAAAATAATGAAGTTTTTGCCGTTTGTAATAGTATGGATCGAGCTATAGAGTATTATGCTAAGCAAAGTAAGTCAGAGAAAGACAAATGCCATATAATTTCATTCATTTGTGTATGTTTGTAATGTAAAAAATGTCAGAAACAGATGTAAGAAACAAAACCAAGAAGCATAAGGGAAAAAAAGAGAGAGGTAAAACAAAAAACAAATTCATAACTATAGAAACAAACTGATGAGGCCCCTGGGTGGCTCAGTCAGTTAAGCATCTGCCTTCATCTCAGGTTATGATCCCTGTATCATGGGATCGAGTCCCTTGTCAGGCTCTCTGTTCAGTGGGGTGTCTGCTTCTCTCTCTGCCCCTCCATGCTGCCTGTGATCTCTCTCTCTTTCTCATACTCTCTCTCTCTCAAATAAGTAATAAACAAACAAAATATTTAAAAAGAAGGGAACAAACGGATGGTTACTAGAGAGAAAGTGGCAGGGATGGATTAAATAGGTAATGAGGGTAAGGAGTGCACTTGTGAAGAGCACTGGGTATTGTATAGAAGGGTCAAATCATTATATTATACAAATGAAACTATTATTATACTGTATGTTAACTACCAGAATTTAAATAAAAACTTTAAAAAAAGAATTTAAAATAGAATATTCCATTCATGTAGCATTAGATGTCCGTAAATCCCTTTTATTTTAATTGCAACAAGCAAACCAGTATAAAGCTGCCATTCAGTATTTGCAATAAAGTTTTAAAAGAATTAATTTTGCTATTATATTACTCCAAGTTATGAAGTGAAAAAAGTAAGCACATTAATCAATTATTTTTTATCTATGTCTACCCCAATCTGCTATTATATTGACCTTTTTATTTTGTTTATTTATTTATTTATTTATTTATTTATTTATTTATTTATTTTTTAGAGAAGGAGCAGTAGGGAGGGACAGGGGGAGAGAGAAAGAAAATCTGAAATTGGCTCCACACCTAGTGGGGAGCCTAACGTGGGGCTTGATCCTTAGACCCTGAAACCAAGAGTCAGATGCTTAATCAACTAAGCCACTCAGGCACCCCTAGTTTATTTACAATAGAAATCTTATCTACATTTCAATCTATAAAACAATTTCCAATAGGACTTGTTTAATTCATGCTTAATGATTGAATAACTTTAGAATTGAAGAATTTATAATTCTGGATGGTAAATTTGATGGTGGTAAATTGTGAAAGACAAAATGCACAGAACAACTAATATGACTTTATTGAGGCCATTGCAATAAGGAGAATTTTGGTATTATAAGTGTGTTCAAGAGAAGTGGGGTTTTATAGAGGCAGGTAAACAGGGAGTCAACATTGCATCTCATGAGAGTCATGAGGAAGGATGGAAATTCGTCTTAGTCTGAGTCACTGAAGGAACGTGAAAGCACATCTTTTCCTGGATTCTGCAAGAGCAGAATGTGCTTTTGCATTTTGCTGTTTCTGAGATCACAGTAGGATGAGATTTCTCTACCATCATTGCTTTCTGGGAGTACAAACTCAGATAAAATTCAACATTGTCCATTTTCCTTTTTATTAAGATGAATAAAAGTAATTTGTCCCTGAATAAATAAGGGGAAAAATTAAACCTCTACAGTAGAGTGAAGCAGGATCCAAGACAACAATTTATGGAAGACTTTCTTTGGAGTTTTTCCTTTAACATTAGTTGGACTATCTGTTGAATGGTGGTGGTGAGGATCAGGTTATCTTTTTAGGAACTTGGAACTCAGGCATCTAAAAAAGAGATGACTAAAATGAAAAAAAAAAAAAAGAAAAAATAATTACATAAAAGGTTCCACTATTAACTCTGAAAGATACCAATATTATGGATTTAATGAGGCCTATAAATATTTTTTTGTTTTGTTTTGTTTTGTTTTGTTTTGTTTTGTTTTGTTTTGTTATTCAGCACCACTGCTAGTTTTCTGAAGTTCTCGAGCTAGGATGTCAAGTTCTTAGTGATGTTGTTCAAATTGTTTAGCTCTTATATAAAAACATATGTGAATCCAAACATTTCATCAGACTTCCTGAATGGCCCACACAGCACTGTGTCCATGGAAAATTGGTCCATCCATGGTTTGCTGTTGTGGAGAGCTCTGTGGTAGAAGCTTTTATCAACTCATTGAACTACATTCAGTTCAGAGTTTGGAATCTATAGGACCAAAGGGCCAACTGCAAGACAACCTAGTGTCCAAATGCGGATCTAAGAAGTCAATTTTTATTTCTTAGTGCTGACCAGTCAAGCAGGAGGAAGAAAAAATGGGAAGGTTAGATTGGATAATTGTAGACAAAGAATTTAAAATTTGGTAAGGATTAACAATTTGGGCAAGACCCAATTCTGTTGCCTTATAATAAGGTAACAAAATAATTTTTTTTGAGGGAAGGAGAAAATTAGTTAAATTTTATCCAGATAACACAGAATTTGTGTGATTGTGTGTCTTTACATATATACAATCATACATCAGTTGCTTGTAATTCACAAAAAGCTACAAAATTACTCTATGAACAGGATTTCAATCTGAGAACTGGTAAGGGTGTGCTATGGAAGCTGTATGTTTTCCACTTACACATAAAATTCATAGAATGTTATTGTACAATTACCTCTCTTTTGAGCAAAAATAATCTCAAAGAGAGATTATTCTTTATTATATAATAAGAGGTGTTATTAAAGGTGGCCTAATAATTTATATAGGAGACCCAAGAATGGTAATTTACTATATAGACATTCTTAAATTTGTTTTGCTGGAAAATTTTATAAAGAATCTCAGATTTGACTTCCACAAGCTTCTTCAGAGTATGAAACTAAGCTCTAAACTCTCTATCAGATTTCACCTGCAGTGCCTATAAGTTTGGGCAAATTCCTTTCTTCTTTGATGATTCTAAACTATCCTAAGATTTCTGGGCCTGCCAAAAATTATCTCTACTTATGTAAAAGATCAGGAATTCTGTAAACATGATTTTCAGGCCAGTTTTCTCAATAAGACTTTGTAAGCATTGACTCCGTAGAGTTACACTGATTTCTTAAAAGTGTTTGATCATATATGGTGATATTAGAATCATTCTCAAATGTGACATTTCTAATTGCCTTACCTCCTGGTAAAACAGAGGACAGATTCTTATTGAACTTACATAAATAAATATATTGCCATAAAAATAAGAATACTGAATAAGAGTTTCCAAATTCTAGAGAGACATACAGGGAAAAAAAATACATAATTTAGAAATCCTTTGTTTCTGTTTTTTTTTTTAATTATGGTCTAATTGAATATTATGATTTATAGATTATTTAAGAGAAAATAAGGGGTTCCTTATATGCCCTGAAAATAAAACATGAAAATATTAGTAGTACACTGTTGTGCCCAAGATTGCGAATCCGAGAAACCACCAAGGAGCCAACACTGATGCAAACACACGAGGGTTTATTTAAGTTAGAGTTTGGGTCCAAGTATACCCGACACAGCAGAGCAGGGACTTGGACCTCGAGGTGGGTTTCAGTTTAGTTTTATGGGCTGGTCTCAGGGACCTCCAGGAGGGCTGGAGGAATTTCTCAAGTTCTGTTTACATTCTGATATGGGGCTTTCAAGGGCATTGAGCTCTATTCTTATTCTAATATGGGGCTTCCTGCCCCTGGCTTGGGCTCTGTTCTCATTCTAAAATGGGGCTTTCTAGGGCTTTAAGCTGTAAACTGTTTTTTTCCCTGTAACTGAAGTAATGTAAATTTCAGCTTTTATTCACAGGGGCCTGGGATGGCTGTACTTGTGCTAACGCTGAACTTAAAGTGGAATGGCCTTAATTTTCTCGGCCTCCACATACACCAAACAAAAACCATAATCATATATCATCAGTTAATTCAAAAATATTGCAGATGTCAATAAAACAGTATGCATTTTTGGTCTGTTTGTTGCTTTATTTTGGTTTACCATATTCTGATTTTAGATACTGAATACTACAGAAGGCATTTTATTAATGCTTGAGTAATCCATTTGCTCAAATTACATTAATGTTCAGTAGTAAAATAAATGAAATCATTAGCATGATCAGCATATTGGTATTGTTTACAGACTAAAGTACAATTTGCTTAAGACAATAAGAACTGCAGGAAAAAAATACGATACATAATGATTTTAATTGGCAGCTTCTATTTGTTTGAATTCTAGAGGCTATTTTCAATGCTTTAATTTACATATTTTCATGTGAATTCCATGCTGATAAAAGGCAAAAAAATTACAGCCTCAGAGAACACCATCTCCAGCTTGGCCACTGAGCCATTATAAGATAGGCAATGGCAGGTAGCAGTGTCCCCTAGCTTGCGTCCAGTGTTGTCCATCAGGAAGTGGGTCTTCACACGACCATGCTGGCAACCTGATGTTGGACTTCCAGCCTGCAGACCCTTGGGAAATAGATTTCTGTTGTTAATGGGCCACCTAGCCTGTGGTATTTTGTTACAGTGTCCTTGAGGGACTGAAACTGATACATGATTACTTGAATATAAAGCATATATTTAGATTTGTTATAGGTATCTACTCATGGCATAAGACATCTAAAAAAATAATTACTTTCTTGACGATGGAACTCTTTAGCACAATTCTTAGAGTGCAAAATATTCAGCAACATCCTAAAAAAATATTTTCTGCATTACAAAAACTAGATAAGGACACTTTAGGTCTATTTTCAAGCTGAATCTAACAATTTAGTAAATAAGTTAATTAACTTGACAAATATAATTTGATACATTAAATGACCAATTTAAAATACTAAGTAAGCCTTTATTAAATAAATATCTGAAGATACAAAACAATGATGATGTATTTGCTTTTAAACCAGTAAGGTTTTTGATTGGGGTTTGCTGATACATGAATCTAATTTGAAATTTCTTAACAAATTGCTCTCTATTGAAGGGAAATAAAAACTTTTTACTCTGTCAGTTCTTCACTAAACTTTTTTTTTTCTCTTTTTGACACTGTTAAAATTTAGCAGAGCTCTGTGCACCTAGACAGCAGTGATGATCGACAAATGCTCCATTTTTCTGCCATCCAAGAAAGGGCCACCCTGCTCTTGAAGTAATTAGTTTTATTTGATGTGGTTTACAGACAACTTCTCACCATGAAAATCTATAACCCCTTTCCACACTGTGGGGCTGTTCCACCTTGTTGGCTCCTTTTTCTTTTGCATATTGACTTGGCCATAGTCTTGAATTCCCCAATAAAATGTCAAAATAATTGCTGCGTGTGACTTCCAGGTCAGGGGTTTAGAGAGGACATCATGCTTTCTCTTGCCTTTCCCTTACCCCCCCACCACCACCGGGCTGGATGCCAATGCTAATAGACACAGACAGAGCCAGGGATAGAAGACTCCTTGAATCACTTCCTGGAGGAGAGCCAATCACTAGAAAACTAATTAACTGACTAACACCCATTTGGATTATTACATGAATGTAAAATAAACTACTTTTGTTAGTTCCCTGGAAATTGTTACATCTTAAGTGAAACATTTCTTACATATATTAATGAGAATTTTTTTTTTTTAATGATGAGAATTTTCATTCTACTCTCCTATGGATCCCCCTTTCCCTCGATCCCGACTTATTTTCCTGGACCAGGCATGTATGTCTAACTATTTAGGATTCTAATTTTCTTTCAATTTGCTTTTGTATTTCAGTAGATTTCTTTACCACACACGCAAATAGATTCATTGGTTTGTCTAGATCTGATGGCTCTCATAGGTTAAGTAGAGTATTAAATTTGACCCTTTAAGGTTGCAAAAGAACAAATCTATGTCATACACCTTCAAGTGATAGGGATTTTGGTATATGAGGATAAATGGAGACGTAAAGAGGCCTGGAAAATAAATTGGCAGTTGTGTAATTCAACCTCTTGGTAATATGACTATCACGAGAGTTTTAATAGCACCTCATCATTTTATCCTCCTTAGAACTACTTGTAATCATCCCGTTCTAGTACCCTGGTACCCATACATCTTCACATTGCACATCTTCTAAAAGATTTCCTCCACTGTAAGACCTAAGAGGATGCAAAACCTCTCAGAAAGATCCTGGTAACCAGATATAGGGCATCAACATATATGTTTTTAGTAACTTATGCTCTTCCAACTTACAAATATTTGAGGGATCTTTTTGATGTTTCTTTCATAAACTTTTAAGTGTGTGTGTGTGTGAGTGTGTGTGTGTGTGTGTGTGTGTTGGCCTCCCTTTGGCTACACTATTGATGTTCACCCCTTGGCAACCATTTTGTGTCTACACATCCATTAAGTAAAATTCTAATTTGATCCATCAGTCACTAAGTAATACAGAGTGCTTATTATATATTATTACCAGTTCTAAATTTTTAGAGATTATTTAAGTCTTCCTTAATAAATAAATTATTAGAAGTTAATAATATTCTTTCTTATTTTAGAGATGATGAAAGTGAAATGATGTAACTTGCCCAAGATCACACAACTAGTAAGTAATGAAAACATGAGATAATTTAAATTCCATGAGATACTGTCTTTCACAGTCTACCCCCATTGAATTCTGGGCAAATGAGGAATACCTCATTTACCATACCTTTGGCTGAGGTATTAATTTCTGACTCAATTAGTGGTATGCAGGATGGCAGTATCATCTGGGACATAGCATGGAGACTTCTCTAAAAGTACAGACAGTCTTTTCCTCAGAAGAAGATTTAATGTATCAAAGTGATTCCAATATTTCATGCTATCTAGCCCCAATATCAGACATATGAGTTCCTGCTCTTATCCTCCCTCCATGCTTCCTCCCCCATCCCTAACTTGGTCTCTTTCTCATTTGAACACTCGTCTCAGCAATCTCCCCACTATAGATTATTTAAGTAAAGTCATATTTTATAATATGATAATTAATGGCAAATAATAGCAATTTCTTCCTCTTTTATTTTAAATATGGAGGGATTCCTGGATGGCTCAGCAGTTTAGTGCCTACCTTCGGCCCAGGGCATGGTCCTGGAGACCCGGGATCGAGTCCCACATTGGGCTCCCTTCATGGAGCCTGCTTCTCCCTCTGCCTGTGTCTCTGCCTCTCTCTCTTTCTCTCTGTCTCTCATGAATAAATAAATAAATAAAAATTTAAAAAATATTTTAAATATGGAGGATATTAAAGATAAAGGAATTAATTTAAATTTGTTAAATTTGTAAACTGTCATTAGAGTAGAATGATGGCAGCAATATGAAGTCTAGTATTACTCTGTAATTCAGAATCATAAAACTCTATAGAAGTGCTACACCACAAATAGCTCTAAATTAAAAAAAAATAAAACATAAATAAATTATAAGAGGGCTTAGATTTTTTTAAAGATAAGACAAACAAAAAATGGCTGGCTCCAGATACTTGAGTGGCTCAGTGGTGGAGCATCTGCCTTTGGCCCAGGGCGTGATCCTGGAGTCTTGGGATCCAATCTCACATTGGGCTCCCTGCATGGGGCCTGCTTCTCCCTCTGCCTATGTCTCTGCCTCTCTCTGTGTCTCTCATGGATAAATAAATAAAATACTTATTAAAAACATGACTTGCTCACACTTGGTGTGGACATATATTACTTAGGTTATTTTGCATTTGACACTTTTTAAAAATCCCAACTCTTGCTGTACAAATGTGTGAATTAATAACTGGTATTTAATGTTAAAGAGACATGCAATTTGTCACATTGGGATATATTTTAAATGTATATTTGTGTTGCACCATGTCATAAGCCAACAAGATATCTCCAATTTGACACATCAGAAATGCAATTTAATTCTGCAAAAGAAGTATAAGGAAGGGATAGCTTCACAGTATGAACATATAAAAGTTGCTTTTTCAGTTGTTTAAGTCATAATTTTATTAACTGAGAGCATGAAATGCTGAAGAAAAAGAAATGTGAATTCTTGTACTCTTCCAACATTCTCTGCTATTTGCCCATAATCTTCAATGAGATCATTCTGCAGAGTAAAAAAGTTTATGCTTTTACAGAGAAAACAAAATTAGCAGATTTGTGTGAATTAGTGCAGTCTGAAATATTCCATTATGTCACTGAATTAATTACAACATGAACAATTAAGTATTATGTAGTATTATTATAGGATTGTTTTTTAAAAACTACCGAAATATATGTCACAAATTTTGGTTTCTCAGTATTGAGGTTTAGAAGCAGTTTTTATTGAAGTCTGATCTTGCTTGGTAAGGTATTTCCTGGAGCTTTTAGAGGTAGAAGTAAAACATCCTAGGAAATACCTTCTGTGCATAATTATAGTTTACAATTTGATTCCAACCTTGAGAGTGATATTTTGAGAGATCTTTGTTTGTTCCATGTCATAGACCTGGGAGATTGGTTTAGGTGGACCAATTACGTGCTATCATGATACAGTAGTTTCCCTGTTGCACTTCTGAATCTGCTCAGAATGTCTTTTTTAACTGTTTAAAATTTAACATAGTTCTTGGTATATAGTTAGCATTCAATATACACTTATAAATAAATGATTGAATCAGTGAAAATTCTGACTAAACTATGACTCTCCACTGGGTTGTGCTTTGTCCTTATTGATTTATTATTCATATGTCTTTCAAGTTTAAGTGGAAACTTTACAAGATGAGAACTGAATTAATCGATTGAATCTACAATGGACAATTTTCTATGATTTATCTAGTGAACCACTCATTTATGTTCTGAGATCTAGAAGAATACATATTCACTTTTAACTTTGATAAATTGAATAAAAATGTGTATCTGACCCAACACTTGGAATTTGCTGGAAGTGACTGAAACACAAGATATAAGTTGATTAGTTAAGAAGATGATTAGGAGAAGCAATATCTGTTGCTGCTGCTGTTTTTGTTGATGTGAATTCAGAAGGGAATGAAAGAGCATTTCCAATCATGTTATAGCAAGTGTGAGTACATGGACTTACTGAATCCATTTTACTTTTGCACCTCTAGTACCTCCAGCCCTTCTTTGTTCTTAAAGTCAACTTTGTATAGTAAATAACCAGTGGCTGAAATATTTAGGGTTGTTTCCATTTTTTTTTAATGTGATGTCATTCAGATTCTCAAAACTCCCATGGAAGGGATACTTTTATTTCTAATTTATTTTGGATATTGAATAACTCTAATCCTAAAAATGTATTTTCTTCCAAGTTATTTTAGTGGCATAGACCGTTTTCTGCTTCTAATGACTGTTATCCATATACACATATTATTATAAAACATGTAAACCAATTATCAGATCAGAATGTGAATAAGACTTGTTTAGTCTCTAGACTTTTCATATTACACAATGAAATACTAAGTTTTCATACCATACAAAATTTCCTAGACATTTTTTTATTTTTTAGTATTATTTTTTAAAATTTCATTTATTTATTCATGAGAGACACATACAGAGAGAGGCAGAGACACAGGCAGAGGGAGAAGCAGGCTCCATGCATGGTGCCCGACATTAGACTTGATCCCAGGTCTCCAGGACCACGACCTGGGCCAAAGGCGGTGCTAAACCGCTGAGCCACCAAGGCTGCCCAAAATTTCCTAGACGTTAAAATATAAATAAAACCATGCTATTCATCTCACAATCACTTGCATAGAGAAATAGAGTGTTTAGCACATTCACTTTGAATCATGAATGTGCATTTGCTTAGTGATCACTAATAAATACACTTTATTTTTCCCCTATGGGATTTATGATTACCTTCATCCACAAACTGGAGGGCAAATAGTAGGCATTGTTCAAATGGTAAGAAAAACTCCGGCATGTAAATGGATGTTTTTGATCTGGATCCCTTCCCTTAGTCACTGTAAATCCAGTCTAATTCCTGGATTCCTCTGTATTACAGTTCCCAGTCTGTGAAGCAGGTATCAACACTAGCAACAAAAAGTGATTAAATTAAAAAATATATAAGTGATATATAGAACAGTGTATGGCTCCTTTATCATTGTTAGTTGATATTACTATTATTATGATTTTCTCTGAAAATAGCAGAGAATTGTTTCAAATGAACAATGGAAAAAATTTCTCATGGATTATCATGCTGAATCATAGCATAGAATTTGTTGGAAATAATTTGAAGATTCAAAGGGCGGATTAGTATTTTTGCAATTAAAATGTCATTTAAGAGTACACTTATAGTAGTTATTTAAAACAAAATTGGCAAATGCTGCCATATATAATTTACTTTTGATTATATAGGTACTAAGTGCTTATTCGGATATTTGATCCACAAGATTATATCAGGTTTAAACTTTACTAAAATAATTCAAAGCTTTCAGTAATCCTAATGTATTGGGTTTCATTTTTGTGTCACATCATAGACTTATATCTATAATAAAAAATGAATTAAACATGGGGACATGGTTCGTTTCTTCTCAGAAATCATGATATGCATGGGCTAGACAGAAATACAGTGAAATAATTATTACACTGCATGTTAAACACTATACCAGAAATATGTCAAAAACCCCATGAGAACATGAAAAAAAATGACAAAAACAATCATGCCTAACATGCATAGGCATATGGACCGTAGAGTGAAGTTATAGTTTTTGTGTTCCTAAATGTGAAAGAGAAATGGGATTTTTGGTAAACATTGATGTGGAAAATGTATAAAGGTAATCAAAATACATGGCTCTTTTTTAGTAATCCTTAAGCAGTATGATAGATAGGATATCGAGGTAAGGTAATGAGTGCTGAGGTATGGCTTTAAGAAAGTGAAAGGAAAGAAAAGAAAGAGAGATTCAACTCATTGCATGAAATTCTGACCGACTCAGAGGTAAATGAAATTCCATTTTATCAAACTTTAACTATTTTCTCCTCATCTGAAGTTGTAAAACTTTTTTTTGATGAATATTCCTTGTTACTCTATCAGAAAAAAATGAATACTCAGAGGCTTGGAAAATATAATCATATTATTTTCTCACCTATATCTCTAAATTTTATTCATCATATAAGATTTATTCAAAATGTATGTACTAAATAACCAGGGAGTGCATTATTATATATTTTGTGAACTATTCTGTAAATTCACATCTAACACAATTATGAGTTCCAGTAATATGGATTCCAATTACCCTCACATGAGAAGCCATTTGAAACATTTCACGGGGTCTTTACCTTTAATTTTGTATCAGGCTCTTAGAAAGCAAAGCTCTTATTCTTGGACTTTGAGCTTAGGTGAGTTAAAAGCAATAGCTTTCTGCTTCAGGGTTTGTTATTTGTTTTGGACAGATGTGCTATTAACGAACAACTTCAACCTTCTCCTAAACAGAGATTCCTCCCCAGAGCCTACTATGAAGTGTATGATCACTATTTACTCTCCTGACAAACCCAGTACTGTTAATGAACATCAGGGTTAACCTATAGCTGTGCAACTCCCTGGCTTGTCTTTTTGAGATGAAAGTTCCATCGTGTGATGAAAAACACTCTTGTCTCCTAACTAATGAGAAACAAACCTACTGTCTGGGCAAAGATAGTGCAGAGAATGTGCCTCAGAGGGATCACTGAAACTATCCAGAAAACTATATTAAGGATCATTATAGATCTCAGTACAGCATTTTTCATATCTTTACTTGAAAAGAGCATAAAATAGAATTTGAAAGCACATGGTGGGGACTCAAATCATTTACTCTAATGCGGATCATTATTTATCTAAAAAAATATTTAACATAGTTATTTAATTTCAAATCTCATACAACATCTGGGTTATTTGCTCCATTTGGTTATCCAAGCACAGACTACAGATTGGATCCCTAGGCCCAACAACGAGCTCTATGCAGAAAGAAACCTAAATGACAGGACAATTCATTTAGGCCAGGATTTCAAGTTTGACAGTAAGGGAAAAAATAAATAAATAAAAATCTACTTTTGAAATACAGAGCCCTCGAGTATAAGTAGAATTCACCCTTTGATTTGATTCACTAACTGTGGGGAACATTAAATGGTATTTTTATGTTGTCTTGTTCTCCCCCAATTCACCCTTTATATTTTATTCGAAAAGATTTTTCTCAGAGTCAGTTCTAAGAACTTTCCGTGAAAGTTGCCAGAACAGATAGTCAGAAATGTGACCTCCCTGGAAACCACCTCCTCCCCCATATCCAACCATAATGAATCAAAGCAAATATAAATAACCACAACTATAATATATATGACTTATTCAGTATGATTTTGAGCACTTTGGAAGAGAAGAGTAGAGCTCAGCATATAAATCCTTTTCGAGAGGCAAGCATGTTAGTTGGCAATAAGTGGAACAATTCTGATGGGGTCACTATGATACAGCCCAATATAGCAGGTCTGCATTCTGAAACCCCTTGATACACCTGTCTTTCAAAATTCAGAATATTTCCAATATAAGTAAGCCCTACCTTCATGTACAATATATTGTGTAGCATCCCCACTAGGATTTAGGATAGTAACTGTAGGAAAAATCGAGACAGCATAAATAGCCTCATGTGAAGCCAGGTCTGTATCAGATACACATATAAGTTACCCTCAAGAAATTAGTCCTAAAATATGGATGGATTTAAGAAATGTGGATAAAGCACAATGGACCTGTAAAAGAAAAAGAAGTGAAGTTCTGGGAAGAGTATTAGAACTCTTGGGAATACCTACTTCTATTCCTGTCTACCTCAGAGGATGAGTAATAACATCAGAACTACAGAAAAGACCATGTAGCCACATATCGAACATTTTTCTCATAAACATCTTACGCTAACCTGGGGGTTAAAGAACTAGAGATAGAATAATTATTAGAAGAAGGAGAGGCAAGGAAAACAGAACTTTTGTAGGAAAATTTACCATATTAAGCTGTAATTTAACAAACTGTAACTTGACCATCAGAGATAATACAAACTGAGAGTTTCATTCTGATGCAACATTTCCTTCTTCACGCTGGCTCAATTAGAATTGGGAGAGCAAACTGAAATCTTTGCAGTATCCAGGCACTGGGGAGAATACTAGGACTCATGAACTTTCTCCATGACATTTAGATTTTCCCTTCACTCTTACACAAAAATAATTCAAATGGATACATTCAACTATATAAATTAAAAAGCAGATTTGAGGGGCACCCTGGGTGGCTCAGCAGTTTAAGCGCCTGCCCAGGTGTGATCCTGGGGTCCCGGGATCGAGTCCCATGTCAGGCTCCCTGAATGGAGCCTGCTTCTCCCTCTGCCTGTGCCTCTGCCTCTCTCTCTCTCTCTCTCTCTCTATCATGATAAATAAATAAAATCTTTTAAAAAAAGCGAGTTTAACAAAAGTATCATAAAAATAGTAAGTTGATGGTTTTATTTTCTTTTATGGCCATGGTAAGGATAAATTTTTGCTCTCGAGGTCAAATAAGCAGCTCTGGAATTGATTACAAACCAATTTGTTGTTACAAGCTTCTTATCTGCAGTTTTCTTGGAAATATGATCGCAGTCAATTTGAGGTCCCTCTCCCATGTTATAAGTTTGGAGTAGAGGATGGTGTTTGAGTGGTGTCATAGTTTCAAAGGAGTTCAAGTCTTTTTCTTGGTGTCACATGATTACAGAGGCTCCTACTTAGCATCTACCACTCTCCTAATCCTAAATTAGGGGTCCTAGTTGACTGCATACTTGATTTTTCAGTCTCGTTTCGTGACACTACAGGTCTGAAAACCATTTCTTCTATTTTCATGTTATCTTATGATACACTACATTGATCCCACAATGCAGCTCCTATGAATGGTGAGAAAAAAACTTACCAGACTGTGAGATTTTTTGAGGCTTTTCCTGCTTATATATATCAGGCATCATATCATTTTTTAGTTTATCCCAACTTTCCTTAGACTCTACTTGGATAATCTTTCATATAGTTTTTCTGCATTCAAATATGATTCTCCAAAGTAGTTAGGAATGTTTGTCAAACTCCAGGCATACAATAGAATGTATAGAGTTCTTTCCCTAAACTTGCATTATTTCTTCTATCAGTCCTGCAAACCTTCAAAGCAGAGATTATTCTCTTTTGTTGGAAGGGTGGGAAAAAACTTACTTTGTTTATGATGTTTCTTTCAAGACTTTGACTTTTATGTTACTTTAATGGCCTGGGTTTTCTTAATCATGAAAGTCAGAGAAAGACTCGTTTATTCTATCTTTTGTGTTGCAACATCTCTTAAGTTTGGGCACAGAAAAGCCTATCTGCTTGAATACGGTGAAGAGAAAATGCTGTGCTGAAGGAGAAAAATAAAAACTATTTAAAGAGTGAAAATAACCTGTTTATAATGGCAAAACCTTGTGTAAGAATAATACATAAAGGTGGGAAAATATGAAAGAGAAGGTGGATTATTTGGACCCTTATAACTAGAAAATTATATATAAAAATATAGAGTCATAGCCAATTGAAAAACTAGAAAAAATCTTTCCATATTACACTGAAGAAACAGTTATTCATGTTACATTAAATTTGGCTTAAAGTGTTCACATTTAATGTAAACATTTTGCTTACAAATATATCAAGAAAAGCAAAAAGAAGTAATGGGAAATTGAGCAAAAGCCATAAACATCTGATACAAAAATAAAAGAAATTCTCAATAAACAGATCAATAAAATATATTTGAGTATATCAACCATCAAACTTAATTTAGAAATAGGTAAGCTTTGTTTATCTACCAGTTTGGCAAAGACTGAAAATGACTATATACCTGAGGAAGTCAAGAGTATGGAAAAATAGACCCACTCATACAGTTCTGGATATATAGGAAAAGTTCTTATTTTATTATAATATTAAAATTAAAATTAATTTAAAGATAAAATTAATTTCATTAAAATATTTATTAAAATAGTAATCATTTTATCAAAATTATTTTAAAATTAATTTAATAATGTATGTAAAATATTATATCTGCCTACACCATGCCATAAATTTACTTTAAGCATATAAGATTATCTAATCTATTAACATATTGCTGTTTATCTAGATATATAAATCACATATTTATGGTAGTTAAAATTATCTAACATCTCTGCAATAGGAATCTATAAAAGAAATTCTGATAATTCTATAAAATTGAGGAGTTTTCTGCCATTAAAAATTATATAGATCTACATTATGCCTAGGTATATAAGTACAAATATATGTAAGAATTCGAAGACAAATTATTAAGTGATTGAAAGGAAACTTATAGAGTATAATCATATTATTTAAAAGGTATTTGTTCAACAACTATTTTTCTAGTACTAGTTTGTGTTAGAGCCTCCGTTACAAACTGGGAAGAATATGTGAAGACACAATAATTGTAATCTTTTCCTCATGCAGTTCACAGTCTAATAAAGAATAAAAGAAATCCTTAATAGTCATAGAACCTATATCATTTGTTTCTCTTTATTTCATGTCTATCTCAGTAAATTAACATTTATATTAAACCTACCTCTACATTTTATATATGAATTCAAGAGTGTTCTTCTAGGCACTGTAATTATAACAGTGGACAAAGTCTACACGCCAGTACCCTGTGCATAAGTAAAAATATAATAAAGTTCCACTGGAGATTGAGATTATAAATGTTTGGAGGTTATGTATGCATTCATTTCATTCACTTCTAGCACATTCTATTTCTTACTACAGAATGTCTAAAATACCTCATCACAATAAAATCTAAAACTCATGGCTTCTAAAAATTCAATGTGTTGTGTCATCATAGATCATATTCAAACTGCTTTCTAGAATAAACATCCCCTATGATATTTTCCTAACCTCTAACACCTTTCATTATCATTAACTCTTGGCTTTTCTAAATTGTATTTTTGCAGATTCCAATGTAATTCCCAGTTTCCCCATTTCTTAGTCTATGTACTTAGTGTCCTTACTGTATGGAATGAATTTTCCATGATGTGGATCCTGAAATCCAACCCAATATTCAATTTCCATTTCTAATGTCATTTTTTTCCCTAAATCTCATGTTTCCCATAAATGCAATGTCAACTCTCCACTGAATATCCTTACTGAATTTGTCTGAATCTACTCTTGTTCTCCTATAGTTTTTTCCTTCATTTTAGTGTGTAGCTTGTAAACACACACACACACACACACACACACATACACGTGTAAGTATATGTATATACATAAATAATATATATTTTAAAATTATAATGTCAAGGCAGTTCACATTTTAAATAATTTTGAGTTGTCCAAAGCAGCCACCACAGATACTTAACCTCATATTAAATATGACAACTATTTGTCAGGTGTCTAATACATACCAGGCACCAATCTAAGCATTGTACATATATTAATGAATATTAACAATTTGAAAAGTATGTTTTATTATTATCATTAGAGAATATTAATCTTAATCATCGAAGACATTTGTTTTGAATGGGTTTTTAGAAAACAGCAACACATATAGAGAAGCCTATTTGCTTTTCCCTCAATTCTCTAAGGCAGAAGTCACATAATACCATTTACTCACAAAGACCATCATCAGTGATGGCTAGCTGTCACAGGTTTGTACACGAGTAAAACAGGCCTCGGTGAAGCATAGGTCCCAGGTTCCTGGATCTATCCTTTTTAAACGCCTTTAGGTTAATGAACATTATAGCAGGTTGTACTATTTATTTGAACATCCAAACTCGAAACAATTGGAAGAATCTAGGAATTAAGCAGTGAAAGTCAGTTTTCTACTTCTTCTTCTTTTTTTTTTTTAGTTTTGTTTTACCTCAAAAACATTTAACATGTTGTTTAAACTGCCTATCCATATTTTTAGTACTACCATGTTTTATGCTTCTCAGAGAACATTCTTTCTTTTTTTTTTTTAAATTTCTTCTTCCTTGTTTTATTAAATCCAGGCTTTAACTACATTTTCTTGTTTCCCTGCAGTGTCCACCTTTTGTATCTGCTTCAGGCCTCATAACTAAAACCTCAGGTCAAGTAGGTGGCAACTCTCTGTGTTTTAAGCATTAGAAGATTGAGACTGTGATTGCTCATTACCATAAATGGTGGGAAACAAGTCTTGGGGGGGGAAAGAAGATCTATTAGTTACATAATGAAGCAGGACTAGGAAATGGCTTTTCCTCTGCTGGCTGCTGCAGTTTGTGGAGCAGTTGCCAAGCTCACTTGTGGGCTCCCATGGGCATAACTGCTCCCTTTCTTTCACAAATCCACTGTATTTACTGTATTATTCTTACCTAACATAATTCTTTCCCCATTTATTGTGGAAAAATGATTTTGCCATACAGTTCCCTGGCCTCATTCTTTTTTGTTTTGTTTTGTTTTGTTTTTGTTTTGAAACAGCAATTGCATCTGCTCCTTGAGAGGTATAAAAACATCCATCAGTTTCACAGCTAGAGGTAGAGTGATGAAGATTCAGCCTTGACTTTTTGTCTCATTTTAACTTCTCATAGAACCACTTTGGGTTTTGTCTTTGTTTTTGTTTCTTGTGCAAAGTGTATCGTGTTGCAGGAGCTACTGATTGAGATGTTAAGAACAGCTAGATCTTTGCCTTTGCCTGGGACTGCAGACCCTGAAGGTAAGGGAACAATTCCTTCCTCTGATAGCTGATCGCTGCATCTCCATAATCCTTGCTGCCCTGCTTTTCAATCCCTTCTTTGGCCATTTGTTGAATGTTACTTAAAATTCAAGTGAGGGGGTGCCTGAGTGGCTCAGGGTTGAACATCTACCTTTGGCTCAGGGCCTGATCCCACGGTCCTGGGATGGAGTCCCACATCAGGCTCCCCGCAGGGAGTCTGTTTCTCCCTCGGTCTGTCTCTGCCTCTCTCTCTGTGTCTCTCATGAATACATAAACAAAATCTTTTTTAAAATAATAAAAGAAATAAAACTCCAGTGAGGCACTTGAGTGGCTCAGTCAGTTAAGCGTCTGCCTTCCAATCAGGTCATGATCTCATGGTTCTAGGATTGAGCCTCAACTCTGGCTCCCTGCTCAGAGGGGAGTCATCTTCTCCCTCTCCCTCTTCCCTTCCTCCCCTCTGTACTTTGTCCCCTAAATAAATACATAAACTTTTTATCAATCAATAAAACTGCAACGACTTTCCACCACTTAAGGAGACATGTATTTTTTCAAGTGGTACTGCATCAATTGCATAATCCTCCTTCATTTGGTCAAACCCTGCTATCACTGTCACATTGCTTATATAAATCATTGTTTTCTTTTCCAGTATTTTGTGATTGTAATATAAGTGCTGTCTTTTTTTCAGAATTTGGTTATATCTTTTTTTAACTTTTACATATCTTTTACATATCTTTAACATAGAATGCAAAAAAAAAAAAAAAGTCTGAAAATGGAGACTGGTATCCTATTATAGTGTTCCCTGAATACCTGCAATGAGGAGTCATTTCTGAATCCTATGGGTGATGCAGAGGCAGTAGAGGTCTACTTGTTCACCAACTGTCCACTCAAATGCAACATGCCAGTAATTTAAATTTGTGATATAGTGTGTATCCTTCATTATCTCTTAAAATATATCTCTTTATCTTCAATTATTCCTCAGTGACAGAGCTTTAAGGTCTATCATCACAGGCCTGACATATGTTAAGTGCTCAATAGATGGAAGATGTAGCAAATTTAAATGTGTTTTACTTAGTAAGTAGGTAAGGGAATACTTTGAATAGAGTTAACTTTAATAAAAGTAAATTCACCACGGTGCATAGCATGGCTTCGGCTCGGGAGTCTGTAAAAATATATAACTTAGGAATCACTTACAAGCTTATTTTTATAGCCTTTGAATAATGATTACACAAGTGAGATTTTATAAGGTCAGGGACTATTGAGTTGGCAATAGCAACAAAAAGAAGGAATGGAGTGCATGGGCAATGTCCTGGTACAATCTATAGGACTCTGGAAATGATTTCTTTGTTTGGAGAAGGGAGTAGAAATAAAATATTTTTAGCCTAGGCTGAGCAACATAAGTACAAAAACACCCCTGAATTTCAAGAGATAACACAGTGGGTAGAGAAGGAATATTTGATGAAAGAAAGGAACTTGAATTTTATATTTTGAAATTCTAGCTATTATTCTCAACTGTGGCCATAACTAGCAATTTGATATTGAGCTAATCCCTTAACTTTTAAGATCCTAATTTCTCATTAATAAGAAAAAAAAGATTAAGGATCAAAATGCTGGGGTACCTGGCTTGCTCAGTCAGTATAGGGCATATGGTTCTTGATCTTGGAGTCTTCAGTTCAAGCCCCACATTGAGCCAAGGACTCCCCAAAAAATCAAAATGCTTCTAGACCCTTATTCCATGATTTCTAACAAGAAAGCCCAAGCTATGAAAGACAGGGACAGAGAGTGGGATAAATGAGTGAAAGAGATTTCCATATTTGAAGGAATGTATTTTGTCTTGTTTTAAAATTAAGAAAAGTAAGGTATAGAGAAATAAGGATGACTTAGCACCTAGCCCTACAGGACATACGTTTAAAAAGTATTAATAGAACAGATAAATATATAGTTTAGAATTGGCCAGGAAATTGGGCACCTATGGGTGCCTGTGTGGCTCAGTAGGTTGAGCATCAGGTTCTTGGTTTCTGCTGGAGTCATGATCTTGTGATGGTGGGAGCAAGTCCTAGGTCAGTCTCTGCAGTTGGCATGGAGTCTGCTTCAGATTATCTGTTCCTCTCCTTCCCACTCACTCTATCTATCAAATAAATAAATAAATAACATCTTTTAAAAAGGGAAATAAAGAAAAGGAGAGCCTCAGTGGTGGCATCCCACTCTTGATTTCAGCTCAGCTCTTGATCTCAGGGTCATAAGATCAAGCCCCCCATCCCATAGGACCCCATGCTCAGCAGGGAGTCGGCTTGAGATTCTCTCTCCTTCTCCTTTGCACCTTCTCCCACCAGCAGTGCTCTCTGCCTCTCTCTCAGAATAAATTAATAAACCTTTTTTTAAAAAAAAGAGTTGACAAGAAAAAAGGAACATGCTAACATACCAATAAGTGTCATATATACAATATATATGTAAATATAACGAACCATGTAACATATATGTTAAGAGGCAAGCAAATTGAGGACTGTTATCCCAAATTTCTGAGAGATGTGAAAAATGAGGCTGCTATTGACTGAGAAGACTGCATGATGGATACTAAAATGCTTTGAACCTGTGCATGAAAAAAGAGATGATTCAGGAAGGCAATAGTAAGTGATAAAAAGAGATGGAGATTCCATTTGAGGAGACATAACATGAAACTTAGTTATATGAGTGAATGTATTTTCTCATAAATTTTCTCATCTTCCATTTTATGGATTTGAAGATGATAGGGGCAATGCTTCCTGACTGGCTGACACTATTTTGGAAAGAAAATTGCATATGGTCACTTTGGTGGGTACTATTCTAGGTGAGAGAACTGAAACAAATCCTAGAACTTGAAGGGGCTTACCAATGAGACTGAAGATGAGATTCAGAGGGACTACAGGAAGTTGGGTTCATATTTCAGTTTTCGAGATTAAGAAAATGGTACAAATTAGAGTTAACAAGGTGTAAGGTACAGTCACATCAGGGTAGACGGTAAGAATATGGTAGAGGTCACTGAAGTAGTGCAGATATAATGCTTTTGAGGTCAGGGTTTTATTAAGGACATAAGTATAACTCTTAACATATCCAGAGTTTTTCTTAATGCAATGCAGAGTACATACATAACTTTCACAATGCAAAGAACACATCCAGGAGATTAAAATATAAACAAATCTCAAAGGTTTATTATTATTACTATTGTTATTATTTTTATTATTATTGCCAATATACCCTTGAACTAGATGCTGAAGTGTAGTGGAGGAAATAGATAATGCGCACATTGAATAAATGTATAGTCATACATAACAATAAAGAATTTGGGAGATGAAAGCATAGAAATCTGGGAGAAAAACTCATTTAAAAATGAGTTTATAACACATGTTAGAAAAATCCCCCTGAAGAACTGGCAAACTTAATCTAAAAACTTACACGGTTGCTAATTCCTACTAGCAAGAAATTAGCGAAACAAAAGCTTAGAGAAAAAGTTCCTGGAAGTGGACACAAGAAAACCAACTACAAAATAGTTAGCATCATTCCCATTTGGCTGGGGTGGGGCTTGAAATGACATTGAAGAAAAACTGGCACTTCACCTCTCAATAAATGGATAAATTAATTCTAACTCTATATAGCAAATAACATATATGATAGAGTAAATATCTGTTTCTTCTTTTTTTTAAAGATTTTATTTATTTATTCTCTCATGAGAGAGCGGGGAGCAGGGGCAGAGACACAGGCAGAGGGAGAAGCAGGCTCCATGCAGGGATCCCATCCTGGGACTCGATCCCAGGTCTCCAGGATCACACCCTGGGCGGAAAGTGGCGCTAAACTGCTGAACTACCCAGGGTGCCCTGTTTCCTCTTCTTATTTTGAATAACTGTAGATTAGGAAAGTTATTAACATGTTTTCAGTCTATATAATGCAAGAATGGAAAAGCATTGATTTAGGTGTTAGTAGAGAAATAGGAGGGAAATGTATCAATCACAAAATACATGGCTTTTGCTTTGCTTTCTAAACTCTAAACATTCTTCATTTATAAGGAAAAACTAGATCCAGGATATTTAACAGAGGCCAGTATTAAATTGTCTAAGTACAGGGTTACCAACAGATTTTGTTGTTTTGTCTGTCATTGGAGAAGCTTGCCTTTTTTCCAGTGCTGGACCCTCTATTCCTATTAGCTCTGACACTCCATTGTGGTATCTACATAAAATTGTCCTATCCTATCAGGGGAGGAGTGTTCGTTCAAGTTACATCAAACTGGGACTGAACTGAGACTGAGAAGAACATGTGGAATCCAAGCCAGTAGTATTGAAAATGGATGATCAATGCATGACAGATGATGGCCAATGATTTGTACTCCTTAGAAGCTGGTACTGATAGTGGATGGTTTTTGTCCAGGTGAGTCTCATGATTTTCCTTCTAGAAGCTTGATCCCTTCTCCTGTTAACTCTCCTTCCTCAGTTGATATTAGCAAAAGGATGTATAATTTATTTTAAAGGTTTTATTTATTTATTTGACAGAGAGAAAGGAGAGAGTGCACAAATGGGTGGAGAGGCAGAGGAGACAGGAGACGCAGAGAGAGAATCCTGAGCAGACTCCACAAACCAGCAGAGAACCCCACATGGGACTCGATCACACAACCCTGAGATGATGACCTGAGCCAAAACCAAGAGTCAGATACGTAATTGACTAACCCACCCAGGTACCCCAGTGATATATAATTTTTATTCCCAAAGTTGAAAGTTGGTGGGCCATGTTCCTAGATGCACTACAAGTGCAATTTGTTAAGTGCTTTTTGGCATTTGTTTGACCAAAGCATTGATTTCAGTACACAGTGGATAAAAGATCAGTAAATTTTGAGGAATTTCTTAAAATTTATTTCAAGAAGACAGAAGAGAAGTTGAACCCAAACTGGATTGGTACATATTAAGACAGGGTTACAAACTAAGCACAGTGAGAGATCATAGAGGGAAATCTCACAGAAGAGTTTCCCTGAGAGGTGTTTGAGATGGACTTGGAAAAAAACTGTAATACTTTCAAGTGATGGAGTTGGGGTTTGTGGACATTATAGGTAAATGTAATAGCCTGAAGTTAAGATCAAAGAATAAATGTTGAAGCTTTTTGAAATGTTGAGTTTTCCACTGGATAGGATAAGTCTACAGATTTAAGTTTGACACTTATTTGTATGGGAATGCTAGTTGACGTTAAAGAAATGAATAAAATTCCATTAAAAATATTAGGAAGAAAGTTAAAAGGACAGAATATAGAATATAGATAAACCTCAGCAACCAACAAACCTCTATTTTTCCCCCAATCAACTTTTCACATTCTTCTTTTCCTATGTTATTAATATTTTGTTCTGAACTCTTCTATCAATATTTATGAGCCGTATTCGCCTTTCATTTTCTTTCTTGTCTCCTTGCCAGGTGTTAGTATCATAGTTGGTCTCACGTAACAAGCTGGGGAGTGGTCTCTATTTTCTGAAAGAGGTTTCCAAGATAGATAAACTTCTTCCCCACATGTTAGGCAAATGTCACCGGTGCAGTCACTTAATATGGAATTTTATTTGTGGATAGTTTAGTTCACTAATTAACATAGAATTATCCAGATTCTATATTTCATCTTTGTCACTTTTGGTAAATTGTACTTTTTAAGCAATTCCTATTTCATATTGTCATATGTATTCCATAATATTTTTCAGTAATATCCTCTTGTGATCTTTTAAATATCAATAGTCTCTATAGCGATACCCCCATTTTATGGGTTATTCATGTTATTTCTCTTTATTTTTCTATTATGATAGGTGCTTAATGAATTTTGTTAATATTTTAAATAAGCAGTTTTTGCTCTGATTTTTTTTTCCCTTCTTTTGAGTGTCTGCTTTCAGTTAATTGAGTTATCTTCTTAACAGCATTATTTTATTTATTCTTTTTGGCTTTATTTGATCTTCTTTCTATAACTTTTTGAGATAAAGACTTAGATCATTTTTAATGTTTGTCTTTATTAATATATGCATTTAAAGTTATATATTTTCAGCTAAATATTGATTTAGCCAAATCTAAAAATCTTTGATTTATCATAATTGAATTTTGTCAAATTATTTCCCAATTTCCATTTCCTTAGATCCTAATATATTTGGAAATATATTTTACAATTGCAAACCATTTAGAAATTCCTGTGATCTTCATATTTAATTAAATTCTTCTGAGTATAATGATGTAATTCTTACTTCTTCAACTGTTTGAAATATTTTGAAGCTCCTTTCAGAATATATCATATGGCCACTTTGGTAAATGCCATATGTACAAATAATGACAATACAGTTATTGGAGAAAGACTTCTGTAAATACCTTTTAGCTCAAGGAGGTTAATTAGGTTTCTTAATTCATCAAAATAATATATTTTTCAAATATTTGCTGATAGTATCAGTTACTAAGATCTCAAATATGGTTGTGGATTTGTTCATTTGTTATGTTAATTTTGTGATTTTTTTTTTTTGCCTTAAGTATATTGAAACTGTGCTATTAGATTCACACACATTAGTATTGTTACTTCTTGTTGCTTCATGCCTTTTCTTTTATTATGAATTCATCTTTATCCCAAATAACTTTTTTTTTTTACCTTAAAAATATACCTTGTGGGGTATCTAGGTGGCTCAGTCAGTTATGCATCTAACTCTTGATTTCATCTCAGGTCATCATCTCAGGGTAACAAAACTGAGGCTTACCTTGGGATCCACACAGAGCACAGCACAGAGTCTGCCTGAGTTTCTCTCCCTCTCACTCTGTCTATAACCCCATGCTCACTCTCTCTCCAAAGTAAATAAGTCTTTTAAAAAATATATAACTTGTGTGACATTGGTGTAGTAATACCAGCTATTTTATATTGAAAGTTTTACATGATTTTACTTTCAAATTGATTATGTTCTAATTATTAAGTGAATTCTGCAAACAGCATATAGTTGCAACATTTATTAGGTTTTTTTTTTTTTTTTTTTTTTTTTTTGTTTTTTTTTTTTTCATTTATTAGGTTTTAAGTCTGAAAAAATCTGTCTTTACATTTGAATGTTTTGTCCACTTATTTTTAATGTAATTAGATATATTTTGCTTGAATCTACCAGCCTACTTTTGTGGTTTGTCTTTGTTTTTTTATTCTTACTTTCTACTTTCTTTAGCAAATTATTTTTTCCATTTTTTCTCCTTATAAACTCCACAAACTTAATGTGCAAATTAAGCTTTGGTATGGGTATAAACCCATAAACCTGTCAACATAATCAAGATAGTAAACATATATCTATCACCCCTCCCCTACCAAAGTTTCCTAATGTCTCTTTGTAATCACTACTACCTCCCTACTGCACCTGCTTATAGGAAGCCAGTGATCTAATTTCTGAGTAGTTTGTATTTAATAGATTTTTATGTGTATGAAATCATAAATGTGAACTGTCTAGCATCTCTAATTTAGCATAATTATTTTGAGATCCATCTTTGTTATTGGTTCATTAGTAGTTATTCTCTTATACTGCTAAATTGAATTTTTATTGTGTGGTATATTATAATTTCTTTATTCATTCACATTTTGATGGACATTTAGGTTGTTTGTATTTTGGAGCTATTATAACTACCATGATCATTACTGTGTAGGATTTTCTAGGAAGCTTTTTCATGTATCTGGAATAAATATTTAGGAGTAGAAAAACTGGCTTGTAGAATAGGAATATGATTAACTTTTTATGAAAATGTCAAATTGTTTTCCCAAATGGCATCTTACATTCTTATCATCATTGGACAAGAATTCCAGTTCCTCCGCATCTTCATTAACACATGGTATGTTGTCTTTTTAATTTTAATCATTTTAATATATTGGTATATATCTTATTATGACTTTGATTTGGATTTCTCTAATGATTAAATAGGTTCATCATCTTTTAAAAAAACGGATGTGAAAAAAATAAGAAAATAAAAAACTGATGTGCCATTAATACACCTTCCTTGTTGAAGTGTCTGTTCAGAACCCTTTCACATTTTTATTTGGAGGTTTTAATCACTTGGTTTTGAGTGTTCTTATAAATGTTATAGACACAACTTCTTTTATGTATATATCATTTACACATAGTTTCTCCTGGTCTGTATCTCCTAATTAGTATCTCCTAATCATTTTATTCTCTTAACAGTATCTTTCTATAGGTCGTTTTTTGCTTTAAACTTAGGCCAACTTACAAGTTTTTTTATGGATGGTGCTTTTGGTATTATATCTGAAAAAAATTTTTTCCTAACCCTAGGCTATAAGGATATTCTCATATATTTACTTCCAAAAATGTGTAGTTCAAAATTTATTTACATTTATAACTCATTAAATTAAACATTTTATATTTGTGAATTATGGATTAAGTTAATTATTTGTGTAGATGTCTAACTGTTCTAGCACCATTTGTAAAACTGCAATCAGAAAGTTATACTTTTCTTACATTTTACAAAAAGAGTATAAAAGTGTCATTTGAATATTGATAATGATAATTGAAATGTGTGTGTGCTAATCTCTAGGACAACCACAGGTCTAAATAAATGTTAATGTATTGAAATCATTCATAGTATTTTCTATAATTTGCACAAAATTGATCTACAAATCAAAAATAAAAATTCAATTAACTGGAATGTCCCTATATATGTGAAAATTAAGAAATGTCTAAATAAATTATATGTCAAAGAAATAGTTTCCTATGTGTCAAATAAGTTGCTAGAATGGGTTTTTGGTGTATTTTGAAGAACATGAAAGTAAAAGTGCAAAATTGCAAAGCTTGTGGAATGCAGCAAAAGCCATGTTTACCAGAAAATTGTCTAAGTACAAGATTAATCTCAGATGGCCTGGTGCAGTCCGGTGCTTTTCTCTAAGGATACTTGGAAACAGTGCCAAACCTTGACCAAAAAAGCAATAGAATGTACTAGCTAATGGTTATTGCTTTTCTATGCTAAGATTTATGATATAATAATGATTAACATGTAGCAGATTTTCAGCTTTGTCTTTAGATATGTGCAGATTTGAGTTTATGTTATCAATGTTTGTATTATTGATTTTGGTCAAACTGCATGGTTTTAGTTAGCTAACAAGAAGAATATAAAAGACTTGTCTATGTCCTGTGAGATAGAAAGTACTCTGAAGGCCTTCTGAATGTTACTTTAGGTTTGTTTGCTTTTTCTTGCTATGTATTTTTGTTTACATTAAACTGTTTCATGGATAAATGTTTTGTTTTTGTCAGTCCTTTCAATTATCTAGACCAATATAATTAATATAGTTGGCATATTTGGCAGAATAATAGTATAATCAATCAATACTAGTATAATCTATTCAGTAATATAGAAATGTTTGGATTTTTTTTTTTTTTAATGAAAAAGGATAAGAAGAAAAAGGTAGTAGAATATGCTACCCCAAAATATGATTGTAGAGGAGTTTGCTACTTTGGTAAGTTGATTGTTTTGAGCTGTAGGCACTTGAAAAACAGCAAATATGGGGAGAGGCTTTCTTTGAACTCCCCCTATCTGTTCAGATACAGATCCTCCAAAAGGAACTTAGCTTTGTAAATCTTTTCCCCAAGAATTTCATCAACCAGAGAAGACTGATTCTTATAAAAGGAGAGACTAGAAGTTGATACTGTATCCCAACAAACTTTATCACAAACTACCATACCTTTCATCTATTATTTTAAGAATTCATTCGTCTTTCTTAGAAATCACTTACTCTTCCCTAAGAGGCCTAGATCTTCCTGTCCTTTTCCTTGTTAAGATGGTATTTAATTCTAAACTACCTTAGGGAGTTATTCCCTTTCCTCTGGATGTCTCCCATGTATACAGGAGATATATGTGTTAGTAAACTGTCTGTTAATCTGTTTTTTATTAGAAGCATCTCAGCTATGAACTTATAAAGATAGAGGAAAATTATTTTTCTTCCCTTACAGAAGGACAGGAGGAAGAGGAACCTCTGATATCTGGATTGCTGCTGAGCCATACATGGCTTGAAGGTGATCAAATGTTATTATCATTGGCAGTTAGAAAAAGCTTATCAATGGGATTTAGAGGTGGTAGGCCCCAAAATTGAAATCATTGCTAAATCAATAAAAAAGTAATTTAGACAGAAGAGAACTCAACAAAGAATTTGGAAAGCTATTGCAGAGCTGTATATTATCCAATGGGGACCTAAGAGTTTCCTCTGTAGCTCAAGACACAGTGATCTAAGTGTAGTTCGAGCTTACTCAGCATCCCCAGTTAATCACACCCTGTAGAAATGGATAGATCTCCAATCTGATGAGCTGGTTAAAGGTGAGAGTTATGTAGAGATTACTGTGAGAAGACATTGCCCAAGCCCATCTTTATATATTAAAAGGAACATTCCTGAGTCTGCTAAATATTAAGAAGGTAAGCTACTTTGGATTGAGTATGTGATGACATTAGGGTGCTAAATTATCCCTTTAACTGAAGTCATGGTGGATGCCAAAAACTGCCTCTTTGAGCATCTTATTTTACGTTGTAGCTAAAAAACAAGACCAAATAAGAGAAACAATCATGAATAAATGAGCTACCAGCACATATTGGAGCTGCTTGACAGAAAGAAGATACGAATTATTCAGAAAAAATTGGAAATAGTTTAAAAAGGGATGATACAAAGGCAAGGTGTTTAAATCAAATGTGTTTAGGTGGGTAGTTAACAGTGGTACAAAAAGTAGGAGGTAATTCAAGTGGCAGTTAAGGCGATTATGGATGCTAATGTGAGATCAGGTGGTCAGGCTGCTCTAACAACTCCTACAGTGAAAAGAAAGTAACAGATTTCTTCATTCATCTTAGTCCTGATGAATGTGAAATCTGATAATGACACAAAAGTGAAATATAGTCTCTTCAGAATCAGTGCTGATCAAAATAGTATGAATCAAGGGACACCTGGGTGGCTCAGCACTTGAGCATCTGCCTTTGGCTCAGGGAGCAATCCCGGGATCCCGGGATCGAGTCCCACATCGGGCTCCCTGCATGGAGCCTGCTTCTCCCTCTGCCTCTCTCTCTGTGTCTCTCATGAATAAATAAATAAAATCTTAAAAAAAATAATAGGAGTCAAAAATGAGGATTGTGAGTCAGAAAGTGTGGGGAGCTGAGGTCTCTCCTACTACTGCCTCCAGAGGGAATCTGAGGTCTTTTGATTGGTGTGGGTAAACTAGTCTGGAAGTGATGAAGAAGGATTACTAGATTATAATAAATGGGGGCTTAACACATACTGCTACCTATACCTGAAAATGAAAATCTGAAGGGCATCGTATTAAACTTCTAGGATGTGGTGATGTTACTTTGGAACATTCAAAAGTAAAAATGTGCCTTCAGATGCGAATTTATAAATGAATTATCATGTCTGATAATCTCATTGTGTATAGATTTATGCATTATCAGAATGAATGTGATGTCCAAGTGAGAAACGCTTGCCTCACCCAAATGATTGAGAAATGAGGATATCATGCAAACTGTCCATTTTACTTGTTTGGTCAGATTGTTGTTTATTTACTTTTATTTCATTTTTTTAAAGATTTATCCACGCAAAATTGATATGCAATAAACTTACAATAAATGACATGTACTTAAGTTATACAAGTTAGGTCTTGAGATATGTAAAAATCCATTGCACCTATATAGTGAGCAAATCCATAGCCTCAAATGCTCCCTCATGCTCTTCTTTAATCCCAACTTCCTGATGTTCTCACTCTTCCATCTTCAGGAAAGTATTGGTCTGAATTTTTTCACTATAGATTGATCTGCATTTTCTAGAATTGTCTATAAATAGAATCATTTAATATGGATTTTTTAAAAAATTAAAGATTTTATTCATTTATTTATTCATGAGAGACACAGAGAGAGGCAAAGACACAGGCAGAGGGAGAAGCAGGCTCCCTACAGAAGCCCAATGCAGGACTTGATCCCAGGACCCTGGGATCACTCCCTGAGCCGAAGGCAGATGTTCAACCACTGAGCCACCCAGCTGCCCCTGTTTTTTGTTTTGTTTTGTTTTGTTTTGTTTTTTTAAACAGGATTGTCAATCTCCTTTTTCTCAGCATAATTCTTTGAGATTAATCAATGTCATGGCATAGATCAGGAGTTTTTCTTTCCTTGCTAAATTCTATTCCATTATATGGATATGTGCCGATATATGTAGATCACCATCTACTTGTTGATTGACACTTGGGTTGTTTCCAGTTTGGGACTGTTAGAAAACATCAGTTATGAAAATTAGTGTAAATGTCTTCAGTGGCCATATATTCTCAATTTTTCCTCCCGGGTTTATACCTAAGGGTGGAATGGTTCCTAGGTGTATCTTCAATGTGAGAAGAAATTGCCTATTTTTCCAAAGTGGTTATATATAACATTTTATACTCCTACCTTCAGTGCATGAGGTTTCTATTAGTTCCAAATACCAACACCTGGTATGATCAGTCTTTTTAATTTCAGTTCTAGTAATGTGTCTGTTTAATTTGCATTTCTCTAAGGACTCATGGTTTTGAAGAGCTTTTCATGTGTATTTGCCATTTATATATTTTGCTATGACATTGCCATTCACCTTATTTTTATTAGGTTGTTGGATTTCTTATCAAGTATTGAGAATTCAGCATCAAAGTTATGACTTGAAAATTTGTCTGCCTGTTTTTTTTTCTTTTCATTCTCTCAATAATCTTTTGAAGAGCATGTGTATTTCTTTAGTTTATTTTTTTTAATTAAGTCAACTTAACAAGTTCTTCCATTGGCTAAAGTTAATACTTTGTATATACTCTATTTCAAGTCTTCCTTGTCCTTCCTTGAGATTCAACTTAATGGAGCATATTTAATAACAGCTGTTTAAAGGAAAAATGAACCTATATACCTGATATTAAAATGATGGGAAACTTTAATTTTCTTTCCTTTACAAAGTGTACCATTGCCTACCCCGGTCATACCGTGATACTTGTGTATCTTATGGCAGTCACAGTCATAATGGATTTCACTGGACAATGGCTCAATGGCACATAGCCCCATTTTTTTTTTTCTTCCAGAAATACCTAAAGGAGTAACAGGTTTTAGAGAAATATTCTAATGGAATGAATATAATACTATCTTTAGTAGCACAGTCTGTTTAACGGTTGTCTGGATAAAACCAGTCTCAGTTTTGCGTCTTTGTATTATGTTATATAACAAAGAGTCATCTTATTGTTTTGTCCTATGTTTGCATGTCCTAGTCAGAGCTATGAGGGCATGCGTACCAATGACTTATCCCATTTATATTAGCTAAAAAGAAAACAATCATAAACATTCAACATCAACTTAATGCATCAACACAAAACACAATTCAGAAATAGCAATCAGGGAAGAAGAGGAGTATGTATTCAATGCTTAATATGTGTCAGGCATTGCACTAATCATGTTACATGACATATACACAGGTCATCCTTAAAATGTAATCATGACAACAAATGGCTTTTTGGAAAACAAAGTTAACTGTCTTCCATCTCAGAGCCAACTTACCCTGTACTGATTTCACCTTAGGATGTATATCACTTGTTTCAGAAAACTTGCTTTAGGTAAGAGAGTTCAATATACCAAAATTTTAGTAAATGTGACTTTGGGAATAAGTGTTTATTTTTTGTCCCTTCCCTAGTAGCCTTCAGAGCTTTCATATTAATAAAATCTCTCACATATAGAATATTGTTTTCCATTAGCCAAAATACAAATATACATATTACCTATTTATTTTATTTGTTGCCCTATATCCATTATGGACATCTACTATGTTGCTCTATATTCACTATAGCCAACTTTAATTAGTTTTTTTTTTTTCCATTACTCACTATGTGGCTGTCACTAAGCTAAAATAAACTTGATTTATCTTGTAATAATGAATAAGGAAGTGACTTCTGAATGTCTGAGTTTGACTCCAGACATTTTTCTTAAATTTTCTGTTTTATCCCTATAAGAAGAATAAGAATAACAAATCCTCCACAGGTAGAGAACAGAGAATTTTGCCAGAGGCTCAGATAAATCTCTTTTACCTTGAAAATTGCTCACATAATGCTTTTTAAAATCATGGATTATATCATGTTTGGTAAATTCTAGGATCTATATTTATTTGTATTATTCTAAAAGCAAACACAAAGTTTCTGGATCGAATATGGATTGTTTATGACAGCAATAACTGTACCAGTTCCCACGTTCCATGTCCTTCCCCCGCCACCACCACCTTCAGGATGACGCCATGAGGGCCAGATGGGCCTTGCACATACAAAAGAAGTTTTATACACTCCAGCAGAGGGACTAAAAAATTATGAATCTTGGAGCTTATGGACTAAACACTGCTTCCTTCCCTTCTGAGAGATGAGGGAAACATTTGCTCCTAAATGAATGCACCATAATCCTATGGAATGCAAACAGCCTACTCCATGGTTCCAGGTTTCATTGTACTTTGAAATGTAAACAAATTTTAAGATAAATATCTAAATCTCTCCAGAGGTCTCCCACTAACTAGTCTGTCATCTTTTACCTTCTGAGAGATTTGTCCCTTAATCCACCTTCCAGTTTCTTTGCTGAGAAAGGCCTAACTGTACAAAACATCAAAATACTCACTTCCTGACATGTCAAATCTGAATTAAAACTCTATGTAACTATGAAGACTAGAAGTACTGCACAAAACTTAACCATGAAATTACTAAATATGTATTTTCTCACACGTGACAAGTGGCAGCGGCTTTTTTTATTTGTGCCAATAATACAACTAGCCTGTATGACTCAAGAGTCTTTCACACATAACTCTTAACAGTCGAACTCTTTTTTTTTTAAATGAAAATTAAAAACAACATGCTGTTTTCATCTATCTAATTGTCACTACATGGGATAAAATGAAAATATTGCATTTCAAATAATTGTACATCATGCTATGTTTCCTCAGAGACTTAATCTACATGCAACATTTTTGGAAACAGCAAAAGCTTTAATAAGAGAAAGTCAATGAACCTCATGTACCTTTTATAAAACATGACATCAGGCAATATAATTAAAACTAAACTTATTTCCTGTGGTGAAATTAACTTACAGAAATGAAGGTGTTTATTTATTAAATGGGATCTCTGGAGCTCTCCCCTTATTCTTTCCCCTCCTGGGAGGGTTTTGATTGTTTGCTTCCTTTCTCTTGCCTGCTTGCTGTGTAATTTAAAACTGATGCCTTCCTTTGGGAAACAAAATTTGATAGGAGAACAGCCTGCACCACCAGCTAAACAAATTACCAACGTTTTACTCACTTTTCTTCCTGTATCCTTTTTTTTTTTTTTTTTCTTTAAGAACCAGAAGAACTGCGTGCTGGGGTTTCCAAGTGCTGTTGTACAGTTTGGGTTTAATTTGTAGCAGCGTGGAAGACATACTGGTCCCGTAGTGACACACAGCTGCTTGATGAGAGTCAGCTTAGAAGCAAACAGGTTACTCTTCTCTTTTCCTCCTAATGCCTGAACTTAGTCTTTTTCTGAAAAGCTTTTGGTTTCTCTGGAACTATATTTTGATTACTGATTAAGTTACAAGTGCAAGATAATTAAAATAAAAACAATTATAAAATTCTTCCTTATAAAAGCAAAGACCAAATGGTTTTTATAGCACAATACATCCAAATAGTATCAGGTACAGCATATAACTGCCTATTCGTTCATTAAATAAAACATTTATTGAGTTCAAACTCTGCTTCAGATATTATGGAAACAACTGCTAATGCAGACATAAATATGAATAATATACTGTTTTGCTGGAGGCAGTTTATGTAGCAGTCTGTTTACTCATTTTGAGGAAGACATACATGTGAATATATCTAGCCAACATGACCCCAGATAGCAGTAAGCTATGATTCACACTTGATTACTAGATGATAGCCAGAATTATCTTTTAAAGTGTAAGTAAATTTGGTCAGTTAATCATATGCATTGAAAAATCATTTTTCAATGATTAGGCTCATATTTGCTTTGGATACTGTTGCTATAGACCATCGGATTTACCAAGACAAATCTAACTATATTAGACAGGTTATTACTTCTGATCCCTTATTTTCTTTGTAATCAACAATTTTTTTCTAAAGTTTAAATTATTCTAAGTTTAACTTAAGATATGTATAAATACTATTGTTTTAAATAAAGAAAGCCTTATTACTACTATTTATTTAATTGTACCTTAAACCTGTGGACAATTTATAAAGGTACAGAAAATTCTCCAAATTAAAGAGGACTTAGATATCTGATAATAGTTTTATAAATGAAATATTTCCATGTGGCCTCCCAGAGAGTATTGAGGAGTGATTATTTGACCCTCCTACTTTCCCCTAAATTTATAATGAAACTTAATTCCCGGGTTGATGGTATTGGGAGGTGGGACATCTGAGAGGTGCTTAGGTCATGATAGGGAGGCTTCATGAATGGGATTAGTGCCTTTATAAAATATATCTAAGAAATCTTGCTTGTCCCATTTCTGCCATGTAAGTTGACAGTGAGAAGATGGCCATCAGAAAGGAAGGAGGCTCTCACCAGACACTGAATCTGCTGGCATCCTGATTTTAGACTTTGCAGCTTCCAGAACTGTCAGAAACAAATGTTGTTATTTGTAAATGCTGAGTATTTAGCTAAGCTAATCCATGCATTGTGCCTCAGCACCCAGTTTGTTTGCCCAAACACCTGGCAGTAATCTTAAATGGCCATTAGTCTCTCATGCAAGTACAAGCTCTATGTAGAACCCTCCAAGTCATTTACATTAGTAAATGTAAGTTCCTAATAGGACTCCCTCAACAGTCCTTGTGATCAGCAGTCTCCTCTGTCTCCCAATACCTTCCTCTTATGTATCCTTTAGATAAGACACCCAGAAGGCTTGCCAAAAATCTCACTCTTTGGCTTGAATTGACCATTCTGGCCTTAGCCTGGTAACTCCAAAGCACTCCCATCAGAGACCCTAATAAAGTCATGTGTCCCAGACACTGTCTCTCTTTATCTGTCTGCACTCTGCCTTGATCTTCCTTATTGCCCCTGGAGGCATGCCAGATACTTTACTCAGGACCTGTGAGTAATAAATTTCTCTATTTCAATTTCTCTTGTGTCTATTTTGAATTATGAATCACCACTCAGACCTTGTGCTCCATTTAACAAGTGCTAATTCAATAAATTCACTACAATAAGCCACCCAATTTATGGTATTTGGTTATTGTAGGTCAAATAGACAAATTCACAGAATTTGTGAATGTCCACACTATATAACCCAAGCTTCCTTACACTGAGTCGATGTTTTTCTCATAGAAAAACTTATGTAAATTAAGTATTTTGTCCACTTACTTATCTGATAAACAGGGATTCATTGAGCATCTACTCTGCCTAAGATTTTGCTATGCGCTGAAGACAGAATAGTAAAAAGGCTGTGGTGGGGCTTGCAATCTAACAGGGGAGTCAGTCACTGCTAATTATAAAATATATAAAGAAAATAATATCAAATTATAAAACATGGTATAAAGGAAATTAACGGAGTGCTCATATAGAGAATATCAAGGTTCTGGGAGTGTGTGTATTTGCTGAGGACTATTTACATATAATAACCAAAGTAGACATTCCTATACATATGGCATTTATTTTATTTTATTTTACTTTATTTTATTTTTAATATTTTATTTTTTTTTTTATTAAATAGAGACACAGAGAAAGAGGCCGAGACATAGGCAGAGGGAGAAGCAGGCTCCCTGTAGAGAGCATGATACAGGGCTTGATCCCAGGACCCCAGGATCATGACCTGAGCCAAAGGCAGACGCTCAATCACTGAGCCACCTAGGCACCCCTACATATGACATTTAAATTAGTAAGATGAATTGGAGCAAAATATGTGGGGAGAGTTAGAGAAGTGTTCTAATGTGGGAAGTCTACAAACAATGACTTTGTGTTACAGAGACTGAATGAATACCAATGATTGTATTATCTGAGGATCAATGTCACTATGTATGTCCTTATATGTGTGTGTGTTAAGAAATTTAATTTTTTCCATGTCCAATAAAAAATGAAATGATTCTTTAAGCAACAAAGTGACAGAATGCATTTCTCTACCTTGCTGCACTATGGAGAAAATATTGAAAGAATATAAATGTTGATAGTACTTAGGATACTCTTGCGATTGTGAGGAAAGTCAGTGAGTAGATTATGATGTTGACACTGATGATGGAGAAGAGTAAGTAAATTTGAGAAATATGGGACACGGTATTAACAGGCCATTAACAAGTAAAACATATATAATTTGCAGGAGTATAGAGGAAAGAGAGGTGTCAAAGTAACCATCAGGATAATGGCTTAAGCAATTAAGTAAGAGTGTGATTTCCTAAGATTGGTGAATTTGGGGTATTATGGGGCTATTATTTGTGGAAGGGAGGAATTCAGACTTCAATTTTGGACATGATAAGCTTGAGATTTCTGTGAAAGACACCCACGAGGAAATACCAAGTGCATACTCAGAGGTGCGTGTAGGGGATTACGGAGATTTGAGACAGAGACATAAAATTGAAACATGGCATTGAACTGAAATTTTAAACTTGGGAAATCAATGATACAACTGACTGTGGAATTCCAAGACAGAAAAGGGGCTAAAATGATCCCAAATAGAGGACAGAGAATGGAAATAGAGGATGTTGGGGAAAAAAAATGTTAGTGAGATAGAGGTAAAAACAGGAATAATTGGTGACAAAATACTACCATTTTTACAAGAATGATGATGGGTTCACCTCCCTAAATGATTTCCAAAGGTGAAAAAAAATGTGAAGATGGAAAAGTTTACCTTGGATTTCTGAATGTTAAGGCCACTGGTGACTGAGATGAGAGCAGTTTCACTAGAATTCTGGGGTTGAGAGTTGATTTTATAATTGATTGAAGAATGAGTAGAAGGTGAAATATGGACACACTGGGTATAGGTGGCTCTTTAGAAATAGTCAGCTGTGAAAGGGAGCAGTGAATTTGGTGGTCTCCATATTTCACTATTTGGCAAGAACATTAACTAGGACATATCTGTGCACCAAGGAAAATTATTCAGCCGAAATGGAGAGAATGATGGTGCAAGAGGGAAGGAGTTAAGTAAAGGTATTAAGTAAAGGCAGATATTAGGAAGTCTAGAGTAGAAGCGATCCATAGCACAAGTGGAGAAATGGTTTCCTGGTGAGAAAAGAATGGTTTACAGGAGGAAATCATTTTAACAGGAAGAAAGATGATGGGAACAAAACAGTAAGTGTGTAGGTTTCAGTGCATGATGGTGAGAAGATGTGTAGTTGTTTATTTTCCCAATGAAATGTGGAAAGACCACAGCTGAAAGTGAGAGGAGATGAAGACATATGGAACATTGAAAGAGAAATCAAGGCTGCAGAGTAAACATTTTAGGAAGTGAGGAAAAGAAAGTCCATTCTAAATAAAAAGGATTAAAGGATGGCTGTATCTGTTATTGTTAAACTATGAATGGCAGGAAAGCAAAGTAGCAGTGGCTTAAGTAAGACTAGAGTTTTGTTTTCTTATACCCATGGATAGACAGATAAGAGTTAGTGTGAGGATCACGGGATCATCAGGAAACCAGGCTCCCACAGTTTTGCTCCACCCACCTTAACATTGCTTCCTCCTCAACGTGCAGATTGCCTGCTTAAGCTCCGTGATACCCACAACCTTCCAGGCAGCCAGAAGAAGAAGGAGAAAAGGAGGAGGTGCAAATTTGTTCCATTCAAGCACAATTCCAATTAATTTCCTGCATCATTTTATGTTACGTGCAATTTGGCCAGAATGTAGACATATGGTCATGCTTAGCTGCAAGGCGACTGAAATACAGGCTTTATTTTGGCCATGTCTCTAGGAATAATTTGGGATCTACTTGCCAGAGAAAGAGAGAACACATATTAGCCTATGTGATGGTTACTTTTATGGGCCAATTTAACCAAGCTAAGGGATACCCAGATAGCCGGTAAAATGTTATTTCTGGATGTGTCCCTGAGGATGTTTCTGGAAGAGATTAGAATTTGAATCAGTAGACTAGGTAAAAATCTGCCTTTACCAATGTGGGCAAGGCATCATTCAGCACACTGAGGATCTGAATAGAACAAAAAGTTAGAGGAAGAGTGAATTGTTTCTCTCTTCTTGAACGAGAATGTCCATCTTCTCCTGCCCTTGGTCATTGAAGCTCCAGGTCTTTGGACACGTATTCAATCTGAATTATAACACTGGCTTTTCTGGTTCTCTAGCTTGTAGACAACAGATGGTGGGAGTTCTTGGTGTCCATATCTGTGTGAGGCAATTCATATAATAAATCTTCCCCTGTATGCATCTCTTTATCTGCTATTGATTGTGTTTCTCTGGAGAATCCTGACTAATTCAGGCAACAAAAGTAATTTGTGCTACATCATATAGAGGATTTTTTTAAGATTTTTTTTTATTATGAACTTCAAGTGAAATAAAACAGCTTCACTTACTCCAGTGTTTTCATCTAGCCGCCACAGGATGTATATCATATACAGAGAGGTAAAGGGTTCAACTGAGTTTTAGATTTTTCTGGGTGAACATGAGTAAAAACTGAGGGATAATATGTTTATATAAAAACAAGAATATATTCAAAGTTATATGCAGTGCTGTTATACAGTTTGGGTTTAATTTGTAGCAGCGTGGAAGACATACTGGTCCCGTAGTGACACACAGCTGCTTGATGAGAGTCAACTTAGAAGCAAACAGGTTACTCTTCTCTTTTCCCCCAAATGCCTGAACTTTGTCTTTTTCTGACAAGCTTTTGGTTACTCTGGAACTATATTTTGATAAGTGATTAAGTTACAAATGCAAGATAATGCCCAATATATCTTTTAAATTGGTAAGGGGTGAATTTGCACCTTGTTTTGGAAAGCATAATTATTTATCCAGATAATTTACCTTCCTTTAATTCATGTATTGATTTATATCCTTTTTTCCATATTCATTGAAGTGAATTAAGGGAAATATGTATATACTTGTTGGTACTATATAACGGTTCTAATTGTTTAGGATATAGTTTATCACGATACTTCCAACTTATGTCCATGTCACCTGACCTTTATTTTCACCCTCTCCCTTTTCTTCCCTAATATTAAAACAGTAGCAGATTTATAATCCAAAAGCAATTTGATTTTGGACACCAAGAGCCATGTCACTAGTAAATAGGAGTTTTTGAGGGCTATGAGGGAATACGGAGATAAACTGGCTGATAAAACCTAGGACTTATTGGCCTCATGATACCATTCATACTGTGGAATCAGGCAAAGCCTTAGCCTGTGACCAACAGACACATTTTCATATGCAATTCATGAGCTATTTTCCTCTTTTATCCTTTTACTTTTCATCTAAGAAACTTTTCTGATTTTTGATAGCCCAAATATATACAAAAAATAAATTGTGTGATTTAGATTGATGTTTACCATAGATCGTATACCATTTAGATGCCATAGCTTCAGGAATGATGAACAATTTAAATACTTAATTGATGTCCTAGAAAGGAGAAAGGAAAGCCATTGTGCAGTGGCTGGGACACTCAGGTCACTCCCTGAGGAGTTAGGAAAGGCTGGAATGGCAAATAACCTGTTTTGCTGTGACTTCAAAACAAAACAAAACAAAACAAAAAAGCAAAAAAAAACCCTTATGTTTACTTCTTGTTCATGCTCCATGTCCCATTAATAGGGATCATTAAACTGTTTTGCTCCACACAGGCTTTCAAGAACCCAAGCTAACAAAATCTCTATTGTTTCCTTCCCGCACCAGCTGAATTATGCAGCTGTTTTAGTCAGTCAATGAATCAGAGGGAAAAGATTAGGGGCTCATTAATCGGCTTTCCACTGCTTACATTCAGAGTAATATAGATGACCTTCTTTCATAGCCCTTTGGCCAGAGGTACACGTAGCCTCACATATATGGAGGGCAACTGAATAATGTGGAGAAATGACAAATGGAAGATTTGGTAAGTATTAATATCCTTCAATTCAATCTTTTAACTACTAAATTCCCTCTTTTTTTTTTTCCTTTTCCTAACTCATAAAAAACATTTGACAATTTCACAAGCTATTTAGCTCTGAGATATTCTTCAATGTCTTTTATCCTACTTGGCCACATATTAAATAGCTTAGGAAATACGCTCTCCTTGTAGATTAAATATCTTTCTCAATGCATTACCTGAATGTAGAAATTGTTTGGATCAAAGCATGGCTACGGTTCCAACCAGTCATTGTATCCAGTGATGGAGTCAGATTATGATCTCTTAAAAAGGTCAGAAAGATATTTTAATTGGCTGACTCCACAGTCTAATAAAAAAATACCTCCACAGGATAGTAATAGAACAGGAAAAGAAAAACTGTAATAATCACATTAAAAAAAAAACCTGGAAAATGATAATAGCAATGACTATTGCTATTTAGTACTATTGAAGTAGAACTAAAATCCTGCTGGGTAGACATTGAAAGAGTCCCTTACTCATCCTTTCACTTCAAACTCTTGTTTTGCTCCCTGGAAGGAGCTCTCTTTCCAGCATGTAAATATTTGGGAGCCAAAGTACAATTGTTGGGAGGCCTGGGTGGCTCAGCAGTTGAGCATCTGCCTTCCACTCAGGGCGTGATCCTGGGGTCCCGGAATTGAGTCTCACATTGGGCTCCCTGCATGGAGCCTGCTTCTCCCTTTGCCTATGTCTCTGCCCCTCTCTCTCCATATCTCTCATGAATAAATAAATAAAATCTTAAAAAAAATAAGTACAATTGCTGCTTAAAAAAAAAAAAAGACTTTATTTATTTATTTGAGAGAGAGTTGGGGGAGGGCAGAGGGAGAAGCAGACGCCCTTCTGAGCAGAAGTCCCATCCCTGGGTCCTGGGATCATGACCTGAGCCAAAGGCAGATGCTTAACCTAGTGAGCCACCCACATATCCCCAAAGTTCAGTTTTGTCTTAAACACTAACGGTATCTTTTAGGTCTGGCTTTTGCCATTTTTGACAGAATATATTTCTCTAAAATTTAGTAAACATACACATATTTTTCAAGATATATTTGTTGAACTTTTGTCTGGTTTGTTATTTTCACATTCTACTTTCTAGTCTCTGTCCATCTTTCTTCTCACCTTAATATTGGATACCTTGAATGGATTGTCTTTGATCAGAAATTCACATTCATCTCTGCTCTGGGTCATTGAATTGAAATAATTCACTGGGGATCACACATTTATTTTCTTTTCCTATACCTGGTGCAATTTTATCATTTGAAAGATACTTAGGATTTACCATTCACATACTTTGCCAGTCTTATTTTTTGCTCTTTTGGGTGAGAAGCAGTTGGTGATTTTAGCAATGAAAGGCTTTTTTTTTTTTTTTTTTTCCTGGAAACTCTATATTCATCTTCTATTTTGCTTTCAAGTTTTCATTTTTTCCCTGAGTTTTTCTCTTTCTTTTAATATCCTGGCAATATAGCCAATAAACATCAACATACATTAAAAAGATTCTATATTCTTACTTTTTCTCACAGGGATCTAGGTTCATTTAAGCAAGGTATTTTGCATCCATTTAATTTCAGTTGAACTTTTTTTTCAAAATATATAGCCCCCATATATCATGGTTCATCCTCTTTCCAGCCTTTAATCAACTTTCTCATTTAATGCCACATGTTTTAGATATTTTTATATTTTTTTTCTAAAAGGATCATCTCATTTTTATTATGGCCATTTCTTTAGCAGTCAGTAATAGATAGGTCATACTGTAGTGACACAAATTATTAAGATCTCATCTGGAGTAACACATACAAAGTTAAATCTATGCTCAGATTCATATTCAGTGCAGTCCCATGGCAGTAGTCATGCTGCACATAATCACTCAAGAATGCAGATGAAGCTCAATATCCTGGAGCTAAAATATCTATTTGGAGCAAATGGACAAACGTTGCCAAGGCAAAGTAAGAGAGACCAGAGAGGCTTCTGACCAGCCTGAAGGGGACGCACATCACTTTCTCCCCCAGTGAGTGATGTGCTCTTGCCTACCTGTAAGTAAGGAAGGGTAAGAAACAGAATATTTAGTGACCTTTACCCTCTTTGCCACTTCTACAATGAGATAATTTATTCCTAAGCTATTTATTAAACATATATATCATCGACATCTAGATTTCGCATTGTGGTTAATAAAGAAGTCCTTGCAACTCCCTTGCACAAAATATTCTTAGGCCTCTCTTGAATTAAAATAGATGCATGAGCCAACGTTGAGTCTTAAACTGTGATTCTAATCTTCCTTTTTAACTATATTCTATTGATATCAAATCTTGTTTTTTATATAATCTTCGCCCTCCAAATACAACAGTTTCACTCACATGTAATTACTTTATTCATTCATTTTGATTCCCTTAAAACTACCTAGATCCTAGCATCTCAGTAGTGGCAAAACTTAGATCTTTGAATAAAAATGGGGGGAAAAAGAGTATCAACTAACATCTTTGAAATAGTACCTAAATTCTTTGAGTTTATATTCTATTGTATGATGTGGGATGCTACTCTGTGTTTTATGAAAGCATTTCTAAAGGCATTCATGTAAGAAGTTCTTAAGAACACTTGGTTTTTCTTTCATTCACTACTCCTATCTGGTGCTCTTTGTCCTATGGACAATAAAGTAGTCCAATTGCCAAAGAACTGAATTTCAAACCTGCCTATGGGTTCTATGTCCAAAATATGTTATCCCCTCTAATTCTTAATTTCTCATTGATCGAGAAAGTATAGCAGCATTCTCCATATTGTTTTCACAGACTTACTACAAGTTGAACTTTGCAACATGGTTTTTAAATTCTTAATGGGTAACATAAACATCATGTATTCTTTTAATTGATATCTATGCCATTGAAGGTTCATTTGGTCTAATAATTTCTTTAAAAATTTATACAGCCTTCTCAGGACAGATTTAACCATTCTTTTTCTTAAGCATTTATTAGTTGCAATGATTTTGCAGTTAAAAAAATAAAACAGTCTCACAGCTCTTTAGGTTTTTTTTGTCTCTGTTCCTAGACACCTATTAACCTTCCTGCAGGGGTTGGTGTGAAGCATGACTTTTGTCAAGCTCACTACTTGGTAAGTGCCCAATGCTATCTGTCAAACTAAATTAACACATTTATCCTTCTGGCCTGTTTACATTAATATCATTATCAAAAAATATCTGCTAAAAGGAAAATTTGTTAAACAAAGAAATTTTCCTCTAGTTCAAATGAGACTTTCATAAACCATGAATAATTTAGAATTATTGGGATTTTATAATAAAATGTTTTACTCTCTGTACCCTAAACCTAAAGTTCATGTCTGTTCAATAAAAACCAAAAGAGTATTACTCTGGTGAGTTATCCACATGATTTTAAAAGCTCCATTTCAATTTTTTTTTTTTTTAAATATTTATTTATTTATGATAGTCACAGAGAGAGAGAGAGAGAGAGGCAGAGACATAGGCAGAGGGAGAAGCAGGCTCCATGCACCGGGAGCCCGACGTGGGATTCGATCCCGGGTCTCCAGAATCGCGCCCTGGGCCAAAGGCAGGCGCCAAACCGCTGCGCCACCCAGGGATCCCCTCCATTTCAATTTTTAAATCCATCTCCTTTCTCTTAGAGTAATTGTCTTTTCTGGGAGAAAAGTTGGTCTCAGTTCCTTCTGCAATGTTTTCGTCACTAATCTTACTGATAATGATTTTCAAGGCTTTTATGTTTCACTTATAATGGAAATAATATTAAAAATATGTTAAATAAAACCCACAACTGCTTTGTTTCAGAATTCTGAGTGGAAATATAAAAGTTATAGAATCATAATCTTTTAAAACTCAGGCCATGTTAAATATCATCCTGAACAACTCAGCACATTCTCACTAATGAGAAGCTCGACACCAGGAGTACGTATGTGAAATTGCTGTGTCCACACTGCTTGAGAGTGTAAGAAATGGATCCAGAACTCCTGTTTCCTGACTTTCAGGTAAATTTGCACCACACTGCAGTAAGTTCGAATTTCTTTTTGGTACCTACGTGATAATGTTTAAGAAATAATATTTCAAAAGAACAAAATAGAGGCCCCTGGGTGGCTCAGCAGGTTAAGCATCTGCCTTCATCTCAGGTCACAATCCTAGGGTTCTGGGATCAGCCCTGTATCCAGCAGGGAATCTGCTTCTCCCTTTCACTCTTACTTTCCCTCTGTGCACCTCTCTCTCTCTCTCTCTCTCTCTCAAATAAATAAAACCTTAAAAAATATATGACAAAAAAATCCAGGTGTGACTTTTATTTAGAGGGGATATAAATATATGTTTAAATCACACAAAATTCAACTAAATGAATAAAATGATAAGAAAGTTATTATTTTTAATAAACTTAAGGATTTGGGACATTTAGGTAATTTGGCAAATTCATAGTGGCTAAAGGATTCATAGCAAGTTAGGGAATGAGGAGAGAAATAAGGTTATTTTCATACATGGCATTTTCTACTGTATTAATAACTTAAGACTGGATTCTGAAGGTGTCAATATTCCCTTCTGGCTTGCTGTCTTCATACGTATGGCTTCTCAAGATTGAAATGAAGTCCCTTCATCTAATAATTAAAGACAGGATGAGATGCCTTTAAAATTATTGGATATAAATGTGGCTAGAGGTAGGAAGGGCAACAAAAAGACAAAACAGTTTAATAAAAAAAGGATATGGAGCACCTGAGTGGCTCAGTCAGGTAAGTGGCCTACTCAATTTCAGCTCAGGGCTGGATCAGGGTCCTAAGATAAAGCCCCATGGCCGCCTCCCCTCTCAGTAGGGACTCTGCTTCTCCACCCCCCTCTCTCTCCCTCTGGCCTTCTGCCCTGCTTTCTTTCTCTCTCTCTCAAACAAACAAACAAACAAATCAATTAATCAGTCTTTACAAAACAAAGAAAGGATGAAGTAACAGACCAGGGCAGAATGGACAAAAGAGATGGAGGAGTACTAAAACTAGGAAGCAGAATAGATGAGTTATGCTAATTAACCAGAGAGAGAGATGGAGAGAATAGTATATTTATAGAGATTCATGCTTAGGCAACAGGGCCAAGTGCGTCCCTATGATTGGGAACACAGGAGCAAAAAAAGTCCAGACAGGGACAAGAAGTTGTCTTGACAACTTGGCTTTGAGATACAAAAGGAAATCCAAGTAGTGTTTCTAAAGAACATTGATATTTAAATTTGAATTTAAAAAATATGTGTTTTGGAAATAAATTTATGCCAACGAATATATAGGTTTTAGATGAAGCCAAAGGTATACAGTGTTTAAGAACGCATATTGAGAGAAGAAAATAAAGCAGAGGACAAGATGCTAGGGGTGGTCGAGGAAACATAAAAGCAGCATAGACTGAACAGAGGTCAACCAGGAAATAGACAAAGGCAGAGTGGAGTTAGAGAACCCAAGTGAGGCAAGAAGTTGAAGTGCCTACTACTGCAGAGAAGTCAAAGATAAAGAGATGAACCTGATAGGAGATCTCTGCTCAAGTAAGTAGAAAATTACTTACATGGAGGGATGATGTCATGCGGCAGTGAGCTGAGAAGGTGAAGATGACATACGGACTGGAGGAACATAGTTGGGTTTTTTGTTTTGTGTTTTTATAAAACAGGCTGTAAGAGTGAAAGAGAATGGGTAATACAAAAATAGACAAAGATGCTGATGGACTTTTTTTTTTTAATTGCAGAATAACTGCAAAGATGATTGATCATGTTTTTAATATGTGTAACATCCAAATTACTCCTCTCCCCATCACCCTTTTCATCTCACATATTTTTTAGCAGAACAAGAGCCATTATGCTGAACTAAAAACTACCTGTGTTTCTTGATCCTCTCCTTCCAACCTGCTGAAATGGAAGCAACATATCTCTGTCTGCTGCAGGTACCTTTCCCTGGGTCCAGCATGCCATCTCTTTCCGCTACCTCATTCACACCTATCTTTCTGTCATCTCCTCCGGCTGGATTTTAGCCAACAATATTTATACATATTCTGGTAGCTCTCTTGTTAAAGAAAAAGTCTTCTCTTTTGATACCAATTCTCTCAAATTGCTGCTTTGCAGCACATATTTACATCTTATTTCTTTGAAGAGATCAGACCATTGAACACACTGATTTCATTTTCTTAAAGTCACTTTTAATTTGCACCATTCTGGCTTATACCCCCACTGAAACTGCTCTTTCAAAGTCAACTGTGATCTCTCTTTGCTAAATAAAAGGGAATTGTGTGTGTGTGTGTGTGGGGGGGGGGGTTGCCATCTTACTTTGTTTTTAAAAATAGATGAATACTTTTTCCTTCTTAATTATGCTTTAAGTTTCTGAACATAAATTTCAATTTGTTGTTTTTGTTGTTGCTGCTGTTCCATGTTACACGTGCCACTGTTCCACTTCTATGGTTGAACTCCACTTTCCCTGTCCTACTTCTGAATGTGTAAGTTCCACCGGCCTTGATCCCATGACCAGTCACCTTGTTCCTCTGTACTCTTTCTCTCCCTGGGCTTGCATTCTTTGACAAAGGCTTCTATCCAGCCTGTATAGAACCCAATACACTTAACTCCAGCCCCATGCCTACCAAATGCTGGTACCTCCTATTTTTCATCCTCCATCTTAGTCAGTGGCACCTTTCACCATTTAGTTATCCCGAAAATATTAGAACAGTTTCCTTTTCTCTTTTCTCAAAACTTAAAAACCGTTCATAGTTTATTCTTCCCTTCTGTAGAACATTGGGTCCTCTCTTGATTTTCACCACAACCTTTTAGAATAAGCCTGTATCTCTCACGTGGGCTAGTATCTTCATCTACTACTCAAACTTCTTAAATTCACCACCTTCTTGACCTTACTTTTTTTAAGGGTACAATTCAGTGATTTTTAGTATACTACCATAGTTCTGCAACCATCACCACGATTTTAGCACATTTTCATAACACCCAAAATAAACCCCATATACCAATTAGCAATCAGTCCCCATTCCTTCAACAAGACACAGCCATAGGCAGCCACTAATCTACCTTCTGTCTCTGTAAATTGAATCATCCAGTGTGTGGTCTTTTGTGGTTTCCTTCATTGGTGATATATTTTTTTCAGGATCATCCACGTTGAAGTATATATGAATATACTTGAATATACTGCTCCCTTGTGAAGCAGAAAAATATTCCACTTTACACATCTACTATATGCAAATGACATCAGTTATTTGGACATTTAGGTAAATTCCACTTTGGGAGTATTATAGATAAAGCTGCAATAAAGACTAGTTTATATGTTTGTATGTGGATACTTTTTAAAATTTCTCCTGTGTCTATGCTTAGCAGAGGAATTGCTTGCTGATCCATATGATAGCCTTCTCCTTGACTTTCTGAGGAACTGCCAAACTCTTTTTCAGAGTTGCTGCACATTTTACAATCCCCTCAGCATTGTATGAAAGTTCCAATATTTATATATCCTTGCCGACACATTACTGTATATTTTTTTGATTATAGCTATCTAGTGGATAAGAAAGGATATGTTATTATAAATTTATTTTATATCTCACTAGTGGATAGTGATATTGAACTTATTTTTGTGTCTTTACTAGATATACACATATATATATATATATATATATATATACACACACACATATACATACATATGTATATATATAATCTTTGGAAGAATACCTATTCAAATTGTATGTTCACTTTTTAATTGGATTTTTTTTTATCATTTTTAATGTTGTACTACAAGAGCTCTTTAATCTAGATATGTCTTTTATCAGATAACTAATTTGTGATCATTAATTTCCATTTTAAGTGTTGTCTTTTTATTTTTTATGTTATTGATTACAACAAAACTTTTTAACTTTTCATGAATTACAATTTACCAATTATTGGGTCATTTGCACTTTTATCTAACATAAGCTCACACAAATTTATTTCTGTATTTCCTTGTAAGAGTTTTAGTTTTCCCTCTTAAATTTAGATCTATGAACCACTTTAATTTTTTATATTTGTAGTAAGGAAAGAATCCAAACCCATTCTTTTAATGTGGCTATACATTTGTCCCAGCACCATTTGTTGATAATTCTCTGCCCCATTACTTGTCTTGACATGCTGTAAAAAAAAATCAATTGACCATAAATATAAGGTCTATTTCTGCTCCCTAAATTTTGTTTCATTGATCTACATGTTTGCTCTTTTGCCATTATCACACTGTCTTGATTATTAGATATTTTTAGTAAGTTTTGGAATCAGGAAATGTGAGTTCCCCAACTTTTTATTTTTCAAAATTGTTTTGACTATTATTGGTTCCATGAATTTTTGGACCAATTTATCAAATTCTTAAAAAAAAACAGTTGAGATATTGATTAAAATTCTGCTGAATCTGTATATAAACATGGACAGTTAATAAAATTAAGCTTTCTGATCCATGAGCATGAGATATCTTGTCCATTTATTATTTCCATTTTCTTAATTTCTTTCAACAACATTTTGGAGTTTTCAGTGTATAAATCTTGCACTCATTTTGTTAATTTTATTCCTAAGTATTTATATGCTATTATAAAAAGGAATGTTTTCTTAATTCAATTTTCTGATTTTTAATTGTTATTTTATAAAATATAATTAATTTTTATATTTATCTTCTACCTTGCTGAAATCATTAGTTCTTATAGTTTTTAAGTAAAATGCTTAGTTCTTTCATGTAAGATCATATTATCTACACAGAGAGATAATTGTATTGCTTCCTTCCCAATCTGGACTTTTTTAAGGTTGTTCTAGGGCTTACAATATACATCTGAACTTACCAGAATCTACTTTACAGCTATACTAACTTAATTCCAATGAAATAAGAGAATTGTTATTCCAATATAGCTCTATAAAACTTCTATCTTTTTTTGTGCTATTACTGTTAAACATATTGCATTTAGAGGTATTATAAACTCAATAGTAATTTTATAATTATCAGTGCATATAAAATTATATCTTTTTTTGGAGACTTTATTTGAGAGGGAGAAAGAACATGAGGAGGAGGGGGCGGGAAAGAAGGAGAGGGAGAGGGAGGGAATCTCAAGCAGACTCCCTGCTGAGGGAGAAGCTTGATCCTATGACCTTGAGATCATGACCTGAACCAAAATCAACAGGATAATGCTCAACTGATTGAGCCAACCAGGAACCACAAAATATCTTTTAAAGAAGGTGAGAAGAGAACAATATACTATAGTTCATTATGTTAATATTATTATTTTCCATTTCTTGTTCACATTCTTGTTTCCTGTCATTTTTAGAAACCATCTGTCCCATTTCCTTTTTTTTTTTTTTAAGAATTTATTTATTTATTCATGAGAGACACACAGAGAGAGTTAGAGACATAGACAGAGGGAGAAGCAGATTCCATGCAGGAAGCCCGGTGTGAGACTCCATCCCTGGACCCCGGGATCACACCCGGAGCCGAAAGCAGACATTTAACCACTGAGCCACCCAGGCATCCCTGTTGCCATTTCCTTATACTAATACAGCTTTTTTTTTTTTTATCTGTGCCCTTTGCACTATTATTGTCAAATATATTACAACTCTTTGTGTTCAACTTCTGTTTCCGCTTGTTTTGTCTGTTGTTATAGAGTTATCAGCCCTCTTTTAATTTCTCACCACCAAAATCTTTATTGTTTTTGACAGTGCTCTTTGGCTCAAATATCTCTACACTGTGTTCCAAATAAAACCAGTCCCTTTATGGAGAGCTCCTGGAATGTCTGTTCTTATAACCTGCTCTTCCCTTAGGCAGAGCACCACAGCTCTATTGCTCGAGTATGGACAGATGCTTGCTATGATGAGATATGAGAAGAAGAAGTAGGTCATCCTAGTTTATGAGATGAGATATGCTTCTCATATCTACTCATGCTTGCTATGAGTAGATATGAGAAGAAGAAGTAGGTCATCCTAGTTTATCTCTCATGGTACAGATTCTTCATTTTATAAGCAAGGAGAGCCATGAAGTTTTGGACCACCATGCTTGGGTAGAAATTCCTCTTTGGAAATTGAAGGTGGGTAAAAGAAAGGAGCCCAGATTTTTTAGTTGTGCTTGCTTCAAGTAAAGCTTCTGTAACATGAATTGATTGTAAGGATAAAAAAATCTTGATACCCGGTCCCTCTCAGGGAGAAACCATACCCTAAACTTGGAATTTAGGCCATATCAACCAGGGGTTCCATCCCCCTAAATTAGAGTAAGTGTTGTGGGTCATTCCTCAAGTCCCACAGACTCTTTCACTCTTCCAACCAAGATGCATTTGCTTCCTCTACCAGGAATGTTCTTGCGCATTTCCATGTGGATAGTTTCTGCTCAACTCTCTGGATTCCATTTATCCATACTGATAGCTCCAGAACCTAGCATGGATTACATTAGGTTCTGAAAAGTTACACATTACATGAATGAATAAGTGCATAAAAATGGAGGAAATTCATAGAAAGGGCAGAAAAACATTGACAAATTCCTAGAGGTAAAAGAAGTGGTAGTTTTCTAAGATACATCTGATTTGCATATGGCCTCCTCCTCAAATGAAATACACTTTCTACAAAAGAGGCTTTCGTGGAAGCCCATACTTCATGGGAAGCAACAAGAAAATGCCTGGTATTTCATTTGTTACTTCCTGCCTATACTTTATAGTGCAAGTGCAAGGACTCTGTTTTCTGTCCGGATAGAAGGTTATCTGGCCTCAGCCATAGAAGAAATATGTACTGTGTCCAATATTATATTTTCATCTCACAAATTCTAAAATGCAGAAGGAATTTTGAGCTGAAAATGGGAAATTAAGGGAGAATTAAAAACAAACTATTGTTTCCTGAGCTTCAGTAACACATAAGTGGCTACATCTCAAGAAAATCTCTCTCTCTCTCTCTCTCTAAGAATATATTGTAGCCTATTTTTTAAAAATTATGTTTCAAATGATATTTCTTCAGTTTTACACATGAAGGAATTGGGGCTTAGCAAGACTATCTACTTCAAAAGGATTAAATAGCAGAGCTAAAGCTAATTCTTTAATAATATAGCATTTCTCAACAAAGCATTTTATTCATTCCTTAATTCATTTATTCATAAATACTCATGCATTAAACTTATTCTTTTATTTAAACATGATTTATTCATTACTTGGAATTATGCAATTGAATTAGGTTATGGTTTTCTAAACCTAGTGGGTTGTATATGAAATATTCAGTCATACTGATTCAGAAACCCTCTGGAATGGATTGAGAATCTGTATACTGGCAAGTTTACCTGCTGATTTTTATTTAGTCTACAACCTTATACAGACTAAGGGTTATGTTTGTGAAACACTTCACTGGACATATAAAGTTGGCTGAATTCCCATTTATAATCTTCTATTAGGAATAAGATATTTTCATGAAAAATATATGCCAAGAGTATAATTTATATATTAAAAATGTTACAGTTGAGGAAAAGGAAGAATAAATTTGTAACTTGGGTGAAAAATTAGCAATTTTCCTTTATAGGCTCACTTTGGGTTGAATGGCTGAATTTTGAAGGTATAATTCAGGCTTTTCTCATAATGGATTATTTATGAATATAGTTATGGAAGCAGTCAAATGGTATACACATATGTACAGTGTGTTGCAATGTGGAAGGGTTATGGGGTTCAGGGAAAGGATAGCAAAAAATCATGCTAGAAGTTTAGATTTGTGCCAGATAGGGCTTTGACTGTTGGCCAGGAGATCAGAATATGCAGCATGTACTGCAGACATAGGTGATTCTTTGGTCAAGGGCAAGACATTTTAACAATTTTATCCAAGGGAAAAGTAATCTTTTAGCCTTATATTTAGCAGATTACAAGAAAATATTCTAGAGGTCAGAAGATGTGTAAGCAGACCATTTGGAGGGTCAGTTGTGAGTAAATGAGCTTTTGAACTAAGGCTTTTAAGGAGAAATTAAAGGCACAAACAGAGACCAGGAAAAAAAAAAATCATAAAATGGTAAATTCCACATCACAAAGCAAAAACAGAAAAAAAATAGTAATATTTTCAGGAAAAAAAAACGCAAATTCTCCCTGTAATATTGGAAACTAATGAAAGAGAAATACAGGCTATAGGATTTTTTTGCAGTGCAGCATTCCTCAAGGAGATAAAACAATTATTACACATTATTGTCTCCCTTCTTTCAAATTCCACATCGATTTCTACATTATTTCTTTCAAGTTTCATAATGGAATTGAATGCCTACTGAACACTGGAAAATGAGGTTTGCTTATTTAAGAGCACCATGACTTTGAACATTTCAGATTTATTTCAATCACCATCATTTCGGCTCATATATAATGCTCAACTTCAACTGAAAACCACACACAAAAAATAACTTCTTCACAAGAAAGCTAAAGGCACTTATTATTTTTTTTAAACTGCAATAGCGTATGGCTATTTGGCTTTCATTTTATACTGCAATACAGTATTCAGAATTTATTTAAGCATACAAAGAAAACACATTCTTCATAAAAGACTCCCAAATCCTCACAGACTTCAATCCATTCTTTCCTTTGGTCAGCTGTAGAATCTCTTTCTTTACAGCTACTGTGCTGGGTTATAATTCTGTTCTATCATAGTTTTCTTGCTTTGTGATGCAATTTATGAGAGTAGTGGCATATTTTATTAGTGATTAGGAGAGGAAATGTCAGCCAGGTAGTGGGGGAATGGAGTAGAGGTAAGCAAGAGAGGTCTGTATATAGTCAGTAAGGTAAAGCATCATTCCATCATTAAAAATTTTGATATTTTTAATATGATGTATTTTCACAGAACAAAAGAGCAGGGGAACAATTATCTAATTGAGATGGTTTGAATTTTGCTAACTTTTTCTACTTGGAGTAAGTTGAAGATAAGCATAATATAATTCAGCTTTCTGAGTATCATTTAATTACATTGTCATCTGAATATCTCAGTATTTTAAAATGGCAAGTCAAGGTATAATTGCCTATTTTGCAAAGGGGAAAAACTGAGGCTCACAAAAGCTATGGCCCAAGAATAGGAACCAAAAACTGACCAACTGAGAGTTCCAATGAAGATTTTCCATTTCAAAATCTATTTCCTCTCTCTTTCAACTTCCCTCTTGTTGACTTTTCATTCTTATCCCTCTCCTCCCTGCTATATGTTTTCTTTTTCTTTAATTCACTCATCAAACATTAATTATTCTAGTCATTTTAACTTTCCTAGAGATTCAAAAGTGGATAAAACAATCTGTGACCTCACACTGCCGTGTATAACACGTAAAACAGATGTTGGAAGTTTTGTTGGATAACCTGTGATTTCCACCCCTGCTAAAAGTCAAGCAAAAATGGGGCACTTTACATTATCAGAAAGGAATTTCATAAGAACATGAAAGTTTTCTGAATCTTCTGTAGAAGAGACTGAGGAGAATATGTAAATGACACAGTTGTCATCTTTCCAGCCCCCCATTCCCAACTGGTTATATTTTCTTAAGTGTCTCCCTTGAACATTTCCCTAAGGAATCTAAACCCTCTCCCTTTTCTAAGCCTGTCACTTAATTTTTTTTCTTAAACTGCATCTTTTCTCCTCTTATGTGCATATGATTGTATTTCTTTTCTTTTTTCCTAAACATCCACAGGGATGTCTATACATACAAGGATAAAAAGACTCTTCAGGTGCCAGTGGAGAAAGGAAAATAGTAATATTTACTTTTCCTCTCAAAATTGCCACACCGGAGTGTTATATATGGTACCAAGGGCTGAAGGCATAGCAGAAGCCCACATAGGAGAATTAGAATTGACCATTCTTACTTGCCTTCCTTCTGTCCCCAGGATGTCTAACGCGGAAATATTGCAGCCCATAAATCAACATATTCAGTATTGTAATGAAAATCCACATATAAAGCTATTTGTGAAGATTCTTTCTGCAGCAAGAAAATCCAAATAGATCATTTGTCAGCACCACATTACAACCAACCTAGCTAACTGGCCACTTCAGATAGTTCATGTTATATCATCTTTCAAAATAGAATGAAGTATGAACTTTGTTGTAATTTTTCTAAGCTATTTGCTTGGTTTCTGAAAGCAAAGGGCTAAAATAGCAAATGGTAATGGATTGTATTTTCAATTTGAGTCTATTGTAAATAGTAATAAAGTCTCTGGTTTTGTTGGCCGAATCACATGAAAATCATGGTTCTAGAGTTTAGAATGCAAAACTAATTGTTTCACCCTCAAGCTGGGAATATTTTAAAAAATAAATATTATAATACCGGGATCAAATTATTACCTCCCCCCCTTGGTGTGGAAATTTTTTTTATTAAATTGGTAAGACTTTGTTTCCGTTGTATTTATAATGTTCTGTTATACATAACATTAAAATGTTCATTAAAATAAAAAAAATTGGATCTGTCATTTCTTCAATGTATGACTGGGCAAATCAGAAACTTAACTCTTAACGTCTTATCTATAAATGAAATAATAAAAGCAGGTTTATGATAAGCTTTTTAAGAGATAATAATATATGTAAAAGATCTTGCATAAAATCAAGTTTTATTATTGTTAACTTAATTAAACATGAAGGGAATTAGAGGGGATCTCTGGGTTGCTCAGTGGTTGGGCACCTGCCTTTGGCCCAGGGAGTGATCCTGGAGACCCGGGATCGAATCCCATGTCGGGCTCCCTGCATGGAGCCTGTTTCTCTCTCTGCCTATGTCTCTGCCTCTCTTTCTCTCTATGTCTATCATAAATAAATAAATAAATCTTAAAAAAAAGAAGGGCATTAGAATGAGATTATTCTAAAAGCTTAGTAGCCTATAAAGGTAGACCACGACCTAAGCCTATAAATGCCTCAAGATTAAGAAATCACAACCTAAAGACATCTAATGACAAACAGTCAACCAAACCTTTCTGAATAAGGCTGATGTTTAAGCTATAGCCAATCAAGTAATTTCCTTGCTTTGCTTCTGCCTTTTCTCTATAAAACTCATCATCTCATCCTTCATCATTACTAACAGCTACTACAAAAATTTTCAATTATTTATAAAACTATTAACATGGAATACCGTATGACTAATGCTAATACATTAACCATGTGATACAAACCAAAAGTGTGTGAATAAAGAAGAGAAGGGACTATGTTAGAACTGGAAGAGATAGGAATAGTCTTACTGGTAGTGCTAGGAACATGCATTAAAGAAGGTTAAAACATTTCAGGGAAGAGCAACAGTAGGCAGCTGAGTGGAAACGTGATAGGTGTGCTGGGCAGGGGAATATCTAACAGATTAAATATGAGCAATAAAACTGATGAAAATTTGTATTAAAGTGATATTAATCTCAGAGCTTTGTATGTGACAACTATTAGAAAAATGGCTCTCTGCTTTTGATGATGAAAATCATCACGTATTTGCATATTTATTTAGATTCATAATATTCTTTCAAACAGCTAATTACATTTAGTCTTCACAACACACCTGTGAGGTAAATATTATCATTACATTTATTTTACATATAGGAGTGATTCGCTCAACCTCATGATATCAGTAAGTGGTGAAAAGAGATGCACATACCATGTATAAGAATGCCTGGGCAGGGAAGTAATACAAGCTGTAAACCAGTCATGCGTTGCTTGCCAAATCCCCTAACTTGGCTCAGCATTGTGTCAGCCTGGAGAAAGAGAACCTAACTGGGAATCTCATTTCCCCTCCAGATTCACCTTTCTACCCTTCCCCATCGTGTCTTCTGCCTTGGGCTTTCCTGCCCTCTGGCACCTAGTTGTGTTGGTCAGCAGGAATCACCAACGGAGATTAAAGTGAGGAAGGAAAGTATTGGAGCCTTTACTTTTCAGTCTTTCTCTCTCCAGCACCACTTGAGACTGGCTATTTTTCCAGCTCTCAATACGGACCACTTTGTCATCTATTTCACAGTTGTTCCCTCCCTTACTCAGTTAATAGAAGAGAAAGTAAAAAACAAAACAAAACAAAACAAAACAAAAAAAACAGGCTATTCTACAGATCCTTGTAATTTCAAATATTTGTGTAAGATCTTTAATATCTTTAATTGCCCTAACTGGATTATGCTAAATTTTTTCCTGCTGGGACCCTGACTGACATAAAGCCTACTTCTACTTTGCATAGAAAAGCAGTTTCCTAATTTATTTGCTTTGAACAGAGCCTTTTCTCTTACAAAAATGTACTATATGTGCTTTCATCTACTTAAGGTAAAACTAGAATTTAAACTTGTATCTTATCAGTAAACTAGAAGGAACTTGGCAGTATAATTTCTAATACTTCCTCTCTCATTGAGCTGCTAGATGAGGTTAGACCTTGCCCTTGACCAATTAACAACATCTTTTGGGGCTTGACCTCAGGAACTTGAGCTCAAGAACTGAGCTGAGATCAAGAGTGGGATGCCTGAAAAAAAAAAAAAAAAGAGTGGGATGCCTGGGTGGCTCAGCGGTTGGGTGTCTGCCTTTGGCTCAGGGCGTGATCTCTGTCTCTGGATCCAGTCCCACTCTGGCTCCCTGAGGGGAGCCTGCTTCTCCCTCTGCCCATGTCTTTGCATCTCTCTCTCTCTCTGTGTGTCTCTCATGAATTTAAAAAAAAAAAAAAAGTCAGATACTTAACCAACTGAGCCACCCAGGTACCCCTAAAATAATATATTTTTAAGGTTCTTTCTTGGTATAAATATTTTTGTTTGTTGGTCTTCTACCTTTGTTTTGTTTTGATTTTAAGGTTCTATAAAAATTACACTAGGAAAAGGTTATCTTATCATAAATAATCATAGTATCATGAAAAGCTTAGATTTATTGAAATTAAACTTATATGGAGAGAGTAATATATTTTATTTAAAATATTTCTGGGATGTGTTTTAATTTATATTTCTAACTTTTATATGAGTTATGTATTTTAGTCATTAAAACCATTTTCTGAATATACACAAATATAACATTGAATACTACTGTAAGTATCTCCAAAGTATGTTTATCTTCTAAGTAATCAATAAGCTTTGTGAAAATTGTTACATTAATAACTCAAGGTAATTATGAAAATGGATTTAATATCATATATTTAAAATAAAATGCAATAGCAGCCCAGTGATTTCATCTTTTCCAGGTATATTTATACCTGTACAAAAAAATCAATCTGAACCATGAAAGCAATACTTCCCCTGTACATAATGTTTTCTTATCTACTGTATTTATATTTTATAGAAAATGTGTAATAAGTCTATTAAAATGCACAGAAATGAAGCCAAAACATCATGCATGTAATTAATCTACAAACTCTAAGCCAAAAAATATTGGGGATTATTTCCTTAATAAAGGGAAAAAAGAAGCATATCATTGATTTTTTGAGTGGAAAATTCATTTTAATCTAATGCCAAAAGTGTCAGGTTTATCACAGTGTAACATAGCTTGTGTTTTTCATGGTCATCTAAATAAAATTCTTTATAAATTATCAAAATTCTTTCCTCTGCCCAATAGCCATCACTTCCATCTTCTACTGATTAAATTTCAAATGGTTCACACTTAACTCAGCCAGACACTAGGCAAGTCAAACAACTCTACCATCTGGCCTAGGCAAAAAAACTGAAAGAAAGCAGTGACATGCTGCAATTCAAACCAGAACACCATGCCTGTGATGGCTTCCAATGTGAACATTTCTTCTCCAAAATATAGTGAGGATTAAAAAAATAAAAAGTACTATTAAGGTTAAATATACTATAATGCACAAAATAGCATAACTAAGAAAACATTTTAAAAGAAATACATATTTTTATGATTACTGGAAAGGACTAAAAATCTTTTCTGTCTACTAGACTAACGATTTAAAAATAGTTACAAAGTAGAGTTAAAATAAAGAGAGAAGGGATCCCTGGGTGGCGCAGCGGTTTGGCACCTGCCTTTGGCCCAGGGCGCGATCCTGGAGACCCTGGATCGAATTCCACGTCGGGCTCCTGGTGCATGGAGCCTGCTTCTCCCTCTGCCTATGTCTCTGCCTCTCTCTCCCTCTCTGTGTGACTATCATAAATAAATAAAAATTAAAAAAATTTATATATAAAAAATAAATAAAGAGAGAAAAATTTAATATGACAATATGATCTTCTAGGTAATCTGACCGAATAGTCCACTGAAAAGAAGTAAAACTTCTGTGGGATACATATGTATATCTCATGTATAGATCCCACAACACAAAGTATGCTTTGAGGAATAAGAAGCAAGGACCCTGATCTAAATAATAGTAATTGAATATATGTCTACACACACACACACACACACATACATTTATGATCTGAATTCTTAAATTGAATATTAATTATAATGAGAACTTAGAGAAGAAATGAAAGCAGATAAAGACAGCTTTCACTTTAGGACATTTACTGATTACATAGAGATTTATCTTTTGTTATCAGGAAACTCATTCTCAAAAATTACCCCAAAGAATAATTCCAGTAAAATTGAGTCCATAGTCAAAAATATCACAATTAAGACTCGGTATCATGAATGTAGGCTATCACTAACAATGGGAGAAAAAAATGTAAAAAGTCAAGGGGAGATACCAAGTTATAAAATTAAGTATACTTAATAAGAAGAAGAAACAAAAGGTCAATGAGAATAATGACTCCAGTATAGGTGGTTAAGTTGATTAGAGAAATAAAGTAACTGAACATATAAAAATTAAAACTATAGGGATCCCTGGGTGGCGCAGCGGTTTGGCGCCTGCCTTTGGCCCAGGGCGTGATCCTGGAGACCCGGGATCGAATCCCACGTCGGGCTCCCGGCATGGAGCCTGCTTCTCCCTCTGCCTGTGTCTCTGCACCTCTCTCTCTCTCTCTCTCTGTGACTATCATAAATAAATAAAAATTTATAAAAAAAAAATTAAAACTATATAACAGAAGTTAAAATCTCAGTGGATTTGTTAGCAGAGATAATACAGAATTGAAGAATCACTCTTAAATATATAACATAAGTTGTTATGCAAAATGCAGTTAAGAGTAGAGATTAAAACAGAAATGAAACCAAAAGAAAAGAAAATATGGCAAAGATACATAGAATTTAGAATGGAAATATATGAAGAATTTTATCAGAATTTCAGGAAAGAAGAGCTAGGACACAAAAATATTTGAAAAAATAAAGACCAAGAACTCCAAAACTAGTAAAAGGAAACAATTCACAGAAGCTCAAAGAATCTCAAATGAGGTAAATAAAAGATAACTACTCCTTGGCATATCAAAGTGAAGCTGTAGTACACCCCAAACCAGAGAATCTCTTAAAAGTGGACAGAGGTAAAGAAAATATTGCCCTCAAAGCATTTCAACTAGATATATAGGTGACTTCTCAACGGTAACCATGGAAGTCAGAAATTTTTGGAATATCACAAATGTCCTGAAGAAAATTATATTAAATCCACCTAAGAATGACTTCTATGAAAGTGAAAAAGTAGATGCCTAGCCATACAGACAATGAGATCTTTCTTGCTACAAATGGACCCTCCTAATAGGAACTTCCTTCCACAGGATGTACTTCTACCAGAATGAGTAGGATGAGAGTAGGACATCCATGATGCCATGCAGATTAAAAGCAAAGATTCTGTTACACAGGTCAGTAACTGAAACAAAAATTGTCTGGAGAAGCCAACATTAATTGTATCTTGTGGGAATTAAAAATACAAAGTTGCAATAATGGGTGATGATTTGAGAAAATTAGGGAAGAGTTTGGTCATGTACATTTTTAAAGATTTTATTATTTATTTAAGACAGAGAGCACAGAGGCAGAGAGAGGGAGAAGCAGGCTCCCCACTGAGCAGGGAACCCCATGCAGGGCTCAATCCCAGGACCCAGGACCAAATCAACTGAGGTATCTTACATTAACAAGTGAAGAAGAAAATTCTTATCATCATCTCAATAGATAAAGATATATTTTAAAAGTCAACTTTCTGTGATTAAACACTAGAAACGAGGAATGAAAGAGAACTTTCTTATTTCAATAAATACCTCCTATGAAAATCTCCTATAAAACTTTATACTTAATGGAACTGTCAGTAATGAGGGAGACCTGAGTTGAAGGCAGAGGCTTAACTGAGCCACTCAGGCACCCCTAGTTTGGTCATATTTAAAATACTCTAAATACTATTTGCGAGAAGAAAATACCAATTAACTTATTTAATAAGTGTTAAAATTGTGGAGGGAAAACTAAAGATAAATAAAATATGTACATTTGGTTGAATGCAGGGGGAAATGGAATTAGAACAAAAAATCAAAACAGCAGAAAAAGAGTGAAAATGCATAAATGGGAAAGTGTAAAGGGCAAGGTTAATATCAAAAATAAATGTATATAAATCAATAATTGTAACAAATACAAATTAATAAGGTGCGTGAATTAAGGAGCACAAAGTTTTTCAGGATGAGCCCTTCAAAAAAATATCTATGTGTTATTCAAAAGAGACATATCTAAAACACAGAAAACAAATGCAGAAAGTAAAATGATGAACAAAGGTGGAAGGGTCTAATAGCATTACAATATGTATAATAACAACCAGTGCTTAATTTGAAAAACATTATGCCAATTATTATGAAAAGATGAACCAAATAAATTTCTAAATATATATTCACTTAAAATATGTTAAAATCAGATTCATTTTATAACTTTAAAAGTATTGACTTAGTAAAGTCTTCAAAAAGAAAACACCAAACCTAATTTTGCATATTTGTTTGTTTCACCAAAAACTGCTAACATGCATTCATGGATTAAATAAATCCCATTTCCGATGGATTTGGGATTTCCACTCTGAAATACAGAAAATAAGAAATATTCTCCAACCGTATTTGTTGGATTAACACATTCTATATACTAAAACCCACAAGGGGGTATCCCTGGGTGGCGCAGCGGTTTAGCGCCTGCCTTTGGCCCAGGGCGTGATCCTGGAGACCCGGGATCGAGTCCCATGTCGGGCTCCCAGTGCATGGAGCCTGCTTCTCCCTCTGCCTATGTCTCTGCCTCTCTCTCTCTCTCTCTGTGACTATCATAAATAAATTTAAAAAAAAATTAAAAAAAATAAAAAAATAAAACCCACAAGGACAATACGAGAAATGATTACAGGCAATAAACTATTACCATAAATGCAAAGATTTCTTAACAATTTAACAGATCAAAAAAAAAAAACAATTTGACAGGTAAAATCTAGTAAATCTTGAGTATTTAATATTTATGGACAAATTATATTTTTTTCTGGGAATGTTAGGTTGATTTTAAATGAGAAAAAAATCAATTGAGGTATCTTACATTAACAAGAAGAAAATTCTTATCATCATCTCAATACATAAAGATATATTTCAAAAGTCAACATTCTGTGATTAAACACTGTAGAAACTAGGAATGAAAGAGAACTTTCTTATTTCGATAAACACCTTCCTATGAAAATCTCCTATAAAATTTTATACTTAATGGGACTGTCAGTAATGAGGGAGTGTCTGCCTCCTGTGAATGAAGGTCTGGGTCCTTGGATTTCCCATGAGATTGATGTGAGGCTCTGTTCTCCAGTAAAGACAGTCGAAGGAAAGTAGCAATAAAGCAGATTATTAAAGTGAAAGTACACTCTTAAGGTGGGAGAGTGGGGCGTCTCCCCAAGGTGGTTTCAGCTTCCAGGTTGTTTTGCAATTGAATATCATTGCATCTCTTGGCTGGCAGGTGCTGTCACCTACAGTGAGGTGGTCTCTGATCCAGGCTGCTTCCAATCATTTGGGAAACTCCTCCCACAGGGTGTGAGGGGGACTTTTGACCCTACAAGGTTTGTGCTGGAACTGTCAAGCCTTTCTCAAGGATGGAGAAAGCAAATGTATTATAAGGGGTTCACCTGGGACAGAGGTGGACGAGGAGAGAGCATGTGCTGTACCTGTGGCTCTTGATCTGTTGGGCCCAAGTCGTTGGAAGCCACAGCTTCAGGATGTTGAGCTCCAGGACTCATAATATGTAGGGTTTTTTGTTTTGTTTTGTTTTGTTTTTCCATCACTCTCCTCACCTCCATCTCATGTCTCTGTCATTCTCCTTCAAGGATTTGGGACTTTGCCTCTGGGTGTTCCTTCCATTATTCACGTTTAGCTTCTACCTAACAGACCATTGAAAGCATTACTTTTAAGGATGTACACTATGCACCACTTTAAGGGTTCACATGCTCATCACTTTTATTTATCATTACAGTGAGGAATCTAGTTAACATGGGAAGATACACAAAAGTAAAACCACATTAAAATAAGAAGTTTCAGAAAGAAGGAAAAACCCCTCACAGCATACAGATAATACTATTTCTATAAAGACAAATTCAAATGAAAGTATGGATATAATGACAAGGCACTATAGTTTCAAATGTTTGACACAAAGTCAAGGTACAAAACTGGTTCTTTCTATATATTACCAACAAACAGAAAGTTATACTAAAATACATCACTAAAATATCTCAATTAATATAATGTAAATATGTTATTTTAGTATATAAAATAATGCAGAAATATATATCTAGAAAAATGTGTGTGTCAGTCCTTAGTGAAGAAAATTATAAAACTATATTGAAAGACTTTAAAAAAAGTTTTAAATAAATAAATTTAAATAGATAACATTCTTAGGAAGGTTAGATATGATAAAGGTTGTTATGCTCTCCAAATTGATAGATTCAATGTAATTTCAGTCAAATTTCCATAACACTCTTTTTAAAAAAGATTTTATGTATTTATTCATGAGAGAAACAGAGAGAGAGAGACAGAGACAGAGACAGAGACATAGGCAAAGGGAGAAACAGGCTCCCTGTGAGATCCCAATACAGGACTTGATCCTGGGACTCCGAGATCATGCCCTGAGTCAAAGGCAGATGCTCAACCACTGAGCCACCCAAGCGTTCCCCATAACAGTCTTTCAAGGAATTTTCCAAGCTAATTCTAAAATTATAAGATAAGGTGAATAATCAAGGAATCATAAGGCATCCTATGCAAAATTAATAGGGTGGGATGACTTCTATTATATCACAAGAGTTACTTATTCAGCTAAAATAATAAGCACATGCAATATTGCTACAGAGCAGAGAAATTGAGCAATTAAACAGAAGGCCAAGAAACAAATATCATTGTATGGAAATTTGATTTATGACAGAAATGGTATTGTTAGTCATTGCATAAAGAAAGAACTTTACAATAACACATGCTGAGATAATTAACTATCCGTATGTTAAAAAAATGAAACAAATCCTACCTCACAATATAAACAAAGATCTAATGAATTACACATTTGAAAATGAAAGGCAAAGCTACAAAACTTGCAGAATTTACATAACAATATTTTATAATGTAAAACTAATAAAGCGTTTCTCAAGTTCAAAGGCAAAATTATAAGACAAAGGTAAAGATTGTTGAATGGGACTATATCAGAATAAAAATACCTACCTATGAAAGTAAATTATAACAGGAGGAACCTAAACTATGAATTGGAAGAAGATACACGAAACTGATATTATTCATATATTCAGAATATATAAAGGTTATGTCATTAAGAAAAAGAGATAATCCCATAATATGGGCAAAAGACAGAATTCCCTGAGAACAAAACCTTATTAGACATTAAATATATAAAGCTGTTGACCTGATAAATAATAGGTGGGATTCAAGCTGAACTTATAATGAGATATAGTTTCATATCAACCAAATTAGCAAAACTTTAAGTCTGAAATATCAAGACTTAGTAATCATATGAAGGAACTGGAATAACTTTATGCTTCCGGTGGGAGTGCACACTGATAAAATGCTTTAGAAAGAAATTTGACATATTCTAAGAGAAATGAAGATACACATACCGTATAGGACAGCAATTTTATTCTTATTCATATAGCTCTGAGAATCTCTGACACATGTGCCCCAGGAAATAAATCTAAGAATGATCATGGCAATGTTTTCATTTTCACAAAAAGCTGGAAATAATCTTATATTAAATACACTTGCTGTGTTATTCAGTGAAATATTACCCAGTAATTAAGAATATATGATAATTATTTACAGGCACATAGATGAATTTCAGGAACACGATGTTAAGTCAAGTAACCAAATCACAAAATAATACAAAATAATATTTATTATTAATAAATAATAATAACCCAGGCCCAGGAACACACATATTTCTTCAGGGACAAAGGCACCTATTTGGAAAACTAAAGGAAACTGGAGAACAGAAATGTAACATTCAGGATAGTGGTTTTCTGTGATGGGAAAGACTGATTTAGGATCCAGCAAGGAAAAAAAATAATAATAATAATTTTAAAAAAAAGTATCCAGCAAGGGCTCACAACAGTCTCCAGGGCAATTTTGATCTTTTTTTTTAAAGATTTTATTTATTCATGAGAGATACAGAGAGAGAGAGAGAGAGAGAGAGAGAGAGGCAGAGACACAGGCAGAGGGAGAAGCAGGCTCCATGCAGGGAGCCCGACGTGGGACTTGATCCAGGAACTCCAGGATCATGCCCTGGGCTGAAGGCAGGCGCTAAACTGCCATGCCACCCAGGGATCCCAATTTTGATCTTTATTGTAGATAATACACTACATACATCAGTGTTCCCTCTAAAACTCACATATATTAATGTGTATTTTTAATATGTTTGATATTTAATAAACTGACGACAATAATGCTTAACATATTCAAAATATAAGCATTTTTAAAGATTTTATTTATTTATTCATAAGAGGCAGAGACATAGGCAGAAGCAGGCTCCTTGGGGGATCCCAATGCAAGACTCAATCCTGGGACTCCAGAATCATGCCCTGAGCCGCCCAGGTGTCATAAAATTCACAATTTAAGAAGACAAGAATTATTCTGATACTAACTGAGGACAGTTGGTGCAAGGCTTGGAAGATTAATTTTGATCAGGATGTCTATTTCAAAGGAAGGAAAAACATCAAGTTTGAATTTGTAAGAATCTAAGGAACTTGTACAAGCCTGCCTTAAGAGTTGCTTCTGTGAAGACATGAAATAAAGGAAGTTAGGGCATTCTGTTCATTGATCATCAGTCTCTTATAGGTTGTGTTCAGGGCATATGTGTGAGGAAGGTAGAAGGAAAGCATAAAAACAGGCTTTGAGTGTATGCATGCTGGGAACAAACACTGAAGGCTTATAACGGGTTTTCTCATAAGGGAAATGTGTGAAGTAGGCCTACAAATAGAGCAATTTACAGTGATAGCATAAAGCAGAAACAGGAAAACAGTAGAGTCTGACCTAGATTGTGTTGAATCACATTTATTATAGTCGAGGGCTTAACAAAATCTCACAATTGAAATTAAGCATTTAAATGATCTGTTCACCTGACATCATATATTCTTCTACGTTATACTTATTTCAGTAAGTATAGTTTATGTAAGTATCAACTTAATTTAGCAGGTAGGATAAGATGACCAGGGCCTTGAACATCTAGACCTATAAGTAGTGTACTAGTTTCCTAGGGCTGCCATAGGCATCATCAAAAACACTTTTAAAAATAAAATTTAAAAAAATAAAAAATAATAAAATAAAATTAAATTAAATTTAAAAAAAGGAAAAAGAAAAAAAAATAAAAAAAAAATAAAAAAAGGAAAAAGACAACTGGCTTAAAGTAAAAGACATTTATTTTTCTCACAGTTCTGGATACTAAAATTCTAAAATCAAAAAAAAAAAAAATTCTAAAATCAAGGTGTCCGCAGTATTCAATCCTTCTAAGTGCTCTAAGGGGGAAATCTCTTCCATGCCTCCCTATTCGCCTTTAGTAATGGCAGCCAATCCATGGCATTCCTTGGCTTGTCAATGCACCGTTCTAATCTCAAATTCTGTTTTCACATGGAGTGTACCTGATATTTCTATGTCTTCATATGGATCTCTTCTTATAAGGACACCAATTATATCGTGAACTCATCTTAACTCTATTAATTCTGCAAAGATTCTATTTCCAAGTAAGGTCACATTCCACATTCTCAGGTACTAGGTAGGGATCATGACTTCAACATATTGTTGGCTCAAGGAATTTCTTATTCATATAAAATTTTATTCTTAGAAATAAATTCCGCTTCTCTATTGTGTATACCTTAAAAAGTATACATTTTCTTATTTCTAAAATGGAAAAGTGTAAAATACAATGTCACTTTATTGTAACCAAGTGATTCATCTGTAAGTTTCCTGTACATTATTTCTTGGATATAAAGTATTAGCTGCTGAAGTGTTAGACTCTTTGTCATCATTTCATATTTTACTTACAAAAAAATAATTACAAACACTAAATGGTTTCTTTACTAGATTCCTTCATGTTAACTTCAATAAAACTACTGAATTACAACTAAGAGAATAACTAGCATAACTGATCTGCAGCTCAAATAGAATCACAGCATGGAATACTCCTCATAGCCTTAAGTAGTCCTTCTAATACAAACTGACGTGTCATTCAGTAAGAACACCACAATAAAATGGGTAAAAAGGAAGAAAACTGATTACTGTGAGTACTTAAAAATTACTTTCTAAAGGTCCTATCAATGGAGAGTGCTACATTATTGTATTTTTCAGATTTGGCATTTATTCCCTAAAAATTGACCCAATTGTTGTATAATTTCCTAGAATTACTCTTTCAGTTTCTTAGCCCTGCAGTAAATTGTTAAAATAGATCTTTAAACATTCCACTATGGTCAGATACACATATTTCCAAAATAAAGATCAGTCATAAAATTAGAAGAGACCTATCCAGCCCCTGGCATAAGCAAAATCAGATTATAAGCCAGTCAAATATAAATGTAGTAAAAGTATATTTATATATTATAGCAATAATTCTCAAATATACAATGTGTAGCTTAAGAAACATGCAGTATTTTTTCACTAATTTTATTTTTATTATTTTTGCTGCAAACTTGACAAGCTAATCATTTTCCTTCTAAAACTATTAAAATCAGGATTAATTTGTGATCACACATCATATAGAGAACAACAGAAGGAAAATAAAACCAGAAATCTTTTTCTTTTATTAAAATTTAAATGCAAAATCCCACTAAGTGCCCAAATGATCCAAATTTGGTTAATTATATAAATATTAATTATTGAAAACAGTTTAAACCAGTAGTTTATTATAATAATTTAGGTATGTCTTATCTCTGGATATTCAAGATATTATTTTTTTCGAGGTATTGTTTTTAAGGCTATTTATTTTTAGGGAAAAACTTAGAATTTCTTGTAGATAAGTACAATGTATTCATGACAATTGATCAAGATGCGGATTATCTGTACTACTCAGGTGGAAGGCAACTTATGGTCACGAGTCACAGTCCAGTAACATTTTTCTTGCTTGGTTTGTCACTAATGCACCACAGAAACTACTAAAAATCAGAAACTCTTTTAGAAGGGCTGAGTAATTTCATTTGTAGCAGTTTGTAAAGAACCTATGATATTAACTGTTTTTCTGTGTGTGCAGGGCTAATTGGAATCCAGGCTCGGTATTATAGACTGTGTGCCTTAACAACAATGAATTTCTGGTTAGCCTCCAATGCACACTCCTTCCAAATTGCTCTTGCTGCCAGTTGAATGTTTTTATTTTCTCATTTGGACTTCCATGGTAGCATTGACTCCCGCATTATATTCTTACAGTATCTCTTAATGGCAACATAATCTGCTAGAGAGAATGCAAAACTCCTACAGAAATTACCTCTTAGCTTAGGTTTAAAGAGGAGTTGTGGCCAGAGTGGCTAATATGTAGTTAGCAAGAATAAGGTTAATGATAGAGAAAGAGGTTTTCAAAGAAAAACTTGGAAGGAGGGGAACAAGAAATTGCCTCATTAAAAAATGAAAAAATATAACTATCAATTATTGTACTAGTAAATCACGCTAGCATATAGGTGGGTGTGCGTACACATCGACAATATGTGTACTTGCATGTTCTTATCCACGTTCTTTTTAATTGTATAACACAAAGCAGTCACATAGTCTGCAATGTTTCTAAAATTGATTTGTACTGCAAGGTTTAGATAATAACCACTATTACCAAGACAAAGTATTTTTTAAATGAGCAAATAATACTCAAAAGCTAAAATGAATATATAGAAGGCAGCAAGGACTAAATAGTTTTAATAAAGAAAAGATTTTTGGGTTTTTGACTCTAGTAACTTCGGTGGCCTGGTCAATTATCAATAAGTTATATTGGAAATTTGTTGAACTCTCTGCTAACACTTTAGATTTTAAACAGGCTATACATTGTCAAAACAAGTTCTTAAAAATTTTCATGAAAAGATTATTCATCTGTTTACTGGATCGTATGGATACAGAATATGTAACTGAGTCAGTGATATTTTACTGCTCAAGGATTACATTAGCATCGCATAGGCACAGACTTACTGAAATTTTATTTAAGTAACATGAATTTTACCAAGCCCTGCTTTGAACATAAAACATTTTAATTTGTCATTAATCTTGTTTTCCTGAATTAACCCTTGAAAACTAATTTTGAGAATATTCATATTTAATTTTAAAAAGATATTGGTTAAAAATTGAAGAAACTGCAAAGGAAGAAGGTATTGTGTAACAGTATATATTATTTTAGTTGTTGACACAATGAAGAACCATTGCTTAAAACTTACTATTACTTTGAAACAAAACAAAAATCTTGCCCCAATTGAATTTGCATTTGGTGTTGACTATGTCATTTTTAACTCAAATGACAGTATAGAAGGCTTAGCAATTGATATTCATAATGCTCTTTTAATGTCTGAAGTATTCACTAAATGTATATATAACCTCATAGTAATTTAAAGAAGAGAATTAACAGATTATTTACCTCCTAATTACTCTAGGTCTCAAAGTGATAATTTAATACCTATGATTTTTTTTAAAATAGAAGTAGCAATAAAACAGAAAATATATCCTTCAATTTGATCAATAATCCTTTTACCTTAGTATTTCTAGGAATTAGCAAGAACAAAGACAGGTGTTAAAAGCTGCCCTTGGGATGTAAGATAACTTATGAAACACCAAACTGAATATATAACGCATACTTTTAAAAATTGCTCTTGATATTCTTCATATATAGATGCTGGGAGTCAAGAATCCATGCCAAAAGCTGTTTCCATTAAATTAAATGAAATGATCTTCTGACCTTTGCTTCAGAAATGGTAACCTACTTCAGAAACAGAAAAATCCACTCGTTGCTCTGAGACTTTTTTTTGCTTATTTTCCTCTAACAATTTCCCCCACCAGTAAGTGCTTATCTTTATATATTGCTCCTTTGCACCTTGTTTAAGGAATTTTTAACATGTTAGGAATTTTTTTGCATATTTTTCAGATATATTTAGAATGATAGCTGGCTAATTAAAAAGCAGTAACTTTTAATATAGCATTTTGTGTATTTTTAAATAGTTTTGATTTCCTGGCAGATACCTTCTTTGGTGTAATTTCTTCTCACTTGAGCTTCCACAGTGTTGCCCAGTGTAAAACACCCTGGAGATAGCTCTCCTTATCTTAATCCAGACTGGAGTCAGCAGTTCTTTCACAGAAAAATGTATTTGATCACAGGTTCTGCTACTGTCAATTACGCTACTGTGTATTCAGATATTTAGCAAAAGAAAGGAATTGGTATGTTTCCTTTACTTCATTCCCCTCCTTTGTTAATTTGAACTTCTCTCAGCTAAACCTTATATTTAATATCATAATTGGAGCTCTGAGTGTCTGAAAACCAGTTGAAATGTGTTTACAATGTCCATTACTCCCAGATGGAACAGGTGTACTCAAGAGCAGACTGTTAGGGAGAGATTAAAGCAGTTACTCATACCACTCCTTGGAAATGCTTCCAGAGCACGATATTTTTTTCAGCTTTGAGATATAATGGACATGTAACGTTGTGTAAGTTGAGGGACGAAACATGATTTGATACACGTAAGTATTGTGAAATGATCATGGCAATGTTAGTTAATATCCCCCACCTCATTGTTATGATTATCTTTCCTTGTGATTAAAACTTAGTAAGTAGATCTTACTCTCTTAGCAACAAGTTTCAAATATACAAAGTATTTTTATCTATAGTCACCATGCTGTACATTATATCCCCACAACTTATTTACCTCATAATTGAAAGTTTGTACATTTTGGCCACCTTCACCCATTTCTTCAAACCCTACACCCCACCTCAGGCAACCACTGATTTGTTCTCTGTTTACGAGTTTGTTTGATTTTTAAAGATTTTATTTACTTATTCATGAAAGACAGAGAGAGAGGCAAAGACATAGGCAGAGGGAGAAGCAGGTTCCTTGTGGGGAGCCAGATGTGGGACTCGATCCCAGGACCCTGGGGTCACACCTGAGTCAAAGGGAGATGCTCAACCACTGAGCCACTCAAGTGTTCCTGTTTTGTTTTGTTATGTTTTTTAGTAGATTCCACATATAAGTGAGATCACATAGTATTTTGTCTTTGTCTGACATTTTACTTATGCCCTCAAGTTTCATTCATGTTGTGACAAATGGCAGGATTTTCTTATTTTTAATGGCTGAATAATATAAGACCAAAATATTGAGATTTAATGTAATAGAACTCTTTATTTATTATGATGCTATACCTCAAAAACCTACATGAATTTTCTAGGTGGTGATATGGTTTAAGTATTTGTGAACTACATGAAACAAATCATAATAAAATTTATTTTAAGACAAATGGGGATGGGCTGTCTGTAACCTGTAGTCATTTAAACTAATTTATAACTTAAGAACTTTTAATGATCCACAGCAAGGAAATAAGATTGTGTCTAGTTTTAAACTGTATATTTATTTTTTAAAGTTTTTTTAAAATTTTTATTTATTTATGATAGTCACACAGAGAGAGAGAGAGAGAGAGAGAGGCAGAGACATAGGCAGAGGAAGAAGCAGGCTCCATGCACCAGGAGCCCGACGTGGGATTCGATCCCGGGTCTCCAGGATCATGCCCTGGGCCAAAGGCAGGCACTAAACTGCTGCGCCACCCAGGGATCCCTAAACTGTATATTTAAAGTTGAACATGAAAATATGGCTTTACGGTCAATCAAGAATATGTGAATTAAGAAAAACTTCAGAAATTAGTGGGTCAGATTTGTCAAGGGTGTCTCTCCAGTATATTATCTGTGCATATCTATTAGTTCATGTGATTTAGACATGAATTGTTTGGGAAAGGCAAAATTAATTATATTTTCTGATTCTATTTTTTAGATACACTTTTCGAGTAGGTCTAATTTTAAGCATGACTTGGGTAACTGAAGTAAAGGAACACAGTGGAATAGATAGAAATTTAACACATGTTGAGATCCTATTTTAGAAACAGACTATGGTTTGAATATTGACAATGGCTGTGATCAAATCTGTATTGAAAGGAACTAAGTTTATAGAAACTAATTATTTATTGAAAATAGCTATAACAGCAATTTTCAGAAACATGATTATAATCTTCAACACACTTGTTATTTGTCAATAGCTATCTCAATGCCTTAGTGAAAAAGTAATTTTGTTGGCATCATCAGTGTCGTAATTAAATCTTCATGCCTAAACACTGCACCTTCAGGAAAGATTTACCTTTCTTACAGAAAAAAAAATTGAATTTAGGAGCAGGTTCCTAAATTCATGTTTACTTAAATATAAAGACACATTTTTTCATCAATATTTTTGACAGGTTTGGATTGAATTCAGACCCACAAGATTTTCTGCAGATGTAAGGTTTCCAAAGCTATTGCTTTAGTGATTTTGCACAGTGTATTATAAATGTGTTTTTCCCCCTGACTTCTCTTCGTTTCACCCGATCTTAAGACATTCTTTGCACATTAATGTATTTCTTCTGAGTCCAGCTCTTGTCAACCTAATCTTCTATGAACTTGCTTTTGTTATCAAGGACTATGACTTTGAGTATTTTGTGCTTAAAGTTAGGGATTTATAAGAAGCTTTTATTCAATTCTGTATTTAAATACTCCAGGCAACCATGTTTGGCTTTCTCTTAGTACTTGGAACAAGATGTATAAATAAACATCAGGATCGAATTTATTCCCTACAAAATAATTACCTGTAGTATTCTAGAAAAATACAAATAAGTTGTCATCATGATCACAATTATTATTTCAATTTAATAATTATTTTGATTTAAGCTCACCAGGATGATTAGGAGATTAATGAATTAGCAAATGGCAAGTACTCATAAGATGTGAAGTATGCAGTTATCTTCAAATACACAGATTGCGGGATTTAATGGAAACATTTAGCAATATCTGCACTTCTATTCACTATGTTTATTTCTGGAAAATTCTGTAATATATCTAAATTTCACCTTATCTAGTTTTAATATTATAATAACTGCCTAAAATAGTGTTCTGAGGATTAAACTTAAACTATTCTTAGAGTCCTTGAAGTCTAATAACATTTTTATTAAACATAAGATTATGATTGAAGTGAGTCCATGCAAAATATAAATATATCATTATATATTTATTTTTGCTATACCAGTTATATATACCTTTGTATTGTGTTTACCACATATAAATATAATCATACAGTATTTTTATTGATGTCAATATTTGTGGGCATGCCAAGTGATAAGTCAACATTTCACAAAATAGAGTCAACAATGAGGTAAATGTCCCAAGAGAATTTAAGAATCAAATATAAAAGTAAAAAAAAAAAAATATTTAGAACCTGATCAAAAGCCTGACTCAGTAAAATTGAAGAAATATTTGCAATAATCCTCAAATGGTTTGGGAAAATATTTGAAAACAATGCAGTTATATTTTACTTATTTGGGAAAATGTTTAATTAGTCCCTAGTGATTTCTGGCAATAAACTAATGAGTCAAAAATTATTTGGGCCTTGCCTTCAATGAGTTTTATTCCAATAATGGAGATGGAAATTAATAAAGTAATATTATAATTAAGAATGAAATAACTTTATGAAATTCTGTTTACCTACTTTATGCAGGGAACTTCATTTTTACTTAATAATAAAATCTACATTTTTTTCTTAGGTGAAAGATCATTCCAGGAACAGTGAAAATGTATTTTAATTGAGCAATATTAGACATGAGTTGGCCAACATCGAAGCTATTGTAGGATATAGGAATGGGAAAAATCAATAGAACTAAATTGTAAATTGAATATACATGTTTAAGAAAAGGAAAGTGTCAAAGATGACCTCTGGAGTGTTGTATTTTTCAGTGGTTAGATGATGATAGCATTTGCCAACCATGAAATTTGAATACTTTGAGTTTTTGGATTCTTTAAAACAATGTTGGATCCAATAGGCAGATAGAAAATTTATTAAGGTAAGAGCTGGAGTTAATAACATCTGCCGGAGGCCAGATATTATATAGTACCATTGGATCACTGCAAATATTTACAAAGAGTTTTCTCAAATAGTTAGATGGCAATAAAATTACAATAAAGTTTACTAGGAATCTTGGATAGTCTATCTGTGAACTGACATCAATGCTGCACCTTCACTGCCATCATCCATATTTATAAGATATGACAGCAGTCTTAATAATATATATGTGTCTTTAAATTTTTAAAGAATTATTTCTAAGTTATAATCTACAAAGTTATAAATATTGGGGTATATGATAAAACGGGAAAAATGGAGAAACTGCAGTGGTTACAGATTGATCTTTAGGGAAACACAAAATATAAAATAAAGTATGTTCATGATCAAGTCTTTAGATATAAGGTTTAATCAACTTAAACAATATTAAAGTGTTTTCATTATAACCTTGAAAATTTTATCCAACATATTTAGTATGTAGTGTTTGCCAAATTCAGAAGAAATCTCTCAGATTTAATTTATTTTTTCAGAGGTTTTTTCTTCCTAGTATTTTAAATGAGGAATTCATTCATAAGTAAGAATTTGGAAGGATATGATGGCTGACTATAGAATTAAATTATATTGTTGAGGAAGTAAATAGTTAAATAAAATATATCAATCCATGATCAATTGAACAATGTGTGTTAGATTTCTTTCATATTGTAGCCAGTGGTTGGTAGTTTGTGACAAACATTCATTAAAACTTAATCATGTTAAGTTAATACTTCACTTCACTGCACACTCTCACCTTTCCATTAGGTATCTTGTAATATATTTTCAGAGTATTTGAACTTGTATTGTTTTATAAAAAAGTTTTATGAAAAAAAAAAAGTTTTATGAAACATATTATCTAAGGAAAATAATAGAAAGACCAAGTTTATCCTGCTACTCTCATTCAGGTAACATCATTTAAATTTGATTTCATGAAGGAACAAAATTATTAACAAATCTATTAACATTACAAATGATTCTGAAAATGAGTCAAGAATTATGAATGAAATATTCTCAGTAAATTGGCAATTGTATTTTACTTTTTTACTACTAGTAAGTTCCTGGTTTATTCATGCACAAAATCATACTGAGATAAATGCTGACATGTTATCTCTCCTTCCTTTAGACCAAAATAAAATATAGATTATTTAATATTAAGACATATTTGGTTTATTGTTTGTGATGTTTACTGAGAGAAAGGTTTTTGTGAGGAGTGGTTCAGGTTTTTTGTTTGTTTCTGTTTTGTTTTGTTTTTTTGTATTCTCACAGCATGATTTTCCTAGGAGTTGGAGAAAGTATGGAAACACCAAAACTTTAGCCCTCAGCTCTATTCCAGCCTCTCTCAGAAATAAGAATAACGATTTCACTCAAAAATTTCAATGAATATTATTGGCAGTTTCAAAGTGTATCTTAAATTCAGTATCATAAAAGATTGATTTATTTCGCATGTATTAAAATAATTTTTATTCTCTATAATCCTTAAAATATTTTAAATAAGAACCTCTTTTATAAAAATATCATATTCTATTTCTCCTCAGTTGTTGGTAGATTTCTAAGTTCCCCTCATGACTTCAAAAATTGTACTCTTTTGTCACAATGTGGGGCCCTGGATCCTTCAGTCTATCATTCTAAAACTCTAATTGCTGGAGTAGAAAATAGACTCTATAAGACTATATTTTCTGTAGCAAACTCTTAGGTAAAATAATTCAAAACTTGCCAAGAGACATTAGTTAAAGTCTAACCCTCTTACGTTACCTAACTTCATTCTGTTTTGTCACTCGACAATCATATATTGAGCTACTATTTTGTGTATATCAATGCTTTAACATTAGAAATCCTTATTGAGTAAAATCAACACAGATTGGAGCTTATATTCTAGAAAATGAATGAATGCACAATTCTTTATTTAACTGATATTATAAAGGAGTACAAATGCAAGAGCAGATGTACCAGGTTGCTGTGCTCTAGTCTGGAGCTTCAGGGAAGGCTTCCTGGGGAATGTTGTTAAATTGAAATTAAAATGTCATTCCAGCAACAGGAAATAAATTCTGCATATGTTCTGGAGGAGAAAGGAATAAAGCACATTAACAAAGGGAGTAGATGGATTTTATGTATTATAAGCAAATGATTATATGAGAAGATAGTCTTCCTGTTATTAGTGTTTCTTATTTGTAAAACTAGAGAATGCTGGGGTTGAGGGACTAGATGTGTAATATATCATATATATTAAACATCTTTTGATTTCTTTTAACCAACACTGTATATAATCCATGATATTTTTCATAATTTATGAAATTTCATGGGAACCAGAGAATACTGTCCCATTTTGGGAGCTGATCATTCTAAGGAGTTGTGTGACCAGGCTCATTGGTACAGATTGTACTGAACAGGCACAACCACTTTCCACTTTGAACCAAGGGCCAATCTGGCAAAGATGCAGGAATGATGGGAAATCTTTTCTCAAGAAACTATCTTGGCAGCAAATCAAGGTTCCTTAGAACAGCATTGACTGTGAGAATAATGTGTCACCAAAGATCTAGTGCCAGGAAGTAAGATCTGGTGTCTGTTGCTCGGAAAAGTAAGAACAAACTTTTCTGGATGAGTTCTATGGGTATAATTTTGCTAAAAGTTATGAATGTGGCAGATTTTGTGTGGCTCTCACTGGTTACCTTCTTTCCCTTCTTGAAGATTTTCTAAGACTGGCTCTCTAGCCTTCTTTGCTAATTTAGTTATCTAAACATTTGTCAATTCTCTTTTCTTCTTAAATAGACCATAATAGGTTTTTATTATTTGGGACTGGAATTAATTCCAGAATTGCTACCAGGGAAGGATAATGAATGGGCTAAGAGAAGGTGGTGGGAGAGTTTCGGAGTGGTGATCTGTCATTGTTGGGGCTAAATGGAAAATCCATCTATTGCTAAGGAATGAGAATCTAATAACCAAAGCATGAAGTGGAAAATGATTCCTTTGTCACCAACCTCATCTGGAATGATGTTCTCATTGAGGATTTTTTTATAAATTTATTTTTATTGGTGTTCAATTTGCCAACATATAGAATAACACCCAGTGCTCATCCTGTCAAGTGCCCCCCTCAGTACCCATCACTCAGTCACCCCCACCCCCTGCCCACATCCCCTTCCATCATCCCTAGTTAATTTCCCAGAGTTAGGAGTCTCTCATGTTCTGTCTCCCTTTCTGATATTTCCACTCATTTTTTTCTCCTTTCCCCTTTATTCCCTTTCACTATTTTTTTATATTCCCCAAATGAATGAGACCATATAATGTTTGTCCTTCTCCGATTGACTTATTTCACTCAGCATAATACCCTCCAGTTCCATCCACGTCGAAGCAAATGGTGGGTATTCATTGTTTCTAATGGCTGAGGAATATCCCATTGTATACATAAACCACATCTTCTTTATCCATTCATCTTTCGATGGACACCGAGGCTCCTTCCACAGTTTGGCTATTGTGGACAGCCACTCTGGAAAACTGTGTGGAGGTTCCTCAAAGAGTTAAAAATAGACCTGCCCTACGACCCAGCAATTGCACTGCTGGGGATTTACCCTAAAGATACAGATGCAATGAAACGCCGAGACACCTGCACCTCATTGAGAATTAACATTTAAATATTAGAATGGCTGATACCCTAAAAATGTATAAAAAGCAAGAAAACTACAGTAACTTGAATCAGGTTGGCTATGTTAATAGTACTTCACATTGTAGTAGAATAGAATAGGAAGTAAATATCCCTAAATATAGTTTACTTTAATATTTGAGATACAGCCTAAAAAGTGACAGTTTCCTTTCATTGTTACCAAAATAGTGGGCCCTGAGAAAGGTAATAGAGAAGGTATAAGAACTCAGAATTTAAAAAAAAAAAAAAAGAAAGAAAAACACCAATTCCTACTGAGCTTTCCTTGTCAGTTAAAACAAAACATTTTCCCCGTTTTTTTTTTTATAAGAAAAGCATTTTCTTACTTGAATGGTATGTCACTTGAGCCAAAAGCTAATTTGGAAAGGTAGCAGTGGAAGTAGATAATCGTTGCTGAGGTCGTTGTCTTGTGAACGTGGTTCTCCTCTTGCACTAACAACTGTTTCTCACTATGTCTATACCCAGTGAGGTGAGCCATATCCCAACATGTGTGTGCAGGAGGAGGCTAGTGGTGAGAAAATGAGAAGAAAATGAAATCAGGAAGGAGAAGACCATTTGATAAGCATTAACTAATATAGAACCATGACAAAATCTTGGTAATAAGTGTACAAATGAATTCTGAGAGTAGTGAAAAAAAAAATAATGACCTTTTACAAATGGCTAAATCTTAAATCAGGGGCAGACTAAGCTATGTGATATTCTTGAGGTCATAAGTTGCTTATTAAACAAGAGGAGCCATAATCCAAATGTTTGGGAAAGGCTTTAATTTTTAAGAATATTTATCACTCCCAACTAGCTCTTAAGCTCTGATAAATCCAAAGACTTCTTGGATCAATTTGCCAAAAATTAAATTTGCTGAAGCCAGTGAGACACATGGGCAGTTTGAATGTGTAAGTTTCCTTCAACTAAGCATTTTCATTGATTAGTTGAATGGAACTAGAATTCTGACATGTAACTCCAAGGAATCAGAGATTTTCATTCTCACACATAGACCTCCAGGTTGTCATGAAAGCATATTTGTTAGGAATATAGGTCATATGTCATCTAATTTGATTTATCGCTTCTAATTTAGATCTATAGCATATGGTCCTTCATTTGTATTCTTGCCATGGGAAAGGCATATCCGTGCCTACCATACTTTTGTCAGGGCCACAATCTGTGGGCATTCACCATCTTTGATATCCTACACAGCATTACTTATAACCAACAGAACTATTTATTTTGAGAGAGAGAGTAAGAAAGTGAAAGAAGGAGCGGGGAGGGAGGGAGGGCAAAGGGAGAAGAAGAAGCAGATTTCTCGCTGAGCAGGGAGCCCCACATAGAGCTCATCCTGGCACTCTGGGATCACGACCAGAGCAGAAGACAAACTTAACCAACTGAGTCACACAGGCGCCCCCCCCCCCAGCATATTTACTTTAAGGAAAAAATTGAGGTAATAGGCTGATACTCATTGATTTCTTGGTCTTATCATATTCCCCATTATCCAGAAGTTGAATTAAAAACAATTAGAATGGTTATATTTCACAAAGTCATAGTGAAAACATAGAAATAATGCTTAAAAATGGCATGAAGAATAAGAAATAATACAAACTAGCAAATAATGAATGGTGCTAAATTTTTCCCTACACACAAAATATTGGGGATATATTTTGTAGCTGAAATTCCTAACCCATTAGAAGAGAGAGAGAGAGAGAGAGAGAGAGAGAAAGAGATGGATGGATAAAGAAATGATATGCAGGAAGATAAATATATGAGAGAGAAAAGGAATTTAAGCAGCTATTAATCATTTTATTGTACAAGAAGTATTTGAGTCCTGATTCAAAATTAAACTCAAACAAGCAAATGAAAAAAAAAAAAAAACTTCACAAATAACTACAATACAAACACAAAATTGGAAAATTCTAATGTCATCTGGATATTTGAAAATGTGGAAAAATTATTGTGAAATTTTAAGCGTGGAAAGAATAGTTCTCTTTTATACAAAAAAATGATAATATTTGCAGTTACCTTTCTTGGGCAGGAAACGCAGCTATCACTCCATTTAACAGGATACAGAGGCTGCAAATTGGCAAGTTCAGGCTCCTCTGCCCATGGGTTAGCAAGGAGATAATGAGGTTACTGTTTTGATAAGGGATTTATTTCTGACTTTGAAAATAAACAGAATTGTTGCTTCTGGATAATGCCAGAGGAGATTAAGTAGAATTCAGTCTATTTAGTGAAATGCCTCTTTATGCCTAGGAAAAGCAGTTAATGTTAGAATACAGGTAGAAGCATACGATGCAAGTCCCTGAAACTTGAAGTTTCATTTTTAACTGGACAGTGACCTAGACAAGCTAAAGTGCTGACAAAGTACACATGGAAAGGATTTTGAGAAGGAGTTATGATAAACACTAACTTGGTGACCAAGTACAGAAATGAAAATTATAATATTCTCTCTTATTTATGTTCCTTTATGTGTGTATATACATCCTTATATTGAATATATATATTCAATATATAAGTATTGAATTCATTTCTCTTTCATTTATCCACCACTTTGCATAAGGCATTTTGATGGTGGTAAACTTGGCTATTTTTCCCATAGATTCCAATATATCAAGATATAATTAGGATAGACTAGAGTTGCAATGAACATTACCAGAGATTCTGAATTAGAATTGACTGAGGATTTACTTTTGGTATCACCAGTTCTTGATTTCCCTGCTGGGGTTGAAATAAAAGCCAGTTTCCAGGGGTAGCATTAGCAGTGAGGCCAAGCATAGCGCCAAGTGTCAGGTGATAGCCTCAGCTTCTACTTCAATGAATCCCTTCGTCTTCCCAGTAGGATGTCACCTAGTGAAAGTATTTCCCTGCTAGGAGTGAGGATGTCTTATTTGTTGCAGTTGAAGGTTGTGAGGATGGGCTGTTCAATTGTTCAAGCCAGTCATTCATAATGATGGAGAAAAGGAAAAGTCTTGCTTCTAGTCTTGCTTCTAATTTCTGACTTTTAAATCCATGTATTTCAAGAGGACAGTGTTAAAATTATACTAATCAATATCCCATTCTATTATCTTACTTAAACCTCCCAAATATCATTCCACTCATTTTTTTTTTTTCAGCAGACTAAATCTGATGATGGGCTACAGAGACTCAAGGATTGCACATTAGTTATAATTACAGATGCTCATTAGTTATAATTTTGAGGGTTTAGAAAAGTGATTCAATATGTGGTAATATTGTATGAGATAATATTTCAAGGGATCGTGGAGGCCTTGGATATGGGGATGGCTGAGTCCAATCCATATTCTTGGTGTTAGTCCATTGCCATAAAAGATACCTAGCTGCCTCTTTTATAGTGAAGGTGGTCTAATATAGCTTACTGCTATCAGGATAGATATTGGCTTTTCTAGAAATAGAGTTCTGGGTCAATTTCTGCTGCTGGCTGCTGGTTGACCAGGAGTCCGCGAATATCTGTAGCTTAGTCTTTCCCCATACAGAGAGGATGTCCAAGGGTAACATTAGCAGATCTGCCCACTGGGGTGATCTCCTTCATCACTGTCCTTTATGCCTATCTGTGCATGGGGTTGTAGTGCAGCAGCAGTGTTTTGCAGCTAGAACTAACATACCACACTGTGTGTTTTGAAAACTTGATCTGAATCTTTTTCTTCTCCATCAGGGAAGAAATGCCTGTATTAGGTCGTAGGTTTATGGAGAGGCATTTGTATATTAGAGTTATGCTATGTGGGGTTTGGGCCATCTGCTCATGCAATTTACTCATTCCTTTGGATTTCCTCAAGATCTATCCTGGAGAGTTTGCTTCCACCGATCATGGATTTTGGCTGCTTACACCAGATTTTATGCTTCATAGGTTCTTAAGGCATCCAACTCATTACTGGAAGCAAAGTTTACACAATTTCATGTTGTTTCATGATCAAATACTCATTCTCTCAAAGGACCCAGTAGGATGTCATGCTCTGACTTCCAAATAGAAAGTAGTTCCCTGCTGTGGGCAGATTGCCCTTAAACAAAAAGAGCAAGTTGTTTTATGACAGTTCCTTCTGATCTCCTGCCTCTTATTCCTTGTTAAAGTTTTTCCTTCATGCTTTGAACCCACACTTCCTGGTTATATCACTACGCTTTACAGACTGCCACTGGGAAAGTTTGCCTTGTGGGTAAATTTGAGGCAGTTTGGGAGAACTGGAGTTCCTAAGGTCCTGCCTGTGAATGGAAGGTGCCAACATTTAGAAAAGGCCAATGCAAGGGCACCTGGGTGGCTCAGTGGTTGAGCATCTGCCTTTGGCTCAGGTCATGATCCTGGGGTCCTTGGATCGAGTCCGCATCGCACTCCCCATGGGAAGCCTGCTTCTCCCTCTGCCTATGTCTCTGACTCTCTCTCTCTGTGTATCTCATGAATAAATTAATAAAACCTTAAAAGAAAGAAAAAAGAAAAGAAAAGAAAAGAAAAGAAAAGAAAAGAAAAGAAAAGAAAAGAAAAGGCCGATTCAGTAGTGCTTAGAAACTAAAAGACAGAGTAGGTCATTGGACCCTCCACTTAGTGAGCAGTCAGTATCCAAAGGACAGAGGAACCCAAGGGATTTCTAAGAGGCTCATAAATTGAGTCCTATTTTGCAGAAATCTGAAAAACAAATAGACCCAGTCAGAATCATTAGTGTTCAGCAATGTTTGGAATAGAGTATTCAATTACAAAACTAGTTTTACTTTGATCCCATGATTACTAATTGTATGTTACCTTGACCCAGATATTGGTCAAACACTATTGTGTATGTTTCCCTGATGGTATTTTTTAGATGAGATTAACATTTAAATCAGTAGACTGAGTGAAGCTGTTTGCCTTCCCTAAAGTATGTGGACCTTATCCAATCATTTCAAGACCTGAATAGGAAACAAGAGTCTTAACTATTTCCTCAATTAGAGAGAATTCTCCCGCTGATGGACAGCCTTCAAACAGAACTTCAGCTCTTCCTGCTTCTACGGTAGCTTCTGGTCTTTGGACTCAAGCTAAGACATTGGGTTTGTAGAATTTGAACCTGCCAGCTTCCACTCCATATGATGTGAGCTAACTCCTTATTAAAAAGAATATCTATCATCTATATATCCATTTATTTCCTATTGGCTCTGTTTCCCTGGAGAACCCTAATACACACATCGATATCATTGGTAGAAACATGAAAAAATTTATTAAAATTAATGGTCTTTATGATCATATCCAATAACTTACTAAATTCAACTATATTTCATACTAACTTAAACAAACTGATGTGTATGGATAGTAGGTATATATATATAGATAGATATATAGATATAGATATAGATATAGATATAGATTTTTTGGATAGTAGATATATTTTTTTAAAGACATTTACTTTTAAGATCAAATTGATGGTTAATATAATAAGACCTACATGTTAGAAGTGAACTGGAATTCTTAAAGTGTTGCCAATCTATAGATTCTGAGTGTCTAAAAATAGAGGTTTGTGTTTTGTAGATTAAGTCTGTAGGAGAAAGCACTGTATGTGGCACGTAGATTTTTTTTAAATAAATGGTTTAAGTTTCAGAAGTCAAGACATCTGTTAAAATGAAGTTACTAGAAAGTGTTCTTAAGATTGAGATTAAGGACAGCTTCAAATTAAGTAAATATAAGATAATTATAATTTTAGAAAAGAAATGTAACAGGCTCGAGCTACTTCATTCATTCATTCAACAATGCCCACGATGTTCCTGGCATTGTTTTAGGCATTGGTGATACAACATATTTAGAACATATTTTCTGTCCTTATATTTCCTATCTATATTTTAGTGTAATCTCTGTATGAACATGTAAATATGTGGATGAATAAACGGATATAAAAGGCAAGATTTATTGGTAATAAATGGAAACTGAGTATAAGCAACTGGGTAGATCATGTATCTAAGCAGAAGGTTTTAAAAGGGAAAAAACTATTTAAGGAACTTAACAGTGCATACACAATATAGGAATATAATGCCAGTAGTTCGCCTGTCAAACAAATAAATGAAAGTGTCTTAATAGCCAATAATTCTGAAGTAAAATTAGAAGAGATTTTAATTTTTCCAAATTGTTTTAAAAATGTATTTAAATATTTCTTAGCATGTTAACACTGAAAAATAGTTCTAATCCTGTTGCAAAAAAATTGTAGGTAGTTTCTGAAATTTATTTGAGGCACTTTTTAAAGGATAGAAAGATTCCACTTTCAAAATTTTGAAGTACATTAGAGATATGTGTTCATCTGTTTTAAAAGTTGCTTCATTTCTAATAGGTATCATATCACCAACAGATATCATATGTATAAATCACTCTCTATCCCAATTGTTTTCTTCTCATAAATCTGTTTATGGGTATGTTTAGGTGCTAATGAGTAACTGTATACTGAGGAACAGAATTTACTTTTTTTGCCATAAGCAGTTTCCAATTACAACCTTTTGATTTAAACTTTTCACTTACATTGGTTCCATTGTCAACTTTTTAAGACTTATAAGATTTTAGCATGAGGAAATATTACTTCATCAAATAAGTATTTTTCACAATGTGAGTCTCAAGAGCAGCTGAAGTCCTAAAACTTTTGTTCTTATTTATTTGTCATTACATATTTTTAACAAAACAAATGGGTACTTGACAGAGGGAGAAAAATCTATTGTTCAAGCTTTTCAAGCATTAATTTAGCAATTACCATCTATGGAGAAAATCAATTTGACTCTTTTAAGTCTCAGGAAATACTAAAATGAAAGCAATACAATGTTGGAGAACTATAAGAACTATGGGAAGGAGATATATTTTCAGAAATGCAGAGAATTACATGTAGAGGAATAGATATTGAAGATTATACACATGGGAACATACAAGGGGAATAATGAAGAGAATATAGAGTAGAGGGAGGACCAGGAAGAGAGGTGGATTGAGCAGGTCCCAACAGAAGTATAGCACAGACCTCGCACCCAAATCGACTGGATTTGTATATTAAATTTGTCACTTTAACTTCACGCAGCTTAAATGAGTTAGTATCTCTAAAGACCTTAGGAAAGAAAATGGCAAACTCTGACCTGAATACCAAACTAGTCCATTGTTTTTGTAAATAAAGTTATGTTTAAACACAGTCACGAATCCTTACTTATTTTCTATGGGTGCTTTCAAACTACAAACTTTCAAACTACACATTTATGTCTCTAAAACTACATCTTCCTTAGCCTCAAAACACAGATAGATTTTAATGATTCTAAAAGCAGACAAACTTTCTATGTTCATTGTATTCTCCATCTGTGCTAACATCCTAGAGACCACTTCAGAGGAGATGGACACTAGTTTGGTAGCACAGATGCAACTATTCACCATCACCAGGGGTTTCTTGAGAATCCAAGATAGAAAATCATGCAAGTAGGTCTCATGAGTAATATTAAATTTGATACCACATTTATCTTCCCTGTGCTTTTAGAGACTAATAGTAATGTACCTCTTTTAACCTTGCTTTCTATTCTAGAAATACTGTCAATACTAACAAGCATTTGGGACATTACCACGTATAATCTACTGATATCAGAACAGAAAAAGATTATTCCATCTCCTTGAAATTTTCTTTTTTTTTTTGAAATTTTCTTTTAAGTGAAATCATGTTAATATTGAATTTAATAGAAAAAAACTCCTAATAAAAATGATTTAACAGTGTTAAAGATATGATGTTAATGATTACTAGCAGTGTTGAAAGAATTATAATAATTATAATAGTTAATATTTCATTAAAATTTATTCTGTGGCAAGCTGCATGTTAACCCATGATAAATGAATTAATTAATGTATAATCCTGATTATATTTTGAAATAGGTAAAATTATTATGCATATTGCACATTGTGGACCTAAGGCTTAGAGAGGTTATGCCAGCTTTCCAGAAAATAGAGCTAAAAAGTCAAAGAACCAGAACTAGAGATACATTTATCAGATTCCAGAGCACAGACATCATTGTGCATATTGCCATTCCAGAACTACAAGGCAATTCCTTCCATGTGTCTTCTAAACACTTTTTTTTTTTTTAATTCGTATTCACTATGTCAGAAACTCCTTATTTCATTCGGACAGTTTATGTTAAAAATACCTTAGAGTTAAGCTCTTCACGGAATAGTGAGCTTTGGTACAACAATAAGTTATCTGATAGTTTTGTATTTTTAAATTAATTTTATGAGATACGAATTTATAAAAATGTATATAAGGTATAAATTATTGTGATATAGTAAAACTTATTCATTCAAAATGCAGCTCAGAAAGGAAACACTATATGTTCCTTTGAAGAATTCTGTACTAAATGGACATATCCAACCTCTTTCATTATCTCTATACACAAAGTTAACCATGTGCTCTATTTTCTTTAGATAGATTGATAGGTAGAATAATATAATAGAAAGATAATGCATATCTTGTAACCAAAATTTTATATCTATGTATCTATCTGTGTATCTATGTATCTATATCTATCACCTATTAATCTATAATCTGTCTTTGGGGGGATACAAATCTACATATAATTATGTAGTTACTTATGTTTTTTAACCTAAAAACTATTTTATTAAAATTTCATTTCTTTCCATATGAAAACTAGAGTTATTCTCTCACCCTAAACAAACAACTAGGATATTTGTAAAATATGTGAATCAACTATTTTCAAATCCTTGTCAATATACATGCAGGACTATGATCCCTAAATAAAGGCAAACAAATAAGGGAACTTTATGGGCTCAGACTAAAAGCAATTTTTGGACATTAGTGTGTAGAGAATGGGAATGTAAGTAAAATAGGGCAATTCTGTGCAGTTAAGGAGTCAGAAATTAAATTTCAGGGAGTCCAAGGCAGCTAAATTGTAAGCTACCTTAGAGAGGAAGGTGTTAGTTACACATACTTCGATGCCTCTTGATGAGGCCTGACTATGTCGTATAAGCTTCCTTGGGTTTGAAGTTTTGGATAAATTCTTCACATATGTAGCAATTTCACAGTTTTTGTTGTACCACCAATTAGGCATGTGGCAAGCAGTAGTAATCAGGAATTCAAGGAATTTAACTCCTAGTGATATGTCCAATGTAAACAATTAAACTGATGAAAACTTGAATAAATACATACTTTGTAGGTAAGGCCAAAGTCATACATGTGTAATAAAACAATAGCCTGCTCCTCTGCCAAGCCCCTGCCAAATTCCCCACACTAGTTTAAAAGATGAATTGATTTACATAAAATGATTTAGTTTTCATATATTGATGCAACTAATGGGCAGGCAGTGTTGATAGATGCCTAAAAGTTAAAATTTTACATAACAAGCTACCAGAAAGCTCTGCTTTATGATCTTTGATTGTTGAATGAAATTCTAGGTTATGATAGCATGAATATTTTATGTTATATAAACACACACATATGTAATATGTAAAAGTATGTGTACTGTGCAATTTTTGTGCAATCTATGTTATGTATAGAATATCAGCTCTACAGCATTGTCTCCTTCACCGAAATTATCTACTTAGTATCTTGTTTATAACATTTCAAAAACTGATATACTTCTGCTCTCTCTCTCTATCCCCTTCTGTCTCTCACTCACCAGATTCATAAAGATATTAATAGGCAAGTATCACTGTTTTAAAGTGAACATTTTAGATAGCAACATCATTAGTAAAGTAGTACAATTGTGATTATAGCCACCAATGAGCTAAAACCCTTGCATATTCATTGTACGTCTACTTGTCCTATGTCTACTGATAATTCTGAAGTATTTGTTCACAAACTATGTTGCTGTTTAACTTGAGATTTCCAATACTAAGTAATTCAAAGAATAAATATTTTAATTTTATATACCTTAACAATGTAAAATGATTTAAAATTTATCATTTATAAGATACATTGATAATATAGTGAAAACAATATTATGATCTAAATTTTTGCACCATAGGATTCTATGTATAGAATAGCTTTTGTATCATAGGATTCATTTAATATATTATATTAAATAAATATAATCAATAATATCATCTACTGCCAAACTAGATGATAAACTGTCTAAATATTTATTTTATTTTTTTTTTTTTTTTTTTTTTTTTTTTTTTTTAATTTTTATTTATTTATGATAGTCACACAGAGAGAGAGAGAGAGAGGCAGAGACACAGGCAGAGGGAGAAACAGGCTCCATGCACCGGGAGCCCGATGTGGGATTCGATCCAGGGTCTCCCGGATCGCGCCCTGGGCCAAAGGCAGGCGCCAAACCGCTGCGCCACCCAGGGATCCCTAAATATTTATTTTATAGTATTTATGCTATAAGGATTTTGGCAGCCGACATTTTAATAGAAATTACTAATTTCTGGGCAAAAAGGTAAACCGTTACACCATTATCAAAGAGATATTAAATATGGAACAAAAGCTAAGAATAAGAGTGACCTTTAGTGATGTTTTACAGCCCACTTGGATTTAGTCTTCAGCATTCATATTGCAGCAGGGCCATAGAAGTCTAGTGACTATAGCCAGACATGAAAATCATTTCCCAAGTTCTTACATTTTTCTTTTTCTTCTAGAATGCATACTTAAGAAAAAGAGATAAAGGGAAACTTTTCTCCCTTTCTCCTTCATCACTTTTCAGATTTCACCATTTTAAACATTTTATTTCTATGTAATTAATGAAGTGTTTTGTGCTTTGATAATTATCATTTGAGTCTCTTGTTTCTAAATCTTTTTATACTCCATAAGCTTATGCAAGGCTTTAATTTTACAGTTTTTCATTCTAGTAATGTGGGAGCAATATTGCATGCATTTCACAGAATATTGAACTTCAACCGATTTTTATGTGCCAAAGATGATCCTGTCAACTGTGTTAAATAACAGTATTGTTTTTAATGTTATTCTTTAAATAACTTAGTAAAAGTTAAGCACATAGACCAGAGAACAACCATAAGAATGTAAATCCTAAGTTTCTTTTTTTAATATGCTAGGTGCAACATTATGCCTAATACTTAGCTGTTTCTCCCAAATAGCACATATAGTAAAAAAAAAAAAAAAAAAAAAAAAGTTGGAATAAACCGTGTGGAACAAAATTTCTCATCTGTTAAATAAGATTACCCCAAACAAAATATGTTACAATATTAACTGTTTTCTTTCAAAATAAATGGATTCTAGTATGTAAAAATTATATAAGTTCATAATGTTCAATCTGTGAAAGCTAAAAGACCAGAAACATAAATAAGGAAAAAAATAGCATTTCATATAAAAATGACTTAAATATGTGGACAGGGATCAGAAAAGCACTTTTTCAAATAACAGAAAATGGCTATATATCTTTTATTTATTTAGCTTTGACCAAAATTATTTTATTTCCTCAGAATTACAACTTTGTCTAAACAACACACTTTTATTTTCAATTGGCTTATTCTCATGCTTTTGTTTCTGACCTTCGAAACATATCTTCTTCTATGTATGTGGTAGTTCTATTAAGAGAAACATCAAAAACAGCAGTGTTCAGCAGGTCTTTTAAAAATTATACTATTAAACAAATAATGTGAAAAGACTAAACAGAACAGCTAACAATGAGGTTCTGGAAGTCAGCCAGTCTGCAGGCAATAAAGAGATGGTTATTAGTTCACTTGCCTGCTAGGCTGAAGATTTACAGGGAATAAATACAAATAAAATCCAAAAGCATTCCTGTAAAATATTGTATTCAAGAGGTGAAATGGGGGTAACTAAAAAAGAGAGAAAGCATAAACACTTACAATATATATTGAATTATGTCCTCTAGCAATATGACACTGCTATAAACTGCTTGGCAAGAATAATAGCATGCAGAATTACCAAGATGCAAAAATAGAAAAAAAAAGGGGGGGGGTGTTGCTCATGTTAAACAAAGACATTAAAAACAATCAACTGCTTTAATAAACACAATTCACAAATGATGCTAAATCAAAGGTGGCTTTGCCTGCCTTACACAATATATTTTATATATAAAGGGATTGAGTTTTTCTTGGTCTTTCCATTTGCAATTAGCAAATGCCTTAAAACAATTCACTATCAGAACTCTGCATTCTCTCCTTGAGTAAGAAAATTATGATGTAATATGATATGTTTATTTTTAAAATATGTTTTGCTTCATTATCTTTTCAACATCTAGCAGGAAATATCCATTTGGTTGTTAGAAATGCAGCTCATGGGACGCCTGGGTGGCTCAGTGGTTGGACGTCTGCCTTTGGCTCAGGTTATGATCACGCCGTCCAGGGATTTGGGTCCCACATCGGGCTCCCTACATGGAGCCTGCTTCTCCCTCTGCCTATGTCTCTGCCTCTCTCTGTGCGTCTCTCATTAATAAATAAATAAGATCTTTAAAAAAGAGAGAAAGAAAAAAAAAGAGAAAGAAACAAATGTAGCTCATGAGTTTGAGCAAGTGGAAATCACAAAGAAGATGGTGATAAAAGGCATGAGCAGGAGTTAAGAATTGAGAATTGAGCCCTGTGAAACACATACAGCTAAAAAATAAAAAAAACAAAAATTTTTAAAAAGGCAAGAGAATCAGAAAAAAAAAACATCAATAGAATAGAAAAGGTAAAGGCACAGATTGGAAATAAATGAGTGATATGATAAATTATTAAAATGCTTTCCTACATTTTGAGCCTCCTGCTACCAAAAAAAAAAAAAAATGGCTGCTACATAGAGCAATTGATAACTGATGATTGAATAAATGTTTTTAAAGTATAGAAGTCAGATTAATTAGAGTATAGAAGTCAATTAGTAGAAAAAATATTTTTGCTCAATAAAGGTCTCCCAATACAGTGAATTTGAAGATACAACAATGCAATCTGAACAAAAAAGAAAAATAGACCAGAAAACAAATGAGCAGAGTCTTCTCAAACTCCACCAATTTGAAATATTGAGGCTGTTTTATTTTACACAGGAAGAACCGGACTCCGCCAATCTCTTTTCTGAAGACTTGTTAAATCCTTTGTTCTTTCTCACAAATATAGAACATTGGGGTTTTGGTCACTTTTGTATTTTTCATAATATCCCACTGCTTCTCACAGTCACTAAAATGGTGACACCATATTAATTGTTTATTGAACAGAAAGTGATGGTTAACCTGAACAATTTAATGACACACAAACTTAGAAGATTTAGAGATCTGACACATTGGTAAAGCTTGCAAGTCTAATTGTGCTTGTCATGTTAGGGTCTCCCCTCTAGAGAGATAATGCACTGTTTTACTTTCAACTCCTTAAGGTAAGAAAGAATCATTCAATCTTTGCTGGATCTCTTGACTGTGGAGGTCATGCCAATCTTAGAAATAACTGTTCAGATCTATTTAGGTGAATCAACATGTTGCCAGTTTTGAGTTGTACATAATGCAAGAGAGGGCTCTATAGAGGGTCAAGGCTGCACTGCTGCTTGGACCATATTAGCCAGACAGTCCAGCAGTGTTAGAGATATTGACCGTAGATGAGGTCGTTAAATAGATCGAAACACAAGATGCAAAAGAAGATTCATAGTGCAGACCCCTGAGACTGTAAGAAGGGCTGTATGTTCTGTAACAGAGAACTATTCAACCTTTTTTAAAGCAGAGGCTCACATGTTACTGGAGTCTAATGAACACAGAGCGTCTGATCAAGTGGCCTCAAATGAATATATGGGAGGAGCTGACCAACAAAAAGCAGGTATTAGCAGATATAACGATCAACTAAGATATAAATGCAGCTTTTAAACTAAGGACTTCATGTGTAAAGAAACACAAGTAAATATCGTGAGCAGTGGCCTAGTCCACTGCCAACTCTGTTGTACTAATGCCCAACCTCATGGAGTTTCACTATGGCAACTGATGAATGATGAAAAAACTCAGATACAGTTGACAGATGAATCAGGTTCCCATGTTAGAATAAAATGAAGATAAATTGCTGCTACACTGAAGCCATATTCAGGGTGGACCTAAAGAATAATAGTGAAAGTATATTTTCCTACCATGTATATCACATACTTGAATATTTATTTTTTTTAGAAAGAGAAGTGTCTCAATATACAGCTATTCATGGATTTTTTTAATTAATCATATGTATGTGTCTTTTATCCTTTTCTACCAACAGATTTGTAGAATTATTATTTATAGCCATGAAATTCCTTACACAGTTGTTTCACACTTAGCAGTCAATAGGTGAAGGACCATGGAATCTACTGGTCACACCATGTTCCATAGACTGAACTCTTCTGGTCCAAAGGAATGATTAAAAACCTACTAAAAACTCACCTACGGTACTAGCTTGAGAACGCATCAAGCATGGTTGGGGTGCTATCCAGAATGCAATATATATATATATATATATATATGTATATATATATATATATATATATATATATACACATTTTTACACTCATTTAATTTTAAGGTCATATCACCACTGAGGCACCAACCACAAACCACCAAACCACCCACCACAGCTGAATTAGTATATATATTGAACTAGTAGACAGCAAGTGATGCTAGGCTTCCCAAAGCTATGGTTTAAGAAATGAATGGAAATCAATCATTCCCTTTGACTCCATTATACAAATTATACTTCCTATCCTGATAAACACTGGCTGTGCTGAATTAGAGGTACTGGGGTCCTTAGAGAAAAACTTCCAGCAGCAGAGAAATTAAGTAAGGTTTTACTAACCTTGAAATTCTCACTTATACCTGATTACATCAGGCTTCTTATTCTAGTAAATATGAAGAAAATAAAAGGAGGATCTACTAGCAAATTTAATCTTTCCTTATGAAAAACTAGACTAAACTGCTATACAATGGGAAGAAAAGATTCATGGGTTATTTTGGACTTTCATGTCTAATAAACATTGTGAATAGTCAGTTGAAGAAACCAAACCTTAACAAGGACAAGGCAACTGAGGGTCACTGACCTCAGTGACCATACCCATGGACTAAAATATTTATTGACTATAAAGTCAATTGATGGAGAATAGGAGGAAAATATCAACATCTTCAGAGCAGTTACGATAGCTGAGGCTGCAGCTTGTTATCCCCCTGCATGAATTGCTGCATAGAGATTGTAGGTTGCCATCATCTTGAGTGGGTGGTGATTGCTTGGGTTTAATGGAAAGCATACGCATATCTGAAAAGTTCAAAGGAAACAGTATTAAACCTTTGCTGTTTACTGCTTCACATCTTCTTAGCCTTAATTCTGTTTCAATCTCAGATAAATGCATATTTTTCTATGCAAGATTGTATTAGTTTTTGTTCACAAAGATTCAAGTACATGCCATCATTTCTTCTTCATAAAGCTTCTCTAACATCACATCATGGTTCACAAAGCAGAGTGCACTGCCTTGGCCCTTATAAATGTAGAGAATGAAAAACGGTATCCGTAACACAAGAGAACAACCCACAATTGATTGGGAAAAAATCTAAGGGATAGATGATTCCATTTTTAGTTTTTACCAGGAACAATTTTAGATGCTTTTGTTACAATTTTTCAGAAGGATCAACACAAACAAGAACTAGTATCCTATAGTAATTGCCAACTCAAGAAAAAAGTGCTACATTTACTTTCCCTCCTTTCTGGCCATCTCCCCTCAGTCCCTGACCTGCTAAGTGAATTCAAATTTTTTACTTGGGTTCTGTTGTTGGGAAAGCCAGGCTAATCAGAGAGCCATAGAACTAGATGTATACATAAGTAATTCAAATAAGAGTAAAACAATCTTGTTTATGAAAACCTTCAGACCCCAGTATATGTTTTCAAAGTGTGATTAAAGAAAAATAATTATTTTATTTTTTAACAGATTTTATTTATTTATTTAGGAGAGAGCAAGAGCAAGAGAGAGCACAGAAGGAGAGGGAGAAGCAGACTTTCCGCTGAGCAGAGAGCCCGATGAGGGGCTTGATCTCAGGACCTTGAGATCATGACCTGGGCTGAAGGCAGACACTTAGCCGACTGAGACACCAGATGCGCCTAAACTTAAGTTTTTAAACACATCTTAAACAACTGTCTCTCCAAATATGGTACAATGCATTATAATTCAACAATATTTAGCAGGTATTTGTTGAGTATCAGCCATATAAGAGGTCTTATACAAGACCTCTTCTGAAGTACTTCCTTTAGATTCCAATTGTGTTTCCTGTTTCATCTATTATATTTGATGCAAGGAATGTAAAGTAATGATGAATTATTTTTTAAGGTGTTAGGATAAAATCAAAACAAAAACAAAAAGCAAAATAAGCAAACAAGTAAACATAAAACCTAAACTGAAACCACCACTGCTAACATCCCCACGACAAATATTAGTGAAATGCTTTGATGACTAATCAAATAGTGATATGTTTACTGAAGACTCAAAATCATATTTTTATGCTGATGAAAATAAATTATGTCAATTATGTATTTTTGAAATCAGCAAACATAGAACTATTTTCACCCAGTTTTAAATTAGGAGAATTAGATCATTAAAAAAAGCTTTTAGGGGCCAATTTTTTTTGAAGAGGTTATTCCTTTGTTATTCCTTTGTATTAATTACAAATCTTAATCCTAAATTTGGTTACCTGGCAGTGATTTTCTTTCCCAATGAAGACTACTTCTCCAGTATGATCTTTTCAATTGGCTTATTATACATTTTTATTGAGAAAAATGAATTTCTAAGAGTTAAAAACGGTAATGCAGAAGACAGAGATAAAGGGGCTTTACAGCAGGAATACTGTGGGACAGGAATCTTGCCCAAGTTATGAGAAGGTGTTTCAACTGACAAAGACAGAGGATAATTGTAACATGGGAAATGTCTGAGGTTTTAGTAATCAGATTAACCTTAAATTTACTGAAAAGAACTGAGATAGTATTATTAATTTGCACATTTAACTCCTGTCATTCTATCTTCCAGTATCAACCCAATTCAGTAAATTGTGAGATTTGAAATAGAAATTTGATATTAGTTTACAAAAATATAAAGTATTTTTTATCCGTACAAAACTAAGAATTTTTCCCCGTACAAAACTAAGAAAATCCCAGTGGAAATATATGTACACCAGATTATTGATTTAACACATATGACATACTTCATAATACTTAGACTAAATGATTAAATATTGTCTTGTTCATAGCTCCTCAAAAAGCAATTCCTAGAAATTGAGATTTAAGAAAAAAGTTGTGCTAAAGTCTGGTTCTTACTATGTTGAACACAATAAAATCTGCTTTTTTATAGCACCAATGCTTCTCATAATGGCAGTGTGAATTATCAATCTTCAGGAATGTCCTAGACTTGATCCCAAAGCACAACACGATTTTTTATAAGACTATTACACATACCAGTGGTTACCATGAATGGATTTTTAGAAATGCTTATTTATCCCTATCCCTATTTTTCAGTTGAAGAAACAGATGAAATAAAAATTAAATAACTAGCTAAAACTGAAGAGATAAGCACTTGAAAGAGACAAAAACCCAACTCTCCTGATATCACACTATTGATCCTTACTAGAATTTTACATTGCCTCTCTTAATTTACTACAGTGTGACAGGAATGAATTGGGATTCTATTTTAACTATTTAAAAGAATTAACTTTGTCAGGTTTTTTTTTTTTTTTCATTAATTAGGCTTACTACCAATATCCTATTCACATGCTATGGAAAATAATTCTGTTCATTTTTATTATTGTAAAAAGTCTGATAATGAAGTTTTACTTTTCTTAGGCTGTAGTTGACATAATGCCATAAACCTAAGTTACCCATTTATGAAATAGGTAACCATCATTATATATTATATGTTTAATTCAAAAACCACTTTCAAAGCCTTCCTATTAAAGACTATGTTATTCAAATTTTATAAATGTAGCCCTTATTTGAAAACTGGGCTAACATCACATATTTTATTTAGACTTTAATTATGTCCACAAGATTAACTTATTACATATAGACTAATTATTTGCATGTCATTATACCTCATTTCAAACTATCAGATTCCTTGATATCATCAGAAGCAGTCAAGTGATAATAAACATCTTTACAAACTCCCTAATTATTGACACTGGGACTTAAAGGTAAGTTACTAAACTTTCCATTTCTGTCACTGTGTTCCAGACATTCCATCCAGACATTTAAGGTTTATGTGCATATATTTTGTTGATATATAAACTGATTTCAGTAAAGGGTAAGTGACTACTAATACAGCACGGTCAAGAGTATTTCATAGAATATAAATTGACCTAAAATAATGAATATCCTGACCATTCCCTAAAATGTCAGAGTTAATAGAATTTGAATTACCGGTGTAATAGGTGAAGGTTGTAAGAAACAAATGATTATAAAGAGGGCATAATAATTATTTTTTAAAAAATTCATACTTCTTTTACTTTAAGTGGTATTTATTAAGTGCCTATTATGTTGCGTTGGTGGTATAGTGGTGAGCATAGCTGCCTTCCTATTATGTGCCAGGTCAGGTGCTGAGGGTATCGTGGTTAAGGAAATGGCACCTCTTCCTAAGTATTTTATAGATAGATTAAACTTAGGTCCTGTATTTCCAGGAAATTACATTATCAACATCCGTTTTAAAATCTTATTTATTAAGACTCTTTCCACTTTCAGATGTACCATTGTATATAGGATTAGTCATATGATTACCCTATTTGTAAACTTGATAAAACTCTTATAAATGAAAACATTGAAAGAAATTTAAGTCACAATATTTGATTTTTTTAAAAAAGTAAATTAGATCTTCACTTACTTTTATAGTTTGAATCTTATCCTACCTACATCAATTCACTCAACTTATTTTAAACCACAGTGAAAGCTGAATAAATATCTGATTATCAGCAAAATCAATCTTATACTACAGAACTCAGTAAATTAATTTTATCCAGAGTATTAAATCCTGTTTGGAGAAAACTGTGTAAAGAGGATTATGACAACATATTATAAATTGACTGTAAATAAACTCATAGGATTCTCATGGGAGAAGACATGTTTGCTCTTACAAATGAGTATTCCATGATGCTCTGTTCCTTTGTTTTTATTTTTTATTTTTATTTATTTTTTTTTTTATTTTTTTTTGTTCTTTTTTGTTCCTTTGTTTTTAGATAAAATCTGGATATAGAGTATTTATCATTAGCACTTTGTAGGTGTAAATTATATGTTAAAGATACTTACTTAAGAAATACTCTTTTAAAAACAACACAAAGTCCTAAGGTGCAACTCTCAATATAAATTGAATTCTATAATGGAATAGAAGAGGAGTGGATTCAGGATAATTTTTAAAAGTTTGTTCAGTACTCCAAAGAGGGTAGCCCAGGTGGCTCAGCGATTTAGAGCTGCCTTCAGTCCAGGGCGTGATCCTGGAGACCTGGGATCAAATACCACCAGGTTCACTGCATGGAGCCCATTCTTCCTCTGCCTGTGTCTCTCCCTCTCTCTCTCTCTCTTTCTGTCTCTCATGAATAAATAAATAAAATCTTAAAAAAATTATTTAAAAAAAAAAGAACTCCAAAGAAATCATGAAAACTTCTCATAGGCCTAAGACATTTCTTTAAACTGTGTAGGTTGGATCTATATACTAGACAAAAAAAAAAAAAAAAAAAAAAAAAAAAAAAAAAGGAGATGTTTTCACTGATTATTTTTTAAATTCAAATCACCACATGACATTTTGAGACACAGAGGTATTAGAAATACATTTTGTTAATTTAATGAAGTTTTTCATGTATTTTTACAAATATGTAAAAGAAACACAGAGGAACAGCAATGAAGTCTATTTATCCATAGAAATAGTAAGGATGAAAATTACAATTCTTCAACCTCTATTAACAATAAACTATATAATAATTTGTTTCTTATGGAGAGTGAGCAGGGTCATTACTAATACTTAATGAAAATAATCTGAATACTTTTGCTGCATATTTAAGAAAAAAAGCTTTTGCTACATTTCAGAGTATGAGAAAGAGTGGCAATGACCTCCTCATCTTTCTTCATACACACAACTCCTCTCCACCATGCCTATTAAATTCTATTTCTTATAGCATATGCTCATTTAATATTTGATGGATTTTTTAAATTGAGAAAGTAAATTGAGAGGAATCACTGAACATTTTGGTCCTTTTGGGGAAAAAATTAAATGATAAAAAAAGATACAGTAGACTTGTCTCTACAGTTTTTAGATTAAAACATAGCAATAATAACCTTGCTAAATCTGGTAAAATTAGTGGATGGAACTAGATCATTTCCAAACTAACCAACAATGCTATATTTTTTAAAAAATGATGATTTATTTTCCTGGGGGAAGCCAACAACAAAACTTTCAAGTTAAATTTATCAAAGAAACCTGGGAAGTGCCAGAACTTGTAGTTATAGTGGTTAAAAAGAGATAACAACATAAATGTTATAATTCAAAATGAACTTTCTGTAATAGCCTATAGTATTTGCCAACTGCCATGGATATAAATATTACAAACAGTGTGCTATTTAAAAGCAAAATGATTTTTTTTTCTTTTTGAAATTAACTTCCTTTTCTCTACTATTAATAGGATTTTCAAACATTTATCAATACATTTTTATTTAAAGATCTGAAACTCGCTGCTCTTAAAAGAAAAGCAATCTATGTTGAGTTAAAAATTAATGTGGATAGGTAAAGTCATATTTATTTATGTATAAATAGTGGTATCAAACATACTTAATAGACAATATTGTGTATAGGCTTATGATTTTTGATGACTAGGTAATAACAGTAAATCTAGATATTTTCCCAAATAAAAAGTGAAATCATCCTTTGTTTTTAATAATTCACAAGACAATTATTTACCAACTTTACAATGGTCTACCTATCTATCTACTAATCTAGATAAACAGATATTTCCTCATGATGGTTAATTTTATGTGTTAGCTAAAAGGTTTTTTTTTTTTTTTTCCATGAGATCAACATTTAAATTTGTGGACTTTGAGTAAGGCAGATTGCCCTAGGCAACATGGATTTATCCAATCAATCGAAAGCTTGGATAGAAAAACAAAAACAAAACCACAATTTGGGTCCTTGAGAAGAACATGAAGGAATTCTCTAGCAGGTTGCCATCAAATTTCATTACATAACCAGCTCTCCTGAATCTGCAGCAATCAGCCACACTGCTGATTTTGGACTTGCCAGCCAACATGATTATGTAGGCCAATTCCTTTAAATAAATGGGTAGATGATGATGATGATGATAGATGATAGATAGATATAGATAGATAGATAGATAGATAGATAGATAGATAGATAGATGATAGATAATAGATAGATGATAGATACATAGATACATAGATAGATAAATAAAGCTGACCCTTCGACAATGTAGGGATTAAGGGCACTGACATTCCCTATTATGGTAATAAAACCCATGTATAGCATTTGACTTTCCCAAAACTTAACTACCAATAGTCTATTGTTGACTGTAAGACTTAACAATAAACAGTTGATGAATACGTATCTTGTAAATGTGTTATATACTGTATTCTTACACCAAAGTGAGCTAAAGAAAAGAAAATGTTACTAAGAAAATCATTAGTAAAGAGAAAATATATTTACAGTAATGTACTATAGAAGTGGACCTGTGCAGTCCAAACCCATGTAGTTCAAGGGTTGTCACATACACTACTAATTTTTATCTCTCTGGAAAACCCCAGCTATTACAGTCTCCAAAATCAATGTGATTGAAATGATGTGTATTTATTTATTTATAAGGACTATTTATTTATTTGGTAGAAAAAGAGCACAAGCAGGGAGAGGCAGAGGGAGAGAGAGAGGCAAGCTCTCTGCTGAGCAAGGAGCCTGATGCAGGGCTCAATCCCAGGACACTGGGATCATGACCTGAGACCAAGGAAAACACTTAATAGACTGAGCCACCAAGGCGCCCCAAAATGATGTGTATTTATAAACCCATCATCTCTGACCTTAAAGTACCAACATAAGTGATTACAGCTTGAACAAAAATTCAATCACAATGCCATAGAAAGAATTTCTAGATAAATTTCTTAGATCAAAAAGGTTATTTCTCATCGTATGTATAGTATCATAAAAAATAATCTGACCTTCACAATAAAGGAGGTTCCACCACTTTATCATGACGAATGTTGTGCTATATTAAGCTAGTTTTTATTTTTCTCCAAATTTGATTTTAATAGATTTCAGTTACAACTTTCATTAGTCTGGATATAATATGCTATGTTGTGTTAATAAGCTACTCTTAAGACCAATGGCTTATGAAAATAACATTTAGTTCTACCTTGTGCTAAATGTCCATGGTGAAACGAATATGCATCTCTGCTCCAAAATATCTTCCTCAAGATCCAGGCTGAAGAAGTGTACACTCTCTGGGACATGCCAATTGCTTGACAGGAGAAAAAAAAAAAAAAAAGAGATAAAGGTTAACTGTGAGTTTAAAGCTTTAGGAGTGACACATATTACCTCCACACAAATTTTATTGGCTAAAATGATTTATAGGACCTCTCCTGATTTCAAACTCCAAGGATATACAATTCTCTTTCTGGGTGGATCATCACAAATCACAATGACTAAGTCTGAGATAATTGGGCAGGGATAGAAGGATTGTCCTTCTGCAGAAAAAGTCACTACAAATTACATTGCCAACATTGACATTGAAAGGGTGCAGCAGTATAATCCTACCGAAGAGGAGCAGCAAATGTTTTGTACAGCAATACCAGATCATACATACTCCGTGTCAACCTAGTACACAGAACTATGCAGATTGTCAACAGACGGAAGTAATGCTATTTTTAAAAAGATTTTATTTAATTATTCATGAGAGACAGAGATACTGGCAGACAGAGGGAGAAGCAGACTTCCTGTGGGGAGCCTGAGGCAGGACTCCATCCCAGGACCCTGGGATCAAGACCTGAACTAAACTCAGACGCTCAACCACTGAGCCACCCAGATGCTCCTCAAATAATGCTATTTTAAAGTCTACTGTAATCAATAACCTCCATTTCGCATAATGTTGCAATTGCTTACATTCCTCAATTGAAATACTTTTTTCTTAAGAAGTTTGAAAAGAAGATGAGATGGAGGAGCAGGACTTGAAGGTACAAATAATTAGAAGGAAAAATAAGAAGAAAAGGAAATAAAAAGAGAAATCAAGGTTTACAAATAAAATTCTTATCAGTACTATTCTTATTTCTCACAAATCAGTGATGTAAATCTTAAAAAGAATCAACATTTGCTGTAAGAGAATAAATTTTGATAGCATTGTAGTCAAAACTTTTATTTAAAAATACACAAAATAATTCATAGATAATATTTATATAAAGTTTTGTAGTGAAATAACATCATGATTTCCATTTTTGTTATAGTGAAGTTTTGTAAAATACACTGTTTTTTCTAGAAATAAAGATGTGTGTGTGTGAGGAATCTTTTTCTCTTCCTATGGCTTCAATCGAATTGTGAATCTTATCAACTATCCAAAATGGTTTTACGGGAGATGATGGGAAAATGCACATGTTTTAGAATGACATGGATGTGAGTTGCAGTCTTGACTCAGAATAGTAGCTAGTGGTTATAGGCTTAATAATTATGCATTCTGAATTTAATTTAATGTTTAAAAATGGTGATAATCATATTTAGATTATGTATAGATTCTTACTGTTTATTTTGTCATAACTTCTCTTATCAGGATACTTTTTTCTGGCCTGATTAAAACACTATTAAAGGAAATTATTTCACAAGAAATAAATATATGATTTCATCTGCATTGTTTTAACTGAAATTAATACTAATTGAACTTTTTGCCTCCTTTTTAATAATATCCATTTCAAATGTGTTTATGCAAGTTAAGATTCTATAGATTTGCTAATTAAAACCATGAGCAAGTTAAGGAAACATGTTTGAGAATTCTAGGAATGTTTATGGGGACCTTGTACTAAGTATCTACAATGTAAATTAACCATATACTTTGTTTCTAATTTGCTGTAAATTGAAAGCTAAAGTGCCATCTCTTCCATATCATTTTTTTTCTTGCAATCATTTACTTAGCAGTGATAGATGAAGCATTTGCTTGTCTTGAATAGCATGCTATACATCTATTTTAATGAATTTTAGCCATCAACTTAATTGATAGTTTCAAGTAGAGGGATAGATTTATTCCCACAATGAATAAAACTACTTAACATTTGCAGCCTGTATAAATTATGTTAACACTTCTATTGGCTCTCCATTTCAGCCTAATATACTGCTAATTTTAAAAGAAATCAATCAAACAATATATAATATATCACTAGACCACAGTTTCTATATAAAGCAGAGTACATTTTTTTTATAATACTTTAAAACTATGTGTTAAATGATTTTGCCAGGAGCCTTCACTGAACCAAGGAGCTTTTGACTTGTCTGATGTATATCTCTGTGGGCTCCCTTTATCATTTTTTACTTTAGACTATTTGTCTTTCCCTGGCATCCCACCTGTACAAGTGAGATGTCTCTATTGTAATAATTTATTATATAGAGTTTCAGAAAATTTGTCTTCTAATTAGAAATGTAAAGGATTCTAACCCATATGGTTGATTATAGAGAATAAAATGCAAAGAAAGTGAAAATCAAATATTGATATATGAACATACATGTAAAAACGTTTTCTAGTATTAGTTTAAACCCCCAGTCAAATATCATAGATCCAGTACACCTCACGTGATCTAGCACTTATATAAGGAAATACTATGGTTTGTAATATATATAAAATATAATCATTTCTGTATGTTAATATTCTTTAGATTACTAAATCATGTGAGTTATTTACTTTTGCTATATTACTAAAGATGTATTATTTTATTTTTATGAGAAACCATCGCCACTGAATAATTGATTCTTAAATACATTAGAATTAACATGCTGCATAGAGGCAGCAGTTTTATAGTAAAAATTGCACTGATAATTTACTATAATATTTGATTACATGATATTATATTGCCCTATAAGCATTCATTTTTAAGTGAAATTATGTGACTATTCTATTTTTCTTTCTGTAATACTGTTTTCTTCTAATGAAACTGCACTAAAATTTACAAATTGAATGCCTTGCTTTATTTTAATGGGTTTAAAGGAAATACAAAAAAACAGGGAAACCATAGAGTGATGATCTAGACTTAATACTAATACTATAAAATTAAGATACATTTTATGAAACATCATTTAATTCAATTTCATTTCCACAAAGAGTTGTGTAAAAGAATGGATCAAAAAGTACAACCTACTGAAGGATAGCAAATTCATCTAAGATCTAAACATAAGTTGCAACGTTAACTGTATTAGATAAAATCTGACATATATATTATTTTTAAAAATATTTTATTTATTCATTCATGAGATACAGAGAGAGAGAGAGAGAGAGAGAGAGAGGAAGAGACACAGGCAGAGGGAGAAGCAGGCTCCATGCAGGGAGCCCAATGTGAGACTCGATCCCGGGATCCCAGGATCACACCCTGGGCCAAAGGCAGGCACTAAACCGCTGAGCCACCCAGGGATCCCCAGACATACATATTATTTATTCCACGTGATGCCATTAAGTGACCTCTTTTAAAATGCCCTGAACAAGTATAATAGTCTTGTCTGACTTGATAGCCATGATTTAAAGATGAGACCAGTCAGCATAGCTGAGTTTTATTTTTTTGTTTTCAGATATGTTCAGTTACATAGGTGTACATGTGGGTAGCCGGAGTTGAATCCAAGTTTGGGATTTTTACTGATTTTGTACAGGGACTTGAGGAAGTGATAAGTATGTTGAGGTTTTATATGAGGCAAGTCTTTCACAGTTGGACAGAATCTCAGGTGGGTCTTTAGAGAAGTAAAAACTTAATGATGATTGTCGGTACAAAGAGGAGATACTTCAGCACTGTAGTAAACTATCCCCAAATTTATTGCCACTAAATTCCTATGCATTCTTCTTATCAACCAGAACACTGAAAAAGGCAGAGTGGGGATTCCTTGTATCAGCTCTGTGATCTCTGCAGCCCCAGGCTGAAGAATCAGAGTGTGTGTGTGTGTGTGTGTGTGTGTAATAATCTGAAGGCTCATGCACTCACTTGTCTGACTCTTGACACTATCCAACTGGGGCCTCAGTTTCTCTCTTCAAAGGCATTGGATTGTGAAATCTTCTCAAGAGATAGTTTGGTCTCTTCTTACCGCATGATACTTAGTTCCAAAGACAAGCACTCCAAGATAGAAAAGGAATCCCAATAACTATTTATGATATAACCTTGGAAGTTATGCAGCATCACTTTTGCCATGTTCTTTTTTTCAATTTTTTTTTGCCTAAAACTTTATCTTTTTAGAGCAATTTTAGGTTCACAGAAAAATTGAAAGAAGGGTATAGAGATTTCCTGTATACCCTCTAAACCACACCTTCATAGCCTCCTGCATTATCAACATCCCTTTCAGAGTGATACATTTGTTACAACTTATGAACCTAGGGACGCCTGTGTGGCTCAGCAGTTGAGCATCTGCCTTTGGCCCAGGGTGTGGTCCCGGAATCCTAGGATCGAGTCCCACATCGAGCTCCCTGCATGGAGCCTGCTTCTCCCTCTGCCTGCGTCTCTGCCTCTCTCTCTCTCTGCCTCTCATGAATAAATAAGTGAAATCTTAAAAAAAGCAAACAACTAATGAACCTACATTGACTTATCATTATCACCCAAAGTCTGCAGTTGATATGGTTCACACAATCTTGTACAAAATTCATGTTGCCCATGAGTTTTGAAAAATGTATAATGGCATCTATCCACCATTATAGCACCCTACAGAATTGTTTCACTCCCCCAAAGTCCTCCATGGTGTGCCTATTAATCCTACTTTATCTACCTCTGATCCCTTACGTGTATTCTTAGTTTTGCCTTTCATAAAATGTAATATAATTGGAATCATATGGTATGTAGCCTTTCTAGACTGGTTTCTTTCACTTAGTAATGTGAATTTAAAGTTTCTGCATGTCTTTTCCTGGTTTGATAGCTCATTTCTTTTTAGTGCCTTATAATATTCCACTGTCTGGATGTACCACAGTTTATTCATTTACTCACTTACCGAAATACATCTTTGTTATATTTTAGTTTTATAAAGTGTGAATAAAACTGCTATAAATATTTGTGTGCAAGTTTTGGGGTAGATAATAAGTTTATAATTCATTTGGGTAAATATCAAAATGCATGATTTTAGGAGCATATGGTAAGAAAATGTTTAGTTTTGTGAGTAACTGCCAAACTGTCCTCCAAAGTGCCATACCATTTTGCATTCCCACCAGCAATGAGCTCCTGTTCCACAACTCACCAGCATTTGATAGTGTCATTATTTTGAATTTAGCCATTCTAACACGTGTGAAGAGTAGTATCTCACTACTGTTTTCACTTGCATTTTCTGATAACATATGATGTAAAGCATCTTTCCATATGTTTATTTGCCTTCTTTGCATCTTTGGAGAGTGTCTGTTAAGCCTTCTGATCACTTTTCAATAGGACTGTTTCCTAATTCTTCAGTTTTAAGATTTTTAAAATATATTTTGGTTAATAGTTCTATATCACAGTCCTTTTTTTTTTTTTTTTATTGGTGTTCAATTTACTAACATACAGAATAACACCCAGTGCCCGTCACCCATTCACTCCCACCCCCCGCCCTCCTCCCCTTCTACCACCCCTAGTTCGTTTCCCAGAGTTAGCAGTCTTTACGTTCTGTCTCCGTTTCTGATATTTCCCACACATTTCTTCTCCCTTCCCTTATTTTCCCTTTCACTATTATTTATATTCCCCAAATGAATGAGAACATATAATGTTTGTCCTTCTCCGACTGACTTACTTCACTCAGCATAATACCCTCCAGTTCCATCCACGTTGAAGCAAATGGTGGGTATTTGTCATTTCTAATGGCTGAGGAATATTCCATCGTATACATAAACCACATCTTCTTTATCCATTCATCTTTCGTTGGACACCGAGGCTCCTTCCACAGTTTGGCTATCGTGGCCATTGCTGCTAGAAACATCGGGGTGCAGGTGTCCCGGCGTTTCATTGCATTTGTATCTTTGGGGTAAATCCCCAACAGTGCAATTGCTGGGTCGTAGGGCAGGTATATTTTTAACTGTTTGAGGAACCTCCACACAGTTTTCCAGAGTGGCTGCACCAGTTCACATTCCCACCAACAGTGTAAGAGGGTTCCCTTTTCTCCGCATCCTCTCCAACATTTGTGGTTTCCTGCCTTGTTAATTTTCCCCATTCTCACTGGTGTGAGGTGGTATCTCATTGTAGTTTTGATTTGTATTTCCCTGATGGCAAGTGATGCAGAGCATTTTCTCATATGCATGTTGGCCATGTCTATGTCTTCCTCTGTGAGATTTCTGTTCATGTCTTTTGCCCATTTCATGATTGGATTGTTTGTTTCTTTGGTGTTGAGTTTAATAAGTTCTTTATAGATCTTGGAAACTAGCCCTTTATCTGATATGTCATTTGCAAATATCTTCTCCCATTCTGTAGGTTGTCTTTGAGTTTTGTTGACTGTATCCTTTGCTGTGCAAAAGCTTCTTATCTTGATGAAGTCCCAATAGTTCATTTTTGCTTTTGTTTCTTTTGCCTTCGTGGATGTATCTTGCAAGAAGTTACTATGGCCGAGTTCAAAAAGGGTGTTGCCTGTGTTCTTCTCTAGGATTTTGATGGAATCTTGTCTCACATTTAGATCTTTCATCCATTTTGAGTTTATCTTTGTGTATGGTGAAAGAGAGTGGTCTAGTTTCATTCTTCTGCATGTGGATGTCCAATTTTCCCAGCACCATTTATTGAAGAGACTGTCTTTCTTCCAATGGATAGTCTTTCCTCCTTTATTGAATATTAGTTGCCCATAAAGTTCAGGGTCCACTTCTGGATTCTCTCTTCTGTTCCACTGATCTATGTGTCTGTTTTTGTGCCAGTACCACACTGTCTTGATGACCACAGCTTTGTAGTACAACCTGAAATCTGGCATTGTGATGCCCCCAGATAGGGTTTTCTTTTTTAAAATTCCCCTGGCTATTAGGGGTCTTTTCTGATTCCACACAAATCTTAAAATAATTTGTTCTAACTCTCTGAAGAAAGTCCATGGTATTTTGATAGGGATTGCATTAAACGTGTATATTGCCCTGGGTAACATTGACATTTTCACAATATTAATTCTGCCAATCCATGAGCATGGAATATTTTTCCATCTCTTTGTGTCTTCCTCAATTTCTTTCAGAAGTGTTCTATAGTTTTGAGGGTATAGATCCTTTACATCTTTGGTGAGGTTTATTCCTAGGTATCTTATGCTTTTGGGTGCAATTGTAAATGGGATTGACTCCTTAATTTCTCTTTCTTCAGTCTCATTGTTAGTGTATAGAAATGCCACTGACTTCTGGGCATTGATTTTGTATCCTGCCACGCTACCGAATTGCTGTATGAGTTCTAGCAATCTTGGGGTGGAGACTTTTGGGTTTTCTATGTAGAGTATCATGTCATCGGCGAAGAGGGAGAGTTTGACTTCTTCTTTGCCAATTTGAATGCCTTTAATGTCTTTTTGTTGTCTGATTGCTGAGGCTAGGACTTCCAGTACTATGTTGAACAGCAGTGGTGAGAGTGGACATCCCTGTCTTGTTCCTGATCTTAGGGGAAAGGCTCCCAGTGCTTCCCCATTGAGAATGATATTTGCTGTGGGCTTTTCATAGATGGCTTTTAAGATGTCGAGGAATGTTCCCTCTATCCCTACACTCTGAAGAGTTTTGATCAGGAATGGATGCTGTATTTTGTCAAATGCTTTCTCTGCATCCAATGAGAGGATCATATGGTTCTTGGTTTTTCTCTTGCTGATATGATGAATCACATTGATTGTTTTACGGGTGTTGAACCAGCCTTGTGTCCCAGGGATAAATCCTACTTGGTCATGGTGAATAATTTTCTTAATGTACTGTTGGATCCTATTTATATCACAGTCCTTTAGCATATATATCTTTTGTAAATTTCTTCTTGTATGTGGCTTGCCTTATTCTCTCTCCCTCCCCCTCTTTTTTTTATTTTTTATTTTTTTTGTATTTTTTTTAAATTTTTATTTATTTATGATAGTCACAGAGAGAGAGAGAGAGAGGCAGAGACACAGGCAGAGGGAGAAGCAGGCTCCATGCACCGGGAGCCCGACGTGGGATTCGATCCCGGGTCTCCAGGATCGCGCCCTGGGCCAAAGGCAGGCACCAAACCGCTGCGCCACCCAGGGATCCCTTTTTTAAAAGTAGGCTCCGTGCTGGGCCTACTTAAAACAGGACCTGAGATCAAGATCTGAAATGACATCAAGAGTCATACTCTCAACTGACTGAGCCACTCAGATATCCCTGTATTATTCTCTTGATATTGTATTTACAGAGCAGAAGTTTTAATTTTAAGTTCAGTTTATTATTTTTTCTCATAATCATGCCTTTTGTGTTTTATCTAAAAAGTCATTATTATACCTAAGGTGATCTAGGTTTTGTACTATGTTTACTTCTAGAGTTCTAAAGTTTTGTGTTTTACATTGATATCTGTGATCCACTTGGAGTTCATTGTTCCAAAGGGTGTAAGATCTATTTCTAGATTAAACTTCTTTGCTATTGTTTCATGTGGATCTATAGTGTTGCAGTACCATCTGTTGAAAAGACTGTCTTTTCTCCCTTGTATTGCCTTTGCTATTTTACCAAAGTTCAATTAACTATATTATTTTTTGGGGCTCTCCATTCTGTTCCATTGATCTGTTTGTCTATTCTTTTGCTAATACCTCACTGTTTAGATTACTGTAGCTTTATAGTAAGTCTTAAAGCTGGGTGTGTCAGTCCACCAATTTTTTCTACTTTTTTAATGTGGTGTTGGCTATTCTGGGATTTTTGCCTTTCCTATAACCTTTTGAATTAGTTTTTCAATATCCACAAAGTAGATTGCTGGGATTTTTGTTGGGATTGCATTGAATCTATAGATCAAATGTGAAGAACTGATATCATGTTAACCTTGTCTTCTTATCCATGAAAGTGAAATATAGCTTCATCTATATAGCTGTTTTTTTGATTCTGTTCTTCTGAGTTTATATTTTTCTTCACATAGATCTTGCACATATTTTGTTATACTCATGCTTGAGAATTAGGATGTAACATGTTCAGATTCAAGCATTGCTCTGTGTACCACATAAAGCCTCATTCTTTCCATTCCTTATTTAGTCAGTTTGGTATATTACTTTTTCCAAAAATGTGCTTATTTCATTTTAATTTTCAAGTTACTTAGCAAACATTTTTGACAATAGTATCATATTAATTTCATCTGTCCTGTATTTATATTTATATATTGTTTTATCCATAATATTATTCTCTATATTCATTTTGCTCACCATTTTTCTTTTGCTAGACATTTTCCTTCTTCTCAAACCATTCTCCAAGTTATGGTCTGAGTGGTTGTTAAATAAATATATTTTTATATGTTATATATTTATATGTTAAATATATATAAATATCGATTATTCCATTTATTTTATCAAGATCCTTCAGTGTTTTCTCAATATATTAAGAGTAAAGCCCTATATCACATTCCACACTTTCATTATAAGGCTCTTATTTAAGTATGAAAAGTTTCTAGACCAAAAAATTATTCAGATATATCTACTTGTGTCTGTGTCTGTGTGTGTGTTGTAGGATTTTAGACCCGTTACTACCCTATGTAGAAAATACGTTTTCTCTTCTGGAACTATTTCTCTGTCTTTCCTCATTCTCTTTATCTGGACTTTATTATCCTTTCTGTAATTACACAACATCTTTATTTTGATACCACAGAAATCATTACATTATATTCTAATTTTGTATTAAATTGATTGCATCTCCTGGATGACTGACTATAAATTCAATTAGAGCTCTGTAACAGTGATCACTTTGTCTCAAAATTTAGCAGAGTTCCTGTAAAATGTAATCACTCAATAAATATTGGATGGAAGTGTCATTGATTATAACAGCATACTGTATAAATATTTTACTGTATTTGTGTTCAAAGATGAACTAAGAGTGAGGAGAGAAGTGAACAAGGAGTGAGAACTCCTGAATTATATAGTTTTGCCTCTTGTAATTCGAAAGCTGTAAAATGTACAAAATCACTTACATTATAACACTCTATGAAGCTATATTCTTATGTATAAAAAGACAAGTTGAACTAGACAATTTTTCCAACATAAAATAGGCTTGACAGAGAGAACCAATTTTCCCTCTGGAAAAATGTTTTTCATTTCCATACCTAAAAACAGAGAAAACTTCACTGTCTTGCAACTATATTGTTAGAATGGTATAAATATGCTAATTTCATATATTAAAAATTCTGTCTTAATACTAGAAATTATGAATATTTACTTGATGACATAATATTTTGCAAGCTTGTCTAGTATTAAGTGAGGTATCTCTTACTAATATAAATTTATAAATTATATTTTTATTTTTTTTATTTTTATTTTTTTTTTTAAAGATTTTATTTATTTATTCATGATAGTCACAGAGAGAGAGAGAGAGAGAGAGAGAGAGGCAGAGACACAGGCAGAGGGAGAAGCAGGCTCCATGCACCGGGAGCCCGACGTGGGATTCGATCCCGGGCCTCCAGGATCGCGCCCTGGGCCAAAGGCAGGCGCCAAACCGCTGCGCCACCCAGGGATCCCTATAAATTATATTTTTAAATGCCCTTTCTTTGGGAAAAAAATACTAGAGACAATGCTAACAATTAACAATTACTTAGATTAGCTCCCATGTCAAATTCTGGGTTTTGGTGGAAGAAATAATATGATGTGTAGCTTCATCAGAACCACTTTTGGCAAAGCTGTTGCCTACAAAAAAGGTATGTACTTACCAGAATAAAGGGGAGATAACACTAAGAAATTTTAAAAAATACATCAATTTGAAAAATCAACATACATATTCCTTTCCTTTTTTAAAGATTTTATTTATTTATTCATGAAAGGCAGAGAGAGAGAGAGAGAGAGAGAGAGAGAGAGAGAGAGGTAGAGACATAGGCAGAGAGAGAAGAAGACTCTCTGCAGGAGCCCAATGTGGGACTTGATCCCAAACCCCAGGATCATGCCCTGAGTCAGATGAGGCAGATGCTCAATCTCTGAGCCACCCAGGCATCCCAACATATTCCTTTCAATTAAATATTAGTTATTCCAAAGTAATGTGTTTGCTATATTGGTAAATTACTAAGATATTGTGACTTTTGGTGGAATTGTACTTTTTTTCTTAGCTCTGTCTTTCCCAAATCCAAATCCAAATGGTCTTCAAGTGTTATCTAGAAGACAAAGAAAGACAAGAAGAGGAGGAACAGAAAAAAAAAAAAAAAAAGAAAAAGGAAACGAAAACCTGATTTCTCTTTCTCCTGCTTCTCTCTTCTGTGCCTTTTCTTATTCAAGTAATAAAAATTTGGAGAAGAACAGTAAATTTATATGTTCTGTTTTGATTTATCCACCTTTATTTTGAGGTCTGTCTTCTTGGCTCTAGCTATTCTTGTTGTGAATATAAATAAAGGAAACCTTATTTGAAATGGAGTCAGGAAGCCCTGAAGGTGGTCGTTTTAAGTGTTTCCTCTTCAATGGGATTCATAAAAAAGACTTTGACAGGTACTCTAGTACACCAGTTCTGATAAATTTAAGATCATAACATTGAACTAAGTAGGAATTTCCACAACTTTAACAGAAAACTGATTGCTTTACTGTTTTGTTTTCCAGGTTTAAAGGAACTCTTTTTGGGCAGCCCGGGTGGCTCAGTGGTAGCACCGCCTTCAGCCCAGGGCCTGATCCTAGAGTCCTGGAATCGAGTCCCACATCATGGAGCCTGCTTCTCCCTCTGCCTATGTCTCTGCCTCTCTCTGTGTCTCTCATGAATAAATAAATGAAATCTTTAAAAAAAATAAAAAGGGATCTATTTTTTCTTCTTTAAGCAATCTATAATTTACTGCAATTTGGTAAAGTATATCTTTACCACAAAGTTTGAAGAATTTATCTCTTCCTCCTTACCAGATTCCTCCAAAATTCTGAAACCTTATCAAATATTCTTATTTTTCATGAGAATGTGTCTATTCGCATAAATTCAATAAAAATCTCTTCCTCTTAAAACAGGATGTGGAATACCCGTTGCCCCTGCTTCTTTTAGTCTACAGCTGATACAAAGGAGACATACTTCAATATTGTAAAGACCTATCTCTGTTGAAAATAATCATGCTTTGATAGAGCAATTGTTTCACAGTGTGATCCTGGGAACATCATTTTTGCAACTCATACTTTAGATATTGGAAAAGACATCTCTAGAAAAAACTTCTTTTGACCCTGCTGGAAAGACCCCTGTCAGCTACGGTTTATCAACCCTTGTCCTGCCAAACTCTAGGGAACAAACTTTTGGATTCACATGTTATATCTAAAGAAAAGTACCAAATCCTGGCTGGTCCTGCACACCAGCTGGTGACCTGAAGGTAAAGATTTCCAGGAACTGAAGACGTACAACAACAACAGGAGAGCTTTCCTGAGATGATCAGATCAGGACTCTCTTGCTACTTTCTTGCTGCTGCTTCTTACTTGGTTTTTCTCCTCTTTCTCTTGGAGAGACAATGCTCTTATCAACAAATTTTAGTCTATTGCAAAGGAGAGAAATGTCTCTGACTGTTGGATCTGTCACCAGAAACTCTGATCTGTTCACAGTGGCAGAGACCCTTTGGTATTTCCTGTAGCTAATGTCTCTTTAGTCCTAAATGGCAATGCTGTTTATACATGCAAGCTTATGGGTGTTACCTATTAGGTTAGGTTGTTACAACCTGGTGTTCTCACACCATGTTTCAACCTTTCCCCAGTCTAACCAGACTAGTTCAACTAAACACCGCCACTGTTGCTGTTTGACCCTTGTTCCTACACATTCTTTTCTTTATCTAAATATGATCTGTTCCCCTGTACCCAAGGGAGATACAAATGAGTTTATACTTCTCTGTGAGGTTTTTATTTTTTTAATTTTTTTTTGTTTTTTCTCTCTGAGGCTTTTAGAAAAGACCTCTTTAAGAAGGGACAGGCTTTCAGAATGTTATCTCAACTCCTCTGACTCATGGCTTTAAAGGGTAGATCATGAAATTCCAGCTAACGAATCTATCAAACCAGACCTCAGCTGGAAACCTTATAGTCCACTGGGTTTCACGTTTGTTTAAGGTCGACTGCATTTGGAGGGCATGGGAATGTTAAGAGAGCTAACAAATCAGAGGTCTATGCTTACTGGAACTTTACTGTCCCTGTTAACATCCATACCAAATCAGAAGCTTCCCATTAGTTCATTCTCTTGAACATCCCTGGCCACTGTAAACAGGAACTCCCAAGATGCATACATGACTCTAGATTTGTTTCCCTAAGGAGAGCCCTTCTCCCATTGATTGGATTAAATACCAAGGACATGCATGAGAAGAAATCTCTCCATAATGTTAGGAGAGCTAGCCCATTCCACAGCCAAAGCAATAGCAGGTAAAGTGCTAGGTAAGCACTTGACTCATTGGCTAAAGTAATTTTGCATAGTCACGTTGCCCAAGATTATCTGCTTGTTGAATAAGAAATCATTTGTGTATAGTGATACCACCTGCTGTACATGGATAAATTTCTCTGAATAGGAAGAAACCTAATTGCATAAAATCAGAGATCAAGCACATTGGCTAAAACAAAATCCAGATAATACATGGTTTTGACCTATGCAACTGGTTACTTTCAGACTTGGAGCTCTGGCTTAGGACTATTAGCCAAATTGGGGCCATTATTCTGTTCCTTGTCTTATTTTGTATAATCAATTGTATTTTTTTAAAGTAAACTCTGCCTGTAACATGGGGCTCGAACACATGACCTCAAGATCAAAAGCCACATGCTTTATCTACTGAGCCAGCCAGGTACCCCTGTTAATCAATTTTAAATGTTGTGCTTGTTGCCTGCCAAACCACTGCAGAAGTAATGCACCAAGCAGGGTGATGCTAGCTAAGGGCTTTGTGATGATCTCCAATGCTTACAATCTTGATAAGATATAAATGTTCAGTGGACAATCCCTAAGAATCCTTCCTCCTACCCTTCTTAATTACACAGATACGGCCTCCACAATTTCCATTCTATACACTTTTCCTTACATGGAAAAATGACAATCAGGAAAAGTCCTTCCTGGCACTGGGGGGGACAAACCACTAAATGTGGTAAACCCACCTTATCAGTGATGTTTTTGAGGAAAGATCTTGATCAAAAAGGAAAAGTGTGAAAATAAAGGAAAGTTCATTAAAAATGAAATTGGGATGATCTGAAGGCTGATTCTCATGCACATACTACTTATTGCTGCCTGCATAACCAGGAGGAAGAAGGAAGAATTATTTTGACAAAGAGGACATTCTTCATTTAGAAATTTCATCTCCTGCTTTAAGAGAAAGAAGGAAGCTCCCTCCCTACCCCAAGAACAACACACTAACCACAGCTGTCAGCCAATGAGAAACCTTCACAAACTCAAACTTTTGTTCTTTTCCCGTGAACTTTTGTTCAAAACAATCCTCAATTTTTTTTTAATTTTTATTTATTTATGATAGTCATACAGAGAGAGAGAGAGAGAGAGGCAGAGACACAGGCAGAGGGAGAAGCAGGCTCCATGCACCGGGAGCCTGACGTGGGATTCGATCCCGGGTCTCCGGGATCGCGCCCTGGGCCAAAGGCAGGCGCCAAACCGCTGCGCCACCCAGGGATCCATGACGAATCTAATAAAAGCTGATCTTGTCTTTGTCCCTTCCGATTTGCCAATGGTTCACCATAGCTTGCAAGTCCCAGATTGCAATTCCTCTGCTATTCCTGAATAAACTCAATCTCCTGGTAAAATAGCTGGTTATTTTATTTTATTTTTTTTAAGATGTATTTACTTAGAGGGGAGGGGCGAGATGGCGGAAGAGCAGGGTCCCCAAATCACCTGTCCCCACCAAATTACCTAGAAAACCTTCAAATTTTCCTGAAAATCTATGAATTCGGCCTGAGATTCAAAGAGAGAACACCTGGAACGCTACAGTGAGAAGAGTTCGCGTGTCTATCCAGGTAGGAAGACGGGGAAAAAGAAAGAAACAAAGGCCTCCAAGGGGGAGGGGCCCGCGAGGAGCCGGGCTGAGGCCGGGGCGAGTGTCCCCAGGACAGGAGAGCCCCGTCCCGGAGGAGCAGGAGCTGCACCGACCTTCCCGGGGGAAAGGGGCTCGCGGGGAGGTGGAGCAGGACCCGGGAGGGCGGGGATGCCCTCGGGCTCCCGGGGACACTAACAGACACCTGCGCCCCGGGAGAGTGCGCCGAGCTCCCTAAGGGCTGCAGCGCGCACGGGGGACCCGGAGCAGCTCGGGGGGCTCGGGGGGCGGCTCCGCGGAGGGGGCTGCGGGGCGGGAGCGCGAATCCACCAGCGCAGGCCCCGGAGCACAGGGCGCCGGGACACAGCCCAGGATCCGGCCTCCCTCGGGACAGGCAGAGGCCGGGAGGGCCCAGGACAGCAAGGACGCTCCTGCCCCGAGCTGAGCAGATCCGCGGCCCCGGCCCGAGCCTCCAGGCCCTGCAGACGGAGTTCCTGCCGGAGCTGAATCCAGGTGTCCAGAGCTGCCCCGCCACTGGGGCTGTTCCTCCTGCGGCCTCACGGGGTAAACAACCCCCACTGAGCCCTGCACCAGGCAGGGGCAGAGCAGCTCCCCCAAGTGCTAACACCTGAAAATCACAACAGGCCCCTCCCCCAGAAGACCAGCGAGACGGACCAGTTCCAGGGGAAGTCAAGGGACTTAAAGTACACAGAAGCAGAAGATACTCCCCCGTCGGTTTTTTGTTTTTTGTTTTGTTTTGTTTCATTTTGTTTTGTTTTAATTTGTTTCCTTCCCCCACCTTTTTTTTCCTTTCTTTTTCTTTCTCTTTTTCTTCTTTTTTTTTCTTCCTTTTTTCTTTTTTCTCTCTTTTCTTTCCTTCTTTCTCGCCTCTCTTTTTCTCTTTTTCCCAATACAACTCGCTTTTGGCCACTCTGCACTGAGCAAAATGACTAGAAGGAAAACCTCACCTCAAAAGAAAGAATCAGAAACAGTCCTCTCTCCCATACAATTACAAAATCTGGATTACAATTCAATGTCAGAAAGCCAATTCAGAAGCACTATTACACAGCTACTGGTGGCTCTAGAAAAAAGCATAAAGGACTCAAGAGACTTCATGACTGCAGAATTTAGAGCTAATCAGGCAGAAATTAAAAATCAATTGAATGAGATGCAATCCAAACTAGAAGTCCTAAGGACGAGGGTTAACGAGGTGGAAGAACGAGTAAGTGACCTAGAAGACAAGTTGATGGCAAAGAGGGAAACTGAGGAAAAAAGAGACAAACAATTAAAAAACCATGAAGATAGATTAAGGGAAATAAACGACAGCCTGAGGAAGAAAAACCTACGTTTAATTGGGGTTCCCGAGGGCGCCGAAAGGGACAGAGGGCCAGAATATGTATTTGAACAAATTCTAGCTGAAAACTTTCCTAATCTGGGAAGGGAAACAGGCATTCAGATCCAGGAAATAGAGAGATTCCCCCCCTAAAATCAATAAAAACCGTTCAACACCTCGACATTTAATAGTGAAGCTTGCAAATTCCAAAGATAAAGAGAAGATCCTTAAAGCAGCAAGAGACAAGAAATCCCTGACTTTTATGGGGAGGAGTATTAGGGTAACAGCAGACCTCTCCACAGAGACCTGGCAGGCCAGAAAGGGCTGGCAGGATATATTCAGGGTCCTCAATGAGAACAACATGCAACCAAGAATACTTTATCCAGCAAGGCTCTCATTCAAAATGGAAGGAGAGATAAAGAGCTTCCAAGACAGGCAGGAACTGAAAGAATATGTGACCTCCAAACCAGCTCTGCAAGAAATTTTAAGGGGGACTCTTAAAATCCCCTTTTAAGAAGAAGTCCAGTGGAACAATCCACAAAAACAAGGACTGAATAGATATCATGATGACACTAAACTCATATCTGTCAATAGTAACTCTGAACGTGAACGGGCTTAATGATCCCATCAAAAGGCGCAGGGTTTCAGACTGGATAAAAAAGCAGGACCCATCTATTTGCTGTCTACAAGAGACTCATTTTAGACAGAAGGACACCGACAGCCTGAAAATAAAAGGTTGGAGAACCATTTACCATTCGAATGGTCCTCAAAAGAAAGCAAGGGTAGCCATCCTAGCCTCAGCAATCAGACAACAAAAAGACATTAAAGGCATTCAAATTGGCAAAGAAGAAGTCAAACTCTCCCTCTTCGCCGATGACATGATACTCTACATAGAAAACCCAAAAGCCTCCACCCCAAGATTGCTAGAACTCATACAGCAATTCGGTAGCGTGGCAGGCTACAAAATCAATGCCCAGAAATCAATGGCATTTCTATACACTAACAATGAGACTGAAGAAAGAGAAATTAAGGAGTCAATCCCATTTACAATTGCACCCAAAAGTATAAGATACCTAGGAATAAACCTAACCAAAGAGGTAAAGGATCTATACCCTCAAAACTATAGAACACTTCTGAAAGAAATTGAGGAAGCTGCAAAAAGATGGAAAAATATTCCATGCTCATGGATTGGCAGAATTAATATTGTGAAAATGTCAATGTTACCCAGGGCAATATACACGTTTAATGCAATCCCTATCAAAATACCATGGACTTTCTTTAGAGAGTTGGAACAAATCATCTTAAGATTTGTGTGGAATCAGAAAGGACCCCGAATAGCCAGGGGAATTTTAAAAAAGAAAACCATATCTGGGGGCATCACAATGCCAGATTTCAGGGTGTACTACAAAGCTGTGGTCATCAAGACAGTGTGGTACTGGCACAAAAACAGACACATAGATCAATGGTACAGAATAGAGAACCCAGAAGTGGACCCTGAACTTTATGGTCAACTAATATTCAATAAAGGAGGAAAGACTATCCATTGGAAGAAAAACAGTCTTTTCAATAGATGGTGCTGGGAAAATTGGACATCCACATGCAGAAGAATGAAACTAGACCACTCTCTTTCACCATACACAAAGATAAACTCAAAATGGATGAAAGATCTAAATGTGAGACAAGATTCCATCAAAATCCTAGAGGAAAACACAGGCAACACCCTTTTTGAACTCGGCCACAGTAACTTCTTGCAAGATACATCCACGAAGGCAAAAGAAACAAAAGCAAAAATGAACTATTGGGACTTCATCAAGATAAGAAGCTTTTGCACAGCAAAGGATACAGTCAACAAAACTAAAAGACAACCTGCAGAACGGGAGAAGATATTTGCAAATGACATATCAGATAAAGGGCTAGTTTCCAAGATCTATAAAGAACTTATGAAACTCAACACCAAAGAAACAAACAATCCAATCATGAAATGGGCAAAAGACATGAACAGAAATCTCACAGAGGAAGACATAGACATGGCCAACATGCACATGAGAAAATGCTCTGCATCACTTGCCATCAGGGAAATACAAATCAAAACCACAAAGAGATACCACCTCACACCAGTGAGAATGGGGCAAATTAACAAGGCAGGAAACCACAAATGTTGGAGAGGATGCGGAGAAAAGGGAACCCTCCTGCACTGTTGGTGGGAATGTGAACTGGTGCAGCCACTCTGGAAAACTGTGTGGAGGTTCCTCAAAGAGTTAAAAATAGATCTGCCCTAGGACCCAGCAGTTGCTCTGCTGGGGATTTACCCCAAAGATACAGATGCAATGAAACGCCGGGACACCTGCACCCCGATGTTTATAGCAGCAATGTCCACAACAGCAACACTGTGGAATGAGCCTTGGTGTCCATCGAAAGATGAATGGATAAAGAAGCTGTGGTCTATGTATACAATGGAATATTCCTCAGCCATTAGAAATGACAAGTACCCACCATTTGTTTCAATGTGGATGGAACTGGAGGGTATTATGCTGAGTGAAGTAAGTCAGTCGGAGAAGGACAAACATTATATGTTCTCATTCATTTGGGGAATATAAATATTAGTGAAAGGAAATATAAGGGAAGGGAGAAGAAATGTGTGGGAAATATCAGAAAGGGAGACAGAACATAAAGACTCCTAACTCTGGGAAACGAACAGTTAACTAGGGGTGGTGGAAGGGGAGGAGGGCAGAGGGTGGGGGTGAGTGGGTGACGGGCACTGGGGGTTATTCTGTATGTTGGTAAATTGAACTCCAATAAAAAATAAATTTAAAAAAAAGATTTATTTACTTATGTGAGAGAGAGAAAAAAAAGAAAAGGTTGGGGAAGAGGGCAAGAATCTTTGAGCAGACTTCCAGCTGAGCACAGAGCTGGACATGGGGCTGGATCACAACTTATGAGATCATGACCTGAGCCCAAACCAAGACCTGGCTGCTGAACTAACTGAGCCACCCAGGATGCCCCTGGTTATTTTAAAGGTTGGAATTATGTCAAAGTTGTTGTAAACTCCTCATGAAGTCACTAAATTATAGATGATTTCTTTCTGTAGTAGCTGTAAGTTAACTAATCCAAAATTAGATCAAATATCCATTTTATAAATCTTAATGTATTTCTGAAACTGAATATAAATTTATGACACAGTTTAGTTAATTCAGTTAATTTTTCTCACAGGCATATGTATGTAGTCTCAAAGTGTAATTATAGTAACTCATGATTTTTGTGAATAGATATTTCAGAGGGAAATTATACGTCTAATCACTGAGCAAAAGAGCTTTATTCCGAGGACTTAACTCATTGTTTCTTCTTGTGCATATTTGACTATAATGAAATCAAAAAATATAAGTTGATATTTTATAGAATGGCATTTCATTGAATTAATGAATTAATGAATTTCTATTTTTCATAACTAGGAAAATATCATTTCCCAGTTTAATGTATAAAATTGTTTCATGCATAAAATTTGAAGAGAGTAATTTCCAATATCATATTTAAAATGTTATAAAACTATGAACCTGCCTTTCTTTTCCATTTCTGTTTTTTAAAATTTGAAACACACAATGCTGAATACTGGTATTTTAAATGTATGTCAAGTCCCTTGAGTAATAATGTTATTTTTTTTTGAGTAATAATGTTATATATGATAACTTGTTGGTATCTGTTCTTTAAATCCACATTACCCTGGTCCCACAATTGCCCTGATAGTTGCAGTATGGCAAATCAATAAATGACTAAGCTTCAAAGCTAACTCAATAATCCTTTGACTTAAATTTTCTAATTGAAAAAAAACAAGAAAAAAAAATTCTAATTGTTCAACCAAATGTAATTGTCAACTACTTGGGGGGCCTTGGGTGGCTCAGTGGTTTAGCACCTGCCTTCAGTCTAGGGCGTGATCCTGGAGTCCTGGGATCAAGTCCCATATCAGGCTCCTGCATGGAGCCTGCTTCTCCTCTATCTGTGTCTCTGCCTCTCTCTCTCTCTCTCTCTGTCTCTCATGAATAAATAAATAAAATCTTTAAAAAAAAAATCTAAAAAAAAGTCCACTACTTTGCACACCATGAAATTCATAATTTACCTAGAATTATAATGTTTATGCTTGTATAATTTCTCTGACATCTGACATTGTAATTTCATGTTACTAATGCATGATAACTTTAAATTGAAAAATGCAGGAATACATAAAATAGCAAAATGTTTTACTAAAGCATATAAAAGAAACATGAATTAAGTGAAGAAACTGAATATTAGCAGAAAATGCTGGAATAAGTAATCTTGATCTTTACTAAAGAAGACAAAATTAGAACATGTTTAAGTGACTGCTAAAGGAATAAGAAAGTTGGAAGAGAACAAAAGATTTTAGGACTAATTTTAGGACTGATTGTGAACAGAAGAAATAATTTTAAAATACTCATACCTATGTACACTTATAAACATCTGCACACATATACATTATTCAAGTATACTTTTAATAAATGTTAACCTTAATAAATAACTTTAATGTTAACCCTTGTTCAAAACCAGAATTCTACATTTACTGCCTATTTTTAATCTGTAAGATAAATCTAAGAAATGACTCATAAAAATATCCTTCCAAATTTTATATTGATTTATTAAAAGAAAAAAAAATAAGATAAATGATCAATTATTGAAAAAGATAAATATTCAAAAGTATAGCATAACCAGGAGATCATCAACTGAGATTTTCACAGCCTTTTTAGTTAAAACAGTAAAATCTCATCTTACAAATTTAACCATGAATAGTCCATTAACCATTAACTCATTTTCCTTACAAACTCAGTTTTCATCATGTAAAAATGTGTAAACAATTCCTTTAGAAAATTTACAGCTTTATAGCTTGCAAAGTTAATTGCAATGAAACCAAAGAATTTTGACAAAACATTTCAAGATTTTTTCCATCTGAATGTGCATTTTAATGATTTAACATGCAATTCCTTGTCTCATTTTGAAACTGTCAAATTTACATGCACTTGTCCTCTGCCCTGTAAACAGTTGTTATTGCAAATAAATATTGCAGTTGAGCTTGAAGATGGATTTGAAATATTAGATCTAAATTACCAAAATATTTTTTAAATTACCAAAATATAACCACTATGATGACAAGTAATTTCCATGAAGTGTCACCCTTTTATTCTTGAGCAAGTTATAACTTTTATGCTGATGATATTGTTGCAGGAAAGAAAAACCTGATCTTAGTACAAAAGGTTAATTTTAAAATTAGGAAGACAAATCTAAAAATGATGCCATTTCCTATTAGTTTTCTAATTTCCGTTACATTTTAATATAATTTATAAATGGCAACATGTATTTATCCTCATTGAAAGTTATTTTTTACATTATTATTCAGTATCAAGAGCCCTTAATCAAAATGATTTGCTATTGAAGAGATATCTAATTGTGAATACTTAAAAAATATAGTAGCCATGACCCTTTATGACATATTGTATCTTCTAGACTTAAATTATTTTCACAATAATGGCTACTAGAAATTTTAATCAGTTTATATTTAAAGATGTATTTTGGAAAGAACAAGCTTTGAAAATCGATTCATGGAATGATCTTTTGTTTGTATTCAGAGTTCTTATGTCATTTGTGCAAATATGAAGAAAGAGAAAAGCATTCCTTAAAAAGTATTATTGAATAATTAAATAATTGAGTAAGAGTAAAAAACAGTAATGATGAGGTAATATATATTATAAGAATTTAAGGGAAAAAAGAATTATAAATATTAAAATAAGAAATTGGTAAAGAATACATAATAGATGGTGGACTCAAACATAAAACATATACCCAAATATCTTTGCAGAAGAGAAAAAATAATTTCTGTGACTATAGAGAATCGGCCTACTCTAACCACCACTTGGAAAAGAGCGAATTAATCAAAATACAAAAATATTAACTCAATCCAGTGAAATCATTTAAGCATTAACAATGACAAAAATAATATGATAGCAATGATAAAATAATGATGATGACAAAATTAAAAAATAATGGTCACACCTAAAACACCTTGAAACATGAGTAGAGTAATGTGTCCAGGAGCCGCTGGGAGCAGAAGTGGCCAGAAATAGATTCTCTCTTGGAACCTCGAGAAGGAACACAACCCCAATGACACTTTGCTTTTAGCTCCTTAAGGCTTCCTTTAGATTTCTGCCTCTAGAAGTGTAAAAAAAATAAATCTGTGCCATTTTTGTCACTGCATTTGTGGAAATTTGTGATAGCACCAGAAAATTACATACCCTGGAACTGGATTCTACCCTTTAGCTTTCATTTACATAGAAATCATTGGCAGGCATCCCAAAGCAAGCAAACTGTTCTTCAAGAGAAGCCAAGACCATTGTGTCCTTCATCAGTCATACTTGACCTAGAAGAAATTGTATTATATACCCAGTTATCTACCCTGTGGTCATGGAAAAGAGAAATAGAGAGTGGAGCAGGCAAAGCATCTTCATTAATTCACCCGACAAATACTTACTCAATGAAATAGGCTTAATCTGGGGGCAATGGAGAAAAAAAAATACTCAAGAACCCCTGCTCTCATGGATACTACATTCTAGCTTTCTTTTTTATAGACTGTCTCTTCCATTAAAAAAAAATGTGACTGTTTAAAAGTATAAGCATGGTTCACTTGATGCATGTTTAGTTTTGCTTGCCAAATGGGTGGTCAGGGTAGAGAGAAAAAAAATATGGTAGCAAGTATTTTTTGGACAAGTTTCTCTGTGAACTCTGCATCAAATATAATCTTTTGAATAAGCCCAGGAATGGTCTATGGTCTGAGAAAGAAAAATGAAACCACTAAACTGTTTCTTGCCAGATACTTCCTTCAATGCAGATTTTATGAGACCTGGATAGGGTGTTGGAAATTTAATACCTAGGGAGACTTTGTAGGTGATGTTTATGAGTTGTCCACAGTGTCTCTGTGGTAATTTATTAAAATTAGCTCTTAATTTAACATTTCTCTCCAAACCATAGATACTCTCTGTCTTTATTGATCTAAGTAGAGCCATGTTTAAAGATTTATTTATTTATTTGAGAGAAAGAGAATGAGTGGGAGTTAGGGGTAGAGCTAGAGAATCTCCAGGAGATTCCATGCTGAGCTCAGAGCCCACGTGGATAAGTCCTACAACCCATGAGATCATGACCTGAGCAGAAACCAGGTATTAATCATTCAACCGACTGAGCCACCCAGAGCCCCTAAGTGGAGTCATGTTTAAAAGATCAAAATGCTTCAGATTTAGTGATCTAGGTTGTTGTTCTAATTTACCTATGTACTATGAATGAAAATGTTACTGGCATAAAGCTTAAATCCCTCATCTGCAATTTTGAATCCACTTAGCCTATCCTACAAAATTCAGTCTATTCCACTGTGATAAATTCTTTAAATAAATATAAGTAATAAAAACAAATGGAGAATACATATTTTGGGTTAAACTTATAGGTTAAACTACCAGCTCTTCCTATAAAATGTGAAATTACATAATCATAAATGAGTATTTGGAGAACTGGATGTCTTGGTATTAATCATAATTATAATTTTATATGACTAATTCACATATTCATAAAATGCCTTTGGTTATCATCCTAAATGTAAACATTCAATCACAAAAGAAAATTTACAAAGTTGTCTTGCTTTTAAAAAGTTTTATTTAGAATTTGACATAATGTTAAGAAACAGAAGGAACCAAAGTTTGAACAAGTTTTTCAGGAAGAAGAACTGTCAAAGGAGAAAGTTTTGCTAGAATAATAGTGAATAGAAAAATTGATTAAAAGCCATCAATAGGGATCCCTGGGTGGCTCAGCGGTTTAGCGCCGCCTTCAGCCCAGGGCGCGATCCTGGAGACCCGGGATCGAATCCCACGTCAGGCTCCCGGTGCATGGAGCCTGCTTCTCCCTCTGCCTGTGTCTCTGCCTCTCTCTCTCTCTCTCTCTGTGACTATCATAAATAAATTTTTTTTTAAAAGGTAGAATTTAAAAATATAAATAAAAGCCATCAATAATACTTTCGATTTTTTATTAAAAGTTATACATCATAACCTAATACTATTTTTAATGAGTTTATTCTGTGTTTCTCAACATGAACAAATGCTTAATCAGGACTTTTTTTAACTTCTCCTATGGGAAGTTTGACCAAAGAGGAAGGACAAAAGGGGAAAAAATAGGGTCATCTTCTGCATATACATCTCAATCTTTTCACCTGTAAACTTCTATATTTTTCTTTATTCTGGGAAATATTGTGAGACCATGGATCAAAGCCAATCAAATTAGGCTGAATTTCTACTTACTTGAGAAAAACAATGTTCAAATATTTATAATTCCCCTAATATAATACAATTAAGGAATTTGTAAGATTTGTGACCAAATAAATACAAAATACTTTAAAATAAATTTAAAATTTTCAAATTTGATATAAATATGATTACCACAATATGATAAATTACATTTTGCAAGTGATGGCTAAGTATAAAAGTGTATATTTACTTTATTAAGATATAGCCAATATCAAATAATCATTTCATAGTACATTATTGTCATTACTATTTATTTTATTAACTCTAGTTTACAAGCTAATCTTAATATTCAGAAATCCTTAGCTTTCTCTTGGGTGATGCAAATCAAAGTACCTTCCCTCCATTGTCAACATCCTCTAGATATACTTTATTCATTCCAGATCAATCAATCAATAAAGCAATGAGGTAGAAATAAAACTGGAGATGTCTTATTTAAATGTGAAGAACAAAAGTGCAATGGATGTAAATACCTTGCAAACTTTGGAATCTATCTTCCTGGGAAAGTTATGAGAAAATAAAAATTTCTTCTTTTCTGTTCCATAAACTGCATATTTGTTTAGACAATGGCAGAAGCTAGTGAAATACCTTAAATCATCCTGCTTCCAAAGAAGGAAAAATTCAAAGATTTGCAACACGATTTTTAAAAATATTTTATTTATTTATTCATGAAAGAGAGAGAGAGGAAGAGAGAGAGAGGCAGAGAGATAGGCAGAAGGAGAAGCAGGCTCCACGCAGGAAGCCTGATGTGGGACTTGATCCCAGGATTCCAGGGTCACGCCCTGAGCCAAAGGCAGACCCTCAACCACTGAGCCACCCAGGCATCCCTGCAAGACAAAATTTAAAGTCACAGTCTGTATAATACAGCCAAGTGGAAACAATTACCTGGCAATAATTCCCAACTACAAATACATCTACTCTTTCTGGGATTTAATTAAAACTCCTTTTGATAAATGTTCATAGATACTAAAATATAGTAAAGCAATTTTACGTGATTATTTCTAATAAAACTTGAGATGTATGTCATACGCAGTAAATATCTCCTGATAGGAAGTATATTTACCTATTCTCTGTAAGAATATCAAGAATTTGGCCAAGGCAATTCCCTGAGGAATTTAACCTGCAAGGGGGTCATGCAAAGAAAAAGAAGAGAGTCAAGTTTTTGATGGCTGAGGTAGACTGGCCTAAGATAGCAGAATGGCCCTATCAAGTAGAAATCATTGGGAAGAGCTTGGACATCACTCTACAAAATTTAGCTACTGCATATAGAAATATGTTAACTAAAAATTAGAGTGCATGGTCCCTGGAAGAGTAAAGAAATCGAACTCTTCTTTTAGGAAGTTTGACCTACAACTCCTGATGTATCACAGATAACCATTTGCATTGGGCTGGGGGGTTTATATCTGTTGTTTTTTAGAAGATAAATGTATTATGAAGAAGAATATATTTTACCCAACTTGCAAATAAGAGTAAAAACATAAATTCTTCAATTCAAAATTGTAATTCAAAAAAATTGTAATTCAGCAGTATTCTTAAAAAAAAAAGCTTTTTTTCTGATGGGGGAGTGTTAAAAAGTATATCCATTTTTTTCCCATTATTTCCACAAAATGAAAAATAATCAAAACAGTTCTCTTTACTCATTTAGAACAGAACTAGCACAGCACAGAATTCACTGCTAAACACAAATCGACTACAGATATATTTTTTTAAAAATAACTTTTTTATATAAATGTGGTTTCAGAGGCTGTATTTCAAAGACAACACATTAGTAAAAAAGTTGACTTAAATTTTGACAATGTGTTACTATAATCAGCATTTATACAATAACAGAAATATCATTATATATATATATAACACCTATAATTACATGCTGTGATAACCTGTATAAAATACAGATTTTTAAATCTTAATCTCTTTCTTTACACCTTGAATTAAAATCATAATGCCCCTTTCAGGATTATGGTGGAATATATGAGAATTATAGGCAAAGTGTCCAATAACATATTTCATTCGGAATACATCACAAATAACTGATAGGTAATTTCACTCAAGCCATCACAGTGATGGAAAGGTTCTGAGTTTTGGAAAATATGTGTAAATGATCAAACACAAGTCATGTAGGTGAGTTCTTTAAAATTTGGTACCCTTGATGTCGCAATATAAGTTCCATCTTCTACAGATGGGAGGCAATTTCATACTGTTTGATTTCCCATTGAAATGAGAGTAGCCAACTAGGTCTCTCTTAGTGTACTATAAACTGACTTACTGATTTAAACAGATATAATTTAAATAAATATTTAGATCAGCAAAACACAGGGTATAGTTTCCTCACTTTGATGTACACATACACACATTCTTGATGTATATATTTTTACTATTACCTCAAATAATAATCAACTACTCATATCTCCCTCTCTCTATAACATAGTGACTCTAGGTTTCTTGTTTATTCTGTTCTCATTTCCTACATACTTTACCTGGAATTATTAACAGAATTATTTTTATTATCATATCATAGAATTCTTAAAGCCTAGAAGATAATGTTGGATTCTTGTTTTTTATAATGTTGGATTCTAAGAAATAACATTTCAGAAAATTAAATGCAGTCTATTTTTTGTCTTATATATTTCATTAAAGTCACCTGGAGAACAATTGAATAAGTCAGAAATGCAGCATTATCAAATTATTCACAAGGCTTATCTAACTGATTAGAAGTAATTGAAAATATCTTTAAAAGATTGCAAAAGCATGGCTTATGGCAGTCTGATCAGGAAGCATGTAACTACTTTATCAAAAAAACTGGAGGTTTTAAAGCTGCCGCAGACTTGGTAGTGATTTCTTGGATAAGACACAGAGAGCATAGTCAACAACCATATCGAATAGAAAGCTCCTGCACAGCAAAGGAAACAATCAATACATTGAGAAGGCAAATCTATAGAATTGGGAAGATTATTTAGAAACCATACACACTTATGGATTTAATACCCCAAATTTATAGAGCTCATGCAACTCAATTATCAAAAAAAGTAAATAGTCCAATTTAAAAGTGGGCACAAGACTTGAATAGACATTTATCTTAGTTAATACAAACATACATACATGAGCATTACACAACAGAAGTTGACATTTTCCCATATCCTACTTCTCCCTCTGCCTGTGTCTCTGCCTCTCTCTGTCTCTCAAAAATAAATAAACTATTAAAAAAAAAACAAAAAATAAAAAACAAATTACTACTTGAGACTAACTACAAAACTGACCTTATATGTAATATGTCCTCAGTTTTGTTATGGTTATTTCCTTCGTTCTTTATTTACTCGGAGTCCTTTTATTATTTTATTTATTTTATTTTATTTTACTTTATTCTGTTATTTTATTTTTTTTAAGATTTTATTTACTTATTCATGAAAGACACACACAGAGAGAGAAAGAGGCAGAGACACAGGCAGAGGGAGAAGCAGGCTCCATGCAGGGAGCCCGACGTGGGACTCGATCCCAGGACTCCAGGGTTAGGCTCTGGGCTGAAGGCCGCGCTAAACCGCTGAGCAACCCGGGCTGCCCTATTAGTCCTTTTAGTTTAGAATAAAGACAGTTGCCTAAACTTTTCTTTCTTTATTTTTATTTTTTTTTAATTTTTATTTATTTATGATAGTCACACACACACACACACACACACACACACACACACACACACACAGAGAGAGAGAGAGAGGCGAGACACAGGCCGAGGGAGAAGCAGGCTCCATGCACTGGGAGCCCGACATGGTACTCGATCCTGGGTCTCCAGGATCGCCCCTGGGCCAAAGGCAGGCGCCAAACTGCTGCGCCACCCAAGGATCCCAACTTTTCTTTCTTTAGTAATAGATTTGTATACTGATTGCTTAGTTTAAAGGTAAGGTATTCATTGATAAGATCTAGACCCATAATTTGCCATCTAAAGAATTTACATGGATGTGTTAGTAATATCCTCTAGGTCTACTTTTTAGAAAAGGCTGGGATACACTATTTTGGAATGTGCTTTTGTACAATTATTTCAAATTTTTGTTGAATACATGCCCAAGGAATTTCTTTTAAAGATTTTTCTTTCTTTCTTTTTTTTTTTTTAATTTTTATTTTTTTATGATAGTCACAGAGAGAGAGAGAGGCAGAGAAACAGGCAGAGGGAGAAGCAGGCTCCATGCCCCGGGAGCCTGATGTGGGATTCGATCCCGGGTCTCCAGGATCGCACCCTGGGCCAAAGGCAGGCGCCAAACCGCTGCGCCACCCAGGGATCCCTATTTCTTTCTTTATTCATGAGAGACACACATAGAGAGGCAGAGACACAGGCAGAGGAAGAAGCAGGCTCCATGCAGGAAGCCTGATGTGGGACTAGATCCTGGAACCCCGGATCATTCCCTGGGCCCAACGCAGACGCTCAATCGCCAAGCCACCCCGGCATTCCCCCAAGGAATTTCTTAAATATAAATATCCTCAACATGTGTACATAAATAATATATGCTTAGGAATAAAGGATTATGAAGGATCTTTCAATAAACAAATTTAGATAATTTCACACACACATATTTGGAAATATTGAATTAGAAAATTAAAATGCCAATATTATTATTTCCAGGACTTTTATTCAGAAACATTTAGAATGACCTTTATATTCTGTGCATTCCTACATTGTGTTATTCTTAACTGTTCTTATCTTTTTGTTCTTTCTTTTATAATTGCAAGCATCAGTTTACTCTGTTAAAAGGGTAGACCTGTTAATTATTCTTACCATAATAATAATAATAATAATAATAATAATAAAATATAACCATTCATTATGTGGTAACTTAAAATATTGGCACAAATAAACATATAATTACCTTAAAAATTCTGTAATCTCACAATCTAAAGAAGAACAAGTAGAACTATACATATAATAACATGCTTTTTTGTCTTAAAGAAAAACAAAAGTAGAGTTCATGTTAATGAGAGTCATTGTCTCATCCATCCACTACCAGTCCCTTAACTCTCTCTTTCTTTCATAACCTGCTTCATTCAAAATAAATTTTCAATTGTCAATCAAAATAATTAGCATACAATATAAATGTCATTATGATGCACTCATCCTTGAAGTTATTTCTACTTATAATTCATTTTAAACTTAGTTGGACACACCCTTGCTTAAATAGCTTCAGCTTCTAGCACATCATGCTATGGTGCACTCAGAGGAAACTTTACTGTCTTGTAGAAATTTTCCACCCTTTCTGCCTTGTGGATTTTTTGAACTTATGCTATGTTCTCTATATGAACCAATCTTGTAAGAAACTGCCCTCCACCACAATTTCATTTGGATAAAACATTCTTGAACATATGATTTACATTGTATCCCTATATGGTCTACTATTACAACTAATATTTCTTTAGCATAAATTTAAAACCCTTAATTGAACTGTATATTTAATCATCTTTTTCATCTGCCAGGTTGTAAACTCCTTAATGGTTGGTACTGCCATTTTCTTGTTCAGCATTTTACCACTGGTGCATGTCAGAATGCATTAAATGTATTACTGAACACTAAATTGTGGCAGATATCTTTTAGGCCCTGAGGATTTGGTAGTTTACAAGATCAGATAGGCTGCACTCAGAGAGACTGCTTATATATTAATGAAAAGGAGAGAGAAAAAGCATGGAAATATATAAACATGAAAAAGACTCAGATGTGACAATGATGGTGATGTACTATGATGGTTTTAAAAACTAGGATAATAATAGGATAGAGAATATTTTAGGCTGGGAGGAATGGAATCTCTGAAGGTATGATAGTAGAACTATCATGTGAATACTAAGAAGAAAGCTATATAACAATCAGAAGAAATAAATAATCCAATTAAGAAATGGGCAGAAGACATGAAGATACATTACTCCAGAGAAGACACAAATGGCCAAACAGACACATGAAAAAAATGCTCAACACCACTCATAATCAGGGAAATATAAATCAAAACCATAATGAGACACCACCTCACACCTGTCAGAATGGCTAAAATGAACAATTCAGAAAACAACAGTTGGTGAGAATGTGAGAAAGGGCAACCCTCTTGCACTGTTGGTGGGAATGAAAACTGGTGCAGCTGGTCTGGAAAACAGTAGAGGGGTTATTCTATATTCATAATGACACCTATTCATACTCTTATTCATAATAACAGTATAATAATTATAAATAATTATAAATAAACTATAAATAATTATAATTATTATTATAATTATTGTTACAATTATTATAATTATAAATAATAACTTGCACTATTAGATATTTATCCAAAGGATACAAAAATACTAATTCGAAGGGGCACATGCACATCAGTATTTCTGGCAGCATTATCCACAATAGCCAAGTTATGGGAAAATGCCCAAATGTCCATCGACTGACTTCTCTGTCTCTCAAATAAGTAAGTAAATTTTTTTTTTTTAAAGGAAGGGGAGCACCTGGGTGGCTCAGTTGGTTACATGTCCGACTCTTGGTTTTGTCTCAGGTCATGATCTCATGGATCATGAGATCGAGCCCCATGCACTCAGCAGGGAGTCTGCTTCTCTCCCTCTCTCTCTCTCTCTCTTACCTTTCTCCTCTCTGTGACTTGAACTCTCTCTCTCTCAAATAAATAAATCTTAAAAAAAAATTTCCCATCAACTGATGAATGGCTAAAGAAGAGGTGATACATATAAATAATAGAATATTACTCAGCCATCAAAAAAAACTCTGACGTGGATGGTGCTAGAGAGTATTATTATTATGTGCTAGAGAAATAAGTCAGTCAGAGAAAGACAAGTACCATATGATTTCACTCATGCATGGAATTTAAAAAACAAAACAGATGAACATAGGGGAAAGGGAAGGAAAACAAAATAAGATAAAAATAAAAAGAGGCAAACCATAAGGGACTCTTAACTATAGAGAACAAACAGGCTTGCTGGAGGGGAGATTGGTGGGGTAATGGGCTAAATGGGTCATAAGTATTTAGGAAGGCACTTGTTGGGATGAGAACTGTGTTGTATGTAAGTGGTGAATCACTAAATTCTTCTCTTGAAACAAACAAACAAAATAGTATGGAAAGAAATAATAAGCTCTGAAAAAACATATTCAAATCTTACAGATATTAATAGAACAAAACAAAACAAACAAAAACAAGAAAATAAATAAAAAGTCAGGATACTACATCAGGTCCTTATGAGACAGGGGAAAAGTGACTGGAGAAAAGGCCAGTGACTGGGGAACAAGTGAGTTTGTAAAGCATCTTATAGGCCATGGTAGGAGTTTGGATTTGTTTTTGCTTGAAATGAAAACCATCAAAGGATAATAAGCAAGATATTACTATGATCATGTTTATTATATAAATGAAAGATTCCAGTAACTGCTGTGCCAAAAATAAAATGTACAGTCTGCTTAGTAATATACTAAATACATATATATACATATATACATATATATACATATATTCCATTCAAGAGATGATAGTGGCTGAAAATTAGTTGTAAAATGAAGATAGTAAAATGTAATTAAAGTTAGAAAAATATTTTTGAGGCTGAACCAAAAGAAATTGCTTATAGTAAGCTTAAAATATGGGGAAAAGAGTTAAATGAATCGTATCTTCTGTATTTTCTTGTTGAAAATTTCAATGAACTAAATGGATGGTTTCATCATTTATGGCACTAGAGAAGGAACAGATTATAGCAGGAACTGAGAGGTACATTTTGTCTGAATTATATTTGATATGCCAGTTAGGCTTCCAAATGAAGATGCTAAACAGACAGTTTCATATGTGTTTGGGGCCCAGGGCTAGATCAGATGAAGATGAGGCTTGAGACTTATCAAGATACATATGGCAACAGATTTATGAGACTTTTCTGATTGTCTAAGGTAAGATTGGCTAGAACATCTAACACCGAACTTTTTGTAGTTTTCACTTTCTAGGTATAGCAGAAGAAAGACCCTAAGAAAAGACAGGGAAAAAATAAGTTTTCACAGAAACTTAGGATATGAAGAAAAAAGAAAAAAAAAAAGGTTTCAGTTAGAGAAGAATGATGCACCAAGCTAAATGCTATTGAAAGTTCAGGCAATGTTAAGGAAGGTAAATGAGTATCACATTTGCCAAGATTGAGGTTTTGATGAATCTGAGAATTATTTTTGTGGATCATGAGAATGAGTGACCAAATGGAATAAACTGAAGAGGAAATAAAGGAGATGTCATGTATCAAATTACTCTTTAGGGGAGGGGATTGGTATGAAAGAATAGGGAAACATAAAAGACAGTAAATTAAGTTGTTTAAAGCAAAACAAGGGATATCTACATACGAATGGAAATGATCCAGCAGAAGCAAAAGCAATAACAGTAAAGAACAAAATAATTATAATAGTACATGTTCTTGAGTAGGCTACATACAATACTCACTAAAGGATTTAGTAAGCATTTAGTGAGCATTCCAGACACTGGCAATAACGCAGTGTTGTCAATAAACCTCCATCTCTCCCTCCTTGCAGAACCACCAAATTTGAAAAAAAAAAAAAATATATATATATATATATATAACAGAGATGGTGCAAAGTCAGACATTAGTCTTTGTTGATATTTTTCAATGAATAAGTTTGATAAAGGAGATAAACAGGAGAATTAACAGTTTGTAAAGTTAATGGAAATACCTAAGAAAGTAACCAGTGGCTTTCAGAAAGGAATGAGGAAGAATGGTTTAGAAGTGGAAATGGGGAGTAGGACTAACACCTACCCCATTTTGTCTGTATCCTGCATATATATATATATATATAGTGTGTGTGTGTGTGTAAAGAGAGAGACATAGGGTTTATAATTAAAAAAAAGACCAATAACACATCAATTTGACACAGTTACCAGAGAAATGATAAAAAATGATCATGTCATTTGAGAAAAATCATCTCTGAAGATGGAAAGGAAATAAAGGGAATGTTTACAGAAATCTGAGGACATAGAAGCACCTTCTTATGTCTGTTTTGGGATTCTAGTAGGCATAATGGAGAGGCTGGAGTTGAAAGGAAGAACCTAGAGGTGAAAGGAAAACCTAGATGTGACATTAATTGGGATTTTTCTTGTGGGCCATGGTCTCCCAGTGTGTGAGAGCATAGGGTTAGAGCCAAAACTTTGAAGGTAGAAGCTAAGCAGTGCTCCATCTTATTCTCTTGAGGTATGAGGTTGTGCCTCAGCTAGAGCCAAGTGAAATATAAGGATCTCAGGACTCACTAGCAAGGAGGTGGAATTAAGTCCCTTTGCTTCCTAAAAGAACACTACATAGAAACACAATAATATTGCTTCCACCTGTGAAAGGATAAAATACAAAATCTGAGATATTAATCTTAATTAACTATCTTAGAGAAATAAACTGGCATCAAAATGATAAGAGATTCTGACTAAATGTTAAGACTTCTAGCCCTAGGCAGTAGAGGGACAAGGCTAGATATAGAACAATCAGTGTAGGCCTGAGATTCACTGAGTATAAAGTAGCAGAGAAAGTATAACACAAAAGAGGAGAACTTTAAAAATCAAGGCAATAGACATAAAGTAGTCTGGAAACTTTAATCAAGGGAAAACAGCCAAAACACTTCAGTATGATAAAATAGTATCATTTACTACAGGATTATTACAATGGTTCATGTTTCTAATGATAACTGTTAGTCATCGAGGCAAAGAATAAGTTTTATTAGGATAGTAACTTAAAGCTCTTGACCCTTAGAAGTATTTATTTCATAAAGGCTCATGTTAAAATTTGTTTAAAGATTTCCTGGGTGCCTCATGAGATAAATCTTCAGCTTTCTGGAAATCAAAGCTAGCCCGGTAAACAACATCCCAATATTTCTAGGTAATTTTACTTTCAGAGTTAAGAACATTTTCTTTAGAAAGCAGTAAGAGAGTAAATAAATATTTACCAAATTTTATTTTCATTAGGAATTTTTGCTTTTACTTGATTATTTTTCTTAATTAATTTCTAGATTCTACACTTCCCTTGACTAATTAGAAGGATAGCCTTAGTTGATGTTTTAACTAGCTGTTACACCAAAATACAAATTCAACTGAGTTATTTAAGAGCCAGATAATATGAAAAGCAAAGAGATTATTTGAACTAATGTTGCAAAATGAAAACATAATGAAATGTATTCATTATAAGTCAACAAATGTTTGCCCCATAATATGTGATATCTGAACTAAATGGGTTTCTACTTAGTTCTTTGTTTATTAGGGTAGAATTAGAAGTTTTGAATTTAATATTATATGGGAATCTTTCGTAAAGAGTGTTCCATAGAACATTGGTCCATGCAACTTTTAGAAGTGCTCTGCAGGACAGGTTTATGATTCTCAAAGATATGATCAGTAAAGCAACATTAAACTAGTATTTTTATGCCATAATTTCTCAAATCTTTTATCAAGTAATGCTCTGTTTGATCATGGAATCCATTTTTCAGGACATTTCTCTTAGGTTAATATTCCATGGAATATATACTTTGAGGCATATTGCTATATTTATTTAGTTAGAAAACAATTGTGAAAACTAAACAAGAAATAATTAAACAGAAAAAAAGCCCTCCTTTCTTGTCTCCAACAATAATGACAGAAAAATAAAAAAAAATAGAAAATATATCCCTACCCTACACCTGTGGAAAATCAAAACTACAAATTATATCACATGGTGAAGAAGTTATCTTTTACTCAGTTGTTAAATGTGATCTGCTTAATATCATTTTTTTTTCTTTGTCATTTTGGCTCCCTTATTCATTTTTATTTTTAAAAATATTTATTTTTTTGAGAAAGAGAGTTGGAGGAAGAGTTAGGGGGAAAGGGAGAGAGAGAATCCTAAGCAGTTTCCTGCTGAGCATGGAGCCCAACATGATACTCTATCTCATGAGCCTGAGGGTCATGTCCTAGGTTGAAATCAAGAGTCTGGATGCTTAACCAATTGAGCCATCCAAGTACCCCTGAACCTTTCTTTAAAATAGAATCATCTATAATCAAAGTGATTAATGCTCCTTCAGTACAATAAAATACAGCTGGAAGGGACCTAAGAATTGAATAAATGATACGGAAACTATTCAATATATTAAAACATTCACTGACATTGAAAGATCACAGGTCTGCATTTTTATATTAGATAAAACTTATTTCTTGTGTGTTTTCTCCAGTTTAATTGAGATATAATTGACATACAGGTATGTTTAAACTTAAGGTGTTGATTTGATACACTTACCTACTGCAAAATGATCACCACCTTAGCGCCGGCTAGTGAACTCTATCAAGTTACATACATACTGCAAAGTAGCCAAAACTTGTAGGACACCATGTTAGGCATAGCCTGAAGTGTTTGTTTTCTCCCTAAATCTTCACAACTGTCCTATGGAGTTTCATTTTGATAATGTCCTCATTTTCCAGTTAAGGAAAGAGACTGACTAAAGTAGAGATGTTTGCTAATGATACAGGGTAAATACATAGTGCAACCATATTTGAAAATGTATAGTCTGGCCCCAGAGTCCACCTCCTCAAACATTCCTTATAATTTTCCATAATGATGAGGAACAATTACTTACTATGCTAAGGATACTTTTGCTTGGGCTGCTATGGGTGGACAGATTACGTTTCATTCTTTTCATGTAAAACCATATATTTGGTAAGAAGATAGCCATTGGCATATGTAATTTTATTAATGATCATAAAATAGTTTCCTTGCTGCAAAGAAGATAACATTATCTTTAGATTGAAAAAAGAAGAAAGCTTAACACAAAAATAGACTTGCTCAGCGATGAGTAAATTTGTTGTTGTGATGGTAAAATCCTGGTTAAATTGTTAAATAAATATTAAAGCATTCACTTTATTGCTTCTAATATAATGATAACCGCATTTTTTGTATAATCCATCCTTTTATTTTTATAAGTATATGATATATGTTAAATGTGCGCACCACTTACAAGTGCTTAAAGGAATGTAATTCAATAAAATCATTCTTATTGTGCCTTTTTTTCTATTTAAATGCTTTTTTATATCATCCATAACAGAAGGTTGAACTATTATAAACATGGACAACACCATTATATTAGTTTTTCTTATTCAAGTCTCTTTCATGATTTTCAGTCTTTTCCTAGGCACTGTAAAAAGAAATGAGTCACCCAAACACTAAAAAGATAAAATGAAAAAAAAAAAAAACTATAGACAATGTGATATTTATACAACAGTTGAAACTGCAATCCTCAGAGAAAGAAAATAGTGTTTTGACTTGTAAACTGAGAAAAAAATAACTAAGGATGTCAGCATTGGATAATAATATAAACTATAGATGTCATGTTCTTACATTGTCACTTTTCTGACCATAATCACAATTTAAAATGAAACATGTGAATAAAGAGTATTGGATGATAACATAAGCTATAATGACTATAACACATAACAAGAAAAATGACTACATGTGTTTTTTTCTAAGATTTGATCACCATTAATCAACTCTCCACAAAAGTTACGAATTTAAGGAATTGATGAAACCATAGTTCTAAAAAAAATTGGGGACTAATGTACTTATACAGCATACTGAAAACAAACTGAACAACTTATATGTCCTGAAATTGTTTTTCCAAGATTAATTTTTAAAGGAGCAATGAATTATTTTCCAAAGTATTTTCTTCCATAGGAGAAAAAAGGGCAAATATATATATATTCTACTACCCATTTTTAAAATTGACATTATGTTCTTATAAGTATCATGTGCATAAATAGCTGGCCATTGCCATTTGCATCTATGGAATAGGTAGTGAGAACACCAAATCTCGTCATCATCTATCATTTCAATTATTTTTTTTTTCCAAACACCTACCAATCTATTTTTTATTACATCTCCATGAAAAAAAGTGTCACTATAGCTCTGGAATCTAGGCCATTTAATGACTCTTATCTTCAATATTTATCGTGTGAAATGTATCATTTATCTGATAGATGTTATGAACTTTTATCTTGCTTTACCCTTTGGTGAGGTTAAAGCTAACTAGACACCAACTTTGTCCTACTACTCCTTATTAAAGTTACTCCTTATTAAAGCTACTCATTAGCATTTTATGGTAATAGACAAAAGAATCCCCCAATTGCCAAAAACTGGTAGGAATGCAAAATGTATTTATCAAAAATTTTCCTGAATACAAGAGAATAATACAAGCTTAGGGGAGAAAATGACAGAAAAAAGACAGAATATTTTGACACTTCTAAAATTTCACAGGATGAAATATATAACCTGAAATATTATATTATAAAACTGAGATGGATAATTATAAATGCAAATAGATTTATGCGATCTATGCAAATAGATTTATGCGGATCTAATAAGATTTAAGGAAGAGTGGACATGGAATGATACATGCTTCCAGACAGAAGCAATCTCTATATAATATGCTTCTTACCAGATTGAGGCCCTTTATGTCTAGAAATGCCAAAAGCAGTTGACCAAGATAAAACCACCCCAATCTAAAAGAATGGTCTAAGTCAGTACTTTGTAACAACTACAAAGAAGATAACTTAACAATAATTATATTAACAATTTAAAATAAGAAATACAAATTTTCTAAGTAGCATAATTATACACATCAACATATAATTTTGGATATAAAAAAATTTGGATATAATGAAAATCTTTGTATTAATTATGGCAGGTAATTGTCTCTGCTTTTGTGCCATGGCTATCTCCTCTTTTTTTTCCCCTTTAACTCAAGAGAGTTTTGCTCTTCTGATCATTTTCTACATGTACCACCTTATTCTTCCATTTGCCCCCTGCCTTGGAATGGTTGGTAATATCTTTCCGCTAATATTGTCAGAAAATTCTTATGTGTCTACATAAACATAGGTCAAACTTGGCTTTTAACTACTTAGTTTTTATCAAGGATATGTTCTGGATGATTTCTTTGCTCCCATTTACTTTGAAGACTTTTTTTTTTTTTTTTTGCTTTGAAGAAATTTTAACCATTAGTTACTTATTAATGAGGAGTGACTTTTCATTCTATTTAGGTTTTCTCACCTCTATAAATGTCTTTAGTATGAATGTTTCTTGAACAAGTTGTGTTGTTACCTGATATCTTCCATGATGCACAAAACTATTAATGCCACAGGGTTTGGTTTTGTTTTTAAAGAAATGTTAAATGTCTCTCTCACAGCAAAGTGGCCTTTAAAGTTTATCTTTTCTTTTTGATTTATTTATTTTTTTAAAGTCTATCTTTTCATTGCAGCTGGTGATAGTAATAAAAGTTGGTAAGAAAGAATTCAACCCTTGAACACACAAATGAGTAGGTGTAATCAGAAGTATCTGTAATTTCTTCTCCTCAATACTTACAAATCGTATAAAGGTGGATAAGTGAGAGACGAAACTGCATATCATTTAAGATATCAAAATTACATGCAGTTTTGTCTCTCATCCATCTTTCCTCTCTTCTTACAAAGATACTTACAAAGATACTCTCATCTGCATATAACCATGTGATGATATGGGCACATAACGTACCGCACACAATAAAGACCCAGTGACAGGCCAGTGTTTGGTTAATAGGATAATATACCTAGAAAGGATCGCTATTATTTTGTGATAAAATGATTTCAATTGAAATATCTTTCTTACATGTGATTCTAGATCCGAGACAAAAACAAAACAAAATTTTTAGAAAGAAAAAAAAAACTTGCAATGCAGTGGAGCACGTCTATTTTCACATATGGGCAAACTGGATGTTGATGATTCAAACTCTAGAACAAGCATGGAATCAGTAGCATCACTGAGTACTTACGGTGGCAACAATGTGTGATGTGAATGTAATGAGGAAAGCTCTGTGACAGGGTATGGTTTCACAGAGTTTATACTTAAGTTAATACGCTTTGAGTTAGACACATTCACAATTGAGTTCTCTTTTATTTAATCAGTTTTAATGTGCCTTAAGTGAGGTTAAAGGTCTCCTATTTCCACGTATTGAAATTGTATTAATGAAATTAAGTAGAGTGTAAAAATGTCTAGTTTACTCACCAGTCATGGTTACTTTTCTCTGTTGAAGTCCAGAGACCATTGATACATGAATTCTTAGGTTTTAGAAATGAAAATTTTCCACTCAAATTTTTATATGAATTTTTAAATGAGACAGGGTATAATTATATTGTCCTGTTAGTCACTAAATTGTCCACAAGAGATTGTAATATCTGAATTTATAAGACTTAATATATCTACAAATGACTCAAAGCTGTAGAAACTGTATTATGTGAAAAGCTTATTGATAAATCCATGTTAAAATAAGTAATGGTAAAATCATTCTATTTGAAACAATTTTACATATGATTAAAATAACTATTTCAAAGCCATAAAGTTTAAAGCTAAATTCATTTTACTCATGCCCAGAAGGCATTCGCAGTTCATCACATATCTGATGAAAGCTGTCTTTGCACATTAACTATTTCATTTTTCCCGGCAACAAAACCATGAGGAAAAAAATACACACACACACACTCTAGGTGTGAAAATCTTGGCATTCCAGCTGTTCTCAAAGATAAGCCTATGCATTTTTGACCTTTCAATTTGTTCCAAGAGTTTTCAACTAGCTCTTTTCTGCATTATTTTCTGAAAATTTTATGATTTGGCATTCCTGTCTTCTTCATTATATGGGCCAAGATGAATAAAATATTTCTTTCTTTCTTACATTACATGAAATAATTAACTTCTTCCAAAAATGAAAACGGCAATAGAATGAATGAAGAGACAAAATAATTTATTTGAGCAACCAGACAAAAGTAAGGAAATAGTTGAGTTCCCAGTGTGGCTGGATCTCTTTATATCATAATGGAATTGTTACTTTATGTTTTGATATTCCGTCTTTATTTTTTACGTTTAACTTTTTTTTTAAAGATAATACATACACATGACTGAATCATCCAGTGAAATTCACACTTCTCTCCCTGTGCTCCAGGAATCCTGCAATTCCCACAGATAATTGTATTTGTTTCTTATCTGCCATACCAGAGTATTTTAAAGAAAAAATTTTCACTTGTGAGTGTATGCTTATCCTCCACTTTTTATACACAGAGTACTATATGTGTGTGTGTGTGTGTGTTTGTGTGTGTGTGTGTGTGTGTGTATCTTCATCTCCTTGTTTTCCCACTTAATATATCTTGGAGTCTATTTTCATATAAATAAGCCTAGAGCTTCCTCATTGATTAGAGTAGCACATCATAATATTATTTGTTACATGGTAATTTATTTTAACATTCTCTTGTCAAAAGACAGATTATTTTAATTAATTTTATTTTTGTTGTTACAAACAATGCTGCAATTAATGACTTTAGTGAGAGCAGTATATACATAGGATATTTCTCAATTGAGTCAGAGTGAATCCATTTTAATTTAAATATTAAAATTGTAATTATAATGAAGTGAATACATCCTCCTTACAGATGTAATAGCTGACACTCCCACATGCTTTATAAGAGAATACCTATTTTCCAGAAGCTTAATTAACAAAGCACATTGTCATTTATGTTTCAGGTCTAGATAGGGACTGGATACCCTTCCAGCAGCAAAAGCTCTTTTTCTGGCCTTACTTTGATTAGTGTGAGCAGGACCTGCAGTTTTCAATCATTTTCCCTTTAACCTACAAGAGTCTTCATATTTATATTTATACTCAAAGTGAGTTTCTTGTAGGTGGAATACAGTGGGTTTTGTTTCAGATCTCCATTTTCCACCATCATGAAATGCAGAGGTATTCCAGTAGAGAGGAGTTAGTGGTGATGGATGTTTCAGTGCAATGCTGCTTGTATTATAGTATTTGTTATATTATGTCTTGAAGAATAATCTGTGATATGTATACTGCCATAGAGTAAATAGAACTGTGATTTATGATTCACCATTTACATAACTATTTTAATATGCTACCTTCTATCCTGCTTTAATGCATTCCAAAGAAAATTAATCCTATTCTCCTCTACATTTATTCTTCTTTTTGCATTATGGGCCATGGAGGGATTCTTAAACAGAAATTATGGGGCTCTATGATATATTCCTGATGCTGTGTTCACTTCTTCCTTCCTAATATTTGGTCTCAGAACAACAGTGAACTTAAAGATGAAATGGCAAATTTCTTACTTTCAGGTATCTCCCATATTTATACATGTGATATTTTAGGTAAAGATGGGAAGAGGGCATGGCAAATAATCCTGTGTATTATAAAACACTCTGTTTTTCTGTATCCATTTCTAATTGCTAGGTTCAGGCAGTGCAGATTCACTGAATGAGAAAAGATTTTTTCAGCACATTTCATGAAAAATTTTCAAATTTCTAACCTATATTTTTCATTAAATTAATTAAGGAAAACTTCTTAGAAGATTAATATTCTTGTTACAAAAACACTATTTTAGAAAAAGGCTGAGGAATTCCATTATTTGGACAAAATAATAAAGATAAAGAACTTATTAATAAAGTAGCAGATTTTTTTTTCTCAAAACAATGTTACTAACACTATGCAACATTTAATCTCCAGATATTGAAGACAATTTTCTTTAGAGAAAGATGCTCAATTAACCTCATAGGAAATATTTGACATGCGATGTACAATTCATTCAGGTTGAGTAATTAAACTTCAGTTTACACCAGTATTATAGAATGACAGTGATTTTCCCTACATTTTCAAAATTGGCCATTTATGATTAGTTCACAAGTGTTTAAGGTTTCATTATTTATGTAAACTAGATGTTTCATATTACATAAAATATTTGTTAATATAATATGTCATATACATGTTAACTGTGATTAAAATAAGTTTTTATCTTAAGGACCACTGTGGTGTTCCTTCTTTATGCCAAAAATGTACAGGATGTAAAATATACTGAGAAATATTTAGTACTTTGCTTAGAGCAGTTTAGAAAATGTGTTTATGTGTTGATTGTTTGATTTTACAGGCTTGATTTTGATGTCCACTTTAACTCATTTATTTTATTAATATTTAATATTATTAATATTTAATTGATTAATAAAAATAAAAATATTTGATTCATTAATAATTTCAACCCATACACATAGGATATAATGATACATTTTGCTCATTGGCTTATAATAAAAAAGTAAAACATAATCAATTAAATTAATAATTATAATGTCACAGTATGGCCAGCCTGTGCCTAACCATCACTAGTTTTGAGGAACTATTACTTGAGGAAAACCATTCCATTTCTAAAAATCTGTTGGTAATTACCACCAATGCCTATATACACACAATTTTTAATAGACATCATTCTTAGCATCTGTTTCCCTTCAAGTTTATTTTTAAGGACCAAGGAGGAAAACCAGCATGTAGCACATTTCTTGCATGTGAGCCATTTCTTTTACCTTACTGTTATTTGTTCTACTTAAATATATTAATTTACCCTAAACTTCTTTAATCAGATAAGATTAACTCAATATTTCAGTTATGGCCTGTTTCAAACAGACTAATATTGTTGCATCAATTCTAAATATGTTTATATTACGATAATAGTAAATTAAGCAATAAAGTCCATAGTAATCCCATTTGACTTTTCTCTGAAAAATGAGGAAGTTTTCCTTAAATATTCTCATTTTCACTAATATTTAAGAAAAACAATATCAACAACTTACCTGTGTTATTCGATTATTATTCCTTAGTATTGAAAATATGTATTTTCTTTTACTTTCCATTATTAGATCAAGCTCTCAGTAGAAGTACGGAACAAGTTAAAAGCTCAGAAAATATAAACCTTAAATCAATTATATACATCAATGATTAATAAAATGACTGCAATTTAAATTACCAAATGACATGAATTTATTTATACATTTATTCATAACATGAAATAATCTAATGACATATATAATCCTAAATCCATTTTGGACCAAACTAGTTATATTGGCATTTTAATCATAGTATAGTTTGATCACACTGTATTAAAAACTAATTTAACTTTTTCAGTATTCACAAAACTCGTGTTTTATTCTGACAATGATAAATGGTTAAAATACTCTACATAGAGTGACATACCACATTGCACGAGGATAAATCATCAAGTTGGTCAGTTATAAAGTGTGAAAAATTCTTCCATTATATTTATTATAATTATCAACTTGTTATTAATGTTATAGTTGCTGTTTAGTGAATACTTGCTAAAACTACAGTTAGAACAAAGTAGCAGATATAATACAGAGTGCCCTAAGCCAGAGATAATAACATCGATAGAGAGACTTTTTCAGTTCTTAGAGATGAAGAGAAGGGTCATAATGAATATTCATGAAGATGCCAAGTTGTTAATGCCATAAATGAAAGAGATTAGGTCTGTGAAAAACTGGAAAACACATTTATCCTCTAAAGGAGATAACCAGTGCTTAGCTAGCTAAATTTTAAACATTTTTTAACTTTTTAATTCTCATTTTGCTGTCATGGAGTTATGAAAACAAGTGAAGTATATGGGCCAAATTAATATGTATATTTGAAGTAGTCTACTTTGCCAATTTCCCTGTTGTAAAACTTCCAATATGGCCAATTTAAATTTGTCAGTGAAATTTGTCAAGGTGATGTCACTGATCATGGGATTGAGAAAAGTTGCATACAATCATTCCTCACAAGCATGTAAAATTCATCTTCAGCATACCACTCACATAGGCCACAGGCTTGCTACCTCAGCTTTAACAAGTTTTTTGATCATCCACAAGCACCAAGAAGTCTACCAAAGGGGGCGTCTATGTATATATTGGTACAACCGGTAACATTTTAACTTTCTCTTTACTTCGTTCACCCTCCTTGATCTCATTGCCTATGTTCTAATTCATACTCGCTTCTTGTTTTTCTATACTTGCTGCCCTACTCCTTCCCACCTGTTCCAAAACTTGCATTTATGGTGACTAGTACCTTTTCATTTCTCTAGGTCATTTTATCCAATACAGAGTTTCCTGTGTTTGGTTCTTTCTGCTCCCACAAACACTCGAGACAGTCCTGCCTCTCTTCTAGTCCTGAGCCCAGTTCCAGATTCTCCCAGACTTTGCTCAGGAGAAGACAAAAGAAAAATACATACAGTTTTCCACTGGAAACATAGTATTTGTTATTACCACACTGGAATGAATACCCTAACAAAGCTATGCACTAAGTATTATAAAAATGTGTAAAAGTGGCATCTAAATGATCTGAGGTAGTTAGTAAAGGAGGGAGAAGACACTTCAGGAAGAAATTGGGAGGTCAACATCTTCATGGAAAAGACTACTAACATTAGACCACATGATGAATCATTAAAAGTACCTTCACCATTTATAGACAGTGACTATAAGACATCTCAAATCCCAATTCTATTATGAAAAAAGAACACACACACACATACACACACACACACACACACATACATGCCACAAGAGAGATGTTCAACTTGGCTTTGTTGGGCTTGGCTTTAAAACAAATCTCTAAAAAGGTGGAAGTACATAGAAAATTATAAATAAAGAACTGAGCAAATTTTCCATATTGTTTTATAATTCTCAATGAGAAAGGGACATACACTTCTTGTGCTTGAGTGGGATTGAAAAACCAAGTGAAGGAAATTGCAAAATCATTACACACAGAGGAATGAGGACAGAGAAAAAAACTCTCATTACACAGATACGCGTACACGCATGTAATTCAAAATGAACCCACAAACCAAACACTATTATTCTAAAACACAGAACGAAATCTTAGGCAGCCAAAACAGCAGTCTAAATATGAGATTCTTGGAGCAAAACATAATTTCCCAGTCACGTCTAGCAAAATCTTTAAAAAATACACTTAAATGGTTAATATGAATTTCATTTACAAAAGGAAAAACCCAAACTGGGGCCCTACAAAGAATGAATTTGGAACTATGACTATATAACAGGAGCAGGCTAATCCAGTTTTTCTTAATGTGTTCACTTTTAGTCCACGGATTATCTGTATCGTACCATGAGCCCTAAAGAGAAAGTAAATGTCCAGATTTCTGCATGTCCAACTCTCCCCTCACTGCCCCAGGACTTTGAGAATCTAAATATCCAGGAGTGAAGCCCAGAGTCTTCATTTTCTATATATTATCTAAGGATATTTTTTGCTTCATTTCCCTCACCATAAGAACTAAATCAACTAAAGGTAAATCACACAATTTAAATGCCAGCTCCTTTCTCCATAATTAGCACTTGGTAGGAAGTAGGAAGTATTACCTGAACACTAAAAGTACTTCACTGAGGTTCAATGAGAGACAGAATGTCATGGTGGCTATGAAGCTTTGGAAGGAACCAGATCTAGGTTCAAATGCTGGCTTCCGTAATAACTACATATGTAAGCATGACATATTATTTAATCTCCTTGAACTTGAGTTTTCGCCACATGGAAAATGGAGATAATACCATGTCACATATTTGTGGTCAAGATTAAATGCAGCCACAAAAGGAGAGTCTTCAGAATAGATCTGACACATTCTAGGTACTTGATACATGATCAGGATTATGATGATTGTTCTATGATTCTTCCTCTCCTTCACCTTTGTTACTATTAGGATCTGAAGAGGATATTAGAGAAACAAAGGATGAAAAGAGATTACTGGGAAAAAATAAATAGTGAATGTATCTGATGTTAATGAGAATATATAGAATGAGGAATACAATGATATTGCAAACTTAAACTGTGGCTGATATTACAGACCTAAATTTGGCAATGCCATATATAGGACCAAATCTTAGGAATTTCATGTACAACCACCAACACTATTTCTAAATCTATTTTTAGGGTAATTCACATATTCGCATAGAAATCGGTTCAGCTGTGTTTGTTATAACCTAGATATAAATGATCAAAGTCAGAATTAATCTGAATAACTATCAAGGGAAAATAAGCAAATAAAATCTGGTATTGTCACTTTATTTTGTCAGTGGACTCCACTAAAAGATCACCGGGGTCCTACCTGTAGTTGAATGAACTGCATGTGCAGTTGACCCTTGAATAATGTAAAAGTTAGAGGCATCAATCCTCTGAGCAGTTGAAAACCCACGTGTAATTTTTGACTTTTCAAAAACTTAACTACAAATGGCCTATGTTGACTAGAAGTCTCACCAATAACATAAAACTTGAGTCAACACAAATTTTGTATGTTACATGCATGTTCCATATACTGTATTCTTACAATAAAGTAAGGAAGAGAAAGAAAATGTAATTAAGAAAATCATAAGGAAGAGAAGGGGCTCTTGGGTGGCCCAGTTGCTTTAGCGGTTTGGTTTCAGCTCAGGTCATGAGGTGAGAGTCATAAGATCAAGCCCCGCCTTAGGCTTCATCCACATTCATTGCAAAGTCTGGTTGAGTTTCACTCTCCCTCTGCCTCTTCCCCCCACTCACGTGCTCTCTCTCTTTAAAATAAAGAAATAAATCTTAAAAAAAGAAAATCAAAAGGAAAAGACATCTATAGGTTATGCAGTGTTTATTGAAAAAAGTTCACATGTGTAATTCCACCCACACAGTTCACACCTGTGTTATTCAAGAGGCAACTGTATTGCTAATCGCACGCAGCTAGACAAATTACACTGTGCAAAACTGTGCAGCATCTAATTAGAATACATGGAGGGGAATCTCACTTGATTTGGGTCTTTGAGATTATTTAGGGGAGGGTTCAAGAAAACTGAGCCTTGTTTCAATTTAAAAGTTGTTAGAAAGCAGGAGTAATTCTATCATTTGCTATCTTAATAAATCTTTCAGTAGGACCAGCATAAGAAACTGTAATTGGTAAAGGAGCATTCACTTATACCAACCAGAAGAGTTGTACATTTTGGGTTTTTGTAATTTGCGTCATATATGGATTGCTTCTTTCAGTACTCAGACTCTTTGCCTTCCTTCCTCACAGTCACAGTGTGTCCTTAATTGATGTTGATGTTCTATGAAATTGTTTTTTTTTTTTTTTTTTTAATGAAATTGTCAACATTTAAAAGAAAGACCTCAGGCTTAGCTCTGAGGGCTTAGGTCAGCACTTGGATGTCTGCCTTGCTCTTTCTTACATAAAATAAAATATGGAAGCTAGAAGAAAAGAGAAGTACACATGTGAGCTTCTACTTATTGTAGCTCCTCCTCCTCTTACAATTTTAACTCTTCCTGTTTTAAAAATCTCGTGTCCTAGTGCACTCTCACTCTGCTGTAGTTCTCTGGTCCCGATCTTGCTAATTTCAATTAATTTCTATTAACTTTGGTTTTTGGTTTCTTTTCTCTCATGTTTGATAAAAAAAATTTTTGCTTTAATGTTTAGTGTTTGAGTCTAAGCTAGTTAATATATAGCACTTTCTTTGGGTGGCAGGTTAGTAATAATGTGCTGGCTGTTTTTATTCAAAATTAATTTGAGAGACACCATAGATCTATCTTGGGTACTTTGATTTGGTTGTATAATGAATATCTTAGCAGATGGTAAGAAATTTTTTACTTAATTAGACATAGTAAGAATAATTAAATGACTTTGACTTTGAAAATGATATTGCTCTTGTCTTCAGTGGTTCTCATACGCATATAAACTAATTGATTAATAGGGAAGAAGACAGGCCACCTGCACATACACAGTGTAACAATCCATGAATGCCCGTATCTGTGCCTTGGATTTTGCACACACACACACATACACACACACACACACAGGAACATGTGTGTGCACACCATTTTTCCAAATTTGAGATAATTGTTAAATATATTGAACCATTACCAATATTAGAAAATATCAAAGGAGGCAGAGATCTAGCATAGTATAATCTAAAAACATTTCCGTGGGAAAAAAAAATTTCTCAAGTCTTTTTTTTTTTTTTTTTTTTTTTTTTTATGATAGTCACACAGAGAGAGAGAGAGAGAGGCAGAGACACAGGCAGAGGGAGAAGCAGGCTCCATGCACCAGGAGCCCAACGTGGGATTTGATCCCGGGTCTCCAGGATTGCGCCCTGGGCCAAAGGCAGGCGCCAAACCGCTGCGCCACCCAGGGATCCCAATGTCAAGTCTTAAGTAAGTTAATACTGTGTAGTGCACACAGCTGTGATTTAATTACTAACAGTAATATTATAAAAATTATTAACATGATGTTCTCTTTTTGTACTTTCAAATACGTAACCTTCTTTATCTGTTCAGGAGTACTTGAGTATTTGCTACAGAAGGAACACACATAAGAAGATCAAGGTAACATAACTTCAGGATAAAAAAGATTAGCATTATTTTTCCCATTCCAAATAAGGTAGTTTCTCCTCAAAAAATTAATGACAATTTGTTTCTCACTTCATTCATAAAACCTTGCTCCCAAATTTGTCTGATTGGGCAAGCACTAGTGGCACATGACTTTTACAAACTTGAAATATGCCTAAATTAATATGTGCTATAAGTGTAAAATTTGAAATATCTAATATAAAAAAGTATATTAAATACATCATTAATAGTTTCTTATATTGATTGTATTCTGAAATATTCATTTCGATTAAATAAAATATATTGTTGAAATAAAATGTACCTAATTATTAATCTATCCATTAAATATAAAATCACATATATTGGTCCCATTATATTTTTATTCGACAGCACTTGTCTAGACTGCAAATCACCTTTATAAGGTACAGAAGGGGAAAGGAAAGTAAAAGGAACTTCAGAACCTGAAGGAGCAAGACAGATACCCTCTCTGTTGGTAGGATTGAGATAAGGAGAAAGAAGAGGTAAGAATGAGAAAGAGAATAGCAAGGTGTAGGGAAAACACATGTAGAGGCACATATCTATCCCTACTAACATTTAAATCTTCTATTAGGAAGAGAACGAGGTGTGAAGGTCATGGAGGGAGAAGAGAAGCGACACAATTGTTTAAATTATAAGGTCAGGCTCATTTAGTACTTTGTTATTTTTACTTGTACAGGCCCTAAAGCATGCTGGGGCACCTGGGTGGCTCAGTGGTTGAGCATTTGCCTTTGGCTCAGGTCATGATCCCGGGGTCCTGGGGTAGAGTCCCGCATCAGGCCCCCTGCATGAAGCCTGCTTCTCCCTCTGCCTGTGTCTCTGCCTCTGTCTCTCTGTGTCTCTAATGAATAAATGAATAAAATACTTTTTTTAAAAAAGGAAGAAACTGGACATTTTAGAACATATGGTGTAACAACTGAAGGGACTACTCTCTGCACTCTCCACCAGGGCTTGTGGTTGGGTTTTTTGCTTGTATAATTTTTAGTGACTGGGTAGACTGGGTTAATGAAATCTGTTTGTCCTTTACTGACAATGTTAAGCCTTTGATGTCACTCCACAGGCTTGTGCAGCTTCCAGTCACCTTCGGAATATCAGTGGTATGTATTGATAGGGCTCTCTCTCTCTCTCTCTCTTTCTCTGGTCACATTGGGCTGTTAAGCTCCACTGGTCAGTGGGCAGATTCCTCAATGTTTCAGCAATTCCTGTGGAATCAGTTGCTTTACAAATTAATACAATCAAATTTTGGCTCTTTCTGAGGTCCCTGGTTGATCCTATCCTCACTCCGGGAAAGCTCTCTACAGCCACCTGCTTACCTGGCTCTCTTCCACAAACTAGCCAGTTTATGACATGGATTGTATCTTTAGTAAACCCACAAATCTCCTCCTGTCAATTTTCACCACATTCCACTGTTTTAGAAAGTTTTAAAGATTGACATTTTTCACTTAATAATATGTATTAAAGGCTCCTCCTTGCCTTCTCCTGAATTTATAGCTCATTTGTTTTTAGCACCAAATAATAATAGTCCACAGCCTGGATTTACCAGTTTACTTATCTGTTTACCTAATGAATTGCTTCCATGTTTTGCCAATTTTTAATAAAACTACTAAAACCATCTATGTGCAGTTTTTAGGTGAGCATAAACTTTCAACTCCTTTGAGTAAATAGCAAGGCTTGTGATTGCTGGATTACATATGGTAAGACTATATTTTTTTTTATGAGTTTGCTAAACTATCTTCCAAAATGGTTGTGCTATTTGCATTCTTACAAGCACCAAATGAGAGTTCCTGTTGCTCCACATCATTGCTAGGGTTAGTATTGTCAATGTTCTGGAATTTGGCCATTCTAATAAATGTGTAGTGGTATCTCACTGTTGTTTTATTTCACTATTCTCTAATGACATATGATGTTGAGAATCTTTTCATATGCATATTTGGCATCTGTATATATATATATATATATATATATATATATATATATATATATATCCTTTACTGAAGTGTCTGCCCCGGTCTTTTCTCATTTTTAATCAGGTTGTTTTCTTATTTTTGAATTAGAGTTCTTTGTATATTTTGGATAAGAGTCCCTTATCAGATATGTTTTGCAAATATTTTCTCCCATTCAGAGGCTTGTCTTCTCATTTTCCTAATAGCGTTTTTCGCAGAGCATAATTTTTTTAAATTTTTAATAAAATAACTGCTATTTAAAAATAATGAAAAAAATAATAATTTTTAAATTTTTAATAAAATAACTGCTATTTAAAAATAATGAAAAAAATATTTTCATCTCTGCCTCTGTGTGTGTGTGTGTCTCTCATGAATAAATAAATAAAATCTTTAAAATTTTTTTTCATCACTTTCTCTGGTAAGTGGGTCAGTGTGGCTCCTTATGTTGTCATGCCAGAAGTTGATATCTGAGATAGACTTTCTATATCATGAAATTAATGACTATGAAAATAGTAAACTATAAACTATTCCACAGCAGAAAAAAAATCTGTTAATAGTAAGTACTTACATATTTTATTATATATCCACATATTTCAATGCTGAGGGAATATAAAATTATCTGTAGAGAAGTCCAGATTATATCCTTCTAGGTTCTAAACCCAAATTTGTATCTGGGCAACAAGAAACTTAAAGAATAGAAAGGCTTTTTCAGGAATGCAAAATTAATGAGAAGTAAATGTACTGAAACATTTGGGCAGTCATCTGTATACTGCACTTCACTGTAAACTAAGCATAAAAAGAATACGTTGGGATAAATAATATAAAATGCTCAAATATATTAACACATGTATAAATAGTTACACACACCTCTATCTATATCTATACAATCTACCTCTATCTACATCTATACAATCTATCTGTATAGAGAGATTTTCCACCTCTTTTCCCTAAGTTTTTATTTAAAAACCAGTAAGTAAGTTAGTATTACAGTGTAATATTCATTTCAGGTGTACAATTTAGTGTGATTCAGCACTTCCTTCACAAGTGCACTCCTAATCCCCATCACCTACTTCACCCATCTCCTCTCACCCACCTTCCTTCTGGTAACCATCAGTTTGTTCTCTATAGTTAAGAGTCCATTTTCTTGGTTTGCCTCTTTTTTTCCATGTTCATTTTTTTTTTTGTTTCTTCAATTCCACAAATGAGTGAAATCCTGTGATATTTGCCTTTCTCCGACTGAGTTATTTTGCTTAACATAATACACACTAGCTCTATACACATCATTGCAAACAGCGAGATTTCATTCTTTTTTATGGCTGAATAATATTGCATTATATATATGTATATGGAATGGAATAGATATAGATAGATGATGATGATGATGAAGATAGATGATAGATAGAGAGATAGATAGATAGATGATAGATAGATCTACCACCTTTCTTTATCCATTCATCAGTCAATGGACCCTTGGGTTCTTTCCATAATTTGGCTATTGTGGATAATGCTGCTATAAATATTGTGGTGCATGTTTCCCTTCAGATCAGTATTTTGTATCCTTTTGGTAAATACCTAGTAATGCAATAGCTGGATCTTAAGGTAGTTCCATTTTTAACTTTTTGGGGGGATCTCCACACTGTTTTCCAGATTGGCTATACCAGTGTGTATTCCCATCAACGGTGTAAGAGGGTTTCCCTTTTTCCACTTGCTCCCAAGCACCTGTTGTTTCCTGTTTTGTTGATTTCAGCCATTCCAACTGATGTGAGATGATATCTCATTGTAGTTTTGATTTGTATTTCCTGATGATGAGTAACGTTGATCATCTTTTCATGTGTGGAACGGATTTTCTCTTGATGAGTGACTTAGCATATCTTTTTTTCTTTCTTTCTCTTCAAAACATATTCAGAAATTCCTTTAAGTATGCTATCTTTGATAAACTTTTGAAATATACCATAATAATAAATATCCAAGCATAGGTCCACAGATAGAGTCTCTCATTTCTGTAATTGATTAATTATGCCCATCTGCCAGCAAAAAAAGAGTGTCTAAGAACATTTCTTTAATAGCAGGTATAATATTAAGTAGTTATAAGCCTTGGGCAAAGACAAAAAGCAAACTATTTCCACTTTTTCTCTCCAAAGTAAACTTGCTAATAATTTCTTATATAAAAACATAGAGAATGTCATTAAAACTGTATAATTACCTAAAAAATGTTCTGTTCCTTAATTTAGCTTGCCATAATACATACAACTGATATATTTTAAATAATTTCCTTTTTTAAATTATTGTCGGTAGTATTTAGGATATATCTACACTAAGAATTTCTTCTGTTCTATTTTTTGGTTTGGATAAATATTATATTTAATTATGTCTTGTCACTTTTGCCATCAAGTACTATAGAAATTTATATATATATATACACATTATTTTAGTTGATTATATTATTAATACTATACATTGATATTTTTATAACTCAACTGTTTGATATTATTATATTTTACATGCCTTAAGATGCCTAGATCGTATTACATCTTTTCAAATTATCCCACGTTGTTGGTAAATTAGGAAAATTCCAATTTATTGTTATAATGAACACTGTTGCAATAAATTTCTTGTAGATCTTTTCATTCACATAATTGTTTCCTTAGGTTATATTTCTGAAGTGCTATTTCTTACTCATTTTTAAGGCTTTTGCAACTCATTACCAAATTGCCTTCCAAAAAGGTCATACCAATTTATACTCTCATATTAATACAGTGTGAAGAAGACACTTTTTATGTTTTTAATTATGAGGTTAATTGGCAGATGCTTTCTATAGTTTAAGGAAAAGGAAAGTAACCAGTAATTCTAAATTAAAGGAAAAATGTATGCTATAGCTTATGTGTGATTACCATAGGATTTTCTTCTTATAACCCAGGATGCGGAGATTAGAAATAAGTCCAAAGTTATATAGTCCCATTCCTTCATTTTTTTCTTCTGAGAATGGTAAATTGATAAACTCACTACAGAAAAGAAAAACTTTTGTAATATTCTGTAGTTTAAGCTGTTGTTCAGTGGGTAAAATGTTAAAGTATTCAAGATGAATAAGCTCTAGAGATCTGCTATACAACATACCATCTATGGTTAACGACACTGTATTGTACACTTAAAAATTTGTTAAAAGGGTAATCTCATGTTAAGTGTTAGTACTGCAATAAAATATTAATTTTTTTTTAATTTATTTTTTATTGGTGTTCAATTTACTAACATACACAATAACCCCCAGTGCCCGTCACCCATTCACTCCCACCCCCCGCCCTCCTCCCCTTCCACCACCCCTAGTTCGTTTCCCAGAGTTAGCAGTCTTTACGTTCTGTCTCCCTTTCTGATATTTCCCACACATTTCTTCCCCCTTCCCTTATATTCCCTTTCACTATTATTTATATTCCCCAAATGAATGAGAACATATAATGTTTGTCCTTCTCCGACTGGCTTACTTCACTCAGCATGATACCCTCCAGTTCCATCCACGTTGAAGCAAAAGGTGGGTATTTGTCATTTCTAATAGCTGAGTAATATTCCATTGTATACATAAACCACATCTTCTTTATCCATTCATCTTTCGTTGGACACCGAGGCTCCTTCCACAGTTTGGCTATTGTGGACATTGCTGCTATAAACATCGGGGTGCAGGTGTCCCGGCGTTTCATTGCATTTGTATCTTTGGGGTAAATCCCCAACAGTGCAATTGCTGGGTCGTAGGGCAGGTCTATTTTTAACTGTTTGAGGAACCTCCACACAGTTTTCCAGAGTGGCTGCACCAGTTCACATTCCCACCAACAGTGTATGAGGGTTCCCTTTTCTCCGCATCCTCTCCAACATTTGTTGTTTCCTGCCTTGTTAATTTGCCCCATTCTCACTGGTGTGAGGTGGTACCTCATTGTGGTTTTGATTTGTATTTCCCTGATGGCAAGTGATGCAGAGCATTTTCTCATGTGCATGTTGGCCATGTCTATGTCTTCCTCTGTGAGATTTCTGTTCATGTCTTTTGCCCATTTCATGATTGGATTGTTTGTTTCTTTGGTGTTGAGTTTGATAAGTTCTTTATAGATCTTGGAAACTAGCCCTTTATCTGATACGTCATTTGCAAATATCTTCTCCCATTCTGTAGGTTGTCCTTGAGTTTTGTTGACTGTATCCTTTGCTGTGCAAAAGCTTCTTATCTTGATGAAGTCCCAATAGTTCATTTTTGCTTTTGTTTCTTTTGCCTTCGTGGATGTATCTTGCAAGAAGTTACTATGGCCGAGTTCAAAAAGGGTGTTGCCTGTGTTCTTCTCTAGGATTTTGATGGAATCTTGTCTCACATTTAGATCTTTCATCCATTTTGAGTTTATCTTTGTGTATGGTGAAAGAGAGTGGTCTAGTTTCATTCTTCTGCATGTGGATGTCCAATTTTCCCAGCACCATTTATTGAAGAGACTGTCTTTCTTCCAATGGATAGTCTTTCCTCCTTTATCGAATATTAGTTGCCCATAAAGTTCAGGGTCCACTTCTGGATTCTCTATTCTGTTCCACTGATCTATGTGTCTGTTTTTGTGCCAGTACCACACTGTCTTGATGACCACAGCTTTGTAGTACAACCTGAAATCTGGCATTGTGATGCCCCCAGATATGGTTTTCTTTTTTAAAATTCCCCTGGCTATTCGGGGTCTTTTCTGATTCCACACAAATCTTAAAAAATATTAAATTAAATTAAAAAATTAATACCAAAGAGGCTGGAAGAAACTTTTTGGTATGATCAAGATGTTCGCTAATTTGATGGTGATGATAGTTTTGTGGGTTTACACATGTCTATGCTTATTAAATTGTATTAAAAATGTGCAGTTTTTGTATATTTATTATAATTCAATAAAGCTCTTTAAGATATGGTGTATAAGTAAGAAACATCAAAATTTATACCTCTATATCTAATTTGATGAACAGTAGCTATATAATCTAATCCCCTTTTCTACTCAAGAAAACATATGGGAATGCCAATGCATGCTCAGCGAAGCTTTTATGTACATACTATTGATTCCATTGAAATATACATATTTATGGAAAATTTCATCTCTAAATCCTTACACATGTTCTGATCTTTCACAATCTGGTGGATTGCTCGAGGCAGATTAGACAAATAGATTCATCAGGACAAGAGACCATTAATAGGTTTTACCACTACTGAAGATACCACGATATAATTTCCTCATGATTAAGCTTAATTTTAGGAATTGCTACCCTGCCATATCTGGTTTAAGTGATCTGTTTAAATTTGGTCTTATATTCAACATAGCAGTTTGCATTTCTTCAGTTTATTTTTATAAATATATCATTGTTTATATGTTTGCATTCTAATGTAAAACTAGCGTATAAAACACAAAAATCAATGTATTAGAAATATATCAACCAATTTCATTTTACTTTTATTTTTTAGAGAGAGAGTGCACAAGGCAGGGCAAGAGGTAGACAGAGAGGGAAAGAGGGAAAGAGAAAGTAAGCAGGCTCCACAGTTAATGCAGAGCCCAATGTGGAGCTCGATCTCACAACCCTGAGATCATGAGTTATCTGAGACCAAATCAAGAGTTAGAGGCTTGCCAACTGAACCACCCAGATGTCTCACCAGCTGATTTTATTTCAATAAATAATTTTCCTATGTTCAGAATTCTAAGTTAAGAGCGATGCACTCTACCATATAATAGAGGTCAAGAGTCTGAGCTTTGGACATCTCTTTGTGACTTAGGCAAAGTCATCAATTCAACCTGTGGCAAATTGGTATATATGTATGCATGTATATATAAGCACAAAATCCAGATAGCAACTGAGATCTATATATACATCTCAGTCATTTTTGTGAGCATATATATATTTGTTGCTATCAAGATTTAATGAAACAATATTTCTGAAATATTTGGTATAATGAATGCCTGGTACAGAATAAGCATTCACAAGTGTTAGTTATGGTTATTTTCTGCATGTTCATTATAAAATAATTTATCATAAATTGTTAAAAATGCTATATAACATGTTGTAATAGAAGTATTATATTCCTTATTATCATGTTGAGTTTTACTAGAGATATCAATTTTCATTTGTATTTGCTATTATGAATATTAAATAAAACCAAAGGAGATTTATTTACATATGGCATATTTTAACTTTCTAAATGTAAGGGAAAACCTTTTGTCAAATACTGCATTTCTATAAATACTTTAAAACTTTTTTTTTTTTACCAAGAAAGGGAGTTAAAGGGATTCAATATATTTGAGAAAAGAAAATAAGCGCTAAGAAAATGTGGCACAGAATGGTTCTGACATGTATATTATCTTACCTGGAATCATTTCATTATGAGGTCTAAAAAAATAGCTGTTCTTTGGGACCGAGTGAATATAGCTCTAATTTCAGCTTCTAATTTCAGGTTCTCATATATAATTACTCTCTCTATGAGTGTAGAGTGGAGGGTTTTCTGTTACCTTGGGTATGAGCTTTAATTTAAATCCTCAGATTTCCAAAATTCTAATTTAAACTGCAGAGCAGCACAGCTATGATCAGATTGTTCTCTTGCAAATGGGGTTTATAATTTGCGAATCCCAAATGAAACAAATCATTTAGCAGAACTCAAAGAAGCCAGTTAGTCTATGCTTTATTTTTTTTTCTTTTACAAAATGAAAGTAAAGAAAACCTTAAATACTGTTCTGAGAACCTAATCAAGAAAAACTACAGAGTTAGTCTTGAATTATATGCCCAATGGCAATTTAAATCCAATCCTTTGGAGAAATATTAGTAAGTTATAGAAATGGCAAATTGGGACAGTCTGAAAACTTTAGTGTCATGTAGCTGATTTTCATGGTTTATAAAAATGGAAGAGAAAGGACCTTTCTTTTATAGATTATATCACACAAGTTTGATGCCATTGCTACTGTAGTAAGAAAGAATTCTCTATTCCCCATATGCAATTCTCAAGGATTTCTAAAATGACAGATATAGAAAATTACTAGTTATTTGCAATTGTCTTCTCTCTTACTCTATTCTCCATTTCCCCAAAGTCACTGGCCCTAAAGCTGGTGAGAAGAACAATCTAACCAGATAGAGAGAGTCAGGGAAAATGTCTTTACAGTCAGAATGTGAGTTCAGAAGTGTGAAGAAAGAAAGGTCAAAACCAAATCAGGAAACAGTTTTCAAGTCCTTTTAAGAGTGAAGTTGGAGCACTTCTACCCCATGTGGGCTTTAGGTAGAGGTTAGTTGACATAAAGATGTCAAGATAAACATACTGCCCTAATCCTAGCTTACCTCCCTTGGTGATATAGTTCAAGACTTCAATATTGATAATGGAAAGTTATTGCACAAACTGAATCTTTTTGAAGATGAATAGTTGTTATCACAAATACTACTCTGGTCTGTATAAAATCTACTATATCTTCAATTGCTTCAAGTGCTAGAAATTTCTTAAGTAGTAGCACAGATTTTGAAAATGTTAGAAAAAGCATTCATTTTGATCATTTAAAAATATAAAGCAAGCTGCCAAGTTTTTGGTAGTATGAAGGGAAAAAGCAAAAATATAAGCGAGATAAACATGCTAAGAAGTAGCTACACGTGAACAGAATTTTTAATCAGTAAGATTTATCTTGATTATCTTATTATGAATAGGCCAAAGAAAGAGCTGTCAAATTACAAATATGGTAGAAACAGAGTCAGATTAAGTTTATAACTTGCATACTTTCTTGTGACACAGACAGAGGGAGAAGCAGGCTCCATACATGGAGCCCGATGTGGGACTCGATTCTGGGGGCCCAGGATCACACCCTGGGGTGAAGGCAGGGCCCAAACCTCTGAGCCACCCGGGCTGCCCTATGGCTCCAGTTCTGTTTTTAGTAAGAATTGGGATGATTTTTCCAGTTAAAGATATTTGATTATCCAGGTAAACAAATTAAATAGTTGAATACATCTGATGACCCATAATGGTGAAGACAAACATTTATCAAGCCCAACCAGGCAGACCTTGAAAGCTTCATTAATTATGTAAGTGTTGACATCTAAGTGGAGTAAGATCTGTGAGTAAGTGAGACAAAAGCAAGAATCATAAAATACGGAGCGTGGTGGAAAATTTGTACCAAATCTATGTTAATGGAAAATTTTAAAGGGGTCTAAGTCTCTAGTAAAGGATTAGCAGAATTTATGAAAGTGATGTAGATCTCACTTACCATGTCATGACGCAATACTATATTATACTTGAAGGCTATAAAAAAAATGGATAGAGGGTAGTTAAATAGACAGATTGCCTTGTTGCAAGAAGACAAATTCAAGATGTCAAATTTCTGTAGCTACATGTATTTTAAGAAATCTGTTGCTCTTCAGAAATTTCAGCCCTGAGTGCATGAGAAATGTTACATAATTTGAATCTCCTGAGCTGATAAGGTGAAAGATAAAGAAAAATGTCCAGATAATCTACAAGGAGCTTAATATGTGTGGATTGTAGATGGGATAGTTTTATACTTTCTATTTTCATTTTATCTATATTATATGTATGCTGTATGAAGGCTTTTACAGCCAATTTCTCTTAGAATTCAGAATGAAGGAAAAACAAACAAACAAACTAAAACTAATCTGCCCAAAAAGAAAAAAAATGAATGTTTTTCCTCTTGGCTATCAGGACTAAGCACATGCTTTTTATTCCTTACTCTACTCTGACGTCTTAGTCCAGAATGTTCTATGCTTTCCCTTCCTTACTGAACTACTTAGTTTATTCTTTCCTCAATTTTACAAAATATTGATTTACTCATGTAAAAATGAAGAAGAGTTATTTTAGGCACAGTGCATTTATAAAATATAACAATTAATTAGCAACCAAGAGCTATTTCTAAATTAAAGGTAGAGGCCCTACGTAGGGATTAGATGGAATTTTTGAACATATTCATTTAAGTTGTAAGTGTGCATGTTCACAAAGGTTAAAATGGCGGCAGGAGTTCATTATATATAAATATATATAATGTATATAAGTATATATATATATATATACACACACATATATATATTTAATAGGTAGACTTGCCTATGGATGATGTCTTTGAATTACTGTTATGTTTAATCAAAGCTATTATGAATTATTCCACTACACACATAATATATAATCAAGCTCTTGTGAATCAGCTTGGTTAGAAATATTCCTGATAATACTTTATGCAATATGAGGGCCTTCAAATTAGCAATAATGGGGAAGAAATGGTTATTAATCTTTGATCATGATGGGGCCTTTGGTCAAGCTGTAGTGATTTCTTAATAATCTAATTCAAATTTCAATCATTTGTTTTCAAATTATTAAATCAATTGATTGAACATAGACAAAGAGAATCAGAGCAAAGAAAAACTAGAGATGGGCATTCTCCAATTGTTCAAGTATTGACATTTTCATCAGTATGATTGGTTCTATTTACTACTAACGCACTAATGCAGCTTTTTCAAAATACTCCATGACAGATAGCCAAATTAAAAATATACACAGTTTATGACATTCAAAGATAACCTATTCTTTAATAAACAATACAATTAGACCTTAGAATCAGTAGCCTAAAAAAGATATTCCTTTCCTTAAGAGAGAAGGGGAAATTACTCCTACTTTTAGTAGACAGTGCCTCCCTAGGGAATTACCATGATGTATACTTTATTTATCCAATCAGTAGTTTGGATTCATTTGTCTTCTTTTCCTACTTTTTCTCTAATCCTAAGAAATATAACATTTGAAGTCTGGGCCACTATGGAAATATGCTTGAGAAATTAAGAAGAGTAATAAGTAAATGGATTAGCCCAGAAAAATCAGTTCTAGGTGCCTATTGTACCCTTCTCTGATGACTTTAACCCCTGAGTTAGCTCCCTCTCTTAATTCATCATTCTTTTGATGTCATACATTGGGGATAGAATCCCACTCAGGAGGTGTGGTCTCTCTGCCTCAAATATCACCAACATACCCCTTTGCAACTCCATGGGGATGTTATTGTTACTTAGGGAGAATTCCAAACATTATCTATAAAAACTCCACATGGTTAAGGCTGCAGCAGATGTGAAAGATGCTAAAATTCAATGTTTTAGGCCTCTACCAGACTATTATTGTATATAAAGTTAAGTAATTCTTATGATAAATTCTGGCAAATGAGAAAACTAACAAGAAAAAGGAGGAGAAAGAGAATGATTTAGAAAAGAATCTCCCCATAATACTTTCATCATTACTCACTTCAGTTTATTTTTAAAGATTTTATCTATTTATTCATGAGACACACACACACACACACACACACACACACACACAGGCAGAGACATAGGCATACCTAGAAGCAGGCTCCCCACAAGAAGCCCCATGCAGGACTTGATCCCGGACTCTGGGATCACGCCCTGAGCTGAAGGCAGACGCTCAACCCAGGAGCCACCCAGGCATCCCTAATTACTTCAGTTTAAATAAAAATGTAAAAAGTATCTCAACAAAATTTGTCACACTAAAATGTGGTGATGAAGACAAGTGAGTGAATTTGTCACTTTTACTACAATATACTGAGCGAATTTTGATCGAGATTAAATTAAATATATAGCTCCATTTATGATTAATGTATATAAGATTTTAGCAAAGCTTTCCAATCCAGTAATTTGATAAAATGTGTCAATTATTTAGACATTCTATTTCTCTAATATATTGCAATTTTCTATACAGATGTCTTACACATATTTTGTTAGATCTATCTGTTAGATATTGTTAGATCTATCAGTTGTTAGATTTCAGTGTTTGATATTTTGATGCTACGAAATACATTTGGCTTGTAAATTGAGTGTGCCAAATCATTCTTTTTGATATCTAGAAATGCAAGGTTTTCTACTGACCTTGTATCTGCACCCCCAAATAAACTAATTATAATGACTTTTTACATCTACTTCTATGATATATGTAACTTTATTTCTCTATTATCTCTCATTGCACTGACTAGCGCATCTGAAATACTGTTGAATTGCAATAATAGCAAACAAAGATTTTGTGGTCTCCTTATTGAATTAAAGGAATAGCATATTCAATATTTTACTACTTACTGTATCTATTGATTTTGTTTTTCACTGTATGTAAATATCTTTAATTAGGCTAATGAGGTTGTCTTCTAATCCTGGTTTGTAATTTTTAAAATTTATGTATTTATGTATGTATTTATGTATGTATGTATTTATTTAAAGATTTATGCATTTATTCATGAGAGACAGAGACAAAGGCAGAGACATAGGCAGAGGGAGAAGCAGGCTTCCTGCAGAGAGCCCAATATGGGACTGGATCTTCGATCCCCTGACCCAAAAGCAGATGCTCCACTGCTGAGCCACCCAGGAGTCCCTGGTTTGTAATTTTTTAGAGGATAATTGGATAATGTTTTTTTTAAGTGCTTGTTTTACATCTTCTCATAATCATATGATTTATATATCACATTCTGACATATTGATTCGTTGATTTTACATGTGAAACAAATGTGCAGTTCCCAAAATTAACCCATCCTCATTGTCACACACCTTCAATCTCTTGTATTACTGAATAGAGTTTGCTTATGTTGGTTTAGGATTTCTAAATTTACATACCTGAGAAACAGTTGCTTCTATTTTTTTATGAAGACTTTATTTATTTATCCATGAGAGATACAGAGAAGCAGAGACATAGGCAGAGGGAGAAGCAGGCTCCATGCAGGGAGCCCGACGTGGGACTCGATCCGGGACTCCAGGATCACGCCCTGGGCTGAAGGCGGCACTAAACTGCTGAGCCACCCGGGCTGCCCGAAAGAGTTGCTTCTAATTGTTCTTTATTTGTAATGCACTTGTAAGGTTATAGTATCAAGATCCGTATAAACTTCTTAAATCATTGTGTTGTTCATCTGAAAATAATGTAGCATTTTGTGTCAATAATATTAAATTTTTTAAAAAAGAGGGAGAAATATCGGTTTGCCTCATAAAGTGAGTTGAAAATATTTTAACCTTTGGTAGTATCAATAAAATACAGATATGTTGTAATTTCTTTCTGGAATTTGGTAAGACTCATTAGTAAAAACCATAATCTCAGTATATTTCTGATATTTCAACTTATACATTTAAACTGGCAGAAAACAGTTCCAACTTTTCATTTCATTTGTAATTTTGTTAATGGTGCTTTGTGTTTTGGAATTCTTTTTCCATTTCACATATGTAATTATCATTTAATAATTATTGATAAAAAAACAAAAAAAAAAACAAAAAAAAACAAAAACAAAAAAATAGTTATTAATAATGTATCATTTATTCTCTTTAATGTCTGCAGGATTTATTTTTACTTACAGTAATTTTACATCTGTGCCCTCTGTCTCATGTACATGAAATCTTACTCTATCACCCCTCTCAGCATTTATTGATCCATTTTATTTGTTTGCTTTAATAACTTTGCCATTCTTGGGTTTCATGCAATAATGTTAACAGAATGTCTCTATTCAAGTTCCGAAAATCACAGTGATATAAAGGATGTACACAAATCCATAAATTACCATCACTTGCATCCTAAAAAAAATAGATATAGACTATGAAAATATATATAAATGATCCATATGCAGGATGATAAACAGTACAATCCAGTAGATGCTAGAGCCCAGAGATAGGGAGAGTAGGGCAGAAAATCCAAAGTATATGCAGAATAGAAGAGATATGTTCAGGAAACATGGATGGGAGAGGATAGATGAGCTCTCCCCAGGAAGAATGAAATTACATACATAATTAGTAATACTGAGGAAAAGGTTGACATCTGAAAGATTAACATTTTGGCTATGAGACATAGGGAGGAAAGCATCTGGAAGACTGTATGATCCCAGGGGTTGCCTCAAAGAGCTGTCTTTTTAAAGAAGAAGGTGACAATTTAGAAAAAGGTGGTAACTCTCCAGATTTGGTTGAGAGGAGAAAAAAAAAAAAAACAAATCAAGGAAAGCCAGAAGACTTGAAGAAACAAAGAGAATTGAGAAATCTGAAGACAAATCAAAGAACATCTCCCACACTGTGAAGAAATATGGCTATCCATCTCAAAAGCTCAAGTATTTTCTATATTTAACTGTTATTTTTACTTCAGGCACAAATATTGTAAGAAATGGACAGAAAATGGAGGGACATATGCATTCAGGAAGGGACCATGACTTGTTATTTACTGGCTTATCCCCACCATTCACTTACCAAACATAGCTGATACATTGTGGAGACTGAGTAAACATGTATTTATTAAAGACCTTGTATTAAAATGATTGATAATAGATTATTTAAACAAAGTATTTAATTTAAAATACCTGGAATAAAATCAAGAGATGCTTTTAGGATTCACTAAAGAAATGAAAATTACTTAAAACTACTAAAAGATCAGCTTTCAAGAAAGTCTTTATCATTCAGGACACACATATGGTTGAAATTTTTTTAAAAAAAGATCAATTTAAGCAGTTTTTAAAAAATCATTACATTAAAAAATGATCGATATATGATGAAAAGTTAATAATTAATTTCCTCCTAAGCCCTTAATAAGAATTTGAAACAATGTTAAGAAAGGAGTAGATGAATCAAACTATGAATTATTTGAGACTACCCAAAACCATTCATCAAACCATTGTGGAATTTTTATGGTGCTTTTCACAGGCTCTGTAATTTTTTACTTATGTCACATTAATAATTTAAAAGATGTGAAATCTATATTGATTTTGAAAAATTTGAATTAATTTTCCTTCTTATCTTTATACATAATTTACCCATAATCGGTATAAATGTGTGCCAAATATATTTACATAAAAACATATTCAAAATTAAGATTTAATTCTTTGGGAAAATATTTATCTTAGAAAGAGTAAAATTCAAGACATGTTGTATAATGCATTGTACAAGGAACCAAGGAGCTTCATTTTAACACATTTCAACTTCCCTAAGCACCACTCACCACTTACTGAATGGAAATAACTTTTACAGAAAAGTGTTCTAAATTGTATATTTCAAAATAACATGTTATATATTACAAGTTATGGAAAGTAGAAGTAAAGGTGGATGAGACACGAGAGGACAAAGAAAGAAGTTCCACACCTCTTATGCCCAAAAGAGCATTTGTTGTAATCTTAGTATACATTTACACAGATATCAAGTCACAAGCCTGAAAGCACAAAGATTATAGTAGTTAAGGAGAATTTTAAAATTGAAGAAAGTAAGAAGATAAAGGTAGAAAAATGTATATCAATTTTTACTGCATAACTGCCAACCACAAGCTTTGAGTGGCATGGAACACTGAAAGTTTATTTCAAAAGTGTGTGTTGCTGGATAGTGGCAGAGCAACTATGCTAATGAAGTCTTCATTACAGGTCCTGGACCGAAGGAACAGCAGCAAACCCTGGGAAACTTTTCTCATGGTGATATCACAAAGACAGGAGTACATGAGTACATGCTCCGTTGTCCTAACAATTTCAACAGCAACAAAAAAAATTAATCTAAATCCTGCATTAAAGAATTTTTTTTATTATGAGTATGTGTTGGATTGCATCAAATTATTTTTCTGCACAATTAAGTTCGTTAAATGATTTTTCTGCTGATTTATTTTCTACCATTTCATCACTTTCCAGTCATGGGTACAAACCCAATACAATATAATCTAGTAATCATTTTTATATATTGCTCATTTCCATTTGCTAATATTTTAGTAATTTTTGTGTCTTATCTCCTTCATGGGATTGGCTTAGAGATTTCTCTTTCTCTACAATTCTTTGTGGAGTTTGGAATCAAGGTTATTCAATCTTCATAAAATGCTTTGGGGTATTTAAATAACATAGCACTCTAATCTAGCAAAGGTAATAGGAATATACAATAAGATGTGTCAAAGTTATTGATCTAAAGACATCTTTTGATTCAAAATTTTGTTTTTTTAATACTATCCATAAGATTTATATAAAGTATTAAAATTTTAAGAAAATTTATTTTTTCTGTAAGTGTATCTCACATTTAACAGCAGAAAAGGCAACAAACACATTTATAATATGACAGAGCTACAAACAAGGCATGATCCCGGGGTCCTAGGATGAAGCCCCACATTGGGCTCCCTGCATGGAGCCTGCTTCTCCCTCTGCTTATGTCTCTGCCTCTCTCTATATCTCTAGTGAATAAATAAATAACATCTTTAAAAAATAAAATAAAATAAAATAAAATCTGTATATTGATTAATAACTCACTTCCACAACAGAATTACAAGATGCAGGATTCATGTGTGTAAGTGTGTGTATTCATATTATGTATGTTCTTATATATAAAGTATATATGTATCTACATACATATGTAAAAATATACATATAACCATAAAATCAAGTAAGGCATTCCCATATGGACATCTAAGTAAAAGTTATTCTACAGTTACAAACAGCACTAGTCACAGTCTCCTAGGACAGGACAGAGAGGTAAACTGCAATGGGTCAAAAGTAAGCCTTTCAGTGAATAAAAATGTTCTATATTGGGCAGCCCAGGTGGCTCAGCAGTTTACTGCCGACTTCAGCCCAGGACGTGATCCTGGGGACCCAGGATCAAGTCCCACATTGGGCTCTCTGCATGGGGCATGGCTCTCCCTCTGCCTGTGTCTCTGCCCCTCTCTCTCTCTCCTGAATAAATAAATAAAATCTTAAAAAATATGTTCTAAATCATAATAGGGGTTCCCATTACATGGGTATAGACGTTCATCTAAACTCATTAAATAAAATAAGTAGAAGTTATTATTTATAAGTTATACTTCAATAAAATTAATTACAAATCGAATTTATTTTTTGGAGTTTATTAGCTAGTAATTAACCAGAACCTCTAGTTAATTTAGTGGCAGTGTTTTTTTGAGGGGTATAGCATGTGATGAAGGGTATTTAAGAAGATGTATTGATTGAGGATGTCCTTATCATACAAATTATTATTATAGGAGTCCTCTAGGTAACATCAATTAATAAATTTTATTTGGCCAAATTTGCATACACTCAGGGAATTTGATAGCAATTGAATTCAACAAAATTAACTTGAATAGTATGTTATGAAACTCTGTTGGAAATACCACTTCATGCTAGGAAGGTAGCTTATCTTCCACACATTATAGAAGCCAAAAGAAAAAAGAAAAAAAAAAAGAAACTTGGTCACACTGAAACAGAAGAATTCTATAGGAAAAACAAATACCCTCTAACTTACAATCTCATCTCACTTTTCTGGCCCTCAGTAGTAATTAACTTTCAAAACAAGTTACCATCCACCAGATTAAATAACAGCATTCTAAGTTTATCTATCATTAAAATAAACCAATGGCTTATATTTATATTTATTTATGATTAAAATAGATAGTGTAACATCATTATCTTTGAAAATCAAAGTGAACATGAATACCTCTTAGTATAATTTGATGCCCTAGAGATTGATCAATGAGTCTACCATGCAAATTACAAATAAAGACAGAAAGTGGGCCAGGCTAAACAATTTAGTATTCTTGTGTAGGTAAATAAAATTGCTCAAAAAAAAAAAACTTGAAAATATCACACAGAAAGCTTATTTGTCATGTCTTTGGGCTGTTTAAATCAGAAGTCCATGAACTCTCTCTGTAAACAATAGCAAAATCCCTAGAAAAAGCAGAGACTAAATATATTTTAAGCTTTGGGGGCTATCTTGTATCTATTACCTTTTTCAAGTTGGCCATTGTAGTGTGAAAACACATAAATAAATAAATAAATAACAAATAAATATTAATATATTTTCAGACTTTCCTCTAGCAACTCATTTTCTATCTCCTTTTTGTGTTTGTTTCAGTTATATCGATTTCCTTTTTTTTTTTTAAAGATTTTATTTATTCATTCATGAGAGACAGAGAGAGAGAGAGTCAGAGACACAGGCAGAGGGAGGAGCAGGCTCCATGCAGGGAGCACGACGTGGGACTCCATCCCAGGTCTCCAGGATCACACCCTGGACTGAAGGTGGGCGCCAAACCGCTGAGCCACCCAGGGATTCCCTAGTTTCCCTTTTAAACAGGGGAACTAGTAATGGATGAATATGGATGCATTCGGATAAAAACTTAGCAAGAGACTGTGGGATGTGCCCCACAAGATGTTATTATTATTATATATTATCATAAGTACCAGAGCGGATAAGTCAGTGATGTTATAATTATTTTAAAAGTTATTTCCTATCCTCTATTTGCAAAATAAATTCAGAAATATGTTTAGAACATGGTTAATTATGGATTTTTTTAATAATAAATTTATTTTTTAATTGATGTTCAATTTGCCAACATACAGAATAACACCCAGTGCTCATCCCGTCAAGTGTAATTATGGATTTTTTGTATATTTTTATTGGAGTTTTATTTGCGGACATATAGTATAACATCCAGTGCTCATCCCATCAAGTGCCCCCCTCAGTACCCGTCACCCAGTCACCCCATCCCCTGCCCACCTCCCCTTCCACTATCCCTTGTTGGTTTCCCAGAGTTAGGAGTCTCTTATGTTCTGTCTCCCTTTCTGATATCTCTCAGTCATTTTCTCTCCTTTCCCCTTTATTCCCTTTCCTATTTTTTTATATTCCCTGAATGAATGAGACCATATAAGGTTTGTCTTTCTCCGATTGACTTACTTCACTCAGCATAATTATGTTTTATGAAAACTGATGGAGTGTTCTACATTATAACACTAACTGAGTAGTGTTGAGATATCCAGGGTGCACCTCAAAATATGGTATATCTCAATTTCAACTAAGCTCTTCATATTGTAACAGAAATCAAAGGAGTAAAATAGAAACCCAAATGCCAAGTATATTTCTGACAGAGGCCAGGTCAAAAGACATAGCTTAGTGCAAGAGCTAAACAGTTCTGTTAAATAAGTCTTATAATTAATAAGCATCTTTACCCACCCCATAAAGTGGTGCTTGATGTAATGGGGCTCCATCCTTTAGGTTTACACTGTTACATAAATTTACAGAGTTAACATCAAGAGAAAGAAGGTCTGAATGAAGATAAGCACCAAGTTATTCTTCCCAAGTTTGGTTCCCTAATCATTCATTTCACCTACTTGGATTGGAGTGATTATAAAAAAGAAAGAAGCTTTCCTACTAAAAAATAGATTATGTCTCTTAGACAATTTACATTTAGTTTACAAATGTAAACTTCAAAGACTTCTGTTTGATGCTTATATGTTTTAGTCATTTTTCCCAAAATCATTAATCTTTGGCAGACTCCTAATCCTTTTTTTTCAATTGTTGCAATCACAGTCAGTAGACACATCAGTAACACTTTGCTGAAAACACTACTGATTGTCACGAACTCATTTGAGATTTATGCAGACTAATATTTATTTCCCTAAAATATTCTATTACAATGTAGAATTGGTTGAGTTCCATGGATTTCTGAGGTTCTGGATGACTGCCAAAGCTTAGTTTTGTTTTGTTTTTCTCTTTGTTAATTGTATTAAATGATATTTCCCTTTAACTCATTATAAAATTTTATCGCTAAATGGAGCATATTACAACTATTAGAAATAGTGAATGAAATTTTCTAATTTTATGCCGAGATGAAGATTAGACAAATGCAACTGTCCCACATTAAATATCTTGCTATAACCTAATACATGTAATGTGTATACATATTACATATAAAAAGGGGTCAGTGCTTTTATTACTTTTTTCTCCAGCTTAAAAATAAAACAGATTGAAATAAACAACATAATAATAAGATAGAGTAACTCCAAGAAGGAAAAAAACTTAGAGGCAAATTAAAGAAGTTTTTGTTTGCACACATATAGATGGGCATATATTTTTGCCTAGATAAATTAGGATGAAAAAAAAGTTACAGTAGAATACAGAAGTGTTATGAATACGGTGCTTTGAAAATAAAGGAGTGTCTTATGAATCACAATGTTTATACAAAAAGCCTGATTTAAAAATTTAGGTGACATTTTCTCAAAAATATGCTCCTGACATTTTTTGTCTATCGTCAACATCAGTCTTTCCCCCCCGAATATACATATTCAGTAGACAATATTTAAAATATATATGGATAGGTAAGTAGGGAGATCAGTAGGTAGATAGAGTACTTGTTATATGAGTAAAGTCTGAGAAACAGAATTGTATTTATGTAGGTACAAATATTTCCTTTACGTGTCTTTGGCCTTGCATCATTTTCTCTCTTGGATAATAAGCATGTAGAGGATAATAATATGCTCGATTTTTTTAAATAAACACTATGTAATATTTTATTCAGTTCATTAAATTCTTCAGAGGTCCCCCTGCATGGTGCATGACAAATTTTCCTTTCCCCCCAAGTCACTGATGTGGTGAATTCAGAGTTCCCCTGCATGTTTATATACTTTATATAAATGTAATCTGGTATTGTTAACTATGATTAAGTCATAGTTAATAATAAATTAACTTTAAATAAATTTACTTTAAATAAAACTATAGTTTTATTTAATAAACTATTTAAAACTTGAAATAATTTTTTTTACCAAACATGGCCATTCTAAATTGTATTTTTTCTCTCCACATTACTTTTCATAGATTTTTAAAAAGATTCCATTTATTTATTCATGAGACACACACACACACACACACACACACACACACACACACACAGAGTTAGAGACACAGGGAGAGAGAGAGAAGCAGGCTCTATGCAGGAGCCCAAAGTGGGACTTGATCCAGGTCTCCAGAATAACGCCCTAGGCGGGAGGCAGGCGGCCAATGGCTGAGCCACTTTTCACAGATTCTATGTTAATAGATATAGAGCTAGTTAATTAATTTAAATTCCTCATTAAAATTATGTTGGGGGGATCCCTCGGTGGCGCAGCGGTTTGGCGCCTGCCTTTAGCCCAGGGCGCGATCCTGGAGACCCGGGATTGAATCCCACGTCGGGCTCCCGGTGCATGGAGCCTGCTTCTCCCTCTGCCTGTGTCTCTGCCTCTCTCTCTTTCTCTCTCTGTGACTATCATAAATAAATATAAAAAAATTATGTTGGATGCATATCCTTGTATCCAAGAACTATTGATGGACATTTAAGCTAATTTGAAAATTACTCTTCTATATCCTATGTTATATTGAAATCTAAGTGTATATAAATTCTAGGCTCATTTATGACTTTTTCTAGAGAACATACAGAGGAATGAGATACCCAAGTAAAAGAGTGTGATTTTTTATTTTAATTTGATTTTATTAATTTTGATTTGATTTTAATTAATTTTGCCAAAAATTAATCAAATTCATCAATCTTTCTATTGTAATTTTTGTTTTTGTGGTTTGTAAAAGAAAACCTTTCCTATTTGTATATCACATAGCTTGTCTCCTGTTTTGTCTTGTATAATTTAAATTGCATTTCAAAGTTGATGATGCCAAACGAATGAAATTTATTTTATTGGTGGTATGTTAAATGAATCTAAATTTATTTTAATGTATTACCAGTTGTTTCAGGAGTTATTGACACTTAACTTTACATTTGTCCTATACAAAGTTTCTATGAATGTTTTTCTCATTCTGAGCTTTTTAATCATACCCTTTTATCTATTTGTTTATGATAATAACAATAGTAATAATAATTAATCTTAGTATTTTTTTACTGTGCCAGATACTATCCTAAGTACTTTATAAATACTTAATCTTTTAATCTTACAACATTCTATGAGGTAGGTACTTTATATCTTCATTTACCAGATGAGCAGAGAATTTAAATAACTTGTCTACGATCACATAGTACTTGGGAGAGTCAGGTTTAAACCAACATTTGGCTCCAGAGTTTTAATTTAATTTAACTCATTAATTTAATTTAACCCTCAGCTATCCTGCCCGTCCAATATCTTACTCTGAGAGAAACTGCTATGTGTTACCAAGGCATATTTCATTTTCCTCTTCGGCCATACTATTAACTTCTAATTCCCCAGCCTCCCTTTTAGCAAGGTATATTTATGTGACTTTTTTCTAATCAATGGACGATGAACAAAGTAATGTGTGTTATTTTGAGCCTTGGCTCATAAAATGTTCTTATGTATAATCTCCCCCTCCATTACATACAAGATGCAGAAAAGCAAGTAAAGGATTATGAGATCCTAAAAGATAGACTACACATAAGATGCACTGAGCCTGGTCTCTGAATCACAGTGTGGACCACAGATGCCAAATGATGGTTTTAAAGATTTAGGTAGGCAGGAAATAATATTCCAGAGCTGTGCTATCACATACAGTAGGTACTAGCCACATTGGTTACTAAATTTAAATTTTGATTGATTAAAATTAACTAAAATTAGAATTTTAGTTATACAGTCATATTAGCCACAGTCAAGTGTTCAGTAGGCACATATGGTTATCACATGATCATTATATTGAACAGCACTTATTTTAAGTGTAGAATAAGATTCTATTACAAATATTGTTATATAGATGTAGTACAATTTATTTATCTATTCACCTAAATGAAGGACAGCTCAGTTGCTTCCCTGTTTCGGCAATTATGAACAAAGCTCCCATAAACACTTATGTGTAGGTAGGTGAATGGATAACTAAACTGTGATACTTACTACTATGTAAAAGAAGCCAAGTCCATAGCATATACAACACCAAGAGTAACCTCTAAGGTTAAACTCTGGATATTGGGTAATTATGATATGTCAATCTAGATTCATCAGTGATAACAAATGTACCACTCTGATGGAGGGTGTTGATAATGGGTAAGTGTATGCATGTGTGGATGCCAGGGATATATGAGAAATTTCTTTACCTTTCTCTCAATTTTCCTGTGAACCTAAAACTGGTATAAAAACTTAAGTCTTTAAAAAATTAATTTATAAAGATACTCAATATCATCAGTCATCATGGAAATGCAAATAATAATCATAACAGAATGCCACTTCACACCACTAGCATGGTTATAATCAGAATAACAGAAAGCAACTAGTGTTGATGAGGCTTCAGAGAAATTGAAATTGTTGTTAATTGCTAGTGAGAAATATATAATGGCATCATCACATTGGAAAACAGTTTGTGGGGAGATAGGGTAACTGGATGATGGGCACTGAGGAGGGCATTTGATAGGATGAGCACCGGATGTTAAACTGTATGTTGGCAAATTGAATTTCAATTAAAAAACGTAAAAAAAAAAAAAAAAGGAAAACATTTTGAAATTCCCTGAAAATGTTCAACATAGAGTTACCATTTAAACCCAGAAATTCCAATCCTAAGGATACCAAAAAATAAGAAAAATATATGTCAATACACAAAATTGTATATGAAAGTTCAGAATAGTGTTATCAATTAACGCCTAAACGTAGAAAGAGTACAAGGTCAATTATCTGATGAATGAATAGTAACATTTAGTATATTCATACGACGGAATATTATTTGTCAATGTAAAGACTGAATTGCTGATACATGCCACATCGTAGATGTGCCTTGAGAACTCTACACCATGAAAGAAGGCAGTCATAAATTAAAATCTATTGTATTACTCTATTTATATCAAATTTCTTTAATAGAAAAATTCATGGAGACCGAAAATAGATTATTGTTTGCCAGTGAATTCCAATATATATAGCAGTTTCTCTTATGGTGATGAAATGCTCTAAAATTAGATAATACTGATATTTGCACACTTCTGTGAATATACTGGAATCAATGAATTATAGAGTCTAAAAGAGTAAAATTTATGGGTATAAATAATACCTTAATAAGCTGTTATAAGAAAAATATCATGTTATGCACATTTCTACATGCCTTTCTATGCACAGGTGTATTTATTTCTTCTGGTATATATTTCTTGGCTTGCTTTTGGCCACATCACTGTCCGCTTTTACTCTTGTTCACTAAAAACAAAACAAAACAAACTAGGTTTTGGCTCACATGTGGAGGAGGTAGAGATCAATTACACTGTATTATTTTAGGCCTTATCATAGCTCTAATACAGAGAAAAGACCAAAGAAGAAACACTTAGTAAAGAAAACATATAGAAAAAAGATAAATCAAAAATGTTTATTGCTAAGAATGTAGTCAGATTGTTAATTAATAAATAAAATTCTGAAAGAAGAGTGACTAATGTTATAGGAAATACACGTGAAATTATTTTCAAATATACTTATTATTATGTACCCAAATTGCATGCATCTGAAACTATTTTTCCCTAACATGATCTCTTCTTGGTAAAATACCCAAGTAGGGCTTCTTTCATTTCATTCTCTTTTGTTTCTATTTCTTGATAGAAATATTAAAGGAAAAACAATTATTGCAAATGTATTTTAAATACACCAAACACATTTAACTTTTCACTTCTTTCCATTAGAAATAACTGGATGATTAATTGATAATGAAGTGTAAAGTATAAGCATAATAGTAACAGTTATCTAATGCTTACTATGCATTATGCATAATTTTGAGCACTTTACATAATTCGCTGATTTAAAATTTGGGCGATAACACTAGCAGGACTGAAAATGTGACAGGAAAATACTAAAATATCTAGTCTAAACTATATGAATATAAAAATCCTAACTTTTAAGTTCACAAAACTTTATTTGTAAGCTTTATTTGTAAGCTCCCACAAAAATTACTAAACATCAGTATACAGTTTAATGCAAATTGTACCTATGCTTCTAACAAAACTGAAAATATAGTCAGAACTGAGGTCTTCACAACACAATTGTTTGGTCACCTTTAAAATGAATTTTTGCAGGTCAAACATTAACTTCTAATGCATATTAGAAAAAAAAGCATATGCTGTTTTCTAACTATTGAATTGGTAAAATAAATAAGTTATAGATCAGTAAGAACTTCATACACATATACATGCTCTGAGTTTCCCTTTTGCTTCTCTGTGTTGAATGTTCTTATAATGTTTTTTTTTTTAAAGACTTTATTTATTTATGAGAGACTCACAGAGAGAGAGGCAGACACAGGCAGAGGGAGAAGCAGGATCCATGCAGGGAACCTGACATGGGACTCAATCCTGGGACTCCAGGATCACGCCCTAAGGTGAAGGCAGATGCTTAACCACTGAGCCACCCAGGCGTCTCATTCTTAAAAGTTCTGTCTGCAAAACATAAGTGGATTCCCTTTAGTAATATCTCCTATTAATCCCCAATAATCCAGCCATGCCTGATTATCATTTTCCTGGTTTCCAGGCCAGAGTTTATGACTTTCTATATGTGCTGATATCTTTAGACTCAAATATTAACAGCCTTTATTCCAGAATATGTGAATATAACTGAATTCTGCTCCCAAAGAAATTATATGTACCCTAATTTGTCTTCTCAAATATTATGATATATTTTCTGGACTGCATGTTCTAATTTGGTTGAAAGATTATGACTTCTTTAGAGTCAGGCCACTTTCTAACACTATCTGCATCCCCCTTTTTCATATAACTCTCCATTGTGGTAGAAGTATACTAATGCAGCTATTTTGCATAGCCACTCCAGAGTCCCTTTAAGGAAATATCAATGAATAATGCTCCATGAATTGATTATATCCTATGAACTTATTGTGTGACCTTTGTCTATGGAAAAATATGGACATAAATATTTACTGCATTGTACAATATCTTATGACTTACACCAAAAATAAGACTAGGCAATTATAGATTAAGACCCTTTATATATTGCCTGTATTAAATGGCAAATGATATGTTATTTTTAAACCATTTTTTCCAACTTTGGAATGTAGATGACATTTGTTGCATGTAACAGATAGAACAAATAAATACTTAGCTAAACAATTTTGGGATTCCAGGATAAAGGATAGCATCTTCTGTCTTACTGTCTTTGGAGAAACTGTAAGGATTTCCTTTATCCAATAGCAACATGTTTGTACCTATGAGAACCTAATGTTTCCTTAATAATTGAAAATATTACAATATCTTTGAATTCTACTTAATTTTTACTTGACTGGGTCATCACAATGTTAAATAAGCTCAAGATTATTTGGCCATTATTAGGAATGGCCAAAATGGTTTTATAAAAGTTATTTCCCTGAAAACTCTAATGCAAGAAAAATGTTTTAAATAATATACTTCAAAAATAGTATACCCCACTATTTCTTTTTTACTTGAATCTATTTTTCTGGGATTAGAATAAGATCTGATAGACAAATCTAAGAACTTTAGCTCTGTTAAGCAGTATTAGCAGCAGTGATGATTGTAACATTAAATTTCTTGATTTGGGGCGGCACCTGGGTAGCTCAGTTGGTTAAGCATCTGCCTTCAACTTAGGTCATGATCTCAGGTCCTGGGATGGAGCCCTGGTCCCTGCTCAGTAAGGAGTCTGCTTCTCCCTCTCCCTCTGTCCCTCCTCCTGCTTGCTCTCTCTTGCACACACATGCCCTATGCATCTCTTTCTCTCTCCCTCGAATGAAAAAAAATAAAAATCTTTAGAAAAATAAATTTATTGTTTTTTTAAATTCAATCTAAAATATTTAGTAAATATCCTGTGAACCTTAAATCCTATTTTCTACCCTAAAAGCAACTGAAGTTAACAGTTTATATGTTCTTCTTGACTTTTTTCTATGCTGTACAGATATATTTTTTATATAAAATAGACAATATCTTTGAAATTATTATTTGATCTCTAGTAATGCAACAAAAACAGTATTCTGTATGGAAGTTTAGCTAGGCCTTGCAATTTCAACATTCCTTGAATCTGATGGAGAAATAAAGACAAGTTATTTGAAAATATAATTTGAGACACTATGATCTAGCTTCACCCTATAGTTCATAAAAAGGATCTCTTATACCCATATTGTCTAATGTGATAGCCTTTAAAACTTATGGCTATTGAGCGATGAAATATGACTAATCTGAACTGAAATCTTAAGCTCCACATATTTGGAAATTAAGGACTATATCTCAAAATAATCACAGCTTCTAGCAAAATAAATCTCAAGGTAATTTTAAAATATTTTGAACTAATGATCTGAACAATATAATAAACACAGGACTTAGCTAATAGCAGGGCTTATGGAGGAATTTATAGCTTTAGGGACTATAATTAAACATAATATCTAAATTTAATCACCTATCTTAGTAAGCTAGGAAGAAAAGCACAAACTAAACTCAAAGTCAGAAGAAAATATTTATAAATGTTTATTGACTATCATTTAGATTAAGGCAACATACCAGTGTTTTAATTTCATATATCCTTGAAACTAGTTTTATACATTTCACAACACATCTTATTTGTATGTGACTGAAATATATATAGCAGCAGGAAAGTTTTCAAGACATTTATTTTTCTTTCACTACAATTTCAATAAGAACAATTTTGCTACAAACCTTTTATTTTTATGACATTAGAAGTTGTTCAGTTTTGGAAACCCACATTAGCATGGAAAGCACTAACTGGAAAATATAAACAGGAACTTCTAATGTTTACATTTTTTAAGATTTTATTTATTTATTTATTTATTTATTTATTTATTTATTTATTTTAATTTATTTTTTATTGGTGTTCAATTTACTAACATACAGAATAACCCCCAGTGCCCGTCACCCATTCACTCCCACCCCCCGCCCTTCTCCCCTTCTACCACCCCTAGTTCGTTTCCCAGAGTTAGCAGTCTTTACGTTCTGTCTCCCTTTCTGATATTTCCCACACATTTCTTCTCCCTTCCCTTATATTTATTTATTCATGAGAGACACAGAGAGAAAGGCAGAGGCACAGGCAGAGGGAGAAGCAGGCTCCATGCAGGGGGCCTGATGTGGGGTCCCCAGGATCATGCCCTGGGCTGAAAGTGGTGCTAAACTGCTGAGTCACCTGAGCTGCCCAGGAACTTCTAATAAAAGAAAAATGAATAAATAGTGGTTACATGAAGGAAAAAAAATTGGAAAAATATTCCCAAAGAATGTAAACATAGTAGTTACATTGGTGTACAACTCAACAAAATTGTTAGATACCATTTGTCTCATTTACATGAGTCAAAATGTAGGAGATGAAAATTAGAATAGCATTTTTCCAATTAAACTGTCATAATTACCTGTATTGAAGTAACCTATAATGAAACATGACGAGTCTTCACTTCCTACTAATTTGTTATTTAGCACAAGATAGAAACATACAGAATTTATACTGAGTAAGAAAATATTCTGGACAGTAATGAATTCTGGAGTCATATTATATATTAAAAATACTTATTTTGGAAAAGCATAATCTGGGCCAACCTGTGATCTCACATTATATTTTTGAGATTAAGGTCTTTAGCAGCCAGGACAATGCCATAAGTTAAAGATACTTTAAGGAGAAAAAAAAGAAATCTAAGTCAGTAAAGATCTCTTAAACCTAACAAGAATAAAAAACTTATTAACAATCACCTTTTTCCTGATTCTCAAGATGAAATTTTGAAATTTTGAAAAGATTGTGATTTCAATAAAATAAAATAAGACACATAAAAAAGCAAATACATTTGGTTGACTTATAAGAACTGAATAGTAATAAAAAAGGGGGAGGAAAGGAATCAAGCTATATAAAATTAATGTTTTATATATTACTGGAATTAAGCTAGTTTAAACCTGAATTTAATTCTAATTGGTTAAGATGTAGTATTAAACCCTATAGCAATCATTGAACAAAGAATTCTCAAAAGATAAAATCATGGAAAACATAATTAACGTGCATCATTGAACAAAGAATTCTCAAAAGATAAAAATCATGGAAAACATAATTAAAACATAATTAAAGTGCAACACTAAAAAGCATTTACTTAATGCCGAAGTAAGTAGGAAAGGAAAAAATATAGGATTAAAAAATATATGAGACTCTGAAAACAGGTAGTAAAATAGAAAACATAAATCTGACAATCGCAACAATAATATCAAATGGTAATGGGTTAAATAATCCAATGAAAATTAAGACAGTGTCAAACTTGATAAAAAATATGATATAACCCTATGCTGTCTATAGAAGTCAGATTTTAAAATACAATGAGGTATGGGAAAAGGTGTGTGAATTATATATCATGCAAGTAGTAACAGCAAGAATGCTAGATAGGCTATACAAATATTACACAATATAGCTATAAAAAAAGAATTTGCTAGTGATGAAGAGGGACATTTCAGAATGATTCACTGATCAATTTATCAAGAAGATATAATTAGAAACATATGCGTCTATTAACACAGCACTATAGCAAATGAATCAAAAACTAACAGAAGAGAGGAAATTCAGTAAGAGTTGGAAATTTCAATATCCCATTTCAATAATGATTAGAACAAGTAGAAGACTAACAATAAAAGATTTGAACAATACAATAAACTGACAGACAATATAGATTTAACAGAGAACATTCTATACAACAGAAAATATACATTCTTCTCAACTCCACATAGAATATTTCCCAGGATTGACCATTGCTAGGCCATTAAAAACAAAACAAAACAAAAACCTCAATAAATTTAAAAGGATAGAAATAATACGAAGATATGTTCTCTGATCACAATGGAATGAAATTAGAAATAAATAACAAAAAGAATTTGATAAACTCACATGCATACAGAAATGAAACAACACACTGAACTTAAAAACAAGAAAAAAGAAGAAAATTATAAAAATTAAAATAGAAATTCATAAAATAGAGAACTAAAAGCAGTAGACAAAAAATTAGTGAACAAAACACTGATTCTTTAAAGAGAGAGGGAGAAGGGGACTAGAGGTGGTGGGGGGAGAGTGAGAGAAAGAGAGAGAGAGACCTAGATTACTAGGATCAGAAGTGAAAAAGGAGACATTACTATGAAAGAAGAAGGAAATATGAAGGATTATAAGAGAAAAACATGAACAAGTATATTCCAACAAATTAGATGACTTTAGAAAAATTCAATAAACTAGAAAGCAGAGTAAAGAAATATAGAAATTAAACTGAAAAAAGAAAAAAAAAGTTGTGTTATTGAAAAACCAAATAAAGTGGCAAGTATTTTGATAAACTGATTTTAAAAAGACACATAAACATCATTAGCAATAAAAAGTGCATATGAATTTAAAAAAAATAAAGCTTAATAAAAATCCATAAAATCTTTATCCCAATAAATTAAAGATTTGAAAGGAATATTTTCTATAAAACATAATTTATATAAACCCAATAAAATAAGAAAATGCAGCAATAAAAAAAGTAAAAGAAAATGCAATGATAACAGGCTGCTGGAATAAGTTGAGTCTTTTGAAATCCATACCTGTACTTAAAAGGGGGAAAGTAATCCAAAATATGTTCAAAGGTGATAAAACACTTAGGAGATTTTAAATATTGGCTATAGAAGATTAAGTGTAATGGGAAGGAGCCTAATGGTGGGTATGATTACCACTTTACATAACTTTATAAGAACTTGGATAAAATTAAAAATACCCATATTTGTAAAATAATAATTTACTGTAAAAAATAATGAAGTCTGCTCTTAAGCTAACCAAATACTTAATGGCTTCAACCCATATTTGTAAGCAGTTTTTACATCACCTCAGAGATTTAAAATAAATTTAAATTTTTAAATGGAATCTTAAAAAAATGCATTTAGAAGTCATATGAAAATGTTACATAAAATTAAGATAGTTTGTCTTTTGTCTTATTTTCTATAATTGAACCATGGGACTCACTTATGCCCTAAGCAGGAGCCCCAGTTGAGACAGAAATTGTTGACATCGCAAAGTAGTAAATACACAGATCGCAAACAAGATTGTGACCTAACCCTCTTACTTTGATCTCGATTTGAAGAGAAGGTACAATTTCAAATCTACAATTGGTACAATTTCAAATTTACTTTTGATTACAATTGACAAAATGATATTCTTTGATGGGTATAGGGAAGCCTATATTCAAAAGCTACAGTAATAACCCCAAACTTACAGGACAGAGAGGAGTATCACTCTGGAAAGCCTGTAAAATGAAACATAAATGTCCTTTTGCTACAAAATCACTCTCAGGTAAATTATTCAACATAATCTCTTAATTATCATTAATAAAAAGATATTTTCTCCATTTAGGCATACATCCTGCTGTTAAACTGATAAATACTGATACCTTTCCAAGAGGATAAAATTTCTAGAATGTATGTATGCATAACCATACTAAAGAAATATATTCTCCTAAAATATTTGAAACTTAGAGTAAATGTTAATATAAGGAAATCAGTTTCCTAGTTCCGATCAAGTACTTTTTGTAAAAGTTTTTTCTTAGATTTATAAATATATTTTTAAAAACCCTCAGTTAAACAAGAAGGGAAAGAGTAGGCTAATTATATTTTGTATTATTCTGTCATGTAAAGTCCTAATTTTAAACAGGAAATTTCTAATAGAAATACTACCAAGGCAAAGTTAACCAACATAAATTTCTCTAATGATAAAAATGTTCCGCATATGTGTTGTCCTATATAATAGCAGCTAACCCCAACTCATTAGTGAGACTTGAAAAGTAGCTAGTAATACAGAAGAATGGAATTTTTATTTCCTTTTAATTAATTTTAATTTAAATATCCACATGGGGCTAATGGCTACAATACAGGAAAGCAAAGCAAGAATTGATATATTTTACTCGGTCAGGACTTTGTGTACAAGCTTGCATCCTCTAAGACACATTATACATGAGTTTTGTGAAAATGAATAATCACTTTCAGCTTTTTCAAAAGAGAAATTGCCACAGAGATTCACAAAAGCCCACTTTTAGAAAGAACAAATGAGCATAGATATACTACCATGTTAATCAGTGTTTAAATGTGTTAAGAAACAACAAACAAACACAATGATAATAAGGATATGAAAAGCTACTTGTTAGAACTAATAAGAGAACAAGAAAGCATTTTTATCTGGTGGCCCAATTTGACAACATTTCAGTAAGTCTTTCAAAAAGAACAGTTTGCTAAAGACAAAATTACGCAATTAAAGCATGCTATATGGAATTTCATTAATATGTTCATGTTAAAAACAGATAATCTTCATTTGAAGTCTACGTGATAGGAAAATACATAAATCACATTTATCATCTCTCTTACTTCTAGGTGCTTTTTGTGACTTTTGCATTTATTTGAAGAAGCAAAATAAAACTTACAATTATTTTGGAAATTTGGGAAACTCTTCCAAATTAGTCCAAGTCTTTGAAATCCTCTGATTTGGATTTTAAAATGAGCATTTCTCTTAAAAGTTTATACAATGTAATACGATTATTTTTGGTTAGATAACTGGGTAATTTTATTCCGTATAATTTTCCAGGGACTGTAGAGACTCACATTTTCTAGTTCTAAGTAATCTATGTCAACAGGTTTTGAATGCTCTTTATACAGACTCATAAAGTAAATTAAAATACAATCACATTGGTTATAACATCATGGATGCATCAAATACTTTGAAAATAAAGACTAAAGGGCAAAGTACACCTAATAAAGGGACATAGAGCCAAATTTACTAGAAATCATTAGTGCTAAGCATAAATTCTTCAACCTAAAAATTAACTCAGTGCCTTTACCAGTCTGTGAAAAGTGGAATCAAAATGAATTATGCGGATCTTACTTTCTAATAAAACAATTCACATAGGGCACCTGGGTGGCTCAGTGGTTGAGCATCTGCCTTTGGCTCAGGTCATCATCCCAGCGTCCTGGGATTGAGTCCCAATTAGGGTTCCCCACAGGGAGCCTGCTTCTTCCTCTGGCTTTCTCTTTGTGTTTCATGATTAAATAAATAAAATATATTTTTTAAAAAACTCACACAATACCATCAGAAGAAACAAAGTGTTTTTTTTAAATCTAAACTCTGATGAGAATGAATTTGGAGTATTATATTTTCAATGATAGATGTGTCAATATATTTAATTCAGTCATTCATTATCTTGACCCTGTACAAACAAAACCACTAAAACTATGTTCATAGTTGTCAAAATATTAGCTTAAATTTTTGCTTCTGAAATATTCAGATCACAAGAAAACTCCTTCCTTTAAAAATGGAACTACCCTACAACCCAGCAATGGCACTATTAGGTATTTGCCCAGAGGATACAAAAATCCGGATTCTAAAGGGCATATGCACCCTGCTGTTTATAGTAGTATTAGTAACAATAGCCAAATTATGGAAAGAACCCAAATGTCCATCTACTGATGAATGGATAAAGAAGAGGTGGTAAATATATGTGATGCACTCTTCAGCCATCAAAAGCATGAAATCTTCCCATTTGCAATATGATGTAGATGGAGCTAGAGTATATTATGCTAAGTTAAATAAGTCAGTCAGAGAAAGACAAATAATACTTGATTTATACATTAACCTTCCTAGTTTGGAACTCGATAATATAAATAAGAACTGCAGCAAATAAGTACTATAGGGCTGAAATTAAAATTATTTCTCAGAGGTAAAAATTAAAGTGTGTGTATTTATATATTCTTTTAAATTATTGTTTCTACCTGTTTGTTTGAAGACATCAGACACATCTGTTAAAGCAATTAGGATCTGAAAGGACAGGATCATGAACAAGGTGCCAACAATGAAACACAAAGGAGTGAGATGACTTCCAGTCTGACGGCAACTTTATCTTTCCTGGGACATTTGCCGATTCTGTATGCTGTAGAAGAAGCCAAGGATCTGAGTTCCCTTAGCTAAGGGCCAATAGGAAGATGCAGAGACACAAACAAAAATTTGAGAGGTTTTGTGAGACAATATTAGAAACAATGAGGATGAGGGAAAAAAGCAGGGCATAGAACTCAGTCACTTGCTCTGTTTTTCCCTCCAGACAATAGGCTGTAATCAAAAGCTATACAAGGGAGAGTAAGAAATTCAGTAGAATGTTTCCTGAAAGCAGAGCACAAATATTGTGACTGTTCCACCCCAAGGATCGAAAGTATACAGCTCAAAAGAGACCCTGATGACAATTTGAGCTTCACAGTAATGTGACTGTAACTATGAGTTAGGCAAAGATTTTATAATAATATTAAAAACCCATTAAACATAAAAAGAAAAATGATAAATTCTATTATATTATTTACAACTACTCCTTATCAATTATTACGATAAAATAAAGCCACAAAATTGAAGAATATGTTTTATAATCCATGTATCTGACAAAAACTTAGTCCATATTTAATTAAATTAATTCCTTGCATCAACTTAAATAAGAAATAAGCAGAAAAACCAGGAGAAAAAGTGATTAAAACACACCAACACTTGCTAAAAGCATATCTAAATAACCAATAAATATATGAAAATGCACTCAACATCATTAGTGATCAATGAAATGCAAACTCGAATTACAGTGTTATCACGTATCCAGCATGACTAAAATAAAAAAATACAATACCATATGTTAACAAGGATGTGAAGAAATTGGCACATACATTGATAATGAGGTTTAATTTTTTTATATTTACTTTGAAAAATTATCAGCATCCATTAAAGTTTAACATACACACACTGGTAATTCAGCAGTTTCATTCTTCTCAATACGCAGAAGAAATCCACATTCATGTTTACTAAATACACGTTTACTTTTATAAGTAACTAACAAAATGTTTTCGGGGGTGACTGTATTAATTTACCTTCTCACCAGCAATGTGTGAGTGATCTTGTGACTGTGCATCCTTAATGACATTTTGCATTATCACTATTTTTATTGTACCTATTCTAATACGTATGTACTGATATTTCATTGTAGTTTTAATTTTCATTTCCTTAGTGGCTAGTAATGTTTAATATCCTTACGTGCTTATTTTCTCCTGGTATATCCTGCTTGGTATATATGTACATCTTTGCTCACTTCTTAATTGGATTGCTTATTTTTTTACTGTTACATTTTGAGTTCTTTAAATATATTTTTGTTATCACTAGTCCTCTGTCAGGTATGTCAATTGCAAATATTTTCTTATCTGTAACTTGTCTTTTATCACAACAGATTCTTTTGCAAATCATGAAGTCTAATATTATGAATTTTCCTTTTATTGTTCATACTTTTTGTGTCAAATCTAAGCAGTCTTTGCCTAGACCTAGGTTCTAAAGATTGTCATTTTTTCTAGGATTTTTATAATTTTATGTTTAAGCCCATGATCTATTATTGTTAATTTCTACAGACTGTGTGATTTAGTAAAGGTTCTTTATTTGACTGTTGATGTCCAATTGTTCAACACCACTTCTTGAAAAGACTATTCCTCCTCCACTGAATTGCTTTTACTCCTTTGTTAAAAATAAATTGGACATATTTGTGCATTCTCTATTGCAACTTCATTTTTAATAGCCAAAAACTAAAATCAATTCAAATTTCTATGAATTTTAGATTGGCTAAGTAAATAGTGGTAGAGTCATAGAGTGGAATATCAGAAAGTTATAAGAATATAAAATTATTACTGCACACACATAAACACACACACAACAATGAATCTCAAACATAATACTGAGCAAAAGAATTCAGGCAAAAAACAAGGCATAATATGTATAAGGTTTGAAATGGTCAAAAGTATTTCTGTTGCTACAACGCAGAACAATGACATTTATCATTGGAAAGTGACTGGCAAGAGTCATAATGAAGCTTCTTAGATTTCAATAATATTCTATTTTTTATGTGTGTGATAGCCTAATGTACTCACTTTGTGAAAATTTTCTTAATTGTACATTTATGATCAGTGCATTTTTCTGTATGCTGATTCTATTTCAATATCTCAATTAAGATATAAGAAAAATATCCTATTCTCTTTCATTCCTTGGTCAGTTTAAGTGAGGAGAACCTGTACTGTTCATGTATGTGGAAGATGTGCTGAAATAAAGACTAAAGACTAAGAATCCTGCTCGACTTGTATATTACTCAATATGTTGTAGAACTATCTCACTGATAACTTACAAATACAATTTCTCCATGTTTCCCAACACTGAGAAAATTTCTTCATATTTTTGTCACTTAAATATGGATATGATACTATGAATATCAGGAATTAACTTCATATACTCAAATTGACAATCACAAGACATTTTTTGTTTAGTCAAGTTAAATTTGTATTTTGAAGACTATAGAAGAACTTTTGACATGTAATGAGTCCAATGTATAAATAGAACTTACAGGGCAGCCCGGGTGACTCAGCGGTTTAGTACCTCCTTCAGCCCAGGACATGATCCTGGAGACCCAGGATCGAGTCCCACGTTGGGCTCCGTGCATGGAGCCTGCTTCTCCCTCTGCCTGTGTCTCTGCCTCTCTCTCTCTCTCTCTCTGTGTCTCATGAGTAAATAAATAAAATCTTTAAAATAGAAGAAGAAAGACTTTCAAAAAGAATAAAAAGTAAAAATGCAAAGCTGAACTTAACTTTTTTACATAATATAATTTTTGAGAGACTTGATGAAATGAAACTATATGGGATAACAAAATCCTTTGATCCATCTCCATCTTTTAGTATTTTATATTTTTTATAGCATTGTGAAAACAATGAATCAGAGTAAAATGTCACACAGAGAAGAGAATAATTCCTTATTTTAAAGAAGTTAAGATGGGATCCTTATGGAGAAGTCCATGACTCTAAACACTCTCCTTATTCTAATCTCCCTCAGCCTTCAGAAAACAGAACTCATAACCTGCAGGATTATGCAGGATATATTCCCCTCATTTTTAGAACTGCCTTGTATACGTCAGTATAACATATCATGTCTGAAAAAAAATGTGTCAATATATGTTTCTTTCTATGCTATAACTTGGGTATAAGGTTTTATTAACTGGTAGTACTTGTTTCTACTTCACATTATTATGCAGAACATTGTTAATTTCCTCTGTACTCTTCCTTCTGTCAGTTTCTTTTTACTCTTTCTCGATAAAAGCTGTAAACTTTTCATGGCTAATGACTACTCTATTACACAAAGACCTTGTCAAAGCTTTTAAATACCCATAGTGATCTTTCATTAATCTCTTGGACAAGTCAATTTCCTACATTTTCTGTTGGCTGTTTGTGGACACTGTGGTTCATTGAGTTATAGAAGAAAAAAATAAATTGGTGAATAAAAGTTACGTGTGTGTGTGTGTGTGTGTGTGTGTGTATGCACAAATAATTAAGGGAAGACATGATGAAAGAAGTATGGATAACAGGGATGTAGGGAATTTGTGACCAATAGAGTTGAAATAATAGATATTTAGCTAGTTCTTAAACATCTGATAAGCAATTATAGCTTAATTTAGAAAGCAGAAGTAAAAATAAGCAGTACAGTAAGTTGGCAACATTACTCAGAATGAATTAAAGAAAGACATAAAGACTAGATTTTGAAATGTCTCAGGAAGTACTACATTTGGCCAGAAAAGAAAAAGTAAAGTTTAAGCTAGTGAATTCACAGTGAATGAGGAAAAGATATTATCTGTATGAATGATTTAAAGAGTATCAGGAACAATTTGCAACTAATATATAATGGGGACAATGGCTAGGATTATGATGTGACTGGAATAATAGTTATGTGGTGATGACATTTTCAACCAAATTAGAGAATTTAGAAAGAAAACCTGCATTTGAGTAGAAAGAATAAGTTTTATAATGGATATTTGCATACATTAGAAAGGCAATGCCTATTTATAATTTTAATCACTAATTATATTTAACTTCAGACATTGTAGTTATGTTTTTCCCATTATTATCAATCATAGAAAGTAAGTGGGACCTTAGCCAGCACACCAGTGTCCTGATGCAGATACAGGGGACAGTATCATAGTGTTTGTCAAAACCCAGGTCAAAATCTGTTAGTAGGTCAAGATCAGCACTTTTAAAAATGTAGTGAATGAAGGAAATAATCTATAATAGAAAATGAAAGTATCAGAATGTATCCCAGGTACTCAGGGTAAGTGTGCGCGTGTGTGTGTGTGTGTGTGTGTATGTGTATGTGTGCATGTGCACACATATGCATGCATGAGGAATCATTACATAAAAATATTTTCGTTTTGGGCAGCCCAGGTAGCTCAGTGGTTCAGCACCGCCTTCAGCCCAGGGCCTGATCCTGAAGACCAGGGATCGAGTCCCACGTCGGGCTCCCTGCATGGAACCTGCTTCTCCCTCTGCCTGTGTCTCCGCCTCTCCCTCTCTCTCTCTCTCTGTGTCTCTCATAAATAAATAAATAAATAAATAAATAAATAAATAAATAAATATCTTTTAAAAAATTAAAAAAATATTTTCATTCTTAGTATGGATTGTTCAAAACATGATGGAAGCAACTGCCGTAAGAAGTTTTAAAAAACCCTGTGGAAGCAGATATCCTGGGTTTAAATCCTGGACCCACCAATATCATGTATGTCACATCGGCATGTTACCTGAAATCTGAAAAATAACTGAAAAATCAAAGAATATCATAATTCATAACATTTTCACAGTGTTGCTGGGATGAGTGAATAAGTAAATATATGTGTAGCAGTTATAATGGTACCCAGATTATATTAAGTGCAATGAATCAAGTCAGATGTATCCTCTTCATGTAACATGCAATAAAGAGAAATTATTCGGCAGTCATTAGTATACCATGTTTTTTGTTTTGTTTTGTTTTGTTTTGTTTTGTTTTGTATGCCAGAATAATCTCTGTCTTTAATACTGCAGCTGCTAAAGGGGAGCCAGACTCCGGAAGTAAATCTTTGGACAGTTATATAATCCACAGGACTACAAAGAGAAAGGGTTATATAGCCTAACTGCTAGAGCCCTTAGATTTAAGGCCTTTCAATCCCTTTCATTTCTCTTACTCCCTATGGAGGCAGGCTTCTGAGCCAACTGGTCAGCCATTTCTATTAAAGTATTTTAAAAATCTTCTTTGGCTCCAGAAAGATTTTATCTGAGATCAATTGAAAGTTGAAGTGATTTAATATGTGATCAGTAGTACCAGTTTTTATTCATCAGTTTTTAGGACTTTGTAATATTTAGTTCACTAGCCTTTGAAAAATAAAACCACAATAATTTCTGCTTATAAACAAAACAAAACAAAATAGAAACAATTATAATTCTTTCCAAATTTAATGCTTGTTTAGTGTTAAATTTAATAAAACATAAACTTTAATTTTAAGAAGTAAAGAACTATTACATGTGTTATATGTGCTACTTTGCATATTTTTTATAACAATTCCCATTTTCTCCAGAATAATATTAGGTTAAAGTATTTTCACTGTTCTCTGTCCCATACCCTTGGACCTTGTAGCTGATGCTTTGTCTATTAATGTCTTCCAACCCTTCCTCTTTCTTCAGATATAATTCAAACATCATTTCCTTTCCCCTTACCATATCACTTGTGCCTTTTTCATACCCACTTTTACTAAAGGGTCAGTCTCAAAACAAAATTTAAGGAATTCCATTTGAAATGCAAAATAAATACATCAATATTTTAAATAATTACTTGAGTTAATATCTTGGGAAGAAGGGTAAGAAAATAATATCTTATGGGACGGGTGGGTGGCTCAGCAGTTGAGCATCAGCCTTTGGCTCAGGGCGTGATCCTGGGATCCTGGATCTACTCCCCTGTCCAGCTCCCCACAGAAAGCCTGCTTCTCCTTCTGGCTATGCCTCTCTCTCGCTCGCTCGCTCTCTGTCTCTCATGAATAAATATATAAATCTTAAAAAAAAAGAATATAACATCTTAGACATATATTTTTCTAATACTTTTTATGAGCATTACCTACAAAGTAAATACAAATAGTTAAAATATGAGTATCTATCGTAAAACTGTTACAGAGTAACTATACTTACCTCAAGTTCTTTGAAATTTCAAAAGAATACCCTTAACTGTACAACCAATTAAAATTAACTTTCACATATGTACATGCTATATGCATAAAAAATGATTATTTAAATATTATTCCATTCCGGTAATTAGCACACATTGGAGAGCCTAAGGAAGCATCTGCGTCCTTCTGTTGTGATCAGTAAGTTCCTTAAACTTCCTATGCTTTAGCTTCCTCAACCATAAAACATGGATAAAAGAGGAACCAAGCCCACTGGATAGCAATGAAGACTATGAAAGTTGTTATGCAGATCACTTAGAATAAAGCCAGACATTTGGGGCGCCAAAATTGGTTGGTTAACACATTAAATGCAATCCCTATCAAAATACCATGGACTTTCTTCAGAGAGTTGGAACAAATCATCTTAAGATTTGTGTGGAATCAGAAAAGACTCCGAATAGCCAGGGGAATATTAAAAAATGAAAACCATAGCCAGGGCATCACAATACCAGATTTCAGGCTGTACTACAAAGCTGTGGTCATCAAGACATCAACACATCAAAGCTGTGTTTTGTACTGGCACAAAAACAGACACATAGATCAATGGAACAGAATAGAGAACCCAGTAGTGTACCCTCAACTTTTGGTCAACTAATATTTGACAAAGCAGGGAAGACTATCCACTGGAAGAAAGACAGTCTCTTCAATAAATGGTGCTGGGAAAATTGGACATCCACATGCAGAAGAATGAAACTAGACCATTCTCTTACACCATACACAAAGATAAACTCAAAATAGATGAAAGATCTAAATGTGAGACAAGATTCCATCAAAATCCTAGAGGAGACACAGGCAACACCTTTTTTGAACTTGGCCACAGCAACTTCTTGCAAGATACATCCATGAAGGCGAGAGAAACAAAAGCAAAAATGAATTATTGGGACTTTATCAAGACAAGAAGCTTCGGCATAGAAAAAGAAACAAGTCAACAAAACTAAAAGACAACCTACAGAATGGGAGAAGATATTTGCAAATGACGTATCAGATAAAGGACTAGTATCCAAGATCTATAAATAACTCATTAATTCAACAGCAAGAAACAAACAATCGAATCATGAAATGGGCAAAAGACATGAACAGAAATCTCACAGAAGAAGACACAGACATAGCCAACAAGCACATGAGAAAATGCTCCGCATCACTGGCCATCAGGGAAATACAAATCAAAACCACAATGAGATACCACCTCACACCAGTGAGAATGGGGCAAATTAACAAGGCAGGACACAACAAATGTTGGAGAAGATGTGGAGAAAGGGGAACCCTCTTGCACTGTTGTTGGGAATGTGAACTGGTGCAGCCACTCTGGAAAACTGTGTGGAGGTTCCTCAAAGAGTTAAAAATAGAGCTGCCCTATGACCCAGAAATTGCACTGCTGCAAATTTTCCCCAAAGATATAGATATAGTAAAACAACAGGACACCTGCAGCCCAAAGTTCATAGCAGCAATGTCCATAATAGCCAAACTGTGGAAGGAGCCTTGATGCCATATGTATACAATGGAATATTCCTCAGCCATTAGAAATGACAAATACCCACTATTTGCTTCGACCTGGAGGGACCTGGAGGGTATTATGCTGAGTGAAATAAGCCAATCGGAAAAGGACAAACATTATATGGTCTCATTCATTTGGGGAATATAAAAATTAGTAAAGGGAATAAAGGGAAAGGAGAGAAAATGAGTGAAAATATCAGTGAGGGTGACAAAACATGAGAGATACCTAACTCTGGGAAATGAACAAGGGGTAGTGGAAGGGTAAGTGGGTGGGGCTTGGGGTGACTGGGTGATGAGCAATGTGGGGGGCTAAAAAATTAAAAAAAAACTGGTTGGTTAAGCATCTGCCTATGGCTCAGGTCATGATCTCAGTGTCCTGGGATTGAGCCCTGCATTGGGCTTCCTGCACAGCAGGAGACTGCTTCTCCCCTCCCTTTGCCCCTTGCCTCAGTTCCTGCTTGCTCTCTCTCTCAAATAAATAAATAAAATCTTTTCTTTAAAAAAATTAAAAAATGAACAAGGCCAAATATGAGAATTGTAAATGCTACTCGTTTTTTTTTAATTAATTACTTCAGAGATGATTATTACAAAACACTAAGAACCCAGAATCTAAGTCATTGTCATAACTTTATGTCACGTAGGAAAATTCCCTTTCCTGGGGAAATATATTTAACAATTCTAGTTTCATTTATTCCAGAATTTTATATTTAATGTATTGTTGAAGGTTTTATTATTAAGGAAGATTCTTTATGTCGGCAATGTTTCCAGACTACATATGTGAATTCAAATTATGGAAAGAGATTAAAGCTATAATTCTCAAATTTTACTATGCGAAAGAATCATTGAAATACATGCAGTTTTCTACCCCTATAATTCCTGAATTCAAATTCTGGATGAAGGTACTTATATATTAACCAAGCATTACAAGAGATTTTGATGCAGGTAGACCTAGTGAAACACAGAATGATAAAAAGGCCATTTCCCTCAAAGATTGTCCCCATATATGGTGAATAGTATATACATTTATTTGATTTCACATGTAAACTCAGGCAGTAAACATGCTAAAAGGCTGTTCTTCACTTTAAAAATATGATTAAGAAAACTGAACACTCAAGAAAAATTCAGATGAGATAAAGTATTTTTATAGTTTTTTTTTTCTGTCAATAGATACTTTCAATTGCAAGGTTAAGGAGAGAAAAATAATACAATGAAAAGAGTATGTCAGGATGATTAAATCTTCTTAAAAATGACAACTACCTGTGTTTTCAGAAGTACAAATACACAAGACAAAAGGACAAGCTTAAGACTAATAATGAAGTAGAACAAAAATTTTTATGTTGAGCTGTCAGGATAATTTCATGATACTTTGTCTAGTAAAATATTGGGATGGGGTATAGGGTAATCTATACTAAAATCCTAACTGAGATTTAACTGATTAAAATTTATAATGCTGCAAATTGGCGATCTTTACATGGATTGCAGAAACATGCCTAATAGAACATACCTAATGGGCAATACACAATCATTAACAGCTGAGGCAGCATATACAAAAAAAAAAAAAAAAAATGGTTGTTGGATATTGAGAGAAGAGAAAAAAAGTCCTAAAACTAAGAAATGAGCAAATTATGTTCTGCCTCACTCTTTGCAGCTTGAAAGAAAAAAAAAAATCACGGGTGATGGTCTCTTTAAAATCAGATTACACTGCTTTACTCTGCCTGTGGTCTCTGTGTGACACCATTTCCTGTCTTCTTGCTTGTTGGCCCTATTGGATCCTACGGACAGGGGATCAAATCCTTTTATTCCAATTTCAGACACAGATGTGGCTTTCTCATTTGCTTCTTCAATGTGTTAATTTTGCCTCCAGACTGATATTCCACACACCTGGCACTTCTCATCACCAAACCCCAGACCTCCTATGTAAAATCCAATCTGGACATGAAACTTTTAAGAATATGTGAATTTAAAATTCAAAGCTTTCTTTTAAAAAAAATTAGCTGCTTATATAAGTATCCTTGGACCTCCTCCATGCCCTGCAACTGTCCTGTTTTATTTGCTAGCATTTTTAAAATTTGGGGTGTATTGTTGATATTAATAAAATTTTGTTTTGAACAAAAATATTTTAACAGAACAATCCTATCTATTAAAGGAAGAAAAGAAGAAAGGAAGCATGAGTAAACTTCATAGGATGATTAAAATGAGAATTACCGAGAAATATTAACAGAAAATATTTATTTAAAAGAAGAATCATGTATGAGTAGCATGGCATTCAAATCCATGAATTGTACTTTCTTTTTTGTTTGTTTCATTAAGGACTTTCTCCCTTCTTCCTCTTCCTGCTCTGACACACAGACACACACACACAAAAATATTGTGCTGTGCAGTACAAGGATTTACGAGTTAAGAAGGCAACATTATGTACTTTTTGTTTTCTCTAAGGACAAGTAACTAGTTGTGACCCACTTGCAGTCATCATTTTCAAGAGATCTATGTCACAACAGAATGACACAGCAGAGACCCAAAGGATTCAGATTCAATGGTGGGAGATAGGATAAATGAAATTTATCAAATTAGATCAAGGTTAGATTATTTGTGACTGATGATAGCTGATGTCCATTGTCATAAAGAATATGTGCATCAAACATGTTTTAAATTAGCAGCATATTTTGATAAAAATTACATTCTAAATTATACATTAATTTTATTATATTTATAATATTTGAGATTTGTAAGGAGGAATAGTTTAATGGATCATATACTAAAAATTCTGAGCCTACCTGGTTCTATCATAGACAGGTTTACCTTAGCAGGCACCTGGGTGGCTCAGTGGTTGAGTGTCTACCTTTGGCTCAGGTCGAGATCCCGGGGTCCTGGGATCGAGTTCTGCACCAGGCTCCCAACAGAAGGACTACTTCTCCCTTTGCCTGTGTCTCTGCCTCTCTCTTGTGTCTCTTATGAATAAATAAATAAAATCTAAAAAAAGAGAAAGGTTTAGCTTATTAACTTACACTTACACACACTGACTTGCCAGTTAATGGCAAGTGTACACATTATGTACATAACATAGGAAGAACAATTTAACTTTATAAACAAGAATTGGATACAGTAAAAAAATATTATACATGATCACAGATTCTGCCAATATTCTTGAAAATTAACTACTCGAATCTCTTCTTTCAACTTCATTCCTTAAATGATTTCTCTTACTTTATACTATGCATTTTCCAATTATTAGAGACACAGAAATAAGAAGACCTGATGTGTGCTTTCATAACATTCTGACTATTAAGCAGATATAAATAACTAAAAACAAGGAAGTAAGAATATGAAATTTGATGCTACTAATAAATTATTATGGATTCTAAAGAGAAGTCTGTGTAAGATACCCTGAACATGAGAGGCAAGGTCAATGTATTCTGATGGGGTGAAGATGGGAGACAGAAAAACTTTACATGGGAGGGTGATGCTCAAGATGGGAATGCCAAAATGAAAATAAAAACTAGAATCTTGTGCTATTATAAGAAATTCTAGCACTAGAAGAAAAAAAACCTATGTTTTAAAACTGTTGCTAGAATAACAGTTAACAAATTGGCTTTAAACAAATAAAATTGGATATTTAAAAATATAGTTTAGAGTCCATCTGTGGCAGTTCATGATTCTAATTATATAAGTATTCTTGGACATGAAGGCCATTCACCAAATTCAGGGCACTTTTTTTCTGGATTGAAAAAAATGACTTTTCTTCCTGTCACTATACCTAAAACAATTTTTCCAAACTCTAATTTTGCTCTTATTTTTCTAAACATTCTCAGAAGAAACCTTGTTAAGCAAAATACCTAGTCAGATATTGTTAAAAGTAGAATTTCACTAAATATTTTAATATGAGAATAAAAGTAAGATGATTTAAAAAACAAGAATCTCCTTATTTTGGGTAACAAGGTATTCCCTGGAAATGTATAAGAAAATAACACAAGTAAAAAAGGATAATTGGTGATAAAAGTTTGAAAAGCAAAATAAATAAATAGGTGAATTATAAGGAGATAGAATGACTGCAAAAATATATCTGCTAAGAGAAGATATGGTCAATAATATGTAGTTGCTGGGCTGAAAAAAATATTAGATAGTTTTCTATTTTATTTTGTTTATAAAGAGCATTATTGATAAGTAAGCAAATCAATTCAGAAAGTATGTGTACTAAATTGACCATGTGAAAATCATGATCCTATATAATATGGAGGTAATAGAGGAATCATCTTTTTTAATCAGAAAATCATTCAGTACAAAAAAATGCAATTCAAGATGCAAATGATTCAAGAAACATTATGGTAGAGATGGAAATAATCTTGAAATCAGGTCAGCTTTACTCAGTGACTAAGCACAGTCTACCTACCAAAACTAGCAGTCAGGTAGGAAAGGAAAGAATGTCACTCAGTTACTGAAACATTGTTTCTTGAGTTTTTAAACTGTAACTTTTTGTTTTTAGGCAGAAATTAATAACAGAATAATAAAAAATAACTATTAAAAACACTATATATTACTAGGAGTTATAGAGAAAAGAATGATTTAGCAGTTATGACCAAGTGATGAAAATCAAAGTGCTCAACTCATGGACACATTCACTGGCCTTAGTAAGACAGCAGATCACTTTCTCACCAGAAATGAGAGTTTAAAAAAAAAAGGAAAATGTGGGAATAAAAGAGTTATGGGTAGAAAGAACCTCAAAACAAAGCACAACCACCACCACAACAAATGTCATGTGGTTTGGCCAGGACACACCATATTTAAATACAATTGCCCAAAAGAAAATCTTTTTTTACTGGAATTTTACTAAAAAGGTATCTTTCATGAGCTACATAAAATATATTTCTTTCAGAATATGCATTTAAGTTACAAGTAGACATTTTGAACAAAATCAATATATAACTTAATTAAATTAGTGATATAACAAATACATGAGAAAAAAGAAATCATAAAATGTTTTACTACTCAACTAGTTCATATTAGGTAGTATATTTTGGGAGTTCCTAAAACACTACAGAGTTGCAACTGCAAGAGGAAAATCAATCAAGATTCCCTTGCTAATATTTCCGTAATACAATAGTAAAGTATTGGAAATCTACTTATATGTGACTATGAAGTGTTTGGGGAAAATATAAATAAAATGCCTTTAACCTTGAGTGTATCTGTGTGTGTGTGTGTGTGTGTGTGTGTGTGCATTTTTAAACAGTCAATTGCCATGAATCTGATCAACATGATTAGGTTATGAAGTTTTGTTGGAAAGAGTAAGATTGTATTTAAATATGGGAATTATAAGAAAAATCGATTTTATTTTAAATCATGTATTAAAACACAAGGGAATGAATATTGAACAGACAAAACATAACTGTCAGTGCAATTAAAATTTAAGTTGGCATCTTAGAGTGGAAAAAAATGAAATCATTTTTAGGAAATCAAATTAACTAATGCAATATCCATCCAAACACTGGAGGGGGAGAATTTTCTTAGCTAAGCGGTTTAGAAAGCAAAGCAAACCTTTCTTTAAACATACTTTTCTAAAATGTGCAAATATTAAAGTTATCAATTTTATAGGGTAAACCACTCTGCTATACAGCCAGATTATGGCTTTACTGGTGTATATTTAAGTTAATTCAATCTACATCCCTTCAACATATTCAAAGTTAACAAATCATGCAATTTTATCAATCAAGGGCTAGTCAGGAGACAAAAATCACCTTAATATTTTGAATAGGGGGAATTTAATATAAGTGATTGTTAAGGAAGTATAAGTTTATTAACTAAGTAATAGAATAGGTAAAAGGAGAATCTGGCCATCATGAAAGTAGGGCTTAAGTAGTAGCTACCCTTCCAGAGAAGAAGGAAGAGAGAAGATACTGAGATTATTACGATTTAGAAATTAAGAGGAGGGCCCTGAGAAGCTGAAACTCCTCCTTGAGGAGGAGAAGATGCTACTCAACTTATGTGGTACATGCCACGGGAGTCCCATGGGGCTAAGACCCTTACCCCTAAGGAAGAGACAAACATCTGCTACTCGGTGCTTATGTCTCTGAATGAGTACAACAAGGCTACTTTTGTAAATGTTGGGAAAAAGGTCAAACAATCCAGCTCTGCTCCAGAAAGGCAGTGCTTCCGCCAAGGTCAACAAACAAGGCTGAGATGATGCTCACAGAAACTAAACTGCCAGCCTCAACTATCTATCTGCCTCCCCTACGAAAGAGCCTCACAGTGAGGAGCTGGCGGGGGGAGAATATGGAAGGGTGGATTGGGAGCTGAGAGGAAATAATTTAATAACCTATCTAGCATTGAATCCCATGCCAGAGGACTAAAAGAAGTTATTGAGGTAAGTGTAAATAAATTTAATTTAAAAACATAAAACAGGAAATTTATTCTTCATTGGAATCAAGCCTAGATTTAAACTAATCCAGTAGAATTTTGAGCAATTAGTATAGTGATCAACAACAACAACAAAATCAAAATGTAATCATAATATCATATACTTCAATCACTGAACAATTTTAGGAAACATTTTTTAAAGGTGAAAATATTTTTAAAAACTAAAGGTGAAAATATTTCAGAGGATCATAACATAACTTGCCCAAAATCATAACAAAGATTACTGATGAGAGGAAAATTGCAAATCAATTTCTTCAGTCTTATTTTCTATTTCTTAGAATATAAGACTCCTCTGATCATTTGAAAATAGGTAATATTTTTAGTAAAAAACACTTTTAGTATCCTTACTTTTGATATAAAGGTCTTAAGTAAAATAACTATAAAATCATATACAAGCCAGTACTAACTTTCTTTCTTAAACTATTACTTTTCCCTCTAATTTATGGTAGCTCTTCTACTACTGTTGTCAATCTGATTCAATTACAGGAAAAACCCAGCGTTACTGTTAACTATTATTTTCTTAATAACTATTGATTGAATATTTGAACATAATATTTAGACATTAAATGTATTTAGACAATTATAAATGTGCCACATGCCTTCAGAATCTATCACTGAGATATTGTAAAACCTAATGAACTGCTCCTGGAGTCTAGACGTACAATTTGCAGAAGAAACTGACAGTACAGAAAATCAATAATCTACCAATAGTCTGCATTAGTTATCTATTGCTGTTATAAATTATCTCCAAGCTAAATGTCTGATGAGATCATGCAGCTCTTGGGAGCCTGTAAGTCCTAAGTGACTGTTGATTGGCCTGAGAAGATCTACTTCCAACTCTCACATGACTGTCTTCAAACTCCAAGTTCTCACTGACTGTTGGCCAAATACCTCACTCCCTTGCTATTTGGGTGTCTCCACAGGGATATTTACAATGGGCAGCCTCCTTCTCCCAGAAGGAGGATACCATCAAAGAGAAGGTGAGAGATGACAAGAGGACAGAGAACACATTTATTTTGTAACCTAATCTCAGATATGACATTCAACCACTTTTGATGTATTTCATTCATCACAAGTAGGTTGCTAGAACTAGCCCATAACCAAGGGGCAAGAGTTGGTTACACAAAGTCACAAATGCCAAGAGGTAGATGTCATTTGGAGACATTTTAGAGGCTGTCTACCACAAGGTCTATCTCCAGCGCCCAAAAAGAGACAAAATGCAGAGGGAATCATACTGAATTTTTTCATCCTTAGTCATTCCGAGTCCTATTTAAATATCTTAATTAAGTTTTACAACAGAACAAATAAAGAAAAATGTTTTGAAATGTGACAGAACTATCAAAAGCACATCAAACAGATCACATAATTTGTGAAATTGGAACGGATTTTAAAAAATAAACATGTAACAGTTCTACCAAGGATCTCTCTCTCTTTTACTGAAGGCTTTTTTTTTAAAGTATAGCTAGCATACAATGTTACATTATTTTCAGATGTACAACATAGTGATTGAACAATCTATGCATTGTTTTGTGCTTATCACAACTGTAGGTACCATTTGTCACCATACAATGCTTCTACAATTACCATTAACTCTCTTCCCTTGCTGTACATTTTATCCCAGTGACTTATTCATTCCGTTACTGGAGGTATCTTCCACTCTCCTTCACCCATTCTGCCCATCTCCACCATCCCCCTTCCTTCTGGCAAGTTTATTCTATTTACATGTCTGTTTCTGCTTTTTGTTTGTTCATTAATTCATTTGTGCTTTCTTCCTTTTTAGATTCTACGTAAGTGAAATCCTATGGCATTTGTCTTTCTCTGATGACTGATTTCACTTAGCATAATACCCTCTAGATCTATCCATATTGTCTTAAATGGCAAGATCCCATTATTTATATGGCTAATATTCCACTGTATCCAAGGATCTCTTTACTAGTATAAAAATGTTATCTGTGAAATTGTGATTTAATTTTTTTTTTTAACTTTCATTGAATGACTGTCCTAAACCTAACAGTTTCAGACTTTAGGTTATAAAACTGTCAAGCTTGAAAACAGATGCATCAATGATTTCAGTCTATCATGCCTTCCAAAACTCCTGTGCCGTTGTCATCTATGATTCAGATTGTTTTATTTCACACTTGTTGCAATATTGATTTAACTGGTGATTCAAAATCACTAGGATAACTAGTGTAGTATGACTGATATTTGCATCTTTACCTTCCTGCATTACATGTTCTTTTTTTTTTAGGTAAGAGACTCCAAATTATGGGAGATACTTTATCTCCATTCTCAGGCCAGGGCTCAGTGAATTATATACCTCTGGCTACTGTAATTATTTTGGAGGTAGGAATTTAGCCCAGATTAGGTTATAAAGCTCAGGTCTGGACTTGCCTTGCAATCAGCTGAGATATTAAAAGGTCTCTCCTGTTTGCTTCTTTTACGAAGCAGTGGAAATGAGACTACAGATTCTGACAACTCTGTCCTAAGTCTAGAGACCTCCTGCAAGTGACAGTAATGCTGAGGAAATCTGGAGCTTAGAGAAGTGGATAGTAAATCAGTGAGACCACTCTTGAGCCACTTCTTTCAGCTATGTCTGAGATAAGCCTTATTAGTGATCTGATTCCAAAAGACTATAGTCTGTCTGTTGTGCTTTCACTAAGCATATTTGACTTGGTTTTGTAGAGTTTGCTACCCAGTGAGTTCCAGCTTCTATAATCAGTAAGCAAAATGGTGTTTATCTGAACGCATGTCTTCGCAGTGTAATTCAGTAATGGAAGTAAAAACCAATCTGCTACCATATATTGAATTTGGAATATTTTTATTTAGATTTAAATATGATAGAAGCAGAAATGACTTATTATTTGAATAAAAAAACCTTATTTGATCAGTCACTTTTGTATGCAGAACTTAATTACCTATTGAGAAAAAGATGTACCTTCACTTCAGAATCAAACTTCTAAGTAAATGTAGGGAATGTTTAAACTGCCACTTGATATATCAAGTCACAACTTTATAAAGAGGGAACAAATTCTTTATAAGCAATTAAAGTAATTTGAAAATGTACAATTAAAAGGAATCCAAAAGCTTTTTTTATATATATAATACTTTCACCTTGTTACTAAACTGTTTTTAGTTATTAGCTTGACAGATCAAAGATGCTAATGTGTGTAGTGGAAGAAAATCATTCTAACATAATTAAATGTTAGTATGTTAGCAGGAATAGTGAAATCTTGTTGCACTCCTGCAGTTAAGAAGCTGTGTGATTTCAGAACATTTTGTGATCTCTCTGATATTTGAAAGTCAAGCTATTTTCTCGTTGTTGTGGACTGTCTCCCATTGACTCTACCAAATATATTCCAAGTGATAGACTAAAACTGAGAGGTATATCACTTCATTATCCCACTTAAATTTTTCAAGCTTATATGCACCTAAGATGATGTTTATTACTTTTCATGAGGACTATTGCCAGAATATCTGTCCTTTGCCTGACTTCCAAGTTTTTTTTATTTTTTTTTCATTCCTCACATACAGTTCAGCTAACCTGACTTTCAACCATTTCTTCTTCTAACCTGTTCCAGTCTTATATACTTTGCAAATACTATTTTTTTCTCTCTCCAAAATGGTAGCTTCTATAATCTTGACTTACCTAACTCTTCCTCCTTTTTCTTACACTACTTTAAATGTCACATGCTCAGTTATTCCTTCTCTAACCCATTACCACTAATCCCAATTTAGTCCTTCCTTCATAGTATTTTGATATTTTCTAAAGATAATTTGTTTCATTTTATAATTTTATAGACACACATAGATATAATTTATTCTTTACATATACATATATGCATATATATGTATGTGTGTAAATATCTGTACATGTATACACATATATTTACTCTATTTAATAAATCTGCACCATTGTATATGTAGTACCAGACACTTCTCTCTAGTGAATATTAGGATCAATATAAAACTGTTAGATTGATTTGTATTTTTAAAAACTGGTAGAAGAAATACTGAGGTGATTTTTCTTTCTGAATCCATATACTTTTGAAGGTTTCTCAAAAAGTTAAAAATAGAACTACCCTATGATCCAGCAATTGCACTACTAGGTACTTACACAAAGGATATAAAAATAAAGATTCAAAGGGTCACATGCACCCCGATGTTTATAGCAGCAATATCAAGAATAGCCAAACTTTAAAGGGAGCCAAATATCCATCGACTGATGAATGGATAAAGAAGATGTGGTGTATATAAATATATGTACATATATATACACAATGAAATATTATTCAGCTATAGAATGAATGAAATCTTGCCATTTGCAATGACATGGATGGAGCTAGAGTATATTATGTAACTGAAATAATTGGTCAGAGAAAGACAAATGCCACATGATCTCACTCATAGGGAATTTAAGAAAGAAAACAGATGAACATATAGGAAGGGGAGGGAAGGAAAGAAGGAAGTAAGCCATAAGTGATTCTTAACCATTGAGAACAAACTGAGGGTTGACGGAGGGAAGTGGGTGGTGGATGGGCTAGTTGAGTAATGATTATTAAAGAAGGCACTTGTGATGAGCACTGGGTGTTGTATATAAGTGATGAATCACTGAATTCTATTCCAGAAATGAATTGCACTGTATATTAACTAACAAAATAAAAAATAATATATTCGAGATTTTGTGAATGTCTTTTTGCCTTTATTTGTTCACATTTCTAATTTTTTAAAATTTAATGCATTAAAACATAATTTGTAAAAAAGATTCATCACAGCACACATCATGATAATTTAGGGTAATCAAAGGCAGTATATAGAACACTTAAATAATAAATTTATATTCCCCTCAGAAAACACTGCCACTTCTACTGTAAATAAAATCTGAATTTACTTACTATGTTTTGTAACTCTTATGTCCCACATAGTTAATGATCATTTTCCTTCTTTTTTATTATAAATAAATACATAGACTTTGGTTGACCTATCTACTCTTATTGTCAGACTTGTGTCCTAAACTCAAAACTTTAATCATTATTACCTGAATCCTTCTGTCTCTCCTTCCCCTGGAATACATCCTTAACTCCCTTATCTGGCTGAAGAACTCATATTTATTTGTTAAGATTTTATTTTAAACAGGCACTTTTGTTGATACTATTCTAACTACCACTCTCAATTTATTTTTTTATTTTCTAATGTTTTATAGAATCATCATACAAAAATTGAATCAAAATTAGCAGATGATGAATTATCAAAAAATCCAAATGTCCATATGATAGAAATGGAATATTACCACTGTCCTAAAGTTCCACTCTTCTCCTTCTAACCACTCCCCTGTACTTCCACTACAAAACTTACCATCATTCTGATCATTAATAACAAAACTCAATTTACCTGTTTTGAACTTTGAAAAATGGAATCATGCTTAGGTATTCATTTTGACTTGGCTGCTTTTTAACAATATAATATTCTTGGGACCCTTCCATATTATTTTCTAGAAATGGGTTATATTTTCATTGCTGTATAGTATTCTATTGATTCATCTAGGATTTTTTTAATTCAACCATTATAAATATTTATGTGTCTACTTCCCATTATAACAAATAATTTCACTACACATATCCTTATGCATGCCTTTGTTTGAACTTTTACATGTTTATTTAAGATAAACAAAGCACATGTGCACATGCACATGCATACACACACACTCAGAAGAGAAATAATAAGTCACAAAGCATCTTTACATGAATACAGTCAAATAGTTTTCCACAAAACTCCAGTGAATAGATGATACCAGGTGAAAAAACAACCTCCTGAAAGGGAGAAGGTATTTTTGTGAGTGATTTATCTAAAAAGGGGTTAATATCCAAAATATATAGAGAATTTATACAACTCAACACCAAAAGCACCAAATAATTCAATAGAAAAATGTGCAGAAGATCTGAATAGACATTTTTCCAAGAAGGCATACAGATGGCCAACAGACACATGGGAAGATGTTCAACATCACTAATTATCAGGGCTACGCAAATCAAAACCACAATCAAATATAATCTTACTCCTGTCAGAATGGCTAGAATAAGAAGACAAGAAATAAAAGTGTTGGCAAATATGTAAAGAAAAAGGAAACCTCATACACTGTTGGTGTAAATATAAACTGGTACAGTCACTATGACAAACAGTATGGAGGTTCCTCAAAAAACTAAAAATGGAATTATCATATGATCCAGTAATTCCACTACTGGATATTTACCCAAGGAAAATGAAAACACTAATTTGAAAAGATATATACATCTTTATGTTTACTGCAGTATTATTTACAATATCCAAGACACAGAAGCAATCTAAGTGTCCAGTGGTAGTTGAAAGAATAAAGATCTAAAAACAAAACAAAACAAATAAACAAAAAAGCAGAAAAACACCCATAAGTACAGAGAACTGATAGTTGCTGAAGGGAAGGGGGATGAGGAGATGAGCAAAATAGATGAAGGAGATTGGAACGTACAAGCTTCCACTTATGGAATAAGACATAGGGATGAAGGACAGCATATGAAATATAGTCAATGATAATGTAATAGGGTTGTATGGTGACAGATGGTAGCTCTTCTTGTGGTGAGTTATAACTCATACAGTTACTGAATCACTGTGCTGTATACCTTAAAAATAATGTAGCATTGTGTTTCAACTATGTTTTAATAAAAAAAATGCTCTTCTTGACTGGCTATGGGTTTATATTATAATTAGGAATACCGTTTATTGAATTATTCTTCTGTATCTATTGATATATCTTTATGATTTCTCCTTTATTCTGTTAATCTGGTAAATTATACTTAAATGTTAAGTTAGCAATACATTCCTGAATCTAAAATGGTCATATATTTTTTTTATAATTAAATATTTGAATTTGGTTTAATAATAATTAACTCAAGATTTTTATATCTATGTTCATAAAAAATTCATAACTGTCACTGCAATATCTTCACCAGGTTTTCTTATTATATATCCCAAAGCAAGTTTAAATATGATTTCTTCTTGGGATGCCTGGGTGGCTCAGTGGTTGAGCATCTGCCTTTAGCTCAGGGAGTGATCCGGGATCCTGGGATTGAGTTCTGCATCAGGCTTCCTTTAGGGAGCCTGCATCTCCCTCTGCCTGTGTGTCCGCCTCTCTCTCTCTGTGTCTCTCATGAATAAATAAATAAATAAATAAATAAGATTTCTTCTTTATTCCTTCAAATTGTTTTGAATATCTGGAGTTTCTTTTTCCTTAAATATATTTTTTTTAATTTTTTATTTATTTATGATAGTCACAGTGAGAGAGAGAGAGAGAGAGAGGCAGAGACACAGTAGGAGGGAGAAGCAGGCTCCATGCACCGGAAGCCCAATGTGGGATTCGATCCCGGGTCTCCAGGATCACGCCCTGGGCCAAAGGCAGGCGCCAAACCGCTGCGCCACCCAGGGATCCCTTTTTCCTTAAATATTGATCAAATTTTTCATGGAAGGCATCTTGACTTTTAGTCATTTTGTGTGTGTGTGTGTGTGTGTGTGTGAGAGAGAGAGAAGGATTTTAACAGAGGTAAATTTTATAAATATAGAATAATTCAGATTATAAATTTTTGTTATGTCAGTTTGTATAAATCAGGTTTTCCTCCATATTTTCCTGTTGCATTTATCAGGTGTACTTCTAGAAAGATGTTCATAATATGCTTTTATAATCATTTTCACGTTTGTAAGATCTCTACTTCTATTTCTTTTATCATTCCCATTATCGATTACTGGGACTCTCCAATATCTTGATGTGTCTCACCAGAGATTTATTATTTTTAGTAATATATTATAAAATATATTTCTTATATGATTAATTTTTATCATCTTGATTATTATCTTATGATTTCTTTTTAGTGTTTTAAGTGATAGGAATGCTTAAATCATCAATTTTCTCACTTTATTGTCTTGCATATGCGAGTAAGTGTCACAGCTAGACTTTTTGGCTTTCGAATCAAAAAAGATTTTCTAATTGCATTGTGATTTTTTTTCATCTCAACTGGATATTTAGAATTCTGCCTTTTAATTTCTTAATTTAATTATACTTGAGTGTTACTTGTTTTAATATTAATTTTTAAGGTAACCCCATAATAATTGATAATATACTATCTATTTTAAGGCTTTGATATTCTTGTGACTTTATCTGTGACTCAGCATGTGGTAAATTTTACTTATTATTCTACCATGAGTCCTTACAAAGAATGTATATTTGGAAGTTGTTGGGCTCAGCTCAAACTTAATAATCAGATCATCCATATGTTATAAAGGCTTACTGTGTTTTTTTCTTTTCAGCTTGCTTTATCAGTTACTAAGAAAGCTGTTTAATATTCCATTAGTTCTGTTAATTTTATTTTTTAAAGATTTTATTTATTTATTCATGATAGACACAGAGAGAGAGAGAGAGAGAGAGAGGCAGAGACACAGGCAGAAGAGAAGCAGGCTCCATGCAGGGAGCCCGACGTGGAACTCGATCCCGGGTCCCCAGGCTCAGGCCCTGGGCTGAAGGCAGGTGCTATACTGCAGAGCCACCCGGGCTGCCCAGTTCTGTTACTTTTAACTTTATATACTTTATGGTATATAATTAGCACAGACATACTTATAATTTTGTATCTTTATGATGAATTATAATTTTATTATCATGACTCACACTTTTCCAAACACACATTAAAAATCTTTTTATATATGTATTTTATTTCACCCCTAATAAATCTCTATAGTAGCAAAAATACTGCCAGTCAAAAGTTTTCGACTCAAGGAACTGCAATCCCTTTTGTAACGAATGCATAAACATAGGAATGGCTTATCATTTCTGTGTCTACTCCTTTCTACTTCTCCAACGTAAGATTATATAATTTTCTGCCTTATTTAAGTCACCCAAATATTCTACACACCTTAGTCCATTGAACCTTTGCTTGCATGTTTTTCTTATCATCAAAAGCTTAGTTTTTATCCCTTTGACTGCCTTAATGCTATTCATTCTTTAAACTTAAAATCAAATACAATTTCCCAAGTAAGTCTGGCTTCATCTCCCAAACTAAATGAGGCTTGTGTTATTGTTATCCTCATAGTATTTTTCCTTAGACCTGAATGAATATAATTGATAGTACCCATCTCATAGGTTTGTGTGTGATTATTGAATAAACAGAACATGGAAAGCAATCAGAAGACTGCCTGGCATTAATAACAATTCAATAAAGTTTAGTTATTGTAAAGCTATTTCCATTTTTACATAAAATGGTGGATCTCCAAATGAATAAGAGATTTTCCCCAAGGATACAAAATCAATAAGATGCCATGTTTTACCCCATATACAAATACTGGTTTTAATTTTTCCTTCCTGTCTTTGTTAGCCATTTTGCTCATTGACCTGATGTTTCCCTGATATATTTGTAGGTATATGCATGCAGATGAATATATATGTAAGTATATACACATATACATGGAAAGTCCCATTCACCCACTAACACACACATTTGTAACTGAATACTATAATAGAATCTCCTTAAAGAATTTGTGATAGGGTAGTTAAATAAATGTTTAATAAATCATTGCTTTCAAAAAGTAGTAAAACTCCATACTTGATTGGAGTAGTTATTCCAAAAATTTTTACAAAATTGTTGCATCTATGGGTAGTCATCAAAATATTTTGAGGATAATATTCCTTTATGTTTGTTTTATTTCCAAATAACCAATGTTTATCCAGGATTGCAACTTGGAACTATGACTTTCTATTCAGGCTGCAGACAAATTTCATTATACTTTATTTATACAGTATCCCTCATGTTTCCTAAAATTCATTCCTTAAAAGTGGTATAACATAGAGTTTCCTATATCTAAAAGAAGAAATGCAATTGATAAAAATATTGAAATATATGATGTTTTGATTTGATGTGACATGGTACATCATCATCTGCTTGGCTTTCCTTTTTAAACTACTTATTTATTTTTCTCCTAGGGCATAAGAGGCAAGTAATGAAAATTATCAGATTTCAGTCATAAGTACAAGTTAACTCACAATCATTAATATGTGGCACTTGAACCAATTTAAAACAGAAATGAAAAATACAATATATTTTATATGATTATATATTAAATATGAGAAATGTGAAAATATGCATGTGTATTAAAACACAGTTTTAAGATATTTTACAATTCAGATTGTTTCTGGCTAAAATTTTATGTAATAATATTAGTAAAAATATACATTTGAAAATATAATGCTTCTGAGTTTTATTAAGCTTTTGTATAGAAAAGTGTGTGTATGTTCATGTGCATGTGTATGTATATGAATGTGCATGCATTAAAAAAAAGAGTCATGAAGAAAAAAACTTAAAATAATGTTTCCTATATGGATTAATGTGAGTATAAAAGTGTGCAGGAAAGTCATTGCCTTTTTGACAATGCAAACTCACATTATTTTATTACTTGAAACATGAATGGATACTGACCTCAAAAATTAAGCATATTCATTAAAATTTTATTTGATGACCCCTGAATATAGGTGGACACTGGCATAAAATTGAGAATATTCATTATAAAATTTGTCACTGTTTCTAAAAATATTGTTCTATGATTTCTAAAAGGACTTTCATTTTAAGACTCAGAGGAACATTTATTTTTATAGTTTATAAGACACTCTCCAGACTGCTAAAATTCACAAGGAAAATTGCATCATATCCTAAATAGACTTCTTGCCTCTGGGTGTGTTTTCTCAGTAACAAATGTTCATTTGTCAGAAGCAAGTATATATATTTGCAAATTGTATTTAATGATTATTTTAGAAAGACCCATGTAAGCTTAAACATAGATACATTGAATCAGAAATATTAAAATTCCAAATATTCCAATTATCTTTTTCTTGTATAACCTGTTGTTTCAACATACTAAATATATTAAACTTCTCATAAAATAAAAGTTTTGTCTTTGGTAAATTTTCTGTTATGAGTAAAGTATTAACAAATGTGAATATCTAATTTGTTACATGCCAGAGTACGTACACATTTATTCCAAAAATAATACCAACAAAAATAACTTTAAATAAAAACATAAATCAGCAAATTTGAATATAGATTTCTTTCTATTATAAAATATGTCTTTAAACTAGAAGCAGCTTAGCTTGAACTCATTTTCATAATTTCATAATTTTAATAATTCATTTTATATTAATTTATTAGTAGAATAAATTAAATGAAAGCTAAATTAAAATATGAGGTATATATGTATTAAATCCTTTTCAGTGATCAATTAGAAGTGAGATGATTAGAGAATATAAATTTTCTTTTGAGTGTTTCTCAATGATAACTCAGATTAAGCAATATTTGGTTATTGTAAGTAAGGAAATAAGATTATTTTAGATATACTACATTTTAAACAGACCATATAAACTATTAATATTTCTATAATTTAAAAAAAACATATATAATTTATATACATACCAAAGATATTGTTTTTTTTTAATAGTCCTATTTAAAGAAAATACATTGCTTGGTGTGATTATTGTATCCCTTTCAAGTATAGTTAGTTATAGCTCTATGAACCATGAGCCAAATTTTCAAATTTCCTTCTAATTATAACTGCCCAAAGTTATGGGAAGTATCATTCTTTAAGCAAAATTACCACAATGAAAAATTTTCATGTACTGTATTTTGTGCTACTTTTTCTTGAGTGTTAAGAATATAAAAAAAATTTTTTATTTCTTTAAATTGAACAAAACCATAGTAACTGACCATAAAAAAGAAATTTCAAATTTTTAATTATATTTAACTTTTCTAAAGTATATATAAAGCAGAGAGCAAGAATTATTTAAGATAATACTTATTAACTTACTACTGGCATAGAAAAATACTGGACTCTATATTTGTTTATTTAATCTTAAAGGAAAAAAATGTTTGAAAGGGAGAATGTCTTCTGTTTATACTTTTTACCATCATTCCTTAACTTTTGCTTACAATGAAAATCATGAAAGAAATATTTTCCCAGAGTCAACAAACTAAAAACAATCTATGCCACTGAAGAGTAATCCTGTTTATCATGCTTTTTTAGATTGTACACATATCCCAGCACAGTGCCATATACACATGGAAGACAGTACAGCAAAACCTTTTAAATGGCTTTGAGTATGGAACTTACATTTAGTGTTGCCTCTGCTTGAAAGACATAAGCAGAAGAGAAGTAGGGAAACATGCTCTCTAATACTGCCATGCTATAATAGGCGGAAAAGAAGTATGTTACAGGAGAGGGACAAATTCTTACAGAAAAAAAAAAAATACAGTAAGGAAAGAGAGATCTAATTTCTCCAAAATAGTAGAATAATCTACTAGTGTATGGATAGTCCTTCTTTCAATATTTTTTCTGCCGATGGGCCAAAAGGTACCATCAGAAGTGACAATGTGTCCATATGCAGTACTGAGTAAGTTTTCCATTTCCAACATCTGACCTCCTGAATGTGCTTCACTCTCAGTTGTCCCTTTAACTGGATAAATTAGAAGTTGCTCCTTGTAAGGGAAAGTTGGAGACTACCAATTTGGCCCAAGTTCCTCATTCTACAAAGGGAAAATTGAGGTTGAAAAAGGTTAAATGGCTTTTTCATGGTCATGCATATATTCAACAGGAAGTCAGTACAAGAACTTTTGTTTCTTTGCTATCCTTCAGAGATCAGAATATGACCAGAATATGAGATAGGAAAAACCCTAAGACTGAGTCTCACACTTTTACCTAAAATAAGGTATGTGTATATGTGTATGCATATAAACTCAATCTATACATATACATATACCTTCATAAGTTTAGTGTGTGTATATATATGTATATATAAAATACTGTTTTATATATATTATATATTGACTATAAAGAAATTATGTATATATTGGCTATAAAGACATACCTTCTATAGATGTTATCTACAGTTACTGACGCAGAAAAGATTTTGAAATTAAGAAAAGCAACATTAATTGACTTATAGACCATAATACATGCATAATGGGATCTGAAAATAATTTAATCATAAATCACACAGTTATTTGCATTATTTAAAATGAAAGCACTTTTGTATGAAAATTCTAATTGGGAGAATAATTTTCTCTATGTTAAAACAATATATTATTGAGTTATGTTACATTTCAAAAAATAAAAGAGAAATAGAAAATAAATTTCTTAGCTTACATTCATGCTATTGTTTAAATTCCTATAATGAAATATGGAGGTACCGTGTTTTAATGTATGCAGCTTTTTGAGAGCTGGAGAAGTATTTGAAGAAAATAAGATCATCACTCTAAACATTCCAATGTTTTTAATTTGACTGGAAATTTAGTATAATTTAAATAGTATTTATATCTAGGGTCATTTTCCCTATTTATTATTTTCTTTGGAACTCTTTCTAAGGTATATTTCAAATTAAATGTACATGTAATTCTGTTTGGGGGCTAGTTAACAAATGTTCTTCCTTAATTTCTTTGTGATGAGCTTATTTTTCCCCAGGATCTGATCAAAATAATTGTTTCACTTTAAAAGTGTAGTAAATATACTTTATTAAAGTACATATATATGTAAAATATTAATAAATAGTATATTCTGACATATTCTCTGGTGGAGGAATTAAAACAGGTGATTTAAAGTGAAGAGACCAACAGTTGTAAGACAAGTATCTCCAAAGAGTAGAGACAAAAATGAATTAATGAAGTCTACTATTTTCATACAAGGTTTAGTTTTATTATTAGAAGTCTAAAGAATTGGCACAAACTCTATTTATGTTTTCACTGAACTATTAAGTATCATATCATTGAGTTGGATTGTATTGAACATTATATTCATCCATAGTATTAGTCAATGTATGTCAGTTGATATTAACTTCTGTATTCCTACATAAATTTTCATACCTGTTAATTTATTTAATATATTTTAGAAACAAGTATTTACTATTCTGTGATATACTGACTGCTAGTCAGTATAAGAGAATAAGTGGCTTATGCCTTTAGTTGTTCAGTCTGATATTAGGACTCTATATGTTTCTGGTGGAGATCATAGTAGAAGCAAAACATTACTGCCTTCTGGAATCTTTTCAGACTTGGATCTGTAAAGATCTAAGGGAATTTAGCATCATATATAAATGATATTGCATCATTCATGTCTTTGGAAATTACCACCATTATTTATTTTGTTATATGTTTTCCAAATAAATGGCCTTAGACTTTATTTGAACATTGCATAGTATAGTTTTCATAATTATTTCTATATTGAAATGAAACTGTGAAATGTCAAAAAAAAATTAAGGAATAGACTTAAAAACTAAAACAGGGTTTCCCAAACTAGTCTTCAAAATTCTTGTACAAACTTAACTGAAATATTTGATAAAATGAAGATTTTAAAAAACCTTTTCCAAAACATATTAAATCAAAATCTCTGTCACTGCAATTTAAATATCTATAATTTTAAAACTATTTTAAGTACATATAAACATTCATTTTATAACCAGTGATGTAAATCGTATCATGCCACTTATATTCTGATTTTATTTGGGTTACCCTAAAGGCAAAGACCTGTGTGCTGATACATTATGTCAATAGGCAAAAGTGAACGAGGGAAATGGGAGTTGAAAAGTGAATAATCAAATAAATATGAATAATTTATCAAAATTGCTGTTCTGAACAAAAGATGCTTATTTCTACAGGGATCTCTGAAAAGCATATGGAATGCCTCTCAAACCATCTTTTAAAGATGAGTAGCTGAAGCATTTATCCATCAACCTCCACTAGTTGAAGGTTGCCTGCAAGGAAAGCTCTCCCACACTTCCAGGAGGCATTTTTTTGTGTAGGCCAAGTGAGTTCTCACAGCTTCAGAGCAGGCCCCATGGTCAAAGCACAAAATGATATGTGGCAGAGACCTGAGGGGGTTACTATTAGAATGAGTCTGAGCTTGCAAGAACATCAAAACAAACAAGCAAACAAACAAAAACCTAAAACACCATCACAACTGTGGTTAAGTCTAGAAATGTAAGCAGAATACCAAATATCTTGCTTATATGTGTCTTAACATTGCTCAGATCCATTCATGCCAAATGCAAAGTCTCCCTCTGTCGTAAAGTTTCAAATACTTTCTGGTTGACAATTTCTATGAAAGCCAATGCATAGAAGAAGTAATGGAAAAGCAACAGTCCCTGCTATTATAAGGCAGCATCATTGTTTTCGTGGTGAGAGAGGAGCCATAATCCTGACTCTCTAAAAGCACCATCCCTATCACCAATGCTACTCTATTTATGGGAACATTAGTCAAGCATGAGATGGGCAATACAGAGGATGGCTATCATATAAAGGACAAGTCATTTTGCCTTTTGAAGGAAGCCAAAGGTAAACAAAACTTTTTATTTTATTTTTTTTAATTTTTATTTATTTATGATAGTCACAGAGAGAGAGAGAGAGAGAGAGAGAGAGGCAGAGACACAGGCAGAAGGAGAAGCAGGCTCCCTGCACTGGGAGCCTGACATGGGATTCGATCCCAGGTCTTCAGGATCGCGCCCTGGGCCAAAGGCAGGCGACAAACCGCTGCGCCACCCAGGGATCCCAAACAAAACTTTTTAAAAAGGTGAGTGAAATACCACTTTCTCTAGCCTTATAACCATCCCCTCAACCTAATTGACCTTTACTTTCCTTTCTGTCCTGTAAACATCTACTTTCTCTCACTTATAAATTTTTTTGGCACTTTCCCTCAGCTTTCCTAGGAGACACTTGTAATTTGAAATAAACAAATAGTCATTTTGTTCTACATATTTGTTGAGTACTCTCTCTGCAGTAGAGAGTTTTCTGTTCTGTGAACATTAATGTGAACCACGAACCCCCAAAATTTGTGTTGGCCCCTATGTTCCAGCCAGTTTCTTTCCCCGATCTCTTTACAAACAAAAAGAATTTTGTTTGAATTTATATCAATTTTTCCATACTGTGCCTTCAAGGTCCTGAAAAAAGCAAGTGAGCCACTTATCACTGCTCAGGAATACTTATATATTCTTTTTTTTTTTTTTAATTTTTTTTTATTTATTTATGATAGTCACAGAGAGAGAGAGAGAGAGAGAGAGAGGCAGAGACACAGGCAGAGGGAGAAGCAGGCTCCATGCACCGGGAGCCCGACGTGGGATTCGATCCCGGGTCTCCAGGATCGCGCCCTGGGCCAAAGGCAGGCGCCAAACCGCTGCGCCACCCAGGGATCCCTACTTATATATTCTTATCTCACAATTCATCTCACACTATACAGACTCTCAGTATCATGAATAACATGCTGCCCAATTGAGAGAATTTCTTCCTAATAATATTGGTTAGAGTCATCCCTGAATGGAATTACAGCTTAGCAGGAATCCATTTTCAGATATGTTCCAAAATATTAAACCACCCCTTTATAAAACAGGTGTAAGCCTTTTCCTTTTCCACTAACTAATCACGAAGAATGCCTCGCCATAGGTGAGACTTCTGTAAGATGAAAAGATACATAATAGTAGCTATCATATAAATCTGGGGCATCAGGACCAGTAACATGCTTGTGTCATCTGAATCTGCTCAGGTCCAATCTGAAAGATCACATTTCCATTATATAATGGATAGCTGCTCTGTCCACTTAAATTTGTTTTGTGGTAGATCTTAACATACCCAGCTTTGGTGGAAGGCAGTTTGTGTCACATAGCCATTTAATGTCATCTGTTGTCACCTCTCATTCAGGAAGGGACTAGTTTGTGGTTCATCATCAGAAATATAGATAAATAGATAGATAGATGATGATGATGATAGATAGATAGATAGATAGATAGATAGATAGATAGATAGATAGATTTTATTGGTATATGTTTGCCATTTGTGCTGGCAAAGCCTCAACCAGCACACTATCCAGAGGAGAGTACCTGACCAACAGGCATGGACTACCACATGGCTTAGCATATGATAAAGGGATCCGCTTCACATCAAAGAATATGCAGAAATGGATGTGTCACAATAGGTTCCACAGGTTGCATTACACAGCATATAATGCAGAAAAAGATGGCTTTACATAATTCTCAAATAACTTTCTAAAAGCACATCTGAAGTATATCCCCTGAAGCAACATTGAAAATACCTGGTACTGTCATTTGGGATGAAATGTGTACATTAGGGTTTTTCAGGCTAAGAGCAAGGAGTGGAAGCAGGAGCAGCAGCTCCACTTACTAATGACCAAATAGTGGACTTTGTGCATCTTATGTATCCCCAAAATCAGGGCTCTGCGTGAAAAGCAGATGAACTCTTCCCAGAGACATATATCTACGTCAATGTCTAGGTCAATGGTCCCATTGAGCTATAAGCTATAGATACCACCAGGAAACTGAAATTCTGATATCTTGGAGATAGAAGGCACATATAAGTATAAATGTGACCAGAATAATTGACCCTGATGATCAGGAGCCAGTGACTAGGACTGCTTTTAGGTCATAAGTGTAGGGAGAAACATGTATTGAAAACAAGGGATCTACTTGGGTAAATCCAGGTACTTGCTTCCCATATTATAATTGTGAATGGATAGGTACAGCAACCCTAATCTAAGAAGGATTTTGAGAACTCTTAGGCTTCAGTCACACTACCAGCTAAGCTACCAAACTTACTGATATGATAGGTTAAATTTAAAGGAATTTAGAGCATATAATAAATGAGATGGAATGGATACCAAGTTGTAGCTATAAGACTGACTATAGTGAAGGTAGTTCATCCCATTAATTTCCTCTTTTAAGTTTCCAACAGGAAGAAAGCCCACAGAAACTGTGGAGGAGCTGATCTTTGAACTTGTGAAAGAAACACATCTATGCGGAGATTGGCAAATATCCGGATGGTCCAGCTCCCAAATATGAGCAAAGTGGTCCTCTATTAGATATTTTTCTCATAAGCTTTTATTGTTTTAACATCTCTGTGATATGATAAAATAGGGATTTTTTATACATATATAATTTTGTTGTTTTTGTTTTGGGGAGAGAGTCTGTCTTTTGTAAATAATTCCATCATAGCCAGAAGTAGATGGTCCCCCAAATTTAAAGGATAATTTCTAGAAATTTCACATAAAACATTTGTTTCTTTCTATTTTAATTACATGGCTATAAAATCTGCAAAGGACCATAAAAAAATATACCCAGTCAAAAATCTTAAGTTCTATTAATGAAGAGAGCAATGATAGATAATGAATGTACAAATAATAAGGCCTACTACAATCATTAAATCCAGTTTAAGAAATGGTGGGGTGGAGATAATCCATTAGGAATGGGGAAGCTGATGTATTTTGTGAGCACTGACTCCAACAATTATTAAAATAAGATTGGAAACTTAACTTATATATAAAAGCAGTATATACTTGGTTAAGGTCTGACTCTTGATTTTTGTCTTGGGTCAAGGTCTCAGGGTCTATGAAATCAAGCCTGTGTGGAGCTCTGCTCAGGACAGAATCTGTCTTTCCTTCTCTTTGCCTCTCTGCCCTCCCTCCACTTGTGTGCACACATGCACTCTCTCTTAAATAAGATCTTCTAAAAAAATAAAATTAGTATATATATAATAGAACTATTAACAATGTAAAAGTTAAATAATGACCACATGAGATACAACTTTACTCCCACGAGGATGGTTATTAAAAAAAAAAAAAGAAAGAAAGAAAAGTTCGTTTCCCAGAGTTAGGAGTCTTCCATGTTCTGTCTCCCTTTCTGATATTTCCTACCCATTTCTTCTCTCTTCCCCTCTATTCCCTTTCACTATTATTTACATTCCCCAAATGAATTAGACCATATAATGTTTGTCCTTCTCCCATTGACTTATTTCACTCAGCATAATACCCTCCAGTTCCATCCACATCGAGGCAAATGGTGGGTATTTGTCGTTTCTAATGGCTGAGTAATATTCCATTGTATACATAAACCACATTTTCTTTATCCATGCCCAGAGGTCAGTGGCATTTCTATACATTAACAATGAGACTGAAGAAAGAGAAATTAAGGAGTCAATCCCATTTACAATTGCACCCAAAAGCATAAAATACCTAGGAATAAACCTAACCAAAGAGATAAAGGATCTATACCCTAAAAACTATAGAACACTTCTGAAAGAAATTGAGGAAGACACAAAGAGATGGAAAAATCTTCCATGCTCATGGATTGGAAGAATAGATCAGAGATTTAAACGTGAAACACAGAAATATAAAATTCTAGGATAGACTGAATGTTCGTGCCACCCTCTTTTGTGCCAGAGTGAAGTCCTTATTGACAATGTGATGGTATTTTGAATAGGGCCTTTGGAAGATAATTAAGCTTACATGTGATCATGAAGATGGGGCCTCCGATATGGGATTAGTATCCGTATAGGAAGACAGACCAAAGCTCCCTTTCTCTCTTGCTATCATGTAAGGGAATAGCAAGACAATAATAGCCATCTGTAAGTCAGAAGGGAGTTCTCACCAGGAACTGAATTGGCCAGCATCTTGATCGTGGAATTCCCAGCCTCCATTATGAGAAATAAATTTCTGTTGTTTAAGCCACCCAATCCATGCTATTTTGTTATAGCAACCTGAGCAACCAAAGATGAACTACTAAAAGATAATATATGAAAAATTCTATATGACCTTGATTATAGCAATGACTTTCAGATACAAATTTGAAAGTATAATCCATGAAATAAAGAATTGAACTGGGCCTCATTAAAATCAAAATCTACACTGTGAAGGAAATGTCAAGAGAATGAAAAGACAAGTTATAGAATGCAAGAAAATATTTACCAAAGGTATATCTGATAAATGACAGTAATCCAAAATATACAAGGAACTTTTAAAACTTATCAGTAAGAAAACTGAAGCACTTGATTAAAAAGTGGCAAAAGACTTGAAGAGACACTTCACCTACACACACACACAAAGGTATACAAACGGCAATCAAGCATATGAAAAAATGCTCCACATTATATGTCACTAGAGAACTGCAAACTAAAACAACAAACAATGAGATATGTATTAAAATTGTCAAAATCTAGGGATGCCTGGGTAGCTCAAAGGTTCAGCGTCTGCCTTTGGTTCAGGTCATGATCCCAGAGTCCTGGGATCGAGTCCCTCATCAGGCTCCCTGCATGGAGCCTGCTTCTCCCTCTTCCTATGTCTCTGCCTCTCTCTCTGTATCTCTCATGAATAAATAAATAAAATCCTTAAAAATAAATAAATACAAATAAAATGGTCAAAATCTGAAATTGTGACAACATCAAATGTTGAGAATGATGTGGAGCAACAGTCATTCCCATTCATTGTTGGTGGAAATACAAAATGGTACAGCCACTGTGGAAGACAGTTTGGAAGTTTTTTTTACAAAACTAGACATTATTATCCTACGATTTAGCAATTGTACTCCTTGGTGTTTTCCCACAGAAGTTGAAAACTGATGTCCACTCCTAAGTTGAATCTAACATAGATGTTAAGATCAGCTTTATTTATATTTGCCAAAGCTTGGCAACAATAAAGATTATCCTTCAGTAGATGAATTGATGAATAAACTGCCGTACATCTGGACAATGGAATGCTATTAATTTTAAAAGAAAATTACCTATCAAGTCATGAAAGGACATGGTGGAAATGTAGATGCATATTATTAAGTGAAAGAAGCCAATCTGAAAAGTTACATGCTGTATGATTCAAACTATGTGACGTTTTGGAAAAGGCAAACTGTGGAGATAGTAAAAGGATAAATGGTTGTTAGGAGTTAGAAGACAGGCTGGGAAACACAGAATATGGAGTATTTTTAGGGAAGTGAAACTACTCTATATGATATAATAATACATAGATGCCATTAAATGTTTGTCAAAACTCACAGAATGTACAGCCTCAAGAGTGAACCATAATATGAACTATGGATTTGGGGTAATAATGATATTTCTTTTTAGGTTCATCAGTTGTAATAAAACTAGCATTGTGGTGGAAAGAAGTACATAATGGGGGGCCTATGGATATGCAGGGGCAGGAGGTATTGGGGAAAGCTCTGTATCTTCTCAGTTTTGCTGTGAACCTAGACCTGATCTTTTTTTTTTTTAATTTTTTATTTATTTATGATAGTCACAGAGAGAGAGAGAGAGAGGCGCAGAGACACAGGCAGAGGGAGAAGCAGGCTCCATGCACCGGGAACCCGACGTGGGATTCGATCCCGGGTCTCCAGGATCGCGCCCTGGGCCAAAGGCAGGCGCCAAACCGCTGCGCCACCCAGGGATCCCCCTAGACCTGATCTTAAAAAAAAAAATAATATATAAAGTCTGCAATAAAAAAGAAATACATATTCCCAGAGTCTATTCAAACCAATAGAGTCAGAATTTCTGGGAGTGTGATCTTATACATTTATTAACTTCCCAGGAGACATTTTATACATACAAATGTCTAAGATGGGTCATGATCTCTCTCTTAAACTTGTCTCAGATCATGATTGCTTCATTTCATAAAGCTTTATATGAAAATTATATAACTCAATTTATAGTTGAGATATTTTAGAAAACTACTTAAAGCTTAGAGAAACAATGTACTACACTTAAGTTTAATTTCTAAATGTATGATTCCTCACCTGTTTCTGACTTACTTATTTTTTATTTTTATTTTTTAAAATATTTTATTTATTCATTCATGAGACACCCAGAGATAGAGATAGAGAGAGAGAGAGAGGCAGAGACACAGGCAGAGGGAGAGAGAAACAGGCTCCATGCAGGGAGGCCCAACACGGGACTCGATCCCGGGACTCTAGGATCACGCCCTGGGCCGAAGGCAGGTGTTAAACCACGGAGCCACCCAGGCGTCCCTTCTGAATTATTTATTTTTAATGAATTAATTTATTAGTTTTGAATAAACAGAAATTACATAATCTAAAGTTCCACTGTATTTGTAAATAAAAATCAACTTCCAGCAGTCAGTCATATTCTGTGTATTTAATTTTATGCATTATAATACTGCATTATAAATATTTTACCTGTCAGTTATGATTTTTAAAATTTTATAAGACTTTATGATTCCCACATGAATATTTGCTCACTCTAAAATTCAAACTAATTATATTCCACTGTTCACACACTGCCCATCTCATGCAGTCATTCATGTTGTCGCTGTCCTCTGCTGCCATTCCCACATTTTCTCAAAATACAGAATATATTATCTTATAATCTATCTTAAAATAGCTGTTTAAAATTTCTCTCTCTCATCTCTCTGATTCTTTTCAGTATATGAAAAGTTGAAGAGAAAAAAATCTAAAAGCAGCATTACTCTTATGCTGAATCAGTATTATAAACATCTTGAATTGGTTTTTCTATTTAAAATGGTTACTGGCAGCAGAATTTGTATCAGCTTTCAATATAATTTTCAACTCACTTGGTATAGACAGTTAATACTATTAGTGGACGGTATCCAAGAAGCTCTCTCGTTAAAACCATGTCAGTAATATGAAGAAAACTTAGCAGTCGATTAAAAGCAAATTTTCATTTTATGAAAAAATTGCAATAAATTATTATGAATCTATAATCAGAACATGAAAGACTTTTGATAATACAGACCTAGCCCCTAAGAATCATGTTTGACATTCTAATTTGTTTAGCCTGCCTCATGAGAATCAATAAAATAAAAAATATAGATTCCAAGATTATCTTTATGATGAGAAGAAAAATCAAGCTGTTCCAAAGCTCCCTCTTAATTAAAAAGAAGGGGAAATGAAAAGCTATATACCTTTCATGAAGTCACCCAAATAAGTTTTCTTTTGATTGTGATTGGAGAAATATGAGAGTTTAAAAGATGTTAATTTATTATTTTTTTTCTTTTGGGGCACCCAGGTGGCTCAGTGGTTGAGCATCTGCCTTTGGCTCAGGTTGTGATCCCAAGGGTCCTGGAATCAAATCCCACATCAGGATCCCCACAGGGAGCCTGCTTCTCCCTTTGCCTATGTCTCTGCTTCTCTCTGTCACTCATGAATAAATAAATAAAATCTTTAAAATATTTTATATATTTTTCTCTTTTGGCTTTTAATCCAATTATTAAATGGTTTATAATTTTTATATTTCAAGTTGACCTATCAACTTTCCAAACAATTGCCTGCTATGTTACCTAAGAATTTAATGCTTCTTAAGTACTATCTTTACCCTCCCAACGTTTCTATATCAGAAATTTTTTTTTAAAGATTTTATTTATTTATTCATGATAGTCACAGAGAGAGAGAGAGAGGCAGAGACACAGGCAGAGGGAGAAGCAGGCTCCAGGCAGGGAGCCCGACGTGGGATTCGATCCCGAGTCTTCGGGATTGCGCCCTGGGCCAAAGGCAGGTGCCAAACTGCTGCGCCACCCAGGGATCCCATATATCAGAAATTTTAATAAAAATTTGTTAATATCGATACTATCTGTATTAACACTACTCGCTGTTAAACCAAATAATAGTTTTGGCTTCTGATTACCTATACATACATAAACACACATATATGCAATTTGTATACATATATATATATATATATACCCTTGTAGTTTTTATTATTGCCATTTATATTATTCTTATTCTCAGTGTTCTGAGTTCACTTTCTAATTGGCTTTTATGTGAGGCTTTATTAACTTATTTTTCTGGGCACTGGATAAGTCTCTTTTATCTGAGTGATAAGAAAAGTTCTGGAATTACTTTTTTTAGATTCTTTTTATAGTTACCCCTTCTCTGTTTTTAATTCATATTTTGGAAAGAATTCATATTGCTCGAATACTGAAACTTCTTATCCAATCTTTATATATCCTTAACTTTCTTTTTTTAAAGATTTTATTTATTTATTCATAAGAGATACACAGAGAGAGAGGCAGAGACACAGGCAGAGGGAGAAGCAGGCTCCATGCAGGGAGCCCAACGTGGGACTTGATCCCATGTCTCCAGGGTCACGCCCTGGGCTGAAGGTGGCGCCAAACTGCTGGGCCACTGGGGCTGCCCTATCCTTATCTTTCTTAACCAATTTTGTTCATTATCCTTTTTGTTGGTTTCAACTTTAGAAACATTTTCTAAATTTTATCTTTCAAATTTCCTACTATTTTTTTACTGACTGATATTTTAATTTCTAGGAGATTACTATTGATTTAGAATTATTCTTTTTCCCAAACTTATTTTTCCATGTTAAAGAATCTAATGTCTCTGAGAATTTCAGTTACATTCTTAAAATATTTTTTCTCTCGATTCCCTCCCCCACATTATTATGGGATGCTTCCTTATGTCACTTATAGGCAATGCTTAAAGAAAGCAAGGCACATTCCAAAAGAAAAACAAAAAAGAGATTAACATTAGAAAATGTCAAGATACGTCACTAAAGGCTATTTAGAAGGTTCACCAACATCCAGAATTAAACAGAGATTTCAAGGAGTATTGATTAGAAGAGCATTTGACTGTGAATTTCTCTTCCTAAAGAGGGAAATAGATTCTGGGAAGATGCCGCATTCAATCACAAGCTTAGGGAGTCATAAATGTCCCCTTGCAGGTGGAGGCACTCTAGATGGGTATCTGACATATGGCTGTGATGGAAGAGCATCGAGTTGCCTCTAGGAAAGTCAGTGATTGACTGGCTTCATGAATGAATGCATGATTGAATGAAACAAAGGACATCTACTGCTATTTACAATGTGCTGCATAAACAACTATAATGTAGTTATATATTTATATATATACTATATGTAAACATCAATAATGACAACAATACATCTGAGAACTAATAAATTATAAAATCTGACAGGGAGTTTTCACTAACTTCAATTCAGTGGTGACTATGAAAGCAACATTTGTTGACTCCTTCATCTATACTCATCCTCAAGTTGGGAAGGTGGAGGTTCCTTATTTACCATATACTACTAGAAGCATGCCCTTTATACTCTATTTTAAAACATTCAGAGTTTATTCTATTGCCCCAGGTAAATACTCTATTATTGCTGTTATAATGGCATTAACGATTGTCTCACACACATAAAGTCTACAGCTAAGTAGAGAGGAGGTATTATGGCCTATTGTAGATTGTACTGTTTTTTTTTAATTGAAGTATAGTTGCCACACAATGTTACATTAGCTTCAGGTGTACAACATAGTGATAAGACAATTCTATATGTTATGTTATGCTCACGAGTGTAGCTACCATCAGTCATCAGGCAACACTATACAACACCTTTGAATATATTCCCTCTGCTAGACATTGTATCTCTGTGACTTAATCATTCCACAACTGGAAGCCTGTATCTCAACTCTCCTTCACTTGTTTTGCCTATGCAATAAGTTTTAATTAGGCACCCAGATCCATGAGACAGAGGTCCAAAAATAAGAGTTAGAGAGAGGAACTTTGATTAGGAGAGCCACTCCAGTGTGTTGGGCTATGAGGTTGCAAACAATTTACTGTATATGTAACTGTAGATTTTTTGAGTGAGTATAACTAGAACTTATCTAATTGCAATCATATTAAGTAATCTTAGTTTTTCTCTCAGCTGTAATGTTGAAAGAAGAATTGATGAGAAGGGGAATCTGTTGAGGATAGATAACCTAGACCTGAAATTTTGAAATGTCTATACATCAGGAGCAAGATAAAAAACAAAACTTTGAGACAGAGAACACTGCAGAGAGGCAGTAAGAATATTTTAATGCTTTATATGCCAAAACAGAAAATGTTAAGATTAGGGAGTGATGAATGATGAACCTATATGGTTAGCAGTTATCAGTTAAAATTATAAATCTTAACAGAGGTGGGTATTTTTGTTTGATTTTTTTTAACAAATGTTGGTGTTTTCAGTGAAAAACTTTCTGCCATGGTAGCCACCTCATTCTGCATAAAAACCTTCATGATTATAACATTTTGACAGCAAAAAAGCATTCCATCAACTGCCACTTGTTCCAGGAAATAGCTGGCCAAGGAAAACTCTCAACCTCTAAGATTGAATAATCCTTCCTTTTTTGAAATGACTTCAAAACTGTAAGGTTTTGGCAACCAAGGCTGCCAAATGTAGAAGACCAACTAAAATGTCTCCCTGCATCTAAAACCTTCACCTTAAGAGATAACTTATCAGTCAGAGACTGTCAGCTTTTTCTGCTTTTACTCTATAAAATAGTTTCCTTTCTGACTCCTTGTTTGAACCCCTATTGAAATGTAACTGATGACAGATGGGTTCCCTTATGGCAACTTTGTGAATAAACAAACTTTGTCTATGTTGTAGCAGACTTAGTTTTGTCCTTGACATCAATAAAAGGGCCCATAAATTTAAAAGATGAATAAATTTCAATATGAAGTAACTAAGTACACAAATGCCAAATCAACACTCTAGTAAACTTTAACATTTTTGTGGTCTGTTATAATTAGCAAAGCATCTTCACTTAGATTATGTACACTTGAACACAATCCATACAATCATTCAATATAACATATTTCCTAATATATAGGAAATAGGTTCTAGATTTTTATTTATATTTTCACAAATTCAGTAAATATGAGCTAGAACTTGAACTGAGGCCCCTCTGATACAAGATCCTTTTCCTTGGACAATTCAGCACGTTGTTTGTATTATGTTACAGGGACAAAATTGAGATAGTGTTCTTCAACAGTAGAGATGTCTGAAGTGAGAAATAGAATATGGTTTGGCTTCTTAAAGGAATTTAGCCTTGGCTAAATTTCTAAAAAAAAAAAAAAAAAGTGATATTAACAGACTGGGAAGGAGCAGAAGAGTAAAATGTCATCAGAATAAAGAAACTTGAAAAAAAAAAAAAAACACATGAAAAATTTTTCCAGTACATGAAAACAAGTATATTTTGCAGACTAATTTCTTTTTCAGTTTATTTTTTTTTATTTTTTTATTTTTTTTAAATCTTTTTTTTTTTTTAATTTTTATTTTTTATTTTTTTATGATAGTCACAGAGAGAGAGAGAGAGAGGCAGAGACACAGGCAGAGGGAGAAGCAGGCTCCATGCACCGGGAGCCCGATGTGGGATTCGATCCCGGGTCTCCAGGATCGCGCCCTGGGCCAAAGGCAGGCGCTAAACCGCTGCGCCACCCAGGGATCCCTCTTTTTCAGTTTAAAACATGGAAAAATGAGATAAAAATCTACCCTCTGCTATGTTTAACCTATAGATTAAAGGATCATCAAAGATCAAATGTGTCATGAGACACATGCACACACCCAGATGCAGAGACACTGGCAGAGGGAGAAGCAAGCTCCCTGCAGGGAGCCTGATGCAGGACTAGATCCAGGGACCCTGGGACCACACATGAGATCTCAACCACTCAGCCACCCAGGCATCCCTAATACAGTAATTTACAATTATTGTCATTGATAGCTGTAAATGTGGTTCACTGACAGTGAAAAGGTCTTAGGAGATACACTTTTATAGGCCAAATTCCATCCAGGCCCAGCATCAAAGAAGATTATCTTTTTTCTTTTTAGGAATTATAAATCTTTCTGTAATTATTTTCTCCTTCCCTCAGGTCTTTATATTTCTTTCACTTGACGATATTTCATCCATATAAACCTACAAATCTGATCACATCATCACAATACTTAAAATCTCCCTCTGACTTCAGGGTGAAATTCAAAACTTATTAGCACATAAAGGTTACTTGTGCCACCGCAAAAAGATCGTGGTTTGGAGAGTCAGTGAGGATTAAGAATAAATCTGGATCTATCATTTCAACAGACTCAATTTCTTAATCTTTATATAGACATAATAATAGACAACTCACAGGTCTGTTGCACAGACTGGCAAGAGTTTGCACGGACAGGACAGAGTATAGCAGGTATGCACTAGGGATACATGACATTATTTATGATCCTTAGTATTTATCATTTATGAATCTGTATAGCTTTCACACAATATCACCTCTTGCCTGTTAAAATATACTTATCTTGTCCGTGGAGCTCTTTTTTTCTGCTTTCATTCATAATTTTGCTCTTTCTGACTCAGTTCTTTAAAAAAAAAAAAAAAGAATTTATTTACTTATTCATGAGAGACACAGAGAGAGAGAGAGGCAGAGACACAGGCAGAGGGAGAAGCAGGCTCCATGCAGGGAGCCTGATGTGGGACTCGATCCCAGGACCCCGGGATCACGCTCTGGGCAGAAGGCAGAGGCTTAACTGCTGAGCCATCCAGGTGTCCCTCTGACTCAGTTCTCAGCTATGAGGTAGAGAGAGGACTTCAGAGGTAGGGGGAGAGAGTAGGAATTTTTTATTTGATGGATTACCAGGCTCCTTTCCAATATGTGGAATCAAATAATGGACATAGTCAAGAGAAACAATTAAGATAAAACTCCATAGGCTAAATATATCTCCACAGTAAGGAAATGAGAGAAGGGGAATTCTGCAACAAGTCCTCCAAATTCTACTATAATAAACTTGTGCAGGGGCCCCTGGGTGGCTCTGTGATTGAGTATCTGCCTTTGGCTCAGGCCCTGATCCCAAGGTCCTGGGATCAAATCCACCATTGGGTTCCTCGTGGGGAGCCTGCTTCTCCCTCTATGTCTCTGCCTCTGTCTCTGTGTCTCTTAGGAATAAATAAACTTTTAAAATATCTTTAAAAAATAAATAAATTTGTGCAGTTGTAATGTGCTCTTTATTTTCATACAATATTTGAAAATGGAAAACACTTTTTTTTTTAATTTTTTCTTTACTTATGATAGTCACACAGAGAGAGAGAGAGAGAGAGAGGCAGAGACACAGGCAGAGGGAAGAGCAGGCTCCATGCACCGGGAGCCCGACGTGGGACTTGATCCTGGGTCTCCAGGATCGCGCCCTGGGCCAAAGGCAGGCGCCAAACCGCTGCACCACCCAGGGATCCCTGAAAATGGAAAACACTTAAACATGTTTTTGTTTTATATACTTTTATATTTAGTCAAATGAACTTTCCTGATTTGTTTTTTTCCAGAACCCATTTTAGTTTCACAAGGTTAATTCACTTCAATACCCTCACTATATCAGTTTTCACCGCCCAAAGCAAAGAAACAAAACATATCCCAGTTACAAGGATACATATAAAAATATATCGTAGACATCTGGGAGTTTCAAACAAAAACAAAGATTAAAGAATGCAGGCGACACATCACATGCATGAGACATTTTGTCTCCAGTAATGTTTGAAGCTGGAGACCTGAGGCTCCCCTTGATATGGTGAGATCAGAGATTATGTTTCACACGTAAATGGAACAGTGTATTTGAAGTAAATGGGGCACCTGGGTGGCTCAGCCAGCTAAGTGTCTGCCTTTAGCTCAGGGCATGATCCTGGAGTCCTAGGATTGAGTCTGGCATCAGGCTCCCCGCTTCACGGGGAACCTGTCTCTCCCTCTGCCTCCCTGTCTCTTTCTCTGCCTCCCATTAATGAATAAGTAAAATATTTTTAAAAACGAGTATTTGAAGTAAATATTCTTTTTTAATTAATTTATTTTTTTAGAGAGAGACAGTAAGTGTGACCAGAGCGAGGAGCCGAGCAAGAGGAAGAGAAGCAGAGCACAGAGCCCAAACCCAAACCACGGCTTTATCTCATGATCCTGAAATCACTGCCTGAGCTGAAATCAACAGTAGGATGCTTAGCTTGCCTGGATGGCTCCACGGTTGAGCGTCTGCCTTTGGCTCAGGTAGTGATCCGGGGCCTGGGATTGAGTCCTACATCAGGCTCCCCATGAGGAGTCTGTTTCTCCCTCTGCCTATGTCTTTGCTTTTCTCTCTCTCTCTCTCTGTCTCTCTCATGAATAAAATCTAAAAAAAAAAAAAAAAAAAAAGTAGGATGCTTAACCGAATGAGCCACCCAGGTGTTCCTTGAAGTAAACATTTTAATTTGCATACTCACTATAGAATGGGTAATTTAATGAAAGCCTATAAATATAGCAAATGCTTTAATTTTTTTTTTTAATTTATTTTTTATTGGTGTTCAATTTACTAACATACAGAATAACCCCCCGTGCCCGTCACCCATTCACTCCCACCCCCCGCCCTTCTCCCCTTCCACCACCCCTAGTTCATTTCCCAGAGTTAGGAGTCTTTATGTTCTGTCTCCCTTTCTGATATTTCCCACACATTTCTTCTCCCTTCCCTTCTATTCCCTTTCACTATTATTTATATTCCCCAAATGAATGAGAACATATAATGTTTGTCCTTCTCCGACTGATTTACTTCACTCAGCATAATACCCTCCAGTTCCATCCACGTTGAAGCAAATGGTGGGTATTTGTCATTTCTAATGGCTGAGTAATATTCCATTGTATACATAAACCACATCTTCTTTATCCATTCATCTTTCGTTGGACACCGAGGCTCCTTCCACAGTTTGGCTATCGTGGCCATTGCTGCTATAAACATCGGGGTGCAGGTGTCCCGGCGTTTCATTGCATCTGTATCTTTGGGGTAAATCCCCAGCAGTGCAATTGCTGGGTCTTAGGGCAGGTCTATTTTTAACTCTTTGAGGAACCTCCACACAGTTTTCCAGAGTGGCTGCACCAGGTCACATTCCCACCAACAGTGTAAGAGGGTTCCCTTTTCTCCGCATCCTCTCCAACATTTGTGGTTTCCTGCCTTGTTAATTTTCCCCATTCTCACTGGTGTGAGGTGGTATCTCATTGTGGTTTTGATTTGTATTTCCCTGATGGCCAGTGATGCGGAGCATTTTCTCATGTGCTTGTTGGCCATGTCTATGTCTTCCTCTGTGAGATTTCTCTTCATGTCTTTTGCCCATTTCATGATTGGATTGTTTGTTTCTTTGATGTTGAGTTTCATAAATTCTTTATAGATCTTGGAAACTAGCCCTTTATCTGATACGTCATTTGCAAATATCTTCTCCCATTCTGTAGGTTGTCTTTGAGTTTTGTTGACTGTATCCTTTGCTGTGCAAAAGCTTCTTATCTTGATGAAGTCCCAATAGTTCATTTTTGCTTTTGTTTTTTTGCCTTCGTGGATGTATCTTGCAAGAAGTTACTGTGGCCGAGTTCAAAAAGGGTGTTGCCTGTGTTCTTCTCTAGGATTTTGATGGAATCTTGTCTCACATTTAGATCTTTCATCCATTTTGAGTTTATCTTTGTGTATGGTGCAAGAGAGTGGGCTAGTTTCATTCTTCTGCATGTGGATGTCCAATTTTCCCAGCACCATTTATTGAAGAGACTGTCTTTCTTCCAATGGATAGTCTTTCCTCCTTTATCGAATATTAGTTGACCATAAAGTTCAGGGTCCACTTCTGGGTTCTCTATTCTGTTCCACTGATCTATGTGTCTGTTTTTGTGCCAGTACCACACTGTCTTGATGACCACAGCTTTGTAGTACAACCTGAAATCTGGCATTGTGATGCCCCCAGATATGGTTTTCTTTTTTAAAATTCCCCTGGCTATTCGGGGTCTTTTCTGATTCCACACAAATCTTAAAATAATTTGTTCTAACTCTCTGAAGAAAGTCCAGGGTATTTTGATAGGGATTGCATTAAACGTGTATATTGCCCTGGGTAACATTGACATTTTCACAATATTAATTCTGCCAATCCATGAGCATGGAATATTTTTCCATCTCTTTGTGTCTTCCTCAATTTCTTTCAGAAGTGTTCTATAGTTTTGAGGGTATAGATGCTTTACATCTTTGGTTAGGTTTATTCCTAGGTATCTTATGCTTTTGGGTGCAATTGTAAATGGGATTGACTCCTTAATTTCTCTTTCTTCAGTCTCATTGTTAGTGTATAGAAATGCCACTGACTTCTGGGCATTGATTTTGTATCCTGCCACGCTACCGAATTGCTGTATGAGTTCTAGCAATCTTGGGGTGGAGACTTTGGGTTTTCTATGTAGAGTATCATGTCATCGGCGAAGAGGGAGAGTTTGACTTCTTCTTTGCCAATTTGAATGCCTTTAATGTCTTTTTGTTGTCTGATTGCTGAGGCTAGGACTTCCAGTACTATGTTGAACAGCAGTGGTGAGAGTGGACATCCCTGTCTCGTTCCTGATCTTAGGGGAAAGGCTCCCAGTGCTTCCCCATTGAGAATGATATTTGCTGTGGGCTTTTCATAGATGGCTTTTAAGATGTCGAGGAATGTTCCCTCTATCCCTACACTCTGAAGAGTTTTGATCAGGACTGGATGCTGTATTTTGTCAAATGCTTTCTCTGCATCTAATGAGAGGATCATATGGTTCTTGGTTTTTCTCTTGCTGATATGATGAATCACATTGATTGTTTTACGGGTGTTGAACCAGCCTTGTGTCCCAGGGATAAATCCTACTTGGTCATGGTGAATAATTTTCTTAATCTACTGTTGGATCCTATTGGCCAGTATCTCGTTGAGAATTTTTGCATCCATGTTCATCAGGGATATTGGTCTGTAATTCTCCTTTTTGGTGGGGTCTTTGGTTTTGGAATTAAGGTGATGCTGGCCTCATAGAACAAATTTGGAAGTACTCCATCTCTTTCTATCTTTCCAAACAGCTTTAGGAGAATAGGTATGGTTTCTTCTTTAAACGTTTGATAAAATTCCCCAGGGAAGCCATCTGGCCCTGGACTCTTGTGTCTTGGGAGGTTTTTGATGACTGCTTCAATTTCCTCCCTGGTTATTGGCCTGTTAAGGTTTTCCATTTCTTCCTGTTCCAGTTTTGGTAGTTTGTGGCTTTCCAGGAATGCGTCCATTTCTCCTAGATTGCCTAATTTATTGGCATATAGCTGTTCATAATATGTTTTTAAAATCGTTTGTATTTCCTTGGTGTTGGTAGTGATCTCTCCTTTCTCATTCATGATTTTATTAATTTGAGTCTTCTCTCTCTTCTTTTTAATAAGGCTGGCTAATGGTTTATCTATCTTATTAATTCTTTCAAAGAACCAACTCCTGGTTCTGTTGATCTGTTCCGCAGTTCTTCTGGTCTCGATTTCGTTGAGTTCTGCTCGAATCTTAATTAACTCTCTTCTTCTCCTGGGTGTAGGATCTATCTGCTGTTTTTTCTCTAGCTCCTTTATGTGTAAGGTTAGCTTTTGTATTTGAGTTCTTTCCAGTTTTTGAATGGATGCTTGTATTGCGATGTATTTCCCCCTTAGGACTGCTTTTGCTGCATCCCAAAGATTTTGGATGGTTGTATCTTCATTCTCATTAGTTTCCATGAATGTTTTTAATTCTTCCTTAATTTCCTGGTTGACCCTTTCATCTTTTAGCAGGATGGTCCTTAACCTCCACGTGTTTGAGGTCCTTCCAAACTTCTTGTTGTGATTTAGTTCTAATTTCAAGGCATTATGGTCTGAGAATATGCAGGGGACGATCCCAATCTTTTGGTATCGGTTCAGACCTGATTTGTGACCCAATATGTGGTCTATTCTGGAGAAAGTTCCATGTGCACTTGAGAAGAATGTGTATTCAGTTGAGTTTGGATGTAAAGTTCTGTAGATATCTGTGAAATCATTCTGGTCCAGTGTATCATTGAAAGCTCTTGTTTCTTTGGAGATGTTGTGCTTAGAAGACCTATCGAGTATAGAAAGAGCTAGATTGAAGTCACCAAGTATAAGTGTATTATTATCTAAGTATTTCTTCACTTTGGTTAATAATTGATTTATATATTTGGCAGCTCCCACATTCGGGGCATATATATTGAGGATTGTTAAGTCCTCTTGTTGAATAGATCCTTTAAGTATGATATAGTGTCCCTCTTCATCTCTCACTACAGTCTTTGGGGTAAATTTTAGTTTATCTGATATAAGGATGGCTACTCCTGCTTTCTTTTGAGGACCATTCGAATGGTAAATGGTTCTCCAACCTTTTATTTTCAGGCTGTCGGTGTCCTTCTGTCTAAAATGAGTCTCTGATAGACAGCAAATAGATGGGTCCTGCTTTTTTATCCAGTCTGAAACCCTGAGCCTTTTGATGGGGTCATTAAGCCCGTTCACATTCAGAGTTACTATTGAGAGATATGAGTTTAGTGTCATCATGATATCTATTCAGTCCTTGTTTTTGTGGACTGTTCCACTGAACTTCTTCTTAAAGGGGAATTTTAAGAGTCCCCCTTAAAATTTCTTGCAGAGCTGGTTTGGAGGTCACATATTCTTTTAGTTGCTGCCTGTCTTGGAAGCTCTTTATCTCTCCTTCCATTTTGAATGAGAGCCTTGCTGGATAAAGTATTCTTGGTTGCATGTTCTTCTCATTGAGGATCCTGAATATATCCTGCCAGCCCTTTCTGGCCTGCCAGGTCTCTGTGGAGAGGTCTGCTGTTACCCTAATACTCCTCCCCATAAAAGTCAGGGATTTCTTGTCTCTTGCTGCTTTAAGGATCTTCTCTTTATCTTTGGAATTTGCAAGCTTCACTATTAAATGTCGAGGTGTTGAACGGTTTTTATTGATTTTAGGGGGGGATCTCTCTATTTCCTGGATCTGAATGCCTATATTTCCCTTTCCAGATTAGGAAAGTTTTCAGCTAGAATTTGTTCAAATACATATTCTGGCCCTCTGTCCCTTTCGGCGCCCTCGGGAACCCCAATTAAACGTAGGTTTTTCTTCCTCAGGCTGTCGTTTATTTCCCTTATTCTACCTTCATGGTCTTTTAATTGTTTGTCTCTTTTTTCCTCAGTTTCCCTCTTTGCTATCAACTTGTCTTCTATGTCACTCACTCGTTCTTCCACCTCGTTAACCCTCGTCCTTAGGACTTCTAGTTTGGATTGCATCTCATTCAATTGATTTTTAATTTCTGCCTGATTAGCTCTAAATTCTGCAGTCATGAAGTCTCTTGAGTCCTTTATGCTTCTTTCTAGAGCCACCAGTAGCTGTATAATAGTGCTTCTGAATTGGCTTTCTGACATTGAATTGTAATCCAGATTTTGTAACTCTGTGGGAGAGAGGACTGTTTCTGATTCTTTCTTTTGAGGTGAGGTTTTCCTTCTAGTCATTTTGCTCAGTGCAGAGTGGCCAAAAGCAAGTTGTACTGGGAAAAGAAAAAAAGAGGAGAGAAAGAAGGAAAGAAAAGAGAAAGAGAAAAAAAAGGAAGAAAAAAAAGAAAAAAAAAGAAGAAAAAGAGAAAGAAAAAGAAAGAAAGGAGAAAAATGGGGGGTGGGGGAAGGAAACAAATCAAAAAGCAAAACAAAACAAAACAAAACAAAACAAAAAAAAAGAACCACGGGGGAGTATCTTCTGATTCTGTGTACTTTAAGTCCCTTGGCTTCCCCTGGAAGTTGTCAGTCAGTCTCGCTGGTCTTCTGGTGGAGGGGCCTGCTGTGCTGGTTTTCAGGTGTTAGCAGTTGGGGGAGCTGCTGTGCCCCTGCCTGGTGCAGGGCTCAGTGGGGGTTGTTTACCCCGTGAGGCCCCAGGAGGAACAGCCCCAGTGCGGGGCCAGCTCTGGAGCCCTGGATTCAGCCCCTGCAGTAGCTCCGGAGCTCTCGGTCTGCAGGGCCTGGAGGCTCGGGCCGGGGCCGCTGATCTGCTCAGCTGGGGCAGGAGCGTCCTCGCTGTCCTGGGCCCTCCCGGCCTCTGCCTGTCCCGGGGGAGGCGGGATCCTGGGCTGTGTCCCGGCGCCCTGTGCTCCGGAGCCTGCGCTGGTGGATCCGTGCTCCCGCCCCGCAGCCCCCTCCCCCGAGTCCCCCCCTCCCTCCCCGAGCTGCTCCGGGTCCCCCGTGCGCGCTGCAGCCCTTAGGGAGCTCGGCGCACTGTCCAGGCGTGCAGTTGCTCTGTTAGTGTCCCCGGGAGCCCGAGGGCATCCCCGCCCTCCCGGGTCCTGCTCCACCTCCCCGCGAGCCCCTTTCCCCCGGGAAGGTCGGTGCAGCTCCTGCGTCTCCGGGACGGGGCTCTCCTGTCCTGGGGACACTCGCCCCGGCCTCAGCCCGGCTCCTTGCGGGGCCCCTCCCCCTTGGAGGCCTTTTGTTTCTTTATTTCTTTTTCCCCGTCTTCCTACCTGGATAGACGCGCGAACTCTTCTCACTGTAGCATTCCAGGTGTTCTCTCTTTAATTCTCAGGCCGAATTCATAGATTTTCAGGATAATTTGAAGGTTTTCTAGGTAATTTGGTGGAGACAGGTGATTTGGGGACCCTGCTCTTGCGCCATCTTGCCCCTCCCCTCTGCTTTAAATTTTCTACTTGAAACTTTCACTACATATGCTAAAATTGCAATAGCATCTAAAAGTAATTATGATACATATATATATATATTTACATATATCTGTCAACTTCAAAAAAGAAATGGACATTTGCCTATATTTTGGGACTTACATTCAGCCATTGAAATAAAAACCATTAGAATTACAGAGAAAAAAATACAAGCTGAAAAAGAGTTATAATAAATGCCTTTCACAAAGCATAATCACAACTGCATGCCCTTAAACTTTAAAACAATAATGCAGAAAGAGAAAGAGAAATGTTATAATGCATTGTCATGAACCTGTGTTATCACACTCTCAAAGCAGTAAAAAAGAGTAGGAAAATAAGATGAGCAAAAGTTATTTTTAAAAAAGTGTTTTGGACTCAGTCCAATTCATAGAAAAGTATTGAATAGATAGTATGGAAAATAAACCAGCATGGATTTTTTAAAGATTTTATTTATTTATTCATGAGAGACCCAGAGAAAGAGACAGAGAGAGAGAGGCAGAGACACAGGCAGAGGGAGAAGCAGGCTCCATGCAGGGAGCCCGAGGTGGGACTGGATCCCGGGACCCCGGATCACGCCTTGGGCTGAAGGCGGTGCTAAACCGCTGAGCCACCCGGGGAAGCTTCAGCATGATTTTTGTTAATGCAAATTCTTCCTTAACAAACCAATAGAGATTCTCCATGCTCCTTTCTGTGGAGAATTTACTAGGAGGAAAAAAATTACAAATGACAAATGATATAAAGGAATGCTAACTGATGGTTATTTTTTCTACAGACTGAATACAGGATTGGTAAGAATCTGAATTTTATGAGGACAATCCCACTGGATTTAACTGTGTCTTGGTCTTTGTTTCAAAAAAAGAAGAAAGGAAGAAAAGAAAGAAAAGAAAGAAAGAAAAGAAAGATAGAAAGAAAGGAAAGAAAGAAAGAAAGAAAGAAAGAAAGAAAGAAAGAAAGAAAAGGGAAAGAAGGAAGGAAGGAAGGAAGGAAGGAAGGAAGGAAGGAAGGAAGGAAAGAAGGAAGGGAGGAAAAAAAAAGAAAGAAAGAAAGAAAGAAGGAAGGAAGGGAGGAAGAAAAAAAGAAAGAAAAGAAAGAAAGAAAGAAGAAAGAAAGAAAGAAAGAAAGAAAGAAGAAAGAAAGAAAGAAAGAAGAAAGAAGGAAGAAGGAAGGAAGGAAGGAAGAAGAAGAAGAAGAAAAAGAAAGAAAGAAAGAAAGAAGAAAGAAAGAAAGAAAGAAAGAAAGAAAGAAAGAAAGAAAGAAAGAAAGAAAGAAAGAAAAACTACGCAAAATTGAAGCAAACTGGTCATTTATTTGATGACTCACTGAATTCCTGGAAGTAGGATTGACAAGGACACTAGTGAGGCTTCATGAGAATTCAAGAAAGGCAGAGCTGCACAGCAGCCACATGATGTCCTGGGGCTCCACAGTTGCAGCATATCGATCTCCTGAGAATTTGTTACTCAGTTTCTCAAATCCTCTCAATCATAGAAACTAATCTCTACCTCTCTGTGGTACCTTTGGTCATTGAATAAATTTGCTAAGGCTGCCATAACAACAGTACCAGAGACAAGGTGGCTTAAACAACTTATTTTCTCACAATTCTGGAGCCTGAAAGTCTAAGAATAAGATGTCAATAGGGTTGGTTTCTTCTGAGGCCTCTCTTCTTATTTTGTATATGGCCATCTTCTTCCTGTCTCTTCACATGGTCCTCCCTCTGCATCTGTGACCAAAGGCCATTCTTATAAGGTATCGATCATATTGGATTAGGGCCCACACTAATGGTCTCATTTTAGTTTAATTATCATTTTGAAGGTGCTACCTCCAAATACAGTCACATTCTGAGGTATTGGGGGAAGGGACATAATTTAGCTCATAATAGTAACTCAGCTGAGATTTAAATTTCTTGAAATGTCAATCTGATTGACCAAGCACAGGTTTGCATTCCTATTCATGGACTTCAACTTTTTAAAAATATAGTATAAATTTTATCTTACAATTGGAAATGGATTCCCCATGTACCCAGGTGAATTAACCTGAAGTTTCATAGCTGGCATCATGTTCAGGATCTATGGATTGATTCTTTGTGTTTATCATGATCTTATCTCACTATTCTATTCTGCGTCTTGGAATCCATACTGTCACAGTATCTACTGCCAATATACCCTATTTAAAACAGCAAGGGGAAAAAACAAACAAAACAAAACAAAAAACAAAACAAAAAACCCCCCACAAAAACCAAAAGCAAAACAAAATAAAAAAACCCTGTGTATTTGCTTTCCACAAATATACCACAGCTTAGAAGGACATCCAGGTAAATAAAGTGCTGTTTTAGACATGTATTTATATATTCATAATTTATATTTACATCTTGTGGCAGACACTTGCAATGATTTGTCAAGTAAAATGACAACTGAGAATTAAATTTGGATGTAGCAAAGTGGCAGTCCCTAATGATCTTTAAAAAATAATGATTTAATATCCTATTATGATGGGTTTAAAAATAAAGTGGAATCTTATGTACAGTTAAATATAGAAAACTCTTAGGAGGACTTTTTTCTTCTATGGGAAAGAATATAGATGATTATCTAGAGAGAGAAATGAATTCAAATAAACATTTTATTTGTTTATTTTTAATAGTGGAAAAATTATCAAAAGTTTGAATGCTAATGGGAACCATCTAGTTGAGAGCAAAACCTAAGTAGTATGGGAGGAAAAAGGGGGTCCGTTCTTTCTTTCTTTCTTTTTCTTTCTTTCTTTCTTTCTTTCTTTCTTTCTTTCTTTCTTTCTTTCTTTCTTTCTTCTTTCTTTCTTTCTTTCTTTCTTTCTTTCTTCTTTCTTTCTTCTTTCTTTCTTTCTTTTTTTCTTTTTCTTTCTTTTCTTCTTTCTTCTTTCTTTCTTTCTCTTTCTTTTCTTTCTAGCTTTTAACTTATTTACTTACTTTTTCTCAAAAAGTAGCATATTTATAGGGATCAAAATCCAGATGACACATAATAATGAACATTGAGAAGTCATTCCTATCCTTGTGCCCATATCCACACCATACTCTCACCCCGTGGAGGAAATAACTTTTGTTAGCTTTTAAAATATATTTGTTTGGTGTTTATTCATGTAGACATACAAAAATGTAAATATACATCTAAAAAGGGATATTTTCTGTAGTAATCATCTTAACTATGTGAGATCCTCCAGATTCTGGAGAATGTGTCTCCAGCACAATGGAGAAGGTAATACTAGAAGCCAGTGAGATCTACGTAAGGAGGTTTCATAGGGTTGTGTGCTTAGAAGAATACTTTAAGGTGGAAGAAAAAAAGCTGTTTCAAGCACAGGAATAGAACAACAAATAATTCTTGACATTGATATAGGAACATCTCCAAAATATTTTCTGAAGGTTTTTACCTCGTCCATCTCTCAATCTGTAATCTAGGTGAGACAATTTTGAAACTAGAAAAAGTTAATTTTGAATAAATTACCTTTGTCCTCAGAGTTATTCTGTACAATGTGTTCTTTTAAAAAAATCTATTTTATATCTATGGATATCTTTCTGATGTTGTCTTTCATTTGATTTCATGTGTTCTTTTGTTAAATATGGAATGCTTTTCTGGAAATGTTCATATGATCTTTTCAAAAAAACATGCATTTGAGAACAATGTCTGTAATTACTCCATTGTTACATTTTGTACCCCTTTCCTGAGTCTGACTCATTTTTTTAAATGTTTGACCATTGACTTCTTTGTAAGTCTAATGCTCCTTTTCTTTGACCTTACATCTGAAGGAGCCCTTGCTAGTCTCCTCCTTTGGAACTGCTTGAAAAATTTAAACCCTACAACTCTTTAACCCACCATAGCAACCTTTCCTCAGTCATACCCTCTACCTCCCATAAAGGCCCAACTCTGTCTCAGTCTTCACTCAAGCCAACCCTGCTTTTCCAGATATCTGCTGTGTGAAGAATAAACTTGATCTGAAATTATCTTAGTGGGTAGAGTGCCATCAGCCTTGACACCTGCTCTAAAAGTAACAGAGATCCATTTTACTTCTTACACGGTGACTGCAAAACACTGGGTATGTAAACAATTTATTGTTCTAGAATGTGAATTTCTGCTCTTAACCTGATAAATGGAAGAACGTTTTAAAAGAAACCAAAACCCCCAAATTATGTCTCTCGCATATAGCTATACAGTCGTGTGGTGTCTGTTGAACAACATATATAGAAAAACTGGTAATTACAGTGCAAACAAATGTTAAGATTTGGGATATTCTAACCCAGAGGATGAAATCAAACATTTTTCTTTAAAATAAAATTATATGTATTTAATATTTATATGTATTCAAGAACTGTATAGAGTGTGAGGTATAAGTAGGTGTACAATCATATTTGCATGTGCATATGTATATATATATGTGTGTATGTGGGTGTGTGGGTGTGTTATCCAAATGAGGGCACTTAAGAGAGCAAAGGAGAACTCTTCCAAAGTTTATGCTGATTCAAGAGGTATTTTGCAAAACTATCCAGAAAATCTGAATTTTGTGGTAATTTATACAAATCAGATTCAGATGTACCAAAACGCATATAATTTTGCCTAACTCTATCATCCCATGGTCTTTTCTTCATTTATATATTAATCCCTATGTTTGCATTAATTCATTTTAAAATGCTTTTAAGGTTTATTATTCCCTCTCTTTTACTACTGTCAACAAATACTATTCTGTGTCTAGATTACTAGATTGAATGAATATTTTGTCTCCTATCTTAAGTGTCTTTTTCTGCTTTCAAATTGCATACTACTTGTCAAATTTAATCTTCTTAAAATATACTTTTATCTCTTTACTCAAGAATAATTTCCCCTATTATTATATTATATTCCAATTCCATTAATCAAACTGAATTATCTTCCCCTTTCTGGCCTACCAATTCAAACCCCTTCTATAATTCACACCACTATTCAATTCCAGCTTCCCTGTAAGACCACTTCTTTATCTTTCCTGTTGCAGTTTCCATTAAATTCTCAAACATCTAGTGTCCCCCTGAGTATAGACTGTCCACCATACAACCAACCATTGTTGTTTCTCTCTAGCTCTCTTCTTTCTTTCTCTTCTTCCCTCCTTTCCTTCTCACCTCCCTCATTGTTAATTTCATCTCTCCAGTTTCAATCTCTAACAAATGTTTATTATTATTATTATTATTATTATTATTATTCTTTCAGCTAAGGCTCAAAACACAACACAGAAACTCCTTCATTAGAAAAAAAAATAGAGAGACTTACAGAATAATAATGTTAATAAAGGTAATGGCTGGGTTGCCTGGATGGCACATTCAGTTAAGCATCCGACTCTTGGTTTTGGCTCAGGTCCTGATCTGGGGTAGTGAAATCAAGCCCCATGTGGCCCTCCATGCTCGACAGAGTCTGCTTGTCCCTTTTCCTCTGCTTCTCCCTCTCCCTCCGCTCTTCCTCTGTGCTCTCTCTCTTTCAAATAAAGAATTAAATAAACTCTTAAAACACTTAAAAAAAAAGGTAATGGCTAATATTTATTGAACATTTACTATGTACCAGATTCTGTACTAAGACCTGTACAGGCAGCCATTTTGATTGCATTTAAATTCCATGGTTACTGTGATCATCTTCCTTTTATTCGTGATAATTTTAAGGCTTAAGGAAAGTAAGCATTATCCTCCAAGATCACTGAGAGCAAGCAATGCTATTCAAACCCTATTACAGTTGGCTTCAAAGACTGTGCTATTAAAATTGACAGCATGTTTGAAGATTATGTCAGTTAAGCCATATGCAAAGCATATGATGTAGGATTGGCAGCAAGTAGATTTTTGTTTTGTTTTGCTTGATTTTTTTTTCAAAACTGAATAGTAGGAGCTCAACTGATGCGTCATTTGACCAGACAGAGATGACAAATCTGAGCATTAGTTTATTTTCTAAATCATTTAGCATTCTTTTAGATTCAACTTCAAAATACATTATTGTCTAACTTTACCTTTGTGTTTAAATACTAATAAAGTTTAGTGAACTAGCCAAGTATCATAAGCAATGTAATAATGAAGTGTTCAAGCCTAAGAACTTAACTCACTTTGTAGTACAAAATTGCCATTATATCATCCCCTCCTATTTTTTCTCTTTTTCTTTTTTTTCCCCACTCCTCTTTAATATATGTTGAAGGCATAATGTTAAAACAGGTAGGGAAGTAATATTGGGGAGAATTAATATCTTATCAATTTTAAATGTATAGATTATGGTAATGGAAACTATAAAAGATGAGAAATATTGATGTAATACTATAAGCAAAATAGTTAACCATAATACAAATGACAACATAAAAAAATGCAATGTTTCTTAAACTCAATGGATATTCCTTCAGAAACACTGTCTCTGGCTATTAGCTGCTTAATTATTATTATTTTTACTTACTTTGATCTAATATTTTATAGAACACCTTTTTTGAAACATTTGATAAGAAATCAGTTGTGGTTTAACATTGGAGTGATTCCTCTTCCTGGAAGCATATCTTTTTTTAATATTTAGGCTAACCATACAATCATCTGGGTAATCTAACTTTTAAAAGTGGAAAATTATTTGTCTGTAGATGAATTAAAAAGATCACCTTATTCTTTGCATTGTTAAGAATTTTAATGCATATTTATTATTACAATCTGTGGTCCCTCATGCATTATTTAATTTCATTAGAGATAATAGGTAAATTGATACTCAGGACACTTTCTTTCATTCCACTCTGTCTCTATGCTGGCATGGAGGAAATATAATCAGCTTATAATCAGATAAGTATTATGGAATACATTGTCCTTTGTTTTAAATTTAGAGGTCCCTTTCAGCTTCTTTTCTGTACTGAAATGCAATAGCATTACTAGAACATTTTTAAAAAGAACATTTCAAACAACAGCTTAATGAGGAAAAGACAGCATTTAATATTTTCAGAAAAATCATTAAAATGTGCCTATGCTTTGAATTTTTCTCTCTGGTTTCTTATATAAAACATAATTAACTTTAGAATTATTTACTAAAATCTGGGCAATTTATAATTTTGTGGCTTTATTGATCAGGTCGTGATTAAGAGAGAAGTATCTTAGCTTTAAAATCATACTACTCTTTGAGATAATTGAGTTCAATGCGGATTCAAAAGACAAATAACAATGACAAAAACAAACACAACCTAAAGGTTAAAGCAGTAGTCTATCACACTAAAGTCTTCAAGATAGAAATAACATTAACCAGGAAAGAACAAATGGTTATATAAGAATTTTTTTAAATGTACAGTCACCATACCCATAATTCTATTAAGCTTCATTAAAATGATAAAAATAAAATCATACTGTTATCTTTTAATATTTAGATATAATTTAAGACAATTTAGAAAATTCATTGCAAAAGAATTAGAAAATATACTTCTTGCAAGAAAATCTTGGAGGTTACTAGTACAACCCAGGAGTAGGGGGAGTAGTCCCTAGGTATTTTTAAAAAAATGTGTGTGTGTGTATACACACAAATACAGTTTATATAATTCTAGTAATATATATTTTAATTTTAAAAATTATCAATATTTTAAAGAGTTAAACATAATATAGAAATAATACTATCAAAAGTTATTTAATTATTTAAAAATATGCTAAGCAATAGATGATAGTCCACACTTCACACTCGTACAAATTCGAATAGACCATAGATATAAAAATTCAAATTTTCGTTTTGCTGTTTGAAATGCCAATTTTACGTGTTCACAAAGTTGTGGATACTTTAAATTGAAAACTATCAACATCTTTCAACCAAGTAAATTCAACCACATAAAAGTAAATAAACCCACATTCATACATATTCATATACATATAAATGTATGCAATTTATAAATATATATAAATTTATATAGAATATCTGTGTATCCATATGCCTGTTCATTGCATAATTGTTCTGAATGATGAATTAGGGAACTGTTTACCAGTTGACCCATTCACACCATGAATACTATGTAGCCTTTATAAACATGAAGTAAACTTCCATCAGCTGGTACCCAGATATATTTCAACATGTATTGTAGAGTGTAAAAAACAACATGCAGGGATCCCTGGGTGGCGCAGCGGTTTGGCGCCTGCCTTTGGCCCAGGGCCCGATCCTGGAGACCCGGGATCAAATCCCACGTCGGGCTCCCGGTGCATGGAGCCTGCTTCTCCCTCTGCCTATGTCTCTACCTCTCTCTCTCTCTCTGTGACTATTATATATATATATATATATATATATATATATATATGCAAAATAGTACTTATAAATATAACTGGTTTTGCCAATAAACGACCAAGAAGTGTTGTGTGTGTGTGTGTTTATAATTTTAAGAACATGGAGAAAAATAAGCCAGTCCTTATAAAGAGACATTAATATGAACATTCTATGTTTGAAGTGTTAGAAATTGGAATGGCAAAAAATAAAAGGATTAATGAAAACCTGTTGTTGATATTATATGATTGTGTTTGTGATATTATATAAATTATACACACATGTATGTATCTGTATGCTTAAAGAAAGGTAAAAAATCAAAATAAAACCAATGCATTTCAAACTAATCATTAACATTGCTCTTGATGACAATTCATGGAAAGCACTTCTCTAAATTTAAGAATTAAAGATACCATCTAACACTACTATTACCTAATATTTCTTGAAAGCTTTATTTCATAATTTTCAATATCAGTACTAACATTTGAGTGAGATTCTTTCTTGTTTTTGGGTTGTCTTGTGCATTGTAGGATGTTTAGAAGCATCCCCTCCTTCTCCAGTAGGTAACAGTAGCATCTTCTGGTTGTGATAACCAAAAGTTTCCCAGCATTGCCAAGCTTCCCCAGGTATAAATATGTCACTGTAAATTATCACTCAGGTAGTATTAAGTAAAAATAAGAGTTGGGGTTTACAAGAAGGACAAAAAATTCTTCGCTGATTATTAGTGTTCTATGTGGAGAAAACCTGATCAACTATTAAAATATGAAAACTTCTATTAGTGCTGATATAGAATAAATAATTAAGAACTGGTATTTTCATGTTATATTTAAAAGCAGGGAGAAAATATGATGAAGAAAATATGCCTTTACCAAAAAGTTAAAAAAATATAATGGTGCTGTTGATGCAATGACGTGGTTAGAAATAAAATACAGAGAGATAGCTGTATTGGTACTAAGAGCTTAAGAGGTGACCCGATTCCTTCCCAGCTTCCTTGTATTAATGACATTGATTCCATGCCTCTCTAATGTGAGTTGAATGGACCACCAGAATGGTGGCATAACGTCATGAGAGAGAATGGGAGCAGGAGGATGAGAATTTACCTCCCATTTGTAAGAACTTATTGAGATATAAATTACATCTCATAAAATTCAGCCTGTAAAGATCATGATTCATTAATGTATAAAGTATTTACAGTTACATACCTTTCATCATAACCTAATTTTATCACATTTCATCATGCCCAAAACAAATCTTGTACCCTTGCAGATACTCCCCATTCTTGTTTTCCTACCACTAGGAATCATAAAATACATGACTATCCTCCTGCAATTAGCATAATAATTTTGGAATTATCTGTGTTGTAGCATGTATCAGTACCACATTCCTTTCTGTTGTCAAATAATATTCTATTGTATGGATATACCACATACTGCTTATCCATTAATTTGCCTTTTTTTAAAGATTATTTATTTATTCATGAGAGACAGAGAGAGAGAGAGGCAGAGACATAGGCAGAGAGAGAAGCAGGGTCCATGCAGGGAGCCCGATGTGGGACTCGATCCCAGGTCTCCAGGATCAGCCCTGGGCCAAAGGCAGGCACTCAACCACTGAGCCACCCAGGCATCCCCCATTAATTTGTTGATAGGCATTGGTTTTCCCCACTTTTTGGCTATTATGTATAATGTTACTATTAATATTCACGTAAAAGTTTCTTATGGGCATGTTTTCATTTCTTTTGGGTAGATACTTAGGCGTACAATTCCTGGGTAATACAGTATCACTATGTTGAACATTTTGAGGAACTTCCAATCTGTTTCCCAATGTGGTTCCAAAATTTTATATCTCCATCAGTAATGCAAAGGGGTATCAATTTCTCCATATGTTTGACAATACTTGTTATTGTCAGTTTTTTTTTTTTTTTATTACAATGATTTTCGTGGGATCTTCATTAGATCTGGTGGGATTCCATAGATTGGAATGTCCTGATTTTGATATTCACTTCCCTAATGACTAATGATATTGAACTTCTTTTTATATGCTTTTGACTAATTGTATATCCATTTTTGACAAATATATGTTGGATTCTTTGCTCATTTTCCAAATTGAATTGTCTTACTACTGAGTTTTAGGGGTTCTTTATACATTCTGGATGTAAGCCCTGTATTTGATATGTGATTTTCAGTTTTTTTTTTTCTCTCCTAGCCTTTGTAATGTCTTCTTTTGATGTTCTATGGAGCACAAAAGTTATTTATCTTAATATTGATTAAATCTGATTTAATAATCTCCTATTTTATTACCTGCACTTTGGGCATTATATCTAAGAAATCATAGCCTAACCTAAGTTCTCAAAGACATACCCCTTTTTAAGAGTCTTATGTTTTTTAAATAAGTGTTTTATACTTTTAACTTTTACATTCTACAATCCAGTTTGAGTTATTTTTTGTATATGTAAAGTAGCTATGTACATTCATTCTTTACTACGTGGATATCCAGTTGTCCCAGCATAATTTATAGCAAAGGTTTTTTTCTTTATCCATGGAATTTTCTTTGCCCTTACTTAAAAATTAACCATAAAGAGGTGTTTGGGTGGCCCAGTTAGGTAAGCATCTGTTTTCAGCTCAGGTCTTTTTCCTAAGGTCCTGGGATCCAGCCTCTAGGCTCTTGTTTCTTCCTCTCTCTTTCTCAGCTGCCCCTGCTTGTACTTTCTCTCAGTCTCTCAATCTGTCAAATAAATGAATACACAAACTCTTTCATAAATAAATAAGTAATAAAATTGACCATAAAGGTTAGGGTTTATTTCTGCACTTCCAAATCTATTCCATTGATCTGTGTCTATCCTTGTGCCAGTGTCATACTGCAGCTAGATAGTTAAGTTTAGGTATTAGGACATGAACTTCATTCTTTATTATTCAACTTTTATTATATTTTTATTTTCAACTTTTATTTTTCACCATATTACTTTATTCTTAACTTTATTTTTATTTTTCAGAAATATTTTGCCTATTACTTGATTTTCCACATGAATTTTAGTGTCAGCTTGTTAATTTAAGCAAACTAAAACAAAAACAAATGAACAAAAAAAGCCAAGGCTTTTAAAGGAATTGTGCCGGATCCATAGTCATAGATCAATTTGGAGATTATAGCTATTTTAAAAATATTAAGTTTTATGATCCTATTTGGAAATATTTGTAGTACTTAGATCATTTTTTTTTGTTTCTTTCAACATATTTTAAAAATTTTTCAGGTAAAGGTCTTACATTTAGTTTGTTAACTGTTTTCATTAATTCTTCATTATTTTAAAGCTATTGATGGAATTGTTTTCCTAATGTCATTTTCAAATTGTTCATTGTATAGAACTACAATTGCTTTTTGTGCATTATTTTGTATTCTTTAAGATTACTAATTTTATGATATTTAATAGTGAATTTCTTAGAATATTTTATATAAAATAAAGGTATAGTATTGACACACCCATTTGCTATTTACTGGTTTGAGAATAGACCCTAAAGAAGGAAAACTTGCATTCCATCTAAGCTTTTCTTCCTATGACACTATCAACCTAAGCTAAATTCTGTGACCTGCCTATGGCTTTTTTGGAAATAATAAAACAGGTGGGCCTGGATGACACAGTCAGTTAAGCATCCAACTCTCAGTTTCAGTTTAGGTCGTTATCTCAGAGATATGGAATGGAGACCCATGCCAGTCTCTGTGGTTGGTGTGAGCCTGCTTAAGACTCTCTCTACATAGGATGCCTGAGTGGCTCAGCAGTTAAAGCATCTGCCTTGGGCTCAGGGCATGATCCTGGGGTCCTGGGATCAAGTCTCCCTGCATGGAGCCTGCTTCTCCCTCTGCCTGTGTCTCTCTGTGTGTCTCTCAAAAATAAATGAAAATCTTTAAAATTAAAAAAAAAAAGACTCTCTCTCTCTCTTGGGTAGCCCCAGTGGTGCAGCGGTTTAGTGCCGTCTGCAGCCCGGGGTGTGATCCTGGAGACCCATGATCGAGTCCCACATCAGGCTCCCTGCATGGAGCCCGCTTCTCCCTCTTCCTGTGTCTCTGCCTCTCTCTCTCTCTCTCTCTCTGTCTCTATGAATAAATAAATAAAATCTTAAATATATATATATATATATATATATATATATATATATATATAAAAGACTCTCTCTCTTCCTCTACCCCTTTTTTCCTCTCTAATAATAAATAATCTTTAAAAGACAAAAGAAAGAATAAAATAAATATATTAACCTATAAGATAATAATAATAGTTCATGGAACAACATAATTACACTTAAATAAATTGAGCCAGAATCATGCTCCAAAATGAGAAGAAACTTTCCCCCAAAGTGCCAAATTTGATCAAGAGGTTTCTAACATTTTGGAACAAAGTGCATCTTAAATATGCAATGAATAGAGTAATGTTTATAGATACTGTTATTGTTCAAATAGTTAATCATCATCATTTGGAAGAAAATATAGTATCTGTATCTTATACTATAACCAAAGTGAATCCCCTGTGTAAAAAAAAGATGGCTTAATAACAAATTTGATGGACTAGAGTTCCATGTATAGTATCCATGTATTCAAAGGAGAATTTTATTGTATAAACATAAAACAAAGCAATTAAGTAGTTGTAAAAAAAAAAAAAAAGAAACAACATTAAGAAAAGTATTCACAAAATATCTGAGTGACAAGGTGTTAGGGAGGAGGGGTCAGAATCCTAAAATGACCCACCTCAGGTTTCTTGCTTATTCCCTGGAAAGGTGAATATAGAGATACATAAGAAACACACTAACTAGGGATATTGTAGATGTAATTAAGGCAATTAGTCACTGAAGTCAGAGTTAGTAGAAGATAAATTATCTAGGAAGTCCTAATCTGATCATATCAGCCCTTTAAAAGTCAATGTTTTCTACAGCTGGTCACAGTTTAACAAAAAGTTGATGGTTTGAAGACTGGGGATCCCATTAAAAAGGAATGTGGTCACCCTCTAGAAGCTGAGTATAACTCCCATATGACAGATTGCAAGGAAAGAGGTACTTCAGTCCTACAGCCACAAGGAACTAAGTGAGTTTAAAAAAATATTGATTCCTAAACCTCCAGATAACATTCCTGAATGACTGACACACTGATTTTCCTCTCAGGAGATTTTTAGCAGAGAACTCAGCAAATCCTGTCCAGATTTCCAATCTACAGACCTGTGAAATAATAAATGTACCTTGTTTTAGTTTCCTAATGTAGTGATATATTTTAATTCATCAATTAAAAATAATAAAATGCCAAATACAGAACTATTATCAGTCAGGTGGGGCAAGCTGCTACTTCAACACTTTGCTTAAAAATCTCATCACTTAAACATCCAATTTTATCACTCACAAATTTGTTCTTTCACAAAACACTAAAAAAAAGTTTGAATTCTTTGCCACTTATAACAAGGATTATCTACCCTTCATTTTCCAACAACACATTTTTCTTTTCTGTCCAAGACTTCATCAGAATCATCCTTAACATACATATTTCTAGCATGCACCTCAAAACTCTCCCACCCTCTACCCATCACCCAATTTCAAAGCCACTTCCACACGTTTACGTATTCATTATGGCAGCATTCTACCTTCAATAACTGAATCTTAGTCAGCTTAGGTTGATGTAACAAATACCATAGGCTGAGTGCTTAAATACAGAAATTTATTTCTCAGTTTTAGAGACCAGGGTGCCAGCATGGTTGGGTCCTGATGAAATCTCTTTTCCTGGCTGGCAGAGGCTACCTTCTCACTATGTTCTCACAATACAGAGAAATTGGGAGAAGACAATATCTCTGGTGTTTCTCATAATAAGAGCACTAGTCCTTTAATGAGGACTCCACCTCCATGATTTCATCTAAACCTAATTATCTCACAAAGGCTCCATCTCCAAATACCATCACGATGGGGTTAGGGTTTCAAAATAGGAACAGAGAAGTGGGAGATACAATCCCATCCACTTGTCATGAAAATATCTTCCCCTAACTGCAATAATTCCTTACCAACTTATTTTTTCTTCCTAGCTCATATTTTATTTTTCTTCCATGCATTGCGTTTTATTTTATTTATCCCTGATTACAAACTATTTTCCTTAACTTTCCTTCTTAATGATACCATGGTGGGAGGAAGATCTATCAAACACATGCATGTGTCCTCCCTTAGAAGACATCAATTCGAATCAATGTACAAAGAGTGTTCTAGATTAATGAGGGCTGCACAATATAGCAACATATCCATACTATCCAGCAGTCATAACTGAGTGGTGGAGATAACATATATACACAAAAAATAAGAAACTCAAGATTGTTGTAAATGCTACAGAAAAGATATAAAGAAATTGCTATAGGAAACATGAAGGAAGGAAGCATTAATTATGCCTGGAGAAAAAGAGAAGAAAAGTAATATGTGAATTGAGCCTTCAAATATTCTGATGAAAAATGAATCTGCTTCTTTTGTTCTTTAAGCTCTGTAGCTCCTCCTTCCCCCTCCCAAAGTGGACTCTCCATTTCCTCTCTAGTTCTTAGCTTCTTTATTCTGTTTCTCTCTGCTTCTATCTCTGACTGTTATTCAGATATGATCCACACTTGATCTGGCAACCAAACCTTGGACATCTTGGAAACAGCATTTTATCTATAAAAACACATGGAGGTGAAAATAGAAATATTTCTTGGAGACAGGAAGGAATTTACCTTCGGATAAGCTAGACAAGAGTCAAGAACAGGAATAAGTCCTCAGCCTGGGCTAGAAGTATACTTCAGTTTTTATGCAAAAATAGACATGGTCAGTCCTGGTGGTTTGCCTCAGGAGTGTGGTGGAGTCTAATGAAAGTATCTGACTCAAGAATCCTTAGGAATCACATATGAAAAATAAAGAGCAGGGAACACATAAACTGAGCCACCTTAAGAAATCATTTTTTGTATTGTCTGTTTTAATTTCCTCATTGTATATATTATATAGAATTAATCTTTTTCACTTTTAAGATTTCTATGAAAAAAAGAAAACGATAGTAAAATTATATAAGAAAACCAATATTTTAAACATCTTTATAATTAATATACAATATAGATTTTTTTTTCCTTAGAGAATCTTATTGTGCTCCAACACACTGTGACAATCACACTGCAGGATTACAGGCTATTTGGAACTCAAAGGAATTTTATGAAATGTAAGCAGGGTGAAGAAAGAAATGTGTGAATCTGAAGTAAAAGTGATGACAGCATAATCAGATGATCTAGCAGGCCAGTGTAAGTTTGCTTTAGTAATACTTATAAGAGGATATGTGAAGGACAGAAGTTTAGAGAAAAAATACGTCTAGCACATAGTACAAATCATTACAAAAATAATAAAAATCTGTCATAATAGTTCCTGTTTTTCAAAGCTATTTTTATCAATTGAAAACATATGTAGGTAGGCCTGGGTGGCTCAGTCAGTTAACTGTCCAACTCTTGATCTCAGTTCAGGTCTTTATCTCAGGTTCTTGAGTTCAAGCCTCACATCAGCCTCCACACTGGGCATGGAGCCTATTTAAAAACAAACAAACCAAAACATATGTATGTCCACTACAAGGGTATATCATAAAACATCTAATTTTATAATAATATATACTAGCTACATGTGACGTTAATAATATTAAAATCTTTCGAGCTTGCTTGTATAAACAATTTAAAGTTAAAATAAATTAATGCTAGCCACCAAAGAGTACCCCTTCTTTACTGTGTTACCATTCCAACCCTTTCAAGGAGTTTTTGCTGATCACTATTGTATGATTCATCTTTCACAACTGGATAACTTCTAATAAACTCATTCTTATTTCAAAAATCCCTTTTATGTTTACTTGTGAAAAATTGATTCTGAGCTTCCTTTTTGTTTTTCTGAAATCACAGGAATGTTAAATTAATGGCTACTTATAACAAGATAAATTACCACTGGTGATAAAACTATATAGATATTAATTTTAGAGATTCAAAATACATGCTTCAAGGCTATCTCATATAGGTTAAAATATGAGCAAGCATTCATTAAACAACTACTAAATTATATTATACTAATTATAGTAATAATTCCAAGCATATATTTAAAAAAGAAAACAGGTTTCTTTTCTCGTGTTTTTAAAATAGAAATCATATTGTAAACATGATAGAAGTCTAAATTTCATTCTAAAAATAATAATAGTATGAAATCAATATCATCACATATTAAATGTGAGAATACTCACAAAACAAACATTTTAAAAAACAAAAGACAGTATAAAAGTTATTGTTGGTTTAAACATTGCAGTGAACCAATCTAAATTAAAAGTAACTTTAATACTGAGGAAAAGAGTCTTCCACTTTCCTTAATTATGTAGGCAATTAAAAAGTCTTGCCTGTACTTAAGTAGTCAAAAGTTGATGAGTTTCTAAGATTAACAAAAATGGATCAGTATATGTATTGTGTGGTGATCCTTTTCCATTTCTGAGACTTTTAGCAGTATGCAGAAAAAAAAATTCCCTCGTGCTGACAATATCACATTAGAAACAAATTTAGAAACATGCTCACATTTTCATCTTTCTCGGGGAACTATTCTTTCATTGTGTGTTTAAGAGAATACTGTTTTATTTTGTAAATGAATCATTCTACCCATAAAACATCTATAGGTAAAAAAAAAAAACTTAATGTGTAAAAAATAAATAAAAACATACAATGTGAACATGTCGTATAAAGTGGTATTTTTAATTTGTTATTCATCAAGTTAGATTTGCCAAGGAATTGCAAATAATTCTATTTAGAGAATTGATTGTCATCTCTGATCTTCTGTTTCTTAGTTAATATTTTCCTAAATATTTCTAATCTGATTCAGAGAATATTACAGTTCTGCATCAGTGCTGAAGATAATCTTGCTTAACATTCTAATTTCTAATTTATTCAGCAAATATTTATCTGGTGCTTACTACATATTAGGAATCTTCTGAGCACAGCTAATACTATAATAAGCAGGATGACCTGCTTCTTTTTGGTCACCATTCCAGTGGTCACCATTTCAGGGGAAATGACAGCCAATGGAAAGTGGTAAGTGCCATAAAGAAATAGGAAAAAAAAAATCAGGGCCAACTACCAATATGGTGACATAGGAGACCCTAACTTTTCTGACTCCCAACAAAGATCAACAATTAGATAGCTATCCAGAATCAAAAACATCTCTAGGAGAACTTTAAATCTACTTAAGAAATTTTAGCAACACAATGGTACAAAAAAGTGAGAATAACTGCACAAGAAGAGAAGGAAGACAGCTTCATTTTGCCTGCACCATCCTATCCCTCAAACTGGCAGTACTCAATGCCAACAGGAAACTTTCCAGCTAGAAAGAGTATACATCTCCAGTAATGGAAAAGCAGGATGAGCAACCAGCTTTTTAGCATTTCAGGACACTGAAAAAGGTCCTACTTCAGTTTCACTCCTCCCATATTGGTGAAGCTACGATGTATAGGATGGCTAGGATCAGAAATAAAAGCAGGGGCTATTAATAGCAGCCATGCAGGGGAAGCAATTGTGGTCCACAGAGACGTGTTCTGCTAATTAATTCATTAGATTTTGCCATCGAAGAAGAATTGCCATAGCTACCACAGAACCCCTGAAAACTTCACCGGAATTCTTTTCACAAGTATCCCATTGAAAGACTTATGGTATACCATCAAGACAATGTAAGCATCACTGGAGTCTCCCAAAGAAAAGCATAGGAGAAAGGAGTAGAGAGCTTATTTAAATAAATAATGTCTGAAATATACCAAACATGGAAAGAAATCTGAACATCCAGTTTTATGAAGCTAATGGGTCACCTAAAAATTTCAGTCCAGAATAGTCTTCAAGACACATGATAATAAAGCTCTCTGAAAACAAACACAAAGAGAGAATTTTAACTCTCTCATATAAGAAAATACCCCTCACCACCACCACCAATAAGGCTATCAGTGGACTTTTCAACAGTAACCTTGCTGTCCAGTAGACAGTGGGAGAGTATTTTCAAAATGCTGAAAGAAAGAAAATGCCAACCAAGACCTCTTTACCCAGCAAAACTGTCCTTCAGACATGAAGGCAACATATTTTCCCTACTAAACAAAACCTGACATGTTCACCACTCTACTTGCCTTATAAAATATACTGAAAGTAGTTCTTCAAGCTGAAATGAAAGGACACCAATACCATGAAAACATGAAAATATCATACAAAGTGTTAAAGATAAGCATATGGTCAAATTCAGAATCCAGTATTGCTGTAATTTGGTGATGTATTAACAACCTAACTCTGGTATAAAGGTTAAAAGACAAAAGGATTAAAAATAGCTACAGCTACAACAATTTGTTATGAGGTACAAAAATAAAGATATGTAACTAATGACATCAAAAATGCAAAAAGAGGGGCAGCCCCAGTGGCCCAGTGGTTTAGCGCCGTCTTCAGCCCAGGGCATGATCCTGGAGACCCGGGATAGAGTCCCACCTGAGGCTGCCTGCGTGGAAGCCTGCTTCTCCCTCTGCCTGTGTTTCTGCCTCTTCTCTCTGTGTGTGACTGTCATGAATAAATAAATAAAATCTTTTTAAAAAATGCAAAAAGGAGGAGTTAAAAAAAACAAACCTTTCATATATCTTTGAAATTATTATTAGTATAAAGCAGACCATTATATATGTAACAGGTTTTATGTAAGCTTCATGGTAAGCACAAACAAAAATGTACAGTAAATTCACATAAGATAAGGAGAAGGGAATCAAAGCATACCACTGAGGAAAATCATCAATTCATAAAAGAAGGCAGCAAGAGAGGAAGAAAAGAACAAAAGAATGTAACAAATCCAGAAAAAAAGGGGTTCTATTCATAAATTCTGACCTATCAATAATTACTCTAAATATAAATGAAATGAATTCTGCAATCAAAAGACACAAAGTGGCTGAATAATTAAAAAAAAAAAAGCAACTATATGCTGCAAAAGAAGAAAACTGGATGACTTACTACCACTATACACAAAAAGAAATTCAAAATGATCCAAGACCTACCTGTGAGACAAGAAACCATCAAAATCATGGAGGGGAACACAGGCAGTGACCTCTTTGACATTGGCCATAGCAACTTTTTTTCTAGGCATGACTCTAGAAGCAAGGGAAGCAAAAGTGAAAATGAACTATTGGTACTTCATCAGGATAAAAAGCTTTTACACAGCAAAGCAAACAATCAACAAACCTAAAAGGCAGCCTGAGGAATGGGAGAAGATATCCACAATGATATATCTGATCAAGAGCTAGTATCCAGAACCTACAAAGTACTTAACAAACTCAACACTCAAAAAACAAAAAATACAGTCAAGACATGAGCAGAAAGCATGAACAGAATTTTTTTGAAATAAAATATACAAATGCCTAACAGATACATGAAAAAATGTTTCACATCACTTGGCATCAGGGAAATACAAATAAAAACCACGATGAGATACCACCTCACACCAGTCAGAATAGCTAAGATTAAGAAGTCAGGAAGCAACAGATGTCAGTGAGGATGCAGAGAAAGGACAATCTTCTTGCATTGCTGGTGGGAATATAAACTGGTGCAGCCACTCTGGAAAACAGTACGGAGGCTCCTCAAAGAGTTGAAAATAGGGCTACCCTATGACCCAGCAATTGCCCTAGTAGGTATTTATCCAAAGGATACAAACATATTGATTTAAAGGGAAATGTACACCCCAATGTTTATAGCAGCAATATCTTCAATAGCCAAAGTATGAAAGGAGCCCAGATGTCCATTGACAGGTGAGTGAATTTAGAAGATTTGATATATAATATCGGAATATTAATCAGTCATTTAAAAGAATGAAATCCTATCACTTGCAACAATGGGGACGGAACTAGATGGTATTATGCTATGCAAAATAAGTCAGTAAGGGAAAGACAAATATATCATTTCACTTATATGTGGAATTTAAGAAACAAAACAGATGAACATAAGGCAAGGGAAGAAAAAATAAAATAAGATAAAAACAGAAAAAGAGGCAAATCATAAGAGACTCTTAACTATAGAAAACAAACGGGTGTTTGTTTTCCTTGGGTGGTGCAGCGGTTTAGCACCTGCCTTTGGCCCAGGGCACGATCCTGGAGACCCGGGATTGAATCCCACATCAGGCTCCCAGTGCATGGAGCCTGCTTCTCCCTCTGCCTGTGTCTCTGCCTCTCTCTCTCTCTCTGTGTGACTATCATAAATAAATAAAAAAACATAAAAAAAAAAGAAAAAGAAAACAAACAGGGTTGCTGGAATGGAGATGGGTGGGGAGATGGGGTAATTGGGTGATGGTTATATAGGATGACACTTGATGTAATGAGCACTGGGTGTTATATGGAATTGATGAATCAATAAATTCTATCCCTAAAACAAATAATACACTATATTATAACTAAATTTAATTTAAGCAAAAAATTAAAAATAATCAACAAGGAAATACTGGACATGACCTATACTTTAAATCAAATAGACCTAACAGACATACAAAACAGCCCATCTAACGGCAGCAGAATACACATTCTTTTTAAGCACTCATGAACATTATCTAGGATAGATGATTTGGTAGGTCACTAAACAAATCTTAGCAAACTTAAGAAGAATGAAATTATATGAAGTATCTTTTGCACCCACAATAATATGAAGCTAGAAATTAATGACAAAAAAATAGAAAATCCACAAATATATGGAAATTAAACAATATATTCCTGAACAACCAATAGATCAAAGAAAAAATCAAGAGGAAAATCAAAAGTATCTTGAGACAAATGTAAATGGAAACATTATATATCAAAATTTATGGGATGCTGCAAAAAGATCTTGCAAGAGGGAAGTTAAGAGTAATAAATACCTAACTTAAGAAAAAAGAAAGATCTTAATAACCTAATTTTACACCTCAAGTAACCAGTACAAAAAAAAAAAAAAAACTAAAACTAAAACAACTTACTAAGCCCAAACATAGTCAAAGAAAGCATGAAATAACAAGAGGAAATAACAGAGCAGAAATGAGTGAAACAGAGACTAGAAAAAGAATAGATTCACAAAACCAAAAGGTTTTTTTTTTTTTTTTAAGATCAACTAAATGGACAAACCTTTAGTTAGACTAAGAAAAAAAAAGATGATCAAAAGAATAAAAATAGAAATGAAAGAAAGATATTACAACTGGAAACACAGAAATACAAAGGATCCTGAAACCAGTATGAGCAATCATGTGCCAACAAACTAGATAACCTAGAAGAGATACACTTGTAGAAATATACAACCTACCAAGAATAAATCATGAATAATTAGAAAATCTTAATAGGTCAATAATGAGTAAGACAATGGAGTCAGTAATCAAAAATTTCTCAAAAAAGAAAAGTCCATGATCAGATGGCTTCACCAATGAATCCTACCAAACAAAAGAATTAACATCAATGCTTCTCAAACTGTTGCAGGAGAAAGTTCACAATACCAGATGGAATTACGAAGACTAAACAGCAGTAAGTGAAAATATATTTTTTTTAAGTGAAAATATTTTGCTAAAGTGATCTTACTTTTCACTTGAGATAGTATAAAATTCTTTCATAAAAGATGGTGTTAGGTTAAACACATACTTAAGCCCTAGAATAAATACATGTTAACACAGACACACACTTTTGGCTGTAAAAACAATAAAAGAGATAAAATATAATACTAAGAAATAATGAATTAATCCAAAATGTGTAATAAATAAAAGGAAAAAAGGAGCTGAAAATCAGAGGGGTCAAACAAAACAAAATAATAAAAATAAAAGAGTAAGACTATATCTAATCCAAATCATATAAAGTTACATTAAATGTAAATGGAACCATATCACAATTAAAAGGAAAAACTTGTGCAACTACATTTAAAAAGGAAGAGTAAGTATGTTAATCATAAGGGATGTATAAACATTTAAACAGTAGATTAACAGTAGAAGAGTGGAAATATTAATCCTGGCAAAATCTGAATGACTATAATAGTGTAGGAAAGTAGACATCAAAACAAGGACTCCCAGGTATGGGTATCAAGGGCTATTGTGTAATGATAAAATAGTTGATTATTTATGAGGATCTGCCAATCAAGTTAATTCCCCCTAATACAGAGATCTAAATATGTAAAACAAAATCTGAGGGAATTAAAGAGAGAACAAATTTATACCATTATAGTTGAATATTTCAATATCCTTATCTCTATACTTGATAGGACTCTGAAAGAAAAAAATATAGAACAGATATAAAACATCTGAACAATTACCAACTAACTTGACCCTTTGACAAAGAACAAAAAACAATAACTGTAGAATGTACCTTAATCTCAATTGCACATGCAACATTTACCATTATAATCAAATGTGCATGAAACATCAGCTTGATCAATATAATTAAATGTGTTTACTTTCTAAAAAAAGAAATCCACATGTATATACAGAGTAGGTTTATTTTTAATAGACAAACTAAAACAGCTGGAATGCCCATCAAATGGTGAACCAATAATAAAAATGTGGCAAATTCATATGGAAGAATGTTACTCAGTATATGTGGGAATAAAATATAGATTTACACAACAACATGAATAAATAGGGAAAACACGTTGAAAAGAAGTTAACTTTAAAAACTGTAATATTTCATTTATTGGAATTTATAGAAAAAAATAAAACTAGCTAATGTTGAAATAATTGGGGATATGAGTGTTTTCTGAGTGGAATTTTGACTGGGAGGGCCACAGGGTAGCTTCTAGGCTGACAGAAGTGTTATTTCTTGATAGGTTTCTATGTTTCACGAAGTCTGCATTTTTTAAAAACCATTAAGATTTGTTCATTTCACTGTATGTTATATGAAACCTCAATTAAAATGTTTTTGTGTGTATGTAAAATTTTAAGGCATATGAGATTTTTTTTTATTTTTTTTAAAGATTTTATTTATTTATTCATGAGAGACACACAGAGAGAGAGGCAGAGACACAGGCAGAGGGAGAAGCAGACTCCATGCAGGGAGGCGGTTGTGAGACTAGATCCCGGGGCTCCAGGATCACACTGGGCCGAAGGCAGTGCTAAACCGCTAAGATTTTTTAGCAATAAAAATCTCTATACTGCTTAGATGTACCAGTTAATAATAATAACAGTATGACAGACTGATTCCTTATATATACTATATTAGTATCTGAGCAATATATATTGGTTTACATGTGCTATTTTCATGCATGTTTCAAAAATATGGATGTTTAAAATGGCAAATACTACACTAACCATATAGAATATTTTCAAAATGTTTTCAAATTATACATTAATACTTTTTTATTAAACGATCAGAAATTCAGCTAAATTATAGAGAAAGATACCCTAACTTTTAATGTAAAACCCAAGATAATATGCTACTATCATTTTACAAAAGTCTTTTTGGCAATTCTTTATAATAAAACCACTAATTTGTTTTAATTTAGATTTCTAAAATTAATTTAAAAATTTTTAATTGGTGGACTATGGCATCTTGAGAAATGATAATTACCTGTCCAATTGCAAAAGTAAAGTGCAATATTACATTCATTTGGCTTTCTTTAGTCTTGTTTCCTATATTCCTATTCACTCAAGCAATATTATTAAGTTCTGAAGTTGATTATATGGGTTGCTTTGTGAATAGGGACAAGCAGCATTTCAGAAAGCTAAAAATAATGTTCTATTTGGTTCTAAGTGAAATACTTACACCTATCATCCCTTCTAAAAAATATGCACTGAATATTAGAATTAAAACGTTCACTACTTTAAAACTGCTCTGGAAAACCAAAAATCAGCTTGGTGACAGTTAACATTTTAGATATTATCTTTAAAATAACAGCTTGAATATTGTGCTTCTCCCTTCACAAATTAAAGTCCTTTAAAAAGTTCTCAATCATTAACTTCGAGGAGAATAACAATACTTTTTCTCTTTTTTTCTTTTATGATTTGAGCTAAAACAATGTTAAAGCCATTTTCCCCCAATATATTATGTAATGTAAAAAAGGACTAAAATACAGAAACTGATTTTCATATGCAATTAACAGGGTTAGACCTTAAGAGTTATGTTTGTGAAAATATACATTAGTAATTGTAAGATAAAATGTAAATATTGGTTTTTCTTATTGACTATAATTTTGGCATGCATAACTGGAAATTTTTAATTAAACACTCCACTAAATTAATCTAACATATTCAATAAAATTTACATAACTTGGAAATTCTGTGAATTATGACATACATAATAAGTGGACTGCAGGCATAATGGAAAATCTTTTATAAAAATATGAAGTCTACAGGGTTTTCTTCTCACACTGTTCTCAGCAAAATCATTGTTTAAAAAATACTCTCAATTAAAATATTAGTCCTTGGCAATTTGTTCCCACAGAAGTAGTCTGATTTAGACTAGGATTGCCCAGGGGAATGTTTGTCCAGTATCAGCTACAAGTTCAGGTAAAGAATATGTGTAAGGTTCTCTAATACTGATGCCAGTTAAGCAGTTTAGATGAAGAGAAGCACACAATTGAGTGCTTTAGGACCTGTTTTCTTATCCTGTCCAGCAGGGCTTTCTATCCCATCCCTTCTAAATACATCCTGTAACATAATATAAAGCCATCAAACTTTTACAAATACAAGTTCTCTTCTTCTTCCAATCGTCCTTAGCCATCACTATTTTAAATATAACACCCTCTCTAATTCTCCGTCAGAAAGCACAGTGTCAGGAGGCAGAGATGTTAACTCCTAGAACACTTTGTTTATGGTAGAAGGGGACACTCGAATGTCAGGCAAGATTTACATTTTCCAGGTTTGTTTCTCTCTGCCAGCCTGCTCCAACCCAAATATCCTTCTGCCATCCTTCCACTGCCCCAATAACTGAACATCTGTTACTGTGTTCCTCTGTTTACTGTCTCTGGTCTTCAGTTTCAAAAACATAAGAATATAAAATCCCAGAGCTCAAAGAGGTAGACTGTTTTCCCACTAGGAAGTGTTGAAAATGTATTTTATAGGAGAGATAACTGAGAATTAAGTGTTAGAAAGGCAATGTGGAATTCTCAGTCTTAAAGACAGCCTAAAAGGATTAAATAGGAGTAACCATGAAGCAAGGGATAGGAATGCTTCTCACATTCTTTTTTGACCCATCTTAAAATAAAAAATACAAAACAAAACAAAACAAACAAACTTAAAACAACCCCCACTAGATTACTGGGAAAGTGAGGAGGAATGACTTTTGTGTCAAATGTTAAGCCTAATTATCCTTAAAAATTATCACTAACTGTGAAGTACAGTAATTTATTAGATATCAAACACATTCATCACAAAATTTAGGAGGTTTAAAAAGATAAAGCTGTAGGTAGCTAAATGAAGTGGTATAAACTGTATGAAATGGAAAAAAAAAATAAATCAAACTAGATTATCTGTAGGGAGAGATTAGAAAGAATGGGAACTTTGATATAAGGAAGACAAACTCATATTTCTTTTCATTAATTAACCAGGGCCTCTCTTGATGGTAATGGGAGCTGAATTCAGAGGAATTTAGCCTTCTGCATTAGGAAGCAGGGTAGTAAATTCAACAAATAGTATCCTTGTTACTAGTTAAGACATGGAGAAATTTCATTATATAGAAAATTATGTTCTTTATTATTATGTTTCCCACAATCATGTAAACCAACTTTCCTCATTAAATTAACACATAGGCCATATTTAAAAAAAAAAAAGTTATTTATTTGAGAGAGAGAGAGAGAGAGAGTACATGAGCAGAGAGAGGATCAGAGGGAGAAGCGGGCTCCCTGCAAAGAGACCAATGTGGGACTGGATCCCAGACCCCATGATCACACCCTGAGCCAAAGGCAGATGCTCAACCACTGAGTCACCCAGGCGTCCACACAGTCCATATTTTTAGGGAAAATTACCTCTCAGTTTCAGCTGAGATATTTTTAATATCAGCTTAGATATTTTTATTTTTATTCTTGTTCAAAATTTTATTTAAGTTCTAGTTTGTTAACAAATAATGTAGTATTAATTTCAGGAGTAGAGTTTAATGATTGATCACTTACATATAACAACCAGTGTCATCACAAGTGCCCTCCTTAATGCCCATCTCCCAGTAACCCCATCCCCCAACCTGACTTCCCTCCAGTAACCCTCAGTTTGCTCTCTATAGTTAATAATAGATAAATTTTATATATATATATATATATATATATATATATATATATATATATATCTCCACACACACCCACATACATACATGTAATGGAATATTACTCAGCCATCAAAAAGAATGGAATCTTGCCATTTGCAATGATGTGCATAGTGTTAGAGTATATTATGCTAGGCTAAGTAAGTCAGTGAGACAAAGAAAAATGTCATATGACTTCATGCATATGTGAAATTTAAGAAAGAAAACATGAACATAGAAGAAGAAAAATAAAAAGGAGGGGAGGCCTGGAAACTTTTTTTAGATAGGGCTAGAACTTAAGATCAGTACTTCTATCTATTAACTGTAACATCCATTAGACTTGAGGATACAGGAGTTTCACTGGTGGCACAGAGAAGCAAAGAGATATAGATCCCACCTAGAGAATCATAAGCAGTTTAGTTATAATGAGATGCCCCAAATATAGAGCTCTATTACCATCAGCATAAAATTATTGGTTAAAAAGAAACTACTTAGAAGATAGGCCTAAGGAGATGGCCCTCACAAAAGCATGCTTACCACTGTAAAAACTGTGTGGTATGTGCAAAATATAATGTATGAAAATAGTATAGGAAAATGGTGGTGGAATTATTGACTTAAGAGCTTCCTTTGAATCCAATAGCTTAAAGTCTAAAGAGTATGAGTCAAATCAATTATTTAACACATTTTCTATAAAATCAGAATTTGAAAACATACTCTAAAAATATTTTAGTTGCTTCAGAAAAACTTTAAATGATACATTTTTCATGCTGGACCTCATTTTATAATTTCTTGTATATGTATATACATTTTTTCTATTAGTCTATCATGGTTCTAGAGGCTAGAATTCTGAAGTGAAGGTGCTGGTAGGGCCAGGTCTCCCTAAGGTCTCAGGGAAGATCCTTCCTTGCTCTTCCTAACTTCTGGTAATTGTCATCAATCACTGGTGTTCTATGGGCTGTGGATACATCACTTCATCACTGCCTCCATATTACGTGGCAGGTCTCTCTGATAATGATGGTTCAGTAGGTCCCCTGTTTCATCTAAGCTCTAATTCCTTTTCACCGAACTGCAGAACATTGAATTTATTTTGTCTGAAAGAAATGAAGAACTCTCTTTTGTGAGAAGATTGGTTATTCAGTAACACTTGAAAAGTCTTATTCTGAGTGAAAATTTGCCATATTATGAATTATCTATTAATATTGATCTCTCCGTCTTCCTTAATCTCTTTGTACTTTGAGCCTATAAGGACAGAGTACAGGTAAGGGTCTGATACAAACATCTTTTAGTCTGGCCCTGATGACAGTAATTTCAGAAAGTTATTTCAGACTGGTAGTTTTATAAGGAAAATTCTATATTGGGGTAAACTTAAACTTTTGAAAATGTACATTTTTGTTGTTGTTGTTTGTAAGAACTTGATTCCAGAAGAGATCTCCTCCCTATGTATCCTATCTACTGGGATTTAAAATTGGAGGGCGGATTGAAATTATAGACAACAAATCATTAGTTTAGGGCCAAGACACCAAGAAAGCAAGCAACATATATGACCAACCAGTACCTGATTCATTTTATGCCAAGTCCTTGCTACCTCTGCTCTAGACTCCTGCTTCTATAAGCTTAGATCATGTGCTTACTTTTTCTAAGTGGCATGATATTACTAAACATAATCTGGAATTACAGTGGTTACATTGGAGAACTTTTGATATGAACAAAATTGTTTATGAGATAGAAAAAAAGGGATCAACAACCTAACATAGAATGATCTGTATTTTCATTATGAGGGATCTTCCAAAGCAAACTCATATCATACCATTTTTAAAATATCTTTCTTTACGATATCTTCAAAATACAACTTGAACCTGGTTTTCATCCCACCATTCCTCCTCCAAGTCTGTGATCTTCCATTATCCTCAATTTACAGCTTCCCTTTTACACTTTCTCATTTTCTCCTGGGTCAATCAGAAACATCCCAAATCCAATCTCCTCTTAAAGTTAAACTTGCTTAAAAGCAGGGCAAGACATTTATGATTTCAAGTCTAGTTTCAGCCTGAGCAAAGAGTCATTGTTGAAGATTTTATAAAACCTATACAAGAAAGGAAGAAATTTAAAAAGTATGATGTAATCAGTAAAGGAAGGCTCAAAAAGACAGAATAGTGTCATTTTGCCATTGCATGGTATAAACAAGACATTTATAATAAGGACATTACTTCTAAGACCACTAGAATTGTACAAGTTCCTGTAAATATATAAATACTTTGATATTCTTTAAGTTTCCCAAAGTAAAACATATTTTAGTCATTTGTCAAGAACATGGTACATTATTTTCCAAGGAATCACTTTTCAATCTTCACGTTACTAAAATTTTTAAATAAAAATGTGAAATTAGAAAAGTGGGTATTTTTTTATACAGACTAGTATCAAATCAAGAAACTTCTCTCCAAATGGTGTGATATTTACAAAGTAGGGTAGTTAGCTTAAATATACACTTCAGTCATTAAGTCTTAAGTATTATTGCATAGACACAGACCAAAAAATAACAATAATAAAAGATACCCCACTCCCAAAAATGATAATCCTACAAACAGAACTGGAATATTTGTTGTTCATAAATGTTCAACAACCATCATGGGGAACTTGATATCCAGTCTGCTGCTTCAAACAACAGCACAGATCTGGATCAAGCGTATACCTAGATAATAATGCCTGAAATTTCAATTTAGGAGAAAGAAAGAATGTGTGACAGAAAACTGAGATAATCTACTTAAAAGCAACTGATGGAAGTAAGAACTGTGGTGACCTATGTTGACATCACTTAATAGTTTGCACTCAGAATTCTTCAGCAGGATGATCAGATTTTAAACTAGTAAATAACTTCACTGTTTGCTTTAGAAGATTCTGCTAAACCAAATTTGTAGGCAAATAATGCATTCACTTGGCCAAGTGGTTTTCTCTTCTTGACAGCAGTTTCCTCAGCTGGACAAACTGTTCACTTTACAGGGCGAAAATTTGGTGACCACAATCTCTTCAAGATTTTCACCCTACTGAGTTCACTGATCCTACATACTCTGTCAGGAATTTTCCCAGTCCTAATCAGTTTATGCATCTGCCCTGGAACCCCAAACTCTACAAATCTTTTACCAGATTTCTCCTTTGAGACATTACTCAGGCAATGTCATGGTAGTAATTCTTCTACATCACAGCAAAAATAATGAATCCAACTTTGATAAGATTTAGTTTAGTGATCTTTATTCAAATATGACGTGGAAAAATATTATAATATCCTATGGTGTTTTATCCATAAGAAAACTTAGCCAAAAAGTAAACTTCAGAGGCTCATTAAGAAAGCAAGGAAGTTTTCACTGGAGAGCAACATGCAAAAGAATGAAACTGGACCACTTTCTTACGCTGGAAAATAAAAATACACATACACAAAAATAAAGTCAAAATGGATGAAAGACCTAAATGTAAGATGGGAAACCATCAAAATCCTAGAGAAGTACATAGACAGTAACCTCTTTTACATCAGCCATAGCAACTTCTTACTTGATATATTTCCTGAGGCAAGGGAAACAAAAGCAAAAATGAACTATCTGGACTTCATCAAGATAAAAAGTTTCTGCACAGCAAAGGAAACAATCAGCAAAACTAAAAGGCAACTTAAGAAATGGGAGAAGATATTAGCAAATGACATATCTGATAAAGGGTTAATATCCAAAAAGTTATAAAGAACTTACCAAACTCAACACTCAAAACCCAAATAATCTAATTTAAAAATGGGCAGAAGACAGGAATAGACATTTTTCAAAGAAGACATACAAATGGCTAACAGATACATGAAAGGATGTTCAACATCACTCATCATCAGGGAAATACAACTTAAAAACTATAATGAGATATCACATCACACTCATCAAGATAACCAAAATGAACAATAGGAAACAATAGATGGTGATGAGGATGTGGAGAAAGAGGACACTTTTTACACTTTTGGTGGGAATGCAAACCGGTACAGCCATTCTGGAAAACAGTATGGAGATTTCTCAAAAAGTCAAAAATAGGACTACCCTATGACTTAGCCACTGCATTAGGAGGTATTTACCCTAAGATACAAAAATACGGATATGATGGGATACATACACCCCAGTGTTTATACCAACATTATCAACAATAGCCAAATTATGGAAGGAGCCTAAATGTTCATCAACTGATGAATAGATAAAGAAGAGGTGGGATGTCTATATATATTGCTGGAGGGGAGGTAAGTGGGGGGACTGGTTAGATGGGTGATGGGTGTTATATGACTCAATCACTAAATTCTACTCCTGAAACAAGTAATATCACACTATATGTTAACTAACTGAAATTTAAGTAAAAACTTAAAACAAAAAAGAAGTTTTTCAATTTCAATATAATTCCAGTATGCTGTCTTAGGACTATTAGTTAATTGTTTATTAGTTAATTAAATAATTGATTGATTTTTTAGAGTGTAGGACTTTTGTTTTTTTTATAATTCACACCTGATTAAAGAGAATACACATTTTCCATCCTATTTATCAGTTGACTGCTGCAACCAACATAGAAATATTGGAATTATACATTGCTCCAATTTCCTATACACATTCTATTATAACCAGTACTAACAATAGATGATATTCAACAAAAAATGAATTTTTCAATATTTTTCAATATAAGGCCTTTTCATTAGATGTATATAGATGGAGAGAGAGAAAGATGAGATAGATGATAGGTAGATAGAAAGACTTATAGATAGCAAGACAGAGAATAATAGTGTATTAATATATGCACTAATATATGTATACTTTATAAATACATTATACATACATTATTATATACATGTATATACACACATACACACACACACACACACATATATATATATATATATATACACACAAAAAAAATACTGGTATAGATAATGGCATTTTTCATTTATACCAAGGCTTGACACTACCATTTAAGTTTGTTAGGGTGAACAGATATTAGCATGCACTGAGTGTCTAAAATGCCAATAATTTTAAAATGTAGATGCTGTATTTGTGTTCTATTTCAGAAGCATTAAAATGTTAAAACGTTTTATTATGGAGAATACACAGAAATCTAAATCATAGATAATTTAACATAGCAATAGGTAATTAAAATTCCTTATCTATGGTCACGTAGAAGTTAAATGCTGATTTACAGTCAAGTAGAAAGAATAGTTAATTTTACATATAAGACTTCTAAGAGAAATATTCTGATGTTCTTTTGAAAATCACCAAATCTAATTTTTGACATGTAACTGATTTAAAGGGTTAATAAATTTATAATGATTTGTTATAATAAAAAATACTTTTTGAAGCTTTCTCCTCTTCTTGAATCTGATGCTTATAGTAAAATGATTTCAAAGTTATAGGTTTTTTTAAACACAAATCACCAAATCGTATTCTTGTCAATATCTCTAATTGTTAACACAGATGAATTTCAGCATTTAATGCCACAGTGAATGAGGTGAATGTTTATTTGCTTTTGTGAAAAAATGCATAAATAAGTTAACCTATATGATATATGTCAGTGTTTGAATAATTCTATGATTCATTTTTCCAAATTTAGACACGGATATTTTCTAGTATCTCTACTTTTTTCCTTTGATATAAAAAATCTGCTTTGTGTCCATAGATTAAGAACAATACATCACTCATTGAAATGTTTCTTTTACAGTGAATATGCAGGGGAAAAGAGCTTACTATAATGATAATGGCAAATGTTCAATTTTAGTTCTTATTCTTGGTGGAATTTATTTCTAATTACTAGCTTACATTACAAAATTTATTTAACATCATCAAAGTAGATAAAATAGGAGCTTTAATATATTCAATATAAGAAAGGCTATCAGCCTAATGAGTAAAATAGGATAAAATTTGAGAACATAAAATGAGTTCATTATCAATGTTGGGGAGGAATTTTGCATATTATAAAAAGCATCAGCAATTAAGGCAGCATTCAATTGACAGAGTTAGGAGACATAGAATCTAAACCTTGCCATCATATTTTTTTTATGAAAATAAACTTTCATTATAACAATCTGGGATGAATTATAAAATATTATGCAGTAGGACACAAGGCATTCATTGGAAAACAGTCATAACTTTACCATCATCTTAACATGTTGGTGCAATAGAAAGATGGCAGAGAGTTGTCCTTTAAAACTTTATTTTTATAGAAGCCATGAAGTTTATAGGCAAATCTAAATGAAGTGAATTACAGTGATTTAGCTACTAATACTTAGACCTTTTTTCCTGTAAGAAAATGCCATTTAAACTCTGAAACCTATGAAAAATGAACACTGTTTTAAAGAAAATCATCATATTAATTAACGAAACTTGATGTGGTATGATATAAAGAATCTGTTTATGTCTTAGTTTGTGAACAACAGTTTTCTCTGGGATTAATCCAAGGCCGTAAGAATCTGGTTGTACCAACTAGGCTTACTTAATTAAATTATTTTAAAAGAGAACTACACAGCTAAGCTTGGGAAGAGTGATCATTGACCAACGCACAGCAAGCATATGGATGAAACTACAGGAATGGTGGTTACAACAAGAGGACAGAGATCAAGGAATTTAAGTTGGAGGACTGACAACATTCTACTTTTAAGCGATAGAAGTCAGAGGGCCAAAATGGGTCTCATTGGGCTAAAATAAACATATTGGTTACACTACATGTTTTTCTGCAAGCTGCAAGGAATAATTTATTTTCTTGCCTTTTTCAGCTTCTACATTTCATCATCCTTCCATTCAAAAGTAAACAATGAATAACATGTTTTTCATATCGTGATACCCTTACATTGATATTCCTGACTCTCCCAACTTTATAAGGACTCTTGATTACATTGGGCACTCCCAGGTAATCCACTTCAAGATCTTTACCTTAATCATATTTGCCAAATCTGTTTTGCCATGTAAAGTAAGCATATTTATGGATCTTTTTTTTTTTTTTTTTTTAGAGGAGGTCATTATTCTCCCTACCACAGATATAAATGGGAAAGCAGATTTTACAGATCATAGGGTAAACATATGCTTTAGGCTTGATAAATACTTCCAGTTACCCAAGTGGTTTTGCTGATTTACATTAATTTACATGTGATTTATGGGATTCCCAGTTGCTTTACATCTTTAACAATACTTAATACTTCTAATATTTTTAATTTTAACTATTCTGGGTTTGTAATGGTATTTTATTTATTTTAATTTACAACTAACTTGAGAGAAATTACTTTGAGAACTTTTCATATGCTTAATGGAAACTTTTTGAAATTATATCTGTTCAAGTATCTTGATTATTTGTATTGTTTTTCTTATCTATTTCCCAGAGCTACTTATATATTATCAATATTATCTCTTTATATATATATATATGTATGTATATATATAGCCTTATATATATGCTACATATATATATAGTAACTCTCTTCTCCCAGTCATTATAAATGCTATCTTTTGATGAAAATACATTTTAAATTTCATTAAGTACAAGTTGACAATCTTTTTTTTCTCCTTTACACTTACTGCTTTCTTTGTCCTGTTCAAGAGAAATTTGCCAATCATATTGTGACAATTTTTTTAGTCTTTTAATAAAAATAACTATATTTAACTGTACTGAATTTTCCAATTTGAAAGTAATTCTATTGTGTGTTTCTGTTATCAATGAAATTGATAAATCTCCACACTTGTTTTTTTCTCTGAATACTGTACATATTTCTCTTTCCTCTGACTATACTTTACATAATTATTAGCTTTCATACTCAGTGCCCTAAATATAATATTGAATAACATTTTATATCTTATCATTTTAAGAAAAATGCTTATTTTAATTAAGTTTTAAAAGTCCAGTCATTATAATTATTTATATCCATGTAAAGTAAAACATTCAAGGAGATATTACCAGTTAGAAATAAAATACTGATGTTCTTTTCTATTTTCTATTTTTATTATTTTTTTAGTCACTTTTTTTTTAAGATTTTTTATTTATTTATTCAGGAGAGACACACAAAGAGAGAGGCAGTGCACAGGCAGAGGGAGAAGCAGGCTCCATGCAGGGAGCCTGACACGGGACTGGATTCCAGGTCTCCAGGATCAGGCCCTGGGCTGAGGGTGGCGCTAAACCGCTGAGCCACCTGGGCTGCCCCTGATGTTCTTTTTTAAACAGCAATACAAGCTTCATTCCTGAACTCCAATGATGTGTTTCATTTAGTATGATTTTGGTGACAGATTACAGAAATACCATTTCAAAATAGCTCCAATAATACAAAACTACATTATTTCAAAAATGGCAAATGGAATACAGTCAGCTCTAGAACTGAATGATTCAATAACTCTTGTGTGTCAGTTTGGACACAGAGTCTTTCTTATCTTCTCAATGTCATCTTTTTATTTTCTTTTCAATGTTATCTTTGGTTTTAGCTTATCCTTAGGTAATTGTTGATGTTCCAGTACCAATGGAAAATTGTTCAAACAAAAAGAAAACACTCTATGTGTTTATAGTCTAGAAGTAAATGGTGCTTGAGTAAACATACTTTTATATATCATTGACCAGAAATATGTCACAAATCCCCTTCTGAATCAATTTGCAATGAACAATATGGTAGTTGGGTGTATAGCTAAATATTTTAGGCATTTACCTATTAATTTAATTATAAATAGTAAATATGATGTAATAGACTCCAATTTTTTACCTAAACTCCAGCCAGTTCCTTATTCTCCATTTCTAAATGGATTCTGGGAAATATTTGACCAAATAAGATGCTATATATCTGTATCTATGTCTATATAATCTATATATATATATATATATATATATATATGTAGTATTTCATTGAAAGGCACACACTCATAGTACTATCTAACATTATGTCCAGTTATTATAACCTGTTATTATTCAATAAATTACATTCATCCAACATTTTTACTTGATTTTTTATTTTTTTATTTCCTCTCATTGTCTTTCTTGATCATAGTAGAGTTGGTTTCTATCTATAATCTTGTCTTAATCTATTTGATATTTTACTAGCATTTCTTCTACAGAAGAATGTATTTTAATCACTTCAAAAATTCTGAAAATTGTCAATTTGATTAAGTAAATATATTCTCAAAATTCACATGAAATAATTTAGATAAGTAAATAATTGCTAGTAAAATGATATTTTTAACAATTTTATTCACTGTTTTAATAAAAGCAACATTACAAAATAAAACCACATCTTATAAATCAGAGTGAAAGTGGTAATAATAAAAATACTAATAACAAAATATCTATTAGAGATGAACTGAAGAAATCTCATACATGGCTGGTGGAAATGTCAGCTATTACAATTGCTATATCAACACTGAGAGCATGCAGTAATAGCTGTTAAAATAAAAAAAAATTAAATAAATAAATAATTAAAACTAGAAATTTAACTATTGGGGATCTATGCACTATAAATAAAATCAGAAATATTGACAATATAGGCATTTTTATTGCATTATTGCTCAAATTAAAAAAAAAAAACAACCTAAATTAAGACACCTGAATGTTTATTAATAGAATCAGGACTGAGAAAAATATATGTTTGATATATGCTTTATACGATATGTACATATATAAAATGTAAATATTATAGTATATACTATTAAAGTATAGGAAAATATGTGGAGACCCAAAATTCTGGATTGGGTAACAAATCTTTTTCTCACAGAGATCTTATTCCTATTCTCTATGACCCAATTCTACAAGAACCAAGCAATGAAAACTAGATGTGCCTGTGAGTACAGTAGTTTACACCACACAGGGAGAACCATAAAATCAGGAAGCTCCGAGCTTTACAGGAGCCTCTAACTCCTGTGAGAAGATGTTTGTATTACCCTTTGTAATGTAAGTAAATATCTCCAGAGAAGATGTCACTAAATCTTACCAAAATACTCTGTCTTTAACTTCCAAGTACTGTTAGTCATTTGATCATCCTTTATCCTAATGCCAGAAAGTGGAGCTCTTTGAGCCAGTTCAAGGTATTGTTTTCCTTGCTTCTACATTTGAATGTAAACCAGTAAGTGATATATTATATGCTTGTACTTCACCAGGCCATGTGGGGATTAGCCAGAGACAATTATCTGAACAGCGAAAGAGCTACAGATAGCTGCTATTGAACAAACTCCACTCCCATTAGCCACTAGTTGGTAGATCAAGATGTAGCACGAGCACCTCTACTCTCTGATGTTCAAAATTTTTAGTATATGGTTGATGTGCTACTGGTGGTCAAGTCTGAAGTCGCAGTGTCAGAAGATCTGTGATGTAATTATATTTCTCCAACAGAGCTTCTTAAAAATCTCATTAAAATTCAGATTCCTCCTTTCCAATGAAATTGGGACTATGTGGTAGATTCACAATGCTGAATCTCTCTGATATTCAAGGGAAATGTTTTGTCTTTTTGTACCGCTGAGCACCTTATTGGATACCCTGGGTATTGGAGATAGTATAGCTCTACAACTGATGATTTTGCCATTTCCACTCTAAGATTCCCCTTGGAATTTTGGACTTAAGGCGTCCCTAATGTGGCTAATAGATGCACTACTTTTATTTTTTTAAACGATTTATTTTTATTTATAAATTTATTTTCTATTGGTGTTCAATTTGCCAACATATAGAGTAACACCCAGTGCTCATCCCATCAAGTGCCCACCTCAGTGCCCATCACCCAGTCACCCCCACCTCCCGCCCACCTCCCCTTCCAACACCCCTAGTTCGTTTCCCAGAGTTAGGAGTCTTTCATGTTCTGTCTCCCTTTCTGAGATTTCCCACACATTTTTTTCTCCTTTCCCCTTTATTCCCTTTCACTATTTTTTATATTCCCCAAATGAATGAGACCATATAATGTTTGTCCTTCTCCGATTGACTTATTTCACTCAGCATAATACCCTCCAGTTCCATCCACGTCGAAGCAAATGGTGGGTATTTGTCGTTTCTGATGGCTGAGTAATATTCCATTGTATACATAGACCACATCTTCTTTATCCATTCATCTTTCGTTGGACACCGAGGCTCCTTCCACAGTGTGGCTATTATGGACATTGCTGTTAGAAACATCGAGGTGCAGGTGTCCCGGTGTTTCACTGCATCTGTATCTTTGGGGTAAATCCCCAGCAGTGCAATTGCTGGGTCATAGGGCAGCTCTATTTTTAACTCTTTGAGGAACCTCCACACAGTTTTCCAGAGTGGCTGCACCAGTTTACATTCCCACCAACAGTGCAGGAGGGTTCCCCTTTCTCCACATCCTCTCCAACATTTGTGGTTTCCTGCCTTGTTAATTTGCCCCATTCTCACTGGTGTGAGGTGAGATCTCATTGTGGTTTTGATTTGTATTTCCCTGATGGCAAGTGATGCGGAGCATTTCCTCATCTGCTTGTTGGCCATGTCTATGTCTTCCTCTGTGATATTTCTGTTCTGTCTTTTGCCCGTTTCGTGATTGGATTGTTTGTTTCTTTGGTGTTGAGTTTAAGAAGTTCTTTATAGGGATCCCTGGGTGGCGCAGCGGTTTGGCGCCTGCCTTTGGCCCAAGGGCGCGATCCTGGAGACCTGGGATCGAATCCCACATCGGGCTCCCGGTGCATGGAGCCTGCTTCTCCTTCTGCCTGTGTCTCTGCCTCTCTCTCTCTCTCTCTCTCTCTCTCTCTCTGTGACTATCATAAATAAATAAAAAACTTAAAAAAAAAAGAAGTTCTTTATAGATCTTGGAAACTAGCCCTTTATCTGATATGTCATTTGCCAATATCTTCTCCCATTCCGTAGGTTGTCTTTTAGTTTTGTTGACTGTATCCTTTGCTGTGCAAAAGCTTCTTATCTTGATGAAGTCCCAATAGTTCATTTTTGCTTTTGTTTCTCTTGCCTTCATGGATGTATCTTGCAAGAAGTTACTGTGGCCGAGTTCAAAAAGGGTGTTGCCTGTGTTCTCCTCTAGGATTTTGGTGGAATCTTGTCTCACATTAAGATCTTTCATCCATATTGAGTTTATCTTTGTGTATGGTGAAAGAAAGTCGTCTAGTTTCATTCTTCTGCATGTGCATGTCCAATTTTCCCAGCACCATTTATTGAAGAGACTGTCTTTTTTCCAGTGGATAGTCTTTCCTCCTTTGTCGAATATTAGTTGACCATAAAGTTGTGGGTCCACTTCTGGGTTCTCTATTCTGTTCCATTGATCTATGTGTCTGTTTTAAAAAGTAGCTATTACTTATAACTGAGCTTTTATTGATACCTGACCCCCAGAGTCCTTTTTACTCTCTGGCCTGAAATTCTCCTTTGTAGTGGGTCAACTCAACTCTATAACTAACAAGCTAGGAAGGAACCAAATATCTTTGCTTGAAAGGTGAATGATACACTTAAAAAATATAGCCTGTTTGGCCCAAATAGCATCATGGCTTTACATGATAAAAGGGTATCTATTAGTTCACTAGGGAGAATTTATGTTCTATCTACTGCATTGCCTGAAAAAAAGCTACTCGGTCAATTGGATCCCCAGTTCCCTAAGGTTTTCCTAAATACCCAGTGGCTTGCTGCTTGATGATTTTTTTTTTTTTTGAGCTGAAATCCAAGTCCACTGGTTTTGTTTCAGCTGGGGGTGTGGGTTATTTGGCTCAGTGAATGTCTCTCTGACTCTGGGACTGTTTCAAAAAGTCTCCCTTTTTGGGGGCTATTACTGGAAAAAAACTTATTTAACTGTGTGGTTAAATAGATTAAAATATACCTTCTCTGAAGATTAAAACTGAATAAACAAATCATAGCTGCTGAAGGAATTGTCTGGAGCATTCAGATACTCATGGTAAAGATTAGTTCTCTGAAGAAACTGACTACAACCTAGTACTAAAAGAAATGACTCTGTTTCTGTGGCAGAGGTTACATCTATATGTTATATTTATGACCACTGCCAAAAACCGACCTGTTTGTCTCATGATGGTGAGACCAAATTGCAATTGGGAATTACTTCCTTCCACTCCTGGCAGATTGACTAACTATTCAAGTCTCATCTCTTTGTGGGACTGCTGGTGATGCCTCATAAGTGTGTGTGTGTAAGTATACATATGTACATATACATATATACATGTGTGTGTATATAAACACATATAAACAAAAAGTGAACAGCCATCAGTCAGATGCACTGCTTGGAGTTCCTCCCACTAGGAGAATTTCTCTTCACCATTGTTTTGTTTTGTTTTTTAAGATTTTTTTTTAATTTATTCATGAGAGACACAGAAAGAGAGAGGCAGAGACACAGGCAGAGGGAGAAGCAGGCTCCATGCAGGAAGCTTGATGCAGGACTCAATCCAGGGACTCCAGGATCATTCCCTGGGCTGAAGGCAGGTGCTAAACGACTGAGCCACCCAGGTATCCCCCCCCCTTCACCATTGCCCATGGATGTCCCAGAATTGGGCTGTAGTACTACAGCTGTCCACCTTTCAGTGGTACCTATATATCTTGCTGAACCATCTGGAAAACAGGCCAGAATCTTCCCTTCTTTTGTCAAATTATCATAAGGAACTCCCTACGATGCCATAGATGCAGGCTGTGGGAGAGAAGGCAGTAGAAGGAAAAGGGGACCATGGGCATTTGGGACATTACTTTGTGTAACTTACTTGTGTCTTCATATCCTGATCAAGCCTAATCATATATATATATATATATATATATATATATATATATATATTCCATTTAATCCTGTAGTCCTACTGTGCACACTCAAATTTATGACTCGGTGAGTCAAGTCATACCCAGTTCATAAAGGGCAGCTTAGGTCCCATGATAACTTGCTGAGTCATGGTTAGCATCTAGTTTCTACTAAGGCCCAGTAGCAGGCCAAAAGATGTTTCTAAAATGAGATTAATTACTTTTAGAGGATGGCAGAGCTTTGCTTCAAAATTTGAAGGCCTGTGTTGTGATTCAACTGTAGGGATCTGCCAAGATGCCCGCAGCATCCTTATATACCACTGCAAGTCCAAACACCATTAGAACTACTGAATCATATTATCCAAGTGGTTAGAGTTGTTTACACAATAGCCTGGACTTATTGCAGAGCTTCCTCTCATTCTGTGTTACACTTAAAACTAGTAGCTTTTTGGGTCACTTGGTAAATAGCCTGGAGTGATATACCCAACTGAGCAATATATTACCTCCGAAATCTAAAGTGGTCCACTGGGCTTTACACCCCTATTGATTATAGGAAAAGTCAGATGCAAAAACTTATCTTTCACCTTAGAAGTCTTATCTGGTCATTCCCCATACCTGGACCTCTAGAAATTTCACTGAGATGGAAGGCCCCTGAACTTTTTTTTGGATGTATTTCTTACCCTCTGACATGCAAATATCTAAGCAATAATTCTAGAATAGTTGTACTTCTTGCTCACTAGGTCCAATTAGTTTAATGTCATCAATGTAGTGGACCTGAGTAATATCCTGTAAAAGGGAAAGGAGATCCAGATCAATGTGAACTAAATTACAATATACAGTTGAAGAGTTGATATACCCCTGGGATAAACAGTGAAGGTATACTGCTGGTCTTGCCAGTTCAAAAAAAAAATTTGTCTAGTAGTTTTCACTAACAAAAAAAGAAGGAAAAAACATTTGCCAAATCATGAGCTGCCTATCAGGTACCAGAAGATTTGTTAATTTGCTCAAGAAATGAAACCACATCTGGAAGAACAGGTGCAAGTGGATTCATCATCAGTTAAGCTTAAAATAATCCACTGACAGAATGCCTGGGTGGCTCAGGCATTTAAGTGTCTAACTCTTGGTTTAGCTCAGGTCCTGATCTCTAATCTCAGGACTCTGAGATCAGAGGCATAGGGCTTTGAGCTCAGTGGGGAATCTGTTTGAGATTCTCTCCCTCTGCACCTCCCCGATGCTTGCACATTCTCTCACTCTCTCTCTCTAAAAATAAATAAATACATCTTTAAAAAAAATAATCCACTGTGGAATGATTGATCTATATTCTGCGGAAGACAAATAGGAAAGTTGTATGAGGATGTGTGGGAAATCACTACTATTGTATTTCTGGAGGCCTTAATGGTGGCAATAATCACTGCAATTCCTCCAGAAATGTCATACTGTTTTTGTTTTACCATTTTCCTGGCTAGAAGCAGTTCTAGTGGTTTCCATTTGGCCCTTCTCACTACATTAGCCCTCATGCCACAGGGAGGGAGGCAATGTGGGATTCCAAAAGCTGCTGAGTATGTCAGTTCCAATTATGTGTTTTGGAACTTGAAAAATATGATAGCACCCTTTGTAAGAGAGACATGAACTAAAAGTTCACTAATCACCTGACCTCCGTAAACTTGTATGATGAATATAGACCACAGTGACTTTTGAGTCTGGAATTAAACATCACATGACCTTTTAAAGGAATCATCTGCTGTATTTATTTACTTTCTTATATTTTTAAAATTATTTTTAATCACTTTACATCGTTCACTTAAGCTTTTATTTTATTAGTTTTTTCATTTTAATTTAATTTATAGGTTGTTTATTCCCTTATTTCTTAAAAAATCCTGAATTTTTTTTCTGTTTCTGTATGTTTTTATTTAAATTATTGAGACTTTTAAAGTTATACCAATGTTTTCCCTTTTTTTTTTAAACAAAGCTTTTGGTATAAAGCATTTTATTTTATATTACTCACTAGGTAGTTTACAGTTGCTCTTATAATATCTTCATTTGTAGAAATATAATTTCATACTATGATTTTCAACTATTCTTAACGTCTATGCAATTAAGACGTCTTTGGCCAACTTTTTGCTTTTATTTCAAATTATATTGGATTATGTCCTAAGTATATGATCTACAATGTAACCACTTTTATTCAGGTTGTTCATGTTTGCCTGTTGCTGAGATTTTCTTTAAGAAAGTGAGAATTATATTTTTTAAAAGAAAGTCTTTATGTATAAACAACATGGATTTCTTTTAATGAGTGGTATTACCTATTTTATCTCTGATGCTAGGCCTTCATTAATTGTGCATTGTGTGTGTGTGTGCCCACTTATTAGAGGTAGCCCTTTTTACCTGAAAAACCCTTTCAATATTTCTAAGCCTGGCTTCTGCTTGCTATTTTAATTTGCATAATATTATTTTCTCTATGTTTTCAAACTGCATTTCTTTAAGTGTTCTTTCTGTAAGAAAATTATTACTACTTTTATACTATCACTGAGAAATCCAGCCTATTCATATTTAGTGTAGGAGGTGGAGCAAGATGGCAGAAGAGTAGGATCCCCAAGTCACCTGTCCCCAACAACTTACCTAGATAACTTTCAAATCATCCTGAAAACATATTTAGTGTAATACTTGATGTATTCGACTATATTCTTCTCATCTTAATTTGTGTTTCTATTATCCACACTTTAATCTCTCATTTTCTGTTAGATCATCTTGCTAATTATTCCAAGTTGTCAATTTGTTTACTTAAAAGCAATTTTGCATATTGTCTATTCAATTAATGCTTATCTTCAACTGATACATCCATAAATAGAGCATAGTTCCTTATTCCAAAGAAGTTCTCACTTATTTCTGCCACCATGATAACCCCTTTCTCCTGGCATCTTGCTCTCCAATAAATTGATACCCTGACTGTGCTGACTTTGTCTTCTCTATTCTCCTCACAACTCCCCAAATAAAAGAATAAAAGGTCTTTGGGTCCTTCTTAATTCCTGTCCACTGGTATGAGTTTATGAGAGGTTTTTTTTTGTTTTTGTTTTTTGTTTGTTTTTTACTTTTTAGATCATTAACACATTTACCTTTGAATTTTTATTGCTTTTATGAAGTCCTTATTTAGCACTTATATTACATTTTCCAAGGAAAAATTTCTTTTTACCTTTAACTATATTTATATTACAAGGATTAATGACCTTCATTATGTACTATGATCTTTATCTTTCAGTATTTTGTGGTCTTCATTCAGATTCATCTTTTGCTTTGTTAAAATAGCCTCTCATAGTTCTCAGTTGAGTTATTCAAGGGCTAATAACTCCAAATACTTCTGTTTCTCTGCTTTCTGAAGGCTGAATAATACTATGATTGGTTATATAATTATAAACAGAAGCACATAAGATCATCCTGCTCTAAGAATACCCTGAACTTTTTCATACGCTACAGATATCCAATTCTGAAAAAATAAATCATACTGTATTGTTAATTTAACTTTGAATAACTATTATAGAACTTTACTAAAAAAAAAGAAGAAGAAGAACTTTACTAATGAGAGTAGAAGACAAACTGATTTCACTCTGTTGCTTATCTGGAAAATAATGAGAAGTGGCAAAAATTCACAGATTATAAAAACGTCTGAACGCAAAGGGCTGGAGTAAGGAGGGGAAAATAAAATCTGCTGGAATTATAATAATTGTTCTTTCTTTGGTTTGTTTTAATATGTTGAATAAAATCTCTAACTCCAAACAGTATATAACCATCATTCAATAATACTTTGAAAAACATTGAATGTAAATTCAATCTTCATATTCTCTACCACTAGTCTAGATTTTAATTTCTAGATCTCTAAACATGATACAGACATTTCAATTCACACTTACATATTAAAATAAATAAGTATAAGGTATGAGGTTTTTTATTCACTTATGTATTTTATGTGAATATACATTATAACCTCAATTAATACCCCTGTCTGGGCCAGATTCAACACACATATATGTCATAAGGCTAAAATATAATTCAAATGCTACATATGTCCTTTGCAAAACATTAAACCATTAGACTCTAGTTTCAAAATAACAAATAAAATGAAAACCAAAATTATTCTGTAGTTTTTCAGATATTCTCCTATTTACACATTTTCTTTGGTTATGTTCAGTATGTACATAGACATAATGCTTTTAATGTTACTGTTTAATTTACTAACATTTAGATTTCCCATTCTGCCTCTTGGAAATATAGATACTTTCTTCAATATAAGAATCTACATTCCTTTTTATTAAATTACGTATAGTAAGGCTGATTAATTATATTAATTCCAATTCTATAAATTCAATTGCTTTAAAAGAAATAGCTCATTATTTTGTGTTTCCCCTAAGAACACCTTTTGGTTTCAAAAAAACTAAAGTGCTTATCTTTTTAATCTGTCATTTGAAATTGTAAGAGTTTTTCAAATCAAATTATCTTGATCATATGGAATACTGTATTGCAAAGAGTGTAGTGCCATCTATTGGGTAACATTATTCCCAAGTTGTACTCATGTTTTTCATTTTGTTTTCTTTTATTTTAAGTATATTTTAATAAAATCTTAACATACAATAAAAGGGGAAGAGAGCTCATCATTTACCTATATCTTCATTGTTTCCACATACACATAAGAAATTATGTTTGTTGTTTGTTTGATGATTCCATAGTGTTACTGAGTTAACTACCACCAGAGCTAAGAGTAGAGAAATGAGAGAGACTTCGTAAATAATGCCTAAGAAATTGGAAAGACTAAATTAGTGAATCTCTCTCATGAAGAATAATTAAGGATTAAATATATTTATGACATTGAATTCATATCTACAGAGATATGATCTTAAAAATGTGGATATTATTATCAGGCTTAGCCAAAAAAATATGATTTCATAGGGAAGGTCATAGAGTAATCCTGCATGTAAATATGAATTTTTTTGTATAGAAAAGGAGGCACAAAGAAGGAAAAAGATTCTAGGGTACGGAAATATTTCAGAAAGATAGAAAAATGTATATTCTTAGAGTTGGATCAGATCATCTCCACCCTTTATATGGAAATGTTAGCTATTTTTCTCTGTCCTTAATGTAAGAATTGAAAATAAATTATTTTGTTTTATGATTGTAATACCTTCTAGGCAGGATAACAGTTCTGGCAGTTTAGCACAACAGATGCTGACTGCTGACTTTGCTTTACCTGAGCAGCTTCATTCCTTGTCATACTACATTGAGGTTCTTATTTTATCGAAATCTTGAGATGAATAATGTGTCCCAAAAGGTAGGAAATGAAGAAGAATTCACATACTCTAGTAAGGTCTCTTCTTCTGTAATAGCACTGCAGCATAGGATTTAATTAAATAATGGAAAGAGAGTTGAAGTCATTGAGAGAGAATATAATTGAAGTGCATTACAGAGCCAGTCTTCTAGTCTAAATTCTTTATTTTGTGAAGTTTGGAATACTGCTGTAATCAATTGGTAGAGTTGCAGGGATAGTTAAGCATAGAGTGCAGAATACAGGCCAAATCTAAGAGCTAAAACATCTTGTTTTTAGAGCATAAATAGTTTGTTCCAAATATTTAAGATGCATACATAAAAAGCCAGAAAGAGAAAATTCTTCCTAAAAATGTTTACCATACCACCAAAGGGCAAAATAGAACTGTTTGTATGCTCCCACATATGAATTTCATCAACTTGTCTGAATAGTGTACACTTTGCAGTTTAAATTTTGGTTAAGGGATCCCTGGGTGGCGCAGCGGTTTGGCGCCTGCCTTTGGCCCAGGGCGCGATCCTGGAGACCCGGGATCGAATCCCACATCGGGCTCCCGGTGCATGGAGCCTGCTTCTCCCTCTGCCTGTGTCTCTGCCTCTCTCTCTCTCTGTGTGACTATCATAAATAAATAAAAATTAAAAAAAATAATAAAATAAAAAAAAATTTTGGTTAAGTATGTTCCGTATTTACATTGGGTTGAGTATGATCACTGTCTACATTGAATTGGAGTAACATGGAGATTGACTATATAAATAGTGAAAGAGAAGTTCATAAAGATAGTTTCATTTTATCTAAAATTAGCAATAAATGTATAATACAATGCTTACATTATTCCTAATTAACCAAACACTGGAACATAACTAGGACATATAAACATACAGTTTTATTCTCATAATGATTCCCTTTGCTAGGCAAGTCACATTTATTATTATGCCATTTAACAGATAAGGAAAGCACAACATAAAATTTAACCGATTCTTCCAAATTTCCATGTGTAGTAAGTAGTAGAGGTTGTATAGGAAGTCTGGCCTCCAAGCTTCACTCCTGGGTTCTATATCTGTGTTAGTATGCCTCCAAGATTCCTGTTTTCCCCATTTCTCTGTGATTGCCTAGACCTGCACATTCTTACCAAAAAATATGTAAAATGTTTTTTGTCAGGGGCTTGGCCTATAGTACAGGAAAATTATATTATGGTGACTTTCAATGCTTTACATATTTTCTAGGGCTTTAAACATTTTTTTAATTCTGCAAATAAACAAAGAAATCAAAAGTACTAAAAAATAGCACTGAAGAAAAGAAATGACCAATAGAAAAATATTTCAATAACTTGTTATATAACTGGATAATTTTATTCTATCATCACTAAATATTTTCAAGCCACTCTTTATTTTTAGTAAAAGAAAAAATGCATGAAAGTGCATATTATAGAAATTAACCAAAGATATGTTGTTTCAGAACACAGATCTAAAGTTGTTTATATGATGATTATGGAAATACTTTTATGTGTATAGTTTGAAAACGCCAAGTTTATGGCACAATGAAGAAAACTACTTCTGTTTTTTTACTTAAAAGTCAAGTATCGAAAGTTTCAACGTGTTTCCAAATACAAACTACTCTTATATTATAAAGATGTAGGGCTATATGGAATCTAGTAAAGTATGAAATTGAAAAAAAAGTTGGGAACGGAGCTATAAATGAACTTTCCTCTATTTTTTATTTAAAGTTTATGTAATCAAATATATATATATACATATATATTTATACATGTTCACACGCATTTATGTATTTAAGCTTTTCAGATGATACAGAGATGCCAAATATTTTTTTAAATGCTTACTCTAATAATGAACCTCTGAGCTGATATATATATTCACAAGTGACTCAGGTAAAATTAAAAAGCATACCTGCTGTGAAGATAGATAGCCCTATTTCTTGTTTTTGTTTTGTTTTGTTTTGTTTTGTTTTGTTTTATGGGATTTTTTGTTATCTTATTTTTTTATATTTTAAGTGCTTATTTTAATATCAATTACTTAACATAAAATGTCATATTAGTTAAAAGTGTACAATATAGCCAATCAACACTACCATACAATACCCCGTGCTCATCATGACAAGTATACTCCTTAATCCTCTTCACCTACTTCACTCATTCCCATATCCCCCGTCCCTCTGGTAACCATCAGTTTGTTCTCTATACTTAGGAAACTGTTTCTTGATTTGTCTTTCTCTTATTTCTTCCCTTTTTTGTTTGTTTCTTAAATTCCACATCAATATGGTATTTGTCTTTCTCTGACTTATTTTGCTTAGCATTATACTCTCTAGGTACATCCATGTCATTGCTGTTAGAAAGATTTCATTCTTTTTGTGGCTGAATAACATTCCATTGTCTATATCTACTATCTCCTGTGTATCCATTCTTTTCTCAATGGACACTTGAGCTGCTTCCATATCTTGGCTATTGTAAAGAATGTTGCTATAAACAGAGAAGTGTATGTATCCCCTTGAACTAGTGTTTTTGTATTCTTTGGGTAAATATCCAGTAGTTTGATTGCTAGATCATAAAGTAATTCTATTTTAAAATTTTTGAGGAACCTCTACAGTGACTACACTATTTTGCATTCCCATTGAAAGTGCATGAGGGTTCCTTTTTCTCCACATCCCTGACACCATCTTTGTTTCTTGTGTTGTTGATTTCAGCTAGGTGTGAGGTGGTATCTCATTGTAGTTTTGATTTACATTTCCCTGATGATCAGCATAGATGAGCATCTTTTCATGAGTCTATTGGCCATCTGGATATCTTCTTTGGAGAAATATCTCTTCGTGTCTTCTGCTCATTCTTAATTGGATTATTTGTGGGTTTTTTGGATGTTGAGTTTTAAAGTTCTTCATATATTTTGGACACTAATCCTTTATTAGACATGTCATCTGCAAATATCTTCTCCCATTCCATAGGCTGTCTTTAGTTTTGTTGATGTTTCCTTGACCATGCAAAAGCTTTTTCTTTTGATGTAGTTCTAATAGTTTAGTTTTGCTTTTCTTTCCCTTGCCTCAGGAAAAAAGTTGCTATGATCAATGTCAAAGAGGTTACTGTCTGTGTTCTCCTCTAGGATTTTGAAGGTTTCTTGTCTCACATTTCGGTCTTTCATCCATTTTGAATTTATTTTGGTGTACAGTGTAATAAAGTGGTCCAGTTTCATTCTTTTGTAGGTTGCTGTCTAGTTTTCCCAGCACCATTTTTAGAAGGGACTTGTCTTTTCTCCATTGGATATATTCTTTCCTGCTTTGTTGAAGAGTCATTGACCATATAATTGTGGCTTCATTTCTGTGTTTACTTTTTGGTTCTATTGATCTTTGTGTCTATTTTTGTGCCAGTATTATACTCTTTTCATCACTAAAGCCTTGTAATATAACTTGAAGTCCAGAATTGTGATGTCTCCAGCTTTGTTCTTCTTTTTTTGAGGCTGTTTCGTTCTTCGGGGTCTTTTGTGGTTCAGTACAAATTTCAGAATTATTTGTTCTGGCTCTGTGAAGAATGCTAATGGTACTTTGATATGGATTGCATTAAATGTGTAGATTGCTCTGGGTAATATACGCATTTTGACAATATTTGTTCTTTCAATCCATTGACATGGAATGTTTTTCCATTTCTTTGTGTCATCTTCAATTTCTTTCATCAGTGTTTTCAGAGTACAAGTTTTTCACCTCTTTGGTTGGGTTTATACCTAGGTATCTTATTGTTTTTGGTGTAACAGTAAATGTGATTGATTCCTTGATTTCCGTTTCTGCTGCTTTGTTATTGGAATATAGAAATGCAATACATTTCTGTACCTTGATTTTGTATCCTGTAATGTTACTGAATTCATTTATCACCACTAGCAGTTTTATTTATTTATTTATTTATTTATTTATTTATTTTTTATTTTTTTTGGTGGAGTCTTCTGGGTTTTCTATATACAGTATCATGTCATCTGCAAACAATGAAAGTTTGACTTCTTCCTTGCTAATTTGGATGTCTTCTATTTCTTTTTGTTGTTGTCTGATTGCTAAGGCTAAGACTTCTAGTACCACGTTGAATAAAAAGTGGTAAAAGTCAATATCCCTATCTTGTTCCTAAATGTAAAGGAAAAGCTCTTGTTCTTTCCCTATTAAGGATGATATTAGCTGTGAGTTTTACAGATACTGCCTTGTGTTGAGAGAAGTTCCCTATAAATCTACTTCATCGATGGTTTTTACCATGAATGGATGTTGTACTTTGTCAAATGTCTTTTTTTTCCTGCATCTATTTAAAGGATCATATGGTTCTTATTTATCTTACTTTTATCTTACTTATCATATGTACATTGATTATATTGTAAATATTTAATAACTGTCGCAGCCCAAGTATAAATCCCAGATAATCATGTCAAATTATTTCTTTTTTTTTAATATATGATTGGACTTTGCTTCCCTAATATTCTGTCAAGAATTTTTGCATCCATGTTAACCAGGGCTGTAGTTCTCTTTTTTAGTAGTGTCTTTATCTGGTTTTGATATCAGGGTGATGTTAGCCTCATAGAATGAGTTTGGAAGTTTTCCTTCCTTTTCTATTTTTTGGAATATTCTGAATAGATATTAACTCTTCTTTAAATGTTTGGTAGAATTTTCCTGGGAAGCCATCTGATCCTGGACTTTTGGAGGGAGCATTGGGGGTATTTTTGTTTTTGATTTTGATCATGAATTTAATTTCTTTGCTGGATATTAATCTGTTCAACTTTTATATTTCTTCCTAATTCAGTTGGGTAAATTATATGTTTCTAGGAATTTATACTAGTTGTCCAATTTGTTGCCATATAATTTTTCATAATATTCTCCTAAAATTGTATTTTTGTGGCATTGGTTATTATTTCTTCTCTCTCATTTATAACTTTTTTTGTCCTTTCTATTTTTTTTCATCAGTCTGGCTAGGAGATTATCAATTTCATTATTTTTTTTCAAAGACCTACCTCCTGGTTTCATTGAGCTCTTCTATTACTGTTTCTTTAAATTTTATTTTCTGTATTATTTATTTCTGCTCAAATCTTTATTATTTTCTTCTTTCTGCTGGCTTTAAGCTTAATTTGTTGTTCTCTCTCTAGCTCCTTTAGGTGTAAAGTTAGGTTGCTTATTTGAGATTTTTCTTGTATCTTGAAGTAGGCTTGTATTGCTATATACTTCTCTCTTATGACCACTTTTGCTGCATCCCAAACATTCTGGACTTTCATGTTTTCATTTTCATTTCTTTTCATGTATTTTATTTTTTTAATTTTTTTTTAGTAACATGTTTAACCTCCATGTACTTGTGGTTTTTATTTTTTCTTGTGACTGATTAGTTTCATAGTGTTGTGGTCAAAAAGGTTCATGGTATGAATTCAATTTTTGTGTATTTGTTGAAGGCTGTTTTGTGACCTAATATGTGATCTAATCTGGAAAATGTTCCATGTGCATTTGAAAAGAATGTGCATTCTGCTGCTTTAGGATGGAATGTTCTGAACATATTTGTTAAGTCCATCTGGTCTAGTGTGTCATTCAAAGCCATTGTTTCCTTGGTGATTTTCTGTATTGTTATCAATGAGTTCCTTTGTGTTTGTTATTGTTTTATATATGTGGGCGCCCCCATGTCGAGTGTATATATATTTACAATTGTTATATTTTCTTGTTGGATTCTCCCCTTTTTCATTACATAGAGCCCTTCTTTGTCTCTTGTTATAGATTATGTTTTAAAGTAGTTTGTCAGATATATGTATTGCTATTTTGTCTTTCTTTGAAACATCCATTTGCATGACAAATGTTTCTCCAACCCCTCATTTTCAATTTACAGGTGATTTTAGGTCTAAAATTAGTCTCTGTGAAAGACAATTATCATATGATTTCACCTCATATGTGGAAGTTAAGAAACAAAACAGAGGAGCATAGGGAAAGGAAGAAAAAATAAAAATACGAAGTTGTATAGAGGGACAAACAATAAGAGACTCTTAATCATAGGAAACAAACTGAGGGTTGCTGGAGGGATGGGGTTGGGGGCACATGATGTAATGAGCACTGGGAATTACATGAGACTGAAGAATCACTGAACTCTACCTCTGAAACTAATAATACTCCATATGTTAATTAATTGAATTTAAATAAAGAAAAAGAAATAAATTGTGTCTCTTATAGAGCATATAGATGGGCCTTGTTTTTTATTCATTCTGACACCCTATGTCTTTTTTAAAAGATATTATTTATTTATTTTGATGGGGGAGAGAAGAGATGGAGGGATAGAGAGAATTTCAAGCAGAATTTCATGAGTGCAGAACCTGACTTGGGGCTTAATATCACCACCCTGAGATCATACCCAATCTGAAACCAAGAGTCAGATGCTTAACTGACTGAGCCACCCAAGTGCCGCATGATACCCTATGTCTTTTGATTGGAGCACTTAGTCCATTTGAATGTAAATTCAAAGTAACTATTGATAGATAATTATTGCTATTTTATTACTTATTTTGTGGTTGTTTCTGGAGGTTTTTTTCTAATCCTTTCTTATCTTTCATGATTTGCTGATTTTTTAGTGATGTATTTAAATTTGTTGCTTTTTATTCTTCGCATATTTATTAGTGGTTTTTAATACATGGTAATCATGCAAATAGCAGTCTATATTAAGTTGATGGACATTCAAGGTTGAGCCCATTCTTTTCTTCTTTCCTCCCCACATTTTAGGTATATGTTATCATATTTCATACCTTTTATATGTGTGATTTCCTTGACTGATTTTTACAGAAATATTCAATTTTACTACTTTCGTGTTCCTGCCTTTAACTATAACCTTTGGTTTCTCCTTTGCACTCAGAGTCCTCTTTAAAAGAGTATTTTTTTTTTTTTTTGAGGTTGTTTAGTGGTAATGAACTCCTTTAGTGTTTGCCTAGGAAACGCTTTATCTCTCCTATTCTGAAGGATAGCCCTGCTGGATAGAGTATTCTTGGCTAGAATACTTCTTGGATAGACTAACTTTTCACATTCAGCATGTTGAATATATTATGCCACTTTCTTCTAGCTTGCTAAATTTCTGTTGAGAGATCTCCAGCTAGCCTTACACGTCTTCCCTTGTGAGTTAGGGACTTCTTTTGTCTTGCTCCTTTTAGGATGTTTTCTTTACACTATATTTTTCAAATTTAATTACAATATGTCTTGGTGTTGGCCTACTTTTGTTGATTTTGATGGGGGTTTTCTATGCCTCTTAAATTTGGATGTCTATTTCCTTTCTCAGATTAAAGCAGTTTTCAGCTATTATTTCCACAAATATATTTTCTGCCTCATTTTCTTTCTCCTCTTCTTCTGGGACTCCTGTGATATGAATGCTATTACATTTGATGGAGTCACTGAGCTCCCTAAGTCCATTCTCAAGACTCACAATTCTTTCTCTCTTTTGTTCAGCTTCATTATTTTCCATTTTATCATCTATATCACTTATTCATTCCTCTGCTTCTTCCAGTCTTGTATTGATTGCATCCAGTCTATTTTGAATCTTAGTTATTGTATTTTTCATTTCTGATTTTTTTTAACTCTTTTATCTCTGTGGTAAAGTTCACTGATTCTTTCCATTCTTTTCTCAAGTCCAGTGAGTATCTTTATGAACATTGCTTTAAATTATCCACTAAGCATGTTACTTATATCTGTTTCAGTTAGATCTCTGGCTGTGGCTTTACTTTGGTCTTTCATTTGGGATAAATTTTTGTGCCTTTTTTTCTAAGTCTCTGCCTTCTTCTCTGTGTTTGAAAAGCCAGTATGTCTCCGTGTCCACCTGAAAGTAATGGCCTTATAAAGCAGAGGTCATATTGTGCCTAGGGCCTGGTGCTTTCAGGTAGTGTCTCCAGTGTATGCTGCATATGCTCTGTATTGTGCTTTGGTTGCTCTATCCTTTAGGTTAGTCGTCTGCAGAGGTTCTCCTTATAGGCTCAGGCAGTGTTTGGTCTCTGGCCTGAATGTGATGAGTTTTAACTAGGTGTGGTCTCATCTGCTTGTGAAATGAGATCTGTCACCACCTCCACCAGAACAGAGGCACTGCAAAACTCTGTAGTCAAGAGACATGATGCGAGCAGGGGTTTGTACTCATCTTCTCAGGGAGAGGCCCATTGTTCCAGGTTAGAGGCTGGGTTAACTGAGAAGGGCAGTTCCACCAGAGCATAGAGGGGTGGAGTTTAGTGTACACAAGTTAGTCAGCCAGTGTTGGCACTGAGCTGTTTCCCACAGGTGGCTCTGTACTTATGTTGAGAGGTGGGGGAGGGAAATGGCACTGACCAGCTTCTTTGTTCCCAGCTTCTTTGTTTCTCCTTCGATGCTGCCTTTCAGAGATGTGCCCCCAAGAAGAGAAAATAATCTCTTCACTGCATTTCCCAGACACTCTTCAAAACTGCTGTTTCCATGCTGTTGCTGTCTGCCCATGTGTTACTTGCCTGTCTTCTCTCCAGGAGCAGTTCAGTCCCTCTAAGCTCTATCCCAGCCAAGTGTGCTGACATCTAATACTCCAGACACTAAACCCCAGCAGTTCCAAGAACTCACAAAACTCACCCCCCCCTCCTTGTTTTTCAAGCCATTGGCTTTGGGGAAATATTATCTTTGTGCATTCCCGTGTGCTCCTCTCTCCCATCTTTCTCATTCCTCTCTCCCTTCTGCAGCAGCTGTGATCTGTTTATTGTCTAAACAACGTCTCTGTACTTACTACCTTCTTTGATATGGCTTCTTCTCTCCTTTACATGTGGAATTTGTTCTCTCAGTCTTCTGGTCATTTTCTGGGCTATTTAGTATGATTTGATCATTATCGAGCTGTGTTTGTGGGATGAGGTGAGTCTAGAGTTCTCCTAGTCTGCCACCATCTTCTTGCTTCCCAAGGATATTTTGCACAGATGTCTTTGAATCTGAATCCCAGAACTCTCCCTGAAAGCATCTCCTGAATGTTCTCTTATTAATATGCAGCAAAATAAAGAACCATTTACTGTTCATTGACCATACTGTGTGTTCTAATATATTACTACCAATTTTATGGAATTGTCTCTAATCTTATTAATCATCCCATGGGGCCCTCATCCTTCCTCTCCTTAAAAGCCATGCTCTGGGGCAGCCGGGATTTAGCACTGCCTTCAGTCCAGGGCCTGATCCTAGAGACTCAGGATAGAGTCCCATGTTGGGCTCCCTGCATGGAGCCTGTTTCTCCCTCTGCCTGTCTCTGTCTCTCTCTCTCTGTCTCTGTCTCTCTTTCATTCTGTGTCTCTCATGAATAAATAATAAATAATCTTAAAAAAAGAAAAATTCCATGCTCTGTCAACATTCCTTCCATGCATTCTATGAATGGGCATTCAGGTCATAACCTATCCAAAGTCATTGACAAAGGTGGTGGGAATTAGTGTTGAAAATCCAACTAGCACTACTACCCAAGTTGTGCATCCTATGAAGCCACACTGTTCTGGAGGAAGGCATGCTTTTCTATAATAAGCTTTCCTAGAAGGGACATTGTTTTTAAATGTATTCCTTCACAGGATGTAGTAAAGGGTGTCAATTTTTTGATGCTGTAATGGTGACAACTTTCAACCACATCCATCTCCTTTTCCCTCCCATCCCACATGTAGGAAACTGATAAGAAATCCTGGGTGCTTCTCCTTCGGTGAGGAGGTCACACAACATGACCTTGTGTCCACAGGCAACCCTCATTCGGTCCCATATCCTAATCATTGTAAAACTCCCAAGTCAGCCTCATTCTCTGACTTTCTCAACACATTTTCAGTCTTGTTTGGACACTACCATATTTACAGTTATATGGATTATAATAAGTATACTCATTCTTTCTTGGTGCATATGTGTGTCATCAGTCTGAACATTTAAACCGAATTTTAAGTATGGGTCCATTCTCTTTCTGTACAGTGATCACAACAGAGGAGAAACTTTTTTTTTTCTCAATTCCCCACAAAGTCCCAGTATATGCTGCAAGTGCATAATGTGGTTATGTTAGGAACAATGACTGCAAAAGGGGAAGACAAAATGCTATAGAAATGAGCAAAGAGAACAGGCAAAAGTAGCATAAGATAAAAGCAAGTGTGACTTGGAAACAAAACACTGTGTCTAAAAAAAAGCAGAATCTGCCAATACTTGAATTACAGGAGGACCCAAGTGACAGTTAAGGCAGTTGTGCTGCTTATTGCCAGAAAAAGGATTCCTTCCCTCATGTCCCTCTAAAGACATTGAACATAGAGAGTGGTGGAGCTGAGTCCACTGATTTTGCTGCACTATGAAGATTCCAAATTTTTTTCCAAAGTCTTTTCCAGGTTTGGCCAGGTGTATACTAATACATTGTTATAAAACTTTTCATATATTTTAGGCACTAGTCCTTAATGTATTTTTTCTCCAATTTTCAGTCTGTGGCTTTAAGCTATGTAATAAGAATTTTTATTTTGTCTTTTATTGGGTACTTTTTTCTTACTGTATTTCTATCTATTAAAAAATAAATCTTGTTAAAAGACTGATATATAGCCTGTGGGTTTTCATTGTTGAAGCAAATTTATTTTCTGGTTCATTTAATGATAATCAAATTATAGACACAGATAAAAAGTGAAAGGCAAGTTATTCAATCTGGCATGAGCAATACTGCCACAGTCCAGACCTGAGGATACAAATTACTTCTGTTGAAGTGATTTTAAAAGGTATCCCTTCCTTTTATACTTGAAATTATATTGTACAAAGTCCCCCTCCCACTGACTTTGATCTCTATATAGATGAAGATAATAATTAGAAAATTTAAACAAATCTATAAAAAAGGGAAATGTGATGTTGGGACTCTCTAAACAAAATAATTGAATGTTCATATTTCAACTACATACTAATCACTAAACATGTAATCAATATTATTTTCTAATTGTAGCTAACTATTAATCCCTCATTTACCTGAATAAAAACTAGAAATTAACTGCACATGTGATATAGTGACAATTTTTTTTTTTTAATTTAAAACTCTTCTTTTTGTGCACTTTTCAATTACTAGGACAGGAAAACTATTCTAATACATCTAAAGATATATTATTCATGCTTCTCCTAGCCTAACTTATTTGTGCTTTGTTAATTTCCATCTGTGTTTTCAATTTAGTTTAGTCATCTATTATGCTCATTATCTTTATTCTTGTACAGTATATTACCATTTTTGCCAATATCTTAACCCTTTGTCATTTTAAATCACCATCCATCATCATAACCATCAAAATTTGAAGAAAAGGAAAAATTTTAAAATGTAGAAAACAGTGTTTGCTTAAGATCCTTGAACTAGGCATCAAAAGATATGAGTTCTAGTCCAGTACACACCCTCAAGTAATATATATGGTAGGTAGAGTAAAAATTTGAAATCCAAACTATAAAATTTAAGGTAGGTTAACTATTCTACTTTATCCATTATATGCTAAATGAATCTGAAAATAATACCTGTTATATAATAATAATACACCTCTTTTAAAAGGGCTTTCCATCTGGTAATTGATATATTTTGTAAGACAAACCTAACTTTGATGATGATGACGAGAGAGATGCTTTACATGTACATTATTTTACTGTATTTATACCAGAAAATGCATGCTTTGTTCTACTTTAGCTATTTTCTATTCAACAAGATCCTGCTATCTATTGATGAGAAATTAAAAAAAAAACTTGAAGAGACAATAATGGATGGAATATTGACTAAAATAAGTAGACTCTCTCTGGATGATCTGAATCAATAGCAACAATCAAGATACTTTGCAACAAGGAACTCTTAGGATTTTAAAATCTGGCCTAAAATAATAATTACATATAAATGAGATTAAATAATTGATAATTAAAAAATAACTTCTTCATATAAAATGTATGTGTATATGAGAATTTATAACCTATTATATTTCATTGAATTCCATGAGATTTACAAAATATCCTTCTAAGTTTGAGATTTACAAAATATCCTTCAGGTTAAAATTAAAACCATTTCATACCTACACATAGACACACACACACACTCACACACAGTAAAGAAAGTCTTATGAACCCAAACTTCTCAATCATTAGGTGAAAGCTAGAAACTGATGTCTTAAATTGCTTTTTGTAGTTGGATTGCCTTTTTTTTTTTTTTTTTTTTTCAATTCTCTTACTTAAATAGGGAGTGTGCATGGGCAGAGAGGTCAACATTACCAGATCTGGTTGAACAGATCTTCAATTTTGAAGCATGATATTGAACTCTGGTTATAAATACCAGAATATTGCATCATACCTACACCCCTTTAGGTCATCTTCTCTTTCCTCAAGGGGTCTACAAAGTAAGTCTAAGTCTCTGCAAGTTAGAAGGTGGAAACAAATGCTATTTGTATGGCTATGACTTTAAAAGAATGAAATCAGATTTATATGCAGTAAAGAAGATATAAATAACCTGGATGTCTTCATTCATGTTTAGATTTAAGAAATATCATTTAATAATGTGCAACTTTGACATATGTTTATTCACCTGTTTCTGCGTTGCTTATTTTTTTTTAAGATTTTATTTATTTATTCATGAGAGACACACAGAGAGAGAGAGAGAGAGAGGCAGAGACACAGGCAGAGGGAGAAGCAGGCCCCATGCAGGTAGCCTGATGTGGTACTCAATCCTGGGACTCCAGGATCGCACCCTGGGCTGAAGGCAGGTACCGAACCGCTGAGTAACCCAGGGATCCCCTTTCTTTTTTTTAATTGTTCCAATTTCTTGAACTTTCCAGTCCATTTATACAGCCATACTATACTTCGCTTTCTCTCTATTTCTATTTCCAAACCTGTTGCTCTCTATTATGTTGTCCTTATTGCAATTTGGATCTTCAGAGCAGTTATATTTCAAAAGATATAAATGATTCTGTATCACCTGCAATACTATGTTTGTGACAATTCCTTTGAGACATGGTAAAGAGGGGTAAACTGTATCATTATACCTTAAAAATGACAAACAGTAAATCATTTTCTTTCAGAGGTGGTGCCACTGAATTTTCAGAGAAATTATATTCTTTCATTCATCAACTATTTTTTTGGTTGACATCAGATAGTTCTGAATCATGAATTCCTGGCCTAAAAACATAGTTAACATATGTTAAGGCATCATTATTTAGTGTGGTTGTGAAAAAATAAAATTCCATAACATCTAAGCTGTTCATACACAAATACTATTTGCTTTAGCCATGAATAAGGTCAAAGTATAGGATTTATGTATAAACTGGGAAGTTCACGAATTGTATTTATTTATTTATAGTGACCATAATTTAAATAATTACTTCAGATAGAATTGCTTGGACAAAGTATTCACTTCTTACTACTTAGTACAAATTGCCAAAATGCAATCCAGCAGAGCTGTGTTCTTAAAGGTGGATTTCTCCTATATATTGTCCAGGAATAATAATAATTTTAATAAATATTCTAATCTTGAAGTAGGCATCATGTTAAGCATCATACTGTATTAATATCTTTTATTTTTACATTACATGCTATTACTGTCCCCCATTGACCAAAGATAAAACTGAACCTAAGAGAAGTGATGCAATGTTAAGGTTATACAGTTAAATAGGTAGTGAACCAATATATTTGAAGCCATTAATACCTGATTCTAAGATTTTGGTTTTGATACCTTCCACTTAACACTAAGATTATTATTTTATGATTTGAAAGTTGTTTATGCACTAATTCACTTTTTAAAAATATATACATACATATCATTTTAATTTTATGTGTGTTTTTATGAAAACTTTTAAAGAGTAAATTAATTAATCTTTCCTTATGTTTTATTCATTGTGCCTGTAATGTTCTTTTCTACCAATAAACTACGTAAATATTCAACAATATTATTTTCCATATGTTTTCTCAACTGTTTAATCTACTTTAAATGTGTTTTTATCACATTAAACATGAAATGACATATAGTAATATAGAGATATTAAAGCATGGGAGAAGTATCAGGATAACGGTTCCTTCTCACTTAAACAGAAGGCAAAAAATTGGGAACAATCTAATATTTATATGGAAAATAGCTTTTGAGACGTTAATTAATTATGACCCATTCTGACATTATTTGAAACAAAGATCATAAAGAAAATATCTTAAAAAAGAAAAAAAGAAAAAAAAGAAAATATCTGGCTTTCCTGAAATGAAAAACCATATAAAAACGTATGACATTTAATATCATAATGTATAGTCCTAGTACATATATTATATACTTTTTTATTTTTGTTTATTTGGGATATCTAGTTTCTTTTTCATTGTTAGTTTTCTGGAAATGCTGACTTTAATGACCTTTATAAATAAAGCTCTAAATACCATTCGTATATTGGTAAATACCTGTTGAAGTTTAAATCAAGCACTACTAATCTTTTCACTCTTCCTATAACCCAAATAACTACAGTATTTTTATTTGATCATAAATTATTTTCTGTATTGCCCAAGATTATTTTTACAACCTCTTGATAATAAAATGCATCTTATCAAGTTCTTCTCTCACATTCTTCTCTCTGACACTGACACATTCATCAACATTAATTTATCAAACATTCATTCATTCTCTCAATGTTTTATGAATGTAATAGAAGTGCCAAGCGCAGTACTTGGCACTAGCAAAACAAAGATGAATAAGACAAAACCTTTACCTTAATTATCTACAAGTCTCTGAAAGAGATACAGACTTGCAAAAAAATAACTTGAGGGATTTAATCAAATTCTTATTAAATCACAGAGAAAAAAGTTTTAAATCTGGAAAAATCAGGAAGTGTCTCCCAAAGTAACAATATTTTAATGTGATCTTAAGATGTTCCAGGAGGAAATGCATTCCAAGCAAAGTGAACAATAGGTGCATATGCAGGGAATTAGTCCTGCTAACTATAAAAGAGGCAGGAGATGACAGATAAAATCTATAGAGGTCTAAATGTTAAACACTATATATCAGACTTAACCTATTTGTATAGATATTTTATTATTAATAGTAAAATCATTCAAGTTAGGAAAAATAATTAGCATATAACTTGGGAAAATATATACGAGGAGTAAAAATTATTATATAGCTATTCTAATAGTCCAGATGAGAGAAGATGAGGTCAGAGTTAACACTCGGTCAATAGATATGAATCAAATGATATTGAGATGCCAGATTTTATAGCATTTAGTCACCAATTTGTAAGAATGAGATGAAGAGAAAAAAAGAGTACCAAAACTGAGTAATGGATATGAAACAATAACACAAAATTTGGTTTGGTTGACCAAGTTGTGAAATAGCTAAAGATGAGAATCCCAGTAACTAAGGAAATTAAAGGTTTTCATTGGAAGTGTTGGTATTAGTTCAGTTTTCTACATGATGAATTTGACATTAAACTACAGCTTCCGGATACTTTTTTTTTGAAATGTATATCTGGTATTTTGGAGTGATTTTGTGGTTTCAAGATCTATCATCTATCTATCTATCTATCTATCTATCTATCTATCTATCTATCATCTATCTATCTATCCATCCATCTATCTATCATCTATCTATCAATATACATATTTATTGAATACCTATCATATACCTTGTTATGGACTAAATGTTTATGCCCCTCCAAAATTCACATTTTGAAACCCGAATCCTCAGTGTGATGGTATTTGAGGGTTGGTCATTTCTAAAGTAATTAAGTAATGAGTGTGAAGTCCTACTGAAGGGTTAGTGTCTTTATAAGAAGACACAGGAAAGAGTCTTCTTTCCCCCATTCCCACCATGCAAGGATACTATAAAGATGGGTATCTGCAAACCAGAAAGAATCTCTCATAGGACACCGATCTGTCAGCACCTTGATCTTGGATGTGTAGGCTCCAGAACTGTAAGAAATAAATGTTTGTTATTTAAGCCACCCACCCCATTGTATTGTTATAGAAGCCCAAACTAATACATGTTTTTCCTATATTAAATTCAGTGATGAACAAAAGAGATGGATTCTCTTCCCTCCAGTAGCTTATATTCAATTTGGGAGGAAAAATAATAATACACAAATAAATAAACAAGGTAAATTCAGATTGTGTGATACACATTTAGAAAAAAAATGAAAACTTTCAATGTGGTACAATATGAAAAAAAAAAAAAAAAAAAAAGCAAAGACCCAACTCAACAACAATGAAGGGATAGTTTACTCCAAGAGGATCTCTCTGGAGGTTACACTGGAACTGATACTGAAATCATGATAGAAGGTTCTTCTGGAAAGAAGCAAGTGCAAATGTAATTGTGTGTGAAATGTGATCTCGGAACAGTTACCTTAGTTCAGGTTCCCATGAAACAGATATTAGAAATGCAGGAAATCACGGAGAGTTGATCTAAGGTACAGCACATGTTGGGGAGTAAAAGAAGAGGAAGTGTGCAGTGAGAAGTTGAACTGCAATAGAGTTAAGAGCTCTGTGAGGAGCTATGAAGCTAGGATGGCTTGCCTGTACAAAAAAGCCAGGTCTGTATACACCTGTCTTTGCACTTGGGTTTCATTCAGAAAGGACACAATCTTGAGTGAAGTGACTCTCTCTGAATGAAGGCAATTTCTGGAAGAGGCTAAGCTGTAGGCCTTAGGAGCCAATGTTCACAGCAGCTGAGAAAATAGGGACCTAGTCCTGAAGAGGGGCATAGAGAGCACCATAACATCCACTACAGCAGATGAGGACCATGGTGAAGTGGCTGGAGTCTATGTTTAGTATCTACATGAGTATTTCAAGCAAGTGTTTGTTCTGATCTGAGTTATAGTTTTAAAAAAACGTTCCTGGCTATTGTGTATAGAAATCTGAGAAGGAATTAATGTGCAATATGAAAGACAAGTGAGGAGTAGAATATTTGAGTACTCCAGGTGTGTGATGATGGTGACTTAGTCAAGGGTAACGAGAGTAGACAGGCAATAATTAGAAGCTAAAGCTGTGGGCTGGAACTAATTGAATCTCTCAGAGAAAGTGTTAAGCCAAGAGAATTAAGGCTAGAACTCTGGAGAACAACATTGCTTTAGTCAGCAGAGAAAGAAGCAATAAAATATAAAAATAAAAGGACTGGCAGAAGGTGAGTAAACTGAGGCAGAAGGTAAGAGAGAGACATCATGTAAATATTAGAAGTTTTGTGTTTCAACAAGGAGAAAATGATTAACTATATCAAATGCCTCAAGATAAATATAAAATAAAGGCAGAATTTTCCACTTGGTAAATTTGCCCATAGTAGTTTCATACATGTGATGGCATGGAAGACACTGTAGTAGTTGGAAAAGAAAATGGTAAGGGAAGGTAAGAGAGAGCACTGGCTCTCTCTGGAGAGTAACCAGCTATAGGTGAATGGAAAGCAAAAGATTTAATTAAAGTGACAAAGCAAGGAAAGCATTTTTAGTTTACTTTTATGTGTTTGTTTTTTAAAAAATAGATATCTGACTGGGTTTTCTAGCACACACACGCACACACACACACACACAAACGCACACACCAAAAACTCAGAATACAAAGAATTGATGAAGGTTAAGTTAATGACAAAACAACATTTGTCTCCATAATATGATCTTTGTGGTAAAGATCAGGGATTAATTGGATATATGTGGGGTTGGGAAGGATTATAAGGGAAAAAAGTTCACATCAAATTAATCCTATTTCCTTGGAGAAGTAAAAGACAAAATTGAAAGGTTATCATAAAACATTATGAAATGATTATATCATGATATAACGAGCAGTTGGAGTTTTACAAAAACATTAACACTAAGGATGATATCAGTTATGTTAAGATTTGCAATAAAACATCCAACCCTCAACAAACTAAAAAATATCATCTTTATCCCGAGAAAACTTGTAAGCAGAGATAGAAAGTGTGGGCAAAGACTGCCTTTATATGCATGAGCCACTGTGCTCACTTATTAAATTATCTAAGACAATTAAAAACTCATTCAAAATTTGCATTCTTTGTTTGATGGAGTCTCCTCTTTCCATTGCTTGATTACTTTCTCAGCAGTCAATACTGGCTTTCCATAGTCATAACACATATAAACTCAGTAAGAGATAATAGCTTCTACATGTAAATGTGCATCTACAACTTCCCTATTCATTGCATAATTTTATTGGTATTTAGGATAAATAGTAAGTTCAATATGTGTTTACTAGACTTAGAGTAGTCTAGACAACTCACAAAATAGAGTTATATCAGAATATTTGTGATTTCCATTTAAATGCCTGAGAGTTCACTTGTAATGGGAGATATGGATGCATTTTAGTATGGCATTTTTATTTCGTAATTTTTTAGTAGAATCATTTCTTTTCTTAGCAATATAGCATATTAAAGTACTGTAGCATAAATTATTACACATAAAAGTTGATTTAAAAGAGCCTATGGAAATGATAAAAACTATTTATCTCCTTTGGCTCTTAAAACCTTGAATGAGCTATTAATATTGGCTGAAAATTCAACTATTATGCTACCAATAATTTCTGAGATATAAAAACAACTTAGATGGTATGATTTATAACATAAAGCCTACCTGATTATAAAAGTTACTTTAATATCAGATATTATATATTAATATTAAAATGCATGGAAGAATGACAGAAAGACCATTACAAAATTCTATTTTGGATATTATAATAGAGATAATATGCTGCAATTTAGTTTAATGAGTTGCAATTAAGAAACTGTTTTAAGAGTTGCATGTGATTTCTTTTAATTATTAGTTATTAGTTGTTCCTGCATAAGTGTATTTAAAATCACAGTATTTGAACTGTGCTACATGATAAAAACTCTTTAATATATTAACATCTCTTATGGACTATAGATCAGCAAAATTTAAAAAGAAACACAGTACTTTAATTTCCATTACTTATGAGAAGAATATGATAATTTAAGGAACCTATTACATGTCCAATGGAGAAAACACATTCATATATATATATATATATATATATATATATATATATATATATATATAATTTGGGGATATTTTGACAAAAACTAAGGGTATATTGAATATTTATCCATTCAAAAGGTAGCTCAACTTAATAGTCATCTCAAATCAAATATTTAAAGTACCTGATTAACTAAATGACTTCCTATTTTTGTTGGTTAGGGTTGTCTTAACAGAATATCTCAAATTAGGTGGCTCAAACAAGATAAATTTATTATCTCACAGTTCTGGAAGGTAAAAGTCCAAGATCAAGATGCTGTCAAGATTGGTATCTGATGAGGCCTCTCTTTCTGGATTGTAGATAACCACCTTCTCTTTATGTCTTCACATGATCTTTTCTTTATACATGTGTAGATAGATTGTCAGTGTCTCTTCCTCTTTTTATAAGAACACCAGTCCAAACAGACCAGTATCTATGACCTCATTTGGCCTTAATTACCTCCTTAAAAGCCCATCCTGAAATATAGTTACCCTGGGGATTAGGGCTATAAAATATGACATTTGAGAGAAACAGCATTCAGTGGATAACACGATGCTAAATAATTTTTCACAGCTAGGTGAAGAAAATATTATTATAGGATCCCATGACAATCAGAACACATTTCTATTTCGTCTCAGAGGAAGAGGAAAACCCACTGAATTAGCTTTGATTTTGGAATTGAAAAAAGAAATATTTCTTGCCTTCATCCTATAGTGCACATATAGCTTTGAAAAGTTAAAAAAAATGTGTAAAAGATAAAAGCAGTATTGTTATATTTCATGTTGTTCAGATATATAATAAATCATGAGCTGACTAACTGCCAAAGCAAAGACACAGTTTTACTAAGTGGGGAAAATATCTTAATGCCTGAAAGACTAAAAATAAAATCTTGATTAAACTTCCTGTGAAAAATTCTGTCTAATTTAATATCATACTAGAATATTTGATCACAGATATTGATAGAAGACATAAAATACTGCAATAAAGCATTTAATACTTTTTAAAGGCAGACTGACACATGCAGCACTTCATTTGGATATGTCTGGAGTCTTGGAGGCTTGACTGCCCTACTTTGTCCTACAAATGGACCCTTAGAACTTGTTTGGAGGTTCTATCATGAAAACATGGCTACTGTATACCATTGACCAAAAAATGGTCCTCTTCTATCAGGGAAGATCTTCCTCTTCCACCCAGTGCAAAACTTTGGGAGAGACACACACAGAGGTGTGAGAGAAGAAGGGGACACCCACTTAGCCAGCCCAATCAGCTGATTCAACCCTGGTGATCAATGGGGTGACACATGTCACAGCCAAACAACCTCACTTCTACATTCAACATCCTTAATGCCATATATTTACCATTCATGCTATATTTTATACTAAAAAGTGTATACTTTAAAATTCATATAAAAGAAAACTTATTATACAAAACCATCTTTCCTCAAATTATAGTTCTATGAAAAATTGTGTAATTCCTTAAATTATAGTTATATTAAAAATTGTGTAAAAAGTTGTTTAAATTCTTTCCCTACAGCTCTCTTTGTTTATTGAGGCATCAGAGCACTTAACATAGACCTTTATGCATACTGAAAACTCAATAAACATAGGTTAAAAGATGAATATATTTTGTCATGACTACGTTTATGTGATGGGTCATGCCATTTGTACCCATGTGTTCTAGAACTTTTTGAAAATTATTTCTTGCACCATGCACATTCCTTGATATCATCAACTGACACTGTACATTTTGTAATTTTCATATGGAGATGCTTCTTATTTCCTCACCTAAGTTAAACTTTCTTTGTGATGGTGTCTCCAAATAAGCTCACCCAATTATGTTAACGCTTCTACTTCATATAACATATTGCATACTATTAATGTCCACAGAATACTGTTATTATTAGCATTGGTGCTATTAACTAGATTAGTACCCCTATTACTAAATACTAAGTAGTATTAATACCATGTGTGTATGTGTGTAAATCCTCACCAAAGATGGAAGCTGTGATATCTACTCATTCATTTTTTAAGATTTTATTGATTTATTCATGAGAGACACAGAGAAAGAGAGAGGCAGTGACACAGGTAGAGGGAGAAGCAGGCTCCATAACAGGAGCCTGACATGGGACTGGATCCCGAGTCTCCAGGATCACACCCTGGGCTGAAGGTGACTCTAAACCACTGAACCACCCGGGCTGTCCATGTTTTTTTGTTTTGTTTTGTGTTTAATGCTACTCAATTTTATGTTCTACAATGGCTAGATATTCACTAACAGCTACCATAGCAAAAGTTTCAATTCAGTTATGTAAAGTTTAACATGAAAGGAGATGATTTAGAAGAAGGGTCATAATAATGCAAGAACAAACCCATCAAACACAGCCCTATTTCCTATGCATCATTCTTCGAGAGATTTGGTTTTGTTTTGCTTTCCTCCTCAGAATTTTGCTGAAATTTCTAATCATTCATTACCTTTATTTCTACAGTTGCCTTTTGAGTCAAATAGCGTATTTCGAAGAATACTATTCCACCAGCATGTGAACAAATAATAACATCATGATATAATCATACTCTTGAGCACATGACTTAACTTATTTAATGTGATGTATGCCAAAATAATTTGCTCATATAACCATTTCTGATTCTTCAGAACCCATGTTTTGAGTAACATATTTGAGAAACTATAGGTATACAACTCAAATCCATTTCCTGCATTATGGTACATGGATGAAGAACATTCTGCTGAATATAATAGAATTACATTAAATTAGGCCTTTCCAAGACCACAAAACCTTCAACTTATGCAAAAACACCTTTCAGCAAATTATTCCATAAGACAGGGAAAATTTCAAGGTAATTCGGTGCATAAATAAATACCAGAGAGTGAAAGCTTGAAGTGGACAAGACCTTTCTCAATGATAAAGTGCATGAAATTTCTAATACTATGTATGTAACATCCTAATTCACTTCCTTCTCAAAACATATAAAACATTTAAGTAGGTAAGGAGATTGAATTAGAGAAAAAAAATGCAAGTCCAGAGTAAAACTACACATCTTATAATGAATGAGGCAGTCATTTTTGTACAAGTATAGAATCATACCATTTTCATGGTATGTTTATCGTGGTAAATTCTCTGCAAACTAAAAAACAGTAACAAAACAATAATAATTGTTTTCTCACCATATGTGTAAGACTATTCCTAAATGTATAAGTTAGCAAGGATATTCTATGTGTGGAATGATGAGAATTAGAAAAATTAACACAATCATAAGTTTTAAAGGATTCACTCCGGCTGCTGTGGGAAAACTATCAGGAGTCAGTTGTGTGAGAGTTTGAAGCATACAATGAGTTAGAAGCTAAGCAGCTCTCCATGGGAGATTTCATATTTGCTTTTACTAAGATATTAGATGTACAGGAAAACAAAAATAAAAACATGTAAGCACACATGGGCTTTATTTTAAGAAAAGTCACCAGTATTTTTTGATGGATTGGATAAATAAAGTGAAAACATGAGTTCAACATGATCATTCTAAAGCTTTTCACATGAACAACTGGGTGAAAAGAAATGACAGTTACTTAAATGAGGCAGTCTAGGGAAGCAATAGCTTTTGGAGATTAAAGAATCAATTACATATAATTTTATTTATTAATTTGAGAGAAAGAGAGAGAGAGAGTGTGTGTGTGTGTGCACAAGTAGGGGCATGGAGGGACAGAGGGAGAAGGAGAAGAAGACTTTCTGCTGAGCAGGGGCTCAATCCCAGGACCCTGGGATCACGACCTGAGCCGAAGGCTGACACTTAACCCTTAACCGATTGAGCCACCCAGGTACCTCAAATCGAGAACATTTTTAGCATGTTTTAAACATATTATGTTGAAGATACCTTTAGGAATCATAGTCAATCAAACACTAGATTTATAGCATATGATAAAGGTGAAAATATCATTATAGTTTTTAAAAGAAATTTCACAAATATGGATTTAAGGAATTAGTTCTAAACTCAGATATAAATAGGAAAGCTAATATTTCCTTACAAAAGAAAGGAAGATGTTAGTAAAAAAAAATTGATATGCAATAACAACTGGAGTAATTTGTTCAGTCACTCCATACATGTGGCTACTATGGCCTATGTATTATATTAACTCTTAGTAATTCTAATATAGGCAACACTGATCAAGAATTTCCCCTTAGATATCAGAATCTAGCGATAAAAACAAAAATTTATTATATTCCTTGATAAAAACAGGCAAGGATTTATAAGAAAGAATAATAATGAGAACACCCCCTTCTCATGGTGGAAGGAGAATAATTTGGAGGTGACCCCATCATGTAGGAGGGAAGAGTAGAAGGCAAAGACTCTGGGAGGATTTCATGGGGCAAAACAAAATTTTATCACTCAAAAAATGTAGTGCTGAAGTGGCATGCATTTAGTTTTGCTAAAATGTTCTGATTTGAAGCTAGGTAGTAAAATGCTTAAAGGTAGATTCACAAGAGAAAGAATTAAGAGGATATGTGGTAAATGTGGGAAGAGAATGGAAGTGGAGAGGCTACGGCTGCAATTTTGCCAGAAGTGCAACATGCTCCTTACTTCCTTAGGGTGAAAATAGAATGTTCGTTTTAGTACTCATTGTAGAGTTAAAACCCAAAATATGACAGAGGCCCCTTAATATTTCTTTTTAAAAGTGTATTCCCTTGGTCCTTGAAACCCTGCTATAAAATTACTAATTAATATTTGGCAAAGAATTTGGAAAGGTGTATATTCCCAGACATGCCATAAAACATCTTGGTTAGAATGTAAAATCAAGGCTACAGTACACCCATTAAAAGGATTTATAACTGCGTTTTAACTTAGAGTGGAGATGGAAAGAACACCAGACAGCTGTTAAGGGGTTGAGAGCAGAAAATATGCTCCACTATTCATCAAAAAAGAAGGCGCTAGGGGTATAGAATTTGTTTTAAGTTGCTGGAAGATGTTAAGTATTAAACAAGCTTAGAATTGATATTTTGAAATTGGAACATAATTTGTGATTCAACAGATAATCTAATATGGTGAAACACCAAGGAATATTTGTAATAGAGATGTTTACTTATGAAACAATGATAGAATTATATTTGATATTTTAATATATTACACTAAATTGGGAAAGAGGAGAGTTACTCCCCCAAAAGAAGAATTTTAAAACAGAAAGGCATCATTGAAATGAGGATAGACAGGTACAGCTTGGAGCCTTTGATACATAATTTAAGTGTCATTTTTCAACTCCAATGGTTGCTCATCAAAAGAATTAAGTGTCGTTTTTCGACTCCAATGGTTGCTTATCAAAAGAATTGCTTGGTTTAGGAATAAAGATACGTTACAGAGCATCAAAAATATAATAAATTTTACTCAGGAACTTGTCATTTATAGATACAAAAAAGTTAGCATAAATGTTTTTGCAGAATTAATATATTTTATACACACAAAAATAGAAGTATATGCCATGGTTGAATTTCATACAAGTTATCTTTCTGTGTCATCTAAAATATTATGTGTTACCAGATTTCAAAGATTAGCATTAATTGAGAAAAGTTGAGAATTTTAAAATACATAGTTTTTAACACTTCAAATTCTAGAATTAGGTAGAAAATACCTTTTTGCAAGGAACTGACCAAATTATGAGCTTCTGTGAAGGAATTTTCATACTACTACTACTACTACTACTATTACCATAGACATTAATACTATTACTGCTACTCCCACCACTATTAATATTATTACGTCCATTAAAGATAGCAACTATAATAGCAAACATCTCTTGTGTTCACTGTATTTTCGATACTATGATGAAAATTTTAAGTATGCTATTTTTTATAAAAAATTCATTATCAGGTGGAGATTATTATTATTTTCATTGTATAGGTAAAGAAATGTGCCCAATCATTTGACTAGTAAAGACCAAAGCCTGTATCTAAACCCAAAAGTTTCTTTTATCATAGTCTAAGCATACTCTCCACTACAAGACTGACCTTTCATTCATAGGCCACTGTTGAGAGGATGTATACCACATTTTCCTAATGCAAATCAAAACACAAGGAGAAAACGGAAGAGGTCACATCAAAGTATTGAGAAGTATTTTGAAGTTTTTGCATTTAGGTAAATTTTGCTAAAAGATTTCTTTTAATAATCAGTTAATATACATTTCAAAAAAGAAAAACATTGTTCTCTTAGTATTAAAATGCCAAGAACTGCTGAATATAAGGCTAATCAATACACTTAGACCCAACTGCCAAACTTTATAACGTTTGTTTAAATAGTTCAACTCATTATATAGAGAGCATCAAACCAGACTCTGTTGAGCTATCCCACTGATTTAGACAGTTATCCGTAATGAAGCAGTAATATGGGATTATGACAGGCAAGGTATTTTGAGATTTCTGACAAATTCTCATGAGGATTAAGACCCTATTAATCAAACATAACAAAAATTCTAGAATATCAAAGGTGAATGGCATTTCCAAGTGAAAGAATGTCCCACATAATTCTACAGAGCTTTGTCACATATACTTTGAGAGGATTCCAGAGTCACATATGTTAATTGGTTACTATAAAGGCAGTGGAGACTTGCTTCTTTTACAAAAGAATATTTCATTGGAAGTCAGTCCTTCAAACACTCACTGTAAATTATCTGTGGCCAAAGCCACAATAGTTTTTCACCCACTCATGTCATATCCCTGAAAGTTATAGTCATTCCTCAAGTGATATAGTTACTAGGAATGCACATTTATTTGTTAAAAAAAATGGATAAATCACATATAGCTGACACACATTTTAACAACATTCTAGCTCATTAAGTATCTTTAACAAAGATAAATGGCATTGAGGTTTAAAGGTGTGTAAATTTTAAAAATATGTTTCTCTTTATGGATAGTTAAAATTAATTATAAGAAGAAATAAATGTAATGGGAGAGAGAAAGGATACGAGGAATGAGAGAAGGAGAGGGGACAGAAGAAAAGAAAGAAGGAGGGAAAAAGGGAAGGAAAGAACTGAAGGAAGGAAAGAAGAGAGGGAGGGAAGGAGGAAGAAAAAAAGACAGAGAACTTGAGATTCTAGTGAGTTTCCAGATGCCCTAGTCTTTATACTCTTCAATGGACTAAAGTCAGGTCAAGGCAAAGACTAATAGGCAATTAGCACATGCTTTTTAAAAAGCTAAAATTCAAATCTATATTTTACTAAAATCAGTATAAAAATCCAATAAAATAAAAAAAGACATTGGAATATCTATTTATGGGACTATACTTCCCTGACTAACTTAAATGTTTTACCTATTAATTATTTCCCACATTTTTTAATTGTTACCATTATTAATTTTTTTAAAGGAATCTCTATGCCCAGCATGGGGCTTGAACTCACAAGCCTGAGATAAGTCACATGCTTCACCAACTGAGCCAGCCAGGTACCCCCCACATATCTTTTTTAATTAACTGCAGTTAATGTTGACATTTCCGGGTATTTACCTTTTATTCTTCCATAGTGTTTAGTAAGAGGTCTTGCTATTAAAAACAAAACAAAGATTCTCAATATATTTATTAATTTGATCATTCAAAATTAAATAAAAAGATTTTGTACTTTAAGTAGGCAATCCTCTAGAATGTTCTATTTCTGTTTAATTGTGTTAGTCTTTAAAGACATTATAAATCTAGTTTCTTGCAGGTTGAACCATCTGTTAATGGGTCTCAGATTAAGCTAGGAATTTCCTTCATAGGTAAGGGATCACAGGATGCAACAGGATACAACACAGTAGGTATTTAATAAAAGCTGAAAGATTATATCTCACTTGTAGAGATTGGCATGTTATGTCTTCAATCTGTTTCCTCTTCAATAGTAATAAAAATTCTGGAGAGTTCTGATTTTTCAGTATTAAAGGATACACTTCATACTTTCTCTTGCAGTAAGTATGATGATGTCACTATGTAACAGTGTTTGGTGGAACCTTACAGGCATATCTATTAGAAAACAGCTAAGAGGGAGTATGTGCCTGGGAGGCTCAGTCCTTAAGTGAGTGACTCTTGATTTCAGCTTAGGTCATGATCCTGGGGCATATTGAGCCCCGTGTTGGGCTCCATGTTTATCATAGCTCCCTAGTCAGGACCTGCATTTGAAACTCACTGCTCAATTATATCTATGTTCTCCCATTTACCATCATATGTATCTTCTGAAATATTTTAGACACCATTAATCATCATATTTTCTATTAGAAACATAACATTAATAATAGTCAACATTGTGAACTGTTTACATGCAGATCTACCTGAATTAATGTTACCTAGCTTCATCTTCACAAATACCCAATAAAGTATCATTATTATATCCTTGATGAAATATTCTTAAAAAAACGTTAAATGACTTCCTAAAGATCACATACTCCTTGGAATTAGCAAAACAATGATCGATTAATTAAGTCAGCCTCTCTTTCCAAAAATTTAGATTCAACAGAAAATGTCTCTGGTATTATTTACATCATATGGGATATGATTTTAAGCCAAGGCAGTGGCAACAGAATTAGATATGAGAAAGTTTTTTGACTCTTAAGTGATTTACTGAGTGACTAAGTTCCTTCAGATTTATGATGATAAAAACATGTTTGGTACGTACAAGGGAGCAAATGATGAATTGTGAGACTCATAAAAGATAGCCCTTAGCAGGTGAAGCTGATTATTATTCAAGGGGATAAAACATGACACATCTTTTGAGCTATATATGTTGAAGTCTGAGCATGTAACATTCCGATGCTATGGCATTCATCTATGCTGTATAGCTGGATTCTTTTCTTACTTTGATTAATATTGTTAAAATTATGATTAAATAGATAATGCAATGTAGTCTAAAAAAATACTGCCTGATTTGTTCTTAAGTTGCTCGTATCTTCGTAACAAAAACTGATGCTTGACCTGGACTTTGTGTTAGTTGTTAGCAGCAATGAAGATTGTCATCATCTGGCATTCCACATTTCCCCAAGTAATCAGACTTACTGTTTTTAGTACATTCATTTTTTTAATGTGGTAGGTAGTGCAGGATCCATCTTTCCTTTCTTATTTTTTTTAACTGACACGCGTGGTATGAACATGTATACTCTGAGGCAGAGACTGAAGGGTTGAAGGGACTAAAGTTAATTTAATTGCAGTATGGACTATGAAATCCTTAAGAGAAACAACATAAAATTAAAATTTTAATTTTAAGTATATAGGGACTTGAAAGAAGTCTGTGTAAGTTAGGAGCCCGGAAGCTTGAGCTTCATTAGTTCCATAGTAAACCCGCTTCATTGGAACAATATACTTAGATACATCATATACACAGCATATATACATCTTATTAATAATAATGGATTCTTTCTAATAATATGGCTTCTGACACAATCTGTGAAGATATCAAACTCCACATTTTTTTCATTTTATCTCTTCTAATCATTCTTTATATTTACATACAAATGTATTTATTTGTCTCCTAAAATTATTTAACATAATAATTTACTATACCAGCCATTGTTCTAAGCATTTTTATATCCATCAATTACATTGTGAAACAGTTCTACCACCTATATAATAAATATTAACAAATAGATTAATTTAATTATAAATTATAAAATGAGAAAAGATGAATTTAAAAAGGACATCTAAGATGTGATGCAATTTAAAACCAAGTTAAGAGATAAAGCATTATGTTAAGTTTCAGAAACAAGATACCCCTTTCGTGTAACAAAGATCAAAATTTGGTAAGGAACACAGACATCTAAAAGAGGAAAGAACTTAAAGAAAATATATTTTTTTTTCCATAGTGGGGGAAATAAAAGGAAGAGAAAGTGATTACAAGTCACAATAGAAATAAATGTACTATTACATATTTTGAGGGTTTTGTCAGTGCATTTTGACACTGATTTGCAGATATATTTTAACAGGGCATATAATATAAATAAAAACATAATCCTGTCGTATCATGCTTATCAACACTGATTGGTATTATTCCTCCTCCCCCCACCCCCCGCACACAAAGGCAATCTGATAGGTAAAAAGTAAAAAGTAGCTTCTCATTTTTATTTCAATTATTATTTTTAGCTTTAATTTTGTATAAATTCGAAAATTTTCACATTGATTTGTAAATTAAGTATCTTCCCTTAGATGTTAACTTTTCACTATTCTTTCTCTGTGTTCTGGGAGGTATAAGATGTTTTCTTAATTATTTGTTAAAATAACAAAAGTCACAAATATTCCATTTATTTTCCCTTTCCCTTTGTAATCGTTTGACTCTTCTATTTGCAGTATTTTATGGAACATGTTTTTTTTTTTTAATGTTACATAGATGGATCTTTTAGTATTTACACTATAATTTGTAAATTGAATATAATGCTTAAAGAGAATATGTGAATATTTAATGTTAATATTTGCTAACATTTCATTTCATACTTCTATTTTTTAAAAAGATTTTATTTATTTGATATACAGAGAGCTTGCACAAGCAAGGGGAGCTGCAGAGGCGGAAGGAGAAGCCTGATGTGGGGCTAGATCCCAGGACCCCAGGATCATGACCTGAGTTGAAGGCAGATGCTTAACCTACTGAGCCACTTAGGTGCCTCTCATTCAATACTTTTAGAAGTTGTTTTTACATTTAATAAATACAGAATCTATTTACCAGTGGTTGAATTAGGTTATAATTTCATTTTTCTTCAAACGTATTCAGTTGTGTACAAAATAAAATTATGTTATGTTTAGATATATTTTACATATAAATGCATACATGCACTTAATTATACACTTGTTTAAGCTTCAATTATCGTACTATAAACTATCAATCTATAGATATTCCCTAATCATTACCATTATAATTAATATTAACATCATATAGCAAGTGACCACACAACACACACAAACACACATGCTTTATTTGTCCCACAACATGTGGCTTATTATTAGTCTAATACTTTCAGTTGAATTAGTTTTAACTCTTTTGTGACTAGAGAAGCAGGATTTTGCATTTCGGAAGCTCGAGTTCCTAAAGAATGTGGATAAATGAAATTAATAAAATGGTACCAGGATGAATACATTGTTGCCTGCTGAACTAATAAATTAACTGGGTCGTGTTATAATATACTGTGCTTTTCATGCAACCAAGATCCTAATAAGGGGGTTGTTTTCAAGAAGTGATATAACCTCACATAAGTGGGTTGTCTATGGAAGTGCAAATAATAGATTCTTTGAAAGGTAATATCAAATCTGAGAATGAAGTTTCTCATTTGCCTGCTGAAGTATCCATTCTTACCTTTGGAATCAGATAATGGTCACTGTTCTTAGGGAGCATGGATTTCAAATAACTATTTTCATTTTCTGAAATTCACATCCTACATGTGCTTGGTTGTATTCAGGTAACTAGGTCCATTCCACTGGGTCCAGGAGTGTCGATTCTCAAAAATTCAAAACTCCAAGTGAACCTTAGAATACAAAGGTCAAATTCTAGTAGAGAATCCTGTTGGGAGTTTGATTAAAATTGCATTAAATTAAAAGATTTAGTTTAGAAGAAGTAAAATATTTATGAGATCATTTTTCTTTCCATGTATTTTGACCTGCCTTTATGTTCTTCGTTCAAGTGAAGTTATAGCATCCATGTGGGTCTATCCTTACATTTCTTATAAAAATTTTAAAAATAACTTAATAATTTTGCTTTATTGACAAAACATTTTTCTGACATGTTTTCCTATATAAAAATGCTTATGATTTATATATACATATATATTATGCTTATATATTAATATTTTTAAGATATTTTAACATGTATATGTAAATATTACGTATATGTAAATATATGTACTTTTTAATATATACATATATAAAACTTTATTTTAATAATAGGTTGACAAATATAAAAAATGCCAATTTTTGATCTGTACAATTTGATAATTAGAGGTTTTTTGTTTGTTTTACATGGCTTGTACTTCCGAATAATGAAAATTGAGATTTGTGATTCTTGGGGAAATGTTAGAACACTACATGAAAAAGAGAATCTGGGGATGCCTGAGTGGCTCAGTGGTTGAGCGTCTGCTTTTGGCTCAAGTCATGATCCTGGGGACCTGGGATCAAGTCCCACATCAGACTCCCCACAGGGAGCCTGCTTCTCCCTCTGCCTATGTCTGCCTATCTCTTTCTGTCTCTTATGAATAAATAAATAACAACTTTAAAAAAAATAAAGAAAGACAATCTGCCATGAACCCAGAGCATCCCTGCATAACCGTATGCCAAAACTGCAAGGTTTGAACATTTTTGTGCCTGGGCTATTAATCAAGAATGTGCTTGCAGTGACCAACTTTGAGGGATGAGGTAATGTCACCCTCTGGGACTAAGAAGAGAATTCCTTACTGCTATCTCTGAAAGAGTGGACTTCCTAGGTCAATACTCCTTAGCTTTGATGCACACCCACTGTATGTGCAATATCCATCTAGCACCCCATTCTCCACATTGCTTCCACGGGACTTGATGAGAATGGGAATTGATGTGCTTGCTGATAGTCATGCTATCTCTTGTGCTATCCTTTGACTCTGATCTGGGAGTTTCATGTCTCCTGCCTAATACTGAAATAGCAATAAGCTAACATTCTAGATTGGAAGTAGGATAAAATTGAATCTTAGACCCAACAATTTGGGTTATGAATATGGGAAGATGATGATTATGGGATGTTTAAAATGGCTTTAAACAAGGAGATGACCAAGGGCCCTACCATTTGGATTTGGAGATATGGGCACATTCCCTGGGACTGGGTAGTAAATGCTCTTGCCCAAGTGATGTGCTGACAAATGTAAGGATCTCTTGATACCCCATGTGTTAATGAAGCTGAACAATGAGAGGTAAAATTGAAACAAACCCATGAACAATAATTTGGTTTTTGCTTATTCTCCTTTGGATAGTAGAAGGGAGGAATGCTGTGATGACAATGCAAAAGCAAGTCCTACAGCCATAGCTGGAAGGCAATGTTGTTTGTCACTGTGCAGTTCCCAGAGTTGAAATCAAGGGCATAAGCAATAAGGGCTTTCTTATTCAATATAGAGCTTGGGGTGAGCCAAAAACATTAGAAATTTGTTTGGTTGAGCAACAAACATGTGGACAGCCAAATGCAAAAATGAATCAAACTTTTGCTTACTAACATGGAGCTGTTCTCCACTGCTGGGTAATCAGCAATGAGGCAGAGCCATAGAGGCATGTGCAGGGCAGAAAGAATAAGGCCATTTTGTCTAGGAGCTTGCCAGATATTGTCAGTATACAGAGGAAGAATTGACACTCTCCCATGTGCCCTGAGTTTGGAGCTAAACATAACGGAGAAAAAATCCTCCCTACTGATCCTGCCTATTCCCACAGCTAGCCTTCCCCCTTCTCCCTGCACTCCATGCATCACAGACCCAAATTATCTGTGTACCTGGTCCTATAGAGAGAACAAGCTCCTGAATTCAGCTAATTAGATTTGGGAAGAGTTCTTGGTACGGGTGGGAAACTAACTTGACCTCAGACGTGAGACCCTCTGGGCCAATTCACCATATTTTTTGTGTGCCTTCCACTTCTGAATGTATAATTAATGCTGATGTTTAATGTGCATGTGCTGTGAATGCCCAGCCGTATCAGAAGAAATTCGCCAATTCAGGGACAGCCACATATAGAGAGATAATTCCTGTGTCCTGCTATGGGGTCTAACAGAAGCAAAACTAGAAATTCAGAAGGCGGAATCACCTTATTAGTTAAATATTTGATTGTCAACAGTACTCAGAGGGACCATTTCCCAGTATAGTAGCACCATCTGTCTCATGTAACCTCTGAGTAAACCTTTAGAAATCAAAGACAAAAATTAACCCAGCTACTAAGTTCTTATGGAGACCAAATGTTTGACCCATGATGATTTTGATTCTCTAGCTTGACATCAGCATTTTGGAGATCTTCAACTCAGACTCAATGACTAACAAGGAAGGGACCTAAGAGGCCTCACTCTTCATATGAAAATGGTGCATGTTGAAACTGTAGCTGGCCTGCTGTTGCATGAGAAAGTGGTGCTGCACCAGCAAGGAATACTTCACTTTCCCCTCCACCACTTGAAGCAAAGCCAATTGCTCCATGAAGCCCTTGATTTACAAAGACCTCCCTAAATTTCTGGCATGGTTCATTCATGGTCTGGCCAAGTGAAAATCTAATGGTGTTTATCAGAAACCAGGCATCATCCAACATGAGTGGCAACACTGGAAAAACAAGAGGAACATCATAGACTTCTCATTTTGGTTTGGCTGCAAACTGCAGAAACAAATCACAGCTGCTTATTAGACTGGGGCATATTCATGCCATTTTATGTTTATTTTATGCATCTTATCAAATCCAGGATGCTGGCATTATTGAATGCTAGAATGGACTTTAAAAAGTCTACTCTTGGGCATCCTGGGTGGCTCAGTGGTTTAGCGCCGCCTTCAGCACAGGGCAAGATCCTGGGAACCCAGGATCAAGTCCCACGTCAGGCTCCCTGCATAGAGCCTGCTTCTCCCTCTGCCTGTGTCTCTGCTTCTCTCTCTCTCTCTCTCTGGCTCTCATGAATAAATAAATAAGATATTAAAAAATAATAAATAAATAAATAAATAAATAAATAAATAAATAAATAATAGTCTACTCTACATCCCTCAATTTTTCTGATCCAGATAATTCAGAAAGGTAGTTTGAGCGGTGAATATGGTTATCCCCAGAAAGGTTTCATTTTCTCTTCCCACCTCCTGGGTAATTATCAGGATAAGAAGTGTATATAAGTCTATCTATATATATATTTATATATACATATATGAATAATTTACATATATATATATGAGAAATTTATAGTTTCACCTAGTCCATTCCTGGGCATAATGATTCTGTATTTTTCCTTACTGAAACCCCAGGCCAGCCTGGTTGGTATACCCTTTAGGTACCAACCCAGTCAAAGGAAGAAATAGGACATTCAAACTCAATTCTGGCTCAGCCACATAGATTATCGTGTTGGACTGACATAACTTACATCATGAAGACACTGACACCTTGGCTGAATATACTGTTCATTGAGTCTCCCTAGAGTGGCCCTCATGGGCAAAAGTGATGCACATAATGGGTCTTTGAAAAAATTAGTTATTGTAATAGTACACATTAACTTTGTGTTTGTTCGGAAAGAGCAATGACATTGACACACAGGGAGGGAATACCTTAGAGTAGCCAATTTGGGGATGGGGTACCATTTATATATCTTTGTCTCTGAGATCTAGCATCACAGCCTTGAGAAACAATCACAGTCTTCTTAAGTAAAGCAGCAGCTGCAGTTGACAATCTGAACTTTTATGTGGTTTGTCATTCCTGTCTATGTGCTACAAAGAAAAATTTATATGGACATGGCTGGTCCAGGACTATTAAGATATTCTTAACACCATCAATGGCAGCTCCTGACATGCAGTCCACCTCTCTTTTCACCGCTGTATGTTTACCAACAGGCCAGCAGCCAGTACAACATTTTTTTCATTCTGACTCTTACAACTTCGTATTCTTTTGCTGATACCCAAGTGGCCTTGGGTTATGCTATGGATGGTGACTGAGGTAGTAAATACTTGATAACACTGCCTACCCTAAACAATGTAATGGTGATCCAAGTTGAGTTTAACAATAAATTGCTAACTGGTAAGAGTTGTGACTTTCAGGTTAAATGTTTGTATTTGTGGGAAGTGAGTCTCAGAATGTCCTCCAGTGAGGATGGGAATTGGTTTTTGGCAGATCTATTGGCCCCTGGGATTAACAGGTAATGACACCAAAAATCAGTAGATGAACATTATCTCTCCTGTATGTGTAATAATGGATTATGGACCAATCTTAAAATACATCTTGTCTGTCTGAAGTAAGACCAATTGGTTCTCCCTGAGGCATGTTCACAGTTGCCTATTCTGCAACCCGGGGAGCATGGTTGAGGTCACTATCATGGTTTGATCCCATTATTCTGCTTGGAGCTCTGTTGAAAGTTACAGGCAGTATGAGAAAATTAAAGATGGTATGAAATAAATTGAACATATTTGATCATAGCCTCTGTCATTTAGATTAATCAGAGTAGACAACAGAGTAGCACATTTATGTGAAAATTAAGTTCGTTCAAGAAACTGTAGAACCAAGAGTGAATTGTTGAGAGAGGCAAACCTGCCATGGTTCCAGAGCATCCCTGCATACTTTTGCTGGGTGTATCAAGAACACAGGCCCTGGTAACTCTTTACCTGGGACACTTCCAAAGCTTTGTTTAAAACAGCAATCTTGAGGGATAGGTAACACTATCCTTTGGGACAAACAGTAGGCTTACTTCCTGCTTCCTATGACAAAAGTGGATTGCCTAAGCTTAATGCTTCTCATCTGTGATGCAAATCCACTGCATGGGCGGTAACCATCTGTGCCTCTCCACATCATGCCTGTGGAATGTGGGTATTTGGGGGATCAATACACATCTTATATTCATGCTGCTTATGTGGCACAATAAATGAGTAATAACCAACAATAAATAATAAATACAATCTTTTGTCTCCTACCCAGGGGTCGCACATTTTCGGCAAGCATCCACGAGACAGTAACAGGCTTTCAAGTAGGTAACTAAATCCCAGACATAACTACATACTCTTACGGAAATTCACAGCATGCATTATTAACCTTACATCTCTAAGGAATCTGGTCAAGAAACCTTTCTAAATATTTTAACATGTGTTTTCAAACACTCACATATGACATACTTTTGGAATACACTGCTATAGGGTTCATTTTTTTGTACCTTTAAATGTTTGATACATTCTAACATTTCTTCATTATTAGACATAACCTTTTTTGCTTCATTAATGAAAATGGAATATAGTTTACTACTTCATGGTCTCAATGAGAGCCCTTCCCAACTTCCTTCTTTCTCCCATAAAGGAACTTGCTCTTTTGGTACACAACTTGTTGTCCAGACTTGCCTATTTTATGTCCTGGATTGCAATTCCTCTATGATTCCTGAATAAACTCATTTTACTGATAAACTAACTTTAGGCTATTTTTACTATTCAAGTTGACAGTATCATGTACTTTTGATATTATCATTTTTAAAACTCTTATAATTAATTCATTCAACTTTAGCCAGCTTGACCATACTTAAAATCCCTTTTCAAATCCACTTTCCATTAACATTCTACACCTTTTTAGATATTCTTTCAGATTTGTCCTATGTTTTTCCCTTTTCCCATTCTGGAATAACCAGTCTTACATTAGAACAAATAACTTTTTTACTCTCAACAAAAAATATATCTCTATTCCTCATACTTTCTCTTAATAAAAATACATATCCTATTCTTTTTGTCTATGGATTTTTTTTATTATTTCAGATAGTTCAAATTACATAGATTAGAATTTTTTAACCTTTAAAAACCTTAATTTCTAGTAAAAAGTAAACAACTGTGGACTATCTCTCACACCATCATTCTGTGGGTTGGCGGGCTTATACATATATTTCATAATTTCTAACCATATTCTTCCTAATTGTAAATTCTTTTTTTAATGTAGCATAAAACGTTTTTGCTAATAGACACAAATTATCTTAAGGTTCTCAGTAATAAGAAGCTAATAGTAGATAAAACTATGTTCAGTAATTACTGTTTCAGTATTTTATTTATCTGGATAAAAGACCTCAAATTTCAAGGATTCCATTGTTTAATCAAATTTAGCAAAACCCTGAGGTTTTAAGTTACCAGAAAGATTTGGAAATTATTTAAATTGATAATCCAAAAATATAATCATTGCTGAAAAGTTCACCTAAAAACTTGTATCTCACTTACATCTAATGGAAAATAGCACTAGTACTGACTCAGGTACTCATATAGGTAGAGGAGAACACAAAGGAACAATAAGAGTCACATCAGTCTTATAATCTTCTATTTTAGGTATAATAGCAGATAGATATAATAGTATATCTTTAATCTCATTAATCTTTTGAAATGAATCTGTCAATTAAGCTACTTTGGAATTTTGAAGCTTTTTGGAGACATCTGCATATCAATTAAAATAGGTATTCTGTTTTGTTTGATTTGAGAGCCCTTGCTTTCAAGTGCATTTCTTTTTTTTTTTTTTAAGATTTTATTTATTCATTCATGAAAGACAGAGAGAGAGAGAGAGAGAGAGGCAGAGACACAGGCAGAGGGAAAAGCAGGCTCCACACAGGGAGCCTGAGGTGGGACTCGATCCTGGGTCCCCAGGATCATGCCCTGGGCTGCAGGCGGCACTAAACCACTGAGCCACCCAGGCTGCCCTCAAGTGCATTTCTTAAATCATCTTATTTCCTTAAAATGTTGCTCTTAATGGCAGTTGTAATTCCCCTGAGGGAGAGCAGTAGTTTGGTAGGACTCTAGCCACAAATGGAGTTCAATGTACATTTCTGTCCAGTCATACCTAACTGTAAATGAAATACACCCACATTTCTGTCTGGCCATATTTTGGAGCCCCCAACCTGAGAGTTACCAAGCCACATTCTCAAGATACAAAACAAGTTCTATGTACTAAAATCTTGCCATTTTTGTAGATATCTACACCTTACAGGACTATAGTTTTCAGACATAAAATAAGTAAGTGTACTGGAAAGGGGAAAGTGGCATATTCAACCTTTTGGAACTTAAAGATCCAATTTTATTTTTAACTAAGCCTTAGGTTTCTCAGAGCCAAATTTATATCTAAGAGAGACTGCCACTGGATGGGGGGGGGGGTTATATAATGTTTTACAGTACACCTCATGACACAGACATTTTCTTCAGACTGGCAGGTGATATGGTGTCAATCTAGACCAATCCATGACCAATTTATCCTAACATAAAAGTCTTAAAAAGTTAGGTGGCAAATGCTGTAAAAGCTTTTCAGTGCTTGACCCAAACCCACCAATTTTGCAGCATTTGGCTTCCAAAATTCCCATCAGCAAGAGCTTTTACCTATATGAAATAAGACAAGTATGTGCACATTACCACACCAGCAGTAACCAGAGAGATATTACTGTGGACTGGCCAATCAAAGGCCTTATCTGCAGCACCAGCAATTCGCAATATATAGAACTGGTGACTGGGGAAAAGAACAGAACTAATAGACACAACAAATCGGGGCTAAAGACTGGGACAAACTGCTTATTCAATCTTAAAACAAATCTTTATCCATCTATGGTATCATACAGACCGATTCTAGCTTAAGTTGTACCCAGTCCGACCATGGACCCAGTGGGATTCTAAAGCGGACCGAGTCTTAGCTAGCAGGCATCAGCAGTTCTCAAAGTGAAATATGGTGGGACATTCCAAACAAAAGAGGAATTATAGACTGAATCAAGGGCTAGAGACTTGAGTTATGGATGGAAAAAGTGTCAGCTCAATCTGACCTGCCATGCCCTAGACTTGAAAGTTAGTTTTATCAGGAGCTCAACTCAGACTGCAGAGCTCAGAACTGAAAGAAACTTACCCATGACCTCAGAAATGGCGGAAATGCCACAAAACTCAAAGGGGTCATAGAAACCATGTCTGCTTCTCCACGAAGCTGTCAAAAATTTCCCTTGATTCTTGACATTTCTTGACATTGTCACCAAATCTGTTTAAAAAAAATCAACTGAGCAAATTTTAAAAATCATGTAGGTTTTGTTTAATGACTCATGAGTTGGGCAGCATACCATCTAGCAAACAGAAAGGGTTCAAAGAAGCTATACAAAGTGGAAGACTTTTATATGCAGAAGGGGATGGGAGGAAGCAGTTACTACCCAACAGTGGATTGTTTGTGTCAAGGTCACCTTATTTGGGGGTACTGGTGGAGTCTATTTGGCAGATTACCTCACTGGTGCTGACAGGTAATTTCAGATTGACATGGTTTAAGATTCCATTCCTGTGAGATGTTGAAATTGTAATTAAGTAAAATATTAAGTCTGTTTGGTGACATGGGTTTAGCACAAGTACTCCATTTGGGGCCTGTTTTTTCTCTCTCTCTCTCTCTTTTTTTTTTTTTTAACAGATTATAATAGATTGTGTATGTTGCTGGGGATATCAGCAAGGAGTTTTTAGGGAGGAATAATAATTCACATTGATAAATAGGGAAGGTAATGAATTTCAGAGAAGTGAAATAATATGTTCATAGGCAGAAATTTGGACAAGCATTCTACATATTTTAGCAATAAGGGGATGCTGCAATTTGAATAGCAAACCATACAAATTAGAGAAATATCAAAAGAAATTAAATGTAAGGTGGTTGCTGACTTTAGTGCTTGACTATGAAACTGGTCCCTGATATCGCTGAACAACTCGTATTATCAGGTGATATATAAGATAATAAGAATAATTTATATAAGAATAATTTATACAAGAATAAAAATTCATTTTATCTAGTGGCTGAGGCTATAGGAAGATATTAAAATGATTGTGATTCTCACTTTGTCAAGTGGTGAAATGTGCATTGCAATTAAAAAAAATAATAATCAGACTCTGGAAGTATATAATTTGTTGTTTTAGATTTTTCCCCCAAAGTCTTTGTTAAACATACAGTGTGAAAGTAGAACTCAGCTAAGTATTTTATATAAATTTTATTATTTGTTCACTATAATAAAACAGCCCTATAAAGTAAATTCTAACTATTATTTTCAAACTATACAAAAGGTAAGTGAGGATTGGAAAATTCACATGGTTATTAATTGACAGAGCAAGGATTAGCAGAGTTTTGAGTCTAACATCCCCACACTAAAATACTTCTCCCAAGTGACTCCCTAGAGCATTTGGGGCTATTAAAAGCTTATGGCTACATGTCTTATATTTATTCATTTTATTATTTTTTTAATGTCTAGCCTCTCATCTAAGGGCAATAAGAATTTTAGTCTTTGAAATGATATTTAAATACAATGACAAATATGAATCCTGGATAACCATACTTATAAAGTGGGCTATTGGTGGAGAGATTTCTAGTAGTGAATTATGAGTCAAAGCTATTCTTGAGACTTATTAACATAAATATAAGTAGAATGGAATAATAATGGAATAATAATGGAAACCACATTCCTATAATTGAAATAATCCATATTCTGTAGTAGTCCAGGTTAATTTGTAAAATTAGTATGAAATGATAAATGAATAGAAAGTTACTGTGCTACTAGACAGTTTAATTTTCTGAGGCAGTGTTCAGTTTAGTGATTCTACCTCACAGTTGCTTTTCTCTAGGTTTTTTCTGGTATTCATATTGCAAAATGAAATGAGTGATATTTAAAAAGCCCAAGTTCTTAGTGTAACATGCTATTCTATGTGGGATGATTCATTCCATTTTATTTCCCATCATATACTTAGAGTGTACATATTCTGCTTTTTGGGTTCTAGGTTTGATGATTTTTATAGCATATTATGTTTTATGGAATTCTTTGCTCTAATAATTTGGACTTTTTCGATGTAAATGATGTCAATACAACATTAATATATGTTTTAATCTAAATAAAACAGCTAATTTAAGATTATTTTATTTTAATCATAAGAATTATTTATGCATGGTCAAATATCTGTCATCTGCCAGCATACAAAAATATGCATTAATAGACATAAAGAATACAGGTTTAAACAGGAGTATCAAGACATACTGGGCAGCCCGGGTGGCTCAGCGGTTTAGTGCCACCTTCAGCCCAGGGTGTGATCCTGGAGACCTGAGATCGAGTCCCACGTCGGGCTCCCTGCATGGGGCCTGCTTCTCCTGCTGCCTGTGTCTCTGCCTCTCTCTCTCTCTCTCTCTTTCTCATGAATAAATAAATAAAATATTTTTAAAAGACATACTATGAGAAAATATTACTACTGATATTATTACTGTATTATAATTATCATCATAAAATATATCCAGGGACGTCAAATATTTATAAAGATATCACCATTGAGCCATTGAAGTAACTTTTTCTTTTTTTTTTTTGAAGTAACTTTTTCTACATGTATACACTCTGTAAAAACTATATTTCCTGATAAAATGTACAATTTATAAATGGATTAATTCACCTACAGGCTGAAAAGTTCCATACTAAGACTTTGATAGTCCTTGTATCCCACTTCATCTCCTTGTATCTCCTGAGAACTCAGTACTTTTTAAGGCAATGGAATCATTTTTAGAGAATGAGAATTTACCTGATATAAATAATCAAAATCATCTACAATTGTGTCACTTTCATAGGATTTATATTGAACATTAAACTGCCTAGTAACCAACTACTCTCTATGTGGGGGTTCTGCAAAGGACAGAAACTCAGCAACTCTCCACCTTCCCCCTGTAGGATCAGTGCTAGCATGATTCACAGGAACCTGCAAAGTTTGGCACACGCAAAGGTGAAGATTGCTTATCTCTAAGGGTTTATGGAAGAGAGGGAACTACTATCTTTCAGCTCTGGGGTTGGAAATTGGGTTTGGTCATTTTTATTTTCATCCTCTGAAGATGTACAGAAAGCCTTCAGGGAAAAAAAAAAAAAGCCACATTGAGCCACCAGTAGCACTTCACAGTGAGTCTGCCCTTTGGCAATGGATGTTAGAACTCCACCCAGGCAGACACCTGAGAATCAGCACAGCAACCCCCACCCCACCCCCTCAAGACCAGCTGGAACAACAAGTGAACACCAAGTTTACGGAGCACACAGGACTGCAAAACTTCAGCACTAGGGGAAAATAATATATAGAATTCAAAAAAATTTTTTCTTGTGATTTGTTTATCTTTCAATTTAAAATTTTCCTTCTTTTCTTACTTGTTTTCAAACTAGTTTCTTATTTTTTTAAAGATTTATTTATTTATTTATTTATTTATTTATTTATTTATTCATTCATTCATTCATTCATTCATTCATGATAGACATAGATTGAGAGAGAGAGAGGCAGAGACACAGGCAGAGGGAGAAGCAGGCTCCATGCAGGGAGCCCGATGTGGGACTCGATCCCAAGACTCCAGGATCACGCCCTGGGCCAAAGGCAGGCGCCAAACCACTGAGCCACCCAAGGATTCCCAGTTTCTTATTTTATTGACTTTGTTTTTAAACCTTCTTAAACTTTCATTTTTTACATTTACATTTTATAGATATGTTCATCATTTTTGACTGTCTTTAACTGTATTCAATTTTATTTTTTGCTTTCCAAGACAAACAGAAACTAAAAGAATTTGTGACCACTAAACCAGTCCTATAAAAAAATATTAAGGGGGATCCTGTAAACAAAGAGAGAGCCCAAGAGCAACATAGACTGGAAAGAAACAGATGCTCTACAGAAACAAGGACTTTACAAGTAATACAATGGCACTAAAATCATATCTGAATATAAATGTGCTAAATGCTTCAATCAGAAGACACAGGGTATCAGATTAGACAAAAAAGCAAGACCTGTCCATATGCTACATGCTATCTACAAGAGACTCATTTTAGACCTAAAGACACTTCCGGATTGAAAACAAGGCGATGGAGAACAATTTATCATGCTAATGGGCCTCAAAAGAAAGCTGGGGTAGCCATCCTCACATAAGACACAGTAGATTTTAAACCAAATACTGTAGTAAGGGATGAAGAGGGACACTATATTCTACTTAAAGTGTCTATCCAACAAGGAGGTATAAAAATTATAAATATTTGTGCTCCTAATGTGGGAGCAGGCAATTATATAAACCAATTAATAACCAAATTAAAGAAACACATTGTTAATAATATAATAGTAGGGGACCCTACTCACAGCAATGGACAGATAATCTAAGCAGAAGATCAAGAAGGAAATAAGGTTTTGAAGGACATACTGGACCAGATGGACTTCACAAATGTATACAGAACATTCCATCCTAAAGAAAAAGAATACAAATTATTCCAGAATGCACATGGAACATTCTCCAGAATAGATCACATACTGGGTCACAAATCAGGTCTCAACTGATACCAAAAGATTGGGATTATTTCCTGCATATTTTCAAACCACAATGCTTTGAAACATGGACTCAATCACAAGAAATTTCGAAGGAACTCGAACATGTGGAGGTTAAAGAGCGTCCTACTAAAGAATGATGAATAGATCAACAAGGAAATTAAAGAAGAATTTAAAAATTTGCAGAAAAAAATGAAAATGAAAACACAACTCTCCAAAAACTTTGGGATACAGCAAAAGTGGTCCTAGGAAGGAATACATGTCACTCTCAAAAAATTAGAAAAGTCTTAAATGTACAAGCTAACTTTACACCTATAGCAGTTGGAGAAAGAACAACAAAGCCTAAACCAAGGAGAAGAGAAATAATAAAGATTAGAGCAGAACTCAATGTAATAGAAACCGGAAGAACAGATCAATGAAACAGAGAGCAATTCTTTGAAAGAATTAATAAGACCCAAAACTCCTATCCAGACATCAAAAAAGCAAAGAGAAAGGACTCAAATCAATAAAATCACAAATGATAGAAGAGATCAAGACCAACACCAAGGAAATACAATTTTAAGGACATATTATGAGCAAATATATGCCAACATACTAGGCAGTCTGGAAGAAATAGATTCATTCCTGGACTTATAAACTACCAAAACTGACACAGGAAGTAGAAAACCTGAACATACCCATAACTAGCAAGGAAGTTGAAACAGTAATAAAAAATCTCCCAACAGGGCAGCCCGGGTGGCTCAGTGGTTTAGCGTCTGCCTTCCACCCAGGGCATGATCCTGGAGACCCAGGATAGAGTCCCACGTCAGGCTCCCTGCATGCAGCCTGCTTCTCCCTCTGCCTGTGTCTCTGCCTCTCTGTCTCTGTGTGTCTCATGAGTAAATAAATAAAATCTTAAAAAAAAAAAAATCTCCTAACAAAGGTCCAGGGATGTCTTCCCAAGGGAATGCTACCAAACAGTTAAAGAACTAGTATCTATTCTTCTGAAATGGTTTTAAAAAATAGAAATGGAAGGAAAACTTCTAAACTCTTTCTATGAAGTTAGAATTCCCTTGATTCTAAAACCAGACTAAGATCCTTTCAAAAATTAAAATTATAGACTGGTATCCCTGATGAACATGGATGCAAGAATTCTCACCAAAATACTAGTTAAGAGGGGTGCCTGGGTGACTCAGGGGTTGAGAATCTGCCTTTGGCTCAGGTAGTAATCCCTGGGTCCTAGGATCGAGTCCTGCATTGGGCTCCCCACAGGGAGCCTGCTTCTCTCTCTGCCTATGTCTCTTCTTATCTCTGTGTCTCTCATAAATAAATAAATAAAGTCTTAAAAAAAAAAAAAAGATACTAGTAAGATTACATTAAAAGGATTATTCACCATGACCAAGTGTGGTTTATTCCTGGGCTGCAAGAGTTTCAACATCCACAAATCAATCCACAAAACCAGACTAAGACCCCATGAAAGGAAAACTACCAATGTATATATTTTTCCATGCAATGGAGTATAACTCAACCATCAAAAAGAATGAAATCTTGCCATTTGCAATGATGTGGATGGAACTAGAGTATATTATGCTAAGTAAAATCAGTCAGAGAAAGACAAATACCATATGATTTCACTCATATGTGGAATATAAAAAACAAAACAGATGGACATAGGTGAAGGGAAGGTAAAATAAAATAAGACAAAAACAGAAAGGGAGGCAAATCATACTCTTACCTACAGGAAACAAACTGAGGGTTGCTAGAGGGGATATGGGTGGGAGGATGGCATAATTGGGTGATGGGCATTAAGAGGGTACTTGAAGTAATAAGCACTGGGTGTTGTATGCAACTGATAAACCACAAAATTGTACCTTTGAAACTAATAATACACGCTATGTTAATTAATTTGAATTTAAATAAAAAAATAAAGAATTTCATGCCTTTGTATAAGATCTAATACAATCAATACTATGCAATAAGCCAGTGTAATAAACTTATCCTGCTATTAAAAATAATAAAAAAAATATTATTCTAAGCTGAAGGCAATTGAGACCCAAAGGGCTCAAGAGAAACTTTTGACCTTCTCTTAACTACATAGAAGAATCAAAATCGGGGGTTCTTTTTCAGAATAAAAGTGATTAGCAGAGATAAATTGTAGCTGAGTGATCCACCTGTATGGCAGGGCAAACATCTAATTACCAAAATATCCACTCTTCTTATTGTTGTTAGGTGGACTGGGGGAGACCCCTGAGGCCCTGAGGCCTCCTCACAGCCCATTTCTGGAATCTCACTGAAGGCTCTTAGTTTTATCACAAGAAAGAATTCAATGATGGATCAGACATAGTGGTTGAGGGGTGCAAATGGGAAAGTTTATTAAGGGGAGAGTACACTCTCAAGATATGAGAGCAGCCAAGTTTAAGGTGAGCTGAGCCAGGATTTGGGCCTCTATCTTTTATTGGCAGTTATTAACTAGGAGGTGGAATATTTACTATTTAGGGAGAGGAGTTCTTTGGGAGCAGAGTTTAGCATCTTTTTTCCCCTTTCTCCTTTACTTGGCCAGGGTCTCAGGCCTTCTTTGTCTTACCCTGTCTGGCTTGATATGGTTTCTCATGGCTTTTTTGGGGGGGTGTGGGGGTGGGGAGTGCTGCCAGGACAAGTCTCTAACTTTCCCCCACAATGGACCCTGACTCTACCTTTGCTGACCTCCTGGTATCCTGTTCAATTAAAAGAAATAAACTTGGCTAAAAAGAAGTAGACAAACAGAAATAAAATTTTAAAACATTTAGAAAAGGAGGACTCATCTTGCAGTATTCCCATACTTCCAATAAAAAGGAAGACAAATTAGATAAAAATGATTGCCCACTAATAGATTTGTACAAAACCTTAGTCATTAATTACTATAGTTCCTAACTCTGTGTAGGGGAGCAAATTGTGCCATCCCAAAATATGCCTCTTTGGCATATGATTATTCTACAAAACAACAAACACAAAAGAAACTCTGAAAATCAAGTAGAAGTTATGCTTCTATAAGAGCCATTTACATGTATGAGGGAAATCTCCATATGTAAGAATGCCTCCCACAGTACCCTGAGAGGAGGATGACTCCAAAACTCTAGAAACTACTGTCAGTGGAGAAGGCCTGGACTTAAATCAACATAACAACCTTATCCTTGCTTACTGTGCTTTTCCTGGTAACTTCTTATAACTGACTCCTCATTCCCAACATCTTTTGTCTTCAGCTTAAGATGGTATTTAAGGTTATGACTTCAATCATTTCAAAGTTAACTCAGTTTTTCTGGGTCTCTCCATGTATATCAGAAATATATCATATATATATATATTTATATATATATATTTCTTTATATATGTATAAATATAATTATATATATAATTAAATTTTGTTTTTCCCTGTTAATCTGTCTCATGTCAATTTGATTATCAGGGCAGCTAAAAGAATCTTAAAGGGCAGAGGAAACCTCAGAAGACAGTTTTTGTTTTTTTTTTTTTTTTACAAAACCAAATATACTCTTGCCATATGACCCAGCAATCACAACACTCCTTGGCATTTGCCTAAAGGAGTTGAAAACTAATGTCCACACAAAAACCTGCACATGGAGGGTTAGGTTGGCTACGTTCAGGTTAGCTATAGTTGCCAAAACTTGGAAGCAACTAAGATGTACTTAAATAGTTGAATGGATAAACAAACTTCGATATATTCAGACAATGGGATATTAGTTGTCACCCAAAGGAAATAAGCTATCAAGCCATATAAATATATGGAAGAAAGTTAAATACATATAACTAAGTGAAAGAAGTCTATCTGAAAAGGCTACATATTCTATGATTCCATCTATAGAATGGAACATTGTAGAAAAGGCAAAACAGTGAAGACAATAAAAAGACCATAGCATGTGATACTCTAATGCTGGCTATGTGTCATTATGCATTTGCTCAAACCCACAGATTGTACAACACCAAGGGTGAACCCTAAGGACTGAACTATGGATTTTGGATGATTACAATATGTCAGTAGAGGTTCATTGATTATAAGAAATGACCATTCTGCTGTGAGATGTTGACAGTAGGGGAGGTTGTGGATATGTAGGGGCAGAGAGTGTATGGAAAAACCCTGTACTTTCCAATTAATTTTGCTGTGAACCTAAAGTACTCTAAAAATTAAAATATAGTAAAACCAATAGCAACAAGAAAACTTCATTGGCTAATCTATGATGTTAATCTAAACTACTTACTATGTAAACTACTGTTCTTAACCCACTATATTAAAATGCCCTAGAATTTCCCCAATATTCTTGTTAAAAACTAAAGTGATACCTGTCAGCAAACACAGAATTTAAATTTTCATGTGGCAGACTATGAATTAGGGTCTGAGACCACATCTAATTTAACTGAAACCTTTCATAATCATGCTCGGTACTTTCAGATGCGTTTTTCCTTAGAAACCCTGAGACATAAAGTAATAACAACCTAGAAGGACTCTTGGAAATAATTCTCTTGTTCCTACTGACCAGGAGATTTGACTACCTGAAGGGTGAAAGTGTTCTGCAAGAAAGATTAGATGGGTTTTTACCATAATTGGAGAGACCCTTTCAAGTGCTGATAATCACCCCTGTGACGCCTCAGTGGGGTGTCTCTTGATCCGATGGGGGGAAGTGAAAGAATTCACCTAAGGACCAGCAAAGGAGATAGTTTATTGAATATCCAAGGGAGAGGCAGTCAGGAGGCTGGACAGTAGAGGAGAGGCTGACAGCAATTAGACAGTGGGTGGGGACTGTTTCTGAAGGGGGGAAGAGGAGGAGGTATGCCCACATGTGGAATCTTCCCTTTCTGGGGGACTGTACCTAATAAGTATCCCAGTGGGTCATTTTAATTGCATGAAGAATCACATTTACTAGAAACAAACATCTAATTTGATACTGATAGGAAGCAGAATACAAGACTTCTGGCCCGTGGATTATTTTGGGTTGAAAGCAATCAAGGCTTAAAAGATCCAGTAAGAATTGTTTTTTTTTAACAGTTCCTTTAACTTCCTAAAAAGAACTAGATAGGGAGCCTGTATTAGCAGAGATAACTTTTTACATCAGACTTGTCTGAATGGCATGGCAAACGTTTATTTATCGAACATTTGCTTTTCCAATCATCCTGTAAATTGTCTTCTTCCCTTTTGAAGTTTTAGAGCTCTACTGCCTCCTCCTTAGCTCAGGATACCATATAAGCTTCAATTGTTCATTAGTTTTTCTCCTTTTGATCTCTCTTTTATTATAGGGGGTGTCACAACCAAGAACCTGAAAGGTAGGTGGAAATTTATTTTTCCTCCCCAAGAGATACAAGTTCTCTTCATTCCAGTATAGATTTTATTTTTTATTCATGGATATTTAGTTGAATGTTATAATAGTATAGACCCAATGCAAATGAAAGAAAAAGACCATAAAATGGGTTTGTCCTCAAGACTGAAAGTAATTTGAACCACACACATTAAACACTAAACATCCATGTGTACCTTTCAATAGGTACCCCATAATACTTTGATACTGGATGATCCCCATAGTATCTTGTGTTTCATATATGGGAACAATTATTTGGGAAGATAAAAAAAATGTTTTTATAATTAATGTGTAGAAATTGATGAGTTTGGATATATACAAACACCCATACTATCACGACCATCAAGACTCTAGAGCTCTGCTATACAACATTGTTAACAATATAGTATCCTGTACTTCAAGACCTGTTATGAGGAAATAGTTTACGTTAAATTTTCCTTCTACAAAAAACAAAAACAATGGACACAAGCAAGAGAATTTTTGGATGTGTTAATATTTACTTTTTAAAAAATTTAGTGATTTTCTTATTCTATCTTAATTTGGGTAATTGTTTTGCTTGTAATTTAATTTGGACTTGTTGGATATTTATCTGGGCTACAACTTGACCAGAGAAAAGCAGAAACAGAAATAGAAATAACTGAAGGGGATCATTGGGTGGCTCAGTGTTAAGCACCTGCCTCCGGCCCAGGGCGTTGGTCCTGGAGACCCGGGATCCTGGGATCGAGTCCCACTTCAGGCTACCTGCATGGAGCCTGCTTCTCCCTCTGCCTCTATCTCTCATGAATAAATAAATAAATAATCTTTAATTTAAAAAAATAAATAACTGGAAATATTAAAATGTTACTATTTTAAAACACAGGGAGGAGATATTCTGGGTAAATAACAAATTAAAAATAAGAGACTAATTCTCCCTGTTGAAAATAAGAGACCTCTCCTTCTTTTTCTTAGAACATTTACATATATATATATAAAGTGCCTTTTTTCCCTTTGGAATGTATACAAACCTTTTTAAAAGCTAAATCAGCTTCAGAAGCCAAGATTTGTCTTTCCCAAAGACCTGAGAACTGTCCCTTTGAAATGTAATATCCAGGAAGATAGCATCAGTTTCTGTGAAAGGGTAGAAGCTTAGCCTCAGAGGGCTGCTCCTCCAAGTTACAAAACTTCTTCTCATAAAGATATAATAGGTTTCTTTTTCCTGTGGTTAAAACGAATTAGCTAACACAGATGGTTACCCCAATTTAGGATGAACTGAGTGTGACAAATGGTGCCATAAAGACCTTTTACTTGAGGACTAATTATTATTTTTCTTAAGGGCATGTGTATAATGGGTTGTGTCTTGGCTTGGTTATGTTAAAAGAGTAAGATTTCTTTCTGTTCTTGGAATCTTTTAGTGGACTGCCTCTGATGTGCATCTCAATCTAGTTTGGTGATTTCAATAATAGTATTGTTTTCTTTTCTTCTATGGAAAGAAAGAAATCCCTTCTGTGGGGAAAGAAGAGGATTTTGTTTTTAATTATATTTTCCCAATAGTTGTCCAGTAAGCAACTGTATATAAAAGTCTGGAGTCAGGGAAGTGTTCCAGGCTAGATACATATAATGGATTCTGTAAATGGTATATAAAGTCAGGAGATAGGCTAAGATCACTAAAGGAGTGAATCAAAACAGACTTGAGAAGACATCAAATCCTAGTAGTGGGCTCTAATGCCAAAAAGAGAATCCAGAAAAGAAGACAGAACAGCCCAAGAGGTGAAGAGAGTGAAAAAGTAGTAAAGGGAGGTAGAGGTCAATTGAGAGTAATTAAAAGATTATGGTTTTTAAATTGTGTTAAATGCTGCCATTAGAACAATGAGATACAGGAAATGAAAACTGGATTTAACTACTTGAAACCATTAGTAATCTTACTTAGCAAGCTTGTTTTGAGGCTAAAGTCCCACTGGAGTAGATTTAATAGAGCTGTTTCAAGTATAAACATTGATATGCCAGAGCTGGCTTTTAAAAAGAAAAAAATAAAACAAAAAAATAAACAAAAAAAAAACAAATGTGAGGAAGCCAACTGAAAATAAACACCATGTTGGACAATTTGAAATCAAGCTTGGTTGGATTACATATTTATACTCTGAATTTAAAAAAAAAAAAGAAAAGAAAAGAAAAAAAATCCTTAAAATCAGGTTTGTTCTCCAAAAAGCTGGTTGTTAAAAATATTTACCAGCATACCAATGAATCAAAATCAGGTGGAAGTGAATTTCAAACATTGAAAGAAGAGGCAGTAAGTAAAAATAATGTCCTCAAAATAGAGAAGCAAAATAAATAAACACATATGCAAATAAATAAATAAACAAAGAAATACCAGGCAGAAGATGGGGGAAAAAAGTGTGGTGGTTAAGAGGCATGTGTTTTGTTGTGTTTGGTGTGCTAATTTTGTTTTGTTTATCATACAGAAGGAGTAAAAGCCATAAGTAAGCAGATCAAATACTTCAGTCAAGTGGAGACAACCTGAAGACATAGAAGAGGAAAGGAAGAATCAGAGTTACCGCCTTGGGTCTGTAAGAAGGAGATGGGATCTAGTGTGTGAACAATGGGACTGGAATCAGATAGGAGGCTCTGGAATTATCAATCATAAAGGGGAAGAGGACAGAGCATCTGGATATACCAGCAGACAGGAGGATAGATAATAGTTATGGTGGGTAGGTGATAGTGATGGAGGATCGTTGAGTTACGTTTTTCCTCTAGGGACATTAAATTTTGAACAAAAAATACTTGTATGACTTCATACTTTCACATGAGAACTTGAGAGAAAAAAATAAAGTTTACAGTCTAGCCACTTGAACATACACATTAAAATACATCACATTCAAATCTTAACACACTCTGTTAGGTTCATATATTTACATAGGACTACAAATTGTATCACTTCAAGCAATTCATAAAATGATGAAACTGAAAAAGCCATATGCTACAACTTGTATATATAGTTCAAAAGTTCTCTAGTTATGGAACTCACACCAAAAATAACAACACCAGCAATGATCTTTCTGACTTAGCCTATAAATGGTCATCTCAATGAACATCTGCTGTGTTTATTACATGACAGCCTATACAACGTAGATGTCAGATGAGTTGACCCAAGTTACAACATTTTGGGATGCAGATCATTTTGAGCTGTAAACAATCAAGGTTCAAAAGATTCAGGAAGAACCTTTGATCTTTTCTTTAAATGTCAAAAGAATTTGGATGGAGGACATGCTCCAGAAAGTGAACTATCACCATAGATAACTACAACATAACATGAATTATGGGTGGTAAGATAGGGAGGAATTTAGCGAATTCTGGTTGTTAAAAATCCCTCTCTGTGTTCATTGCTTCTGTATGCCCTCAGTAAACATATATTCATCAAATATTTACTTCTTTTCATCTTCCTGTAAATTGTCTTCCTTCCAGACCCCAACCTGCTTCTCCTTAGTTTAGGTTGACATATATATGTGTATATTATATACGTATATATATATATAATTATATATGTATAATAATAATTTTACATGTCTTTGGAATCTCTCACGTTCATGTGGACTCCTCATACATACAAACTTACATTTGATTTTCTCCTGTTAATCTGTCTCATGTTAATTAAATTCATAGACTAGTGAGAAGAATCCTGAAATCTACAGAAAAAAATTTCCTCCCCAAAATAATGGTTGTTATATTTGCTAACATACTCTCTGGACAAATAACTGATGTCAACTTTAATGTCAATTGAGAGCAAGAGAAAAATCAAATTTTTCAGTTCTAGTGTGTATAGGAGCAAAATTTACCAACCTAAATTTGTCTCTTGGACATGTGGATTATTTTGGGATGATTATTTTTAAGAAACAAAAGGCTCAAGAAGAACTTTGACTTCCCCCCTAACTGACTAAAATAATTTTTTTTTTTTTTTTTTTTTTAAAGATTTTTAATTTATTTATTCATGAGAGAGAGAGAGAGAGAGAGAGAGGCAGAGACACAGGCAGAGGGAGAAGCAGGCTCCATGCACCGGGAGCCTGACGTGGGATTCGATCCCGGGTCTCCAGGATCGCGCCCTGGGCCAAAGGCAGGCGCTAAACCGCTGCGCCACCCAGGGATCCCTGACTAAAATAATTTAGATAGAGAACCTGCTCCAGGAACAAAGCTATCATCATAGATAAGAACCATAGCATAATATGAACTAGGTAGGCATATGACATAGACAGTCTGTTTCTTAAAATTTCTCTCTATGTCCTATTGTTTCTATATGGCCCCAAAACAATTTCTCACTATCTACCCTTTTCCATCTTCCTGTGAATTGTTTTCCTTTCTTCTGAAGTCCTAGACTCCTTCTCCTTAGCTCTGGATAGCATGTAAGTCTCAATTGCCTGACTGCCTATAGGCCTCATACACTTATGGTGCCCTTCTAAGTATGTAATAAAATTTCATTATCTCCTATTAAGCTGTATCATGGCAATTTAGTTCTTAAGACCAGCCAAAAGAACCTTGAAGGATATAGTAAATGGTTCCTCCCCAAAAACTGCATGTCTTTTTTCAAGAATATGTATACAGTATATAAAATTTATGTATATGTATATGATACACACACATACGTCCACTTAAATAAATGGGGTTACTTATTTTATTAAATAAATTGTACATAACTAATATGGTCATTGAAATAAGCAGCTATTTTCTCCTTAGAATATATAATACTTACATGCAGATTAAACATGTTTTCAAGAATTACTTGGATCACATATTAAGTGTTGCTTTCACAAAATATATATATTTGTTTTTGAAGATTATACCTATTGCTGAATATACCCATACTGATTTGTTTCTAGTAAAAGAAATCTAAAAACAAATTTAAATTTTTCTTACATCTTCATGTCCATTCAATAAATCCAACAAGTCAAAAGGGGAAGATTTAAACTGCTATTATTGTCACCACCTATTCACATGCTTCAATAATATCCTATTCAACTGACACAGTGACAAGCCCAGCATCTTTATCTTATCCTCATAATTTAATTTGCAAACAGCCAGCTTGACTCCCTTACCCTCCAGGCCCAGTGTCAGAATTATTGAATGAAATTTCAATTCTCACCAAAGGCCCTCAAGGGTAATTACTGGTCTATGGTGGACAGTTCTGCATTAATAACTCTAGGTGAAATCCAAACAATGTCTCTCTATAGTGATAAAAATCCTATCTCCCTGGATTTACATTTCCCTCCTCTAGCAAAGCAACCTAATGATTTGTTTACTTTCCATACTTTTTACAGCAGGCACAAGGTATCAGTATTTTTTCCCCTAAATTATCCTTAGTTCCTTTTCCTGGTCAGTTTCATAGTATATTTCAGTTTTTTAGAATTTTTGCTTTAAGAACTTGCAATTACAGAGTGATATTGATATTTATTTGATTTTTAATGTGCAAAGTAAATTTCCTAAAGTTCTTAAATAGAACTGAGTGAATTTTTTGAGAAAATGCTTACTCAAAAAACAACTGATTAATAACTACAGTAAAAATAATTGAGATTAATAATACAGTGTTTGGTAAAATGCTTTGAGAAAATGAGAAAGCCACAAGTTAATGTTTTATGATCAAAAGTGAAAAAGATTTTGTTTCTCTTCATTCAGATATCTCTAAATCTGCAAGTCAATTCCAAGATTGTCAGTTAATGTAAAAAAATAAAAAGATGAAAATAAGCCTCCTTGGTACTTATCTAAATAAAATAATAAAAAAGATTCTGTTCAAGGACTCTGTGTGGCAAACACTTTACACGTTTCCCCATTAGTTATCCAGTCAATGTCTACCTAAAAAAACTAAACAGCCAAAAGAGAACCGCGTAATCAGTTTGAACTCATGAAAATAAAAATATGCTAACTGTAAATATAAAGATACCAGATAGAACCTTTTCTGTCATCCACAGTTACATTTCCTCTGTTTCCATCCCAAAATGACGAGAAATAATATCATCATTTTATAAGAATAATATCATCTATTGTTCATTTCAAAGAAACACCATTTTGTTCTTCAGATTATATGGTTGGAAAAGTTTCTGTTCACAATTGAACATCTATATTTCAGTTTGGTATTTAAAAAGTGTTTCATTTGAAATTAATGTAAGTTTGAACCTATTTTGCTTTTGAAAACTACAAAGTATAAGTATGCTATCATTTGTCTCTTTTCTCAATATATCTTTCCTATTTGTATTAATTATGTATGTTATTATGATTACAGTTTGGTGCTTTTACTTTTAGGCAATATGTAAAGAACTACTTTTATTTATTTTTTTAAGAGTTTTTTTTTTTAATTTATTTATGATAGTCACACAGAGAGAGAGAGAGAGGCAGAGACATAGGCAGAGGGAGAAGCAGGCTCCACGCACCGGGAGCCTGACGTGGGATTCGATCCCAGGTCTCCAGGATCGCGCCCTGGGCCAAAGGCAGGCGCCAAACCGCTGCGCCACCCAGGGATCCCAAGAACTACTTTTAAAGATATGCACACGTATCCACCAGCAGTAGATGCAAATAGATTTATTCTGGTAGACTGATCCCTTAAGAGGAGGTTTTAAGACTGCTAAATTCCTGCCAATACCAAAGGACAATATTTAGAAAATAGAACTACTGCATTTTCTTTCAAAGTAAAAAACAAAACAAAACAAAACAACACAAACACAACCTTTTCTATAGTATGAAAGTCTGTCTATGATTTGCCATACCAAACTTACTTTTTCACAAATTCACTGAAATTTATTTTAATCAATTTTTAAAAGTTTATTCTGTATTTCCTAATGGCCTCTTATATTTATTTACTGAAGCCTAGTACTTTGTTCTGTCACCTTCACATATAACCTCAAGGGCATTGACATTCTGATGACATTGTGATCACTAGACTTTAGATGACTCTATACTGCTATCTTATTTTTCATCCTTGTCTCATTTCCCAACCACATTAGGACTAAGTATATAATAGCCTAGGCTCCTTGTGGATTGTTCATAGAATATGTCAGGAAACAGCCTGTGTTACCTCCAGGAAAAGAAGCCCTTTCTTATCAATGCCATAATTGCCATCCCAGTCAATATTAGCTAATTGAAATACCAGTGATTAATGATCTAGCCTTTTAAAGGCTTTTCTTATCTCAGTGAGCTTTTCAAACCATGCCTAGGAGGTCTATATCATTTTCCAGTAATCTCTTTCTTTTTTATTATTTCTCTCTTAGTTTTAATTTTCCTGTCTTTCATCTTCATCGAAACTGTCCCTACTCAGGTGTCTAAGCTACATGTGTCATTTATTTCCTTTGTCACAGTCTCCTTCCTCATTCATATCGCCATACGTCTTTCTGTCCTGTGATGTCTATCCCTTTAATAGTACATATTTATCATAGTATTTTATCCCCTTCCTCTGACTAAATATAGTTATAAAACGGGCACCAAAAAAAAGGGAGTCCGATTAGGTGGTGACAGTTCTAATTGTTAAGATGTTAGATATATATGGTATTAGCGAGGTTGGTTTTATCAAGTCATCAAAACCTAGCTTGTCTTAAAAAAAAAAAAAGACAAAAAGTTCAAGGACTTTAAATCACAACATCATGGTGTTATAAACAGAAGAGTCAGATGGAGTTAATGCATGTTAATCATTTGTTGTTTGACATTATCCTCACAAATAGTATACCAAAATCTGTTTTATTCTGTGCATAGTCTAAAAAAAAGAAAAAAAGATATGTGTTCAGCTAAATTGTAACTTCTTCTAGGTCAGGATCTAAATAAAAGTAAACAATTTCATCACAACAGTACCTAATACAACACCAGTGTTTACAGTCATCACTCTATACCTGTTGAAATAATGGCAAAACTATAGTTCCTTAAAATTTACCTGCTATAAATGTGAGTTGTGGACCTTCATTTTGTTTCTGAGTGTGAGGATGTATAACTAAGGAAAAGCTGGCAAAAAATATCTCCAGAATATGCTTTCTTCCTTTAGATTATTTAGTAGAATGAAAGCCATATCCAAAAGAATACAAGATAACACATTTATTCCAACATTACCTTAATATAATTTCGATATATCCATGGTATTTTTGAACTAAATAACTATTATGAATATGTAATGGGAAAGTTCAGTACTGAGAATTGGTTTACATGTCATTTGCCATTTACTTGCTAGGTGTACCTGGCTATTAAAATTTGACACTTTAGATAATGTTTACCAAAAAACATGGATCCCTGGGTGGCGCAGCAGTTTGGCGCCTGCCTTTGGCCCAGGGCGCGATCCTGGAGACCCGGGATCGAATCCCACATCAGGCTCCCGGTGCATGGAGCCTGCTTCTCCCTCTGCCTGTGTCTCTGCCTCTCTCTCTCTCTCTGTGACTATCATAAATAAATAAAAATAAAAAAAAAAAACAGCTTATAATACAGACCACTTAGTAGACTTGAACAAAGACATGAGTGAAACCAGTTTTGGGATTTTTGAAAACTTCATGTGCATTGAGTTAATAAGCATTTGGGGTTAGAGGAATCTTATTTTAGAGAATGATTCTAGCAAAGAGCTTCTTGACTGTAATACATCTCATCACCTACCCCAAGGAAAAAGGTGTGATTACTATTTTTATTTCAAGTCAAACAGATTATCTGAAAATAACCCTAAGAGCTTAAAATGTGTCCCTTGAAATTTGGAGTGAAAGAAGTCAAGCTCTGGGTCATACCTGGGTATATAAGAAGCAGGTAAGATGGAGGAACCAGCAGGGGGTAGGAATAGAGGGCTGATATTTGGGATGTAGCTACATTTCCAGAATCCTGTGGAAAAACGAGTGCATAAATGTTGTTGGTGGATTGGGTATAGGTCATGTATATGCCATGTGTGAGAGGCATGTTTCTCAGGGCTGAGCCAAGAGGAGCAAGACATAGTCCAAAGATACTGTGATATCCACCTCAATAAATCAGCAGATGAGGAAATCCCAGCTAATGAGGAGGAGCAAGAGGCTCCTCAAAACTCTTCAAGAGTAACTCATGAAGTGGTAAACTTAAACCCCTACCAAATCCAGATAGTGAAATATCATCTCTAAACATTACTAGGCAAGAGAGAATATTGCCACACATTATTCCTCTTTTCTCTTCTTGCTCCAACTTTGAAAAGTAAGAACTGAATCTACAAGCTGGGGGAGAAATTAAAATACACAGTGGGAAATGAAAGCCAAATCAGTTTATAGTGGACTCATGCCCAGGGTAGGAATAAAGTCTCAATTTTAAACCAATTTCTAAATTTTGAATATTGCATATGGCTGGGCTTCATAGTTACTAAGTTGATGATGTAGTGACTAAGAGTAACCGGAAATGTACTAGAAATATCCAAATTTTCATGATAAGGCAGGCTAATCCACTGAACAGCTTTAAAGGCAGAATGGTCTATAAAGTAGGCAGTTGCATTAAGATTAGAATCCAAGTTATTTCTTATTAATAATTCTGGTTACACAAATTGTATGACTTTGGTCAGGTAACACAACTATTTTGATTCTGTTTTATATCAGTAAATGGTGACAGATGTGGTGACCAGCCACGAGATCTGGGGACAGGAAGAAAAAAACCTGACAACATTCACAAACGGAGGCAAGTTAAAACTTATAAAATCCTTTAAAAATATTATACTTATACTTTATAACTGGGAATAATCTGAACAAATTATAAACAGAAATTTCAAGGAAATAACTAATATTTTATTTGTTTTAAATAACTAATAAGAACTATTTTTATTAAATAGAACAAACTGCAACAAGATATGATTCTTATAGTTGAAACAATTCTGCTCAAACTCTAATCTTATATAGAAAAAATAATTTTTGAAATAAAATACAAAAATATATTAACATCTGTACTGGGAGAAAAGTTCAGTGAAAGTGCTGGGATAGTTCTATCTCATTCACTAACACCCAAATAATTTGAAAATAATATTACTTTTAAAAAGCAAAAGGCATAGCACAATGTGTATGCTCTATACATTTATAGGCATAGCTCTATAAAGAATTATGTCCTATAAATCTGGCAAAAAATTGTTATTGTTGCATACACATTATATTCTGAAATGCTTATGGCTCGGAAGTCTAACAGCAAGGTAATTTGGTTTCAGTATTCAGAAGTATAGATAGAGTTTCTACAGAAATGCCCCTTTGTGAGGCTGTCACCTATAATAAGGGCCATAATAGAAGATATATTATTAAGAAGAGAAATATGATTGTTTGATAGTGACAAACACAAGTGACTTTTTTCTTCTTTTTTCCTTTTTCTAAGTGAATTAGGTATCTGGAGATAAAATATCCCATTTATTATTGATCCTGATTACTGATACCTTATCAATAGAGCAAAGAGTTATCTTTGCTTTCCAGAGCAGAGAATCAACAATATATTCCACTGAATAGAATAGTTTTTAAAACTAGAGTTCTAAATATAAAACTCTATAATGATAACTAAATAACTATTCTCCATTTACTGGAAATTATTGATGGGAAAGAGGTATTTCATAGGTCGATGGGAGAATGTATCAACTTTCAAAAATATTTTTGAAAGATTACTAAAAAGAATATCATGGGGCATCTGTGTGGCTCAGCTGATAAAGCATCTGGCTCTTGATTTTGCTCAGGTCATGATCTCAGGATGGTGAGATGGAGCCCCATGTGGATTCCATGTATGGAGCCTGCTTAAGATTCTCTCTCTTCCTCTCCCTCTGTCCCTCCCTCACCCCACTCACACGTGCTCTGTCTCTCAAAAAAAAAAAAAAAAAAAGAGAAAACAAAAAACAAAAAAAGAATACTGTGATAAGTATGTATGGTATGGGCAAAAATACGAATATAAGCTTACAAGTATAGGAAAATTGTATTTGATTCTATCATATAGATAGGATCTAGTATGTAGAATGTAAAGTATAGCAAATCTAACGATAAAAAATGTTTCTTTATTAAAGTATAATACTAATGAATATATTTGAAGTACAATATGTAATCGCAACATTTTCTTGTTTAAAAAATACTTGGGAAATCTCTATATATTCCTCTGTTTTATAAGCCTAAAATTATTCTAAAAAAAATAAGGTCTTAAAAAATTATGGATAAATCTAAACATTCTGGAACTGCATGCACTGTTGTATCAGTGAAGACTTCTTTGATCACAATGATCAGAAAACTCAATTTGGAATGTTTAAAGAAAAATATATCTTTTACTTAAACAGTTTCATAAAAGGGTGAGAATGAAATAAGGACCTGATTTTTTCTTTCTTTCTCTGAACCTCTCCACTCCACCTCAACTCCAATTGCACACAGAGGGCTCCTCCTATGTATCAAGAAGATAGCAGTTAATTCCTAAAAATTCCTCCAAGAGAACTCGGAGAAATATTTTAGAGAAGAAAAAATAGGTCAAGTGTCCACCCTTAAATGAGACACCACAACAATGGAAATATGGAGTGCTAATTGGCCAGATTTAGGGATATATGTTTACACTAGAGTTAGGACCTAACCTGAAGTTCACAGCCTGAGAGTGAGGAAGACAGGATTCCTTAGGGGAAATCATGGTAGAGTCAATAAATACAGTCAATAAGCAAAGGTGGCAGGAAGAAAACATAAAGCAAAAATCTACTATCCCAACATTTTAGAAGTGACCGTATCATTGGTGTGCATCAGTCCAAATATTTTTTTATTTGTGTATACTTTCTCATTGATCTTAGAGAAAAACAAATAAAGTTGGTCTAGGTAGTATTATTCTTATTTCCCAGAATGAGAAACTAAGGTAAAAGTGTTTATGGCTTTAATGAAGTCAGATAGCTAGTGAGCAGCAGAAGCATGTTTTTAGGTGTTTTGTCTGAATTTTAAAATATAAGCATTTTATGTTATTCTGAAGTGTCTCTAGTAGACACCTAATAAATTTTGAATGAAGCAATGAATAAATGAATAAGGAACTGCCTGAAATAAAAGCTATAGTGTCCCTGAGGCAGACAGGAAGGCCTACTGCCATGACCTGACCTAACCACTTGTTTGGTCATGAACTATGTACTCTGGAAAAGGACTCAAATGATCATAACTCCCATCTCTTCCTGTGTAGTCTTTCTTTGGAGAGTAAAAATAACTAAAATTCACTGAGGCTTAATAAACAAATCCTCAGAACAGACCAAGACAAAATTGAATGTCAGAATCATAACATCTCATGGGCAGCCCGGGTGGCTCAGCGGTTTACCACTGCCTTCAGCCCGGGGTGTGATCCTGAAGACCCGGGATCCAGTCCCATGTCGGGCTCCCTGCATGGAGCCTGCTTCTCCCTCTGCCTGTGTCTCTGACTCTCTCTGTGTCTCTCATGAATAAATAAATAAAATCTTAAAAAAAAAGAATCATAACATCTCTTCATTAGAAAAATTCAAAGAAAGAATTTTCCTAGACATCAATAATGAAATTATGTTTATGGATTATATATTTTTATCAGTAACTTTAAGTATGTTATACACATTTATTCTTCAAACTTTCATGGAAATAAAATAAATGGCAAAGTACACATAAGTTCATTTTGTTTTTTTAATCCAATGATATGGTGGGAATTGTTTTTCCTTTCAATTTTATCCCCTTGTCTTTTTGTTTTTTAAGATTTTATTTATTTATTCATGAGAGAGGGAGAGAGGCAGAGACACAGGCAGAGGGAGAAGCCGGCTCCACACAGGGAGCCCAATATAGGACTGGATCCTGGGACTCCAGGGTCATGCCCTGGGCCAAAGGCAGGTGCTAAACCGCTGAGCCACCCAGGGATCCCCATCAAGTTTATCCCCTTGTCTTTATAATTAAACACTACCTCTCTTCTTTGTACACCTCCAATTTTCAACTATGGGTAGTAATTTCTTGAGCATATAGAAAGTAACCAAGAAAACACCATTTAATGAGTCTCTAAGACTTGACAGACTAACTCAACAGAGTAACTGCTCTTTTTAGAGTAATTCCTTATGAAATAGCATTTCTGGACACTTCTCATTGGTAGAAAATAAAACAGCAATAAAATTATACTCTGAACATAACAATAATACTGTTATGTCAACAGCTAATATGGCAAAGGTTAAAAACATCTAGTTACAGATCTATCACTTCAGTAAATCTTGAAACCTGATAAAGTCTTCAGTACCTGCATAATCATGATCCATTATGCATTTAACTTATCTTTAAGAATGTTGTAACTCGAGGTGCGTGGATGGCTCAGTCAATTAAGCATTTGCATTCAGCTCAGGTTATGATCCTGGAGTCCTGGGATCTAGCACAGCATCCAGCTCCCTAGTCAGCAGAGAGTCTGACTCTCCCTCTCCCTATGCATCTCCCTGTTTGTGCTCTCTCTCTTTGTCTCTCTCTCTAAAATAAATACAAATCTTTAAAGAAAATGTTATAACTCTAACAAATAATAATCTGAGCTGCGATTTCACTGAAAATAATTTTATCTATCCAATATAAATTATACATGGATTGCAGGATATCACTAAGATACATCGGTATAGCTTAATACTGTGCGCTACAGGGTTAAGAAGGTCTTTTAAGTTGTCTTTTTCAACAAGTTGTCAGTGGCAACCAACTTAAGATCATGTCTATGTCAAATGTAGTTTGTACAGTAATTTAATTTTTGAGAGTTCTATTATTAGCATCTTAAATGCTATCAACAAATACTTTTAGGAAAAGAAAGAAAGAAAAAAAAGAAGAAAGAAATAAAGGAAAGAAGAAAGAAAGAAAGAAAGAAAGAAAGAAAGAAAGAAAGAAAGAAAGAAAGAAAAGAAAGAAAAGAAAGAAAAAGAAAGCATTTCCCCAGACCTTTTCTTTTAATAATTTAGAACTTCAAGAGGTTTGCAACCAACATATGAGATGCATGAAAGGCATCTGCCAACATAAAACTGTAAGTATTAATTGTAGTAAATATATGGCAATTTGAATTACAGTCTTCTAGAAGAATATGATCACTTCAGGCTGGAATAGTCCAGGACAGCAATCTGGCAATATAGGTGACACAATTTTGTGAAGAAGGGCCTAGGTTTTGTATTTAGCCTCACCCAGATTAAATTCCTTCCTTAGCTATTGTATGATCTAGAGAAAATTATTTACCACTCTGTTTATCAGTTTCTAATTATTAAATAGGCAGTAATCATAAAAATATCCTATATTATCAAGGTATAAATATTAAATTACATAATAAATAAAAAGCACTAGCACAGTTAGTAATCCATAAATATTATATTAGCATCACTATTTGATTGCTGAGAGTTTTAGTAATTTATAAAATTGGAAAATTAATGTAGTTTCTTTTAAAAAAAGATTATTAGATATTTCTTCTCTAAAGTATTAAGCCTATACTCTATAATGTGTTATACTACACCTAAGCCAGCTGCAACTATCCTACAAACGTAATTCTTATGAGAAAAACAAACAAACAAACAAAAACATTATTGGTCAATTGAAGCGCATCTTAAAATCCATAAAATTCCTAGACAGACTCATGTTTACTCAATTTATCACAGTCAAGTGTACTTATTGAAATAATTGCTAGGACATCATTGCCTCTGCAGGATAATGGTGTAGTTTTGTGTGTGTGGGGAGGGAGGGGGGGCATTGTGCTGATATGAATGAAACAATTTTACTGAAATTAAGGTATTTTTAGTCTGATAAATAGTGAGTTAAAAATTGTTGGTTTGAAAGTTCACTATATCAATTTTGTTATGTTGTTCTAAGGCCCTAGAATTTTCTGTTTATTTCTACAGGAAATGAATTTCACAAAACTATTGTATACTTCCTATGGAACAACTAAAGGGATTTAGAGTAGAAAACAAATTAATGAGATTAAAAATAGCCTGCAAATTCAGAAAATTAATAATAAAATAAGGGAAATAACTGATGTCATAAGCTTACCAGGACTTTTAGTTGTTTCATTATAGGACTTTGATTCATGAGCTTGAAGATATACAAGGTTTTTAGGTATTAAAATTAGATGTGTCTTTCTGATCCCTGAAATATGGATTGAAAGAAGTAGGTCTAGGAAAAATCTTCCATATTAAAAAAAAAGTGTGTATGTATGTGTGTGTGTATTTACATGTATACATATTTATAAGATATAGCTTACAAATAATGGTGGATATATTTATCAAACGTACTCAAAACTACTATTGATTTTTTTGAATATTTATTTATATATATTTAGGGAGAGAGAGAGCATGAACAGAAGTAGAGAGAGAGGGTAGAGGAAGTGGGTAGAGGAAGAGGGAGAGATAATCTCCAGCAAACTTCACTGATGCAGAACCCAACATAGGACTTGGTATCACAACCCTGAGATCATGACCTGAGCAGAAACCAAGAGTCAGATGCTTAACCAACTGTGCCATCCAGGCAACCTCAATTATTGACTTTTATTACAATATCTCTATAACTTTCTGAGTCTTCTTTTAAAATTTATCCAAGTTGTAGTTCAAGGACTATAGCCTAACCAACTAAAAAAGAATTTCCCTATAGAATCCTTAGAATTGTAATTTATCAATTTTCTCACTTGACACTGCATGCATCACAACAGGAAGATTTTTATTTTTTTTATTTTTTTTATTTTTTTATTTATTTATCATAGTCACAGAGAGAGAGAGAGAGAGAGAGAGAGAGAGAGAGAGAGAGGCAGAGACACAGGCAGAGGGAGAAGCAGGCTCCATGAACCGGGAGCCCGACGTGGGATTCGATCCCGGGTCTCCAGGATCGCGCCCTGGGCCAAAGGCAGGTGCTAAACCGCTGCGCCACCCAGGGATCCCAACAAGAAGATTTTTAAAGAATGATCTAAGTAATGGGGTTTTCTGATACACTTATCTCGGGGCCAGTTAAAAGATGCAAGAATCAGTAAGAACTAAGATTTTGAAATATTGTGAATGTCACATATTAAAATAGTATGACCATTTTCTTGGATATCTTTATTAAAGAAGCCAAGAGAAATTTCTGTTGACTTTTAACAATTTTTCTGAATTCTAACAATGAAAAATATCCTTAATTATTAATGGAAAACATTGATAAAGATCATAAAAGGCATAATAATCATTTTAACACGTATCAAGTGCTATTGAGTGGCTTAGACATGATCTAGGTGCTCACTAATAAGCATTTTATAAGTACTAAATTAACACTAAAAAAATGGTATGAGAAGGTTACTATTGTCACGTCAGCTGAGGACACATGGGGTACCATATACTAAATACAGTTGTAAGTAATATTGATAAAATTTAGCTAATTTGTCCATGATTTATATTAATCTAATAATACTTTAAAGGATATTTCAGAAATTCTTTAAAAAGATGTTTTTATTAAAATAATGCTAGCTTATTAACCACAAGCAAATCAGAGGAAAATCTACTAAAAGGTAAGAAATTGATTAAAAATTAATATACACACCTTTAACATTCATATACAAATAAGTAGTGAAAATATAACAAGACCGTTTGCACTAGAAAAGCTATAAAACAAGACAAAATGCTGAAACTTAAGCTTAAAAATAATTTCTCAGGATATACATTTTTAAAAAATTAACATTGTGAAAACTCAGAATAACAAATATTTGCCTTGTTCTTAGGTAACTTAATATTGTAAATATGTAAACAAGTCATAGTTTGAAAATGTTATAGCAAGCCAGACATGTCCAATTACAAACACAGAACTGCACAAAAGAAGTGATGGAGAGGTTTATAGAAGGCTATTGACTCTATGTCTCATAGTGGGGATAGGGTCATGGTTGCTCATTAGAATCAGCAGACAAGAAAAATCCCTGGACCTAGAGTGTAAAGAACAAGAGCAACTTAGACTCCTACCAACATTTTTGTTTCTGTCTCTCACCAGGGGATTAATAAGGGAAAGAGGAAATCTTTCACCACTTTTGCATGTCAATAGTCACATCTAAACCAGACAGACATCTTTCAGAAAGTGATGGCTGCTGCTTCACTTCTGCTTTCCATCTAACACAAATTTCTCTTTTGGCCATTTCTAACTTGATACACAGTTAGGGTAGGATTCTAGGTATCATACTTCCAGTTTTGTCATATTTATCCCCTACAAAATGTATCCCTTACAGTCTATTCTTTGTCTATTTAGCTAATACACACCTTCTTTAATTTTAATTTCCAAATAGAATATCAAAATCATGCCTACCTCCTAATATGATGCCACTTTCTCTTGTAGCCAAGAATCATACTAACCCTCTGCCCAAAGAAGCCAATAAATCCCATATATCACAATCTATCATTGAGTGAGATTCATTCCTCCATTAGCTGAGCTAAAGTCAATTATTTGTGACTTAAATACAGAGATATTAGATTGCCAGTATTCATGCATTTTGTAATAGTTAATAAGGGAATGAGAGAGAAGGGAAAAGAAGATTAAAAGGGTATATATTCTGAAATGGGATAATATCACTACAAAATTTTCATTTCTGTTAATCACATTGCCATAGCTGGTACTTATAACCTCCTTCTTTTCTCTACCTATTCCATATTATCTTTGCTCTCAGCAAGTGACTCAAGTGCCCATGGTCCTTTAATTACTAGTTAAGTTTCACTTTCATGATGAAAAAGTCCATGTCATTAGCAATCTTGCTTATACTAATCTTTATCACAGGATGTGGAAGTGATAAGAAGTATAATAAAGAATCTCCACATAGAAACATCCTTTCTCTTCATCCTCACTGTATACTAGTAATCCAATTTCCTCTTGATAATTCTCTGATCCAGTATAGTAATACAGATTTTTGACAATAGAATCATTAAAATGAGAAGCTCAGAGGGTCCAGGTGTCAAACTAAACATCCATTTTTAAAAATATCTTGGTGACAGTATTCCTCTCTTAGAAACTAAGTCCTCTAAATGAAAAGGGTATAAATTTGTAAGGACTAGCATATTTCATCATTTATTTTGACCTGGAGTACAATAATATTCCTTTATTAAGGAACTGTTCTGCTTATGGTAACTGTTCTCAATTCTTTTTTTAAAGTTTTTTTTTTTTTATTTATGATAGTCACAGAGAGAGAGAGAGAGGCAGAGACACAGGCAGAGGGAGAAGCAGGCTCCATGCACCGGGAGTCCGATGTGAGATTCGATCCCGGATCTCCAGGATCGTGCCCCGGGCCAAAGGCAGGCGCTAAACCACTGCGCCACCCAGGGATCCCCCAACTGTGCTCAATTCTTGTCTCACTTTCTTGGCTATGGCTCTACTCACTGATATATCCTTCCTTCTTCAGAAGAAAATTCATTTTCTGCTACGTAGCTTTTATTTTTTATTTTTTTTTTTACATTTTTATTTATTTATGATAGTCACAGAGAGAGACAGAGAGAGGCAGAGACACAGGCAGAGGGAGAAGCAGGCTCCATGTACCGGGAGCCTGACGTGGGATTCGATCCCGGATCTCCAGGATCGCGCCCTGGGCCAAAGGCAGGCGCCAAACCGCTGCGCCACCCAGGGATCCCGCTACGTAGCTTTTAAAGGCTGTTTCTTGTCTGTATGACGTTGAGGGGACAAGGCATATTTGGATTTTCTTTTTGTTGTTGAACTACGTTCTTTATAGAACCTATATAATTACTATATAATTATAGTAATTATAATTATAGCCTATATAATTACTCTAAAAACTTGTTTTTTCTGTTTTTCTGTGAATCAATATAATCTACTCTATTAGACAAATATTTCATCTGATAATCTTCTTCAATGTAGGCAAAATAATATCTTGGAAAAATGCACTTAATGATAGTAAAAAATCTTTGCTCCTACAGGACAGAGTCTAAAGTTTCCTTAAGAAATTCAAGTTTCTCCTTAAGTTTCTAAGCGCCTTTTGAAAAGTGGTTTAAAATGTCTATAATACCCAAAACAATCTGATACACTTAATGCAATTCCTATTAAAGTACCACCAGCATTTTTCACATAGCTAGAACGAGCAATCCTAAAATTTGTAGGGAGTCACAAAAGATCCCCAATAGTCAAAGCAATCTTGAAAAAGAAAAGCAAGCTGGAGGTATCACAGTGTCAGACTCTGAATTATATTACAAAGTTGTAGTGATCAAGACAGTGTGGTACTGGCACAAAAACAGACACATAGATCAATGGAACAGAATAGAAAACCCAGAAATAAACCCCTAACTATATGGTCAATGATACGGTCCTGCTTCAACAAAACAGGAAAGAATCTCCAATAGAAAACAGTCTCTTCAACATGTGGTGTTGGGAAAACTGGAGAGAGTAACATGGAAAATAATGAAACCAGAATTCTTTCTTGCACCATACACAAAAATAAATTAAAAATAGGTGAAAGATCTACATGTGAGATAGAAAATCATCAATATTCTAGAGGAGAACATAGGCAGCAAACTCTTTGACATCAACCATAGCAACTTCTTACTAGATATGGGCTCCAGAGACAAGGGAAACAAATGCAAAAATAAACTACTGAAACTTCATTAAGATAAAAAGCTTCTGCAAGTGCAGGAAACAATGAACAAAACTAAAAGGCAACCTTCAGTATGGGAGAAGATATTTGCAAATGACATATTTGATGCACTCACACACTGAATATTATTAAGCGATCAAAAAGAATGAAATCTTGCCATTTGCAATGATGTGGATGGAGCTAGAAAGTATTATGCTAAGTGAAATAAGTCAATCAGAGAAAACAAATGCGAGTTGATTTCACTCATATGTGAAATTTAAGAGGCAAAACAAATGAACATAGGTGGGAAAAAAAGAGGCAAACCATAACACAGACCTTATCTACACCAAATAAACTGGGGTGTGCTAGAGGATGGGCTACATAGATGATGGGTATTAACAGGGAACTTGTGATGAGCACTGAGTGTTGTACGTAAGTGATGAATCACTAAATTTTACTGCTAAAATTAATTTTGCACTGAATGTTGACTAACTGGAGTTTAAATAAAAACCTGAAGCTAAAACAAACAAATAAATAAATAAATAAATAGCAGCTTATCTCTGCCTACCTTTATGATTATGATATTGAAACCACATATCCCTGAACGTCCTCTGGATTTAATCTTGGGGCCATTTCTTACTTGAGATTCTTCTGATAATACAGACTAGAATTTAGAAATAGTATTATTTTGACCATCAGCAAGTTCTGAATCTGAAGTATTTTCTCCATATTTTCTTAAGAACAAATTTTTCTTTTGGTTAGCTTCTCTTTCTTTGTAGTGTGATCATATGAGGCTAAAAGAAACCAGTTGGCATGTTCAACAATCTTTAGTCAAATTCAAAAGTTAGGTATATTTTCTTTTTTTTTAATGTGTTCACAGTGAAATTATTGCCAAACTTTCTGCTTGTATGTAAAACAGGCTGCATGTTTTTCTAGCTTTCAGTAACCATTTCCTCATTTAAGCTTTCCTTAACAGTCTTCTCCAGTATCTTTCACATTCTACTCACTGCTAAGTCCAAAATGAGCACATATTACGCTTTTGCTTCAGCAAAACTTCTAAGTGCCATACTCTATTCTGGTCATATGTTGCTGTATTATAAATCACACCAAAACTCAGTGGCCAGAAACAATGACCACTGCATTATCTCTTAACATTCTGTAAACTGACTTAACTAAACTGATTTTTTCTGTTCCACAGGCTAGAAGCTGTGACTCCAATGATCTGAGGGGCTTAGCTGTGCTCGTACATCCATGCTGATAGGACTGGAATCAACATAGAATGGAAGGAAAGGGGATCCCTGGGTGGCGCAGCGGTTTGGCGCCTGCCTTTGGCCCAGGGTGCGATGCTGGAGATCTGGGATCGAATCCCACATCGGGCTCCCGGTGCATGGAGCCTGCTTCTCCCTCTGCCTGTGTCTCTGCCTCTCTCTCTCTCTCTCAATCTGTGACTATCATAAATGAATAATAAAAAAAAAGAATGGAAGGAAAGGATTGAAGACAGTAAATACAGACTACCTTTTTAAAAGAGGGAAAGTAAAAACTATGTAGGAGAATATGTAACAGGATGGTTAGTTTGATTAAAATATATTTTTGTGAGAAAAAATGGGAGACTTATTGAGTAGGAAATAGTGATGTAACATGAAGCATGAATGAACTGGTCTCAGAAAGGGGAATGAAATTCTAACTGATATTAAACTCTATTTAGGTAGGATTTTTGTTTTGTTTTGTTTCATTGAGTATAAACTCATTTATCTAGAATGATGCTTAGTGCTTAGAAGATGCACAATAAATATTTATTAAATAAAGAGTAGTAATTGGATAGATGGCAAAATACAGTGACACTAATATTGATCATATGTTGCTAGGTAACATTTTGTGGAAAGTCTCCTTTCAATGCTTCTATTTTATCAGGGAAATAGGAAACATGGTCATCACTTGAAAATCATAATTGTGGAGCAGGTCTTAGAAGTTTGAAGTGAGACAAGTTATGAAATATTAGATTTATGTCTATCCTGTGTGAAATATTCTCCAAGATATATTACTTAAGAAAAAAAAGGTGGGGGGGGCGGGCAGCCCAGGTGGCTCAGCAGTTTAGCGTTGTCTTTGGCCCAGGGTGTGATCCTGGAGACCCGGGATCAAATCCCATATCAGGCTCTCTACATGGAGCCTGCTTCTCCCTCTGCCTGTCTCTCTCTCTCTCTCTCTCTCTCTCTCTGTGTCTCTCATGAATAAATAAATAAAGTCCTTTAAAAAAAGAAAAAAGAAAAAAGTGGAGAAAAAGCAAAATATATTGTATAAATTGACTCTATTCATGAAAATTTGAAAGCCTATTTACTTTTATTAAAGATGTACAAATAATTTTTGGTTATATTCAGGTATGGTTTATTTAGAGAGACTTATCAGGACTATTGGAGAGGATGCTTTTTTTTTTTAAGTTTGTTTATTTATTTATTTATTTATTTATTTATTTATTTATTTATTTATTCCTGATAGACATAGAAAGAGAAAGAGACACAGGCAGAGGGAGAAGCAGGCTCCAAGCAGGGAGCCTGATGCAGAACTTGATCCTGGGTCTCCAGGAACACGCCCTGGGCCAAAGGCGGGCACTAAACCACTGAGCCACCCAGGGTCCCCCGGAGAAGATACTTTAAAAAAAAAAATTAAATTTAAACTATTCTAATTCAAAATATATTTTTAAAAAATCTCATACAACCCAACACACACACAAAAGAAAAATCTTAAAAATGTGAGAAGACTTGAACATTTTTTCCAAAGAGACACAGTTAGCCAACAGACACATGTAAAGATACTGAACACTAATATTCAGGGAAACGTGAATGTAAATATACCACTTTATATCCATCAGAATGGCTATTATCAAAAAGATAAGAAATGACAAAGATTGGTGAGGATGTAAAGAAAAGTGGACCCTTGTGCATTGTTGGTGGAAATGCAAATTGGGGCAACCGCTAAGAAAAGTAGAGAGGTTCCTCAGAAAACTTAATGTTGAAATATCCTATTATCCAAGAATTCCATTTCTTGGTATTTACTCAAAGAAAATGAAAACACTATTTCAAAAAGATATAAGCAGCTCTTTGTTTACTGCAGCATTATTTGCAATACTAAAGATATGGAAGCAGCCTGAGTGTCCATCACTCAATAGAGGGTGCTGGGTCTCTCAGCTGGTTAAGTGTCTGACTTCAGTTAGGGTCATGATCCCAGGGTTCTGGGATAGAGCCCTATGCCAGGCTCCCTGCTTAAAAATAGATAAGCAGAAAAGAATCTGACACTCACACACACTGGAATATTACTCAGCAATAAAAAAGAATGAAATCTTGTTATTTGAAACAACATAGATGGACCTAAAGAATATTATGCTGAATGAAAAAAGTCAAACAGAAAGACAAATACCATTTGATTTCACTTTCATGTGGAATCTAAATAAGTCAAACAAACGAAAAACAGAAACAGACTCAAATACAGAGAACTGGTATTTGCCAGAGGTTAAAGTCTGGGCAAAAATGGTAAAAGAATTAAGAGGTACAAACTTTTAGTTACAAAATAAATAAGGGGATGAAAAGTACCACATAGGGAATATAGTCAATAATACTAACTTTGTATGGTGACAGATGGTAACTACCCTTAACGTGCTGAGCACTGTAAGGTATATAAAATTTGATCTGTAATGGAGGGCACCTGGGTGGTTGAGCATCTGCCCCTGGCTCAGGTCATGATCCTGGGGTCCTGGAATGGAGTTCCTCATCAGGATCCCCAAGGGGAGCCTGCCCCTCCCTCTCCCTTTGTCTCTGCCTCTCTCTCTGTGTCTCTTATGAATGAATACATGAGATGATCACCATGTTGTACATCTGAAACTAACATAATATCGCATGTCAACCATACTTCAACTTTAAAAAGTTAAACTATTCAGTATGGTTTGAATATTTGCCTTTGGTATATATGAATTTTCAATTGGATTTTAAGAAATGATTTTATTTAGCCTGTGCTAGATTTTAATTATAAAAACAGCAATATTGTCAATACATTGTAGATGTGATTGGCTTTTGAAATTTTACCTTCAATTTTCTAAATGAGTATCTGAGGTTCAAGGAGGTAAAATAATTTGCTTATAGCATATGACTAATAAGCAGTAGCATTTAAATCAAAGTATATTAGCTATAAAGCCATTTCCACAAATATGCTGATACTTGATTTTGAAAGTACTATTAACATTTTAGATAGATTTCAAAAAATCCCTAGGAAATGCTAATACATACTGAATTTCTAACAGTTAATGTTAAATAGAAATTGAAATAAAAATATTTAATGTTTCAATTAAGAATATATGGAAATATTTTTTATCTATCAATACCAAACACACCTCAGGTACTTAGCTGTGAAAAATAATTATCTTTTTCTTCTTCCTTATGGTGCTAAGCTGACAATTTTACTTGTTTGGTTCTATCTAAACACTGATACTAAATTATAATACCTTTTTAGTTGTCATTTCCATATTTAGGATTCCTGTGTTCAAAGTTTAACATGACTAACATCTCAGGTCTATGTTAGCAGCGGGGTAGGGGTGAGGGGGACTATTAGTGCCGCTTAGTCATTAAATCCAGAAAGTTTTTTTTTTTTTAATTTTTATTTATTTATGATAGTCACAGAGAGAGAGAGGCGCAGAGACACAGGCAGAGGGAGAAGCAGGCTCCATGTACCGGGAGCCTGATGTGGGATTCGATCCCGGGTCTCCAGAATCGCGCCCTGGGCCAAAGGCAGGCGCCAAACCACTGCACCACCCAGGGATCCCTAAATCCAGAAAGTTTAAAAAGCATAGTAATTAATACTCATAAATACTGAGACCTTTCCCAACCATATAGGTTGAAACTTAAGTTTCTTTAACTACATCAATAATTGTCCATCCTTTAAAATAAAAAATTACATTTGTTTTTGTTTTTAGTAATCATATTGGTTTTATTTGGTCTTCATCTTGTGTATTTCTTAAATATGATGTTCTAGAAAGTCAGAGGTCTCTAAAGCACTTGGAATTATCAAGTACCATTATAAGACATGCTAATTTTATGTGCCCATCAAATTCAGCAGTTATTTAGCTTAGGTTCAGTTATTGATACAGCATATGCAGAGCACTTACCTGGTAATTTGAAATAAAGACTTGACAGTAAATATTTTATATATATAAGTAAGGCAATGATGGAATACAGTTTTAAGGTCATAAATCTTAAAGACTATAAAATCAACAGTTAATAATGTCTTGAATTCAAAAACTATTTTCTTTACCTTGAATTTAATAATTAGCATGTAGAGAATGACCTTGATACATTGGATGTTTGTAACTATTTTAATCACTAATAAGAACCATCCTACAGCCATCTATTGTAGACAGTAGAACTATATTATGTAACATCTGTAACCCATCTGTCATCAAAGCATTTTCTTTTCTTTTTATTTAAATTATATAAGCCTAATATTTTAGAAAGACCAGACCATTGCATTCTCTTATTTTTTACTACTTTCAGATCTTTTGAGGGTATAACTCTTTCCTTAAAAATAATTTAGGAGAAAACAGTGTAGATTAATTCTTCATAGTTTCTAAAGTTACATATGCAGTTATCAAAAGAAAACAAAAATTGAAAAATAACTAAATGTAAAGTAAAATTCTGTCACCTTTTATTTTTTTTTCTGTCACCTTTTAAAAACTGATGTTCATAGATGCATAGATAAATTACGGTGAAAAATAAGTCTTAATACCATATTTCAACATTAGAATAAACATCAAAGTTTATGTCCTTTAAAAATCATACAATCCAGTAACGGACTTTGACTACATTTTTCTCAGTAGAGAATATAAATGTTGAGAAGTTAAGATGGGTACACAAGATTACAGAATAATTCAATAGCACTGTCGACAGCATATTTTGTATCCTGGATGTAATATTCTTCTAAGATATTTGTTCTTATTGTCAATACAGTTTGTTGTCATTTATCTCTCTGACACTATGAAATAAAAGGAACTGAAATAGCGACTACCTTAAGCTCTTTCCTGAGGATTACGATATACAGAAGAAGGAGCCTCAAAGATCTTCAAGCCCTAAATCCTGGAATCCGTGGATAGGTTATCTTACATTGAAAAAAGGGATATTGCAGATGTGATTGAGGTTAAGGACTTTGAGATGGGGATATTAGCATGGATTATCCACACGATCCAAATTAATCAGTAAATTCTTAAATGCAAAAAAAAAAAAAAAATTCCTTGCTGTAGTCAGAGGGAAATGTGACTACAGAAAAAGGGTCAGAGATGCATTGTCGCTGGCTTTGAAGATGGATAGAGGAAATGATAAGTAAAGGAATGTGAGAGGCTTCTAAAAACCAAAAAAAGCAAGGAAATGGATCCTCTATGGATTAAATAAGACATCAGCCTAGGGGTGCCCAGGTGGCTCAGTCAGTTAAAAGTTAACATCCAGCTCTTGATTTCAGCTCAGGTCATGATCTCAGCATTGTGAGATGGAGCCCGGTGTCAGGTACAGACTCAGCTAAAAATTTTCCCTCTCCCTCTGACTTTTCCCCTGCTTGTGCAGATGTGTGCCTGCACACATATGTTCTAACTTTTAAAAAAAATACATTAGAGTCTGTTGATACTTTTTAATTTTAGCTCAGGGATACCTATGTTGGACTTTATATAACATAAGAAAAGAGATTTGTTTTGTTTCAAGTCACTACCTTTGTGGTAATTTGTTACAGTTTTCTATAACTACTACAAAACTACAAAATACTAAAAACTACTAGAAAACTACTACAAGAATTTATTACCTCTTAGATTTTAAAAATATAGTTTTCAAATATGTATATCACATTAAAATATTTGTATTACATGTTGTACATCATTTCTTTAGCAGTAGGAACTATCAAAATTTTTCTCAAATTTGAGTATTCAGATAAAGGTGATAAATAACATACCATATTCTATAAGAGAAATATATGATTTGTCTTAAAGAAGAAAAATAAATAATATGTCAATGGAAGCACCATCATTTTGTCTCATTATGGATGCCACGGTAATTTCTTGTAAAAATTCAAAACCTTTAAACAATTTTATTCAATATTAACAAGAAAAATTTGAAGTACCATGTTAAAAATATGTGTTAACATTTTAGAGCACAGCAATACATGTTATTTAATAAAGTCACACTCGAAGGGTATTTTCTTTTGATAAATTTGATAACGTGCATTTTGATTTAAGACTTTTTTGCAGAACAATATTTTGTAGATATTTGTGTGAAAATATACACATCTAAATACTGATGACTTAATTGATAGAATTTATCATAACTTATTTAACCAAATTTTTGGAATTTATAATGTTTTCAATATGTGCCATTACACATAGTTTTATAACTAATATTCTTGTACTTGATATATTTTTTTAGATCTCTATTACCTTAAGAAAAATCCTAGAAGTTAAATTCCTTGCTCAGAGCGACAAACTCTCAAGCCAAACATTACTGTTTTCTAAGTTAAACTTGAAGTACACACACCTTTTCCCTTAATCACATGTAGTTTCACTAACGGGAACTCATTGAAAAAAAATTAGTCTGCCACAAAGTAAGTTTATAAAGACTCAAAATATTTAGAATTTGTACAGAAAATCAAGTAACACTGGAGTCTAAATACTTTGACGTGAGACCTCAGAGTAATAGCTATCACAAGTGTTTTACTTTTGTACTTTTACTGTGATTACTGTGATTGTTCTCCCTACATCAGGTATAATGATTTTGTTCTTGTGCATTTAATTCCTCACCTTATTTCAGTGAACTGAGAAAAGGTGAAGAAAATGTTTTTATAAGCAAATAACTAATATGGAACAACAACAACAAAAAAAGACTTCTATATTAATTTCATTGTGTATTATTTTCTTTGGTAGTTTAAACAGTGAAAATTATTTAGAATAAAGCTACACAGGCAAACAAACAAATGAAAAACATGGGGAAAGTTCTGTATCCATATATACACTATTACAAGAACACCATAATTTCACATTAGAATATGGAGATGGATATTCAATCTTGTATGGAAGGAATCAAATAGAGTAGAGAAACTGAACATCTATATTCAGCTTTCTCATTATTCTGGCTTCCTCATATCATCTAGCCAGCTAACTAAACATTCTGTTATGTCCAAAATATATATCTTCAACTTTTGGAAGATCAAACATTTTCCTCCAGTCGAATACACTGACACTGTTCTACTAATAAAGAGAAAATCTCTTCTCCCTCCTTGTACATTGAAAAACATTTCTATGACTTATTAGTGATGATAATGACAATAAATAATAGTTTAATATTAAGTAGTGAAAGAACATTTGGTCATAATGTCTAGGGGAAAAAGAATGGGTGACATTATAATTTATCAAATACAATTTTCAAAAATAGATTTGCCCTCCTTCCCTAATGCAAGACACATTTTACTAAGCTATCCATTTAAAATATTAAAATTAAACCTAAAAAAATAATCCTAAACCTAGGAAGCAGACAAAATTCAACAAATTTAGTCAAGATTATCTATCTGCAAAATTAATTTGTGTTGGATCTTCAAGATTATATTAGATCTCCAAAATTTATTCATATTAAATCCGCAAGTGTGTCTTTTTTTCCCATTTGTATTCATGGAATAGTTTTCAGTATGAGATATCATGGTTTCAACAGCCAAGGAGTTTCAGATCCTCTTGAATTGAAGAATCATCTATCATTTTCATTTAAGATAAACCAGGTATAACTTGAACTTTTGAGGAATAAGCAAGTCTTTTGCCATTTATAATTGGTTGGACAAAGACAAAGAGCAAAGAAGGTTAAAAAGATAAAGATAAAAGATGTGACACCAAAAATAAAGCCATATAGAGTAACTGGTATGCTGCATTTTTTAAGAAAGTTTTCCATTCTAATTAATTATTTTTCTTGTTTTTGTGACTTTATTGTATTGCTATGCCCTAAAATGTTAAGATTTATATTTTTAACATAAGTGTTTTAACATAGTTCTTAAAATTTTCCTCATTAAGAATTTAATATCTTTTCTATAATTTTGAATATTTATAATAAATTACATATTTTACAACTTCACATATAAAAACATAGCATGCTACTTATCAGGCACCTGCTTACTTATCCTCAGCTTTTCTTATAGCACCTACCTTGATTGCTGTGTTTCAATCACAAATATCTCCTTAAAAATCCCCTAAGTATGCACAAACTCTCTGAGCAAGCTAATTGGTCATAAACTGTATCATAACCTGAGGGTAATGACGATGATTAACCTTACAAATTTGAAATGTGCAGGAATAGCAGTCCTCTCACATTCCTGTTTATTTCACTCATCTGGTCCCTACAAAAATCAGATAGATTCTGCTGAATTAAATGATTACATATAGCAGCTTTCATTCCCTGACATAAACTACATCTGATAGGTTTCTTAAGGTTCTAAAGGGAGTTCATGACACAAATATTTGGGAATATTGCTATAGAATTGACCATCATGATGCAATCCTAAATAAAAGAAACACAACATAGATCCCTAGACTATGAAACAAGATCAAGACATCTACAGGAGATTAAATGAGTCATTCAAAAAGGTAGCTCCTGGGTTATTTCTTTTTTTCCTCCTAAAGATTTCATTTATTTATTTGAGAGAGGGAAAGAGAGCACACATATGTAGGGGCAGGGTAGGGAGGGGTAGTGGGAGAGGGAGAAACAGATACCCCACTGACCAGGAAGCATGGGGCTAGATCACAGGACCCTGAGATCATGACCTGAGCCAAAGGCAGATGCTTAACCAACTGAATTACCCAGGCACCCTAGCTCCTGTGGTATCTCTGAGCGCGGTGGAAACTGAACATACGACCATGGAACATCAAGTGATTATATAGCCAGAATTGAGAGCATCATAAGTTGAATTCTTTCAGAGCCACTAAACCAATGTCAAGTAGATCCATCATCATTCTATAGTAAAATGGATGTGCATATTAGGGATTCCGCATGAGCAGGTTCATAGGACACAACCAAGTTGCAAAGATAGGTAAGCAGTATCCCCATATCATTCAACATTGCATTTAGGTCACATCCATGATCACAAGAGGGTTTCCCCGGGACAAGCTGACAGAGAAAAAAGGTCAATTTCAGCTAATGGGTAGACTGACAGAGTATATTAGTGCAAGCAAAATAGCAACTACTATAGCATATAGCCCAATCAGAGGTGCCTGAAAAATAGTAAGAAGGAGAAATTGTTGCAATGGGCAGAGCCTTGGGCAGGGTACTTAGCCATCTCCTTTGACTGGAAAGGAAATGACCCAAGATAAAAATATAGACAGCCTTTCAGGCATTGAAAAATGATTTGGCTCTTTGATCCGGGGCTGAAAATAAAGAGTAATTAAGGGATCAGCATTTGAGATAGTGACATGTGGTATGACCTATGGGGGGGGACAGAGGTCTGATGATCATTGTATTACGTATTATGCCCATAGGGGAACATCTACTATGGATGGCCCACAAAAGTACTAAGTAGATGGAAAGACTTAGTCAAATAGTGTCATTCAGATTCTGTCGTTAGCCACGCTATTGCTGGCACAGTGGGTATAAGAACAGAGTAATGACAGCAGGGATGAAAGTGAGAGATGGGCACAACAACAGGTGTCTCACAAAGGCTGATATAGCTTTCTTCTATTGCTGAAAGTACAATCTGTCAGCAACAGAGACCAGCGTTGAACTGCAGCACAGATTTAACCCTCAAAGTGACAAAATGCTAACTTGCTGACAAATTGAGTACATTACATCAAAGCCTTCTCATTCTGGAAAGGACAACGATTAAGATTGTATAATATCTAGATATATTCCTGAAGTGAGTGTTTCTTTACTATCTTTAGGTCCTCATCCAGAATCACTATCTGGGAATGTATAGAGTATGATCCACCAATATGGAATCTCATATATGTTGTCATGATCAGGGACGCCTGGGTTGAGAATCTGCTTTTGGTTCAGGGTGTGATCCTGAGGTCCAAAGATCATGTCCCACATTGGGTTCCCTGTGAGGAGCCTGCTTCTCCCTCTGCCTATGTTTCTGCCTCTCTCTCTCTCTGTCTTTCATGAATAAATAAAATCTAAAAAAAAAAAAATGCCTTGATCCTAAGTACTCACCCTATAGCAAAGCAAACATGGTGGTGACAATGTGGTGCCATGGGATCCACTGAGATCTAACATTTAGTGCTCATGGGTTACCAGCCTAGTAGACGGAAGGACCTTTTCAAAGGCCTAACCAGGTGCCATCTTACTGGTATCATCTCCCAAAATGTGCTATATACTTTGAACTGTCGATCATTGATGGGTGCTATTTCCCTCATAAATTGAAACCAAGCACTGAAAGTAGGATTACTTTGTTCTACCATTAGTTTCAGCGATCAAATTAAGAAATGTATGATTTCTTTCCCAAGAAATTTAGGTTCTATGTATGTAGAGATCCAGGTTCTCAGGCAAGACATTCTTCCAATAGGGGATGTAATGTCAATTTTAAGCTACAGCTGCCAGCCAGTCACTTTGAGCTTCTCATGTGAAAAGGCAACTAAGCAAATAAAAGATTCACCATCCTGGCAGAGGTAACTGGCATTCATCATCAGTAGTAGGCAGGGCTGAGGTTATACAAAATGGGGAGATAAGAAAATGTTTGGCATTCGGGTGGTCTGCTTTTTGTACTCTCCTGTCCAATCTTGATATTAAGTGGCCAGCAAGTGCCATTATGAACAAGGCTGAGGTTCTGGGGCATTAATTTGGAGTTTTCCCCACAGCAAACTACAACCAGATTCTGACCTCTTCAGTCTTATCATTCCCACCAGCTTGATTTAACTTTAGATGGGCTTCTTTCCAACTACAGGCGCCTGACCTACTTTTTCTTAGAGTATTCCTGAAATTGCAAATTATTTCTCTGTCCTTTGACATGCAAATCTCCCTGCATCCCCCCCCCCCCTCAGTTTAATAACCCAGGAACATCTTTCTCAAGGAACTGAGAGGCATCCATTTGAAATATAATCATCAAGAAAAGGTAAGGCTCCAGCCTCTCTGCCTCTGTGGGTGGATAGGGGCCTAACTTTGATAAGGTACAATTAGCAAACACAGTTGGTCTAATTGCAGTGACTGACTTTCCCCTAATGCCTTCTGCAATTTTTCCTTTAAAATTGTTTAAAATGTTTAAAATGTCTCTTCTCTTTTCTTTCAGTAGAGTTGAGTTGACTCATGATCGCGGTAGTCTCTTGCAGTAATCTTGAATAAAGTCCCAGGGATCCCCCTTCCTGCCTTTAAAAATTTGACAGCTCCTGAAGAAGCACATCTCACATGGGATGAAGTTAGGTGAGTAAGTCAGTGGATCTGAGTATCACAGGTGGTTGACAGTAGTGGATATTATAACACAACATGTAGATTCCCCTCTTCCATTGGCACTCATTTTCAGGTCTTCTGGGAATGCTGACTGCTGACTGCTCACAGCAATGTCTCTGGAAAACACCTTCATCTGAATGTAGCTGCTTCCTGCATCTAATGGTCAACCAGTGGGAGTTTACATATACCTAAACCCTCTTATTTTATTTTGGGAGAATTCTAAAGGGCTGTGGTAGCCTCAGAAGCCAACTGAAGCCTCTGCTGCAACTGCATCATAGCTCAAACTTCTCTTTCTGCATAATTCTGCTTTCTTCACTCTTACAGGTGTTGTTTCGAAGAGCACTTCCCAGAAAATCTCTTGCATCCACATTCCTTGTGTCAGTCTGTTAAAAGGAATCCCAATTTATGAAATCCTATATATACAGCCACTCTTTAGACCACATACATTACTACTATTTTGGAACTGTTGAACTTCACCCCAGCCCTATAATGCTGGATTGGATGACTCATTTTCTTAATGGTAAGAACATTGTTTCATATTAATTAAGAATGTCAAGATAATTACTCAAATAGAATTTTTATTTATCAGATTATATTTTTCTTAATTTAATTTTATTTTTTTTAAAGATTTTATTTATTTATTCATAGAGACACACAGAGAGAGAGAGGCAGAGACACAGGCAGAGGGAGAAGCAGGCTCCATGCAGAGAGCCTGACATGGGACTCGATCCAGGGTCTCCAGGATCACACCCTGGGCTGTAGGAGGCGCTAAACCGCTGCGCCACCAGGGATGCCCTTTTTTTTTTTTTTTTCTGAATTTTATATTGTCAACAGCTTTGACCCAACAGTCTTTAATGATAAGAAATTTCTAAATGCACTGTTACTTTGAATATTTATACATGTACTTCTCAGCTTTGTTTTGTTGCCATGTGCATATTTTAATATTTTGAAAACTGTAAGCTGTGAGAACGAGTTAGAAATTCTCCATTCTATTAATATCCAGAACAGTTCATTTGCTATTGCATATTTTAAAACTACTGATTTTACTGATTCCAATGTTTTGTATCACGTTCCTTTAATGTTTTCTGTACACTCCGACACATCTCATTTGTTTATCATGTAATTATTGAAGGGTGTTTATTTCTCTGTTTATTTCTTACTCTACCTTAATAACAAAGAAAATATGAGCACATTTATTAACTAGTTGTATAATTTTTGTCATTTGAACCAATGGTACTACCATGCTTTTCTCATGGAGTTAATTATTTTTACATGAGGTATTTTGTATGGGGCAGTGACAAGTCATTTGGTGCTATAAAGTTGTCTAAGTATCTATAGCCTTTTGTTTCCTTCTTTCATCGGACTATGCATGAAACTTAATGGTCTTTTGTCTCTTATTTCTATTGTTTTTGCCTTGATGTTTATTTTTCCAAGAGCAGGAAATGTGATTGGATCATGTAACCTACATGTCAAATGGTGTTTATTTTTACCTCATCTATGAACAAGAAGGACCTTGTATTTCAATAATCCCCCATATCTAACAATGTATAGGACATAGAGTGTTTTTTTTTTTCACATCTTTAACAAATGATTGCATAGGGAGATAGTATAAACTCCATAAATGTGGAAAGATTATTTCAATGCGTTTTAATTTCATAATGGGTGCGGCTGTACTTCTGACTGGGTTCTTGATTTGGCAAGAATCTATTTGTAATTTTGGTGATACCTTGGGGTTAGAGTTTGTGAAAGCTTAGGAGCCAAGAACTTGGTTATTACATCACAAGAATTTCTAGAGCACCAACACAAGTGCTTAGAAAGCATCTCTGCAAAAATAATATAATTTCAAATGTAGTTTCTGATAAGGCTCATTTTCCAACAGCTCCCCTGCTTTGCTAGAATATAGTGCAAACCACCCAAAGAGAAAGATATAGTGCACACATTTTAGCCTCTAATTTTCTTTTGCAGAATCTTACGTGAAACTCAAACGCATTGTCGGAAATATTTGGCATCAATACCACTCAAGTGACTGATAACAAACTCCCTTAATGTCAAGAGTCATTCCATTTTTCTTTCAGGAAGAATAAGGCCATACCTAAACATATTAAAATATTATTCACTTTGACAATGGAACTAGTTCCAAGACATGAACTATTGCTATATTAGAAAGGAGAAGCAATCAGTATTTTTCATCGCCTAAGAATCTCTATACTACAAAAAAATCCATCACTTCTAATAAAATTGGTAAGTACCTAGGAGGCAAATGTCTTCTTTTATTTCTACTGTGAAATCTGGGTTGAAATGAACAGTTATAGTTAACTCGCATTCCTATTAACCAGAAAAATTTAGCCAATACTGAGCATATTTATCAAAGCTTTTTGAAAATGACGTGAAATTTCCATTAAGATTGCAAGAGCTATTATTGTTCTATTTTAAGTAGATCTGTAGATTGTTCTTAATATTAAAAACTGTGAATAACAGTAAATTCATTTTACTTAAACTACATTGATTAATCAACAAAAATTTTAGATTAACTTATCTAGAAAATAGTTATATATAGTTATATATAGTTGAGGTTAAATGTGAGTTTTTAAAACCAATATCTTCAATTTCTGTTTATAAAATGATTAGGTAGTACAATTTATGCTTTCTTTATTGTGTAATTGGTTTATCAGTAACTTGTGTCAACAGCAAGTCATATTTTCTGGTGCATTAATCTTAAATATTTTTCTTTCTTGACACACAAAAAATAAAGGCGCATGAAAATTTGAAAGAAATAAAAATGGAATAAAAAGTTCTCAGTAGAGTTTAGATGTATTTTCATATTAATATCAGAGAGCAATATTGTTTGGCTTCATATATATGCTTGCAATTAAATTAAGATATTTATTACAAACCACTCAGTGGTATTAATTTACTAAGGTAAATCAACTTAATGGTAACTTAGAAATAAGTGGAAAATATGGAAACAATTTCAGGATGATAATATTCCTCAGGAGTTTTTTTACTAAAAAGAAAAAATCCTTAAGTGTTGTTTTGAATAGTAAAGTTAGTAAAGAGTAAAATTCTATTAATCATCAAGACAAATTGCACTTGAAATAAATCAAAAGAAAACATAAATTTTCAGAAAAATAAATTGGCTATATATTTCACTTTGTATGGCTAGATTTCAGTAGTCATAATTTTCCTTCCTAACTTTATTTCAATTTTAGATATATTTACCTGTGTGATCACTTGATTAATATCAGTCTGTCTCATTAGAGAGAAAGCTACATGAGAGATGAAAGCATGTCTGTTTTGTTTTCCATCTCCAAAATTACACTTTGTCTGGTATGTGGAGTTAGATTAATATATTTCCAGAATAAATTAAAAATATATGGATAATATTACCTGAAACACTGACTCTCATTAAATGGTTTGTAGGTGACCAGAAACTGGACCAAGAGAAACAAATAAAAAACATATGAAGTGACCACATGAGTTTAATAAAAAATATGCATAATGTTATGCTCAGTATTATGCTTAAGGGTATTCTGAAGGTATACAATTTAAAGAAATACATAAATAATAGAAAGATGAGAGAGACAGGAAGACAGAGACAGATGACAGATCAATTGATCTGGACACTTCTGGCCCTAAGTTCCCCAACTCCATTTTAATTTCCAAATTCTATTCTAATTTTTCTAATTTCAAATATGATTTGAAATAATAATTTTCTGGATTTATGATCTTTTCTGTAATATTAACTAATCATAATCTATGACACTATTTTTTTTACTTCAGTGAGATTTTTTGTTTTACAATTGCTATCTCTTATGAAACTACAAAGTACACTGATAACAAAGAGCAAGAAAAATAATTTTATGGCAAGTCTTTTATTTTTCCACATATTTGATAAAGCTTAAAACATGGTATTTGGCAAGATTTACAATCTAGATGGCCATGAAAACAAAAAAATTAATAAAATTGCCCTACAATCATATTCATCATGGATGGCTTTGAACCAAAACTGTTCTTCAGTAATCAAAAAGTTACTTTGTTTTCACATAGGATCCAACATCTACATATTTATGTAAATTATAAATGTGTTTTTGGAACCTATATGGATATAATTTGCATAGCCATATTTTTTATGAGTTCATTTTGACCTAAGTTATAGAGATAACAAACACAAATTTTCTACTTTCTACCTACATGTATGGTAATTTTTTTAAGATTTTATTTATTTATTCATGAGAGTCACAGAGAGAGGCAGAGACATAGGCAGAGGAAGAAGAGGCTCCATGCAGGAAGCTTGATGTGGGACTTGATCTCAGGGATCCAGAGATCACGCCCCGAGCCAAAGGCAGTTAGTTGCTCAACTGCTGAGCCACCCAGGTGTCCCAATGTATAGTAATTTCTTCATCAATTTCTACAATGTTTTTTTAATATTTTATATGAGATTACAATATGTCCATATGGTATAGTTGAGTGATGCAACATGATATTATGCAGTACACCAAAGCTTTTGTCTAATTCTTATTTAATGAATTTTTGTTACGTAAGTAACATAAGCATTGAAAACATAGTTTTTGTCATACATATACATATTAGCCTGCTTTGGCAACCATAATAAATTACCACAGACTGGTTAAAACAATGGAAATTTTATTTGTTCACATTCCTGGAAGCTAGAAGTTCATTATTAAGATGTTGGAAAGTTTCTGGTAAGAGCTCTCTTCCTGGCTTGCAAATGGCTCTCTCCTGCTATGTCCTCACATAATATTTCCTCAGTGCATTCATAGACAGCCAGTGAGCTGTGGTATTCTATAAGGATATCAGTCATATAGGATTAGGACCTCAATCTTACCACTTCATTTAACTGAAATTATTACCTTCACAAAGCACCCATTATCAAATACAATCACATTGGAGGTTAGTGCTGCAATCTATGAATTTAGGGGGAACACAATAGCATCCAAAACAATATGGAGGTCCCTTTATCTTCCCAACAGGTACTCTGTAAGAATTTCAACTGTAGGTTTTATTACTGTGGTTTTGTTTGTTGTGTTGTTACCATTCAAGTATATAAGCTTCAGCCACCTAAGTGTAGTCACTACTAAGTATAGTGTAGTATTATGTACTATGTATAATGTATCTTTTAATAGTGCATCTTGAGCAATTTTTAAGTTTTAAGTTTTTTTCTCCAAAATACAAAATGTGAGTTAATGCTCTGCTGATCTCATGACTAGTAAAACTTTCACTGTGAAAATATAACACAATCCAACTTGGCATGTAACTAAATCATTGCTATGGAAATGATATGAAATATGATCATCAATATTTTTTAAATCATTACTCCATTTATTAAATTTGATAGTACAATGTATTTTTAAGTCTATTCAGTTATTAATAGATCAGCTGCAGTTTTCTGCTACTGTAAGGCAAATGGCAATCAAAAAGGTATTGTAGAGCTTTAACAATATTTCTAGTGTGACATGGATTAAAATAATCAATACAATCCATAACACCGTATTTTAAGTTAAATGCTAAAATGTTGATTCCTGGATTATCTTCTGCTAATAATGGTGCCAGATTTCATGCTGATAATAACCCCATCATGGTGAATAAATATCATCAGTTAAAGTGTTTCAAAATTCAAACAGAGTTGTATGACAGGAGTTGTTTACAGGATGGCACACTGTCTATCTCCTATAACACTCTTCTGTTTACAGTATGATGCTTATCATTCAAGATAATATATACAGGACTTCTGGAAGCTGGGCTTATGAATATTTTCCTGATGTGATTTTTTAATGGAAAAATGTGTCATTTTATTAGATACTCGATTAGTATAATAATCATACTATATGGCCCATGTATAATTATAAAAATGAAATTCATTTAGCTTTATTCTACATTTTGTACCATATGCAATCATTTGTCAAGGACAGTATTGTTATAGTTATGTCAAACACTATTATAAAAGTCTTAGAGTAAAAAAAAAGTCTTAGAGTTGAAATGGATTTTAAGTATTATTTATTGAAATATGTTATCCCATACACAATTTTACTTCATTGTATCCATAATATGATATCCTGGAAAGGGTAGTGAAGTATACATAAGGAGACCAGAATTCTTTTTTTATTTAATATTTTATTTATTTATTTGAGAGAGTACACAAGAAGGGGGAGGAGCAGAGGGACAAGGAGAGAGAATCTTAAGCAGACTCCGCACTCAGTGCAGAGCCTTACATGGGGTTCGATCTCATGACCCTGAGATCATGACTTGAGCCAAAACCAAAAGTTGTGTGTTTAACTGACTGAGCCACCTAGACTAGACACCCAAGGAGACCTGAATTCTAATTTCTTCTCTACAACTGATTATGAGTTAAATTCTCTGAATGTCAATAACCTTATTTATTAGTAGTGCTATCTAGTTTTCCAGGTCTCAGTATCAGTAAACTTCATATGCATGATTTCTCTATATTCATACAAGTCAGTGAGACACTGCTGAAATAGTCAGGGGCCTAGCTTGAGAGTAGTTTGTCTTCCCTCCACTACCCTATTTCCTTTTCCTTTTTCCCACAAAGGGTCCCCAGCTATGAATACATCTTGAACTCTCCTCGAAAGGGCTTTTTGGAGTTCTAAGAGTATTTGTTACTGAGATCTTTCCAATGTCCCATTTTGTAAAGATATATTTCAGATTCAAAATAGAGAGTTATGTGTATTATGCACACCTGAGTGCATGCCCATGTAATTTCAATATCCTATTATCAGTTGACCATTAAGTGGAACATGGTATAGACTACCAACTACAAGGAATTTCTAGGTACTATATCAGCTGGAACTATTTTTCAGGAAGAGAAGCGAACAAGTCTTTTTCTTCAAAGTTTTAACTTTTGGACACTGAAGCAGGCCACCATTTCCAAGAGCCATGATTTGAACAGTAACAATTTCATATGCTAAGTGGAACAACCATCACATAATTTGTTAGAACACCTCAAGCAATTGATGGGTGATGTCAGGAGGTTCATACCTCCTGTGTTTGCTTTTTCTGAAAGGATGGTTACTTTCTAAAGCTGGAGACTAAATGATGTGGTTCATATATAGTGGTTCATATATACCTAGGGGGAACCTGATGTGTTTTAAAGCCTGTGATGCCTAAATATCAGTCGACTTTTTCACTCCTCCAGTATTAATTACTGTGAGAGTGAATGCTGTGGACATCAAAGGTTTTGTTTGTTTGTTTGTTTGTTTGTTTTGAGAGAAGTCATTTCTTTCTTTTGGGAGAAGCCATTTCTTTCTTTGAAATAACTATAGATAGATATATTTGGCAACATTGACCCAAATGTCTTCATGAAATATTTGGCAGTGATTCCACATGTATCTTAGAAAAGATAGTCATTTGGAAATATTTCTTAAAAGTTATTAGGTTTATAGCCCATAAGAAAGATAGAGCCTCAGTATATCTTTTTCCTAAGGAAATAACTAATATTTTTTTTACTAATATGTTTTCAAGAATGCTTTCACTGAAGCTTTATATGCCAAAATATGGTCAAAATAAAGCAAAATGTAACAAAAGTTTCAAGGCTGAGAAAAATCTAAATGTTGAGTTAGTGTTTTGAAAGTATTACAACAACTTCAGAGATAATATGTCTAATATGGGACCCCAGAATGTTTTCTTCATTCAATTGTGCATATATGTATTAATTACATATGTGTGTGTAGGTGTGTGTGCACTCTTCATGATGATATGAGGGCAGTTAGTTTATTTAACAACAAAACTTGTAACTTCAAAACCAATGAATTAAATGGATACTCAAATGTAAAGAATTAATTACTGGCAGGGGAAATAAAAGAAAATGTAAGAGACAGAAACTGCTCTTAGACAAAAATTACTGTGCATCAGATGTTAATGTAAGTAGAAAAATGCAAACGTTTTCCCATTTCCTGCTAAAAAGAGGCACCTGAGCATAAGTGAAGCACTAAGAAAATACTAGACTAGGATACACAGAACAGAGATGAGTGAAAACTAAAAGAGAAAGCTTTACAGAAAGTGGAAGAAACAAATGAATACCATGAACTTTATATGACAAATGTTGATGGAAGATGAAAATGTTAGAAAATGCCAAAAATGATATTTAATACAAATACGGGTTATTATTTTTCAGTGTGATTGTTTTTTAAAGGCAGTTACAATTAATCTCTTCTACATACAGCATGTGGGAGATGTAGGCTCCTATTAATCAATCTTTCTGTGACTGAATCTAATTATATGCAGAATTTGTTAGGGCTTAAAGTTACTCAGAGATTGTAAAGTTGATGAGGTTCTGAGTCAACTCTGAACAAAAGATTATTATATATTTACCTTACTCCATTTCCTTCTGTATTTGGGCACAAAGCTAAAGTGCATTTCCCAATCATTTTGGCAGTTTGGTGATATCATATGACTACACTGCAAATGAAATGTCAGCAGAATGATCTATACCACTTCCAGTCTTAGCTAACAGAAACCTACCAGAGACTCAGAGTATTTTCCACCATTTTAGGTTAAATGTAGGAGAGGATGATGTCACAGAAGTTGGCAGAGCTCATAATGAAAGAAGCATGGGTTCCCTAAACGATTTCTTTTGAACAGAGCATCTTCTACTAACCAGCATTAAACTAGTAATGAGGTAATTGTGGAGGACTTTGGATAATCTAATCTTCAAATAATGGCGGTTTGCCAATCAAAGCAGTGGCATTTCTAATGATGAACAGTCCAGGAGGAAGCACTTAGTTGAAGTTTTTGAAGTCTCTAATTGTCAACTACAGGAAATCGTAACTAGCAACTTCCCAAAGCATTTTCTTTTTTTTTTTTTTTAAGATTTTATTTATTTATTTATGAGAGACACAGAGAGAGGCAGAGACATAGGCAGAGGGAGAAGCAGGTTCCTTGTGGGGAGCCCGATGTGGAACTCAATCTCAGAACCTTGGGATTACGACCTGATCCAAAGGGAGATGCTCAGCCACTGAGGCACCCAGGAGTCCCCCCAAAACATTTTCAACTAGAACTATAGCCTCTTCAGAGGACCTAGATGGGAAAATATTGTAGTCTGGCTTAAATAATGTGGTATCTGTAAGCCCTATCTCTCTAGAGCATTTAGAATAATTCTACTGTCCAATTAATCCCCAAATCCAGTAGGTTCATTAGACGAAAAACTTACAAAACTTTAACCCACTACAGAGAATTTTACAAACCAGGAAAAGAATGTGAGCAGGGTTCTCTCTTAATCTCTCTGCCATTCTCTCATTCTCTCTCTCTCTCTCTCTCTCTCTTTTCCTCTTATCCTCCCTCCCTAAGACACACATACACACGCTCATTTGGAAAATTTCGTTATTCATAAAATATACAACACAAGAAACTACACTTTGGAACAGAGTTCCTTAAGCTGTTAAATTTTATACTGATAGCAGCCTTTAACCATAAAAAAATGTGCTTTGTAAAGAAAATTAATATTTGAATGGAGTTGCTTTCTATCATGTGAAACAAGGTAGTAATAGTCCAGACTCCCGAAAATTAGTAAGATTCAGTAGAAATGTCAGAATTCAGTGCATATGATATTAATGATGTCTCAAACTGCATCTTTGTCATATCTCAATAAATTGTTTGTTTTAAAGTTTAGAGTCAAGATTCAGATGGAGAATTATACAGAAAACAAGACAGCTTTAAAGCTAAGAAACAGCTATAGGTATATAATGGGTTAAACAATTCTTATAAATTCTCTTAAAATTAAATATAAAAAAAATAAAAATGACTAACTCTAACATTCTTCAAAACTTTACATTTTTCCATTTCAAACAAGTGAAAAGGAATTTGATACTAGAGAAGAATATTAAAATAATATATGGGCCATGTATGATGTGACCTAGGAGACCACTACTCAGTTATTACATTGTCACCATTGACTATCCACACCAAGTTGGACTGTTACAGCTTCCTGTAATTTTTTTCTGATAACATTTTTTATGTGTTCCTTAGTTAATTGTGATTCTACTGACAGACACTGAAACCTCCTTTCCTATACTTTAATCATCATCAGAAAAGAAACACTACACAGCACAGGCAATCATTGTTATTTTTTTTTTCTTCAGAGACAAGTATCCTAATTATTCTTATTGGGAATCAGATTTTATACAGCTCTAGATTATCTGTGGAATTAGCAGGCAACCGTCAAAATACAGGAAGACCAGATGTTTCTCTAATTGGCACTGTGGCTCTTTTTTTTTTTTTTTTAATTCAAAGAATTAAACTTATCCCATCAAAAAGAAAATGGTTGTAAAACTAATAACTAAGTAAAACTAAAATACAACAATCTGGCAACCAAACTTTAGTTGATGTCTGATGATAGGTTATTTTAACCAAGGCATTTTCCTATGAGCAATGGCAGCAAAATTACAAGTGTAAATTCAGATACCTGTGAAAAGTATCCTAGTATTTGAAGACTTGTTATAAAATAATCCCTTCTACTGTATGCTTCTGACAGGACAAATAAACTGCAGAATATTTTAATAGAAATAATATTTTCATGACAATTTCAAAGTCTGCCATAATTTTAACCAATATACTGCAGGCAATCGAATTAATCTCTGCCCGGAGCAATCAGAATTTCAAGAACGATACTTCTTCAAGCTTGGTCATCCTAGTAGGGATGAACAAACAAGTCTTGGGGACTTTCAGTCATGCTAGTAAATCTATAATGCTCTGTTATTATTGTTGTTGTTCATGGTTATCTTACTTTCATCTTTAATATTCCTCATATAGCATGGGCTTTCTCTAATCTCCTCAATTAGAAAAGCCCATCCATCTTGATTTTTCTCTATCTCAGCATTCTATCTCATTTATAGATTTTGTATCCTTTCTTATATTTACTGCATATAAATGCATATGATATGGTATACTTGAGAGCAGAGGCCATATCTGTCTTGTTCACAGCAGTCCATAAAGCCTAATAAAGTCTCAGACACATAATAAGCAATCAATAATATGTGATGAAAGAATGGATGAGTATAATAAAGATGAGCTATGTGAGCACAGTGAAACAAATGTGAAGAAAAACTTTTAGCACTGTAAATATAGTCAGTAGAAAATACTTAAATCAGTTGAAAGGACTTCTGTTTCCAAATAATTACCAAAGTCACTAGTTACCACTATGCATTTTTAGTAATCCAAAATGTATTACACATGAGTCACTAATCATTTTCCCCTAAAATTCATTTCCCATATGACATGTTATTTTGTACATAAATTCCCCTTCTCTCCCAGCATCTTTCTTATACCATAATTTAATTTCCCTTTCTCTGTAACGATTAATCCTTTCCTTTAACTCTAATAATTAAATATGCTTCATCTTTTAGTTCTCTGTACTATTTGCAATTTATTTGAAGAGTACTATGAAGACCCAGTTAGTATATTTTTTCTGTGCTTCCCTCTTTCTCTACTCCATGTGAGAGAGAAAATCCTGAAAGAATTTGAGTAAAGAAATTTATGCTTCCATTATTTGTTACAAAAAGCAGCTCATTCTACTATCTATTCAAATTTACTGTTCAAGATTATTTTCTTTAGCTCCATTTTAATTACATATGAGTCTATTTCATGTATAACAGCTTCATCACACACACCACACATTTTCTTTTCTTTCTTTCTCTGCCTGACTTTATTTCTCATGTTAATTTTCTTTGTTAAGAAAAGCACATATAATAAAGCATTGTTCAATTTCTATATGTTAGCATTGATTATTATTTTTTTGTAAAATGTATATCCATAATACATTAGAAATGGTTTAATTTCTTCTCAACACTACTTTTTTTTTCAAATTCCTTCTTTAATTATATTATCTTCCTGACTGTGAGTCTGCAATGACTTCATATGTACATTAACTGTTGTAAGCAGTAGTATCTACTTTTTATACCAAATTCAAGAGCACGTGCACACACATACACATATATACATACATACAGGATTATGAAGCAATCTTAAAGGTAATAACTGATATATAAACAGGTTTGGATGCAAATTAAAAACAGTATCTCTAATGAGCATTCAAATTCACACAACAAATACTTGTTCAAATCCAAATACATCCAAAATAATTACACAGACCATATCCTCATTCGTTAAATTCTGATGGTATAAGAGATATATTGACTTTTATAGAACAGTTTGCATATATCATTCTTTCAGCTCATCAGGTAACAGACTGTTGTCATCTTCTTAGAAAAAAAAATATGTCTTTTATGCTATTGTTAGTAAATAGCTAAACATAGGTCTCCGAAAGAACTACCTTAGAATTTAATTCACGTACATTTATTATTCTAGTCAAGATACTATATATAAGATTACCAATTGTTTCTTAACTAGAGGACTAAGAAAACTGTCTAGGTTTTCTATCTATTGTATAGCAGAAGTGATGGTTATACAACCTATTTTACTCTTCCCTGCTTTATTCTTATCCTGGAAAAGTGACAGATACTTTGTTTCAACTGTAGAACTATTCTCAAAAACTGCAAGAAAAAGACAGTCTTCAGCATGAGAATGACATTCCAGCATCATTTTTTCTTTTATTTAACAAAGTTCTCTTTGGCAGAGTTTCATGACAATCATAAGTTTGTTTTTTGTATCTTTAGATTTAAAAATCTGTTGAGTGACAGTATAGAGAGACAGTTGGCAGCCAATAAAGATAAATTTTACCTGTCAAACTTTTATAGGCTGTGTAAGTAAAGAAATATAGACGATTTGGGCAAGTTAATAAAAACAAAAAATTAACTCAAAGAATACCCCTCAATGAATACAATGTAGAAAATACTGAAGTAACACTACATTAATAATTCTAATACAGTACATGAAGTAGAATCTCAAAAATATCTTTGAAATTAAAGAAATAAATTATATATACATAATTTATATATAAAATTTATATATATAAAAAATACATATATATACACACACACACACAGACATATATGCATATGTATAGAGATAGAGGTATAATCTGGGTGATTTTACTGAAGAACAGTAGTAAGAGAAGGCTGAGTACAAGAACAGAGTTCCTCAGAAATTCACCAGGCTGGGATGGCCAGAAATAATGGCCATTATATACAAGGGAATGTAATGACTTTAGATTCCATTCATATCAATGACATTAAACAAAAGGTTCAATGTCATAGTCAAGGATAGTAGAACCGGGACACCTGGGTGCCTCAGTGGCTGAGCGTCTGCCTTTGGTTCAGGGTATGATCCCAGGTCCGGGGATCTAGTCCCATGTTGGGCTCCCTGCAAGGAGCCTTCTTCTCCCTCTGCCTGTGTCTCTGCCTCTCTCTTGCTCTCTCTCTCTCTTTCATGAATAAATAAATAAATCTTAAACAAGAACAGCAAAAAGGACAGTAGAACCCCTCAGGGACAAATAACATTAAGTTAGTAATCTAACAGGTAAAATCACAATTCCAGAGTAGTCTGTTGGTACCAAATAAGAACACAGCCAGTGCTTTGTGCCAAGGACATTGAACAGTTCCTTGGAAAGACAGCAGCTGACTAAGCACAGGTTGCAATTCTTAGAATGGCTACAATATTAACAGAAAATCAAAATGTAATTTCACATTTAGGTAAGAAGAACAGGCACTCCATGTGAATTCATTATTTAACGCACTTTTTGTATTTTGTCAAAATGTTTGAGACTCCTAAAATACTAAGCTGTTAGAATTGTAGACTTTTAGACTGGGACAGTTTCTCAAACATTTGTTACTTTTGATGCCTTGACAATCTTGAGGAACATGTCAGATACTTTGCAGACTTTTTCTCAATTTGGATTTGTCTGATGCTTTTTGTCTCATGATTAGATGGAAGTTAGATGTTTTCAGGAGGAAAACTACACAAATGAAATGACATTTGTATCATATCAGCACAATCAACTGTTGATATTATCAATGCCAATGTTAACCATGATCACTTGGCAAAGGTAACGCTTGTCAAGGCTTTTTCACTGTTCACTTATTCTTTTGAATTTGTACTCTTTTAAAGAAGCAACTATATGAAGTCTGCATTAAAGAACAGGGTGTTGTGTGCCACCTTCTTGAGGAGCAGCATTTTTATAGACTATTTGGAATTTTTTTGTAGGTGAGATTTGTTTATTTTCCCCCATTCATTTACATATTCAATCATTTCTTTGTATATGGGCTCGTGGGTATTTATTTATACATTGAGTTATCATTTACTATTACTTTACTATTTATTTTTAAATATTTTGTTACTATCTTATGGTTCAAATTGTTCTAGTTTTGGTCTTCAGAAGCTCTTTCAGTTGGCCGCTGTGTCTTTTAGCTCACTGTGTGTGTGTGTGTGTGTGTGTGTGTGTGTGTGTGCGTGTGTGACAGAGAGAGAGAGAGAGAGAGAGAGAGAGAGAGAATGACTTCCATACTTTATAACACTTCAAGATTCCACAGATTCATCTGGTATATCCCCTTCTCTGACCAGAAAACAATCATTTCTTCATGGAGATCTAGAGTGTTTATTGAAGAATGGTATTAGAAATGATAATTGAGGACTGCTACTGGAGTGTCTATTTCAGGCTTCTCAGCTATCTGAACAAGGAAATAAGAGGTTGATATTAATAACTTATGTATAAACACATATCTATAAATATTTCTCTATAAATCTGTAATTTCATTAAGCATTTTATGAGTTCCTATTGTCACCAACTCTATTCCAGTAACACATAAATCATTCTAATCTTCCATGCTTTTCTGTAACTTCCCACTCCAGGGGAAACATAGGCCCCACCATCTTGCATCCACTGACTTAAAAGTGCTTATGTACAGATTTTTTGCCCTTAGTCTTACAGTTTTCTTTTCTCCCACACCTTCAGTGAGTTATTTTATACATTTGTGAGAGGTTTGTCAAAGTTTTCATTTTATTTATTATTTTTTCATTTTATTTTTGAATTTAAAAAGTCCCTTATATATTTGGATAAACGTTGTGATTTACAAATACTTCCAGGGAAAGACTTGCCTTTTCATTCTCTTAAGAGTATCTTTTGCAGAGCAAAAGTTTTAAATTTTAATAAATTTAAATAATTTAATAAAATAATTTTAATAAAATCCAACGCATTTTTATTCATGGAATATTCTTTTGGTATTGACGATTAAAAACTCATTACCAAAAGTCTCATAGATTTCTCCTATATTTTCTTCTAGAAATGTTACAATTTTGCATTTTACATTTAGGTCTATGTAGTTTGATTTAGATTTTGTGTAAGGTATACTGCCTGGGTTCATTTTTTTTAAATATGTATATCCAATTACTTCAGCACCATTTATTGAAATGACCATCCTTTCTCCATTGAATAACCTTTGCGACTTTGTCAAAAATCATTTGACTATATTTGTGTGGGTCTATTATCTGGGTTCTTTTCTATACTAAATGATCTATATGATGATTCTTTCTCTAAAAGCACACTGTCTTTTGTGGCTTTATAGTAACTCCTGAAATCAGGACTAAATCCTCTCACTTGCTGCTGCTTCTCAAATATTTTGTTGAGTGTTCCAGGTACTTTGCCTTTCATATAAATTTTAAAACAGTTTGATGATACCTATAAAAGAGCTTTAAGAAAATTTGAAATTGTGCTGATCTATGGATCTATTTGGGAAGAACTGAAATCTTAACAATATCTGGTTCAATCCATGAGCACAGAATATATCTATCCACTTATTCCAAACATTTTTGGCATCTTTCATCAATGTTTTCTTGCTTTCCATGAACAGATACGACATATTTTGTTAGATTTATATGCATTTTTAAAAAATTTGGTGCTGCCATATTTTTTTTGCAATTTTAATTTCAAATTCAAAATATCTTATATAGGAATGCACTTAAATTTTATAAAGAACCTTGAATCCTGAAACCTCACTATATTTGCTTTTTAGTAATTTTGAAATAATTGATCCCATTATTTTAGTAGATATAAAGTTGGTCAGGTTATCTATTTCTCTTTGAGTTATTTTTGGTAGTTTGTCTCTTTCAAGGAATTGGTACATTCCATCTAAGTTATGAAGTTTGTAGGAACTGTTCATAGTATTCCTTTATTACTCTTTCAACAGTCATGGTGTCAGTAGTGATAAACCTTGCTTCATTTCTAAAATTGGTAATTTTTGTCTCCTTTCCCTTTTTCTTTTGATTAGCCTATTTGGAGGTTTATCAATATCCATTTCTTTCTATGAACCAATTTTTGGTTTCATTGATTTCTTCTTATTTTTCCCCTTTCCTCTTTTCAACTGTGTTGATTTCTGCTCTAATTTTACTTTATTTTCTTCTGCTTACTTCATCTTATTTTTCTTATGTTTGCTTCGTTTAATTTTTCTCATGTTTGCTTCAAGTTTAATTTGTAATTTTTCTAGTTTCCTAAAGTAGCTTATGCTATTGATTTTAGATCTTTCTCCATTTATAATATATGCATTTAATGAAATAAGTTTTTTTTACATTGCTTTAAGTACATTAAAAATTTGGATAAGTTTAATTTTCACTTTTATTTGGTTCAAATTTATTTTTTTAATATATCTTGAAACATCTTTGGTTCATGTGTTAAACATCTGAAGTTTAAATTCCAAGTATTTGATATTTTTTTCTCTTTACTATTAGTTTAATTCTAGTATAGTCTGAGAAAAGGCTTTGTATAATTTCTATTACTTTAAAAATTTTAGTGTGTATGTTTCATCTTCTGAATGGTGATATACCTTGGTGTATGTTCCATGTGACCCTGAGAAAAATGTGCATTTCTCTCTATATTTTTTTTCCAGGAGTATTTTTAAAATGTCAATTAAAACAAATTGATTGATAGTGCTCTTCAGGGCATCAATAGCCTTACTAATTGTCTACTTACTTGATATATATACTACTGACATAACCATTTTGAAGTCTTCAACTATAAAGTGGCTTTATCTATTTTTCCCATGAGACTTATCAGTTTTTTTTCTTTATGAATTTTGGTGCTGTGTTGTTAGATGTATACTTATTTATGATTATCATATATTCTTAGAAAACTAACCACTTTATCATTAGGTTTTGCTCTTTTATATCCCTGATAATCTCCATTGTTCTGAAATGTGCCTTGTCTTAAATTAACATAGCTATTTCAGCTTTGTTTCATTAGTGTTTGCATGGTACATATTTTTTTTCATCCCAATATTTTTAATCTGTTTATCTATTCAAAAGTTATTTGTTGAGTGCCTAATCAAGCCATAAACTCCCCAGTCACCTTCAACCAGATCCAAGTGACTTGTTCTAACACATGAAACATGGATAAAAGTAATAGGTGAAACTTTTGGGCCAGTTCTTAAAATGTTCTTAAAATATTATTTCTTACATAGTCTCTCTGAGATTGTTGGATGGTTGGAAAAAAGGATCTTGCAGATGGCTTCAAGATCCTAGAAATGGGGGACACTTGAGTGGCTCAGTAGTTGAGCGTCTGCCTTTGGCTCAGGGCATGATCCTGGAGTCCCACATCAGACTCCTTGCATGGAACCTGCTTCTCCCTCTGCCGGTGTCTCTGCCATTCTCTCTCTCTCTCTCTCTCTCTCTCTCTCTGTGTCTCTTATGGATAAATAAATAAAATTTTAAGAATAGATCCTAGAAATTGTATAGCCATTTAGTATCAATATAATAAAATATCTAAATATAGATATTTAATTTTGCAGTGGCATCGATATACAATACTTTTGCCATAGGAAGCTTTCTAAAAATAACATATTTCCAAAATTTCTGCTTGAAGCCAAGGTGGTTATTGTGAACCCTTCTAATATATAATTGTAGCCAAAGCAAGTACCTTCTCTGATCATTTGTTCTGTTCTGAATTTGTTGTAATTAGACCACTCAATGTTAACATCTATTTAGAAATTATTAGAAATAATGTTTTGATGTTATTTACTTAATAATTTGTTCCCACTTTGCCCCTAAATCTACTGCACATGGCCAAATTACTTTCTGTGACCTTTGTTTCTTTTCTGTATTTCTTAGCTATGCTATACAGAGGAACAATTATAATAGTCTCTTTGTCAGACATTTATATCATTTTTATTTTCAGTGGTTTACAAGAAAACCTCAGAGATTGCTTCACGGAGAAAAGGAAGGTTTGTCGACTATAGTGTCTGACTATTTTATTTTATACCTTGCCTTGCTAATTCCATATCTTATGTTCCTATCATAATTTTTAAACTCTGGATCTTCTTAGGCAAAAAGAAAGTTGCAGCGAAAAGAGCAAAATGTCTTCAAATTAAAATGGCTTTCACTAAATATTGACAAGTTTTTTAAGTTCTGAAATTCCATTTTCTGATTTGTTAAAGACAGATTCCCCATAGAATTGCTATTGATTAAATAAATAAATAAATAAAGTGAACCAAGATCAGTGTACTATAGATATGTGGTAAATGTCTAGCATTTTTTAAATTAAAAAAACAAAAACAAAAACAAAAAACAAAAAAACAAAACAGAAACAAAACAAAACAAAAAAACGGACCTACCCTGGCTTAGATTCATGTCTCTCACACTTAATTATAGTCTAATTTGGATAATTTATTTAACTGTCTTAACCCAGGTGGGTGATTTATCAGATGTGAATAACCCTACCAAATCTATGTCACCTTGATATTTTGAGGCAAATGACCCTCAAAATAATGCATATGAATATACTTTGTTCATGGCAATGTTCTATCTAATTCCAAAGCATAATTATAATAAAGCCATCATTTCACCTATGTACATGAACTTATTATGTCCTGTTACCTTTTTTGGCTATGAGTCTACTTTACTTTTCAACATAAGTTTTAACTCAGAGTTTAGTCATGGATTTGGGGTTATTCTAAATCTGTAATTTTATAGAAATGAACTTGTATCTGCTAACATTCTTTATTGAATAAATGTTTACTTAATTCATTCCTATTTAAATTTAGTATTAATTGTTTAATCAGTATCAAGATTGGAAAGTTTGGCCACTGAAACACAACATAAAACTTTAGTTTCCTTCAGTGCTCTGGTAATTGGTTCATTTAAGCTAGTCCTTTTTGTTCATTTATATGATGTGATTTCTTGAAAGTTAGTTCTAGATCATTAGTAATTATTGGTAACAAGTGCTTTGCTGGCCACTTCAAATTATTTTAACTTTTGGTGATTTGGGAATTAGAATACAATTATTTTCATGTTATCTTCAGTAGGTCTAAATAGATAAAACTGAATCTAGTTGAAATTGATGGAGCTCTTTGAGTGATATGCTTTTTAAATTCAAAGAGATCATCCTATTGAATGATCTTCTTAGAATTTTATATTTTATTTCATAGTTAAGCTCTTAGACTCTGCCTTTTCTACAAGATTGGTGTTATAATTTGCTATTGTGGTGATCCTTTAAAATAATATCAGTAGAAGATTTGGCACAGTGACTTCACAGCACACTGAAAGAGGGAATGGATACACCTAGGCAGTTAAATAAATAAGCTGATTAAGTTCTGAAATATAATTTAAAAAAATCTGTTCCCAAAGACTTTAATTATAATTTCCCTGTTTTCAATATTTAATACAGAAATATGCCTGCCATTTCTCACTCTAGTAAAAATATGGCAGCAATATTTTTTATTATACACTTTTCTATATCAGGATATCCTGGGATTTTTCAATATTTTGACAATTATGTAGAACAATAATATATAGAAAACTAAAATATAATCAGCTTTCCTGGGACGCCTGTGTGGCTCAGCAGTTAAGGGTCTACCTTCAGCTCAGGGCATGATCCTGGAGTCCCAGGATCCAGTCCCACATCAGACTCCTTGCATGGAACCTGCTTCTCCCTCTGCCTGTGTCTCTGCCTCTCTCTCTCTCTCTCTCTCTCTCTCTCTGTCTCTCATGAATAAATAAATAAAATCCTTTTAAAAAATCACCTTTCTTATAGCAACTATAAAATAGATGCTTATAAATACATATTCCATGAATTATTACTGCATGTATGTCTCAGGGATATTTGCATTCTCAAAATCTTCAATACCATACCAAAAAGAATAAAGCACATATTTTTACATTGCAATTTAAGTGCCAACATAAATCATGAAAAATAAAAGCTATTCAAGATCACATATTCAATTAAGAAAATGAATCAAAATATTCTTGCATTAAGTGAATATGAAATAGTAAGTTAACTTTAGCCAAATCTGAATAAAATACAAAGAAGCCATCAGTAGCCTTGACAGACATGTAGACAGCTACCTGCAAATAAAATTATTTCTGCATTGCTTTTTCTAGACACTGTAAGTACATTGTGTTATTAGTATATATATGAGCACTGTGGTAAGTAGTAATATTATTCCAAACCCCTCCTCTACTCCCTGCCCTTGCTGTGTCTTCCCTACAGATGGAGTATATGCCCTTGCCTCACAGACCATTGGGTTTGTTCATGGGACTTATTTGTCCAGTAGAATACAGACAGAAGTGACAGAGCAGCATTTCTGAGCATAAGTCTTAAAACACATGGCAAGTTCTACAAGCTCTTTTTCTCTTCTACCATTTATCATAAGAAACCTATGCCATAAAGAACCATTGACCCTGCAGCATGGGTCACAGAATAAGAGATGTGGAGAAGTCCCAGGCACAACCTGTGGTCTGCAGTCTGAAGAAAATCCAAGCTGACCCCAAAAGGCACCCTAAAGCCACAGATGATACACAGACTAGTGAGCAAGAAAGCACAAAAGCTATGCGCTAAAAGCTACACATTTGGGGTTTGTTAATTATTCAGACTTATCACGTCAAAATCTTTTCTTTGTAAGGTTTTATTTATTCATTCATGAGAGACACAGAGAGAGAGAGGCAGGCAGAGACACAAGCAGAGGGAGAAGCAGGCTCCATGCAGGGAGCCTGACGTGGGATTAGATCCCAGGACCGTGGGATCACGCCCTGAGCCAAAGGCAGACGTTCCACCGCTGAGCCACCCGGGCATCCCAAAATCTTTTTTTTATACAAGAATTATTTTATTAATTGAGAATATAACAAGAGAGATGATGTGTAGAGTCTGGCCAGATCCTTTAATAGGATTCACTGGGCAACACTGTTTTAGCAGAATCAGAGTTAACTAGGGCAGTGGTTCACAACTATGACTACATAGTAAAATTAACTAAAGTGCTTTAAAAAAAAAAAAAAAGAAAAGAAAACTATGCTTAAAATCTGGGAAATTCTGAACTGATTGGTCTGAGTGAGGTTTAGGCAGAATTGTTGTTGACCATTCCCCAGTTGTCTTTATTAGGCAAGCAGGATTGGGAATTTCTGACCTATGTATGGCTAGCTGAGATCTACAGGAATATAGGTTCATTTTTATGAAAATATTCTGAATTTATTGGAAGTGATTTTTATCAATTAAACTCACAAGAAATGTATATATGGACCAAGATATCAGTTTGCTAGATTTCAATCTAAAAATTCCTATGTCAATTTTATAGGCCTTACTCTTTCTTTTAAAGATTTGCTTATTTGAGAGAGAGAAAGAGAGAGAGAGAGAGCACATGAGCTGGAAGGAGGGGCAGAGGGAGAGATTCTCAAGCTGACTCCTCATTGAGCAGGAAGCCTAACATGGGAAGTGGATCTCATGACCCTGAGCCATGACCTGAGCCAAAATCAGGAGTCAGACACTTAACCAACTGAGCTACCCAGGCACCCCAGACAGGCTTTACTTTTAATGAGCATCATAGCTAGTCACCTAATTCTTCTCTCACTAGCACATTTGTCACCTGTTTGCTTGTCCCAAACTCAGGTAAGTGTCAATTCTCTGATATTTCCATTTATCAAGTTAACAATAATCTAAATGAATGTGTTACCAGTGCAAAATTATCCTGAGCATTTATTTTTGGTTTTCTTGTGTAAAACATGAAGCTCTGAGTATAATTTATTTTAACTACTTTTCAGACTTCATTGAGATAAAAAGATACTATTATTTTTTTTTTACAATTAGCACTTACTTTTCATCTTCTAACAAATATAATTTAAATCTTTAAACATGCCTTCTGTTTTAATTTTCCTTTGTGACCCAAAATGTATGGTCTAACACAGCAATTACTGCTCATTATTTATTATGTTTCTAGATGTTGACAAGAGGTTGTTCTGTTCTATGAGATACTGACTGGAATTGCAATCATCTGGAGACTCAACTAGCTGGAACATTTAAGACGACCCCTACAAAACTGGCTATTGGTATTGACTGTCAGTAAGGAGCTCAACTGGGTCTTTCCACTGGAGTGCCTCTCTTGTCTTAAAACCTCCACCTCTCCTCTTGGACAAGTCTTTCTCCCAGCAATGCCACTGGGTTCTCAGAAGATTAACACCTAACAGCAAAGATGGAAACTACGGATATGTTATGGTCCAGTAATAAAAGTTACAAAATGACATTTCCCCTGCATTCTCTTGAGCAAAATAAGTCACAGGGCCTATCCAGATTCAAGGACAAGAAATAGTCTTCGTTTCTCTACAAGAGGAGTGACAGAGAATTTGCAAGAAAATTTAATCCACTATATTTATATCTCATTTTTCAATTTTACTAGAATATGAGCTCCAACAACTCTGGAGCAAAACAACTTTTATTCGTGTTTGTCCTAGAAAAGCATCATTATCTAAAAGATACTTACTGGATATTTGTTGATTTTTTTAATGTATAAAACAAATCTAATACATTGGCATTGAAATTATTGTTTAATTTTTAGAGTTATGATGGTTCAGTCTCACACTGAAGTGCCACAAAATCTTACAATTTACATAATGTGATATCTATACAATAAAATCCACATATGCAGAGTTTAAGATATTTCAAACGGCTGGGAACTAAATTGAAGTTTTATCTTTGCATTATCAATTAAAATAGGCATGTAAAGCAAGTTAACTGACTAAACAAGATGAGGAACACCGGTTAATTTAATCATATAAATTTATAAGAGTTTTAAAAACATGTTTTCAAAGATTCAAAATAAAGGTAATTACTATTTTTGAAATTCATATTTTTATGATTTTCCTTGCAATTTGCATATCCGCAGTAAAGAAATGGTCTCTGGTTTGAGCAGTTATGCAAGTCATCTTCTATAATTGTTTAATGCCGAACTTTTGATGTATGTGTTGGTAAATAGCCCAGGGTTTAAGTAAACATTTGCTATTCATCATCTTAAGAAATAGAACCATTGATTTATAAATGTATTCATAAAGCAGAGCTGCAAAAGTCATGGGTGAGTAATTTAAAAAGGTATTTGTTCTCTCTTTATTGAATACCATATGCCATACATACATAATTCTCACTATTGCATATTTCAATTTTCATGAGAATATAAACAAAGAGGGATAATGAAATATAATTGATCATTATATATACCATTACTACTGCTTACAATAAACTACTCTGTGTAAAAAGAGGCAAGCCTCCTCCAACAAATGAATTGATATATACAATCCCTTTATAAAAGCAAAAATTACAATTCCATTTTTTAAAATTTCATATCTACAAATATGCAAACATCATTCCATAACCTCTAACATGCTGCTTCCAAAACTACAAACAATAGCAACAGTGCATTTTTTTGCAAGAAAAATACTAAAATTTACTTTAATTTTGTTTTTACCCTTGACATACTGGAATTCATATATATATATGAATATATATAGCCACACACGTATATATAAATACACATATATACATGCATGGAAAAGAGTTTTCACTACAGATACCACCCATGCAAATAATTCACCCGTACAGATAAGAATCTATTCTTGGGATCCCTGGGTGGTGCAGCAGTTTAGCGCCTGCCTCTGGCCCAGGGCGCGATCCTGGAAACCCGGGATCGAATCCCATGTCAGGCTCCAGGTGCATGGAGCCTGCTTCTCCCTCTGCCTATGTCTCTGCCTCTCTCTCTCTCTCTCTCTCTCTCTGTGACTATCATGAATAATAAAAAAAATTAAAAAAAAAAAAAAAGAATCTATTCTTACATTCAGGGAGCCCAATGTGGGGGGAAAAAAAGAATCTATTCTTAATAGGAATTATATTAATAAGAGCTTTCAAATATGTAATACTAAGAATTCAATTATCAATATATGATGTGTGATAAAGACTCTTTTAAGTTTTACAGTCATAAATATGTAATATATATCACATTCATCAGACAACTGAAAATTCATTTAAAAGACATCTCTAAATGACTCCTAAATTAGACCACACAGATACAGGAAGAAGTTTTGATTTACACACAGGGCTACTCACCAACGTCCGTTTTCACATTTGCAACACCCAAGCAAAGATTTACCAGCAACAATAAATATCAATAGGATACACAATTGAGAAATAAAAGAGCATAATTTAGTTTTAATTAAAATTCTTATGTATTGGGCTATGTTGGTATACCACTCTAAGAGCCATATACTTCCAATCTTCAGTTTTTAAGATTTTATTTATTTATTTGAGAGAGAGTGAGCATGCACAAGTGGGTGGAGGGGAAGAGGGAGAGGGTGGGTTAGACTCCCCGCTGAGCAGGGATCCCAATGTGGTGCTCAATCCCAGGATTCTAGGGTCATGACCTGAGCTGAAGGCAGATGCTTAGCCAACTGAGGCACCCGGGTGATCCTCCACTCTTCATTTTTATACTTATATTTCTACCTACCTGTTACTTTTGGTTTGTTTACTTCTGGAAACTTAGCTTTACTATCTGACATCACAGAAATACACATTAGGTATTAAATACATATTAGAAATATTTACTATCTATTTACAATTATTTTTCATTGGGTAAGTTTCAATTAAGATTGTGTGCAAAACTCAGAATATGTTTTAATATTCTGAGCATGTCCAAGACATGCTAATATTTAGACCTTAAACTTTGCAAGGATGCCTCTTCCAGGAACAATTAAACAGGGAATATAAGTAATTATCTAGATGCTCCAGGTATCAATTTGAGCTCCTTTGAAGCCTCCAAAGAAAATGCTCTATAATTCATTCTGTTTAAGTTTAAAGTCAGGAATCACTACAAAATGACCGTAGTTATTTTGTATGTTTTGAGTTATGCAGGCAAAATAATGTTTCATTTTAATAATCTTGAAAATACAATTTATTCCCTTTTATCATAATTGATACAAATGTTTAGATCAGAAATTATTTGATGAAAACACATGGTGAATTTTTAGGAATATTATAGCAAAATAACATTACTTTGGTAAACTTGCAGGAATATTATGGCAAAATAACATTATTTGAGTTGATATTTATAATCAAAAAGGATAAGAAGTTCCATAGGCAAGTTCCTAATAATGTATTAAATTGTCCTTTAAACTTCATGCTCTTCATCTCACCACATTATTCAAAAACATGGACCTCACTACACTAAAAGTAAGTTAAGGTTTATGCCATTTATGATTTCAGTATGATGTATTTTATAAGCATCTCCCATATTTATTGCTATAGAATTGTTTGGAGTTAATTTTGTTGTTAATTCTCAGTTATCATTATGAAAAATCTATATACTTCATAAAACATTTAAAGCCATTTCTGTATCATCATTAATCCAATATGCCTAAGAATAAATTCATGTGAAGAAGTTAATTAAGATGACAATAAATGAGGAACCATTTTTTTCCTATGTAAAATCATTTTAAAAAATAGCAAAACAATTCAAAGTACTTTGGTATATAAAAAAAGAAGTATCCTAAAAAAAGATGAAGATGTGAAGTTGGTAGTAAAAACCATGTAAAATAGAATGAAGTACTTTCAGTGGGTGAGGAAAGATATAATTGATACAAATAAATATTAGATGCTAAATATATATATATATTTCATATAGTCAAAAGCTGGGTACCTATTCCTTTTCAAGATTGTACTGGGTATTACTTAGAGCACCAGAGAACTTTTTAAATGACTTTTGCGTGAAAGAAACGTAAGATCTAAATTTTTAAGAAAAAAAAAGGTCATTTTAAGATGAAGATAAATTAAGCATTCTAGAATTTAATCTTGTTAAGTTGAAAAAAACTGAAGTTTGTATTTTAGTATATACGATTTCAGTAACTGTCTCTAGTCTCATAAATATTCACTAAACATCTACAGCATGAGATGTAGTTTCATTATGTTATGCTAGTCATCTGATATGCATATAGGGTACATGACAGACACAATCCCAATCTTCCTAGTGGGACAATTCCATGAAAAATATAAGCAACTAAAGTGCCATGGGGGCCCAGAGGAAGGATCCCAATTCAGAATAGATGAGACAGCTCACAGAAGCTTCACAGAAAAATGACATCTAAATTAAAGTTTCAAGGAAGAGGAGAATTTAGCTCAGAATAAACATTCCAAAGTAGCAGGTATTACTGGCATATTGAACATACTAACAATAGCAGGTGTGCTGATGAAACTGGACTGCCCAGTGGGAAGAGTAAAGAGAACCCTGGGCAGCAACCAGATATTGGATAATGAAGAACAAAACCTTGCAGTCCATGCTAACAAGAGTTTATACACTTAATCCATGAGTTAATAGGAAGCCAGTAAATGTTTTTAAGCAAGGAGCAAAAAGACTAAAGTGACTGCTCCTCAATTTTAGAAAGTGTATTCTTTGTGGTATGGTAAGTACATCAAAAGTGTTCATTATTAGAAACCAATCCAATATTCCAGGACAGAGATGATGATGGCCTGGACCAGGTAAGTAACAGTGGGGATGAAAAGATGTAGATTTATTTAAAACTATAAATAAATGCATATAATTACTAAATTTTTAATATTCAAATATTTGTTCAAATATTCTTTAACAAGTAGATTATTAAAATATTAGAAGCAGTGAAACATATGGGTATATAATTTAACTATATTTTAATTTTATTATTTTTCATTTATGAAGACTAAGCAAGAATTATTTTTATACTTTTTACCTATTGGAAGAGCTTTGAGATTATAATGAGCCAATCTTTCAGTTACTAAAAGATGAATAATCTCAAAAATTTTTGATGTTATACCTAAATACAAATATATCATAATTATAGTAGAAGCTGTTATTTTCAGTTAATGTGCATGTATTTGTTACCAAATGAGAAAGCTTCCTCAGCCTTACTTTGAGAAGTTAGAAATCTCTGCTTCAGACAAAAGGGTCACTTCTTTTATCATTGATCTATCTTAAATTAAAAAGGGGCACAGGGCAAAATGAAATACTTCAAAACCTTAAAACATAAACTAATATATTATGTCTCATCTTCCTCCATATACTTCTTTCTTCATGGATTTTCCTTTCCTAAATGGTTTTATTTTAGCACCATGAAGAAAAAATTGAAACATGTCTCTTATTTTTCTGGAAATAGAGAAGTGGGAAATGATGAGTCATTTTGTTTCTAAAATCTGCAAATTTGTATTTATCAATATACCATATCAGACTCTGGTTTCTAAATCAGATTTCTTTGAAATGTTCTATTAACATATCTAAAAGTGTGCACTTTCTTTCATCTCTTCTATTCCTTTGTGCATACACTTACTTATCTAACCTTTCTACAGATACAATAGTGGGAATGGAAGAGAAAACATAGTTCTTCTCTCAAGTGGTTTCCTTTTTCAAGTAGAAAGTGGGTCCTGAGAGTAAGGCATTTATGTAGTAATTTTTTTTTCCTTCCTCCAAATCATTTGCAGATGCATTTACTTTCCTGGTATACCCCTTAAATACCAGGTTTTGCTGGGATCCTGACAAATTTAATTTCTCTTGCTATTTTCATATTTGTTAATCCTATAGTTACATTTTTCCTAGGATTACATACAGCATTCTCTTTTCTTTTTCTTTTTCACTGAACCATCATATATATTCTTTCCATGAGTCTGCACTTAGGCTGAATGATACCAAGTCATACTACAACATCAATGAACTCCAAGTAATTGAAGAGTGCATAAGCCCTAATGGATCATTCTGCAATCACAGGAGAAAAAATGCCTTCTGTAATGAAGCAAAATATATCCTGCCACGGGACCGCATCAGCTTCATGAATAAAGGAAATCAGATGCAAGTCTATTTACTTACAGGCATATATTATACTTTCTATTTTATGGCCAAGAAGTAAGAGTAAAAATTTTTTTTAACAGCTTCCCTGGGCACTTGTAGACTTTGGCTTCTTTACCATAGGACAGGGAAAAGAAGAAGAAGACCAAGAGCTGGAAAGCTAACTCTAAAGATTACAATAAGGAATATCTTATATTTAGTTGCATGATAATGTGCTGGTGAGACTGGATCATACTGATGATGTGATTTAAACAGTTTAATTATGGTTATTCTCATTTCTGTTTGCAACTTTATGCTTATGTGAATCTCTCTCTCAATTAACCTTACTTCTCTGAAGTAAATATTCCAAAATGGAAATTCTTTATTATTAAATCACTTTAAAAATTCTGAATATGAGCCATATATGTATATTTTAATACCACCATTTGAAAATATCCCATTGCCTCATTTTTACAGAACTGATGTACAGGAAGATAATTTAAGGAAAATTATATCATCTTGTGTTTAGTTAGTATTTTTAAAAGATGAAATTTTTCTAAAGGATATAACCTCTTTTCAAAAGAAAGAACAAGACCAGAGTTCATTCTTTTCTATGGTTGAGTAATATTCATATATATATATATATATATATGTATGTATATGCACATGTATAGACATATGTATATCACACCTTCTGCAAAACAGAAAACAGACTCTTAACTATAGAGAACAAACTGAGGGTTTCTAGAGGGAAGTGGGTGGGAGATGGGTTAAATACATGATGGATATGAAGGAAGGCACTTGTGACAAGCATCAGGTGTTTGTTTTATGTAAGTGATGAAAATCATTAAATTCTACACTTGAAAAAAAAAGAAAAAGAAAATGATTTCTATATCCTTGAGCTAACAAATTTAGTATTTAACTCTATAGCTTGGACTTGATTTGTGGCAATACATACCAAAATACAAAAGAAATAATGTGAGACAACTGAATTACCTAATGTTATATATCAGATAGAAAAAATGGTGGGAGAAAAGCTCAGGCCTAAGAGGCATGAGTTTGAATTCTGATTCTACCTCTAACTAGCAATGGGACCAAGTGTAAGTCCCTCAAGATTACTGCATATAAGTTTATTATTTCAATTTTTAAAATGATGAAACTAGTATGTGGAATAGGTGTTAGAGTTAAATCAGTGCTCTTATGTGAAGTGTCTCACTTGGCTTGTGGGACCAAAATATGTTAGTTTATCTCTTTCTTGATTGGGATGATTCTTATAAATTATTTACTATGAATCCCTGTAATAAGAACAACTTTTCTGAGTCTTTTGAATAATTAAGCAATTAAAGTATACATAAATGGCCAGTTATAATTTTATCCCTTTGAACTATTTACAATTTTGTGGAAAAGATATGCTATTGTTTTCTTCAATTTTTTTCTTTATAGCCATAAGATATATTTTAATTACCTAAAAAATTATTAAAAGCCCAGACATGGTAGACTGGAGAGATAGTGTAAAGATTATGCTAAATCTTTACAATAATAATATAAGTAAGTAAATAAACAAATCAGTATACAAGTATAGTCTAACAAAGTTTTCCTTTTTCCTATAATAACTAAATTAATTCTTGTCATATCAAATTTCATTTCCTAAAAGAGAAACACAACTACATATCCTGGCTTTCAGGAATACCGATTACTTGCCCAATAATTACTTGTTATTACTTTATTACCCTATGTTCCCACCCTAATACCTGGTCTCTCATCAAATGTGACTACAACTAATTGACACATAGTGCGATTTTTGCCTAGTTTTGCCCATATATCTTTGGACCTTGTTCACACATTCCACTTGAGATAGGCTTCCAACATCGTCCAACACAAGACTATGGTAGTTTTAAAATATGAGCCTAGTACTTTGGCACTCCTCCCATTGGTAAGTGAGGTTCATGCCTGTTTCTTTCCGTAGCATATTAGTCATTCTTGCGACTGGTTCAATCAATTAAGTTTAAAGGTGATTCTAGATTATTTCCAAGGTTGGTCATAAAAAGTATTGCAGCTTCCATCTGGTTCTCTTGAAACTTTTGCTTATAGCAAACTCTCTATTGAGATGCTCCCTCTTAGACTCATGAGCCTATATGGTCAATACAGATGGAGAAGTCATGTGTAGGAACTCTGGTCAACAGTTCAAGGAGAGAAGAACTTTCAAACCATAACATTCCATGCACCACTCATATGAATGAAGTCTTCAAGTGATTTGAGTCCAAGACAAAGGACTCATCTCAAGCTCTATCTTCCTAGCCAAGACCTTAGACAGCTATCCTTCTGCTATGTCTTCTTTTCTTAAGATTTTATTTATTTATTCATGAGACACACATTGAGAGAGGCAGAGATACAGGCAGAGGGAGAAGCAGACTCTTTGCAGGGAGCCTGATGTGGGGCTCAGTCCCCAGACCTGGGATCAGAGATCACACCCTAAGATGAAGGCAGATCAACTGCTGAGCCACCCAGGCACCCGTCTGTCTGTGTCTCCTTCTTAAGAAGTTGATCTCTACTACCTTGGAAGACAATTCCCCCTAAATATTTTAATGTTTTTGCATGGTGAGGCCTTGTGAGCAAAGGGCACTGCAAAGATGTTTGCATAAAAGCCTTAGATACTATAGACAGTCTAAATATAAAATTTTATGAGAGATTTGGAGGCATATGCCCTTTGTTTTTCCTCTCTAGAGACATTTGATTATATTCCAGGGAACTCCCCTTCCCATCCTCCTCGCAAAGAGATTTGCTCAATAAGTAATTTCTCTCTTTCTGGAGGGCAGATGGGTAGGTGCAGCTCCTATATAGTTACTGAAGCAAAATTTTAGAGTTTCTCCCTTTTTTTATTATTATTTTTTTTACTTATTTATGATAGTCACAGAGAGAGAGAGAGAAAGAGAGGCAGAGACACAGGCAGAGGGAGAAGCAGGTTCCATGCACCGGGAGCCCGACGTGGGATTCGATCCCGGGTCTCCAGGATCGCACCCTGGGCCAAAGGCAGGCACTAAACCGCTGCGCCACCCAGGGATCCCCATGAGTTTCTCCCTTTTAACACAAATCTATGTCATATGCAAATAATGTTTGGCTCTCATCACATTACTTTGTGAGGATTGGGCTGATGGCTGCTGCATTTTGCTATGAGTCTATCTTTGATCCAGAAAGCCTTGGGTCTATTGTCAACACACACACACACACACACACACACACACACACACACACACACTATGGCAGACTTGTCTTCGAATAAACTGATTTTGAGAGATGTGGAAGCTGAGTGATGAGAAATATATGACCACGAGGTGGCAGTAGCACACAACAAGCTTTGTTTAAATTGTGTTTTGATGAGTTTGCATGGGGTGGGGGGTGCTATCAGCGTCAGGCCTCCAGAGGCAATAGTATGGGGGCCACTATCCAGAAAAGGAAGAAGACCAAGAACTCCCAGGAGCAAAGAAAATCAGAGAAGGGACTCACCTGTCTACATGGTTATCTCTTAACACAATGATAGGGAGTCTCTAGGTCAGAGAATTCAAAGGCAACAGCAGCTTGAGGTCATCATAGCCCCAGAGTTTGTCATTTCTAAGGCTAGCAGATCTTGGGCACAGTTCCATGGGATATGCAGTACTCATGGTGGTTTCAACATGGCTAAAATATCTGCTAACTTGAGTTATATTTAAAACAACTAGGTGTATAAAATTTTGAGTTTGGCATTAGCAGCCTTTGAACTAATGGGTCCCAGCCTTCTGTGTAGTAGATAAAGGCCAATACACAGGGATCATCTTTGACTCATTTATGTAACAGGTAGGTAATGTCTCAGACCCCCTACAGTTTCTGACTTAAGATACCCTTAACTTAAACGTGGGTCTGCTTTGACCAACAGAAAACAGCAAAGGGGATGCTATGGGGCTTCAGCTACCAGGTTCTAAAAAGCCATGTGCCTTCTCCCTTGGTCTCTTGGGAAGCTTGCTCTATTGACATCCCCACTCAGGATCTCCTTCTCAGAGCCAGTCACTACAGTGTAAGAAGCTGAAGTCAAATGCACAAGCCTTATGCAGGTACTCCGGATGACAGTTTCAACTGAATCCTGATTTTGAGGCATATCAGGCAATGCAGCCAAATCAGGAATGAAGAAGCCCCCAGATGATCTTCCCTTTGGCTATTTGAGTGTTCCAAGATGTGGCCTCATAAATCATATCACGAAGGGCAGACAAGGCATCTCCATAGTGCCTGTCAGGACACTTGCTTCACAGAATCTGTGCATATCATAAAATGGTTGGTTTTGATCCACCAACCTTGAAGTAGCATGTTATATAGCAATAGATAACTAGAAAAAAAAGGTGCAGATTAAATTCAATCTCTTTCATGAAACTATGCATAAGAATTCCCTTCAAATATGTTTTTAATGGTTTTTAAACTTCTAAAGCACCTAAGTGTGGTTTCAAAAACCATTCTCCACTTATTATAGAAGCTGTTTTACATGTGCAAATGCCAAATATCTCTATTTATATTATACATTTTCAAAGGCAAGACTATATCAAATAGTTACACTGAACTGTACCAATACTAAATTGTAACAGTACTATAGGCTAATTCAAATAACAAGAAAAGACTAGATAATGCATATAAAATACTACGTGGAAAAACAGAGATAGAAAAATTAAAAGTGTATATAAAAATATGACCTAAGTTAACCTTTAGTTACTGAATGATTCAATGCATTAAATAATCTTATGTATTTGATAACATCAATGCAAATCTTTAAAATACATATTAATAACATGTAAATAATAGAGAAGTATGAATTAAAACCTGAGATGATTTTCATCATTGCTTCTTTTTTAAAGCACATTATAGGGTTTGAAATTATATGTACTTAGCTTTTGAGAACACAGCTATTTAAAATATTACTGTGTTTCATAGCTCACAAATGGCAGAAATGGATCTTTAATCCAATTTTGAACCCCAAATTCATCCTTTCAATAATGACAACTTATATATAGAAAATAATCCAATGCTTAAATTATTTTGGTCATTTTATTTGTACTTAAAAATAAAGGTTATTTTCATTCTTTACCAAAAGTATTGAAATTCAAAGAATTAATGACAAAATAAATTTTAAAGTCACTAAATGTTAGAAAGAAAGTTAAACAGTGAAAGATTTCAATATACCACCAATCTTTGGGAAACAGGATGATTTGATTTGACTCTCCGTTATTTTTTAATATTCTCCTTTTTGCATCTATTCAAATGTGTTTTGTTTTGATTTGTTATTTTCTCCCATGTCTGTTTGTACTATGAAATTATCTTCCTTTCTACTTAGACAATTAATAGAAAAGGTATTCACTGGCTCATTTAAATAAACCTCTTTTGAACTTACGTTACATTAAATGGTGGCTCTTTTAAATAGGCCATCCCCTTGAATTCAAATGGGAGTACAGATAAATTAAGCCTTTTTCATTTAGACTCTATTGACCTGATTCTACTATAATGTATTTTCGTAAACACACATCTGTTGTTTATCATGAAAGACTAAAAGTGTATTATAATTAGAAATCTGCTAGTAATTTATTTGCTTCTTAACCACCTGCTTCACACAGGATCATATTATTTTGTGATATAACATCCTTTTATTATAAAAATGAAGTCTGTATTTTATCCCATGTTTTGGGAACATTATCCCATGTTTTGAAAATTATCTTGGTTTTAGCATGACACTTATTTTCAAAAAGTGCTTTTGTATCACGTTGGCAGTGATCTTGCAAGCAGAGACTATTGTTTTTTTGAGAATGTTCAATTACGTTAGCAATGTCTTAATTATATAACAAAACAATGATCTTGGCCAATCAGAAGGCTCACTAGTCTTATTATTTCTAAAATTACACAGTATATCTATCTCTCAAAAACACAGTTTTCTAACGTTTCATCACTGAAAAATTACCCTATTTATCCCCAAACAAATGATTATAATTCTATCATTTTTGTTCTGAGTAGAATCCATTCCTAAGTTAATATATCAAAATGTTAATGGTATTTTTTAGGGGACTTGCTTCATAGAATTGGCATTACCATTGAGTTTAGTTTGCTTTTAGATTTAATAAAGTTAAATTATGAAATAGGTGGACCAAGTACACTTAAGATAGCAATATATCAGTGGATCAAAAATAAGGAAAAATAATATTTCAAAGATAAGGAGAGTTTTAGGATGCCTGGGTGGCTCAGGGGTTGAGCATCTACCTTCAGCTCAGGGCATGATGGGGGGTGGGGGGTGGTCCAGGATTGAGTCCCGCATTAGGTTCCCTGCGGGGTTCCTGCTTCTCCCTCTGCGTGTGTCTCTGCCTCTCTCTCTCTCTGCGTCTCTCATGAATAAATAAATAAATCTTCAAAAAAAACAAGATAAGAAGAGTTTCAAAATTTTATATAACCTATCTAGACTAAGTAATCAGTAGAAACCTATGGAGAATAAATTTGTCTCTTAAAAAAATTTCATTTGATACAATATTTGCATCATTTACTAGATGTCGCTTGTCTGGTAAATTATACATAGCTAGACAAAGATGAGAAGACATTTTTGGAGTTCTCTTTAAAGACACTTCAAAGATATTTGAGAAAATTCAAATAATTAAATGAAGAGTTAAGGAGTTAAATTTAGATTATATCACTTTCTATTTGTATCTGTAATTTGACATGTGAAGGTGAGAGTGAAGACCAGAAAGCTTCATTATTAAGTAACAAGAGGAAAGCAGTAATTCAATAAAAATATAGCCAGGGATTGTTTTCTAGATATGATTTCTTAGAATTAAAGACTGGGAATTCTGAGTTTAAAAATCTTTACTTTCTGGGGCACCTGGGTAGCTCAATGGTTGAACATCTGCCTTCAGCTCAGGTTGTGATCCCAGGATCCTGGGATAGAGTCCCTCATTGGGCTCCCTGCAAGGAGCCTGCTTCTCCTTCTGTCTATGTCTCTGCCTCTCTCTGTGGGTCTCTCATGAATAAATAAACAAAATCTAAAAAAAAAAAAAAAACAACTTTACTTCCCCATTGAACTAAATTGACACGTTTTTCAGGGACCATAGATATGAGGATTTATTTGTGGACTATCTATTCTGTTTCAATGAAATTTATTTCTATCTTTACATCAATATTACATTGCACTAATTATGGTAGCTTCAAGATTTAATCTTGAACTCTGATACTGTAAATCCTCATACTTGTTTTTTTTCTAATTAACTATTTTAATGAGTTTTTGCATTTTCATATGATTTTTAGAATCAGCTTTTTAATATACTGAAGAGATTTTTATAGAAATTATTTGATTACATAAATTAATTTGGGCAAAATTGGAGTAATACACTTGAATCTTCTGTATGAACACAGCATAACTTTCATTTCTTGTGTCTCCTTTATTTTTTCCTCAAAGTGTACTTTTCAGTGTGAAAGTCCCATATGGTTTTACATTATAGTAAACAATATAAATATCTTACATATTACAGATAACATTATTATGATCCCTACATATTACAGATCGCATATTAGGCCACAAAATAAATCTTAAAAAAATTCCAAAAAACTGAAGTCATACTTCGCATCTTTTCTGAACATAGTACTGAAAAAAAATCAATCACAAGAAAAAAATCTGGAAAGAGCACAAATATGTGGAGCTTAAATAATATCCTACTGAACAATGGATGGTTCATCAAGAAATCAAAGAGGAAATAAAAAAAATACATGGAAACAAACAAAAATGAAAACTCAAAGGTCCAAAATCTTTGAGATGCAACAAAAGTGGTTTTAAGAGAAAAGTTTATGGCAATACAGGCTTACCTCAAGAAGCAAGAAAAATCTCAACTAAACAATCTAACGGTATTCCTATGGGAGTTAGAAAGAAGAAAAGCAAAATCCAAAAACAGTAAAAGGCAGGAAATAATAAAGATTAGAGCAGAGATAAGTGATACAGAGACTAAAAAACAATAGAACAGATCAATAAAACCAGGAGCTGGTTCTTTGAAAAGATCAGTGAAACTGATAAACCTCTAGTCAGACTCATAAAAGAGAGACAGACAGAGAGACAGAGAGAGGACTCAAATAAACAAAATCATTAATGAAAGAAAAGAAATGACAACCAACACCACAGAAATACAAACAATTGTAACAGAACTTTATGAAAATTTGTATGCCAAAAAATTGGACAACTTATTTGTTTTTATTTCTTTATTTTTTTAAGTAGGGTCTATGCCCAGTGTGGGGCTCAAACTACCTAGTGAGCCAGAAAGGTACCCCCAAATTGGACAACGTAGAAGAAATGTATAAGTTCCTAGAAACATATAAACTCCCAAAGCTAAAGCAGGAAGAAATAGAAAATTTGACCAGTTCAATTACCAGCAATGAAATTGAATCAGTAATCAATCAACTCCCAAAAACAAAATACAGGAACAGATGGCAAATTCTACCAAACATTTAAAGAAGAGTTAATACCTATTTTTCTCAAACTTCCAAAAAGTAGAAGAAGGAAAACTAAATTTGTTCTATGAGGCCAGTATCACCCTGATACCAAAACCAGATAGACACAACAGCAACAACAACAATGAACTACAGGCCAATATCTCTCATGAATATAAATGCAAAAATCCTCAACAAAATATTAGCAAACAAATCCAACAATATATTTAAAAAAATCATATATCACAATCAAGTGGGATTTATTCCCAGGATGTAAATAAGGGTGGTTCGATACTTGCAAAACAATCAACATGATATGTCATAGCAATACGAGAACAAATAAAAATCACATGATAATTTCAATAGTTGCAGAAAAAGCATTTGATAAGGTATAACATCCATTCATGATAAAAAAAAAAAAACCTCTACAAAGTAGGTCTAGAGGGTTTAATAAAGACTTTATATGAAAAACCCACAGCCAACATCATACTCAAATGGTAAAAACTTTACGGCTTTTCCTTTAAGGTCAGGAACATGACAGGGATGTCCACTCTCAACACTTTATTCAACATAGTACTGGAAGTCCTAGCCACAGCAATTAGACAACATAAACAATTTTAAAAGGCATCCTAATTGGTAAGGAAGAAGTAAAACTCACTATTTGTAGATAACATGACATTACATATCTATGTAAATACAGTGACACCCCAAAAATACCAGTTGGTCTCATTAGACATGTATTGTTTGAAGAACTGCATTTTTGCACTATGGCAAAAGAAAACAAATGGTTACCACACTGAGCTGTGGGCAGTTCCGCTAGCCACTGATGTCCAACTAGAGACTGAAACTCCTGTTAAAAAAATTAGAAGAAAGCTGAGACAAGGTGGGAGAAGAAGATAATAAATTTGCAATCTTAGCACATGGGTTTGCAAAGCTAGAAAGGTACAAGCTGCTGTAGAATAAGGTTCCAGCGCCTGTGACGAAGCCTGGTTAGTACACTAAGAGGTGGAATGCCTGGGAAAGTGATGAGAATAAAGAGGATGCTGCTGCAGTGATTGACAGTAAAATAGATGAAGTGTCTCAAGCTGCCCACCCCCTAGCGTGCCATCCAAACCCTACAGAGGAATGTAAAAAACAAAACAAAACAAAACAAACAAACACACAAAAAAAAAACCAGCAACAACTTCAACCAATAGGTCAGCCCCTAGGTCAGGAAATGTTCATGATGAGAAAATATACTGACATAACTGCCAAGTTCCAGGAAAAGGGGAGGAAAAGTATCTTGGCGTAGTTAGTGTGGGGTGATGGCATTTCTCTCACCAGTCAAGAAGAAAAAAAAAAATGTGAGCCAGATCACAACATGCCCTGCCCTCTGGCAATGCCTGCATGCATGGCACTCAGAAAATTATTCCTACTTCCTTATAGTTATTATTCTAGCCTACACAGAGGCTTGGATCAATGAGGAGGATCTCCCTGGGTGTGTGGGACACTACAAATCAACAGAGGAGATACCATAAATTCTTAGAGAGTTGGGAATGAGATAAGCCATCTATGCCCTGTGTTTGAAGGCCCTGACCCAGCCACATCCACTGCAGGAATGAAAGCTAAGTTACTCTAGTACAGAATGCATTAGAGAATGCTGTTATCCATGCTAATCCTAGTTGTGGACTAAGACCATTTATGATGTTGGGCAGTCCATTGCTAATCTGAGAAAAACTAAAAAATCCTGGGAATGGTATGGGCTGTGGGGAAGACTCTAGACAGACAGGAAACTGGAGAAGCCAAAAGGCTATTGTAATTGGCTATAAAGGGTCCAGAAAAAGTAGCCTGAAAGCAAATATTTTTGACCTCTTAACTGCCAGAACTCCACCTGGAAAGCTAGACCAGCAGCTCAGTGCTATGTTGATTGGTCTGTGGAAAGGCCCCCAAATGGAACAATAGTTCAGGCCTGTCCCTACTCTGTCTAGTGCTCCACCTGCTCCAACAGAGGCCTCAGGGATCCAGTTCTATTTTGGGTGGGTGCCTCCCAAGTCCAGGTATAGGAGGCAGGCCAAGACTGCCTCCAGGCCACTGTGGGCGACCAGAAGCCCCCACACTGAGCTCACTATTCATTGGTTTCCTAGAAATAGACACAAAGTAATGGATATTGGAGCCAAATGTACTCTAATACATGGTAATCCTGGCATTTCTTGGGTTTTCTTGTCCTCTTAGCACCATCTATGACTATAGAAGTCAAATGGTTATGGTCAGAGAGGTCCCTTTGTTGTAGCAGTTTGGGCATTCTCCCTCATGAGAATATGAGGAAGTTTTTATTTCCCCAATACCAGAAAACAAACTGGGCATCCTACAAAGCCAAACTTTGCAAACCTCTATCAGTGAGTTCTGCCTCCAGGTAAGAGTCATCAAATCAGGGTGGAGAGGAAATACCAACCAAGAAACAGGAAGCCTACCATCCTGGGAAGAGTGGTAACTGTCAAACAGATATATATTACCTGAGAGTCCTAGAGAAATAGGAGAAACTACCCAAGAACTGAACTGAGTAGGTACTGTAGTCCCTGCTCATAGTGCTTTCAATGGCCTGTTACAGTTGGTACAAAACCTAGATGGCTCATGATGGATGACCATGGACTACTGAGAATTGAACAAGGCCATTCTCCTCATCCATGTGTCTATGTCACAAACTGCCACCATCTTAGATACCTTGACCATGATCCTAGGAGTGTGTCATGATATCCTGGACTTAGCACATGTTTTTCTCAGAATACCCCTGGTTGCTAAGTCATAAAATTAATTTCCTTTCATGTGGGAGGGACAACAATGGATCTTTCAAGTGTTGCCGCAAGGTACACAGAGCCCTAGAATATGTCACGGGATGGTAGCCCAAAATCTGTCCTTGTTCTCTTTCCCCATATCAGTAAAATGGGCCCACTACATTAATGATATAACATTGACATATGTAGACTTGCTTCTGCTTTGGAACATTCTGAAGACTTTACTAAAACATCTGCAAAGGAAAGGATGATTGGTGAACCGGATGAAAATTCAAGGCCCTGTATCACCATAAAGTTTCTATGAGTTGTATAATAAGATAAGATATATGTAGACCCAGAAGTTGTCAATAAGGAATAAACCTATCTAACCACTAAGGACATGACAATGGTACAAGCTTTTGTAGAAATTATGGGTTTGGGATGACTTTTATTCCCCACCAGGCACAATGCCTCCATCCCCCTATACCACCTGGTAAAGAAAGGGCACGCATGGGACTGGGGATCAGAGTGGCAAAATGCCTTTGAAAAAGCAGAAATACTAGTGAAGTAGATTAAAGTTCTGGGCATCTCCCAAGCAGGGCTACCATTTGAGTTAATTATACCTGTGACTCTAGAAGGTACAGGTCAGGCACTGTGGCAGAGACAACACAGGGAGAGAGTACCCCGAGGATTTTTTGGACCAGCTTTAGAAGAAGGCAGAAACCCCATTTACCTACATAGAGCAATGGTTCCTAGCAATGTACACCATGTTCCTTGAGAAAGAACCTCTCACAAAGAAACAACAGATGATATTAAGACCTTCTCTTCCTCTCGGGGGTGGGTGAAGAATATGACCACTTCTGCTATGGCTCAAACTCCCACTTTGACTAAGTAGCATGCCATTACAACATAGGAGCAGCATCCTGTCTGCCAGCCCGCTGTCTTTAGAAATGCAAGCATTACTAGGTTTAGTAGAACATGTAGATTCTCCAAATGCCCCTGCCCCTATTCCTCTGGTAGTCCCTGCAGCCTGTAGAAGGGGAATGGGGGAAATTCCTGCTGATGCCTGGTATACAGATGTGCCTAGTTGGAGCAATCCACCCATATGGACTGCAGTTGCTATTCAGCCCTGCACTGATACAATCTAGATGGAAACACGAACAAACCACAGCTGCCAGTGGGCTAAACTCGGAGCTGTTTGACTGGTGATCACTCATGAGCCCTGGCCATTAACCCTTTGCACTGATAGCTGGGTTGTCCTAAAGGGATTGACTCTATGGCTTGACAATAGGATAGATTATTATGAAGAAGCCCCTTGTGGGGTCAGGAATGTGAAAAGATACTGGGGTTCACCTGCAACAGTCCTCACTGTTTTCCACATCCCAGCTGATAAGGTCCTGATACCCTCTGGCAATGAGGAAGCTGATGCCTGAACTCAGGTACAAGCCCTAGCAACTTCAGTGAGACAGCAGATTTGGTGCATGGGAAGAGAGGTCACTGTAGTGCCTAAGTGGGATGATGTATTGCCAAGGATGCCAGATTGTCCTTGAAAGACAGTGACTTGGTTCCTGCAATAACAGTATGTCCTATGTATTTTAAACAATGCCCAAGACAACTGCCAAAGGAGCCTGGGACCATCCACCAAAGTTCCCAACTAGTAAGGGATTCACAAATTGAGTATATTGGCCCCCTCCCTGCAAGTAGGTTTTCTGAAAATGCCAGACTTTAGGTGGATGCTGAATCTGGCCCAATATAAACGTTCCCCTGTCCCTATGCAAACCAGCCTGCCATCATTAGGGGATTAGAGAAACTGAGTATAATGTATGGATAGCCTTGTTGGATAGACAGTGATGAGGGATCACATTTTATTGGTTATGATATGCAAGACTAGGCAAAAAAAGAAAAAAAAAAACATGCCATGGAATGGAGGCTCCATCTCCCCTATGACTCACAGGCAGCAGTCTTAACAGAAAGGAGGAATGAAATATTAATGGAGCAGATTAAATTAGTAACAAGTACAACCACTTTGGAATGGTGGGTTAAAATACTATCCCAGGATTGAATATATTTGAATGATTAAACATGGGGCTGTTGCCCCATTTGCCACACTGGGGAGACCTGCTGAGATATCCAATACCATAGAGGTATGGAATCATGAGAGATTGCCATTGCCCTGACTCTCCTGTGGATCAATATTCTATGCTGCTGAGAATACCAAGGCTCATCACTCCTGGGAGAGGCTTTATGTAGTAGCATTTGCAGTGAGACATCCCACTGATGGATGAGTTACCTCATAACCCTGGGTGAGGGAGAATTATTCGATCTCCACTGGGATCCCATTGTCCTACTATAAGCCTGACTTGTTGAAACACATTATACCTGGAATGAAATACACATCATTGAAAGAGGGAAAAGGGTAGGAGTCCTGGTCTGGCATGTCTTGTCCCCAGTCTATCTTCTCCTACCTAATAGCACTGCCTCCTCCAGCCAACATGTATGGTATAGACAACCAAGTCAAGCTACAGCCACATTAACATGTCAGGAACAGGCCACAAGCATAATTCTTATAGAAGGGGAAGACCTCATATAATTTCCTACTAAATGCTTCTCTTTTTGCTCTTAGACTTCTGTTACTGTTGTGGTGTCTGATGGACAAGATGGACATCTGATGGAAATGCCTTTCTGTGGTGGGTCCACTCATATGTCCAACAAGGGAATCGATCCAACTATTGGGTATATCTAGACAACTGCACCTTTCTGGTTTATCAGGATTGTTATGGTGGGTAACACTACTCCAGGAAAGGTATTAGAAGACACCAAAGCAGTACCTTAAGGAAGAACAAGCAAGAACTAATACTCTTAATTCATCTGATACTACTGATATGATCCAAAAATCTGGCCCATAGTATATACTCTCAATAATACTGCTTATACGAAAAAAAAGTACTGCTTATAGGTATTCTTTTCCTGTCAATCGAACTACACAGACAACCTATCAAACTACTGACTGGGTCCTGAAAATGCCATCATCAGAGACATGAATGAATACCCTCAGATTTGGGATTGGTTTATCTAGGTTACCTCAGGTTACGGACATTTGAGTACTCACACACCCCTATGCTAAGAACCAAGAACTAAAAAGACAGAAACAAAAACAAACAAACAAAAACCCACTTGAAACACAACCAACCAAGTTATACCAGGGAAATCAGATGGATATCATTGGAACAATTCAGTCATTCTGTTGCAATAAAGGAGAACAATCGGTTTGACACTGACTGGTTGTGCCACCCAGGTTTTTACTGAGTATCCCTGAACAGGACCCAGTGCTTGTGTGGCACATAGCTTTAGCCATGGCTTCAACCTGGGTGGTTGGGCTACTGCACCCTAGGCACAGGGGAGAATCCACCCCATGGTAACAGAAATTGCCAGCCTCCTTTTCCTCAAGGCCAGATGGGCATGTTCTCTTTTCCACTATTGCAATTTGTGTTCCTTTGTTCCCTCCATTGGCCTGCAGGATATTACAGAACACATTGAAGCCTTTACTAAATTCACTCAGCAAGCACTAAATGATAGCTGACAAAGCCTGTCTTTACTGAACACTGAAATGTCTCTAATTGAGAAAAGCTGTCTTCCAGAAGAGTGTGGCCTTCTTTGGACATTATCACTGCCTTGCGAGAAGGCACCTGTGCCACTATTGAAGCAGAGTATTGTGTCAATCCCTGATGAGTCTGTTAATATATCAGCCTTATTAACATAAGGACAAAAGTGAATGCCTTGAGTAATCTGAACCATAGCCTAGGGGCCTTAATAAATCAGTGATTTGAATCATGGGGCTTTTAGTGGGAAAAAAAATGTAACTTATTTTGGGAATCATTACATCAATCTACTTTTTTTCTTGCATGCACCTATATTGTTGCTGTGATATCTGTTTCCAGTGCGGCCAGACAGCTACCAACCAAGTCATCCCCATGTTAACAGAACCCCTTGCTGACCACTCAGAGTACACTATGTAACACAACAAACATGATGGGTGTAACAATGCGAGAGATGAAACTTGGAGGAGGTCATGGAGATAATTTGACTGTCAGGTAACCTGAAAGCTGGACACAGGCAATCAGAGGCTCCTTCTCCCCCCGCCCCCCTTCACCTTGGAATGATAACCAACATACTATTCCCATACTAGCTGCCATCTCAAAGACACAACCTTGAGACAGTAATGTGATACTGAGACCATCCGAATGGTATACAACATTAAACTCTGTTAAGGCATCTATATAAACTCCTAAAGTTTAGGTGGGCAGTGTGGGGATCTACTTATCTTGTGGATGCCCATGACAAATTTCATGTTGAGTTCCCTTGTTTATTAGAACTGCCACCAACCAAAGCGCAGTGCTCTGGGACTTTCTTTGCTCTCTCCTGCCCTCTTAGTATGGAGACCAGTTTCAAATTCTCTCCCCCAGGTACTTAAGATTGCAAAACAACAACCCTCCAAATGCGTATGGCTATTTCTGCTTAGAGGAGGCCAGGTCAACATCGGCACTGAATTAGAAGTGAGTCTGGGAAATGTAGTCTTTAGCTTTATAACCTCTACCACAAAGAAGTACAAGATACAATAAAAGTAGAATGGTTATGAATAACCCACTCTACAATATCAGCCTGTTCAGTCTATTATAATAATTTATAATAAGTGCTTACTTTTACAATCTGAATCTAGCCTATGTTTCCAAGCTTTTAACTGCACTATTGCCTTTACGAGACCTATATTCTACTGAAACTGCCTTTTAACTACTCTGCAAATATTCACTCAGAGTTATCCAGACTACCTATTTCCTATCTGTGATTTTGTTCTTGGTTTTATGCTTTTCTGTTACTTCCTTCTACTCAGACTCTACTAACCAATTTAAAAATACTTCCTTTAAAAAAAGAACTTACCTTTAAGACAACAGGTTAAAACACCATTCCTGATTCATTTAATTATCCTAATAGAAAATATCATATTACCTCAAGTTGTATAGATTTTTTATACTTCAATTAATATAATTCATCACATATGCATTTCTTGTGGATTTTATCTTCCTTCTTAGAGAGCAAATCTCTTAAAAAGCACCTAAATTTCTTAAAAAGCACTGATGAATGTAAGTTTGTTGAATGAACTTATAAAAATTATTAGCAACTGGTTATTTTGAGGATGCATTAACTTTATTTGCTTTATTAAGTTAACACATTTATTTATAAAAGTTCAACATTTATAAAGTTAAACAGCTTATGACACATACTAGCAATACTTTAATATTTCTGAGTATTCAAAATACTTTGAACTGAACAGTTAAAGCAAGAGCTACTTGGGCAGCCTGGTGGCTCCGCGGTTTAGTGCCACCTTCAGCCCGGGGCGTGATCCTAGAGACCTGGGATCGAGTCCCACGTGGGGCTCCCTGCATGGAGCCTGCTTTTCCCTTTGCCTCTCTCTCTGTCTCTCATGAATAAATAAAATAAAATCTTTTTTAAAAATTTAAAAAATAAAGCAAGGGCTACTTATTATTTAGACCATGACCACACAGCTAAACCAATAATCTAGAAAGCTATTAATGAAAGAAATAATACTTAATGCTTAATAAACATATTTTAAAACATTAAAAATAATAGTCCTCAAATATTTCCATACTACCAGCCAACTGTCACAGATTCTTCAATATGGAATTTAAGAACAAATCTCTGCTAACTTATCATCTTGGTCACAACATATATATGACTTTTATGTGGTTTTCAGAGTAGGTCATGTTCCCATATTTTATATTTCTACAGAATACAAAATTCTGTTGTGGAAATTTTAAAAGGCCAACCACATGAGAACAAAGAGAGGATATTGATTCAGTGATTACTATAGCAAGGGAGTCTGCTACCATCACCAAGTTTGGCAGGCATGGAGTGGCAAAGCTTTATAGTGAAAAAACTGGAAAGCTCTGGGTATGTCCTGATTGGATGTTGCTGACAATGGAGAAAACACACACTTAACTTTTTGGTGGTTTTATTTATTGTTTGTTTGTTTGTTTGTTTGTTTTTTCTGAGTTGAAAATGGGGGCAAAAATATGAAATTTGGCAGTTGTTCACCAAGTCTTGATTGCTCTAAGTACATCATGGCAAAGGTTGTGATTTGGTCTCCTGGACTTCTAGGTCAGAATTCTATTGTCATAGATTGTCTGGCTATGGTTTATTTGTATATTCAGTCTCTTGCTGTCATAATTACATGCTCTAATATCTGGTTGTCTTTCTTCCTTTCTTCTCCTTTCAACATTCATTCCTTTTTTTTTTTCTCATTAAACTTTTGTTTTAATGGGTCTCAAAATTCTGTGACAGATTTTTGGTCAATTGTTTCTATTAAAAGTAGTGATTTTAAAAACTAATAAATTAAAACTGCCACACACACACACACACACACACACACACCCAAATGGTCCACAAAATCTCCTTTCCTTCTGAAAGGATGCAGATGCATTTATGCTGCACTGTTATCATTAACCAGTCTTTTATATTAAACTTAACTGGCCAATTGACACAATCAGTTGTGAGACCATTCTTCCACCATTGATTAAGACTGGGGTGGCAGGTATTGGAGATAATATTCATTTAGCCTTCTGAGCTTTCTGGGCAGACTTGGTGACTTTGCCAGCTCCAGTTGCCTTCTTGTCCACCGCTTTGATGACACACCCACAGCAACTGTCTGTCTCATGTCACAAACAGCAAAACGGCCCAGAGGAGGACAGCCAGAGAAGCTCTCAACACACATAGGTTTGCCAGGAACCATATCAACAATGGCAGCATCTCCAGATTCCAAGAACTTGGGACCATCTTCCAGCTTTTTTTCCAGAATGATGATCTATCTTCTCCTTCAGTTCAGCAAACTTGTAAGCAATGTGAGCTGTGTGACAATCCAGCACAGGTGCATATCCAGCACTGATTTGGCCTGGATGGTTCAGGATAATCATCTGAGCCATGAAGCCAGCTGCTTCCATTGGTGGGTCATTTTTGCTGTCACCAGCCATGTTGCCACAACAAACATCTTTGACAGATACGTTCTTGACATTGAAGCCCACACTGTCCCCAGGAAGAGCCTCACTCAAAGCTTCATGGTGCATTTCAACAGACTTTACTTCAGTTGTAACACTGACTGGAGCAAAGGTGACCCCCATACCAGGCTTAAGAACACCAGTCTCCACTCGACCCACTGGGACAGTACCAATATCACCAATTCTGTAGACGTCCTGGAGAGGCAGATGCAAGGGCTTATCAGTTGGACGAGTTAGTGGCAGGATGCAATCCAGAGATCCAAGCAGTGTGGTTCCACTAGCTTTCCCATCTTTATGGGTGATTTTCCATCCCTTGAACCAAGGCATGTTAGCACTTGGCTCCAGCATGTTGTCACCATTCCAACCAGAAATTGGCACAAATGCTACTATGTCAGGGTTGTAGCAAATTTCCTTAATGTAGGTGCTGACTTCCTTAACGATTTCCTCGTGTCTCTTCTGGCTGTAGGGTGGTTCAGTGAAATCCATTTTGTTAACACCAACAATTAGTTGTTTTACACCCAGTGTGTAAGCCAGAAGGGCATGCTCACGGGTCTGCCCATTCTTGGAGATACCTGCTTCAAATTCATCAACACCAGCAGCCACAATCAGGACAGCACAGTCAGCCTGAGATGTGCCCGTAATTATGTTTTTGATAAAGTCTCTGTGTCCTGGGGCATCAATGATGGTCACATAATACTTGCTGGTCTCAAATTTTCACAGGGAGATATCAATGGTGATACCACGCTCACGTTCAGCTTTCAGTTTATCCAAGACCCAGGCATACTTGAAGGAACCTTTACCCATCTCAGCAGCCTCCTTCTCAAATTTTTCAATAGTTCTTTTGTCGATCCCTCCACATTTGTAGATCAGATGGCCAGTAGTAGTAGACTTGCCCGAATCTACATGTCCAATGACTACAATGTTGATGTGAGTCTTTTGCTTTCCCATTTTGGTTTAGGTTTAGTGGTGGTTTTCACAACACCTGTGTTCTGGTGGCAAACCCGTTGTGAAAAAGCTCATTCCCTTCTTTTTCAACCAACAAATATTTATAGAGCATTGTGTCAAGAAGTGGCTATATAATGACAGCTTTCACTTCACAGAGCTTATAATTCACATGAATTGTGTGCAATTTTTTTAGCTAGCCAGACATGGGGTGGGGAGGACATTAGTGTTAGCAGTCTGGACTCAGATTTGACCTCATAACTGGAGGCTAAAGACCCAACACATTTAGCTAAGTGAAAGGCATTGGCCCAATGGGCAGCCCTCTGAACAAAGAGCAGCCTATTTGAAGGACTGCAATTGAAAACTATTTTGTTCCCTGGAGTCAATGTTAGATCACTAGTGTAGGTAGAGTATGGTGGCTTAAAATGAGGATTTGAGTTAAATAGGGTCAGGTCATATTTGTGGAGAATTTAAAGAACTAGCTATTTAAAACAGAAGCAAATCTTTTAAAAGGGCTAGCATTCAGATTTTGCCTAGCTAAATGACATCCCCCTGCTGTGAGGAATAATAAGTAACGGTAAATTCTGCAGGTTACATATCCTTTCTCAAATTCAAATGGCAGAGCTATTCTCAGATAAAATTAAAAATGTGGACCAGAAATGTAAGAATTGATAAAAAAAAAACATATATTTTCCACTGATAATGCCAAATATATGTCTATGGAACCTTTCTAGAATTCCAATACTGGATAATTCTATTATCGATTTTACCCGTATTTCACCAAAATATTGGTGCCCTCAATCATAGCCGACCTTTGGTGCTCCTGGAGCCCAAAAGTGTAAGCAAATACTACATTATTGAATAAAGTAGACTTACACTTTCACATGGGCAGGATGCTGGAAATTAGGCTTATATGAAACTACAATCATGAGGTAAGGTCTGATAATTCAACATCTAAATCGGCATTTTGTCCACTAATCAGGCCATTTCCATTGTGGAAGTGTGCTTTTTTACAGCCTGATTTTAACTATGAACGTCGTGATTCAGGATGTGGGTAGAATACTTAAAAAAAATTACTGAAAAACTGGGGGATCCCTGGATGGCTCAGCAGTGTAGCACCTGCCTTTGGCCCAGGGCGTGATCCTGGAGACCCGGGTTCGAGTCCCACATCGGACTCCCTGCATGGAGCCTGCTTCTCCCTCTGCCTGTGTCTCTGCCTCTCTCTGTGTGTCTCTCATGAATAAATAAATAAAATCTTTAAAAAACATTACTGAAAAACTCACAAGTAGGAAATAGGAAAAATAAGATGACAGAAAAAAACAGTATATCCAAAGTCACTATAACCACCAATGAAATAACAGGCAACTACTAACAAGAAGTAGGTAGATATATTTAAAAATTTTGAAACAGGAATGTCTGATATATGACATAGAAGTATATGGGTAGTCAAGTTATAATTTCACTCTATACTTTCAAAATTTTTACTTTGTACATATATAACTTCCATAATTAAAACTATATTATGAAAAGAGAAAAAGGTATTTAAGAGATATATATTAATATATATACTAATTCTGAAAAGTATGCACAGAATGACCTGTTTTGTGTTAAAATTGATATCTGTGTAGACATGTAGAAAGGTAGCTCTGTGTATATATAATTGAATGTTTTCATATAGATATAGTTGAATATATATATATGTATGGATAAAAGATACAGATCTATGCTTAAGAAAATGGACAATCAATTTGATCATGGTTACACATGGGGAGTGGAAGTATGAAATAGGGAATAAGGGGACTCAGAATGAATATTTTTTAAGTCTTTAAATTAGTATTATTTGGATAATATTTAACAATGATCAGTAATGTTCTATAATGTAAAATAAGCAATTGCGTTAAATGAGCATTGAAGGAAAGGCATAATGTGATTAATTATGCAAAATTGCTGACTAGAAAGAGAATATATAGTTTATTTAAACAGACATCAGTGAAACATTATAATAAGGATTGGGACATAAAGAAGTAAGAGATGAGGCCATGGTGAGATTAATTAAACTCTATCATTGTGTAGAATTTCAAGTGTGTTTATTAATTTTCTAAAAGAAACTATTCTCTTAAGATATTATAATGATAAGTTCTCATCTTATAAAGAGAAAAACCTCTCCCTGTGGTGTAATCATATTTATGCTTTTGTTTCTGTTTGATTTTGTAACATATTCTTTAAAACATTCATGTATAAGACACGGTTGAAATAATTCACTGTAGTGTTTGACCTTGAACATAAAAATAAAACCCAAGATATGCCATCTCTACTTGTACACAGGGAAATAACTGATCATATTTTAGCTATTCTAAGGAAATAATGCCATGTAAATACCCTTTCTTTTTATAGAAAACTACTGTATATGGATTTTTTTTTTTTTTTGATATCGTACTATAAGCTCTGGTTGCCTTTGTAGTGAAAACCCAGCAATTCATCTGAAAGGTCATTCAGGACTAGGCACAATAATTTCAGCTGATCAAATCAATTATTTATACAATGAACTACAGTATGGTTCCCGCTAGAAATTACCTTATTATAGCTACTCACTCCCACTGAACTCTAAGAAAAGTGACATTTTGAAATACAAAGCTTATTCTCTTCAGTAAGCTTAATACGTATCGGCATCTCTCTGCGGCTCTTTTCTCTATTGAATAGCTGTCAGTCAGCAAGAGAGGGACCATTCCCTAAGCACACTGCACAGTAGGTTTTCTTGACATGATGGAAAATTTTCCAGTTGGCAGAAGTAAAGATTGAGGGAGGTAAAGCTTTGGACTCAGCATGAAAGGTAATAGAGCTATTAGCCAAATACCAAATTCAGAGATGCTGGTACTGCACAACCAGGCAGCTAAGAAGGAGTTTTAATGTCCCATGGGGCACAAGTTTAGGAGAGTGTTTGGCAGATTAAAGCATACAAATAGAGAGGAGAACATCTTTGAAATAGAGCTTTTGGTATGGAAATCAGTGTGATTTTAAATTAACAATTATACTTAGATAGATAAAGAAGCATTTGGACAAAGTGGACAAGATATCAGCATCCAGTTAATGGTATAATTACAAAAATAATCTCCTGCCCACCATACTCTAATAAAATAATCATACCTATGACCCCCATGACCCCTACATGTTACTATGCTCTCTGGTGATGTATTTATTTATTTTAACCACACTGATCTGCCTAAAACTGGCACTACAGTAATCAATAACATTCAGGAGAATTTTAGATCCATGTTCATTTAACTTTTTATGCTTAGGTGAAACTAGAGAGTAATCAAAGGACCTAAGTTTTTTTAAATGATAATTTAAGAAAGAAATGTTTAGACAATCACTGGAGCAATGCCGTATTGTGCTATAATATACACAATAGCCTTGAATTCTGGTTATGTGGTCCCTAGAGTTTAGAGGACACCACGTGTCCAGCTAGTTCAATCTGTATGTAACAAAAATCAGTGACAGAAATATCATGAATAAACATTGGCATCATCCACAACTCACTGTCAAGCACATGCATCAAATTAATATATGCATCTACTCATATCTGTTTATATATTAGACATCACTGTTATTAGACAAAGTAACATAGGCAAAATGCATTATAGTCTAAAAACAATGGAAACAAAACCAACACATGCTTATAAACTAAAAAATGTATAATCCTTGGGGTGACTGAATGGGTCAGTCAGTTAAGCATCTGACTCATGATTTTGGCTCAGTCATGACTCAGGATTGTGAGATGTACCCCTGCATCGGGCTCTGCATTCAGCAGGGAGTCTGCTTGAGAGTCTCTCCCTCTGCCCCTCCTCCCTGTGTGCACTCTTTATCTCTCTCTCAAGTAAATAAATAAAATTTTAAAAATGCATAATTCTGCAATTCTTTAAATTAAGTTGATTTTACTTTTATTTAAGCTATTTCAAATAAAAGACTTTGGTAGAAATTCTTGACAAATAATAGTCTAGAATATATTGTGTTGAAGAAAGCATTCTCTAAGGTTTAGTCAGCACCAATTAGCATTTCTGTACATTATTTATTAAGTAGTTAATATTTCTGGTGGTGAATTATTCATACCACTAGGAAATTAATAGAGATAAAGCTAACAGCTTGATCTAATCACCATCATCTCTATCTGGTCTCCTGTTTCCATTCTGTCCCACTTATAACCCTACAAAATATGGCAGCTAGAATGATCCTACAAAAATTGATGTCAGTAATGTGTTTTGTTTTATTTTGTTTTCCCTTAGAGTGAGATAAGAAGCCACTAGTTAAAGCGTCCAAAGGCTCATTTCACTACAAGGAAAAACAAAAGTCAATGAAGTGATAACAAGAACCTGCAAAATCTAGTACCTGCTATTTCTCTAACATATTTTATCTTGTTCCACTTTTGGCATTCTGCTCCAGACACAGTGGCCTATTGGGCAGGGACAGACCCTTTTTGTAGATGCCTTTGACTAGAAGACCTGCATAAAGTGACAGAGCAAGACATGCCACTATCTTAGAGGAAAAACATTCCAGGCAGAGGAAAGAGGAATTATATAAGCCTGAGTTAATGCCACTAACTCACAAACACAGCAGGTTATGGAAAGTTAGACCATTACTGAGGACAACATTGTTTCAAAATTTTTAAATTAAATTTTTTAATTTCATTGAGATATAACTCTCATACAATGAATTGCATATATTTAAAGTATACAGTTGGATAAGTTTTGACATTTGTATTTCACTTCCTTTCCATCTGGATATCCAAATGCTTCAGCACAATGTGCTGAAAATGCTATTTGTCCACCAATGAATTTTCTTAGAACTTTTGTTAAAAGTCAGTTACTTATGGTCTATTTCATAAATCTCTTCTGTTTCATTAATCAATTTGTTTTTGTTTTAATGCCAATTGTACTCTATATTGATTTATCAGGTGTCCTGAAATCAGATGTTAGCCTCTTGTATTCATTTCCTATCACTGCTGTAATACATTATCACAAATACATTCTCTTAAAATGCAAACTTATTATCTTAAAGTTATAGAGGACAGAAGTCTGAAGTAAGTATCACTGACCAAAAATCAAAGCATCAGTAGAGCTGCATTCCTTTCTGGAGGTTGGGGGCTTATAATCCTACATTTATAATCCTACTTATAATTCTTAACTTTTCCAGCTGCTATAGATATCAGTTACTCTTTATTAGCACAGATCTAATGCTAGATTAGCATTCTTGTCTTTCCTGAAATTTCAACTTTATAATTTCAAAGCAAGTGAGCTTCTGGGCTTTACCTGTGTTCCCCCTCCAGGTGCTATCACCTGGAAATTCCATAGGCCGAATCCTAAGCCAACTCCAGGAATCGCTTCATTTGGCTTATATGCTATCATTATCATTGTTTTCTTGGCTGTTATTGAATATATGAAAAGAAAACTGCCTTATTTTTTTATCTAGTATTTATTTGTTTGAAGCAGAAGAGTGAATCTAGTCACTTTACTCCATTAAGCTGGAAACAGGAATCTCTGTTTATGCCTTCTTCATATCTTGACTTTTTAACTAGATCCTACTATCAACTAAAAGGAGCAATCAAAGTCATAATATTATTATTTAATAATTATTTCAAGTTCCTCAAAGCCCACTATTCCAAATACACTGTCGATTTTCTAGCTGGTACTGACTATTTCTGGCACCATTATCTGGCAACTCCATGTTTCTTCAACCTAATATTTTTGTTGTTGTTGTCCTTTGCACACATAATACTCTATGTTCATTATAACAATATACTTGTAATGTGAACGTCCTAGCCTACTTCAGGCTTTCTCTTGTGCTCCTTCCTTTATTGTCAATATAAATATCTCCCCACAACGTTGATTTCTTAATTACTTAACACGTATTTTCTTATTTAAGAAATAATGTCTATGGCCCTTTCTTTCTGAATTGGTTGTCTTTTTATGTTCCCATTCTTCTCTAAATTTTGTTAACACTGAAAAACTTTTTTTCACCTCCCTAACTTGCTGTTAGATTATAAATCACTTCATGGGGGGATCCCTGGGTGGCTCAGCAGTTTAGCGCCTGCCTTTGGCCAGGGCATGATCCTGGAGTCCCGTGTCAGGGTCCCAGCATGGAGCCTGCTTCTCCCTCTGCCTGTGTCTCTGTCTCTCTCTCTCTCTATGTCTATCATGAATGAATAAGTAAATCTTTTAAAAAATAAATATATAAATAAATAAATTGATTAATTAATTAATTAAAAATCTTTAAAAAAATCACTTCATGAAATTAGTCACGCTTGTTCCATTTCTTTGTCCTCCAGAGCAAAGCTCCTGGTACAAACTAAATTTCAAAACATGCTTTAAATGAAAAAAACTAGTTAAGTGAAAAAATCATTGAATGACAATGAACAAATAATTGGATATTTTCATTGCCAATGACATATTTAGTAAGGTGCAATAATCCTTGACAGTATGTTCTTAGGTTAAGGTGACTAACATGGGTTATAGTGAAAAAATATAAGTAGGTAATTTCTCAATAAGCTATAATTATGAATTTAATTAATTGAGACAAATTCTATGAAATTTATGATATGCATAGCTAAGTCAAAACTGATCCTCCCCCTATCTGAAAAGGCAGTTTTTGGTGAAAAAATTAATTATACATCTGAGTACAGTATTAAAAAAATTTACTTAAGACAAGAAAAGTCTGATGAAGAAATTTATGCATAAATGGTGTTGATTTTTTTAAAATATGTATTTTATCAATTCAAATCCTAGAATCATGTCCTGCTAAATGTTTATTGATAAAAATATACTTGTTAAAATGTATAAAATATGAAGGAAAAAGGGATCAGTTGAACTTACTTTTTTATAAGCCTTTTGCAAGTAGTACATTTGCTAAACAAATACCTCTAGAGATAAAACTCTTTAATATATATACAAAAGTTTTTTCCAGTGAAAAACAGTAAATTTCAGTGCAGCAAAATAAAAACTTAAGACAGTAATTCATATTTACAAGCCTACCATCCTTAGTATAATTAGCACAATGAAGGAATTCAGAACATGTCTCCCCCAAATGTGTCACTTTGGCATGGAGACTATTTTGAGCTGAAGGTAATCAAGATTTCTGCAGCCTCTAGAGAAATTCTGCTTCTCCCTTAACTATGTAGAAGAATTTATGATCTTTTCTATAATAATGTTATTACCAGAGATAAATATTATCTGAGTGACCCATCTGTATGGCAGAGCAAACACTTAATTACCAAACATCTGCTCTTCTTCCTATTGCTCTATGAATTGCCCTCCTTCCCTTTGAGAGTTCCTATCCCATTCCTTAGCATAAGATAGGAATCTATATCTCATTTTACCTTCCTGTGCTTCATCTGTCATGTATGTGGAGTTCCTATGCAAACAACATTATATTAGAACTTTTCCTGTTAATCTATGTTAATTTAAATCTTGCCAGAAGAACATTTAAAGGGAAGAGGTAAATTTTACCTCCCCACAATATCCTTTGTCTTTTTCAAAAAATGATCTTCACATTTACCATTCCTGACAGTGGCCTTAAACATGGATAATAATTTTGGTGGATGACCTGATATTCATCATGGAATTTTCATTTAAATGTTGATTTATTTTTTTTAAAGATTTTATTTATTTATTCATGAGAGACACAGAGAGAGAGGTAGAGACACAGACAGAGGGAGAAGCAGGCTCCATGCAGGGAGCTCGACTTGGGAATCGTTCCCGGAACTCCAGGATCACGGCCTGGGCCGAAGACAGGTGCTAAACTGCTGAGCTACCCAGGGATCCCTAAATATTGATTTAAAAGATATATGTGAATTATAGAGGTCCAGCGTGTATAAGAAATGGATAGCTTGCTGAGGAATACCAATAATCAGAAATATATTTTAAAAATAAATCATAATAGCAATAACTTGTTTTTTAATATCAACATTATGATTTATGTCTTCTTCTGGGAAACAGCCAAGAATCAGGGTATCATCAGATAACTATTTAAACAGTAATTTGCACACTAAACCAATAAAATACGATAAGTGAAAGTTAGAAATAAAAATAGCATCAAATACCCCCTTTACTGATTGTTCACATTATTTCTATAAACACATAATTACTTAGTATTTATATTTTTCTTCATAAAGTTTTTTCTTCCCAAGTAGAGCTCTTTTCTAAGACCATGGAATCATGACCTGATCTGAAGGCAGATACTTAACCAACTAAGCCATCTAGGTGTCCTGATTTGTTTGTTTGTTTGTTTGTTTTACTTTTTAAATTTTAATAGAAATTTAGCACGTAATGATCACTACTGCTCATGAGGAATGCTCTAGCAAAAAGCATGAATGCTGTACTGTGGATATGCAATATTAAATGCTTCAATGTGATTTATTTTTATGATTATAGACACATTATAACTAGAAAAAAATAATGAAAGTTGTTGGATTTGCTTTAATAATTTAATAAGAATTGTTTATATACATAAAATAGGTTTTCATGGGTTTTTGCAAAACTACAATACTTAAACAAAATTCACTATTTTAGGGTAAATATCCATGTCAACAATCTGAAAATATAAATTTCAGTCAAAACTTGGTTGAATCAGCTGAACTATTGAATTACTGAAATTGGATGCATTTTATTCTTTTTTTTTTTTTTTTTAATTTATGATAGTCACACAGAGAGAGAGTGAGAGGCAGAGACACAGGCAGAGGGAGAAGCAGGATCCATGCACCAGGAGCCCGATGTGGAATTCGATCCTGGGTCTCCAGGATTGCGCCCTGGACCAAAGGCAGGCGCCAAACCACTGCGCCACCCAGGGATCCCAATGCATTTTATTCTAATAGAAATTTGCATGCAATTTTCTCTTTTGTAAATAGGTCAAATAACAGTTATAGCACGTGTGTGAATATGCAATTACTTTAATTTTCCTAAATCATAGTAAGATAATTTAGTTATCTTGTTTATACTTTTATGATTATTGTAGAGAAGTGTAATTTCAAATTTTTCTGACAACAATCTATCACCTATATCCTCTAGTCTGGTTCCAGAATCAGTATATTTTACATTTTTCTTACTTTTTGAGCATTTGGGGGGCAGAAACCTAAATTAAATGAAAAAGATTGTTTTTGTGCTATAATCTTGAACTTTAAAATCAATTGAAATGTACATTTAATTTAATTATTTGTCAAGTTCAGATCTAGTCACCTGAAAGGAATCTTTTCACCTGATTTCTTTAAGATACGTATAAAAGCAAAAATCCCCAAAGAGTGTTTTATAAAGAGTAATTAGTAATTTATTCTGTAAAATTCAGTAGACAGTCTTACCCTACACCCTGTGACTTCTGCTATTGCTAACACCATTATTTAAGAATTGTTAAGTAGAAAGCAGATAATTAGTTCCTATTTTATCTATTAGAAATCATCAGAATTTAACTTCTTAGTTATCACATTACTGTCATATTTATTTGTAATTAAGCATTTTATGCTAATTCTGAATTCATAGCTTGCTGTTATTAGCATACAAATGTAAGCCAATAATACATTCACAATTCTCTTTAAAGGATTAAGTTAAACTGTCCATAAACTAATGAATAACAAAAAAAAAAAAATCATGCAATTTCAGTTACCACAAACTTTTCTACAACCGATGCATTACGGGAATAGAAATGATCAGGAGCTCTTTTGTATTAGAGAAATTATGAAGGTATGAAATAGCCAAAAGGATAGTTAACATAGAAAATCCTATAAAATAAAAAATAATAGGATGTTTGGGACACCTGGGTGCTCAGCGGTTGAGTGTCTGCCTTTGGCTCGGGGTGTGATCCCAGAATCCAATCCAGGATCAAGTCCCACAACAGATTTCTTGCAGGAAGCCTGCTTCTCCCTTTGCCTGTGTCTCTCTCTCTCTCTGTGTCTCTCATGAATAAATAAATGAACTCTTTAAAAAAAATAATAGGATATTTATTTTAAAACTGAAGCTATTGTTTAATATTTAAAATTAGGGAAAATGTGAAGAAATTTAAAGGAAAATATGTCTTGAATTGATTGAACATGATTTATGAAATGTGAATTATTCAATCAAGCCATTTAATCCTAATTTTAAACTTGTTTTTATCTAAAAAATTGTTCACCCTTCTGACTCCTAAAAAGCTTTATTTTCTAGAGTTTTTACTTTTTTTAAGTAATGTGTGTGTAGTGTTTGTGTGTGTGTGTGTGTGTGTGTGTATGTGTTTCTTTCCATTAAAGGATACTAAAGAGATCAGAATTTTTTCTCATTGAAGTCCATAAGAGCATTTCCAATTTCCAATAATAGATCTTGACATATCTAGTTTAGGTTATAGGTTAACCCAAGAAATTTCCTCTCCTTGGCAAAACAATATATCCATGTAACATACTGGACGCATCAGTCCTTGACTAGATGCTGATCTAATCATATTTTCAATATCTGTGCCTTACCCACTCACTGAGCATTAGGCCTCCTTATGAAGCTACTAGTTCACAGTAGAAGATCAAGGAGAAAAAATTTTTAGCAAGCACTCCACAAAATACCTTTCTATTTGCTTTTTATAATGAATCAGGTAGAAAATGGCCATTCCATAAAGACTCTCCCTGCTCTGCCTCCTAAAATAGAAAGAAAAAAGAAAAGAAAGAAAAAAAAGAAAAAAAGAAAAGAAGAAAAGAAAGAAAGAAAAGAAAAGAAGAAAGAAAAGGAAAGGAAAAGAAAAGAAAAGAAAGAAAGAAAAGAAAAGAAAGAAAAGAAAAGAAAAGAAAGAAAAGAAAAGAAAAGAAAAGAAAAGAAAAGAAAAGAAAGAAGAAAGAGAGAGAGAGAGAAAGGAAGGAAGGAAGGAAGGAAGGAAGGAAGGAAGGAAGGAAGGAAGGGAAGGAAGGGAGGGAGGGAGGGAAAGCCAGTCCACTTCATAAAACATTCCCATATCAGCTAGGCAACAAAAGATCACTTTTTGTTCTGTAAGAATAAAATTGAGTGTGAAACAAAATCTTAAAAGGTTGTTTACTCATTAAATTGAGACAAAGGAACTTCTCTGCCACCACTTAAGTTTCATCAGGGAAAGGAGAGTTATGTTTTATAAAGTTCAAAGATGAAACACAGACCGTTTCAGTTTGGCAAGTATCCTATTTTGGTGGGAGTTTGAGAAGTGAAATTTTTTTAGTTACATTTGGGAATCCTAGGTTGCCACAAGGGGTCAAGTGAGCAGTCTGGGTACCCCGCAAGAGAATAATTATTTAGTGTTTAGGGTGGAGGGTTTTCTGAATCCAGCTATTTTCTGGAACAGTGGAGGTCACTGGGGTGCTTTCTGTGTGTGTGGTCAAAGTGCTATAGTTATAATGGTCCTTATTGGGGGTGGCTATGATGGTAGGCAGATTTTCACACAGTTGTCTTTTATTTCTAAGCATTCTTCTTTAGGGGCAGTATTGCATTACGTTAAGCTCTGAAGGCACACTGTATTAAAATCATTAATAGTCTATTTCTTTTACTTTCTTGCATAAAAGAGATTAACAATTTCAACCTATTCAGGTAAATACAGGATTTGAGGAAGGATGGAAATAGAATGCTAGAGGATTCCCAGTTTCCCCTGACTGCCACTACTGCTATTTTTAATTTGTTTTTTTTTTGTTTGTTTGTTTGGTTTTTTTGCAATTTATCTCTCCTACCTTGTAAACTTTTACTAGCTGATAATCCTCTCAGACTGACACAAATATTTTCCAAAGAATACAGATTTAATGGTTTTCAGCAATGTACCAGAGATCTTAAGCAAAAGACATGAAAATAGGACCAATTTCCAAATGTAAGTTTTCACTAGCTGAAAACCGGTACTTAAACTATAATCATAAAGCCAGGTACTTAACTTTTCCTATGCTATGAAAACCCTGATGCTTCAATGGGGTGTCTCTGGGTCTTCAAGTATTCTCAGATGCACATCAGCTGAGCAAACCTTTTTTTTTTTTTTTTTTTTTTGAGCAAAACTTTTAATCTCTATTGGCGCCACTTAAATCAATTTCTTTCTGATAGTTACATAAAGTGCATCCTGTTCTTTGGGTAGTGATTTTAATTGAATTGCTCTCCCTGATGTAAAAACAAATTTTGTCCCCATTTGCAATTTACCTTAACGTTCTTTTTTACTTCATATAAATTTGTGCTGTTTTCACTTTTTAAGTTAGTTATAACACATGCTTATTCCCTCATAGTATATGAGTAAAAAAAACTAGATCACGTGAGTTCATTATTATACTGTATGCAAGCCATGATTTTATCTTTAAAAAATATTTTAAGATATTTTGTGACCATTCTAAATGGATCAGAACAGTGTCTGCATATATAAAATCCTTATTTCTTTAAATGCATTTAAAGGATCATCTTATATATGAAATTCCTGTACAAAAGCAAGGATGGGAAACAAAATATGAATGCTTATGGCAGAGTTTATTAGACTGATACAGACAAACATGCAGACAAAGGGACATAGTATGTTACAGCAGCTTTTAGATCCCCTGAGTTTCCTTTATTGATTCCCTGAAAGTTAAAAATAAAATAAAAATAGTTGAATAAATAGAATAGAACTCTAATAGCCTATAGTCATACAAAACAGATAAATGCAATGTAGGGAGAGATAGTTCATAATAGTTCTGCCTCATGTAACAACCATGAAGAAAAAAACAATTGTGACCAAAGTAGATAAAAAAAAAGATAAATATATGTTTGAGAACTAGTTCTGAGATCCAAAGGGTAGGAAGGAAAAGGAATCTCTTCCGTTTACATCACACCCATATCTCCATTGGAAACTATTTATTTTTCCAACACAGAATGTCTTTCACAGGGAAATACAACCAACCATTGTCAGTCTATTGATGTCTATTAATAGCAATTTCCTTTTCTGCTAAATACAAAGTAAGCAATAAGGTAAGCTACTGGACACTCTTTTCAATCTCAGGTATCTGAAGAGTCTTTCCAACTCCTAAAATTTCATAGCCATGGAGAAATATTAAAATGATGGATCTTAGATGCATGTACTAAAGTTTAGTCTGCTGTGGAATTGATTGTAACAGACTTTGCACATGGTTTGCAAGGAAGAGTTTCATCATTTTGACTCATTCCTATCAGTATTTTCTCAGAATTTACTTCAGTATACAAATAGAGTTTGTATTGTGCTTACTGACACTGATGGTGTATATTAAACTATTCAAATATGATTTCTCTTACCTCAAAGAATGATTGTTATCAGCTTAGAGCCTAAAGGTCTCTGTTGCAAGAGAGTTCAAGGAAAAAAATAGAGATGAGTTACAGGAAAGAGAAGAAAAGGAACATATATATAATATATAATAATATTTATAATATATTATATATAATATAATATTTATAACATATATATAATCATATATAATATATTTTATATCATATATAATATAATTATATATGTAATATTTATAATATAAAGGATATAGAGCATATTTATAATAAACACAATAGCAACAACACAACTGGGGATCCCTGGGTGGCTCAGCGGTTGAGCTTCTGCCTTCGGCCAGGGTGTGATCCTAGAGTTTCAGGATCTAGTCCTGCATCGGGCTCCCTGCCTGAAGCCTGCTTCTCCCTCTACCTGCATCTCTGCCTCTCTCTGTGTGTCTCTCATGAATAAATAAATAAAATCTTAAAAAAAAAAAAAACCACTAACAAGAAAGTATGTACTGATCCATAGTTTACCTGAATTATAATTAATTTTCTTTGGTTTGCATGAGAACTCACAAATAGAAGGAAAAATTATTCAGGAATACAGGAAACTTATATGCTATTTTTTTAGGTTCATGAGAATGTATGATTTCATGTTTGTTGGTTGGCAGACTTTGCAGAAATAGATGATTTACACAATTCTAATTAGAGTACACTGATATTAGTTTAGCTCACTGAGATCCTGAAGAGTTTGAATCATTTTCCTGTTTTCAAGGGCACTCCAGAACCCTATCCAAATTCCACAAGTGGTGGTAAATAGGCTTTCGACAATTTTATTCCCTATAATCTACTTGGTGTCTATTCTGAATAAAATAGAAGAGGGAAAATATTCTGAAGAGTAAAAATCCCTAACAATGGAGACAAACTGCACCAAAGGTCTGCCTAAGGTATAAAGGATTGATATCATCTTCTTTTCTGTTCTTAAACACAATAGCTAGATCTATACCTGTTTAAACTACTCCTTGTTTGAGAATTACTATCTCTCTTTGCTTTTTATCTCATATAATCCACCATTAATTCAACAATTATTTACTTTGTATCTATTATGTTATAGGCAATATGCTAAACATGGATGAGGAACAATATAGCTTTTCAAGGACCCTAAAGGGCTAAAACCCATGGATTGTAGCCTTCAGTCATTAGGATTAAGTACTATGGAAACAAACAGGAAGAATGGTTATTGGGTAAATACACTATGCACATTCTCATATTCCCTCTATCAACTACCTCTTCCTGTTTCTTGCCTACGTGAAACAAATCACCCATTCCCCTCTAGATTCAGATGAAATGTCCTACTGTAGAGTATGCAGTTTGGCTTTTCATCCAACCTCTGAGAGGCAAGATGATGCAATCCGGAGTGTTAGCTTCCTATATCCTACTTTGACTAACAACCTTGCCAGATAAATTCACATGCTGAGTGAACACGCTGAGCTACTGAGGACCAGCTTTCTGTGCCTTTCTACAGTTCATATCTAAGCACAGACAGTAAGTAAGGTTATAGCACCATACTGCTGCATTTCCTTACCTTTTTTTCTCATTTTTCTCATCTTCACCATCCTAGCATTGTACTTCCCAAACTATTAACACTTTAAACTTTGCCTCTAGCTTTGTTTCTAGAATATCTGAGACAATACACATGGTTCACTTTGCTTAAGGATGATCATGGTTTTATGATACAAAAAGCAAACTGTATTTTGCCTACAAGTCAGATTTAAAAAAAAAAAGTGTTACAATATTGGCATCATTTTTTAGTCCAAAGAAGAACTGTATTCTTATAAAGTCAAAGTGAGCCATAGTCAAATAGTGTATCTAGTAAGGCTCAATTACGGAACAAAGCACATTGAGGGCAGTATCTCTGCATATAGTTATAAGGTTGTATTTCACAGTCTCCAAGTTTATGCTTAAGTACAGTATAAAATCTAGCTTCAATCATATTTGCTCAATAAGCCATTAGCCCTGATTTGGAGCTACATCTTCTCTGATACATTATATTAAATTTACTTGATATGGGATATGGACAGCCTTATCTACAGGCTTTCCTTTTATTAACCTATATTGTTATGTGAAAAATTAAATGACAAATAATTATGACAAATAATTCCAAAGAAGAAAAGTCTTCTTTGGACATCTTGTCATGTCATTAAAATGTGATTTAATATATTTATAAGATAGTCAAATCAAAATAGTCAAGATAGTCAAAATCAAAATTTGGTTACTGAAGACTATAGACCCATACTTTAGTAAGAAGAAGAATGAAAGCAAGAGAGAACCTTTCATCAAAACATGGTGTCTCAATTCTCCATAGAAAGACATCTACTTTCAATGCTTACCAAAACATAAACAGTTTATCACAGAATGTCTGACATATAACAAATACTTAATTGGATGAATAAACAAATTTTGACAGATCAACAGCTTACAGACCAATAAATGCAGTATTATTACAAAGAAGAACTAGTTTTGTGGCATATCTTACCAATTTCAAAAATTGCAACAATCTTTGAAAGCTTATAATCATGTCAAGTGAAAAAAACTAAAATAATTTAATAACAAATTTGATGTCTTTGAAAAGAAAACTAATCCTTGATTTGGGAAAGTAGAGTGCCTCAAATCCATGAAGCACTCTTCCCAAACGATTTTGGGCAAGAGGGAGTTTTATGGAATGTGAGAAGAAACAATGTAGAAATGGAATGATTGGCTAGGTCAGGAATTTCCTTATAATGTGAGCAGGTCCTTCTATTTAGGGTAAGCTAGACAAACTAGAGTTGGAGAATTCTGATTGGTGTATGTTAGGTTTCCTTGACAGGTGTTTCCAGGAAGTGTTGGTTGACTTAGGTTTAGATGTGTGATATGGGCCAGGCTACATGGGTGGCCTCCATTCTGTGGATCTTGATATATGAATTCACTTCATCCAGAGTAACAGAGTAACTCAGCCTTCTTTCTACTGTTTCTAGCATAATAGACCAGTAGACTATGAAAGGCAATTAAAAGACAGATCTGGAAAAATCACATCAGACACAATATTTCATATATTGCCTAGCTTGGCACAAAGTAAAATAAATATATGCTACACCCCCGGTCCTGATTTGATCGGCATACTTTGTTCTTCCAAATTTAAGGCTATCTATAATTTCAGTTATATCAATTCATCCAGAATAGTTTAGATTCTGAAAGACTGACTTTGATCAGCCAGATTTAGAGAAAACTGACTATTGAACCTGTCAGGGCATACAGCTACTAAAACAGTTTCTACTCCCTCTCTTAGTAATAGGCTTTCTGGAGGTGATGGGGTAATTAGAAGTTTATGTGGTGTTTATAGAGTTAACATTCTGTGATAATTAATCTGAAATAATAAATACTCAGAAGTAATTCCTGGATTATTCAAATTTTTAACTTTATTCTTTCTTTGGCTAGAATATCCTTACTTGCTGCCAACTGGGAAAGTTGGAAAAATATTAAATAAAATTTCTCTAAGATTATAGCAGGATTTCTAATGAAGAGGAATGATTGAATTACAAATGCATGGGAGAAGTCTCTGCTAGTGGGTGGTATTTGTATTTTAAGAGACAGCATTTCATGGATCATAGGTTCAAGCAAATACCCATTGTGCTAGACATTAACCGCCACTTAGCAATAGTGATAGAGAAGTAGAAAACATCTGGTTGTGGATAATGAGCCAGAGCTTCTCAGCACCCTTGGATGCTAATAGCATGGGGCAAAGGTCATGGTTGAAGGCCATCTGGCTCCCTGTGTAAAGATATGTCGACATCTTTCCTATCATTGCAAATCACCAGCATATTTGTAATAAGCAGGTAAGAAATGCTTCTAAATAGTAAATATTTAACCACCAATTTTAAATATCCGATATTAATATGTCTCATTGCCATTGTGGCTACTAAATATTAGATTTGTATTATAAAATACTTTAATATGACCTGTGTCATGATAATATACAAATTCGCAAAAATATTTATGAATACAAGACAAATCATTGCTCATAGAATTTAGTTATTCAGGCAGCAGAGCTGTTCACAAAATTGTAATTTAAAAGAGATTTGCTTTCAGTAAATACTATTTTCCCTTTCTGATTTTTCTTTAATTCTTACCTTCATCACACTTCTATCAAAAATTACTTAGTGAAAAGCATATGATATCATTCATATGAATGTAAATATTCATTTCTTTTATAATAAAAAAAGAGTATGGAGCATCTATGACATATGAGGTGGCATGCCTAGCATTGAGAACTCAGCAAAATTAATGCCCTAAAGAACTGGGAAAAGATTACAGAAATGTTTACAAAAAACTATTTTGTGATGTAGCATTATACATGCTTTAACAGAAACATGCACCAGCTTTTATGGGAGAATGGACATGGAAAATTTCAATGAAGAAATGTTACCCAAGATCTGTCTTGTGTGATGAGTAGGCACTGACAAATATTCTTTGCTTGATCAAATTTTAGTCAGGCTCCTGAACCTTCTCCTAGGCCCATCTGTACACTTTTTTGTAAAATACTGTTTTCACAAGCATCCTAATAAGTGAGTTAAGCAAGAATCCCCCTACCCTTGAGAAACATGGGAAACCTGAAATAATATGACTTCACTGATAATTTGAGGAATTTGAAAAATTATATTAAATGTATATTTTTAAACTTAACACTAAACATCCTATTAAACAAATATGTTAAAAAATTCCATCTATGCCCGTCAGAAAGTAAAGCCAAAGTAAATAGTGGTGTCTATAAGTAAATAGCAGGTAGATGAAAAAAAACAAAGCATAAAAAAACAGAAAGTACAAACCGAGGTAACAATAATGTATCTCAAAGTGATAATAAAATGTATCCTTAATATGTAAGAAATTGAATTTTCAGGTAAAGATGACAAATTAAAAATTAGAGCAAAACATATCCTCATCCAAAATTTAATAAAATGCATATAGTGAGTATGTATGTATTTATATAGACATATATATGGTATAGGTTTGTGTATATATATATATATTTATATATATATATATAGGCATACATATATACGCACATATGTAATACACCTGAAACATACAAGCAACTCTAAAATTGAGAAGAAACTAATATGATAAACTTGCGACATCTCTGTCAGAGAAAATATGATATTCCCATGAGTTGAAACTCATTCACATATCAACTAGAGGAGAAGAAAAATATAGCTTTGTCATTTATTTAATTTTTACAGAATCACTTAGTACTCACTGCATATCCATTAGCTTTCCAGCATTTCCCATTCTCTTCATTGGTAGGCAATCCCTGGGTCTAGTTCTGGGAAATGGGTTGTGAATGAAAGAATATATATATCATTTCTAAGCAGAAGCATGTAAAACTCATTATGCAACACCCCTTCCCTTTAGCTCTTTCTCTGATGTGTAATTCAAGGTCATCAAGGATCACATACAGTGAAGCTTGAGCTTCTATCAATTTGGGTTCTTGATCAACTTGTGGGGCATAGTTCCCATTAATCTGTGATAGACAAAGCATTAGCAAGATGTAATAGTCAGCGTATTAAGCCATTGATTTTTGTGGGTTGTTATACAGTAAAATTTAGTTTTTTCTGAAAAAGGCAATGATAAATATATCACTCTTTGTGAGCTATTTAGTTGTTTTCTCCACTACTCAACCCTTTGTAGAACAAAAGTAGTTATATACGATACATAAACAAATAAGTGGAGCTAATTTTTTTCTTTTTTTAATATTTTTTTTAATTTAACATTTTTATTTTTAGAGAAAGTGAGAGAGAGAGAGAGAGAGAGCATGAGCAGGGGCAGAGGGAGAGGGAGAAGCAGACTTTCCACTGAGCAGGGAGTCCAACAAGGGACTCAATGCCAGGGCCTTAAGATCAGACATTGAACCAACCACTCAGGTGCCCCTGGAGTTGATTTTCAGTAAAACTTATCTACATAAACAAGCAGTGGAACAGTTACAGCCCAGGATATAGTTTGCTGACATCTGATCTAGACTATATAAGTAAAAAAGTAACATTACCTTAATCATAAAATCTAAATTGCTGGATAGCAGAAATGTAAGGTTTGGTTCTATATGGTTCAAAATTTAAAATGTTCTATGGAAGTAGTTCATTGATAGATGAATGGATATATAAGATGTTGTCTTAATATACAATGAAATATTATGCAGCCATAAAGAAGAATAAAATTTTTCCATATGCAATAACATTAATGGAGCTTGGATGCCTGGGTGGCTCAGTGGTTAAGCATCTGCTTTTGGCCCAGGGTGTAATCCCAGAGTTCCAGGATTGAGTCCCACACTGGACTCCCCACAGGGAACCTGCTTTTCCCTCTGCCTATGTCTCTACCTCTCTCTCTATGCCTCTCATTAATAAATAAATAAAATCTCAAAAAAATGAATGGAGCTATAGAGTATAATTCTAAGTCAAATAAGTCAGTTAGATAAGAATACCATATAATCTCACTCTTATGTGGAGTTTAAGAAATAAAACAAAAAAGGAAAGGAAAAAGAGAGAGAAAGAGGGAGAGAGAACCAAGAAACAGATTCCTAACTGTAGAGAATAAGCTTATAGTTACCAAGACAGGTGGATGGGAGGGTGGGTGAAACTGGAGATAGAGATTACAGAATACACTTACCATACTGAAAAAAATAAAATAATAAAGAAAGAAGAAGAAAGAAAGAAAGAAAGAAAGAAAGAAAGAAAGAAAGAAGAAAGAAAGAAAGAAAGAAAGAAAGAAAGAAAGAAAGAAGAAGAAAGAAAGAAGAAAGAAAGAAAGAAAGAAAGAAAGAAAGAAAGAAGAAAGAAAGAAGAGAGAAAGCATCAGTTTCCTAACCAGAAACCTGGTTTCCTAAGCAGAAGTGCTATCAGTTTCCTAACCAGAAACCTTCACTAGGTGGATCACCTCCAGTCTCAACTCAGAGTTCACATCACCTTTTACTTTGAGCACTGGTTATGTCTAGGACTTTCAAGTCACCTGCTTTCAAAAAGCCCTTAAGAGATTTTAGATAATTCCAGGCTGAATATTACTAACAAGATTATTTTGTTATTATTTTATCACTGGATGATCTGCAGATGATGAGATCAAAGGATTATACTTACTAGATGCAACAGAGAAAATCTTTCTACCCAATGTTTCCCATACTTAGGTAATAATGTACATCTCTCTCTAGACCAAATCTAGAGAGGGAAATTTATGAAACATTGAGGTGGCTTTTCTCTATATTTTCTCCTTCCTTCAAAATGTCCTTGGTTTCAGAATGAATAAGCCTTTCATTTGTTTCTTAATGTTGTATAAACCTTTTATATGACAACAGTTTAGGTCAAAGCCTTAACAATGGACAGCAAAACCTTCTGTATATAATTTTGTCTTCTTCAAAATAGTTTAATGATCACTAACCATTCTGACTATTCAAATAATGAAAAACAAAGTTAGTTCTTCAGTTGTACTAGTCATATTTTAAGTGCTCAGTAGCAACATGTGACTAACATATTGGATGGTGCTAATATAGAATATTTCTATCAATGTCAAAAGTTCTACTGTATAGTACTGCTATAGACAAAATTCAATAGAACTCTCTACCATACAGTAGATATTGTCTTGGTAAAGAGACCCTGCAGTGCCTCTGGCAATAAATCTTTCAGTTTGAGAAGCTTAGTTTAAGGGACACCTTGGTGGATGAGCCGTTGAGCATCTGCCCATGGCTAAGGGTGTGATTCTCGGGTCTGGGATAGAGTCTCACCTTAAGTTCCATGAAGAGAGCCTGCTTCTCTCTCTGCCTATGTCTCTGTCTCTTTCTTTCTCTTTGTGTCTCAAATAAATAAATAAATAAATAAATAAATATTTAAAAAAGAAGAAGAAGCAGCTTGGTTTAAGAGGTGAAAGTTTGGGTACCTGGATGGCTCAGTCAATTAAGTGTCTGCCTTCAGCTCAGGTCATGATCCTAGGGTTCTGGGATTGAGTCAGGCATTGGGCTCTCTGTTCAGTGGGGAGTCTGTTTCTCCCTCTGCTCCTCCCCTCTATTGCTCATGCTCTCTCTCTCAATAAATAAAATCTTAAAAAAAAAAAAGACGAAAGGTTGTGAGGGAAATGGTTTAATCAAAAATCCATCATTTTAATAGATGCAAACAATGTTATTCCTGACACGTAATAGAAAATGCTACAAATTTTTATCTAAACCATAACAACCTTTACAAATGAAATGAAAAGTTTTTGTAGTAAGAGAAAAATTGAATAGGTAAAATTCTTTAAAATATACATTAAATATATATTCTCCAATTGGAAGAAAAGAGATATAACAGAGGCAGATAAGCAACCTGGTGGGTAACATTAGTGAATCAAAACAGAAAGCATAATATCTAAAAGGAGAAAAGTCTCTTCCTATTGAACAGATGCAATAACAATCACTGACCAACAACTTCCAATATCCAACCTTTTATTTTTCCCCCCTTGGTTTCCTGAAAAAGCCCTGAAATGAGACAATAAACCTGGGATCATAGTGCAGAGCTAATTTTCTACAACAACAAATAGGAAGTTAGTGAAGACAAGAGAAATGTGAAATATGGGAGGAGTCACTGAAGGAGAGTGGGCCCCAGGGAAAGATGTTTGGAAAGTGTCATACACCACCAAACATTAAGAGTGACATATCTGAAACTCATACGTTGTATGTTCTTTTGTTTTACTCTTTTTTTTTTTTTTTTTTGTAGGCCTGGAGAACAACTGAGACAGCTATGTAGCAGTAATAACCTGGGAATAAATATCCACAAATGCTGACAAACCTTTCTCAAAATGAAAGCTTGAAGCTTAAAGACAGCTGCCATGTAATGAGATACAGATGCAATGTGTGGAGTTGTTTGGAAATGTTAGTAAAATTAAATAAAAAATTAACATAAAGTAAACTGTACTGAGGCTGAGCCATTGCTTTGCTTCCACTTACTTATGGAGAAGAACATCGGCTACAATTACCCACCTCTTAAATTACACGTTAGAAGAAAGTCACTCAGGGCATAAATGAAGCCAAGAGGTAGTCCAGGAGAATTCACCCTTATTACATATGGATGAATAAATGACAAAGAGCTACCCATGTCTAACAATCATGGGTAGGACACTGTTAAAAAAAGGGCGGGGAAGGAAAAGAAAAGGGGAAAAAAAACTGCTACAGACAAAAGAAAAGAATGAAAAGAAACAAACATGTAGAACAAAGAAAAATTTTAGAAAAATTATTTTGCAAGTCAATATCCCACCATAAGAGATATATTCTGCAATAAATATTTTGTGCCAATGTTGAAAATGAAAATAACATCTTCTCTATGAGGACAATCAACATGATACCAAAAACCAACAGAAGGAAATGAAAAGGAGACTCAAAGAAAAAAATAACAGAGAACAAAAGCACAAATGCAATGTCGTCACAAAAGTGTTATCTAAATTAGAAACAAACAGCACATACATAAACACACAAAACTACAACTGAGAAACAAAGAAAAGGCAAAAATGAAATGTAAGAATATTGCAGAGAGTACATAGGGAAGAAAACATGAAATAGTTAAGAGAAAACCTCATTAACATAGAAGACTAAAAGTAAAAATTGAACACACAGATTTTTTAAAAAATCAAATATATAAAAATAAAATCACAAATCCCAGAAATGGAATGAAAAAAATGCATTTGTAAATAGAATAAGGATGCTCTTTTCAATTAAAAACTCTAATTCCTAATAATACTAGACATAATGTGGAAAATTCAAAAATTCTTAAGATATATTTTAAAAACAAACAAAAAAAGTCACCCATTATAAAAACAACTGACCTCAAACTTCTCCCAACAAAGATTTTTCCCCAGAAGTTAATGTAACAAGATCAATAATTCTTTTTTTTTTTAATAAATAAAGCATGACATAAGTCATCAGAGTATGAAAACAACAGAAAGACATGGTCAAAGATTTAAGATCGGAAGAACTATTATTATTATTTTAAGATTTTATTTATTTATTCATGACAGACAGAGAGAGAGAGAGAAGCAGAGACACAGGCAGAGGGAGAAGCAGGCTCCCTGCAGGGAGCCTGATATAGGACTGGATTCTGGTACTCCAGGATCACGCCCTGGGCTGAAGGCAGAGGCTCTATTGCTGAGCCACCCAGGTGCCCCAAGACCTGGAGAATTCTGATCATACAAAGAAATTCTAATAACCAAAAGGCAAATCAAAATAAGGACATGTTATTGGGGGAAATACAGCATTTAGCATAAATAAGCAGGTAGTAAATACTGGATTTCAAACTTAAAACATATGTGATATAACAATGGGGATGACAGTTATAGAATGATGCAAACAAATCCATAGACAATAAAAACATAAAAAGAGTTAAGATTACTAGAATTAATTGGGGAAAATTGCAATTCTTACTAGCAAAACGATCCTAAGTTGGATAGAAAGCACATGAGAAAAAAAAAAAAAAAAGAAAGCACATGAGTTAGGAAGAAATGTAACTGAATTAATTTTTTGATGTCTCAGTGTGGGAATCACTAGGTAGTTTTCAACACCATTGAGGATGTAATGGTTACCACCTTCTAACTCTCAGGTTACTAGTGGTAAACTTAGAAAAAAAAATCAACCTAGAAAAAGTATTAGAAACAAACCCCAAAATTGCTATTATCTCGGATGACACAGGATGTAAGTTTACATTGGTTAATATAGATTAGATCTACTTACGTGATAAGTGTATTCTTTTTGTGTTACATTCAAATACGGTTTTTGTTTTGTGGGTTTTTTGTTGTTGTTTGAAAGATTTTATTTATTTATCATGAGAGACAGAGAGAGAGAGAGAGGCAGAGGGAGAAGCAGGCTCCCCGCAGGGAGCCCAATGTGGGACTCCATCCCAGATCCTAGGATCACGCCCTGAGCTGAAGGCAGACGCTCATCCACTGAGCCACCCAGGCGTCACCGTGGTTATTGTTTTTTCTTTTTAATTATTTATTTATTATTTATTTATTTATTTATTTATTTATTTATTCATTTATTCATTTATTTATTTATTTATGATAGTCACAGAGAGAGAGAGAGGCAGAGACATAGGCAGAAGGAGAAGCAGGCTCCATGCACCGGGAGCCCGATGTGGGATTTGATCCCGGGTCCCCAGGATCGCGCCCTGGGCCAAAGGCAGGCGCCAAACTGCTGCGCCACCCAGGGATCCCAGTTATTGTTTTTAATGACTCAGAAAACTGGATAATAAAAATATAAAGACCATCAATTTACCAAGAAGGAGCGGGCCACACGTGCGTTGGTATCAGTTTCACATACATGATCAACCACTCCCCAAACCAAGACCCTTCTTATCTTTTTTCTTTTTTTTTAAGATTTTATTTATTTATTCATGAGAGACACAGAAAGAGAGGCAGAGACACAGGCAGAGGGAGAAGCAGGCTCCATGCAGGGAGCCCGATGTGGGACTAGATCCCGGGTCTCCAGGATCACGCCCTGGGCTGAAGGCGGCCCTAAACCGCTGAGCCACCCAGGCTGCCCCCCTTCTTATCTTAAACTCAGTCTGAGAGCACAGTTTTAGCACAGAAACTTAATGGCTCACACAGCGAATCTGCTTTACTGCTTGTTCTCTTCCAAAGTCTTACTGCCTGATAGTACACCTACTCACCGCGCACATGCCTTTAGCTATGTCCATGACAAAACCCTATCTCGCACCCTGTCAAAATTAGAGAGTAGTTAAAAAAAAAAAAAACAAAAAACAAAAGAAAACAAACAACAACAAAAAACTAACTTGACATTGATACTCAGTACTAAACTGAGTACCCATAATCTATCATTTTTCTCTGGGAACTTAATACTTAAATATGAACATGAATAAATAGATAAAAACTAAAATAACTTTTGCAAAACACAAAGTTCAGTATTTAGCATGCAGCAGACAATAAATAAATGTTAGTCCTCATGGTTCATTCCAAATCCTTTATTCCTACTGAGTTTCTTCTTTTCTTCTTCCTTTCTCCCCAGAGCTTAATCATGCTTCTACTTTTATTTATTTGTTTTATTTATTTTTTTAAAGATTTTATTTATTCATGAGAAACACAAGAGAGAGAGAGATAGGCAGAGACACAGGCAGAGGGAGAAGCAGGCTCCATGCAGGGAGCCCGATGTGGGACTCGATCCCAGGTCTCCAGGGTCACTCCCTGTGCCAAAAGCTGGTGCTCAACCGCCGAGCCACCCATGCTTCTACTTTTAAAGGAAATCTTAATGCTTCCATCTCTTTGCCTTCCTGACAGATTTCATGAAGGGAACATTGTCTTCCAACCCTCACACATCCCTGTGCTTTAACCCCTTAAATATAAGCTCTCCCAAGCCTTGCCATCCCTAGACTATGCCATCCCATTGAAAATTCAGCTTTTATGAGTATATAGGTGAGTAGGTGTAAGGGTAATATTGATTTAGATGATTTTAATCCCTTGTAAAATAGTATTTAATAATAATGATCCCTAAGTTGCTTAGGTAAAGATTTATAGAATCTTTCCCCATTTAAGTATTATTAGAATAGAATACTTCCCCATTTAAGTAGTATTAGTATTGATATTAGTATTAATAAGTATTACTAGTATGGAATACTTCCCCATTTAAGTATTATTAAGGTAAGTGTATTTGCCCTTCTCCTATTTGCTACAACAAAGCATGAGACTTAAAGAAACCTCATTATTGAAAGACATTAGTTCTTAGATATTAGCTAAAGTGTTCTCTTGTTTTTTTCAGAATTGACATTTCTAGACAGCTCTGCTGTCTTAGGGAGCAATACCATTCGCTGTAAGCTACAACACATACCCCCTTAGCCTTGATCAAGAGCTCTCGGAACAGAAAGCGTCATCAGTTAAAGATCCACTTCCACGGGAAATTCCTCATCACTACCAAAAGGAACTGCTATAATGCATAGCAGTTCACAGCAGTTTTTGTATGTCTGCAGAGAAGAATGCTCTTTATAATGTGAGCCATCTCTCTATTTTTCTAACATGTAGGTTGGCTGCACAATTTTCACCTGACGATGGGATCCTGCTTTGTAAAATCGCTATATTCTTTAAAGCCTGTTAACTAAATGATTTCCCCCGAAACCTTCCTTCATTTGTCTGACATAAAAAAAAAAAAAAAATCGAAATCAACTGCCTTGTCAGTATAGTCGAGATTAACTGAAATCGCAAACTTAGAACGTAAGTATACGAGTGACGGAAAACATTCATCCTAAACTTATGTCAACCTGCCCTCGGGGTGAGAACGTCCCTGAATCCGTTTGCAACTGAGAGTAACAGGAACAATGAAACCTGGAGGCGGGGGGACCCACCTGCTGACTGAAAAAGAAAACTTAAACGTGAGCCATACAAAGAGGTGACCTAACGCTCAAGTCCGACCACACAACGCTGTAGAGTTTTCTCATACCTGGAATTCCTCAAAAAAAATAGGGTATTTGGCCAATGAGTCGAGGTGCGCAGGCGGCGGGGACAGGGTCCCGAGGGACGAGCTGGGGGCGGGGTCGGGGGCGGGGTCGGCGGTAGCGGGGCGGGGTCAACGGAGGGCGGGGTCGGCGGCGGGGTTGGCGGCGGGGGGCGGGGTCAATGGAGGGAGGGGTCGGCGGCAGGGGGCGGGGTCGGCGGCAGGGGCGGGGTCGACGGAGGGCGGGGTCAGCGGCGGGGGGCAGGGTCAACGGAGGGAGGGGTCGGCGGCGGGGTGGGGACAGGACGTTGTCGGCGGGGTTGGCGGGGGCGGGGTCGGCGGGGCGGGGGCGGGGGCGGCAGCGGAGCAGCGGCCGGGATCGACGGTGGCGGCGGGGCAGGGTCGAGGTGGGGTCTGTGGCTCCGGGGGAGTGGTCTGTGGCTTCAGGGGCGGGGTCTGTGGCATCGGGGGCGGGGTCAGCAGTGGGGGCGGGGTCGCCGGCGGCAGCCGACTCCCGCGCATGCGCACAGGTCCTCCCGCCCGCGCGGACCCCTCTTCCTCCCTCCTTCCCGCCCTTGGGTGGGGCCTGCATAGCCACCGCCTCCTCCCTGCCCTTGGACTTCCTCCAGACCCCTTAGCGCGAGGTGAGAGGAGAAAACCGTAAGGTGGGTATTTAATAAAATTGCACAAATTGCCTATTAGCTTTAAGAACATACCTGGTGTGTTGGGGGGAAAAATTGGGTTCCGCTGATCTGTAAGACCGTCTGAGGGATGTGACGTGGATAAAATTTAAGAAGCGTGTCACACGAATCAGTTTTTTTTTAAAGATTTTATTTATTTATTCATGAGAGATACAGAGAGAGAGAGAGGCAGAGACACAGGCAGAGGGAGAAGCAGGCCCCACGCAGGGAGCCCGACATGGGACTCGATCCCGCGACCCGGGGTCACGCCCTGGGTCAGGGGCAGGTGCTCCTCCCGGCCTCCCGCACCAATCGGCTATTAAGGACGGCCCTGGAGGCTCTGGCATAGGGACTGGACCTGGAAGGGTGGAAAGTCAGAAGGGTATTGGGAGAAGCATTTCAGCAATCCAGGCCGAGTCATGAGTTGATGATAGGCAAGACCGTGACAGTGAGCACTGGGGCAAATGGATGGAGAGACATCCTGAAAAAACAAAACAACAAAACAAAACAAAACACCAGCAGACCAGCCGTTCTGATTGGCTGGTTGTAGAAAGGACCAGGGAAAATCCATCTTTATGTGGCAATGTGTAACCTGAAGATACATGAGGGGACATAAATAGAGAAGTGAGGTGGAGCCGTTCCTTTGGAGAGACGGCGTTTGTCCCGCGTAAGCCAGGCCGCTTCGGAAATGGCGTGTGGGCGTTTGCGGGAAAGAACCCAGCGAGTCGACTGTGAGCGAGAAGCCCGGGACACTCCTCTGCGAGCGTGGAAGGACACTAGGGAAGGAAACGGTGGTCGAAGAGAAAATGCACATTTCACAGAGAAGGTAAAGCAATTAGCCAATTGTCCCCAAGGAAGCAGGGAGGACTCGACCATCTACCTTGGCACTTAGCCCTGGAAAAGCGACGCCACTCCTAGGTTTAGATTGGCCTGGAATCGCCAAACTGTCTTACAAAAGTGTCTGTACCACTCTACCTTCCCACCAAAGGTGAATTGCAGCTGCTGCATATCTTCCTCTGCATTTGGTGTCCTCACCGTTTGGGATTATTGGCCCTTCTCACGGGTTACGAGTAGTGGAATCTCATGGTTTTTCCTAAAATGCATTTCCCTGGTGATTTATGCTGTGGATAATCTTTCCAAATCTGCTTATTTGCCATCTGTAGATCTTTTTTTTTTTTTTTTTTTTTCTGGTGAGGTGCCTGTCCAGGTTATGCCCATTATTTTTTTGACAGAGTTGTTTGTTTTGTTTCTGCTGAGTTTTAAGTGTTCTTTATGTAATTTCGGATAACAGTCCTTTATCATATACGTTTGCTGAAATATTTTCTCCCAGGATGTGGTTTGTCTTTCATTCTCTTAATGGTGTCTTCCCAGAGAGCAGAAGTGTATTTTTTTAAAGGTTTGATTTATTTATTTATTTATTTATTTATTTATTTATTTATTTATTTATTTATGAGAGACACAGAGAGAGAGAGAGGCAGAGACACAGGTTCCATGCAGGGAGCCGGATGCGGGACTCGATCCCAGGACTCCAGGATCAGGCCCTAGGCCCAAGGCAGGTGCTAAACCACTGAGCCACCCAGGGATCCCCCAGAAGTTTTTAATTTTAATAAAGTGCAGCTTATCAGTTGTTTCTTTCATGAGTCATGTTTCTGGTTGCAATATAAAAAGTTGTTGCCAAGCTCTAGATTTTCTCCTGTGTTGTCTGGTAGGAATTTTATACTTTCGCATTTGACATTAATGACTATGATTCATTTTAGATTTTTGTAAGACTTTATTTATTTTTTTTTGCTTTTTTGCATGTGGATAGCCAGTTGTTCAGCATTATTTGTTGAAGAATATACTTGAATGTATTCAAGAATATATCCTTTCTTCATTGTGTTGGTTTTGCTCCTTTACCAAAGATCAGTGGATTATTTGTATGAGTCTGTTTCTGGGGTCTTATCCATTGATCTCTTTGTTCTTTTGCCAGTACCACAGTGTCTTGATTATTGTTGCTTTTATAGTTAGTCCTAGAGTCAGACGGTGTCAGTCCTTAGACTTTATTCTACCTCAGTATTGTATTTGCTATTCTGGAACTTTTGTCTTTCTATATAAACTTTACATCAGTTTGTTAACATCCACAAAACTATCTGCTGGGATAATTGGACTTATACTGAATCTACAGATGTGACACACTTTTAATTCCCCTACCCAGTTTGATTGATTTCATATCGATTTTGGGGATTTATTTAGTTGGATTTACTTATCATGAGTGCAGAAAAAACACTATGAAGTTTTCCATCATTCAAGCAAATGAGTTAACTAGAGTCTGCATAAAAAATACATCATTTGTGAGGGAATTCATTTCTTCCATCGATATTTGAAAGTTAATTTTTCTCATAGGACTGATGCTTAATTGTATATCTCTCAGATTTTACATGTTTTAGATATATTTATAATATGGCTGGGGTAGATGAAATAATAGTCTTTCAACGACATTTATGTCCTAATCCTCAAACCTGGGAATAGGTTACATATATTGCCAAAGGACTTTGCAAATGTGATTAAGAATTTTGAGGGAATCCTGGGTGGCTCAGCTGTTGGGCGCCTGCCTTCAGCTCGGGTCATGATCCTGGGATCTGGGATCGAGTCCCGTGTCGGGCTCCCTGCATGGAGCCTGCTTCTCCCTCTGCCTGTGTCTCTGCCTCTCTTTCTCTCTCAGTCTGTGTCTCTCATGAATAAATAAATAAATCTTAAAAAAAGAGAATTTTGAGATAGGATTATCCTATGTTATCTAAGTGAGATCATCTCAAGGATCCTTAATAAGAGGGAAGGCAGGATGATCACAGACTTTGAAGGTGACATGGTAATGGAAACAGAACCAAGGGATAGAGGGAGATGTAAGACTGAAAACAGAGGGTCAGAGAGAAGAGAAGATGCTGCACTGCTGAATTTGAAGATGGAGGAAGGGGACATGAGCTGAAGAATGCAGGCAGCCTCTAGAAGCTAGAGAAGGCAAAGAAATAATTTAGACCCTGAAACAGTGCCTTGCATCATCCTGATTTCAGCCATTTGAAACAGATTTCTTTCTTTTTTTTTTTAAGATTTTATTTATTTATTCATGAGAGATACAGAGAGAAAGAGGCAGAGACACAGGCTTCATGCAGTGAGCCAGACATGGGACACGATCCCAGGACCCCAGGATCACACCCTGGGCTGAAGGGAGGCACCCAACCGCTGAGCCACCCAGGCATCCCAAAACAGATTTCTGACTTCCAACCTGGAGGCCCGGGATCGAATCCCACATCGGGCTCCCGGTGCATGGAGCCTGTTTCTCCCTCTGCCTGTGTCTCTGCCTCTCTCGCTCTCTCTGTGTGACTATCATAAATAAAAAAAAATAATAAAATAAAAAAAAAATAAACAGAAATGAGAAATAAATGTGGGTGTTTAAACCATTAAGTTTGTGGCAATTTGTTACAGCAGCCTATGGGAAACTACTGTTGTAGTTCATTGTTATCTTCTTCAGTTTTCTTCTATTTAAAGTGTCCCCACTGGATTATTTGTATCATGTGTTGTTAAGAAATTTTGTGATAAATAACTGGAAGCAAAATCCAACCAACTCTGTATGTGCATATGTATATGTGTGTATACATATATCTGATTTGATGTGCAGTTACGTGTGTGTACAAATATATATGCACACCTACATATGTATAGCTATACATATAATTAGAAAAAGAAACCTGGAATTTCATTTAGTCAACTATTCTGTCTTATTTAAATATATTCCGTAATTCAGCTTTCCAGTATATTATTTTTTAGTGATCTGGGAAATCTCAGATATTACTTGAAATTTAATTCTATGTATTTTTAGAATTCCTTTCAGCTTAGTTAGTAAAAGATTTTGAATATAAATCTATGCTTAATCTAATATTCATTTCAATCTGGTGGTTCATTTTAGTATTATATGTGCAAAGCATGTTTTAACAAGAAAGCTAAAATGTAAAAATAGGTTGATGTATTTCACTATGGATTTGAATGGGCAAGTGCTTCAGTCTAAAATGTCTCAAGAATTTTTTAATACAGTAAAATAATTTTGCTGTAGTTTATAAAGTGTAATAAAACTGCATTGAAAATAAAATTATTAAAGAAATGAGACTTCTGTTCATATCTTTTCTCACTAGCATTTAAAATCTTTGGAGAAATGCATATTTGTATATATATTCTTTTTCTTTTCTTATTATAAATTTGAAAAATCATATTAAATCTATTTATTTTAAATTAAGAATTTTTATAGTGATTTTCCAATAAATTTTGTTTGTGTGTTACTTTAGAAGTTCTCTGATATATACTGTAGAAAAAGAATATTAGAATTGGTAGCTGCAACAAAGTTACACCCAATTGTATACACCTGGATGACTATGACAAAAATTGAAATTACTTTTTGCCCTTCCTTAACCATTAAAAAATTTTTGTACAGTATAATAGATATGGTGATAAGTTGCACTGTTGATCTCAAAGTGAAAACATAATATTTACTCATTAATTATGCTGTTTACTAAAGGTCTTTTTTTAAGGTACACTTTTTACATCAAGGATGTTCCTTTGTTAGAATATACAGTGATTGCCAAAATATCCTTTTTGATCCTATGAATACTGAAGCCAATGACTAAGTATTGTGATCTCCGGCAGAGCATTTGCCTTGGCTAAAGGAAGCTGCCTGGCCTAGAGAAATGTAAGATATTATACTCCCTTTGGTGATAGATGACTGACTAATATGAAGATTGAAGTCAACCATCTTGTTTCAAGGTAGAAAAACTGGTTTTGCTATTTATATTCCAAAAGCTACCTGTTAATAACAGTAAAGTTAACTTTGGCCAAATATCTCATTTTTGTCTAGTCTTTTACCTAGCCTTTGTTTCTGTCTCCTTTCCAGTATTTTCTGGAAGAATAGATTTTCCAAAAAAAGCATATGCACGTGAGTCTCTGTCTCAGGGATTCTAGGCCCTTCTTGGGAACCTGCCCTAAGACAACTTCTATTTCTTATTTACTATAATTTTGCATTATGAATTGATAATGGATATATGTATTTCCTGTCCTGATCCATAATGATAATTACACTGTTTTCTTTTTTTTAAGGAGTTAGCAAACACTTTAATTTTTATGTAGATTTATTTACATCAAAAGTAGAGGTGACTGTTGAAAATGATCAGACAAGCAGATAAGATGTACTGCTGTGGAGTGTTTTACTCCTATTGAATAATTTAAAAATATATCTTATTTTCCTGTTTTCTGTTTTCCTTGCCTATTTCATATTAAGCTGTCATTTCTTGTCTTCTTTTGGATGAATTATTTTTGTTATTACATTTTCATCTTCATTACTTTGTTACACATTTTCTTAAACTTCTTTTAATATTATATTGAAGATTAAAACATTTGCCCCACTTATTAAAATCCATATAAATTAGGATTTTTAATCACTTTCAGAATATGCTAGAATTTTAAAACATTTTGAATATATTTTCCCTTTTCTTTTAGTCTGTTAAATATATCTTCTCTTTTAGAGCAGATATTAAATATATCTTTTCTTTTACTCTACTGCCATATTGTCTTTTCATCCTCTGTGTACATTTCAAACTCCATGACACATTATTATTGTGATTTTGTATAACTGTGATTTGTTTGGCTCTATCCACATATTCACCCCAGCTCTTACTTTTTGTTACTTCCTTATTTCTTATCTGCTGTGGGGATGATTTTGTTTTGCCCTGAACTCCCTTAATCCTGGTTTCATTGTGATGAATTCTCTTTTTTTCTTAATATTAAGATTAAAAATATCTTAACATATTTACTTGTTAGAGTATATTATTGTGTATTGCATTCTACCTTCACTTTTATGTTGATCTGTATTTTAATTTATGATAGTCCTTTTTAATTATTTCTATTACTGTTGATCCTTAGAGTATTTTTTTTTCTCTACTTTATCTTCACTTTTTAGATGTTTTACTCTTATATTACCCAGTGATGTTTTCTTTTAATTAGTGCTCTTTGGAGTACATATAGTCCACTTCCTTCTGCTCAGGATCTCAGACTTTTCTACAGAAACTTTAGAATTGGCAATGCCTTGCTGATGTTCTGACTCACACAATAGCCACCATGAGCACTTGACACTCTGCTGAACTGAAATGTGTTTTAAGGGTGAAACGCATACATTTAACTTTGGAATCTTTTTGAATACTTCATACACGCAAATATTTTTTTCCAACTTTTCCTGGTGTTCTCATCGGAAATGTTGATCAAAAACATGGAAGCCCACTGATGTCTAAAGCAGAAGTTTCTAAATATGTAAATATTTAAAAATCATACCAATTAAGAATTAGCCTCAAAGGTTAAAGCCATAAGTTTTAAAAATTATTTTTAATGTTTTCATATGCACGTGAAAACGGTTTTAATAAACCATTTTTAAATAATACAAAATGTCTAGGGCAGATTCCAACATACTTGATTTAATACAGCCCCTAAATTCAGCCCTATCCCAAATTACAAAGATCATTACTCTAAAAGAAAACTCTCCTGCCCCAAAATTTATGCAGCTAATAAAATTAAGAAAAGCATGTTATAGGCACACAGTATTGAAGTTGGGTTTTATATTCCATAAACATGAAAAATGCATCCCTAAATCTAAGGAATATAAAGCGGTATAAATGGTATTTACAGACTTACACTAAGAGCAAAAGGTCCTCATTAGTTAATTTTTCTTTTCTAACTCTATTGAAAAAAAATCTCAACATCTGTTCCACCTTTAACTGTGATGTTTTTGCAGAAGTTATACATTTTGATACTTTTTCCCCCACAGTATGGGGCTCATCATTCAAAGTATTGAAACATTTTTATTTTATTATTTCTATCATATCCAAAAAGTAAGATCAATGTTGATGCGTGATGTGGAAGAAATACATTTAAACTTTCTTTAACGTATTCAGCTTAATGTAGGAGAATTGAAAATGTAGACTGGTAAATAAGTATTTTTCATCAACCCTTTGAAAATTAAAACTTCATCTATTAAAAGTCATATGGTAGCATTCTGATGTTGGATTCTCAGACATTACTTCTCACGCATACATACATACATTGTCTCATGGAGAACAGGATATTTGGATGTGGAAGTCCACGGTATCTCTTTAGTTGACTTCAGCTGGTTTATTGCTTACTCCTTTATAAGAAATAATCTCCCTTTCCTTCTATAAAAGTTTACTTCCATTTTTACCGTTAATTGCTACTAGAAGTGACTCAGAGAGCACATGTAAAAATAGTTTTGCCTGTATTTTATTTTTACTTAATTGTATGAAAAAATAAGAGAATATTAACATTATTGTTGTTTTAATTAAAAAAAATGAATTCCCTTTGTCCTCCAATAGCTCTGTTGGAAAGTCTTTTTGGTTATACCCATGTGTGAAAATAGACATATGTTTCTTTGGGTGAAGTATAAGAATTTTTCTTTTCAGTATCTTAAAAGCTTGCTTGGCCCCATAAAAGGGAATCTTCAGACAGAAGACTGATGGTTCTTGGGTAATAGTTTCCAATATGGGAAAATAATGTGGGATTAAAGAGCAAAAAGTATAAAGTGCCAGCTTCAACTGGGAGAATGGACTATCATTTGTGGCCTGGGATTAAAGTTATCTTTGAGAATCAGCCACTCTGTGGCATGGATTTAGAACAATTTAGAACAATAGCTACACATGAGAATATGAAATAAAACAAGTATGTCTTTAACATCCAGTATACATGGAATAGTGACTGTGTGGCGGGACACCCTTTTTATAGCTCTTTCTATCCCCTCCCAAAGCTCTCTGCTCACTCATCTGGTTAACAGGAGGAACTTAGAGCACTGAAAATAACATTTACAATAGCTTACTTCTTACAAATCTTCTTATAATCTAGGGAAGAGAACATGAAATCTTTAGTTGTCTCATAAAAGAATTCCTTTGCGTGGCTTCTGTGAGTATCCATAGGGTGACTGCTGGAGCAAACCCACACACACAGCCACACAGGAAAAGACAATCAAGATCAACCTGCAGAAACATCACGGTCCAACGCCTTAATGAAGGCGAAAAATTATTTTCTGTTTGTGACACAATGTGCATAAATTATCTGGACCTACAAGAGAGATAACCCTTGATATTTCTGTTAAGGAGATAGTTCCTGGACTCTTGTCTCACTTTCATATAGTGCCTCAGGAGTAAGCAGTACGTATAAAGCAGGACATAAAACCACTACATAAGAAAGAGACATCTATCCATGGATGATTAGCCTTATCTAAACCAAGATTCACGAGAATCTTTATAACTTATTTCTTTATTTTTAAATTAACCTGGAGGCATGATAAGAATCTTGCAAAAAATACCTTATAATCTCTATGAAATAGAGTAGAGGGAGTTTGAGGATTTAAGTTCCTCCAGTCTAAGCAGTTGCCCTAGAGTTAGAGAGGAGAGAGGATTTGCTCTTCTCTTACTTTTTGCATTCAATAGTGGGAAGAGAACCTATATATTTTTCAAAATATTCCATAGAGCCAAGCACAAATCTTGGGCCATAGTAGGTATCTATTTGAAAGACAGCTATTTAGATTTTCATTTAAAATTTAAAAAAAATAGGATGATTTGGAATACACAGGGAGTTAACACTATGGAACAACAAGCAAATCACATGGAGATAGTAGCAATAACAGACACTATCAAGAAGGTTGTACAGGGCAGGGAGAAGAGCAAATAAAAATGAAGAAACTGATGAAGACCCAAAAGAAGATTAACATCCCTTGTGAGCACAGCCCTGCAGCTGATAGTACAACTCTGATGTGAGGGCTGGAGGAGTGAGAGCTGCACTTATCACTACCTCCTGTGTACTCATAGGATCTCTGGAGATGAAAGACCAACAGGGGCACTAATTTATCTTTCCTGGAGGTTTCACTTATCATTTAACGAAAAGACAGGCACAACTTTTTTCAAGGTTTGGGATATTCTTTGTGTTATGTCACCTACAGATAGCAAAGTAAAGCTGCATGCATTATGGAGCATGTAAAATATAGGCTGTATCCTCATTTCTATCTCATGCAGTGGTGGTCAGTCATTCAGGAGGAAATGGAAACAGACAAAAAGCTAACATGACCATATTTTTAAAAATATATGGGTATTTCCTTAAAATACACAAATTAATATCCGTAAAATATACAAATTAACATTGGGGCATCAATATCTTTACTGTATAAAAATTCTACATTATTGTAAATTTCTTAAATTCCACATAAATATATAATTTTATTATTTATATGTTGCTATTTATATATGTATTCGTTTCATTAAGATAAAATTTTACTGTAGTAAATGGAAGAGAGGAAGGTCAAAGATTTAAAACTTCCACAGGCCAAGAAAACCACCAGGAGTTGGAAAAAGAAGTGGGTATGAAACTTTACCTGTCAAGACAAAATATATTAGAGTTCTTCAGAAAACAGAACCAATAGTACACACATACACACACAAGCACACACACACACACACACATATAATCTTAATCTATGAAACTACTCAATATATTAACTATTGTCTCTATTGTGTAATTAATAGCAAATTGGCAAAATGTAGTACTTTCTTTAAACATAAACTGTTTTAAAGGCTGTAAATATTCTTTTAATGTTTGCCTCAAAGTTTCAATACACTTTTACAACTAATCAAAGTCCACCTTTAAATGACATAATAGTGATTCATGGTAGTACAGGCATCTTATCACAGAGTATTTCCAATTCCTCGCCCCCATCCCTTATGTTGCCTACTTTTTCCTTTGGAGCCCTTATCATATTAATCATAAATATTTTAAATTGTCTGGTAATTCCAAATTCTGTATTATGTCTTCAGATTACGTGTTTTTCTTTCCTTTTGGCATGCCTTGTAAATTTCAGTTGAAAGCCACGTCACATATCTAGATAATAGGGACTGAGGAAAAGGCCTAAATGTGAGGTTTTAAGTAAATTGGGCTCTTTCTACCATGTTTAATGCTTGTTCCAGTTGTAGCTGCAAGAGGTTTCAGTTTCTTGTTCCTGTGCTCTTCGGTTACCCTAAAAACTCCTTCAGAGTGCCCTGTACTCTCTCAGCTATAGTCCACAGCTAGGATGGTGGAGCCCTGCTGACATGGTGGTCATGTGCAGGCCAACTGAAGCATTCTATAACCTTCTTTTTTTTTTTTTTTCTATAACCTTCTGACTAAATCTATCTTTTAGTGAGCCTGTGTCCTTAGACTGTGGCCTTGACATATATTTTTACACTTCCCCTACCATTTTCATAGAGACAGGAAAGATAGAAGGTGCTGGAGGTGGGGTAACATCCTGGGCCAAGAATGAGTTAGGCTCATGGTAAAGTCTTTTTCCCTTTGATATGGATAGCACACTGGGTATATTTCAACTGGTTACTTTTCCCTTCCTCTGCCAGAAACATGAGGTTATCTTTTTATGGTTTTGCACTCCCTTTTACCTAGAATAAAAATCCATGAACACGGGGGGCCCCAACCAAGTCTTTGGCCCAGGAGCTTCTCATGCTGGTCCACATTCAGCTTCCAACTTTTTGTCAAAATTACTGTTTATGTGTTTCCACCATTTCGTGGTACTCATGGCTTCTGCTCCAGGTAGAGAGAACTCAGCTAGGACTTTGTATTCACTTGATTCTCAAGAGTTTGGGTGGCAGTTTCTCCTGCAACTTCAGTTCTATGATGGGTTCAAGAAAAGTCATTGATTTTCAGTTTGTTCAGTTTTATTGATGTTCTCGTAAGGATGGGAATGACCACTTTAACTTCTTTACCTATGGGAACTGAAGCCAGTTCTGTAGCTTTAAATATTTGAAATTATTTACATCATATAACATGAGGTATATAATACTGTCCTCTACTTAACAGTAGGATAACTGAGTCACAGACAAACTAAGTACCTTATACATGGTTTCAGAACTAGAGTAAGAAATAGGATTTGAACGCATAGTATGGCTCTCACATAAAAAGTGAAAGGTGGACCCAGGCATCCTGTGTCTCCAAACACAGCACTGTTTTGCATGGGTTCAGGTCAGGTTATTGGTCCACATCTCTAGTATACTCTAGAATATCTGGATGTTTATCATTATATTTACTTAAATTTACACAAAATTTCCCCATTTAAAAATTCTGTAGAGACACCCAAATTAATATTCTATTTCAATCACCCAGTGTACAATGGTGATATCTTTCTCTGGCACTAATATCTAGGTATTGAGTGCTTACTACATGCTAAGTGATATTTCAGTGCTTTTTGTACATTAACTCCTTTAATTCTGATAATTTTGTGAGAACAGAGGTACCATGATCTTATTTTAAGACATAAGAATACTAGATTATAGAAAATGTAAGGGGATCCCTGGGTGGCGCAGCGATTTGGCACCTGCCTTTGGCCCAGGGCGCGATCCTGGAGACCCGGGATCGAATCCCACGTCAGGCTCCCAGTGCATGGAGCCTGCTTCTCCCTCTGCCTGTGTCTCTGCCTCTCTCTCTCTCTCTGTGACTATCATAAATAAATAAAAATTAAAAAAAAAAAAGAAAACTGTAATTTCCTAAGTTTTTATGTTATCTTTTATTTAAATTACATAGTTAATATTGAATTATTTTTACATGCTACAATGATTGACACATGAAACTATGAAGTCAGTGAGACCTGCATTTTAATCACAACTCTGCCATTTATTAGTGTGACCTAGTTAAATTAATAAACTGATGGACCCTAGAAAAAAATTCTAAGAAAAAGGGGAGTTTGCATGCTTATATTGAAATATTTCAGGAAAATACGATTTTTAAATATTTTCCAAATAAATATATTTCCCCAAATTGAGCAAAGAAGAAGCATAATGGCTCTCTAAGCACAGTAAAATGAATCGAGTTTTACTGCTCAAAAAAAAATATGTAAATTATAGTATGATAGAAGTTAACTAATGTGTGCTTGTCAGTTGTTACAGTTTCTATTGGTATATCTTTAGGCTCACTGATTCTTTCCTTGGCAATGTCCAGTCTACTGATGAATCCATCAAAGACATTCTTTTCTGTTATAGTGTTTTGATTTCTAGCATTCCCTATTGATTCTCAGAATTTCCATCTTTTTGCTTATATCACCCATCTGTCCTTTTTTCCATGAGAGCTCTAAATCTATTAGTTGTAGTTATTTCAAATTCATGTATGTTGTCAATGCACATACATATATATATAATAATTATATACTGAGAAAAATTATGTAGTATAATATATAACCAAGTGAGCTTATGTGTTAACAATTATATATCAACCTTTTTGAATAAGCTTTTTTTTAGATAATAATAAAGACAGTTTAGGCACATAATTTTGAAATAACATTCGATACCAGAAGAGCATACAAGATTGTAGAATCACTTCAAAATAGTCTTCTAAAGGCCTAAAATACTGCTTACATTGTGTTAAATATTCTTTTGCAAATTTAATGCCCTATTATTTTATTTATTTAGTATATTCATAGTTAAAAAATATTACACAACCTGGGGCACCTGGATGGCTCAGCCAGTTAAGTGGCTGACTTGATTTTGGCGCAGGATATGGACCTCAGTGTCCTGAGATAATGCCCTGCTTCCTCTGGCTCTGTGCTCACCAGGGAGTCTTCCTGAGGATTCTCTCTCTCCATCTGCCTCTTCCTCTGCTGGTTCATGCTGTCACTCTCTCAAATAAATAAATCTTAAAAAAAAAATTACACAACATTAAAATCTTTTCTCCCTTGTATTAATGTTTTCCATCATTTGTGTAGCATAAAAGTTAAAACAAATAAAAAAAAAAAAGCTTCCTCCTTACAAGTAGAACCTTTCATGAATCATCTGAGAGATGTATTTTTTAAAGATTTCATTTGAGAAAGAGAGCACACACGCATGAGCCAGTGGGGGCGGGGGACAGAATGAGAAGCAGACTCTCTTCCCTGCTGAGTGGGGAGCCAGACACAGGGCTCCATTCCAGGACCTGGGGATCGTGACCTGAGCCAAAGGGAAACGCTTAACCAACTGAGCCACTCAGGTGCCCCACTGAGAGAAGTATTTAAAAATCTAAAAAGCAATTGCTGGAATTATCCATTCATTATGGTATAGATGGTAATGTATGAACAATATCCATGTTTGATTCAGATATTCAGCATAAGAGGCAAGGTCAGAATTCTCTCTCCTCTCTAGTGGTTGCACACTGACACTACCATATAGATATTGAGAGGTATGTGATTTGGAACTTGATGCTATCAATCCATCTCTTTCCAGTGATTCCTCCCAAAAAGTGCAGGCAACTTAATTCATTACTTTGTCAGATTTATCAAGTAGTAGAATTCACAGTTTCAACTTTTAGTATCTATAAACATCATATTCTGAGTCCACATACCATTAAGTACAAAATTAATCTGAATCAAAAAAATAAAAAAAATCTGAATCATGTATACAAAATTAATAACAAAGGACAATGGGACAGGACTTCTGTCCCAGGAATAATTATTTGGATATCTAACATAGAGTAATTAAAATCTTAAAATCTCCATCTATACATACCATCCCTTCCTTTCATAATTAGGACTGTAGACATGCCGAAGCATGCCAACCCAGACACAGAGCAAAGCTAATTAGCCTTGAGAGATTGAGGCTCCTCAACTAGTTGTAAATTTTTATTCAGCTGGGTGAAAGGCCTCTGGAGAGGTCAAATGATGCTGCCATCCAACCAGCACATGGAAAGAGAACCATACAGAATGGTCAAAGAGGTCATCAATGATAATAAGTATGGAAAAGTTCAAGTTCAGGACCAAAATATTGCAGAGTGATGAGTTGCACAATTTCTGAAAAGGCAATTAAGTTTGAAGTACCTCTAATTAACTGCAGGGGTGAAAGGAGCCATAGAAAGATAGTGGAGGAGGAATAAATCATGGGCCTCTAAGAAAAACATTGTTTTCTTCATTAAAATTCTTTTACTTAAATTTTCTTTTGTAGAGTTTTAGGGATGGCAGGAACCACCTAATTAAAAATTCACACATTACCTATTAGTCATTTTTCAATCATATTATAGAATGCCCTTGGAAAAGAAGCTTTTGATAATAATGGATTCTACCAATTAAAGTAACCCAGAAATTTCTTGGACTTAAAGAAACTGTACTTGACAATGAAAGCAGAACTACTTGATTTGCAGTCTCTAAAACAATTTCAATCATTCTGTGCTTCCTTTAATGCCACTTTCTATACCTAAATTGGGTATATCTTTATCAGGAGAGCTTGTTAGAAGTAATTTGAGATTATGACTAATCTAAGTGAAAAATACCTATTAAATGTATGATTTGTCTCATTTTCATTACATTCTTATTTGAAAAGGCTTCTGTTTTCTTGGGAAAGGGTAGAAAGATAAATAATTGGGATTATATGTAATAACTAAAAGCTGCACTATATTTCAAACATTTTGCAGCTTTTAAAAGCTTATAGAATTCATCTAAAATCTCAGTGATTGAAAAGGCATTTTCCCCCCACATGATCAATTTGCCTAACTCATATTCATTCATACTGTTGAGAACATTTAGATGATTTTAATCAAAATATTAATAAATTAGAAAAGTAAATGTGTACCATTTTGCAAATGAGCAATACTTTGAAAAGCTGAAGTTTAAGGTAGCTGCTTCCTTTGCATAATTAAAAAATCAATTAAATTCAATACAATATTCATCAGAGTCTACTTGAATTTTTTTAAAAAATGATTTCAGGATAATTATCTTGAAATGAGTGAGATTATAACAGTCAGAAAGAGAAAAGGACATCCCAGGTTAAGGAGAGCAGGGGCTTTTAAAGAATGGGATGATATAGCATAAAAGTAGGAAACAATGACTGAAGACCTCCTAGATCTGACTTAGGCATCATTTTGATTTTTGTCTTTGAGACCAAGGCTTTATATATTTCTTTATTTCTCAAGGCTTAAACAATTTTGACATTTTAAAAATAATAAAAAGAAGACATAAGACCTTTTTTTTGTATTTTGGGTTTTTTATTATGTATGATTATATAGGCACATTGAAGGATTAAGTTCAGTTGAAGAATGGAATAGATTTAATGGCATTATGGAAACTGAGAACCATATTGTGGAGGGGCATGCCAGCCTGAGTGACATATAATCCTGTATATTAAGTGAGACAAAATTTATTTATTAGCACACCCTGTCAATAGAACCAATAAAATTTTTATAATGAGAAAATCATAATGATAGTTCAAGGTGATGCTTTTCATACTTGTATTGATGTGCTCCTAGCATCAAAGAATATTAAGCCTTAGTCCAAAGGAGCCCTCTGAAAGTGACGTTTTGTTTGTTTTTAATGTTTGGATTTAGCTTAAAAATTCATGAGGCCTTCCACTGTGTACCATAGTATATTCAAATTTAAAAAAAAAAGATAAAATATTCCAAATCTTTGAACCTCTAGAAACGTGCTTCATATCCCATCTCAAACTTCTGGAGATAGGTCTGTTTAGGCAATAGAGGTCTAAATTTTGTGTATGTATGCATCTATAGGTCTTTATATGTGGTGGTGTCTTTGTGTGTATGTGTATGTATATATATATGTATGAGCATATATACATTTGTGTATATACCAGTGTTTAATTACAAAATAAACAAAAAATGTAAAATAAAGAACTCATAGTCACTTTTATATACCTTATTATCTTCTTTTAGGTCCCTTTGTTGTGTTATACGAATGTGCTAGGTCTTTAAATAGCCACAATTTTAAAACAACCAGTTTTTCTTTGCATTAGCACAGCGCCAAATTATACAAGACACAAACTGATGTAGGGCCACATTTTTAGCAAATGTGCTTAACCAACAAATTTCTAAGTTTGGCTATAAATTCAAAGCTTGAATAAAGAAATAGCCCAAGTTGAACATGGCTAAATATATTAACAGAAAAGGAACTTATAGGACTTAATCATGAAAATCAAATTAGCTCATCATTTATTATCTAAAGATTTCAAGGCAGTAGAAAAATAGTGAATCAAATTAGTCAAAGTTATAGGTATACATACACATATATATATATATATATATATACATACATATGTAAAAATATGTATTAAGGGGCATTTAAAGGAAGTTTATATAAGTAACCATTGCTCCTAAAGTAGGATTTTTCATGAAAGAAATCTTATTTATAACAACACTCCATCATGAAATAGGTCTCTCATGCATAAAGGGAACCATAATTTTTAATACATCTTACATTCTCATCAGATATTAAAACTTTAAAATGTTAGATCATAGTATGAACTTTGGACAAAGAAGAGGAGTGATGGATTTTTTAAAAATAAGCTGTTAATAATCCCAGCACCAAACTTTTATAATGAACTTTAAAAAAAATATTTTATTTGTTCATGGGAGACACCGGGAGAGAGAGAGAGACAGAGGCAGAGGCAGAGGGAGAGGGAGAAGCAGGCTCCATGCAGGGAGCCCGATGTGAGACTCAATCCTGGGACCACGAGTTCATGCCCTGAGCCAAAGGCAGATGCTCAACTGCTGAGCCACCCAGGAATTCCTATAATGAACTTTTAATTTGAATTTAAAAGTATTTCCAAATTGTGTGAGAACCCCCATGTTTATGGGAATTTAATATAAGATGGATTTATTGTAAAATCAGAAAAAGTAATTATTTATTGGACACTTAATGTGCTATTGATTTTCCTGGCATATTCATACATGTTTATCATTAAAACTCACCAACTCTCTGAATGGTAATATTGTACTCATTTTCATGATGAGAAATTGGACTAACATATGTATATAAGTTACCTACATTCACCTCCCTCTAATATAAGTTACCTACATTCACATTTCAGTTGTCAAATCTGTTTGAATAAAAATTCAGGATTTTTATTCCCACTATACTTTGCTGCCTCTCAAACTAATATTAAAAATATTAATATGGAGGGAATTCTTTTTATGATCTAAAATACTGAAGTGATGGGTCTTGGACTGTGGATGATGGAAATAATAATTTGCCTTTGGTCTCTCAACAGGCTGCTTCCAAAGCTCTGTATATCCTACACATGCCCTTTTTCAGATGGTAGTTACTCTGGAATCAGACCTTTTCATAGGCAAACTTATGGTTGTCTCTCCAAACTCTAAGTTGAAAGAGATCATGCAACTTCAACTGTAAGACTTTCACAGATCCTGTTCCAGTTTTCCCAAAACATAATTATGAATAAATCACTGGGTAAGGAAATGGTGGAAGTAAAGGAAAGGAATAAGAGAGGAAATTCAGTCTAATAAATCACTGTAAATGATACATATTCATAGTAATTAATCGGTTTCTTCATTTTTTCTTTAGATTTTTTCTTAAATCTCAGTTGTCTTGAGCATCCCTTACAATATGAATTTTCCTGGATATATATATATATATATATATATATGTTTTATACTGGGTAGGGTTATTATTTCACTAATATTAACTATTAGGAAATCTTACGTGAAGATATGATTTCTAGATATCTATGCAATTTCTTCCATAGGGGAAAAATGTGTAAAACAGTAAGACAATAGATACTCTATAAAGATAGCAATGCATTAAGCATTTTTTTACATTCAAAAAAGTTTTATTTTTGGTAATGAAAACTGTATGCTGTATATTGAGCAGATAGCATAGACTCTAAAATGAAAAGAAAATTTGTTTTCTGTATTTTGGTGAAGCTCTTACAAAAATATTTCCCCTATCTCTAAATAAGTATCAATTACTACCTAGACCATAAAAAAAAAAAAAAAGTGGGTATGGATAATGATGGAAGAAAGAAGAAGAAGAAGAAGAAGGAGAAGGAGAAGGAGAAGGAGAAGGAGAAAAGAAGAAGAAGAAGAAGAAGAAGAAGAAGCAGAAGGCAGAAGAAGGAAGAGAAGACGAAGAAGAAGAAGAAGAAGGCGAAGAAAGAAGAAGAAGAAAGAACGAAAGAAAGAAGAAAGAAAGAAAGAAGAAAGAAAGAAGAAAGAAAGAACGACAGAAGGAAAGAAAGAAAGAAAGAAAGAAAGAAAAAAAAGAAAGATAGAAGAAGAAGAAAGGAAGGAAAGAAGAAAGAAGAAAGAAGAAGAAGAAGAAGAAGAAGAAGAAGAAGAAGAAGAAAGAAGGAGAAGAAGAAGAAGAGAAGAAGAAAAGGAGAAGCAGAAGAAGGAGAAGGAGAAGGAAGAAAGAAGAAAGAAGAAAGAAAGAAGGAAGAAGGAAGAAGGAAGAAGCATGTAAACTTAAATTCTCTGTCCAATAGAACAGGGAATCTCAAAAGTTTGGTTTGGTTTAAAGACCCCTTGCAACTCTTAATTATGTAGAACACCAAAATACTTTTGTTTATGTGAATCATATCTATTTATATTTACTGTATGAGTTGTAAATGTTTATAAAATTCTCAGTCTTAAAATATAATTACATGTTAACAGATTACCATTATTTTTAGAGAGTGCTCATGCACATAGCATGCACAAGTCAAGGGATAGGGAGGGGCAGGAGGAGAGGGAAAGAGAGAATCATGAGGCTTTATGCTTAGGACAGACCCCAATGTGGGACTCTGTCTCACAATCCTGAGATCGTGGCCTGAGCCAAAATTCAAGAGTTGGATGCTTAACCAACTGAGCCACCCAGGAACCCCAAGTTATATTTTATGAGGAAATAACTATTTTATAAAACAAAAGGTGAGAAGAATAGCAGTGTTTTCTATTTTTGTAGATCTCTTTAATTTCTTCCTTAATTGCATCAGCTGGATTATTATGTCTACTTTGATATTCAACTTATTACAATATCACATGTCATATACCCTCTGGAAATATCCACTGTATATTTCTATACCTTGTAAGTCACCCAAAATCACCCTTTTGAAATGGAACTATAATCTTATTTAAATCCCACTTAGGCCATTAACCTTTATTAGATCAAAGACTGTTTCTGTCTTCTAAAGCAATGTATACCCAAATCATGAAGAAGACTTTTCTGGTTTAAAACTTTGCAATTATTTTCTATCCCTATCAAACTTTTTAGTGTATATTATAAACCCTTTATCTGCATATGTGTCTTTAGCCTCATTTCTATCCCTTTCCCCTTATCTTCCACATACATTTGCATTTTGAATCCCATACTTATTTTTTTTTCTAAATTTCTCAACAGTCAAGGTCTACCTTTCCTCTAGGTTTTCATATATGCCATTATCATCTGAGCAACTCTTAAAAAATGTATTAGTTGAACCATTAGTTTATCTGTTTCCTTCCCTAGTGCTGTAGAATTCCATCTTACTTAGGTTCTCATGTGAAAGAATAGTTAAAAATAAAAATTATACTTGAATGTTCTTAATTGCCTACAATCACGATTAACATGATTTTGTAGATAAAACTTTATCTAATAATTTATACACATACTCAGCTTTAGAGGAGAAAGCTACTTTGTATCAGGATGAGAGAATGAACTCTGATTTTAGAAACAGGTATTTATAAATTTTTTAGTTATAAATTGAAGATGCTCTGAGGGGTTTCTTTCTTTTTTTTTTTTTTTCCTTCCGTTAAGATGCAGAGTGACTTGTGGAGGAGCAGGAGTGAGAAGTGAGAAGAAATCAGATCTAATAGGGGTGAAGGTTTGAAATGGTTATTTCAGGTGGTGGGTAAATAAACCGAACAAACGTGTTTGTCAGTTTTAAGACAAATTTTGAGTTTGGGAGCCATGAATTTATACTAAAACCAAATCACCCCAAGTTATATGATTATCTTCACTAGGTAGAAGAAATTTAAAAAGAAACTTGACTTATCTTTAGTTACACTTTTCATAGACAAACACAGTAAAGAGAATAAGAATCAAGAGGGTTAAAGTAGTAAGAGAATATTAAAAAAAGTCCATCAAATCTAAATTTTAGAGGTAGTCTGCAAATAAAAATTTAGAAATATTAAAGGTACCCATGAAGTTTGCAAGTTTCTGTCTTTAATGAGTAAGCTGGACAAAATGGGAGATAATACAGAATATTTTAGGATTTCTGAATCATGGGAAAACAGCAGATCAGATTCAGGTGAATGTCAATTTATGCTATAGGAAATGGCTGCTAGAGTGGAATAGAGGGGACATTGGAGAGGATGAGGTCAGTGAACTGAGATCAGAGTATTACATTGAGCCAAAACAATTGCATGGCTCATGATTCCCCTCAGCAAATGAGGAGACAAAATATGGACAATTATAAAGCACACTCAAAATTAGAAAACTGGTAGGCAAACCTCAGTGAAGCAATTTGAGGCATGTGTGCATGTGCACATTTGTTGTTTATTTTTCTCCTTGTTTATACATTAACAGAGACTTGTCAATGGGTCTCAGTAAGAAGAGCATAAGAATCCCACTTTTAGACAGTAGAATGCATAGAATGTTAAAAAAAGGTATAATGCAGCTTTCTTTAACATTAAGAATGGGAGAAGGAAATAATCATTGAAGAAATTGAAGGCGGGATGCATTTTTGGCAAGGGAGCAGGACTTTCAGATAGGAACAAGAAAAAGCTTGAGGGGAAAAAAGAAAGGAATAGAAGGAGTCTTTGGGACAACTGATATAGAGAATATCAAGGAGACAGGGATACCATAAAAACAGGAAGGTGGAGCATGGTTTGTTTAGCCCTGACAGCATCTTGGAGGACATTGCTAGGTCTCTCTTTCAGAAAGAACTGTGAAACTCACTGTGCTTACATTTTATTATTTGACCAGTTTTAGTTTCTCCATACAGTTTTCTACTTATGTGCTTTTGGAGGCTACAAGCAGAAGTTTATTCATATTTAACCTTAAACCATATACTTAAGCCTTCTGTTGCCAATGGACACCTGTTTTACACTGAAAATAAGTTAGATTATTCCTTACTGGCAAAACATCTTTATTTTGGGGATTTCACAATCTAATACTCTATGAAGCACACATGCTCTGTTAAGCTGCTTTTTAAAGCCTCACCCCAAGAATAACACAATTTAAATGCAGGATAGGCTCCCACATCTCTCTAGAAAAGTTACTAAATCTCCTGCATGGAGGAAGAAATGAGCCACACAGATACTTTCCTAAAGTAGGAAAGTTATTGAAATACTGAGGTAATAGTGTGAAAAACAGAAAGGTTTACTTTGCACTTTTCATAAATTTTCTTTTAGATTTTTCAACATTGATTATTAGTTTTATTAAAAATATTTTCACTACTGTTATGAAATTCCAAGAACCTTGAACACTTTACTGCCACTTGATTTTTTGTACCCTATTAATGCTATGTATTTTCATTTCAAAAATGGTTTTAAACAAATGAGTACTGTGATTACTGCTATTCTTTACCATGGCCTTTGAGACCTTGATTTGGTGTTCTGCTAACTTTCCACTCTATTTATTTCTCTTCTATATTCTTTTCTAGCCACAGGAGGATCCTTGCTTACTGGCCCATGCAAAGCATGCTTCTGTCTCAGGTCCTTTGCCTTGATCCATCTACTGAAGATTCTGTTCAGCAGAAGAATCAGGGCCATGTATTTTATGCTATCACATCTCTCAGGCCTTTATTCCAGTGTCCCTTTAGCTTCAAGGCTTTTCCTGAAAACCCTGTATATTATAGCAGTCCTCCTGCACCTCCCCTAATCTCTATTCTCCATACCCAGTCTCATTTTTATTAACATCACATATTATATATTTATGTGTTTGTTTATTGTCCATCTTTCAGTTATAGATAATAGGCACTAGAATAGCAGACATTGTTTCTCTTGCTGTTATGCCACAGTCCCTAGAATGTGGCAGCCATTAAATATTTTTTGAATGAATAAATTTGCTATAGTTAATTATAGGTTTATCAAAGTTCTCTATTATATCTGTATAAACTGAGAAGACTCAGAACAATTTGGATTTATACCTTACACTAGACTTAATAAAAATAATAGGTAAGACTATAAGGGACATTAAGTTTGCAAACTAGCCTTTCTAAAACATCTGAAAGTTACAAAAATACAATTTATCATCCTTCAGTAAGTTAATACATGACACTACTTCTTGGACTATAATGTGTTATCTGCAGTTTATTAGAGAACTTCAAAAAAGTTCAAATCCTACTGGGACTAACTCCCAGCACATATTATTGAGTGTGAGATAGTAACATCTCTATCTTCCCTTGATAATGAATTTGGTAAAACAAGAAATCAAAGAAATAATTCACATATAAATAAAAGAAAATGAAAACAATGGTCCAAAATAATTGAGGCGAAAAAGTTCTAAGAGGAAAGTTTATAGCAACACAGGCCTACCTGAAGAAGCAACAAAAAGTCTCAAATAGACAACTTAACCTTATGCCTACAGGAGCTAAAAAAGAACAAACAAAACCCAAACCCAGCAAAAGAAATGAAATAAAATTAGAGCAGAAATAAATGATACAGAAATAAACAACAACAACACCACAATAGAATATATTAACGAAACCAGGACCTGGTTCTTTGCAAGATCAACAAAAATTAATAAGCCTCTAGCAAGACTCATCAAAAAAAAAAAAAAAAAAAAAAGAGAGACCCAAATAAAACTACTAATGAAAGAAGAAAAATAACAATCAACCCTGCAAAAAAATAATTGTTACAGAATGTTACAAAAATCTATGTCAGTAAATTTAACAACTTAGAAGAAATGGATACATTCCTAAAAACATAACCTATCAAAACTAAAGCAGGAAGAAACAAAATTTGAACAGACCAATCATCAGCAAGGAAGTTGAGTTAAAAAACTGGGGGCAGCCTGAATGGCTCAGTGGTTTAGCGCCACCTTCAGCCCAGGATGTGATCCCAGGGTCCTGGGATCGAGTCCTGCATCAGGCTCCCTGCATGGAGCCTGCTTCTCCCTCTACCTGTGTCTCTGCCCCTCTCTCTCTCTCTCTCTCTATTTCTCATGAATGAATAACATCTTTAAAAAAAAAAAAAAACTGACTGGGCCTCCCAGGCACCCATTAAGTGTCTGACTCCTGGTTTCAGTTCAGGTCATGATTTGGGGGTCATGAGATTGAGCCCCATGACAGGCTCTGTGCTATGTGCAGAGTCTTCTTTAGATTTTCTCTCTCCTTCTTCCTCTACTTCTCCCATTCATGCTCATTTTCTCACTCTCTTACCCAGAGGATCAGAAGGGGCTACCTGCACCCCAATGTTTATAGTAGCAATGTTCATAATACCCAAACTATAGAAAGAGCCCAGATGTCCATCAACAGATGAACAGATAAAGATGATGTGGTATATATACACACTGAAATATTACTCTGCCATCAAAAGGAGGAAATCTTACCATTTGCAATGATATGGATGGAACTGGAGGGTATTATGCTAAGTGAAATAAGTCAGTCAGAGAAAGACAATTATCATATGGTTTCACACATATATAGAATTTAAGAAAACATGATCATAGGAGATGGGAGGGAAAGATAAGATGAAATCAGAGAGGGAGACAAAGCATGAAAGACTTAACTATAGAAAGAAACAGGGTTGGTGGAGGGGAGGGTGAGGGGATGGGGTAACTGGGTGTTGGGCATTAAGGAGGGCACATGATGTAATGAGCATTGGATATTGTATGCTATTGATGAATGACTGAACTCTACAAATGATACACTATCTGCTAATTGAATTTAAATAAAATAAGATAAAAACAAAAGCAACAAGAAAAACAAACAAAAAACCTCCCAAAAAAGAAAATTTCAGGATGAGACAGATTCACAGGCAAATTCTACCAAATACTTAAATAAAAGTTAATGCCCATTCTTCTAAAACTATCCTAAAAAATATGAAGGAAAGCTTCTAAATTCATTCTGTGAGATCAGTAACAACTTGATACCAAAACCAGATAAAAACACCACAAAATAAATACAACATACAATTCATGCCAATCTCTCTCATGAATATAGTTGCAAAAATCCTCAACAAAATATTAGCAAATCAAATCCAACAATACATTAAAATAATCATACATCACAGTCAAGTGAGATTATTCCCAGGATGCAAGCAAGGTTTAATGTTTGCAAAAAAATCAATGTGATGCATCGCATCAAGAAGAGAAAGGATAAAAACTATACGATAATTTCAATAGATGCGGAAAAAGCATTCAACAGAGTAAGACACCCTTTCCTGATAAAAACCCTCTGCAAAGTAGATATAAAAGGAACATACCTCAACATCATAAAGGCCTTACATGAAAATCCCATAGCCAACAATGGTAAAAAACTGAGAGCTTTTCCATTAAGGCCAAGAACACAACAAGGATGTCCATTCGCACCAGCTTTATTCAACGTAGTACTAGAAATCCTACCGACAGCAATCAGGGGGACAAAATGAATAAAAGGCATCCAAGTTGGTAAGGAAGAAGTAAAACTTTCACTATTTTCAGAAGACATGGTAATATATTTATATTTTATATATATTATGTATATGTAAAAATTATATACATTATATATATAATATATAATATATATAAAATCTGAAAAACACCAAAAAACTATTAGAACTGATAAATGAATTCAGCAAATTCACAGGATACCAAAAAAAAAAAAGATCTGTTGCACTCCTATACACTAATAAAGAAGCAGCAGAAATTAAAATTAAGAAAATAATACCATTTATAGTTTCACCAAAACAATATCTAGGAATAAACTTAACCAAAGAGGCAATAGACCTGTACTCTGAAAACCATAAAATAATGGTGAAAGAAATTCAGGACAATGCAGTGAAATGGAAAGATATTCCATGTTTATGGGTTAGAAGAAAAAATATGGTTAAAATGTCTATACTACTAAAAGCAATCTACACATTTAATACAATCCCTATCAAAATACCAGCAGCATTTTTCACAGAACTAGAAGAGACAATCCTAAAATTTATTTGGAACCACAAAAGACCTTAAATAGCTAAAGCAATCTTGTAAACCAAAACTGGAAGTACATAATTCCAGATTTCAAGTTATATAATGCAGTGGTAATAGTTAAAACTGTATGGTACTGGAATAAAAATAGACTCATAGTTCAATGGGATAAAATAGAAAACCAAGAAATAATTGCATATTTATATGGTAAGTTAATCTTTGACAGGAATATACAATGAGAAAAAGATCATCTCTTTAACAAATGGCAATGGGAAAACTGGACACCCACATGCAACAACAAAAAAAAAAAAATTAGGCTGGACCACTTTCTTACACCATACATAAACTATTGGGACTATATCAAAATAAAAAGCTTCTACACAGCAACGGAAACCATTAACTAAAAGGCAGCCTATCAAATGAGAGAAGGTATTTGCAAATGATGTCTGATAAAGGGTTAGTAAAGAATGGATACGACTCATCACCCAAAAAGCAATCCAATTAAGAAATGAGAAGACATGAACATTACTCCAAAGACAAACAGATGGCAAATAAATGAAAAGATGCTCAGCATCACTCATTATCAGGAAAATGCAAATCAAAACTACTATGAAATTTCACCTCACACCTGTCAGAATGGCTAAAATCAACAGCACAAGAAACAAGTGTTGGCAAGGATGTGGAGAAATAGGAACTCTCTTGCACTGTTGGTAAGAATGCAAATTGAGACAGCCAGTATGGAAAGCAGTATGGAGATTCCTAAAAATATTAAAAATTAAACTACCCTATGATCCAGGAATCTCACTATTAGGTATTTGCCTAAAATAATACAAAAACACTAATTCAAAGGGTTTACATGCACCCCTATGTGTTTAGCAGCATTATTTACAATAGCCAAGATATGGAAGCAGTCCAAGTATCCATAGATTAATGAATAGATAAATAAAATGTGGTGTGTGTGTGTGTGTGTGTGTATGGTATACATATATATTACATATATATGTGTGTGTAATGAAATATTAGCCATAAAAAAGAATGGAATCCTTCCATTTGAAACATGCCAAAGAATATAATGCCAAGTGAAATAAGACGGAGAAAGACAAATACCATATGATCTCATATATATCTGTAATTTAAGAAACCAAACAATGAGCAAAGGAAAAAAAGAGAGAAAATAAGAGAGAGAGACACATACCATGAAACAAACTCTTAACTATAGAGGACAAACTAATGTTTACCAGAGGGGAGGTGGGTCAGGGGATGGAGATGAAAGAGTACACTTTTCATTTAAAAAAAAAAAAAGCCTTCAAATTCTTCTGGAACTGACCTGCCGCCTATTTTATTGAGTGTTAAATAGTCAACTCTCTATATTCTCTTGATGTTATTCCTGGCTTCCCAAGAGGTAAATTTGTAAATGAAGTTAAAATTATTAGCTTATTATTTACTGATACATAATTAATACACTAGTCAAATCTGTGTCAAGCATTACCTCCATTGATCTCCAGCACCTGTTCAGGGGATTGTCCTTCTGAAAACAATCAGTATTTGCTTCTCTCACCTTTAATTTAAATTGGTATATACAAACTAGATTTACAAACTGTGTCCATGGTGTCTTCATGAAGACATGAGCATTTGCTGATTAAAGACTCTGATGGTTTAATAAAGACAGGTGAGCTTTGCCTTCATCATTTCCTTGAGGCCCATCTATCTGCATATTGCCCTTTAGTGAAAATCTTGGACCCTTAGCCACCCTATACCTCCTGTGTTCATGAACTAAATATATTTTTCTTTAAAAATATTGTCATTTTTGTATTCTGAATTTGCTAAAGTCATCCATTGTTAGAATATACCATTATTACGTTCTACTCTGCCCCACCCCACTCTGTCCCACTCCTAACCTCTGCTTTCTACAGCCACCCAGAGAAACAAAGAAAGGTTTATCTATCATAATACTGCTTGGGCAACCTCTAATTTGTATCACTTCTCTTAGAACCCTAACCTAGAGATTTTTTGGAATGTTCCTCATAATACATTTCCCACTAGATTCCTTTCCTACAATATTGGGATACTAGTGAACAGAACCAAACAACGCCTAGTTATAGAAAACACAACAGTTTGGCTCTTAGCCCATTCTAGCATGTCTGCTTGTACCATAGATGTTGGAAAGCTACAAACTGAATTTTCCAAATTTTCTTGTAGTTAACATGCAGATCTGTTACCTAATTTCAATAAAGCAAAGAAATGTGAAGAGGCATCTGTTCCCAAAGAAAACAGATCTTGTGGGAGAGAATTTTTATTATTCTGGGGCACCTGTGTCAGAACCCAGATGTCTGGTCTCTAGCAGGTGGCATCTTTAGCAGTTACTGTGTGCAGTTCAGCATGTCTCCTGGCTGCGTTTGTTCCTGACAGTATAACATAGGAACTTGATCTTTAGCTTCTCAGAAATTCTGTAAGATATCTATCATCCTATAAAATCCTATTTTACTTAAACGAGCTAGAGAAGATTCTGTTATCTGCAACTGAGAAGGTTGAAAGATATAGAAGCATTCCTAACTATTTTTCCTGATATGCAGATTGAGGGTACTTCTCAGTTCCTTAGATGTGGTTTACCTTTGTACGGTATGTGAGTATCTTTATATGTTAGAGTTCTAGGAATCCAACTCATTATTTTTATTAATGAAAGTTATCACTCTTTCTTTGCTGATTCTTAGCATACATAGCATTCAAACCTGAGAATTTATGAGAATATATTTATGAAATCTAACATGTCAAGTAATTACAGTTTAATCTTTGAAAGAATTTCCAATCTTCTTCCATTCTCTGGAACTGCTTGCATTATTAACCTGAAAGTCTTTTCCTGAACCTTATGCATTTGTAGATACGAATTAACTTGTAATTGCTTTGCTTGTTTGCCCAAGTTCTTTGTTTTCTTTCTGGCCATCCTAATTTTTAAGGCAGTCCCAACATTTCTCATGAGTGTAGTATTCTTTTCACAAGCATACATCTTAAACAACTGTTTACATGGTATTGTGCATACTAAATAGTCATACACTTTTAATTCCATCTAGAGCTTCTTTTCTTTATACTAAATAGTTTAATATGACAACTTTTAATTCTACTCGAAGACTCCATTTCAAATTTAGCTTACAAGTTGAATTCTGTATCTGACCCAAATTTTCCTCTTCACCCATTATATCCTTGATGCAAAGAGCATAGTAACAGCTCAATAAACATTTACCAAACTAATGAGTTTTTCTTCTCTCACTTTAATTACTATTTAGTTAAAAAAAAAAAAAAAAACAATGAGTTTAGGGCACCTGGGTGGCTCTGTCAGTTAAGCATCTGACTCTTGATTTTGGCTCAGGTCATGATCTTGGTGGGATCCAGCCTACCCTTGGCTCCTTACTCAGCAGGGAGTTTGTTGGGAGGGGAGTGAGAATCGCAATTCTCTCCCTCTGCACACCCCATTCGTGCTTCTCTCTCTCTTTCTCTCTCTCTCTCTTTCTCCCGTAAATAAAACTTTAAAAAAACACCAAATAAATATCAACTATGTACAGGTATACACATCTATGAGCACTGACCTTATAATGATTAACAACAGAAAGACAAGTCTATATATTCATGGAACTCAGTATAACTACAGAACAAAACTTTATTAAGCATCAAATCTAAAAATAAGTGCTACAAAGCAAAAAACATCATGTTATGAGAGACTATCAGAGAAATACAAATTAGTCTGAAGTTCAGGGAAAGCTTTTCTGAGAAAATGGAGGGTAAGTACAGGTTATCTAAGTTGAGAAAGGAATTGGACATATTTCAGGAAATCCTTGTACAAAGTCCCAGCAGAGGTTGGGACCTATAACCTGGGAGAAATGAAATATCAGCTGAGCAGAAGTTTAGAGCAAGAGAAAACAGTGAAAGAAGAGTCAATAGGTCAGCAAAATTCAGATCATGCAAGGCTTTGTAGGCTATAAGAAATTCAGTTGTCATTTTAAGAACAATAGAAAGTTATTGAAGTTTAAACATAGGTAGGGAATAATTAGAATGTTTGAAAAGGACACAGTGGTAGGTACTATGGAAAGCAGATTAAAAGGTTAAGAATTAATGCTTGGAAAACAGGAAGTATTTGCACTAGTATATAATATAACTGAGTTTATGAGATAAATTTATGAAATCTTGAATCCCAATCAATGTTCTTGCCTCTAGACTAAGAACATTTTGGTTGAATTATGATGTTTATTTATGAGATAGTCTCATTACTTCCATTTGTTTTATTGTAACTATATACAAGTAAAAATCTCTGATTTAAGAACTAACCTTCACATTCCTTTGAATTAATTAATGAAGCATTTATATATTACTTGGCATTTTGGATGCTTACTTTATTACTCATGTATCCTTGAGTTAATATGTCATTTTAACATCTGAAATAAATGTCAAAACTATTTATGCAATGAAAAAGGTATAGATTTCAGAGTAAAATATCATAATTGTGTTCCCATTAATATTCTATGAAAATACCTCAAATGAATAAAATGAGGAAGCTTAGAGGTACAATTTTAAAATATAATTTTTAAATATTTTAATTAGTAGCTCTGAGTGAGGCTAGACTTGAAATAGATGTTAACATATGAATTTTACAGCTAATAGTTTGGCTAGACACAAAAAGTCATCTTAGATTTCCTTCAATTATGCCAAGGAATTTTGAATTTTAAAATTTCACTCTATATCACTGTATTTTTCTATAGGAGAATTGGTGGGTCTGAATCCAGCATATACCATATTTCAGGAAGATGCAATATAAAACTATGATTCAGATTTTCAAGGACATAAGTCCTGTGGCTAAAAGAAAAAAAGAAAAAGAAAAAAGTGTCCTAGTTTCTTGACCCCAAGTCTACTTGAGAGTTTAACACCTTGAAGCTGTCCTTTTCTTTCTTTGAGCTCCCCAGCATTGTTACAATCAGCCAGGTCACCTTGCTTGTATTTCTCACATCCTTAATAATGGACAAATACCTTGTTTTCAATACTGGTACCAATAATCAGATCAGTTACCCTTCAGTTTCAGTATCTGAGACTATGCTTTATTTATAAAATAGTTTTAATGGGATATTGCATAAATTACTGTCTCCAGGATTACAATAAAACCTGGACAAAAGAGCTAGAAAAAATTTCCAGCACACCATTGGACTATTCTAGTAAAAACAACTACCATTGCACTCTGCTGTTGCTACCCAGCAACCCCCTCCCATTCCCACTCCCAACATATTGTTGGGGACGTTATTTAAGTTAATTATTTTCTATTATTGCACTATAGAATAGTTTCTTTTCAGAAATAATATGCTTTATCATGCTTCTTTAGCTGAGCATAATTCCAGACCTCAGATTTCTGTCTAAACAACTTACTATTCAACTAACCTATTAGTGCTATTGTTTTAATGCTGTTTTTCTATGTAGATGAGTTTATGCTTTGCAAATAATGACATTTTAATTCCTTTCAATCCTTAGACTCTTATTCCTTTCTTTCCTTCTCTTCTTCCTTCACTCTTTTTCCATCTCTTTATATTTCTGTCTCTCTCCCTTCCACCCTAACACCCTCCTCTCTTTGCATTATTCTTGTACTGTAACCAGGACATTCGGTACTATGTTAGAGTGGCTGTATTAACAAGAATCCTGGTCTTCCTCTTGTTCTTTATGTGTCTATATAGGTATTCGGTACATATTCCTTTCTGTATTAGGAAAATTTCCTTTATATTGATTTTTTTTTTTTTTAGAAATGTTACTCTATCAAATGCTTTACTTACATGTGTGACATCTTTTTTCTTTAGTCTGTTAATGTGAATTATAATGCTAACTATTTTATATTGAATCAGCAGACTTTGGGGATAAATCTTTTAGGGATATGATGCATTAATTTTAGTAAACTGTTAGATTCACTTATTTTATCTAGAGATATTTCATCTATTTGTAAGAGAAACAGACCTATAATTTTCCTTTTTTGTATTATCTATCTGATTTGAGATTATACTAACTATAAAATAAGTGGTTACCTTTAGCTATTTGTTGTTTTTTTTTTCCCAAAATGCAATAAAGTAAAACAAAAAAACATAAAACCTCTCATTTTGGAAGTTTATATAATCTGGTTTTTGTCTTTGACTCACTTAGATTTCAATATAACAAGTAGGTATAGATTTCCTTTTTTAAAAATTTTTTAAAGACTTTATTTATTTATTCATAGAGACACAGAGAGAGAGAGGGAGGCAGAAACACAGGCAGAGGGAGAAACAGGTACCATGCAGAGAGCCTGACGTGGGACTTGATCCAGGGTCTCCAGGATCACGCCCTGGGCTGCAGGCGGCACTAAACTGCTGCGCCACCGGGGCTGTCCGGTATAGATTTCCTTTAGTCATCCTATAAATTATTTTTCTATGAAATTTTATTTTATTTTATTTATTTTTTATTATTTTTACTATGATATTTTAAACTTTATAAGTTTTTTTTTAAGTTTACTATTTCTTCAAACATTTGCTCTCACTTTGGTATCCTATGTCTAAACATTGGCAATTCTACTTTTCACCTACTTATTATTTATCTCATTATCTTTTCCTGTTGATGTCTATAAAATTCTGAATATGATTTCTAGATCATTTACTCATTCTTTTTTTTTTATATTTTATTTATTTATTCATGATAGTCACAGAGAGAGAGAGAGAGGGGCAGAGACACAGGCAGAGGGAGAAGCAGGCTCCATGCACCGGGAGCCCGACGTGGGACTTGATCCCGGGTCTCCAGGATCGCGCCCTGGGCCAAATGCAGGCGCCAAACCGCTGCGCCACCCAGGGATCCCCATTTACTCATTCTTTTAGCTGTTTCTAACTTTTAGCATTTTATCTTAGCCACCTTAAGTAAAATTTCTACTTTGTTATCTTTGGGCTTTTTAAATTACTAATATTCTTCCATAATAAACTTCCATAAAGCCTATCAGTTTAAGTTCTGAACTATTTAGAATATTTAATGTCATGTGTTACATTTGATATTTTTCTTTATAGTGAGTTTACTTCTCAGATAGGATAGTTTTCTTTTGTGAGTTTGTATCTCTCTGGTGGTATCAACCACCCTTTGGTATGTGTATCACGGGAGGCAGTTCTTAGTTGTGTTCTTCCTAGTGAACTAAGGGACATTTAGGGAATAAGCATCAGGCTCAAGAATCTCAGGAGCATCTAAGATTTTTTGGTCAATTTCATGTCTTGTGTTTCCACCTGACCACTCTTCTGGTTCTGGATTCCTCTTTATCCTAAGTTACTTAGAGTCTAGGTTGAATTTTTATATCAGGGAGACCCAAAATTACAATAGATTATATATAAGAGATTTTACTTCTCTCTCACTTAGTAGTTCAAAGGGAAGTTATCTAGAGCTAGAGGACAAATTATCTAGAGCTAGAGTTTCAATGACTTTGAATTTCTTTGACTTTTATTTCTTTGGGAAGAAATAAGGATAAAATTTGCCCTGGGTCAAAGTTGTATGTTGTCATTTCAATGTGAGTGAGAAAGGGGCCCATGGGAAGGAGAGGAAATTCTCCTTTCTAAGAAAATATAAATTAGGAGCTGTAAGAGCATTTCCACATATTCCACTGACTGACCAGCATTATACCATATGGCCACACATGATAGTGAGATTTTGGGAAAAATGTAGCATTTCATACTGAAGTTTTCAGGGTCCAAGGATATGATTAAGTTCAGTATTGTATGATAAAATGACAGGCCAAAGGAAAGATCATACCTCAAGGGATAACGTAACTAATGTTAATTAATAGTGTGATTCTTAGACTTTGAAAATTATGCTCATTTTAAATAAGCACACTAAAAAAGACTATTGCTCTGCTTTACCTTTGATACATTTTTTTCTCTGTCTGATGAAGTTTGTAGAAACTTAAAAGAACTATCTTTACTCAAGCTTATAGTAATTTTGTCTTTTTTTTTTTTTAATTTTGTCTTTTAAAACAATAAGTAATTCCCCATAATCCAGTCTCAGTTCAAAGTGCTGAGTCTCTGGTGGCTGAGGGAAGCCTGTAGCTCTAGTCAGAAATCGAACTATGAAGCCAGAAGTCATAAAGTTATTTTAGTGTGTGTGTATGTGAGTTTAACTCCTCCACTTCCAAGTTAAATAATTTAGTGTACCTTGATTATTTTCCCAGGCCTTCCTGAATAGTCAAATAATCAGATCAAGGCAGATCAAAGTATTCTTACTCTATTGTGCATTTTACTTTTTTCTTGCCATATCCTTTCCTATGGATTCTAGGTTGAATTGGTGCTGAAAATACATAGACCTGTAGATAGAACTGCTTCATAAGGATTTAAATCACCATAGGCTCTTTGTCTCTGATTATTTCGGCTTGAGGGGCAGAGATCCCTGACTGCCTTCTAATACTTATTCCTTCCCTTGCAATAACAGAATTGAGCATGGCTAGAGACAATTCCCAGCCTCTCATGCCACCTTTTGTGAACATATGTATTTAGTCACCAATGGGATATGAGAAGAAATGTTGTCTACTTTAGATCATGCATTCAGAGTATATTCAATGTATATGTGCTTTTCCATTTTTTCTTCTATACCTCATGCCCTGGATATGATGATAGAGTAACTGCTTATGAAATAGGTACCTTTAACACAGAGATGGGAGTCTCCCTATCAACTCTGGACCCAGTATTTCTGTTTTTTTATGTGAAAGATGAATACATTTCTATACTGTTTTGCTACTACCTTTGGGGTGACTTTGTTATAGTTACTTTGTGAACACTAATATTCTTTTTTTAAAAATATTTTATTTATTTACTCATGAGAGACACACACACACACACACACACACAGAGGCAGAGACACAGGCAGAGGGAGAAGCAGGCTCCTTTCAGGGAGCCTGATGCGGGGCTTGATCCCAGGACCCTGGGATCATGACCTGAGCCAAAGGCAGGCGCTCAACCACTGAGCCACCCAGGTGCTCCGAACACTAATATTCTTAAAGTTAAGGCAGATATCCTCAGTGTTGGAGCTATGCTTTACACTTGATATCACCTATTTGATTATTTTGCAACTGTTCCTTTTAATCTCATTCTTGACCATTACTACATTCCTTCAGAAAATAGATACTCAGGCACATAGAACAAGTCAGGCATTTTGTTGCTCTGGAAACAGGTATCAAGGCACCAAACCAGCTAAATCTAAAACAATAGTTTTCGTAATTTGGAATGGTGCTGAAATTACAAATAGGAGAAAAACTGGTCAGCAAATATAAGAAACACAAGGGGAGAGAATAAGCAGTTTTTCACGTTATATCTTGGGAAATGATGTAATCTTTATGGACAAGAACTCATCCTAAGCTAGTTTCTTACTTCCTTATTTTCATGGCACATAATATAAATAGGCATGAATGACCAAGAAACACTTATAGACGTATACCGTATTATAGTTTTAAAAAATCACTACTTTATGTTGATATATTAACTAGAATGTCAAAAAAAAATCTGACGGAAACCAAATAATTACAATCTTGAATTTACAACTTAAAACTAATGTTTACGTGTTCAGAGACAAAAACTAATTTTAACACATCCAGGTAAAGAGAAAGAGCACTTCTATGAGGGATTCTAAGATCATTTATGATTTTTAAAGTCCTGTGGGGCTAGAGAAATTATTTTCAGTATGTATGTAATAAATTAGTACATGTGTGTGGCTCAAAATGTATCTAAAATACCACCTTACCCATGGGAGACCTGGGGAAAGTAGTTGATTATATCAATACATGGGGGAAAAAATATACCTTGAAAAGGCTATTAAATCTTTTTTTCAAGGGAAAAGAAAAAAGAAAGTGATTAATATAGCTTTCCTGATTAAGAAACTAGGAATTGGGCAGCCCAAGTGGCTCAGCGGTTTAGCGCTGCCTGCAGCCCAGGGCGTGATCCTGGAGACCCGGGATCAAGTCCCACATCGGGCTCTCTGTATGATGTGTGCTTCTCCTCTGCCTGTGTCTCTGCCTCTCTCTCTCTCTGTCTCTATGAATAAATAAATAAGATCTTAAAAAAAAAAAGAAACTAGGAATTTAGTTTGGCACAAAACGTAATAAACAAATATTTTATAAAGGGAGAATGAACAAGTGATATATACAGGTTCAAATACAATAGACTTGCAATTTATTTTAACTGGGAGATCAGAGAAAGCTTTAAAGAATTTAATAGAGCTTTTGATTTCAGTTTTAAATATGAGTAGGATCTCAACTCTGGGAGAATAGAAGAATATATAATTCCAGGTAAAAGGAATATAACAGAAGATAGTGTCAAATAAAAAAAAATAGACTTACATAGGAGAGGCTTATTTCAAAAAGACTGCTGCAGTAGAAAGAACCATAAGATCTGCAAGAGTCTCAAAGATTAGAAAGAAAAGATTTTTAATAAGGAAAGGTTTAAAAAAAAAAAGACTGAAAAAAAAAAGAAAACAGGGTTAGGGAGTCAGATGAGCAGGTATCATGATTGGACAGTTGCTCAGGGAATGTTTCTTTTGGTTATCCGTGGTTTTGAAGGGACCATTAAGGATACAAGCAGTCAAGTTTTAGTTGTCTGATGACAAATCCAAGGAGGAGGAAAAAAATTGGAAATTAGTTTGGAAAATTTTAGTCAGATATTAAAGGACACAGGAGGAAGTTTAGTTAAGCATTGCCAATTTGTGCAAGGTGACAGGATCCAATCCAAAGTATAAGTAGCCAAAAATAAAACCAGTTTTTCCAAGTGAAACAAAAAGTCCCTTGCAAATCTACCAGAAAAGACAGAGTTTGCATCTCTATGAGTAACCGCCGGTTTAAAAGGAGTAGTAAATATAGACCAAGACAATGAACAGGACCACAATATGTTAACCCAGAAGGACATGCTAGGTTTTCTATTGAAACACAAAAATTTCTTTATACAGTCACCCTTCCTTTCCCTTGATCAAAGATAATCAAGGAAATATTATTCATGATCACAAAATAAGATCATTCAGTCTGACTAAATTTGCTCATTTTTTTTTTACATTGGTTCGGCAAGAATTATCTTTTTCTATTTAAGCCTTTTAAAGTTTGTTTTGCTGGAATCTCATAAGAAATGTCAAATTGAACTTTTAATTGTTTTCCTCTTTTTTTCTCAGCTTCCTTCCTTGCCATCAACTTGTCTTCTATGTCACTCACTCTTTCTTCTACCTCATTAACCCTCGTCGTTAGGACCTTGGGTTGGATTGCATCTCATTTAATTGATTTTTTATTTTTTTAACATTTTTTTAATTTTTTTAATTTATTTATGATAGTCACACAGAGAGAGAGAGAGAGAGGCAGAGACACAGGCAGAGGGAGAAGCAGGCTCCATGCACTGGGAGCGCGACGTGGGACTCCATCCCGGGTCCCCAGGATTGCGCCCTGGGCCAAAGGCAGGCGCCAAACCGCTGCGCCACCCAGGGATCCCCTTAATTGATTTTTTAAATTTCGGCCCGATTAGATCTAAATTCTGCAGTCATGAAGTATCTTGATTCCTTTATGCTTTTTTCCAGAGCCACCAGTAGCTTTATAATTGTGCTTCTGAATTGGCTTTCTGACATCGAATTGTAATCCAAATTCTGAAACTCTGTGGCAGAGAGTACTGTTTCTGATTCTTTCTTTTGTGGTGAGTTCTTCTTTCTAGTCATTTTGCTCAGTGCAGAGTGGCTGTATGAGTGGGCTGCGTCAAGAATATCAACAACAACCTAAGTAAATTTCACCCTAGATGATTCTTGTTAGAAGCGAAAACCCCTCTCTCTCTGTAGCATTCCAGCTGTTCTCTCTTTAAATCTCAGGTTAAATTCATTGGTTTTCAGGATGATTTGAAAGTTATCTAGGTAACTTGGTGGGGCCAGGTGAGTTGGGGACCCTACTCCTCTGCATCTTGCCCTGCCCCCTCAAATTGAACTTTTAAAAGTCTCTTGGAGTTGGGAAGCTAAGCCAAAAATTTCCAATCAGATTTCACCTGTGGTACCTATAAATTTGGGTGAATTCCTCCTTGCCTGAGGTCACTGAAGTATCCTAAGATTCCTATGCATTCCAAAAAGTGATCTTTCCTATTTCACCTGTAAGACTGGGAAAGCTGTAAGCCAGATATGAGGCCAGTTTTCCCAAGAGAGCTTTGTAAGCACTGGCTTCATAAAACAAAAACAAAAACTTATTTTCTTAAAACTTTCTGGTCACATGTGATTAAATGAGTATCATTCTCTCTCTCTCTTTTTTAAAAGATTTTATTTATTTATTCATGAGATACACAGAAAGAGAGAGAGGCAGAGACACAGGCAGAGGGAGAAGCAGGCTCCATGTAAGGAGCCCAATGTGGGACTTGATCCCAGGTCTCCAGTATCACACCGTGGGCTGAAGGTGGTGCTAAACCACTGAGCCACCTGGGCTGCCCTAAATGAGCATCATTCTCAAATGATATTCCATTCAAAGCCTAAGTTATATGACCAATGTTTTCAATTATCTCCAATTAACAAGGATAGATACTCATTTCACCTTTATAAATAGCTCTATTGACATAAAAATAAGAATATTCAATAAATTTCTGAACTCTGGAGGATTATACTAGAATAATTCATCTATAAATAATTTATTTACAAATTCAATTTTTAAAAGCATAGTCTAAAAATTGTCATGAATATAAATAACTTGAGAAAAGTGTAAGGTGTTTTTTATATTCAGCAAGTAGAACATTAAAGCATTAGCAATATTCCAAAAAACAAAAACAAAAAACAAAAAAGACACACACAAAAAAACCTATGATCTTCTTTTACCAGTTACCAGTACCACAGTTCAGTCCTTTTACCAGTACCACAGTTCAGTTCTTACTCTATGCAATATTGGGTTATCAATCCCATGAATCTGCTCTCCACCACAGTTCTGGAAACCCTGACTCAGTCTAATGATAGGATCTTGATATAAAGCAATGGTTTCAGAATCTTGTGTCCAAGATTCCAAAGGACCTAGAACAGTCCTTTCCCATGGGTCTCTAAGACTAATCATTCTTTATTAAGGATGAAATAATCTATTCCATATCTAATTTCTAAGCACTTTCAAGTAAACAGAGTTAAACGAAAGTCTTCCTATAGATGACATATCTAAAAATGGCTGTTGTTACCTTATTGATAATTTTCAGAAGTGGTTCTGATGAGAGTTCATTACAAAAAAAAAAAAAATAATGCAACTAACATGGAGAGTTTTGAGGCATTCAAAACAAAATGAAGACAATCCAAAAGACAAAATATATTTATAAACATAAAAAACCCTATTTTTAAGGAAAGTGGATTTAATTTATGAAAATGAGGGAATATAATCCTTACAGAGAAAAAAATCTTCAGAAATAATATTGTTGGAGAAGAAAAATTTTCCTCTACCCTTCAGACTCTTTTGGTTGGTATAAAGAATTACATTTACATGAGAGAGACTAATAGGAGAAAATTCAAGCTTAATTATGACCATATAGGGGTTCTATAATACCAAGAGGCCCATAGCAGTCAGACGATTGAGGCTTATAAGCCATCCAGAGCTAATGAGAAGGGTCTAGGTGTCTAAGACTTCAAATGGAAAAGAAGATAATTCACAGGAAAATGAAAAAGAGTAAATGTTTGGTAAACAAATGTTTGCTGGACCATACAGAAAGAATGAGATATAGAGAGGAATTTTAACAACTGGACTTTGCTAAATCTCTCCATCTCTACCAGACCGATTTCATATTATATTGTAGGTATCTACAATGATAGCCTATTCTGAGAAAAGAGTGATCTAAATTCTTTTAAGCATTTAGAGTGAAGGTCAAGGTTCTCCGTGAACTGTTTCTTAGTAATAAGCCTAAAATAATACACAGGCCAAAGAGACATATTTTGTGGTGGCAATTTTTTCTTCCTTCCCTACAATATATAATAATTCTGACATTTGATGTTCCATAAATATAACAAGCACATAGCTAGAATATATATACATATATATGTATATATTTTCTATATATATATGTATATATGTATATATGTCAGTATTATCAAGTAAAGAGATTCATTAATGAATTCAATAATCATTAATTTTGAAGTAGTTCCTACATATCTGTATATTAATAAAACTGTAGAAAGATGATGGGAGTCATCATTTGGAAACCACAGGCCTAAAACATACTGGATTCAAATTAAAGGAGTAAAATTGAGACTAAATTAATTTTAAAAAATAAATAACTGAAAGTTTAACTCCTGTTATCTTAAGCAAAGCAGCAGTGAAACTGTGATAAGTAGAAACATTCCATATACAACAAGGCATTGATGATCTCTATGTAGAGATCATATAAATTTCTGAAATATTAACATTTTACCCATACAACAAAGTAGTAGGCATCTCTTCCAATTTGATACTTCCCACTCAACTCATATCAACTTAATTTTTTGTACCACCTCTCTTTTCACAGAATGAAAGAAAAATTCTTTTGTAAATCTCCAAGGGCTTCTTGGAAATCTCAAAGAAGGTTTATGGTGTAAAAGCTATCATTTAGGATTTGTTTTGGAAAGGCAAAATGCCAAAAGTTATAAAGAGATTTGAATATTTAATTAAATAGGATCATAGATTAATGAGACAATACATGGCTATCTATTGATCAAAGGGCCTACAAAGTTTTCAAAAGCAAACAGAGGGTAATAGAACATAAAGAAGCTTATTATTTTCAAAGGTGAAAAGACTTGGTTTCTTGAATAATAGAAAAAAAAACATTATAAAGTAAACATGAAGCTCAAGATATTCATCTGATAAGACAAAAACCATTGCCTTCTAAGGCAGATTTTTCTAAACTTTTAAAAACTCTTAAGACTAGGGATGCCTGGGTGCTCAGCGGTTGAGCATCTGCCTTTGGCTCAGGGCATGATCCCAGGGTCCTAGGATGGAGTCCCACATCGGGCTCCCTGCATGGATCCTGCTTTCCCTCTGCCTGTGTCTCTGCCTCTCTCTGTGTGTGTCTCTCATGAATAAATAAATAAAACCTTAAAAAAAAATAAACCTCTTAAAACTACACCAATAATCCAAGAAGCTCATTTTAACAGAGAAAACCAAATTCTAGTTTTGCATCAATAGAATATTTGAAAAGTTTGTTTTTTTTAAATAAACTGATAAAATTTTAGCCAGCTATAATAAAATTCCCTTTCTGCAAGCGTACAACTTTCTATATCAGTTGTGGAACAAGCAGTCCTTTTGCTTTAGGACAAAACTATTCTTTTCCTTAACAAAAACTCATCCTCAGCTGTGCATGCTAAAGCTGTTCCTTTTTGCCATTATTCCTCCTAGTAGATTCTTACTTACAAATAATGATTATATCTGAACTACAGTAAATTTTATTTCACAGAGAAAGCTAGCAGGTAGATAATTGTGAACTGTCTGTTGTACAAATATTGCAGAAGCAGAGTTTATGAATTTATATCACTCAACTTTTTATGGCCATGCACTGTCTTATAGTACACACACACATATATGTGTGTGTGTATATATATATATATATATACACACACACAATTATATATACACACACACATATATATATATATATTGTAATTCCCTATATACTAGAAAAAGAAGAGGCAAAAATATATAGGTAAAAGTTAGTTTGTATAAAAGATACGTTTTAGCCATGAGTCAGGCATAAACAAAGAAATACAGAATACATTGCTTTGTGTAAAGGCTGTAACTCCCCTCCTTATCCCACCTGTACATTTTTTACCAAGATTGAGTTTTTAGCAGATGGGACAAGTTGAGGTTACCTAGTCAAAATGAGAGCTGAAGTGTTCTCACCGATATCTGTGGATATCTTTACGCTTTCTTTTCCATTGATGTGTAATCTTACAAAGGCTGTGAACTCAATTTTGGAAGAGAGACTGAGGAGAAACCAAGAGCTACCTAGCTATTTCAAAAGCTCATGTAAGTGGACAAAAGAGCGAGCATTTTTTTTTAAGATTTTATTTATTTATTCATGAGAGACTGAGAGAGAGGCAGAAGCAGGCTCTACGCAGGGATGTAGAATGTGGGACTTGATCCCTGGACCCCAGGATCATGCCCTGAGCCAAAGACAGATGCTCAACCGCTGAGCCACCCAGGGTCCCAGAACCAGTGTGTTTCTAATTAGCTTTTTAATCCTCGAGTGCTCCTAGGATACCTGAGCACTTCAAGAGCTCCTGACTTAGAGTGGGGGCATGAAGCTTGAGTAACTGTAAGGAGTTAATAGATCCAGAAAAAAGAAGTCTGGCAAGGCACACAGAGGGGAAGACAAAGAGGTAAGGGTGTTGAAAGAAACAGAACAAGGATTCAAAGGTGGTAGAGGGAAGGTCAAAGTTGGTAAAAAAAAAAAAAAAAAACAGAAAAGGGGAATGAAAAAAAAAAGGGGGGGGAGGATGAGGGTAATGGTAAAGACGTCCTAGAGAAGACAGTTTGGAAATATGCCAAGTTTCCCAAGAAGTCATTAAACTTCTAAATGATCTTTAATAAAATGTTGTCTTTATTTTTTTACTTAAGATTTTTATTTATTTATTCATGAGAGACACACACAGAGAGAGGCAGAGACACAGGCAGAGGGAGAAGCAGGCTCCATGCAGGGAGCCCGACGTGGGACTCGATCCCTGGTCTCCAGGACCAAGCCCTGGGCTGAAAGGTGGCCCTAAACCTCTGAGCAGCCACCCAGGCTGCCCAAATGTTGTCATTTTTAATAGAATTAACTGAATTAGTGCCATAATAGTGAAGCATGTAGTCCACAGGAGAAAAGGAGAAGGGTACCAATAGACTGAAAGTTAGCAGTGGGATTAGATAATTAGGTCAGAGATAAGTCTTAAAGGAACTGGTAAGAAATCCCATTCAAATACTCCCCAGGAGCCAAAACAGCTCACCTTTCACCCCAAAGTACAATCTTCAATCCAGGAGCTGAGATAACACCCTCACTCAATCCTCATTGAAGGAAAAGGAAAAACAGAAAACACCTCACAGGCCAAAAAAGTCTTTTCGCCTGTAAGGAAGTCATGCTTCGGAGCTTCTACAGATAAGAAGTGTGGGGCACTGGATTAGAAAATGTGACTCACCATCATGGATCTGAATTTTCCCAATCAGGATAGGAGACAAAGATCCAAAAAGCTGACATAAATACCTGTGAGAAGACAGTGGGACCTGAGGGGGCACTCAGCACTTCATCCAAGCCCTGACATCAAAAAACTATCAAACAAAATAAATCTGGCAGAAAGACTTTTTTTTTTTTTTTCCAAACACTATGATAATAGGATCACTCAATTTTCAAGAGGCTCCAGAGTCAGAAATAATGGTCTTTTCTTTTATAGGGAGTTGTAAACAGGGCTAGAAAGACCAGGTATTGGGGAGTGGGATAAGCAAGTCGTGTGACTTTTGATCACAGAAGTCTTTCTCTGAAGTTTGATGATTCTCAGGTAGGGCCACTAAGGTGTTCTGTTTCAATGCTTATTTAATCCTAGGGGCAAGTTACCGTACAGCGGCCTGTTGGCAGGAGAAAAGCCTAACTAAATTTTGGTCAAGTCCAGTTAGAGAGAATTTTGTCCAGATTGGTCAGATGACACATAGTCACTAAACACTTAAAGAAGAAAGAATGGGAATTTGGAGAGTCTGTTCTGGCCTTATCCTACAAAAACAAGGACATCCTCAAGTCTTACCTAATTCATGTGTGGAAGCTGGCTCTTTGCAGTAAACCAATTCCTGAAACACAAAAGAGTAGGAATTTCTTAATCACCATAATTTTTAAGGAGCACAGTGCTTAGGTAAATTTCTACTCTGTCAAGAATATGAGGAATCATGAAAATGCACATAATATTCTATTACTATCTTAAATATCGAGATCCTATGCGTCTTCTTAAGATGTCATTGAACATTTCAAAATCAATACATTCTTATAAACCTGATTTATGTATTTCTGTCTATAACCCTTAGGTTTAGAAAAATAACAAGGGGGTTAAAATGAATAATAATAAATTGTGGCTTTCAAAAGTATCCAAAAACCAAAAAAAATTTATAGTCATATACAACCAAATGAAGAAGTTAACATAAGATTTTAAATGCTGAAAAAAAGATTGAAATCAGTGTTCCTATTACTATACAAATATTCAATAGAGAACTGGCTCAACTTTTTCATAAAATTCTGATGGAGTTGCGAGGATAATAAAACAGTCATGGCTTCCGACCTTAGGATTACAGTTCCATTTCTAATCTTTCCATTCCAGTGGCTTTAAGCATAATGGAAATTTAACAATAATTAATGGATCTTTAAAATTGTTCTACAATTGAAGGCATATGTTAATTACAACTCTGTCGGGGTAGAAGCGGGGGAAGTGTGCAGAGAGGAGATCTAGAAGAGTTCGACCATGATGTGAACATCTATGAATAGCTCCCTCAGTAGCAGTGCACACAGTCTCCAAATGCTTGATGTTAATAATGATTTGCTCATAAGAATGTTTATTTTCAATTCTGGACCTATGACTAGATTTTAAAGCATTGACTTCATGACGAAGAAGGCAATTATTCTGTCAGGCTCATTATCAGGAGATATTTGATTAGCAGTTTAAAGGTGTTTCTTTTTTTTATTTCATTTATTTTAACTCTCTGAAGCTTTTATTTAAATTACATCTTAAGGTTTTATTATCTTGACTCCTAACAGTGCCAAATACATCTCCTGTTTCAATTCTTTCCCCTTAAATCTTATCTGTCCTTTTGCTTTATTTCAAGCAGTAAGTCTATTAAATACTATGCACAGAGTCCACAGATTGCTACTAGAAGTGACTATTTATTGCTGTTAAAAATCAACTACAGATTAGATATTTAAATCTGAATACTTGGACATGCTATATATTTTGGCTCCAAGATAATAATCCATATAACCCTTTCTGCTAATTATAGAAATAAATATGTTAGAGAAAATGATAATAGTTGAGCATCGGAATTAGCATCAATAATCTTAAACAAAGCATAACCAATGTTTCTTTTTTAATAAAACAATTTCTTAAAATCTTAAGTAACAAGGCCCACATTTTAAATTTCAATCCTGTCAATAAAGCTTTATAGAAGACTGAATGAAATGCTGTACTTGAGAATAAAAGGGTGCAGTATTTCTGGCTTTGTCATTCCATGATAAGTAGCCTTAATCAATTTTTTAAAATATTTTTAAACATATGTCAAATGGGAGTAAAATTTAGTTGATAGCATTGTTGTAAATACTAAATTAAATCATATATCTCACAGAGCTGTTGAGATAATTTGATATCAATGGTATTAGTTTAAATTGTTATTCATATCCCCAAAGTCCCATATCATTTTAATGAAAACAGTGTATTTAAATATTTGATAAAAAACAGTTGCCTCATTAAATACGATATTTAAATTATAAACTGTTCACTCCTAATCAGAATTCCAAAATGCTTTTGAGCGCTGAGCAGATCTGAGCAGATTTCCCCTAATAGTGTAATTCTAGATGCAAAAACTGGTATACTTTTACATTTAATATCCAAATCACTTTAAGTGCTCCCTTGCTATTATTGTTATAAATGCTACTAATCAGAGTCCATTCATTCTTCATTCTTGTATAGTTGCAATACAATATTCTTTCTTCCCCGTGCAACTCCCCCCAACCTTTAAAATCCCTGACATATCCAGTTGGCCAGTCTTCGGCTAAGATGACAGCTGGGAATATTGTAGTCCCTAAAGGGTACTTGAAATAGCAACCCTAACAAGGAGATACAATGATTGCATATTGGGGACTTCATGGACACTGTGAAGATAGTTTCCAGGCAGTTTGATAATGCCCAGTAATTAGCCCAAGTATTGCCATCCAGTCAAGTCAGAGACTTTATTTTCCTGATGTGGGACTGAAGCCATTTGAAATGTTTAAACCTCTAGAAACGTCTTAAAAACCTAACTTATTTTCTCTAGGGCATTATCATAGAGAGTATGTTGGTCCAGCTTTCCTGGGCTGCACAATAACATTTATATGCAGTGTTCACTCTTTGGTTCCAGAGTTTTTTATTTCTTTTATAACACTCCACAAATCCTTACATATGTTCTATCTGTTTATATTGCCTTTTTCCAATGCCAATCCTAATTCAACTTTCATATTTTGGATTACATATCTTCTTATCTGGGAAATTTTATAGGATACCTTTAGGCAGTTTCTATAGCACTTATCATTCTCTTACAACTGTTATTGTACTATACTATTTATGAAGGTGATGAAACCCTGGATTCTTGTATTATTTTTGAACCTCCATAACCTACCAGAGTACCTGGCACAGAGGAGATACCCAATCAATATTGGCCAAATGCATGTAGATTCAGGAGGTGTTTATTTAGTATCTAATATGCGACAGATGCTGTTTTAGGTATATCAATTGAGGTTTTAATGTGGCATCAGTTTGTTTGCATGTGTGTTTGTTCGTTTAACCTTCAGGGGGTCATAGTTGGCCTGTTCATCCCAGGAATTTCAGTTTTGTAAGGTTTAAATGCTAATGATCCTTCATTGTGTGAGCTCAGTTCTGATGAGTCCCTCAGGATCTCTAATTTTACGAGTTTAAAGATATGATAAACTCTGGTCCTGGGACTGTAGAGATAAGTAGGAATATACAACCCTTCTATTCTAAAGTACTCAAAAAGAAAAGAAAAATGCCCTCAGAGAGGAGGTAAAAGCAAGCATAGTAATGATCAGCTCAGAGACAGTGGCTGATTGGTAAGTACACCAGGCAAAAAACTCCACCACAGAGCAAATTTGTTTCAGATTTCACCAGTGAGGCAAATGTTATAAATTGGAAAATGAGTCATCTAACTTACTCAATATATAAAATAAATAATAGAGATGTTAGTCTTCTTTAGTTTCATATCCTGAAAGCACACCATGATATCCTGGGGTTGGAGAATCACTTTTGGTAAATCATGATGTATGATTTGCATTTGTGTATGAACAGAAATAGATTTGTCATATGGATGTTGTTAAACCGTGAAAATGAGGACATTAGTTTTGAACACGTTAAATTGCCTTATTGGTGGAGTATCCTTGTATAAACCAGGGAGATAACTTCTCTTATATTTCTCAGTCACTTTAAGAAAGGCTCTCCAGTTCTGTCCCCACATATCTCTTAATGCGTTTCCTATCATCTATCTTTACTTTTTATTTTATCCATTTTATTTTTAAGTAGGGTCCACACCCAGTGTGGAGCCCAATGTGGGGATTGAACTCACATCTGTGAGATCAAGACCTGAGCTGAGATCAGGATTCAGATGCTATACCAACTGAGCCATCCAGGCACTCCCATCTTTCTTTACCTCTATAGCAAAAATTCAAATACTACCATTTATCAACCAGGCTACTGAAATAGCTTTCTAAGAGACCTCCCTAGTTTTAGTCTGATAACTTTTGCAAGGTCTCCTGTACACCAGCAACTCTTGACTGAGGTGAAATGGTATCCTGGAACCAGTACAGGTTAAAGGGATAGAATCACTGTTACTGCTTTATAGGAATTTAAAATAACCTAAAGATTATGCAGTGGCTCCTTAACATACTTTAATTGCTTCCAATTTGTTACATGATAAAATGCAAACTTTTTTTCATGACCCATTAGTTAAAATAGGATAGGTTGTCGTGTTTTATAAATTATGCCCAATCTCAGGGGATTAACCAATAAATCTAACATGGGTCATATATTACCTTCATCTGTAGCTCTACAGTATGGATTCTTGGTGTCTTCCAAGGTAGCTAGAAGTGAAAGGAAGAGCATGAGAAAAGCACATTTGTCTTTAACTGCTTAGGCCCAGAAGTGATTGTTGTAGATCATCTTTATCTGACATATGTTACATGTAACATATGTGACTTTTATATCATTGCTACATAAAATTATTTGGATTGAATCTAATTCCAGGTTCCTAGAAGAGGCTGGGAAATAGAGTATTTCTAAGTATCCATAAAGAGTAAAATGAAATGAGACTGTTAAGTGCATAGCATTGTATCTTTCATATTTGGTACCCAAAACCTTTCTTGATTTACCCTGTGTGTTTTTAAGCTTCATATTTCCCCATTTTTAACATATTTTAATTTTTTTTACATTTTCCAACATTTTAAAATATTTTATTGTTGTTCCAGCCACAACATAGTATTCTGAAGTGCATCAATCATGCTATATGATTTCGTTACTTAGAAAATGCCAGAAATGCCATCTTAACTACTCTCTCTTACCCCTCTCTTTTCCTACAAAAATCTTATGCATTTTTAAGTAACTTTACATTCTCAAGTTTATAGCTACAGAATCTAAGAGTTGTTAGCTGAAAGTTTATTTATGGTATAGTGTGCTGAGGACAAGAAAAATTAGTTGCATGACATAATGGAAAGAAGGAAAGAAGGAAGGAAGGAGGAAAAAGGACAAAAGCAAAAATATCAAATTTTCTGTTGGGCTGTGAAGAAGGCTATACATAGGAATTAGGAATTGAAGTCAAGTGTGTAGGGAAAATAGGGAAAATAATTTAGTGAAAATTATTTTAGTCAGTGTCCAATCACAGAAAGTAAAACTAATAGGAGATAAAATATACAGATACAGATCTAGGTAGATATAGTTGTAAACAAGAGAGAGATTTATTATAGGATATTAGCATATACAATTGAAGTTGCCTAAGTAAGTCAGAAAATCACAGGTGGGAAGTCAGGAAGGAATGATTCAAGGAAAGGGAGAACAATTGGAAGGCCAGCTGCTGCTTCATGCAGTTCAGTGAAGTGAGTCAGCACATCTGTAACAATGAAGTGATTGCTGAGGTACCAGAATGTAGATATATCTGACCATCTCTTTTTCTTCTTAAGGATTCTAAGCACCAACTACAATTTTGATCACCAATTCAACTTTTCCTCATACATCCTAACAATTCCCCCAAACAAGCTGGGTACCCTATAATTCAGCTCAGTTCTGACATCATCTACTTAAAGATAGCATCAGATCCCACAGCTAAAGGTTTACTCTTACAAGACTGAACCTACCCCTTCAACTTCAGATGACAATCAAAAGTCCAGAGAATGGGACACCGGAGTGGCTCAGTTGAGCATCTGCCTTTGGCTCAGGGCATAATCTCGGAGTCCTGGGATTGAGTCCCACATCAGGCATCCTGCATGGAGCCTACTTCTCCCTCATACTATGTCTTTGCCTCTCTCTCTCTCTCTCTCATTCTCTTTCTCTCTCCTCCTTGTGTTTGATTAACTTGCTAGAGCAGCTCACAGAACTCAGAGAAACATTTTACTTATAGGATGATCAGTCTATTATAAGAAGATATAACTTAAGAACAGTCAGAAAAAAAGAGATGCATAGGGCAAGCTGTGTGGATAGGGTACAGAGCTTCCATTCCTCTCCAAGGGTACCACTCCCCAAATCTCCATGCATTCATCAACCTGGTAGCTCTATGAACCCCCTCCTTTTCAGTTTCTATAGAAGCTTCAATATATAAGCATGATTGATTAAGTCATTGGCTGGTGGTGATTTAGTCAAACTCCAGCCCTTCTTTCCCTGTAGGTTAGGGATGTGAGACTAAGAGTCCCAAAATGCTAATCACATGGTTGGTTCTCCTGGCAATCAGTCCCCATTCCTAAGTGGGATCCAAAGTTACCTCTTTAACAGAACAAATACACTTTTATTGTCCTCATCATAGAAGATTTCAGGAGTCTTAGTAGCTCTGTGGGTATGTAAACATTATATATAGATCATAATATCACACTTCTGTTGCATGGAGTCTCTGATTTAGTCCTTCTTTAAAGGGCTTTCCCCTAACTAAACCAGCCCACCAAGGATAATCTCCCTGCTGAATAACTGTAATCAAATGATTTGGAAATTTAATTACATCTTCAGAGTTCCTTCTCAGCAATATCAGACTAATGTTTGATTTAAAAACTAGGGAATGGTATATATATGCTACAGAATGGCTGCTGCCTTCTTCAGCTATCCAACTCTTGAGACAGTCTCCTTGATTTTCCACTCTAACCAGAAACATACTAGAAAGGGGAATTCTCTGGTATGTAATTCAGCCTAGCCAAGTTGGCATATCACAACACAATCAAACTAAATGTATGAATGTTGGAGATATGGGAGTAAAACTTCTAAAAGTCATCCTTGACACTACCCCAAGCAGAATGCAATGCTCAGTTCACCTGCAATCTCATATTGGCTTCTATATACCGTTAATTATCATTGCTTACATTAGTTATGTTGAATAGTTACAACTTGAATAAATTTGAATACTGAACTATTGCTCCTACAAGAAATTTAGGGCTAGGTTCCTATGAGCCTCTGGTCTCATCATTTTCATCCACCAAAATGCCATCTACATTATATATATTCATCTACAGGGTTGTTATAACAAACTAGTCTCTTAAGTGTTGAAAAATCTACTTTTCCAAATAAAATATTTTCTGTATGACATTTAACTGGTATTTTTAAAATTCTTCAGCTTCTTGATCCTGTCAACCTGAAGATAAGAAACATGTTGAAGAGACAAAGCATTTATTTGGGATCAATGAATTCCAATTTGAGATGCACAGATTTGGGCAGAAATACAAATAGTGTCCTGATTATAAGAGGTAGACTCATGGGTTTTATGGAAAACATGGAAGATTAGGTAAGTTGTTTTAAAGAAGAGTTCATTAGTATTAACACACATGTTTAAATTTGGACTTGATTGATTAGGCAAAGTAGCTAGGCAAAAGTTTACTTTTATTAGTCTTTTCAAGCAGTATTTTCTTGTTCTTGTTAACTTATTGAAGTGTTAGTGGTTTGGCCCAATTCAAAGTTTTTGAAAATAGATGGTGCAGGAAAGTTGGTCTAAAATGGTTGCCCTGGGCTCTATTTTAAAAATGGCTCTACCTAGGTTATTTTTCACAACGTGTAGAACTTGTGTTGCCTGCAAGTTTGACATTTTCCATACTAAATCATCTTCTGAAACATGAAAGCCAGCCAGCACTAGCCAAAAAGAATTTGAAATTTTCTTGATCCTGGATAATGCTTCTGCTAATTTCCTTGGCTTTTAATGTCACGCAGTGATATTTACTATGGTATTTTTTCTCAATAATGATATCTTGAATCCACAAATTTAGCCATTTTCCCATCTTTTCTACAGCTGTGGCATGCACTACACACCCTTTGTAGCCATGAAAGTAAGCATTCCAGGTCATTTATGCTAAAGATCCACATGAGGGAGAGAAGAATTTACAGCTGCTTCAGTGTGGTCCATGGAGAATAGTGCAAAAGTATACCAGGAATGAGAATTTGTTAAACCTCCACGTAAGGACTCTCATAATTACCTCCTTCAAACTGAGGGACAATCATATGTCCTGCATAGGCTTTAGATGGGATTGGAGAATGTTGAAATCTACAAATATTTATATGAAGAGAAATAGGAGATAAAATTTTATACTCTCATACTAATTCAAAACTATAGAATGTTTACTGAATATAAGTCAACAACTTATTCCTGTCCCAATGTGGTTTTTAAAAGGTAAGTTATTTAATAGTTTAAATCAGGTCCAGCACATCTTATGTGCAATAAAGCAAGAGTGGTGTAGAAATACATGTGAGTAACTCCCTGCCTTCTTCAACCTAAATGTAGGAGAAAGTGACAGATTTTAGGTCCCTAAAATCCAGGGACCAGAGGCATTTTAAACACCCAGTTCATTCTGTTCACAGACAGCATTGTCTATAGGTTCTGCTCTCTGTATACACATACAAATTACTAGCAGAAAGAACTATTGAAGCCAAAGAAAATTGTTTTCTATCCTTCCTGGGCAAAAAGGGGAAATGTGTGACTGGTATTCTACACAGGCACAGGAAAATCAAGTGCCATATTTTAAGCTATCATATAAAAATGTAGTTATATTTATATGTGTAAGTACACATTTCTAAGCTTTCATTTAGAGTGAATATAACATTTTGTAAATAGGGTTGATATTAATAAAAAACATAAATCTATGTTACAGTAAATGCTTATTTTTTAAGAAAGAGCAATTTGGACTTATTTTGAGTTTTTTTTTTTTCGATTATGAGAAATTTGCATGCAACTTGAATGTATAGAGCAGGACTTACAGTTGAAGAAACAATTTAAAGTGATCAAAAAAAGCTTTGGGCAGCTGAAAAGAACAGTAATTAGTTGGCTAACCAAAGAAAGGAAGAGAAATATGTCAGAGTGAGCAAATTTTAGAGATGCAATATGATCCAATTGTCCCCACATACCTCCCCACTAATATTTATAATATTATCTAGAATTTAATTTATTAAAGTCATTATTTTGGGCTAACATGTTGTTTTCAGGAAGTCTTGGTTTAAGAATATATAGTTATAATAGTAGTAGTAGCAGTAGTAACGAGACGAGCAACAGCAATAATAAAATGTTAATCTACCATATGCCAGGCTTTCCTGGAAGCGCTTTACAATGATCTTTCCTTCCAACTTCCCATGTGCCTTTCCCCATCATCACTCTCAGTTAATGACATTGCTTCCTATTATAATGAGAAAACAGGAACAATTAGAAGAGAACATTCCCACACTTCAACCATTGCATTTATCCACCTGGCTGTCTCAACATGTTCTTCATCCACTTTTAGGATAGCACCCACACACCCAGTTTCCCCACTCCCTCTCTGCCCAATTTTCTGTTCCCTTTGCCGATTCCTTTTAATGGAAAATATAGTTAATCATTTAAATGTCTCAGTATTGAGTCCCCATCATTTGTGATTTCTCCTCTCTCTTGGTGATCTCATTCATAGTGATGACTTCAAATATTGTCTATTGACTATTATTTCTGACTCTCATATTTTTATCTTCAATATAAACTTCTTCTTGAACCCAAGTTTTAAATATCTAACAGCTTAGTTGAATCCAACTTTAAGGTGTCTAAAAATTATGTATCATCAGCTATTTAAACTTGAATTCTTAATTTCCCTCAGCCCCAGACTTCCCCTCTCACAGTCTTCTACATCCTCAGTTGGTATTGATTTCTTCCTTCCAGTTTCTTCATCCAGTAGCATGTAAGTGTCATTAGGGAGGTAGTTTGGTCTATTTCTGTTTATTGCTATATCTCCAGTCCAGTCCTACTGGATAAGATGAGGGCATTTTTGCTAGCACTTTTGAATGAGGGGCACCTGGATGGCTCATTCAGTTAAGTGTCCAATTCTTGATTTCAGCTCAAGTCATGATCTCGGGGTCATGAGATCGAGCCCCTGAGTTGGGCTCCATGCTCAACATGGAGTTGGCTTGGGTTTCTCTCCCTCTTCCCCTCCTACTCCCCTCCCTCCTCACTCAGGTTCTCTCTATCTCACTAAAATAAATACACAAATATTTAAAAAATACTTTTGAATAATAAGAGTACAATTTTATTCTCTATATTGTTCTTGATTTTTACAGGTTTAGTAGTCCTCCCCAAAAGTCTCAATGGTATGTATTCTTATTCTTCTTTACAGACAACCTCAGAAAGCCTAAGTAACTTGCCAAGGATAACAGCAAATGGATAAGGTGCCAAATTTTGAACCCAGAGTGTGTGTCTGTGCATGTGTGCATTTGTTTGCATGTGTGTGTTTGCAGAGAGAAATAGAGGCTGCTTATTATCTATATTTCCTTCATTCTGAATTAGCAACTTTCTACAATGGTAGGCATGTTGGTTAAAAGACTTTTTGGGTACAGAAATCATATTCTTAGCTCTAGTGGTTCTGCAGCAAATTTTCTTACAGCTGTTCTTATTTACTCATTTCTTCCCTTATATTTACCTTTTCTTTACACAGCAATTGAGATAAAGAGCAAGTAAAGTACATGGAAGTAGTAGAACTAGACCTGAGGTAGCATTCACAAGGTAATAAGTACTATTGCTAACTTCTCTCCACTGTCGAGAAAAATGCTAATGTGGTACTGAGTAAATAAGTAATAGTATTAATTAATCAATGTAATTTGAGATGCACATGTATTTAGTGTCAATATAAAAAAATCCATGGCCAATTTAGAAGCTTCCAAAATTATTTCTAAAAAAGGTAATTGTTAATTACATGATTTAGTTATACCCAATTATGTATGAAGATTAATGCACTTTGTCAAGTAATGCTTTTTACCACAAACTTTCCAATTTTTATCTGATACTCTCTACTTCACCATGAATTTTAAAAAATGTGATTTAAGAAACAATTTTCATTTCTGTTTTCTCAGCAGTATCTTAAATAATTTATGACTTGAGTTTTATTTGTGAGAATGAAATCTACTGCCCAATATAGCCTTTGTGTCATTCTTTGTCTTAACAGTTTATATCTTAATATCACATATAAACCCAAGTCTATGAAATCCCACAACGATTAGGCTACCTCAGCAATATTTTGTTGGCACTTATTTTGCTTTCTTTTTATTTTCATGTGGGAACTTAAAATTTCTAAGATATAAAGAATATTTTATAGTCTTTCTTAGGGTTCCAGGTCTATGATGCAATGCATATGAATACTCAAATGTTCTCCTAGATTCCCGCTGTAAGTATGCTACAAAGTATGAGGAGGAATGGAAGCACTAGAGTGAAGGAAATCTAACAGATGGCTGGGGAATCACACATCAGGATTTGGTAGAAATTGGGACTGAGGGGAATGTGGCATGGAAGCAGTAGTGAATATTCTTTGGTGGTCTTTTTTTAAGATTTATTTATTTATTCATGAGAGACACAGACTGAGAGAGAGAGATGCAGAGGGAGAAGCAGGCTCCTCTCAGGGAGCCTGACGCAGTACTGGATCCCGGATCCCAGATCCCGGGATCATGACCTGAGCTGAAGGCAGGTGCCCAACCGCTGAGCCACCCAGGCGTCCCTCTTTGGTGAAGTCTTATGAGATGAACTAGTTTGAAGTTTTAGGATAGAAGTAAAGAATTAGGTATGAGCCTGAAAAAAGGGATTAATTAAAGATTCCTCTACACAACAGCTGCTCCACAAATTATTTCATCTCTCTTTCACACTAGGAATTCTGACATTTGGGGGAGAGGTGCAGACTAACAGCCAGTTCCCTGCCTGAATATATCCAAATAAAACAGGTGGGCTGTTGCACTCTGGTTTTGTTTTCATGCAGTTTCCCACCCATGGGGAAGAAGTTTTGGTAAAAACAGTTCTATGTGTACTGCAGCATAGGAAATTCCCTTTGACTATATCATGAAATTCCACGCAATCATTTATTCCTAAAAAAGAATCAACAACCAGGATCTATCACATTGGTTGGGAACACAAGCAGCATAAAAGACAGAGACCAAGATATGAAAACTAGCCCTAGTATAATCTGAGACAACTAAGAAATAGAAGAAAACAACAACAAAAACTATGAAATTAAAATCCTCTGAGACATAATAAAAGATATTCTATCTCTAAAAGCAGAAAGAAGAACAATTAGAGGAAAATAAAGAACTCTTTGTAAATCATATAGGTAAGAATATCTAGGTGACATTGGGTTTGGTGATGACTTCTCAGATGTCAGATCAAAAGCTTGATTCACAAACAAAAAATTGATTGTTGATAACCAGTCATCAATTAGGTGAGCTTAACAGAGTGTGGCAAAAATAAGAGCAATCAAAGAGAGCCCTACCGAAACAACTTTCATCCCAGTGTGACTGCCCATGTTCAAGACTGTGCTCTCCGATCAACATCAGAGGCTTCACAACATAGTGGAAATAGGCTTCACTAGAATAATCCAGTCAGTCACTAAACAAGTGAAAAGTAGTAAGGATCCCAGAGGGTGGACGGCAACATCAGAGCTCTTACAGTGTATTTTCTAAAATGTCTAGTTTTAAATTAAAATAAGAAGACATACAAAGTAACGGGAAAAAGTGACTTACAAACTGGAAAATCCCTTTGAAATCAACCTGTTGTTGGACTTACCAAATCTTCAAAGTTGCCGTTAAAAAATGTTAAAATAACTAAACCAAACCTGCTTTAAAAAGTAAAGGAAATGATGATTAAATTTATATGTCATCTTAATGGGTTGAGGGATGATGTCAAGGCAGCTGGTAAAGCATTATTTCTTAGTGTGTCTGTGAGGGGGTTTGTGGAAGAGATAGCATTTGAATTGGTGAACTGTGCAAAGCAATTAAGCTATTTAGCTATTGACTTCTTCAGAGCTTACCGTGCATTATCTCATGGAATCCTGACAACTATCCAGTGATGATAAGTACTTTTATTTTCCCACTATAAAATAATCATATTTTACAAAAAAGGAGGGTGGATATCAAAAAAGTTACAAAAATCAGACAAAGATAACACAACAATATAGCAGCTGAGATGAATCCCAAGGAGTTTAGATATGTTGTATGAAAGAAGATACGGTGGCATTTTAAAACAGGATATTATATATGATATGGTCTGGCAGCAGAAGGTGACAGGGCTAGGAGTGATAATGTCTCAGATCTCATAGTATCCAAACTGACACAGTTGCCTCCTTCCGTCTTATACCTCTTTACTCTGGTGGTCTCTTTCTTCTGATTCCCTTCTATCTTTTTGTATGTTTATTCTTTATTTTAATGGTATTGCCTGTTTTTGTCTGTTGTTATTAATTCTTTATGCTTAATTCTAAGAAATATTGCCCATCCCCATGTATTAGTGTCTCATGTGTATCACTCACAAGCCTGCTGTACCGCTTACTTAGAACTCTCTCTTGGGCACTAGTCCTAAATATCCAATTTCTACATCACTGCTCAATTCTACATCACTGTTATGTTAATCCTACTTTTTCATCTTCACTGCTATTGTCATGATTCAGGTTCATTCCATTTCTTGTTCATGTTATTTCAGAAGCCTATTGACCATTAATCTGTCCTTTAACTTACCCCTTTTAAAATCCGAGTGCTTTGCTGAAATGCAAACTTGATCTTATTATTGTCCATGGCATGAGGTTCATAGTTTACTAAACTTTACAATAGAAATAGAATGTGTATACACACCAGCATTTGTTGATGATTTTTTTTCTTGTGTGTTACCTGATGTTATTATATGTTAATAGAATGTGTAGAGAATAAGTCATGTTATCCTATTGCTGGTTTAGCCTAATTAGGACCTAGTGAATTCAGAGAATTTAGCATCCTTTCTTAAAAATAGGCTTTAGCTCTGAAATGACTGATCTAAGTTTTGAATCATGGAATCATAAGATATCCTTGCTCTATCAAATGGGGCAGAAAAAGAACTATCTTGTTTTTATCAATATTATCGTTTATTATTGTCTAAAACTGTCAATATTGAGGATAAAATACCTTTACATCATGATGTCTCAAATGAGAAATGATAAGTTAATGCCCACAGGAAAATTTAAAAAATTTAAGCTTCAATCATATTGCTTCCTCAAACAACTTGATTCTACTTGATACATGAAAACAGACTAAAAACTTAGCACTAGATTCCCAACTTACCACAAGCTGCTTTAATGAATAGCTCAGAAAAAAAACACTTATATCTCAGTCTTTTCAATTGTAAAATGAAATTATGGAATATGTAAACCCAAAGTTCCCCTCCAGTTGAGGGATTTATTGGTTTATTTTTCACAAATACCTGTTTTGGCATGATAGTAAAAACTCTTCTATACTTTGTTCTTTCCTATAATGTACTTACTTTTTCCAGATTCACATTCTTTTTCTCTCTTTCTGAAATATCATGGGTTTTTGTTTGTTTGTTTGTTTCCTGTTTAGGAGATATATACATACACAAGTACATATATGTGTGTGTGTGTATATATATATATATAATAAGTAATAATAAATGGATAAATGCAAATAAATATATATAAAACACATGTGTGTATCTGTCTCTGTGTGTGTATATATATGTATATATATGTATATATATAAAATAAAAGAGGTTAGGGGTTCTGACCCCCTGCACAGTTGTGAATCCATTTATAACTTTTGACTCCCCAAAAACTTAATTACTAATAGCCTACTGTTGACTGAAAACCTTACCAATAACATAAACAAAACTTTGTATGTTATATATACCATATTCTTACAGTAAAGTATGATAGAGATAAGAAAATGTTATTAAGAAAATCATAAGGAAGAGGAAATGCAAAGTACTGCAGTGTAAAAAAATCCATGTATAAGTGGACTTGAACATCCCAAACCTCAAGCCAAGTGTTTTTCAAAGGTTAACTGTGGAGATATATATATAATATATTATTTATTATGTAATTATTGAATATTAATATATTATTTACTATATAAATTATTGATTATATTAATAATAATTTTAATTATTTACATATAATAGATATTATTTATATTATATATATTATGTACCTATCTGTTAATGCCCATGACCATACAGGTCTGAGTAAAGTAAAAGAATTCAGATAGGGATCCCTGGGTGGCGCAGCGGTTTGGCGCCTGCCTTTGGCCCAGGGCGCGATCCTGGAGACCCGGGATCGAATCCCACATCAGGCTCCCGGTGCATGGAGCCTGCTTCTCCCTCTGCCTATGTCTCTGCCTCTCTCTCTCTCTGTGACTATCATAAATAAATAAAAATTAAAAAAAAAAAAAAGATTTAAAAAAAAAAAAAAAAAAAAAAAAAAAAAAAAAAAAAAAGAATTCAGATAATTCAGGTATTACACATGGAATAGGTGATAATGGTAAATAGCAGGTTTGAATATGAAAGTCCTTTGGCAGAGAGATACCTAGAAGTATAGAAAATCCTGAGAACCAAGAGATGGATCTTTTAAAAACATAATGTAGCCATAATTTATGGTTTGAAAATCAGGAATAAAATTTCAAGGTTCAACTTCTGTCAAATTGACTTTTCTGGATGGTTTCCATGAAAGTTTTAAAGGATTTCTCAGAGCTTAAAATATATATGTATACTTAATATTCTAATTTAAATCTAGACCTTATGGAGATTAGCAGTTGTTTATTTATACTACTTAGATCCTTTGCCAGTGCACCCACTATATAGTAACATTTATTAAGAAAACAAAAGATAATCTCACATATCCATATTAAATAAACATATTAGAGTTTCTTTTATGTTAGACTTTCACTCATTCAGTTCTTTTTCTAAGTCATGCTTGTTTTGGGTTCATTAAACATCTCCTTACCAAGAAATCATCATAGTGTATGAGATGAGATAGATATTTGAAAATGAAATTACAGAGAAAGAAGATGTATGTGTACAGAATCCTCTCTCGTTCTGAAGTGCTCCTCATGCATGACTAAATTGGAGACTGCGGGAAGCCTACCCAATAATTGGTATCAGCCAGCACTTTTCATTATGTGCACAGCTAGATTCCTTGTGTGTTTTTTTTCCAGTGTGTGCTGGATCTTGGCCCTGCTTGGGTTCTAAAATGCTACAAAGCATTTTACAACAAAATAGGATGCATTTGATGCCTACTTGCACTTCATTCACATTTCCAAGTAAAAGTGTTATAGTATCTCTAAACACCTCACAGATTTTGAAGCTATTAGATTTAAGCATTTTATTTTTTAAATGATTTTATTAATTTATTTGAGAGAGAGAGAGCACAAATACAAGGGGGAAGGAGCAGAAGGGAGAAGAAAGAGAATCTTAAGCAGACTCCCAGCTGAGCACAAAGTCCAAACCGGGTCTCAATCCCAGGAACCTGAGATCATAGCCTGAGATGAAGCCAAAAGTTGGATGCTCAACTGACTGAGACACTCAGGTACCTTAGATATGAACATTTTTTTAAAGATGTATTTATTTTAGAGATGGGGGGGCGAGAGAGAGAGAGAGAGAGAGAGAGAGAGAGAGAGAATGATTGGGGGAGGGACAGAGGGAAAGAATTTAAGCAGACTCCCCACTGAGCATGAAGCCCTAGGTAGGACTCAATCTCATAACCCATGAGATCATGACCTGAGCTGAAACCAAGAGTCTGATCCTCAACTGACTAAGCCACCTAGGTACCCCTAGATTTAAACATTTTAAATAGTTATTTATTTATTTTGAGAGAGAGAGCTCAATGAGGGGAGGGGCAGAGGGGGAGAGAGAGAGAGAAAGAGAGAGTCCTCTCTCCCTTGCTGATTGAAGAGCCCCAGATGACACTGTATCCTAGGACCCCAAAATCATGACCTGAACCAAACTCAGGAGTCGGATGCTTAATGGACTGAGCCATCCATGTGCTTTATACATTTTAAATTAACTGTATAACCAATTCAATTTGCCAACATACAGTATAAAACCCAGTGCTCATCCTATCAAGTTCCCTCCTTAGTTCCCGTCACCTAGTTACTCCATTCCCCCACCCACCTCCCCTTTCACAATCCTTTGTTTGTTTCCCAGAGTTAGGAGTCTCTCATGGAAGATATTCCTCTCTAATTTCCCCCACTCAGTTTCCCTCTTTTCCCTTATAGTCCCTTTCACTATGTCTTTTATTCCACATGAGTGAAACCATATGATGATTGTCCTCTGATTGACTTATTCACTCAGCATAATACTCTCCAGTTCCATCTACGTAAAAGCAAATGGTGGGTATTCATCCCTTCTGATGGCTGAGCAATATTCCATTGTCATGTATATACCACATCTTCTTTATCCATTCATCTGTTGAAGGACATTGTGACTCTTGTCGGCATTGCTGCTATGAACACTGAGCCCATCTTATTTAAACTGAATTTTTACATGGAGTTGCATAATTTCTTTATATGTTTTGGACATTAGCCACTTTGTGGATGTATGGATTGTAAATATTTTCTCCCATTCTGTAGATTCCCTTTTCATTTTGTTGATGGTTTTCTTTGCTGTGTAGAGCTTCTTAGTTTGATTAAACTAATGATGAAATCCCACTTGCTTATCTTGCCTTTTTTTTTTTTTCCTATGATTTTGGCGTAAAATCCAAATAATCATTGCCAAAATCAATGTCAAGGGACTTGTATTTTTTCCCAGGATCCTTATAGTTTCAGGCCTTACATTTAAATCTTTCACCAATCCTGAGTCAATTTTTATGTATGGTGTAGGGTTAGAGTCGAACTTCTCTTTCTTTCTTTCTTTCTTTCTTTCTTTCTTTCTTTCTTTCTTTCTTTCTTTCTTTCTTTTTCTTTCTTTCTTTCTTTCTCTTTCTTTCTTTCTTCTTTCTTTCTTTCTTTCTTTCTTTCTTTCTTCTTTCTTTCATTTCTTTTTCTTCTTTTCTTTCTTTCTTCTCTTTCTTTCTTTTTTCTTTCTCTCTTTCTTCTCTTTCTTTCTTTCTCTCTTTCTTCTCTTTCTTTCTTTTTCATGAGAATATCCCATTTTCCTAACACCATGTACTGAAGATACTGTCTCTCAATGTATATTCATGGCACTTTTGTCAAAAATCAGTTAAACATATATAATACAGCTTTATTTCTGGGCTCTCTATTCTGTTCGGTTAGTCTGTGTGCCTGGCTTTATGCCAGTAACATACTGTTTTGATTATGATAGCCTTGTAATATAAGTTGTAATCAGAAATGTGATGCCTCCCACTTTGTTCATTTTGCTCAAAATTGTTCTAGCTATTTGGGATCTTTTGTGATTCCATACAAATTTTAGGATTGCTTTTCTGTTTTTGTGAAAAATGTCACAGAGATTTTGACAGGGATAGCATTAAATCTGTAGATTGCATTGAGTAGAATGGACATTTGACAATGCTAATTCTTCCAATTCATGAATGGGGGATATCTTTATTTATGTCATTTTCAATTTTTTGTCAGTTTTTTATAAGTTTAAGTGTACAGGTCTTTCACTTCCTTTGTCAAAATTATTCCTAAGTATTTTATTCTTTTTGATGCTATTGTAAATGGGATTGTTTTCTTAATTTCTTTTTCATACTTTGTTGTTTGGGTACAGAGTTTCCTCTCATTTTTAACTTTGTTATTTTGTTTATACTGTATCTTCTTACCTTATGCACTTTTAAAATGTTTTCTTTATCTGTCTTTTAAGCAGTCTGATATTTGATGTTCTTTGGTTTATTTTTTTCATATTTCTCTTAAAAGTAGTTCGTTTAGCTTCTTAGACCCATGTTTATTTTTTATTTATTGAATTTAGAATTTTTGCATTTTTTTCCTACACATATTTTCTTATAATTGGATTCTTGGATTCCAATTATACGTATATTAGGCTGCTTAAAGTTATCTCACAACTCACTGGTGCTCTGTTATTTTTTTTTCAATTGTGTTCCTCTTTTTATTTCATTTTGGATAGTTTCGGTTACTATGCCTCGATATTCACAAATCTTTTATCCTGCAGCATGTAATCTGATTTTAATTCCATCAGGTGTATTTTCATCATGGATATTGTGTTCTTCCATCTATGAGAGTTCAAGAGGGCTTTGTGTATAGCATCCATATCTCTTCTTATCATACTCATTGCGTTCCTCTTCTCAATTGTATGGATTATGTTTATAATAACTGCATTAATGTCTTTTAATACTAATCTCATCAAATGTATCATATGAAAGTTATTTTAATTGATTTTTTTCTCCTTATACTTCTGTTTGCTTTTTTACAAAAATAAAAAAAAGGATGCCAGACAGTATAAAATTTAACGTTGTTAGGTGGTAGATTTTTTTGTACTGTTAATGCTCTTTGAGCTTTCTTCTTGGCTCCAGATAAAATAAATTTCACTGCTTTTGTTTTTAGGCTTATATTTAAGTTTTGTTAGGTAAGCCCTATCTTATTAGTCTTTGTTCTAGAGCTAATTTGGCCCTGCCATTCGGACAATACCAATTTGCAGACTCTATCTAATGCCAAGTTTATTAGGAGGTTTTTCCATTCTAGGTAGTGAAGGCAAGAACACTTCCCAGTACTGTGTAAGGCTTGGGGATTGTTCCATTTATTCCTTTCCTAGAACTTTTTCCCTCCCCTTGGAAGTTTCCTCACATACTTGTGCTGACCAATTACTCAGTTGAAGATTTGATGGGACCCCTCTGCATGTGTATGGTTCTCTTTGTATAATTTTTTGATCCTCTGTCTTCTGATTTCTAGTCTCTTGACCTCCCCAAACTCTTAAATCTTTTTCCTCATCTCAGAGAGAGTTTTGGATTCTATTTTTGTTCTCTTTCATATGTGGCTGCCCTGAAACTCTATTTAGGCAGTTAGATGAAACAATTACAGGGCTGATCTTGGTTGTTTCTCTTTCTCAAAGATCCAACCAGCTTTCTATTGAAAGCCAGTATTTTCATATATCTTATCTAGTTTTCTTGTTGTGTACAAAGGTAGTATATTTAATCCCTCTTACGGTATCACATCTAGAAGTTAACACCCTAGATGTTGTTTTTCAAAAAAAAATATATTAAATCATCTATTTTTTAAGTGTTGGGGGTTTTTCTGGACATCTAATTTTCCATATGGTTCTAGAAATTTAGTAAGAATTTCTTTCTGTTTCCTACTATGGACATGAAATATTTTATAATTCTTTTTATTTTCTTTAAGCTGATATCTCATAATGTCAGTTTAACATTTCTTCCAGGGATTATTCTATTATTTGTAAATATCCAGCTTGTAGTTTATTTTATAACTAGCTTTTGCCTTCCAGTTTCTGAGTGTCAGAGATAAAGAATGAAACAATGCCTGCCTTCAGCCACATCTAAAATGAATCTTTTTACCATCCATCTGTTCTAAGGCCAATAATCTTTCCTTAAATTCTTAAACTCTTCCCAACTTCATTTCAGATCCTCCATGTTGGTTTTTCTGTTGCTTCTTTAATTTATTCATCTGCATTCACCAATTCCCTCTCCTTTTAAAATTAATTCTCAGTAGGAAGACCATCCATCCACCAGTAGCCAAAAAGGGATATAGAAATAAATATGCTTAGGCCAGAAATCTTATCTGGGTTAGCCTGTGTAATTAGTCACCAGTATTAACATTTTCCATAGTAACATATGTCAAATACAAACCAACTGACCTGATTACCTTGAATATCTATTGTTTAGACATATATATTAATTATATACAAGGATTTTTTGGCATCATAATTCTTTTGTTATTTATCATTAAAATAACATTGTATAACAGATTTTTAATTAAAATTTTTGAGGAGAAAACAAAATATGGGATAATAAAGCTTTAGTTAACAAATTAATTTAGTCCTGTTTAATGTGGTCATTGTCATTGTATTGTACAATACACATGTGTATTTCAGAAATGTGTCATCAGTGTTTCTTGGTTTTAGGAAGAGATACCTGAAGCTACAAAATTCCCCCAAAAAACCCTATAAGTTCTGTTGAGCTGATTTCTACTATGAAAATAGAAACCAGCATGTCAGATTTCACAGCTTTTAGTATTGATACTAAATAATAGGCATAGTTTCTAAGTCATATATTTGTATGATGCTTATGAGCTCTTCAATTTATTTGAAGCATAATACTTCTCACAGCAAATAACAGCCCTGTCTAGTTGCACAGTATGCACTCAGAAATGCTCCAGGTTGTAATACCTTCTGTTAAATGTATCTGTAGGTGTTGAGCCTTTTTACTTCCTTTTAGTATTATGTTCTCAGCTGTCAACTGAGATGTCTTTTATGTTGCATTTTGTAATCTCTTTAAATCATTAGTCATTTTAATTGACAGATATTAAAAATCTTTTAAAAACCTGATTAGAGCCATCGCCAATTCATAAAGATTTATCTTCAGTATCCATTTTCAGGCCTACCATCTGCAAATAATATCTAGCATAATGGCCTTCAGGATGTTCCCTTTATGGTTGCAAATAGCATTGCTATTAATAAATATGTAGGGATTGTTTTGTATAGGGTTTATGGTGGTTATTACTTTATCAAAATATAAAATTTAAACTGAATAATGAATTTAAGAATCACATTAGTTAACTATAAGAAAGAGCAAACAATATCCAGTTAATAAGACTGCACTAACTATAAGTACTGGTTTGCTTATGGCCAGTTTTTTTGTGTGTGTTTTTTTTTCTCCAGAATTTAAACTTACTCAGTACAGTCACCACATATAAATTCTAACTAAAGAAAACTCTTTTCAAGAAAGGTAAAATAATCTTTGTAATTAGGAAAGCTAATAGTTGCAAATGGTTAATATAACCTCATATTTCTCCATTCCTGTAAAAGGTTTCTGCAAACCTTTTATTGTCATGTCAGTTGGAATGTTTCCCTGCCTTGGTGAGGATAATTGTAGAATTCTGTTCCATTGTTGTGGATTTTTGTTGTCCTGTTTTACTCATTCTCATCCTATTTTTATAAAGTTCCAAAATTGAATATACCATTATATATATAAACATTTAATGTCATGCATTACTATTAGTCACCAAAATATCTGGACTTATTCATTATTCAGAGACATGGAGTCTTATACTCCTTGGTCCTTTTGAAGATAAGAATGACCAATAACTTTCTTTAATTTAAACATGATTTCCAGAAATAGACATTTAAGAGGAGGAATTAAGCTCTTCATGCTCTTTTCCCTCAAAATGGTTGTTATATTTATTGATTTTTAGATCACTCAAGAATTAAACTGAATGCTGAATCACTACATAGAGGACAGCTACATTAGAGAGTCACCCGAACCTGGAATGGATTTTATGTAAGAAATAAATTTTGATAACACTAATAAGAAATACAAAAACAGAGGACTTCTACAGAAGATAGAAGAGTTAGAGGATTCTACATTCACCTTTTCCCATGAATTCAACTAGATTATACCAAAATCATTGTAAATAACCCAGAGAACAACCCAATAACTGGCAAAGCACTCTCTACAGCTAAACATAGAGAAGAGGCCACATCAAAAAATGGAAAGAAGTGAGAAGGCATGGTTTGGAATCAAGCTGACCCACAATACTGCTGGGGGAGTGCAAGCCACCTCAAGCACAGAGAAGGGAGAGGAGCGGACCCCACACCAGGCATCCCAGGCACAGGAACATGAACTAGGAAGACAAATCCCAATAACATTTGTCTTAGAGAACCAAAGGGGCTTGACATTACAAGTTTTTACAATCAGTGAAGCTTAATGCGTGGAACTTTAAAAATCAATAGCTCCGCTTTGGGAAACCAGAAAGCAAGATGAAACTGAGGCCCTGACCTTACAGAAGAACAACAAATAGCTGCACTAAGATGCAGCTAAAATACAAGCAACTGTTTGAAAAATGCCTGGCATATATGGGAGGGATATTTGTTTACTAATCTAAGAGCATGTGCTAGAAAGGCATGGATCTTTGGGAGACTTCTCCAAGAACAAAAGAACTGGTGAACACCATTTTATTTTCCCTCCTTCAGCCTAGATATACTGAACACCTGCAAGAACGAGCACAGTGCCAACACTCTCCACATAGCATGCTAACAGTGTGACTCACCCCTACAATCTCCTGCAGACTCACCCCTCAAATATGTCCTCAGAAGTTTTCCACATCACCACCAGGTCTCCCACAGCAGACCTGTGCAAACACTGCCAACACCACATACCCTGGTTTCTGTCGGTTCATTCCCTCAAGCCCAACCTCAGCAATAGTACATCTAAAGTGGCACCACAATTGTGGTACTGTGAAGACAGCCCCAACGGGGACCAGCACCACTCCAGAGTGATTCCTGTCTGGAGAAGAGGAGAAATTAATCACACAGAACTGTTCCATTGCAGCCCCAGCAGTAGGCTTGGGGCAGACATCTGATCTGACTACAGGCCCTGCCCATGAATGAAATTAAAGGAATTCATCACCACTAAAACAGCCCTGCAAGAAATGGTAAGGGAGACTTTTACTGGAAAGGAAAGACCATAAGTAAGAGTAAGAAAAGTAGGAAGCACAAAAGCATTAAAAATAAATATATCCATAAAAATCAGTCAAGAGTCTCACAAAATAAAAGAATGCAAAGTATGACACCATGTACCTAAAACATGAAGGGAGAGCAATAAGAATGGGTTTGAATTTAAGTGACCATCAACTTAATATAGACTGCTCCATGCAGAAGATATTATATACAAACACAAAGGTAACCACAAATCAAATGCCAGTAATACATATGCAAAATTAAAGACAAAGGAATCCAAGTATATTACTCAGGAAAGCCAACCAATTATAAGAGAAGAGAGTAAGGGAAGAAAGGAACAGAGAAGAACCAAAAAGACCAATCATAAACAAGGAACAAAACGGCAATACATACATATGAATTAATAATTACTTGGAATGTAAATGGGCTAAACAACCCAATAAAAATGTATAGTGAGATGGAATGGATTAAAAAAAAAAAGACCTATCCATATGCTGCCTACAAGAGACTCATTTCAGACCTAAAAATATATGCAAATTGAATGTGAAGGACTAGGTAAGCATGTATCATCCAAATGGTTGTGAAAAGAAAGCTGGGGTAGTTATACTCATATCGGACAAAATAGACTTTAAAACAGACTGTAACAAGAGACATTGAAGGAACTATATAAAGGGGACAATCCAAAAAGACATAGCAGTTTTAAATAGTTATGCACTCAATATGGAAGCACCCAAATACATAGAACAGTTAGTAACAAACATAAATGAGCTAACAATAATAATATAATAATAGTAGGAACCTCAATACTCCCATTTATATCAATGGACAGATCATCTAAACAGAAAATCAAGGAAATGGTGGCTTTGAATGACACATAGGACTAGATGGATTTAACAGATATATGCAGACCATTCATTCTAAAAGAACACAATGACATTCTTTGCAGGTACACATAGAACATTCTCCAGAAGAGATCACATATTAGGCCACAAAACAAGTCTGAATAAATTCAAGAGGACTGAAAGCATACAGTGCACCTTTTCTAACCACAATGCTTTGAAACTAGAAATCAACCACAAAAAATAAATCTGCAAAGAACACAAATGCATGGAGATTAAATAACATGCTCCTGAGCAATGAATACAGAAACTGAGAAATCAAAGAGGAAATAAAAAAATACATGGAGACAAATGAAAATGAAAATACAATTGACCAAATCTTTGTGATGATAAACCAAAACCTGTTCTAAGGAGGAAATTTATAGCAATATGGGCCTACCACAAGAAGCAAGACAAATCTCAAGTAAACAACCTAACCTTACACCTAGAGGATCTAGACAAAAACAAACAAATCCCAAAACCAGTACAAGGAGGAAACAATAAAGAGTAGGGCTGAAATAAAGTAGAAACTAAAAAAATAAAATAATAATATAATAAAAAATAGAATAGTACAATAAAACCAGGAACTGGTTGTTTTAGGCAGACTAATAGAGAGAGGGGGAATGAGAGAAAGAGAGAGAAGACTCAAACAAAATCAGAAACATCACAGAAATACAAAGGATGGTTAAGAGAATATAATGAAAAATTATATGTCAAAATATTGGATAACCCAAAAGAAATGGATAAATTCCTAGAAACATATAACTTCTAAAAATGAATCAAGAAGAAATAGAAAACTGGAACATTGTTTACCAGCAGTGAAATTGAATCAGTAATCAAAAAACTCCCAACAAACAAAAGTCCAGAAACAGATGGCTTCACGGATGAATTCTACCAAACAGTTAAAGAAGAGGTAATACGTACACTCAAGCTATTTCAAAAAGTCAAGAGGAAGGAAAGCATCTAAATTCATTCTGAGGTCAGCATTATTCTGATACCAAAACCAAACAAACACACTACAAAAGAGAGAGAGAGAGAGAGAGAGAGAAGTATAGGCCAGTAGCTCTCGTGAATATAGATGTAAAAAACCTCAATAAATATTAGCAAACTGAATCTAACAATACATTAAAAAATCATTCACCACAATCAAATGGAATTAATTCCTAGAATGCAAAGATAGTTCAATATTCACAAACCAATCAATGTGATACATTACATCAAGAAGAGAAAGGATTAAAACTATATGCTCATTTCATTAGATGCAGATAAAACATTTGACAAAGTATAACATCCATTCATGATAAAAATCCTCAACAAAGTAGTTTGGAGAAATATATCTCAAACAATAAAAGCCATATATGAAAAACCCAGCAAATATTGTACTCAATGGGAATAAACCGAGAGTTCTTCCCCTAAGGAAAGGAACAAGACAAGGAATTCCACTCTCACCACTTTTATTCAACATAATACTGGAAATCCAAGCTACAGCAATCACATGAGAAGAAGGAATAATGGTATCAAAATTGGTGAAGAAGAAGTAAAGCATTCACTATTTGTAGATGGCATGATACTGTATATAGAAAACCCTAAAGACTTCAACCAAAAACTCCTAAAACTGATATATGAATTCAGTAAGGTCAGAATACAGAATCAGTGCACAGAAATTCATTGCATTTCTATACACTAATAATGAAGCTGCAGAAAGAGAAATCAAGAAAATAATCCCATTTACAATTGCCCCTAAAATAATAAAATATCTAGAATAAACCAAGGAGGAAAGATCTGTATTCCTAAAACTATAAAATACCAATGAAAGTAACTGAAAACAACACAAATGGAAAGATATTCCATGCTCACGAATTGGATGAACAAATATTGTTAAAATGACCATACTATCCAAAGCAATCTACAGATTTAATGCAATTCCTGTCAAAATACCAGTAGCATTTTTCTAGAACTATCCCAAAGTTTGTATGGAACAACAAAAGACCTCAAATAGACAAAGCAATCTTGAAAAACATAAACAAAATGCAGGCATCATAGTCCCAGGTTTCAAGATATATTATGAAGCTCTAGTGATCAAAACAGTATGGTAGTGGCACAAAGCAGCCCAAAACAACAACAACAACAACAACAACAACAACAACAAAACTCATATAGAAGCAATAGAACAGAAGAGAGAGCCCAGAAATAAAAGAATTATATGGTCAATCTCAACAACGGAGGCAAGAATATGCAATGGGAAAAAGACTGTCTCTCAGCAAATGGTGTTGGAAAAGCTAGACAGCTACATACAAAAGAATAACTGGACTAATTTCTTACACCATATGCAAAAGTGAACTCAAAATGGATTAAAGACCTACATGTGAGATCTGAAACCATAGAGTCCTAGAAGAGGGCACAAGCAGTAATTTCTCTGGCTAGTCATAGTAACACTTTTCTAGATATATCTCCTTAGGCAAGAAAAACAAAACCAAAAATAAACTATTAGGACTTCATCAAAATAAAAACTTCTGCACAGCAAAGGAAGCCATAAACAAAACTAAGATGCAGCCTACTTAGTGGGAGAATATATTTGCAAATGACCTGCAATAAAGGATTAGTATCCAAAGTATATAAAGAACTTATATTACTCAACAAAAAAGAAACCTACAAATAATCCAATTAAAAAATGGGCAGAAGACATGAGCACACATTTCTTTAAAGAAGACTTACAGATAGCCAACCAACACATGAAAAGATGTTCAACATTACTAATCATCAGGGAAATGCAAATCAAGATGAGATACCATCTCACACATGTCAGAATGACGAAAATCAAGAACACAAGAAATACGTGTTGCTGAAGGTGTGGAGGAAAAAAGAACCTTTGTGCACTGCTGGTGGGATTGCAAACTGCTGCAGCCACTGTGGAAAACAGTATGAGGGTTCTTTAAAAAATTAAAAATAGAATTACCATATGATCCAGTAATTCCATTACTTGGTATTTAACCAAAGAATAGGAACACACTAATTTGAAAAGGTATATGCACCCCTATATTTATTGCAGAATTATTTACAATAGACAAAACACAGAAGCAACCCAAGTGTCCCACAATAGATGAATGGATAAAATGTGGGATATATAATACACACACAACACAATATTGTTCAGCCATAAAAATAATGAAATCTTGTCATTTACAACAGCATGGATGGATTTAGACTTTATAATACTAAATGAAATAAGTTAGAGAAAGACAAATACCATGATTTCACTCTCATGTGAAATTTAAGAAACAAAACAAAAGGAAAAAAAAAGATAAAAGAACGGATGCAACAATAGAGAATAAACTGGTAGTTATCAGGGGGTGGTGGGTGGGGAATAAGTGATAGTGAAGAGGATTAAGAGTACACTCTTGTGATGAGTACTGAATAATGTATAGAATTGTTGCATCAGTATATTGTATACCTGACACTAATAATATAATTAATAATAATATTTATTAATTCTACTGGAATTTAAAAAAACAGATACATTTTAATAATAAATAAATAAATAGCAGTAAAAACTGTAAAAAATTACATAACAAGTCACCAGAAGATATACTTGATATAATTTTCTTTAATCATATTTAAAGGTTAAAGTATGAGACCTGTGAAGACTGACAAAACATTATCAAGTATATATGATAATATGGCTTGATATTTGAAATATCAAGTTTGAAATAATCATGATATTATGCAATAAGTATCTACAAGAGTGCATTAATAATACATTTTACAGTTAATTTTATTGTATTTTTATATTTTCTTTTCAATTTCTAATTGTCTTTTATGAAATTCATGTTAATAAAATTGTGTATATATAGACCTTATACACAAATACATAAATGTGCATGCTAAATATTTCTTTGATAAGGATGAACAAAAATTTTAAACTATTAGGTGCTGAAACTATGCACTTTTAAGTCTGTTTCTCCATTATTTTGACATCTGTTGGAATAATATGCAAATAATATTTTATGTATCCTGGAACAAAAGAAGAAAAGCTAGCTTATTTTTATTTTATATTCCTTACCAAATCTAGGACTGTGTTCTGTATTAGTCAAAATATATTATATAAGATTATGGTCATTTGGAGGTGAAATGTGAATGTGCTTCAGCAATAAATGACATTTAATAGATTGCATTTCTGGTAATAGCACTGTCATACCATATCAACAATCACCTCAGGATTACTTTAGGCAGGCAGAAAGATTAACAGAAAAAATGTGTTTATGACAATGAGGGTTTCATGTCTATTTAGAAGAATAAATAATCCACTTCACTGTTGATGCCGATTCATAATAGAATTCCTGATCTATACCTCTTTCAAAAGGATCAAAATTAAAAAAAAATCAATACAATCTATTTCTAAAATGTTTTCCATTATGAAATTAAAATCAAAACCCCCAAAATCTAAAACTTAAAAATGTCTATTTTATTTTACTGAGAATTGATTTGCTGTCTATTTCTAAAAAATAAAGCTAAAACATTTAACATCACAATACTTCCAGGAAAACATTGGATTTTATTGTCTGGGGGTGGAGAGGCTTTTTTTTTAATGTGCCATCATTGGAATTTCCAGTTTGCTGGCTTCTTCAGCTCCAAGTCTGGGACGTATGAGTTAATAAGAAAACCAAGATAACTTACCACCATGTGATTCCATGGATTTATACAAGGTCCTTGGCTACCTAGTCTTCTCTCCAACTTTCGCATTGTTCTTATGCTAATTTTATATGTAATTTAAAGAGTTTTTAGTTGCATGAGTAGAAGTGAAGGGGAAAAGTATGTTTACTGAAAATGCAGGTGTGATAAACATTATAAGATGCATTTTTAACAATGGATCCAGAAAATTAAAACAAATGTTGAATAAAGGCATAAAATAAGACTGAAATTTTATTAGCAGACAAGTTTTTACTAAGGGCAAAATAATCATTCATAGAAGGTTTTTTTGTTTATAATAATAAAGTATCCAATTCACAAGGAATATTTGTTTTATAAAGATTATAATGTCAGGAAATAAATAACACATAGTAGAGCCTCTACATTCCATGAAATAAAATCCTCAGAAAACACACATGGATTAGAAATACATCATTGATAGATGATTTAGCCCATGAAAGATCAGGTAAATAGAAAAGATGATTTCAGAAAACCTAAGCAAGGAAGTTAATAAACTGCATTTCATATGCAATATCTACTATTTATTATCTATCTATTCATCCATTCATCCATATATCCATCTATCCATCTATCATCTGTATATCTAGGGAAAGGCATTAGAGAATACACTTAAACACTGGCAGTCTTAAGAGATATTCCAATATATTAGTCTTTAGAGAAAAACAGTAACATTTAAAGTTAATTGATGAAAAGCCCATAAATAGAAGGCAAGGGGGAAACAGGTGAGGGGAAAAAGGTTGTTTATGAACTAAGTTACTTATATTTATTCATAGGGGTTCCTAGAAAATACTGTCATATGATAAATAAAGCAAAAGAGATATAAACAGATCTGATACTCAGGAGACAAATATTGGCATAACTTCAGGACTAGTGCGCATTCATTCAGACAGGGATGTGCTTTTGCTACACTAGTTGTTAAGAATATTGAGTATTACCCCTGAGTATGATATGCATTGTTTAGAGTTACAAAGAACTGACTAGAATAGCTAAATAGAAAGAAGGCCCAAAGTAGTTACCTCTACAGGATATTACTTAAACTTTGCATACTTTACATTTGAGTTTTCCATAGCACTTCAATTTTTATAATCTTATGGTTTGATTGCTGTAATAACTTTTTATTTAATTTATTTTTTATTGGTGTTCAATTTACCAACATACAGAATAACCCCCAGTGCCTGTCACCCATTCACTCCCACCCCCCGCCCTCCTCCCCTTCTACCACCCCTAGTTCGTTTCCCAGAGTTAGGAATCTTTATGTTCTGTCTCCCTTTCTGATATTTCCCCAGAAGTGGACCCTGAACTTTATGGTCAACTAATATTCAATAAAGGAGGAAAGACTATCCATTGGAAGAAAGACAGTCTCTTCAATAAATGGTGCTGGGAAAATTGGACATCCACATGCAGAAGAATGAAACTAGACCACTCTCTTGCACCATACACAAAGATAAACTCAAAATGGATGAAAGATCTAAATGTGAGACAAGATTCCATCAAAATCCTAGAGAAGAACACAGGCAACACCCTTTTTGTAATAACTTTTAAAAAAATCACTGCTCCAATATCCAAACTTGAGCAGTCTTTCCCCCTTCTATACCTACCATCCAGCCTTCTTTATACTTTTCCTTAATATATTTATTCTTCCCATAATTGTTTATAATATCAGTTCTCTTCTCAAGTTAATCTCTTTATCTTTAACATTTACTATTAACTATTTACCCTTAATAGTATTTTTATTAAATCTTACTAAATACTAGCTTTCATAAGTCTGTTTTTCATAAACTCTAGAGAATTTTAATTTTGTAAGTAATTCTGAACATTAATAAATAAAATTATATTTATATTTGAAACTGAGCTGGAAAAAGCACTAAAGTTCTTGGATAGAAGATGATCTGGGTCTGGCTCTAGAGCTTACCCATAAGATCACCTTACTGTCACCTTAACTCATGTATCCTAGCTACATCTGGGTAATAATAATGATAATATCATATGGTGTTTTATTATAAAGATCAGATATTTCTATTCTTTGATATCACTTGTAAAACAAAGTATCAGGTGTCTTCTTATGACAAAATGCATATTATTTTCTTGGGACACACAGGTTAACATGACACAGAAAGTCTTTGGAAGAACATATCCATATACAAAATCAGACACTTTAGAAAGCCCTTCTGTGCCTTGCGTCCTTGCATCTACCTTTTTTTTTTTCTTTGCCAGTTTTGTTGGTAGCCAATATATTTAATTTCAGCCAGTTGTACTCCTGACAGCAGTCACATCACATTACAGAATCTTCCAGACTTTGTTGGCACCTCCATCTCATTTTCTATGAAAAAATATGCCTGTTTCCTTCATCATGCAATCCATAATTATCTGAAAATCAGCAGCCTGCTGTTGATGCTAGCAAAGGAAATAAGGAAAGAATAATATTCTTTTCTTCACACATGCCTGGACACTCTTCAGAGACATCTGATGTAATTGCCAGTAACAATCTTATACTGATGCTCTTTTACACATCTATGGCTTAAGCCTTAACATTTTTTTTAATCCTCCCTGAAAGAATCAGCTTATTCATGCATGTATTAAAAACTGCATGGTCCTTAATTCTGTTCAACAGAAATGGTGTAAATCATTGCATGATTTTTAGGACAACTGTTTTTAGTGGGGTGAGACATTTTTCTTTAATTAAGTGGGCATATATGTGTGTCTGCTTTGAAAATGGAATTGAGAATGTAGTAATTATACATTTTTCTCAATATCAAAATGGATTTCTAGTCACTGAGCCCTACAAAATCATTACCTAGGAAATCATATCTGGGAAAACTGTTTTTGTAACCTAAGACTTACTTGAATTGTACCAGTCAACCTAATTTTTAACTAAAGAAGTAACCAAGTTGGGGGAAAACAAGTTGTTTTTTGTGAACCAAGAATCATGAAAGTTCTACTGTCATAGCAACTTTGAAATACAGAGAATCATGTAATATGGGAAATTATTACATTGTCCTTCCGTATTTATAATATACAGGTTTTACGTGGATGCTTCTATTTCTCTCACATAGAAATAGGAGACCATCATCCTTACTTTTGACTTTAGTACATTCTAAAATGGCTGTACACCTTTTTACTTAACTTTTTTATTGCAATTCCTTCATGTCATCAGTGCAATTGTAACACCATATTTCACATTAATACATTTAAATTTTTGGAGGTTAGAGTGCCTCAAAAAAATTGTCAGTTGTATACTTGTAATTTTCTCAATACCTCACAGAAAATACATTCCTGTTCATTGTATTTTTAGCAGCTTATCTTATATCTTTTATTTCATATCCTCTGTAGTGTTTTAAATTTTATGAAAAATGGTAGTCAGTATTAATTAGGTATTAAAATTTGCAATACAATATTTTCTCTAGCGTTTACAAATATTTAAAATTAATATGCAAAAGTTTATGGAAGGACCAATGCATGAAATTCATGTAGTTAATGATGCATAAAAGTTATGCAAGATTTTAAAGTTTTGTCCTTCTAACATTTTCCAATCATTTTTATTAGAACAAAGTGATTTATTTAAGATACATACCCTTAGACTATGAGAGAAGGACCTAGGGTTTATATTATAGGCATTTCCTGCAGTAGTAAGCCTCATGCATATATTGCATCAGTAGTAATAAGTCTCTACCAATCTGACTTCCATGACCTCTGACCAAACTATACGTTAAGAACATTGTACATGGAGGCATCTCATATAGTCAACAACCTTGCTTTTCTTTCCCCGCCCCCACCAGGAGTTGATTTTCTTTTAGATCCAGTGTTTTCTTACAAACCGACTCATATAATAAATTCCATAAAAGGAGATAACCGATTTTTCACTTTTTTGAATTCTTAAAAGAATTAGTGAAACAAACCTTATTTTAAAACTCTAAACTACTTTTATAAATTATGTGCAGTTATTTCCTTTAAATCCTATACCCTGAGGCTGAAAGTTTCACATAGTTTTCTTTAAATAGTATGTAATACCATTTCTCTGATCTCTAAGTAATTGGTAGGCATCCAAGTTGACGCCATGTGAATGATCATGTGGGTAAATCATAGAAACATACTATGCTCAGAAGAAAATCTGTTAGCAGCACAGCCAATATTAATGTGTACATTTTTCTCATTTCCACATATTTTAATCTGTTCTTCCCATTGAGTTTATTGTGACGTGTTACTAGTTTCATTTATTTAGTGATTCAAATTTGGATGTAATTTTTGTCAGTGTTTAATTTTCCTTCTTCATATTTAAAAATAAATCATGTTGAAACTAATATGCAATTGGCTTTGCATTTTGGATTTGGGCTTATAAAGGTACATCAGGATGATTAGTTTTTAAAAATCCTCAGAGGATTTTTATTAATTCCACAATGTTCTGGACATATTAACATGACATCCTAATATCTACTTCCTCTTATTCACTCAGATTATCTTAATTATATAAAGAGATATGAGAATCAGAGCTTCTGTATACAAAAATGTGCCATAAATATTTATTAAATTATTTCCAGTCAGGTCAAATTTTTAATATTCATAGAGCCAGGGCCTTAAGGCCATTTTTATTTGTGATATAGTTCACACAAAGTCCAAGTAAGTACAATAATGAAGGAACACTTCATATGCCCTTTCAACCTTTGAAAAGACTTATGTGAGGAGACACAAAGGAAATTTCTTATAGAAGGAAGTAAAGAATGATCTAATTCAAAACTCTTTATGTGCACTAATGCTTTGAATGTTTGAAGACTATTATTCCATATGATTACTAAAATAAAATAGCTATTTCATTATTAAACATTAAAGAAAACGTGATGTATCTATTCTAGTGCAATCTTAAACATAACTGTTATAGTCTCTATATAGTCTATTGTTTTATTGTATTAAAAAACGTAAAATCCCTAAATCACCAAGTCTCCCAGCAACACACATAAAAAACATATTTGTGCTGCAATTTAAATGGACTAGTAAAGAGAACATTCAACCATTTGGAACTGAAATATTCATGAGAGAACAATGAAACTAAATATCTTCAGATGTCCTAGAGGAACAAGAGTCAAGGAAACACAAGAATAACGAGAGACTGTTCTATTTTAAACCTTCTTCTTTTTTCCTCCCTTTTTCTCATTAGATGATAATATACAATTTAATCTTGTTACATTATGAATAGGATGTGACATGCTCACCATTCTGTGCTAAAAATCATCTTAAAGCTTTTGACATGGTTAATTCCACACTTTTAGGGATATTGGGACTTAAGTTGGCTTTAAAGTGTTTAATCAGGTAATTAGAATTATGGATAAAATTCTCCTTCACTAGGTAAACACTGAAGAATATCTGATGGCATATCTCTAGGTAAAGAAAAAAATCAACATCTACCTTAAGTTCTACTAATGCGATATCTTAATAAGTTAAAGATCCAAATTTTTGGAAATTATAACCCCCATAATCTCTACAAACGTTCTTCTGCAAATAATAATTACTCTTTATTTGAGTTATTTCTACAGGGTTCCATTTTCCTATTTTTAATTTTAAATCAGCTACACAATTTTAAAGAGTATCTATTATACATAGACAAAAATGAAAGTTTAAAAGAACGTTTGATTATTTGGGAGTTTTAATCAGACTGTAATTCTCAAACAGAATTTTTTTTTTTATTGAAAACTGGTCTATTTGCAAACAGGATGACTTTATTTTTTTCGTATGCTCAATGACATTTAGGAAAAGCATATGCATGTAAAACTTTTAAATTACATCATCATTGAAGCTAAATTCATACATCTTAATTCCTCTACCCACCCCCTTTCAAATCCACCTTTGTTCCTGCAACTCCTTTCTACTCCCTTCAATTCTACTACCTTCTCCAAGTTCTCTGCATCAGTAACCTATGGTAGTCTTATGAATGTTAAATCCTCACTGGCACCTCATCATCTCTGTAGGTTACATGCAGCAGTCACAATCACTATTCACATGGAGTTCACTGGCCTCCAAACTGATCTCTCCATCACCACTTTTGTCCTCCAGCAATCTAATTAATCCCTTCACACAGGAAGTACTCACTTAAACAGGTAGATAGAATGATATAGATAGATGATAGATAGATGATAGATAGATGATAGATGATAGATAGATAGATAGATAGATAGATAGATAGATAGATAGATAATAGATAGTGCCTTATAACTCATCTAATTAAAACGGGTTACAATGTATCATGAACAGTTCTCGATATTTTTGCAGATCTTCTTCTATCTTTTATTCCTAATGAACTTTTCCAGGATGTGTTTGTATAGCAAACAGACTTGGATGATGATGTATCTTCTTCCTGGGGAAGAGGAAAGATTTGTTTTCTCTCCTGACTCACCTGTGGCAAGAGTGAGTCAGGTGTGTTAGCATCCTCCTTTACAAAATTGGAGTTTCCTTAACTTGGGGATCCTTAGCTGTAACACAAACCCACTGTGTGGGCAATGTCCACCTGGGCCTACTTCTTCTTGTCCCTGTGGGACCTAGGAGGCCAGGAAGAATAAAGCTGCCTTCTGGGCTATAAATCAATCTTTTGTCTCAGATCCCAGAGCTTCATATCTTCTGCTAGCATCCATGGAACTGCAGCAGGCTCACTTGTTAGTCAGAAAGAAGAATGTAATCTCAGATCCTTCACAATTTTGATCATGCATTTAGAGTAAAATTCCAGTTCCTGATTTGACCCTTATTATTTTAAAATCTTCATTAGTTTTTTCCTCTAATGGAGCCCCATCAACCTTATTTTGAAATTACTGTTTTCCAGTATCACTGAAGTTCTCCCTTGTGTGTCTTCTATTTCAAAAATCTCTTCATTCTAAATGTCACTGTAATATTCTAGTTTTACTCATCTGCCATTCCTTGATTCAATATTTGCGAATAAACTACCTCTACCCAGATATATTTCCAAGCATTTTATCCGTTTTCCTTATAGTGCTTTTCACTCTTTTTTCTATGTGTTTAAGGAAAAGCAACAGAGGATATTCTGGAGTTCTGCTCATAGGAAAAATCCCCTACAGGTTCTCTTTTGGAACATCGGGGCCTGAGGATACTATTGTTTGCAACTACACACATAGAATTTAAGTTGCCGCTTTGTGTTTCACAGAGGCTTACAGGTTTCCAGTACTGTCTGATAGTGGGTTGTCCATGGGTGATACATTATATGGAAGATGAAGAGGTCCAGGAGGAATCGGAGACATACTAGAACTTGGTTTGTCCTTTGGTCTTCTCTATTCCACTTCTGTTTTCTCTTTGATAGATGATTCTCACCTTTATCCTCTGTCTCTTCTCCCTGTACCCTTTATTTGTTTCTCTTTCTTTTTCCTTAAAACTTGATTTATCTGGCCTTTCCAAGGGAAAAACAAACAAAAATCAGTTTTTTGGTCTTAAACTTTGCAGTTCTGACCTTGCTTTTCATCACCTAGGATGGACAGATGGAGGAGAAACATCATTGTGTTACAAGTGTGAGAGGTCAGAGACTGTCAGAGATTGTATTTACTTACTGCTTAGTGATATAACCCAACGATCTATATTTGTGCTTTAATTTTTGCTTAATGTTTATTGCGCTGACGTAGTGTAAACTTCTGAGGGAATGAATGTACTGCTTTCCACTCTATGCTCAGTGCTCAGCACAGTATCAAACACAAGGAATACCTATTATGTATATTTTGAACGAATTATTGCACTAATCCCCTAAGTGGTTTCTCTGCCACAGGTCCTGTTCATCTTCAGTCCATGATACACAATGATCTTTCTGAATAAAAATATTATATTTGGCATCTATTTCAAACATTTATAAGATTTCATACTGCTATGAGAAGTTCTAGCGTATTTTCCATAATTTTGGAAATCATGCCTCAACTACTTTCTCCATATATTGAAGAGAATCCTCCTTCAATGATAGACGCCTCCTGTAGCACCCTGAATGTATCTTACCATTGTATTGTATTTATTCAGCTGATTATAATTGGTTATTTAGTTTTGAATTTTCTCTATAAGGACATATGTTTATATCAGATTATATCCCCAGCACTTACCTCTGTCTGAGCAAACAACAAATAAATATTTTTTGAGTGAACTTACTAAGTTATTCTATTGCACTTTCATAAAACAGCATTAGATTTTCTATGGTAAAATTAATTTGTCCACCCATTTGTTTATCTATATATAATGGTATATAACTTGGATTTTATTTTCCAAAGATTGTGCTGGTGACAGTCTTTCATTCACTGCTTTTAGCTAAACTCTTTTCCCTTATATGTGAACAGCAGTTTCTACTAGTTAAAGAACGGCCATTACAAAATCTAAGATGCTTCATTTCTATTACAAGTAAGAATAAACATAATATATAGTACTAGCATATAGGCACAAATAAAATATAAAAATTTATATTTTATACCTCCATAGGTTTAGGGACATCAATAAATTTATCTTTAATACAACATAAAAATGTGTTATTATAATTCAATGATTATACAACTAAAGAATTACTGTATATAAAATTCAGAATTTCTTGCAAATATCCTGAATTAATAACAAAATAAAAGGACTGATCTTGTAATATGTGCTATGAAAAATGCTGCAAATAACCTTCTAATAATTGTGTATTATTTAAAGGAATTCATTGTTATATATTTCATATTTGACACAATTCTTCATTGCTCACGTAATTCAGATCATTAACTATATTTTATTTTCTGTCCAGTTACAATCTGTGAGAAGGCACCACATGCTATATACAATATGGGATCATGCTATATTAATCAGGTTGGATGATGAGGTTTAATCATTCAGCATGCCCTTATGATATCATAGGTTACCACACAGCACATTTGATTTTTGTTGCCCAAATATTCAGAAAGATAAAGAAGTAGCATGTCTGCTATTATACCTTAGACTACAATACATGTTTTATATTCAGTTATCCTGGTTTTTTTTTTTTTTTTGTATTTTTTTTTTTCTATTATGTTGTCTGTTTACAGAATGCCATTGGCTTATCTGGATATAGATCAGAAAAAATTTCAATTGAAATTGAATGTTTCAATGGAAAACTCCTGAAACTGCTTCCATACTGAAATTGGGCAAACCATTTTTATGTTTCTAATAAAAAAAATCTCGATTACAGACACAACAATTCTTTACTCACCCAGGAGAATATCTATGGCATACAGATCAATGTCTATGGAAATAAGCTCCTAAGAAACACCATTGCAATAAAATATACAAATATCTTGCAGACTAATTAGAAGTTATTTGATTTTTTTAAATCCCCATTTTAGTCAATCTTCCCATTTGAATATTTTTAGCATTTCACTTAGCTCTGAAGAAAATGAAATAATCTGAGTCTTTTAAAAAACATTAGTTTGGAATGCACAAACTTAATCATGATCACCTCTCAATTGATAAATTAAACAAAATAACAAAAAAATAAATAAATAAATAAAATAATAATAATAATAAACAAAATAACACAATTCAACAACCTGGCAAAATTAGTGGTCTGGGGTGAACTACTGCAAGTGCCCACATCTTGCTGGGATGGTCTAAACTACAGTTAGGACTAACTTTAAGACTGGGGAATAGCGGACATGTCCCTTTCACTTCCTACTGTCAGTGGATAGTAAGTAATGAGAGGTTTGCATGTATGTGGAGGACTCTCAGGTTGTGGGTAGGTAACACATTTTTCTCATCTCCTTTGTTTACTGTTACCTTCCATGCAGTAATGGTGTCATTCAGGGCACATGAGGCAATGTGTACCCACACAAGCTTGTTTATGCCCCTTTGCCACAACCAAAATCAGTGGCTCTGTCCCATAGTACTCTAGGGCATCCTGACTCAACACATTCCTTTTGAAGACTGGACGATTTATTTTTCTTCTTTTATTTAACTCATTTATTCAGAATCCAACATTTCACTCTGATTTAATCTTTCATTTGCTACGTAAATAACTCCACATGCCTTCCCAGTTCTTTTTCCTTAAAGTGGAATTCAATCATGTATTGTTCTATCCCTCCATGTCCTTTACTCATTGTCATGTTTTAATTTAACTATAATTTTATTAACATGAAGAGAGGATCTCTTTTCCATGGCAACCAGGACAAAGGCCTGGGCAGTATAATCTCATTTATATTATATAATCCATTTAGTCATACTTAAGCTCTAAAACTGTGTTCATGGCTCATCTTACTCTTGTAATGACAGTAGTGCAGATACTCTGCAGTGAGCAATGTTCTTGCACTGATTTTATCTGGTAGGGGCAAGAATAAAAGTTAAGAATTAAGTAGAAACATTTATATACATTTGTGATATATAATATATGTGTATCAGAAAATTTTATATCTTATATATCTTTATCTTGCCTTAATTTTTGTGTGCGTGCACCCAGTATAATAACAATATGTTAATACCAGGAATAATAAGTATCCTTGTTTACGCCTACCTGCAATAGGAATGACTTCGGGATTTCTACTTTCAGGATTATTCTGGTTTGGGGATTGAAGTTGATATATTTTGTCAAAATAAGTAACTATATATTTAATTATGAAAAATCAAGTGTTTTAAATAAGATTGATTATTGAATTTGGTCAAATCCCATTTCAGCATCCTTGGAAATGATAATACCTTACTGTTAGGATACAGGGACTTTGTAGCCAGACATGCTGGATTCAAAACTCAACTTCACCATCTACTGGTTACAAAATCATTATGAAGCTAATCCTTGCTTTGCTTCATTTCTTTCAGTTTCTATTATAAAATAAGAATAATATGAACCTAAGTTATAAGATAATAATCATAACAATGATGATCAACTGTAGTGTACTTTGAATGGGGCTAGGTGTTATTATGTAAGGGTTTCTTTATATTATTCTTATTCTACATTTTCCTTAAAATATGAAAATAATGACTATGTAAATATATTTCCTAATATTCAACTATCTTTGCATCTATATAACAAATACTACTTGGCTATAATTAATTATCTTTTTAATCAAGTGATAAATTCTGCTGGTAATATTTTAGTTAGAATACTTATGTGAATATTCATAACATGTTACCACAAACTGAATGACTTCACAGAAATATATTCTTTCACAGTTCAGGAGGCTGAAAGTCTAAAATTAAGATTTTGTCTTGGCCCTCCAGAAATTCTAGAAAAGATTCCATTCCTTGCCTCTTCTAGTTTCTGGTGGCTGGAGGTATTCTTTGGCTTGTAGTTTCATCACTATAATTTCTACATCTCTTTTACCGTGGTCTTCTCCTCTGTGTCACAAATATTTCTCTTATTTTCTCTAATAAGCATTTAGGGACTACTAAAGTAATCCAAGATGATCTCATATCAATATCCTTAACTGAATTACACCTGCAAACATCCTTTTTCTAAATGAGTTCACATTCACAGCTTCAAGGTAGAAATATCTTTTGAGCAGTCACTATAATATTCATAATAAAGATTGCTATTGTATTTATTTGGGTAATATTTGTCAGGTTTTGGTTACAAAAATGTACTTGCTTTAAAAAATGAGTAATTTTTTTTCACTGTTTGGAACAGTTTAAATAACTGTTAAAAATAAATTTGAATGAGCTCTTAGTAAGGAGAATCCTCCTATGAAATGGCTTATGATTAATGAATTTTATTATTTTTTTAAGAAATCTCTTGCACAATTTTCTCCAACCTTTTTTTACATAAATCTCACACAGGCCATTTCTTCTGTTAAATTTTTGATAAATTATGGTTTCCTAGGAAATTTTCCAATTTGCCCAAATTATTTGAATATATTTATACTGATTGAACAAAATAATATATTTTAATACGTATTTTAAAAATATTTTCTTGTCGATTTCTCTCTTATCCTTTCATATTTTATCTGAACATAGTTCCTTTTAAAGTTGTTTAGATAAACTATTTTGTATGTCTTTTTTTCCTCCCCAAAAGATCCACATATACTACCCTTTACAGCATGAAGGGCGAATGAGTAGATCTTAATGAGAATCAGGATTCCACTAAAAGTCACAATCTGACGTGAGGGCCCTAAAGGATCTTCAAGCATGCATTTAGTGATTAGTGATTCTAGTCTTTTTGTTTTTAAAACATAGTGGTAATTGTGGTCCAAATGATTAATATCACTTCAGAGACAGTATCAGTAATTCTTAAAAACTCTGGATATTTCCCTTTCCACAGAATTTATTCATCATTATGAACTGGAAGTCCCTTTTGGAAGAGGGAGGAGAAAATCCTGAAGTACATATTTCTTGGCTATGCTTAGAGCTGAAGGGACTATAGATCTACTAGCTGCTTAGGTCTGGAAAATCAGAGATAACTGGTAACACTCTATTGTAGATAAAGTAGACAGAATGTTCAACAGATCTAAACTGCTTTTCTTGTTTTGTTTGTTCATTTTAAAATCATTATAAAAATCTATTAAGACCTTAGTCAGCTGCCAGTATAATTCAGTATTTAGGCCATCATAATCCTTACCAGTTAAGTCATTCTTTTTATCACTTAGTCTCTGTAGACCATTTGAGTATCATGCTCATCATGGCTCAGGTATTTAAGAACAGACATTTGACTACTGTTACATTAGGATCTTATTCTCCTAAATATATAAAATTTATAAGAATGTGCCTAAATAATTTTTAAATTAGGCAAACCATTGATTTTATGTCCCTCACTTAAGGCAAATACTTCATGGTCCTTATGTGAAATATCAAAGTTAATACATGAAGATATGATATGAAGTGAAAAAACAAATGGATTGTGTTTAAAATGAATCATTTACTAATGAACCACAGAATATTAGTTATTTGGCCATTATAAATACAACAGTGCTTCCTTGTAAGATATATGTATCAACAAACTAAATCTTAAATATACATATTAATGTGCAGTTGTGCAAGAAGTCAGATATCATTGGTTCAAATAATACCTTGAAGCTGAGCAGTTAAGATGGCAGAGCAGTAGGAGGACCATATATTTGCCTTGTCCCTAGAACACAGCTCGATAAATATCAAATCATTCTGAACACCCAACAAATCGATCTGAGGAATGAGAAAACAAACTGCACAACTAGAGGGAGAAAAGAGGCCGCATTATGGAAGGAAGAAGATTCAAAGACATGATTCGAAGAAAAGAATCATTGATGCTTTGGAGGAGAGGGAGCTCCGTTCAGGGAGAAAGGAGAGAAAGTGAGTGAACACAGCACAGAGAATGGCACGAGAAAAACACTTGCCCAAAACCAAGGGTAGGGAGAAACGAGAGAGGCTGATTATTGGAAGTTTTTACAAGCAATGTGGAGCCATTACTGGCTGGAGCCTGGAAGGTGTAGAGGTGGTCCTCTGGAGAAGGAGGGCAGAGGCTGGGAGCAGACAGTGTGGTGTGAGGATCCTCTGAGTCACATTGGAAGAGACATGTGGGAGAGGTAGCCCTTTGTTTCTAGGGACAAAAGATTCAGCAGGCACCATTGAAGTGCTCTGTTCATTAGCATATAAGCAGAGATGCCTGCTGAGGGCAGTTAACCTGGACACTGACTTCTTCCTATGTGTTACCATAAACTCCAAGACACTATGCATTCGTTCAACTGGCTTTCTGGGATAAATTACAGCCAGTCACAAAGTGGCAAGATGCTCCCCAAGAAGATTAGCTCTATCCATGTAGGGTCCCTAAAATTTGCAGTTTTCAAACCCTACTAGCATGCCTCAGATAAAACACAGGAGCACTACACAGGCAAGCAGACAGGCAGGCAGGCAGGCAGGCAGTGCTGACACACAGAGGGTGACAGCAGGAATCTGAGAAATGCCTGGGAATAACAAGGGGAAATTGCTTGTTCATCTGTGAGGGCTTCTTGAGCAGCAGCAGGTGTGAACTCCCCTATAATGGATGAGAGAGCCAGATGACACCATATTTCCCTGGCTCATATGCATGGACGGACCTCAGAGAGCAGCACAGAACCCCACAGTGGAGGCTTGAGCCACTTACGCCAAGCCCTGCCCCCCTGTACTCTGCAGGTGCTGCTGAACTAGGCCAAATGTGCCTGAGAGTCAGAGCAGCTGGCCCCTCCCCCCAAAACACCAGCACAAACCCTCTTCATGCACCAAGTCTACTGACTATTGAATGCTGCAACTTATGCTTTAGGGGAAATAAGATCTAGCCAATTTTAGCAGATAGACCAAAACACATCTAGTTAAAACCTGACACATACTGAGCAAGATCCAAATACTTCCCACTGCAAGCAAGGTAGGAACTCTGTAGAAGACTGACTTGAGGGATAGAACACCCAAAACACAGCAGCAGGGTGCATAGGGCATACACCAGAAATACTTCTGGACAGTATAGGACTTCTTAAACCATTATACTCAGGAACAGGAAACATAACAGGTTTTACTAACACACAGTAGACAGAGACCTAGACAAAATACCAAGATGGAGGAACTCACCCCACAAAAAAGAACAAGTCATAGCTAGGGATCTAACCAAAGCAGATAGTAAAATGCCTGATTCAGATTTTAAAATAGCAATCATAAGGTTACTACCTGGGCTTGAGAAAGCATAGCAGACACCAGGGAGTCCTATACTGCAGAGATAAAAGACCAAATAGTAGTCAGGCTGGAGTTTTTAAAAAAATGCTATGATTAAGATGAAAACAACAACAACAACAACAACAACAACAACCAGATATAATGACCACAAGTAATAAAATGGCACTAAATTCATAACTACCAATAATCACTCTGAATGTAAATGGACTAAATGCTCCAATCAAAAGACATAAGGTATCAGAATGGAAAAAAAAAGACCCGTGTATATGCTGCCTACAGAAGACTAAATTTAGACCTAAAGACACTTGTAGATTGAAAGTGAAGAGATGGAAAAGCATGTATCATGCTAATGGACACCAAAAGAAAGCCAGAGTAAAAGGGCACGTATCACAATAAAGGGGTCTATCCAACAAGAAGATCTAACAATTGTAAATATTTATGACCCCATATGAGCATCCATATACATAATTCAATTAATAACAAACATAAAGAAACACATGGATAACAATACAATAATAGTAGGAGACTTTAACACCCCACTCAGAGCAGCAGACAGATTATCTAAGCAGAAAATCAACAAGGAAACAAGGATTTTGAATGACACGGTGGACGAGATGTACTTAACAGATATATTCAGAACATTTCATTCTAGAGCAGCAGATTATACATTCTTTTCGGGTGCCCATGGCACATCCTCCAGAAAAGATCACATACTGGGTCACAAACCAGGCCTCAACAGGTACAAAAACATTGAGATCATACCATAATGCTCTGAAACTTGTAGTCAGCCACAAGAAAAAATTTGGAAAGATCACAAATACATGGAGATTAAAGAACATGCTACTAAAGAATGAATGGGTTAACCAGGAAATTAAATGTGAAATTAAAATATGCATGGAAGCAAATGAAAATGAAAACATGATAGTCCAAAACCTTTGTGATGCACCAAATGTGGTCATAAGAGGGAATTATACTGCAATATAGACCTACCTCAAGATGCAAGAAAAGTCTCAAATATATAACCTAACCTTTTACCTAAAGGAGTGGAAAAGGAACAGCAAATAAAGCTTAAAGCCAGCAGAAGGAAAATAATAAAGATTAGAGTAGAAATAAATGATATACAAACTAACAAACAAAAAAACAGTAGAACAGATCAATGAAACTAGTAGCTGGATCTTTGAAAGAATTAATAAAATTGATAGGCACCTGGGTGGCTCAATTGGTTAGTTGTCTCCCTTCAGCTCAGGTCATGATCCCAGGGCCTAGGTTCTAGCCCTGCCTTAGACTCTCTGCTCAGCAAGGAGTCCATGTCTCCCTCTGCTCTTCCTCGCAGCTTGTGTGCTCACTCTCTCTTTTTCTGTCTCTCAAAAAAACTAATAAATAAAATATTTAAAAAACTGATAAGCCCCTAGACAGACTTACCGAGAGAGAGAGAGAGAGAGAGAGAGAGAGAGAGAGAGTATCCAAGTAAATAAAATCACAAATAAATAGGAGAGGAGAGATCACAACCAACATCACAGAAATACAAGCAATTATAAGAGAATATTATAAAAATTATATGCCAACAAACTGGGCAATCTGGAAGAAATGGATAATTTCTTAAAAAACATATAAACTATCAAAACTGAAACAGGAAGATAAAGAAAATTTGAACAGAACTATATAACCAGCAAAGAAATTAAACCACTAATCAAAAATCTCCTAACAAACAAAAGTCCAGGGCCAGATGGCTGGCCGGAGGAATTCCACCAAATATTTGAAGAGTTATTAACTATTATTCTCAAATTATTCAAAAAAATAGAAATGGAAGGAGAACTCCCAAACTCATTCTACAGAGACAGCATTACCTTGATTCCAAAAAGCAGACAAAAACCCCACTAAGAAGAATTACAGGCCAATCTCCATGATGATTATGGATGCAAAAATTCTCAACAAAATACCAGCTAATCCAACAGTACATTAAAAGAATCTTCCACCATGATGAGGTGGGACTTATTCTTGGGCTGCAAGGGTGGTTCAACATGCACAAACCAATCAATATGAAACACCACATTAATAAAAGAGAGGACAAGGGGCACCTGGGTGGCTCAGCAGTTGAGCATTTGCCTCTGCTCAGGTCATGATTCCGGGGTCCTAGGATCAAGTCCCTCATCAGGCTCCCTGCAGGGAGCCTGCTTCTCCTTCTGCCTATGTCTCTGCCTCTCTCTGTGTGTCTCTCATGAATAAATAAAATAATTTAAAAAAAAGAAAAAAGAGAAAAGAAAAGAAAAAATAAAAGATAAGAAAAAGGACAAGAACCATATGATCCTTTCAGTAGAGGCAGGAAAAGCATATGACAAAATATAGTATCCATTCTTGATAAAAACCCTCAACAAACTAGGGATGGAGGGAACATACTTCAACATCATAAAGGCCATATATGAAAGACCTACAGCTAATATCATCCTCAATGTGAAAAAACTGAGAACTTTTCCTCTATCATCAGGAACAAAACAGGGATGTCCACTCTCACAATTGTTATTCAACATAGTACTGAAGTCCTAGCTTCAGCAATCAGAAAACAAAAAGAAATAAAAGGTATCCAAATAAGCAAGGAAGAAGTCAAACTTTCACGATTTGTAGATGACATGATACTCTATGTAGAAAATCCAAAAGACTTCAGAAAATAACTAGAACTGATACACAAATTCAGCAAAGTCGTAGGATACAGAATCAATGTGCAGAAATCTGTCATTTCTATACACCAATAATGAAGCAGCAGAAAGAATAATCAAAGAATCAGTCTCATTTTACAATGACACCAAAAACCATAAGATATCTAGGAATAAACCTAACTAAAGCAGTAAAAGATCTTTACTCTGAAAACTATAAAACCTTTTTGAAAGAAATTGAAGATGACACAAACATTCCGTGCTTCTTGATTGGAAAATCAAATATTGTTAAAATGTCTATACTACCAAAAGCAATCTACATGTTCAATACAATCCCTGTCAAAATACCACCAGCATTTTTCACAGAGCTAAAACAAGTAATCCTAAAATTTGTGTGGAACCACAAAAGACTCTGAAGCTATTGAAGTAATCTTGAAAAAGAAAAATAAACTGGAGGCATCATAATTCCTGGTTTCAAGCTATATTACAAAGCTGTAGTCATCAAGATATGCTTGATGCTACTATATGCTACTGGCACAAATACACATAGATGAATAGAACAGAACAAAAAGCCCAGATATAGACCCACAACTATATGGTCAACTAACCTTTCGCAAAACAGAAAATAATATCTAGTGGAAAAATACAGTATCCAACAAATGGTGTTGGGAAAACTGGACAGCTACATGCAAAAGAAAGAAACGACTATTTTCTTACACCATACACAGAATAAATTCAAAATGGATCAAAGATCTAAATGTGAGATAAGAAACCATCAAAATCATAGAGGAGAATGCAGGCAGTGTCATCTTTGACATCAGCTGTGGCAACTTCTTACTAGACATGTTGGAGGCCAGAGAAACAAACAAAAAAATGAACTACTGAGACTTCATCAAGATAGAACCTTCTGCACGGTGAAGGAAACAATGAACAAAACTAAAAAAGGAAACCTTTAGAATGGGAGAAAATATTTGCAAATGACATATCTGATAAAGGGTTAGTATCCAAGATCCATAAAGAACTTAACAAACTCAACACCCAAAAAACAAATAACCCAGTTAAAAAATGGACAACACATGAATAGATATTTTTCCATTGAAAACATCTAGGTGGCTAACAGACACATGAACAAGATGCTCAATATCACTTAGGATCAGAGAAATCCAAATCGATACCATGATGAGATACCACCTGTCAGAATAGTTAAATTAGTAATTCAGGACACAAGAGGTATTGGCAAGGATGTGGAGAAAGGGGAACCCTCTTTCACTGTTCATGGGAAAGCAAACCGGTGCAGCTACTCTGGAAAAGATACGGAGTTTCCTCAAAAAGTTGAGAATAGAACTACCTTACAACCCAGCCATTGCAATACTAGGTATTTACCCAACATATACAAAAATCTGATTTAAAGGGATACATATGCCCTGATGTTTATGGCAGCATTATCAACAATAGCCAAATTATGGAAAGAGCCCAAACATACATCAACTGATAAGTGGATACACATGCGTGCACATGCGCGCACGCACACACACACACACACACACGCATGCACATACTGGAATATTATTTAGCCATCAAAAAGGAATGAAATATTGCCATTTGCAATAAGGTGTGTGGAGCTAAAGAGTATTATGCTAGTGAAGTCAGTCAGAGGAAGACAAATACATGAAAATGTCTTAGAATGAATATTACTCATATGTGGAATGTAAAAAACAAAACATATGAATATAGGGGAAAGGGAGAAAATAAAAGAGGAGAAGGCAAACCATATGTAACTCTAAACAATAGAGGACAGAGGGTTGCTGGAAGGAAGGTGTTTGGAGGATAGGCTAAAGAGGTGATGGGGATTAAGGAGGGCACTTGTTGTGTTGAGCACTGGGTGTTGTATGTGCGTGATCGATCACTAAATTCTACTCCTGGAACCAGTATTACACTATATGTTAACTAAGTAGAATTTAAATAAAAACTCTATTTAGATAAATAATCCAAATATGGACTTAAATTTTAAGTAGCGTCACTGATAGTAATTAATATTTTTACTGAAAATGCCTTAAAATGTGTATATCTTGCATAGCATTAACTTGAAAGAGCAAATGTTATCCATAGAATTACTGCTACAATTAATTCAGGCACCCACGAAAGCTTTAATAGTGACACTTATTCAGGGAGGATAAAATTAACTATAATGTTTCTTAACCAACTGAACTTTAGAGCACAAAAGTCTGAGTTGAAACCTGAATACATCATTTACCATGTAATTCTGGGTAAGTTACTCACCCTTTAGGCATCTCACTTTTTTCATGTATAAAAATAGGTATTTGTATGTTATTTACTTGATATTGCTTATGTGAGAATTAAATGAGATAACACATGAAAATGGTTACCACATAATGTATAAAAAGCTCTCAATACATGCACCCTATTTTATTAGGTGGCAGTGCCAATAGGAAGAGTAGTATGTTGTGCCTATTGTTTTCATAACTTAAAATTTCTCTATGAACAGTAGCATCTATGTTACCTGCACTGAGAAAAATCCCACTAACAAATTGATGCCCTAAAGCTGAGTTTCTGCTAAGCAGGTAGGCTACTCCCATCAATCTAAGGAACTTATGAATCATTTCTTCTAAATTTGAAATATAATAGACCTGTCAAGCTGGACTGAAAAAGTTTACATTTCCTTTTCAAAATCTCAACTTGTCTCCAAGCAATAAACTCACTGGAAGCAAACAAATTCTTCATAAATGTATTCAACCTAAAAAGTGTGTTTGAGTATATAAGGAAAACAAAAAGAAGAGATAGACTATGACAATAATATGTAGTAAAACCAACAAAGAAAAGAGACAGAATAATGTTTCCAAAATTAAATTCCTTGGAAGACTTTAGCATGAGATTTATAACATGTGTATTTATCTTCTTTAGGTTAGAATTAGCTCTTCTTCACTGTATTTACACAATAGAAAAGCTTTGATATTTCCATAAAGCAGATCTTATGATTTTACTATCCAAACATCACATGCTCAAAATATTATTCATTCTTAGAAATTTTCATGTAATTATAAGCATGACACTCAAACTGATTTATAGCAAATATTAAGAGATTAATGTGAGTTAAATAGTCCAGAAAAAAAGGGAAAATTGCGATTAAAGTTCATCAACCAGCCCAACACAGCAGTTCAGTGATCCTTTCGTTGATCCACTTCATCATCATCTTTAAATACTTTTTTAGTGTAAGCATCTTGGGAAGTTCACTAGGAAAATATAAAGATAGGAAATTCACTCTTTTTCTCTAACATTAATAGCACACAATAGCACGAAACATAGAAGCAAATGCTTTCATTGTCATTATGTTTGCTTTCTAATTTACTTTCCAGGGACCACAGCTCTCCACACCCATTGATATTCCTTTAGGTCAAAACTAACTCCAAAGTTCTATAACAGCAACCTGACTCATCCCTTCCCACTTATGAGTGTCAGAAAAGTAGGAGTTCTCCTTTGAATGCCTCCTTTCACTCATCTTCTAAGTCTTATAACAAGTCCCAGAAGAGGGGAAGCATACAATATTTGAATAAATAATGGACAATGTCTTATCAAATTTGATAAGATTTGATATCCCAAGAAAGGATAATACAAAAATAAAGAGCCACAGAAAATGAAATAGAAAGCAAATTTAACAGCAGAGGAACATCAGTGGCATCAAATTTTAGAAAGATTTACAATTGCTAAACATCTGGAGACACTAATGAAGATAAAAGAGAAACAACAAAATTTATCAAAATTACAAATGAAAGAAGTGATATAACTGCTGATCCTGTGTATGTTATGAAATCAGTGTGGGAATATGTAGTATTACTGGTCCCGCAGTTTTTGTCCCCAGAAGCAACACAGAATTGGAGATCTGAGACCAGAATGGGGAGATAGAGTTTACTGAGTAGATAAGTTTAGTACAGAGGCACCAGGTGACTCAGTGGTTGAACCTCTGCCTTTAGCTCAGGTCCTGATCCCAGGGTCCCGGGATTGAGTCCCACATCAGCCTCCCTGCAGGGAGCCTGCTTCTCCCGCTGCCTATGTCTCTGCCTCTCTCTGTGTGTCTTTCATGAATAAATGAATAAATCTTAAAAAGAGAGAGATAAGTTTAGAACACTTTCAAGAGTGAAATCAGGGGACTGCATGACCAAGAGTGGCAATGGCACTGAGAAGCTCTAGTCCGCTCTCTCTCTGCATATGTAAATTTGGCTTTGATTGAAATTTTAGATTGACAGTTGGTGGTTAAAATAGATTTTGGCTTCTGCACTTGCACCTCCCCATGAAGCATTTTGTCATATTTATTTATATAATATATATTATTATATATTTATATTATATATATAAATGTCTAATGAGCTTTTGTTGTGACCTTAAAGGTGGAGTTATGGGGATCCCTGGGTGGCGCAGCGGTTTGGCGCCTGCCTTTGGCCCAGGGCGCGATCCTGGAGACCCGGGATCCAATCCCACGTCGGGCTCCCGGTGCATGGAGCCTGCTTCTCCCTCTGCCTGTGTCTCTGCCTCTCTCTCTCTCTCTCTCTCTCTGTGCGACTATCATAAAAAAAAAAAAAAAAAAAAAAAGGTGGAGTTATGGACAAGCTGCACCCTTTGTGCTCATGCTCAGCTCTTAGAAGTCTGCTCATGGCTATTGAGCCCGCTCTGTGGCTAGAACTTTCCTGTTTTGTTAGCCCTCAGAGGTAGCTATGAGGGTATGGCTGTTAACCCTCGGGGGTGGCACCAAGGGTATGGCCAGCACATGCTTTATCTCTCCTTGCTCACGCCTAACAAACTGCCTAACAGCATAATAATGTTATGCCAATAAATACCTTGATGACAAATATAAAGTGATTAATAAGTGCAAATCATAAAAATTGACAAAAAATAGAAATCTGAATTACTTCATTTATTAGAAAAATGATACTTGTAATTAATTTTTTTCCACAAAGAAAACTCCAGTCCCACATGTGTTCACTGGTTAACTTCAACAAACATTTAAGGAAGAAAATTGTATCAGTCCTATGAAACTCTCAGAATTTAGAATGGAAAAAAATACTTGCCAACTTATTCTGTGAAACTAATATTACTTTGATTTCTAAACGAGATAAGGACATCACAGGCCGAAAAAATTACACACCAATGTACACCTTGAACACAGACACAAATAGAGATCAAGGTTCTGTCTAGCTATCTCCCCATTCCCTGTTAATGATCATGAAATTTAAATTTGTAATGAACATTTTCTTTTATACCAAATGCCTTCTTATTGACACTGGATACTGGGAGAATTCTTGGGCCCTGAGATCTCAACCACCAGCAGGTGCCAGGTTCTTTACCTTGCCACAGAAAGAACTCAAGGCCAAGTCAGTAAAGTATAGCGGATTTTGCTCTTGGCTAGATTTACTGGCAGTCCTGAGCGCCCCCAGTGGAGTGACAATAATGCGCATGAGTGCCAGAGTTGCACAACCATGTAGCACCTCCTAGCAACTAGTATTCTGTTATGTTTCCTTGTATTTTTTTTTATTGGAGTTCGATTTGCCAACATATAGTATAACACCAGTGCTCATCCATCAAGTGCCCCCCTCAGTGCCTGTCACCCAGTCACCCCAACCCCTGCCCACCTCCCCTTCCACTACCCCTTGTTCATTTCCCAGAGTTAGGAGTCTGTTATTCAACAAGCTGTGGGTTAAGTTCCCTATTCCTTGTCCTTCCTTCAGCAGTTACCCAACATTTCCCCATTCTACCTGCCTCATTCTGAAGTTTTATGTATATATTACTTTTTAATTTTTATTATTTTTTAAAAGATTTTATTTATTTGAGAGAGAAAGAGAGAGAGAGAGTGGGAGGGAGAGGGAGAGAGAATCTGAAACAGACTCTACCAAGAGCTGGGTTGTCTTGATCCCACAACCGGAAGATCACCAGCCTCATAAGCCAAAACCAAGAGTGGGCTGCCTAACCCACTAAACTACCCAGCCTCCCCTGTATATTCCTTTTTTAGAGATTATATTTTGTATATTCATTTTCTTCACAGTTATTTATTTAGAAATTAGCTCTAAATTGTACTGACTTTATTTATCATGAACTGACCTATGTTTTTTAGGTTGTCAATTATGTATCACCTAATACAGGCTCTCGTTTCTAAATATGAGTAATTGCTGATTTTTAGATGTGGTTGCTCATGGTTGAGCCTCATGTTACTGGAACTAAATGGTGGTATTAAACTATTTCCTAAGAAATGAATTATTTTGGAAATCAAATCAAAATATTCAATGTTTAAATGAATAATAAAACATTTAAAAACCAGTTTATGGATAAAAATAACTTAATATAAATAAAAATATCAAGTTATCTAATTATAAATATTGAATAGATGTCAGATTTTCCCAGAAGGAAAACCTAATACAGGTAACATGCATTTGATATGTTTACTCCCTCTGAGAACTAGAGAAAAAAAATCCCAATAAAATCATTCTTTGTTATATCTGTGTGCTGATAAACCATATGTACGAAAGAAGCTATAGTGATAAAACACCAATGCTATTTTCATTTTCCAAATTTTGATTGTTTGGACTGTCCTATTAAGGACTTAGAGTAAGTTTTCTACAGTAATAAATATAAGCATAATGAGCAAAACTTTCTACCTTGAACAAATCTTAACAACACCTTGGCAACTTGTAAACTTCCAACATATGGTTCATTTACATGAAGAGCATCTTGGCAGAAAGTTTTTAAATATCTAAGCCTCAAAGATGAGAAGACAAACATCCTGGCCCACAAGGTGATTAATACCATTGTAGACAACCATGATTGATTGCCCAGAACACGTTCTTCTGTCAAATTTCTCCTGGTAAAAGCTCAGTGCAAATGAAACTTTTTTTTAGTCATTTTGAATATTTTAACAGCTTCATTTCCTTAGGTAAAATGATTAGTGCATTATAATTAGCATATATCCTTGGGTTGACTATCATGAAAGTAAAGTTGGTACACACTTGCAGAATGTAAACTACTATAATTTACTCCTGTTTTGTTTCCTTTATTTAGTACTTTACAGAGATGTATTCTTATGTCAAAATGTAGAAGAAGATGTAAAAGCTAGCAAATACACAGATCCACCTATATAAATCTTTAAAAAAGTATATATTCTAATTAAAAAATTTTTCTGAATTATGGTTTGAAATTACTAACTTTTTTGACAAATAAATTCCTGATTTCTATATGATACAGTATTTTAACTTTTGCCATACTTCAAACTTCTGAACAACACTAATTATATATTTGCCTATGGCATTGAATATATCAGACCTTTCAGTTATATCTGCAACAGTGAATTTGTTACGATTTAATACTAAAATCACCGGGGCACCTGGGTGGCTCAGTTGGTTAAACACCTGCTTTCAGCTCAGGTCATGATCCCAGGGTACTGAGATGGAGCCCAACACTGGGCTCCCTGCTCAGTGTGGAGTCTGCTTCCCCTTCTTTCTCTGCCCTTCCCCCTCCATTTTTGTTCTCTCTCAAACAAATAAATAAAATCTTTAAAAAAATAGTACTAAAATAACAGAAATAATTGTTTTGAAATATCTGCTAACAATATTTTCTGTTGTTTTTTTTTTTTTTTCAAAAATGTCAACCAGCTCTCAAATTATTTACCCTGTTTTTGGGGTTTTGTAAAATATTTTATTTATTTATTCATGGAGACACACACAGAGAGAGGCAGAAACACAGACAGAGGGAGAAGCAGGCTCCATGCAGGGAGCCCGATGTGGGACTTGATCCCCGGACCCAGGATCATGCCCTGAGCGAAACGCAGATGCTCACCCACTGCGCCACCCAGGTGCCCTACCTTGTTCTTCATATCAATTGATATCAATATCTATCTATCTCAAATATATAAAGACTAATTTCAAGCATGTAAGAATGGATTTATTTAATCTTTACAAAGTAATATATATATATGTTCATATTACATATATGTATATATAGTGCCAGCATAAATCACCCCATAATATAACTTCATCATGTAAGATGTTTGCTAGAAGATGAAGAGAGAATTAATATTAAATCACTTTTGAATCCTTGATTCTCTAATATACTGGTAGTAGAAGTATAGTCATGTAAATGGAAAAAAATATAGTGTGACTTGCGTGGCTTTGTGTAAAAGATAAGCTGCTGTAACAACCACAAAATAAACCCATATACACAAGCTTAAACCAGATTCATCTATTTCTCTCTCTTATATTATTTCAGAGGCAAGGAATCAAAGAAGACAGAGAAGTGTTTTCCTCAGTATAGAGGTTCTATCTCTGATTCCCAGATAGCTCCAGTTGCCACTATTTCCAATATCAGAGGTTGTAGAGAATAACAAGCAGTACAAGAATAATATATAAATATCTAGTTGTGACTCAAGTTCACAGAGAAGCCCAAAATCCATTTAGAATTTCCTTTGGAAGTTTATGTGAAGTAAAAGTTGTTCATTTGTAGGGTAGAACTCTAAGAAACCCAGCCAAAGGTGGACTTAGGGGGCTTAAGAGCAGAATAGATATTTTTACAGCTACACAATACAGCTGATGCAGTAGATGAATGTCAAGGTCTTCAAAACTAGAAAGACATTTATGAACAAACCAGACTTTTCTCTGAAATCCCAGAAGCTCCATATTGTGTGTGGAATAACCACTAATGGGGTAAAGACAAAAATGACAATACCAGCCCTAGCAAATCTAAGCAAAACTAGACAGTGTCAAACTGATCCATCTATAATTTTTCTGCCTGCCAGAAAAAAAAAAAAAAAAGAGGAAGAAACACACAAGCAAATTTAATTGTCCGTGGAGAATATAATGTTATCCAGCTTCAACACAAATTTTATATATGCAGATTCAATCAAATTTACAAGGCTTATTAAAATACATGACCAAATAATCAAAAATAAAAATTAAGCACAATAGAAACTAAATATAACTAAAGTTGGCTCAGATACTAGTGTAATTAGACATATACTTTGAAATAACTATAACAATATGATCAAAAAAGGAGGAAGGAGTGACAACTTTTATTTCAGTAGATCAGTTATCACATTTATATCTATTGTTATATCAGACCTTTTTAGTGTTGATTTTGTAATTATGTTTATTTAATTTTATAATTGCACACGTAATTTTGATATTTAGTAATCATGGTATTTCCTTTTTTTTTTTTATCTTTTACAGTATTCTGCATGAATGCTTTTATGTTTTAATTTTGATCAATTTGTCCCTTCTGGTATATAGGTATTCTGATACTTTGCTTTGTAAATGTATATATTCCTTTTAATCTCTATTTATTTGCTTTCCAACTTGAGAGAGCTTATTTCTGGCTCCTTGCTGGAAATTTTTAGAGATGTTAGTGCTGACATTTCCATTTATCTTCTCACTAAACTCTCAACTTGTGTTAATGTGATTACAATTTTAATGTCTTTATATTTAATATATTTATTCTGTTTAGTTTTATTTCTGTACAAAAATAGATTCAGTTCCCATCAAAAGAGCTTTCAATACTCAGTTACACAGCTCCTGAATTATTTATTTTTATTCATTATGTATTTGGTTGTATTTAAAAGCCACATATATTTTTTAAGAAAGTTTCATGTATGTTAAACTCCTTGAATCATTGTAAGATTAGGTAATCTTTATAGTCCCTTAACATAAGAAGAAAAATGTCATCCAACTCAACTCACAGCTAGAGCAAAATCTGGATATTAGAAGCTGGTCCAAATGCTCTATAAAGAATGGCTTGAGACAAGTGTTTCTGAGGAGGTTGTGAACCTTTAGTGCATACTATAAGCCTGTTTCGTGTATTGCAATCCAGTTGGTCCTGGAGATGGATTAAAAGAGCTGTGTATACATGCCTATAATAATTTTGCATTACTAGGCCTATCTGGGAGCCTGATCATGTCAGTCAGTAAGGAAATATTTTCACACTGTCTTGAATAAACCTGTCGTAGGCCATATATATTTTTTCATACTGCTTGGCTCAAAGTTTCAGTAGCTTCTTTCCAACATTGTCAATAAATTTTACATTGTAAATAACATTCATTAGAATCAATTTATAGGGGGATCCCTGGGTGGCTCAGCGGTTTAGCGCCAGCCTTCCACCCAGGGCGTGATCCTGGAGTCCTGGGATTGAGTCCCACATCAAGCTCCCTGCATGGAGCCTGCTTCTCCTTCTGCCTGTGTCTCTGCCTCTCTCTCTCTGTGTCTCATTAATAAATACAAAATAAAATCTTAAAAAAGAATCAATTTATAATTTAAAAAAGAGCTGTATATAACTAGAAATACAGTGATCTTATCCTTTTCATTGAATTTGAATTAAATAGAAAAACAAAATATTTTATTTCATCAAAGGTAGTAAAAAATAATTACTGTCAGTTGTTAAAGATCTAGAAAAATAAACACTTCTGATAGTCTTTGTCAGTCGTTGTGCCTGTGAGATGTGACAGGGGTAAAAAAAAATAATAATAATCCAAAACAAATGACAGAGCACGTAGTCTTAACTTATAGTACAGAATAGGATTCCATGAAATAATTTCATTTAAAAAGAATATTTGGACACTAAGACTTCCATGGGACTAGTGCCCCTTGTTTCATCGGGTTCAGGAATAGTTATGGCCCCCAAATGTCTAAAAAATTCTAAAAAAAAAATCCCTCTCTAGAATTCCATTTGTGTAATATGAGTATATATTAACTTCTGCTGTTTCTGAGATGAAGTGAGTGCAATCCATTTATATTACAAAAACAACTGGGGCAGTAGTGGAATACTTAGAAGACTGATTCTGAAGTGTTGTGCTAAACTTTCTACAAACTCAGATATGTAATTATGAGCAGCTAAAGCCTCTAGCAAGAAGTCAGGCATAACCATGTTGTGCTTTTCTCGTTCTCACTTAATGGATCACTGAATGTGATAACAGGGTGCCCAGTGCAGTGCTAATTGGGTGTGATGTTCACAGTGGTGCATTGACTTCTTGGGGAAAAGGTGTGTAATAAAGGTGTCTGCTTTAGACGTGAGACTTTCTGCTCAGGAAGACATGTGATTTTGGAGCCCTTTCTTTTCTAATGTAATAAATGTTTGATTTTTATCTTACATGTGTATGTCTGGTACCTGGAATTGTTTGATAAACTTTCCTCTTCTACTTTTCTATTTTGTCCCTTAATTTATGTAATGCTTTTATTAAAACCAAAACAGAAATAAGGACAAGGACATCTCTGCCAATTCCTTTTGGAAAAAAATTATTATCCTTTAAATTGCTTCTAGAAGGCCTCACTGAACAGGGACGTAGGTTCATGAATGACTGATTAATATGGAAGCTGGTACTCTGGAGAACATATTGTAATACCAAGTAGATCAGAAAGTGTGTGCTGAATTATTGTTATGGTAATTACCCTCCACTGAATTTATCTTGGTGCTAAAAAGTAATAATAAAGATCTTAAATAGGTAGAATAATTACACTTAACTGTTGTAATTAATAAATTAATTGTAGAAAATGTTTCATATCAGAAATGAATTATAATGACTGAAATTTAAAACCTCTGTGCTAACACTTTCTACAAAGTTTTAAGAAATTGCATTTAAATTATTAAAAGGAATATTTTAATGGCTTGACATTTTATATATGTTAACTTTGATTCTTCTAACCATGCAGTTTTAGGATGTAATCCATGTCTTCATATTATAAGGATGTGCAAAAAAAAAAAATACACTTTTAGGACCAGTTACCCTCATTCACAGGGGCAATTGTGATTTACTGTGTGTTCCTAGCCAGGCGCGTGCACACACACACACACACACACACACACATCAATGAAAGTACATGCACAGACTACACTATATATGCTACATAAAACCACTTTCATAGATAGATTTGATTACTTACCACTACAGGTTATAAAAACTTCATGAAGATTGCTCTAACTATAACTTAATACTAATCTGTATGCTTATTATCCAAAATTCTATGGTAATTTTGGATAGAATTCATAAACTATTTAAGAAGACATTATAGTCAATTGCTTTTGACTCAAAAATGTATTTAAGAATATTTTAAATTATTTTAATATAACTTGCTTTAAACATTCATCTGTACATATTTCCTAAAATTTCACCACATTCTGTGAGAATTTGAGCTAAACAACTGCTAAGAAGGCTATGAGATATATAGTAAGTGCTACACTGGTGAGGAATGAGAAGGTTCTGTTCTGCATCTGTCATTAGATTTCTCAGAATCATCATTGTGTTTCTGTAAAATCTATCAAAATGCATAGTGCACAAATTTTTTATTATGTTATAGTAAAACAAATATAATAATTTGTGAACAGATATTTTAAAATATTAAAGGATATCAAAAAGTGTATCAAAAATTTAAGCAACATTATCATGTTATTATAATCACACATTTCTAAATTTAACATGCGAAACAGGTACCATTTCAGAAACCATGGAAAAGAGCATATATTGAAGAAAACCCAAGTACTGCTTCAGTGTAATTCTATTTTTTATTTTATTATTTATTTATTTATTTTTAAAATATTTTATTTGACAGAGAGAGCAAGCATAAACCAGGAGAATAACTTAAGAGGGAGAGGGGACTGAGCGGGGAGTCCAATGCAGGGCTCAATCTCTGGACTCTGGGATCATGTCCTGAAGCAGAAGGCAGACGCTTAACCAACTGAGCCACTCAGGCACCCCTTCAGCGTAATTTTAATCCAGTAAATAATGACCCCATTATTTATTTCCATGGTTGAACAGAGTGTCTAGATTATTTAAACAACTTTTGTCTCTTCTTCCCTTTCTCCTTCCTTCTTTCTTTTTCCTATTATGTTTGTCCTTTCATTCACTTTTTTCCTGCCAATTTCAATTCCAACACTATGATGTGTTCTATTGTTCGTTGTTGAAATCTGACAAGTTTATGTATGAGAGAATAATGAATGCTGAACTGAAAATGGAAATATGCTAAATACCAACTGAATTTCCATTTAAAATAATGCCCTTCCCCTTGCCTTTAAGAAAGACAACATTCAGGGGACCTGGGTGGCTCAGTGGCTGAGTACCTTCCTTTGACTCAAGTTGTGATCCTGGGGTCTTGAAATTGACTCCCACATCAGTATCGCTACAGGGACTGCTTCTTCTTCTGCCCATATCTCTGCCTCTCTTTCTGTGTCTCTCATAAATATAAAGATAAAATCTTAAAAAAAAAGAAAGAAAAACAACTTTCTTTTCTTGGTGATGTATTTTTTCAATTAGACATGAAAATGAACGTAAAATTGAGAAAAAGCTTAGAGTGAAGAGCATAAAATGGATATAATTAGTGGATCTTCATTTAACACAATTTCAGGTATCTTATTTACTCATTTAGATTCCTAAAATGGATGGGCACTAAAAAATCCAGTATTAAAGGAAGGAAATTAACCCTATTTGAGAAGATTTCATTTGATATTAATCTAATTGTTTATTTCATAACAGGCATGAATTAATATCACTCTATTCATGGTCTTCCCTCTCTCGTGTACATAGCATATAGTGGCAATGGATGCTAAACAAAGACAGACTTAAGCACCTTCATCTGTGCTTTAGGTATAGAGACCAACTATCTTGATCATTAAGCTATTTCTTTAAAAAATACATTTGGCATGGCTAAATTCAAGAGCATGCACTATTTGCTTTCCGTTTTATTAAAAATATTGCTGGACAAATAGCCAAACTTTCTCACTTTTGTTTGTATTGAGTAAATTGTGAAGATTCCAGATTCACACTAAAGCAAATGCTGATGGTGGTGGGTCAACTTCACATACATTTCTCCAGGGCTAATTTTACTGTTTGTGCTTCTCCATTCTGAACACAAAAAGTTTATCGTCATCTAAACATACTTTTCTAACTCACGCTAAAGCTCTCATCCATTACCTTCCTGAGTTTATAATAGCTGTTTTAACCAAAGACATTTGGAAATTATTTCCTGTCTACTTTTAACTGATCTTTTTGCTCCAAATTTCAAATAAGGCACAGTATACTCCATTTGGAAGCCAACAAAAGTGAAGCATCATATTTTTAAAGATACTTTATATAGGCAAATTTTGTCAGATAACATTAAAATAGAGAGGGCCATTTATAGTGATCCTGATGTTTGACAATTGACAAAGTTGCCTGATTTGTCTAGTGGCTTTAAATAGAAGATGCTACTTTCCTGAATGCATACACACCCAAAGAAATGAAGACACCTGGGGAGACAGAATAGTATAGTTATAATTGTAAGCAATCTAGAAAATTATCAGTCTGACATTTCTTCTCATTCCATTCCAGAATGTACTATAATTGGAAATAGAATCCTAAGACATCCTTTGACTGTTTGCCAATGAAAGATTTATGTAATTTGATCATTTCAACTTCAGTGCCTAGTAATACGGGTGGGAGTGGGGGGTGATACTTTCAGCCTTTGTTTAATTTTGTCATAACAGAATTTTATCTTATCCTCCTACTTAGAATCTTAACTTCAAAGGAAAGTGGAGTTTTCAATATGATAGTTTAAATTCAGAGAAATGGCTTGGGACATGTTCACTTGGAAATGAGGCACTGTGCTTTCAAAGACACAGTGTGTCTGCTCTTTGTTCAATCTTTCACTTTCTCTTACCTACTATTGAAGAATGAGCTGACCACAGATACCTTTCTGGCAGTCTCTTGAAATTCTTTCTCCTGTATGACTAGCTAGATGATGATAAAATCGTCAGAAATTATTTGTTGTAATTGAAATCCAAACAATACTCGCTTCAGCTAAAAAATTAACTATTGGTTTATGTAACCAAAAAGTTTAGATACAACTTTAGATACAACTTTAGATACAACTTTAAAGTCCCAGTGATGTTCTAAGAGTCTTCATAGATACATTGCCTCTTTCTTTCCTAGATTGACAGCCTCCATTTGGTTAATCAGCCCATCAGAAAGAGACTTTTCTAAAATCTGTGGTGAAAGGTCTCTGGTTAAATGCTGGCCCAGCTTTGGTTCATTTCTAAAACACTTAGACCGGGCGTTGGGCTGCTGTGGTTGACCATGCCTAGAAAGGTTGTTCACCATTTCACTAGAGGTCATACAGAGCAGCTTCAGCCATATCCTATGTAAAATGATGTACAAATGAATGAGGAGTTAAGCATCCAATTGTACCACTTAAATATTTCTGTGTAATAAAGCACTTGAGTGACTAGTATCATAAAACACAAATATTTATTATTTCTTATAAGGCAATGGATATTTAGGTGATTCTGTTGATCTCAGCTGGATTCAGCGGGTCTTAACTATGCTTATTCTTATGTCTGCACTTATCTGTTGGATTGAGTGGAGCTGGGTCATACAAAATGGCCTTAGGCATTAGGACTTGGCTCTGTTCCATGTCATATCTTATCTTCCAACAGTCTGAATTGGTTCTCATGGCAGAGGCAGGGATTTAAAGTTTGAGACTGGGAAACACACAAGACTCTTGAGATCTATGTTCAGAATTGACTTGTCAGATCTATTGCATTCTTGTGTTAGCCAGGTCTGTCTACATTCAAGGTTGAAGATTTTTTTTCTTTTGATAGGAGGAGCTTCAAAGTCACAGTGCAAAGGTCATGGATGGAGGTGTTGCTGGAGAAATGGGAACATTAGTGTAAGTAATCTTAAATATCAATAAAAAGAGAAAATAGCTAATGCTAGGCAGGCAATTTAGCAAAGTTTAAAAGCATCTTTATTTTGTCTTCATTTTTGGATTGTAGCTTTAGTGCTTAAAGACCGTGCCTGAGCCTTTGGTCTAAAGCTCATGTCCAACCCAGCTTTATGAAGCCTCACACTAAATTCTTCCTACAAAAATAATAACACCTCAAAGATAAAACAGCATCTCATTTCTCATTTGTTTTCTTTTTCTTGCCTGTAGCTCCCGCAAGACCCCACTAGAAGTATGTATTTGTCAGAGAAGACATGGGCATTCCTCTGTCACAGACCATTAAAAATCAAAACCCAAGTTTAATTTCTAACATTGGTTGAAATATGAATCCCTGACACTGTTGAGATGCTATAATTTATCTGAGGCTTTTTTAAGAAAGTGGCTCTTTTAATCCTCAAATAACTCAGTAAATTGTGAATTTATTTTTGATATCTCTTTTTTCAACCCAGAAATGAATCTTCCTAATTAGCAATCTAAGCAAATTGTGCAATACTTTGTGGAGGGTCAGTTTACCAACACTTTGATATTGCATAGAGTGCGTAACCTTAAGGAAGAATAAAAACAATGGTATTGAAGTGAAAAAGTCTAAAGAAGTTTTTCTCTCCATGACTTAAAATAGAGTTCATATTAGCAGTATCTAGGATAAGTGAGATCTAAAGGGCATGTGTTTTAAATTCATGAAATTTCCTTCCAGCATTGTTGCTAACATGATTATAAATTAGGGCACTGATATTTACCAATAAGTTCATTTGTTCATATTTTATTATGTTCACATGTTCATATATTTTCTTTTTACATTTTTTAAGAGAGACATAGGGGTGGGAGGGGCAGATGGGGAGAGAGAATCTCAAGCAGGCTCCACACCCAGTGTGGAGTCTGACCTGGGGCTCCATCTCACAATCTTGACCTGAACTGAAATTCAGAGTCTGATGCTTAACTGATTGAGCCACCCAGGTGTTCATATATTTCCAATGGTCTGGAAATGTGATGCAGTTAAGACTCTTATTAATGTAGAAGATAATTCTTAAATAATATTAATTCAGAAAATAGAACTTACTTCAATACATCAGTGTATTATTTCTTTGAACAGAATAAATAGTGTCATATTTAACTATATAAGAACAGAGGAAGCACTGATATCGGTGTAGTGACGAGTGGGTTTTACTTTTTAGTATTATGCATTTTTTTTACTACTTTAAAAGGATATTAAGAAAATTCATTAATGAGTTCATTAGAAGAGGATAATATCTTGAAGGCCATGATATTGGTAATTATGACTTCTGCTTCAACTCTTTCTCTGGAGTAACATATTTGATTTGTGTGCATATCAAGAAGTGCAAAAGAAAATGCTTAATAACTTTGATTCCTAAATGCTTTGCTTTGTATGTTTAATCCAACAAATAAATTACTATTTGTAATAACTTCATTGAACTTAACATCCCAACTGAATGTGTTAATGACATTTTCCCCAATAAAGAAGACAGTAATTAGTAAAATTTAGGAAAGAAATGCCGTTGGAGGAAACCTTGTGTTTTTCCTTATTTGATATTATAATATAATTCAAATGGACCACCATTTTCTTTACCAAGTGCTAACAAGTAAAAATGGACTTCCTGGATGATTGTCCATTACTAGCGTGCTAGCTGGTGTGCAAAAGAGATGACCTAAACCTCTCCTTGGACAAAGAGGAACTCTTATTCTAGCAGCAAAGAGTACCACAAGTAAGCCATTTTATAGTGGCTTTATTTCACTCTCTATTTATATTATTCCATAAACTAGAGGAGTAATTTACTTTGTGGAATAAATTTGCTCTCCCAAATATTCAGATCCATAAATTTATTAAATTATATTTACATATTTCTACTGAGGCATACCTTCTCTCCAAAAATTAAAAATAAATTACTTAATTCATGAAGCCCAGAATGTAATACAGAGTAATTGAAACGGAAAAAAAAAAAAAACACAAGAAAGACAGATTTAAAGATTTAAATAATGATGAGATTGAAAAGTTACTAATGATTTCTTATGTAATTTATTTCTTCTCTGCATGTATGTATTTTATTTTATATTCTGAGTAATTTCGTATCCTGAAAATATTCTTTTAAATTTTCTTAAGTAAAAAAAAAAAAAAAAAAAAAAAATTTCTTAAGTATATCTGGTAATTCAGACATCATTGTGACTTTTCTGAATACTTTCTGATATGGAAAAGATATGCAAAATTCTACTGGAAAGAAAAAATGTTTTATATCCATTTTTCTGGATAGTTCAGGTAAACATATTTGCTTTTATTTTTGATGGGGAAACTTTTATTAATTGCATAGACTCCAATTCTCCCTTTGATATGTCTTATGTAGATGGAACCTAAAAACATTACATGTAAGGCTGAAATTACTATTTCATGATAAAAAAATAAAAATTTAAAAAATTTTAAAAACCTAGAGTAATAGATTCACTCTTTGCAGCCACTAAATTACTACTAAATATGCTTGATAAGAAGTATACTGAACTACCTCAGTTTTCTGCACTCTTGTTCATCTAGGTGATTAACAAGTTGGCATCAGCTCAATCCTTTGCCGACTCATTATCATATAACACCCCATACGGTATTTAGGGGTATAGGGACTTTCATGTTTTTAGTTTTGATTAAAATCTGAAAATGTGTCATGCAATATTTCTATTTGGAATAAGAAAAAGTTTGAGCTCTTTCTGGCCAGAAAAAATATGTTAATTGCTTCTAAAGGCCTCTTTTGGATGTTTATTGGCTGGTTTATTTAAAACGATTTATTACAAGAAACCATCAGGATGCTTTATTTTAAGTTGAGTTGAAGTTAATTTTGTTTTAAAGCCAACTTAGTGTCCTTAAATATTGATAAAGTCAATATTGAAATAATAAAATGAAATGTGTTTATCATTTCTCAGGCAAGTTTAAACAAAGTGGAACGTTTTAATTGTATCTTATTTTACCATTAAGGTGATCAGGCTTTCTCATCATATATAGACATAATGTTATGTTCACTCTTTGAATAATAAAAAGAAAAAGATCTCAAAGATGGAGGAAGGTGAAGAGGAGGAGGATGAGGCTAAAGAGGACAGTGGGAAGTAGGAAGAGTAGAAATAAAGAACAGATATAAGGAATTAAGATGATTGAAAAGACATCACTTACCTATCAGTACATTTAACATTAAATCTACACAACATGGCATTAAGTTAACACTGAGAATTAGAATTGTTTTAGTATAGAAGATTATTCAAGATTCACATTCCAATGAGCTATTTTGATATCTGAGATTTTCCACTTTGTGTTTTCTTTTTAAACCAGTGAATATTTACTTCACCTTGTGTACACAGATTCAGCCTTAGTAATTCACAGTTTATAAATGTGTGTGCAATGGAAATGGAAAGGCTAGTCTATTATTAAGCTAACTTATCTTCAACACTATGTCCCACAGCTCAATTTGGCTGTATTATTTTTAAATGAGTTTCATAGTTTTTTCCCTTCACTTGTCATAAGTGAAACATAAAGTTATGCTATATGTCACTAGAGAGATAACATGATATCAATTTTTGTAGCACCTGTATAAAATATTATATTTATAAAAATACTGTGTGCAGGTGGGAAGATAATATATACATATATATGTACAATTATATTGATATGTGGATATTTTTATTATTTGTGTGAAAGATCATTCTGACATTTGTGATAAGGGTCAAAAAAATTGAAACACCAATTCACTGAGATTACTTCACATTTACAGATATAGTTCAGTCCTATGCAGCTTTTCATTTTACAAAATGATAAAGACAAAATGATAAAGACATGATGTGCAGACTTAATCTGGAATTAAGCCGGATCATTTTGCAAGATAAGAAAGATAACTTGTATCCTTAAAAAATTACCAATATTCATTTTCTCCCGTATTTTCACAATTTTATGATGTCTCACATGGTTCAGATTGTCTGGAGAAAGCTTCCACCAAAGTATAATTTATCCAGATGTAAAGGTTTTATTTTTTCTTATTTTTGAGCCCTTGAAGTACTATATCTGAAGTCTATTTTTGCCAAGTGTAGCAAAACATGCAGCTCATTATGTTACCCAGAGCAAAGCAAACTGCAATTACAACAGATTGAACAACAAAAAGATATTATCTACAGAAATTTTATTTATTAGTAGTTCTTTCCATTAAATGTCTAGTTTGTGCATTGCCATACCCTTGACTCTCATCAAAAACAATTATGAGCATCCATTCCACCATGACACTACAGAACCTAGGGAATTAGGATCAAGCTTTTCAACTCATTCATGCTGTGCAATAATTCACTCTTTACATTATAATTGCATAGGATATTGGAAAATGTGTGGCTAAATCTAACCTGAATCAGAAGTGGACCATAAAATTGATTTTTAAGTAGTATAAATTTAGATTCTTATACGTAGATTTTTAAGAATGGTTTAACTGACATTTCTGAAAATCTAAAATTGTTGCTCATGAATTTAGAATATTTCACAAAAAATATGTGAAAAGTTGTATCAAAATATATGAAATTTGAAAAAAAAAGAAATTTGAATTGTTAGTATACATCTGGGGCATGTACCAAATGTTAACCTTTACATAGAGCTTCTGATAAAGTTTGTTATGATCTGAGCGTTGGATTCTCCTACAGTATGATGTATAACATAAAATCTGCACAACTAAAAAGAATATGTGGCACACTATTATTATCAGGGATTTGGCAGATGATTTCCTTTTTTTTTTTAAGATTTTATTTATTTACTTGAGAGAGAGTGAGCGAGAGAAGGAGCAAGTGGAAGGGCAAAAGGAGAAGGAGAAGGAGAAACAGACTTCCTGCTCAGCAGGGAGCCGGATATGGAGCTTGATCTTGGGACTCCTGATGGTGACCTGAGCTGAAGCCAGATGCTTAACCAACCGAGCCACCTAGGCACCCCTGGCAAATGATTTCTATTAGGATATGGATTATACCTATCTTAAAGAGAAGTAGAATCTCTGTATACTGACTACTGCTCATAGTTTTCCACCTAGTTTTCTGCTTTCCCCAAAGTAGTTGTTAATGCAAACTTATGTCTGGATACTTGCATTACATACACATTATTTCTGCAAATGAAATAAGCTCACTCCTTTGCTGATCAAGAAGGCCTTAAAGTTCCCTGCACTTTGACTAAACTTAAGCCAAACTTCTTTCTAACTATAGGTCCCAAACCCCCTTTTGTTTGGAGCATTTTACTTTAGAAGACTTACAATTATGGATTCTTTTTTGCTTCTTGGGGAAGCAAATCTTATATAACCCAGTAATTCCTCTGTCAATTTCCTGGGAGCCATCTCTTTGAAATACAAATATTGAAAGAGATATTGCCTCTACCTCTGATTCTTTGTGGGAGGGGAGGAGCCTAACTTCAGTAAATTACAATTAGCAAGCACAGATGGGCTAATCACATTGGCCACCTTTCCTCTGATATTGTCCAGTACTCTTCATTGGTTCACACCAGCATGTAAAAATCCTCCTGCCCTTTGCTTCAATGGAGTTGGGTTTAATCTCTCTCCCCTACTGCAGTAGGAGTCAAGACTACTTGACTCCTATTGAATAGTCTTGAATAAAATTTTCCTTGCCATTTTTAACAAGTGTTGAGTACAATTTTTTCTTTTCTGATTCTTTGAATTCTTAATCTACATATTTCATGTACTAGATCTGAAGTCTATTTTTGCCAAGTGTAGCAAAACGTGCAGCTCATTATGTTATCCAGACCAAAGCAAACTGCAATTACAACAGATTGAACAACAAAAAGATATTATCTACAGAAATTTATTTATCATAAAAGAGTTATTTTAAGCCATTAAGTTGTAGGGGTGTTTTATTAAACAACAATAGTAGCTGGAAAAATCTGCAAAAATTACCAATGTAGCCTTTATTTGAAATACAATATAAATCCAAACCATGGGAAACAATAGTTTCAATGCAAGTAATTAGAAAAAGAGTAAGACTGAAAATTTTAAATTGACCTTATTTACATTATAGCATCATCATTTTCCCCATTAACCTTTAACTACAGAAACCTAGCATCATTCATTCCAAGGAATTTCTTTGCTTTCTTTTGGTCAGCCATTGGACTGATGATTACTGATAGAGACGTTCCTACCCAAGATCAGAACTACCCGAATCTTCTATCACAACTATGAATAGGAATGACTGTTAATTAGTTGCTACTTAATCCCCCTGGAACCCCGGTCATAAGGTCATAATCTCACTTTCTCAGTTAGAATTTCAAAATCCTCCACTCTCCAAATTTTCCCTTTTCAATTTTCTTCTACTTCTCAGAGTACATAGAAGCCATAAAACCACCATAGTGTGTATTCATCTGTTACTTCATTTCTCTAGTTGCAGTGAAAGAGATGTCATTCCTCCTGTTAGGCCAGTTCCTTTAGTTAACCTCTAAATTTCAACTCCTTCCACTTTCTCAGTGGGAGCTGAAACTGTAACAGGGAGACAATCTATAACAGACTCCAAGGGATCTATGGACACGGTGTCACTAAATATAATGGATTTTTTCCCTCTCATATTGCTTAACTTCTCATCCACCTTTGAGAGTGTATCTCTGACATCTCAGACTTTACGTGTTTGGCTACTTCTGTTCACTCTAAGACTCCTACTTTGCCATGATATTTACTCTATCCACCCTCATGGCTTTAGTTACCAATTGTGTACCTATGTCCCCTAAAGTTACATGTTCAGAAAGACCTCTGTTCAAAATATCAGAAATCTATAACCAATTGTCTACAAATGCCTTTTGATGTCTTAAAGGTAAGTGAAAAGCTGAAGAAAGAGAAGCTTCTAGCACTAGCAAAGAAATGATTAGAAAACAAAGAGAAAAGAAGAGAAAGCATTGAAATGATATACATGACCTGTTAGGATAGAAGTTCCCTGAAAGAGAATGAACCGCAGTGCCAAACCTATAAAGGGAAAAAAGTAAAAGTAATATATAATATGTCTCTTCAAGGGACAAGTTGGGAATGATAGAAAAGAAGAATGGAGGTCAATTCTCAGAAAGTATTACTTGGGGATGTAGATCTAGGACATCTGTGGTGCTATTAAAAACTGAAAGGATGATAGGGGGATCATCTGGAGTAGGAAAAACGATAAAAATAGGTTGTTTTATGAAATGTTATAATATTACACTTATTAACTAGAAGATCTTATACTAACTTTTGTAATATATTAACTCATGAATTCTAACACAGTTCTATTAAGTAGTAGCTCTTAATTGTCCTCATGTTCTTTTTTTTTTTTTTTTCCAGGATTGACTGATTGATTGATTGATTGATTTAAGAGAGGGAGAGCTCCTGAGAGCTCCTGCACCTGAGCAGGAGGAGGGGTAGAGGGAAAGGGAAACAAAGAATCTTAAGCAGACTAGTGCTGAGCATGAAGCCTGATGCAGGGCTTGATCTTACAACCCTGAGAGCATGACCTGAAGAGATGGAGGCTCCGACTGAGCCACCCAAGTATCCCGTTCTCATCTTATAGTAAAGAATTGGTGAAGAGGTGCTACACTGTTTCCACATTGATGAAAGTAATAAAAACTAAAGCTAAGATTTAAACCCAGACATTCTGACTCCAGATCCCATGGTACATTGTATATTTAACGTTAAAGCCGTATAATTAAAACCGTTTTAGAACTCTGGGCATATCCCATGTGCATACCACTTCAATATAAAGAAATAAGGGGGGTTAAGTGAGATCAAATAAAAAATCAAAACAAGGTAAAGCCAGAGGAGTATGGGAAAAAAGGGGGACAAGAGGAGGGAAGAAAGAAAAGTAAACAAGCCAACTCTGTATTTGGAAGATGACATAAACTGTAACTTCCTATTTGTTTTCTCTGAGGCAATTTTCACCTTCTCCTGAAACAACATGCTTTTGCACAAGAAAAAGCTTGAGTTTAGGCTTCAGGCCACTCTTTGTTCAGGCTATTTTGTGTGAATACTGCCTTTGAAAACAAGCTGAACCATCTAAGTCATGCCACTTAGACTCCATGATATTCAGGATGAGGATGAGTGAGAACCCTGATGGAATTCATCCAGCATATCATCTAGCAATAGGAATTTAGTAAGATGGATTTTTTCCCTCTCATATTGCTTAACTTCTCATCCACTGTTTTCTTATCTACCCTGCAAACTATTCTGTACCCAAATTCATTTATTCCCGAACTATCCTTCAGTGACCCCCAGTGACTCAGGCTGTACCAGTAAACTGATCCTCATGCCTTCCCTGTGGCTCTTCCTGTGTTGGAATGCAGGATCCAGTAAGGAGCAAAGAAGTCTTAGAGAATATTTTGGTTCATTTCAAGTATGTGTGCAGCCCAACAAATAAAATTCATCAGGTATGAAATACTCTGAAAAAGACACTGAATAATTTTTGTAATACCTCTGTTTCTTTCACATGGTGGCAAAAGGAAAGGTTATTAACTTGCTCAGGCCAACAGTGTACTATTCAGTAAATCACTCCATAATTGTGTTAAGCTGTATCCAATACTGCTACCTATCAAAGGACAGGTAAATTTCCTTTTTTTTTTTTTTTTTTTTTAAAGTCTGCGATACTTAGCTAACTTCAGAGCCTGATTTATTTAAATCTGATTGAACTGAAGGCTGAGATTTCTTACCTTATTATTCTGTATCCAATTCTGTTTTCTTTAAAAGAAATTAAATGCAAAGAACACCAAAGATAAATAGATAGGGAGACAGAGTAAAGCAACTGTTCTATGATAAATGAAGTAGGTTATTACTAATATGATAAAAGTTAAAAAAATCTTAAAGAGTTCTCTACAGGTGCTAATTTTACTACTTGAGTGAAATTAATAAGACTCTCTATAAAACAGCAGGAGATCCTTAGATTACACAAGTAATCAGCAAGAAAATTTATTGTGGTTTCATGAAGCATAAAATGTTTGTGTAATATATGCAAAAGTGGTACTTTATTCTCTGCAGCGAACAATTCTCTGTCCTTATAATAGAAAAATATTTAATAGTTTGACACCTCTTGAGCCATAGTTTTTAAAAGTTGTTCAAGTGTGATTAATTTGACTCAATACAAAATAACAGTGCAGCAATGCTGACTCATATAAAACTATGGGAGAATTTTATACGTTAAAATAATTACATATGTAAAGGAAAAATGTGAAAGAACATCTGGATTTTTTTCTTTGAGATATAGGCCAAAGTCTAGAACAATTCAGAGTACACAGTTCTGTCTTAGAAAACATGCATATAGTAAGTAAAAAGGAAAAAAATAATCAAAGCTAACTAGAAAATAATTGATCTGAGACCTGAGAAAGAACTGGTACCTAGAATATCATATTTTCAAGGAGGATTAGAGCAGATAATAACTGACTTTAGACTAGAAACTTCCGATTATATATTTTACACTTAATTTAACAAAGTGTTATATTGTACTTTGTTTCATACTGCTGGAAAAAAATAATATATATTTTGAATTAGGATATTTTCCTCCCATATTTTCCTTGTTTCAATGCATTGGTATACATAAGTGTTCCTTGGATTGCATATGCTTAGGGTATGGATGTTTTCAGAGAGGACCCTAAGCAGGCATTGGAATAGTCACACATCCAGTTCAATGCTGAGGAAATACTGCATGGTGATTTTTGTGATGAGGTCCTCTTCCTTATGAAAACAACCAAAATCCTTTTAGAAAAATTTCAGTGTAAATTGTATACAAGTGAGTATCATCATTGGGAATCCAATCTGGGACTCCTCTTGCAGCTATAGTTTCAAAATAATTTTTAGGAATTCAAAAAATAGAGAATATGGATGAACAAGAAAAAAGCATGGCCATGGCAAAATGCATAAGCATTTTTAAAAATTAAAGTACCCTATGTATGCTGAAAGGAATATATATTGTTGGTAGATACTGCTAAGAACATACTACATGCCAAGCACTTGTCTAAGACATTTTCCTAGTAACTAACATAATTAAAACAATAATAATTGCATGAAGTAATTACAATTACTAGCCCTGTTTTATAGATAAGGAAACGGAAGCACAAAGAAACAGTTCACCCAACCTATTATTTGGTATAGTTAGGATTTCAACCACAGTGTAGTGGCTTTAAACCCCAATCTCTTTTTTTTTTTTAATTTTTTTTAAATTTTTATTTATTTATGATAGTCACAGAGAGAGAGAGAGAGAGAGGCAGAGACGTAGGCAGAGGGAGAAGCAGGCTCCATGCACCGGGAGCCCAATGTGGGATTCAATCCCGGGTCTCCAGGATCGGGCCCTGGGCCAAAGACAGGCGCTAAACCGCTGCGCCACCCAGGGATCCCTAAACCCCAATCTCTTAACCAGTATAATATACTGCCTTTTATACAGCTCAGCAAAAGATATGGATACTGGCTTCATTTAAAATGTGCTTGTGAACCAATTTTGTTCCTGTATCTGTGTGGCTTATTTTGAAATTTCTCATATTCCTCTTTCCTTCCTTACTGCAAAATATCTTGTTTTGTCTCTTCATATTTTTCCAAGGGCCCCACCTGATGCTCAATAAAATGCATTATGTTCCATAGAGCATTTGCTGATCAAAATTGTTAAGTGGTGCTAAAGTTGGATATTTTCAAGTAAACCAGGAAGAGAATCTACAGTGAGAACAGAGATATGAGTCATATAAGAACAAGTCATGACAATGAAATGTATATTTATTCTGTACTGAACTTCAAAATGCTTCTGATGAAGAAGCATGAAATAAAATGAAAAATTGTCCTAATAACCTATCAATCATTTATGATAAAACATCCTTATCTGAGTTAAACTTCTATCTTTTTAATGTACATAATAGTACAGCTAACTAATAAATAATAGTTGACTATTAGATATTCATACATAGATATGCCAAGTCTGTTTTCAGTAATCATGAAAATTTTAGTGCCTAACTTCTTTGTGTAAAGTTGATTTGTTATCATTCATAAATATAGATTTTGAAATTATGAATATTTGCATTTTGGGAGCATTTCACAACATTCATTGATTTGAGACATTAAATGCAATTTTCTACATTTGTTATTTTAATTAAGTGACTAAAAGTATCAATATAAAATAGTTGAAGTTGAATTGAACTAGAGCTAAGCCAAAAAATGATTGAAAAAAATGCAAACTCTAATACAATCCTCTAATCTAAATGCTTTCTCTAAAGTCATTTTTTATTTCTATTTTAGAGACACAGGTTCCAGATCTTTTTATATTCATGAATAACAGTGGATATTTTTCTGTGATCAGACATATTATCTTATAATGATCAAACTTAATCAATGATAGTCATAAGCTTATGATAGCATATATATTTATATATGCTATTTATATGCCATCAGATATATATATATATATATATATATATATATATATATACACACACACACACACATACACACATATATATAGGCTTTCAATACTGAAGTACATAACATCCATCCTTTGTTCAGCCATAATTTAATGACTATTTTCACCTATTTTCTTTCAGTTCAGTTTTCTTTTCAGTTCGTTTTTGGGAGATAGTTTGCTGCTCAGGCTGGACTTTTAATAGTGAATTATATCTGCTTATCAACATGCAATTCCAGACCCACAATTTTATCAGTCCACTTACGAATTATCATACTTGCAACGTACTAACTCTTGTACCAATTCATTTAATCAAAATGGGATACAATTCCCGCATGGTAAGTGAGTATTTTTGCCATAGTTCTCCCTTCTGTCATATGACCCCACTCAAAGGACATATTTCTAGTCAGAAATTAACTTAGAAAAAAAATAGACAAGATTCAAATATTATTAGGAATATCATACAAATGTTATAGTTACTTAGTTAATGTAAATTTTCCTAATCTTTTGCCAAATACTTAACTCTGTGTCTTTCAGGTTCTGAACATTGTCCCTGGCGCAGAAACGCAGAGGTGAAATATGTAAAATCCCTGATCTTACAGTGTTTACACCTTTATAGGGAAGCCAGATTATATATTCATGCACTATAAGATGTAAAGGTGCAGTAGATATTTTAGATTGAGTGGTAAAGGAAGGTTTCTCTGAGGAGATGTCCACTAATCAAAGAACTAAGTGAGGGAGTGGGAAATGTCAGGTACATATCAGCAGGAAAAGAGTTCCTAGCAGGAAAATCAGCAAGGGCACATGCCTTGAAGTGGAAATGAGGACTAGGCTGAGGGAGAGTAGAGCTAAGTGAAAGGGAGTGAGGAGGGAAGTGTTGGAGAAATAAATACATGGGAACCAGATTGCACAGGCCCATTAGCCGTGTCAGACATTTGAATTTGATTTTGAGTGATCAGAATTCATTTGTAAAATATACTGACTGCTTTGTGGACAAATCATTGCATGGGAGCAGTGTAAAAGAGGGAGCACCAGAAGAGAGGTCATTATTATAGTCCAGGTGAAACACTACAGTGGCTTGAACCAGAGGAAGTGAGGAAGTGACAAGAAGTTGTAGGCTATTCAGTTAACCCAAGAGAATGTACTCCTATAAAAGATGTAGAGTATGTTTAAAAGGATTAATCAATAATAAAGCTGAGAAGTTTCACCTGAGCAATCAAGTGAATAGTGGTGACATTTAGTGAGATGGTAAAGAGAGACAAAAGTAGATTTGAAAGGAAAATCAAATGTTCTGTTTTATCTCATTAACTTTGATTTTTTTTTTAAATCTAAATGGAAATGACAAGTAGACAGTTGGATGCCTGAGTTCATTGGTACATTAGGGTCTTGAGATAAAATGTGGGTGTCATCAGCAAAAAAAAATTATCTGAAGATTTGAGACTTGATAAAATTATCCAGGGCACAAATAAATTGAGAAGGAATATATTAAATGTATCTTGCTAAAGGCGGAAAAATAATGAATGTTGCACATCTGAAGAACAGATAGATTTGAGCGGACCGTGAAGATAAATGTGTAAATATAAGATGCCATTAACAAAAAGAGAGAATGTGAGAGGACTAAATGTTTGGAAGACAAAGGTAGAATTTGGGAGTGAACTCATAGATTGTGGGTGTTTTTAATTCTTGCTTTCAATAAACAATAAAACATGAGAGTAGTGTTATCTCAAAGGCCATTAAGAATACAAGGTTATATTAGAACATTTGGAGAGTATCTACAAATTTGGAATTCATCTATGTGGCATGGGTAAATTTCAGAGCATGAATACACTACCAAAGGTGACAAGTAGAATTTTTCTTTTTATTTCTATGTTTTAGATTTTTGTTGTTTTTGCTGTTATGGGGGTTGAGGGGCAACCTCATGGAGATAGTATGACCTTCAGAGTGAATTGTTAAATAACTGAGGCTGTAGTTCTCATAATGTTGTTTAGCATTTACAACTACAAAAGTTCACACCAGGAATAGCCAAAAGGACAAGAAGAAGTAATGTTAAAGCTGATTTAATCTTATATCGTAATGTTCCTAACATCATTTATATGTCTATATTTTAAATAATAAAGTGGGAAAACAAAACAAAAACCTAAACAGAACAAAACAAAAAACTATACAAAGCACAAAACTTTGATATTCTATTGGAAATTTCAATATCTTATATTACCTTTAAAGATATTTCCTTCAACTCACTATTAATAGATACGCTTACATATCTTTTGTTATCATGTGTTGTGCTAAGCTTAATTGCATGATTATCTCTACTATTTTACATAATTTCTAAGTTACTTTGGTGGATTGTCTTTGTGAGAGGAACAGTTCTGAACCTCTGTAGTCACGATGTGGGGAGAGGAAGGAACCTTCCAACTGAAGGGACAATTTTGTAAATAATGAATTGATTTTCTACAATGGTTAAAGATGAGGAGCATTACTTGGACAGGTTAATGCTTGAATTTGTATGTTTTATGTCTCCTGTTAGAGATAGAGTTAAGGTAAGAGTATCAGATGAGAAATATTTATGCATCCATTACCTTTTGGAGGTTTAATGTATTTCCACAGATTAAAAATAGATTTATTTCGCTTGTTGTGATGAGCACTGGGTGTTATGTGTAAGTGATGAATCACTAAATTCTACTTCTGAAACCAATATTACACTATATAAATTTAACTTTAATAAATTTAAATAAATTTAAGTAAAAACATAAACAAATTTAAATAAAAACATAACAAAGAAAGACAAATTTAACTCTATTCCCTCCTCTGTTAATATGCAATATCTTTAAAATGTCATGAACAACTGAGAGAATTTTAACTGTAAGTGTAATGGGCTAAATCACAATGTATTTAAATAATTATTAGCAACTGCTGACACTTTATCTGTCTTGTTTGCTGATGGACAAGCAGTAAGCTATGGTAGTTCCTTGTCTAGGACTCTGTCAGCCATATCAACTGCAGAGTAGTTTATGCTGACATCTTAGTATCAGAATTAAATATTTAAAGGAAGAGAAAGAAGAAGGGGTAATATATGACCAAATTTCATTCATAAAATTGAATTCAAAGGTAACTGTATTAGTTTCATATTGCCACTACAACAAATTACCAAAAATATAGTGGCTTAAAGCAGCACAAATTTATTATATTAAACTTCTAGAGATCTGTAGTCATAATGATACTCAGTATGCCCAAATCAAGGTGCCAGAAGTGGTGTGTTTCTTCTAGAAGCTCTAAGGGAGAATTTATTTCCTTATCTTTTCTAACTCTAGAGGCTACCTGCATTCTTTGGTTCCTAGCAGCTTTACTCCAAAATTCTGCTTCCCTTATTGCATTTTCTGACTCTAACCTTTCTGCTTCCCTCTTATCTAATGACCCTTGTGATTACACTGGACCTACTCAACAAATCCAGCACTCCATTTCAGGTCTCTAACTGAATTATATCTTCAAGGACACTTTTGTTATGTCATGTGACATATTCATAGATTCTGGAAATTAGGACATGGACATTTTTGGGAGAACATTATTCAGCCTACCATAGTGGTCACTAGCCTTAATTTGGAACTTATGACTCTTCTTGAGATGAGAATCATTCCACCCACTACTCTTGATATAAGATTGAAACTTTATACAAACACAAACAAAAGCAAAATCATTCCATAATTTTTAAACTGGATTAAAATACCCTGTGATTATACATTGATCTAGGCAATATGTCATCAAAGCTACTGTTCAGAAATTCTCAGTTAATTTAAATGTATTTCAAAATAGTGTAAAAATATTTCATGATGGCAAATCAATTTGAAAGGTCATGGAAGTTAAAGAGTATTTTCCCAAATGATATCACATACCCAATAATGAATATCACATATTCATTATTTCTTTTATTCTCTTAGAAGCCAGAATCTAGAATATGTATAATCATGAAAAAAAATCCTAGTACATGACAGAGAAAAAGTAATATACTTTTACATAATAAGCAAGTTTACATAATAAAGTTAGAACTTCATCTTCAGATGTCTATGAAATAAGTGACAAGGATATAATAATTTTAATTAAATTTATAATTTATAATAATAATTTAATTAATATAATAATTTTTCCAAAGAAAAATTATTTAAAACTGCCTTTAAAAAATGCAATCTCCTTTAAAACAGAAGCCATTCCAATAAGCCTTTTACATGAGTCATTCTAATAATACAATTGGTGAAAACCATCATTATTCTGGCCCCACCTCCAGACCAGACCCCACCTCAAAAATGAAAATGGAGCAATGCTCCTAAAAAAGTCACAATAGCCTAATTCTGTACTTACTATGGGTTCAAAATTAACTGAGGAAAAGAAAGTGAGGAAGAGGATATGACCATATAGAGATGAGCCACGTTGCAACACAGTTATGTTGTAAAGTTACAAAAAAGGTATCTTATGATTTCTCAGCATTACATCCCTACATAATATTGGAGCAAAGCCTCAAAATGTGTGAAGAAAGTTTATTATTAATATGACTCTTACCATACAGCTGTATTCCTATTTCGAGCATTGAGTAATATTGACCTTAACTGAATTAGTTTATGCTCCACAGTGTTGTGCAGCAGGGCTATCAGATGGTTGAGTCTGATTCTGGGCTTCCTCAAACCTGACAACTGTGGCAGTTGACAAAATGTAGCACTCAGGGATATTTTATAGATCTATGATTGCCTCTGGAGAACTCTGAGTCAATAAAGCCATGAACAGATAGGCATGAATATATTTTTGTCACCAAGAGATGAAATCTTTCTCTGGAATTTCTCATGTTTGCTAAGAGAATATTTCCTCTATTTTCTTAAGGCCAATACTCCAAAATGTCAGGGAAAAGAGCAAATTAAACCCCACTACTGAAAATGAGCATTATATATGCATTTATTTATTTATTTATTTATTTATTTATTTATTATTATTTATTTATTTATTTATTTATTTATAAGATTGCATTTATTTATTCATGATAGACACACAGAGAGAGGCAGAGACATAAGCAAAAGGAGAAGCAGGCTCCCCACAGGGAGACTGATGCAGGACTGGATCCCAGGACCCCAGGATCACGACCTGAGGTAAAGGCAGGCGCTCAACCACTGAGCCACCCTTGTGCTCCTTGTATATGCCTTTAAACTACCCATTGTTCTGTGATGTGAATACATATGCGTCTAGAAAATGGTCTTACAAATCAATATGAGTGAAAAAAATAATAATTTATGGGATTCTTGAATGATTCCTAGCAGGTGGCAGGAGGAGCTTATAACAGAAGTTAGAAGAAATTTTGAATGCTTTTCTGTTTAGAGTAGACAAGGCTATATTATGGGGCAATTTAGAGAACCTTTTGGAAGACAGACTTTGCTGTCTTGCTTGTCATGTATCACTAGACGGTAGGTTACACCTTGCATATCGATGTCACCATAGTTGACGCAGTGTGCTGTGCTATGCTAGAAAAAATAAAGAGCTCAACATCAGACAAGAGACTGGCAGAGCAGTGATGAAAGCAGAGGCTCTTGTTGCTTCCAATTCAAATATCATTATATCTCGGAGTAAATATTATGATTTTTGGTCTCTGACCCCCCCCCAGGGGAATAACTATAATCCACAAGCATTTTGCATTATTTTGCACTGATAAGAGGGACCTTAAAAATGTTAAAATTAAAGATCCACCTTCATATATATGCCTCTCCTGATTCATTTTGTTGTTGTTCCCATTTCTCCCATAGGTCATGTAGGTAGCACTAAGACTAGTGCATAATTATCTCTTTTGTTCTGTTTGCTAATTACTTCATAAACATTACTCTTAAAGGACATGGGCTATATGTTATCTTTGACCACCTTCATAAAAATGGCTTATTAATAGAACTATAATGAGAAATAAAATAGTCCCCCATTTTCATCTATTATACAAGGGCATGTAAAATTTGACCAGTATGCATATTTTTCAAGTCCAGTTATCTTGCTCTATACAATTTGTAATTTTTAAATGTTAATGACCTGCCTTAAGAACGATTTAAGTGAAAATCTCCTCTGACTGCAATTTTAAGAAACACAAATATGAGTGTGATTAAGTCATTTTGTGAAATGCATATTCTTAATGTCAATAAAACCATACTTATAAAATTATAAAATATATATCCCTGAGACCGGAATGGCTAAAGCCATCCAAAAACTACTTTTACAGTTCTAATGATTAATGTGTTTATTGGTTGAAGAGTGATCAATTTTTCTAATGTATATATGCAATAACTAAATATATTTTTAAAATGAGTTAAAAAATTAGAAATTGCAACTCATATTCATGTCTATATGCCCTTATACATCTTCAACAAAGCTAATCACTTTAAAAAATATTATGACATGATATTACTCCATTTTAAAGTCTTACCTTTTCCTGATTATTTTCTATTAATGTGCAATGCTGAGTCCTGGATAAAAGCTTAAGTTATTTTTCCTTCAGATAAATGTTACCCCATTCTCTACCTTATGGGGAGCCAGATTTTACTTCTCCTTCCTTCCATGTGGTTTTATTCTCCATAATCAATTATACTTTAATGTTTGCCGAAATTGTTACTTCGAAACAAATGGCTAGCGATGTATATTTTGTTTAAACTAAAGCTATGCATTAAATGATTACAAAGAAACTTGAACAGCATTTTAATATATGGGTCTCCCTTGCTTTTTGAAAATCTGAGCTATGCCAGTTTGCTTTTATGAAAGACCCAAAGAAGCATCTGTTTTGGCTAACTGAAAGAAATTCAAAGAGAATTTGCACTTTTACAGGGAGGGGGAGGAATAAAAAGTGAAAATAGAATTCAGTGCTTGGTTTGCAGAGAGCAGAGTACAGAGACTTGCATCGCCACACTCTTTTCCTGGAACTACACTCAGCATCTCACATCAAGTGGCCATAGCTTCGAACTATGTCTGTGAGCATCTGCACTTTATCTCAATGTATTCTGTGCATCCTAAGTAGCAGAGAAGCCTAGAGAGGTTACTCTTTGGGTCTGGGACTGCTCAAAAAATTTTCCATATAAATTAATTGTAATTGCTTTTTCACTTTATGACATTTTGGCTGACCAAAGTTTCAATAGGAATGCTCTACTTCTGGATTGCAAAGCAAATCTGTATATCTAAAATATTTAAGTGCATTACTATCCCATATACAATTTATTTTCTATAGATAGAAATAGTGTGCAACATTTGGAAATGCCAAACATCAGAGAAAGGAAACAAATTCTAGATAAAACTACTTAAGGTTAATTTAACATTCGTAGGATTTCCCAATTAGAACTTTCACATTGCATTTTAAACAGTTAATCTCCTAATGAGACATCCCCAGCAACGAAAAGTAAGTTGCAGGACTGAACATGGCTCTAAGGCCTGCATCTGGAAAGGACTACGTTTAGTATTTTAAAAACTATTTCATTTGGAAAAAAAAAGTGCTACACTGCCACCTTCTGACAATGACTTTCTCTCTGAGCAGAAAAATTTCTGATCTAAATGGGATATATATTCCTTACATGTTTTTGGTATCATTAATCTTTTTAATGCATAAAAGGCTAGACTATCTTATATTTGTCTTTAAAAAATTATCTGTACTGTTATACACATGCAAAATAATTTAAGCTGTATATATGTAAATTATGCGAAATAATAATACGCAACCGTGTACCCACCATCCAAATTAAGAATTGAACATTATCAACAATGCTGGAGCTGCCTGTTTGCATCTCTCCTTTTCCTAAATTTAAAATCTAACTCTGAAAAATAATAAAAATAAAATTTCACTGTGAAAATATATTCTTTTTTTTTTTAATAGCTGCCATTAGAGTGACCTTCATGCATGTAATATTTTTGTAGCCTGTTTACTTAGCATTTCTGTGGTTCTCGGTTACTCCTGACCTACCTGGCACGCATGTGGTTGAAAACAGCCTGTTTTCATAGAGAGCTTACCCTTCTTTTTTATCTTTCACTATGTTGGGAAAAGTTACTTCATTTATTTAACAAAGATTTATTGGACACCTAGTATGTGTCAGTTTCACTAGCAAGTAGAATAGATCTAATGGACAACAAGATGAAATAATTGGTTGCCCACTGGACAAGTTTTTTAAGGAACTCTGGGAAATGACCAAACAATTAAAACCCAGTTAGATAAGTGCCATAGTTAAACTAATACAAAGTTCTTTTTCTCAATCTGGCTGATTTTCAAGAACCTGAGGGTAGTGCACTGACAGAAGACCTAGCCAGAATAGGAGCTTAATTAAATAATGGATTGGTTCAGGACACTGTCATCAGGTCAGTAATGTGATTGAACCCAGGATTTTAAATCAAATGTCCTGTGAGGAATTCTTTTTTTTCACAATTCACTTAGTAAAGTAATAGATGTTCTGTAATACACAATACTGTTGTTCCTCTAGTAAAATAAGAGTCATAAAAAAAATACTTGGAAGAGATATACAGTTGGCCCTTGAACAACACGGGTCTGAACTGTATGGGTCCACTCTTGTGTGGATTTTTTTATAAATAAATACAAGACTGTACTGTAAATGTATTTTCCCTTTTTTAATGAATTTCTTAGTGACATTTTTTTTTCTCTTGCTTAACTCTACTGGAAGAATATAGTGTATATTACATATACATAAAATGTGTTAATTGACTTTATGTTACCAATAAGGCTAATGGTCGAGAGTGGGGTATTAATAGTTATTCTGGGGGGAGTTCAAAGTTATATGTGGATTTTCAACTGCATAAGAGTTCAGTGTCCCCAAATCCTGCTAATTCAAGGGTCAACTGGAGACGAAAATAGCATTAGTTTCCTTTCATAAGGAAGTAATTCTCAAGGTTGAGATGATAAAGTTTGTTTATAAATGTCCAGGCAGAAATGGTGGTCACTTATTGTTCATTGTCATTGTCCTTAGAATTTTAAATAATAAAAATCAAACTTTGAATCCATTTACATAATCAAAAATATTTTCAAAAGTAAAAAGCTTTTCAGATAAACATTAATTGAAGTAAGTTATCTCCACTGTTTGAATATCTTATTAATAATAAACTATATTTTTTAAATGTCTGATTTTACTGATGACAACAAATCATACAATGTGGTAAGAAAAGTAAGTTCCTGTACATTTAGTAGGTAAGCATATAAAATGGGCTAAATTTGGAAATGGCTACAAATCTTTTAGTTTTGTGCTTTTAGCTCTATATCACTTTAAAACTTATATACAGATATTTTCTGATGTCTCTTTATCTTAGATAGAAAACTGAAAGCTTATTCAATGGTTATTTTTATGACTTTCCATGAAAAAACTTTCATCCTAGTTCATTGGAAGGGTACTCAACAAATTGCATAGTTTTCTACAGCCATCTTGTACTTCATGCTTGCATAAGGCCAATCCTACTAAAGCTGCTCTTCCATGATTTTCTGGTGGGTTCTGGTAGTTTTTAAGGAAAATTTCACCTTTTTTTAAAATCTAAATTATTTGTTTTCTTTAAGCATCTCCAAAAATCATCATTCTTAACTGTTCATAATCTTCAATAAGCTTGAATTTAGATCATATAAGTATTAATTCTTTTTCCAAAGGGATTCCTATAGCATCTCTGGGTCTTATATGTTTTTACTTTCTTGAAACCCGTTGTCTAAACAATAATCAAATCACCATCATTAATCACGTTAAACATAATTTTTAATTGTTTAAGCAATGAAATTAAATTATTCTCACACAAATATGATTGTTCTATTCCTCAATATTTTTCTCTTGACAGTCTTTACAAAATGTAATGTTTGCCTTTTCTACTTATATCCCCTTTTGTATTACTGCTATTCATCTCCATTGCTCTTAAAAGTATATTTTTTATTTACCGTATAGTCGCTTCAAATTCTGTTTCTTTCTGTGTTGTTTTTAGTTCCTATTTATTACTTGTCATTTGTTTCATCCCCCTAAACTTTAGTGGAACTTATAAAAGCATGTCATTTTTAAAGACTAGACCAAGCATAAGGAAGGCATTTATATTTGAATTATTTAGGGCTTGAAATATTTTTCAGAGAAGATAATAGCAGGTATTGCTCCTTCCAGACAATTAGTAATCTCTATTTGAAAGACAAGTCTGCACCAAGGTGCATATTGCCAGTTTACTTATTGTGGTATTTGGACAGATTCCTGACAGGGCACCAAACAGTCTATGCACTCAGACATCAGAGAGAAAATGAGAGCATGATTTACTCTGTGTGGATACATGATTGTTAGTTCCTGTGTTTATGAATATATAATTTAGGAAGGAAAACTGGGCTGAAGTAAAATTTTAATAAAATGGTTGAGGAAAGGAAATTTTCCTGATACTTGATCTAAGCCTTTTACACAGACTGAAATAAAAACAACATTGAAATATTATCAAGTCTCTCCTTTTCCTTTTACTCAAACAGGGTTGGCATTGCACAAGGTTAAATTATGCACCTAACCACATCATGAATTTTGTTTTACTGTGAATTAAATTGCAAGTGCCTCACCTTGCAATATTAGAATTGTTTTCCTTTAAGTCCTAAAGGTTTTTCAATCTTCAGTAGTTCCTTATTAAAATGCAAATACTTTAGGGTTGGAAAGCCCTTAACTCAAAAGTATTTAACACTTTAGGAAGCAGAAGGGCTCAATGACCTCTAACTGACAGTAAGTCACTGATGTGGGGGTTGGAGAAGGGGGGAGTGTGCTGGGGGAAGACCAGGGCAGCTGCTTAGAATTGTCAATATTGCCTCTCTACAGCTTAAAGATGTTATATTCTTGATGTATTTAATCATTTCTATATAATCTATCTTTTTTTTTAATACATAGGGGTGGAGCTTTTCCTCTCATTTTCCACAGGGTCCAGCAGGGAGCAAAAGCAGACCAATCAAATTTAAGCCCCTGCCAGTAGAGCTAGAAGTGATATGTCTCCTCTTCAAACAAGCTACAGACCAATTGGTCTGATCAGAGTCCATTGATGAATAGAATCTTATTTGCTTTCCAAAAGATTTCCTTCAGGGACTCATTGTATTGCTAAAATGTACCAGTTTTAAACATTTTATTTATTTATTTGATATAGAGAAAGCACAAGCAGAAGGAGAGGCAGGCAGAGGCAGGTTCCCTGCTGAGCAAGTAGCCCAACATGAAGCTAAATCCCAAGATCCTGGAATCATGACCCAAAGGCAGCTGCCCAACCAGCTGAGCCACCTAGGCGCCCCCTATAAACATGCGATTAAAAATGTTAAATGCTTCTTTAAGTATTAATACATCTATAGTTTTTATTTCATAGCATTATGTTTTGGCCAATGTAGAAGACTAAATTTATTTTAAGTTTATTATCAAAGTTCGGGGAATTTATGAATCAAAACTATAACTTGTCCGTTGAAATATTTCTTATTCATCCTAATATGAAAGCATGGGGCACTATATAGGTACTACTTTGTCACAATGTAAAACAAGAATCATGAAAATCATGTTTAAGACTAACAATCTGTTTGTTCATGATAAATAGTTGGTGAAGATTTCTTTAAATAAATTAATGGATTAGCTAATGAATCTTGAATTATACTGGAGAATTGAAATATATCTGTATCTGCTAAAAGTCTTTGATACAGAAGTCACATCTAAAATCAAACTGTAAAACATAAATGTATATTTGCTGGCTCCTTTAACTTCAAGACAAAGAGACACGGAATTTTTCAGATCATGCTTAATGAAGAATCTACTTATTTTTAATGATGTAGAAGTCTACTCATGTTAGCAAGTGAAATCTATTTATTTTAGCAAGAACTCAATCAATTTTACTCCTCTCTATATTCCATACTGCCAGCTTTCTACTAATCCTAAACATTCCTCTGAGTAGTTACGGTTGTTCCCAGCTTCCTATCTATATATCATACAAGAAAATTCTTAGAGTCATGCCAGAAGAGAGAATAAATTTTATATCCATTTTCTCTCCATTAAACTGCTCCAGATATCTTATTGATGCAAATGGACTCAAATGCTCATTGTTGAACATGTCATTTTATCTTGGAAAATGCCATGTGCTGGTTAGCATAGGCATGGGTATCTGAGTTGATGACCATAGCAAGAGGGAGTGGATAGGTTCTCATTATGGTATGAAAATGAGATTATAATTTGAGTCTTAGAAATACTGTGGCTGATGAGCGTGGTGAAAAGGATGCTAGGAAGATAACCACATTGTCACATACAACCTATCCCAAATATGACTTGAGGCTCCTCATTGTTTTTGTTAAAATTCTTTTTTTTAAACTGAAGATTGTATATATTTATTCATGAGAGACACACAGAGAGACACAAACAGGCAGAGAGATAAGCAGGTTCCCTTCAGATAGCCTGATATGGAACTCAATCCTAGAACACCAGGATCATGACCTGAGCCAAAGGTAGATGCTCAACCACAAAACCACCCAAGTGCCCCTGTTTTTGTTAAAATTCTAATACATGATTTAAAAAAATATATGAACAAGAACTCATAAAGAGATTATAGTCACTGATATCTGATTCATATTAACATAATAGCACATAGGGACAGAATGAGTACTTTTCACACACGTATGTATATAACCCTACAATACATATGCACACACTCGTATAGGTAACCACAAAAGCAATATGAAAGCCATAATATAGGTCTATGTGTGGCCTTAACATTGTATGTATGCATGTATACATATCTGAAACCTTAGAGTTTAGATAAAGTCTTACACTGATATTAAATAGAATGACCCCCAACTCTATTTTAACTTTTGAAACATAGGGTTTTGTACAATGTTTATAGCATATTATATGGTCATACAAAGTAAAATTTGCAGTCAGTGCCTCTTTTGGAACAGTGATAATTCTCATCTTTTTTAATTTTTGTGGCAATTCTCCTTCTTGAAATATTATCAAAACAATAGAATTTTTTAAAGATTTTATTTATTTACTCATGAGAGACACAGAGAGAGCTACAGAGACATAGGCAAAGGGAGAAGCAGTCTCCCTATGGGGAACCTGTTGCAGGACTCGATCCCAGGACCCCAGGATCACGACCTGAGCCAAAGGCAGATGCTCAACCACTGAGCCACCCAGGTGCCCCAACAATAGAATTTGTTTAACAATAAAAACAAATTATTATTTTTTATATATAGCATTTTAAAAGGAAACTTGAGTGGCTCAGCGTTCAACTCAGGTCATGATCTCCAGGTCCTGGGTTGGAGCCCTGCATCAGACTCCACACACAATGAGGAGCCTGCTTGAAACTTTCCTTCTCCCTCTGCCCCTCCCTCTCCTTGCACTCTCTTTCCCTCTCTCTCTCTCTCTCTCTAACATGAATAAATAAATCTTTAAAAAAATAGCATTTTAAGCATTTGAAAAGGTATCAAAGACAAGTTCTTAAATCTATCCTGTAAAATAAATATGCTATTCTATAACCTGGTTCAGTAAACTCTTTTAGCAAAAGGGCAAAGAAGTATTTTCCATTGGGCATGCCATATGGTCACTGTTGATGCTATAATACAAAACCAGTGATAGTGAATATGCAAATGAATGAACTTATCTATGTTTTAATAACACTTTATTTTAAAAATAGGCAGCAGGCCAGATTTGGTCTATAGGTGGAAGTTTGCCCACCTCTGTTATATGAAATCATTAATTTATCCAAACTGAAATGATTAAATTTAGATGTATTATTCATTTTTAAATAATATATATATTTGAGGTGAGTATCTAGTAAGAATAAGCCTACTACATTTAATAGTGGTGAAAAATATAATTTACAGATATTAATCCAAGAGATACACAGATTCATTCATATAAGTATGCTTAGTCTCATCTAATTCTGTTAAGATAAACTTTTCCTATTTGTGATCACAAAGACAGATTTCTCACAAACTAAGCAGTTATTGTTACTTAATAAGGATTGTGCATATTTCTGGTTCATAAAGAATTTCACAGGCAACCCAGGTGGCTCAGTGGTTTAGCGCAGCCTTCAAGCCCAGGGCGTGATCCTGGAGACCTGGGATTGAGTCCCACGTAAGGCTCCCTGCATGGAGCCTACTTCTCCCTCTGCCTGTGTCTCTGCTTTTCTGTGTCTCTCAAGAATAAATAAAATCTTAAAAAAAAAAAGAATTTTTCTCATTTCTGAATAATTAAATATATGGCAAAACATAATAAATGTATGGAAATTTGGAATAAAAACTTAGGTTTATATATAAGCATTCACATGGAAACAAAATAGTCTAAGCAAGTGAACTGAATAGTGCCAATGGAACATCCATGGAACTCCACTAATACAAATAATGGTCAACTTTTTTTTCCCTCTTTAGTGAATCTGTGGATGTGCCCAGTGGACACTTCAGGGAACAGCAAACATCTGACTATGACAGCAATTGCAGGGTGAATATACAACCACGTACAATAAAGTTACCTAGCTAGATTTTTTTAAATCACTAAGAATTTAGAAGAATTATTCATCAGAGTTTAAATAATACCATCTTAAAATCAAAGGGACATGATAGAAATTGATTAGACAAAAATTGCAATAGGTGAGAGAAAATATAGTTTAGGAATAGATGAATCGAATAGTAATTTAGACTTTACATTACATGACTTCATTAAACTGAAGAACTCTTTACAAAACTGCTTCAGGAAATTATATTCTGGAAATGATTTTTTTTTCTGCAAATATCTGTGGGCCTTTGTTGCAATTAATATTCTTGCCTAGAATTGAAAGAAATTGGTGACGTGTATTGAACTTTGGAGATTTTGCCTGGTTCTAAAAACTCAAACTAGGTCTTCAAGATACTAGATTGCTATTGTGCAATGCATGACAAAGAGATATTTGACACTACGAGATAGAGAGAGAGAGAAACCAGAGAGGACCACAGAAAAATTGAGCCATAAAAATACTATAAAGTTGGAAGTCCCCAGAGTCTGAGAATTCCACTGCTTGTAAGAGAGTCTACAGAGTCTGGTGTTGGGGATTGTCAGGTGATCCTAATTTATAGGAAATGTCCTTTTTTGTTGTCACAGACATGGTTGAGGTACTGAGAAAAACAAACAAAACAAAACATGTGGCAGAGTGAATAGTTGATGGGATTTGTGGAAGAAATACTTAATGTTCTGTGAATTTGCTATGATAGATTTTATTCTTCCAGCCTCCCTTGCAGTTAGGTAGGAGTCCTGTGACTGGTTCTGGATGACTAAGAGACTAACATCAGTGTATGTTATTTCTGGGCAAAAGAAGTGAAATTGATAGGCAGGCTCCATCTCTTTCTTACTGTTCCATGGAAAATTTAAAAGCCAGATATTCAAGTTGATGCACTTTCTGATGAAGGCCTACATCGGACCTTATGAATATGTAAATCTCTTAGGCCACTGACACTTCAAGATCTCTTTATTGTGCTTGCTCCTATTAGTTACTCTGACTAATATAGGGTGGGTATGTTAACTGAATAACTACTTGTCGACAGCAAATTGAAAAACCTTCTGTCTAGAAAAGAAATTGTTGCAAGTGACAATCTAAGGGGGTGGCAAAGAGCAATTTTGGAGAAGCATATACTCCAGAACTGAATCACTACAGCAGAGTTCACGGCAAAGAGTTACTGAACAAACTTAAGTTGCCTGACATCTATTGGTGAGGACAATTTGAGAATAAGGATATGATCTAAATACAGAGGTCAGATACTAGGTAACAGTATGTCTCCAGCTCCTAAATCTGATCTCCCACCGGCAAATTCCCAGGGGAAGAGCAGAGATTGGATTATAGACTAGTAGGTCTTCCAACCACCCCCACTCCCATATTTGAATCCAGAGTGCCACTGTTGGCAACATACTGTGACTACCCGGTCTCCCAGGGCTCTTTGGAGACCTCTAAATGGATGGACCAAATTGATTAACTAATTACACGCTGGCCAGGATTTTGATGAAACTTGAGATTTTTTTGTTTGTTTCAGATTTGCAAGAAGTACATCCAGAGACTAACTGCATCATATGCTTTCATAGAAAAAAAAAAATGTCAAAGAAAGAGAACTGAATTCTGATGCTGGTGTTTTCACCATCACCTCACTGAATGTGTGTGTGTGTGTGTGTGTGCAAGTGTGTGTATGTGTGTGTAGTTCTTAGGTTTTCTACAAGTGACTTTTTAAGACACAGCCTGGCTAATGTAGGCATAGACAAAGAAAGGGAAGGGGATAGGCAATATGAAGGAGAGGTTAGAAGACATGGCAGGTGGAGAATGTATGGCATATTCTAATCTGAGTGCCACTAGGAGAAAAGAGAGAGAAGGCAGAGAATGCACATAATTTGAAAGAGACACTAATCCTCAAATTCAAATGGCCAGTAAACCCAAAGCAATATTGAGAAGGAAAGAAAGGGAAAGGAAGGAGGGGAGAAGGAAGGGAGGAAGGAAGGAAGGTAGGTTCCAATTTAGACACATTGTAGCATCATAGGAAATCCACAGATGGTAAAGACACTATATGATTAGATGAATATCCCATGTCTTGGAAAACAGGAGAGGTAGTCTCACAGTAGCCATAGCATAGAGGCATTTCTGCTCTGTTCCTGGGTCTTATTTTGTAAAAGTGACTGAGTGATGACACATAGAGGTCACTACCATTGAAAGAAATTCAATTTTACTCACAGTTCCCCTGGAAACAAAACACACAATTATCCTCATAGGGCCACAAGAGGAACATCAGGTTTTGTTCAGGAAATAGAAGCAGGAGCAACAGGAGATCTTAGCCCCGTTGCTTTTATCTGGGTTTCCTCAGGAAAGATGCCGCAGAGTAGAGTGAATAGGGTGGACTGGCTAGTGTGAAAATTTTCAGCAGGCTTTGGGCTATAGAGGTGGTCCTTAGTTGTCTGGCACATGGGCCTAGGATGACTAAAGTGAGGAATATTGCCTCCTGGGGTGATGGCCAGTTGGGGCATGTATGTTTTGGATTAGTTAGTTTGCATGTCGGATGTGCTCCTGGCTGGGCCCTTTGCCATCTTTAAAAATTGGCTAGCCCTGGGAGGGGCAGTGTCTCTCCCTAGACAGAAAGGTTTTTTTTTTTTAAGCTGTCAAAACATCATAATATATAGAAAATAAAAACACAATGAATACAATTTATTTGCTGAAAGTGTGAATAAATTACCAAAGGAAGTACCATTTATATACAGTCCACATCTCTTCCTGGGCCAGCACCAGTTCAAGTTGCAAACCGTGGAGCTTTTTTTTTAAGATATTATTTATTCATGAGAGACACAGGATTGAAAGAGGCAGAGGGAGAAGCAGGCTCCCTGGGGAAGGCCTGATGTGGGACTTGATTCCAGGACCCAGGGATCACAACTTGAGCCAAAAGCAGATGCTCAACCACTGAGCCACCAGGTGTTCCACACTGGAGCTTTCTGCCAATTCCCAAAATCCATCTAGACTGGGAAGGAAGGGGATGCAAATGTGGGGCCTCCCCTTGCCCTCTACGTAAAGCTTCTTTCTGTTTGTGCCAGGTAGAGGTGTCAGTGGCTCTCTTCCACTTGCTGGCCTGGCCTTCTGCTCCTTCTCATGCACGTCAGGGGAGGGAAAACAGGAGGATGGGAGGATGGATCAGCCATAAGTGTTGAGGGTCAGGTTCCCTCCACTGGACTTTCCACTGGCCAAAGTCCACCATGAAGGTATCTATTAAAATGCACTAAGGATTTTTGCATGTGTATATCAAACACATTTCTATTGTCAGTGCTAATGCAGTAGCTGAATATGTTTTTAATATCTATGTTTATTCATATCATCCTGAAATCAGACACAAGATTTCTGGGACAGGGAAAAATTAATTATTACTCAGAGCAAGAACCATATTATTTTCCTTTGCCCTAAATTTCCAAACTCTGGGTGATGTGATGAGAGCGAGATGGACAATGTTGCGCATATATGGGTCATACCAAGGAAAGGAACCATGAAACTGAATCTGAGAGAGGATAAGGATATAGCTCCTCATCCCACCTCCACTTCTGAGAGGGGGATGGAAACCTTTCCTTCCTATTAACAGACCCTGTTCTAGGTGCTAGAGAAGCATCTGTCAACAAAACATAAAACAAACAAACAAAACAAAACAAAACAAAAACTTGCCTTTATGGAGCTTCCAATATGAGATAATGTAACATATGTCAGTAATTTGTATTCTAATCATAAAGCAGAAATTCCCCAAATGATATAATGCTTTCTGTGTTTTTGTATTATTTTTTAAGATTTTTTATTAATTTATCCATGAGAGACACAGAGAGAGAGGCAGAGACATAGGCAGAGGGAGAAGCAGGCTCTATGCAGGGAGCCCGACATGGGACTCGATCCTGGGACTCCAGGGTCATGCCCTGAGCCAAAGGCAGGTGCTCAACCACTGAATCACCCAGGTATCCCAGTATTATTTAGATATAGAAGTATGACTATCCCTAAAAGGGTACTACTTTCATTTTATATTCTAACATTTTTGGAATTGGTAGGTAAAAGGTAGCATTAACCTTACTTTGCCAGTAAATATGTATAATCTGAATGATTTTTGTAAAGGTTAGAGAGCTGCTGGTCTTTGTCATCTCAAATCTGGGATTTGGGCAATTCTTTACTCTTTTTCAGTGACTACACATTTTTTAAAAAGCAATATGGGTGGGGGGTTTGCCTGGGTGGCTTAGTCAGTTAAGCATCTGCCTTCGGGTCATGATCTCAGGGCCCTGGGTTGGAGCCCCGTATCGGGCTCCCTGCTCTGTGGGGAGCCTGCTTTTCCTTCTCCCCCTGCCTCTCCACTAGTTTGTGCTTTCTCTCTCTCTCTCTCTCTCTCTCTCTCACTTCCTCTCTCTCTTTCTCAAATAAATAAATACAATTATTTAAAAAATAAATAAAAGCAATATGGATGAGATGATTTAATAGCTTTTGTTTAATGGTATGATTAAGTCATAAAATATTTTTGTATTTTTCTCTTTTAAAACATCCTTTTGATTCCTAAATTTCTATTTAAGTCTCAAGATTTATGATTTAAAATTTATGATTTGGGAACATATTCCTGATTTTTTTTTCTAGCTAAAGAATTAAGAAAATGAGAGGTTTAAGTGTTGATTCCAACAGCTCTGATGTAGGTATGTTTTTACTTATTATAGGAATGATTATTAAAATATACATCTATATTATATTTAACATTGTTTAAATGTATTGAAATATTTTGAAATAAGCCAAATTTCTTTGTTCTGTTAAATGGGAAATTAACATGACAGATTAACTGTTCTATACATTTAATTTTTTTTCAATAATTGTAATTACCAAGATTTCCTCAAAGCCCTAGGATACCAAACATGTTTTTCTTAAACAAGTCAATCAATAATTAACCTCTTATCGTATCTAAAAGCAGGCCTTATGGAAACAATGGAATACTTTCAACTAAAACCAGTAACTTGTTTAAAGCCCAAATAAATCTAAAAATAAATGTAATGGTTTCTCAATAAGGGTTATCTATTTTTGGTCACCTAACCATAGGCAGATAAATGTTGAGGTCTTAAAGAAATATAGTACATTTTGTTAACTCTCTCACTGTCAAAAATACATAGCAATCAAAGTATAAAAACTGCAAGAGGTAAGATATGGTTATGTAAATGTAATTCAACATACCATACCCATTGTTTTTAAATTGTTTGAAATCATATTAATGAGTGATATATTTTCATTGTTTACAAAATTTTAATAGCAAGAGGAAAAGTCATAATCTAAAGAGGAAATAACCTATCAACACTGGTCTGTATATAGGCAGCCACTTCTAGTGGAGCTAAAGGAACTTGCTGTACAGTTAAAATCTCTAATAGTAATTGAAGACCTGGAGATAATTGCAGGGAAGTTTTCCTGTCAGGTTTGTTTTCTGTGATCAAATTCATTTAAAAGAGCACATTTATGCAGAATGCTTTTTTGTTTTGATACAGCCTGGCTGGTTATGAAGTTGTTTCCGAAGCTTGTCAAAAGCAAATTTAGTGGGCTACCTTTCTTGACGGAAAAGGAATCAAAGCAGAATTAACAACAGGAAGAAATCTGCCCTTTGATTCAATGCAAAGTTATGTGCAAGTTACTTTGTAGTTCTGAATTCAGTTGATAGACTTAAAAAAAAAGAAAGAAAGAAAAGAAAAAGGATAAAATACCCCATATTTGTGAAGAAATATAAAGAGCACTTTAATGTTGGATTTAGCATTAAACTTTTTTGATAAAAAATAAGAAATATTGTAGAGCAAGTTGGGGGGAGTTTTGGAGGGAGAATGGTAAAAAGCATCTTTAAAAGTGTCACTAAAGTTTGTCTTTGTCACACACCCAAAGAGTCCAAACACATACTACTAGAGAAGTGTCAGAGTCACCCAACACAGAGACATAAATCCAGGAAATTAGTTTTTCTTTATTTTGTGAGGTCTGAAATCAATTATTATGCTCAATAAGATGAAAAAGACCATAATATTCCAGTTTCATCATCTTCCATTGAATAAGATGAGCCACAGATTTGTACCTGAAATCCTGTACACCAAATATGATACAGATAATGGCTAAGATTCCCATCCTCCTGTATCTGTTTTTTTTTTTTTAAGATTTTATTTATTTATTCATGAGAGACACAGGCAGAAGGAGAAGCAGGCTCCCTGCAGGGAGCCTGATGCAGAACTCGATCCCAGAACCCCAATATCACAACCTAAGCCAAAAGCAGATGCTTAACCACTGAGCCACCTGGGTGCCCCCTTCTGTATCTGCTTGAACACATTTCTAAAAAATAATTTGAATTGTCCTGATAAAAACAAGAGTTGAATTGTCTTAAATATCTCCTAGGGCATTAAAAAATGTATCTCAGGGCATATATTTTGAGACTCATGACTTTACATATTTAGGCAGAAAGGAAAATTATATACTGTAAGAATGTTACCTATACAAAGAAAAGCTAAAATAACTCTTTCCTTTTTCTGTGCATTGTAGTATTCTGTTCTGCCTTTATAATGTCCCTATTTGATGTGATGAGAATCATGGGAATGGAGTATTAGTTAAAAATCCTCATTTTTAGGAGTATGTGGATGGCTCAGTCAATTAATCATGTGACTTTGGCTAAGGTCATAATCCCAGGGTTATACAGCCCCATGTTGGGTTCTCTGCTCAGTGGGGAGCCTGCTTCTCCCTCTGCCTCTGTGGCTCCCCTGCTCCTGTGTGTGCACACACATACTCTCTAAATAAATAAATAAATGAATAAATAAATGAATGAATGAATGAATGAATAAATAAATAAATAAATAAATAAATAAATAAATAAATAAAATCTTGGAAAAAAGTCCTCATTTTTAAATTATAAAGTCACAGAAGAAATAAACCAGGTCAATTGATTTTTATTTGCCATTTAACATGTGGAATATTCACACATATACTCACACACATTTAGCCAATGATCTAGCTATGATCTAATGTTAACAAGTCTTCATCAAATGGTTTTAGTGACATATACACCTCCAGTTCTATAGAATTTTTTAAAATGAGGTTTAATACACTCATCCAAGATCAGCTGAGAAATTGCTAGAGATTACATAATAATACCTAACATTGTGTTTTAACTATACTTCAAAAAAATTCCTTCAAAATTACACAATAATGCTTCTAATCCATGCCCCGCATATCTAGTGGTTACTAGATAATAAAACTCCTGTGTCCATTTGTACCACATGAAGGGCATGAATCCTCTAAAGTATTGGCTCGGACTCAATAATACTCACCCTCAGTGAGTCAGAGGGCTAGGTAACTGCAGAGCTATGAAGGCAAATCCATCTATAGATCTGCATAAAGAAGTCACATGCCTTCCCATTGAGGAAGACGCAGCATGTTTGGAGTGCCAGTGTGAAAGTTACAATGCAACATTGAGAGGTCCCTGCCTTTCTTTCATGGTTGGTCAATGTTCCATCGTGGTAGAAGCCTTGTTCCCTTGCATTTCTTTTTCTTCTTTTTAAATTTAAAGTTTTTTTGTTTCAAGTTTTTATTTAAATTCTAGTTGGTTAACATATAGCGTAGTAGTGGTTTCAGGAGTAGACTTTAGTCATTGAGAGCTTACATATAACACCTACTGCTCATCCCAAATGCCCTCCTTAATCTCCATTACCCATTTAGCCCATCGTCCACCTACTTCCCCTCCAACAACCCTCTGTTTGTTCTCTATAATTAAAAATCTCTTGTGGTTTGCCTCCCTCTCTTTTTCCCCCTTTTCCTGTATTCATCTGTTCTGTTTCTTAAATCCCACATATGGGTGAAATCATATGGTATTGGTCTTTCTCTGACTGACTTATATTGCTTAGCATAATTCACTCTAGCTCCATCCACATCATTGCAAATGGCAAGATTTCATTCTTTGGTGTGGCTGAGTAATATTTCATTGTGTGTATATGCCACATTTTCTTTATCCATTCATCAGTCAGTGGACATTCGGGCTTTCCCCATAGTTTGGCTATTGTTGATAATACTGCATAAACATTGGGGTCCATGTGGCCCTTTGAATCAATATTTTTGTCTCCTTTGGGAAAAATACCTTGTAGTGCAATTGCTGGGTGGTAGGGTAGTTCTATTTTTAAGATTTTAGGAAACCTCCATACTCTTTTCCAGAGTGGCTGCACGAGTTTGCACTGCCAGCAACAGTGCAAGAGGGTTCCCCTTTCTCCGCATCCTCCCCAACATGTTGTTTCTTGTGTTGTTGATTTTAGCCATACTCCCTTGCATTTCAGATCTTCTTAACAACTGCAGTGGTAGCTGAAGAATTAGAAAGAAAGTAAAGTGACATTTTCCCCTTCTCTTCTTGAGGAAATGATCTTAGGTTAAGGAAATAGCAAGCAGACTCATACAGACTTTACAGTTACACCTATACTTTGACTAAGTCTAATACTATCCCCAAACTCAGCATTGAACAGTTTATAGGAATATATAAATTATCCTTTAGGGTAGCCATATGAGATAGACATTACTTTAGCTCACTGATTCATAGTGTAATTTTGACATTCTAAAATCTCAGGATTTAGGATGTATCTTAAATTGTATGTAATATCGTAACTGCTAATTGTTGCCTTTATTTCTAGTAGTAAAAGAAATGTGTAGTCTTCGATCTAATGAAAGATAATATTTTCCATATTTAAGGCTGAAGAAACTGAGCCACAGAGGCTTACCCAGTATCACATAGATAGGACTCAAATTCAGGACTGAATGGCTACAAATTTCTTCTTTTAAGTGATAACAATGTACTACTTATCATATCCCCAGTTCTCTTGGATGCAAGCCCACAGCACAGAATCTCATTGCATTAAACAATAGGGGTGGTTAAAATCATGAAAGAAATTCAACCTGAGGGAGGATTATCAGATGCTAGTTTTGAAAGTGGAGAGGAATGTAGGCAGCTGCTGGCTGCTGAGAGCAGCCTCCACCAAAAGCCAGCAAGGAGATGAGAACTTCAGCTTTAAAGCCTCAAGGAATTCATAACAAAATAATTTAATAATAAAATAATCAAGTTTGTTGAATGCTAATAACCTGAATAAGTTGTTAGCAGATTCTTCCCCAGAGCTACTAAATAAGAATGCAGAGCGGCCAAGGACACATTGAGGGCAAGACTGAGACTCTATTCAGAGAACCCAGCTGATTCGAGCCTAGAACTCTGGGCTACAGGAACAATGAGCTAACAAATAGGTATTGCTAATTAAGTCACTAAGTGTGATAATTTATTTCATAGTAGTAGAAAGATGAGGAGTTCTAAAGTAGAACCACTTGGGTGCCTGGGTGGGTCACTCAGTTAAGCATCTATCTTTGGGTCAGGTTATGATCCCGGGGTCCTGAGATTGAGTCCCATGTTGGGCTCCCTGCTCAGCAGCGAGTCTGCTTCTCCCTTTGCCCTTCCTCCCTCCTTGTGATTTCTCTCTCTCTCTCTCTCTTTCTCTCTCTCTCATTCTCTCTCTCTCAAATAAGTAAATAAAATCTTTAAACAAATAAAGTGGGATCACTCACAGGCTAGATGGCCACAGGGACAATGCTTTTAAGACCTTCACTTGTGGTAAGGTTGGATGCAATAGAGGTAGAAATGGATGCTCTGTCTCATATCTCTAGTATTTGAGATTATATGGAGAGGGTAAATAGTAATTATAAAAAATAGTGATTATAAAAAATAATATTTGCTGAATTCAAGTGGTGCATTGAAAAATGAAAATGGCAACCTCAGTCTATTCGAGTGGCAATTTGCAGCATGGTATAAAGGAACACCTTCACAGAAAGAGATCCTCATCTGATACAGCCCAAGAACAGATTATTCTATTGACTAAGCTAAGGACTAATGATAAGAAAGAAGAACCTCAGAAAGGACTGCCTTTGTGTCTTAAGTCTTCTGACATTTCAGATGGGGACATTTAGAGGGATGTGCTTCAGAGTCTTGGAACCCTAAGTCTCTCTCAACATTCTGGGTCTATAGATTTGGTGTGCTTCCTCCTTGCTCAGAGATAACAATCTCCCTCTCAACTAAGTCTTGGCCTCACCCAGTCAAAGGATTCTTGTTCCTCCTAGGGGCCAAGAAGGATCAATCACCAAAGGAGCTTAAGGACAAAGCTATTATGTACTGGTAAGAACTATGGAATCACATCTGGAATAGATCTTCCAGGACCTAGTCCTATAGGCATCCTGTGAAGCTAAGTAATGAAGTGTTTTTAAATATTGGACCACTTTCTCATGTTTCAGGATTTAACACTGAACAAAAGGCACCTGGAACAGGTCTGATTATGCTTCTGGAGTGTCTCTGTGAATCTTGGGGAAAAATGATGGTTTCTATTAAATAAAGTGGAGATGTCAGATTTTTCTTGGCAGGATGTTGAGAAGATTCCCAAGGCACACAGAAGTGAGCTTGATAGAATGAATCTGTTATACCACTACACCCTCCTCTGATGATCATGGTTCTTGGGAGAGACAGAGGACACTATTTTCAACAATGATAAAGAATGCATCAGGGATCCCTGGGTGGCGCAGCGGTTTGGCGCCTGCTTTTGGCCCAGGGCGCATGATCCTGGAGACCCGGGATCGAATCCCATGTCGGGCTTCCGGTGCATGGAGCCTGCTTCTCCCTCTGCCTGTGTCTCTGCGCCTCTTCTGTCTCTCTCTCTCTCTTTCTGTGACTATCATAAAAAAAAAAAATGCATCATAGAGAAGCCCAGTATGGCTATTGTATTTGTCTGGTGCTGACAGTAAGAGATGCTGTTTACAACTGGGCTCCTTAGTATTAAAAAAGATGATAGGAAGCTGGAAATGCAGAAACCAGTTGGCAGTATTTAAAGTCAAAAGTAAAATAGATTTAATTACTATAATCTGCAACTAGTTCAAAGTAGCCAGTGGAAAATCTTTCTACAAGGATCTTGGCAGTGCTTAATGAACCAAGGTTTTCCTAAGGAAACTTAGGAATAATTTCACTCATGCAGCCTTGACCCCATCAATATCTGCAGGCTCATAGGCTGTATGATTTATTGAGAGATCCTGCAGAGCTTTACTTGGATAAAAGGGACTAATTTAAGACTAGGGAGGAACAACAATGGGCACCTTTCCATGGGATTCATGGGTATTACCAGATACAGAAGATGTATCCTCTTAGAGCACTGAAATGGGCTTGTAAAGGTGCAGCTAACATATGAGTGAAATCATAGATTTCTCTTTCCCTGACTGACTTATTTTGCTTGGCATAGTACACTCTAGCTCCATCCACATCATTGCAAATAGCAAGATGTCATTCTTTTTGGTAGCTGAGTAACATTCCATTGGATAAATATATATAATGGATATATATATCACCTCTTTATCCATTCATCAGTCAATAGACATTTGGGCTCTCTTCATACTTCTGCTATTATTGATAACGCTGCTATAAATATTGGGGTGCATGTACTCCTTCAAATCTGTGTTTTTTTTATCCTTTGGGTAAATACCTTAGTAGTGCAATTCCTGAATTGTACAGCAGTGCTGTTTGAGGAAACCCCATACTGTTTTTCAGAGTGGCTTCACTAGTTTACATTCCCCCCTTTTTCTGAATCCTTGCCAACACATGTTGCTCCTTGTGTTGTTAATTTTACTATTCTGACAGGTGTGAGGTAGTATCTCATCCTGGTTTTGATTTGTATTTCCCTGATAATGAGTAATATTGAGCATCTTTTCATTTGTCCATTAGCCATTTGGATGTTTTCTTCAGAAAAATGTCTATGCCTTTGTCCCATTTCTTAACTGGATTATTTGATTTTTGGCTATGAATTTGTTAAGTTCTTTCTTGATTTCAGATATTACCCCTTTATCAGATATGTTATTTGCAAATCTCCCATTCTGAAGGTTGTGGTCCAGCTTTGTTGATAGTTTCCTTTGCTGTACAGAAGGTTTGTGTGTGTGTGTGTGTGTGTGTGTGTGCAGAAGTTTTTATCATGATAAAGTCCCAATAGTTTATTTTTTGCTTTTGTTTCTCTTGCTTCTAGAGCCATATCTAGTAAGAAGTTGCTCTGGTCAAAGTCAAAGAAGTTGCTGCCTGTGTTCTCTTCTAGGATTTTGATGGTTTCCTATCTCACATTTAGGTTTTTATCCATTTTGAATTTATTTTTGTGTATGGTGTAAGAAAATAGTCTAGTTTCATTCTTTTACTTGCTTCTGTCCAGTATTTCCAACACCATTTTTTGAAGAGATTGTCTTTTTTCCATTGGATATTCTTTCCTGCTTTGTCAAAGATTAGTTGACCATATGGTTTGGGTCCATTTCTGGACTCTCTGTTCTGTTCCATTAATCTATGTGTCTGTTTTGTACTCATACCATAATGTCTTAATGACTATAGCTTTGTAGTGTAGCTCAAAATCTAATTGTGATGACTCCAGTTTTGTTTGTTGTAGTTTCTTTTTCTTTTTCTTTCTTTTTCTTTTTTTTTTTAAGATTGCTTTGGCTATTCAGGGTCCTTTGTGGTTCTGTACAAATTTAGGATCATTTGTTCCAGCTCTGTGAAAAATGCTAGTGGTATGTTGATAGGGATTGTATTAAATATTTGGATTACCTGGGTACTGTGGTATTTTAACACTATTTGTTTTTCTAACCCATGAGCATGAAATGTTTTTTTTTTTCTTTCTTTTTCTTTTTTTGTGTTGTCTTCAATTTCCTTCATAAGTGTTTTATAGTTTTCAGAGTATAGACCTTTTACTTCATTGGTTAGATTTATTCCTAGGTATCTTGTTTTTTGGGTACAATTATAAATGGAGTCAATTCCTTGATTTCTTATTCTGATGCATCATTATTGGTGTGTAGGACTGCAACAGATTTCTGTATTTTGATTTTTATCCTTTGACTTTGCTGTATTCATGTATTAGTTCTAGCAATTTTTTGGTGGAATCTTTCCAGTTTTCTTTTTTTTAATATTTAATTTATTTATTCCTGAGAGAGAGAGAGAGAGAGAGGCAGAGACACAGGCAGAGGGAGAAGCAGGCTCCATGCAGGGAGCCTGACGTGGGACTCAATCCAGGGTCTCCAGGATCAGGCCCTGGGCTGAAGGCAGCACTAAACCGCTGAGCCACCAGGGCTGCCCTCTTTCCAGTTTTCTATATAAAGTATTATATCATCTGCAAAGAGTGAGAGTTTGACTTAATTGCTGATTTGGATGCCTTTTATTATTTGTTGCCTGATTGCTGAGGCTAGGACTTCCAGGACTATGCTAAGCAACAGTGGTGAGAGTGGACATCTTTGTCTTATTCATGGCATAGGGGGAAGTCTCTCAGTTTTTCCCCGTTAAAGATGACATTAGCTTTGGGTTTTTCATATATGGCTTTTATGATGTTGAAGTATGTTTACTCTGTCCCTACTTTGTTGAAGGTTTTTTATCAAGAATGGATTCTGTACTTTGTCAAATGCTTTTTCTGCATCGATTGAAGTGATTATGTGGTTCTTATTCTTATATTTTTTTATCCTTTCTTTTATTAATGTGTTCTCTCACATTGATTGATTTGTGAATATTGAATCACCCTTGCAGCCAGGACTACTGGGCTACTACTTGATCATGGTGAATAAGTCGTTTAATGTACTGCTGAATTCAATTTGCTAGTGTCTTGTTAAGAATTTTTGCATCCATGTTCATCAGGGATATAGGCCTTTAACTCTTACTTTTTGTGAGATCTTTGTCTCATTTTGGACTCAAGGTAATGCTGACTTTGTAGAATGAGTTTGGAAGTTTTCCTTCCATTTCCATTTTTTGAAACAGTTTTAGAAGAATAGATATTCATTCTTCATTAACTGTTTGGTAGAATTTCCCTGGCAAACCATCTGTCCCTGAATTTTTGTTTGTTGGGAGATTTTTTATTACTGCTTCGATTTCTTTTTTTTTTTTTTAAAGATTTTATTTATTTATTCATGAGAAACACAGAGAGTGACAGAGACACAAGCAGATGGAGAAGCAGGCTCCATGCAGGGAGCCCAATGTGACACTTGATCCCGGGACCTCAGGATCACATGCTGGGCTAAAGGTAGACCCTCAACCACTGAGCCACCCAGGGATCCCTACTGTTTCAATTTCTTTGCTGGTTATAATTCTATTTAAAATTTCTATTTCTTCCAGTTTCAGTTTTGGGAATTTGTATGTTTCTCAGAAATTATCCATTTTTTCTGGATTGCGCACTTGGTTGGAATTTAATTTTTCATGATATTTTCTTACAATTGCTTGTATTTCTATGGTATTGATTGTGATCTCTCCCTTTCATTTATTGTTTTATTTATTTGAGTCTTTTCTCTTTTCTTTTTGATAGTTTAGCAAGGAGCTTATAAATTTTCTTAATTCTTTCAAAGAACCAACTCTTGGTTTCATTTATCTCTTCTACTGTTTTTTCTTTGTTTATTGTATCATTTATTTCTGTTGTCTTCTTTATTATTCCCCTTCTTCTGCTGGCTTTAGGATTTATTTGGTGTACCCTCTAGGTCCTTTAGGTATAAAGTTAGCTTATGCATTTGAAACTTTTCTTGCTTCTTGAGGTAGACCTGTACTGCAATATACTTTCCTCTTAGGACTGCCTTTGCTGCATCTCAAGGGTTTAGATTGTCAAATTTTCATTTTCATTTGCTTCCATGTATTTTTTAAAAATTCGCCCTTAATTTCCTGGTTAACCCATTTATTCTTTAGTAGGATTTTCTTTAACTTCCATGTATTTGTGGTCTTTCCAAATTTTACTTGGGGTTGACTTCAAGTTTCATAGCATTTTGGTCTGAAAATATGCATGGTATGATCTCACTGTTTTTGTACTTGTTGAGTGTTGATCTGTGACCCAGTATGTGATTCATTCTGGAGAACGTTTCATTTGCACTCAAAAAGAATGTATATTCTGTTGCTTTAGGATGGAAAAATCTGAATATACCTGTTAAGTCCACCCAGTCCTCTGTATCATTCAAAGCCATTGTTTCTTTGTTGATTTTCTGCTCAGATGATCTGCACATTGTTGTAAGTGGTGTGTTAAAGTCCCCTAATATTATTGTAATATCATTAATGAGTTTTTTTATGTTTGTTTTTAATTGATTTATATATGTGGGTGCTCCCAAGTTGGGGGCATAAGTAGTTAAAATTGTTAGATCTTCCTGTGGATAGACCTTTTAATTATGATATAATGTCCTTCTTCATCTCTTGTTGCAGTCTTTATTTTAAAATCTACTTTGAAAAAAAAAAATAATAAATAAATCTACTTTGTCTGATATAAGGATGGTGTGGCCACCCTGGTTTTCTTTTGCATGACAAAAGAAATGGTTTGTCCATTAGCATGACAGATGGTTCTCTATCCCTGCCCTTTCAATCTACCAGTGTCTTTATGTTGAAAATGAGTCTCCTGTAAGCAGCATATAGATGGGTCTTGTTTTTTTTTAATCCATTCCAATATCCTATATTTTATTGGAGTATTTAGTCCATTTACATACAGAGTGATTACTGAAAGGTATGAATTTAGTGTGTTGCCTATAAAATTGGTATTTCTGGTGATGTTCTCCATTCCTTTCTAATCATTGTTGTTTTATGGGAGTATTTAGTCCATTTACATTCAGAGTGATTACTGAAAGGTATGAATTTAGTGTGTTGCCTATAAAATTGGTATTTCTGGTGATGTTCTCCATTCCTTTCTAATCATTGTTGTTTTTGGTCTTTTTTTTTTTTTTTCTCTGCTCAAATCATCCTCTTTATTATTTTTTTGCAGGGCTGGTTTAATGGTCACAAACTCCTTTGGTTTTTGTTTGGGAAATTTTATCTTTTCTTCTATGTTGAATGACAGCCTTGCTGGATAAAATATTCTTGGCTGCATATTCTAATCTAGCATATTGAATATATCCTGCTATTCTTTTCTGGCCTTACAAGTTTCTGTGGACAGATCTGCTGCAAACCTGATCTGTCTTCCCTTCTAGGTTAAGGACTTTTTTCCCTTGCTGCTTTCAGGATTCTTTCCTTGTCTGTGTATTTTGTGAATTTGACTGTGATATGCCCTGGCAATGGCCAGCTTTTGTTTAATTTAATGGGAGTTCTCTGTGTTTTGGGATTTTAATATCTATGTCCTTCTCCAGATTAGAGAAGTTATCAGCTATGATTTGCTCCAATAAACCTTCTGCCTTTTTTTCTCTCTTCATCTTCTGGAATTCCTTTGATATAAATGTTATTCCATTTCAATAAGTCACTGAATTCCCTAAGTCTACCTTTGTGATCCATTACCTTGGTTTCCCTCTTCTTTTCAGCTTCATTATTTTCCATAATTTTATTTTCTATACCACTGGTTCATTCCTCTGATTCCTCCATCCTCATTGTTATGACATCCATTTGGGTTTGCATCTCATTTACAGTATTTTTAATTTCAGCCAGTGTAGACTGTAGTTCTTTTATCTCTGCAGTAAAGGATTCTCAGTGTTTTCTATGTTTTTTATAAGACCAGCTAGTATACTTATAATTGTTGTTTTAAATTCTAGTTCAGACACCTTACTTATATCTGTATTGGTTATATCCCTGGCCATCATTGTTTCCTGTTCTTTCTTTTATGGTGAATTCCTTTGTCTTGTTGTTTTGGAGGGAAAAAATAATCAAAAGAGAATTAAAATTAAAAAATAATAAAGGAAGCTAGAACTTAGGTGTGTTTTTGTCTGCTTATTAAGAAAAGCTTAATATTTAAAAGAAAAAAGATAAAAAATTTAAAAATCAAAATAAAAAAATGTTCTTCCTATATCCAAGAAAAAAAAAAAAAAAACAAGAAAAATGAAGCAAACAAACAAACAAACAAAAAAACTCAAAGGAAGCAAGACCCTATTTCCCTAGAGCTGAAACTACAAAGCACTCTATAATCATTACACTTGATACAGATGAGGGGTTTATGCTGGTCTTCTGTGAGAGGGGCCTGCTGTTCTGATTCTCAGGTGGATTTGCCCTAATGAATGTGTGCCTGTGAAGTGGGAGAGCTTGGTTCCTGTCTCACGGAATCTCCCATACATAGGAGAGTAAGTTTATTAAGCAAGGATACAAAGAAAGCTCTCAAAAGTGAGAAAGGTCCCAACGGGGTTGCCACTGGGGGGCTTGTAGAGTTTTTGTTTTTTTTGTTTTTATTGAAAGCTAATGAGGGAACCTAAATCCTTTTAATATCTCTATTGATACCTCTGAATGAGGACCGTGATAACATCTTTAATGGCTTACTTCCTATTTAGGGTCCCATAATTCTTTGATGGTCACAAGTAGCTATTATAACAAGATCCCTCCTCTATCACCTGGGGAAAAAAGATGGTCTGGTTTATGTATCTCTGGTTTCCATTCATCTCCAAATCTTGGGGATTTTTGTGAGTCTGATTCTGTGACCCCCTACCTAGCCTTGCCTGTCCTTTACTCACCTGCAGGATACAGGGGGCAGGGCTTGATGTCGCAGTTACATTCTCCACCTGGTGGGGCTGTTTAGCTCATTGAGATTGATCAGTGCTGGTAGACAAGGGTGAAAATGGTTTTGCCCCACTCTCATCTCCAGGACAGGAAGTTCCCACTCACTGCTCCATAGGAAGCCCTCATAGACACACAATCACCCCTCCTACGTCCCAGGCTTCCCTTAGATCCCCACCTTCACCCTGTTCTTGACCAAGCTGTGGGCTTAGCTGGCACCCAGCACAGTACTGTGTTTTAGCTCAGTCTCAGCTGTGCTTCAAAGCCCCACACTTCAGAGACCCCTGAGGTGTGGACCTGTTCTGAGCTTCGGGCAAGGGTCTGTCTCACTCTGCTGTAGCTGGTGCCAGATTGTACTAGAAAGCAGTTGTGTGAACATGCAGCACAGCAGTTCAGAATTCATGGTAATCCCAACACACAGGCAGCACCTGAGTTTGTTGCCTTCAGGTGAGGTCTTTGTTCCTATGCTGGTGAATGGAATAGCTCAATGGTGCCCAAAGGGTCTTTTGCCTGTGGGAAAGCCTATCACCTCTACCAAATGCACTCAAAGCAGGGGAACTACTTTTCCCCCACTACCCAGGGGTATCTTCAGTTGCCTACTCCCAGGACTCAGTCCTGCTTCTCAACCAGAGCACTGTCAGGCTCGACCCTGGTGATGGCACTGACCTCTAAAACTTCAGACTCTGCACTCTATCATTTATAAAAATACTGGAGGTATTGACATCCTTTTTTTTGTTCTTTGTTTATGGTTTTGGGAAACAATTATCTTGTGCAGTTCCGTGTGTGTGTGTGTTTTCACTCCCCCGCCCCCCCAGTCTTTCTGTCTCTCATTCTATCTTGCTACCCTCTCTGGGATCAGGGCTCCCACCTCTCCACAGCACTTGCAGCTCCTTTCTCCCACAAATCAACTGTCTGCAGTTTCTACCTTCCACAGGTCATTTTTTTCTGTTTGTGGACATGGAGCTTTGTTCTCTAAAACTTCTGATTGATTTTTTGGGTGTTCACAATGATTTGATATTTATCTAGCCTGTGTTCAAGGGAGGAGGCATGCTTAGGGTCACCCTACTTCTCTACCATCTTAATCTCCCCCTGGTTTTTATCTTAAATTAGTAAATTTTAGTGTGATTTGATTTACAGCAAGTGTTAACTAATATACTATTCTTTTTTCCACTAGCTTGTCCTGTCTTACACTCCTTTGTGGTTTCTTCTAGAAGTACTTCCTGCATAAATCACTCATACAAGGATCTTTGCTTCAGGATATACTTCTGGGAAACATAACCCAAGACAATAATAATTTCTAAACTTACCACACTTTCTGAAGAGAAGACAGTATTTAACTCATATATCTACAGTTACAAAAATGAGCACATATTCCAGGTTTCTGAATTTGAAAAGAGAAGTTATTCAGAACAAAGCATGAAGGGAATCAGCTGGATTTTCCAGACCTGGATTCTACTCTTTTCTGTCTCCTGTAATCATACATCCCCTTTTTACCAACTCTATCTATGAGTAGATTGCAAATTAGGGAATTAGATCCTGTGTAGAGACCTGTCAATGGGTTAGTAATTTTAAAGATTTAAAACATATTCTAATTATAGGATAGATAGGCTTTTTCTTGTATTCCTAAATGCTGTATTCTACAACAGAAAAAATAATCAAGAAAACAGGCAGGGAGATATTTGCTGTCACTTACATGACACACAACAGCTGAGTGTGTATGTTCTTCCATTTGTTGCTTGACAGAAGGATTCTTAGAGCTCAAGGAGGAATTAAAGGGCACCCACTGTGGAGATATCATCACTGCAGTTGGGAGTAGGGGGGTCAGTCATTTTACAGGTTTAAAAACCATTGGAAAATCTCATTGGATTATGACAGGAATCCATCAACGTTTTTGAAAAAAATATATTGTATCAGCATTCTTAATATAAACTCATTTGGGGGCTGGAGAGAAAAGTATTGTAAAGCTTTTCACAATGAAGGACTAAATCAAAAGGTAATTGATATTTAAAATATCATTCATCTATATTGTTTTTAGATGTACATTTTCCCAGAATGCAGAATGTAGAAACTATTCCTCTTTTTAAAAAATTATGTTAAAATTTGATCGTTTAATAAAATACAGGAAAATAACATTAGTCTTTGTTTATTGGTTTTTATATGATTAATATAAACTGCAACCTTCATGCAATGATAGTGCATCACTATTTAGGTATATACATCCTAATCTTATAGACTATTTCTGGGAAATTATATATACTTAATTTTATGGTCAGTAATTAAGCTTTTGGTAAAACTATAAAATGAAAAATTTACTAAATCTTTAGCAAGATTACTAACAGTTAATAATACTAAGGGAGTAAAAGACTGTGATAAATTGGTAGATTATATTTTAATAATTAAAATTAGCAGTACATTGAAAAGGCTACCAGTACACATGAAATAGAGCATTAATTTAAATCTTAACTCTTTTGTGGAACAAATACTATGATTCACAATATTAAGTAAAAGTGAAGTATGTGCTAATAAAATGACCCTCTCTTGCTTTCAAATACATATAGCATATGAAATAATTTATGCTAAAATATTGTGTCATCTCTAAGAGGTTTTCATATTCAAAGCCTTTGAATGACTAAAAATTCTGACTTTTCCATTTTAAATACTCTATTATTGCTAATGAAAGAAAAGTAATGTTTTTAAAAAGTGTAAACTTGGGATCCCTGGGTGGCGCAGCGGTTTGGCGCCTGCCTTTGGCCCAGGGCGCGATCCTGGAGACCCGGGATCGAATCCCACATCGGGCTCCCGGTGCATGGAGCCTGCTTCTCCCTCTGCCTGTGTCTCAGCCTCTCTCTCTCTCTCTCTGTGACTATCATAAATAAATAAAAAATAAAAAAATAAAAAATAAATAAATAAAAAGTGTAAACTTTTTGTCCAATGAAGTAGTATAGAGTTATTATAAGGATTAGTTTTCAATTTTTACTCATCTTGACTGCATTCAAAAAATATTAGATATGTGCATATTTGTCACTACTTGCCATGTTTGTTGAATTGCATTTATGAATGTATGGTTTATAAATAAAAATGAGCATTCACATTTTAATGGAGTTCAAATTAACACTCATGTTTCTTATCTGGCAGAGATGGAAATTTTTTTAATAATAAATTTTTTATTGGTGTTCAATTTGCCAACATACAGAATAACACCCAGTGCTCATTCCTTCAAGTGCCCCCCTCAGTGCCCGTCACCCATTCACCCCCACCCCTCGCCCTCCTCCCCTTCCACCACCCCTAGTTTGTTTCCCAGAGTTAGGAGTCTTTATGTTCTGTCTCCATTTCTGATATTTCCTACCCATTTCTTCTCCCTTCCCTTCTGTTCCCTTTCACTATTATTTATATTCCCTAAATGAATGAGAACATATAATGTTTGTCCTTCTCCGATTGACTCATTTCACTCAGCATAATACCCTCCAGTTCCATCCTACGTTGAAGCAAATGGTGGGTATTTGTCGTTTCTAATGGCTCAGTAATATTCCATTGTATACATAAACCACATCTTCATTATCCATTCATCTTTCGATGGACACCGAGGCTCCTTCCACAGTTTGGCTATTGTGGACATTGCTGCTATAAACATCGGGGTGCAGGTGTCCCAGCGTTTCACTGCATCTGTATCTTTGGGGTAAATCCCCAGCAGGGCAATTGCTGGGTCGTAAGGCAGGTCTATTTTAACTCTTTGAGGAACCTCCACATAGTTTTCCAGAGTGGCTGCCCCAGTTCACATTCCCACCAACAGTGTAAGAGGGTTCCCTTTTCTCCAAATCCTCTCCAACATTTGTGGTTTCCTGCCTTGTTAATTTTCCCCATTCTCACTGGTGTGAGGTGGGATCTCCTTGTGGTTTTGATTTGTATTTCCCTGATGGCAAGTGATGCGGAGCATTTTCTCATGTGCGTGTTGGCCATGTCTATGTCTTCCTCTGTGAGATTTCTATTCATGTCTTTTGTGAGATGGAAATTTTTTGATGATATCCCATCAACAAGTGTATAAGCACCTAGAGAGGGACAGGACAACTTACTGGGCCATAACAGTAAAATTGTAAATGTAGCCCCTTATTTGGAATCAGATTGTTATCACTGTGTTTTATAGTATCATCCATAAGTCCACAAAATAAAAAAAAAAAATATATATATATATATATATATATAAAACATCACAATATAAAGAATTCAGATAGAAAATGAATTGACTTTCAATTAGGCCTCTACCCAGACCACATTCATAAATGTGTGACTGTAACTTTCACATGTCAGTTTTGCTAGGCTATATCACTTAATTATTCAATTAAACACTAATCTAGGTGTTGCTTTTAAGGTATCTTCTATATATAGTTGAAATCTATAATTAATTGACTCTAAGTAAAGGAGATTATCTTGATAATATGGATAATATGAACTCATTCAATCAGTTGAAAGTCTTAAGAAATAAAGCTAAGATGTCCACAAGGAGGAAGAAATTCTCGTACCAGTTCCAGCCCAAAAGTTCCAGCTTGCCCACCTCACCTACAGATTTCTGTAGCCAGCTGCCAATCATGCAATCCAATTCCTTGATATTAATCTCCCCCTTCTACATGTGTGTTTATACACATATATGTATGTATATATGTTTTAAGTATATTAATATATATGTATATATAATTGACATATACACGCACATGTATAAAGTCCCCATTTATAACTAACTGTATGTATATGTATATATGCACACATATGAATGCACTCACACACACACACACACACACACACACACACAAAGTATTATTTCGATACCCTGATGATACACATATGTTGAAGGTCTTAGCTTATTTTAGATATGAAAGTTCTGGAAATAGAAGGGAGATTTTTATTGGCAACGAAGTTTACAGTCTCAAAAACTCTCAAGATAATAATGCTTGTTATTAACCCTGTTTGCTCCTAGCCCTATAGAGTCAATGACAGTAAAATAGATATCCATCACCTGGAGATTTTTGGAATCACTTCCTAGAATTTCTGGCTAGTCATAGGACCAATAATTACCCATACCGATATTTAAATGGGAGTAGATACCACATCCAGGAAGGACCAAACTGTAGCTGAACCCAGAGTGGTTTTGAATAGTGCAGAAGAGACCTCAGAACTCCCAGATATTGAGTTTTGAAATCTTTCCCTAAACCTAGCAATAATCCAAACATATGTTTATGTGATTAATTTTTTATATCAGTTATCACATTATAATGTGGTTGTGATGCATAAAATTAGTATGCTGAAAATCCAGAGCAAATATTAAACTTGGTTGTGGATATTTGGAAGAGTAATTGAACTAGAAAAACAATTGGGGGGTAGTAGAATGGATACAGTGATCTGATTAGTTTTGCAAGCAATAATTGGACATGTTTACTGATTTTCAGAATGACTATGTGTTGAAAGAGAATTTTCTATGAATATTTCATGATTTGCATGGTTGAAGACTTCTAATCAAGAAAAATGACTGAATAGCAAAGTCTTGGGAAGCTAGAATTTTGAAGATGTCTACCCAGAGACATTTGCTTCCATTCCAGTAGAATAAATAAGGATAAAGACTTTCCCCACTCCTTCCTAGAGAGGCTTTTTTTTTTTTTTCAGTGAAGAGTGATTAAGTCTTTTTGTGGGGGCCTGGGAAAGGGGGAAAGATTGTCAGCAGCACCTATATAAGCTCTTAGTCTCATAATTTTGGGGTTGTTCTACTGTAATGTAAATCAACCACATGTGCAAGAGAAACATGATCCTCATTGATGTCACTCTGTGGGAATTTGGAACATGGGGAACTGGCACAAGATACCACTCTGTGAATAATAAACTGTTTCTCAGATCCAGAAACTTTATGCTCATGACCTCACTCAGTCTCTCTCTCTTCTCTCTTTGCCTCTGTGTGTGTGTGTGTGTGTGTGTGTGTGTATATATGTATATATATGTATATGTATGTTATGTGTGTATATATATATATAAATGTATGGTGCATATATATGCATATATATAATTCTCTCTATATAACCATTATTAATTGGTAATAATATTTTAAAATAAAGTGCTGACAAAACATAGTTAGGATGTTCAAATGGATATTTGCTATACTGACTGCAAAAGTGAAATAGAATATTTTTAAACAATTATACACATGTCATCTATTTAATTGAGAATTTAACTAACACTACAGATCATAAAGTTTTGAATAAGGTGTTCTTTATTACATTAATCATTTTCATTTTAGGAAGAAAACTAAAATTGTGGAAACTAATAATTGCAGTATAATAGATAATACGCTAAATGCCATTAATAAGTCTATATGAGTGCCATGATCTAGTGATATATGCTTTAAATCTGTTTGACTTCTCTTTCTTCTCTCCTGCCTCCAGTCAAATAATTTTTTTTTCTTTTAAGGGCTTGTATGATTAGATTGTGCACGCTGGGATAATTCAGTGTAATTTCCAAGTTTTAAGGTTGGTGACCTTAATTACAGCTGCAAAGTCCTCTTTATCATCTAACATAACATATTCATGTGTTCCGAGAACTAGGGCATGGTCATCACTGGGGACCATTCTGCCTACCACAGTCCACATACTGCATATAAAGTTTTTTAGTATCTAGGAGTCTTAACTTCCTCATTTGTAAAATGGGCATACCAACCTCTCACTTAAAGTGTGCTTTTGAAAGTTAATCAGATAATTGTAAAGCACAGACTACCTTTCCTCCAAAAAGTTCCTTTGAATTCTTTCTAGTTCAAGTGTTACTTTCTTCTTCCCAGGAGTGACCTAGGTTTTCATATGACTTGCGTATATATTTTAGAAAGTGATGATGATAAAAGTGGTTCTCTTAGAACTGAAGTAAAATGGTCCCTTCACATTACTTACTGTTTTCACTCAGTACAGAGCCTAAAGAAATGTGTAGTTAACATGGGTGGCAGAGCAAAATACCAGGTGACTCAGTCAAGCAAGTCTTTGGCAAGTAATGATTCAAAGTCAATCTAATATTGAATTCTACGACAAATGACTAAAACTACTGATATTTTGTTTTGTTGATTAAAGAGGAATTCAAATGTATTAGAGACAAACCTGTAGGACAGTTCTGTTAATAGTCATTGATAAAAGGGACATTTGCTTATCTGTTGCAGCGCTGCCTTAAATTTAAATTGATCCTCAGGACGTATTTCAGAAAGATCAAACATCAGAGTTTCTTTGCACTGTCAGGAAATATGCTCTAGCAATATGTCATTGCAAAATTTTTACATATGAAAAACAAATATAAAGGTTGAAAAATTCCTAATGGAACAAGCAATGGGATCAACTCTATCAGAACAAGAAAAGAGAAAACCATAGCAAAATCTTACCTTGAATATGTATATACTTTAAGATTTTGCAAAATACTTCAGCAATTATCTATGAAGGTAAATATAAATTATTATTCCAAATGTACATTCTCCAGAAGGTTACATGATTTAACTGTATTTACATAATTAGAAAATCACAGAAACAACATCTACATTCAGGCATTTTTCTTATAAAAAATCAGTTTTATTTACATAATCAGGATTAAGTATAGATGGAGGAAATAGTTTTATTATATAACAGTTGAAACATTTTTAAGATTTTTATTATTTTTTTACTATTTTATGATGTTTAAAAGAAAGCAAAAAGGTTGAGGAGAAGTAGAAGCACTGGTAAATTTGCAATATGTTACATCAGCCTATACTTCCTAACTCTAAAGCGAAGAATATAAACTAGATAACATAATTTGGAATGACAAGACTAAAAACTCTAACTGGATAAATAAGTCAGCCTACTCTTTTCCTTTAATACTGAGAAAGCAAGTTTTTTAAAATATAATTTTGAGACCCCATTAATAAAACTTACTATAGACATTTCCTTCTTTTGTGGAAACATGAGTACTGAAAGTACAAAGATGTGGAGAAGTAAATACATTATCCAAAGGCAAATGAAAATTGTCAAGAGGATATAAGAGTGATAGAGTCAAACTCTTCATTTGATCTAGTTCTTCAGAAAATCAGAATTTTGTTGAAAATCAGAATTTTATTTTCTGATGCCATTATATAGAACATGAAAAATTAATGTTTATAATGTTAAAATGCAAGGTAGAATGTATTTCTTATAGTTGCAATCAGGTCCAAAGGGCCATTTATTTAGGTCTTATATATAACAGTATCATTATTGGAAAAAGATTATTTAAATCAAAATAAATTGATTCTAAACTCAGTGTGGTTTTTAACACAGGCTACAGTAATTACAGCAAAAAATACTGAATTGAAAGGAATACTAACAAAAAAATACCTATTAAATACAGGAGACTAACAATAGCCAAACTGTGGAAAGAGCCTCAGTGTCCATCGAAAGATGAATGGATAAAGAAGATGTGGTTTATGTATACAATGGAATATTACTCAGCCATTAGAAACAACAAATACCCACCATTTGATTTGACGTGGATGGGACTGGAGGGTATTATGCTGAGTGAAATAAGTCAATCGGGGGACAAACATTATATGGTCTCATTCATTTGGGGAATATAAAAAATAGAGAAAGGGAATAAAGAGGAAAGGAGAAAATATGAGTGGGAAATATCAGAGAGGGAAACAGAACATGAGAGACCCCTAACTCTGGGAAACGAACAAGGGGTGGTGGAAGGGAGGTAGGCAGGGGGTGGGGGTGACTGGGTGATGGGCACTGAGGGGGGCACTTGGTGGGATGAGCACTGGGTGTTATGGTATATGTTGTCAAATTGAACTCCAATTAAAAAAATAAAAAAATACCCCCCCAAAATAAATAAATAAATACATACATACATACATACATACAGGAAACTAGATTCTCCAGGCAGTGTTCAAATGGGACAATTAGACAATGATAGTGATGTAAAGTAAGGCTCCTCTCTTGTAGAATGCATGGAGAATTACAGAACTGCAGCAACATACTGGCTGGACATGAAGGGCTTCTGTGCAGATTTAAAAATGCAAACTTTCAATATGAAATCACTTTATTACATGGAGAATATAAAATGTTTTTATTAAAAATTATGAAACTAATATAGAAGAAGAACTACTGGTAACAATAGAGAATAATAATAATTTATCATTTAAACTATGTACAATTGTGTTTGTGGTGACATCAGCTAATTAGATGACAAATGGGACTCAACAGATGCCTCAAAAAGCTTAAGGAAATTATGACTGTTTTATATGAGTTAAACCATGGGACATCAAAGAAAACATATGGAATCTCTTCCATATAATCTCTTCATATATATGTAGATTATATATAATACATATATATTCATACATATATATTCACATATATATGTATATATACACATATAGTACATATATATTCATATATATATATATATCAGTATAATAAGAATTGAGAGAAAACCAATTAATGATCAATGTTTGCCTTAGGTTAGACTGAAACATTTTTTCCAAAATTTTATTTTATTTTATTAGAACCTGGATGGTTGTGTGTTTTTTTTTTTAAGATTTCATTTATTTATTTGAAAGACAGAGAGAGAGTAGCAGAGGAAGAGGGAGAAGCAGACTCCCCACTGAGCAGGGAGCCTGACAACACAGGGCTCCGTCACAGGACCTTGGGATCATGACCTAAGCCAAAGGCAGATGCTTAACCTACTGAGTGACAAGGGGTCCCTGGATGTGTTTTTAAATTACAACATGTATTTCTTGTTTCTATTCCTTTTCCTTTATTTTTTAAATGTATTTTCCCCAAAAAATTGTACTTCTAAAGCTTGAGGTTTGCTTATAATCTTAGTAACTTAAAATTGAAGAGAGAAAATATTAACATAGCTGAAGATAGACTGAGTCAGTAATATGAAGGCTCATTCAATAATTGCGGCACATAAAGAGAGCACTATAGCAGTATGCACTGAATACTCTATGGGGAAGAAGGCACCATAAGAAACACAGTCAAGTCATCTGGTCTAATCTAACCTTTATCTCTCAATATAAAGGAATAGTTTGAATTCTAGTTCATATATCCCTGCCTCTTCTCAGTTTAGTCAAAGTGAATCCAAGAATTGGATTCCTGTCACATCTGGGGCCCAGACAAGATTCAGTTTCTACCTAGGTAAGCTGACATTTTAAGCCTGGAGTGTGGCAAATTTCCCAACCAATCCCTCCTATAGATATTCTGAACTTGATGAATTGCTTGTATTCAAATCCCTGCCTTTTTTTTTTTTTTACTTAAAAAATGGTGAAAATCAGTTAATCAATAAATAATTACAGAGGATGTACATGCACAAAGCAGATACTTATGCTTATGGGAGTATAAATTGAACTAAAAGCTATTCGCACTGGCAAACAAACAAAAACGGATCTGTAATTAAGTAGAGGAAATAATGGTATAAAAGCAAGGAGAACACTAAATCTTAGACTTAACCTACAAGCATAAGAAATGCCATTAAAGAGGCAGAAATGATATTAAATTATATGAATTTTAGACTACAGATGTGACTTCAAGAAGCAAAAAATCATGGAGGAGGAAAGGGGAAATAGAGCATGAGAATAGGCATTCTGAGGGAAGAAAATAATACATGGCAAGAGATAGAAATTTTTTTTGGAAGGGATAGAAATTTTTTAAAAGATATATTTATTTGAGGGAAAGAGAGAGAGCATGCATGAGCAGGGAGAGGGGCAGATGGAGGAGGAGAGAATGAATCCTCAGGGAAAGTCCCCGCTGAGTGTGGAGCCCAGCTCAGGGCTTGGTCCCAGGACCTGAGATTATGAACTGAGCCGAAATCAACTGAGCATTACCAACTTTACCCACAGAGACACCCAGGCATCCTTGAAGGGATAAAATTTTTAATTTCAGAGTTAAATTGGTACACACCAGAGGACAAAGCATAATTTCAAATTATACATATTTTATGTATTTCTGAATATAATAACTATATTTTTGAATATAATGATGATTTAGGTATTTTAAATGTTTTTGAATATAATGATAATAGTGGATGCAATGAAATTATCCAAAGATATTTTTTTATTGAGCTGAGAATTAATTGAAGCCACCCATATGGAATATGGTGTATTCCAGGAAAAAAACATTCCAGAATAATGATGTATTTTTGGCAGATGTGTTTCATCTACTGTAGTTGATTCTACTCAGTAAAATGTCCGTGTCAGAAGAACTACGATCTCACTCACCTAGCTTAAAAATAAGAGGCAGCATTTATCCCAAAATTAGAATAAACTCTAATCTTCTAGTCCCCTGAGAAAAGTACCTTACATAATTTTTAACATTATAGAGCTCCAAAAGATTTTTTCTTTCTAATTTCTTGTAAAACACAAGAAGATATAAAAATATCTTACAGAATCAAGTCTTACACTGTCACTTATCTTTGCCTCTTAAGTAATATTTATTCATAAATCATTTCCTGAGAATGAATATAATTGGAAGCATGTCTCATTTTGAAATGCGTGTAGCAAATGAGAACAACTTGCTGAACAGAATCATCCTCCCCCAAATTATATATGTGTAAATGTTTAATACATATGCAAAACGTGTTAAAATTCTCAAAGAAAATATATAAGAAGCAGTTATTGAAAATATGTCCTGAGATCATCACATGAAAGGCTGAGAAATTTGGATACAGATGGCTATTAAGAGATTCTTACTTAGCAATTCAATATTTGTTCTACTTTATTAAGGCATAATTGACAAATAAAACTCTAGTATATTTAAAGTGTACAATGTGATGATTTGATATAAACATAAACTATGGATTTATGGGAATGGATTTCCACCACTGAATTAATTAATATAACCATCACTTCACATATTTAACCTTTTTTTTTTTATGAGAACACGTAAATTCTAATCTCTTACCAAATTCAAATTATATAATACGGTGTTATCAACTATAGTCACCATGTTATATATTAGATCCTAAGATCTTATTAATCTTATAACTGAGAAGTGTGTAACCTTTTACCAATCTCTATCTCCCATTCCTCTTAGCCCCTTATAACCACCTTCTACTCAACTTTCTTTAAAATTTTAATTCTGCATGTAAGTGGTACCATGCAGTATTTGTGTTCTCTATCAGGCTTCTTTCATTTAGCATCATGCCCTCTAGCTTCATCTGTGTTTTTGCAAATTGCAAGATTTCCTTTTTCTTTTTTTAAGGGTGAATGATAATTTATTTTGTATTTTCATGTATTTTCTTTTACATGTTTCTTTTCATACTTTCTTTATTCATCTTCAATGGACAATTGAGTTGTTTCCATTTCACACCTTAGCAATTGTGAATAATGCTGCAATGAAAATGGGAGTACCTGTATCTCTTTGGTAACCTGTTTTTCTTTCTTTAGAATATATACCTAGAAGTGAGATTGCTGAATCTTATGGTAGTTCGATTTTTTAATTTTTGAGGAATCACCATACTGTTTCCCAGAGTAGCTGTACCAGGTTATATTCCCACCAACAGTGTACATGGGTCCCTTTTCCTCCATATCCTCACCAGTATTTGTTATCTTTTGTCATTTTGATAAAGTCATCCTAACAGGTGTGAGGTGATAGAATTGTGGTTTTGTTTTGAATTTTTCTGATGATGAGTGATGTTGCAGACCTTTCAATGCACCTGTTGGCCACTTGGATGTTGGCCATTTTTCTTTAGAAAAATATCTGTTCAGGTCTTTTGCCTGGTTTTGATTGGGTTATTTGTTTTTTTGCTATTGAGTTGTATGAGTTCCTTCTACATTTTTGAATATTAAAGATATTCAAACATTATAGAATATGTATAGAATTATACATATTCCCCTTATGGAATATGTGATTTGCAAATATTTTCTTCCATTTTGTATGTTGTATTTTCATTCTGTTGATGGCTTCCTTTGCTGAGAAGCTTTTTTTTTAGTTTATTATAGTCCCACTTACTTATTTTTGCTTTTGTTGACTTTACTTTTGATGTCAAATCTAAGAAAGTAATTTGGTGTCAATCTAAAAATCCCTCCTATATATTCTTCTAAGACTGTTATGGTTTGGAGTCTATAATCCATTATGAGTTGAGTTTTGTGTATGGTATACTATAGGGGTCTAGTTTCATTCTTTTATAGGAGGATATCGAGTTTTCCCAACAACAGTTATTGAAGAGACTATACATTCCCCATTGTATATTCTTGGCTCTTTTGTAAAAAATTAGTCATGTATACATGGGTTTATTTCTAGGCTCTTTATTCTGTTCCATTGATTTTTGTGTATGTCTTTATGCCAATATCATACTGCTTTGATTATTACAGCTTTGTGATCTAGTTTGAAACTAGGATGCAGTCTAACTATGTTTTTACTCAAGATTGCTTTGACTATTGAGATCTTTTTTGGTTCCATACAAATTTTAGGATTGCTTTTTCTATTTCTATGAGAAGTACCACTGGAATTTTCATAGGGATTGCATTGATTGTGGATCATTTTGGGTAGTATGGCCATTTTCATAATATTAATTCTTTCAATTCATGTGTACAAAAGATCTTTCCATTTATTTGTGCCTTTGATTTCTTTCATCTATGTTTTATAGTTTTCAGTGAACAGAGTTTTCATCTTCTTGGTTGAATTTATTATGTATTTTATTCTTTTAAAATCTATTTTTAATAATACAATTTTCTTAATTTTTTCCTGACAGTCATTGTTAATATATATATATATATATATATATGCAACTGATTTTTTAAAGATTTATTTATTTGAGAGTGAGCACATGCACATGCATGCACACATGCACACACATGTGTGAAAGGAGGGGCAGAGGGAGAGAGAAAGAGAATCCTGAGTAGACTCCTCCCAGAGCATAGATTCACAAAAGGCTCCATCTAAATTCAGGAGTTGAACGTTTAACCCACTGAGCCACCCAGGCAACCCTGCAACTGATTTTTTATATTGATTTTTGAATACTGCAACTGCGCTGAATTTATTTATTAGTTCTAACAGTTTGGGATTTTTTTTGGTGGAATCTTCAGGGTTTTCTATATATAAGGTTATATTGTCTATACAGACACCATTTTATCTCTTCCTTTCCAATTTTAATGTCTTTTATTTCCCTTTCTATGTGGAACAAAACTGACAAGAGTGGGCATCCTTGTCTTATTCCTGATCTTAGCAGAAAAGCTTTCAGTTTTTCATAGTTAAGTATGATATTGTCCATGGACTTGTCATATATGGCTTTTATTATATTTAAGTACATTCTTTCTATATTCATTTTATTAAGAGTTTTTATCATGTATGGATGTTGAATTTTGTCTAATTCTTTTCTGTACCTATTGAGATAATCAGATTATCTTTATTCTTCATTATTGTTAATCCAGTGCATTACAAAACCTGTGAGCGTTCCAAAGGGAAGTATCACAGTCAGCACCTGTATGGAGGCTGTGGGGAGCTGGACTCTGAGGCAGCAGCTGGGAAAGTGTGCACTCAAACTGGGAGATTAGCATTTTTGCCTGCTCCCTCTGTACTGAGCTTGAGTGTATAGTTGTAGGGAGTGTTTCCATACCCATTTACAAACTGTTTCTTTGTTTACTGTAGTCTTGCAGGATCATAAATTCAAGCCCCATTGGCCATATGAACTAATTTTAGGGCCTGTCCCTTGAGAGGCAGCTATAAAATTTGGGGTACTAGATGTGTGAACAAGATCGTTCCAGGAAAACACTGGCAACTTGGTTTTATTATTGGAGTGAGCTGGAGGGAAAAAGTGGTGGAAACACCTGCCTGCTTTTTTGAGCTCTGAGGAGGGTCACAGTCAGCACCTAAATGCATGCTAATTAGAAGCTGGACCCTCAGGCAGCTGTTAGTAAATGGGACAGTCAAACTGCTTCCCGGGAAATGGGCTGGGAAATGGGTGTTTTTGACTGTTCCACTATGCTGAGCCCTGGGAGGCTAGCTGAGGTGAGTGCTTTCTTGGTCATTTACAAAAGCTTCTTTGTTTGCTATAGTCCTATGGGACTTGTGAACAAAGCCCTGTTAGCTATCAGGGCTGGGTGATTTGAGAGTCCATTGTTCAGGTGGCAGCTTTAAAAACTACAGTGTTAGATGAGGTCCCTGGCTCTGCCAGAGAAGTTTGAGTTGGGGCTTCCCTCCTGATTGTATGGTGCAGTGCTGGGGGTAGAGGTTATGGTGAGAGAGTATTACAACCTTTTCTTCTCTGTCTTGATGTGGGTATTTTCACAGTTACCTGGTGTGTAGGACTAACTACTAAATTAGTTTCTGGATTCCTTTCAGAGGGGATTGCTCCATGGTGTGCCCATGGAGGAGAGAAATTCAGGGGTCTCCTATGTTTTCATCCTAGTCTGAAGACTGAAATTTTAAAGCCAAGATTTGGGTGCTAGATGTGCTCATTACTACTGGGATGTCATTGCTCCTAGGCTTTTTCACCGGATAAAGTTTCATTCATCTATTAAGCTGTCAATGATGATCAACTAAAGGCTGCTGACTATAGTGAGAAGGGCACTCTCCTTATTGCAGGTAGAAGTCTGCCATTCAACAATATTTTTGAAGATGGTTATCCAATGTTTTTCTGAACATTCACAAAAATGAGCAGTGCACTGCTTTGCAAAATGAATTTCTAAATCTGAGTCTTAAAATTGAGCACCTATCTTTAGAGTATTTCTTTTTTTTTGTTTTTAATCTATAGAGAAATATAGAACAAATCAACACTCTTTTTCAATAAATCTTCTGATTTAAAGATTAATATTTTCAATAGAGTTTCTCCTGCCAGTTCTTAATATCTCATTCGTTATAATGTCTTAGTTATTTGACTTTAGGTATAGACTAATTTGTCAGAGTTCCCTTTTAAAGCATAGAAAATTATGTAGGTTAAAATGATCTGGTGATTCAAATCAGAGTTAAAGGATTTATCCAGCTTATGTATAAGTGAGTACTTAAAAACCAGGTAACTCCCCAACTGATGTAGGCTCAGGGTTTTAATAGGATAGGTGATGTAGAGTATGTGACTAAGGAACAGGCATGAGGCTAGGCACTGTGTAGGAGTGTCTGCATGAAGCTCCTTTGGGCCTATAGAGATTGGGTTGCCTGTGTTTGTTAGTATAGAATTAGTCACCACAAATCTTGAAGACAGTGAGTCCAAGAGAAGTGAACATGCTGTCTCAACAGCCATCATATCAGTATTTTCTTAGAACTATTTTCACAAGGCTTGTGGTTTTCCTATCTAGTCAAATTTATGGGACAGGGGAGGTAGATGATAATAAAGAAAATTGGGCAAAGGTGGGAGAGAAGGGGGAAAAAGAAAGCCCTCTCTCATGTCTGTGTTAGTATTTTCCGTAAAAAAAATGTCAGTGTTGGATTTGACATACAAAGAAAGGGTGCCATTTACCTTATTTTAGTCTTTATTAAATTGACAAGATTTCATTTTTTTCACATTATTTAAATGTGAGCTTATACTAAGTTTATGATCATCAGAAAGGCTTAATTATTATCTATTTATGTCTACCTCTTTTGGGAATATCCTGTCTACCAGACCTGCTTATTACTATGCCTTTATTCCTTATTTTATGTTTCATTAAACTAAATAAAACCTCATTACCTGATAAAAACTGTCACTCAATCCCAGTGTCTTAGGTGGACTACCACTAACAACCTGTTACTCTAACCATCTATAATATTCAGACTACAAGATAAGCATTTGACATCATACCTGCACTTTGATCAATCTTTCTGCAACATCTTATGATAGCAAGCAATTCATTTTTTAAAGATTATTTATTTATTTATTCACAAGCGACACAAAGAGAGAGAGAGAGAGAGGCAGAGACATATGCAGAGGGAGAAGCAGGCTCCATGCAGGGAGCTCGATGTTGGACTTGATCCCAGAAACAATTCATTTTTAATATAAATTAGTAATATTGCATTTTCAGTGGTTAAATTAATCTCAGAATTTCTGCCTATTAAGCCAGTCAAATAGAAGGTTTTAATCATGATTCTTGAGTGAATGTGTGAGCAATCAGGTATATTTGTGTTTTAGTGTACCTGGTATCATCCTGATTTATGTCTGTTGGCTTAGACTAATTATGAAGAATGCCTCCTTGTAGTCTCAAAAAATGTCCCAGTTTGAGTGATAACTTGCATGTTCACACATAAATAACTTAGAATAGGCAATGACATTATCAATTCAAATGCAGTAGGACAGAGTCGAGAGATAGAGGACACAATATAAAAATCATTATGATAAGTGTCAGATCTATATCTGGCTATTAAATCAGAAGAGACTATTATACACCCTCTCAAGTCAGTCCATGATTCATATTATTAATTGCCTTAACTAATTCGATTATGCAACAAACATCCCACATCATTAAAATTATTCAGATGGCTGTACTGAAATGTTGTATAGATCTGACCTGAGCCTGATTCTACTTAATTTGTTATGTGAAGTAAGAGCTCTGTTATTTTCCATAGGTTTCTTTTAAGAACCTAAACAAAAGCCAGAATTATTAAGGATATGAGTGGGCAGATAAAGAAAGTAGTTACAGCATAGAAGTTGTGCTCTCCGGAGCACAAACACTGAGACTAAAGTTTAATTAGAAATTACCCTCAATAAAAAAAAAAACAAAAAAAAAACAAAAAAAAAAAAAAAAGAAATTACCCTCAATATAAACCTGTAGCAAACATATAAACATCATGTCCACTTCTCTAGGACTCACTGTCTTAAAGATCCATGGCAGCTTATTCTATATTAACCATCACAGGCAACATAGTCTCTATGGGCCTTGAGGACTTTATGCAGACACTATTATACAATGCCTAGCCTCGTGCTTGTTCCTTGTACCTTTCACTTCTAGTCTCAGGACTTATCTAAGGCATTCAGGTATGAGAGATCTTGAGACCTGCTTTGTACTCATGTATGAATTCTGATGAAGCTAATGCCAGGCATGATAAGGTTCCAAAAGAATGTTTCTAACATGGAGATGAAGGATAAAATGTTCACAAGACTTTACCAGGAGGGAACGTAAAGAAGATTCAATAATAGAGGAAATGTGTATGCATTTGCAGCCAATTTGAGGGCAGTCTCCATTTTATCAAGGGGGAGAAGAATAGTTAGGGTTTAAAGTCATGTTTAAGAGGAGGGTGGGGAGAGGTATCTGGGTGGCTTATTCGGTTGAGTGTCGAACTCTTGGTTTTGGCTCAGGTCATGATCTCGGGGTCCTGGGATCACCCCTATGCTGGGCTCCACACTTCGCAGGGAGTCTGCTTGAAATTTCCCTCTGCTGCCCTTCCTCCCTCTCTTTCTCTAGATTAAATGAATTTTTTTGTTTTATTTTTAAGAGAGGGTTGTAAGAAAAAGCTGTGGAGAGCTAGTCCATATGAAGGCCACAAAGAAAAATTCTCAGTTCTTTGCTGTCTAGTCTTTCAAGATCTCTTATAATACGCTATTCTAGAGATAAAAGGTGAAACAGATGAATAACTCCAATTTAGAAAGAAAAGGGAGAGAAATCTGTGGACAGATATAAGAATAGGAAATCCTGGATCCAGGGACAGTAAATAGTGTGTGCTGAAGGTCAAAGAGAGTGAGGTTGATGATGTGGCTAGAGACAGACTAGTGGACAGTTACATGTAGGGAAGGAATGGTTAAAACTGGGTATAGTATAAATGTCTCATACTCCTGTAAAATACTAGGAAAACTCCACTTGCTCACAATTTTTTTGTGAATATTATTATGTTTGAATAAGAGATAAAATATAAGAATCAAATCCTTCAAGTTTGGTGAGAATAGAAAGTAGTTATAGAAGGAGAAGGATTTATAAAGAAGATGACATCTAGAAAGAGGAGATTCCACACTCTTTTCCATTCTTTGTCCTTAATGAACTGGGAAGGTTGTCATGCTTGAGGGGACTCATGAGAAACAAGACTGGTGGACTCCATTCTTTCATATATAAATCTGTATTAATTTTCTTTTGTTGCTATGAGAAACTAAGCATAGAGGCCTAAAACAACATGCATTTATTATCTCACAGTTCTTTAGTTCCGAAGTCCACTAAGTTTCTCTAGTTACACTGCTTATGGTCCCACACAGCTAACATTAAGTTATTGAGCAGCTTGGGTTCTTATCTGGAAGCTCTATGGGAAAATCCACCTCTAGACTTATCCAAATTGTTGATGAAATTCATTTCTACCTGCCTGTAGGACCCAGATGCTTATTTCCTTGCTGAATGTTGGCCAAGGGCTATTCTCAGCTTCTAGATTCCACCTACAGTTCTTGATTTATGATCCTTTTTCTCTATCTTCAAAGTTAATAATTTAGGTCCATCAGGTCTTTCTCACAGTTCCGTTCTTTCTGACCTTCCCTTCTGTTTTCATCCTCCGTATCTTTTCTGTTGCATCTCCTCTGACTCCAACTGCAGAAATTTCTCAACTTTTAAGGGCTTAATTGGTTAAACTGGACCCATTCATATGGTCTAGAATATAACCTTATTTTTGGTCTGGAACATTAATTGGATCTGCAAAGTCCCTTTTATCATTTATTACAATGTATTCACAGGATCCAGGGTTTAGGCCAAGAACATTTTTAGAGGATCATGTTTTAATCTGCATATTTAATGATATATAAATATTATATATTATAATGCTTTTCTATGCTGAGTCTTATAAACATAAGTTGGATATTCTTACAAATGTAAGATTCTGGATAATGGGAAGAATTTATTTCTGCTAAAACCCTAGAATCAGAAGACTAATGCCAAATAAAGTGTAATACCCATAAAATATGGCCTTACATGTTAGAAATTGAGCCAACTCATGTAAAATAAATGGTCTATACCTATCTGTTTGTACCCCTGTGATACTCGGAATTTTTTTCTCAATTTTTTAGGTGATTTCCTCTCACTCCCCATGCTGGCTCTTCCTAATATTTGCCACTTTCCTAAGTCTTTTGTTGTTTGTATTATTCTGGATCATTAGTAAAATGACTCTGTCCTCTAATTCACAAAGAAAAGAAAATCATGTGCTTCCCACAAAAATTTTCAACAATATGCATGGATTTGATATATTCATCAGTATGATATCTTCACAAAGTTTCAGACCTACTAAAGACCAAATAGCCCAATAGGAAGCAGAACACAGGAGCAAGTTACTGTGGCATAGTAAGAATTAACTTACATTAGACCAGTACTGCCCACCAGAAATTTCCAAGATGATGGGAATGTCCTATATGTATTGCCAAATGGCCCACTAACCAATCATACATATTGAGTACTTGAAATCTAGTTAGTGAAACTGAGAAACTAAATCTTTAATTTCATTTTAATATATTGGAATGTAATTAGCCACAGGTGGCTTGTGGTTAGATCCTACTGTATTAGAGAGTGCTGTTAGAAGATAGAAGTTTCTGTCCTGGCTTCAGTCTTTCTCCTGTCTACTCAGCCCTGAAATTCCTCTGGCCTGGAGGTATTTCACCTGTTCACATTGCACTGACTACCAAACTTAAGCATATTGCCAAGCAGAGGCTTTGGGAAGCTGTGCCAACTCATGTCAGTTATTTTCTAGCTACATCCTTTACTCTGTTTCTTGGTCTGCTAGTGAATTGACTAGAGAGCAATCATAAACAGAGTTGGAGTCATCAATCTGTTCAGTTTTAGAATCAAAGTCATCATTTTTTTGTTTGGCCTACTCTCTCCAAAGCAGTTAAAATATGGATTACTTTCTACTTGGGAATCTGTCCTTAATCCAGTTTACCTGAATGTGTTTAAAATTTTACCTTTTCTAAAGTTTCCTAGATATGGATTTTTTTTCTGCTGAGTTAGAGCCAAGCTAGAAAAACAGAAAGTTCCAGAAAAACAAAGTTGGTAATGAAAACATCAGCCAAGTTTTAGCTCTAGCCACCTAGCTATAAACTTTGGTGTGCATTACATTACACTCCTCTTCAAAAGGTTCTTTATTCTGTGTGGAGTAATTCTACCTCTCTAACAGATGTATGCATGATGCATCTCAGTGCATTTCCTACTTCTATGAATGAATCATAGTAATGCAACCCTTCACTTCTTCCCAGCACAGAGATACTGCTTTTGGTTATGATGCCATTCTATATGGGATTTGACAAACTTCAAATAATTTAATGAAGCAATATTCTCACTCTGGGAGTGTAGGACTCATGAGGAAAAAAATTCAGTCTTGCATTAGTGTTATATACAATGTATATGAGCAAGCATTACTAATATAAGTCATCTTAAATATGGATGACTTTATTTTGGTAGTTATTCATATTTCAAAACTTATTCTCCAGTCTGCATTTCTCCTCTCCTTTGAAAAAAATTAAAATAACTGATCTTCCCACTGAGAAAATAAGGAGGTATGCTACAAATGTAGACAACTCTGCTTTGGTGTATGGCTTCAAATTTCCTGAGGGTACTATTTTTCCTGATACAATGAAATGAAGCTTTTTGTACTTCATCCAATCTTTTGTTAACTTTCTGATTTCTCTCTCAATTACTCTATACCTAGTGTGTTAATGGTCATGATAGGCATTATGGAAGATCATCCTTGAGAATTTATGGTGAAAATATAAACCATAGAGGGTGCACAGCTACTATAGGAAGATAATAATTTTTTTTAACCTAACCTGCCTCGCTCAAAGTCATACTACTGAATCGCCTTTAATATAATTGGTTTAAAAAAAGAGAAAGCAAAAGGAGTACAGGAGTACAGCAAGACTTGCTCTTGTAAAAGAAGAGCAATAAAGGAAAATATATGACAATAGAAATATTCCTTTCATAATCCTTCCTTTCACAATTTCTTTGTTGCTTGCTTGTTAGAAGAAAGAAAAAAGAAAGAAGAAATAAAGAAAGAACGAAAGAAAGAAAGAAAAAATGCTTATAGAAAATCCAAATGAAAGTCATATGTTTCTAGTTTCAGGATAATGGCACTAAATATTTAGTTTTTTGAAGTTTATATCCAGAGAATTTCTGAAATTAAGGGCCTAGTAAACATTATTTGAAGTCCAAAAAATAAAAAGTAGACTAAATTCAAAGGTAGAAAAAAAATGCCTTAATGTTACCAAAGAAATTTTCATTTCATCAAACAAGTCATCAAACTCTTTCAGCCATGACTCTGAAATTTCTTAGCAAATGTACTGAAAATGGCATTACAAAGACTTTGTAAGTTTTCTATTTACACACAAGGGAGATAAACTAGAATTAGTTAAATTTTCTTTCACCAAATTTTTATACTTTTGTATTGATGAATTGTTAATAACCTTAACGTCAGACATTCTACTCTGATATTATCCATTCTGAGTTACAGTAACAGAAAATTAAAATAATTTTATTTTTAAAATATAAATTATTTTGACTTGAGAACCTGGGGCCGCACCCTGATTTTGCTGCTAAGTAACAGACCATGTTGAAAACTGCTTCTTGATTCTGGGTGTCAAACTAACTCTCTTAAATGTCATTTGAGAGAGGTGCTTTGTTCATATCCTATCTTAAGTAGGAACTATTATTCTCTATCTCTATTTTTTGTCCACATTCTTTATAACCCCCATATTCTCATAATTATGTTATTAATGGTTTGTTGGATGGTTTCTGATGGTCTCCTCCTCTGTATTTTGGTTCAAGAAATGCAAGGACCTGTCTTGTTAACTTTTGAATTTTCAGATTAGACCAACCCCTGACAGAGAGCAGGCATACATCATACCATATAAGATGTATTGAATGTATTAATTATTGCATACATATTAATTACTAATTTTATCATTACTTATAAATAATTTATTATAGATATATCAATAAGGCTTTCGAACATTATGTCTAAGATCCCTTCAATCAAAACTGGGTATAAAGCAGTAACTAAAAACTCTTAAGATTAATTTAAATGGCAATTAATAAGTGTATTTTTGTGTAATTTTTTCTTAAAAATCACCATATATATTTTAAAATACTCACTTTTTGTATGAAATGTGAATAAGAAGTAATTTAATTAAACTGATCTCATTATGATTATCTCCTAGAAGTTTATTGAAACTATTAACAAAGTAATGTCATTTGTCTATTGATTATTCTAATTATATGGAAAATAGACTTAGGGAACTCAGTGACACTAAAAAGTGTAATAACATTCATAACACAGGGGTCCCAGAAGAAGAAGAAAGAGAAAATGGGACAGAAGGTTTATATGAGGAAATTATAGCTGAAAACTTCCCTAATCAGGGGAAAGAAATAGACTCCCAAATCCAAGGGCAACAGAAAATTCCCATCAAAATTAACAAAAGCAGGACAATACCAATACAGATTGTAGTTAAATTTGCAAAATGTACAGTAAAGAAAAAATCCTAAGAGCAGTAAAACAAAAGAAGTCCCTAATTTACAAGGGAAGGCAAGAAATATTAGCAGCAGATCTCTCCACAGAAACTTGGCAGGCCAGAAGAGAATGGCATTATATATTCAATATGCTGAATGGGAAAAATCTCAGCCAAAAATATTCTATCAAGAAAAGCTATCATTCAGAATAGAAGAGGAGATAAAGAGCTCCCCACACAAACAAAAGCTAAAAGAGTTTGTGACCACTAAGACAGCCCTGCAAGAAATATTAAAGGTGACTCTTTGAGTGGAAAAGGAAGATCAAAAGCCACACAGACTAAAAAAGGAACAGAGAAAATCTCCAGAAACAATGACAAAACCAGCAATAAAATGACACTAGACTCATAGATATTAATAATTACTCTGTATGTAAATGGAATAAATGCTCTAATCAAAAGACAAAGGGTATCATAATAGATTAAAAAACAAAAACAAAAACAAAAAAACAAGACCTATCTGTGTTGCTGCTTACAAGAGACTCATTTTAGACTAAAGACACTTGCAGATAGAAAAGGAGAGGATAAGGAACCACTTATCATGCTAATGGAGGTTAAAAGAAAGCCAGCATAGCCACGCGGATATCAGATAAACTAGAATTTTTTTAAAGATTTTATTTATTTATTCATGAGAGACCCACAAAGAGAGGCAGAGATATAGACAGAGAGAGAAGCAGGCTCCATAAAGTCAGCCTGATGTGGGACTCGATCCTGGAAACACAAGATCACGCCCTGAGCCAAAGGCAGACGCTCAACCACTGAGCCACCGAGGCATCCCAGACAAACTAGATTTTAACCCAAAGACTAACAAGATATGAAGAAGGGCACTGTATCATAATAAAAGGGGCTGCCCAACAATAAGCTATAACAATTGTAAATATTTATGCCCCCAAATTGGGAACACTCAAATATATAAAATGATAACAAACAGAGAAACTCATTGATAACAATACAATAACAATAACACTCCACTTACAGCAATGGATATATCATCTAAGCAGAAAATCAACAAGGAAACAACAGCTTTGAATGACACACTGGACCAGGTGAACTTAACAGATATATTCAGAAGGTATCCTAAAGCAGAAGAATACACTTTCTTTTCAAGTGCACAAGATTCATTCTCCATAATAGATCACATACTAGGTCATAAAGCAGGATTCAACAAATACAAAAAGATACCATCATCTTTTCCAAATGCAATGCTGTGAAATTTGAACCATAAGAAAAAATTTGGAAACACCACCAATACATTGAAGTTAAAGAACATCCTATTAAACAATGAATGGGTTAACCAAGAAATTAAAGAAGAAACAAAAAAATTAAAACAAATGAAAATGAAAACATGATAGTCCAAAACCTGTGGGATGCAGCAAAAGCCGTCCTTAGAGGGAAGTGTATAGCAATACAGGTATACCTCAAGAAGCAAGAAAAATCTCAAATATGCAGTCCAACTCTAGAACTAAAGGAGATAGATAGTGAAAAACAAATGAAGTCTAAAGGCAGTAGAAGAAGCAAAATAATAAAGATTAAAACAGAAATAAATAAAATAGAAACATGCACATCCCCCCAAATAATAGAATAGATCAATGAAACTAAGCACTGGTTCTTTGAAAAAGTTAATAAAATTGGTAAACCCCTAGCCAGATCTATCAAAAAGAAAAAAGACCCAAATAAATAAAATCACTAATGAGACAGGAAAAATCACAGCCAACACCATACAAACAATTATAAGAGAATATTATGAAAAATTATATGCCAACAGATTGGGCAACATGGAAGAAAATGGATAACTTCCTAGAAACAAACTATCAAAACTGAAACAGAAAGAAATAGAAAAATTGAACAGATTGGTAACCAGCAAAGAAATTGAATCAGCAATCAAAAATATTTCCCAAAAACAAAAAGTCCAGGACCAGAATTCTACCAAACAGTTAGGGATTAGTTAATACCTATTTTTCTCAAACTATTTCAAAAAATAGAAATGGAAGGAAAATTCCAAACTCATTCTATGAGGCCAGCATTACCCTAAATCCAAAATCAGAGAAAGACTCCACTAAAAAGGGCAGCCCCGGTGGTTCAGCGGTTTAGCGCTGCCTGCAGCCCAGGGTGTGATCCTGGAGACCCAGTATCAAGTTTCACATCGGGCTCTCTGCATGGAGCCTGCTTCTCAATCTGCCTATGTCTGCCTCTCTCTCTCTGTCTCTATGAATAAATAAATAAAATCTTAAAAAAAAAAAAGACTCCACTAAAAAAAGAGAACTCTAGGTCAATATTCCTGAAGACCATGGATGCAAAAATTCTCAACAAAATACTAGCAAATCAAATCCAAGTAATTAAAAGAATCATTCACCACAATCAAGTGGGATTTATTCCTGGGCTGCATGGATGGTTCGGTATTCACAAATCAATCAATGTGATACACCACATTAATAAAAGAAAGGATATAAAAATAAAAGAAAGGATAAGAACCACATGATCATTTCAGTCGATGCTGAAAAAGTGTTTGACAAAGTATAGAATCCATTCTTGATAAAAACCTTCCACAAAGTCAGGACACAGTAACATACCTCAACATCATAAAGGCCATATATGAAAAACCCACAGCTAATATCATTCTCAATGGGGAAAAACTGAGAACCTTTCCCTTATGGTCAAGAATAAGACAAGGATGTTCACTCTCACCATTGTTATTTAACATAGTACTTGAGGTCCTAGCCTCAGAAATCAGAGAGTAAAAAGAAATAAAAGGCATCCAAATCAACAAGGAAGAAGTCAAACTCTCACAACTTGCAGATGACATGATACTCTATATGGAAAACCTGAAAGACTCCACCAAAAAATTGCTGCAACTAATACATTAATTCAGCAAAGTCACAGGCTATAAAATCAACATACAGAAATCTGTTGCATTTGTATACACCAATAATGATGCAGCAGAGTGAGAAATCAAGGAATCAGCTCCATTTACAATTACACCCAAAACAATAGGATACCTAGGAATAAACCTTACCAAAGTAGTAAAAGATCTGTACCCTGAAAACTATAAAATACTTATGAAAGAAATTGAAGTGCACACAAAGAAATGGAAAAACATTCCATGCTCATAGATTGGAAGAAGAAATATTGTTAAAATGCAAAACAATCTACATATTTAATACAATCCCTATCAAATTACCACCAGCATTTTTCACAGAGCTAGAACAAACAATCCCAAATCTGTAGGGAACCACAAAAGACCCTGAACAGCCAAAGCAATCTTGAAAAAGAAAAGCAAACCTGAAGGCATCACAATTCCAGACTTTATATTACAAAATTGTAGTGATCAAGACAGTATGGGTCCGGCACAAAAACAGACATGGGAAAGAATATTCAATGGATATCTAATGGAAAAAGAAAGTCTTTTCAATAAATGGTGTTGGGAAAACTGTATAGCAACATGTAGAAGAATGAAACTGGACCACTTTCTTATACCATAACCATACACAAAAATAAATTCAAAATGGATGAAAAACTTAAATGTGAGATAGGAAACCATCAAAATCCTAGAAGAGAGCAGAGGCAGCAACCTCTTTGAAATTGGCTATAGCAACTTCTTACTAGATATGGCTCCAGAAGCAAAAGTGAACTATTAGCACTTCATCAAGATAAAAAGCTTCTGCACAGTGAAGGAAACCATCACTAAAATTAAATTCAGCCTATGGAATGGGAGAAGATATTTGCAAATGACATATCTGATAAAGACTTAGCGTCCAAAATCTTTAAAAATATATCAAATTCAATACTCAAAAAACCAATAACCCAGTTAAGAAACTGGACAAAGACATGAATAGACATTTTTTCCAAAGAAGACATCCAGATGGCCGACAGATAAATGAAAAGAAGCTCAACATCACTCATCATCAGGGAAATACAAATCAAAACTATAATGAGATATCACCTCACACCAGTCAGATTGGCCAAAATTAATAATTCAGGAAACAAGAGGTGTTGGCAAGGATGTGGAGAAAGGGGAATCCTCTGACACTATTGGTGGGAATGCAAACTTATGTAGCCACTCTGGAAAATAGTATTGAGGTTCCTCAAAAAGTTAAAAATAGAACTACCCTCTAATGCAATAACTGCAATACTAGATATTTACCCAAAGATTACAAAAATACTTGTCAGAATGCATGCATCAAATGTTTATAGCAGCATTCCCAACAATTGTCAAATTATGGAAAATGTCCAAATGTGCATCATCTTATGAATGAGTAAAGAATAAATGGTTTATATATACAATGGAATATTACTCAGCCACCAAAAAGAATGCAGTCTTGCCATTTGCAATGATGTGTATGGAACAAGAGAGGATTATGCTAAGTGAAGGGGAAGACAAATACTGTATCATGTCACTCATATGTGGAATGCAAGAATCACAATAGATGAACAAAGGGGCAGGGGGAAGAAAAAGAGCCAAACCATGGGACAGACTCTTAACCATAGAGAACTAACTGGGAGTTTCTGGAGGGGAAGTGGGTGGGAGAATGGGTTAAAATGGTATTAAAGAGGGTACTTGTGATGAGCACTGGTATGTAAGTGATGAATCTAATGAATCTAATCTAACCTGAAACTAATGTTACATTGTATGTTAACTAACTGAAATTGGAACAAAGACTTGAAAAAGAAAAAAAAAAGAAAATATTTAGTAGGAAATAAGCTACTTGTTAATAGACAGCCTTGTATACAAACCTATCAATATTGCTAAATGTCATACTTTAAAAAATATTTTCTTGACAAAATATTTTGTTTAAAATAATAATAGTGTTGTTCTCACTTCATAAACCTGAAACTACTAAAGACACAATGGATAAATGAAAATACTCAAAATTCTACCTTGTAGAGATCACCTCTAATAGCATTTTTGGTGTATCTACTTACAGTCTTTTTTTGAACTCTATATATCAAAGTGAATTATATAAAATTGCCAAAATAAGGTCACTTTCAATACAAAAATTACGATTTCATATTTAACCTAATTTTCATATCTCATATTTAACCTAATTTTCATATTTCATATTTAACCTAACTTTCATATTTAACCATTATTCTTATATATAAATTTCTGTAGCTTATATTTTTCAATTAATATAAATTTTAATATATTATTAAAATATTTTATAATCATTTAAATATCCACTGTGATTGATCACATGATTAAATTAGAGAACATTTAACAAACTCATTGTATGCAGTTGCTGTATTTTTGTTACACAGTGTTGAAGAATCTTCCTTTGTGTGTATGTCTTCAACAAAGTTTGTTGATGAGTGTTTTAGTTCATTTTGGAAGTGTGTCATTGCTTCAGATAAAGGGGGATGGACATTTTTAAGGCTGTTGATATATATACCCTCAAAATATTTTCCAGAAATCCTGTACTAATTTATCCTTTCATTAAAACTTGAGGTTGTCTACTGCCTATGTTTAAAATAGAAAATCTGTATTAATTTGATAAATTAAGGGTAATTATAGCATCTTAATTTAATTTTATTATTGATGCAGTTAAATGTTTTATATATTTAGTGGCCATTCCTCTCTATCTCTCCCTTTCTTTCTCCCTCTTTCTCTTTCTTTCTCTCTATATAAATATATATTTATATTTATATTTATATTTATATTTATATTTATATTTATATTTATATGTATTTCTCCTTTTTTTCCACAATGTAAGGTTCACAAAGGAGACATTTTCTTTATATATATATATAAAATGTAGCTTAGTTTTCGTAAGTTGAGCTGCAGTGCTATTGACCTCTATTTTATATAATCTTAATATGTCATACTGTAGAAAAATATTTAGTTTTCTTTTTAATTCTATTGGAAAATTAAAAATTTAGAGATTTTAATTTATATTTTTTGCTTCTATGGATCCACATCTTTTATTTGATATCCCTGAAACCAAAATTCAGAATTTTATCCAAATTTAGGAAGAAATAAATATTTTTAACTACACAATATGTAGCATTCCTTCCCCTATGGCATCACATAATTGAACACGTTAACATTCTGAGGTAAAAACTATGTATGTTCATACACCAGCCTCCATATAACATGTCAGGTCCTCCAAAGGATTTTTGATGTTGCCTAAACAAACAAAAGAAATAAGCTCTAGATGTGCATATCTTTTTGAATTTGCAATTGAGGATAAGCAGTTATGGACTTATATTGCTCCATGAATTTTCACTTCATACTTTGCATAAGAAAGTCTCATGTTACTGATGACCTTAAAAATGTATAATATAGATATATGTGTTTCATTAAACTGTTGTGATAATTATCTTCTTACCTGAGAGGATTCCTATAAGAAATAGATAATATGTATGTATTAAAATTATTCAAATAGTGTTATAAGTGAAATTTGGTTAATAGTTGGGGAAGACAATGCCCTTTTCCTGTCTCTGACATCTTCATTTACAAATATTTATAGACTGGAGGTATTTGGTTAAGATCAACTTTCTGTGCAAATGTTAAGAAATACTGTTGTTGCTTCTACTGTTTGTAATTTATCATCCTGGTTTGCCTCATCATCTGGCTAATTTGTTTTCCTTATTTTAACTCAAATATGTTTTTTCCTGACCTGTTGACCCCATTCTTTTTTACATTTATTCAACAGTCACTACTCAAATGTTTTCATTTCTATGCCCGTCATTATTCTAATTATTGCTTATGTAGAAATAGTAACACAACAAAGAAAATTTCTCCTTTGTGAACCTTACATTGTGGAAAAGAAGGAGAAATACATATTTAAATATAAGTCAGTGATACAAACTGAAGAAAAATAAATCAGGATAAGAGGACAGAGAATGACAGAGGTGGATGCCATTCCAGAGTCCTTTGAGAAAGTCTCTTTGAACAGATGAATTTGATGCTTGGCAAGATCAGAAATAAGACCAGTGTGTCCGAAATAAATGAGGAAGAGTGGTAAAAAGTGATTCTTGAGAAACAATCAAAGGTCAGATCATGTTAGATATGTATCTGTTCATACATATCTGTTCATACAGATGCCTATGGCAAGACATTGGTTGTTCAGTAAAGACTTGATAAAGAAATGAATATATTTCAAATAATTGCAAGTTGATAGAAATGAATAATATATTTTCTCTGCTATTAAAAAAAGAGAAGTCTTCAAAGAGAAAATACGAAAGGCTTTGGCGTGCTTCATAGTTACGACACACATTTTAGATAGAGATGTTTGAAAGAGAAAATGATTATGGATTTTTGCAGATGCCAGATGGAATAATTCCTTTAGCATTTCAATAACAATAAAAAGAAGGACCTATCAAACTGACAAAATAAAAAGTAGAAGAGAAGAAAATAGGCTCCAATAATAAATGAAGTTATTTATTCAAATCAAGTCAAGATTTGCTATTTAAACAAAACATCAGAGATTAAGTGAGCTTTGAATTTAATGTAATCAAGAGCTGGAAATCTCTGTTTTAATTTCCAACGTATCTGTAAAAAAAAAAAAGGGAACTTAGGTCAAATGAACATAAATTACAGATAATGTAGTTCTTTAATTCTAAGGGTAATTAATTAGTAGGCTCTTAATGATTTTTATTTTAGAATTATCTCAGGAATGAGTACTATCTGCTAAAAGAGTAACATAATATCAAGGTACATAAGTCAATAAATAAATTTCCCTCATGAATGGAATATGCATCAATGCACTATTCAGAATTGCAGGCTAGAGTGAGTTTTTCTTCTAGGCCCTATTCTCCAAAGCACATTATTCATATTTAGATTGTTTTTTGAATGGGATGTGTGACTTACTTTGAATTCAGTATCTGGGGCTTCCAGCAGAATTTCCTTGGCAAACATCACAGCTGTTAGGAAATCTGTCACATGGAAGCTTGATCTATGTGTTGTTTTCCAAAATTCCGAAACATTGCTTCTTCTGCCTCCAGCCATTCCTAAACATGAAACTACATATTTGATGAAAACTAAAGAAAGACTTCGTGATCTGTAGTAGGTCTTACAATCTCTCCAACGAGGCAACAGATTGTATACTTTTGCAATATAGGGATCAGAAGAGATGATTTAAACTATATTTCCAAATCTAAGACTATATCATTTCCTGAAATTCAAATGAATTGATGACATTAGCAATTTTGACTGTTCTGAAAATCTGCTATTTTTCCATTTTTAGTGTATCAGTAGTACAAAATGTTATCTAATCTAAACACAAAATATAAATAATTAAGTAAACTATTTGTCCAAATCAACATGTAAGGAATTTTTTTTTTTAAGATTTATTTATTTACTTGAGAGAGAGAGAGAGAGAACACATGAGTGGGAGGTACAGAGGGAGAGAGAGAGAGAGAGAGAGAATTCCAAGGAGACTTCATGCTGAACTCAAAGCCCAACTTGGGGCTTGATCCCACAACCCTTAGACCATGATCTGAGCTGAAACCAAGAGTCAGATGCTCAACTGACTGTGCCACCCAGGTGTCCCATAGGTAAAGAATGTTTGCATGGCATTTTTTTATATACACAGTTGCACACATTTGCAATTCACTTTACTATGTATCCATACTTTGAAACCAGGAAATCCATTCTTCTTCAGGGAATTTTCTATAACAGAGAATTCTGATTAGTAGTCAAAACTTTTAGTCTTTTATCTTCAATCACCTTGTAAATAAATGAAAGAAGAGGGATATAGAAAGCATTTGGACATAACAGCATATGCCCATGTTTATAAAAAAAAAAAATCCGACTAAAGCCAAGGGTTCCTTAGTGTAATTTCCTTAACCATCAAATTCTAATATTCTTCTGTAACTACTTTCTTCAAAAATCATACTGAGATTCATCCCCACCTCCCTAAAGACTACCAAATTCAGAAAGTTTTAAAGGCTTATTACCTCTCAAAGGCTGTCAGAAACAAAAACAAAAAACAATGGGGAAAAAGTTCCAGGAAGATGCCAGTAGAGAAAAGTTAACTATATACATAATTATACCACATTTCCAATTCTTCTTTTACAAAATGAGATGAAATTTCAGGGGAATCTAGTGAAAATGGAAAGTAGAGGGAGTGATGATCAATTTTAGATTTTTTTTTTCTACGTTCTTCATAGTCAACTACCAGCTTAATGGGGTTGTCACGCTTTTCTTTTCTCTATAAAAATGTCTGATTACCACACATTTTTTTATATTTCCTGAGATTCCAAGTTTTATCATCTTACTTTTATGATATTCTATAATTACAGCTAATACAAAGTTATATGTTGAGAAAAAAAAAAGGAAGAAAGCTCAAAGGTTGCTCATCAAGTGCAATATGTCTCTAAAGAAAAATAAGGCTAGTAGGTAATTGTGCAAATTTCACCATTTTCTGAGTTTTCTGATAATAGCTTACTTTGGAATTTAGAATGAATCTATACTGTAGTAAAAGAAACACAATTCTACTAAAAAATTCTTTTGTTCTTTTGTCATAGCAGGCCAATAATATTTAGAATCTTAAAAATTAAATTTACATAAGTATTCTCCAAAAATTGGTTTGTGAGGTATACTGTATGTTAATTTGGTGTATTGAGACTGTCTACTCTACTTGGTATCTAAATATTCTTCCTTTTCTTAGGGGTTGCCTAGAGTTTACAATACTTAATTTATCAGGTTCACTGCATAGAAAACTGTCCCAAACTTAGTGTTTAAAAACAGCAATTACATTTTTTCAAATTTTATGTATTTACTGGTTGGTTCTGCTTGTCCCACTGGGGTTCATTAACGCAGCTTTGCTGAGCTGTTTCAAGCTCAGTGGTGGAAATTTCATGATGTCCTACTCTCACATGTCTAAAAGCCTTGCTGCTTGCTATCTGTTGGGGTGCCTCGGTTTTCCTCAACATGGCCTCTCATCTGCTAGCAAAATTGACAGGGTTTCTTCATAGCCTGGTGATCTCAGAGCTCCAGAAAGTGAGAAAAGGAACTCAAGAACACAAAGGCTGGGATATGCACTCACATAATTTCCATGACATTCATTGGTCAAAGTAAGTCTTAGTGTTAGGTGGATTATGTTCTAACATTCAGCCCACACTGGCCTGGCCAATATAGATATTGTAACTCAGAGTTCAGTACTACTAAACAAAAACGTGCGGTACTAGATGGAAAGTAAAGGGTCAAAGGAAACTAGTGCATTGGAGAGCCTTGTTAGCCAAATGTTTGGGAGAACTATAGCATACAGTAACTTGGAAGGGGATAGATCACAGGTCTACCAGCTTAAGGGGAAATGTTTGAAAAGAATCATGATAATAGTGTATGTTGGTTATGACTAGCTGACTTTTAATAATGTATTATCGGAAAGAAATAAACTCAGGAAAAGAATTGGCTGGTTTGCAAATAAAAATAAAATAGAATTGAGACAGTTGGGGCTCTGAAAGCTTTAAAAAGCTGGCAGTTTCTACACCCAGAAAATATGAAATGAGAGTTTAAAAAGCCTTTGAGCCACAGAGTCTATTAAAACAAAGTGTTGCTGCAAAGAACGTTGAAGAGAGTGGCCTCTCCACCTAAGCCAGATCTCGAAGCCAGTCTGAAGCCAGACTTCACTATGTTAAAAGAAATTCTTAGAGGTGAGAAAGCAAAGATGTAAATCAGGCTTGAGAATTATGTGCAGAAGACACTTTGGGTGTGGTTACTGGCACATAGGACTAACTGGAAGTAAAAAAAAAAAAAAAAAAGATTATAACTCTACAACTTTCAAAGGAATTCATTTCCAAAGATACCATAGGCCTAAGCTTAAAATTAATAATAATAATAATAATAATAATAATAATAATAATAAATAAACAAAATTTTATCTGTGGTCTATTTATGCCTCTACTAAGTTGAATAGTATCCTCCCCAAATTCATATCCTAACCCCCGGCACCTCAAAATGTGACCCTTATATGAAAATAACGTCATTTCAGATGTAATTATTTAAAATTAAGTCATGCTGGAATAGGATGGGCTCCTACTCCGATGAGACTGGTGTTCTTACACAAAAGGGAAATTTGGAAACAGAGACATATACCCAGGGAAATGCAATGGGAAGAAGAGGTGGATATCTACAAGCCGAAGAACACCAAAGACTGTCAGCAAACCACAAAAAACTAGAGGAAAGAAATAGAATAGATTCTTCCTCACTTGATATCAACCCTGACAACACCTATATCTCAGACTTCAAGACTCCAGAAAAAAAAGAAGATAGATTTTTGTTCAGCTACCCAATCTTTGGTACTTTGTTACCACAGCCCTTTGAAATTAACACAATGCTTTTTAGCACACCCCACACACATACACACCATCACACACAAAACTGAATTAAATTGAACTAGACAAAAATCAAGAACCTTTCCATTCCTCATAAATCTAAATTTGATCAAAGATCTCCAATTAGTTCCATGTGTAGAGAGTATTCATAATTTTTACCTAAAGGAATTATCAAATTGTCATAAATGAATAGTTGTATGTCCAATTTTTTCCCTTAATAAAAGCAAATTTATATTTTTTTAAACAAAAAGAAAAAAATTTTTGTCCTGGTGGGAACTCTCAGGATTTACTCTCTTAACAACTTTAATATATATCATACAGCACCATTGACTAGTCATCATGTTGTACATTACATCTCTATTACTTGTTTAACTTATAGGTGAAAGTTTGTACCTTTGACCACCTTCATCCAATTTCTGGATCCTATTACTGTCTGGCTAATTTCATAGTGGAGTAGATAATTTGTTCAGTTCACAGGTTGCCAAGGGACTATATTAGGACTGATGTCCATCATCCAGAAATCTTGGGCTTTTTGCTGGTACAGAGATTTGTTAGGATTTTGGATCCTCTCCAATGAAGAGGAGATGTATAGAAAAATGTGAACCAGATTTTGGTAAAGAGAAGACTGATTTTGGTAAAGAGAACACTGCTTCTGTTCTCTGATTTTTTTTTCCTTATTATTCTAGTTGCCACTGTACTATATATTTTTTTATATTTACTTACAATACAGTATGTAATAGAATATTAATGGAAATGATGTGTGGCACTTCCAGACATGGTCCATGAAAACATCCTCTGCATGGCTTTGTTTCTCTTTCTCCATCCACATATTCACGAAGAGAATTTTTAGGACTAGTGTGAACAATTTCCATAGTGTGCCTGGAATAACACAGTATCAACAATGAAGTTCTGTGACCCAGGAACCCTTCTCAGTCCTGGGCAAACCAGGATGATTGACCATCCTACACAGGATACTAGGAAGAGTAGCCAAAATGAGAAAATAGATAGAAACTCTAAATGACTATAAAAAGGAGAGTTGTTTTATAATTTACCTTTGACTATAATGTGATAAAAATACATTTAAGTAAAGCTCTGAAATCTAGTTTTTTTTTAACATGTCATACTACTTAAATATGATATATATCTCCATTTATCAATGCCTCATATTTTTCTACCTTTCAATCTGTCAGCTCTATCTTCACTTTTTTTTTCATAATTAGCTACTCTACTTTTCTTTATTATTTTTGTATATTTAAGTTCATTGTGAAAGCTAAAAGTGGGTTGGTTTCATTGAAGAAAGTTTGAAAAGAGAATTTAGTTGCATTAAGCAGAAAGGAACTGAATAGAGGGAATTAAGTACTTATACATTGTTGGAAAAACTGAAGGACTGTGAATAAGCCACTGAGAATAACTCCAATAATAATTTCACCATGGGAGAGCTGTCAGTCCCATCACTGGGCTCTCCAGTGGAGCCAGTGGAGCCATGTAGGTCTAGGTCAGGATTTAACACTGCCCAGGCTATTTACAGCTAAACCAAGAAGAATGGACGCCCAAAGCTTGATCCCAAAATTAGGGAATGAGATCAAGAGATTGTTGTTTACTGACACTGATTGCTAGCCCTGCTAAGGTATTGCTAGCTACAAATGATAAACAACTGTGTCTCAGAATATACAATGGTTTCTTTGTCACCCATATGACATTAGTTTTGTTGATTGTTTCCTTCATTGTGCAGAAGCATTGTATCTTGATGAAGTTCCAGTAGCTCATTTTCACTTTTGTTTCCCTTGCCTCTGGAGACCTGTCTTGTAAGAAGTTACTATGGCTGATGTCAAAGAGGTTGCTGCCTGTGTTATCTAGGATTTTGATGATTTCCTATCTCACATTTAGGTCTTTCATCCATTTAGAATTTATTTTTGTGTATGATGTAAGAAAGCGGTCCAGTTTCATTCATCATTTTGTGTTTTTTTTTATCTGATACCTAGCATTTCTAAAATTTAGCATTTCCACTACTAACATTACTTGACAGGGATTTATTTATTTCTAAATAAATTTCCTTGAAATACAATAATTCAGCTTTACCTACAGTCAGATTTATTAAGAGATTATTTCCATTTCTAGGTCTTGTCATTATTGCTACAGCAATCGATGCAATAACATCAAAAAGAGATGCTTATCTGAAACCAGATCAAAGTCAAAGATTATTTCCTGGCAAAGAAAATAATGTAAGCAATTTCTCACTGAGAAAATCATGTGCCATGGAAAAAATATTAGAAACTTTTAAAACATCATATAATATAAGGCAGAGAATGAAACACACTAGTTACAGTATACTTTAGAGAGCATTGTAAGAAGTATATCAAGTATCATAAAACATAGAAGAAGCCATAAAACACCTGAAAAATTATATTATTATAAGACATTATATTCCAAGTCTTAACAAAGGAGTACATAGGATTTCTCTCTTAAAATAGTTGTTTTTTCCAACTATAGTTTTTACAAATGGTAACAAATCTAAGCTAAATAGGAATACAGAGTGGATGAGGCACCTACCAGACCAGACCAGAGTTTGGTTATCATTTGTTCCATTGTCATAACATTAGGCAAGGCGTTTAAACTGCCTGAGGCTAATCTACTCTTGAAATAAGAAATTCATTTCTAATCTTTTTAGATTCAATTTTCTATTGCTCTGAAATTTTATTTTATTATTTATTTATTTTTTTAAAGATTTTATCTATTCATTCATGAGAGACACACAGAGAGAGAGAGAGAGACAGAGAAGCAGAGACACAGGCAGAGGGAGAAGCAGGCTCCATGCAGGGAGCCCTACCTGGGACTGGATCCCCGGTCTCCAGGATCACGACCTGGGTTGAAGACGGCCCCAAAACCGTTGAGCCACCCAGGCTGCCCTGCATTTTAAATTTTAAAATCTCAAATGTATTTTCATTTCTCTTGTACCTTGAAGCTATACAAAGTACTCTACTAATGATCTAGGTATGTGGGATTGTCTCCAGTTCTCATGTTCCTTCCTGAGCTCACAAAAAAGGAAAATCTACCAACATCTGGAAGCAGTACTAAGGGAGAGCTCCTCCTCACTCTTTCTCACTCCCTCTTCCTTTTGGATACTGGAATGATTAAGCTATTAAAATAAATTAACATTTTAAAGATCACCTTTTATGCATGATACGTTCTCCTGTCTCCTCTCTTCATTTGATTTAGGGCCTGTTTTCCTATAGGTCATTAGTTTGGGCATCTGCTCCCTTTTTAATAAGCATGCCAGGCAAGCCCTGCCTTAAATTAAAAAAAAAAAAAAAAAAAAAAAAAAAGATTTATTTATTTATTCATGAGAGACTCAGAAAGAGAGAGAGGCAGAGACAAAGGCAGAGGGAGAAGCAGGCTTCCTGCAGGGAGCCCGACTGTGGGACTCAATCCCAGATCCTGGGATCATGCCCTGAGCTGAAGGCAGACACTCAACTGCTGAGCCACCCAGGCATCCCCAAACCCTGTCTTTATTTACAGATCCTCTTTAACCCAGTCTCTTTGGTTGTACATGAATGCTTGGGTACTTGATTAAATTCAAATGGAGTGTATAAGTAATACAAATTGTCAACTGCCATCTGCAAATTTAAACAATTATTGGACCTTCGTCTATAATTACTAAAAGATAATCTTTTCATCTACTGAGAATCCTATCTGGTTTCCATTGGTTAGAACCAAGAAGAAAGATAACTATAGTTAACAACCTAGAGTTTTCTATTTTTGATCCTAGAGTATTTTAAGCCTCTGAAGTACTTCTGGCTTCCAAAATAAGTTTGTTTTCTAAAACACTTTTTACATTTGTGATAAACCTCCTGTTTAATGAATGGCTTCATATTGGATAATATTTCTCTGCTCTGAGAAGTACCACTGCAGAGATATGAATGCATATTGTTATTCACTAATGGATATTTTAAACATCATCCAACATTTCAATAACTGGCAAATACAAAATATATTTCTTTTTAATTTATTGTAAGTAAGATGATTTTTAAGTATCAGAGAAAGTGGGGATTTTAAGAAAAACATAATAAATTTTCCACTAGTAAAGTGTGAAGCCTACCATTTAGTACAAGGGCCATTACCATGAAGAGACTGAATTATACAGCTGAACAAGGCCCAGAGAGTGAATCATACTATCAAAGAGTGACCTCATTCCAAAAATTCCATTTCTAAAAAACTAGACATTATCTTTCTAAAACCTGATTGTAAGGGAGCATTGAAATCCTTTAAAATATTTCACAATAAAAGAGATTAAAGTCCATGGAAATGGAAAGAGATGGTTCAATGGTCATTTTTTAAATTACAGATAGTTTTCCTTTTTATATGTAAAGACTTAAAAAGTTATTTCTGTTTTTCAATCACCTTCCATGTTTTCAAAAACTTTTATCATAAATTTGGATGATATTAACCTACAATATCAACAAAATGGTGAGAATAAGGGTACTATTCTAAAATTCAAAAATCAAATGCAAATAAAGATTTACATCATTGATTTATAATGTATAAATAATGGTCTCTAAGTTCCTTGCTATAACTTGTTCAATAAGAACAATTTCCAAGATACTTAGGATGGCAGATACTTTTAATGCCCACTTTTGAGGGCCCTCATAGAAGAAATACTTTTTTTTTCAGAAATATATTTATTTCTGACATGACTTAGAGGTAAGTAATTGACAGTATCAACTCTAAAAAGATCCTGAGTAGCCTGAGCTAGTTACCATGACAAGACATGTGACCTAGTTCTGGCTAATAAGACTCATAGGGAAATTGCCTTTAAAGCTTCTGAGATTCGTTAGTGAAGATTGCTGTGAGGTGATGTTGGGAAATGCTGTGGCCATTTTGCAATAATGAAGAAAAGATGCTTGATAAGAGAAAGTTTAAGAATCTGGATACTGGGATGCCTGGGTGACTTGGTGGTTGAGCATCTACCTTTTGGCTCAGGGTGTGATCCTGGAGTCCTGGATCAAGTCCCATATCAGGCTCCCTGCATGGAGCCTACTTCTCCCTCTGTTTATGTCTCTGCCTCTTTTCTCTGTGTCTCTCATGAATAAATAAATAAAAATCTAAAAAAAAAAAAAAAGAGTCTGGATACTATATGTAATATTATTAACCTTGCCACCCACCTCCCATACCTCAAGACTTGCAGTTATATGAAAAATATATATTAAAAATTACTGGTGTCTGTTACTTGGAATTGAAGATGTAATACTTGATAAGCTGAGAATATAGCTGACTGTAACTCAACAAGAAAGCAATTAAAGATGTAACAGGCCCAGGAGCGCTCCCCATTAAAGCACTCTCGAACCAAAAAAAAAAAAAGATGTAATAGTAACGTGTAAGTAAAGAATGACTTAAAACTTAATATTATATGAGTAAAACAAATTCTTGAGGTGTCTGGGTTTCTCAGTAGGTTAAGCATCTACTTATTCATGATCCCAGTGTCCTGAGATGGAGCCCCATGTCAGGCTTCCTGCACAGTAGGGAGTCTGATTCTCCTTCTGCCTCTCGACCCCACTTGTGTTCTTTCTTCTTCTCTTGTTCAAATAAATAAATAAAACCTTTAAAATATTCTTAAAAATATGACACAATAAGTGCTAAAATAATTTCACTTTGATATCTTCAATAGAAGAAAAAAGATAGTGGTCAGGTTAACTCATTTTCTGTTACAGGAAAAAGCATAAAGACCATTGTATCTTGGTTATGTTCATTTGACAGTGTATCATCTAAATAAAGGTTTATTGATAATACATTATCTGATCCATTGGAGATGCTGAGATAAACAATAGTTATGATTCAGAATTTTAAAATCCACACGCAATTCTTGAAAAATTTTAGGAGTGTTTCAGTTAACCATTATGTTTTATTCATCCATTTATTCATTCTTTATCAATATCATTCATGTGTGTATTTCTTAAGCATCACTGATGACCTATATAATAAGGCTCAGAATATGAGTACATTGGATATACTGGAAAATATGAAAAAGGCTTTACATACTTAAAGATCATAATCTAGAGGGAGAAAGATGTCATATGATTAATCAATTAAATAATTATGTATTTTAAATGTGGGTACCATTAAGTTAAAGGTAAGGAATGTAAGGAAATAGATGAAAAGAGTATCTGTCTTACTCTGTGGTGATTAGGGAAGTTGTTCATGAGCAAAGGCCAACCAAGAAGGATGGTTAACAGTGACAACAATCTGTTTCCAGAGCAGAAATATTTTGTCACATTATTCAGAATTGTCAGAACATGGTGATAATAAAAAGCAGGCCATCGTTTGGTTGGCTTTATTATTGTTTTAAAATCTCAATATTTTCCATAGTTAGTAGATACCGCTAATTGCCTATGGCATGGATTGGTCTTCATCACTGTCCTACACTTGGTTAACACTGTCCATGAGGTAGTGACTTCACAAACTTTAAACCATGTGAGTCAGGGAAATACCAGGACCCATGTCACTCCTATGTCATATTGGAGGGGCTCAGTTTAAGAAACTATAAATGAATTTTAAATGTGGATATTGATTTTGTTCAAATTCTTATATTCTGTTTTACCCTAAGAGTCCTGTCTTGTCCTTGCTCCACCATCCCACCCTTTTTCAAGTTGCCATGAGGTCACTCTGCAATATAACAATGCTGGACATTAAGAAGCCATATGCACACAAACACACTTTTCTGCTCTATCTTCAGATCAAGATACACAAACACATACACAGTTTTTTGAAGGATTCTTTTAAGATAATAGATTAGAGGGGTTTTGGTTCATTTTGGTCAATAAACTTCTTATATTAGATAAATTTTGTTGGACTGCTTCATTTAGTGAAAAGCATCATAGCTATAGAGATAAATGAATTATATTCTGCAGAAAAGTTCTAATTTTTCATACATACTGCCTTGTCATTCTTGACTTTGACCACATTTTCTGTATAATGTATACTGTTTTAAATTAATATTACTTTATCCAAATTTAAACATAGAATTTTAGTTCAAAATATTATTTCCGGGGCAGCCCGGGTGGCCTAGCGGGTTAGCGCCACTTTCAGCCTGGGGTGTAATCTTGGAGACCTGGGATCGAGTCCCATGTGGGGCTCCCTGCATGGAGCCTGCTTCTCCCTCTGCCTGTATCTCTGCCTCTCTGTCTCTTTTTCTGTATCTGTCATGAAGAAATAAATAAAACTTTAAAAAAGTATATTCTTTCCCTTTTTTGTTGTTGCAACTTTTAGATTTGTATCATTTCTACATTTTAAACTGTGCCGAATTATAGTTTTTAAATATCCATGAGTTGACAACTAAAAAGTTTTGTCAAAATGGCCAATTGTGCTTATAGTAAGTAATATGAATATTGATGCCAAAAATGGGAGATTAATAACTTGCATATATATATGAAATAAAAGATTGTCTTCTTAAGGGTCTAATATTAATACATATTAACACAAACAATTTTGAATATTTAAATGTACATATGCAATCAAAAGGAAAAGTAATCATTTTTAAATTGAACAGGAAAATCAGTTTTGTTATTTAAAAAATATTTATGCAAAATGAATTTTAGTTCTATTTTTAGAAATCCTTTTATAATTAGGAGACAATTTAATCAGTACAAATAAGTCATACTATTAGTGTCAATCTCATTGCATATTTGGAAAAAATGGAGTTAATTATAGAGACGTGCTAAATGGAATAGAAATACGTAAGGGTTTTGAGAATGTTAAAATTTTTTTAGAGGCAAGGAATCTATTTTAAAATGCATGTTTTTAAAGGTCAACTATGTTTTACTATGATGGAAAAGAAAGCTTGAACACCAAATCACCTTTGGATAAATTTTATATCCTATGTTGAGTTTCTAACTTTTTGGGTTTCAATATTTGTTAATAACTGCATATCTTCTACAGTAACAGTACAGAACTTCTTCCTCTAAATCAAATATCTCCATCAACACTATGGCATTTTGGACAGATAATTCTTTGTTGGGGGGGCCATCTTGTACATTATAGGATATTTAGCATAATCCTTGGATTCTATCCCCGGGTACCAGTAGCACTGCCCCTTCCTAGATATGACAGCAAAAAAATGTCTCCAGATATCAACAAATGTCCCTAGTTTGAGAACCACTGCTCAAAATGCTACAGGGAAACATAAGAAGAGAGGGGGAACAAAAGCACATGCTATCACAGGAGAAGAAGTCCTAATTATAAACAACAGTTAACAATGAATATTTTAGATTGTTTTTGTTTTTCAGGCAAAGTACAAAAGGTTCCATGACAGCCTGCTTCTCCCTCTGCCTGTGTCTCTGCTCTCTCTCTCTGTCTCTCTCTGTCTCTCTCTCTCTGTGTCTTTCATGAATTAATAAATAAAATCTTAAAAAAAAAAAAGGCTCCATGAGTATCATAGAAGAAAACCAAGCAGAACGTTTTTTAAAAGCTGGGATGAGAAGGTTCCTAAGGAAACTTCTAACTTGGAGCCCGAGGGCAGAATATTGTATAGGGCTCTAGCAGGAGGTGCAAAGTTCAGCCAAAATTCATCCAGTTTGGGAAATAGAGGTATTATCTTGCAAGTGGCATTCATTGTTTGCACAAACTGGATTTTATCCAGAGGAATGGCAAGAGATAGTTAGCGACCAAATGTCAGAAGCAAATGTGGATAGAGGGGAACAGCTGGCAGGGCATAAAGACATGAGAAGGCCACACTGGAAAATTCTCAGCCTTTTCAGTCTGAGGTCCTTGAATGTCTCCCCATCATGCACTAATACAGTGAGTGCAGTAATGCAATCTCAATGGCTGTAGTGAATTTCATCGGTAGTAAGTTATAACCTTGGGTTCTTCTTTCAGTAATATTGATAGTTTTTCTCTGGCCTACATCTCTGCTTATTTGATTCCCCTACAATAGATCTGCTAAATATAAAGTAGAAATCTTTTTTAAGGAATTGTGCTTTTGATCTGTACAAAGATAGTAATGTACTAGTAAGATGAACTGAACAGCGAGATGTTTAATTTTCATTAATCCCAAATTCCATAATATCCATGACAAGAGGGACCGTGTTTTTACAGTTCACAGTACTTTCTATCATTAGGCTGTTTTTCATAAATGAATGAGCGAATGAATAAAAATATCAGAGGATAGGCCTGTTTGCCAGGTTTTCCCACTCTGGGCCATAGAATTTTGGCTCTTATTTCCAGGTAGGGTAAAACTAGCCAAGTTGTAGATATTAATAGATACATAGATATAAAACAAAATCTGAGATTTCTTTAAGCTTAGAATTTCATCAAGATGACAAAAATGTGGCTAAGAACAACTCTATCCTTACTCTCCAATTAAGACTATATATTATTTACCATTCAAGTCACAGACTGTAAATTGAGAGGGATTTGATTTGATTCTACTATATTTTTAGGCAATATGATTTAATGACTTTGAGAATAGGTTTGTGACTCAACCATTTATTAGTTTTTTTTTTCCTTTTTTTTTTTTCAACTAAAGATTCTATATTATACCATAGGATTGTTTTGAGTGTCAAATAAGATAATTCAAGTAAAATAGTTCACCGCTTACCATTTTGCCAATATTTATTCAAATATTAACAAATTAAGAGATCAATTTGCTAAGACTTTACTGCCATCCTGAAGAAGTGAAAACAACAATTGATCGTAATCAAAACTGCAGTTTTTTGCTTCAAGTTCTTTGACCTCTCTTCTGCAATCCTGCAATGCTCTTGCTCTTCACTGTCTGGACGTACTTGAGGTTCTTTTTTTTTTTAAGATTTTATTTATTCATGAGACAGAGAGAGAGAGGGGGGCAGAGACATAGGCAGAGGGAGAAGCAGATTCCCTGCGAGGGGCCTGATGCAGGACTCAATCCCAGGACCCCAGGATCATGACCTGAGCCAAAGGCAGATGCTCAACCACTGAGCCACCCAGGTGTCCCTCTACTTGAAGTTCTTAAAATATTCATAGTCTTTGAAATTTAAATGCTAAACAGGCACTTTATCAACTAAAATTTCATTATGATTTTCATGGTAGGCTTTGCATTATTCAACTTGTGTTATGAAACAATTCTTGCCTTCTTGGATGACTAAGCAGACATCCTTGCACAATGCTGCACTTCTTCTCTCTTTAATCTCATCTGTAGCTTCTCTCACACAAAGCTGGGCACTTACTATACAATACCAATACCTAGGGTGACAGTGGGCCAGTATTTCGTTGTTCAGGAATATCATCCGTCACCATAAATGACTACACTGGAATCTCCAAGGCATTTTAACGTCAGCCTAACTATGATGGAAACTCATCTTTCCTATGTTATTTTACCCATGCGTCTCTGAATCAGAGCAAGAAGAATAAAAAGCAATTACATAATTTAGAACAGGTCACCACAGTTCTTTGTACATAAATAGATTCATTTATAAGCACAGAAGGACTCCTTATGATCATGAAGAGTAGTGCTGACCAGGTTCAGGAGGACTGAGATCAATTTTGGAGAGCATATAGAGCCCAGTATGATATGTTTTATAGTGAGGGAAAATGGACTATATTGTCATAGATTTCAGCTGAAAAGTAGTGGAATCATGGAAATTGTAACATAAACAACACACAAACAAGCATCAAACTGATTTTAAAATGCCTCCTTGCATGTTCTATTGATTTTTCATTATTATGACCTTATTCTTAAACCTACTTGGTTGTGATCCTAATTTTCTACTCAATCTTTGTTTAGATCCCACTGGGATAGTGATATAGTGTGATTATTCAGAAAGGCACAGGAAAGAGGAGATTAAGACTCCCTGCTAATGAGAACAAAGGAAGGAAAGAGAAATGTGCCAATCTAAGTGTTCTACCTGTAAATTGAACTGCCAGACAAGAGGAAATAAATAATGCTTCACCACAAACCTCTTTTTGATGAAAAAAAAGGTCTAAAAATAAACATAAAGCAAAACAAACAGAACAGAACAACTTTTATGAAAGCAGGATAAATCTATCGTATATCTTTACAATATTATAAATGTTAAATTATCTTCAATTATTTCATATAGCTATAAGCACAGCATTATTTTCTGAAAAATGTAATTACTTTTGTAAGAATCTAAGTATTGCATACTTCAAATATATATGCATGTTTCATTTTAATTATGATATTTAATTTATTATATTGTCTACAAGTATAAGTGGGAAGTTAATTACAATATATTATTTATATTTACATATGAAATAGTACAATGGATTATTATAGATAATGATTTATCTTATAGTATGAGGCTTCTAATAGATAATGAAAATAAACAATGACATTAGAACATTATAGCTTCTAAAATATACATGCGCATATATATTTGTAAATCACCCATGTGATAACTTTCATATTTATTTTTGTATAAACTTTTAATCTTTGTTCATTTTCTTTGATCCTTGTTAAAATATTGAGTGAAGATCACTGTACTATTGTATCAATACAGTGTAAATCACAGCATTTTATTTTTTTAAAGATTTTATTTATTTATTAATGAGAGACACAGAGAGAGAGAGACAGGCAGAGACATAGGCAGAGAGAAAAGCAGGCTCCATGTGGGAAGCCCGATGCAGCACTGCATCTCAGGACCCAGGGATCACAACCTGAGCCAAAGGCAGATGCTCAACCACTGAACCACCCAGGTGCTCCAGTCACAGCATTTTAAAAGTGGATTTTACTATGAGAAATATAGACATTTTTAAGTCTTGCAACTATTCAATGTAAATAAAAAGCATATTTTAAAATGTCAATTATATTGGGAAATTCTCTTCCATTTGGTTTCTCAATTTAAAATGGGTATTTTGTGAATATTAATTAAATCCAACTGTACAGATGTATTACTCAGTTTTCATTTCCTTTCAATATTAAGTTTTCATTGGCATTAATCTGATGTTAAAAAAATTTAAATTGCTTTAGGTGCTTTCTTTGAGTGGGTTACTAAGTTAGTAGACATGAACAAGAGTTGAGTTGTACTGGACACAGATGACCAAGAAATATACTTTGATGATATATTAATTGCACACATCTGAGTGAAGTAAACAATTTCAGCAGGCTTCTGCTTGTGTGGCAGTGTGATATGGGTGCTAAGGATGATGACTCTGGAATCAGATGGGTATAGGTTGGAAACCACTGTGGAGCTTCCTAGATTTATGAGTTTGATCAAGTTATTTAACCTCTTTAAGCCTTGGATCCTCTGCCTGTATTGCTAACAATAATGTCTACTCTATATGGAATTTATGAGGCTGGCATGACACTAGTCTGGAGTGCTTTCATGGGAGGGTAATTATGGCATGATAGACTTTTAAGACTGGGTAAATACTTTGGATATAACTCCTTTCGTGAATATAATATTCTCCTTAAAAGTGTCTCTGGCCTTTAAGTTGTCTAACATATAGGGTACGGACATGCTTCTAATGTGAATTTCTGAATCATGGGCTTCTATAAATCTACATAGAGAATAGCAAATGTGTACTACTTTTTTAAAGGAAAAACTGAAGAAAATCAAAACCACATTTAATATTATGCATGTTCATAACCCTTTGATCTATTTATCAAGTAATCAAATTGATATTTTCTGTTAATTTGGGAAAAGTGGGGGAATTTTCATTTGTAATATATTGCAAATAGTAAAACTTCATAATGTAATTTGTATGTATATATGTATATATATATATATCTCCACACACTTTAATATTTTTCTCATACTATATTTTACTTTTTGTAAAAAATAAAAGGATTCAAATATGTTTAATGTTATCTTATCCCATTCATCCTTATCAGAGGTCATTTTTATCCTGGATTGAAGCCATATTTTCTTTTCATTTTTTTCTACATTTATTTTATTTAAATAGCATACATTATTATTAGTATACATATATATTATTTGGGAATATTTAAATATTTAATACAGGTTATCTTAATTTATTAATCTTTTTGTAATAATTTGATTTAATTCATCATTCTTCTTTCCAGATCTATTCATGTTGACAGATATATAGATATATCTATTTTAAATGTTGTTAATTATTCCATGGTATGATTCAATTACAATTTTGTATCCATTCCCATATTGGTGGGCATTTAAGCTGTCTCTAATTTTTATATATTGTCAATGATACTGCAGTGAATATCTTTTCTTCATGATCTAAATTTTCCCTAGAATATATGTATTTTCTTATATACATGTGTATACACACAGACACACAAATATATATATTAAAATTTAGTTCAGACTCCATAGGTTGTCGAGCCACTTTTTAAAGACTATTAATATTCCAGTTATTTGGGTTTATGTTAGATTTAGTTTTTGTATATCTATATATATATATATATATACAGGCATATTTTCAACTTCATAGTTACTGCTAATTTCTCTTCAAAGTGATTGTTAAATTCACATGCCCACATGTGTAAAAGTTTCTTTACCTTCATACTCTCATGCATACTTCCTACTTTTTGTTTTTAACTCTGTTGTGCCTTCAAACCTTCAGGTGGGTTAGACTGCTTTTCAGTTTTTCTTCTATAAAATGGATATTCCTATCTGTATAAATTGTCTATAATTACAATGATAAACTAAACTTAAGTATATTTAACTTTCTCATTTAATATCAAGGGAAAAAGCAATAAAAAAAGATATTAAAATTGTATTTAAACTCTCTAAATCTCTGTATGTCATTCAGACACTTCTAAGGTATATTGGCTGACTTCATTTTAACCAGTCAGTTAACAACATTTATTGAATTCTTAATTTTGGTTCCCAGTCTTGGTGGAGTATATAGGAAAAGAAAAAGTTCATGCTCCTTATTCTTAATGTGGTGTAGCTAGTCTAGTATCTAAAATAGAGAACTGGTAACTAAGCAGCTATATATGAAAGGAATGGAAATCCAATATTTGCTTAGCAATATTTTAGAATCTAGCATGCTTGAGAGGAAAATAAATTTTAAAATATCATATCATACAATTAAATCTGAAATTAAGCATTATAAGTTCCATTCCTGATTCCACCCCCTCCTGGCTGTATAAACCTTGGCAAGTTTCTTAACCTCTCTGTGCTTTACTTGCTTTAACTGTTAAAAATGGGATGCTTCACGTAACTATTATAAAAACCGAATGACTTAATACATGGAAAATATTGCCAAGGAGATCTCATACATAGTGTGATAAAATGCTATTATTATAAAGTTTTTAGTAAAATATTAACTCTCTGAAGATATCACTCTAACCATTCCTGAGTTTCATAGCTCTCCGAGCCTCAACTATAACTTCACTACAACCCATTGGCCAGTAGCTCTTTTGAAAATATGATGTCAGTAACCACTGACCACCACCTCCATCCTGCCCACCCATCACAGAACTGGTTCAAATTTATTTCTTTCCATTACACTTTGAATAAGCATTCAGATTCCTATGACCTGCAGAGCTCTCTATAACCAGGGTTTTGACTACCTTCCCAAACTCTTTTCTTCCCCGGCCATTTGTTCATAGGTTCCATTGGGTTGGTCTCTTGTGTTTCTTTATCATTCTAAGTCCTTTCAAGCTTCTGAGCCCATGCACTGGCTATTCTCTTGGCTCTTTCCTGAATATGCACTTGGTTTGCTCCCTCAAGGTCTTAAGAACTCAGATCAAATGCTACTTCTTCAGAAAGTCTTCACTGATCAGCATACTTAAAGTACCCCCACCCTTGCCTTGTCGGGTAACCTTAATGTATAGTTTGTTAATATAAGTACACTTTAGTAAACACTGTATTATTTATCTGTTCTAATTTGTAGCTATATTTTTATATTTATTATAGATAAATATTTAGATCCAGGAAACACTAGCTGAAAATGGCACTCAAAATTGCATGTTAAGATCAGATAATATGCCCAATGATACTATTTCAACAGGGCCAAGAGTAAATAAAAACTGTATACTTTTTTTCATTGAAATTACAGGGGGCACACTGACTCAGTGATCTCGGGGTTTTAAGTTCAAACCCACTTTGGATGTAGAGATTACTTAAAAATAAAATCTTAGAAAAAAAAAAAAAGAGGGGACCGTGGTGGCTCTTTTGCTTGACTCTTGCTTTTGGCTCAGGTCATGATCTCAGGACCCTGCATTGGGCTCTGCAGAGTCTGCTTGGGATTCTCTTTCTCTCTTACCCTCTGCTGTTCTTCCCTTCAACACAGCCCTATCCCCACTCTCTCACATGCGCTCTCTCTCAAATAGAAAAGAAAGACTACCACCTAAAGCATATTATCTCATTCACTGCAGAATTGCTTCATCAAAATTTGATATTTCCTATAACATAGAAAGAGTGATTGCTTGGTGTTTTCTAAAGACTGTTAATTAGTTCAAACAGGATTTCCATTGTTTTTATTTTACATTTTACCTATTCTAATAGCACAATAAATCAATAACATAGTCATAAGTTCACTTTTTGGTTTCTGAGCATTTGATTTTTCTATATTTATTTTTAATTCCAGACAGATTATATTTATTTCTTTCAAAAAATCATTCTTTACTTCTATATATAAAAATTTTAGCATATATGTATAAAATTATGATACAGTGAGATGTTACATTCCCTTTAAAATATATAAACTAAATGTAGATTTTAATACTGAATTTTATATTTTGCTTACAATGAAGTTTTTATAATAAGTATCTAAATAATTCATAGACCTTTTTTCAAAGAAACAAGACCCAGATTATATATTTTATGTACCCTGTGAATTTACAATCCCCTAAGGGCCCATCATTTTATTCATAATTGATTATGGAATGTGATATGGAATTGCCCAAGATTGTCAAAAGAGATGCTTGGGAAATAAACCACCATTTAGTTCAGACTCCATAGATTGTCGAGCCACTTTTTAAAGACTATTAATATTCCAGTTATTTGGGTTTATGTTAGATTAAGTTTTAATTTACTTAAAAGTAAAACAACAAGAAAGCGAAACATTTATTTTAATTACAAAAGAGCTAAATTGTATTTGTATTCATTTTCTATCATTTTAAGGCCAAAAGAATCTTTCATTGGAAAAATATTCAAATTACCATAAACTTACATATTTTGTTTATATCTATAAATTAAATATCAACTACAAGCAAACTGCATTTTAAACATTAATTAAAAATTGCAGACTTAAAGCGGATGGCAGAAAGGGCTTCAAGTTAATTTAGCTGCTTTAATTCAATCTGACTGACTTAATTATGCTGCCATACTTGGTTGAAACAAATATTTTTTTCTTTCTTTTGATGAATTTAAAATATACAAAACTTCACTATTTTTTCCTGAAATAACAGCACAATTCATAGTAGATTTTAAATATTATTGACATGTTATGTAAAAATGCAGAATAATGATCTAATTTGTTCGTTGAATGTCACCATATAGTCATTTCATTTATATTTATAAGCAATTTTCTCCAGGTTATGAATTAAGGACTATTTGTGGTTCACAGAAGGTCTGTGCTAAGACATAAATGCAAAATAGTAATGTTTGCATCTAATTTTTAGTTTTCAAATTTAGACAAGATTTTGTTCATATTCCATTCTGTTCTATTTGCTGGCCAAGTTGAGAGGCTCTATACAGGAACATATTTTATATTAAGCTAGATCCTTTCTAGAGGATGATCAAGTATTTTAGGTTGCTTATTCTCATCTTTCCTTACGTTTCCATAACCAACTTGCACTCCAATGATACTGACTTTCCAGTATTTCATGTCTCAGTATCCAATACATCCACACTTGTGTACCAATTATGTGTTGCAGGAATTAATTATTTTGTCATATTGATCATTGCTGATAACGTTTCAGATTCAGAGAAGAAGGCAGAGGGAAAATATCTAAAATTTGGTAGTGTTAAGCTTCACTCCAAACTCCACCCAAGACCGCTGCTTAAGCTTACAATTTAGAGAACCACACTGAAATCAGATTAATTCTACCTTTTAGTAAATGTTGCATCTTCATGACACAGGGCAGTCAACTTGTGGTTAGGATTTGAAGGCAGTGAACTTTGGTCACCTGGATCACCACACATTAGAATGACTGGAATCATAGAGCCTTAAAAATGGAAGAAAATGTAAAGATTTTTTCTCCTGAGGGAAAACATAAACGTCACCACAGCAGACCTTTCTAAGTGATATAGCTTGTTAGAGGCAGACAGGAATAAAAACTTGGCTTAGCTGACACTGAGGTCAAGGAACTAGAGACAATGTCAGCAATTTTAAAAATGATATTCATATATAAAGCTTTAATAACAGTTAATCACAGACATTGATTCCATCTTTCTCACATAAATGTCTCTAATTGTATGACTGTAACCACATTCTCCTTTGCCAGCTTTGACAGAACCATAAGTTATTTACTCATCAGATAAGCCTGGCCATGAATCCAATGAGAAGTGCCATAAAACCACCATTAATTCATACTACACATTCCTCTTCTCTTTCATACCCATTGTCATTATCCTCCCACAACATTTAAACTAATTCTAATTGATGGATTCCATCAGCAAATTAAAAAACAATACTCTCTAGACTTCAGTGATGAAAAACATACAGCGTAAAACAATATGTTCCTTGGAAATGCAGCACTTTGTTATCTTTATGGTGCAGAGTGAAAGACAAATTAAGGGAAGAATGCTGTGCAAGCCTTTTTTATTGCTTTTATGATAATAAGAAGATAGTTCTTATTTGTTTTGATTGGGTGGTACAAATACGTTGTCCTGCTACAATTTATTGATTTGGTTAAAAATCAGTGGATGCTTGATTGAAAACTTACAGGTGTTTCCTTCTGATAGTTTACATTTGCAATTTAAATTGCATTTATAAGCTTAAAAGCTCATCCACAACTACAACGTTTGCTTCTGTAAAGAACAACCTACATTTCATGAAGTAATTTTTTACTTGCATTCAGTTGTAATTCATACAATATTTTTTTTGATAAGGAGGTAAGTGTCATTTATTGTGAAGAAAGGATGTGAAACTGATTACAAAATAATATTGATTAGAGGCAAGGGAGAAATTACAATATTTTACATGTTCTTGAAGTTTGAAATGAAAATCGAATCTTTCCATTGAGATACTGAGAGTGTAAATAAAAGCTCTCTCCATTTTTATGCAAGTTTCCCTTTGTGTTTCCTTTCTGTCTAAAATTCAGATTTGAGATGTAATTGTAGCAGAACTATTCAAGAAACCCATTTACAAAGATGATCCTTGGTAAAACACAAAAACATATCCAAGTGCTTCCAAATACTCAGTGTCACAAGTGGAGATGGCATTGGATTGGAAAGCAACCTCCATTTTTCTTGAACCAAGCCGGCACAGTGATTCTTACTGAAACCATCTTTAATCTGTCTCTGTAATGCTTCTCTAACACTGGAGATATTACTACTGACTGCTGAAAAATACATCTCATACTTGTTTCAATTCTGGCATTGGTGGGAAGGCACTACTGTAAGCCTAAAAGATGTATTTTAAAACTCTGTGTAGTTTCCCTGAGTTAAATGTACATGAGTTATCGCTAATAATCTTCTCAATAATTGTGGAGAATAATGATTCATAGTGTTAGAAAATAATGTTATTTAAAAATCTTGTATCCTTCTTTGGAGGTGCTGTACCCGAGAATAGCAGAAATTTTACTAAAAAAAAAAAAAACTCAAAATAATCCTAATTTCTTTAATTTCTGTTTTGTTTTGACTGTATAGTACCCTTATTTCAATTAAAGAACAAAACCCTGAATCCTCTTTCCAAAACCATTGATTTTTGTTTGAGAAAAGAGGAGTGGCAACCAGCAATCCTCAGAGTTTCCCCCATTTTTATGCCAAGACATATGTACATTTTAACTTGAATGGCAAGATTCTATAGTTATTGATAGAAACTAAATACGAAGTGTCATGAGAAAGGATCACAAAAACTATTTTCTAAGTTTTTGCTTATCTTTGCTGATGCAAAGAAGTTGAATTATCACTATATGGGATTACAATTTGTTTATGACCGGACAGCGGTAATATCTCTTAATCTTGATCCTCCTCCTTGACCTTCTCAATTTCCATCTCTCATCTTCATTATCGGGCTTTGAGATCAGAAACATTACTTTCTTACCCAATTATGTGTCACCACCAAACCTGAATTCATCATGCCTACTTCTGTGAAACATTTCATAGTAAAAATTAGCCTGATATTTTACACTAGCAGTTTACTAGTGTCTTTGAAGTCCCAGATCACTAATGCTTTAGGGGGAAGTGACAAGACAACTTTCAAGTTCATATCAAAGTAATGGCAGGATCTGATCATGATAGTTGCTTAGATTCTAGGTTATTGGAAGATAGTGATAGACACTATCTTTCTTGAGCATTCTCATTTAGATCCAACCCTTCCCTCTGAAGTGAGATCCTGTTTCTCTTATCCCTCTTGAGGGTCTGGCATATTTAAAAATCACTGATTTACTAGCAGTACTTCCAAATTAGAAAACAGACCATCTGAGGAGATGAAATTCCTGACAATGAAAATATGGAGACCCGTAGTTTTAATTCCTAAGCTTACAACTAATTATTTATAAATTCCACTTGTTGTGAAGAGCTCTGGTGTTTCTTCTTTGCACAAGTTACCATAAAGTGTCACGTAATAGCAGAAGAGAATGACAATAAAGTTCCAGTAATTTTTGAGGAGAATTAAAGCATGAATGCCAACATACGACAAGACAAAGAACACATGTTTTCATTTCTGATTTAGCCTAGCACTGCAAATAATAGGGAGGTTCTTGTCTTTTGCTTTCTAAGAGGAGTTTAGTGGCCACAAATAGCCTAAAATAAGAAGTCAGGTAGGTGACAGGCTAAATCTCAGATACTGGGAAACTGAACCGGCACAGCTCTAACAATCAACTTCCATCAATCAGTGACCCCAGCTCACTCATAAAGAATTGTAATACTTTCCGTTTCAAAAGCATTATGGACCTGAGACCCTCAAGCTTTATGCAACATGTATTAAACTTCTCACCTTTGGGTAGTCTTTGTTCCAACTTGGTTGTTATATAGGAAACTATTTTTTTAAAAAATCCAGGGGAATCAAAAAGTAGTCAAAGGGTAGCTATTAACAACCTAAGTCTGCACCGAATAGTTTACAATTGTGAGAATTACCAGCAGCCATTCAAGAAATTTGAAAGAATGCCAGTGGGTTGCTAATTCAGAGGCACAAGTGTCATTTTTTGATAAAATGTATCACAAGATCATAGAGGGTTTTAAAACTTCAAGTCGCCCAGGCATTGCGACTGCAGCTGGAGCATATCAAAGGCTGAAACAGCAGAGCTCTGAGCCTGGCAGGAAGAAAAGTTGGTAGTTTCAAGTTACAACTGAGATTAAAAACTACAAATGCGTGGTTTAATTTTAGTAGCATATTAATATTTTACAAAGGTCCTCTAGCACTATTTTTTTAAACATAATTCTACCAAGTAATGACCCTTCCCTGCTTCCTTCATCTCAGAATTCCATGACCATTCATGACCACTGTGACACCAAAAACCTATTTTTGTTCCTTGGAATAACACAGCAGGTCAGATAGACTCTCAGGCAGAAATCTGTTTCCTCTCAACTCCCCTGCTGAGGAGAGTAAGTGTAGGGCACAGCAGAAAGATAGGAATGTGACCCTGCTCCCCATCCCCACCAGTCAACCTAAGGAAAGGATCACTAAGAGATACAATAAAGGCCGTAGAGCCAGGCATTGTCAACGCCCTGCCACTCCATCTCCAACAGATTCAGAGCATCACTTGTATTTTATATAAAAACATACAAGAGATAAGAAAGGAAGAACTCCAAAGAACTCCAAAGCACACATTTATTATTATTCCTTTTGGAAAAAGTTATTAATATAATTGGAGGACCTTAAGTGTTATTGAAAAACAAACATGGGGTATTTAAACTCAATCATATATGTACCAGTAAAATTTGAGTTGGCTGATTGCTCTGTATTTTAGCTTGATATTACTTATATAAACAAAGCGATTTAAAGTAAATTGTGTTTCTCTAGATACTTTTTTTTTTAGATTTTATTTATTAATTTGACAGAGAGAGAAAGTACAAGCAGGGGGAGTGGCAGGGAAAGGGAAAAGGAGAAGCAGACTCCCCACTGAGCAGGGACTCCAACATAGGGCTCCATCCCAGGACCCTGGGATCATGACCTGAGTGAGCTGAAGGCAGAGGCTTAACTGGCTGAGTCACCCAGGGCCCCTCTAGATATTTCTTAAGCAAATGTGTTAGTTCTTTTAAATTTTTGAGAACTATTGTGTGCTTAATGCATGTTTTTGCAAATATTGAAATATTCCAAAGCTCATTCCTAGGCTCTTCCCCTACAATTTCTTCCTCTCTGTCCTTATATTACACTTTTGGCTCTTGCTCATCATCCTCTCTCACATTCCCTTTATATTTTTCAGTTGAAACACTCTGCCACCAGATCTTGGCTGACTCCTTGTCATTCAGTTCTTGACTCAACTAGTGTCTAGTGAACATGAGTTACAGTGATTGGACTTGATGATAAAATAGCCAATGAAGGATAGCCTTTGTTCTTGAGATGCATATAATCTATAATCTACATGATTGACTTTGAGTTAGAGAAGTGTTCGGACAATAAAATATATCTCAAAATCTTGTGCTTTAAGAAAGAATACAACTAAACAAATATTATATCCTATTAAGAAAAAAATATCCTTAACATACTTTATTTTACAGCTCCATATCATTAGTGACTCAGAGACAATGAGAGGGCAGAAAGAGAGAGGAAGAGAGAGAGAAAGAGATGGAATGTGTTAGGGATCTCATCTCCATTAAAAATGTCATGCAGCCTCAAGTTGCACTGAAAAATATGAAGATATTTTGAAACATGCTCTGCTGTGAAACCAAAGGTAAGCCAGAGAGATCCAGACCCAGAAACTATGAAATATTACAAGTAATGGAGTTGATAGTATTAATTAGCCCTTTAGTCAAGCAAAGGAAATTGTCTTTTTGACTTAGCCATTTCCCCCATCTTTGGCAAATAACAGATTCTACTACTAGAGCATTCATTTTTTTTTAGAGCATTCATTTTCACCTGGATTGTGTTACTATGTGTATTTATGTGTGTGTGTATCTTTGTGTGTGTGTGTGTGTGTGTACACTTATGCAGGAAAGTATTGGTGGGTAAAGGTTATGATTATATATGTCCATATATACAATAACATATACATCTCATGACAATAAGACTACATTTGCCTTATATACCACTGATATATACCTCTACCTGGCATTATGAGTCAGCACATATACTTCCTTTGTCTGAGCTATGCCAAAGGAAGCCATGGAAAGTACATTCTAAATCAGAGCCAAAGTCTCATCAAATAACAACAGAATCCAGGTTTCAACTATAAATGATTCATGACACAAAGAGCCAGGAAAATTTAGTTATTGAAACTGAATGAAAAAAAAGACAATCAATAGATGGCAGCACCAAAGTGACAGAGATATTACAATTATTTGATAAAGATTTTAAAGCAGCCATCATAAATTTCTTCAAGGAGAAATTATACCCATATTCAAAACAGATGAAAAAAAAAGCCTCAACAAAGAAATACAAAGTCCCAGAAAGGAAATAGAAAGATAAAAATAACTAAATGAAAAGTTTAGATTTTAAAAATATAACAACTGAAATAAAAATGTTCATTGTTTGGGCAGAACGGAGGGGACAGGAAAGAATAGGTTAAATAAAAGACAGGTTAAGAGAAATTACCAAACCTGAATAACAGAGAGCAAATAGCATATCATAAAAACAAAACACAGCCTCGATAACCTGTAGGACCAAAACAAAATATCTAACAGTCATGTCATTGAATTTCATAATGGAAAGGAAAAAGAGATCAGAGCTGAAAAAATTAGTCAAAGTAGTAATGGCTGAAAACTGAGCTTGGTAAGAAACAAATCTACAGATTCCAGAAACTGAACAAATCCCAAATAGAGTAAACCCAAAACAATCCATACTGAGGTTTTGCAGGCTGAGATATAAATAAACTGGATCATTCATACATTATTGATGGGAATATAACATAGCACAACCACTCTGGAAAACAATTTGAAAGTTTCTTAAAAAATAAAAAGAAGAAAACCCCAGCTATGCATGCAATCACCATATGTCCCAACAACTGCATTCCTAGGCATTCATCCCAGAAAAAAGAAAAATTTTGTTCGCAAAGAAAAACCTAGATGCAAGTATTTATATCAACTTTATTTGCAATAGACAAAACTTGAGCTGATTCTGATGTCTTTCAACTGTGGTAGATCTATACCAAGGAATAATACTTTGAAAAAAAGAAAGAAAAGAAAGAAAGAAAGAAAGAAAGAAAGAAAGAAAGGAAGGAAGGAAGGAAGGAAGGAAGGAAGGAAGGAAGGAAGGAAGGAAGGAAGGAAGGAAGGAAGGAAGGAAGGAAAGAAGAAAGAAAGAAAGAAAGAAAGAAAGAAAGAAAGAAAGAAAGAAAGAAGAAAGAAAGAAAGAAAGAAAGAAAAAAAGAATGAAGACTGAACTATTGATACATGCAAAACCTAGTTGAATTTCCAGAATTATGTTAGTGAAACAGCTAAAGCAAAACATAACATACTGTATGACTCAATTCATAGAATATTCTTTAAATTTTAGAAGTAGGTACACATTAGTAATTGACAGATTTGGGAAGTATGGTGGAGGGAAGGAAGTAGGTGTGCCATTAAAATTATAACAGGAGGGATTATTCTTTCAAGGGAAATGTTCTGTCTTCACTGTATATGTTGATACCCTGGTAGTGATTCTGCACTATAGTTTTGCAACATGCTACCACCAGGGGAAACTGGCAAAGGTCAGTTTCTCTCTGAATCTCCGGGATTTCTGTGTATTATTATTTCTTTGTTCTTTTAAAAAAACAAAAGTCCCAATGTAGGGCTTGAAGGACCCCGAGATCAAGAACTGAGTTGAAATCAAGAATCAGATGCTTAAACCACTGAGCCACCCAGGTGCCCCTTCTCTGTATTATTCATTAATATTACATGTGAATTTACAATAATCTCAGAATAGAAAGTTTAATCAAAAACGATTTTAAAAATTGTGATGATTAATTTAATGTGCAAACCTGACTGGATCTCAGGGTGCTCAAGTATTTGACCAAACATTATTCTGGGTATTTCTGTGGGTCTCTGGATGAGATTAACATTTGAATAGATAGACTGAATAAAGCAGAAATCAGTCCTTAATGTGAATGGGCCTTATCCAAACAATTGATGACTTAATAGAGCCATAGTCTAAGGGAGAGGAAATTCCTCCTGCCTGACTACAGGAGGGGAGACTGAACTTTTCTGGCCTTGGGAGTGGGATGGAAATGCTAGCTCTTCTTGGGTGGCAAGCCTGCTGGTGTTCAGACTAGAACTACATCAGCTCTTGTTCTCAGGTCTTTGGACGTGGTCTGGAAGTGCACATTCATTCTCCTAGGTCTGCAGTTGGCTTACTGCAGGTCTTAGGATTTCTGAGCTTCCACAGTTGCATGAGCTATTATTATTATATACATATATAATACCGGTTCCATTTCTCTGGAGAACTCTAACATAAAAAAATATTAGGAGACTATTTCAAGTATATAAGTTGGGGTGAAAAGGAATTCTGTATATCACTTTTAATTGTCATAGAAAAAAAGAAATTAGAACATTCTCTAGTTTATCAATATTGCACATGTGTGTATATAAAGCTGAGTAACAAATACTGGTAGTGTGAAAGTAGAGGCAGGTAACAAGAAGTGGGATGATGTCAACTAGAATACATACCCATAGAAACTTAATATACAAAAAGGGCAGTTCATCTTTCTTAAATAAATGCCTGTGTTCATTACCTATTCAGATCAGCATGTGGTAATTTTTATTTGTCAGTGAAAATCAATCAACCTGCACTTAAAAAAAAAAGGTAGACTATTTTGGGTCATCAGTATGATTCAAGTGGTATTCTATTTTAGAAAAGTCATTTCTTTTTAAAGATGTTTTTAATATTCATGATTTGAACATTTAATTATGGTTGATATTAAATAAAAAGAATGAGAGCACATTTTGACTTGCAAAGTTTGTAATTCACTAAGAATTCATTAGGCCATACTCAGTAGCTTAGTAGTCAATCCAGCTTTTTTGAAATTCAGGAAAAAGCATATTTAACTATAGATAAATCTAATTGTAAAACTTTTTTGAAGTTTCTTTTCAATAAGACAATACTATAAACTACAGCTATGCTAAAATAAGCCCAATTTCCATTTTGGTGCTGTTCTTATTCCTTACGAAAAATCTAAATCAAACCTTCACACATAATTTCCATATTAATCATTAGAGACCAAACTCAGATTTTTCTCAAAAAGTATTACTTGAAGATAAATGGATTTCAAAGCTACAGATTTTAATTCAAATCTGCACCCCCACCTACTATGGCCACTATAACCAGAGTAACACATGACTATTCTTCACTCTGAGTGTCTACGACATGCCAGGTAATTTATATATAGTATTTTATCCTTATAACAATCTGGGATGAAGATACAGATGGTTTTATCTTACAGATATAGGATCAGGCTCAAACTTGTTGTTAAGTGTCTGGGCAGTAACCTAAACTTTCTTTGTTTTAGTTTCCTTGCTAATAAAATAGGGAAAACTATACTTACCTCCTATTAATAAATTTTAAGCAAGATACACATGTGATATATTATATTTAGTGCCTTGAACCTAACAATCATTAAATAATGTGATAACCTTTCCATTTTCATTAAAAATATTTTTCAAGTTCATGTCATTCACAGAAATAAGTCAGAATCTGTTTATAATATCAAGATAGGAGTTGGAGCATCCAAGATGTAGTTGGTCAAGGTTGAGTGTTTACGTATATAGCTTACTTGACTGAGTCAGCTCCACATACACCAATATTTCTTATTAAAAAAATATATAGAAATAAGCAGTCCGTCAGGACTTTTTCAGGCAGAGAAAGTTTGTTTCTTATGGTATACCATCTGTAAGAAGTAGTTGACAAGAAATGGCATCGTGCCTTTCACATTTGTCAAATTAAAAATAAAGTCTTGAATTCATATTAAGATAAAACAAAATTTTTAAGCCTCCTAAGATTCAAATCAAAAGACGTTTCATGCTTTAACATTCGGAGCAGCACTAAATGACTCCCTTGGGCTCATTGCTAATTTTAAAGCTATTAGACATAAGGGCTGGATTTCAAGGGAGGTATGGTACTGAATTCATTCTTTTCCTTTCCAGAGGGAAACCCATGAGGCTTTGAGATTTAAAGTCAGTCAGTTCAACAGACCATGACAAGACTTGAATCTTCTTGATAAATACAAAAACACATTAAGAAGCTGTTTGTTGGGGCTGTGTCGGGAATGGCTTTGAGCAAAACTTTGATTATCCAAGACATCTAATTCCTAAACAAATAAAAATATCTCTTATTTATCTCAATATTTTGAAATATTGCAATTATAAAGATGGCTTAGGAACATGGTGAAAGATATCTTCAGATTCTTGTAGATGGATCTCTGATATTCTGTATCGCCTTTTTGGATCACTGTCTCAAGATATAAGGTTATGCAAGTTTTGATATTATTATTTTTCCACAAGATTGAACAACCAGTGTGTAATTTTTTGATCTTAACAAATAATGTAAATAACTTTTCTTTGGTATCATATAATAATGCTTACAAAACCACACATGATACATTATGGGTAAGGCAACACATATTCTACATTTCGCTGTAAATTCTTATTAATATAATAGAATCATAGTAATTTGAAATATAAATTAATATCAAGGAGATTCTCTACTCAAAGATAATTAATGATTTTTTTATTACTTGTAATAATCTTATCTTTCAAAGTAGTTATTTCAGATCAAATAAGATGGCACAAAAGTAGTTTTAATCATATAAGTAAGTAAAGAACTGGGTTTGTGATTCAAGTAATGTGAGCTCACAAGAAAAAACTATTTTTTGACCTCCTATCTTGCCTCTGGAGATTTTAGGCAACAGTATCTCTCCACTACACTTGTACTGGAGGTCCTCGCAAGAGGATGACATAAGGAATATTCTATGTAATGTGAATTATCTGTCTTTGTCACTGCAGACTCTATTTGCCTCTAGAACATATAGGCACAGAGAATAGACTTACCCTGGCAGATTTAGCTATGGAATGGCCAAAAAATTAACAAACCAAAATCTTCCGCACAGAAACAAAACCAAACTGAAACTGAAATAAAACTAAAAAAGAAAGAAACATTAACTTTTGACAATTTACTGAGCATTTAATCTTCAATATTCATTGCCATTATAAGGCCACCAAGGTATTACTGGCTTTATTATCTTTAATTTCTCATAGAAGTGATTCCTTCACATTCCCTTGTTCAATCCTCCTAGATGAGTGGCATGAACCAGAGAGATACCCTGAAGTATGATTAGGAAATCTTTAGCCCACAGAACATCGTTGCATGTTTCTTGAGGGATGAACTCATGTCCTTGGTCTCCTTAATATCAGGTTCCAAAAAATCTTGATAACTGGCCAAATATTATCATTCTACAAAGTTAATTAAGCTATTATTTCCTATAAGACCTTAAAAGGACTCTTTATTCCTTCATATGCCCTCCAAGTCCTCTGGATTTAATAATAAATACTAAGAATATTGAATGCACTAAAATTCCCCTTTAATTCTGACAAATGGTACACTTTATTCTAGGCTTAGGCCAGGTAAAGGGCAGTCAGAACACCATTAGAATTTTTTTTAAGCCAATATACTTCTTATATTAGGCAATTTCTCCTTAGTGAGCCTTTATTTTCTTTACTTCTAAATAAGAAGGAAGCTTTTGTTTCCTGATGTATAATATTTTCTTTCATATAATCTTCTTCTTTGTTCTTTAGTAGACACTTTGTATCTGTTGGGCATATAATGTTCTTCACCTCCCATAATATCTCTTAATTATTTTTCTTTCAAAATAAAGATACAGATATCAAAGAGACATACAGGGGCACCTAGATGGCTTGGTTGCTTAAGCAGCTACCTTTGGCTCAGATCATGATTTTAGGGTTCTGAGATCAAGCGCTGCATCAGGCTCCCTGCTCTGTGGGGAGTCTGCTTCTCCCTGTCCCTCTGCTGATCCCTTGGCTTGTGCTCCCTCCCTCACACACTTTCTCTCAAATAAATAAATAAATAAATAAATAAATAAATAAATAAATCTAAATATTTAGCTTAAATGTAGATTAACATATATAATATATATTAAGGCTATATATATATATTTAAGCTAAAAATGAAAAGATTTCAGGCCTTTTCTCTTTTCTAGGTAAGTGATTTTTCTATTGACAAAAAATTGTAAATTATATTTCAAATAAACAGAATTTTCAGAACAAGGCACAAATGAACTTGATTTTTTTTCATAATAATACAGGATGTAGTATCAAGTCTCTCCCATATCGGGTAGTATTGATAATGAAATGTGAAATGAGCAAGGGTAGTCTGTTCTCTATATACAAGTATCCATAATTAAACCAAAAATGTCAACTATTCCAAGCTATGTGATCCTAATTCATACAACTGAGTATGATGTCTCTAAAATTTAGATTTTTGAGGTACTTGAAAAATACACAGCATTGTTTATTAGTGTATATGCCCATATTTTAGTTGACCTAACTGACATAATTTTATAATTTCTGAATGCTACACTGTACTGCATTGTAAGCATATATCATCATTCACTTATCCATTCAACTGATAATAAACACGAACATGGTATCCACATCTTTACTACCACAAGCAATGTTATATTTCCATGAGCATATGCCAGGGATATTTTTGGTACTAAATTTATTAGGTACGTCCAAATGGCTTCCTAGAATGGTCACTCCTATTAGACTTTTTCAAAACACAGATGCCTGTGTTTAGACACACATAGTATATAGGTTTAGTTCTTGTGTATAGTTGGATCTCTACTCAAGATAGTATTTTATTTGTATTTTGATGTTTAATGCAGTATCTCTTATGGATTTTAAAAAACCTACATGGGGATGCCTGGGTGGCTCAACAGTTGAGCATCTGCATTTGGCTCAGGGCATGATCCTGGAGTCCAGGATCGAGTCCCACATCAGGCTCCCTGCATGGAGCCTGCTTCTCTCTCTGCTATGTCTCTGCCTCTCTCTCTCTTTGTGTCACTCATGAGTAAATAAATAAAATCTTTAAAATAAATCAATAAAATATTTTTTAAAAACCTAAAGTGGAAGAAAAATGATGAAGCTAAGGAGAAAACATGCAAAAGGGATATCTTAAACAAAACAAAAAGTGTTCCTGTATCAATGCTCACATATTAAAATTTTTATCACCTAATGTTAATAAAATAGATATTTATAAATGGAAACTAATATCTAGATATTTCTCTAAGGTGACAAAACTTGTTTTTTTTTTCACTAATTCCTCTTTTTGCTATTTTTTTAAATTTAAATTCAATTTGCCAACATATGGTATAACATGCAGTGCTCATCCTGTCAAGTGCCCTCCTTAGTGTCTGTCACCTAGTGGTATCATATCTCAAATGCCATGAAAGAAAATTTTAGGAAATTAATCTTGAAAATTTCATGAAAATAGTCCACTGTGTCAGGAATTGCCATACTTAAATGATATGAAACACTTAGGAAATAGCTTTATTCATTGGGAAATACTTATGTTGATAGTATATAAAGGTTAGAAAAATAACTGCCTACTAAATTTTGAAATATGTTGATACCTCAGAAGATAGAGAAACTTAGCAAATATGCTCTACTCAGAAGTCACACATTATCACTGTCTACACAGAAAGAAATAGCATGCATTGTTCAGATTAATTTGTTTAATTTAGGTAAATTAATTCTAAAAATCAAACTTTAAAATATTTTTCTTTTCAAAATATCAATTAATCTCTCTTTTTGAAATATCCCTCAAATACATACTTCATTTTCAATGTCTACCCAAGAAAGGCTAACTTAAGCAATGGCAATTTCAATATAGTAATAACAGTAATACTGTAGGCATATTAATAATACAATGAGAGGTGCTTCTATTGACTGCTTACTGCATGCCTGGGACTACATAAAGATTACCCCCTTCAGTCCTCAGAAAACTATGAAATAGAGATTATCGTCATCATCAACAGAAAAGAAACAGGTGAAAGAACTTGATGTCTCATTATTTATAAGAGGCAAAGCCAGTAAAGTGTGATTCCATCAACTCAGTTTTTTCAGTATATGTCCACTTTATCTATTTTATTTATTCTATTTTTTTTTTTTGAGAAAGAGAGTGAACACGTATGCAAAGGTAGTTGGGGGTGGGGGGTGGTTGGCAAAGAGAGAGGGGAAAAAGACAATCCTAAGCAGTCTTCACACCTAGTACAGAGCTGGACTTGGGGCTTGTTCTCACCATGAACCAAAATCATGACGTTATTTGAGATCATGACGTGAGCCAAAATCAAGAGTCTGACGCTCTACCGACTGAGCCAAACAAGCACCCTAATATATGCCCACTTATAAAACAATCCTGTGGAGGCACTTGAGTGGCTCAGTGGTTGAGTGTCTGCCTTTGGCTCAGGGCATGATCCCAGAGTCTTGATGTATCCAAGTTCCATATCAGGCTCCCTCTGGGAGGCTGCTTCTCCCTCTGCCTATATCTCTGTGTCTCTCATGAATTAAAAAATAAAATCTTTAAAAAAAAAAAAAGCAATCCTGTGATGATGAATTTTAGGAGTCAACTTGGCTGGGTCATTGTGCCCATATATGTAATCATATTTTATCCTGGATGTTTTGAGAAGATGTGTTTTGGGTGATGCTAACATTTAAATCAGTGGACTTAGAGTAGAGCAAATTGTCTTCCATAATGTGGGTGGGCTTCAGCCAATAGGTTGAAATCCTGACAAGAAGACCAACTTCTCCATGAGGAAATTATCCAACAAACAGCCTTCAAACCTGAACTACATCAGTTTTTCCATGGGATTCTAGGTTTCCAAGCTGCTGGTTTTTGGACTTGCTGTCCTTCAAAATTATGTGAGCCAATTGCTGAAAATAAATCTCCCTTTCAATCCCTTTCTGGCTCACTCTCTCTCTCTCTCTCCACACACACACACACACACACACACATACACACACACACACACCCTATTGGTTCTGTTTCTCTGGAGAACTCTGACCAATGCAAGTGCTAAAAGCTATAATAAATATGTTTGTGAACTCCAAGTACTATTATTTTATTAACATCTTTCTTGTCGTATTTTCTTCCTATTTCCCCCCTTCTTCTCCTTTCTTTACTTCATTTTTTTTAAGCAATAGTTTTGTCATGGAAAGTAACCTCATGCCTTTTCCTCCATGCTCTCTGTATGTTTATTTCATTATCACATCTGTTGCGTTTTTGTTTGTTCGTTTGTTCTTAAGTCTAGGCAAGAAAGAAATCCAGTCTAAGACTTCATTCTCAACTGTCTTTAGGTCAGATCGGGTTTGCTTCAAAGGATTCTAAATCTTTACTTATCCTCTAGTTCCTTTTGTGGAAGAAGAGGTAACATCTATATCCTATTTGCACATGCTATATCTTACCCTTTAATTGAATCAATTATTGTTTCAGTCTATTAAATCTTTTAAATCTTCAAATACTTATCTAGAGTCCTGACATTTTTTGATTCAATCTATGTTTTTAAGCTACGTTTGCATCAGGATTTTAACTATAAACTTCTGATGTGCAGTTTCTTCTAGCTCAAATGGAAATTTCCCACCTGCCTTATCTATTCTTATTATAAAATTCAAGTTGTGGCTATGAAGTCTTCAATAAATTAGCCTTAAAATAACAAAGTACAAGATTATTTTGCATTGACTTGATGAGCTCATCCTTCTGAGGAATCTTAGGTCTTCTCTATACTTTGATCAAAGCCTCTGATGCCAGCCAAAATCGGAGGTAGTAATAATTTCTGAGTATTTTTCATGAGTAGGTGCTTTATCTCTCCAGGGTGGATAACAGTGAAAAAAGTAAAGAAAGATCTTGGAAATTTTCTACTAACCCACTCTCCTAAATGAAATGTAAATCTTCATATTACTACAGAGAGTGTTTTTATATTTGTTCACATTTTATATGATGCACGAACAGTTCAAAACAATATCATCATCATCTGTAAATTTTAAATTTTCTCCAGATAAAAAGCTAAATAAAAATGGATACAGACGCTATTCAGAAAACTATTTTGATTAAATCAATGCATAACCAAAACTAGTTTTCAGGTTTATTTTTAATAAATAATTTCAGTCTCTTGGCTAATCATAAGACAGGTGACAGATGTCTTGGATGACAGATATTCCTAGCTCAAACTATTATGATGGAGTGGCCATAAGAAGGACTGATGAAAGGGGCCAGCTGTCTTTAAGTCTTCCTAAGGAAAAGCTATTTCCTCTTTATCTGGTATCTTCAATACTTGACATAATCTGTAAATATACTTAAAGTAATGATTCAAAGTACTCCCACTCCTTATGCCTGCTTCACAAGCCTTACCATACTCTACTTTGTTCTAGATACTAAGCTCAGTTGAGAAATTAATCAAAGACTCAATCTACAATCAACTCAACACCTTTAATATATTTGCTAATCACACTTGCTTTGGACCATCAAAGATAATGAGGTAATTGAGCTTATAATAGAACTTACTTATTTCCAAGAGAAGGGAAAGTTTCAGAACCACTAGACCAAATCCTTCATTTCCCAGACAATGATATTGAGACACAGAAGAGAAACTTAGCTTACGTTATACTTTTAAATTTCAAAGGTCAGTATTAAAGACTATTTTCTTTTGCTTATAGGTCTTTATACTTTCATCTCAATTAGTATCCTTCTGCAATATGAAATATCTTATTAGGAAAACAAAGGCTTTGTAACTTACTTTTTAGTCAGATAACTGAGAGCTGATTATCTGATTTTTTTTCCTGAAATAGAAAATTGTCCCACAGTTTTATAACTCTGTTAAAGTTAATAATTAAAATTTCTTAAAAGCAAAATTGAATATTTGCCAATTCAAGTTCTGATTATGTTAATTTAAATTATGAATGCATTTTTGAGTGTTATCATGTATTTTTAAGACCTACTGATAGTTATAGGAAGGATTTGGAGCAAAGATAAGTGTGCTTCAAATGGTAATGCATGCTGCATTTTTAATGCAGTCCTTTAACCCAATACGTTTATCTTTAATTCTCCATAATCTTTTTAAAAATGATGTCTATGATGTGTTAATAATAAACTACTTTATTTCAATTGCTTACATGGTTGAAAATTGTATTTCTCTATATTACAAAAACACTTCTTTCATTTCCTTTTAAGTTCCTGACATAAGGACACCTTGTACAAGTAATTAAGAGAATGGAATGTATCTAAATTTATTTACATTCTAAGAACATTAAATTGAATGAATTGTACATCTAGCTTATATATGACCTTTGGAAAAATCTGCAATGCAGCAAAGTGATCAAAAAGAAGGGCTGTCCCTCAACCTGATGTGATTCTCAACAATATGTAATACTTTCAACATATGAATAGCTTAAATGAAAATTGGTGTTTCGCTTTCTCTATAATTTTTAATTATAGTTACAATCAAATGTGGCCTTGGCCTCTCAAGTGGCCAGTTAAGAAAAATCCAGTCCTTGCCTGATAGATTCCTGACACTTTATTTGGCAGAGCCTGTGAAGTTACAGAGATGGGAAGTTACCGGGAAAGCTCAGAGAGGGGATGGGGGACACAGATCCACAGAGAGAATAGAAGATATTCTCTATTCTCTCTAATAGATAGAGAGAAGGCAGGAATTTACAGGAAAAAAAAAGAAGCATATTTTCAAAAATGGAAAAATGAGAATAGGGAGGAGAGAAAAACTCAGTTCATTTTAGACTGATGGCAAGATGTGAGAACTAATAGTGACCAATATCTATGACTATCCATGATCTAAGATCAGTATGTGTCTTGGTTTGAAGTACTTTTCATACCAGAAGCCATTTCATTTTCAGAGAATCCTAAAATAGAGATATATATATTCCTACTTTTGACATAACACATTGGATGCACGAAGAAATTACATAAAGTGTACAAACTCACAACTACTTACATTGGGGGATTAAATTCTTCATGCAGAATATAACATGATATTAGTGTCAGGTACAAAACGTAATAATCCAATATTTGTATATATTGAAAAATGGTCACCACAATGAGTTCATAACATATACCTGACTCCCAACATTTCTACTTCTAACTAAATCACCAAGTAATAATCCAATATTTGCATATATTGAAAAATGGTCACCACAATGAGTTCATACATACACCTGACTCCAACGTTTCCACTTCTAACTAAATCACCAAGAAAAAGAAGATTTTAGAAAAAATTATGTGGTATTGGAAACATAATCCCCTCTGCAATTTAAGAAACTATTGATAAAGTTAATTTAAAAGGACTTTTTCATAGTTTTCTTTTACTGTGACAGCATACCATTGCCGGTGTCACATGGTAGTTTATCTTTATAAAAATTACATATACACATATTTATGCAATTTATTTAGTCAATATGACAATACATGCCTCTACTCATGATTTTTCAATTGCACTTGTCTTTCTGGTAAGAAAATTTTTACAATAAGGCAATAGACATTTAATATAGTGATAGGGTAGAAATTTTTAATTATATCAACCAAGTGCTCTCTCTCTCTCTCTCTCTCTCTCTTTATCTCTCTCTCTCTCTCTCTCTCTCACACACACACACTCAAAATAAAAGGCCCAATTGGGATTGATGAATTTTGAAAAATTGCATGAGAATGGATTTAATGTTTGTTTTTGCTAAAGTGTAAATTTTATCTATCACATTTGCTATATCTACTTTCTTGTATAATTGCCAGGGACTAATTTATTATCCCTAGTCCTATAAATTGTAAAAGCAGCTTTTTATAAGAGGACTCAATTAGTGAGGCAATTGAGCATATTATAACATATGCCTTTTACTTTTGTGACAGAAATAAATTATATATCACTATGGAGTAAATAGAGTAAAATTATATTTTAGTAAGATTAACTGTAATTGATTTGATTAATTTCAATGGCATACCAAATACACTGTAGAACCTACAAAAATATGGAGCCATTAAAATAAGAAGACAAGATGGTTTTGCATGTGAATACATATGTGTGTTATATATGATATATAAATACACATCTATAAATTTGTGCATAAATATATTACCAACTTATTAATTTGAAAGTTTTAGAAGATATGTGCACAATTTTCAATATTGAATTGAATATTGATTTATAAAGAACTTTAGTTTTCCTATCATAGCAGGTATTACAAAAGAAAAAAGAAACAACAAAACAAAACATAGTTCTTCAATTTCTTTTACTGCTAGATTGTTCCCTGCTCATTTTGTTTTCATCGCGTTTCCTTTCCTTTTATTAACCCCCTTTTACCTATGATGAAAATTTTATTTTTACCAGAGAGTCATTATAAGCCTATGAAGGCTTATTTTGATTATCTCTTAGAGAGATTGTAGTGTATTAATTTTAATATTTACTTTGTTTTCCAGCTTAATATGGATTTATCCTTCCTCAGTTAGTGGACGGCATCATAGCGTGAGGGTCACCTCCTTGTATGGAAGGCGACTGTCAGATGGGGCTGTTACATGGGTCTCCCAACATACTGAACAATATGTTTTAGGTAATTGCTTAACTTTGTGTATTCTCCAGCTGTTTTCTTGACTTTCCAATATTTTGGCTGTGTCATCATAGCTTATTTTGATTCTCCCTACAACCTGCCAGTTTGTATCTCCCTGGAACTCAACCTAGACAATTGGCACCAGCCTTGTCCCTCTCTTTGTATCAATTTATAGCTAGGAAAGATGTTTAGGCTGCTTTTCCAGGCTGTAATACAATGTAAGAAGGAAATGTAAACTTGGATAGGTTTAGTTTTCAAAAGAGTGAATTGAAGTTCACTGTTACTTCAGTGAGTATATTGACTAAGCATATAATGGGAAAATGTGCCTGCAGAGAAAAAAATGGACCTTTGTTTCCTGTCATTCACACCACTTTCTCACATATATAGAACCAAAATGACTGGATGAGTTGGCCTAGTCTTCAAACAATTAATTCACATCAATGAAAAATACAAAAATTAAGTGCTTAAACTAAATATTTCATATTGCTTGAATAAAGAAATGAAAGAAGAGGTTACTTCTTAATTATTAAAATCATTTAGTTTCTTGGGATCCCTGGGTGGCGCAGCGGTTTAGCGCCTGCCTTTGGCCCAGGGCGTGATCCTGGAGACCCGGGATCGAGTCCCACATTGGGCTCCCGGTGCATGGAGCCTGCTTCTCCCTCTGCCTATGTCTCTGCCTCTCTCACTCTCTCTGTGTGACTATCATAAATAAATAAAAAAAATTAAAAAAAATTAGTTTCTCTAAATGAAAGAAATTCTAAACTCTCAAACCCAGCTCACATACTTACTTAAAAATATGCACAAACCCTCATACACATGCACACATCAAATATATGTCCCTTGAGTATCATTAATAATAAGTAACTTTACTCACTTGTCCCACTGCAACTTCAAGAAAACGAAAAGACTTTCTCTATATGTATCCATGAGGTTAAGTAGGAACAGGCTACTACTTTATCAGTCTACATTTAAAGATACTCAACTATCAAAATGCTGTTTCAATTTATAACCACAGTTTTAAGTTTATTTCTCACATATACTATATAAGAAATTGAACAATAAATAATGTCTTCTCTAGTCCCTGAATTATCTCTATTTTACTAGAATTGCAAAATTAATGTCCCGTTATATTGCACTATTATGAATAGTGTAACTGAAATTACCCAAAGAATACCTGGTACTCTTATTTCAATATTTTCTTGTTTATTCAATTGACAATTTTGTTTTTGATTCAATGAGCATATTTTAAAGGTATTTTTATCTGTTCTGTGTGGTACAATCTATCATTACACAGATACAATTATGCAAATAAAATACAGCCTATGAATTACAGATCAATCTTCCTATTCAGCTTTGAAAAAAAAAAAAAAAGAAAAGAAAATCTTTGACCATGCTAGTAACAAAAGAATAATCCATTAGTGGATTATCTGGCCATTCCATTATCTGGCCAGAGATATCAATGGATTTTTGGAAAACTGAAAGCAAGTAGGATTGTGGGAAAGATAAAGGAAATAGATAAAAGAACATCTGGAGAAAACTGCCAAGAAGGCTGGTGCCAATTGTCTAGGTTGGGTTCCAGGGAGATACAAACTGGAAGGTTATAGGAAGAATCAAAATAAGCTATGACAACACAGTCAAAATATTGGAACATCAAGAAAACAGCTAGAGAATACACAAAGTTTAGCAATTACCTAAACATATTCCATAGGCATTGGGAGAAACAGGAAAAGGAGAAAATAAGAAAGAGAAAGGAAATAAAACATGTTCCTGGGCCAAACAAAGACCAGATATTCAGAGTGAAATTATTTCTACAAAGGAGTATCCATAATAAACAAATAAAAAAAGCAGCCAACACCTTGATCCACCCAGGTAAAAATCTAGAAGACAATTCACAGAGAAGAAGAAGGATGATGAGGAGAAGAAGAATGAGGAGGGAAAATTGTTACTTAACAAGAAATAAGATTGGTATTACATTAGATTTGCAAGATACAAAAAAACAATAAAACCATGCCTTGGATTTCTGAGGAAAGAAGATTCTGAATTAAGAACTCTATAGCTATTCAAAGTTGTAATCTAACATGATTTCAAAATAAATAGCAAGAGAAAGAAACTATTCAGCAAATATTTTTATATACATTTGAAAAGTAGGTAAATGTAGATTGATTTTCTTAAAATGTTCTCAGTAAATAAAAATGGGATCTAATGTAACAAAGTAAGAAATTCCACAGTGGAAATCCTAGAAATATAAATGAAGAATCTCCAATTTGTAAGTTGTGATATAATCTTTTTTAAATTGGAAGAAATTTAAAAAAGAAGTCAGAATTTTATGAGAAATGTATTAAAAATAAACTATAATTCATTTAACATATTACATACATTCATTATAATATTACATATTAACATTTAACATATTACATTTATATTACATATAAAACAATATTAATGATATGAATTCTATGCTATTTTTTGTCAAAGAAAGATGATTAGAGATTACACAGAAAAAAATTTTTAATATAGTCTTAGTCTACTAATGAAATAACCCAAGGAATGGCTTTATTGTAATCAATGTATACAATATAAATAATGAGACTTTATTTACCCTAAATACTTGAAACAGACTTCCAAGTAGTGCGGGTTTGGTGACATATGATTATATTTCCTTTACTTTGGAGGTCAATTATAACAATATTGACATAGTCATAGCTTCAATACTGTTTAGAATTTTTCAGCATTTACAGTGATCAATATGAGTGTAACATTAAAAAGAAGTGTTTTACAGAAATTAAATATAAAAAAAACTTGGTTAAATAAAAATAATAGTAAAACTGACAGAAATTAGTAGATGTGTAATTAATGGATTAAGAATGAGATTTATACATAACCTGAGGCTAATTTGTGTAATAACTTGAATAAATAAAAGATATTTAATTAACTATGCTGAGAGGTCCTAGCTAGGCTACTTACCCCCTGTCTTTATAACACCAACCATGGCAATATTAGGATGAACCCACAGAAATTCTCTTACTAAGACAAGTATTCCCATTTCCTCAACATCATCACCATCTGCTATAGATTGAATATTTGTGAATCCACAACATTGAAATGTTGAAACCTAACCCTCAGTGTATGAAATTTGGAGGTGGGGCCTTTAGGATGTTATTAGTTCCTAAGGTCAAAATGCTTACAGAAGAGGCTCCAAGAAGGATCCCTCCCTTCTTCCACGGGGTGAGATTATACTGAAAAGATGGCAGTCTACAAAACAGGAAGCAGGCCCTTACCAGACCTGGAAGCTCCCAGCACTGGATCTTGGACTTCTCAGTCTCTAGAACCCAGAGAAATAAATTTTTGTTGTTCATAAACCACCTATTCTATAATATTCTCATGTAGCAATCCAAATAGACTAAGACACCATCTCAAAGTTAAAGAGAAGATCCATAGATTTCCTACTTTTCTGACAAAACGGATTCCTTCAACAATGTCTAGCTCATCGATACAAAGAAAGAGATCGGTCTCCAAAATGAAACTGCCACAATTTAAACTGAGTATTTCGGATCCCTGGGTGGCGCAGCGGTTTGGCGCCTGCCTTTGGCCCAGGGCGTGATCCTGGAGACCCAGGATCGAATCCCACATCGGGCTCCCGGTGCATGGAGCCTGCTTCTCCCTCTGCCTGTGTCTCTGCCTCTCTCTCTCTCTCTCTGTGACTATCATAAATAAATAAAAATTAAAAAAAAAAATTTAAACTGAGTATTTCTATTCCTTGAAGAGACCATGGAACTAATCCCATGATGGTTTACATCTACGATAACTTATGTCAACACAGAATGCAAGACTCTCAGATAATCTTTTATTATTCAGATGTATGATTCTGAACACTCTTTCAAATAATCACGTATCCTTCTAACCAAATGTCAGTTTTTTTCACTGTACCTTTCTAACCAGATCATAGCAAAACTGTTTACATTCCAAAACTATTTTCAAAGTTCATTTCACTTCTTAGCTCTAAATAAAGTTTAGCCATTCCATGGGAATACTTCTTAACCTTGAGACCTTTGCTCCCCACACATAATTTGGATTTCACTGTTCATCACTGTAATTACTCTCCTCGTTCTTTACGCAATGAACTCACCAATCTTCAAGGTGATGATTCTGTACTTCTCCACCTTCATCTGTAGCACTGTCACTGACACTTTTAATAACCTTGCTCCTTATTTCACTGAAGGAGCAGAAAAACTTAGAAGAGGATTTCACAAAATCCACGCCAGTTTATCTGAATCATCTTAAAATACTGAAAATCTTGGATTTATCATTGACTCTGCATCATAACTTAGTTTAAATCTGTGAGTGAATTATGTCAGCTCTAACTGCAAAACAGATCCTGACTCCAAATCTTTTATAAGAACAGTATAACATTAGCTAAAACAAAACCAAACAAAACCAAACAAAACTAACATACAAAAACTTGACAAAGATATTACAATAAGGGCAAGTTACAGAACATTTTTTTCACAGATATAAAAATCTTAAATAAAATATATAGGCAAAATAAAATGTGACAATATATAGACAGGATGATACATGATGAGTAAGTTTATTTTAAATTTTTTTTTAATTTTTTATTTATTTATGATAGGCACACAGTGAGAGAGAGAGAGAGGCAGAGACACAGGCAGAGGGAGAAGCAGGCTCCATGCACCGGGAGCCCGACGTGGGATTCGATCCCAGGTCTCCAGGATCACGCCCTGGGCCAAAGGCAGGCACCAAACCGCTGCGCCACCCAGGGATCCCGAGTAAGTTTATTTTAAAAATATAGGGCAGCCTAGGGTGGCTCAGCAGTTTAGTGCCACCTTCAGCCCAGGGTGTGATCCTGGAGACCCGGGATTGAGTCCCACGTTGGGCTCCCCACATGGAGCCTGCTTCTCCCTCTGCCTGTGTCTCTGCCTTCTCTCTCTGTGTCTCTCATGAATAAATAAATAAAATCTTAAAAAAATAAAAATACAAAGATGCTTTAACATAGTGAAATTGAACAACATAATTTATCATATTAACAGAAAAAAGAGAAGCATAATATGATAAAGTAGGTAAATGAATGAATGTCTTCAGGAATATTAATAACCTATCAATAATTAAAGAAATGATTCTACCAAACCAGAGACATGAATTTTTTTTGACAACATGAAATTTCTTAATCTGACAATCTCATTAAAAGTATTAAAACAGCTTTCAATAAGTATGCTTAATGATAAGATGACAATCAACTTCCTTTCATTACTAAACTAGAAGTTACAGACAATTCAATAAGACAAAAGATTATCACCGACTTAGGAGTAAATCTAACAAAAATGTTCCAGACTTGTACATTTAAAATTACAAACCATTGCAATAAATTTAAGTTATATACAGAGGGCTATAACTTGTTCATCTATTGAAAGACTCAATATTGAATATCTATCTTTTTTAAAAAAGATTATATTTATTTATTCATGAGACACACACACACACACACACACACACAGAGGTAGAGACACAGACAGAGGGGAAAGCAGGCTCCATGCAAGGAGCTCGATGTGGAACTCAATCCCAGGACCCCAGGATCATGCCCTGAGCCAAAGGCAGACACTCAACCACTGAGTCACCCAGGCATCTCTGAATATCTATCTTTGTCACCAGTGTTGAACTATATAATATCAAGATGGTTTGATATTTTGGGAAAGATACAAATGGTATAGCCAGACAAAATATAGAAACTGTGGACAGGGATCCCTGGGTGGCACAGCGGTTTGGCGCCTGCCTTTGGCCCAGTGCGTGATCCTGGAGACCTGGGATCGAATCCCACCTCAGGTTCCAGGTGCATGGAGCCTGCTTCTCCCTCTGCCTATGTCTCTGCCTCTCTCTCTCTGTGTGTGACTATCATAAATGAATAAAATTTTTTTTAAAAATTAGAAAATAATTTAAAAAAAAGAAACTGTAACAGCCCTAAAAAATATATGGTTTTGTGATTTATGGCAAAAGAGACAATGCAGTCCAATGGGTCAACAATTGTGTTTTCAATATATGGTTGTACATCATTTGGGTTCCATACAGGAATAAAGAAAGACCCCTACATCATACCATATACAACAACCAGTTTCAGGGGTGCCTGGGTGGCTCAGCTGGTTAATCGTCATACTTATGATGTCAACTCAGGTCTAGGGTCATGAGTTTAAGCCCATGGAGTCCATGCTTGGTGTGGAGACTACCTAAAAAAAAAAAAAAAAAAATCAGTTTCAGACATATTTCAGTTCTACATGTAAAAAATACAAAAATAAAACTTGTAGAAGAAAGTATATAGGGCAGCCTGGGTGGCTCAGCAGTTTAGCACCACCTTCCACCCAGGGCATAATCCTAGAGACCTGGGATCGAGTCCTACGTTGGGCTCCCTGCATGGAGCCTGCTTCTCCTTCTGCCTGTGTCTCTGCCTCTCTCTCTCTCTTTATCTCTGTGTCTGTCATGAATAAATAAATAAAATCTTAAAAAAACACATTAAGTTATTACTGTCCACCTAGATGAATAAGTTAACCAAGAAGACAGCACTGAGTATGGGTGAGGATATAGAGCAATTAGAATGCCCATGTACTGCAGGTAAGAATGGATTTGTACATATATTTTGGAAAGTGTTTGTAAATATTTACTAAAGGTAAAATATACATACCTTATGATCCAGAAATTTACACGTAGGATATAAACAGCAAAAAATGTGCAGTGCATTCACCCAAAAGCATTTCCAACGATAATCACAGCTGAATTCTTAATAACCGTCCCCAATAGTAAGCAATCCAAATGCCCACTAGCAGTAAAACTGATAAATGTAGCATATTCACACAAGGACAATATAAAGCCACCAAAATGAAACACACAAAACACTTTTAACTACAAGCAAAAGCATGTATGGCTCTAGCAAGCAATTTTGAGCAAAAAGAAATTGGAAACATTTTTATCATTCCACATACCTGAAGTTTAAAGACAGACCAATTTATTCTGTATTGTTAAAAGTCAGATGTCGATTCATCTTCAGAGAAGCAGCAACAAAAGGGGTGAAGGGATGTTGGCAACAGTCTATTTTTTGATCTGGATCTTACTTCCACAGTTATGTTCGCTTTGTTAAAAATCACTGAACAGCACATGTATGACTTTTACACTTTTCGTATACTTCCATTAAAAAAACAGCTAATAAACAATATCAATGACAACAAAAGATCCCTACATACCATTTCATGCCACTTTCATTGCTACCATTCTACTCTCAACTATCATCACTTTTGTCTCTGGAAAACTACACACACACACACACACACACACACACACACACCAGGTCCCATCTATCCTGAAGAAAGCTACCAGAATGAACCTTTTACCGTGGAACTCACACTTCTATTTAAAATCTTTCAGTGAGGGATCCCTGGGCGGCGCAGCGGTTTGGCGCCTGCCTTTGGCCCAGGGTGCGATCCTGGAGACCTGGGATCGAATCCCACATCGGGCTCCCGGTGCATGGAGCCTGCTTCTCCCTCTGCCTGTGTCTCTGCCTCTCTCTCTCTCTCTCTGTGTGACTATCATAAATAAATAAAAATTAAAAAAAAATCTTTCAGTGAAAAAAAATAAAATTAAATTAAATAATTAAATTAAAATGTTTTTATAATATCCATCAGAGTCTCACTTAGTACATATCATTTGGTTAAACTTTTTTCTCACCTATCTACAGAAGTTTCCATTTTAGCAGAGTATTTGTTTTGTTCACAAATGAGTCCCCAGGATTTAGAATCATACTTGGCACATTTGTTGAATAAATGAATGAATGAATGACCTAACAATTTAAAAGCAGGAAATAGGGAGTGTGTATATAGGGAAATAGCTTAAACGAATTAAACAACAGGGAATAAAATATTTTAAAATCATATAAGTTTTAAAAAAGGAAAAAATTGTATTTATCGCCAAAAACTCTAAACAGCATAACTAAAAAGCTGAAAAAAATTTAAAAATGTGTCTCTCTAGAGGTAAGAATTTAAGAGAAGCAGCTGTTAGTGGAGAGATGTTCACATGTTTTAGTGTTTTGTAAAGTCTAAGTTTTTATATCAGATGCATTTAAAATTTATGAAATAATAGTTGTTTTAACAGTTTTTTGATCGAATCTTTAGGGACTTTTATGTTATAGTATCATGCTCGCTGCAAATAATGACAGTTTTATTTCTTTCTTTCCAATTTAAGTGTACTTTATTTCTTTTTCTTATCTAATTGCCCCAGGTAGGATTCTAACAGTATGTTGAATAAAAGTGTTGAATAAAACATGACCGTATATCAGAAATGGATGCTGAATTCTGTCAAATGCATTTATTCTACATCTATTGAGATGATCATATGATTATTATCCTTAATATTGTTAATGAGGTATATCAGATTAATTGATTAGTGGGTGTTGAACCATCCTTGCACCAGGATTAAATCCTACTTAATCAAAGTGTATAATCCTTTTAATGTATTGTTGAATTCAGCTTGCTCATATTTTGTTAAGGAGTTTTGCATATATGTTCATCAGGGATATTGTCCCTTTTTTGTGGCATCTTTGTCTGGCTTCAGTGTCAGGGTTAATGCTGTACTCAGAAGATATGTTTGGAAGAGTCTCCCCTCTTGTATTTTTTAAAAGAGTTTTAGAAGTGTTTGAGAAAAATTAGTATTAATCCTTCTGTAAATGTTTGATAGATATACCAGTGAAGCCATCTAGTCCTGGACTTTTATTTGTTGAGAGGTTTTTAATTATTGATTCAATCTCATGCTACTATAGGGTCTGTTCAGGTTTTTAATATTATCATGAACTAGTCTTTGTGCATTGTATATTACTAGGAATTTATCTATTTCTTCTAGGTTGTCTAATTTGTTAGCATACAATGCTCCTAATTGTCTCTCATGATAATTTTTATTTCTATGGTATCAGTTGTAACATCTCTTTCGTCTTTTATTTTACTTCAGTTCTCTCTCTCTCTGTCCATAAATATAGCTAAAGTTTTACCAATTTTATCTTTCCAAAGAATCATCTCTGAATTTCATTGATCATTGTTGTTTAGTCTCTATTTCATTCATTTCTGCCCTATTTCACTCATTTCTGTTATTTCCTTCCTTCTGTTAACTTTGGGCTTCATTTATTCTTCTTTCTCTAGTTCCTTAAGGTGTAAAGTTTATTTATGAGCTTTTCTCTTAGAACTGCTTTTACTGAAACCCATGAATTTTGGTTTGTTGCATTTTATTTTTTATTTGTCTCAAGGCCTTTTCTGATCTTTCTTTTGATTTCTTCTTTGACCTATTAATAGTTTAATAACGTGCTGTTTAATATCCACATATTTGTGAATTTTCCAAATTTCTTTGTTTAATTAATCTCTAGTTTCATACCATCGTAGACAGGATGCTTGGAATTATTTCAGTGTTCTTAGATTTAGTAAGACTTGTTTTGTGGCTTAACATATGATGTATCCTGGAAAATGTTCCATGTGCACTTGGGAAGAATGTGTATTCTGTTGTTTCCTGATTGAATGTTCTGTAAAGTTAAAAATTTATCCATCTTCCCTAAATGTACCAGTATTTTGGATTTAGAACCATAGCTCAACTTTCCTGTTTATGTCTTTTAGATTAATAGAATATTATAGTATGGTTTTTGGATGGGAATCTTTTTGTTTACTCAACAATTTGTTTAACTCATCCACACTTTTATATGCAGAGTTCATTATTTTTTTAATCATTGTATATTTTTTCATTGTGTGACTACACCAGGATTTATCTATGCAGTCTACACTTCATGAACATTTAATTTGTTCCCAGTTTGGGGCTGCTAGGAAATATACTGCTGTAAACATATTTACACATTTCTGAGTTCAAATACACATACATTTTAAAAATATATACCCAAGAATGGAATTCCTCAGTAACAGGATTGACCTATAATCACTTTCAGTGGATAAGGCCAACATGTGTAAATGATTCCCTATGACTAGAGTAGGGGAATCTAGTTACTCTACATACTCATCAGCACTTGGAAATAATCTCTCTCTCTCTCTTGATTCTCTCTCTCTCTCATAATTTAATCATTCTTGTTCTTATGAGGTAGTATCTTATTATGGAGTTAAATATAACACTAATGAGGTTTATTATTCATTGCGTATTAGCCTTTTTGAATTAGTTCTTCAAAATTACCCATTTTTGAATAGGGTTTTCTGTAATTTTCTCTTTCTTTGGATATTTTTATGCAAATAAGACTTCTGTTATTCTTATATTTTCCAAATATCTTCTTTCTGTGGTTTGCATTTCAATGCCTTAGTTGTGTTTTTAAAATAAAGGCATTCTTAATTTTAATGATGTCTACTTTTTCATGGTTAGGTGCTTATGTGCCCTATTTAGGAAATTTTATCCCATCCCAAAGCCCTGAAGATAATATTTCCTAGGAATTTACTGTTTTTTTTTTTTAATATTTTGTTTATTTATTCATGAGAGACACACAGAGACAGATACATAGGCAGAGGGATAAGCAGGCTCCCTCTGGGAAGCCTGATGTGGAACTTGATCCCAGGACTGCTGGATCATGACCTGAGCTAAAGGCAGACGCTCAACCACTGAGCAATCCAGGCACATCTAGAAATTTTACTACTGTGCCCTTTATATTTATATTTAAAACCCAGATGGACTTTATTTTTATGTATGAAGTGATCTAGAGTTATAAATTTATTATTTTCCTACATTGTTATTAAATCGACTACTTTCTCCATTGTCATTTCCATACTACAGTGAGGTATATTAAATACGAATGGGTCTGTTTTTAGACTCTATACTTGCACAGTCTTAATTATTGTAGCTTTATTATAGATCGTATTTAGATTTCTTTAATTTCCCTTGTTTAGGTTCATATTACCTAACATTGTTTTATGCAACTTTAGTTCCATTTACTCTCTGTTATGGACTGAATGTTATGTCCCTCAAAATAATTATGTCAAAGCCCTAACTTTCAATATAATATTTGGAAGTGAGGCCTTTGGAAAATAATTATGTTTAGATTAGGTCATGAGGATGGGATCCTCTAATATTGAAAAGGAGTGGTGAGCAGGGACATCCTTGCCTTGAACTTGATCTTAGTGGGGAAAGGTTTTCATTTCCTACCATTGAGGGTGATGTTAGCTGTAGGTTTTTGGAGCTTTAAGACAAGTTCCACTACTAGAAAGGCCTTGAATTCCAATTTTTGTTCACTGGCTTTGCAAGGTTGACAAAGGATTTGCTCACGTTTTCAGCTTCTTGGTTATCTCCTCTAGATACTTTTAGAAAAAATGTTGAACTAAGTATTGGATTTCTATTATGGATTCTCCTCTTGTGTTTCTGCCTCAGAATTTTTCATTACTTTATTTAGTTTTCATGTGTCCTTAAGCCTATTTTTAAACAAATATGATGTCCAAATATTTGAGTTGTTACCAGTAGAAGAGGTCTTTCAGCTTTGTCCAGCTTGCCAGTAGCAAAAGCAGAAGTTCTGACTTTTTTTCCCCCTAAAACGTTTATCCTCTTCTGAGATTATTGCAATATGTCCCTTTATTGTGTTTATTGTTTAATATCTAGATTTTTCTATTAGGAAGAAATATATATCCACAGAAAGTCTTTATCTCTTTTGCTTATTGATGTATCCCTGGCTTAAAATAATGCCTGACATAGAGTAGTAGTTGTTTACTAATTATTAGCGCAATAAAGAAAATCCAATAAATGGAAAAGTGGAAAAGTTGATTTAAACAGCATTTCTTGAGATCCCTGGATGGCTCAGCGGTTTAGCGCATGCCTTCAGCCCAAGGCATGATCCTGGAGTCCCAGGATCAAGTCCCACATCGGGCTCCCTGTATGGAGCCTGCTTCTCCCTCTGCCTGTGTCTCTGCCATCTCTCTCTCTCTCTCTCTCTCTCTCTCTCTGTGTGTGTGTCTCATGAATAAATTAATAAAATATTAAAAAAATAATAAAAAATAAACAGCTTTTCTTGTTTGTTTAGTGGATTATATGTTTCTGAAAATAAAACTCACTACAAGTTAGTATAGATAAAATAACACGTAACAGTACCTAACGTGTGGCCAATCAATAAATGTTGCTAAATAAAGAATAAGCAGTAGATTTCTTTACTCTCAAAGAGTAGAGAAACATCCCTGTTTAGGTAGTACATAGTTCTACTTATCAAGATATTGAGTTTTCTGCTGCTTCCCCCCTGGGATTGTCAAGCAGACATCACTGAGCCTAATAGGCTTTGTGCTGGACATGTTGTCAATGCCTGATAAAAATCTCATTGACTTTGATATTGGCACCCAACATGCAAAAATATTTCTACAGAAATGCCTTATAGAATGGAACACTTCTTTTTCAAATAGATATATTCTGAAACATATAAAGACATAGAAATGTGTCTATTATATAGAATCAATTATGGTAATGTAATTACTGATATCATTGATAAAATACTGTTAATTGGGTCTATAAATTAGTTTTCACTTATGTGTGCATTCAATAACTGTTTAACTATTTCAAGTATTTGTCAGGCATCTAAGTTCTATATATAAAATGAAAAAAAAAATTAAACAAAAGACCATGGCCTCAAAGTGCTTACAGTCTAATATAAGTTTTAAGAAATATCAGACATTTAGAAGAAAATTATTCTATATTTAGGAGCTCCAGGAAACCATGAATAATGACAAACTACTCTGGATCAATGTATGATTTCTCAAATTTATTTGAAATTAAAATCTAAAGAAAGTTCTAAAAAAATTAAGAAGTTTGCATTTGATTACCATATGGCTACATATTCCAGTATTTCTGTATTTCTTTGTTTCATTCTTACCATTTCTAAAAATTTTCAAAAAACACATGAAACCAAAACATTGCAAAGCTCAGTAATATAAAACTGATATTCAAGCAGCCACTTTTTCCAATAGCTCTGTAATCTATAAAATAAGATGATTTGACAAAATAGAGTCTCTATAACACGATAAGTGAGATCAGTAAGAGTTCTCTTTCAAAGAAGGAATTGCTATATATTCAACTGTGGTCTCTGTGCCACATAAGTGGGCTGTTATCAAGCTATCCTATGCAACTACTATTCCGCTCATTTCACTTTGAATTGTTTATGCTTTTAAAATTAGTTAATTTACAATCAAAAGAATAAAAATATAGTGTTGTTTCATAAATAAACAATTCATAAGTAAAGTTATAATAAAAATATACATGGCTCACCAGTGCTGATATAGTAGATCTGACGAGAGCTAACACTTTGTAGCCATTTTTTAAAATTTTTTTAAAGATTTTATTTATTTATTCATGAGAGACAGAGGGAGAGAGGGAGAGAGAGAGGCAGAAACACAGGTAGAGGGAGAAGCAGGCTCCATGCAGGGAGCCCAATGTGGGGCTCGATCCCGGGTCTCCAGGATCCCACTCTGGGCTGAAGGCGGCCCTAAACTGCTAAGCCACCCAGGCTGCCCATTTTGTAGCCATTTTATAATCACTCAATAAGCAATGTTTTTATTTTCATACTGCGGTAAGTAATCTGTGTGAAAACATGTTAGAAATGATATGAGTTATGATTTTGAATTTAAAAGCATCATTAGTTTATTGTCACAACTTAGTTTTGCTTTCCAACAGACATAAAATAATGTATTCAGTTTAGCAACTTTGAGTGATTTGAAGTATACTGTAATAATCCTCCCTTGTGCAAAAGACTTTAGCACTTCTTCCATTATATTTTCCTTAAGGCAGTTACCTTCAGAAATCTAGAAGAAATTCATAATTTTTTGTCTTATAATATCCCAACATCTACAAGTGCAACACTAAACAAATGGACATTTTTCAATCAGATTTCTCAAGTTATAGTTTGATACTGCCTACAGTTTGTGACTTTGTCAAGTTTCAAGATGATGTGATCAAAGTTTGAGAAAATTTACATCATAAGCAGAAATATTCCAGATCTGTCAAAAGCACTCCAAAACCAAAAGGAGTCTGAACAAGGAGAAATTAATGCTGAGGATTAAGTTTATATAAACAAATAAGCAGTGAAATGTGTAAGAGCGTAGGCTTAATTTAAAATGTCTTCCACAAGTAGGAGGAAGAAGAGAAGGAGACCTGTCATTTAATATTGAATAAATATTTTTCATGTGACTACTTTAACCAAGGGCTACTTGTTTTTTGTGGGTTTTATGGGTTTTTAAAAAAGATTTTGTTTATTTATTTATTTATTTATTTGAGAAAGAGAAAGCGTGAGCAGAGGGAGGGACAGAGGAAGAAGAAACAGACTCCCATTGGGCAGGAGCCTGATGTGGGGCTCAATCCCCGGACCTTGAGATCAGGACCCAAGCTAAAGGCAGAAACTTAACCACCTGAGCCACCCAGGTGTCCCCCAAGTGCTATTTGCAAAGCTGGGTATTTAGAACTAAAACAAAGCAAAATAAATCCTTAACCTCCTAAATTTTATATTCTAGTTTTGGGAGGGGGTGATAATAGGGGTGAAAAAATAATGTTAGTAAATTATATAGAATAAGAAATGGTGATATGTACTGAAGGAAAAAAAGTGGCAAGAAGTTAAGTTATATTAATGGAGTGTTGGCAATTTACAGAGGGTCTACGTGGAAGTCCTTATGACAAAGTTGACACCAGAGGAAAAGAAATATCTGGATAGGTAGGTGTGTGAACAGGACCATGTAGATATTTAGAAGAAAATCATTACAAGGAGACCACATTTGAAGCCATTGGACTATTTATGGCAGAGTAGTAACAGAATTAAGTTTACATCAGTACAGAATGTTGAATTGCATGTAGACAAAAGAAGAGTCAGGGAACAAATAGGAAGTGATTGCAAAACTTTAAGTGAAAGGGAATTGTGGCTTGTACCAGGGAAGTAGAGGTAGAGATGGTAAAAAATTTTCTGAGTCTGAGTATTTTTCAAACATAAGGAAGAGAGAATTTGATGTAGTGCATAAAAGAGTAGAGCGAAGAAAGAATCTCAGAACCAAAGCATAAATATAGCTAGAAGAATAAAGTGGTCAATAACAGAAATCAGTAAAACTTCTAAGAGTGAGTTTTTTGTAGAAAAATGAGAACTCGGTTTGGGACAAGTTAAGTTTAAGATATCTATTAATCATCCCCATGAAGATTTTGAATCTGCCATTGGGTATATGAGACCAGAAACCAGAGAAGAGGTCCGTAGACAGATATACATTTGGGAATTATTAGCACATAAAGAACTTATGAGGTGTAAAGCCATGAGAATGAAGACATCATGAAAGGATTTATTGTAAAATGAAATCACAGAGAAACACTGGCTAGACACAGGTGATATAAAGTTGACAGGTCTGGGAGATGAGGGTGAAACAGAACAATGGACTGAGCAGAAGCTGCCAGAGAAACTATGGTATCCTGGTAGTGAAGAAAGCATTTCAAGAAAAAAGGAAGATAATTAACTGTTTAGTGAGGCTGCTCAGTCAAGTAACATGAACAGGGAGAAATAACCATTGGTGACCTTGACAAAAGTAGTTTTCCTGGAGTTGTGGCTATGACAGCTCCCATCATACAGGTTCATGTGAAAATGGGAGGAAAGAAAATGGAGACAGACAGTAAAACAACACTTTCAAAAGATTTTTCTATAAAGGCCTTTGCCTTAGGCCTCTCTCTTTAGAGAAACTGGTGCAATATCTAAAAAGGAAAGCAAGATTGAAAGACTATTTTTTTTCTCCAAGACAGAAGCATGTTGGTACAATTACAAAGAAATAGTAATAGTAAACAAACAAACAAACATCAATGATGCAGGAAAAGAGGAAAGGCAAAAAAAGACCAGTTTGACTTGAGCCATAGCTCCATGTAGATCAAAGAAAAAGGGATAAATGACAAAGGTGGAAGGATGGAAATTTCTTTCCAATCAAGGGAAAAAAAGGCCGACTATTTAAAAGCTTATGCAGATAGGTGAGTAGATATTCTGTGGAATATGTTGTTTCTGAATACTTTGGAATTTACAGTAATATAAGGAACAAGATCATCAGTGAAGAATAAGAATGCAGAAGATGTGTTGGAGGTTTGAGGAGAGAGAAGAAGAAGGTAAGATATAATCACAGGAGAAGAAAAGTTAATGATTTGAGAAAAATAATGTCACATGGAGAATTAAGGAATCATTTGAGTCTATTGGTCATAGATTTAACATAAATTTATCAGTACCATAGTATGTTTTTTTCTAGTGCAATTTAGCTGCAAAATCATATGTAGAGAGTAGACAAAGATGTGGATTTGCCAAAGGCTGTGGTATAACTAAATAGCCCAGAGCTTTAACATTCTCCTCTCTCTTCTATTTTTCTTCTCATCTGGTTTGGAAAAATGGGTCTAATTTAAACAGTAGGAAGCTTAATGTTTGACATTTAATTTTTTAAATATTAGAATAGCTTTAGATTTACAGAAAAAATGTTAGCACACTACATAGAAATTCACATATACTCCACAATCACTTTCTCAGAATGTTAAAATTTGCCACAACTAATAAGCCAATACTGAAACATTTTTTATCAGCTAAACACCAACATGTATTTGGATTTATTTAGTTTTTGCTACCTATGTTTTTCTGTTCCAAGTTCTCATCTAGGAAAATACATTTCATTTAGTTATATTTCTTGTCAATTTTCCTGGTTTTTGATGACCATTTCAGTTTTAAGGACTACTGTTAAGCTATTTTGTAGAAAGTCCTTCAGCTGAAATTTCTCTGATTTGTTCTGATTGGGAGACCAGGGTTATTGTTGTGTGCACACTATATTGATGTCGTTGTGGGTGTTAATCTTGATCACCCAGGGGAGCAGTATTTATTAAATTTCTCCCCAATTTTTTATTTTCATAGTATAATCTTTAAACAAAAGATTTATTGATTTATTTTTGAGAGAGAGAGAGAGAAGGAAGGGAAGGGCGGAGTGAGAGGGAGAGAGAGAATCTTTTTTATTTTTTTTTTTTTGGAGAGAGAGAATCTTAAGCAGACTTCCCACTGAACACAAAGCCTGATGTGGGATTCAATCTCCTGTCCCAGAGATTGTGACCTGAGCCAAAATCAAGAACTGGAGCTTAACTGACTCAGTCACTCAGGTCTTCCCATTCTGTAATCTTTAAAAGGAAGTCATCATGCACAAGTGGGCATATAAGGAGTAAGGAGTTATACTAACCCTGTTTTGTTAGAATATCTATATAAATTTTCTTCTGCATAGGTTTACCTATAAACTCTTATTTATTTATTAGCCACTTATTTGTTTTTTATCAAACCCATGGATGTTTATTTAATAGCTTGCATTACAATGGAATACTGCACAATTTATTTTGTTGTTCACATTATTGCAGCTTTCTTTACTACGAGCATTTTCAGTTGGTTCCTGTGTCCTGTTGACATATACCTGTCATTGTGAGTTTTGAAAATTTTTGTTGCATTTTCTTTTTTGAGCACTTTCTTACACCCTGGCACTACAAAGTTTTCCAAGCTCACTTTCTATGTTCCTCACTCCAGTCCTAGACTTAACTATTTCTTCAAGGAGCTTTGAAAATCTAGACATTTTAAAATGAAAAGTATTTTTTAAATGTCTTCTGTCTTAATATCCTTCTCTAAAACAATAAATGCCTTGCTTTCTACCTGAAATTGCAATGAAACAGAACTATAGGCTGTTATATAACAAAACAAAATCCCAACACCAAGAGTAAGAAAAATAGTAGGATAACTTTGCATCTTTATAGACAGTATTTTAAGTGACTAACAATTATTAATTGAATTGAATTATTAATTCATTTAATTCTGACAACAACCCTAAAAGATAGTGTGAGCTATTTGATGGGTCCTCTGTTAAATATCTTATGTAATGCTCACAACAAAACACCATGGAGTAGTTAGTTTTTATGGTCTCCATTTGGCAGATGAAAAAACTGAATCTGAGGCTCATGTGTCTAGTAATTTCAAGATAGAATTCTGGGATTTCAATTCAGAGTTGTCAGATTCACAAATACAAACCCTTAATTCCTACAAATATTGTCTACTTGGCTATATTGGTGATGGAAAAAAATCAAATGTTCTTCATTATTTCTACATCAAAATAATGGAGTTGGATGTGATTTAACTAAAGATTCCTCTGAATTCTAAATTTTCATATAAATTATTGCAAATCCTAAAGGTCTTCTAAATTGAAAACGGTATGGTTCAATAATTTTCCCAATTTCCCAAGTTATATATCTGTATTCCTTTTACAACCTATATATGTGTCTTATAAAGGATTTACCACATCAAGTCAAATTATTTCTTTACATATCTCTCTGTACATGTTTTATTTACCTATGCAATCCTGCCTGATTTCGTTTTTGTATTTATATAGAGAAGGTACAATTTTTACTTAATGAGTTTTAGTTTAATGATTAAATAAATAATGAGTGGGACATCTATGTTGAGATTAGAGGTTGTCATAGGCAAAATATTCACTAAGTAATTTTTAAATGTATTAAGAGAAATATAATTACTTATAAGCTTTCTCAGATTATTATGAAATGTATATTGTTATTCTTAAAACTAGATTTTCAATAAACAAATATCATAAAAGAGGCAGAAATTTTTAAGAAAGTTAAAGACAACAGGTATTTCTCTGATTTTGCCTATTAAAAGTATCTCTAGATACAATATTGAGGGGAAAAACAAATGTTACTCTCTAAGCAATAGAAATTTACATAGAGTAATTGATTTGAATTTCAATCCAATTTTACTAACATATTTTCAGTATAATTTATGACTGCTTCATTTTCAAATACTTATTGTATTTTTAAAGGTAGATTGGTAAAGATCAGTCCAATTCTCTGTTTGACTTATCTAATGCCTGAGCTTTAATTGAGTTTATCCATCAAAGTCACATTTCATTTGGGGAATGGATGTCAGACTACAGCAGTTAGCAATGATGATGGAAAGGACTTTAAATTAACTAACAATAGTATCTTAGAACAGAAATTAAAGTCTATATTCATACTCTTCTTAGAACTTTAATTCAAATAAAAATTGTTGAATATTGGTGTGATGCTCAAATATTAGTTAAAATAGTATTTTATAGATTGAAGTCATATGATAGAAAGATGTTTAAGTCTAATAAATGTCATTATAAGCCTAGAATTCCATTTATCGCCTTGTGTCAATATGCCGATAAAAATTTTATGTCAGTAGCTCTATAAACAACTTATGTAAAATTCATTATGTTTTGGTTTGCATACTTAACACACTCATTGATGGTGATATAACTCTTAATATAATCAAGATACAAAATTCTTTCCTTTGATAGTTAAGACAAGAATGGAGGAATAGAAAGAATCGAAATATATACATTATCTATATTTTCTGGGTAATTATTATTGCCCATGGGTGGTATGTGGCTATTTCCCCAGTTCTAGAATGCAGACTTGAAAAAGACACATTTAACAAATGGTGGAATTACTGCACTGGTTGCATGAGCTATGGAGTAGGGACTGTGATGGCAAGAAAGGCCAAGTAGAAACCTCTACCTATCAAAATAGTAAATCAAAGCAATATTACACCCCCAAGGCCTATCAGAGATCTGTGTCACTGTCTAGGGCTTGACAAATACAGGAGTATTGATTACCCCATATGTCCATTCAACTTGCTTATTTGGCTTTTGCAGAAGGCAGAAGTATTTAAAGAAGGGGAATGGATTACTATGAACCTAATGATGTGATAACAGCTGTTGTTCTGGATGTGTGTTCTGGATAATATAGATACGTGTGTGTATGTGTGCCTGCATGCATGTGCACAATACAATCTATACCTCCTGATCTGGCCAAGTTTTTTTTTTTTTTTTTTTTTTTCTATAGCTATTGATAAAGATCTTCTGAAATTGTTTTTTTTTTTTTTTTTTTTTTTCAGCCAGCATGACTAAAAATACATCTTCACAGTCCTACTCTAAGACCATCTCAACTTCCTACCTTAATAGCATAATCTAGTCTGCAAGGAGTTGATCACCTTTTAAGACAGTTTTCAACAAGTCTAAAATGGATCTACTTGAGTTTTACAGTCATGGTACTCTAAATGTTAGTGGCAGATAGAAATGTTTATGACAGGCACTCCTAGGTGAATTAAAGTGTATACCTTTATAATTTGGATTGGAACTATGCCAGGCCCTATCAATAATTCTCCTTTTGAGAAATAGCTTCTGACTTTCTATTGGACTCTAGTAGAGACTGAGAATTTGACCATAACTACTGAGCCACCAAGAAGCCATACAAAAAATCATGGCCAAGCTATACATTTTTCATGTACAACTACACTCTCTATTCAAATAAAACATGAGAGCAGGCCTAAGCATGTCCAAAAGATACAAGTTCCATGAGTAAGTGGACCAAAAACCCGTGAACTTATTTTTGCTCCAATGTCTTATATCTCAGACAAACACATATGGTCTTCTGGAAAATTCTCATTCATCAGTTGTTTGAGGAGGAAAGTATTCATGTCTGATTGATAACTGGTTCTGCTAGATATGTTTTCAGTACCTGATTAATGGCTATAAAACTATAATGTCCTGTGGAAAGAAAAGGTGATCAAGTCCTTGCAGACTAGGTTATGACATGGATGTTGGGAGTTGAGATGCCTTGAAGTAGGACCGACCGTGAAAATGTATTGTTGGTGATGCTGGCTGGAAAAGAAACAAACAAACAAATGAACAGACAATTTTGTAGTGGCCTGAAGGACGGACAGTAGTGAAGAGAAATTTTGTCAGCAGATGGAACTTATAATGTACTTGATTGCTCATTTTCCCTTGAAAATGGAGAGTGGAGTTGTAGGCCTTACTGACTCATTAACCGTGGCCAATGCTTTGGCAGGATGATTGGGGACTTGGAAGAACACAGATAATTAGATAATTGGAGAAAAGTTAGTAGAAAGAATAGGATGCAAACAGGCCTTTTCAAGTGGGCCCTGAATGTAAAAATATTTATTTCTCATACTAATGCCCACTAAAGAGGAGCAGATGAAGATCTCAATAAAAGGGACAAGATGGATCCTTTGGTGGATTTCCATCAGCTTTTTTCTCCAATCATTTTTATTCTGATTCAGTGAATTCATGGACAAATCCATAGGCAAGGAAATATTCAGTCTCATGTTTTCTGATCTCAAAGGGAAAATAGACTGGCTGATAGAAGAAAAAAATTTCTATCATGGAATTGGTAGAAAATGTTCATACTGTGTTTGACTACCCACCTGAAGAAATGGCTTGAAAAATCACAAAAACTAAGATTGTAACAATTACAAGTATTTCTTTTCTATTTTGATATAACTATATTTAAGTATGCTTTAATTAAATTTTCTATTTTTTTCTTTTTGTTCACAATTTACCTAGCATTAACATAAGATGAATTAGTAACATTTCCACATTCATGTCACAACACACCAAAGCCAAAGTGACTGAACTAGAAGAGAATAAACAACCACAGATGAATCAAGGGACTTCATACTTTCTTTAAATGGAGGCTGGCATATTTTTGGTTGTACATAGGTTATTTGTATCATGTAACGTGAAATTTTCCACTGACTTTATTTGGCATTTAACTATGTTTAAAAGTGATGTGTATGTGTGAACCATGTTGACTTTGTACTGTGTCAATGTTAGTTATGTTGCAAGAATTTTTTGAAAAATTACCTTTCTTGTATTATCCCAGGTTAAAGTTGGTCACAAGAAACATGAGATTTGGAAGATAGAAATGAAGAAGTAGTTTTTTTTTTTTCTGTTCTGAGGTTGGATGTAGGGCAGGCATTGCTGATACCTGTATCTGATCTCTGGTTTATCATGTTAACCTCCAATGGCAGCCAGCACACAGCTCCTTCTGCTCCCACCTGCCTTGTTCTTCTACTTCTCCAAATCCTTTTCCCACCCTTTATTTAACCTCTCTATTCTACATAAACATTCTCAAATGTCATCAAGTTAACCATGGGTCAGTCAACTAATATATTTTTATCGTTTTCTTTTACTGCATCATCATACATTATAATAATGATTTTGTCATTCACAGCTAATGTAAAAATTTTAAAATCTTTACACTTAGGTTATTACTACTCACCTATAACATTATACTTACATTTTTCCATCCCTTAAATATTGATTTTTATATGTTTTCCAGAAATCTCCTCAAGAAGAACACCAATGATATATTATCTGAGACTCACATAGCTGAGAATGACTTTCAATTATCTTTGAGTAGAAATTCAATGTATTCCTTCTAGAAATCTTGAATCCCAACGTCTTTCTCCCACACTTTGTTCCATTGTGTTCTATTATTCCACTGTGTCCTGATGTTTAAAGTCACAGAAAGCTTGTTTGATTTCTTTCTTCTGTAAAACTTTTACTTATGTTTTTTTTTAATTTTTATTTATTTATGATAGTCACACACACAGAGAGAGAGAGAGAGAGAGAGAGAGAGAGGCGGAGACATAGGCAGAGGGAGAAGCAGGCTCCATGCACCAGGAGCCCGATATGGGATTCGATCCCTGGGTCTCCAGGATCGCGCCCTGGGCCAAAGGCAGGCGCTAAACCGCTGCGCCACCCAGGGATCCCTTACTTATGTTTAAATGTTGTTGGATTTTTTCCTTATTGTTGAAATTATAGACATTTTTCAGTTTACATTTAAGCAAAAGATGATTTTTGAACATTTGTTTTTTCTTTGAAATTTGCCTCTTATTTTGTTGTGTGTGTATATTAAATTACATTTAATTATACCTGTATTATAATGGAATTCATGACATATTCCATATTACATATACATGTCTGTACATATCTAATTCTTAGTTTAAGGTGTTTTTTTTTTTTTTTTTGCTATATCTTGATTTACTATTTATGCTTCTGTTACTGTTATTTTCTATTCATTTGTTTCTTTTTTTTTTCTGTCTTCACAGAAAAATACTATTTTCACAGCATCTCTACCTTTTTTTGGATATCTTTTTTTTTTGGCCTCATCTTTTATAATCATTCTCTTTTCATCTTTGTCTCATTTTCTCACATTTTGAAAAATTTTCAAGTTTATTTTTCAAATCATTGATCATTTTGGAAGAGCTGATTCCTCTTATAGTGCTCAGAGTGCATTATAATTATATGTTTAAATCTTGAATGTCCTTATGATGTCATCTTACCTCAGTCACTTATCTTTCCAAGTCTGAATTCATCTCAATGTATTATTTCCTTACCACTTCCCTGTCTTTGCCAACAGAGGTTGTAAAATTTTGCAATTTTTTGAACATTCGATGTGTCTCTTTAAATTTCCTTGATTATCTTAGTATATGGACATATCGATAATTTGAAATGAATATGTGGTTTGTAATTTCTCACAAGACACTTAGTGGGAGAGCTGAGGTTCATTCTTATCTATGACTTGTGAGACTTCCTTTTTTCCCAATGACATTCCTTTGCTGCCACCCCTTTTTGCCTACTATTTCTCACTGTGAAACAAATCAAGAGAAATTATAGAGTAGTGGCTCCTCATAAAATTCAGATCTATACTCCTCAATTTCCATGACTCCTACAAGGTTTTATGTATGAATATGTTTTATAGTTTTTGCAGAACAGATAGCCACTACTAAAAAGTATTCCTTATTATTTACCCTTTGGTTTTCTAAGCATGTCTTAATGTTTACCTGCCAATGAAAAGCAAACATCTCAGAAGTACTTTCATTGAAGACATGATTTTTATTTTCCTTTTTGAGTGACGAGAGTACTCTCTGTGACACACATTTGACAAGACATGATGCCTGAAGAGTAACATCCCTTCTCACAGCCCACTTTAATGTCACCTTTGTCCTCTCAGATTTAGTTCTGATGAACAGATTGACATATATAACCCATTGTTTAATTTTTGATTGTGGTTATCAATCATATTTGATTGATGGCCAGAGTCCTTCAGTGTCTTCTGCTTTAACTACATGGTTATTCTGCTAAACTAGACAGATCATGTATAATTTTCAAACAAAAATATTTCTGTACACAAAGATCACCAGTCTCACTCTTCACTGCCTCTCATGCTTGTGTGTATTCATCATTTCTTAGTAGACGGTTTATCACTGGGAATATCCTTGAATGTCCTGGAACTATCCAAGGATGCAGCTGTATCTTTCCTGTTTTGTTTCTTTAGGTGGCAAGAATTATACTGTTAGCCTGCTATAAAGGGAGATGAACAAATTAATGTATAAATTTGGTTCTAGCTGGCTCAGGAGATGGTACCCTAGTTATTTTTTTTTTACATGCAACTCATCTATTGAAACCATTTAAGTTGAGTAAAATGTTTCTACCTTTCTTTTCTGTAATAGAAGAATGTTTTTTTAATTGTTATTTTCACCATCTTTAATTGTCTCAATTTAATCCTTAAAACATTTTAAATGGCATGCATTATTGCAGGAAAAAAAGAAGGAAAGAAAAAAGAAGAAAGAAAGAAAAGAAAGATTTTATTTAATTATTCATAGAGATGCAGAGAGAGAGAGAGAGAGAGGCAAAGACACAGGCAGAGGGAGAAGCAGGCCCCACGCAGAGAGCCGAGAAAAAGAAAGAAAGAAAGAAAGAAAGAAAGAAAGAAAGAAAGAAAGAAAGAAAGAAAGAAAGAAAGAGAAAGAAAGAAAGAGAAAGAGAAATAAGGCATTTGCAGGCAGAGAAGTTGTGCTGTCTTTTCTTCTTCTTCTTCTTCTTCTTCTTCTTCTTCTTCTTCTTCTTCTTCTTCTTCTTCTTTTCTTCTTCTCCTTCACTTTCTTCCTACAGATGAACCTGTGGCAGTCCTTTCAGATTTCAATATAGATAATCCATTGCTGACAACATAATAGGATCCTATGTTACATATATTATACAACTGTTATCTTGAAGTTGTCTTATCCTTGTCTTCCTCATTCCCCAGGCACCTCATTCACTCAAAAAAACTGGTAATTCTTGGCTAATTGCCTTAAAGAAGGAATGTAGCAATTGCAAAAAAGCCCTAGCTTACATAGTATGCGGTTCTACTTTTTTTTTTTTTTTTAAGATTTTATTTATTTGAGAGAGAGAGTGAGTTGGTGGCGCGGGTGGGGGGTGGGAAGAGGGAGAAACAGACTCCCTGCTGAGCAGGGAGCCCAACCCAGGGCTTGGTTCTAGGACTCTGAGATCATGACAGGAGCTGAAGGCAGAAGCTCAACCAACTGAGCCCCCAGGCGCCACGTGGTAGGTTTGCTTTTCAAAAGCATCAAGGCTTTGATCTTATGGTATGTCATTCCTTATTTATGAGAATCTAAGACCGGTGAGCACCTCATCTGTCAATAAGAGTGCAGGAAGAGAAAAAGTAAGTGAGAAATCATAGCCATTTACTTTATGACAAAGAAATGAACACCTCACTTTTTCTTACATCTCATTGGCACAGAAAAGTGAATTTGCTTGGCCAGATTTTGGGAGTGCAAAATTCTTGTCAGTAATAAAATATTTCAGGGAGAAAAATTGTCATTTTCCAGAAAATGTCTTGATAAGGAACTTGAGGTAGAAGGGAACTAGGTTCTGAGGTTGGGTAGTAGGGAAAAAAAACTCCAAAGAAGCAGCTTCATCAAGGCACATTACCAAAATGCAAAAGGATCTGGGGTTGGGGAGAATATAAAAGCTGAAAGGAATTCATTGAGCCACATAAAAGATAAAAAGATTTTTTTAACGCAAGAATATCAAATATTCAAGGCCAAATAACTTGTGTTCCTGTTGTAATTCTTTGCTTCTAATTCCTTTAAAATTCTGAACAAACTCACAAAAGTCTCATGTGAGAATTCAGAGAAAGGAGCCTAGACCGTATTTGGGTTAACACTGAAATGCAGAGAAAGCAACAGCTGCAAGGGGCAGGAATGGAGACAAGAACCCAGGAGGAGCGAGGAGTGTTTGAAAAACACAAAACATGACAGTTTGAGGAATATGTACAATTTCTAAGAAGGACGTTAGGCTTTTCCATAGAAAAGGGAATGGGATAAAGATTCAAGTCTATCCTAACCTGGATTTTATCCAGGTTATCCTAGCCTGGGTTTATCCTAACTTAGGTTAGAGAAGCCTGGCTGATGCGTGATTTCCACAATCTTATGAGACTCTCAGAATAGAGGAGCACTGAAAATTTGTGGGCAAACAAAGTGGGGAAGCAAAAGGAGCTGCTTCATTCTAGATCATCAGAAATGAATTAGGAATATCACATTTTTTTCCTCATGGTGGAATATTACAATTATATACTTATTTCAGCAAGCCAGTGAAATCAGCAGATGATATAATAGAAATCAGAGTTTCAGAGCTGTTACGTGCAGTTAACTAACATCTCACAGCAGATGAAGAGCAGCATGTCAGGCCTTATGGGATTTGCTTTTCCTTTCCATAGTGCTGCATCTCGGATCCTGAAGTCCTCTCAAGGCATTTGATTTCCTAACTCACACTTAGTTGTCTGTCCTTATTTTTTTGTTGTTCAAATTTCCTTGTGCTCGAATTTTCAAAGTAGCTAATCAATTATTAGTTCATAATTTGGCTACATTATTTTGCACAAAATACATTAAAGACCTATATATACTAAATATAAACAAATTACATATATTCCATTTTAAATACTATCCATCATTCATTCATTCTTTCATTCAATCACAAAAATATATATTGAGTATGAGTTATATGTCTAAGACAGTTCTAGATGCTAGAAAAAGCAAAAGTAAACAGAACAAACATATTTTTTCACATTTGGTACATTTCTTTTAGGAACATTGAGTCATAAAGGCATTCTTCATATATCAGCATTATTTGTGAGAAGCTTGTCAATATTACAGGCATCACATCTAACATTTATTTAATGCTTGATAGGTGCCATGGACTACCTTCAGTTCTTTAATTCCTTAATTAACTCTTCACCCTAACCTTTGGAGATTGATAGTTTTCTTGCTTTTACAAATGAAGGAACTGAGACATAGAAAATTGAAATAACTTGCTCAAGGTCACATGAAAAATACATGGGAGAGCAGGGAATGAACACCAGAGAACCTGGTTCCAGCACATGCTCATAATTGCTGCATGAGACCTCTATTTCTCTTGCAAAGAGATGGGAAATGGGGAAATATCAAGATATTTCCTAACAGAAACTTACTTAATGCATGTAAAATGAAGTTTGATTTTTCTCTTAATGAAGGAGTCCTTATTTTGAGAAAGATCCATCAGTAGAAAGATTATAAAGATATAATCCTAAATACATATTTGATACCCACCATTTATACATATAAATGTTTATAAGAAGAAAACAGTAATAAAACAGAATGCAAGGGAATGTGATCATTCGGTATTCTCAGAAATAAGTAGAAGTGATGACATAAAAAGGAAGGAAAACACTCCTTTTTATTGCCAGTGAGTGCATTACTGCCAGCTTTACTGCAAAACAAACAGCTAGAGAACACTTGACTAGATAAGGCTAAAAGCAGGCACACACTTGTGTGTTTTTTTTTTTTTTTTCAGATGAAATATTCAGCAGCAAAGTGAAATAAGTGACCATGGAAAGGGGGTTGTGGACAGAAAATTAGAAAACAGAATCTGTCAGAGCATTTCAAAGAATTGGAAAGTGATCTCACCTTCAGCCTGCCAGTATAGATGAAGCTGGAAGTGAGAGCTCCAGTAATCAACCTCAGTACAGCTGCAAACAGAAGAGCAATCAGAATTATATTTTTTTGTGTGTGGTTTGGATTGCAAGAGAAGAAGAAATTAAATGAATGTGTCAATAATGGCCTCTGTGTGCACCTGGTAGTTCATTGTCCAGATGATAAATTTGGCAAGATCAGAAATGAAATTGGTGAGCGTTAGGAGCTGATCTCTACCTGGATTTGGCTATAGATGTGTACTATTTCAACAGCATGCTTAAATTTATTTATAATCTCTCTATTCGGAATGAGTGGGTATTGAAATATATCTTGCATGAGGAATTTCAAGACAACCGTGAAACAATAGATGAATAAAAATAAGGGACACATATCCTCATCATCAGACACCAGAGAACTACAAGTTTTTTTTTTAGTACTAATTTCTAAAGATAAAAGGAATTTTAATGTATATAGAGTACATGCTTTTTAAAAAACTGCTATAGGATAAAATTAGAATATAACGTGAATGTCTATTTGTATGCATAAATTTCTTATGAAAAAAAGAAGAGCGTGGATAAACACACTGTGAGTTCAGTTTATGGGAATTCTGAGCATCAGAAGGTAAGAAATGTTCTCGAACTTCTCAGTATACCATCAGAGCTTTCTCGTTCATGTTTCAGTCAAAATTAAGCTACAAACAGATTTCTCAATCTAGATCCTGGTTTTGTTTCTTTTAATTTCCTATACTGAGTGTATAAGACTCATAGATTAGCTGAATAAAGTGTGCTTACCACACTAAAGCTATTCATTCCTGGTCCAAAACCTCAAAGAAGAAAAATTTGCCCCATGTCTCTTTCCTTGCATCTCTTTGCCACTCTACTCTTTCTCATGACCTCTCAGATCTGAGGTGAAAAGTAGGAGTAGAAAGCACCAAATACATCTTCCTTGACTTCTCTCTCTTATACACATTACTTTCAATTTGTCTCCTCTCTTCTACATACTTCAATATGTCCCACTTAAGGGATAGACAAGAATGCCAAAATTGAAATGAATGCACAGTAATATTATTTATAATTTTATTTATTAAAAATTACTTCTATCTTTTCATATTCATGTCTCTTTGAACAAACTGCAGCATTGACAACTGTCCTATCTCCCAGAGTTGTAAAGGCATGTGTGCCCAGGCTGAATAGAGAAATTGGAACTGTTATTCCCACCAACTTTGCTCTAAACCATGGCATCTGAATTTTGTATAATTTCCTTTTTTTCTCTATCTAAAAAATATATGCCAGTCAATGTTGATGGTTATGGATTGAGTAGCAATAGACCGATTTTTTTTCGTTTCAATTAGCCAAAATGAATAAAAGTTAAAAGTATTTCCCTTTCCATGCTCTTTGAGAACACATTGAAGTAAATCAAGCTCAGTTTTGAAAATCAAAATGAATCAAGGAAGACAACAAATTTAAGGAGGTGTGAGAAAGATGTATCGGTATGAAATGAAATATAAGAACTGATCTCAAGTATCTGTCCTCACTCCAAGAGAATTCATTTTATAATTCCACCCTGATTTGGTCTGCTTTCAAGGGTTAAAATGAAAAATTAAATCAATTATCCATATCAGTTTTAACGTGAAGGATTTTAATGTTTCTTTTACAGATTTGCTTTGTTTGGGGACAAATAGGAAAATTACTCAACTATCAGATTTCTTTCCTATGTATAAACATAATCTAAAAGTACAAAACAATTTGTTCTAGCTCTGTTTCACCATAAAAGTTGTATATTATTTAAAGCATGCTTCTTTATATGCCCCCAAGAAATATGATATTTAAATAATGCTTAATAAGACAAGTCTGTAAACTATGGAACTATAATTTCAATTACTTAATTTCAAAGAGGATAAAAAAATGGGGGCCTATCTTTCTCATCTTTTCTTTCTGGTATAGGAAGTATAGCATTTATGTTCATAACATGGGGATGTATGTTAATTTAGCCTGGCTTTGTCACTTAAACTCTTGCAGAGACTCAAAACCTTAGCGTAAGAAGTAAAACAGGGCAAAATTCATCTTTCATTTTTTTTATTATGCTTAAGAAAATACCTATGGATTGCTAAGTACAGTGTCCTTATTAAGTACTGATCAACTAAATAATTAAATAGCTATGAAAGACATCAAAAGATAAATAAAACAAATGAACAAAAGATCAAGTGAGAATGATAGGTCGATACCCTCAGTTACAAAATACGTCTGATCTTCACCATCTGAGCCTGCGAGAATATACATATGCACATACATACAATATATATTCTCATATATATACATATATATTCTCCACAAAATAAAACTATCAATCCACCAACACATTTCTATATTTGGATGCAGGCATGCTTTGGTTTGCTTATAGGAAAACATTTTCTATGTAAATGAATTGCTTCTTCTGAAGCTATATTCTTGTCAAATGTATAATGCATACAAAATAGCTAGCATTCAGCCAATAATAGCATATTATCTCACAGGCCTGACCTTCATTAAGAACAATGCAGAACAGCATTAAAATGTGTGAAGAGTAATTTAAATTATGACTTTTTCGATGGAATAATAAGAATTTGTCATATTTATAACAAGTACAGACTCAGTAATAACAACAAAATAATATTCATTTCTAAATCGTTCCATAGATAACAACAAAATTTTGTTTCAGTCCTAATTAGAGTTTAGAAAATTGAAAGTACAGAAAAAGTGAGACAGATTTGGAAAACATATACTTTCATTTTAGAATGATAGTTTTTAAGAGATAGAATTGAAGCCCTTATTTTTTCTGCTTATGTTGTTCCTAGAGCTAGCCTAACTGCTTTCTAGCTTTCCAATTTGGGTCCCTATTTCTGTAACCTGGTGTTAATATTAAACAGATCATCCATATTCTGATACATTACAACAAGTAAGGCCTCTTGAAATCAAATAACGTATTTCAGGGTTTAAGTTGTAGCTCAGATTTCTCATTAGGTATCTGTTGCATGACTTGAAACATTACTTTCTCTACCATTTCACCAAAAGTTCAAGAAACTTTAAGGAATGATTAGTGCTGGAGAGGAGGACTCTAGTACTTTAATGAGAAGTTTAGGGATTCAAAGAGACAGTATGGAGAACAACATTCAAAGGAATCAGAATTAAAAAAAAAAAAAAAAAAGGAATCAGAATTAATTTTCCCCTGCTGAGAGATTGCAGCATACACATTTTCTTAAGAAAAATTGTATTACCTATACATTTTGCTACCGACTGAGCTTTTTGTGTTTTTCTTTACTATTGTGTTTAAATTTGTTATTGAACAAACACTTAAAGGACAGAGACACAGCTATATGTGCTTTACAGTAGTTCCCTGTGGCTTCTGACAGGACTTCCCAGCTGTTCTCTGACTCAACTTTCTCATAGCCCCAAGTGACCCCGGGGAGTAAAGACATTAATTGGGCAAGCCTCATAGTTAACCTTCTTTGATATTTTTTTTCTGTAGAAGCAAGCAGGAAAGACAGCCTTTACTTTCTGGCCCTGGGATCCTATAGGTAGGATCCCAGATTCATCTGATTCTATGCATTCAACAAATGATGCTCGAGTGATTACAAGGAGCCAGGCACCATCATATCAGGATTGAGGATTGAACAATGATTATTACGGAATTTATGGAGTTTCCATCTCAATTATGATAGGACGTTAAAACTGAAACTTTATATTTATGTATCATGAGAATATATATTACTTATATTTCTCGCTGAAATTAAAATATTCATTTATTAGCCCCAGGAATTAAGCTAAATATACAATACTGGTGAGAAAAGAGGATTGTTGTAGGGAGCTTCTGGCTTTAATAAATCTATAATCCATAGGACATTGTCTAAACTCCCAGAAATAAATGTATAGATCTCCTCTTCTGACACACAAAAGTCAGATAAAGTTTTGATCTACATCCAATACATTAAGAGGTAGAACAATAAACTATATACGCTAGTAACTGAATCCTCATAGGAAATAATAAAAAAGATCAAATTGTATCAAATAAAAAATCATTTATGGAGTTCCTACTCTAACAGAGTACACTATGAGTTACTTTTAATTCTTCATAATAACTTAAAAAAAAAGTCACCTTCCCTAAGGACCTAACAATCCATTTGGGGATACTAGATTTGTACCTGAAAATGAACAAGAGAGGACTTAAATATCAGTTTGAGAACACAAGTTACTTTCAACAACACAAAGATTTTCCTGTAAAGCACATAATTACTGAATTAATTATAGCAGTAAAGAGTTCGGTATTTTGGAAAGAATCTTTCACAAGTGTTTTGATTTCTCTATATTTTCATACATTTTCTTTTTTCTCTCAATGTATATTATGTAATTATTAAGGAAAATTTGCAATGTTATGTAAAATGTAACATACACATATCGCTATACTAGATGGAGACTCATATTTTTCTGTATGTTTCTTTCATCCATATGTGCTTGTGTGTGCCCCTTCCTGTATGTGTGTAGGTAGATTCTCCATACCAGATGATAGAACAATCAATACACTTACGTCCAATTTTTAAAGGTATAGTTTTAAACTTAAATATTGATAAACAGTGATTGGCTATTGATAAGCATCAGAGATGGTTAGTATTGTCTGAGAAGACAGATATGCCATGCTTTTGGAAGGATGCTGGAAATAAAATGAACAAGAGAGATTCTAAACATGTCGAGTAGCCTGTGATTTGAAGATATAGTGAGAAATAGGAGTAAGAAAATTTGTTGTCCATAATCTGGTGCAATATGAAAGCTAAGTTAAAATGTTTGAACTTTATGTCTGGAAAACAAGAAATCACTAAAGATTAATTGAAACAGGGAGCAAGAAAAAAATAGTAATATTTTAGGATGATAAATTATCCATAGGGGATTCTCTGGAAGAAAGAAATCTATAGGCAGGGAAACCATTTAAGAAGATATTTAAATAGTTTAATTTTGATATAACAAAGAGAAAATGAATTAAGAAAGCAGTAAAGGTATACAAAATATAAATAGGATACACAACTTATCCTTACAACTGTGCTTATTATCAGATGTCAGCAGCGAAATCTCAACATGCAAATGGAACAAAATAGTAAGAAAATAGATACACAAAGATATATATTTACAATGATTTTAAGTTGCATCTACCCCATATATATATATATATATATATATATATATATATGCATTTGATCTAAGATTTCATTTTCATGACAAATTTTGAAATTGGATTTATCAAAATCTTTCTTTAATGTAACGTAATATATTCCGGTAATTAATAATAAAAAATTTCATTGAGATCAAGAAGCCAATGCTTCGTTTAAAATGTGTCCACAATTCAATGACCTGCTACATATTGTGTTTCATGACCATATAATTAAGGTATTTATTATTTTCCTTTAAAAATATTCCCAACGTTATTATGTATGGGGTTAGTACTGAGGAGTTAAATACATTGATTTATTTTCTGTATCATTTCCCTGGGATTGCAGCATTCCTTTTTCAAATGATATTTAAAATCTCAGAAAAGATTAATATAGTACTGAATAATGGTGGCACACGTGTAAAACATTAACACTGCCCTTTACCCATCTTGTATATTTCACATTTATTTGTTTAAAATATGTGCAGTGCCACGTGGCTTCAAGCATCTGGCATACAGATGGAGAATTGTGGGTACCAAAATATCAGATCTATTTTGGTGGAGTAATGAATACCCCTGCGTATGTTGTCTTTGAAAAAGAAAGTTTGATAGTTTTGTGCAAAGTGCAAAGAAAAAAAAAAGCTAGCGTGTTATTGTTAACTTGGAAAAATCATGTAGATGCATTAATGGATATCACACAAGATAAAGATCTTTGGATAAGATACAGTCGTTCAAAACTGAAACTCAAGATTAAAATAGCACTTGATAGAAAATAAAGTGCTGTATTTAGGTGGGACCACCTGATGATAGGTTTAAGAACACAGATAGAGGTTTTATCTTTGGCAAAAAAGAGTGATGCTTCTTCTGGTAAGTTACATGTCCCTATAGAAGAAAACACAATGCAAGATCATCTACCGAGATGCTTTGGAGAAGATATGAGTGAATAAATCATATCAAACTCTTAGAACCAAAGTTGTCAGGAATTTGATAGAAACCGAAACAGGGATATTGCAAAGAATCACTGTGCACTCTGACTTTTCTGGATAAAACATCAAACTCTTCAATTTTATTTACCACTTGACTTCTTATTTCTTTATTTTTTATATTGCTGTTACCTTTTAGGATTTCAGCCTGTAACTGAACCCCACAGAGACAGATTTTGTTTTTTAATGCACTCAAGATCCTCTACGTTTTGTTGAAGCTAGAGTGACAAATGAACCAGAATTCCAAAATCAGGGGGGTTGAAGAAGCAATCTGAGAGTCCTGTAGTGATTGTGTAAACCATACTCTTTGTGTAACCACAGTGTATAGAAGTAAGCATGAAAAACAGAAAATACTTATGGGAAAAAAAATTACAATGCTAGGACACATTTTCAGAGGGGCAGAATAATGTTTTGTTCTCATGCTTTTAATTGAGATGACTTGTCCATAAAAATACTAAGTCAATAGGAAATTAATGTCTAAGAAAAAAGGGCTGTCTTTGATTATAAGTATGTGGTCTTTGTGTTTTTTTTTTTTTTTTTAAGATTTTTAGTTATTTATGAGAGAGAGAGAGAGAGGCAGAGACATAGGCAGAGGGAGAAGCAGGCTCCATGCAGGAAGACCAATGTGGGACTCCATCCCAGGACTCCAGAATCACACCCTGAGCCAAAGGCAGACGCTCAACCGCTGAGCCACCCAGGCGTCCCTAAGTCTTTGGTCTTTGAATCAAATTATTTTCTGAAGCTTTTTTTTTTTTTTTTTTAGGTGCATAATAGTCTAGAATGATATACTCCATTTATATCTACCTCTAAGCATTTTATACATAATGAAGATAAATGGATCTATTAGTTCCAATAATTTCATTGAAAATCACTTGAAAGTCAACCAAATGTGGTTAGTCTATGTTGAACAGTGTGTGATTTTAGATTTACTCTAAATTCTTCATTCTTTTTTGTTTGTTTGTTTTTAATTGAGTGTGCACTCAAGGTGGGGGAGGGGCAAAGGGTGATAAATTCAAGCAGACTCTCACTCCCACAGAGCAGGGAGTGCCTTGCAGGGCTGGATCTCATGACCCTGAGTTAATGACCTGAGCTGAAATCAGGAGTCAGATTTTTAACTGACTGAGCCACCCACGCAGGCACTCCTCTAACTTCTTCATTTTAATTTTAGTATGTTGGTGTTTTCCTTCTAACTCCTCTTACTGCTCAAGTTTTTTAATTAATGTATTCTTTTTTTTTTTTTTTTTCTGACAAGGACAGTCAGACAAGATTATTGTCACCCTCAATTTCTCATTCTGGAAATTGAATCATGGTGTCTATTGTTCCTTTCTTGAGATTTTGACCTCAAAAGTCTGTATCCAACATTATCATATATGTATGAATATGTGAAACACTTCTTCCCTTCAAGTTTATACTTTTAATTTTCCTTTCACCAGACTGAACAGAAGAAATTTAGAATTAGGACAAATATTTCTCATTTCTAAAAGGGAGATGGAAGTAAATTCCTTTGAAAGGGATTTACTTGCATTTCATTCCCAAAAGCTCCCCATACTTCAAGCAAATTTTCTAGTTTATATTTTATTAAAAGAAGAATGAATCATTTACAAACACTTCTAAAATTATTAGAGACACAAAGGCAATTGTTTGCTTGATAAAATGAAAACAATTTGTTGCAAGTGTTTACTCGAAATAAGAGAGATCATAGAAAAGATATTTGTTCAATATTCTAGCAAACAAGAGAACTCAAATAAGAGTGCAATTTGAGAACAATGTATGCTTCTATCTGCATAGCATATGAGATCTGCATGGCATATAAATATTGATTAATGATCAAATATTTGATTAATTATAATCATTGCCATCCTTAAAAATTGAACCAATTTGTATTCCAGATATCATTGGGGTTCCTTTGTTGTTGTTATTGTTGCTGTTGTTGTTTTGTTTTGTTTTGTTTTGTTTTTTATTGTTTGGTTTTTGCTTAACTAATCCTGACTCTATACTCTCATTTTGAGAGCTAAAGTTTTGGGCAAGTGAATTATCAATTTTTATAATATTAATATACAGTATTTTATTTCCATTTTTGTAATAAATCTGTAAAAGTAAAATAGGAAAAATAGAGGAATTCACGTGCAAAAAAGTTTAACTAGAACTTATACATTTTTTTAAAAAAATAAATAAAATAAAAAAAAAGAACTTATACATATTTAACAAACAATTCTACCTTGCTGTTAATAAACATTGCATAGTGGTTGCAAGGTGGGTATAAGAATAACCAAATGTACAAAATCCTAAATTCAAAACTCATCATTCCATTGGACAGACAACTTAGGTTCAGTACGACAGGTGCAATAATTATTTTTTCATCAAATGTGTATGTGATATTTTTGGTATATAATCCAGCAAATCTTCCCCTTCTGATAATGACATATTTCCTTTAAGGAATTGCATCCATGGGATTTTGGTGGACTTGTCAATTTTGTTGCCTCAATATCCATAAGTGGTGCTCATGCTACAGGCCAGCTAATTATATTATCCTACACACCTGAACATAGCGATTATCCAGGAGTCAATGTTAACCTACAGCAGGGCCGTCTGTCCTTTCCTGGTATTGTTACCTGTGAAGATGACAAACCTAGAATTGTCAGAGCTATTCTGAAATACATGGAGAAAGCCTAATAATAATATCAATAGAGAGTAAAATGGAACCTAGAGATAATCAAAGAAATATAGATATGTGCCAATCTTCTTGAAGAACTTGAATCCAATAGTTGCAGGGCCAGCATCATTTTGGGGCTTTCAGTTGTGATCTACACAACTAGCATTTTAAGCCAAATTGAATTGGATTTCATCACTTGCATGCAAGAGAGTCTTGATCAATATTTCACTGGGTTATTCTAAGAAGATACAAAAAGTGTTTACCAGGGTACCTGGATACAGTGTGTACTCAACAGAATATTAATACTATAAATATGTATGCTATTATTCTGATCATATTAATGATGATTAACATGGTCAATAGCATAGTTCTGGGAACCAGGATGCCAGGATTTTAATATAATCACTGCTACAAAATTGATAGTGACTTTGGGCAAGTTACTTAATCACAACGAACTCTGGCTTCTTCATTAAAATGAGGTGAAGGAGTGGATAATGATATTGTATCTCATAAATTTAAGGGGATAATTGAATACGAAAATACAAGGGAGAGTTTACAGTACTCAAGAAATAGTGTTAGCCCTGTTTTTCTTCTATTTATTATTTAGAGACGATAAAATTTGTAAGGAAACTTAAATATCCTTTAATCATATTATTTATCTGATACTTGAATTCCCTTGACAAAATCTGTCAAGTTGTCATCCTTCTACATTAAATACCTCCAATGACAGTAGTTTCTCCTCTTTTGAAGTGAGGCTATTTCCAAACTTTATACTGTCCTTCTTATTCTGATTCAAAGAGGTGGGTTCTTAAAAATTCTAATCATTGAACTATTTCTATCTCTGGTTCATGCAAATTTAGACTTAAGCCCTCCCCATCTGACAAGTTTTCAGACAATTAAAGGCAGTTATTATGTACCTCACAAGTAGGGTTGTCATATAATATGTTGCCAAAATTGAGACAGTTTTGTGAGTAAAAGGAGTAGTGTTAAAAATTATGCTAGGATAACAGGGATAAATCTGGACTATCCCAAGGAAACTGGGATGTATGGTCATGATGCCTTCTCTCCATTAGGTAAAACATTCTCAGTACTTTCAACTCTTCTTTTCATGATACAGGACTGGTTCCATTTTAATGCAGCGATTCTAATTTGTTCAAATCTCCATTTTAGCTTAGAGTTCCCCAGAGCTGATTCAGGACTCCAAAAGAAAATACGTAAGTTCAAAAGCTCTGCACAAGAGTTTATCAAAGCAGCTCTTTGTAGGCAGAACAAATACTCACATAATCACAGCATTTTGCAACAAATGGCTTTTTTTTTTTTTTTCTGTTTCAGTTTATTCTGATCACTCAGCTGTATGCTATGTGAATGCAATTGAGTCTTTAAAGAGAAAAGATGACTTAAATTTTGTCACCACGCTTAGGGAAAAAATGAGGAGCTGTGAGTAGAAAAGACAAAACTGATTAAGTACAAAGGTTAAACAGGTAAAAATGAACGTATCAATGGAGCAATGGCAAAAATCTGTTTTTAAACACTACCTGGAGGCTGGGAATTTAGTTTGAAAATCAAAATAATTTTCCAAAGGAAAAAGAATATAGCTAACGTATCTATATCTAATGTATATCTATATATACATTTATAGGTGTACTATATGTTCTTATCAGTAGAACAAATTTATCAAGTGGTTGTATTCATGTTGTATATTATTGGCAAATTCAGTTTATAGATGTTTCCTAATATAACCTTTGAGGGCCATTATACTATAGCCTTCAGTATTTATTATTGTAAATGTTTTAATTGCCTTAGATACAAATTGCGTAAATACAGATTACATAAAATAGTCTTAGATTCCTAAGCCACATTTTGCAAGAGGCAAAATTAGGAATTAAGTTAAATCAAATAATCAAATTGTGTTCTTGCTCTCTCCCTCTCTCTCATGAAAGGTCAATTACTTCACACCTTTTCATTGATAAAAACATTTTGCACTAATTTATAAACATGTTACGTTCCTTGTTGAAATTAGAAAAATAAAATTCCACAGCCTGGGTTATTCTATATCAGGAAGCTTACAGAATACAGAAAATCATTAAAAATGATCATCTTTAACTTACTAGAAACTATTCTTAACGAGGTAAATTTTACAGCATTTCTAATGTAATTATATAAATCATAGCAAAATACAACATTTCCTCAGCTTTTAGGAATAATCTTTATAGGAAAATGTATTAAGAATAGATACTTGAATTCCAAAACACTCTTATGATATAGTGCTTTAACTCCCCAATATGCATTTAATTTTTTCAATTAAAAGTTTTATTGAGATCATTGTAGGCTCACATGCAGTTATCAGAAATAATACAGAGACATCCCATGTACATTTATCCAGTTTCATCTAATGATATAATTTTGTAATAATTGTGGACCATCACCAACATTATAGTGACATTGATACAATCCACAAATCTATTTAGATTTCCTGACTTCACTTGTACTTTCTGGGCCTTGTGTGTGTGTGTATTTATGTGTGTGACTTAAGTTCTATATAGTTTTTTCCCATGTGCTAGCTCATGTATCACCAGAATGAAGATATGAAACAGCTCCATTATTATAGGATCCCTCATGTAGCACTTGTCTACCTTCTGTCCCCACCTACCTCACACTTGGCAAACACCATTCTTTTATTCATAAAATTTTGTCATTTCAAAATGTTTATATATATGGAAACATACGCTCTATGTTATTGGGGTCACTTTCTTTCCCATAGACTACTTCCCTCCATATACGTATAGGTGGTCCCATGAATCAGCAGCCAATTCCTTTTTATTGCTGTGTAATGTTCCCACAATTTGGGTGGGTATTTCCCACAATTTGTTTAAATATTCACCTGTTAAAAGACATTAAGGTTGATGCTCATTTTGGGCTTTTGCAAATAAAATAAATATTATGAATAATGCTATTAACATTCATGCACAGGTTTTTGAGTGAACATAAGTTTTCATTTTCTGGGATTCATGATCAATAGTACAATCGCTGTGCCTGTTTTGCTTTATACAAAAATATCAAACTATTTTTAGAGTAAATATCCTATTTTGCATGCCTACCAACAATGCATGAGTGATTTACTTTCTCTAAATCTTACCAGCATTTGATATTGCAAATATTTATTATTTTAGCTATTCACCAGGCATATAGTGATATTACATTGTGGTCTTCATTTGCATTTTTCTCATGCCTAGTGACTTTCCATGTGCTTATTTGCCATCTGTATATCCTTTTCAGTGAAATGTCTGTGCCTCTTTTACCCATTTTCTGATTGGATATTTTCCTGTTCAGTTTTAATAGTTCTTTATATAGTCTAGATACTAATTTTTTAAAAATCAAATACAGGTTTGTAAATATTTTCTCCTGAACTATACCTTGAATTTACTTTCTTTTTGTATGCACTTTTGCAGAACATAAGTTTTTTATTTTGACGAGATCAAATTTATCATTTTTTCCCTTTTATACATTGGGTGCTTTTGGTGTTAAGTCTAAGAAGTGTTTGCCTAACCATAGTTCCAGGAGATTTCCTCCTTTTTAAAGAGTTTTATAGTCTATATTTGAAATTTAAATCTGTAATCCATTTCAAGTTAATTTTTATAAAAGGTACAAGTTTAGGTCTAAGTTCTCTCTCTCTCTCTCTCTCTCTCTCTCTCCCCCCTCTTTCTTTTTCTCTCTCTCCTTCTTATCTATGGAGATCCAATTGTTTCAGCATCATTTGTTGTAAAGACTATTCTTCCTTCTTTAACTGCTTTTGCACCTTTGTCAAAAATGTGTTGAGTATACTGGTTCGGGTCTATTCATCTATGTCTGGGTTGTGTGTTCTGTTTCACTAATCTATGTTTCTAATGTTCAGCCAATAACATTCCAACTGTCCTAATTACTGTAGCTATACAGTAAGACTTAACATCAGATTCTTCCCAGTTTATTTTCTTTTGTCAAGGTTATTTTAGCTATTTAAAGACCTATACCTTTTCAAGGGTCCCTGGGTGGCTCTGTCAGTTAAGCATCAGAATTATAATTTTGGCTCAGGTCATGATCTCAGAGTCATGAGATCAAACCTCAAGTCAAGTCCTGAGTCAGGCTCTGTGCTAAGCATGAGCCTGCTTAAGATTCTCTCTCTCCTCCCTCTGCCCCTGCACACTCACATTCTCTTTCTCTAGAAAAGAGAGAGAGAGAGAGAGAGAGAGAGAGAGAAAGCTCATCTATCTCTTTTCATATAAATTTAAAGTGTGATTATCTATACCCACCAAAATACTTACTGTGATTTTGATAAGAATGCATTAAACCAATAGATCAACTTGGGGAGAGTTGACATCTTTACTATGTAGAGTCTTCTAATCCATGGGCATGGTATTTTTTTTTATCTTATTTTCTTTCTTTTTTTTAATTTTATAATTTTCATCATACCTATTCAGTACATCTTTTGTTGAATATATATTAAAAATTTCATCTTTTTTGTAGCCATTCTAAGTGATAGTGTGCTTTTATTTTTGGCTTCTGTCATTGGGTTTTGTGTGCTGGTCTTATATCCTGTGACTTTTCTGAGCTCACTTACTATATTGTTACTATACTGTAATGTTCTGTAGATTCCTTAGGATTTTCTTTTATTTTTAAAATTTATTTGAGACAGAGAGAAAGAGCACAAGCAGGAAGCGGGTGGTCAGAGGGAAAAGGAGAAGCAGACCCCTTACTGAGCAGGGAGCCTGATACAAGGCTGGATCCCAGGACCCAGAGATGGTGACCTGAGCTGAAGGCAGATGCTTATTAACTGACTGAGCCACCTAAGAGGAATTTTCTAAGTAGATAATCCATGTCATCTTCAGATGTAGGAAGTTTTATTGCTTCCTTTATTGCTTCCTGTCCATCTGCATGTCTTGCTTTTTTTTTTTTTTTCTTGACTTATTGCAGTGGCTAGAACTTTAAGCATGATGTTGAATAAGAGTGGTGAGACTAAACACTTGACTTGTTAGTAATCTTAGGTAGTAAAAATTTAGTTTTCACCTTTAAGTATGAAGCTAGCTTTAAGGTTTTTGTAGATGATCTTTATCATGTTGAGATATTAATTCCCTTCTATTTCTAAGTTGCTGGGGGTGTTTTTAAAAATATGTGTTGGGAAATTTTCAAATGCTTTTTCTGTGTCAAATGATATGATCATATGATTTTCTTCCTTGGCTTGTTGATATTATTAAATATCAATTGATTTTCAATTTTCAAACCAGACTTAAATACCTGGAATAAATTCCAAGTTGGTCTGGGTATATAATTCTCTTTATACATTGTTTGATTTGATTTCTCATACCTTATTAAGCATTTTTATATCTAATCTAATGAGACATATTGGTGCATAGTTTTCTGAGAAGTGGGTGTGTGAATGTGTGTTTCTTCTGCCTTATTTTTGTCTGGTTTTAGAGTCAAAGAAATACTGGTCCCAGGACGCCTGTGTGGTTCAGCGGTTGAGTATCTGCTTTCAACTCAGGGCATGATCCTGGAGACCTGAGATAGAGTCCCACATCCGGCTCCCTGCATGGAGCCTGCTTCTCCCTCTGCCTGTGTCTCTGCCTCTCTCTCTCTCTCTCTCTCTCTCTCTCTCTCTCATAAATAAATAAAATCTTAAAAATATGCAATGAAATATTGGTCTCATAAAGTGAGTTGGAAAGACTTTCCTCCTATTTTCTTAAATGTTAGAATTCTTAACTTCAGTGAATATATTCTCAGTTATTTAGACTTCATTGTTGAGCTCATTTAGCAAGTTTTTACTTGTTGTTGTTTTTTAAATTCTATACTTTGCATTTGATTGTTGTTTTTTACTTCTATTTATTTGCTGAAATTTTCTTTTGTTTGTATCAAGAGAACTCCTAGTTGATCGTTGAAGTACTTATATGACTTTTAATTTAAAATAATTTTTAGAGGGGACACCTGGGTTGCTCAGCAGTTGAGAATCTGCCTTCGGCCCAGGGCATGATCCTGGAGACCCAGGATCGAGTCCCACATCAGGATCCCCACATGGAGCCTGCTTCCCCCTCTGCCTGTCTCTCTTTCTCTCTCTCTCTCTCTGTCTGTCTCTCATGAACAAACACATAAACTCTTTAAAAAATAAAATATTTTTAGATACTTCTGCCATACAATTCATCCTGCTGTTATCATGAGTTGTCTTTTTTCATTTAAGTTGTGATTTTCTTGGTTATTGGTACGATTGGTAATTTTCAATTGCATGCTAAACATTTTGTCTATTATTTTAGTCTCTAATTTCTATTAAAATCTTGTATTTTATTAGGTGCCTTAGTCTGTTCAGGCTGCTTTAACAGGTTATCATAGATCTGGTGGCTTATAAACAGCAGAAATTTATTTTTCAGTCCCAAAGGTGAAAAGTCAAGATTAAGAAAGCAGAAGACTTTGTGTCTGGTGAGGGTTAACTTCATGATTCATAAACAGCTTTATTTTCACTGTGTCCTCAACATGGCAGAAAGGGTGAGAGAACATTTTGGAGTTTCTTTTATAAGGCACTAATCTTATTCATGAGGATACCACTCTCATGACTAATCACCTCCCAGAGTCCCCACTACCATATCACACTGGATATTGGAATTTAATATACCAATTTTGGAGGGACATAGGCATTCAGTCCATACAAGTAGGAAATTACCATCTGTGGGGTTAGCACGCAGATCTTGATCTACATTTGTGGGCTGTGGTTCCAATGACAGTTTAATTTTCAGAGCATTTAATGTGTTATTTGGATCTCCTGTGTTTATCTGGTGCAACTGGAGTCTCACTGGTTTCTGCTGCTGCCAGGCATGGTGACAAAAGTTGAGTCTCAAGTGTAGACGTCTGAGTATCTTAGTGAAGGAAGATATCACAAAGGTATCTTCATAGGATGGTCTTGAAATCTCCCTACTGATGCTTCCCAGCTGCTTCAGTGTCTCTGGGCAGAGAAAGAGGATCTCAGTCCCCTGGGATGAGAAGCTTCCTCAGCCTCTTACTGGATGAGAGGCTTCCTCAGCCTCTTACATGCTTACTGTTGGTGGGTCAGTCCCTTTCAGGTTTTCCCTACCTATCTCAGTGTGGGTGAGGGAGCCTTGGTTGTGGATTCAAGGAGGATACCTGGACTGGGGGCCATTTGCTGAGACCAGGTCCCTTAACCTTTTTCTGCTCTTTGGTCCTGCTCAATTGTAGAGTTTCAATACTCATATAAAGATACCAAGTATAACACAAGAGTTAAAACTCTTAATTAGTTTTTAAATAATTTTGTAGACTTTCAATACTCATATAAAGATAGCAGGTATAACAAGAGTTAAAACTCTTAATTAGTTTTTAAACAAATATTTTCAACATCCTCGGTGCTAAACTCTATGTTGAGAATGTCAGATTGGCAAAAATGAATCATCACACAAATTTTGTGCCTTTGCAAAGAAACACTTCTTGAAACATATATATATGTGTGTGTGTGTATGTGTGTGTATAATCATATATATTATATGCAATACATATGATTATATATATATTTTGCTATTTTTGTTATATTATGTGCTGCATATTACATACCTCCTTCATATTTACTCTCATAGGTGAGACACAAAGTGTATGTTTCTAATCATATTAATGGGACTGTTCAAGGATGCAATGGTATTACAAAGCAAAGATACAGGAAGTCCAAGCTGTATGATATAACAGTGTACCTTACTTCATTCATAACTCTTGAAAAAAAAAAATAACTCTTGATAATGCTGTAAAAATCACTATTTTATTTTTGACTAAGTACTTATAGCTTCAATCATCATTATCTCCCATAAAGAAAGAAACTAATAAGCAGACTTCTAAAAACTGTTAAAAATACATCTCTTGTATATACTGACAAAGTTTTTATTTTAAAAAAGGTCATAGAAATTTGGGAGAGGGCTTGATAGATAAGCAGCATGTTTTTATCCACAGGTCCTGGTATGGGGTGTGTGTGTGTGTTTAAGACACATAGGTGGCATGTTTGTTTGTTTTATTCATCTGGATTGAATTTACATGAAATTTTTCACTCTAATATAGTATATATCTGCCTTTTGGTATAGCCAGGAAATGTTTTTCAAAAGTAAACTTGGCCATCTTCATGCTTTGCAGTGAGATTCTGCTTAAGAATACAAGATCCACCTTGGCAAATAATAAATCAGCAGTAGTGAGTGTGAATGATTCTGGAAAGTTCACTTAGCGAAATCTTAAAGAAAGTGAGTGAGAGGAAAAGAAGAAGCACTCAGTAAATATTAGATGAATAAATGAGGGAGTTTCAGATAGGTAGTAGTTCCGAAGCTAAATCATTTTCAATGTTAATTAAATCAAGTTCTTCTACTCTTTACCCCAAACCTGCGAAATAAGAATTTTTATATTCATTTGATGGCTGATGAAACTATCACTTGAAAGACAAATAAGTCCTCAGTATCACATAGCTAACAAAGAGAAGAACCAGGAATTAACCCTAAGCTCCGACCTCCAACCTCACAAACTATTCACCCTAATGTCACAACTTACAATAAAAACAAGTGGTAGAAGCGAATCATAATCTAAAAGCTTATTTGCTTATGCTCTTGATCTGTAATGATATCATATTTTTCATAACTTTGTGGTCATAAAATACAAAATTGCCCATATCTCTGGAATATGCATTTTATTGCTATAAAGCAACATTTAGATTGCATCTGTGTTCTAGTTTCCAAGTTCTTATTTCTGATGAAAATTTGTTTCATCAGAAACAAATTCAGCTATGCTGACTAATGATTTCCACAAGAGGCTTTGAATAAGTCTCCTTTCTCCAGGTAAGCATACACAAATTTACCTGCCACAGGACCCCTTGCCTTCCTTTCCAAGCCTTTCTCATAATTTCAGGAAGACAATCACAATCTCATTCAAACAGCACAGTGGTGCCAAGCAGGGCAAGGGTATTTGTTTAGAAAATTGCTTACTTTGTGGATTTGGGAAAAACATGTCTCCAGGAACTAGTTAGTGCCTGTCTCAAACCAAGGACTCTAATAACAGATGCTAGAGGTAGCTGATGGTGGTGATAATGTCACAAATAGCAGGTGGGGTGCCTGGGTGGCTCAGCTGGTTAAGCATCTGCCTTCGGGCTCAGGTCCTGATCTCAGGGCCCTGGGATACAGCGCCTTGTCTGGCTCCTTGCTCAGGGGTGAGCCTATTTCTCCCTCTCCCCACTCGTGCTCTCGCTATCTCTGTTTCTCTCTCAAATAAATAAATAAATAAATAAATAAATAAATAATAAAATCTTTAAAAAAAGAAAGAAAGAAATAGTACGTGTAGTATTACAACACCTGCTGCCACAAGTACCTAAAATCTGAGAAAGGTTGAGGTTTGGCTAGGATGTTAGATTATGCTACAGAAAAATGAATAACAAAAACCTCAATGATTTATCCAACAAAGATTTATTTCTCACTCACATGATATTTTAATACAAGTGCCTGGGTGGAAGGATAGAGATCCTGATCATAATAATCAGCCAGGGATTCAAGGTAATAGATGCCTTCTCTCAATAAATACCTCCTTGCTGACAGCAGGTGGTGGAAAGTACATGAAGAGTTACATATTGGCTTTCATTTTTAAAAAACTTCTTTAGAGACAAAGAGGCAGAAACAGTGTATGTGTGAGGGGGGAAGGTGCAGAAAGGGAGGGAGAGAAAGCATCCCAAGCATCTCTGCTCAGCTCAGAGCCCCAGGAAGGTCTTGATCTCATGACTCTGAAAAGGTGACCTGAGCCAAAATCAAGAGTCAGAGGCTTAACCAGCTGAGCCACCCAGGTGCCCCTACATATTGACCTTTAAAACTTCCACCAGGAGGGCACTTGATGGGATGGGAAACTATATGCTGGCAAATAGAACTTCAGTTAAAAAAATATTTAAAAAAAAGAAAAATAAAATAAAATAAAACTTCCACCAGGACCTGAGACATCATATCCGCTCATATTTCATAGGCCATAGTAGGTCAGCTGTCAATGCTTAAATTCAAAATAGTGAGAAGTAAAATCCAACCTTGTGGCCAGAAGGAGGAGAACCAGGAACGTGCCTGAGCAGCCCTGATCATGAAATAGTTGGCAATATTGGCAGCTATTGCTTTGGTTCCACCTTAAAAGTATTTCTTTCCCTGCAGAACCATCAGTTTATAACCTTGCAAATTTGTATAACTTTGTTAAAATTTTGAAACAATTAAGAAGATACTTGCCCTCTCTGCCATATGACCAAAGAAAAAGAATAATTGCATATATGCACCAGAGCAAATAATAGTAAGTTATATGCCTCTGTAGGTTTCAACAACATATTAACATTGCCTGCCCATTTTGGACTTTCGATTTTTCATGTTGCCATATGTTGCTCACATGAACATACCTTAGAATTTTATAAAGAGAAGATAAAAGCTCTACCAGAGGAAGTAACTAACCTTAAGGAGAAAAGGCTAGGACAGAAGTTATGATACCACGGAGAATACAGAATGGTGTTTGGGACACAGGAAGATGGATCAAGTCGGCAGTGGGGGAAACAGTGCTCATGAGAGCGTGAAGGATAGGAGGACCTCAACAGACAATGATTGCTAAACTTGTAGTGTGTTTACTGTGTGTCAGGAGCTGCTTTGTGTCATTTACTCATATTATTCACTGTAAACCTCATCCTATAATTTGCAGACAAAGATACTGATTCTGATACACTGTACTGTTGGTAAGTAATAGAACTAGAAATCAAACTAAGGGAGTTTCCCTCTAGTACCATTATATCCTATTTGCCTCTGACCCTATAGAAATGGAGTCGAAAAGATGGGTGCCTGGGTGGCTAAGTCAGTTAAGCCTCCAACTCTTGATTTCGGCTCAGCTCATGATCTCAAGTCATGCTCTCAGGGTTGTGAGATCTTGTGCTCAGCACAGTTCCTTTGAGAGACTCCCTCTCCTTCTGTCCCTCCTGCTGCTTGCATGCTTGCTCTAAATAAACAAATAAATAAATAAATAAATAAATAAATAAATAAATAGTTTAAAATTTAAAAAAAGAAACTAAAGAGAAATTAGGGAAGAGTGTACAAATGGGAAATGTGTGGCTGTGTTTCAAGAGCAATGCTGAAGCCAGTTTGCTAATATATAAGATATTTTTAAGTGGAAGTGAACCAATGGGTTTAGAATAAAAAATTGAGTCATACAGAATTAATAACATATGTGATCAGAGTTATTGAAGCAAGAGGAAAGCATAGAAAAGTAATGTTTGAGGAATGGGAGAATTAAAAAGAAAATCCCACAGTACCAGAAGATGTCTCATATGACTTGTTTTAAAATTTTGAAATTTATAATATGGCTAATGACCAGGTTCTAGAGTGAAGTTCCTCTTTACTTTTTATCCTTATCACATTAAAGCTTGACAGGAAAATTTTCCTACAGTCATAGAAATATCGAAATGTAGTATATCTCTATGAGAAAAGGAGTTTTAGATGGTTGTTTAAATTTCTATAATAGTATATTAGCATGTATCATGCTAAATTTTCACAATGATGTATATGTCAGCCTTTTTACTTGAAATGGAATATCTTGTGCCTTTGCATAAATCTTTCTAATGACATTGTTTCAAGGGATAATGAGACCTTTTGTTTGGCCTAATGTTCTTTTAATTTGAGAGAAAAACATTTAACCTTGCTGTATTTTCCATCTCAGTAATATCTGACAGACGGTGTGGGGATCATGAATGTGGCACTTTTCATGTGTATGAAAAGGGCTTGGCTTTATCCCATATCTTCCGTGCCAACCAAACATGCCAGTATTCAAATTCCCAAATAGGCCATCAAGACCATATGCCTAATTAAATATGACTGGTCTGCTGGTGTCCTCATTATCATTACTTTAAGAGAATATTAGCGTGAGTATATCTATCAGTAAAACTGACTTAAGCTATTAGGGTTTGAACGTTAATTTGAGTTAGTACTTCAAGATATTTTATTTGTCCTTAAATAAAACAATGTCCTTGGCATTAATGACATAAACATATCCGTAAAATAGAGGTTAATTATTCAATTTACAAACTCATTTCTATCTTACAGAGCTATTTACTTCATTTTTAATGAGATAACTACTATCCTGCCTATTTGCTTTGAATTTCAAGGGAAGTTATTTTTCTTGATGGGCTAACCATACGTTTAATTTATACATATACAAAACTACTATGCGTATCACTATCCATGCCATAAAAAAGGGATATTCTCATATCAAAATATGGAATAACCGCAGACACAATTAGAAATAAGAAATTTAAATTAAATGAACTTTTGTGCTGTGTTGCTCTTATTGTTGTTAGTTTTTGTTTTCCTTTTTTTTTTTTTTTTTTGCTTCTGATTTCACAAATGTACAGTTTTAGTACCAGTCTTGGGACGGAGATTTGACCTTCATGCATTTTTGGCTGAAATGAATTACCAAAAAATATATATGTATTGTACATGATTTATATGATTAATGTTGAATAAAAAGGCTTATAATGAATTATCTCAAACACCAGCCATTAGAAAATGAATAAATGAGTCAATTCTAAATAAGCATTATAAAGAAACATTTCTGATATGTTCACTGCTAAGCCCAGTTTCTACTAAAACACTTGATACCTAGTAGATGTTCTAGAAACAAGGTTTAAATAAATAAATGAAGTAACTTCCAATGGAATGATGGATCCTGCATTTCTGTTAAAATGTTTAAATTCTAGCATGGTATAGTACAAAATTTGGGTGCTGTAAAATTTCTAATTTCTTCTTGAGAAGAAACTTTTAATTAGACATAAACTTATAGCTAAACATTTTATTAGTTGAAAATGTAAACATGGGCAGCCCAGGTGGCTCAGCGGTTTAGCACTGCCTTCAGCCCCAGGGGCCTGGTCCTGGAGACATGGGATCGAGTCCCACGTCAGTCTCTCTGCATGGAGCTTGCTTCTTCTTCTGCCTATGTCTCTGACACTCTCTCTCTCTCTCTCTGTGTCTCTTATGAATAATAAATAAATAAACCCTTTAAAAAAAAAGGAAAAAGGAAATGTAAACATTGTTAAAAATGATTAAAGAAGACAATTTAGGTGATACAAACTTTGACATTGCTTGCAGCAGACCATCTCCACCTGGAGAACTGCAAAATGAGTGGAAGGCAGAAAGCTTTTATAAGATAAAGAGAGAAGCATAAGGAAGAGAAAAATGGAAGATAACTGATGGGCTGGAATAAGAAGAGAAGTATAGAGCCCAGAGTAGGCTTGGTGTTTAGGGATGGCCGGTCAAGCAGAGCATTTATAAGGGATAAAAAGTCATCTAAGTTTTAGTTTGCTGAAGTGGCATTCCTCGGCAGGAGCAGAAAGAAACATTTTGGGCCTAAAAAAGTTATTTTGACAAAATGTTTCTTAAGATATCTACTATTTAAAATATTCATGAGTTGACTGATATATTTGGCGCTTATTTGGGGATACTAATATGACTGTACATGAGAGTTGCTCAGATCTAGGAAAAAAGGCTCTGAATATTGATGAACAACATAAAACACAAAATAAAAAGAAATAAAAGGATTTTAAACTGTTGAGTGTTGTGTTTTTGTATCAGCTGAGACTATTTATTAAGCTGTAAGGTGAGGGACCTTTAAAAAAAAACTAAAATATTTATCATAGGCTAAATGGAATTGTCACAGGTTCTCAACTAACTGCTATATAAAGCTGAACATTAGCATTTCAAAATGAGAACATTACTTGATTGAGTGAAAGGTAGAGAGAAATCAGATCAAATGGAAGTTTCCTGAGTAGAATACCAAAATACAGATCTAAAGTAAAGAAACCCTATGTATCACTGGTGAGTAAAAAGAAATGAGAACACAGCATTGTACACAAAACTCTCCAAGGAGTTGTTATGCGAATAAGCAAAAAAAATCAAAGAAACAATAAAACAAAAACCCAAATCAAATAATTTGAATACTTTAATGTTGCTTTTTCTATTTGGAGAAATAGTTAAAATATTATCAATGAATTCAGATAAAATGATATATATTCCAAAAGAGATACACATCAGGTTTTTTTTTTTTTTTTTTTAAGTTCTTTTCCTAAAACTTGATATCATCTCTGGTGCATGAATTACCTTTATCCCTCATTTGTGAAGTCTTCAGAGCGGAACAAAGCTTCGCATTACGATGACACCGAATTGGCTCTGCTCCAATGACAAAGGCTACACTGTGTGGGCATAGGGAGTCCTGCCCAGAAAGGGAGTGTGTGAGATTTAGGAATTCTGGAAACAATAAGTTGCATCTATTGCCAGTCTTTCTACAGCCAGCAAATTTCTTGAACCAAAGATAAAAATAAATTAGAAATCTATATTCCTGTGTGTGTATTTATTTATTTCTAATTGCCCTCTCACTTCTCCCAGTAAAATGCACTTTGTGGTATAGATTCTAATTATCAGGTTTTAAATATAATAATAATGACAATAAAAATAATACAGTATGAGGAACTGAATAAATGGTTCACACATTACTTGACTTAATTCTCAAACAAATCTCAAGTATGTTTAATTATTATTAGAATTTTTTTATAGCCAATGAAACTGATGTCCATGATCACACAGGATATAACCGAGGTTTTGCAGGTTAAGAGCATCGGCTTGTCTGACTCCTAAGCATGTACTTTCAACCTCTGTGTTGGACTTTTATACTGTAATCTAGAATGGTTTCTTTTTTTTTTTTTTAAGATTTTATTTATTTATTCATGAGACACAGAGAGAGAGAGAGAGAGAGAGAGAGAGGCAGAGACACAGGCAGAGAGAGAAGCAGGTTCCATGCAGGGAGCCCCATGTAGGACTCAATCCCAGGACTCCAGGTCACACCCTGAGCTGAAGGCAAACACCAACCACTGAGCCACCCAGGCGTCCCTAGAATGGTTTCTTAAAAGAGGCTCTGCTGCTGTTCTGGTGCTGCCAGCTATGTGTGGCTGAACTCTGAATGGACCGCTGATTCCATGGCTCCTGTACAATTTACATGGGCTTCTTATTTTTTATTGTGTGTGCAATCTGGGGTCACCTATCTCATCTGAGGTCTTCCAGATAAGTTCATTAACTTAATTTAGATATTTTTAATATAGTAGAGCAATAACTTACCTCTGTTTACTTTATGCTGCTTACTTTAAATAATAGGTTAACATTTGGTAAGCATTGACTGAGAATGAAGAATTCTTCTACATAATCTGCCTGTATTAACTCATGGAGTCCTTCCAATAACTCTTCAAGGCAGAGAGGGCCAGCTTCATGGACACATGATGCATATGGCTGCACAGAGCTTCATGCATCAAAGGGCCTGGATTTGGTGTAATGATATGCCATCATCATTTTGATATTCTGAATAATTCAATCAGTGAACATGTGCTTTTAAGTAAAGAATGATGGGACATTGAAACATGCACAAGAACCAAGGAGGTGCATGCAATATGCACACCACATTTTTTTGCTACCCTATTTGCATACATCATTCAAGATGTTCTAAGAGAATAAAATTCCGGTGGACTCACACTGGCATGGGAGGTCCGAGAGATTCAAACCAAGTGCAAGGTAAGCAGGTTGCAGCTATGTGAGTGAGCAGAGGTTCTGATAGTGCCAAGAGGCAACACATTCTCTTTAAACCAAAATTTACCTCGAACCCAGTAGGAAGTAATGGTATTTAAAGAAACATGAGGGGATCCCTGGGTGGCGCAGTGGTTTAGCACCTGCCTTTGGCCCAGGGTGTGATCCTGGAGACCCGGGATCGAATCCCACGTCGGGCTCCTGGTGCATGGAGCCTGCTTCTCCCTCTGCCTATGTCTCTGCCTCTCTCTCTCTCTCTCTCTCTCTGTGACTATCATAAATAAATAAATAAAAAATTAAAAAAAATTAAAAAAATTAAAAAAAAGAAAGAAAGAAACATGAACAACCAATGAGCCCTAGCAATATCTTTTCTTAATCATGTCCACTTTCCAGTATTAATTAACCATTTACGTTAAAAGGATGATATACGAAGGAAGAAAAAGATAGGGCAGCCCGTTTTTCCTTTTGTTACATCCTTATTCATCAGTAAGCTCTATGGCTAGAGAGTATTGGGAGAATGTGACCTATCAAGAAATAAAACAAAAACAGATGCATTAGTTTTGTACGGTATTTCTACTCATCTGGTAATGATGTGGGAAACAAAGGCAAAAAAAATTAAATTGTCTTACTACTTATATAGCCCACTGACAAGTCCTTGAAATAGTGACGTTCCTCCAGGAACTCAGCTGCCTCGATGTTGACACTTTGCTGAGGGCAAAAGGCAATCTTAGCCCAACCCTCAGGACCCTGTTAAGTCTACTTTATGATATTCATTTGGAAACTTCCTTTATCTCTACCCTCACACCGCCAAGATACGTGTTGGCAATCATCCCCCAAACATATGGCCCACTGATACACAGCTAAAGGGTCTCATGACTAAGGTGTCATTAGACAGTAATAAATGACGGTTTCCCAATAGTAGCTAGCCCCCTCAGGATCCTGGAAACCCTGCTTCCAAACTCTTTAGAGACTTACACTATCCCTAACCCTCCTCATGATTCCAGTGCACAGGTCCTGTCCCCATGCTTTAATAAAACCACCTTTTTGCACCGAAGACGTATCAAGAATTCTTTCTTGGCCATTGGCTTCAAACCCTAACATCTTTCCTATATCATCAAGAGCAAAATATATATACATGTATGAGCCATGGAATAAAAATTGTCTAATATCAATTATTCCGTATACAGATTAAATGTTCTCAAATTTGTATGTAAACTGGCATTGCATAACATAAAGACGAATGATATAATTTGTGCTGATAATTTAAATTTTAAATTTTTCTGTACTTAAAATAATAAACAAGATATAAAAAATATCCAGACAAGTCCAGACACATGGATTATAAAAGAAAAGAGAGCATTATATTTTAGTACTTTTAAGAACACTTTATTTCCTGTTTGTCAAACAGGAGGCCTCGCAATTTTATTGTGCAGTGGATCTTACATATTATTCAGCTAGCCCTGTAGGAATATGCTACTATTATGATTTCTCTGTTTTGTTGAGGAAACGAAGACCCAGAGAGATTAATTAACTTGTTCAATGTTAAGCAATTAGTAAATAATGGAAGAATTTGAAGCCAGGTGGTAAAGTGTCAGACTATAATCCAAATCACTGTATCTAACAGCATAGTATAGTGGAAATAACAGAGGATTTAAAATCATGACTGAAGATAACTCCTTGCCCTTCAGCTTAATTTCTGCAAAAGTCCCTTAAAGTTACTCTGATATAAAATTTTATCTCAAAAAGGATTATTAATACTTATAGGTTTGCTAAGATATGCAAATGAATAATGTATGTGAAACAATTTAAAACCAGGGAAGCATTATGCAGGTATTAGTTATAAAAGTTGGGCTATTTTGATTGTTTCCATGCAGCCAACTTGCATGTAAATAAAATGAAACTTTTAGGGAGTAATTAATGTTTGAGTTTTATTGCCAAAAACCCAGTACAATAGGCATTTTGAAAAATATGCATATTGCATAGAAAAATGAAATAAATTAACTGAACTGTCATTCAGTTTGGATAATCAATAGATGCATTATTTGCAAGAATAATTTGTAAATACCAGAGAGTATTGATAGAATGTGTACTTTTCATCCAAAACTTTTTATCACCTGAAATAAGGATTCTGATAAAAGTCTAATTCTAACTCACAACTTGATAGCTAAATCAAAGTGCCTGTCAATGAATTTTCACCGTTCTTTAGTAAAATAAATTCTTAAGTGGTTCTATAAGCTTACTCATGTACTTAAATGCAATATTTTGTGGATCATATGCCTCTGCTTCAACATTTATATGATATTTAAATAGACATCATGAAAGTTATGATAGACATCATCTATTCAGTATATGACACCAGTTAAGACTTTTCTTTAACTTTTAGTGATTTGTATAGCTTCTCACCTAAAATTTGGAGATTATGTACTAATGGTCAATTTAAAAATATTAAACATTTCAAAAAGGACTGAAACTTCAAACTTTTGAAATGGACTGAGGAAAACTTGTGAAAATGGGAGGTGCTCAATTTATAAATGTGGAAATGAAAAATGAATCAAAGGCCTTTCATGGACAGAGCTTGAAGGCTTCTCTTTGAATACATTATCATTTTCATTTCTGGGGAAACAAACTACACGTTCTAATTCTCAAAGCAGAGAATGTTAATATTTTTCTATCAACAAGGAAAAGAAAATAATTTTCTGACTATTTGAGAGCTACTGGTCACAGGTGTGAGGACAGGAATATTAAGGTCAAATTCCTGTAAAACTTAGTCTTTTTTTAAATTTTTTTTATTCTGAAGGAATAATTTACTTCCATTAACTAAAGGGAATCAAATGAAAATGACTTTGGTCTTGGCCTGTCAGTATTTTAACAAACATTAAAATTGTGTATACACAAAATTCTGCCAGATAATTTGTACTTTCTAAGATGACATCTGTAAAATTAAATAATATTGATTTTCTGTGATTTCAAGAATGAATCCCTTGAGCTAAAGTTAATTTTGTCTTTTTCTCTTTACACTTGTGTCTGATTCAATGATTTTTTTTTTTTTTTTTTGTCTTCATCTTTCATTTTTCTTTGCTCTTCAGAGTCTTTGCTCTAGGTATGGGTTTAGGTGTTATTTTTCCATTTCTATGAATCGGTAACATGAAATAATCGAATAACGTATTTTTAAAATGTTCTCTGTTCTGGGTGCTTTCACATATTTATATGATTTAATTCTCACAATAACCCTTTAAAATAGTTGATATTAAGATGATGATGATGATGATGATGATTACATCATTTAAAAATGATGCTCAGATACATCAAAAAACAGCATACATTTTAGTAAGGGATGAACTTGTCAGACACAAGTGTGTATGTGTTTTCAACCCCTAGTGTTTTACTCCTCCCCATTTCCCCAAGGTTGATCTATCCCTTGGAATGACTGTATTTCTTTATTTTTACCCCAATCCTGGTGATTTTCTTGTTCTCACTTTCTGTACATTGTTGGTTGTGCTTCCTCTGATTTTTTACTTTCTCATTTTTTTCTTTTTTCTTACCCTTTTAACCTTGATCTTTATCTGAGTAGCTTTATATAAAATGTGGTAGTATTTTTGGTTAAGTACAGAATTAAGAAAAAAAGTGCAGAATTAAGTTCTATGTACCCTGTTGTCATTTTTAAAGCACATAAGGAGACTTTCTCCCCTTGCTTGTTGCTACCAAATATATATACCTGAGATACATTTAAGATATGTACAAATACATTTTATAATGTATATATGAATGAAGTATAAGTGTTTGACTTATAAGACTTTGCTATTTCTCACTTTCTACATTAATTTTCTTCCTTTTTCTTTTTTTTTTAACATTTATTCATGAAAGACACACAGAGAGAGAGAGAGAGAGAGGACAGAGACATAGGCAGAGGGAGAAGCAGGCTCCCCACAGTGAGCCAGATGAGGGACTGGATCCTGGATCCCAGGATCACGACCTGAGCCAAAGGCAGATGCTCAATCGCTGAGCCACCCAGGCATCCTCCCTTCTCTCTCTTTTATCTTTTTTTTTCTTCAAATTCTGCCTGAAGATTTTATTTTGCGACTACTCCACATGTAAATACATCAAGAGAGGCTCCGCTTCTGGATCCGTATAATTACAGACACACATATGTAAGGATAAAAAATAAATGATTCCTGTCTCAGAAAACAAAACAAAAAATAATCAATATTTTCCCTTTTAAAGTTCTATTTTTGGAAATGGTTTCTACTCAGAAAGACTTCCAAGCCTAAATATTTAAAGACCTTTCATTTTCAAAGTCTCCTGTTCTAAAAATAAGTGATGAGTCAAAGAATAAAAAGTATCAGCGTGCTACAGCACCGTTTATTCCTCTTTTCTTTCTCTCACTGCAATGTTTCACTTCATTGCCTTAGCACCTTTGTGTTTATTTATTTATTTATTATAAAAAATAATTACTGGTCACAAATGAATACAGCAAAGACTGTGTTCATTTACAAAAAATGGAATGATTATGGAATCAAGCTATGAGTGCATGAGAGTAGAAAATAATACTTGCCATATGCATGTGAGATGCATCTTTAGCCTTTCCAAGCTTCTGCTCCCTTTTCATTTGCATCTCTATGTAAAAGATACTGGTTGCCGAAATAAATAGCCACATTAGGCAAGTCTGCACAGCTGTTGGGCAAGTAAAGTTTATTAAAACCTTAGGGGAGAGAGCTAAAGTACATGCTCAACTTTTCTAATGTCATGGGAACGGATGGGGTGAAGTGTATATATTCATTACAGCTTTTCTAATTCACACTTCATGCAAACCTATATATCATCATCCAATACATGCACTGGACTCTACAGTTTCCGAGTGCAAAGTTGATATGTCTGTATGTGTATAAATGTATTTAGCAATTACGACTGTTAGTGAAGTGTGGACAAAAATCAAGGTTTGTTCAAGGTTTGTTCAAGCCTTTGGTTCTTGCACCAAAGGCTTCTCCACAGTTTTGGTACTTTGTAAAGACAACTTCTGTGTGGGCAAAGTCTCAAATTAGATACATATAGTTCTCAGCAAAAAAAGGTGAAAGATTGTGAAATATTTTTTTAACTAGTCATGCTGGAAATATCTCACCTAGTTTTTGGCAGTTTCTGAAAATTGATGACTTAAAAGTAATTAGTTTATCCATTCCTGTAAGTAATGAGCATTGCTTTAAGAATGTAGATTTTGTGGGGGGGTCCCTGAATGGCTCAGCAGTTAAGCATCTGCCTTCAGCTCAGGTCTGGATCCCAGGGTCCTAGAATCCAGTGAAGCCCCACATTGGGCTCCCTGCTCAACGAGGAGCCTGCTTTTCCCTCTCCACTCCCTCCTCTCCACACCCCTCCCCTCCTTTCTCTCTCTCTCCTCCAAGCTCCTGCTCTCTCGCTCTTTCTCTCTCTCTCTCAAATAAATAAATAAAATCTTAAAAAAAAAAAAAAAAAAGAATGTGGCTTTAGATTCTTAGTTGGACCAGTAACCTGTCACAGGAAATGAAACATGTAAGGAACTGCATAGTTTCTTGATCAGTGTTAAATTCAGTAATTATTAGTTATTAATACATTTAAGCATTATCACTTTGATGCTGTTGATATTATCTTATTGTTGGAGGACATCTCCATGTATGATCCTTTGTGAAACTATATATAGGGCTTATAATTATGTGGATACTCACCAAAAAAAAAAAAAAAATAGGCACATCGTGTTTCCCATTGATTTGTTTGTGCTTGTCCATCATTTCATATATTTTTATATCTTACAGTCCCCTGTGGTCAAGAATATGGGATCTGGAGCCATGCTGTCTGAGTTGGAATCTCAGCCATGCCACTTTATCAATTGTATGATCTTGGGCAAGTCACTTAATCTCTCTGTCTCAGATTTCCTTTGTAAAGTGGAGATAAAAATAGTACCTTTCACAAAGGATATTCATGAGGATTCAGTGAGTTAATATGTCACCATGTTAGTGTAGTGCTTGGCACTGAGCACCAAATAGCTCTTAGCTATTTCCTGCCTTTGTGCCTCGTTTTGTTATTTAAACTCTTCTTCTATCAAGAAAGGTGATAAAGACAATATGTTAAAAATGAAAAAATTAAATTACATATATAATACCTTGGAATTGTCTGGATCCGTTATGCATTGCCTTCCTAGTAACTCTGAGTAACAAGTGCATCATATTGAATTGAATTGTATTGATGGATGGGCACAGCATTTTAAAATTTTCCTACTGCACAGTGAAATGTAAGTGGATTAATAGAGGGAAAATAATTATTTTATGCACAAAGTCACTGTGGAAAATATTTTTAGTTCTTTGAAGTGTTTTTCCCCCTCTCAACTAATTATCAAGTAGCTGCCTGATTGCTGATGATTGATGACTGATGGAGAGGAGGTTCAGCAGGTGCTAATAGTTTGGTTAGCATAAGTGGTTCTGAGGAAAGAGCTGCACATTTTGAGGCAGACAGAGCTACAGAAGATTCTCTCAAGGGTGGTGATTTGGAGGGTACATGTAGAATTTGTGTTACAAATGAAAAGAGTGGGAACTGAAGATTGTCTTAAATGTAATTGCTAATGATAATAATAGTTCTGCTTCTGACGATGATGCATAAAAAGGGTATTTTAAACTTTGAGGAGACAAAAGAAAGTCAAGAGAAACTTTGAGATAAACCGTGCTTCCCTAATCTGATAATTTTTTAAAAAAGAAAACCCTGTAGCTACATGCTAAAAAAAAACCCAAAACCAAACAAACAAAAAACCCTAACAGATCTTGTATGGTAAGTAAACAATAATATTCAAATAAAAAATAAACTGTGATTTCTTTATTAAAAACGATATTATTTAAAAAAAAACGGTATTATTTTAATGGAATTCAATTAAAGTTCAATTCAATTCAAGTTCCAGCACACACATAAATGTTCTTGGAAGACTTGTTTCCCTCAGTGGAAATTTGCTTATTTAGTTGAGGCACTCTGAAAGAGAGAAAAATGAAATTTGACAGGGTCAGCCAGCGGTGGGGAAATTCCTGTCACATATTCAGGAGGTGAGCGGGAGCCAGTGAGGAGTAGGTAAGACCCTGCCAGCGTCTCACCATCTCCATGGAGTTTCTGAGTGTCCTGAACACACAGGCAAGAATATTAAAATGGGAGTCAAATTTCCAAAACCAGCTGCTATATCAAGGCTGCTTTGAAATACATGGCCCCAAGCCAACTGCACAGCATCCACCTCCTCTTGAGCCCAAATCTAGATCATATGATTTCAACACACTGTCTCAGGGACATATGGGAGAAAAAAAAAAAAAAAAAAAAAGTAAAAAAAGCAGAACTTAACAAGTTGTGAACAAAAACAAAATGACCTGATCTAATAGCCATTCACCAGGCCATATGCAAAAGGAATATAGAAAGAGAGACAAGATAAAGATAGCTATTCAACTCTAAAGTTCCAGGCCTTGCCTTGCTCATCCTACCATGTGGAAGAGGCAAATGCAATAGAAGGTGTTCATCTTTCATTCATCAGTAAACTTGACTACTAACTGGCCAATTAGACGCTGACAAACCATCAGCAATCTCTCTCCCTGAACATGCATAGCCACAATCCAGACAGAACCAGCTTGTAATAACCCCCTCTCTCATGGCTGAGATGATTCTTTATCCCCCCAAGGCATGGATTCCTTTCCTCACGTGACTAGAAGACATAGGTAGGGCTGAGCTTATAATTAATGAAAAGATCCTCAGCTAAATTCAATTGAACACTTATGACATTCCGGACATTCTTCTCAGCAAAGAAAATGAATTACCTATTTGATCTTCACAACAGCTTCCTGTAATAAGAGCTATTATTCCCCCATTTTACGGATAATGAAACTCTGATACAGAGAGATTAAGAAAATTAATTGGAAAAAAAAAAAGAAAGAAAATTGATCAAATTTTTATACCGAGTGGCAGAACCAGAATTTAGTCTGAGTTGAAAGCCAACTCTTTAAAAATTATGTTCTACTGTGTCCCATAATTACATAAACAAAGGTCAAAACCCAGACCCCATGTTATCCTAGTTAAGTTACGTACAGAGGGAAATTCTATTGCTTGCCTGCTAGTTATTGTGAAAATTATATTAAGTCACCTACAAGCCCCATCTCTCTTGTCATGTTTTTAACCTCCATGGCACTCTCTTTTTTAAAGTTTTTATTTAAATTCCAGTCAGTTAACGTATAGTGTAATATTATTTCAGGTGTACAGTGTAGTGATTCAACACTTCCATACAACACCCAGGGCTCATTAGCTTCTCTAGTACTCTAAATTGCCAAGTGCTCTCTGATTGTCTTTCACCAAATAGTCTGTGTTAACCTTGCTTCAGACATTTCATTGTTCTTACGGAAACTTTCTTGATAAACAAGTTTCTTGATGCTATTTACCTTTTCACAAACACATTAATTCTATCTGCTAACTTCAACTGAAATTTGACTATTCCTCCTCCAGCATTTTTCAGCTGTATTTCCTTTTTATTGCTAAACTCCTTCACCATGGAATCTCAAAGCAGGGACTATAGACAGAATATACATATTTTGTGTGTGTGCATAAATAATCTATATACAGTACCTACACAGAGACACTATATATAAAACATTCTATATTGTATATTATCTATATATATAATCAATATTTTTTTTAATCTTCCCCAAAGTCAAGAAAGTCCATTAGTGTTCACCAGGGCAACCCTAAAGAATAGACTAGCTCTTGGCACTTAGTGATTCTCAAAATATATTTGTTGGATAAATGAATGAAAATTGAATTCTTATATATATAGTTTTTTTTCTTCTTGTAAATCCTGAGAAGGGAAAATCAAGGAGAATACGCACCACTTCCTAGCATTTATCTCCATAAATATGTAGAAATCCCAGTAGCATATAAAAGCTCAATTTGTTTCATCTAGCAAAGCAAAGAACACTGGCGTCTTTCTTATTGCGGTGCTTCAGATCTTTAATTTTATGAAAAGCACACCTAGGTCTAATTGCATCCAATTAAGATAAAATCAGAATACATTGTTGATGTTATTGACTTCATAAATCTAATGCTCAATTACAAAATGACTCCAAACCACTGCCAAGATCTAGACAACTGTTGCCTCTCTTAGTATGCCTTTTGCAAAAACAGCCTACATTATAAATCACTTTGTACGCAATGAAGGTCAGCTGTCTATAGTTAATGGAATGTTTTCTTGCAGGATAATTTATGTATATTGCCTTTCTTTCATCGGAATACATTTCTGGCTACATATGGCCTGATATTGAAGTGTCTCTATATATCTCAAGACAAATGTTTTACTGGATAAAGGCTTAAAAAAAAAAAAAAAGAAGAAGAAGAAGAAGAGGCAGAGTGATTCTATAAAATTAAAATTTAGCTTTTAAAATTATTGATAATAATTATGAGTAATGGGCATGCTTTTATTTCAAAATTCAGCAAATTTTCAGAAAAATTTAAGACACTTTTGTATGACATGAAAATGAACAAAGAATATTCAAGCTATGGATTGGGAGAGCTTTCATTTTTTGAAATAGGAAAAAACTAAGATCTAATAGATTATAACAGACATAATTATAGATTAATTTTATATTAACATATAATAGATTAATTTAAGAAAATTGACATTTTACAAGTAAAAGCTACTGAAGCTTTATGAAGAAAAGCATCTCTGAAATCTCATTTAGCCAAAACAAATGGCCATCCTGATTAGAACATTGTGGGGCTGAGCCTCTCTAATCAAGGATCTGTTACTGAAGGCAGTGATGTGTAATGATCAGGATTCAAATCCCAATTCAACCACATACTGCTTATTGGATCTTAGTTAAGTTTTCTCAGTCACGTTTATAATGTGCAGATATTCACGTTTTGGGGTTCTCCTGAGGCTTCACTAAATGAATACCTATGGCATACTTAAGATATTACCTGACTCATGATACTTACTTTTCAAGTATCAGCTATTATTTTCTTTGCATTGCTGAGGAACTTGTCCTGGCAAATATTTTTCCATGCCATGAGTAGATTGGCAATATACTCAAACATCAAAGCCCTTGTGAACCTGTCTCAAGTCATATACTGACTTATATGAAAAACAGCAGAGGTTTTGGAGAAATAGAGATAAATATGTCATTACTCATTTCACTATTTGTTATATTGTTTTGAACAATCTACTTATCATGCCTAAGACTTATTTTTCTTTGTTTTAAACATTTATGTATCTACCATTTACTATTATTTGAGATTATACTTCTATAACCTTCTGTCACCTTTGGAGATAAATTCCAGGGAATATTATAAAGGAAATAAGTCAGTAATAATGAAATAAACTACTGTTACAGGAAAAATGTTTATTTTTACTACTTAGGAGAACTTGGGATGTTTATACTCAAGCAATATAATACAAAGAACCCCCCAAAACACACAAAAAAACAAACCCTGATTTGGCATTTGCCAATTTCTGTGGTTTAAATTATAAATAACTACACCAAATGTAATTTCAAGCAACCATAATCCTGTCAATGAACATGGCATTGGAAAAAGATGCATTCATTTGGCTCTTAAGCCATTATAAACTGGCTCCAACACATCACTTTCTATCCAGTAGAGGATTCTTAGCTTGTGTGAAGTAACTTTCCCTAGGGGTAACAAAAACCCTTCCCCACCACAACATCCACAAAAAAATTCATGATTCCACAAAGTCTGCAAATTCTGGAGTAACCAGTTACACAAATGGCTCAGATTTAGTCTTATTATCTAAAAAGCATTTTGCAGAGTATAGTGGAGAGGAGAGATAGTATTTTGTAGAATTTAAATGCTGAAAATCTGTTTTTCAATATTCTCCTTAGAACAAAATCAAGGAAAAGATGTGGAGTAAATAATAAGAAACTGAAAGCAAGAATTGGGCACCAAAACACATACTAGAGACTGTAGAACAAGATAAATATAAGCTAAAGAAAAAGTCTGCATTGTATCAGCATTTCTAAGACTTTGATGTGCATACAAATCAACTGGGTCTCTTGTTAAGTGCAAATTCTGAATCACTAGCAATGGGAAGGGGCCTAAAATTCTACATTTCTAATAGTTAATACTGATTCTTCTGGTCTCACAACCACATTTTGAATAGCAAGGTACTAGATTATTTTAGCTACCTTCAGTTTTTCAATGATAAGTAAATAAACATCTATTCCAGAAAAAGAAAAATGCAGAGTAGGTAAACAGCACTGAATTGTTTTTAGAAATTGAAAACTCAGTCATTCTAGTGGGTTATAAGATAGAGAAGAGATTCTTTGTTTATCTATTAGTTTGTTTAATGACTTATCTAGGAAGCAATGCCAAAATAGTTTGGAAAGCTGGAACAATTTTTTGTGGCTTGAGAGTGAGAGAGCTGGCTCTGTCCTCTGGAACTTTCTGAAGAGGCCATCGTTAGCTCATGTTGTAACATACAATAAGGGCTATATGGGTGAAAATTCTGAGTGTCCAAAAGGTACATGAGGTGAATCAAATCACACCTCACTGCTCGGCAAAAAAGTACATGAGTCAGCTTATTTTCCCCAACCTTCTGCCACAGAGTTAGGGACTGTGGACATCTTTCTAGGCTCAAAGGTGTAATGAGTCTCTCACTAAGGCACTGTGTTGCCAGGCCACTTGTGGCATTGTAAATAAAGACATCCAGGAGTAGTCTCTTCCAAACAATGTGAGGTCTCAAGCTTCTCACCAGGCTTCAACAGTTGGTATCAAATATTTTAGCATGTGATTCATCCTAACATGGAATTTCAAGAAAATTACATTCCAAATATTTGAGTTCAGGCTGCTGTTCTTGACAGATTATTCTCCAAAGAGCATCTCCTCCATATTTTGCTGTATAATATTTTGAGAGGTAACATATGCAGTTCCTGCTTTCCTTTCTCCTTCCTGTAAATAAATAGCATATTCAGTACTTAGGGACAGCAGCAATACTCTGCTCCATGTTGGAACCTGCAGCAAAAAGAAAAGTCAGTAATACTAATCCTGTCTGCATTTAAAATTTAAGAACTTTGTTTATCGTGCATTTTTGCTTTTTTTAATTTTAAAAATTCCATTAAACATTCATCTTCATTACTGAGATTTTTGGTGCCCCTTGAATTTTGTGCCCAAGAAGTATACCTTACTTATCTCATAGCAGGATGGAAAGACTCTAAGCCTTCCTGGTTTGGATTTTACAAAAATCGAAGCTTATTTCATAAGACATAGCTTGCAGAAAGGCATAGAGAAGATATGGAAGACTTTCCTTCATGAGTGGGAAGAGAATCCATGAGCTGTGGGAGGTAAACAGTTCTGTGTGCTCTAGAGAAGTTTGGATAAAGGTTCTAAGCCCAACAATACTCTGTATACAGGAAGTGAATCTTAAAAAGAAATGGATATTTCAGGTTTAAGGAAATGAGATTTTAGCCATTGGAATTTTCGGGTTTGGAAGATTCCTGTGCCCCAAGGATAGCATGGAAATAGCAGAAAACTGGGGAAAGATCATGGAAAGAGAACCAAAATATCTGCCTGGCAATTTGTTAACATGAACACAGAATTGTTAGGGGATTACTCGAAATAATGAGATTAAACATTTTTTATTATTTCAGTGGACTGTGTGTGTCTTTACATTTGCTGAAGAGGGTACTTAAAGAGTAATAAGGAAACATATTCTTTCTTGTACATCTTGACGAAAATTCATACCATATAATATATATATATATACCCTTAGACCCAATGACTTAGCCCTTCAGTGACATTCAGATGTTGGTTGGGGAAAGCCTAAGTATTTTTTTTTTAAAGTTTATCTTACAAAAGATTATTTTTTCATGGCTGTATTAGATATTCTAATTATTGCTTCCTGATCCAATCAGCTTCTAAGAATATCACTTCTTTAATCTACTGTAAAAAAGATAATCCATTTACTGTGATCATATTACAGGGCCACAACAGCCAGATCTTCAATGATTGGATCTGGGTGGATATTGCACCTCCAATGTATTAATTCATAGGCTAAGTTGATTATATTGAATTTTCTTGAAAATCTGTAATTAGGACACCCTGACTGAGCCAGTTAGCCAGTTAGAATGTGAAGAGCACTAGAATCTCATGGTTATATAAAATCAAGGATGAAGTCAAGGCTATGACTCTTTAGAATCCTGCATATTATGTAGGATATACTTATGGAGGAGAAAGAGAAGTCTTACGAAAATGAGAAGTCTCTGTTCAGCAGAGAGAAGCAGGATTCAGAGATATACAGAGCAAAGTAGAAATGAAAACTATACCTGACAGAGAAAACATTTTTATTCTTTGAGGGTATTTATTCATTAACTCTCTCCAGCTATTGGTTAAAAGCTCTCCTGAAAAGGATGTCCTTTGCCCAGTACTTTGGTCCTGCTACATGCATGTGCATAAGTGCAGAGAGTCTGGAACCAGAGAACTAGAGTCAGAGGTAATAGCAACTAGAGATTAGGTCAGCAGGGCAGAGAAATATTGAATGCTAGAAAGGGTCAAAGAAGGAAGAGAAAGAATTAGACTTATTAACCATTTCTTTAAAGAAATAAAAATAACTTGAGCTAAAAACCTGTATTTTTTAGATTATACTAATGGGGTCTTAGGGGGAAATAGTCAAGGGTAGAGAACAGCACTTTGAGATGAGAGCAATGAATGCTGTCCCTGCTCTGACTGGCATGTACTATATGAAAGGGCTGATGCTTATCACATAGAAGGCTGGAGTGCTGGACATTACATATAGCACACACTTACATGATGCCCTAAAGCACAAGTTTGTCCCTCAAGTTCCTTCTGAGATAGAACCAAAGTTTACACTCTGGAGGGGACCATGGTATGAAAGGAGGCATATTGCATTCATCGGAAGCCACATTTACCTCAAAGAAAAAAAAGTGCTTCAACCACAAAACTAAATTTTCAGAGATGAAGGGCCTAGGGCCTATAGGGAGAATGAAATTGGCAGCCTGTAAAATTTCAAGCTACCCTGAACGCCATTCTATAAAAACATAGTAGGCAACTCAATCATTCTGTTGAAAAATTTTAAACCATTAGTCTGCCAACTACTTCTCAGGTATGAAGAGATGCTTTATTTTTTTTTTTTTTAAGATTTTATGTATTCATTCATGAGAGATAGATAGAGAGAGAGAGAGAGAGAGAGAGAGGGAGAAGCAGGCTCCATGCAGGACTCAATCCTGGGACTCCAGGATGACTCCCTGGGCCAAAGGCAGGAGCTAAACCACTGAGCCACCCAGGGATCCCCTGAAGAGATGCTTTAAAGTGGCCTGTTGTGTCTGCTTAATGTACATGCATTCTGAAAATCAGGAGAAGTTATTGCTAAGGCATTGATGACCTTATGTTAGAGGGTAAGAGTGTCTATTCTAAGTTAAAAATGTTAGAAAACTTTAAAGAGAGACTATTGTGTTTAAAAATTCTATCAATTGTAACACTTTATTGATTAAAAAACCCTTTAAGTGATTTTATATAAAAAAAAAAAAACAAACAAAAAAAAACCAACCTCACCCGGTAGGTTAAAGCAATGTCCAAGTAAAACATTCTAAGTCATTTTCTGAAATATATGATGTTTATAAAGTCATGCTTTGCATGATTGCAAGTTTCCATAAAAAATCACATTATCTGTGAGGTAACAGAATTAAATGTAAAATATTTAAATGTAGTAGGCAAAATTTTATTAAAAATCTTTGCAATACTATCAAGACCAAAACCTAAATAGCAGTAGATGTATTTTATTTTTTTGTAACAGCAGTAGATTTAAAGAGAAATATAACTAAATATTTAGATATAAGTTTAACAAAATAATTCTTACAGCTATTGATTCTGAAACTATTATATAACTTATTATTAATGCCTCAATGTGAGGACATTTTTTTCTATTTTAATCAGGATTGTCATAGGATTTTTTAAAATCAAGAGCAATTATAAACTCTCTCTCAATCACTAGTCTTAAACTCTGACTTTGTATTCATTCTTCATAACTAAGCTTAGTTCCTACATTTCTGAATGTGAGTACGTTCTCTCCCCATATTCTAGAAAACATTTCTTTAGTAGAACTTATCCTGCCCCTATCTATTGATCCTCTGTGACTACCTATGACTCCTTCTTCCCACATAAGTATCTTAGATAAATCAGTGAGGCTAGATTCTGGTGAGTGAAATTGAACGAGAAAAACTCTGTCATCAAGGAGATGTTAGGACTATTGGAAGGATTCAACAAAAAATAATTAAATCCTGAACTAAGTGAAAGAGAACGTTAATGAGAGACACTGAAAAAGTAGAGAGTAGAGTACTTAGTGACCATCTGAATGTGGGAGTGAATCTACAGACATGACCACATTTGTTATTGGCAGCTGAGTGATGCTACTCATTGAGATAGAGATAAGATAGAAGTGTTTTATGTGGTTCTGTGAGTGTGTTCATGCTGTAGAGGTAGCATGGGTGGCGCTCTGGCCAGGCTCATTTCATTTCATTTCATTTCATTTCATTTCATTTCATTTCATTATTTCATTTCATTTCATTTATATATTTGTAGATTATCTACACTTTGTCCAAAATTTTTCTCCTTTCAGTATTATTCTTCCCCAAAATGCTAGGGCTGTCTATTCCATTAGTCTAATTTCCCTCATGCGAAGGTAATCTGGAATCTCTATGATTGCTAGTTTTGTTTCCAATATATGTAATATATAAATATAACATATATAGAATATAACATGATTTTCCTAACGTTGTACTCCCAGATAGTCTCTAGCTTAGATATGTATTGAAAATTTGAATCAAAAGCCCAGCAGATCCAATATGGAAAACATCCCAACATTAATAGGAAATGTGAGTCATCTGTGTAATAAAAGTCATATTCCCATGCTTAATCCAGAAGTAAGCCAGAGGCTGACATTAATTTAAATATCAAACCCAGTTAATAGTTTCAAAATCGAGCTAGTCATCTTGTCACTGGGGGTGTTGATTAATATTTCTGCCAAAATATGAAAGTTCAAAGGAACAAAATAATAGGAAAAAGAAATTTGATAGACCACTTCTGTGAATCAGACATAGTCACAATAGTTCAAAGCAAACAAAACAGTATCATGACCTAACAATCCCTTCGGTTCTATGGTTAGAACACTCCAAACCCAAAACCAAGCTCCAAGCTGTGTGATTCTGGTTAATTCATTAATGTTCTCTGAAACTCAGTTTTTCCATCTGTAAAAATGAAACAACAGTGACATCTACTTCAACTAAAACTTCATGAGGATTAAATGATCTTGAAGTAATACAAATTGTCTTTTTTAATCTTGAAGTAATACACAAGAATAATGTCTTGTGCTAATAAATGAACAGTAAAAATTATTTTTATCATACTTTTATGTTGCTATAATTGGTCTAAAAAGCAATAAAGATATCTTCTATACCACTGTCTATATGTTTTTGATAGTAGTTCTTTCCATCTAATGGATCAGTGCTTTGTCAGTTATATATGTGGCCAAAATTTCTCACACTGTGGCTTGTTTTTTTCTTATTAGGTACCTTAATGAACAGACATCTGCAATTTTAATGAAATACAAGGTTTTCAGTGTTTTCCTTGCCTATTTCAAGGTCATGAAGTGTAAATAAAGGAAAAGGAATAATTCTGGGTTGTATATTGATGTAGCAGATGAAGAAAGAAAAATCAAGAATAACATCTGGGGTTTTGGTACATTTATTTAATCAGTGATATCATCTACTGTAATGGTAAAAACTGTAGAAATAGGAGACAAATCAAAATACTACTTTGAAGATGGTAGGTTTAAAACGATCCTTATCTGCCTACTTTGGATACAACTCATGTTCATGGGAATGTTAGTATTGGGGATTTAAATTTGGGTACATAATATATAAAACTGTAGTCTTGGAAGAGATCCCCTGAGAAACAAGTGTATATAGCGAAAAGGGGGCAGGAGTCCCAGGGATATTCCTGGAGAAGGAACTTATGAAAGAGACAAAGAAACAGTGAGCCAAAAAATCGGCACTGGTTGATCACATAAAATCTAAGGAAAGGGAGGCAAGAAAAATGCTGCTGAGATGTCAAATAGGACATAATCAAAAAAATGTCATTGGACCTGGCAACACAAAAATAATTTTTGATCTTGAAAGAAGCAATTTCAGTGGATTGGCTAGAGAGAGAGAAATTGAGTGATCCATGAAGAAGTGGAGACAATGAGTTCATACTCAAATTTCGAAAGAATGTTGTATAGTAGGGAAAACAATGCAAATAGAAGAGCATTCAGAGGAGAATTAAATCAAGAAAAAACTTTCAATTTTTGCAGATGGAAGAAAGTAATGTTCTGAGATGGCAAGAACCCAGAGTTCAGGGGGAGAGGGGTTTGGATCAGACATGGAAGGTAACATTTGTTCCATTATAAGAGTAGGGAAGCCATGGTATGTAGAGACAGAACTTGATTGGTTTGTGGGCTAAACAGTAACAACACTGGATTTATGTTTCATAAAAATTATTCTAGACAGCAGGTGGAGAATGGATTGAAGTTATTATTATAATATCCAAAGTGAGGTATACTGAGAGCCCAATCTAGAGGAAGAGCAGGTGTGATGGAGAAGAGAAAGCAAGTTGACAGACACTAAAAAGAAAAGAAGCTGGAGTTGATTATGGGTTAGAGGCAGAGAAGTTACAGAAGTTAAAAGTAAAAGAATTTGATGATGCCTACTTTTGATCTTGGGGACAAGTGATGGCATTCTATTATCTAGCTGAAGCATCCTAGTAGGAGGAAGGGAAGTTTAGAGGAAAAAAAAACAATTTTCATTTAATCACATGGATTTTGACGTTCCTGGGAGATGTGCAGGTGGTTGTTAGATACATGCTTTTCATTTAGTTCTGTTATTTTAGAGCTAGACACAAGTCTACATGCAATATAAGCTCTGATGTTTTAAAATCAATTAAAAATGATGTTCAGTTTGCCTTTTTAAGTATGATTTGTTTAGCCTCTAGGCATATGAAAATATTAAAATGCATTTAACAAATAAGTAGAGAAATTGCTTCTATTAAATTAAGCAAACATTAAAACACCTAACCTAATGTTCCATATCAAGATGAGACAGCCATGTTTTGAGAAAAAGTGATAGATACAGCCCCATCCACAAGAGGCTACAGTTGTTAAAAAAAGGTATTGTGATATTGTGGGATACTTATCTAAAACTCTAAAAAGATGTAAACCACATTTCGTTTATCTAATTGATAATATGACCAAGGTAGAAGCAGGAATATATTTAGAATTTCCATTTCCCATCTTGACAGTCAAACATTTATTTCCTATACATATCACATATACATTGCAATTGTATGCAAATGATAGCCTAGAGAACATTTTTGTAGAAATTGGAATTTTTTTTGTTGTTGTTTCAAACATGCTTAAGATTGGAATGAAAGTAACACATTATAATTTCTAATGTGATTCTTTTCATTTTCAGAAAGATTGTATCTTGCCCAAGAAAGATATGTTTCTTTATATGGATATTTCTTTTTCATGAATTTATTTATTTAGCTTTGCCAAAATTTAGGTAAGGAGATAGCAATGCATCAAAAACAAACATATTTTTAAGATTGTTGTGGAAACTTTCAGATAATTTAAACTTAATTATGATGTCTCGTTTCAATGTATCAGTGATCTTTCACCATTAATTAGGCAACAAAACACAGTCCATAATGAAGATTTTTTATATACAGCTTCCAAATTCTAAGTTATTCTCTACAATGTGAATACAATTATGCTACCTCCCTCCCTTTTTATCTCACAAAGATGACAATACATTTTATAAGAATTGTGGCCAGTGGTCTCATCTGAACCTTCCAGGCTTATCGGATTAGCCTGGCAGGCTCTGCACATGGACAGCAGGTGAGAGCAAGAACATACACTAGCTACTGCGTGCCAGTCACTTTCACAGTTTCTGCATATGTATTATTGTATCTAATACATTTCTGTGAACCTGGTATTGTCATTAACTGTCCTTCATCCCATTTTAGAGATAGTGAAGTGATACTTACAGACATGGAAGCATTTTTCCAAATTCACAGAACTGAGAGACTGAGCAGAACTACGAGCTGAGATCTATACAACATAGAAACTCAAGCTCTCCCTACTAATTCATACTGGAAGGAAAGCACAAAACTCCATAGACCCATGTGAAGAATGCAGGACTGGCATTGTTTCTCTGGTTTCCCTGGCATTCTGGAGACATTTTACCATTTGTTGTATGATTCTTTCTCCAAGTCTAGATTTTTTAAAGTAATTCACATAAATGAATTCAAAATATGTGAGATTTACAGAGAAGGAGAACAGATTTCATACCAAACTCAATGAAAGGGTGAAGAACTAGATTCCATGCAAACTGGAATTAAACATCAGAAATCAGGACGCCTGGATGGCTCAAAGGTTGAGTGTCTGCCTTAAGCTTGGGGCGTGATCCTGGGGTCCTGGGATTGAGTCCCGCATTGGACTCGCACTAGGAACCTGCTTTTCCCTCTGACTATGTCTCTGCATTGCTCTATGTGTCTCTCATGAATAAATAAATAAAATCTTTTTTAAAAAGCAGAAATCAATATCATAATCTCTCTCTCCAACATAATTTCTCTCTTTTCTAACATTTTTTATGTCAGTAGTATTCTCTTTCGATTGGCCCCCTTAAGTTAATGTATATCTAGCCCATCAGAGCTACAGAATCTGACTACTAATGGCCTTCCAGATCTTTGCTGTCTAAAATATGTGGCTAGCTACATTTAAATTCAGATTAATTAAATTTAATAAAAATACATACAGCACTTAAGTGGCTGAGTCAGTTAAGCGTCTAGCTCTTGGTTTCAGCTCAGATCATGATCTTAGGGTCCTGAGATTGAGTCCTACATCAGGCTCCATGCTCCATGTAGAGTCTGCCTGAGAATTTTTCCCCCTTCCTCTCTCTCCCTCTCCCTCTGTTCCTCTCCCTCAAATCAATAACTAAAATCTTTTTGAGAAAATAAAATACAAAATTTAGTTCCTCTTTCTCACATTAACCACATTCTGATTTTCAATAGCCACATTTTCATCATTCCAGAAAGTTCTATTGAACAGTACTATTCCAATTCTTCTTTGCCCATCATGTGTTATTTGTAATATCTATGCCTACTTGTTTGATTCCTCAAATAATCTGAGACATTTCATGCAATTCTTTATTTCCTGCCAGAATCAGATGCCCATCCCCCTGGTCCAGTCACCTTTGATGAAGAGAAAGATTTCTTGCTTAATTTTGTATGGCATGTGGGTAGGGCAGCAAGGACTAATGCTTTTTTCTCCATTTCAAAATGTCCAAGTTTCACAGGATTATAACTTCTCTACTACTGTTCATTTTTTTCCTTTCAAAGGAACAGAGGCCTTGCTTCTTAATCCTATTGCTAGCATTTTTATTAAGTTTGTATGTTAGGTTGGGAATTAACACCTAATATATATATATATATATATATATATATATATATATATATATTAGCTGGAAAAAGTCCACAATATTTTCCTTGTATTACTTTTACTCCAAAATTAAATAAAGAGGTTGACAATAGCACATACAGAGCTTGAAACTACTTTTCCAGGAAGGTAAATATTTTCCACCTATACTGGAAATCCATTATTCTCTTGTTTTGCTTCCCTATATGATGTCTGAAATTGCTCTAATGAACAACCTGTTGTTTGGTAGTTTTGACTGGAATGTATGATTTCTCATGACACAAGAAAGGAATGTAACCGTTTTTTTTTTGTTTTGTTTTTTTTTTTTTTTTTTTTTTTTTGTTTTTTATATCAGGGCCAGAAATGTAAACTCATTTAGTCAGGCTGTAATATCAAAGGAGTTTCATCCTTCACATAAATTTATGGATTTGGCTATGATTTGCCTATGACCTTGTGAGCAATAGATTTCTAGGGTACCTCCTAGGTCCATTGAAGTGGATATGCAAGTGAGGAGCCCAAAAGCTTGCACTTCACTGGCTACAGAGAAAATATGCCTCTGATTCATGGTATGTATTTTTTGAGAATTTCACTGTAATTTAGAGAAGGTTTATGAAGACCGTGTGGACAATGAGAAAGTGTCAACATAAAATAAAATTCTCTATCGGCATCCTGTTTTATTAAGACTTATTAATCTTATGTTTCAAAAGGTCTTATTAGCAGGAATATTGTTATTTAACACCATTATCTGTAAGTGATTCTATCAGAGAAGCTTACATAAATGAATCTAACCCTCAGAGACTTGTAAATGTAATTAATGTTCATGATAACTTTGAGTTCTTTGGATGAAAGGAGCTTTTGAAATAAACTGATTATAGATGTTATTACATTGCTGATGACAGAAAAATACATCTTAGAATATTATTTATATGAAAATTAGTTCTACGATTCTAGTGTGTGAACAACAAAAAGGAACCTGGTAATATACACATTTTTATTAGAGTTTAATATAAAACTCTACCTAACATTGTTATTTCATGTGACTGAGATAAATAGCAGGGACATTTAACAATTTTAAATGAGGTTAATATTAGAGTAAAATATCTTGCACATTTCCCATAAGATTAAAATTAAATCATCAGATATCTTATCATAATTATTTTCCAATATTCTCCACGACCAAATTTAACGGCAGATAAATGTTCACCTCTAGCGATCAGATATAAAATACCCTCAGGCTCACACCTTAGTTTGCCTTAAAATTCTCCATCCCCTCTAACGTAGGCTATCTCAGTATCTTCTCAGCTAGCCTTCCTTGCTTCTCTTTAGCTTTCTCCCTCTGAACTACTCTGCATGCTGTTGTCTTGTTAAGGCAGAGACAGAAGACAACCTGAAATAGAGAAGGTATTTCTGGTCTACTTCACTGTGACTTGGGAACATTATTTTGTTTCTATATAGGCTTTTTCTCATCTGTAAAATTAAAATAATGTGTGTCTCTCAGGATTATTATAAAGATTAAATGATGTGATCTATGGGCAAAAAGCAAGCATTTTATAGAACCACAATCAAAGATGCTGGACTTCTATTGAATGAAATAAATTATTATGTATGTGCAAATATTATGGGAGGTTTTTTCTTTGAAGTTAACCCTTAGGAAATAGGGAACACCTAATTGTGGGCTCCTACAAACTTGTTGTATAGGGTGTCTTTTTTTTTTTTTTCTAAGAGAAATGGCACAGCAGTCATAGCTAGATCAGGATACTTTGAGAGGTAACCTGACATAATTAGTAAAACAAGAGTCAAACTATAATAACAAAAATAATAGACAACACATATTTTGTCATCACTACTGGGTACATGCTCTCATAATTGGAAGTGTACATTATAATCATTAAAGAGAAAAAGAAAGGGAGAAAGAAGGCAAACATTTGTAAAAATAATTATTTGAAAACTATACAATAAGTTGTTATGCTGTGGAAGATCACAGTTATATGTGTAAGAAAATAGATGTTAGAGGAAAATCATTGCTCTAATTTCAGTACTATGGGAACTCGTGATTTTGAGTTACAGTGTCTTGCATCACACATAGAGAATTCATCTTGAACAATTTAGGTGAGAAAGAAAAAGAAACAAGGGCTGTGTTAGATGATGAAATTAATGTCAAAAAGGAGCATGAGCAGTTGAATAAAATTATTTCACGTGTTGTGAGAATAAAAAGTAATAATTTAAAATTAATACATTGTTACTTTAATTAACACAAAAATGAACAAATTAAATATTACATATATGCAATATTATCACAATGATGGAATTTATACATTTAATATATAAAAAACAACTTAGTGAGTCATTTCAATGGGAAGATAGAAATTATATTATATTTGATGTCATATGGTCAATATTGGATATGCTTCTAATTTCATGTAACACTATGTAAAAAATAGTATGTGTACCTGAGGAGGAATTCATAAGATATAAATTCTCTTTACTCCATTTTCTTTCCCTTACCCAGTTTTGGAAGTTGTCTGTATATTCCATAACATTTATTTATTCATTTATTTACTCAACAGATATTTAATGGTACTTTTTACATATTAAGCATTGTGCTACACACTACAAATATGATAGTGAAAGAAATAGAAAAAAAATGCCATTGTTATGGAGCTTCCATTCTTTATATTCTCTATGGGGAGACATTAGATAGATGATAGATGATAGATGATAGATGAATAGATAGATAGATAGATAGATAGATAGATAGATAGATAGATAATCACCAGATGTTAATAAATACAAAGGACAAAATACAAGTGGTTAAAACAATTGGAAAGTAATGGAAGTGAGTTGTATTATTTTGAAGATAAAGGTTTTAGAAGGTTTCTTGTGTAGGTATGTTTTCAACAAACACCTAAAGGAATGAAGGAAGAAAACCTTGAGGAAAGGAAAAATAGGAAACACAGGTAAAACTAGCCATAGGAAGGCTCTAAAACTAGTTGGCCTGTATGGCCAAAGTGATCAAGGCTGAATTTTTAGGGACTGAGTTTGGGAAGAGAGTGGAGGCCAAGTTCATGTAAAGTCTTCAAGCCACTGTAAAGGTTTTTGCTATTACCCTGAGAAAAAATGGAAATCATTAGACTTTGAGTAAAAAGATCATTCTAGCTGCTTTAGAGAAGTGTGTGTGTGACAAAACCAGACTAGCTAGGAGCTAATGACAACACCCTGTCACAGGTGATGGTAGTTTCTACCTAGTGGTAGTGGGGAATGTCCTGAGGAATGTGTTTTTCTGGATTTTATTTTTTGCATGAAGCCAAATGTATTTGTCAGTTCACTGTATGCAGGATACAACAGAAAGAGAAGAACCGATAATCACATCCAACAATTGAATAAATGTTATTATAATTTCCAGAATAGCTTATCTCCTTTTTGAGACATGGAAAACTCAAGAATGTTATTTTAGATGATAATAATGATTGAAGAACCATCATCATGGTGTTAGAAGTGACACAAGAAACAGATTAAAGTGAGAACATCAGGAAAGAACAATAGTCCTGCTTTGGATAAATTTGAGCTGGGAATATGTTTAGTATTGTTGGTAAGATGGAAATATGAAGAAAGATCAAAGCTAAAGTAACAGATTTTGGAATTCTCCCCATAGTTTAGTCTAAATAATGTAATTAAATGAGATTCCTAAGTGGAGAATGAATAACCAGAAAGCAAAGAGGACTAAAAAACCCCCACACTTTGAAAATTTGCAACATGTGTGAGATTATTAATAGATATGAATCAGTAGGAAGACAACTAGAGTAGAAGGTGGGTTATGCATACAAGTATAGCTGTACAATATCGGAGATATTGTGGTTTGATTCCAGACCACTGAAATGAAGCAAATATTATAATAAAGCAAGTCAAATGAATATTTTGGTTTCCCAATGTATATAAAAGGTTTGCTTATATTAGAGTGTAGATAAGTGTGCAATAGTGTTATATTTAAAAACACAATGTATATATCTTGAGTAGAAAACACTATTGTTAAAAAACTTTACCATCATCTGAGCTTTCAATGAGTTATAATCACTGACAACAAATCACCATAACAAATACAATAATGATGAAAAAGTTTGAAATGTGAGAGTTACCAAAATGTGACACAGAGACAGTGAGCAGATGCTATTGGAAAAATTAGGTCAATATACTTGCTCAATGCAAGGTTGCCACAAACCTTCAGTTTGTAAAAATCACAGTATCTGTGAAGTTCAATAAAACAAGATATGCCTGTAAAGAGTTTTATCAATAAATTTCTAGGTATGCCCAATATGTCAAGTCTCAAAAAGACTTCCAATATATATGACATATGACACATGACACATGACACATATAACAACCTCAATCATTTGTCAATATCAAATATAAGGTGAATCTCATTTTCCCATTAGAGAAGATCCTTTAAAAATTTTGCTGGCCAACTTAACTGTAAAAGGTCTAGGCTTTTAGATAATATTGAAAAATAAACGAGTACAATGTTGATTTTTTAAATTCGTGGATAATTTTGTTCAGAGAGACTGGGATCTTCCTATAGTCGCTGGCATAAAATGATCCTGATATCCCCACACTGACTGCATCGGGGTGATCTTATAGAATGGTTTTGGACATTCAGGCATAGAAAGAAGTCAATTATGATGCCTTGGGGGAAAACATTCCCAGATAAAACAGGAAAGGAATATGATGAAAAGGCTCCTCTTCTCTTTCCTGCCTTTGGACATAGTTGTTTGAAAACATGATGCCTGTAAGCTGTGACAGCTGTGTGTAACTTCCTGTCTGTACCTTGAAAGGCTCAAACCTGAAGATGACTATCATCATATTTGTGATGAAATAACAAAAAACGATGGATGAATATGAATCCTTGATAACATTAATGAGCCAGCAATCTGACCCTAATACCTTAACATTTTGATGTGAGGGTTAATAGATATCCTTATTGTTCAAGATACTTCTAGTCAGACAACCTCCAAATCAAAGTGCTGTACATGATGCAATAAAGCAGGACAAAAAGCTAGCAAAAGGGCAGCAAATTTGATTTAGGCATGTTTTAATATGAGAGTGCACATGCTTTCAAATTTGAGGGATAATAGTAAGAAAAAAAAGATGGTAGGTGGTGCTCACATTGAAGCAGCCACAAACACCATAGTTTTAGAAAGCATCCTAGTTAGTGTGTTATCACTAGCTTATTTAGTGTCGAAGTAGCTTCCAAGATAAGAGAATCATAGTTACCTTAATATACTTGTCAAAATGTAGATTTATCAGCTTTATCACTTTCAGACTCCCAATGTACAGGGGTCCATGAATTTTATTTTATTTTATTTTATTTTTTTTGGGGGGGGCATGAATTTTGAAAACCACCCCAAAGAATTCTTCTGAAGATTAGAGTTAAGGCAGGCAAGAGGTAAATTTAGGATGCAAATCCCAACAGCTCCCAACCTAGGGAGCAGCTGGACAGGGATCTGAGCTTCTCAGACAGGTAACAAATTTCCAAAAAACCTGGAACTTGGTGGGTGCATGACTGCTTAGGCCTCATATGAAACAAAACAAAGAAAACAAGACCAAAACAAACAAACAAAAACCCTGAACAAAACAAAACAATAACAAGCCAAACAAACAAACAAACAAAAAATAGATCTGCAGAAGCAAGGCTGGAGCTCAAAGACTGGAAAGCTGGAGCTGATGATAAATAGCCTGCCCTGGAGGTAGATGGCTGGCTCAATGAAGATGAGGGGCTGATCCTTCAAATGGGCTACAACACTTTCCAATTGAAAAGACACAAAAAGCCAGGGACTAAGAGAAATGCAGCAGAGATTTCCCAGAGGAAGAGGTCTGAAAAGAAACATTTGTTTTGGCAATTAAATAAATTGAAGAACTAAGTAAGATAAGTTCAAAACAGTGGCTGAGACAAAATCATGATAGTTAAAAATAAAGAATGGCACTTGCGCAAGTGCAGATAATAAGTAGAGATGGCCCTTTCAAGAAAACGCTGGGTGGGGAGAAAGGAGATATAGAACAGTGAATAGGGAAGCAATCCCATCATCAACGCTGTGTCAGTAGCTCACTTCCTAAAGACATTGTTCTTTTTAATTAAAGGTGACAATCAACTATTGTATGTTATAGTATTAACCGAGAAAAATCTATAGTGTTTATTCTCAGCAAAGGAAGAGGTCAGTGCTTGACTCTACTACTCATTTCAGAAAGAAAAGAAATGGCTGAATGAATAAATAAATAGCATATTTAATCGCAATAATCCAACAATAGGTAATTTAAGTATTATAAAACTTGTCTTAAAAACAATTAAAATTTTAAGGCAGGTGATAAGAAAGGTTAAAAACATATATCAAGAATATTCTGGAGCAATAATGAGCTGTCAGTATATTTCTAATCACAGCAGGCAAATGTCAGCCTGATTTTCTTTCCCAGACTGAGGGCTATACCTCCTCTCTGTGAATGGAGTAGAAGTCAGAATTTGGTCTAGCCAAACACTCTTGTTAGTTTTGTATCATAAATGAGTTATAAAATGGTGTGTCATTGAATAATCTTATTCTCAATTATTAAGGATATCATAGTTTGTAGTGATTTCAATTTTACCAACCTGAAAGTTGATAACCAATAATTAACGTTATATTTTCTAATCTGCTCTTCCATTCTTTTATTAAGAAATTAATCCAAGAGAAATGAAAATATCTCACATAAAACAACAAGTAACAACAGAGTCCTTTGCAAATTCATTCTCCTGAGCAGTTGTTTAGTTCATCACTATCACTCAGCTGCTCGGGACAAAAATGTTATTGCTTGATAGATTTTCTAGGATGAGAGTCTACTTTTCGAAACATCTATACACAAGTCATTAAAACGGGTTAAAAACAGACTTGATTGTAGTGGCTCCATTGCAAAACAATGGGCCATCTGTTTCATTAAGTCTTTAACAGTGCTAGGTCCTTTACTTCCTCTTGGCTAAATGTGTTTCCCACCCCAGAATTGTTGAGCTTCAGCCAGCCTAATTCACAACTCTCTTCAAGAGTTGTTCTCTTGCTGAATAGCTGAGCATCAGCTGGCTCAGCCACTGAATCACCAGCAGAATATTATTGACTCCCTCCTCCCCACATTCTCTTTATTTAGAAGTCTATTTTCTCTAGTAGTGAGAAACAGCTGGCATAAATTTGAACAAAAAAGAACATTTTTATATGATATAATAATGTTATAATATAGGAACACCCAAAGGTGTGTATTATGTATGCTTTTGTGCATATATGTATATAAAACACACATATGTATATCTATATGTATAATATATGTTGGTCCACTTTTCTTATAATCTCAATGTCATAAATATTCAATATTTGACATCACTTAGAAACTGCCACCAAAACAATGCCATTGTGGCAGATACTGTTGATTGCCTTTTCACCGTTCTTTTCCCCACCTTTCCCCTTTCTAAAGAGAATCCTAATTTTATTTAATCATTTCTGTCAACTTAGCCATATGCTTTAGTTTTCACTCCAGAGGAGATGGCCCCCATTAAATCCAGAGATTGTTTTATTAGCTTATTTTATTTTAAAAAAATGATTCAGTAGAATTAATCATTCATACATTCAAGAAACTATAAATGAGATCCTACTGTACATTGGACATAGTGCTAAGCTCTGGGATACAAATGCTGGGAAAAGCTCTAATCACAGTAGGACAGTAAAAATGCTATATAAATAGTATGCAGACTATGTTAGGGAAGCAATGAAAGAAGCAAAATCTGCCTGGAAAGATAAGGGAGATGACTTCAGGGAATAGGCTCTCCCATGATGAGTAGTAGTTTGCTAGATTGATAAGGAAGAAAAGGTATTGTGTCAGACAAAAGCTGAAGCTCACTAACATAATGCAGTGCATCTTAACAGTGCATCAAGGTACCCACTTGTAATTTAGTACAAATGTGCCATAAAGTATAAAGAATGAGAAGGCATAAATTATGCCTGCATTCAGATCCTGGAAGACTCTGTACGCCAGGCAAAAAGAATTAATCCTCATCCTGAAGGCTTTAAGTTAAGCACGAGTATGAATGTGACATAATAAGGTTTGTAGTCTAAGGAGATTATTTTGTTACCACCACGAAAGAAAGATTGAGATTGTTCATAGATTATAAAAGTGGCACAGAACTCATTACTACCCAGAGGAGAAAGAATCACAGTGCAAAGATAGTGTCATTGGAGGTAGAGAAGTTAGTACTGATTTAAAAAATAGATGGGATATGATATCACCGAAATTGTTGAGCAAGTAAATGTGGAAAATCAGGAGATAATGTTTTGGATTACATCCTATTTTCTAGTTTAGGCTATTGATGATGTTGCAAACCATCAGTAGAGAGTTGAAATTCTGTGGGAGGAGTAGATCTGTAAAGTATAAAAAGTGGCTTTGCTTTTGGATATTTTGAGCTTGAGATGTACCACAGGAACAATTGAATAGACAATTGGATACATAGACTTGTAGTTCAAGAGCAAAGTCCATTTTGGATATAAGATTTAAGAGTCATCAGCATCAGAAGTTATAAATAAAATGTCAATGCAAGTGTCCAAGGAGAGTTAAGAGCAAGGATAGGGTGTGAGGCTAGGGAACTCAGGACTATTTGTATATTTACAATATTTTAATATATTAAATATTTATATATTAAAATTATATGTATAATATAAAGAGATGGAAATTCCGGCACAATGTAGCAACAAGGAATAACAACATAAGAACAATAGCAATAGACAAATAGCAATACCGAAAGTTAAATGGGAGAGAAATAAAACAGTGTGAAAATAGAAATCAATATAGGAAAGAGCTTGAGAAGAAAATAATTAACATTTAAACAAAATTAAACGTTTAAAATAATTAAAATTTAAAAATAAATCACACAAAAATTGAGGAATAAACTCACTGGGTTCACTATGAGAAGTTAATTGCTAATTTTGGAGATTTTTAAAATACATTACCAATGTATAAAAAAGTGATCTAAATCACTAAATCATAAGTCAATAAATCATAAATATGCCTCCAAAATAAATCATATTGCTTCTTTTACTATGAATAAATTCCTAAAAGGTATAAAAATCAAGATTCCATTTCATCGAAACAATTTTTTACAATCTGTTTATTGATTATCTTCCCCTACTTCTTAATAACTTTTAAAAGCTTTTTCTTAAAAAGTAGATATTTTGTGTCAAAAGCTTAAAAGTGATAAAGAGGCAATCATCAATTTTTTTTAATCTTCTAGGCAAAAGTCAAGATGTAAAAAAACTTTTTATTCTCATGTATTATATATTCCAGAAATTGTGTCTTGTACATCTGAACTCCCATATCATTCTCTCTCTATTTTTCTGATGGATTTTATTACTGCCTACCTGTGGTAGTCTCCATACAACTCTTTTGTTTCAAATATACTTAAATCTCCTTAAGGGTGATGCCCATTATTTTTCATCTGCATATTCCAAAGTACAGAATCAAGACGTGTGAAATAAATCTAACAGTCACTTGATACTACAAATAAGTGAACACATTAAAAGACAAAAATAAAGAAATTTCCAAACACATTAAATCCACATATATGAACACTAAATGGAAAGTAACCGAACAAATTAAGTAGATGAAATATGCCAACTGTAGCAGTCAGGATGGGGATAAAAACAGAAGGGCATGGTATTTTGAAGAGTGAGTTACATGTAGTTTGATTTGGACAAGATCACAGGTCACTGGTCTATTTGTGTAGGTAATGACACCCTTGACTGAACCATTTCTGAATGACTAATGATAATGTTAATAACATGCAACTTTACTCTTCCCTGGAGTTATTAAAAACTGTCATAAGCATTAATTGATGTGTTTGTCCATTGGCAGGGAATCATTTTCCCCAGCCATAGAGACTAGATCATTACTGAACAAACACATAGCCCCAAAGATTATAGACGAGGAAGAATGAGGTTAGGGAAAAAAAAGTCAAAATATCCATTTTTGATATGATCATTTTGTTAAACCATGGTTCATCTTTGGCTTTAGAACTGATGCCAATCTTCTTACAAGTTATTTAGGTTTGATTTTTCTATACCATGTATTTTATTTTATTTATTTATTTTTGAGAAAGAGAGAGCATATAGGGGGAGCAGGGGCACAGGGAGAGGGAGAGAATCCCCAGCAGACTTCACAGCCAGTGTGGAATCCTCATGACCCTGAGATCATAATCTGACCTGAAATCAAGAGCTGGTCCCTTAACCGACTGAGCCACCCATGTCCCCTATACCATATATTTTAATTATATGAGCTTATTAGATAATTTATTGATAAAACTCCCTGATTCTCTAGCTGTCTGTACTTTTCATTCCACAGCTGCAATATTTGGGTTTACATCAGAAAGTATTAGGTTTTTTGCAAATTTCATAGTATGGAAGTCTACTCACCTTTTCTTGGAATAATATTATTATTAAAAGTCTAAGATGGAGTTTGATTATAGTAGTATTTTTCTGGTACCACTGTTTCTGAAAACTTCTATCCTTTCTATTTTAGTAAATAATTGCTATTCATATTCAAAGTTAGTTCACAGAAATGGCCTTACTTCAGTTTTCTATCTTATCCAGAAAGCTATCATGAGAAATGCCAAATGGCCCATTCAAGTCCAAATTCAGAGTTCGACATATTTGACTCATCAATTAATCAAACAGCTCTGTTTAAAAAATGAAGTAATGTTATATAAACTGTCATTATTTATTTGCATGTAATCCATATCTCTCTTTTTGCCCTTATATTAATAATCTTCTATTCATTCTTTAGTTTTCTATGCAACACTTTAGTTTTTGTCCACTCCGTATTAGCAGCTTAGTTTGCCCTCAGACCTATTCATCTCTCATACTGTAATTGCCTAAAATTCCACATCTTCTACAGTATCTTCATATCTAATAAAGAGCCTACATACTCCTATGAGATACATCTTTTAAAGCCATGTAACTATGGACTGCCCTGCACAAAAGTTTTCATTACCTTCCTATGTCTTCTGAAAATACTACAGTGCTTTATGCCTTAATATGACCATTCTTCTTACTATATATTAATGTTCGCAAAAGATGTACATGATCTGTCCTGTTCTCCTCTTCACTGACACTAGTTTCAATGGCAATGACATGTTAAGGGCAGGCAATGGGAGCAGTCTGCCTTGGATGTAGGCAATGGGAGAAAAGGGAAGGGGAGTACTGGTGGGTGTATTATTTATAGGCAATTATTAAGCATTAATAAACTAAAAATAAATCCATCTGCTACTTATTATCACTATACTCAATTCTAAATGATGCCTGAAAGAAAATACTTCTCCATAAAAAAAGGTTAATCAAAACTTTTGTTGGTCTAAGTTCTAAACAGTTGCTGAAATTATTGTTGAGTTTTAGTATATATATGTAAGCTTCAAATTAGCACTTTTTACTTATCCTGTAATGAACATCATTTCCTATAAAGAAGTTAATTTGAATAATTCCCAGTTATGTAGACAGCCAGGAAACTCTGGACTCAGCTAAATCTGTTCATTTTCAATGAACTCTTGGTAGAGTTACTCTTGTAACTGTCCATTATGGTTAAGGTTGGTTTTGTACAGCGATAGTAATATTGCTGAATGTGAACACCAGATTCAGAATAAGAAATAGCCCAGTTATTATAAATGCAAAGAATCAAAATTCAAGTTATTTTAATTCTTCAATCTAGGTAACCACTGAGAGTTTTTCCTTGTGTTCAAATTTAAAAGAGTGAAACAGTGAGAACTATGGAGTGCAATGTATTTATTAAACAAGCAAGAATTTTTTTTTGGAATTTAGCAAGCACAAATCACATATGGAAGCAAAGACTTTTATTTCTGAATGCCATTACACTTTACATATTACCCCTTTTGATACAAATGTTTTGCCTTGTATTCTCAATATTCATGTGTATACATTATATTTGTTTATATCTATGAGCTTCTTAATGACAGATAATATGCTTGATTACATTATAAGTCTCCTTACCAGTATACCTCTTTATGAATGTTTTTTCAGTAAGTGCTAATAATTAATTTCTTCAATAAAAGTTTAGTATTTGTAAAAAAAACATTTATTATTTGTAATCTTTTTCTGAGGAGAAGCTTATTTATTTATTTTTATTATTGCAGTTTTATTTTCACAGGTAATTACATTTTTTAAAATTTAAATTCAATTAACATATAGTATATTAGTTTCAGAAGTAGAGATCAGTGATTCGTCAGTCTTATATTACATACCATGCCCTCCTAATGTCCATTACCTGGTTACCCCATCTCCGCACTCCCCTCCTCTCCAGCAACCCTCAGTTTGTTTCCTATTATTAAGAGTTATGTTTGTCTATCTCTCTGATTTCATCTTGTTTTATTTTTCCCTCCCTTCTCTATGCTCCTCTGTTTTGTTTAAGTGCCACACTTGAGTGAAACCATATAATAATTGTCTTTCTCTGATTGACTTACTTTGCTTAGCATAACACCCTCAGGTTCCATCCACGTTATTGGAAATGACAAGATTTCATTTTTTGATAGCTAAGTAGTATCCCATTGTATATATCTATATACCACTTCTTTATCCATTTATCTGTCAATAGACATCTGGGCTCTTTCCATATTTTGGCTATTGTGGACATTGCTGCTAGAAACATTGGGGTGCGGGTGCCCCTTCAGATAGCTAAATTTGTATCTTTGGGCCAGGTACCTAGTAGTGCAATTGCTGGGTTGTTATTTTCAACTTTTTAGGAACCTCCATACTGTTTTTTAGAGTGGCCACACTAGCTTGCATTCCGACCAGCAGTGTGAGAGGGTTCCTTTTTCTCTGTATCCTCACCAACATCTGTCATTTCCTGACTTGTTAATTTTAGCCATTCTCACCAGTGTAAGGTGGTATCTCATGGTGGTTTTGATTTGTATTTCCCTGATGTCTAGTGATGTTGAACATTTTTAAAAAAATTATATATATGCATATATATACTTATACATAAATATATAATGAATACTACATATCCATAGCTTTACAGATGTATATCATATCAAAGAAAATGGAGGAAGACAATACATTTTGATGATGAAAAGTGGATATGGCTACTCTGCAAAAGAAACTGTCAAGAAAATGAGAAGCCATAGACTGAGAAATATTATTGCAGAAATCATATCTGATAAAGGATCTTTATTAAGAATCTATAAAAACTCTTAAAACTCAATGATAAGAAAAAAAGAACTAAACTAAAAATGTTCAAAAGATCTGAACAGACAACTTATCAGAGAAAATATATAGTTGGCAACTGAGCATACGAAACGATATTCAATATCAGGTATCATTAGAAAATTCAAACTTTAAAAGCAGTGATATACTACTATTAGAATGACTAAAATCCTGAATACTGACAGCATCAGATGCCAAGGAGGTTGTGGAGCAACAGGAACTTTCATCCATTGCCTGTCAGCAATGATGAAAAATGGTACAGCAACTTCAGAAGATAGTTCAACAGTTTCTTAGAAAAATGAACAGACTCTTACTAAATAGTCCAACAATCATATTCCTTGCTATTTACTAAAATGAGTTGAAAACTTATATACACACAAAAACCTGCATACAAATGTTTACAGAAGATTTATTAATAATTATCAAAACTTAGAAGCAATCAAGATATCCTTCAATAGGCAAATGGATAAATAAACTGTAGTACATCCATAAAATGGAATATTATTCAGTCCTCCAAATAAATGATTAAGCCTCAAAAAAACACGGAGCAAACTTACATGCATATTTCTAAACAAAAGCTAATCTTTGCTTCTCCCTCTGCCTATGCCTCTGCCTCTCTCTCTCTCTCTATCATAAATAAATAAAAATTAAAAAAAAAAAATGGATCCCTGGGTGGCCCAGCGGTTTAGCGCCTGCCTTTGGCCCAGGGCGTGATCCCGGAGACTCGGGATCAAATCCCACGTCGGGCTCCCGGTGCATGGAGCCTGCTTCTCCCTCTGCCTATGTCTCTGCCTCTCTCTCTCTCTCTCTCTCTCTCTCTCTCTCTGTGTGATTATGATAAATAAATAAATTTTTTTTTAAAAAGCTAATCTTAAAGGACTGCATAGTATTTGATTCCACTTATAAATACTCTAGAAAGAATAAGTTTTATCTATTGAGCAATTAAAAGGTCAGCAGTTGCTAGGGGTTTGAATGAATAGATGGAACACAGGGGACTTTTAGGACAGTGAAACTGCTCTGTATGATACTAAAAAGATGGACGTTTGCTGCAATACTATGTAAACTATAGGCTTCGGTTGGTAATGATGTGTCAACGTTGGTTCATTAATTATAGCAAATGTACCATACTAGTGTAAGGTATATTAATAAGAAATTAATAAGAAAATATTTGTGAGATGGAACAAGTATCTGAAAACTCTGTACTTTTCACTCTGTTCTTCTGTGAACCTAAAATTGCTCTTAAGAAGAAAGTCTGTTGAATTTATTTATTTATTTATTTATTTATTTATTTATTTATTTAGAGAGTGAGAGCAAGCAGGGGGAGAGGGGCAGAGACAGAGAGAGAAAGAGAGGGAGGAAAGAGAGAGAGAATCTTAAGTTTCACTCCTCTACCTGGAGCTGAGTGCAGGACTTGATCTCACAACCCTGAGATCCTGACTTTGAGCCCAAATCAAGACTCATTTGTTTAACTGACTGAGCCACCAGGTGCCACTGTTCATTTTTTTATTTTAAAGTGGATAGTGAATAATTGACAGAATGTCTGAAGTGGAAGATCTAATAAGACGTTAACTTGTTTATTACCACCACAAAGTAGATGTTACATTCTCTGAAATATAAAAGGATGCCATTAAAAATATCAAGCCAAGGAAGAAGAATTTGCAGAAATAAAATACACACTTACAGAAAAAAAATCATATAAATATTGGAAGGTAAAGTTGAGAAAACCTCCCAGAAAACGGAACCAGAAGGAAAAGAGAGATGTCTAATGAGAAGGAAATGTTAATCTAAGAAGTTCAATATACAATGAATAACAATCCACATAAAAGAATAAATTAAAAAAGGAAATTATCAAAGAAATAATTCAAATCATTTTTAGAAATTGAATGAGATGACTCACCAACACCTAGAAAAAATGAATTTGAATAGGCCCATAAAATCCACATTTTAATCAATTTTAGAATACCAAGGATAGCAAAAAATTCTAAAGCTGTTGTAAAAGAATAAAACAAGTCACATAAAAATAAATTTGGATGTAAATGACATTAATATTTACTAGCACTGGAGGTTTGAAGGCAACAAAACAAAGTCAGCAAAAATCTGAGAGAAATAACTTCAACCAAAAAGTTCTGAAACTTGACAAAATGTCAGGCAAGAACACATAAGAAAGGGATTGTCAAAATGACAGAGAAGGTTTGAAGAATTTATTTACCTTACAGCTCATCTCAAGAGGCAACTAGAAATATGTTTCCCAAGAGTGATAAATAAAATTGTAAAAATGTAAAAGACATGAGATCCAATAGATAGTGTGTTCAACATATGCAATGGCAACAAGAAGCCCAGAATGGAAGTGAATTCTCAGCATGACAGCTCTGCAGCAGCCTTAAGTTTAGGAAACTATGTGATAGATATATGTAAAAATATGTGATATTTTAAAGCAATTATTATCCACAGGAAAAGCAGAAAGGAAATGCAAAGATGGTAAATACAATTTCTACAGTGTTTATCATGATGCCAGAATATTGATTTAATAAAAAATCCTAACACTAATTTAGAAGGATGGAGGAAGGGTGCAAGAATAATAATTAAAAGTAATCATCTTTACATTTTAGGAGACAGCATAAATGTCTGAAGTTAGTATGTAAAAAATAGCAGTAAATTATATAATTTTCAAATACAGAAATAAACAAAACTTCCTTACAGGGAGGTGAGGCATTTGAAAGCCAGACTGAGAATGGGTAAGTGAGGAATGAGTTCTAATATTTTATTATAGCTTTGTAGTACTAGTTGACTTTTTAAATTATGTGCATTTATTACTCTCATAAGAATGAAAAATAGTTAAAACAAAAGATTAAACAGAATAATAGGATGAGTAGGAGTGAAAATTTTTCAGGGTTGATGGTTTTGACAGTTCCCCACGTATGGGTGCACATGAAGCGGTTACCAGCACTATATAGCTATTGTTGGAACTGAGACAGGCACCCAACTTTTCTCTTGGTAGAGTATTTAAAGAACAAAGAGATTTTCAAGTTGCCATAATTGTATTTAATAATATGTATTGTTTTTTAGTATGAAATGACATCCCTCAATTACTCAAACTTTTCCAAGGCATTTGAAATACTCATTTGAACACACACACACACACACACACACACACACACACACATACGCACAAGGGGGTCTATTTCTATGGCTTATATTTATTTTTATGACCTTTCTACTTCTTAGGATACCAAATGTCTAACCTTAAAAGTTAAATAATACTATTTATAGTATATTAATCATTAAGCTTCAGAACTTAAATACTGTTCATCTGTTTGATTTCAGCAGTTTGTAATTCTTCAGCAGAGCTTCTCTCCTTCATGTCGTATAATCACTTTGATTGAGTAGGAATACACACGCTCGCTAGGATCCTATACTACCTAGATTTAGTTATTTTTTTAAATAATGAAATTTTCCTTTTAAAATACTAAAATGTATTACTATTTGAAAAAAGGAATGAAGTATGGTGTTCATATTTCAACCCAATTACACATGAGCCTGTCTGAGGGGTGGGGCTAGAGCAGAGTCCACGCATGTAGGTTAGGGCCGTGGACCTGAAACTTCCTGCTGGTGCAGAGAGGTCAAGAGGGTGCACAGGGGTTTCCTTATCTAAAATACCAGCTGTGTAGTCACAGAGGAGGAAAGAGTGAAAGTCTAAATCCTGTCAATGATCAAACATGAAAAATCATGTCGGAATTGTTATTCCATCTTCACTTACAAAGCCAAACATTGGTTGATATTTTTAGGGCCATCACCAGAACCATATCTTTCCCTTAATTGTTATTTTTGTTAAATCACAAGAATGTCCCACTTGTCTAAGTGCAGCTATAAGTTTAAATAGCTTAAACAACCTAAAAATGCACTCAGAATGTGGGGACAACCTTCCTGTCAGTGTGCATTTTATTTACCTTAATTTTTGCTATATTCATTTCATTTGTTTTAAAATTTTTCATCTGGGATCACATTCCTTTTGCCTAAGAAATATACTTTAAATTTGCGTTAGGTGGATTTGCTAGAACAAATTTTCTTAGTTTTTGTTTTAAAAAATATTTGTATTTTGCTTTCATTCTTAAAAGGATACTTTTTATTGGATATAAAATTCTATGTTTTCGGTTAATTGTTTTAAACAGAAGACATCAATACATTATCCTTGGTTTCTGTTATTTCTGTTAAGAGGTCTGCTTTTGGTTTTCTTTTCCAATCAAATCACTCCTTTCAAAGTAGTTTGCCTATTATTTGTCTTTCCGAATGTCTCTAATATTTTCATTTTGTGTTTGCTTTTCAGTAGTTTTACTGTGATTTTCTGTGGTGTAATTTTTAAAAATATTTAAACTACTTTGGGCTAATAGTATCTTTTAAAATTCTGTTTTGATATTTTATATCAGACTTAAGGGGTTCTTAACCATTTTTAAAAGATTTATTTGAGAGAGAGAGAGAGAGAGAGAAAGAGAGAGAGCAAGCAGGAGGAGGGGCAAAGGGAAAGAATGTCAAGTAGACTCCCTCCACACTTCCTCATCACCACCACAGAGCTTTCCAGGCTAGATCTCACAACCCCAAGATCATGACCTGAGCCAAAATCAAAGTCAGAAACTCAACCAATTGAGCACCCGAGCCCCATTAACCATTTCTTATCACTCATTGCTTTTATTCCCTTTCCCTTTCTTTGCTTTCTCCTCGGTTATGTAATTCCATTTATGTCAGACATCTGTTTCTGTTCTCCTCTGTATTTTCAACCCTTTGTCTCTCTGTTCTTGACCCTGGTATTTCTTCAATTCTACCTTCTAGTTCATTTATTCTCTTTCAAACACATTAAATTTGTTATTACCTCTATTCATTAAGACTTAGAAAAAAATTAATAGACTTTGTTAGAATAGTTTTATATTTACAGAGCTTCCTCCTTTTAATAATATTTTATATTTACATGGTACATTTGTTATAATTAATAAACCAATATTGATGCATTCATAATAACTAAAGTCTTCTGTTTAATCAGATTTCCTCAGTTTTATCTTTTCTCTTCCAGGATACCATGCAAGAAACCACATTTTATTTAATCATCTTATATCCTTAGGTTATTCTTGGCTATGATATTTCCTCAGATTTTCTTTGTTTTTGGTGATCTTGACAGTTTTGAAGATTATTGTTCAGGGTAGCAAGCCCCTCCAAAATTTGTCTGATGATGGGGATTTGTCATGATTAGACTGGTGTTGTGGGTTTTAGTGAGGAATATCACATGGGTAAAATACCATTTTTCATCTCATTATATCAAGGGTACATACTGTTAACAAGATTTTTTATTATGAATGTTGATACTGAACATCTCACTGAAGTAGATCATTTTTGACAGGTTTCTCCACTGTAGAGTTACTCCTTTTACCCTCTTCCCATTTCATTCTCCTTGGAAGTAACTATGTGTAGCCCATACTGAAGGATGGAGAAATGATTCTCCTGTTCCTTTAGGGCACAGTATCTCCATGAATTATTCAGAATTCTGCATGGGAAACATGTCTCTTCCCTCCTCTTCATTTATTACATTATATATTTATATTAATATGGGGTCACATATTTGAGTATACATTGAGTTTTAATAAAATGCTATTTTATTTTTTGTTGGTCAAATTGTTCCAGTGATGGTCATTGTTGGCTCCTGTGACCCTTTCACATATCCCATCTTTGTGTTTGCTATTTTTTTTTAATCTCATTTCCTGGCATTACCAGATGCTATAGCATCACCTTAAATTGCCTGCTCCAGTTCTAGAACAGTCACATCTCCTTGGTGCCCTTTTTCCTATTACTGAAGAAACCAAAATCTAGGTACTGGGTGTGTTAATTGCTACTCATGTATTACATTAACTTTTGATTTGGGTTATTTATTTATTTATTTTTTGGAATTATTATATTACTTATTTTTCAAATGAGTTTTGTCTTCCTTCCTTTTATCCTTGTTTTCCAATCCTCTGTCAAAATTATATTTAAATCTACAAGCAGAGCAAATATAGTTAAAATTTTTATCTGATAATTAAAATATTTAATTTTTTAAAAGATTTTATTTGTTTATTCATGAGAGACACACAGAGAGAAGCAGAGATACAGACAGAAGGAAAAGCAGGCTCCTCACAGGGAACCCCATGCAGGACTCAATTCCCAGACCAGGATCACACTCTGAGTCGAAGGCAGATGCTGAACTACTGAGCCACCCAGGCATCCTATGATAGTTAAAATACTTAGTGTCCTTTTTGGGATGTCTTATTAGATATTGTTTCGTCTTTGGGGTATTCATTTGATCTTACTCCTCACTTGATAATTTCTCTATTGCCAGGAATATTGCATTTGAAAAATTACAAAAGTATTTCAATATCTGTGATCATGCCATATTTCTCCATTAACTGTTAACATTCATGTATGCAGGTGGCTAGGGGCACTAGCATTATAGCAAATTTTGACAAGATCAATTGAAAACTATAAATTAGACATTAAAGCTATTTATCTCCATCTCTACTATCTTACCTAGATGTCTGGCCTTCAAAACAACTTAAAAGGTATATAAAAATCAAAATAAACATTACACTGTCAAGGGATAGAACCAGATTCAAGTATGACACAGACATTAGAAGAAAAAAACAAAATTTTAAATAATTATGATTATACTGATAAAAGCATTAATGGAGAATCTTTATAGTGGTTGTATCCAAAGAACTAATGAAAATATCCAGGACTGATAAATGAGCTACAAATATTTTTGAAGAATTGGAAGCACCAGTTCTACACCATTACAACAATACCCATTGAACAAGCCCTTTTCTTTGTTGCTTGTCCCCCTCAATCTGTTCAAACTTTATTGCAACTTCTCCTTGATATAAGCATAGTAAAGTCATATTGCAGCTAGCAATATGGAAATGAGAAGTGAAGTGCTGAGTTAGAAAGGAGAAAAGGACCATGCCATAGTTTCCTATCTCTTTCTTGACTTCAGACATCCCATGGGAATAAAAATATCTTCTTTAACCCATGTTTACAGCTATGATTAGTACATAGTAACAAATATATAAAGTACTGCAGTGGGACTGCCTTGTGACTTAAAGTAATTATAAACTTTATTATTTAAAAATAACCATAAAAGACCTAAGACCTACTCAAGTTTAAATCCAGGAGCAATATAAATACATAACCTAGCCCCATGAAAATTTTTTAAAAGAGATTAAAATTAAATGATATTCTTAAAATATTAGAAAATTTAATCCAATAATGTATAAAAAGAATTATGCACCACAACCAAGTAGGAGTTATCTCAGGTTCAAAATTTGCAAATCAATTAATACAATGCATTACAGCTAACTGAAAAAGAAAAAATCCCAGGACCATGTCAATAGACGTGGAAAAAGCATTTGACAAAATCCAACACCAACTCATGATTTTAAAAAAATCTCATAAACTAAAAATAGTTGAGAACTTCTTCAAGTTGATAAAGAATATTTGCAAAAGTCTATAGCTAATAATGTGCTTAATGGTAGGAAGCTGAAAGCTTTCCCCCTGAAATCAGATATAAGACAGGATGACAGCTCTCACCACTCTTTTTCAACATTGTACTGAAATCCTAGATAATGTGATAAGATAAGAAAAGGAAATAAAAGATATACAGATTGGAAAGGAAGAAACAAAACTGTCTTTGTTCACAAATGATATGATCACCTATATAGAAAGTCTGAAAAAATTCGACAAACTCTTAAAACGAATAACTGATTATAGCAAGGTTGTAGGATATAAGTTACTATAGAAAAGTCTGTTGTTTTCCTATATATCAACAATATATGAAACATACAAAGGAGAATTTGAAAGTAAAAACAGTATCACATTACCATCCCTCAATATGAAATACTTAGGTTATAAATATAATATAATACATACAAGGTATAAATGAGGGAAACTACAAAATTTGGATGAATGAAATCAAAGAAGAATGAAATAAATGAAGAGATATTTCATATTCATGGATAGTAAAACTTGATATTATAAAGATGTATTTCCATCTTGATCTATAGTTTCAGTGCAATCCCATTCAAAAGCTCAGCAAGTTGTTTTGTAGTATTAACAAACTGATTCTAAAGTTTATATGAAGAAATAAAAGGTTGAAGGGGAAGAATAAATTTGGAGACTGACACTAATTAACTTCAGAGCTTACTTTAAAGCTTTAGTAATCAACACAGTGTGGTATTGGAGAAACAATAGACAAATAGATTAATGGAACAAAATGAAGAACCCATATACCCACATAAATTTAGTCAACTGATTTTTGAAAAAAGAGTAAAGATAATACAATGGAAAAAAGATAGTCTGCTGGAACAACTGGACATCCACATGCAAAAAAAGTTAAATCTAGACATAGATCTAATGTCTTTCACAAAATTAATTAAGAGTGGATGATGGATCTAAATTAAAGTGCAAAACTGTAAATGTTCTGAACAATAACAGGAGAAAATCCAGATGACCCTGGGTATGGTGGTGACTTTTCACCTGCAATGCCAAAGCACAATCTATGAAAGAAAAATTAATATGGACTTCAGTAAAATGGAAATCTCTTTCTGTGAAAGATATTCTCAAAAGAATAAAAAGACAAGGCATAGACTGGGGGGAAATATTATCAAAAGACTTATCAGATAAAGGATTGTTACCTAAATACAAAAGAACTTAAAACCCAACAACAAGGACATCAACAACCCAATTAAGAGATGGTGAAAAAGCCTTAAAAGACACAGCACCATAGAAAACATACAAAGAGCAAATAAGCACGTGAAGGATGCTCCACATCATGTGTCATCAGGGAAATGAAAATCAAAACATTAAGATATCCCTGCATACCTATTAGAAGGGCCAAAATCAGAAACAATGACAAAACCAAATGCTGGTGAGAATGTGGAACAATATGAACTCTCAGTCATTGATGGTGGTAATATAAAATGGGATAGCCACTCTCGAAGACAGTTTGACAGTTTCTCACATAACTACACATACTCTTACCATATGGTCCAGCAATCATGCTCTGAGGTATTTATCTAGCATGTTTGAAAATATATTACCACACCAAAACTTGCACTAGACATTCTGTTAATAAATGACCTGTTTCAAAATAAAGGATACTAGAATAATAATAATTATTATTATTATTAATTTTTTGCTATGAAAGTCTGATATAATTGGTGAAATCTAAATGTAGTTTGTAGACTACAATGTTATATGAATGTTAAATTCCTAATATTGATAATTCCACCATAATTATGTAAGAAAATATCCTTATTCTTTATCAAACATACACTAAAGTATTTGCAGTGTTTTATTCTTCTTCCTAAATCTTACTTCCTCTCTCTGGCTCTTCTCTCAATAGCCTAAATAGCTGAAAAACAGTTTAGGGATGCAAAAAAAAAAAAAAAAAAAGAAAAGAAAAAAAGAAAGAGAGAGAGAGAGAAAGAAAGAAAGAAAGAGATGAAGACAAAAATAGAGGGACAGGAGGTGGGGATAGAGGGAGAGGAGAGAAAGACAGGGAGAGAGAATGCTAAAGTAAATGTGGGAAATTTAATAATTGGGACATTTGGTTGAAAAGTATACAGTTCTATAACCAATCTTAAAATTTTTCTGTTGGTTTAAAATTAATTGAAAATAAAATTCAATCTGCAAACAACATAATTTTCTACAGATGAAGGAAATTTGCCTAAATAAATCAAGTTTTAAACTGTGTAATTTTGATTTCAATCAATATGATGAATATAAAATGTACAAATATAATCACAACTTCCAAAATCCACAAAAGTTAAAAATACCAAGATATCCCTTTTTTTTGTATTTCATATTTGTATGATTACTAATGACCTTTAGATATGGACTCCATCAAATTTACTTGTTTTTTCAATTTAACACTGCACTTTGAAAGAAATATGATTTTAGTTTCTCCTAAATTAAGTTGAGTTCCTTGACTTTGTCATGCAGATTTCTTAAATTACAGATATTATTTACAGTTTTAAAAAGTCTTTGGAGCAGCCTGAGTGGCTCAGCGGTTTAGTGCTGCCTTCAGCCCAGGACCTGATCCTGGGGTCCCTGAATTGAGTCACGTGTCAGACTCTCTGCATGGAGCCTACTTCTCCTTCTGTCTGTGTCTCTGCCTCTGTGTGTGTGTGTGTGTCTCTCATGAATAAATAAATAAAATCTTAAAAAAATAAAAAATTAAAAAATTAAAAGTCTTTGGATTATAATCCAAAGATAAAAGATGTAAAGATTATCATTTAAAGTGCCAGGATGAATAATTCTTTTGTGAAGGTAAGTAATCTACATTACATCAGTATTGGAATACATTCTAGTAGCTCTAATGTCATTTTTCAATATTGACTTTTCCTGATTGGTCTGATATTGTGAAGGAATAAATCTTAAGGTCAAAACTTTAATAAAACTATCTGTCTACCATTTTGCTTCAAAAAGTGTAAGTTATCTTTGATTTTTAGGGATATCTTTGCAACATTAGTATTTTTAGAGACTTCTTAAACCAGGTGTTATCATAAAACAAAAACAAAACCCAAAAACCCCTAAACCAAAAAAAAAAAAAAAAACTACATCACATTTTTCATAGAAAATTACCAGCTCCTGGGAGTTTTGCTCACCAGAAATTCCCAGTGAGGAAGAGTTTAGGTTCTTTGAGATGGCAAAATCCAAAAGTAGCTCTCATCCACTCCTCCTGGGATTAACTTTGGACCCCAGAGAAGTCTTCCAAAAAGGATTGAAAAACTTACTGCTAAACTTATTGAAGCTATTCAGGCTGTAGGGTGAAAGGGCATGGCTAGATCTTAAAAAACTGAGTGCGATACTAGGAAAGCCTGCAGGAAAGGCTCTGGTAACAGTGCTGACATGTCAGCAGAGGGCTGCTTAAGTAGTTAAGAAAGTAGACATGCATGCTAAGATGTGGACAATGGGAGTCAACCATAGTAATTCAGGTATTTAAAGGAAATATACCTGATGGTCTTTTCACAGACTGGTATAACAGGGCATATTTTTATTCGTATGGATAATTGTTTTAAAAAATACACTTCAGGAAGTCATTGATGTGTTTTGAAGAAATATGTTTCTAACCAAAGCTGAAAATGTGGACTAAGAGTGAGTGAATGAGTGAATATCTTTGTTGTTTTTTTTTGTTTTTGCTTTTGTTTTTGTGTTAGGTAATTGGATTTGTAGGAAAAATAAGGTAGAGAATATCAAGTTTGTATAGTATTCTGAATAAAAGAAGCTCCTAAAAATAAATAATAAATAAATAAATAAATAAATAAATAAATAAATAAATAAATGAAGCTCCTACTTAGAAGTTGTCAATGTAAGTTGCTTCTTAATTCAGGAGGCATTTTGAATCACTTTTGTAAGTAAAATTTTATACAGCTACTGATTTGATGCTGTTAATGGATAATAGGATATTTTAGGAGCTAAACTACACCTTTAAATAGAACAGGTGCAAAAATTTTCAAAAACATTCATATGTATAGTGCATGAGAATTGCCAGCAAAATGTTAAAAAAAAATAGAGCTACATTTTCTAACATTTTTCCATCGTGAGTACAATTTATAGTCAAGTAGACTAAAGACCCCGTCCTTAATGCATTCTCTATTATCTAGAAAGCGCTGGTCCAGTGGCATTTTCTGGCTGAACTGAACAGAAACTTGAGTTGGTAGAAAGACATGTTCTTTAATTTTGAGTCATGCTACTGGAATATTTTCTTATTTTTGTGAGGTGCATACATTTGAGATGAAGTCTTTTAGCCATTTTGTTGAAAAAAAATTTTTTTAACTGTCGAATAAATTATTTATCTTACTGAATACAAACCAACAAAACGGGCAGCCCCAGGTGGCTCCCCGGTTTAGTGCCACCTTCAGTCCAGGGCCTGGTCCTGGAGACCTGGGATTGAGTCCCACATCGGGCTCCCTGAATGGAGCCTGCTTCTCCCTCTGCCTGTGTCTCTGCCTCTCTCTCAGTCTCTCTGTGTGTTTCTCATGAATAAATAAATAAAATATTTAAAAAATAATTTAAAAAATGATTCAAACAAAGCAAAACAAAATGAAAACCTTGGGTCTTATATATTTGATACTATAGATCTAAATTCAATACAAATATTGAAATATTATCTTATCCAGTATACACATATAAATGTATTATATATACATCTTTAAACTACTTAAAGTAGTTTATGCAAACTACTTAAACTACTTATGCAAATATAAGTATATTATAATTTATTATATTTGTATATTGCCTTATAATATATAAATTCATATGGATATATAAATTTATATATATGAAATGTATATGTATTCTCAGAAGTAACATTTAAAAATTAAAACATATAAAATAGCATCAAGTGCTCTGTGATCCTCACCCCGTATTCCCATGACTGATTCTTATCTCCGTTTTAGGAATTAATTTAGGAGGAAATCCTGTCTCTCACTAATGCAAGCATTCCTACAAAGTGTATGGGAATTCCAGGCAGTTTCACTGCTAAAAAACGTCAAAGAGAAACATCCCATTAAGCCCCAAGTGAAAAAGAATGCCAACAACAATTAAGCTGAAGCAGCTTTACTGGCCCCACTGCTCTCACTTAGACAGAGTCGTGGAACAGTATTTAATCAGAAGGGATTGGGAAAGGATTATAATAGATTTTGCTTACCTTAACCAGGGCATTGAATGCTCAGCAATATGTAAACTCCAAGATGTAACTACATATAAGATTTTCAGAGGGAAAGTAGAATGCCGCAATAAAGCAGGAATCTCAATTTCTCTCCTCTCTGAACTTTAGAATGTGGTTAGCTCAGCTGAACACAGGGGACCCATCCCATTGTTAGCAGTACAGCGGAGAGTGGGAAATTGTAACTTAGAGCTTTAAAGGTTAGTCCATGCTCCAAAAAGACGTATAAAGGCAACACAGAGCCTGGCATTGTTTATCATCGGTAGACACAGTCCCCACACAATATCACTGACTTCTGTGTCAGTGGAGAACTCTGAAACCTTGTTCAATAGGCCGTCCACCTGATAAAGCACAGCTACCCTGAGACTGAACAAAAAAAGATGAATCAAATTTACGTCTCCTCTTGTAAAGCATCCACTCTCCTAAAGAGTCTCTTCAGTAACTGAAGTGCTTAGAATTATGCAAGGATTGACATTTACTCATATTTTTAAAGAAAATAAATAAGTAAAAGTATCTAAATTAATAAATTTAGCCTAAGTGTTCAGAGAGGCATTACAAACTATAATATATACAATATTCCTTATTTCTTCCCCCAAAGAAGTGGTTTTAAATATAAATGAAATTTCTGGTTGAGTAAGATGCATCCAATTGAAAGCTTTTTTTTTTTGTAATGAGCAAACAAAAAAATGAGCATTTACTATGTGCCAAGCACTTTGCAATGTGTTTTAAGGAAGATAAACAGAAAGAAAATATGAACTTTGCATATTTCACAATCTCAGGGGAATAATAATAAGCATAGAGAAATCATTTAATACATACCAGATAATACAACATTTTGAAAGACAGTTTTTAAAATGCAATAATAGCTCAACGTAGAAAGAGAGAAACTGACCAAGAGTAATGAGTAAAATCAGGAAGTGTTCATGGAGGGTCTGACATGTCAGCATGACCTTCAAGGTTGAGTACAATTTCCTTAAGTAGAAATAGCTGTGAAGGATATTCAAGGCAAAGAGACAGAATTAGTGAGGACATGGTCTGGAATAAAATTTACAGAGATTCAGGAGATGTTAAGAAATCTGTTTTTGCTTGGTCACGGACTTCATAACTTGGAGTGCAAGTAACTTGCAAATCAGATGGGTCCCTGTATTAGACACTGTACTTCAGTTCAGGCCAACCCAACCTTTTTCTCTGTCACTGGGCTCCAGCACAGAAGATGAAAAAGCTAATTCTCTTATTGTCCCAATGCCTCTTAAGCTTGGCCATGAAACACTATTCTACTAATTTGGGAAAGAAAGTGTTCTAGTGCTGTTGTTACTATTATTTCCTGCCAAACATTCCTAACTGCTATATCACACCTTAAATAAATTTGGAATAAATGAAATAAATGCACTCCAGAGAGAAACTCTAAATGTTCCCAAATCATCCTTTGTTTTTATTGCCAATGAATAACCTCCTAATGCTCATATGAGAAGAAATACTAAAAGACGACACTTGTCCACTTTGTCTCAGCAGAAGATGAGATTAGAAGAGGGAATAATTTCCAAAGTGTAATGGCATCCAGTGACATGGCAGCAGCAAACAAATACAAAATAAAAATTAGTAAATAGTTAAAAAGATAACCACTTGAAATACAAATCTCTCCGTGAGGAATTCCCACTATAATTTCCACTAGTACATCCTGAATGTGCATTATAGGGAAAGCTGAGCAAGGTTAGATATTCATTAAAGTAGGTAGGGCAGTGCCCAGTGCAGAATGAAGACAAGAGTGACAACTACACACATCCAGCTCCTAATCCCTCAACTCAAGAGCAGGGTTTAAAAATCAGACAGCAAAGATAATTAATTTCTGTTATTTATGGAGCCACAGCAGACCTAGGTTACCCCCACCCAGTCAAAGATAAATATGTAATGAGGAAGAAATGAAACCTATTTAATTCAAGAATATAGAACAGTAAGTAAATAACAAATAAATAAGGATAAGGGCTTATTATGCAGAATGCCAATGAAGCACCGATTTTGGGAATTGATTTGCTCCCAAAATAAAAAAAAAACAAATGTAGTTACTACTTAGCAACATCAAGAAGTAATGAATAACATGGATTTAATGAACTGAAGTTTCAAAGATTACATGCTAAGACAACGGAAGAAAATTTAAAAGAAGCTATGAGGAAAGAAATAGAGAAACAATACCTTTTATCAACCAAGAGACACATTCGAAACAATGAGGAATGAAACACTGGTAGGTAATACACAAAACCTAATCAGTTATGTATAGAATAAGGTTGAAAAAACCACGGTGAAAGCAAATAAAAATGATTATTAGAACCAAAATGGCAGATATGAATGAATACAACATAAAGATGATTAGAAACTAAGGAAATTTTAAAAATCAAATAGAAAATAGAAGATTAAAAAAAGTATTTCTTAAAATGAGAGAAGAGTCTTCTAGGAAATTTAATAGAAAATGATAAAGAAACAATTTATTCAAATGATATTCCGAAATTTAAGGAAAATTGATTGTAAAAATAAAGTCAGCATTTATTTCCAAACCCATGAATTATCTCACTTAGATAATAACAAAAAATTCTATATGATAATGTTTCCTTATTTTATAAAAGAATATCCTAACCAAACTCATTCAGTAATTGAACAATGGATTTAAATTTAGAATCCAGGACCATGCCACTACAAAGGCTGAGTTCGGAATCACCATTCTACACAGATCTCCCTGGATTTAGGATAAGCCACATCTCGATAAACCCATCATAACTCGAAAATACCAGGAGTCAAAAATGCATCTAAAGCCCTAACCTGACAAACATCATCCTTACCTTAGCCTACCTTAAGCATGCTCAGAACACTTAACATTAGTCTACAGTTGGACAAGATCATCTAATACAAAGCCTGTTTGTTAGTAAAATGTTAAATACTAGAATTTATCATAGAATTTATCAAATATTGTACTAAAAGTGAGAAACAGAATGATTATATGGGTATAGGATGATTGCCAGTGTATTACCCTTATGGTTCCTTGGCCATCTGGGTTTTGTGGCTCACTGCTTCTGCCCCATTCTGTATATTGATAGCCTGGGAAAAGAACAAAATTCAAATTTGAAGCACAGTTTCTATAGAATATGTATTGATTCGAAAATGGCAAGTCGAAAAAATCATATATCCAACCATTGTTAAGTTGGCAATCGTCTGTATTCTATAAGATATTAGGAAATAAATTCATTTACTTCTCATCTGTTTGGTCTCATAAATCTCTCCAAATAAGACATACACTTTCCTTTGAGGAGACATAGTCTATTGCCTTCACAGTGACCATTTCCCCTAAAGCCCCAATTTTCTTCAGGAGCCACCTACTCCCAAGCAGTTCACATGACTCAGAAGATGCTAATCCCATATCCAACTCTGAGTGCGGGTGGGTGTATATTAGCTTAAGCTGATCATGGGCATCTCAGCTATTTTGCCAGGGACTGGTTAAAGAATCTTGGCTTATACTAATCAGTGAATATTATTTTTTGATGACAGTTGTTGAATGAGCACTTTATCTAAGTTGGACCAGTCAGACTGAACAGAAAAATTTCATATTCTATGGCTCTGGGACAGACTCTTCTCTTTCTTGTCCTAGAAGTGAACAAGGAAGTGCCTTGCCTTGTTTTCTGCTAATAGCCATCTTATGATGATGAGAATAGGCTGTCTGAAGAAATCAAGAAACCCTGCATACCAGTGAGGGAAGAGTTGAGTTGAGGGAAGAGCAAACAAATGGAGCTAGAGGCTGGAACTATCCTACTTTCAGACTTTAGGTTGAGGTAAAAGTGTCCTTGTTTTAGCCATTTGATTCAAGTTTTTTGATACTTAACTGGCACAACTATTTTCCTTGATGACACACATGTGCATTCATACACACAAACACATGTACACCACATGATGTTCACGTTATTGAATATCAAAGGCATCATATCTACTCGGGCCTTGGCCTTAGTAATGTGCCTTTGTATTCAGAAAAAAAGTGCTTATGTCCACATCTCAAGTTATAATGGGATGCTTAAAGTAGTCTATATATATTGATTAAAGAAAATAGAAAAAAATCAACTTCTTTCCTGGTCTATGGCAAACAAAAAACTAGTTTTTTGTCAATTCCTATAGAAAAATAAGTGAAGGAATATTAATAAATAAAGAAATATGCTTTAAAATAGAAAGACGTGAATTTATTTTAGGAGTAGTTAAGAGGAAAGACTATATTTCCATTTCTCTAGCCTCTCTATACTTGGAGGATACATGCCATCCCAAATTCCTGTTCTTCTGCTAGTTCCCAATACCAGGGCAACATTAACTAATCCTGAAACATTAGCAGCCAACCCAAGGCTTTCTGAAGTTGTCTGAAGCCCCATCTCTAGGTGACTTCACTGCTTTTTGCTTGCTTGCCAGTTAGTGAAGTAATTCAACAGGACCCCAGAATGTACAACAGGTAAGAAGACAGAAGAACCATTTTGAGTGTTGATCTCTAGTTTTACAGAAAGTATAAAAGGAATGCATGAAAGAGATTGGTTGGAGCTACTGAGGTTAAGGTTTCATTCACATGTCATCTCAAAAACAAGAACAACAACCTTTGATTCCCTTTCTCTCGTGAATACTGATGGTCATACCCAGACAAATGTTGAGAGAGTGGAGATGAGAGATGAGGCATTATTAGTTCAGGGAATTTCAACCTTATTGAATGTCTAAGGCCATAGATTTGGTCTGATGAAAATAGTATCTCTATTAGAGAAATCTTTTGGCTAAAAGTAATATATCTCCTCTTGTTTAAGTAACTGGGGACTGAAATGTTTATGTTTGCTCTTGGCAAATTTGAGCAGAAGAGGCAGTTTGGGATGAGATGATGTGTAGGCCATCTTAAAGGTTTTTGTCTTTATTCTAAGAGGAATTATAAATGATTTATAACTCATATTACATGGAAAGGAAGCTTTGGGTCAAATATGAATCAATGGGAATTCATCCTATAGCAATCAGTCATGCATTAGAAATAGATGCCTAGGATTTTAAATAAAGACCTGTGTATTAGTCCTAAAGATACAAAGCATTTTAATAATGACAGATTTTTTAAAATAAAAAATAAACAATAAATGTGTAGAGAATTTGAGTTAAAAGGAGTATGCTTCAATTCTATTCCATACCAATGATGTTAGAGCTTAGTTGCAATATCAACATAAAGGCATTCTCATAAATGTGAGGACTCAGGAGTCCAACCCTATATATACCCTTTTCACAAAGCCCTATTTCTTAGTGAAACCCAGCACTAACCCAGAGATATCCCAACATAAAGAATACACAAATGGGGACATGGATGATAAAGGATAAAGAACAAGTTTTAATTTTCTCTAAATCTAAAACTCTTTAGAAATTACATATATAATACAGAATGCAGATTTCAAAGTTTGTAAATAAAATATTATGGGATAAAAATAAACTGGACTGAGACAGACATCACAAAATACACTAACAAAAAACTGGAAAGATAATTGGAAGAGGAAGTAGAAGATACTACTTCTTTTATCCTTCAAATAAGGAATAACAATTTTGCTTCAGTGTGACACTAATCAATCAATACATATTGATCCCATTGTTTTATTTAAAGTTACAAAGAATAAAACAAATAGGTTGTATATCTTCCAAATTATCATAACAAAAAAGAAATAGAGATATTGCAAAAGATTAAAAATAAAAATATTTATTCAGCCTTTCAGTGAATATTTATGAGGTTACTATTATTTCTACACCTTGTTTAGAGATACAATGGAGAGGAAAATCAACATGTCCCCATCTTTCTGGAATCTTGAAATCATTTTGGAGTAAAATATTAAGTCAATAGTTACTATTGAATTATTATCACTATTGACTACGATAACAGCTAAATAATGAAAGTAAAGTCTAAAAGCATGTAACTAGAGCATGTGACATGGTTTTGGGATAGGGAAGTTCTCTGAGAAAAGCGCAGTGATATGATGGTGAAGAGAAGGAAAAAGCAATTTGGTCAGTGGAGCCAGCTTGAGCAAAAGTCCCAAATCAGGGAAGAGAGGGTTGTGAAGAAAGTGAAATAATATTTGTATAATAGCTGAAATGCAGAGAACAAAGACAATGGTGACATTAACTCTGAGGGGAAGAACGGACAAAGGACAAATGCCTATGGCGGATTGTGTTCTCTTCCCTAAGCATCCACCCCCTTCTTCTAGGGGTGGCACAGTCCAGCTCTTGCCCTATGACTTCAGCACTATTCCACAGGGCAGAGACCTTCCCGACTGCACTGCCTGCTGTGGCCTTGTCACTTGTTTTGGTCAGTGCAAAGGGATTGAATGTGACATCCACCACTTCTGAGCAAAAGGTTTTTGCAGATTGTAGGATTCACTTTGTGTCACTGCTCCTAACCATAAAAACAGAACATTCTGGATAGGGCCTGGTGCTTCAACATGGGTCCCAATATAAGTAGGTTCATGGGGCTCAGGCCAGCCACAAAGACCCTGTAGCATTCATGTAAATCAAGGAACAAATATATGAATGTTCATGATTATGTGCTGTAGAGATTTTGAGATTTCGTTAGCTTACACATAGCCTAGTAAAAGTTCACTAAAAGAGTTTCTAATTCATACTTTGACAAAAAAATCAATAAAAACTTCTCCCCGACAAACACCATGGATCATGATTATATACGTGCAAATTTATTCACACATAGAGATGCATCGAGACCATTTCTTAAAAAATATATATATAGTTTTTTGGTTATCTGAGTGTCAGTATTTCTGCCATTTTTAAAAATAGGTTTTCTTGGGGCGCTTGGGTGACTCAGTCAGTTAAGTGTCTGCCTTTGGCTCAGGTCATGATCTCAGGGTCCTGGGATGGAGCCCCACGTAGGGCTCCCTGCTCCGTAGGGAGCTTGCTTCTCCCTCTCTTCACCACTCATGCTCTATCTCTGTCTCTCTCTCTCTCAAATAAATAAAATCTTTAAAAAAAATTCTTTTTCTCTAAACTTGTGAATATGTGGGAATTTTGTAGTTTTTTTTTAATTTCACTAATAGAAAAATAAAATAAGAACAAGATTTTAAAAAATATTTTCAATATAACCTACCAGAAGTAACAAGATTATTATAATAGTTACCAGGCTATTGGGATTAAGAAACTTTTATTGGAAAGATGTATGGCATATATCACATGACAGATCAAAATAGTGCTTTCAACCTCAGCATAATACCCGGATAACTTCTTAGAATACAGATTACTAAACCCTACCCCTTGAATCTCTGATTCCTTAGATATCAAGAGGGGCCAGTGATTTTCATTTCAACTATTCCCATGTGTTGCTGAGGTTACTGACCCAACATCACAGTTAGAGGAGCAAGACATTAAGTGGCTGGTCAGATCCATGTCCTGATAAGAATTTTACTTTGGATTCACAATTTCAAAAAATCAATTCATTTGATTGTTCCTTTTGGCCGAACGAGTGCCTGAAAAACACTGAATTATTTGCCTCAATGCCTCTGTTTCTTTTCATATATATTGTTAGTAAGTAAAGAATTGAAGCCAGGTGAGTTCCAATTAAATAACTATTCTAAACATACTCGTAGAGTTAGGAATTCGGACGCACACATACACACATGAAGACATAAACACATGTACCTATTTCCTTCCTGTCTTTGGAAAAGCTAAATTTTCAGAGGTAATGCATCGATCTTATGATTTTAAAGAACCATCTCTGCTACTGAAATGGTTGTTTTCCCTTTCTTTTTGACTTAGATTTTTCTCCAGGCATTTAACATCCTTGACCCTGTTCATAAGCAGTTCACAAGTATCCTACACAACTAATTTTTTAACTTAGATCATCTTGTAAAATGGAATGGGCCTCATTATTGTAGTAGTAGACAATGAAGAAATAAGCAGATTATTGGTTTACTTTGCAGAAACTAGAATATTACTGAATTCCACTCTTCCATTAGAAAAAGATGAAAGAGGAGCCAAAGAAGGATTTTGAAGGTTTTAATTTTTTTTTCCAGTGTATCTTCCTTAAAGCCTGAGACAACATTTAAGCTTTATCACACATTTTTTTTCTCTCTTTTTTTTTGCAAGGTCAAGATCCAGTATCCCATTAAAGCATTTTGCCAGAAGAAAAAGTTGTTAGAAAGTACATAAAATGCTAGGTGATCCGCTTTTAATGGAACTTGACTTTCTGAAACATCTGAAACACAACTGTCTTTTATTAAACTGAAATGAAGAGGTCTGGGCAGGAGTCTTGTGGGGACAGAAGACTCAGCCTTAGAGTCAAAGCCCTAAAACATTTCTTGTTATCACTGAACAGTTGCCCTTCTAGCCAGCTAACAAGAGGAGCATTAATAGCCTTTGAAAGGTACCCAACACAGATTGCCTTGAAGACAGTTATGTTGGTAAAACCACGGGTCTTCTAAGGAATAGTACAATTAAAACCAGGATATTGTGGGAGAGGCATTTGGGATTCAAAGAATTTTAGAGTTTTTTAAAAAAATAAAAAAAAATAAAATTTTAAACTAACTTAAAAAAAAAAGAATTTTAGAGTTAGAAAAACCTCGTTGAGTCTCATTTTCAAAGCCAGACGGTAAGTGTCTGCGCAACGAGAAGAGAGAAGAAAATTTAAATTGTAGTCTCTTTCTGGAAGCCCATAGAACCTAACTCGGAAGGAAAAAGTTTTCTGCAATACTTTTATTTTTAAATGAGTTTCCCTTGGCCCAGTGTGACTAGGGAACAGTCTCCAATGTGCCTATTCAAGGTTAGAATTTCAAAATCTTCATTAATATTTTGCTATTGCACCAGGATCATTCATGCTACGCTGCTTTTGCTAATTAAATTAATAGCTACAAATGCTTACCAAAGAGATTAACTTATGCACTGCCCTCCTAGAAGAGCTGGTTGCTAGGCAGCCCTGAGTGAAGGCCTGGCGCAAAGCTCCTTCTCTCAGGACAGAACCTTCTGTGCATCCTTGGCTGCGAGAATGAATGCTGCACTGCTTTCACTGAGAGCATTCACCTTCGTCTTTACATCTCAATTGCTTCTTTTTAATTATTTTAGCCACTCGGTGCATTCTAGTGTTTCAAGTCTATTTAATGTGAAGTATACGCATCTCATGCTTGGTGGACTCGCTTCAATGGCTTATCTTTCTTGTCTCTTCACGAGCGTCAATCCTATGTTACCCATGGTTTTGCCGCTATCTGCAGGCGTGCTTGATGACTCTGCAGCTCTTGCCACAATTTCTAATAATCTAGATTTTTTTGCATATGACTTCAACTCATGTGTGGTCAAAGATTTGTGTAATAGAAATCCGGGTCTCCTGCACTACTTCGCTCTTTATTTTTAAGATCATATCCTCTATTTTGTTTTCCTTACTGCTTTATGTATAGACAGCACAGGCACTGGGTGTTCATCCTAAAGACAGAGAGGGAGGCTTTCTCCTGCTCTAGGATATACTTTCTGCTGCTGAATTTGCTGCCAGCAAGTTTGTCACTTGGAAAACTTGGCTTTAACTCAAACTCGAATTGACATTCTTTCTTCCTTGAAAACAAGTCTCTTCTAAACTTTAAACCAAATACAAATGAACAGTGAGTATTTGTATAACCAAGGCTATGAAAACTAAGTAATAAATGCATATCTATTGAAAGGACACTATTTAAAAAAATACTTTGATCATGATACTAGCCTAGCTCCGGTGTGATCAAGGAAATCTATGCAGAATGAGCTTTCTTGGAGAAACTTAACAGTCCTTGGTAAAAAATAGCTTATTTCATCGGGAAAGACTAGCCAAAGCGTTGGGCTAAATGTCTGGTCCATGCCTACCTGGTTCTAATATAACCTCTGCCTTGGTCCCTGACTTTTTGCCTATCTCTCTGTAGTTGACATATGTGTTCATCTGTAAGTTGGTCTTTATCCATTCATGTGTGGCCGCATGCCTGGGTGCTCACAGAGGAAGGACTAGTGGAAGAAAAGTATCAGCGTGAGAATGTTTGAACAGCTCCACAGAAAAGCCATAAAAGTCACTAGAGTTTTGTGGTATTGCCTGTAATATTTAGTGTATGGCTATGTTTCTTTCGCTAAGGGAATCCATAATACACTTAAGTAGGATATAATTTTATTAATGCTCACATAACATACTAGAGGTGAGGGACCTGGTGGGAGGATACCTTGGTTCCAGAGAGCATTCAGTGACCTGGGTGCATTCTTTCTTGTTGCTCTGCCATGGGGTAAAAATGGAACTCATGTACATGGTAAGATTTGTGACACCATATGTCACCTTATGACATAATCCGAATGTCATAATCTCCAGAATGTGGAGACCAAGTTAACTGCTTTTAAGTAAATGAAATAGAAATTTTATACATGTTTTGCCATAGCAAAATTTAGTTGTAGGGTCTAGTTGTAAGTGAGGCTATGAAAAAATATAATTTCTAGCAGGCAATTACATGCCCAGCTAAAACCTTAATAATTTAAAAGAATTTAAGAATGAAGTTGGGTGAAGGTATTATTTCAGTGTAAATCAGAGAAGCAAAAGTATATTGATTAATATAAAAGAAGAATTTACAATAGAAACAAGGCACTATACATTGTGGCAAAAGGAAGATAGATAACAAAAGTTAAAACCAGCCCTCTCAAAGTCTATGTGGTTAAGTGAGACCTTGAAGAGAAATCTGGGATACAAGGCATGTTAAGGAGAGTGGCAGAAAAGTCTATAGAAAACTGTCGTTTCTGTGTGGCTACTGCCTCTGTGGGTCCAAGCCAAGAGCGCGATGGTGTCACTGAGGTGGCTGTTGGTCAGTGAGGCTAGAAGACAGGAGGAAGACCAGAAGGCAAAACAAAAGAAAGCAAAAACAAGCTTTGCCGTGCTGGGCACTTCCATGCCCATCTTTTATAAACCTATCTAGAAGATCATTCGAGATTAACTGCTGTTGTATCACTTTGCCTCCAAATGTAGGCCAACTTCTAACCCAAGACCTTAAGGAAAGTGAGTTCTGATGAATGTAACCAACTTGTCAAAACCATACCATTTTTCATAATAAATTCAAGTCAAAAATTCCCCCATGTAAACAAATCGTGTTTTATCTCTATTTTACCTCTTTATGACTCCATCTGTTCATAATGCTTTATAAAGAAAAGCCACAAAGAAGACAAATGAAGAGGAGAGAGAGAAGTGACATGGAGGAAGGGAGAGAGATTGTTATGGGATGTGTGGGTCACGGATCTCTGGTCTCCAGTTAAGTCCACTGGGACACTAATGGGAGATTAACATCTTTTCAAAAATCTCTTCAAAATATTCTAAGTAGGCAAACTGACATCACCTAAGGGACATCTCTCAATTTTTGCACTCTTCAATAGTTAATCCTTAATAATTCTTTGGCAGATAAAAGTCTGTTTTATGGAACAACTGATCTGTGTTTTTGCTGAGGTCACTATGTACTGACAAAAGAGAGAGAGTTTATTTCTTGGCCTCTTCCTCCTTGGACAGAGTCTTGATGATTTCTTCCTTCTTGGCCTGGAGCTACTCTTCACAGTGCTTGTGTGCCTCCTTGGTCTTAGATCAAAAATACAGAACGCTTCATGAATTTGCATGTCATCCTTACGCAGGGGCCAGGCTAATCTTTTCTGCATAGTTCCAATTTTAGTAGGTATGCTGCTGAATTGAGCACAAGGTTTTAATTTAAGAAAATGGAGAAGAAATGATCCTGAGATATACAGAAACTTTTCTAAAGTCGCTTATAGTATATTATAGGGATCTTATTAGCAAATGAATTGACAGTGATTTCAGTTGTCCTATATTTTCACAAACTATATAAATGCAATTATGATTGGGTACGGTAGAATTATCCTCATAATTAGAAAGGAAACATAGAAGGGAGAGAGATTAGGAACTTTAAAAAATCATTATCAGTTTCTCATCAAGGACGAACATCCTTCATTCTACTGCAGAGTTAGGATTAGCTTCAGCTCCCTCCAGTCAACTATAGTGGAACAGTTTCTAAATCAATCTTTTATCACAATTGCCATCACAGGTTCTCATCACTTTCTTCCTGTGCTGGTCAAATAATTCTTCTGGTTCTACTCTTTCCCTAATTTATCTGTCTTCATGATGTCCCAAAGATAATTTTCTAAAATAATAATAATAGCTTTTGCTTAAAACGGTGGCTTGAACTCAATTGTTAAGCTCTATTCTTCACTCAAAATCTTCTATACAAAAAAAAAAAAAACTTCTATACAGGCGTCAAGTGAGTTTAAAAAAATGTATAACCACCTCTATGGAGAGATGATAATAGCAAAAAGTTGAAAGCAAAATGTTGGTATATGGCAACCAATCAAAATATTGGTAGGTCAAAAACAAACAGGAAGAGGTAATTTGATGTGGCTGGAGGAAACAGAATTATATGAGGAGTGCAATAAATGGTACAGTATTTGTTACTGTATGACCCTACCTTCTATAATTAATTTAAAAAAGAAAAACTTACATCAAACCTTACCAAAATGACTTACATGAATACCATATATAAGTAGAAAAATTCGTAAAGCCTTCAGAGAAAAAAATATATATTTTATAAGGAATAATACTTGACAATATCAGAGGTAAAAGATACAGAAATCTTCCTGAAAGAGAGAAGTAGATACTACAAAGACTAAGGTATCCGCATGGCTCAGACTTCTCCCCATCAACACTGAAATGTAGGAAAAGATGTCTTCAGAATTCTGATAGAAATTATTTCATACCAAGGCAAACCACAATTTGAAGTATGAAATACTTTCCCATGCACTATTCTCAGAGGACCCTGGAGTACAACCAAATAAAAACAAATGAAAATACCAAGAAAAAGGAAGTGACACAACACAAGAAACAGGAGAATAAAAAAGCAAGACACAGAGGGAATCTAGCTAGTTCCAGGCAGTTCGGGTTTACACTTGTTCTGATATAATTTTAATAAAACATTGTCACTCTCAAGTATGTCCTAGTTTATATGATAAAATATAAAATCACAAAGGTATTACAAGAAAAGCTCAGCCAGTCCAGATTGGAGCAGAAAGTTAGAGGCCTTCAGGTAGGATATCTCCCAGGAGAAAAAATAAAAGAGAGAGAGAGAGAGAGAGAGAGAAACTGATGTGCTGCCCTTTCAAGAGAAGTTTTATAATTTTTTTCTTGTTGTTCAATCAGGTAGAGAGCCTATTGAGACAAAAAAAAAAAAAAAAAAAGAAAAGCTTTCAAAAAAGAAAGGACATGTAATCGGAGTACAGTGGTTCAGCTATAGAGGATATGTACAGTCATGTGATATAATCACAAGTGACTATTAATTCTAAGAAATTATAATTTAGTTAGAGTGGAAGTATTGCTGGAGGAGGCATATATGTAAGAGAGCTTCCTCTTCATATACCTTTTTTAGGAAGCTATGAAAATCGATACTGAAAAATATAGATCAGCACCATTAATACGTTATCCAGAATGATTGAGTTAAATATTGAAAGAAACACGAAAGAGCAGAAGTGATTGACCTCGAGAAGCAGGACTCAGTGATGGCAAAGAGTAGAGCAATGGGACATTAATTTTCATTATTCTCATTTCAGACGGTGGACAGAGGATAATTTGTTTAAAAAATAGTAAATTAAGAAACTTGATTTTTTTCTTATTGACTAAGAAATAATGTTCAATCTCCTGACATATAACCCAAAGTCCTTAGGAATCTAACTCTGGTTTTGATCCAACCACTCCCACTCTTCTGCTTTCTATCACACTACACACATGTGTGGGCACGCACACACACACTGACACACACACACGCTTTTTAAAAATATTTCTAATAACTTTTACTTTCTTTCATGTCTTCTAGATGCTTTTATGGGCCCATTCTTTAATTAAGCTATCTCATTTACTCAGAATGCTTTACCACATATTTATTAGATACTCCTTAAGAATAAATTCAAATGTCATTGCCTCTTTGGGCTTTTTCTTAGTCTTGCAGGCAATTAGTCTCATACTAATGCCACAAGCATTATTTGTAGTTTATTTTATCTTGTTTTCACAACGTCTCATGATTGCTATATATGTGCAAATATGTATTCCATGCCCTTCCATGCTGCTCCTCATCATGCTGTGACATACTGAGAGAGTGTGTTAGAATCCTTTTGCTGCTGTAATAAATCAACACAAACTTGGTAGTCTAAACAACCTAAATTTATTCACTTAAAATCTGGAGTCCAAAACCATTCTTACTGGGCTAAAGTCAAGGTGTTGACGGGGATGGTACTTTCTGAAGATTTTGAAGAAGAATCCATTCTCTGCCTTGTTTGGCTTCTAGAAACCATTACATTCTTTGGTTAGTAGGTTAGTGGCTTCTTCCTCCATCCATCTTTCAAACCTAATAGTGTAGCATCTTCCAATTCCTCTCTCTCTGTCTTCTCTGTCTCTCTCTCTGTCTCTCTCTCTCTCTCTCTCACACACACACACACACACACACACACACACACACAAGACCTCTGCTTCCATACTCACATCCCCTCTTTCTTTCACTCCCTCACTCACTGCCTCCCTCTATTAGGCCCTCCCCTATAACTCAGGATAATCTCCCTTCTTCAAGATCCTTAAGTCAATCACATCTGCAAAGTCCATTTGCCATGTTTTACCACAGCCCTTGTATATTCAATTCTGTTTTTCTTTTCAGTTATTGTTCTCTTTACTTTTCAGTCTTGGAGATTTGTACTGATATATCTTCTAGCTCAGATGTTTTTCCCTCAGCCATGTCCAGTGTTCTAATAAGCTCATCAAAGGTCTTCTTCACTTCTACTATAGAGTTTTTGTTTTGTTTTGTTTTGTTTCTTTTATCTATCTCTAGTGTATCTTTTTGGTTCCTTTTTAGATTTCCATCTCTTTTCTAACATTGTTCACCTGTTCTTTACTTTATCCATTAGAGCTTTAGCATATTAATCATAGTTATTTTAAATTCCTACTCTGATAATTCCAGTACCCCTGTCATATCTGATGCTGATGCTAGCTTTGTCTCTTCAAATAGTGGTTTTGCCTTTCGACAGGTCTTGTAATTCTCTCTTGATACCTGGATTTGATGGACTGGATGAAATAGGCCTTTATTAATGTAGTGTGAGGTATTAAGGGAGGAGAAGCACTCCACAGATCTAGGACTGGGTTTCAGTGTTTCAGTGAGCCTATGTCTCTGGATTACGAACTTCACAAGTTTTTCTCAGGTTTTTTTCTCCCTGCTTAAGTGGGAAAGAATGGCTATAGTATTTCTCCTCCCTTAGAACAGTTAGGCTCTGGTAATACCCCAGAATGTTAGACTCTGATTAAATGGTTTCTCCTGAAGGCAGGTTTTGTTAAGAAGAATGATATGCTCTGCTATATTTCAAAATCTTCCTGTCTTCTCCCCCTCTCAGAAGTGTGAAGAATTTTTCTCTGATGTTTACTGTGAGGACTGGATCAAGCTCCTGGAGGTAAATCTCACACATTAAGGAGATCATCCTATAACTAGGACTTCATGAAGTCTTTAATTCTCAGACATGTCCACATTGACTGTGTGGAAGATTTTAACTCCTATCATCTTCAAAACTTAGTTCCATCTCAGAGGATTCTATGGAATGATATGAGCTAAAACATCAAGATTGGACATACAATTCCAAATCCCACTTGGATAAACACCTCAACAGCGTGACTATAAAAGAAGACTTCTAGATGAGATAGTTGAAAACTAACTGAGAAAAGAGAAATAAGCTGCTGGGTTGGGGAGGAAGGTTCTAACCCACAAAGGAAAATCTGCAATTTAAAAATTCTTGACCTGAGCTCTCTATATAGGGCTCAGGAGATTTTATAATTGCTTTTAAATCTTGAGCTAAATATGGTAAATATTAACATTTTCCAAAGGGGCAGTATCCTTAATATCCACTAGATATACAAATGGGCCTGAACTGCAAACAAACAATAAGCTAACAAAATTCCCCAAAAAACGTTTTAAGAAAAAGAGAGAGAAAGAGGGAGGGAGGGAGAGAGACAGAGAGACAGAGAGAGAGAGAGAGAGAGAGAGAAAGCTATATAAAGACAAAATCTTTTTTTTAAAAGATTTTATTTATTTATTCATGAGAGACACAGAGAGAGAGGCAGAGACATAGGCAGAGGGAAAAGCAGGCTCCCCATGGGGCACTTGATCCCAGAACTCCAGGATCACACCCCAAGCTGAAGGCAGATGCTCAACCACTGAGTCACCCAGCCAACCCCAACACAAAATCTAAGATGAAGTTTCTTTCCCCCTTATGCTTGTACATTTTATAATCACTTACATAAATCTGTGGAATTGTGTGAGGTAGGAAGGATAATGGTGTCATTTTTACAAATACTTAGCACTTTGACTACAATGGGACTCCCTGAGTCTCAAAAGTATATCTCCTGAACATAGCAAGCTCATTGTAGTAAGTTTATTGCTAGATTTCAAATTTTGTTTTTTGTTGTCATTGATATGATTATTACTATTCTGGTATAGCACACAAACTTGAGTTGTTATTCGTGGAAATTTTAAGATCTAAGTTTATTATGCTATTTTTCATAGAAATATGCAAAAATAAAATATAATTGCTACTGATTCAAAGTTATTCCTATGCAAAAATTCGTGTTTATTGAAAATTATAATGCAAATTTAAGTTATGCAGCTCTGCATTGTGCTTCTTTAGTAACTGGGTGCTTTTTTTGTTGTTTTTTGCTATAAATGTCTACATAAATTAGAATAATTTCTCTATATTTTATCCATAAATGCCTCCATAAAGTGTGACTAATGTTTTTAATGTGATATTATAATGTTAGTACAAAAAAAGAATCCAAGCAAATCCTTGTGAAAGTAAGGAAAATAACTGCCAGAGCTTTAGTGGCAGCCTCTTTCTCGTATTGTCTGAATAACACTTCTGATTCCCCGGCAATGCATTTCCGAGTTATCTGAAGTTACTTCTGTCTGTTCAGAGTACTTAACATTTTTTTGTACTAGACTTTGTCTTCTAATCCTTTTATTGAATCTTTTGTGTCCTTTCCTCATCCTCTCCTTGAATTCTCACAATGGTTTCAAACTCTTGACAGAAGAAGTCTAAAGTTGTTTATAGGCTTTTATCTTCACTGAAATTACAAAGCAGCTCTAAGCCCAGAGATGCAGCACAGAGACAACTGTCCAAGGAGCATAACTGCCACAGAATTGTTGAACTCCTAAAGGAACTGCCTTGAATGAACAAGTAAATGCACAAATCAGAAATTAGTGCACAGAATTAGTAATACCTAATCTAGCATCTTCAGAAAGTGGCTGTTCGATTAATCTATTTATAAGAGTTTGGAGCCCACAGTTCTTGACCTGGTGCGGTGTGTGTGCCAAGTTTGGGGAAACCCAGCTTTATCTCTGCAGAAAGACAGCAAGCACAATGTACATGAAGCTGAGGAGTTAAGTCACAAATCCAAGGGGGGACTCAAAGTGGCCATGTTGCCACTTGCATATTGGCACGTTCAAACACAGGCTGGGCTTTCCTGGTGCTAACAGAATAAATTACCATTTCTGACTTCTATTCAGACAGGTGAAATAAATACTTCAATTTGGGTTCAGATATAGAATAAGCATGACTTGCGTCAACACGCAAACCAAACTGAACTTTTCTTTCTCCATGAGCCTCCAAAGTTTTCTTTTGGAATCCCTAATTCGGGTGGTGATGTTCTTAGGCCATTTGGATCAGAAAATGAGAATTACCTTCTGCTTCCCTTTCTCCCCACGACCTCATTTCCAACAAATTACCAAATATCATTTCTTTATTTGTCTAACATGTCACATACCCATGCTCTTTGGGCCCCTTCACTGGTGTTACCTTAATCCACAATCTTACATCTCACAAGGACTCTGTTTTTTAAGCTTTTTAATCTGCTTTTTCCATATTCTCAGGCTTAAAATTTCCTACTATATATTATACCTTACAGTCTAATAGATTGAATTAAGGTACATACCTAATTAATAGTATTCACTCCAGTAAAAGCACTTGATCTAGCCACCTATCCATTTTTTTCAGTCACTGAAAACAAATAACAAAAAATGAATAAACAAAAATCTGTAGCTCATCTATGTGCTACACACTTTTTGGATTCTGGGGATTAAAAAAGTAAAAAACAGCCTTGTGTGCCTTCAAAATATCTACATTTTAATAGCTTTCCATTGTGAATGGCATCAATCCTTATCACAGCCTCAAAGAGTCTTCATGATCTGCTTCTTTCTCTCTCCTTGAGGATAATCTTTAGATTCATTGCAAGAATGATTTAATTATTCTTGCAGAGATTCACATTGTAATTTTGCTCATTTGTTTTCAAATAAATCTTTCTTTCTATTCAAAATTCCTTTCCTCTTGGGCGCCTGGGTGGCTCAGTGGTTGAGCGTCTGCCTTCGGCCCAGGGCCTGATCCCAGGGTCCTGGGATCGAGTCCCACGTCAGGCTCCCTGCATGGAGCCTGCTTCTCCCTCTGCCTGTGTCTCTGCCTCTCTCTCTCTCTCTCTCTCTCTCTGTGTGTGTGTCTCATGAATAAATAAATAGAATCTTCAAAAAAATGCCCTTCTTCTGTTCTTGATCGTTATTTCTTCATAACGCTCACTTACTTTGTAAAGAGTAACTCCCTCATCTTTCCCAATACAGACTTCTGACCTCATCTTTCCCTAACTCAGACTTCCTCTATACAATCTATTCTCTTAGACATATTTTTAATTGTATTTGGCAAATTATTGTTATTCGTTCTTTCTTACATCTACCCTCCCTAATAGATGGTGAGAAATTAGTTTTTTTAGGGGAAATTCTGTTTTATATTTCACTTCCTGGCATTTACCAAAGTGCCTAGGTTATTGTACATAGTTAAAATACATGAATGAATTTAATTTTTAAGCTGAGATATTGTTCCATTTTCCTATTCCAATCCTTTTAATAGTGCTCAGCTTACCAAATACTTATGAAGAGTGTCTGATATGCTCAAAAGTATATTAATTTGTTCATTGTAGCAAAGGCAGATAGAAGTACAGATGGTCCTTTCCTCCTAGTGCTTTCTCTTATGGTCAGATAGGGCATGCTGAAAATTCTAATGAATTAAGATTTCACAGAATTTTAAACTTGGAAACATTCTACTCTATGGGAAAGTTTTCATTAGAAAAAACAAACAATATCCTATAATTTTAAAATATATTTTATATATTATTTTTAGAATATGCCATCATGGCAAGAAATTACAAAACTTAATTAACAAGATCAATATTTAAATATCAATATCATATCTACTAAAATTGAAGGAGGTAGTCACAGAATTGTTGGAAGTTCTGTTCATTCAAAACCTATGCACACATAACAATCATGGCAGCAAAATTACTTTTTCTCAACTTTGTAAAGTTTTGGGGTTACATGCCTTGATTTTCAGTCTCCCGGTTTCCCAGGCCAGCATGATATGTGCTGAACCTTCAGAGTATCTAGATCAACTCTCAGTTCTTCCTACACAGCCACTATCTCTTCTTTGTATCATTTCTGGGCCTGCCCCCTCCTCCTGCAAACCAGTGGTTCTGTCTCTTTTTGCTTCCAATATTCAGGAACCACATACCATGTAGATGACTATGTCAATCTTATTTCCTTTCCATAAAGGACATACATGAGGCTTTTTAGCCTCTCTGACATCCCCAGAAGAATGGAAACTATTCTTACAAGGTTCACACTCTTGTTTTTATGCTCCATTGGCTCTCCAAAGACATATATACCCACTCTGTTATCCAACTTCATAGCACTCTATATTTCTTTCCTGTATTATTGGACTGGTAACATTTATTTCTTTCAAAGATTACATGGATTTCCTCCAGGGCCCTATTGCGTATGCCTGAAAAAGGATGATTGCTATTTGGAGGCAATATTATTGCTAACCAGAGAGTTAAAGATCTCTCCTTTTTTAATCTCCAAATTTATTCCACATTTTGTGACAGACAAATTAGACTTTAGCCCCAATGGCAGAGCTCCTCTTGGGAATAGTGTAGTGTCTAGCAGATTTTAAATGTCAGTGGAAAGTTCACCAGAATAGTCTCCGACATGTTTCTTCAAGCTCTGAATTTGGACAGAAGGTAAAGTCAATGTCAAATGTCTTTTTTTTCACAGACTTCATTCAAAACTGGGGCAGGAATGTATAATAAGGAAAGAAATAGAGGAGACTGGCGGGCAAGGGATGCTTAAAGCATTTTTGCTTGAGCACTTGGTAGTATGAATCCTTGGCTTTTCACCCTAAGGACCCCTCACTTGCACATTAATAATAGATTAAGTAGTGCTGGATTTTAGGACAAATTTTTTATTCAGCTCACTGAAAATGGGGCTGTAAGCCAAGTGAAATTAAAAGATGCCTTTTCTAAATTTAAGAATTTTCTGTATTTCCAAGGAAGTAAAATAGCCTGAACGTAGAGATATTACAGACTAATGTTCTTAACGTCTTTGAATAAACAAAAGTTTCCCTAAGAAACACCATTAAAATATCTGTCATCAGCAAGTTAGGCCTGAAGAAAAGGTAGTGGGAAGAAGGGTTGATTCCTGTCTTTCAAATAATTTATATAGATGTTAGCCTAAAAAGGAAAATAAAGCAAAAATTATACTTTCTTTAACCTGCAATTAATTTAAAAAAAATTGCTAAGTATCTATTTCATAGTCAGACTGAAGATGTTGGGTAAAAAATACTGCTTCAAGGCACACATAACCATCAAAATAGTGATCATAGAAATATGTACCTTGCTGGATCTCTCCCTGCCTAGTCAGTTAATTGTAACTAATATGGCTATGTATTTTAGTTTAGCCGTAACAGTTTCAGTTTATCACAGTTATCCTGGAACAATAGATCCTCTTTTTCTTTCAAAAATGTCATAGTTTGGGGACACCTGGGTGGCTCAGTCAGGTAAGCATCAGACTCTTGATTTTGGTTCAGGTTTGGTCTCAAGGTAGTGAGACTGAACCTCATTTCAGCTCCATACTCAATACAGAGTCTGCTTGAGATTCCCTCTCTGCCTGCCCCCTGGCTTACACAAATGCTCTCCCTTTCCCTATCCCCTCCTCAATAAAATAAATAAATAAATATATTTTTTTTAAAAAGTGTCAGGGTGCCTGGGTGGCTCAGTCACTTAAGCATCTGCCATTGACTCAGGTCATGATTTCACGGTCCTAAGTTGGGATGGAGTCCTAAGTTGGGCTCCCTGCTCAGCAGGGAGTCGGCTTCTTCCTCCCCTTCTACTCCTCCCTCAGCAGTGCTCTCTCTCAAATAAATAAATAAATAAATAAATAAATAAATAAATAAATATATTTTTAAGTATCACAATTTGGACAATAATGCCATGATCCCTCTAGTTATGATGAATACGCAGACTTATTTACTATTTTCAAACACAGGGTATCATCCAACATCCCATGATTTGCATTGGCATGTCAATGTTAAAATTTTATGGGAATGTGAAGGACAACTCTGAGATTAAAGCAAATGCATATCAGAGCTTTCTAATATATAATTATTATAATATCTAGAACTTTCTGTATTTTTAATAAACTAGACATCACCCAGTCATTAATTATTCAACAAACATTTTATTATATTTTGCATAAAGAGATTAGGTGGTGAGTCCTGAAGGCACAAAGATTTAGGCACAGAACCTCCTCTGGAGCATCTATTTCTGGTGAAGGAGACTGATAAAAAAAATAAGCAATTACCTACAGCATCAATGTTGTGATTAAAGTTTGCACACATTGCTTGCGATTGGAATATACAGAAGAGGAACCTATTCTAACATGAGTAGTTAAGAACTATAAGAACGGCTTCCCAAGGGAAACAACTGAGAGGAAAAGATAAGAATAGGTAGGCTCATAAAGAGGAAGGGAGCCAGAAAAGACATTCCAGGCAAATGGATTAGCCAATAAAAAGGTATAGAGATGAGTAAGAACTACAATAAGAGCTTATTTTGAGTAATTAGAAATAGAACCGAAGAGGTAGACAGAGTGCTCATCCTGAACCCTGGATTAATTAGGGTCCTTTTAAAAAAATAATTAAGGTCTTTTGATTATAGACAATAGACAAGACTCTCTTACTTATGTCAAAGCAACAACAAGGAAGAAAGCTAATTGGAACCATCTGCTACATCCTTAGAATCAAAGTACAAGCTGAAGACCTAATCCTTAGAAAAATATTTAAGATATGATGAAAGGATTTAACCAGAAGTAAGAGGTGACCAGAACTGAAGAATAGTCTGGGAGTCTGAATGCAATACTTCAAACTTTTTCCACTCATTTATCTCAAAACTTAAATGCCCAGACGGTAGAGAGTGGTTTGACAAGTCTGAGTCTCATGTTCAACCTAGTTCCTGCCCCTAGGATGTTGCATGCATTGTGGGAGAAACAATCACAAAAGAACAGCTGAGGTACTGGTAACTGGATAAGTGGGGATCGATATCATTCTGGTGTAAATACCAGATTCTCTCCTTTGGGGATACAACATAACATTTGATTTAATATCTCATGGGATTTGCATTCCAACAAGACAGATTGCTTTACAAATCAGAGGAAAAATGGAAACACTGTTATCCAATACGGGAAGACTAATGTTGATCCTATGAAAACAGCAGATTCCTCCTTTATGGATTCACTACAAAGTTTGGATTTCTATCCCATAGGATTTGGGACATAAAGGGGACACATAGAACCTTTGCACTTTAGAAAAATCTCTGTGATAACATGGTAGAAATGGATTGTAAACTGTCAAGACTCAAGTAAGGACAAACCAAGAAAGATGGAACTGAAATTTCCTTAAAATAGGAATATATGACAAATGTATTCTCATAGATGACATCCCATTTCCTCATACATAGAAGTTATCTTTAAGGTACAAATTTCTTGGGATAAAATATATAAAGATGGATGGATGGATAGATAGATGATAGATAGATAGATAGATAGATAGATAGATAGATAGATATAAACATACAGGTCATATACATATATATATCACCGATATATTGCACACACACACACACACACACACACTCCATTTCATTATTATGAGCCTTAGTAATCTGACATCATTAACAACTTCTCAAGTTTCACGTTTTGATTGATAAAAATGGAGGACAGAGCTGATACAACAGGCAATTCAATAAAATAGTACCAAAAAGTGATTTTAAATAATATAATTTAGATATCTGTTGATCACATTAGAAATGCATTTAAAGGAAAAGTGAACTGAGAAGCAAAAGGATGTGAAATATAATCAAGACACCAAAATTTAAAATCATTGGTTTATAATAGTCAGTTACACACTCTATACTGCCTCATTATTAATAGAAAAACTGGGGCACCTGGGTAGCTCAGTGGTAGACCACCTGTCTTAGGCTCAGGATGTAATCCTGGGGTCCTGGAATCAAGTCCCACATCAGGTTCCCCGCGGGGAGCCTGCTTTTCCCTCTGCCTGTGTCTCTGCCTCTCTCTCTCTCTGTCTCTCTCTCTCTGTCTCTCATGAATAAATAAATAAAACCTTAAAAAAAGGAAAAATTAAAAATTGCAAACTGTCCATATTTTTAAAAAAGAGAACTCCCATTTTGATAGGTAGTTTGTAAAAAAGAAAAATTTTACTGCCTCCTAAAAGGCAAATAAGTTCAAATTCTTACAAAATACAAACGGATAGTCCTACAGAGTTGGATAAAACATTCTTTCTGGTTGTTCAATCTAATTGTATATGCATTTAAAATGAATTTTAACACCTATTCCCTATATTTCTCCTTTGTTCGTGACACTGCTTTAAACATATACTCATAACTTTTATCTCTTTCTGCCATCTTAAGGTAAGGGTAATTAGGATTACAGTCTATAATAGAGTAAAAGCAAAGATCTCTGAAATTTAGTATTAATTAATGTAGGAAACTTATTTCAACAGCCAAATGACTTGTAATTGAATAATCTTATTTATAAACTTCCTGAAGTCACTAATGGGTTTTGTGGCTGTTTCATCATTTCTTGCACTTTCCCTCTCTCTTTATATAGTGGCCTCTCAAACTTTCCTGCCTATAAAACCAATGTGCTCAATGTCAATTAACAAGTTATGGTTGAATAATTCGTAAAATTGTTTTTGAATAAGTGAATAGAAAGGAGGAGGAGGGGCAGCCCCGGTGGCTCAGCGGTTAAGCGAGGCCTTCAGCCCAGGGCGTGACCCTGGAGACCTGGAATCAAGTCCCACATCGGGCTCCCTGCACTGGAGCCTGCTTCTCCCTCTGCTTGTCTCTCTCTCTCTGTCATGAATAAATAAGTAAAATATTTTTAAAAATAAAATAAAATAGAAGAGAATAAATATTTAAAAAAGAAAGGAGGAGGAAAGGATGTGTAAGAGAACATGTCTCAAGAGTGAAAAGCATCCCCTTTGTTTGTGTAACAGGTAACATACTTGTGTGTAAAAATATGCCATGTTCAGGAATTGTTCCATCGAGATGCTGTTTTTTCACTCTAGACTCCAAATCTTGACTACAATAGTCATGTGGAATCCATTTAGTTTATACACTAATCTAAAAAAAAAAAAAATCCATGGATCTATAAAACTGAAATAAAAATTGAGAATCCTCACTTATAAAACAAAAACAAGATCTATATTGCCAAGCAGTTATTAAATGCATAATTGTCTGGAGTTAACTACAAGAATGCTTATGCAGGTGCTGCTATGGGAGTGGTGTCTGTTTTGGATTGCTACAGCTTCTTCTCCTCCTCTTGTCTCTTTTTTGTCACAGGTGGTAACTGATCCAGACTTCTCTAATGTTCATCCTCTAGCCCCTCCTACATATAGATAGTAAAGGTTTTTCATCTTTAATCTGCAATTTCTCAAGGTTTGTTTATAAACCTTCTCTTTATTGCTAAAGGACATTTTCTTTCTTTACAACAAAGAATGTCTGTTTGTACAATGTCTGTTGTTGCTTACTTTTGATATAATGTTATAAACACAGTTTTACTCTTCCTGGTTACGGGCAGGATAATCCCTACCTCACTTCCTGGAATTAGATCTACTCATGTTGGGTGATGATTGTATAAGCTTCTTTTAATAATAGGTAAATCAATAGGTATTTAATAATATTTTTAAAAAGCCTTCTTGGGGGTTGGGAAGCCGGATTTTCAGAAAAAGGTAGATAGGGAATAGTATTGTCAGTTTGAGATTGAGTTAAATTGCACTGCATAAGAAAGGAAAGATTTTAGTGGTGGACAATTTGGTGGAAAGTGGAAAGAGAATGGCTCTGCTCTTAGAAACCTTTGATACAATATTTAGAAAGAAGCCTGATTTCGAGTGTGTGTGTGTGTGTGTGTGCGTGCACACATGCGTGTTTAGGAATTAAATCTTAGGTGCTGCTAAGTGCAAACTACCTAAGTTTTCTCTATGATACACTTTGGTAGAAACCATGCAGCTCACAAATTGGCTTGGACAGAAATTTGCTTTAGGGGATAATCCAAGAACATCGTGGTTGAGCTTCAGAGTTAGAATGGAGCAAAAATCGCAGCTGCCTTTAAGTGACAGGCATACTTGGACTACTTAAGGTCACAACTAAAATCCACAAATGAAGATGCAGCATTTAGCAGCCTTTTGCTTTAGATCACTATAACTGATGAGGATGCATCTCTTAGAATGACTGCTAAATCTCAGCTGAGAGTTTGAACAGTGGTGCATTATATTTGGTTTCAATGTCATAAAAAAGAGGAGGAAGAAATGGAATTGGCACATTCCTGCTTTGGAGGCCAGGGAAGTGCACTGTTTAAGCACAATATGTTTGCAGAACATTTTGTGACTTAACTTGATAGTATCCACAAAGCTCCTTCAAGTCACAGGCTGTAAACGGATCTTCAACTCTGTTTTGAAAGACTCATTGTTTCTGAAGACTTTTGAGTATTCTCCTCAAAGGCAGTGATGCCTTGGTTGATTCTAGGACCTGTGCTTTCTTTATCTGCTAAAACAGAATTGTGTGGTTAGCCTTTAAGATTGCGGGACCAATGATTGAAACTATGTGCTATATCAAAAATGTAAAAAAGACATGTGCCAGAGATTAGAAAGACTAAGTTCTAAGAACTCGCCACTGCATGAGAAAGGTGTTGGGTCTCAGAGGGAGAAGCAATGACATCTGATACATTTTTTAGAGGTCACCATTAGGATTATCTATGCTCTCAAATTCACAAATGTGTCTGTCACTGTGGCTGACAGCACTTGAATGTGTTTCTGGTAATGAGGACCGTTATAGGCACTTGTATGTCAAGTTTCTTACCAGATATCAGCATCGAGGAGAAAAGACTTGCACATATATGTTAAGTCCTGAGAGGTTTTTTACAGGGAGAAATGTGATAGGCAAAGTGGGGCAGGATGTGGAAAATCAGGGCAGGCTGCCCAAGCTTCTCTGACACTGATGCATAGCAAAGTCTTTCTGAAGAAACCTAGATTTTCCCACGACAAAACTGAGCCCTCACATTCTTAGTGTTAGCAGAGCTATTTTGGAGGTTCAAAAGTAGAAGACAACGTTGGCTACTCTCAGACAGCAAAACTTAGTGGAAAAATTTGAACTGGATGTATCATTTCATATGAGAGGGCAAGTGAGGCTGTTTTCCACCTAGGTAAGATCCTATCAACTCAGGGCAGTCAGCTTCCCCACTTCTAATGAGAAGGCTGGCAACTTGGGGTCATGCAAAGCTAAGGATCATGGATTCACTTTTGGTGTGAATAACTTTACCCCAAATAATGTCTGGAAGCTACACCTACCAATAAGCCTATAAAAGGCTTCAGGGGCATCCGAGATTCAGAAAAAAAAAATATATGTGAAACAGATATCCAACACTCAGTTTGTTTTTCCCAATACAGAGATGAGCATTTCGCAATATATTTCAGATGAGATTGTGAGGGGATCTTTATCCTGATACCCCGGGGAGGAGATAACTAAGAGTTGAAGCATGTATGTTGAATCGCCTTGGCTTCGTGAGTTGTTGGGGAGGGAGCACGGAGGAGGGCAGCAGGTGAGTTCTTTTTCACCTTTCCAGAGGTCAGAGACGCAATACACTCTAGCACCAATGTTGTGTCTCTCTTTTTGAGTCAGGGACATAGGGGTGAACCCTAGTTCTTATTTGAGGGACCTGTGGAAGAAAACAAGACTGTGAATTTCTCCAGTACGCTGAGGTATCTTTACATTCTAATGCTGTTGACTCTAGCCATCAAGAATTATTCTTTAAGTTCCAGGGAAAACTCTGAAGCCTTCACTGATACAGAAGAGCACCCCCACCCTGCTATGAAGGGGTAGAGAAAGCATCCCAGAGAGAAGAGCAAGGAATTTAAGCAGTATTTATAAGTGAAATGAGTTAAGTAATGTGCCTTCCAAAGGGGTAGCTGAATGATGAGTTATGCCCAAGTTCACAAAATAAGGAGTTAGGGAAGACGGCCAGGAGGCGGGAAGTGTGGACAGGGGCAAATGTAATTGTTGTTTTAAGTCTTCTCATTAGCACCATCTTAAGAGAAACTTTGGTAGATTTTGCAAAAGGTAAAAATATTTACTCACTGAAAGTCCAAACAATTGACTAAAACCCCCATTTTTTAAAAAAACCAGCATATAGAGACTCTACCAACCCTCTAGGAGTGGACACTGGGGTGCAAGCCCAGAACTCTCCTTCAGAACATCTCCTCTCCCCAGACACTGGTAGTGTTAATGGCTGGCAGCTCACAGCCAAGTACCTCCTCAGTGTGTGGTTGCCCTTGGCTGAAGAAATCTTTATCCAAAGTCACCCCCTATCATGTGGCAGCCATATCCAAGACTGGTCCATGTGAGAGGTATAAAGGCTTAGCTGCTTTACACCAATTCAGGAAGGACTGTGCTAAGTCCAGAGCTCCCTCTGAAACAGACTGAAGCCTTTGTGACTGCATCTGAGTTCACCTTCTACCTCTTGCTACTCCTGCCTTTTTTGCCCCTTGCAAATGTTGATCCTACATGCATTCTGCAGTAAACTTCCTACACAAAAATCTAGTTTTTGAACTCTTCTTCCTGGGAAACCTGAACTGTAACATGTATCTTGGGAAAAAGCTGGACCTGCAGGGCCTATGTGTCTGCTAATGAATATAATTTGAAGATTTGAAGTAAGATCTAAATTTTTCCAACAAGATAGGAAAGAGATATTAGAGGCTGTATTGAAAAGAGGAAGACCTTTTCTTAAACAATAAGAAGAAAGACTTAATATTTATTTATTTAGAGACAGAGAGAAAGAGAGAGAGAGACTGCATGTGTGCAAGTGGAGCTCCATCTCACAACCCATGAGGTCATGACCTGAGCCAAAATCAAAGGTCAGAAAAAAAAAAAAAAAAAAAAAAAAAAAATCAAAATCAAGGATCAATCACTTAGCCAACTAAGCTACCCAGGCTTTCCAGTAAGAAGAAAATCTTAAAAGAAATATGTAATTTAAATTTTGAAGGAGACCTCTCCTTAGTCTTTCTTAGGTTATTTTTGCTTAAAGCACTATTGCTAATTTGATCCCTTGCTGAATAGATTCTATCTGGTAGAAATCTAAATATCAGAGACCCGTTTCAAGGCAATCATACAGACGAAAGAGAAGCTCTCCATGGGGGCAAAGCCAAATCCTGATGGCACAGAAAAAACTCTCCATTCCTCTCTATGCTGAGCATCTGTCTACAGTATGTAAGAGATAGGCTCTGGTGACCTTCATAAGTAGAAGGAATATTGATGTGTGCTTCATTTGGAAAACATGATTTCTCAATTTAGATATGAACTGAAAATTAATCCTGTCTTCTTTTCTCTTTTCAAACTTGACCACTGAGAAAAATCATTAAAATGTAGATATTTCTTTGGAAATGCCATAGAACAGAGAACACAGAACAGCAACTACTTTTTTTTTTTAAATTTTTTTTTTATTTATTTATGATAGTCACAGAGAGAGAGAGAGAGAGAGAGAGAGAGAGAGGCAGAGACACAGGCAGAGGGAGAAGCAGGCTCCATGCACTGGGAGCCTGACGTGGGATTCGATCCCGGGTCTCCAGGATCGCGCCCTGGGCCAAAGGCAGGCGCCAAACCGCTGCGCCACCCAGGGATCCCGAACAGCTACTACTTTTGCAGGAATCAGAAGTAGCTGTTTCCAAATATGTCATGCCTGTTGACTATCCACTTCCAAATCAATTTAATAATTCCTTTTGTACCTCTTGGACTGAAGCCTACAAACCACATCTCTAAGACTTTTGTCTTCAACTTTCAGCAATGCACAATTAATAGGGGTTTGGAAGCACAGAAGGAAAGGAAAAGCCAGTTATTTTCTGTGTTTGGTGGTATCTTCCTTCATCATAGCCCTTCCAGCACTTTCTAATGTCTTCATAATCAATGCCCCGAGATAAACCCCTTTCTGTTTGAAATATGTAGACTGGTTTCTCCTTTTTTTTTTTTTTAACTGGATACTGAGTCTTCAGAGAGGATAGAACAATTATTTATGATGTTAATTATCTTTCCAGAAGACATTTTGCTTTACTAATAGATCTTGACTTTTCATGACATTATTTGAAGTTTCCAATTTACTGACCTTAAATAAGCCAGTTAACTTTTCTGAGCTCTTGCTTCCTTATGTGGAAAAGCACAGGGCTTGAAGTTCATAAGCTTTAAGGTAGTTTTTAACTTTAAATTTCATGAACCTAAACAAAGAGCTATTAGATTCTCATTAATCCTTAATATTTTTCCGTGTTTAAAGAGAGACTCAAGGACCAATGATGGAAAGGTCAGAGTGATGAACTTACAGCACTATTATTTGGGAGATGCTTGGTACTGTTAGCATGTGTACCAGCAAACAATATATCATGCCAAGAGCCATAGGGAGTCCAGAAATGCACTATGTTTTAAGGGTAACATAAAGTAGTTTACAAGTTCAATCATAAGAAATCACACACTTGTTTGTCACACAAAATAAAATGTAAGCTGTGCATTTTTTCCTGAAAATCTAAAGCTAATAGAATATGGTACTGACACTTATTCTAAGGCATTCTGAAGAGGCGGCTAATCTTATAATGATTCATTTGTCAGAGTCTGTAATTGATGTAACTGATAATCAAGGTATGCATATATGTCTTTTCATAGAAAAGAACCTGTTATGTGAATGTTAAGAACTTGGATATTAATATCTCAAAAATCACTTGTGCTGTAATTTAAAGACATGACAAAGTGTGGCTTAAATCTGCAATTTGTTTCACATAGGTGTGTTTTAGAGTCATAGAAATTGTTGTGATCATGCTCGAGTCATACATCTGGTAAGAAATATGTTTCAGCATCATAAATAATAAGGCTTCACCCTCATCAGCTATCTTTTGTCCAAACTGTAATCATGCAAAATTACTGGCAGTAAGAGCTTTTGTTACTAGCATTCGCAGAGTAATTTATAATGTTGGAAAGGCCTTTGCCATCTTCCTAATTGACGCTCTAAGTCAGGATTGCATTTGGATCTATCATTGTCACTTGCTTGTCACCCAGAGTCAAACATAAGCTGTGCATTTTAAATACTCTTGCTACATATGCTGTTTCTTGTGTTTCAGCAAAGCAATAAGCACATGTTAGGATTCATTGCATGTCATGACAATGGTTTAAAGCCTTCAAATTTGTGTTCAGAATGTGAGTGAATTATCTTGGAACTAAGCAAAACATTCTTACATAGAGGGAGAGTTGTTACCTTAAAATAAATTGATCTTTGGTTTATTTTGGAAGCTAGCCATTAATCCATGCTAATTCTTTTTAAACTACATGGTATGAAATTTGAAATTAAGAACGTTTATAAATGCAAGGTTTATAATAGCCTTTCTTCAAATATTATGCACTATTAAACAACTTCTACCAAATAGAGATAAGATGGGATGATTCTAAAATAATGTGCACATTTCAATTGTCATATATAATGATGCATCTTAAATAATGCAAATTACATCAGAATGTGAGCACACACATAAAGCACATGCTAAGCATGGAATTGTACTATTTAAATATATCACAAACTTCCATGTTTATCTTCCTATGAATTATAGGTTCTAAAAAAATGATTTTAGTTAAACTATAATGAAGTATTCTATTATCTCACATACCTTACAGGCAAAATAAGGAAACATTTATATCTCAGCATACTGATTATCTATTATTGCCCAGCAAATTACCTCAGAATTTAATAGCTTAAACCAACAGTTTTTGTGGAGTAGGAATCCAGGCCCAGTTTACTTGAATCTTTTATTACAGGGCTTCAAAGTGTTCCTGAACTGTCGTCAGTCTTGAGTTTTGACTGGGAAATATCGTCCTCAAAGTTCATAAAGTTTTTGGCAGGACACAGTTCCTCACAAACTATTGGACCTCGGGCCTCAGTTCTTTGCCACATGAAGTTCTCCAAAGCACAGCTCTTCACTTCAAAGCATTCAAACCAAGGCGGCAATGAAGAGATTCAGCTGGCAAGATGGAAATCACAATCCTTTGTAGTCTACTTATGGAAATGACATCTTCTTGGTGTTGTATTCTATTGGTTAGAAGCCGTTCCTCAAGGGGAAGAGATCACCAAAGGCCATAATACCAGGAAGAGATTAGTAGGGTCATCTTAGAGGCTGCCTATCACATTCAAAAATGAATCAGAACCCACATAACTATATAAAATCCAAAATTTTTAAAAAGATTTTATTTATTTATTCATGAGACAAAGAGAGAGAGAGAGGCAGAGACACAGGCAGAAGGAGAAGCAGGCTCCATGCAGTGAGCCCGACATGGGACTCGATCCCATGTCTCCAGGATCAGGCCCTGGGCTGAAGGCCGTGCTAAACCGCTGTGCCACCCAGGCTGCCCTAAAATCCACAATCTTTAAACAATACTTTGTCCTTTATTAAAAATACACTTTCCCTAGGCAACACTTCTTTGCCTACTTATATCAGAGCTAAATCCGGAAGGGCAGTGCAAAAATTATTCCTTTTTCATTAGAAATTGAAGCATATTTTAAGGAAAAGCTATTCTATCACACTGAAGATAAAATAAGCCACAGAAGAAGTAACCAAAAATGTTAAATAGTGATGAACAACGCACACTTTTACTGCACCTATTCTGAACTTTTTTCTCACTCAATATAGTAGATAAGGGAAAACTGAACCCTAATTCCCAATATCCATGATTCAATTTCTGATAATAAGATTATAAATCTTTAAAATATGCATACTTTTTTGAGTTAGTAAAACATTAATTAGTACACCTCACTAAGAAAACAAATAGTATACTTCGATTTCTTTTTAGTTTATATAAATGATAGATCAGAAATGGATTCAGTACAATGAGTTATCAACAGTGAATGAAATACTAAAGATGATGTGTGCAAATTATCTATAGATCTTTTGAACTATGAAGCTCCAAATGTACAAAATAGCTGATAAAATCCACTTGATGTTAAAAAAATAAATGTAAGGTAAAAAAATATTAAGTAACAGGTCATTACCTGTCATTTGGTCATTACCAGTCATTTGTTGCTGTTAATGTGTTAGCATATAGAGGTTAAAGCCACAGTTACTTGAGGAAAGTTCATAACGTGTTTTCTGTGAATTTTTTTTTTTTGTGAATTTCCTCTATGGAGGAAATCCTGTGTTCAGATCTTGCCATTCCAAGAACAACAACAACAAAAAAGCCAATGCAAAAGGAAGAAAACAGGTGAAAGAGCATGAAAGAAAAAGCTAGTCAAAGAGGATGATCCTCCAGTGCTCATTTTCCTCCCATGTATTTTTAAAGCCCTAACTTTTCTCTGCACTTAGCCGAACACATTCTGGAGTTTGCAGATTAGCAGACTCATGAAGTAATGAAATTGTTTTCTTCAACATAAACTAAAACACATAAGCTGTTAATGTACAAAGATACACTGTTTGCTATTATAAAATTTACTTCTGCAACATGAAAAAGATATAGAATAGCTTTGTGTTTGTTTACAATGTAAATGGAATTTTTGTTGCCTAAAAACGGAACAAAGGACTTTACAACTTAATTTTCATTCTTTATTTGTTCCCTTTGAGGCTTTTCTCTTTGAAGATTTAACATCAACCTTTCCCCCTGCATTTTATCTTATAAGTTGGAATTCTATTATATATTCATATTTTTTTCCGTTTTTATTGTCAGTAACGGGGTCCAGTGAAACACGCCTTCTTTGCCATCCTCTTCTCCGGGTTCCTTTCTTGCCTTCCAGGAAAAGGACAGCCCTTTACAGATCAAGTTCAAGGACATAGATTAGGATCCAGAATTTAAGGGATGATGGTTTCCATTTGACCTTCCTCTTCTCTGAGATCTGGAGACATAAATGGGACCGGGGACAACTGCTACTTAATGAAAGCACAATCATCTACTGTCTTTATGTCTTTTTTTGTGGTGCATATTCCCTCCCTCTGCTCGCTGTCCCTCCCATGTACCAGGACAGTCAAGGGACAGCTGGACTGCACTTCTGCTCGGGAGATGCCTAGGCAAGAATGCTTGGCAAGAGCTCTGGGCATGGAGGCACTCTCTCTGGCTTCCTGGGTCTCTTGTGCTTTGACTTTTCTCAGTACATTTGTACAGTCTTTCTTTCCTACTAGAGTCACATACTCCATGTTATTTTAGGTCATCAATTTAGAGGATTGGCTAGCCTCAATCAAAACACTTCATCTGTTCTAGGCCCTGGCTTATTTCTAACATAGAAAAAAAGAGTTTTTCATGTGATCCAATTTACCTCACACTCTAGCTGTGCGGTCTTTATAGCCCTGGCATATTGTTCATGAGAATAGCTCTTTGACCCCCCAGGAGTAGGTGTTTTTAAAGGGCAAGGTTGGAGATTCCTGATTTCTCTCTCCTCCCACTCCATTTCTCTTTCTCTCTCCCTTTTATAAATACATATGGTATTTTTGTGCAAATATATATCTCATAAATAATATATTTTCATAAATAGTATATAATTTTATAAATGCAAATATGGATACACATGTATGATATATGCATATAATATATATGTAAATGTATAGATTTATATATGTGTATATAAGTAAATATAAGTGCATGGACATATAAATTAGAAGTAGATATAGTCCATTAAGCAAAACCTTACGAAAATGCTCAAGAAATCTAGAAGTGTGCTTAACGACAAGAAAGATTCACATTTGTAAACATCACAATATTAAAACATCCAATGAGCTACAGATAAACTGTCATGTCCATTGTAACAAATGAAAAAGTAAACCAAAAGGAAATGTTCAAAAAATATTTTATTTATTTATTCATGCGAGACACAGAGAAAGAAGGAGACATAGGCAGAGGGAGGAGCAGGCTCCCTGTGGGGAACCTGATGCAGAACTCCATATCAGGACCCCGGGATTTTGCCCTGAGCTAAAGGCAGACTTTCAACCACTGAACCACCCAGGTGTCCCCTAAAAGGAAATTTTAAAATGATCACTATTCTTGTATGCTGGCCACACAAAAATAGACTGGGAAGATCATTACCCTCAAGAAGAGACCCCAGGACTCTGAGGATTACTAAACCTCCCACAGATACTGTTGATGAAGAAAGCTCTACGGAAAAAGTATGACAATTGTACCTTCACCACAGGGCTGCACTTGGGTGCCTCACCATAAAACTCTTCCTGACATCTCTGTCAGAAGAAATTGAAACTTTCTTGACTTTCTTCTTGAACTATATTATGATTATTTATTTTTTTCATTTAGTATTCACCCTAGTAAACTTCTACAATAAGAGCATCTATAATCATTGTTTCTTCCTCAGAAATAGTGTACAGATATTCATTTAGTTGTTGCTTAATAAATGATGCTCTTCAGAAGAATGCCATCATTTTTCACACTTGGGTGAATGAACAGATCCATCTGCTCGTTTGCGATATACGATTGAATTGAATGTATGATGATTCCTGCTTTAATGGAACTTAAATTTCGATGGGAAAGCTAGACAGTTAATAATAATCATAAAGAGTAAGCAAAATTAAGTTAAAATGTAGTAAGCCTAATGAAAAAAAAAAAAAAAAAGACAAACCAGGGCAATTCAAAGGCCATTCTGAACAAAGAGAAAAAGGAGAGACCTCTCATGTAAGGTCAATCAACAATGGGCAATGAGGAAGTTTTTGCCATGTATTATAGCTGTCCAAATGTGGTATATATAAAACTTCCCAGATTTTGGTTAAAACATAAAACTTCCCAGATTTTGGTTACCTTAGAATCCAGAGAAATAAAGAAATAATAGCTGAAACAATGGCTTTAAACTAATGTGAATAATTTTAAGTGTAAAAACTGAGACAGGCTTCCAGAATATAAAGGTTTTTTTTTTTTTTTCTATAAGAAAATTGTAGCAAGAGACTATTCTAAACTGTCCCCAAAATAGGAACCTAAGAACAGACTGCTGTGCTATTTCTCTACGAAAGCTGACTACTATTATATCCACCAAATTCACATGCCAGCTGAGAAAATTTGTTAGTAGAAAAAAAGATATTTCTTAGTGAATTTAATGCTTAGTAAGCACCCGTGGCAAAACCCTTTTTTGTTTTGTTTTGTTTTCTTTAAAAATGTTTTAAATGAATGAGAAGGCAAAATGCAATAAATAGAGGAAACCTTAGAATTAAATTTAAGGTTATTACTCAAGACATCTTTTGAAAATGTCATTTAGTACAAGCTTAACCAATTGCTTTTTACTGAAAGCCCTTTGATACAATTGAATGACTTTCCCTCTCCAAAGCAACCATCAACTGCTTAAATCAATACTGGCGAAATCATTCTGTACAATACCACCTGGGTTACAGAGGATAGTTTTCCAATTGTAGAGCCATATATATTAGACACCATACGGAAAATGTACACCAAGTGCCAAACATACGTGAAGAAAATCTGTCCCCGATAGGGGGACTAAACAGAACAAACAATGAACTTCAACTCCATATCACATTCTGAAAAGACAAGAACACAGCAAAGGGCAAACTGCCAATGAGAATTTGGGGGGAGGGAAGGGAAACTATCGCTCTACTGAGCAATAGAAAACTGATAAAGGATGATGAGGTTGTAATTATTGTATGATTTTGTATGTAAATATGCCAAGAGTTCTGTCAACTTCCATAGAGCTGAATGTCCTATGATGAAAGTATGTTAAAAGTTCATCTTATATGTAATTTCATAGAAAAGACTTGTAAACCCAAATCAAAATATCTAGGATGACTCTATCAACAAACTTCTATCAATGAATAGCACAGTCTTAGATCGTACCTATCTTTGATAAGGAAATTTTTAGCTCTTATTAGATGATCTCTAGGATCTCTGTGTCTTGTGAAATCTATGACTGTATAATATAACTTTTATTTATGCATCTGCAGAACAAAGTACATACAGCAGTCATCCTAGGTGATACGCATAAAAGACTTAAGATGTCAATAAATTCTGCTTTTCAAAGAGCTCAAAGTCAAGTACAGAAATTCATATCTATTTTCTATTGTCATAATGGGGTGCATTTTAAACATTAATTCCAAGATAAAAGATGGATGATAATACTTCTATCTGAAGTGTGCTCTGAGGAGAGTCAGATAACTAGGGGACCAAGAAGAAGGAAAAAGATACATGGCTGCTCTGTAGAATTTTTAATTTTCTATTTGCTTAAAATTTCAAATCAACAAACAACTCTTAAATTGATGAATAAATAAATACCAATTAATTAGGCCAGGTTCATTTTTAAGTTTGTTCTTGTATTTTCTATAACTTAACAGATGGTACATTATTATATACTACTGAAAGAAGTGTCCAAGCATCTGAATACTTGCTAATAGTGTTTGTGCCTCTCTGATCTCTGATCATAACACTGATTCCGATACAAAATGTTGATTTTTTTAAGTGGGGAAAATTGATTATTATATTTGCAGTGGGTGAAAGAAAATGATTATGTGACAAAATAAAGTCTTGATTTTTTTAAAATTTGTTACAATAGGTTCCAAAAAAAAAAAAAAAAAAAAAAAAGAACAGATACAAAAACCTACTTGTATTTCATGCCATAAAAGCATCAGGTAAATTTCCCAGGATCCAGAGGAATAGAAAATTAGAATATCTTTGAACTAGTTTCTTCATAACTTTGGCTTTATTTTTGTGTGTATGAAGTTAAATAGGTAAAAGTGATTTTATATGTAGATACAATTATACCTCAAGAAAGAATAAGTAAAAATAAAATGCAGTTTATGAATTTTTATTAAAATTGGTATAAGCCAAAAAAAAAATAATAAAATTGGTATAAGCCAAATTATTTTTGGAAAGTCATGTGACATCTCTAAAACCATATTGATGTAATGAAAGGAAATGAGAACTAGAAATTAAGTTGTACGGTACTGCACTTAATTATCTTCTTTATTATTCAATGTTCTCCACATTTATTTGTATATTTAAAATATTCGTATTAATATTTACTTTTAACATAAGTAATGTAAGAATTTCAAATATTCAACATATTCAAAAATTATATTTAAATATGTATATATGGATTCTCAGAATCTTAATCCAACAGAAGCTATAATAATACATATGATATTCAAAATATGAGTTATTTTTTTAAAGAGAAAAATAGATTAACAAAAACATTATCTTTCTACTACAATCACTCATGTTCATGGACCTGGGAATGATATCATCACTGAACTTTTCAGAGCCATTACAAAGATTTAATTTATGTTCTGCAAAATATTGCCATTCTGAAAGTTCAGTGCAAGTGTTATTTATTGTATTGGAGCCTTAAAAATCAACCAAGTACTGAAATTCCCTAATAACTGACATTTCATTTAACCTTTTTAGCTAAAATAACATATAGAGTTTATTTCCTTGAATAGATCTTGCCAGGTGAGGCTAATCTTTACTTGATTCAACAACCCAGAGATAATAATGTGACATATCAGATCTTTTATTAATGAAAATATTGGCTTACTCTTTGAGGAATATGAGACCACTGTACTTTTGCAAATAGTGTTCAACATTAACTAAATATTACTAAATAACAACTAAAAAATAACATGGTCATTTATTTAGCAAAAAAGTTCTTATCAATTATTCTAAGTTCTGAGCAAATAAAGTTTTAAAAAATATTCAGCTTAATCTTAGTATCTCACTGTGATTATCTATTAAAAAAGAATTCAATTACTAAGACTATATCCAGAACATTTGACTAAAATTGTTTTATATATTAATCATGAGATTTGAGATTAAACACATTTTCTTTCAGATGATTTTACTTTGTCAAAGGAATAGAGGATTCAAGATTCCAATATTTTTTCTCACATACTTAATCTCTGTGTTTGGGGGCCCTTGCTAAACCCAAATATCATGACCTGCAAGATTATCTTGAATGATAACCAAAAACTGGGAGGCTGTTAATCCTGGTTAGCAAGATCAGTCTGAGTACTTTCTGGCAACAGCAGAAAATCTGCTTGCAAGCAGTCCCCAGTGTCCTTGCCATCATACTGATGCCCATGGCGGACTTAGGCTGGTATTTGGCAGGCACAGGCTATGGCAGATATATGATGGAGGAAGCAGGTACCTGCACACCTTCTGCTTTTGAGGAACAGCCATGGCATAGCAACAGGCATCACCAGAGGACCAGCATAGAGGAGAAATGGCAACTGCCATACAGTATCTAAGGTCAAGTCTATGGGCTAAATACCAGATTGCCTCAGAATTTACAGAATGATTTGGAGCAATCTGTAGAGTGTTAGAATCCCAATGAAGCAAATATGGGTGAATGTGGGCAAATAGTCCTGTTACTGGTTTTGAACAGCAGTTGTGTCATTCACTAGTTATATAATCTTGGAGAATGTTGTGGTCTTGGCTTCAGTTTATTCATCTCTAAAATATGAGTGATGGCAGCCATTAGAAAAGACAAATACCCACCATTTGCTTTGACATGGATGGAACTGGAGGGTATTATGCTGAGTGAAATAAGTCAATCGGAGAAGGACAAACATTATATGGTCTCATTCATTTGGGGAATATAAAAAATAGTGAAAGGGAATAAAGGGGAAAGGAGAAAAAAATGAGTGGGAAATATCAGAAAGGGAGACAGAACATGAAAGACTCCTAACTCTGGGAAATGAACAAGCCAGGTAAAGTTCATTCATGAGGGGTGGTGGAAAGGGAGGTGGGCGGGGGGTGGGGGTGACTGGGTGACAGGCACTGAGGGGAGCACTTGACGGATGAGCACTGGGTGTTATTCTATATGTTGGCAAATTGAACACCAATAAAAAATAAATTTATAATAAAAAAATAAAATAAAATATGAGTGATGGGGTACCTGAGTGGCTCAGCTGCTTAAACGATGACCTTTGGCCTATTGTTGGCTATTGCTTTTAATTTGTTTCTTTTCTTTCTGGCTCAGGTCATGATCTCAGGGTCCTGGGATAGAGCTCTGTGTAGGGCTTCCTATTCAGGAGGGAGTCTGCTTCTCCCCTCCCTATGCCTCACCCCCCTCGATCTTGCTCTTTCTCTCGCTAGCTCTCTCAAATAAATAAAATATTTAAAAAAATAAATACAATGAGTGATAATAATAATTAATGAGTAGGATTGTCGGGGGATTAAATCAGCATATACATATACATGTGTGTATGTATGTATATATATGTGTGTATATATATATATATAAATCATAAACACTATACAAATGTTAGTTGCTGCTGTTTTTAGTATTTACCCCTAGAATGCTGTGTCCCAGGAAGTATGAGTTATGTTATCGATTTTTCTTTTTTATCATGGCAGGTGGGGATCCTGGAACAGAGAAAGCTAAAACAATGGAAAGTGAACAAAAAAGTTGACAAGGCTAGCAATTGCTGTTCATATTTAAATTCCAAGCAAATAATATAAATGGCCAAGTAAGTTCACTGATGGACTGCTTATTTAAGACATACTTTAAAGTGAGTTCAGGTAGGCAGGTTTTGGAATGTGATAAATGAATTAAACTGTGTCGGTTTCAAACTGCCACCATTAGAATCTAATTCAAATTTAAATAGCAATTTAAACAGTATAAAAGATTGCCCTCATTGGTCCTCCATAATCTTAACCTTTGGAGCTTTCCACAGAATAGATAGTAAATTGAATTAATTATTAGCCTTTCACCTTGGGGACCTAGGTAGAAATCAGCAGCTCAGAAGACAGCTAATGAGATTGGTAGCTCCATTTCAGTCCCCGGTGTACTCTAATCCTCAACACATATCCACCTGTCGTATTTTCCCACTGCTTCTTTTTAGTGAATAAAATTCTAAGAAGTCAGAGTTGGCTGACATTTAAAATCCTCTTTGCAAAGTGACATAGTTGTGTATACCAGTAAGGTCGAAACAATGTCATGTGTAGAGATCACAGGAGAAAAATAAAAAAGAAAGAAATTAAAAGTAATAGCCAATAGGTTCCCATCATTCCTGGAATACATTTTTATTTCTAATACCTCCTATTAAAGTATTTATCTCATTATGTATTCATTCATTCATTTATTCATTCTTTCATTCATTTATATATTCAATAAACATTTATGAATGAGTGCCATATGCCAGTTTGGGTGGGTCCTGGGTATCTATCATCATAGAATTTATTGCCTGATGAAACAGTAAAAATGAGTTTAATAGGAAATTTAATTACTGTGTGATAAGAGATGCTAAAGGCGAAATATAGAGTTGTATAATCTGAACCAGGAAGTGCTAAATGGGTTTTGGAAGGAAATGACATCTAAGTTGAGTCTTACAAAAAAAGAGCAGACATTAATCAGCCTTGCAAAAGGAATGAAGGTCTGGGTAGTTTATCCCAGGAAGGAAAGATGGGATGTGCCTAACCCTGGAATGTTGAATACTTCAATAGAGCTGCAATATTGTGCAGGGTTCAGAGAAGACATTGAAGAGAAAAATAAACTCAGTACACTGTGAGACATTTAAAGCAATATGGGCTCTTTCCTGAAGGCAAGGTCAAGTTCTAAGTCTTTTCTGCAAGAAAATGACCTCATCAGATTTGCATCTTAGAAAGATCATCCTGGCTGCATTTATGAAGAAAGCATTAGTGCTGAACAGGACTTGGGTCTGGCAAATCTGTAAAATGATCTCTTGCAAGAAACCAAATTACTAATCATGGTGAACTAAATTCAACTAATAATAACAGAAAAAAGACAAAAGTGAACAGCATTGAAAAACACTTGATATATCAACAGGATTGATGAGTAGATGAGCGAAGAGAAAAAGATATGGAAGTCAAGTGAAAGACCCCATTTTCTTGTTTGATCCAACAAGTGGGGGCGGGGTGTCTGTGGTGTTGAGAAAAGTAACAAAATCCAGATATGCATATCAACCACACTGTTGAAATCTAACTCTCCGTGGGGCTCTCATATGTCTGCATGTCTTCTGTTCCAGACTACGTTTGCATGGATGTCTGTATAGGAACAAGACTCAGAACACACAGTGCGGGCCACCTAGGAAGACTGCAGATTTTTTAATACTAGTAGTCTTCCTCCAGACAAAGCTTGGGCAGGTTTGCTAGAAGCCACATTTAAAAGATTAGGACTTCCTTAGCTTGGGATCTCACCTATGACACAACCTCACTGTGTATGCAACATCCAACCAGGCCCCGCTCTGCAATGTCCCATGGAATCTGTAAGACAAAAGGAACTGGTGTGTGGTGAGTTACAATGTCCTTTGTCTCTGACCCAGTAGCCTCCTGTCTTCTGCTGATGACCATGAAACTGCAACAGGTTAGGTTGCTCTCATGTAAGTCAGCCTCACAAATTCACAATTCCTGAACACTGCTATCCTCAACCTCTTCATTATCTCCAAGTTAAAAACTATTTAAGGTTGTGGGTTTGGATTTTCTGTGGGGATATTATGTTGAAGGTAGAAATTTGAAGTTGGAAGATATGTTAAAGGAGTTTTAAGACTTTTCAGACTTTTATATGACTATAAATACCTAGGTCCTATGTTTTTGTATCTCTGCTTACGTTTATGCACTTAATTTTTAATAGGTTGGTAACTAGCATTTGTATCAAGAAAACTATGTAATTAGTGTTTGCAAGACATCATTTTTCATATTATGAACCCAAGTTTTTTTAAATGTGCATAAAGCAAATTCAGATTTTAACATTAGAGAATTGAAATCGGTAAATTTGTAGGAATTTTTGTTGATTCAATTTGTTTCCTGCAATTACTGCTGAAATGAAAGCAACAATTTAACAAGGAAATGGACTTATAAACTGTAAAGGAAATGGTATATATATTTTTAAAGATTTCATTTACTTATTTGACAGAGAGAGAGAGAGAGAGTGAGAGGGAAGCACAAGCAGGGGGAGCAGCAGGCAGAGGAGAAGCAGAAGCAAACTTCCCGCTGAGCAGGAAGCCCAATGTGGGGCTCCATCCCAGAACCCTGGGAATATGACCTGAGCAGAAGGCAGAAGCTTAACCAACTGAGCCATCCAGGTGCCCCAAAGCAATGGCACATTTTGTAGCTGAAATAAAAAATACTTTCAACAAACATTTTCCAGTAAATTGTAGAGGCTAGAGATATGACAATGAATAAGAAATCATCCCTGTCCTCAAAAAATGAATAATGTAAATAGAAAACTGGTACAGAAATATTCTAAGTAGAAAAATAATTTATTTATTATTCTCAAGTACATGTTTGAAAATTGAACCCCACACTGTGCCTTTACTTCTTATTATTTAATTTAAGCAATACGTTGGTTAAAATTGTGTCCCCTCGATTGTGTTAACAACACACTAGCTTCGGAATAATTCAAATTATCATCATCATTGTCATGGGCATGTTATTTATATAATGAAGGTAAACTTCTATGGGGAAGGATTTTCTATTAACACTGAAACAAAGCCCGTTCTCTTTGTGAGTGAAATTTGAGATACTAATTTTGTGACCCTGGTTAAAGATATTTGAGGAATTTAGATGTCCTATCATCTTTTCTTCCAACTTCTCAAACTTTTTGAACTGAGTATAATAGTTCAAAATATTGGTTTACTTATGGCCAATTGATAATCATTGATAATGGCCCACTAAACATGCTCCTAATTCTACCTTTTCTTTTTCTTTTTTTTAATATTTTACTTATTTATTCATGAGACACATAGAGAGAGAGAGAGGCAGAGACACAGGCAGAGGGAGAAGCAGGCTCCATGCAGGGAGCCCAACGTGGGACTGCATCCTGGGACCCCAGGATCATGCCCTGGTCTGAAGGCGGCACTAAACCGCTGAGCCACCTGGGCGTCCCTAATTCTCCCTTTTCTGACATCAAGGCCTTGGCTCTCAAAGATTTGCCGTGAAGGAAGGCTGGTCCTTTGTCATGTGTCTACTTCGTTTTATTAGAAAGTCAAAATGATAAAGATAACTGAAAATACAGCCCTACCTTCAACTATAAGGACCAATAAACCCCCTCGCTACTACTAAATTTTGCAGCTGTTCTTCTGACATGAGGGTATCCTCCCCTCTGGGCACCTACCATGATGCCAAATACATATAAAACCATAAATAAGCACACGGGGTCTTCCCAGAAAATAAATATTCCCTGGAGATTTGGAAAACAAATGTGTTGAATTGTGGCACTCTTAAAAGTGCTAAAGCAAAATACACAACTTAATGTTTTTTTCCTTTGCCAACCCATTCTCATGGTTTTGTGCAGCAATAAATTTTATATTAGACAATATGGCAGTATTAGTTTTCTTACATCTGAAAGACCATGTTTTTGCCAAGAGAAAAAGTTATGCTAATATCACTAGTCTTCAGAGAGGACTAGCACTAATCAACCAGGGAGGGCGACTTGGAATGCAGCATTTCCTAGCGAGTCCAAAACACCTGCACAACCATTAGTTTTCGTGAAATTTAGTTTGGCACCTTATGAATTAAAATTCCTCTGATAATTGTACCCAATGAAATGTTTTATGTTGTTTTGTTTTGTTCCTCTCTATGTGCGCCTTACTTATTCATTAATGTATTCTGGAAAATTGCTTCGGGAATTTTGCTTGGTAAGTATTGATGTCATCGGATTTGGGCTATTACGAAAACTTTTGTAAAAATCAGGATTCTTGACTTTATCTCTTATTTTATTGTCACCATAGCTCCTCAGTTCACAGTACTGTGCATGTACCCCAAATCTGACTTTATGTTGTGGACTAACTAACTTATTCCAGTTCAGCTTCCCAAAGTGAATAAAAATAGACTGGTATGTTCTCCTACAGACTTATATTGGTATCTTGAAAAGATTAGAATCTGAAAATTGCTAGTCTGACAAATCTGTTATTAAGTTCTGGTTCTGGCACTTATTAATGCATGTGATATCATCTGAGTATCACTCTTCCCAGCTTTTTAAGATCCCCTTTCTCATTCAAATGGTGATTCTGAAGATTAAGAAAGATAAAGTAGGTAAAAACAGTGTTTTTTTTTTTAATCTCAGAAAAATAAATGTAAAAAAACACTTGATTAATATAATATTGTTTTTAGAGCCTCACCATCTCTGTCACGTCAGTTTGAAGACTTTGAAACTTATCAATGGTCCTCTTAAATGTCAAATCCAGAAATGAAAAAAAAAAAGCACATTTTAACTATTTTCTGTTAGCTGTATAGGTATTCATAGATTGTATCACATTTAAAGTCAGTTAAAGGAAAAAAGGTACATAAAGTAGGCATTTTAATCCTCAAAAGAAATGTCTCATAATGGAATTAAATACCTTAGCCAATATTAAAGAAATCCATTAATCAATCAGAGTTTAAGTCTCCTAGCTGTGTTAGCCGTAAGACTTCTAGTTGCAGTTACATAACTTGTGTTTATGGTGTGTTTTAAGGAAGGCAACTTGTTTCAATAAATGTAGAAATACTTTCCTGAGTCTGTAGTGGAAGTTAGAGACAGATTGTAGAAAAGAGAGAGGAGAGGAGGCAGTGCTAGAGGGAAGGAGAAACACAAGTGAAGAATTGAACACTCGTCTGCATCAGTCACTTCAGAGCCAGTGCAATAATAAGGAGAAATTGAAACAAACTGCCTTATACTTCCCATAATTCCCTGGAGGAGTCTATACTCGACACACATTTGTTTGTACTGCAGGGCTTCAGTAAAATTTATATGAGTCTTTAATGTTTGGGGGCATTAGTGACTTACAGGAAAGTGGAAGCATTTCATAATTCATGTAAATCTTTCTTTCAGGAGGAGATATCTGAGTAGAAGAATTTCACTTAGTTAAAGGATATCAAGACATAAAAAAATGTGAAAAATTCAGCAAATTGACTAGAAATTGAAGCCAAGCATATGTGGGAACATTTGAATGACCAACTAATAAAACAACCTAAATCATCTTCTGAGGGAGAAAAGTTATGAAGAGTTAACTTTATCATGACGTCGTCACTGGGTAGATTACTAAAAAATATAAAAATAAAAATAAAAAATAATAATGTTCACCCTCTGTTCGAGACTCCTTTAGGTCAGATGTAGCTTTTATGTGAGGTTTAAAGTCAGACATGTCCATATAAATGAAGATTCCACATTCTGGAATCTGTCTACACAAACCATTTTGATGAAGCAGAACCATTTTATCTACTGTAAAGTAATCTTCCAAATACCAAGAATGAGCTACTCATGTACCTAACTTCATGAGTGCAACTGGAATCTTGGCACAGATAGGAAGGCATTAGATAAGCAATTAGCTTCTGTGTGGTTTTAGAGTGCACAAATGAAGGCATACTTCTACAAAACACGCTGCCAGACTCAGTGTAGGGTGGCTATTTTGGCATGAACAGGCCCATTAACTGAATAATTAAAAGAGCACTTGGCCCTGATGTTCTGAACAAATTCCAGCTTGGTTAATTATATGCACTTATTGCCATTTTAATCCTCCCTGCAATTTCAACTGGACTCAAAGTTTCCCTGAATCCTCTGTCCTAAAATAGTATTCTGCTGAATATAGGGTGTTTTTCTTCTACTCCTGTTTGTGTCCAATTGTTTGGTATTAGTACCATGAAGTTCAATTTGTGGTTTCTGGTGAGAATATAGACAACAGAACCTACTCTGAGGAAAATTTGTTGGCAAATATGTTCAATTTCCATGAGTCCCAAGGGCTTCTGGGAAAGTAAAAAATTAATCTTGTCAAATACTGTTGACAACATAGGTTAACTATGGATGTGGATGCTCACATGAACCCTTGAAAATGTACTGGATGTCTGTGTCCTTTAATAAATAAGTAGCTGAACAAAAGAAGCGCTAATGTAGAATCACTGTCATAGACAATATCCTAGCATTTGACACTTTTTCCTGATTGCTTTTCTTCCCAGGTAGGAATGCTTGCACTCTACAATCTTAGATTTTCTTTCTTAATTCTCATACAGTGAAAGAGCAAAAAGTCAGATATATGTGTTTGTGTACATAAAGCTTTAAATACATGCATGTTTCCAAAGTTGCATTTCCATAATCATAATTTTTGCACTTTTAGAGTTCGTACAACTGCTTAAAAAAAAAAGCACTGCTAATTTTTCAGGTCTCTTTTACAGAGTGAGGACACAAAAGCTACAGGAAATCTATCAGCGAGTTGTGCTATAATTATTATTCTTATATTTTGACATTGTGTAACTACTCCCTCCTTTATCAATAACCACTCAATAGACAAAGTATTTTATAATGAGGATCTCTATTAAAGAATTGGACAGTTTAAATTTTTTTTTAACTTTGGTATTGAATCTGGAATAGAATTTAGATGATAATTATTTTAGGAATATTATTTAATATATAGATAAAGATAGATATAGATATAAACAAGCATACACATGTTGATTAAGTGCATTTAAAAATAATGAAGTTTTAATGCTGATATTTATTATACTGTATAACACCATACATTGTTAGAGTATGAAATAAAACTCAAATGTGCACAGATATCCTATTAAAATTTGATATAATGAAGTCAGAAAAGGTATTGGAATAAATATATTGTTTAATAATAATAAAAGATGGGAACCCTGGGTGACTCAGTGGTTTAGCACCTGCCTTTGGCCCAGGGTGTGATCCTGGGGTCCCAGGATTGAGTCCCGCATTGGGCTCCCTACATGGAGCCTGCTTCTCCCTCTGCCTGTGTCTCTGCATTCTCTCTCTCTCTGTCTTTCTCTCTCTCTCTCTTTCTCTGTCTCTCATGAATAAATAAATAAAATCTTTTAAAAAATAATTAAAATTTGCAAATGAATTGTTTATAATGTTTATTACTATTTTACCATGCTGTATGAAAACTATTAAATTTGAAGAACATTTTTTAAATAGTCAAAAATAGGCTAACTAAAACATATGAAATTCACTTGGGATCAAGGGATAGTGAGAAGTTCAGAGTAGATAACTAGGGGTATCTGGATGGCACAGTTGGTTAAGTGTCTTGACTCTTGTTTCAACTCATGATCTCAGGGTCTTAAAGCAGCATGGAGTCTGCTTTAGATTCTCTCTCTAAAATAAATACATAAATCTTCAAAAAAAAAAAAAAAGAGAGAGAGAGAGAGCAACCATACCTTGCCTGAAACTTCTGCTACTACCCACACACATAACTTTATGATGAGTTCTCAGGATGCATGCAAAAGGAAATTGTGTATTTAATTATGGATAATTACTTTTTCAAGAACACATAGGAGCCAGCTAGTCACTATTAATTTTCATCTCCAATATGAACTTACAATTTTGGCAAGCTCTTAGAACGTTTTGATGACCTTTACCATTTGTCAGCAAGTGCATTGTGGGTGGGATTGATTTTGGCATGCAGTATGCATTGTAGATACTCGATACATATTGGATAATTGAGCACAGCTGTTATTAAATAATACACAGGGATGCACTCCTAACCCAGGAATTAATATTGTTAGGAATTCAAATGGTAATTTTAAAATATCCTTCTTTCAGATCCTTGTCATTTGATGGAACTCTGTGCGAGGCATAAGGGATTAGAAATCTGAATTGAGATTCTAAATCTTTTTTTCTTAAAATGACCTTTGATGGTAATCATATAAATGTATTTAGTTAAGTTGAAATAAAATGTTGACATAGTATTCTTTGGCATGGTATTCCAGATAGAATGCTAAATTCTGTTTGAATTTGCTTTGTATAGTCATACTCAATTTCTGTAATGTGTTTTTTGCAATTACTCCTTTTTAAAATTTCCACTATTTCTTGAATGGTGGCCAACTAAAATTCAAGAATAAAATTCCTATATTACCTTTATTTTAAAGTACATATTTTATATGTCCACAATTTAAATATGTATGATAAAATTAATTATTAGAAATCATCCTGAATACATTATATAAAAACAACCACTAAGGCAATTTTTTAAAAGGGAAATATTGATCCTTTTTTAAAAGAAAACTCAAATGGCAAGCACTATTAGTATAGATATGTTTGGGTAAATTTCAGATAAATGTTAAATTGTATATGTATGTGTATATCTGTTCTTTTTTTTAATTTAATATATTTAAATAAGGAATTATGATATTTTTATTTTTTATTTTCTCTATTGTAACTTTCTCTTCTTATATTTATGACCAAGGCTCAATTAAAAAAAAAAAAAAAGGGATCCCTGGGTGGTGCAGCAGTTTGGCGCCTGCCTTTGGCCCAGGGCGTGATCCTGGAGACCCGGGATCGAATCCCACGTCGGGCTCCCGGTGCATGGAGCCTGCTTCTCCCTCTGCCTGTGTCTCTGCGCCTCTCTCTCTCTCTCTCTGTGACTATCTTAAATAAATAAAAATTTAAAAAAAAAAAGAATTCCTGGGAATAACAGTATACAACAGAATACCAATAAATTGCAAATCAGGTGTGAATTTATTATGCTTGTTATATTTCCTTTTAAGTCTTTAAACTAAATAGACAATATGTGAAAAAATCACTGTTTAAATAAATTATTTTATTTTATTTTATATATACATGTTTTTTGGAGTTCGATTATTTTAAAATATTTTAACAAATGGCCAAAAAACTGGTAATCACTACAAAACAGAAACTTGACTTTATAAATAGTATTTACTATCAAAAAAGCCATAGGAATAATATAATAATAATAATAATAATAATAATAATAATCTTTTTGGGCCGTATTTGTTGTTCCTGAGTTTGGTCAGTTTCGCACATAAAATCAGTATGTTTCTAGAAAAAACTTGTTTCCTAGTTTTATGTAGCATAGAAAAGAAATGGAAAGTGTTCAGTGCAGAATGAAGCCCTGCCTTATGCATCTTACAGTTGAAATGGAAAGTTCCAAGGTGGTGTCTACAGGAGGCTAAAGCAGCCAATAAAGGCAACAAGCTGGCACATCTGTTTGGGGGTAAGGGTAAAAGCAAACTGGTTTTTCAGTTAATCTCTTTAGCAAGTTAGTTTTTCTTTAAAAAAATAAAACAGGATGGCGCCTGGGTGACTCAGTGGTTGAGTGTGCCGTCGGCTCAGGATGTGACCCCAGGATCCTGGAATCGAGTTCTGCATAAGGCTCCCCACAGGGAGCCTGCTTCTCCCTCTGCCTATGTCTCTGCCTCTCTCCGTGTCTCTCATGAATAAATAAATAAAATCTTTTAAAAAATAAAATAAAATACACAAAAACAAAGATATGTCAGTCTGATACCCAGGGTAAGTATGATATCTTACATTTGAGTTGCCTCTCTTCTTAGGTTTAACCCATGAAGATGGCATGTGAGATCCTAAATATTGCATTAAACTTCCATCATTTCCAAATCTTCAGTAAATTATTGTCAAAATTAGAGCTTGCTCTCAGAGGAATTAGCAGAGGACTTTTGTCTACACTAAGGATGAAAGAGGAAAAGGAAAAGCCAGGTCAGGAACTGCAGGGCCAGTCCCCCTGGAAAGAAAAGTAACTGATGTCCAGAAGTCCAAAGCCAGAAAAAAGAAATCAACGTGCAGGAAAATTTGGGGACAAAGAAATATCCCCTAAAGATTCCAGAAACACTTTGGTTTTTGATAAATGTTCATTCTCAAATTTCAAAAATGCCTGGCTCATTTTATGGTCACTCTTATATGGTCACTTTGTTTGGTTTCCATCAAAGGTAATTAAAAGCTGAAATTTCCCATGAAGAACTCTATGACAGACATTCTTATTGTTATCAGCAGATATAAATTACTTTTAGTCATTAATTACTGATCGGGGTGTTGATATAATTAAATAAAGAAAGCTATTTCATAGCAAAGAGGTGGTGATCTTTTAAGCCACCTTTCATTGATTTCATTTTGCAAGAATTATGAGTATGTGGCCACAAAGGAATGTCTATTTACAGGAAGCTTGTCTCTGGAGTTACCTGCACATATAAAACCTAGAAAAAACATCTGTGAAAGGCAAGACTCATTTGGTTCCTAATAAAAGTTACCCTTGGGAAGGTCATTCAGCCTACACGATCTTTCACTGCCACTGCACACTTCAGAGGGAAGAAAATAAGAACATCAAAGTCTTACTATTTTATAAATAACTTTGTCAGGTACCAGTTTAAGACCTTTTTAAAAATGCACAGTCAGCAATATAGTTGTAAAAGGTAAAAAGAACTGAAAGTCGACGCCCCCACTGTGCCTTCTACCTTCACGCTGACTGTGGACTGTGAGTTGTTTGAAGAGAAAAATTGGAAACTGAGACCAGACACAGGCCTCAGAGATGGTTTTCACCTGTTCTTCTCAGTGTCCATTATTGAAGCAAGTGGGAGCTACAGCACTTCCCCCAGGAGTTGAGCTTGTATTTGACAACAGAAATACAGAAATATAAAAAACACGGACACTCCTACCAGCATGCTTAAAGCAACCTGGTTCAAAAGTGATTTCAAATTTGGCAAAGTTTTAACATTTATTTCTGTTTTCTTATTGGTCAAAGAAATTAATGCATATTACATAGGGCCATCTTAACAAAACAAGCACATTTCTGTGAAAGAAATTAATGCATATTACATAGGGCCATCCTAACAGAACAAGCACATTTCTGTGAAAGAAAGCACATTTCTGTGTAATACATTGTCCTAAGTGCATCCCTCATTTATAGAAAAATCCTTGTCTTTACTGCAGCTTCTTTTCAGGGACTACACCTTCTAGGGAGACATGTGTGCATTAGTGAGGAAAATAAATATCTTCTTGAGTCACTCAGAGCCATTGACTCCAACCTGGCGCTACAACCTGGCAATTGGTGTGGTGGCACATGTCACAGCTGGAACATGCGCACACCACAGCCCATATCTACTGGCTTATACTGGAAGACAAGATTTCTTTAAATATAGGGGAGATTACATTAATTGATGATCTGGTTTGTTTGCATTGTCATATATATATTTTTATATTTGTAAAAAAGATATAACTATGTAAATATTTCTAAAAAATATGTATTTTTTAAAAACAGAAAAAAGCACCACAAACCAAAATTTAGGATAACAAAGGATCTATTTAATCTTAATAGAAGGAAGAAAAATCCATTTAAGTTTTCATGACAGTTTAAGAATTCATTCCAAAATCCCCCCATTAAGTGGTAATAATAAAATACCCAATATTATTAAAGCAAATTGGTTACCCAATTTTCAAACTTGCTTTTCCTACTCCCCAAGAACTGGCAGTCTGATGCTGTATCATTTTTTTTGTTCACTAACAACTTTTGAACAAAAAAGTTGAAGAGAGGGTCTGGTTGGTTGGGGAATCTCAGTTCAGTTTAACAAATATTTTTTAAACATCTGCTAATGTCATTACTATAGTAATTTACATTACTATACTGCCTGACACAGTATAGTAATGGAATTAAGAACAAATGATTCCAACTCTCCCATTCTAGCTTAATTCTAGGGGAAGGCAAGGGAAGAGACACAGACACAAACAGCGTAAGTGCAATACAAGGATTTGGGCACAAACAGAAGGGTATGTTGTGTTCTAGCAGCCTGGAGAAGAGACTCTCAATACAGCCTGGAAGTAATCTCATTTTCTCTCTCTCTCTCTCTCTCTCTCTCTCTCTCTCCACCCCCTCTCTCACCCTCTCACTCTGTCCTCTCCCCCCCTTCCTCTTCCTCTCCCTCTCTTTCCTCTCTCTCACTGCCCCTCTCCTTACACACACACACACACACACACACACACACACATCGGCTCTCTAAGGAATACTGAAAACTTCTATTGGCAAGATTCCTGCAGAATTTAAAAATTATTGTTTAAAGCACTGATTTTGTGGGCACTTTTGAGTCTGAAGTTTCTCTCACTTCAGTGGTCATCCACTTAATGTGAGTACCAGGATCCGTTGTGAATGTCTGGTCCTCTTTGGCCACATCTCCATTCCTAGCCAGCTCCTGCTCTGTTCTCTAGTGTGGGACAACTTGTTACTGGTTTTCCTAGGTTCTGAGATCATTGGGGGCTGAGTGGTGGAAGTGGAAGTGTGGAAACCAACCTTTGCATACAATTTACTGGGTTTTAAATACTCAGAGTAGTTTCTGATTTGTAGATTCAACCCTGACGGCCATGTTTCCTGCATACTATACCACACTCAAGAGTTGAATTGTAGAGACTTCAGGGCTGTGTTGAGACATTTTCATTTACCCTTAATCATCCCAGTCAATTATACTATGATAACAATGATAAATGCTTAACATCAATTGTGAATTAACTTCCATGTATTTTACATGTATTATTTTATTTAATCCTTTCAAGAACTCTAGAAGATCAGCAGGATCATTTTCCTAGCTCACAAACCAAGAAACTGAGATGTAGAAAGTTACTGTAACTTGTCCAAGACTATCTTGTTAGCAGGTCGCAGAACCAGGATTACATCTGGCCTTTAAACTCCACATCATGATACTGCTTGATGTAGGAGCCAGGCATCATTTCAGCCTAATGCCATGTTCCACCCCTCTTAGCTGTAGACTCCATTTGTTATTTGCTACTTTAAATATTATACACTCTGGGAAATAAAAACTTAACTTGTTAGAATTAAATCTATAATGTGGGCAAATACAATCCATGTAAGACTTAGAGATACTCCTACGGATACAGCATTCAAGCTTTAATTTATGAACAATAGGAGGATTATTTTAGTTTACAAAAGCTTTTCATTACTTACTTGTTGATTGCTGTGTTCTGATATGTAAAGCTTGTTTGATACCCGAGTTTCTAGTATCTGAATTATTTTTGCACACTTAGGAACTCTGATAAATTGTGAGCTCCTTGAAGGTAAAATTATATTTTGTTAATCTCTGCACTCCCGGGCTGCAGTGCCAAATGCGAGTCTTTGGAGACACTCAATAAATGTGATTTGTAACAGCAATTGGATAAGCCTATGTGTAAGTGGATATGTATAAGAAGATATATGTGTATAAGGCTCTAAAATAAATATACAAGTATAAGTACCTCTAAAATAAATACCCCCAGATTATGCAGAATAAATCTGTCATAACAAAATCCATCTGTATGGAATTATTTCATATTACATACATAGTCCTACAGTATACAATTTAAATGTAATTTATTAATACACTCTTAGAATAGAAGGAATAAACTCAGAAGTGGTTCTACTACAGTCACATTTTAGTTAGGGATTGCTCATTACATTGCTCAATAGCCAATTTTGACTTCTGACTTTACACACATGGCAGGATGAACATACAAGGTTTTCTCAAGAAGTTTTTGAAACCCCATTAAAATAGCAGGAAAGAAGCTAAAAAACTAGTGCAAATATAATGGAAAGAGAACAAGATAGGATACTATAGCAGATAAAAGATGCCGACTGTATTTTGTAAACTGAAAAGTTGATAAAGAATTAGACTAGTTACATGAGAAAACCTGAAACTGGCCTGCAATGGCGTAGGGCAACAAAAGCAGGCTGACTCTTTTCCTGCAGAGTAATGCAGCAGTCAGCTTCTGGGGAAATCAGACACCTCACAGGGTAAGAAGTCTGTATGGAACTTGTTGTAGGAAAGATTGTTGGAAAGTTTGTATGATAAACAATTAGATTCTCAGATGCTCCTCCTCGCCCCCTCCCCCCACCCCCAGTATGAGTAAACAGGCAAAAATCTCTTTCCACTTTGGTAAAGGACTGGAAATTTACTTCCTAGAAATATTAAACCACACAGTTTATAATCTTAGAGAGCTTTGGTATCATCAAGGGTGGTAGCATCCAGATGTTTTTATCCAGAAAACATTAAAATTTAAGCTGAATTGTAGACACCCCCCTCCACTAAATGATTAAAAAACCAGGCCTGTAATCCTAATAGGAGTTTGAAGGACTCCCAACCTTTTGCAACTGATCTGCCCAAAACAAAAGCCTGTGGAAGACTAGAGTTTTCCTAATGAAAAAGCCAGAGTCTCCTCTGATCACACTTGCAGGGAGATCCACCTGTCAACAAATACCATCTATTCATATAGAATTTCCAATAATCATGCTACTGCTTTGATAACAAAAATGAATAAACTATAAGAAATATCCCAAATTTGAGGAAAGCCACTTACAGAAATCATAAAGCCAAAACAAACTAACAAGAACATAAAAAGCTTAAAGGATAATATAAAGAGCAAGAAAAAAAAATAAAACTTCAAAAATTCTAAATTTAAATATCTTTAAATGTGAAGAGAAGACAGTGTGCCAGTAAAATAAAACTGGGAGACTATAAAAGGAACATTCAGAAAACAAACAAAACACTCTTGAATTAAACCTATGATAGTAGAGTTAAAAAAAAAAAAAAAACAAACCTTTCAATGGGAGAATTGAATGAAACCCCCCCCCCCCCGAAAGGCATAATAGACAAAGAGATGAAAATGTAAGGAAAAAAGCTGACATTAATGAATCAATCCAAGGATTTCATTTCCTGAATAACAAGAATCCCAAAAAGAAGGAGGGAAAAAGAATATCACAAGGTAGAATTATCACAGAAATAATGCAAATAAATGTTCCAGACCTTAAGAACATGAGGCTCCGTGTTAAAAAGGCCAAGCAAATCCTAAATTAATGAATGATAAAGGACTCACCCCCAGGCCCCTAACTTTGAAATGTCAGAATGCTAGGGATACAGAGGAAATTCTAAGAACATCAGAGAGCAAAAGAAAGTCATTGAAAATTGATCAAGAGTCAGAATGGTATCGGAATTCTTAAAACATCATTAAAAGCTAACCCAATGCCTTCTAAGTACAAAGTGTATGTTGGTTTGAACCAGGTGGAGGGAGAAAGTAGAATTCTTTATCCTGCCCAATTAGCGATCATTGTACATTTCAATGATTTTCTCCATATTTTTGACTCCCCAGTACCATTCTTAAGAAGGAACTTAGAATAGTAGAAAATTTGGTCTTGTTCAAAGAGATGCTCTGGCTTCTGTCCTTGGAATTTTGTGCCTAAACAGGATTATCTGTGTTTACCTGCTGGCGGTGGGTCGTGTCAGACAAGCTAGCAGTGTGAATTAGGGTGAGGGCTGGCCATACCAGAAAGACAAATAATGCAATGTAGGGTGAGGATTTGGGGTCACATATCAATCAACATGGAGACTGTGATCAACCATGCATGTGATCAATCCATCAATCTTGCCAAGCAGAACACCAAAGCTCAGGGCAGCGTCCCTGGCCAGCAATACTTCATATGTATTGTCACACACGGATGCTTGGAAACTAATGCATCCTGACTCCACGGGGAGAGGACAAGGAAGTTCTGGTACTTCCCTGAACTCCCCTATGTGTTTTTCCCCTTGGCTAATCTCTGTTTCTTTCCCTGTAATAAATCATAGCCATGAGTAAGAGAGCTTCCTATGATTTTTTTGAGTCCTGAGAGCAAATTATCAAAACTAAGGTGGTTTCGAAAAACTGCCACACCTGTAATTGGGGTGAGAAGTGAGGGTGGTAGACTATGATCCCACTACACTTTCTAGTTAGTTTTCTATTGCAAATATGCTCCACTGAATGAAGATATAAATTGGGAAACAGTACGTGTTGGGATCCTAGAAATGAAGGGTATAATAAAAGTGAGTGAAAATCTGAGGATGACAAAGAAGAGACGTCCCATGATGGCAGATGTGCAGAGAAAGTCTTTGTAAGCAGCCAGATTAGAAGAGGAGGGCAGAGAGCCCCATAACTTTGTTACAGAAAAGAAGGCAGGGAGGAGACTGGGGGCGTTTTCTAAAAAGCAAGATTCCAACGCAATAGTGTTATATAGGAGCATGGGCTCAGTTTTTCCATTTCTCAAGCTGGAAATAGAGTGAGAACTTTGATTTTTATGTGGAAATGCCCAATTTTTAAATGTTGACAAATTCAAGCATTTTATTGTATAAACATGACAAATCTGTGGGCTGAATTCCACCAACATGCCACCAGTTTACAGCTTTGCTCTACAGCACTCCTTTTTTTTTCCAGATCTGGCAGTGTTTTATGCCAAAAAGAAAGGCTCAGATGATAGATGTTCCATACCCATTGCTAATTCATTCATTTTATTTTATTAAATCTATTCGACACCATTCCTCATGATCACAGAATTGTTCATTATTATTATCTTTTTTTTTTATTTTCACAAATGACTTGGAAGTCTGGATCTGTTAAGTTCACTCAGTGGTAAATCTTCATTTACTAGCTCAGTCTATAAACGTGAGGGAGTACACACTGTTTTGAGATTCTCGAGAGAGAAGTCAGCTGCCAGGTTTGAGTTGAAGAGCTTCACATACATTATTAGCTGTAAGATGTCAGATGTTGTTGGCACCATTAGGGAAAGACCAAAACTTCTCTGGTCTTGCAAACTCTCCACGGTGAGGATATTTTCCCAGGAACCAGTTCTCTCAGGGACTTCCTGCAAAATGGTGCTCCAGTTTGAAAGCAGAGCCAGAGTCCTTGAGAAGTCAGAACTCTTTCAAATAATATCTAGAATAGAGCCATCTCACTATTTCCACCACTGCCCAGCCTCCTCTACCCCAGCATACATCTTTCACCCAGCTAATTGCAATAGAACTTCAAACTGTCACCTGCTTCCACTCCTGTCCTCCCCAACCTGTTCTCACCACAGAAGCAAGAGTTTTCCTTTAAAAATAGAAGTCAGATGATGTCAATTATCCACTCAAAGTGTCCAGTGTCTTCTCACTCAGATGAAGAGTTAAGGCCAATGTAATCATGTCATCTACAGCCTCTGCTCCCACCCCACTATCCCCCTGCTTTCCCCTCACTCATTCAGCTTTTAGTCCCATTGACCTTTGTGGCAGGCTGAAAAATATCCCCCCTCCCAAAAGTTATGCACCTCAAATAATCAGAACTTGTGCATTTTACCTTATAAGGCAAAAGAAGTGATTCAGTTAAGGGTCATAGGAGGACCTGCTTATCCTGGATTATCTGGGAAGGCCATGAATGCAGTCATCTGTATCCTTATCAGAGAGGCAGACATATCATCAAAGAAAAGGCCATGTGAAGGCAGAGACAGAGTTTGGAGAGTTCTGGGCATAAACCAAGGAACCCTGTGGCCACCGGAATCTAGAAAAGGCAAGAAGTAGAATCTCCCCTGGAGTCTTCAGAAAGAGTGTGTCCAGCACCTTTTTTTCAGAATTCCAGCCTCCAGACTGTGAGAAAATTAATCCCTGTTATTTTAAGCCATCATATCTGTGACCATTTGTGACAGCACCCAGGAGACTAATACTGCTGCTTTAGTCATATGGCCTCTTTGCTCTCTTTGAAGGACTCTAGACACACTCCAGGCCCAGGAAAGTTACATCTCTAGTTCTTTCTGATTGAAATATTCTTCTCCCAGATATCCAAATGGCCTCTCCAGTTCTTTCCTGAAGTGCCACTCACCTGATCACTGTGTCCAACACTGCAATCCCCAGCACTCCTGTCCTCTTTACTTCTCTCCATAGCACTTAATACACTTCGTGTCACTTACAAATGTGGATATGATCTGTCTCCCTTCATAACAATGAAAACATAAACTCAATGGGGGTGGGGGAGCGGTGGGAAGAGCCCTGGGTCTGTTGTTTATCCTGGATCTCCAGTGCTTGCATCAGTACCTATGGCGTGGAAAGCACTTGAGATATATTTAAGGAATGAGCGCATGCAGGAGAGAATGAAGGAACTGGGTAGAGACCCGGAATCCTGGCCACAGTATAATCTTTTTGGCTTTTGAATTAGGTCACTGCGTTTAGACATACACTTTCTGTTGTTACCTTACTATATTTTTTTCTTTTAACACAGGTTTCATTCTCTTAACAGTCTTTTGTATGTGTGTATCTAATTCAAATAAAATGTTAACACCTTTGTTATGAACTGTCTTATTTTATTATTCTTAAACTCGTTTTATATTTTTTCTACTTTTTATTGATCAATGCTTCTTTAGTCCTTTACCTCCAACTTTCTTTCATCTATTGCTAATTCTTTTTACCGCTTCATTTATGCCTCATCCAAATTTATCATGATACAGCAGTTAAGAGTTTTTAGCCTCTGGAATCTCTGTATCCAGGTTTAAGTCCTCCCTTGATACTCAGTAGATCTGAGGCTTTGGGGAACTAACCCAATTTTCCTGTCCGTCAAATGGTTAACAATAATAATCCCTCACCTACAGGATTTTTTTATATATACAAATTAAAGATCTGAGTATATTTTAGGTTTATCTAAAGGTGTATGGCTTGGAGTAACCTTCAAAAAAAGGAATTTTAGGCTCCAAAGTTTTTTCATTACATGATTGATTTTTATTTCTGACTTTCCCATATTTATTTAATTATGACAAGCAGACAGTATAGACATAAATTAAACATTAGAATCATCAAATTTTTAAAAGGCTAATTTATCTTAGGTATTTTTAATTGTAAATTACTCATCAACAGCACATCTCCATATCTTTCATTCCTGCAATATGGTCTATAAGCTCAGGTTGGTATACTAATAGCAGCACATGGATTGGAAAGTAGCATCAACATTAGGTTGTCAAAACAGCAACATCTGTATTGTTGTTCCATAACAAAGAAAGGAGGGGGGTAAGCATTTTAAATCATGAAGTCAACTGCCCTAAAGGCTAAAATTGGGGCCAACTTAATAAGCCCACTATGCTTTATGAAATATTTCTGTTCTCTCTGACAGCCTACAGTAAAAATCTGTGGTAGGTTTTCAATTGGATAAAAGGAAAAACAGAGTATATTGGAATGAGGCCACATTTATCTAAATCAGCAGAGACATTTCCTACTGCAGTGACCTTCACTGTGTTTTGAGGACTACAACAGCACTGAGAAACTTTTTTTTTCCTTAAATACATAAAATACTCTGAATTTCTCTTTAGGTTTTTTCCCCTATGATCAACTACTTGAGATCTCATCATAAGAATTCATATGTTTGATGTTATTATACATTTCTGTTCACCACCATGAGTGAATCCTACATTTTATAGAAATGCTAAAAATCTTCTAGAAATGTCGTATTCCTTCCCTTGATGATCATCACTCAGAACAACAGCTTTTTAAAAACCTATTGTCCTGACATCTATGAAGAGGAATATTCTTAAGATGACTAGAATCAATCAACCTAATGGAAAATCTAATGTTTAACATCTGTATAAATACTTAGATATGGGACAAAGTAAAGAGTCTGGGTAAACTAAATCCTTTTCTTTATTTTTGAAAGAGATGTTGGACTGCATTTTTAATCTCTTCATTTACTGTGGATTACAATTCAGCAGACATGCTCCAATCTGATTGTCCAGGTCATTCATTCTACAGGTCCTCACAATTTTAATAGAAATGATAATTTTGGGATCCCTGGGTGGCGCAGCGGTTTGGCACCTGCCTTTGGCCCAGGGCGCGATCCTGGAGACCCGGGATCGAATCCCACATCAGGCTCCCCGTGCATGGAGCCTGCTTCTCCCTCTGCCTGTGTCTCTGCCTCTCTCTCTCTCTCTCTCTCTCTCTCTCTCTCTGTGACTATCATAAATAAATAAATAAAAATTAAAAAAAAAAAGAAATGATAATTTTTTCAAGTTGCCAAAATTTAAAATATACTAATTTAAATCACAAGTGATTAAATTAAAAGTAATGAATTTTTTTTTAATTGGAAGTAGAAATATGGGGTTAATTTCATCTTAGTTTTCTCTATCTTTCCTTTGGCCCAATTGATTTTTCTAAACTTGGTCAAACTGCTGTCACTTAATAATTAAAAGAGTATTTACATCCTTTTATCCTTTTATTTTATATAACTTACTATGTGTATGTGCATATATGCGTGTATATGTACATATACATTATGAATGTAATATTAAATAGACTCCATACATGGTTACAATCCCCTGGCATTCATATACTCCTATTGATATATCCATCGGGTTGTGTAAACTGGTTCAGCGAAAAGTAAACCAACGTCAAATATGTTCCTATAATTTGAGAAAAAGAAACTCATCCATGATATTTGCTTATTCATAGCTTTTTTTATGTATAATTTCCTTATGAATTATGAGTAGAAACATGACCTAAGAGGCCTTCTTTCTTCATAACATACCCTATCTGGCCCTATATCACTGACTAAGATTGCTGTACAAGACAACCTTTGAGTTAGAAATAAAAGCATTTGTGAAAATTAAACATGATCTATTACAGGTGATACATTATGCCTTACTAAGCCATTGTTTGTGATTGGTTTATCAAATTATTCTGCAATGTAGTATGGCTTTCTGGAAAAAGAATAAAAAACTGCCAGAATTTAATCTAACAAGGGAGTGCAGAAAAGAATCTAGCAGGGAACATGGAAGGAGAAGTAATGGACAAGGTCAGAGAAATGATGGACACAGCATGTGGACTTTGTCAATCATTGTAAGGAGTCAGCTCTTACTCTTAGGGAAATAAGAGCTACTGCAGGATTTTATCTGAGAAGTAACATTATCTGACTTCTATTTTCACAGGATCACTTTGGCTATTGTTTTGAGAATAGGCTGCGGTTAGACAACAGTAGGAATCAAGAGAATGGTCGGGCTACAATTATATTAATACAAATGCAGTTGAGAGATTATGTTGCCCGGGACCATGGGCACAGTAGCAGAAATGGTGAAAATCATCACAATCTCTTTCACATATAATCCAATATTATTCCCTGGTGGGTTGGATGTGAGAATGAGAAATATAAAGGAGTCAAAAGTGACTTAATGGCATTTGTAGACAGTTGTGACTATTACGAGTTGTACGGAGCTGGAGGGAGCTGAGATGCCAGGTGTCGGAGTAGTCTGCCCAGACAAGAAGCCAAAATGAAAGCAATCATCAAGTCTTTAAATACCACAAGAACATGAGCAAGAGGCTAAAGGGCAGTAGATGCTGTTCCTCAATGTCTCATTCTCTCCTGGAGAGACAGCAACAGTGTTGCTAAAGTTGCCCCACACAAAAGCTCTTGTCATTTTAAGGAGCCCAGGGGCTGGGAAGAGAGGAGGTAGGACCACAAGTGAAGTACTAAGTATTGAGTAGGAGTGTGGAAACAGATCTTTAAGGTTTTCTCCCCTCCTCCCACTACAGAGATCTTGGCAGGGCACAGGGGGAAGGCTGCACTGAGGACCCTCTGGTTGGAGACACCCAAGTTAGGAATATGTGGAAGTGCATGGGCCATGGGGGAGGCTGAGTGCTTGACTGCAACTCCCTTCAGATAGTTCAGTGCAAAGGCAGTGCCCCAAGTCTGGGGAATGGAGGGCAGTTCTCCCCCATTAGTCTGGCCAGGTCAAGCCTCTGTAAACTGTCTATCCTGGGGTCTGAAAGATCACACATAAGTTTTTGGCCAGGAGGCCGACTCAGGTTAATATTAACTGATGTAAAACAGACTATAAGTATAAAAGATTTTGCAGAAAAGATAGAGGAGTTCAGTTTTGTACTTACTCTACCTCATTTCCTGAGTGTGCTTAAGCTAAAGTATGCTGTAATAAGCAACCTCATAATCTCAGTAGTTTGCAAAGATTAAAACGTATTTTTTTCTAATACTGCATACCATTACACACTTCAATCTCTGAATCTCTGGCTCATGCTGTTTTGTTGGCTGGCTGACTCTTGTTTTGTGGTTGTTGTGGGGTTTTTTCTTTTCTTTTCTTTTTTTCTTTCTTTTTTTCTTTCTTTTTTTTTTTTTTTTTTTTTGTTTTGCAACATTGCTGAAGCTGTGAGAGATAGACAAGAGAGATGAGTACCACTTGTTGCTGGTCCTTAAAACTTCTACCTGAAGCTTTGACAAAGCTTCAAGGTTTTCTCCAGAGAAACAGAATCAGTAGGGGAGAGACAGAGAGAGATTTATTGCCCTGGTTAGGCAAGTCTGAAACCCAAAGGGGAAGTGGGTCAGGCTGGAAAACTTGGAATTTCTTTCAAGAGCTGGCACTGCAGTCTACAGGCAAAATTTCTTTTTTTTTAGTGAACCCCCAGTTCTGTTTTTAAGGCCTTTTAACTGATTGGTTTATGCCATTCAGATTATTCAGGATAATTTCTTTACAGAAAGTCAGCTGATTGCAGCTGTCAATCATGTCTACAAAACCCCTTCGCAAGAACACCAAATCTGTGTTTGAATTCTCCACTAAGTGTAGCCCAGCCAAGTGGTCTCTAAACTTTACCATCACACTGATGTAAATAACTTCTCACTTTTCACCAATCAGATCAGGTCACACGACCACCACCACTAAACTGTGCAGAGCAAGGGTGTATAATCTTTTTGCAGAGAGGAATTGTGGGGCAGGGGTACCTCACAGGCGGAAAGGGAAAGTTCAAACTCTGATAAAATCTGTTATACTTTTTAAACTTATTATTTGTTTTTTCTTCCTTAGTATGCTACTGCTTTTTTTAATATTCTGTATTTTTATTCAAGAAGATCCAAAAACCACACTTTGTATATCATTACAGAGTGACATGAATGTCTTCCCCATTTAGCGAAGGTACTGTCAGTAAATAAACTAAATTTCGGCAGGCAGATGCCATAAGGAGACTCCTTATGTAGTCAACATCCCACATTCCAGAATCATCTTGAATAATTGAGAGATATGACATTTTATGGACGCAAGGACAATAAACTGAAAGCCAGCAAACAAGACTCTGGTCTCTACACTAACCTTTACTACACAAGTTAATTGTGGGCCATTTTAAGACCTTGATAAGATTTGTCATTTTTAATATCTTTATCATCTAAGTTTCCTGCAACTGGAAGTAATGAAAAACCAAATCAGAACTGTATTATTAAAAAAAGAATTAATTTTCTTCCCTAATTAAAAAGTCTAGGTGTAGAATTGGCCTCAGGGACAGCAGGAACAGAGGCTTCTCATGGAGCAGTAGTTGGACAAATGATGACTAGTAGTTACCATAACTCAGTGTTATCTTGCTTCTTAAACTAGTTCTCCCTTGCAATTTTGAAAAGATGACCATGAAAACTTCAGATCGCAGATCTTTGTAATTGCAAGCTCAGGGGAAAAAGAGAGAGCATTTCCCCCTCAACAGTAAGTTGGACAATGGTCCTGACGTTGGCTCATGCTGTCACAAATGGCGCTTCTGCCTCATTCAATCACTCTGGCCAGGAAGATGACTTAAGTCAGTTAGCTCCCATTTCTGGAGGAGAGGTAGACCCTAGACACCAAACACACATGTCTTGATAAAAGGAGGCAAATGCCCCAGAAGGAAGTCTAGAATTCTCTTTTAATAAAAAATGTGAATGTAGAACTTACGAGTGTAAAGTTATTTAGCAAACAAAATCTCCAGATATTCTTTATCTATAACATAAATAATAGTAGATGATTTCAAACATCTCTTCGAGATCAATGTTTTCTGTGAGTCTCTGTTATTTCACGTTGTAAGCCTCTGGATCCCCTTCAGAGGGAAGACTCATGGGGCTCCTGTTGAAATTGGGAACATTATATAAACACAAGGTTAAAACACTACAATCTAGTTAAAACAATCATTCTGAAGGATTTTAGTCTGTTTGCTTTGTTTTGGTTCCATGTAGAAGCTAAGCTGCAGTTTTCAAATTATCAGGTGGATAAATTAGTATGGACTTTTATGCATATACCATTCATCTAGTGACCATGGCTATTAGTTGATTTTTCTTATTTCTTCACATGGGAGTTTTGGTACACGCAACTCATTAAAAATGTGTATCAAAAATTTGTGTCAAGGATATTATTAAATTTTGAAAGAATACAGTGTTTCATGATAAGATTACATTTAATCTATGTTTCATATTTTAATTTTACTAATTATAATTCCTAAGATAAGATAGTGTTTACATTCCTTCAATGTACAGTTTAGAATGTCACCATATATTTTTCTTCTTTAGGCAGAATATTATCTATTACTTTTTTCAAGTCATCATACTTATTTTTCAAGGGCTGACACTAGCTCTCATTCCATTCTGCTTTGGCAATACAGAACAGAGAAGAATAATTACTATTTTCAAAATAAGAGTACCAATTCTTGACCTGTGTGTTATGATTATGACTTGAAGTGTTTGTGTTTAATGAACCTTGAAAGAATAGAAGGCTTAAATTTTCAAATAATGTGGCCCATTATTATGACATTTAAAACCTAAAATGGCAATTAAAATTGTTAGCAGCAGATGTAACTACACTGTTGGGATAAAATGAACATGTTGATATTATATAAAAAGGCAATGAGTTTATGGTGATTTTGAACTGTTAAATTCAAGAACTTAACTATTGTTATCAGTTGAATTAACTTAATAAATTTGACTGGGGGGGCACCTGGATGGGGCAGTAGGTCAAGTGACCGACTTTTGGCTTCTCCTCAGGTGGTGATCTCAGAGTCATGAGATCCAGTCCCGAGGTAGAGGTGGGCTCTGCACTCAGCAGGGAGTCTGCTTGATGTTCTCTCCCTCTGCCCCTCCTGGTGGTTCTCTCTCTCAAATAAATAATAAAACCAAAAAATAAATAAATAAATTTGACTATGAACCTTAAGTGTGAGATGAAGTGTTTGCTATTAACCACCTCAAGTTTTCTTTACTTGTATCAAGGGTAACTAGTGTTTCGGGCTTTTTTTTTTTTTTTTTTTTTGTAATACCACATCAGTTGGTTAGTGCTTTTTTAAAGGTGATACAAGTAGTTGTTCTTACGATTTTATTCTCCATCTTCCCTTTATAGCCTGTCTGAACTGGCAGTATTATCCTCATAGACCACCCACCATTTATTTTGTCCCTGTCCAGGTATTGCCCATCTCTTAAACATACCTATTATCCACTTTTCTCACCAACAAATATTCAGTGTTATCTCTAGGCTAGGCATTCAGAGAAGGGTCAGCTCATGAGTGGTGACAGACAAGGTGAGGAATTAGAGTGTCATTCAGTAAGATAAGATACTGTGACAGAAAATGGGCAGGTAAATTAAATAGCTTTTTGGTGCTCATGAGAGTATGAATCTTTCAATCCTTTGAAAATAGAGAAGATACATGAAATTTCAATTATAAGCATATCTACCGTGAAATGATTTGACTGTATATCCATTTTATACATTAAAGAAATGTTAAGACACTGGCTATATGCAAGAGAGAAAAACGTTTATAGTATTAGGATAATCCATTATTATAAAAAGGATGTTTGGAGGCTATGCCTTTCAGTTCTCAACTATTATAAACAAGTAAAGCATTTCCATTAGAAAAAAAAAGTGTTAACTTTATGAGTCAATCTTTTAAGTAATACAAATAAATATTTCAGCCATGATTGAATTTTTACTTTTAATCACTATTTCCTATGATAACAGATGCATATAAATTTATGAGGACAATCATAGTACTAAAATGAAATGAAGAAGAAATGTAGGTATTTCTGTCTAAGCTTGTACTGTCCAATATGTGTTTGAAGTGCGGCTAATCTAAATCAAAATGTGCCATAGGTATAAAATAGACACCAGGGTTACAAGTATAGAAAATAATGTAAAATATATCAATAACTTTTATACTGATTACATGCTAAAGTTGAGATGTAACATTTTGGACATTTGGGATTAGATAACATAGAATTACTTTTACCTGTTTCTCTTTACTCCTTTATATGTGGATGCTAGAAAATTTTACACTGAATGTAAGACTTACATTATGTTTCTCTTGGACCGCACTGTTCCAAGCAATATAGCATGGCATTAGCATATTGAAAATTACTTTTTTCCCACTCAATTCTCATGCATGGTTCATATAATTCATGGCCTTTGTATTAAAAATGCTTTCATATAGCTAGCACCATTAAAAAGTGTTATCATAAAGGAAAGAAAAATGAATTTTTCTCTATCATACAATTCCATAACTGACACCGAAGGCTTTTTTGTGTGTGTAACTATACCATGCAGTAGGAATGCCTGGCACAAAGCAGAAATCTGCACAGTTGTACATTTCATTATGATTTGTTTTGACATTCTCAATTTCATTTAGAATCCTTACCTACAATGTCCCCAGCAATCTTTTCAACCAGCTAAATAAATTTTGTTGAACTCAACCAAGGTATTGAACATGATTTATTTATTTAGCTGTTAACTCTAGTTTCTTTGGCATAGCCAAAAATTGAACTCGCACTGAAATCTATTTGCTATCTTATTATTAAATAGTACAGAGCCATTAGGATCCCACTTTCAGAAACACTGGGATCTTATCATTCCTTCCTGTGGTAAAAAGAGTGTGTGAAATTATTAATTTTTGTTCAGTAAGTATTAGTGTGAAGTTGATCTTTTTATAAGCACTGATGAAATGAAGAAAGTAACCTCATTCTATTTCCATTATCAATTCCAGCTTTTTTGCCTAATACTAAAGTTTGGACAAACCCTTGATCAAAATCAACTTCTTTCCTAAGCTCACTTGCCAAATTTTTTTTAAAGATAAACTTTTTTCTATGCATCACTTTTATCGAAATAAAGAACAACCAAATGTCAAACAATCTGTTTCTATTCTAAGAAGACTTCTATCTAGATGGTGTTTACAGTACTCAAATATAGAATAACATTTTTGGAATATCAAGTAAGATATCTAGGCGAACTAAAAATCCATTGCATAAAAATTTCAATCATAAATTATTTTCTAATCTCAGCCACAATAAAAATAAAAAATAAAAATGAAAGACATTCATGATTAAAGTATGTGTTTTGACAGAGACTAGAGATAGTGCCTAACCACATAAAATGAGCTCTTAGGCACTTAAGCGCGTAACTGCAGTTAAAGTTGCTATACATGTTCCCAAGAAGGTAGAAAAAAATCAACAGTTTTAGGAAGATATTCCAGATACCCAGATAAAACGAAGTTAAAATTTTCTTATTTGTGACTCTCACTCTCAAAAATCACACTTTTGTATAATTTCGATTCTATGCCCTAAAGTCTACGTATAACAACAAAGATTGTGAAAACTCACATATTTTTGTTGCATCAGAAAATTAAGCTTAAAGCAATCCTGTTCACAAAACTAATTCCACGGAGGCTGTATTTTTTTAGTGTACCAGTGAATTCTCTGAAACAACGTTCTTTTTTAAGTCATGAAGTTCAGTGTAATGTTCATTTTTTAAAAATAGTTTATAATTATAATACAATACATATTCATCCATTCTTTGTTATTATTAAAATTCTGTTTGTATAATGAAGGTAGTGCATACCTTGGTAGAAGTATGTGAAAAACACCCTGGGAAATTTGTTTGGTTTTAATGCCCTTAATATAAAATAGGACATTCCTCATTTCCTTGTGTTGATTTGGATTGCCCACTCTTGCACGTATAGTCACTAAAAGATCAAGGCTAGAACGAGTAGCCGGTGGTCCACCTGGCTGTACTCTCTACTTAGCAATTCTACAAGCTTTGTGCAAGTCAGTTCAGCTCCTGGCAGTTAGGAAGTTAGCTTTTACTGAGTATTTACTGCACACTGAGTAATACACTCACACCCTCCTGAAAAAACTGGGACTGCCTACAGAGTAGAGCACAGAGCACCTGGGGCTAGAGAGGAAGCAAACAGAAACCAATTAGCTTAATAAGGCAAGATTTTCTGGAGGATGCTGCAGCTTGAGCTGGCTTTTCCTTAACTATTTGGTCCTAGTTTTGTGTTTGTTTGTTTGTTTGTTTTGGTTTTTATTTTCCCTGTGAGAGAAGCATACAGAATTCCCTTTATCAAAAAAAAAATCTCTACTTTTATTTCCTGTTATTTTAGCATTTTGTCTCTAGTTTCAGTGTATTTTTGTATATGTTATTAAAGTGTGCTTTTAAAGAAAACTAAAGCTGGACGGTAGTTAGTGATAAAAATAGACTTTATTCAGAAACCATTGCAACAGGGAAAGAGAGACCTCATTATAGAACTCGGCTCCATTCCTGATACAGCAAGGATAAATGGAGATTTACAGGCAAGGAGCAGGGATGGGGTTGGTGGATGGAAAGATCGTAAAACAAAACATCAGTGGTGGGGGAGTCCTGCTAAACTCATTTAATGGGATTTTTGCTAAATCTGGGCTATGCAGCCACAGTGAAAATGGGAGCCAAGAAGAGGGCTCAGAGGAGCCAGAATAAAGTTTGGTTGAGGAGAGCATCTGTCAGTATTTATGTTGTTTTCTTCAATAACTACTTCTACCGGGCAAGGTAATGATTCCTTTATATTATTTTAAATAGAGATTTTATATATAATTTGTGACCATTTCATACAATCATTGATTGTTCTCTTTTGCCTTTAAACATGTGATTAATTCTGGTATCCATTCATTTAATTTGATGTGGTTAAGGGTTTACTGAGTAAGTAGTGTTTCAGAAATTTCAAGTATAATAATCCTACATATAGGTAATAGAAATAGAGAAATAGACAGTATTTAACATAGGGATCAGGGGGAAAAGAGCAATGATGAACAAAATATTTGGAATTAACTATTCTTGCCTAAAAACACTTTCCTAAAGAGACATTGTCTAAAATGTTTCGCATTGTCCATAAAGGAGAAAAATATAAACGTGTAACAAATTAAGTCAAGGGCACCTGGGTGGCTCAGTGGTTCAGCACCTGCTTTTGGCTCGGTTCCTGATCCCGGGGTCCTGGGATCCAGTCCCACTTCAGGCTCCCCACAGGGAGCCTGCTTCTCCCTCTGCCTGTGTCTCTGCTTCTCTCTCGGTGTCTCTCATGAATACATAAATAAAATCTTAAAAAAAAAAAAAAAACTAAGTCAAAGAATGAGCCCATTAAAATGAAAACCAAAGTAAACAAATTAAATCAGTTTTGATAGTAAATTAGCAAGTTATAAATAGGTAGAAAGCCAAATAGTAAGAAGCCAAAAAGTAGGAAAACAAGAAAAATATAAAACAAATAAAATACCAAAACAAATTATATTTAGTAATTTTAAAAGCAGACTGACCATAGATTTAGGAAACACAAAACACACTATAGAAAAGAAATATTATTGCAAAATAATAGAAGTTTTCTAATCTAAAAGTAAGTCTAAATGTGAAAACCAAGAGTATTTAATGGGTGTTTAGAAAACTACAAGAAAAATATCTATACCAGATATGTACTTTGATAAGAATTTTATATTATGACTTTGAAATCAAATATTACAAGCATTCAAGTTGAAAAGAACAACACATTTTTATCAACAAACATATGAACAAAATCTATATATTTCAAAATTTTTCCTCTATATCAAATGCCAAAAAACAACAGAGCAACTTCCAAAAAGCATTGAGAAATAAAAGATTTTTTGTCCAATTAACTTAAATTCCTTATTTGAACATAATAACAAGACTTTTCTCAAACAATTATTCAAAAACATACTATCTTTTCAAACTTCTAGGACTTCCTCATGTCTTTTTTTCCCTTAATTTATCTGTGTTTACTTGTTTTGTTAAGTAATACTTACAGCTATGATCTTTTCAGAGCAAATTCTGTCCCTATCCTCTTGTTGGTTAAAATATCTGTGACCTCGCATTTTTCTTGGGAAAAGACTTTGGGCAGTGCCCACAGGTGCTGCATACTCTGGTCCCCACCTGTTCAGCCACATTCCCTACACTTGAGCCACTGATTAGTCCTGTTCTTTTTTGCACTGCTCCTATCCACCTAGTTAACTCCTATTCTTTTTTTTTTTTCTTTCAGAGAATGCTTGTCCCTTTTTGCAGCTTTAAGCTGTTTTTATCACTTTTCTTTTAATACTTTGGTATATTTACGTTCAGATAAAATTAAGAATCATTGTATTAGAATTAAAGCACCACAAAAAATTTTTAGCTGGTTTGATCATGAGCATATTAATTCATCTAATATTTCAGATAGAATGAGTTTTCTTTATTTTTCTATTTTAATTTTATTTTTTTAATTTTATTTTTTATTTTTTTAAAGATTTTATTTATTCATTTATTTAATGAATTTATTTATTCATTATATATATATTAATGATATTATATATATTATATATTAATGATATATATCATTATATATATAATGAATTATATAATTCATTATTCATTTATTTAATAAATTATTTATTTATTCATATTAAAATATTCATATTTATTTATTCATAATTTATTCATATTTATTATTCAAAATTCATAAAAGAGATTTTATTTATTTATTCAGAGAGAGAGAGAGAGGCAGAGACACAGGCAGAGGGAGAAGCAGGCTCCATGCAGAGAGCCTGACGTGGGACTCGATCCAAGGTCTCCAGGATCACGCCCTGGGCTGCAGGCGGTGCTAAACCACTGCGCCACCGGGGCTGCCCTGATTTTTCTTTAAATACTGAAACTTCTTAGGAAAAATAAAGTACAGCTTTTCATTTTTTCACATCTTTCCTTCTGTTGCTTCTCATTTTCTATAATGTATATCCTAAGTGATTATTCTTTATTTAGGACAAGTTATTGAATTTAATGCACTAATTTATAATCAGTAAACCAGTAAATGTTCTCATTGTATCATTTTTTTAAATTTAATTCTCTTGTTCTATTTAACACTACCATCACATCATCTGCAAACAAAGATAACTAACCTTACTTTCCCTTTCTTTTTTTAAGATTTTATTTATTTATTAGAGAGAGAGAGAGAGAACACAAGCAGGTGCAGTAGCAGAGGGAGAGGGAGAAGTAGGCTTCCTGCTTAGCCCCTGATGTGGGGCTCAATCCCAGGACCTCAGGATCAGGACCTGAGCTGAAGGCAGATGCTTAGCTGACTGAGCCACCCAGGTGCCCTTTACTTTCTTTTTCTGATGTTGGCATTTATTAAACTAGTCAGATATTTTTGCCCTTTGAGTTAATAACATGGTCGACTTATATTTGTAGATTTCATAATATTGAACCATCCCTGCATGGTTGTCATATTATACATCACAGTCGATTACTCTATTAAGATGCTATGGAATTCTACTTATAAAGTTTTATCAAATAATTTTCCAATGATATTCATAAATAAGAGTAGTCTACCTAGATAACTATATCATTGCATTATCTTTGGCAGATTTTTTCCTCCGGATTGTGATGGCTTTATAAAAACGGAAGCTGAAAGTTTTTCTTCTCTGAGATCTTTTCCTTATATGCTTCAAATAATTCATCTGGTAAGCCATCTGGGTTCGTTTCTTTGGCAGATAGTTTGATGACAACTTTCTAAGTTTTTAACATGGTTTCAGATTTACTAAATTTTGGGGGGTCATTTTGCTAACATGAACAATGCTAGTGTTTGCCACCTTAGCTATTATTTTCAACCTGACACTTTTCCTTATCCTAATAATTTTAATTCTGTTAAAAAATTCACCTTCCCAGACTCAAAGAATACTTCACTAATTTAGCTCTACAGTTTAAGGAAGATTGTATTATTGTTTGGTAAAGCATCAGTCTTTGCCTCTTTCCTGACTTCTCTCCCTTCCCACCCACCAGTAGAATAGGTCCTCTCTTCTCACTGAGCAGACTAGAGGGGGCAGGACCCCAGAAAAGAGGACTAATGCCCAGTAGAGTAAAAGCACAATACAGCCCAGATAAGGATAAGAATAATTTACCCTCAGCTTTGCTGGTGATCAGTAAAATAATAAAGAGAGAAAAGACAGAAAAAAGGGTCAAGAAGCAGGGCCATTTTTCACTTGGAGATGACAATATTTCCTTTCTCTTGCCCTGAGGCCCAGTTTTTCCTTAACAACTTACCTGGAACCAAAAGAAAAAGTGGTTGTCTGGCTATATAGAATGTATCTGGCAAAGGTGAGTAATACCTACCAGGGGCTAGAATTATACAATTGGCTGCCATAGTACAAGATGAAAAACTGGTGTCCTTAGTAAAGGATACTATATAATTAGTGTGTGAGATGGGAACGGCCACCAAAGGAGGTTGTGGATACCTGTCTGCATAAACCTTTTTGATATGGATTTTTAAGGTTTGAGGTTCTTTTTTTTTAAGATTTTATTTATTTATTCATGAGAGACACACAGAGAAAAGAGACACACAGGCAGAGGGGAAGCAGGCTCCTCTTTAGGCCTAATAAGGACCTGGTGTAAACCACTGATGATGGATCATCCTCAGCCTCATCATGAGCAACATAAACCAAACAAGCCAGTGACATTACCTAGAGTGAGAAAAATCTTCAACTGCTGCCCATGTACTTTGCTCAACAGGAGTATTGTGGAACAACTCTGAACCTGCTCCCAACACCCAGGAAGTGGAACTAATCACCCCTGACAGTATTTTGGCAATACCCAGAGGACAATTAGCTCTTCTATTGCTGACCACAAACAATTTCTGACTTTCACCTCTACGCTGTTGCTTCATAATCTGAGGAGATCTCATTCTCATCAGTGCTATTATGGGTCCATTGGTGGATCGCTCTAGTCCTGATCATTTGGATCCTCCTGTTGACAAGTAATGTATAAAAACAATGCAGTACATGTATGTATACCACAGGGAGACACACAACATGGGTCATACTGGGGATAATGGGAACTGTGTTGTTGGCTAATTGTGTTGCTTTATCCTACACATAACCACATCTATCAGCACTGAGAGTAGAACTCTTCCTCCTATGTCTACCACTGCTAGCAATAGCTATTCCTACAGAGCCAGACTCAGTTGTCATGCATGGCTCTGAAGTGCTTTCTAAACTGTATGGGCGAACTTTTACTTAAAATCATACATAGCCCACTACTATTACTTAGTGCCATCAAACAAATAGAGCAGTGGGTCATGACCTATCGAGTATCATTAAAAGACACTGCTCAGAGATACTATGCACCTAATATTGCAAACAGGATGTTCATGATTGGTGCAATCACATTAAAAATTTTATAATCCAGCGTCAAGGCCAACAAACCATATAGGATTATAGAGACAGAATCATAGCTTTTCCTCATCCCAGGATGATTATAAATATAAACCCTGCCAACAATATATACCTTTACAAGTATTGACCTCTTTTCCTACTAATATAATGATCTCTCTTCCCCTCCAGTATAAACCTCATTTATTTGGATGGAAAGACACTGCATTAACCGAGTGGCTGAGGGCATCTTACCATGGACCTCCTCCTCAGGCACTTATTAATATATGCAAGGAAGGCAATGTATACAACATAATATCACCTGGCCCAAGGCATGTCTGAAAAATACAGGGACTACAACCATCGTAGGAATGCTTCACTAGCCTAGCCTTCTCACAACACCAATTGCAAGTTTTACGTAATCCTCTATGGGAGCGGGCTTTACAACAATTCCAACACTGCCTGCCTGCAATAAACAGTCATAGCTCTTGGATATTATTAAAACAAAGACAGTTCTTCTGAAAAATATATCTGGTCATATAGGGAAATCAAGCCACTCTCTGCATGGGAGTTTCTCTGCTCAAATTGACCACTGATTATTTACAGCTATTCAGAATTTTCTTATCCTATCAAGATCATTAATAAAAAATATGGAAAATAAACACGAGAAATTGCCACTGAATGTTACTCTTCAGGAGGATCCTTAAAAAAATATACACACTCTACCTTACAGGAGATAGAAACAGTAATGAAAAGCCTGGAGGCAAAGCTAACCTGGGAGGAAAAGTATTGGTGTAGTCACGATGGCACGCCAAGGAGCCACCCTGAGGCTATGATAGCTATACAACTGGCTGCCCAGAAAAGTTTTCCCTAGAACAGAAATGCTGTGGCAAGTCATCCCCCACTGAAACAGCAATATCATGATGAATAGGTATATAATGGGCCACATATATAATACAATTATGTCCATTTTTGAAAAAAATGGGTCCACTTTGAGGATCACATAAATAAATGTACTCGGTTCAGGATCTACTTAGATATATGGCTAAATTAACAAAACAAAAACAGAAGGCAACGTTAATGCCATTTTTCTCAATATAATCACTTTCCTTGGTCATCATTTTCCATTGGTGGGAAAGAGAGGCCCTAGCTTAGAACAACTTTCTCAACATTGGCACTATTGATATGTTGGGCCAGATAATTCTGTGTTGGAAGAGACTGTTCTGTACATTACAGGATATTTAACTGCGTCCCTAGTCTCTCCCCACTAAATTAACTAATGTCCCTGTTCCTAGTTGTGACACTCAAAATCATCTCCAGAATTGCCAAATTGCTTCAGATTTGCTATGGAGCAAATCCCACTCCTCGGCTGGGCCAGAGAAACATGCTGTGTCTTTTTATTTGGCTTCTCTAACCTACCCCTAGCCCTTTTATTTCTAATTACTGGAATATTGTCCATTCATAGATTATTTTTGGAGCAGTGAATAAGAGCCTTTCATTAATTGCCAAAACTTCTGTTCTGAAACTATGCTGTTAACATTAAATCTATTCTTTTTATTTCAGAGGTTTATAGGTTTAATCTTTCCTATGTTCACTTATTTTTGTTTATTGTGCTATTTTAAACAGTAAAATAGTTTCAGACCTCTGTGATTTCCATACCACATTTTCCCAGAAAACTTAACTTTAAAAAAAAGTAGGAATTATTTCATAAATTAATGATTTTCCCGATACAGTCTACCTTATAGTTTAAGAAAATATTCTTTCAAAGTGCAAACTCAACTGGGAGGTTTAAAATAATGTCATTGACGAAATTCATTTTGTGAGTTAAGAAATTATTGCTTCAGAATGTGAGTATAACCTAAAAGATTAAAATACTGTCATTCAGTTTTTATGGGTGTCATTAATCATCAGCTTCCTTCCTCTGCTCCCATTCTCTTAAGAAAAGTGAGGTTTAAAATACATTTTACACAAAATGCTTTTTATTCCTAGCAATTGGCAGGAAAGAGTTGAAACAATGATGCTGGATTACAAAAAGGGGATTTAATGGGCTAGTGCCTTCTTGGGGTTTTTGCTGCGAGTGTGTGCAACAGCACCCAGGGGTGGGAGGAATGACTGGTTTCCTGGCCCTCATAAATGTAAGTGAGAGAATGAGGTAGAGCATAAAAGGAGGGAGGTATTAAGAGATCTTTGAAGGGATTACTCTACCTAAAATTTTCCCATAATAAAATGTAAGTGGAAGTATATGCTATTATATCTATCTATGCTCTCAACTTGGCTTTTCTTCTGTTCTTTCTGAGAAATATTTTCTAAATTCTATAAATACAGAGAATTAGAAAACTATAAATCCTTTTATTGAGATTTTATTTATTTATTCATGAGAGACATAGAGAGAGAGAGGCAGAGACATAGGCAGAGGGAGAAGTAGGTTCCCTGCAGAGAGCCCGATGCAGGACTCGATCCCAGGATCCTGGGATCATGACCTGAGTCAAAGGCAGATGCTCAACCACTGAGCCACCCAGGTGTCCCAAAACTTTCTAAATTCTTAAGTTTTTGTTTAAAGTTCCATTTGAATCATCCGGTATTATGTGATATTGTGCAATAATGTAAATTTAGTCTCTACTGTTTTTTTTTTTTTTTGAGTATAGTTGACACACAGTCTTACATTAGTTTCAGGTGTACAATATAGTGATTCAACAAGTTTATACATTCTGCTATGTACACCACAAGTGCAGTTACCATCTGTCCCAATACTATTATAGTATCATTGACTGTATTCCTTATGCTTTTACCACCATGACTTATTTATTCCATAATTAGAAGTCTGTATCTTCTTATGCCCTTCACTCACTTTGCCAAACCCTTACCTCCTCCCCTCTGACAACCATCAATTTGTTCTCTGATTTATAGGTCTCATCCTGCATTTTGTTTATTCATTTGTTGTTGCTGTTATTTAGATTCCACTCCATCAAAATAAAAAGCTTTTAGACAGCAAAGGAAACCATCAACAAAACAAAACAAACAAACAAAAAAAAAAACACAACCTATCTACCAAATGGGAGAAAATATTTACAATTGATATATTTAGCTTCGACTTTGAAAGTAAAGGCACAGAGTCCACAGAAAGCTGTCTAAATATATGCTTAGTGTGAATATCTTATAACCACTATTAATGATGTTGAGATGGGTAAGATAGTTTTTCCTTAAAAGTGTGTCCTGTGGGGGCACCTGGGTGGCTCAGTGGGCTAAGCATCTGACTCTTGATTTCAGCTCAGGTCATGATCTCAGGGTCCTGGGATCAAGCCCCCGTGTCGGGCTTTATGCTCAGCCAGGAGTCTGCTTGAGGATTCTTTTCCTTTCTCTCTTTGCCCCTTTCCTTGCTTACATGCTGTCTGTCTGTCTGTCTGTCTCTCTCTCTCTCTCTCAAATAAATACATAAATCTCTTTTAAAAATTATGCCCTGTGCTTTGTGTCTTAAAAGGGAGGCTCGAATAAAAATCAAATTTACACAGATGAATTGTGCAATAGATAAGCGCTGAGATATCTTGTACACAGATCTCAACAAAAGCACTGTCAAACATTGTGAAAAAAGTAGGTTCTAAGAGATATTAGAAAGTCCCAAGAACTTGGTATCTCAAGACCAAATTAATTAATATCAGAGAAGAGTCAATATAGTATTTTCAAAAAAGTTAGCAATGAAAAAAAATGTCTGTTGCTTTATTCATTCTAAGGGATTTTTTATGATCTTTTCACATGAAAACCTTATGAGGTTATACCTTATGAGGGTATGAGTTTAGTATAAGTTCTGTTTTAGGATGGGTTTACGAAGGAAGAGCTGAAGACAGGGGGTCAGGAGCATGTGACTAACTGAGGAGGTGCTCGTTTGCAGAAACCTGTAAGGAAGTAAAGTCAGCTAGGAAAGGAGGAGGTGAACAAGCAATAATGTATTCTCAACTGTGGTCCACCCATGACCTGGTTCTCGGAAGGAGAGCTCTGGAACATAAACCATATTGCCGAGTTAGCTCCCTTGAGGCAATGGGAACGGACTTACACCCCTGACTCAACCGGCCGTGGTGAAGTATAAGCTGAAAGCAATTCACTGTAGTGCAGGAGCACCAACATTTACAACATTTACACATGGAGAGTCATCCTATGTCTAGAGATAGAAAGACATGTCTGAGGGCTCCAGCTGCCTGTGTCTTCACAGTGCTGGGATTAGGGCTAAAAGTAAATGAGGCTTCAGTTGATTCCAGCTGTCCCAGCTGACTCTGAGTTGACCTAGCCTTCAAGCTGCCCCATCTAGAGCAGAGACAAGCTCTATCTGCCACAACATGCCCAAGCTGCAGACTCATGAGGAAAAGAAATGTGACTGTTCTTTCAAGCTACCAAAATGTTGGGGTGCTTTCTATGCAGCCTCAGCAACTGGAATGCATGGGTTCTAAAGTTAGTTGAAATTTCACTTCACACATAATAGGTGTGTAATGACTTTGAATGAGTCAACATAGTTCTCTGGGCTTTAGTAAAATCAATACTTACCTCCTATGGCTCCAGATATAGTACCCAGCAAGACTTTAACCGGTATTTGAATCTGTATTGATTTACAAATTCCTCAGTCTATTTGAAGGTCATCTGAATCAACAAAGGCATTCTTTTATGCATTTCCTTAGTTTTTCACCTAACAACCTAAATACAATTTCTTTTAGTTAAATGTTATTTTTTTAAAAAATAAAAGCTAACTCAGGGGCGCCTGGGTGGCTCAATCAGTTGAGCATCCAGCTTTTGGTTTTGGCTCAGGTCATGATCTCATGGGTCATGAGATCAAGCCCCTCAGAGGGCTCCGTGCTCAGTGGAGAGTCTGCTTGAAGATTCTCTCCTTCTGTCCTTCCTCCCCACTCAAAAGTGCACTCTCGTGCTTTCTCTAAGATAAATAAATCTTAAAAAAAATTAATTAAATACACTTCAATGTGGTTTATGTCTAATCTCAATGGAAAATATCAAACTTTTCTCAAAAAAAAGTAGTTAAACCAGTAGCAATGTTTATATTTTTCACGCAATTTTATCCATAACAGTATTCACAGGAATTTAAACAATTGTTTCAGAATAAAAATCATAGTTCACTGTTAACTTGTATCAGGCTCATATTTTGTAAGCTTCTCTGCTAAAAGTGTGCATTCGTTATTTAATTTGGCCTCACAAAACCTTTGTTATGAATGATGAGAAATTTCATTTCACAGATAAGCATATAGAGGTTGCAGTTAAATAGTCTAAGCAAGAGTGAGATGTTAATATACAAAAAAGTGGCAGTTCTAAACAGGATCTGTTTACTAAGATAACATGGTCATTTTAAAGTTTTGTGACTTTCCCCTGAGTTTAAACTCAGAATTCCAAACTAAATGCTCACAGTATCAGGTATCAGCTCTCAAAAAACTGCAAGTTTCAATTTTTCCTCCAACTCACCTTTATTAGAAGAAGAACCAGTAGATATCAAACTTGAAAAAGAGCAATAACAAAATGGTGGTAGGGGACAATCAAAGCCCTTTTGTACTACTCCTGGGGCAAGCAGGACTAAGAATACAATTTCAACTGAACATAAAGAATTTTCTAACAATCATTGCTGCACAGGATTGCGAGGGCCTGATTTTGAAAGAAGCAACTCCAGGGACACCTGAGTGGCTTAGCGGTTGGGTGTCTTCCTTTGGCTCAGGTCGTAATCCTGGGGTCCTGGAATAGAGTCCCGCATAGGGATCCCCCACAGGGAGCCTGCTTCTCCCTCTGCCTATGTCTCTGCTTCTCTCTGTGTCTCTCATGAATAAATAAATAAAATCTAAAAAAAAAAAAAAGAAAAAGAAAGAAAGAAAGAAAGAAAGAAAGAAAGAAAGAAAGAAAGAAAGAAAGAAAGAAAGAAACTCTAGAAAATATATTAGTCTAAGTTTCATGAGACTTTCTTGTGAAATCCACTGACTATATTATCTTTTAAAGTATAATTGACATACAATTGCATTAGTTTCAGGTGTACAACATGATGATTAGACCTTTGTATATGTTACAAAATATTCATAAGTCTATTACCATCTGTCACCACATAGTTACAAAAACAAATGTTTCCCATGTAATGGTAACTTTTAAGATCTACTTTCTTAAATTCTTCACATTTACAATAAAATGTTATTGACTAGAGACATCATGTTGAGCATTATGCCATCTCTTACTTGTTTTATAACTGGAAGTTTCTACCTTTTGAAAATCCTTCCTTTATTTTATCTACTCCTACACTCTCTCCCCTCTGACAACCACCAATCTGTTTATTATAATTATGACTTTGTTCATTTGTTTTCTTTTTTTATATTGTATATATAAGTGAAATCATATGGGTATTTGCCTTTCTCTGTCTGACCTTATTTCACTTGGCCTTTAAGGGCTATCCATGTTGTCACAAATGGCAAGATTTCATTCTTTTTTTATGGTTAGTGGTATTCCATTATATCTATAGATATAGATATATCACCCAAGATATGAAAACTAAGAGTACAATTGATAGGTGAATGGATAAAGAAGATACAGTGTGTGTGTGTGTGTGTGTGTGTGTGTGTGTGTGTGTGTGTACATCTTGGCTCTTGTAAACAATGCTGTAATAAACATAAAAGTGCATATATCTTTATAAGTTAGTGTTTTTGTTTTCTTCAGTTTTTAAAATTATTTCTTTTCGGGGATGCCTGGGTGGCTCAGTGATTGAGCATCTGCCTTCGACCCAGGCGTAATCCCAGGATCTGGGATCAAGTCCCATCTTGGGCTCCCTGCATGGAACTTGCTTCTCCCTCTGCCTGTGTCTCTGCCTCTCTCTGTGTCTCTCATGAATACATAAGTAAAATCTTAAAATATATATATATATATATATATATATATATATATATATATATATATCTTTTCTTTTGGTTGCTACTTGGGTGAGTTCTACTGCCCTGTGAAGTCACTGACCCGTTCTTCTTCTTCATCCAGTCTGCTGTTGAACCCTTCGTTTTTTGTTTTTTGTTTTTTTTTAGTTCAGTTTATATTCTTCAGCTCTGTGCTTCTGTTTGGTACTTTCTTTACTTTTTATCTCTTTGTTGAAGCTCTTGCTGTGTTCATCCATTATTCTTTTAAGTTCAGTGAGCATCTTTATGACCATTACTCTTTCTCAGGTAAATTACTTATCTCCATTTCATTAATTTTTTTTTCCTGGTGTTTTATCTTATTCTTTCATTTGGAACATATTCCTTTGTCTCCTCATTTTGCTTGACTTCCTGTGTTTGTTTCTGCATGTGAGGTGAAACAGCTATCTCTCCCCGTCCTGAATGAGTGCCCTTGTGTAGGAGATAAAACTTATCATTTGATCTTGTCCTAGCTTCTGGTTTTCTCTTGAACCTGTGTGATTGTCTAAGTGGCCTAATTTATTATTAATAGGGACCAATTTTTTAGGCCGTGCCAAGTCCTATGAATGTTCCAGAGGGAAAGATTTTAGTCAGCTCCTAGTTTCAGACTGATTGAAAACTGGAACCTGAGGCAGGAGCTTTTAAGGTATTCAAATATATATAGTCCTGGACAACTCTAATTGTAAAGCCTGCTGGTCTCCAGTCCAGGTGATCTGGAGGTGTCCCCTTGGTGACAGTTGTAAAAATCAGGGGCCCAGAGAAGTGTATGTACTCCTTTCTGGGAGGAAATGAGCTATAGTGAGGTCAAGGGAAAGCACAAAAATGGTGTCCTCTGGCCTATAGTCCTTGAGATCACTTCTGTTGCCTCTAGGTGTATGGTAATCTTGAGGAGTACCCCTAGGCTAAAACCCTGAAATAAATAGGCCTCTTTCACAATACTGAGAGTGCATTTCCCTCTCCTATCTAGGCAATGCTCAGGGAATGGTAACCTGCCAAGAAATGTCTCTCCAATTGTTTCAATTCCATGGGTCCCAGATTGCAATCCTCTCTGGCCACCAGCGCCAGACATTCAAGAGACATCACTTGTGTGAACTCCATATGCCCATTGACTTTGGTGAGGCCATGAAGGTGGCTCAGGGATGGGCACTTGGCTGCCTGACTCTGACGGGGCCACAAGGTAACACAGGGTTTGTTGTTGTTTTCAGCCCACTGAACTGGGGTACCAGGCATTATGCAGAGACATCAATGTGTAGCTCTGTAGTCTGTCCTGTAGCCTTTAGAGTGACCTGAGTGGTTTTCAATCAGGATGTCTCTCACTGCACAGGGACCCAGTTGATCCTCCATTGATGGGCAATAAAGTTAGGGACAGAAGGAGTCAGCATGGAGTTGGGTAGAGCCAAAAGACTGCAGACAAAGGTTGTAAGCAGGAGGTAGTGAGGAGGGGAGAGAGAACTTCCTGGGAAAGCAGCTCCAGGAGAAGGGGGTCTGGGGAGAATAGCGTCACATCTCAGAGGGCCCACACAATGTGAGTGACAAACAGACCCTTGCCTGAGCTGCCTTTGTGTAGAAAGCATTTCAGAGAGGAGCAGCTATGGGAACCCCCAGAGCCCAGTTGTGGACAGATGTTGACACTCTCCCTGAACCTCTGCTAGGGTGTTGCTTTTTGTTTATTGACCAGACAAAGTGGACTTGGTTTCTGGACATAGAATCAGCATGAGAGAGCTTATCTCCTAGGATGGGGCAGAAGCTCAGAACAACCAGCCAGGAGCTGCCACTAGTAGGTCAGGGGGAGGGTGAAAAAATGGGACCCACCAGCAAGGCTGCTAGTAAGGTAGACGGAGAACACAAAAATGATGCCTGCCAGTGCCATATTTCCCAGAGAGGGTCCCAGCAGGCTCCTGCCCCTTCAGCAAATGCTTTAAGATTAGTAAATGTATCTTCCTCACATATGGTCGAGGCACTTTTCAAACCGCTCCTTTTGGTGCTGGGTCCCAGGCAAGTGAGTCTGTGGTTTGTCCATTCCCAAAAGGTATGGATCTCCTGGACATAAGCGCTGTTGATTCTCCAGACCAGAGGTTTGGGTGGCTTTTCACTCTGGAGTAGGTCCCAAGGTTGAGGTGCCTGGTGTGGGACATAAACTCTGTTCATCAGGGAGAAACTCTGTAAGATTCCTCCCAGTTGGTGGGTCACTGTGCAGGGTGTGGGTTTTTGGTGAGACATGTTTCTGCCTCTCCTACCCATCTCAACATGATCCTTTCATCCTTTGTGGTGGAGCTGCTCTTCAGTTAGTTTTCAGGTCATTTTTCAAGGATTTATTTCATAGGTTGCAGTAGGTTTGTGTTCCTGGGAGGAGGTGAGTTCAAGATCTTCCTACACTGCCTCCTTGAACCATCCCCTATTTATATTCTTCTGGCTCAGGATATTTATGTTCTAAAGTTTAGGTTAATAGAAGGTTTACATCACAGACTTGTCAAAAAGTATATCACGGATCCTTGGAATCATTTTAATATTATTTTCATTTAGATCTATTAACATTAAATACATATTATACATATATACAAACCCACCAGCCTACCAATGCACAGTAAAGACATAAAATTCTGTGACCCCTCATTCTACAATATACTTATATACACTTATTTATTATTATTTTGTAATAAACTAGGAACCTCTACTATCTTTTACTCTAAATCTCAGAATTTCATCAGCAAACTAAATCTACACACTATTTTTTTTTTAACTTCTAAGACCTACCAACTCTGTGCACTAGACCCTTTCACCATTAAAGAGATCAAGTTGGTATTTTCAGAGGCAGCCAGTAAATGTCGCTTCCAGTCTGACACCAGTAATAACTCTCCTGCTTTTAGTTTAGAGACAAGTTTATCAGGTTGGCTTGCCATCCTTGAAAATAGGTTGTTAAAGTGAAAAATCTGAAGGACCTTTTAGCCCCACTCCCCTCAACTGCCTTTATACTAATATTAATCCTGTTTTAATTCAATACCATTTAAAACTTCCCATGTACATGATTTGTTCACCAAATTGCAAAACTTTCTAGGCTGCCAAGACAGCCACAATTCAGAGGCCGGGCCCAAGCAATTGAGGCCATTTTGTGTCAAAATAAAATCTGGAAAAAATCCAGCTGGTGGATACCCCATGAGACATATATATTTCAGAAGTGTAATAGTTATCTACTACTTTATGGACTTCTGCACAGTACTGGTAGACATAATAAATTCAGATAAAAGGCAGCCAAGCATAACATTCCTAGAGAACTACCCACAGAACTCCTATAATCTATAGTGCATCAGCTGAGCATACAAGTAGGCTATTAGGCATGATCTCTACAACTTTGAGTTAAGTGCCTACAGAACCTTAGATTAATGGATGGTGAGTTTAGCACTTGGATGCATTTTACGAGGTGCTGCAGTATTAGAGACTTAATGATGAAACTTTAAAAAAAATTGATATTTTTTATGCTACCCAACACAAACATCAAAATAATTCGATGGAGAGCCATTTTCTAATACTAAGGAAGGTTCTTGAAAGTCTCTGGCGTAATCCCAGTCATTGTGGTTGACTGGTAGGTATTTCAATTAGGTGCCTTTGGATTCTTCACAATTATTTGCCAGGAAAGGGGACATTTGGAAACTGACATTCTAATTATATATGTAACAGTGCTTTAAAAACATATACATTTCATTTAATACTGCTGAGTTTTACTTTCTTTATATATCAAATTAGAAAGATAATCAAGATAATCTTTATTGTGCTATCCATTTCTATTAACCATGGATATAAATAAACACATGCATACATGTACACTACCCTATAATTTTCCCATAAAAATATTTGAAAAGAAAATTAAGGAAGTATGCCTTAATGTATTTCTATCTTAAAAACCAAAAGTTAAATTAGGATTGAATTATGAAAAATATTATGGAAAGGCTGGGCAAATCTAACATGCAAAAGAACAACAAAAAAAGACAATTGGTTGTCTTACACTGATATTTTTTGTTAAAACAATAGGATAGGGATTCCTGGGCGGCTCAGTGGTTGAGCGTCTGCCTTTAGCTCCGGGCGTGATCCTGGAGAACCAGCATCGAGTCCCATATCAGGCTCCCTGCATGATCCTGCTTCTCTCTTTGCCTGTGTCTCTGCCTCTCTCTGTGTTTCTCATGAATAAATAAATAAAATCTTAAAAAAAAAAAACAATAGGATAAAAGAAACTGAAATATTTAAAATGTACGTCTTACAGATTGTCAATGTTCAACTAGAATTTTGTTCAAAATCTGGGTTATGAATGATTACCTACAATATATAATTTTTCAGGGGAAAGAGTGAATCTGGCATTTGGTGACTTATTCTTAGATTGTATTTCCTTAAATTAAAAATCAAAAGAAGGAGCAGACACTAAAGGCTTTTTATATTTCACCCGGCTTCCTTATTATGCATAGTGATGGATCGGAAATGTAATATCTCAGTTACTTTGTCTCCTATCTTCATATTACATATTAAAGTGCTTCTTGCTTTGATCATCATGACACAAAAGCTAAATGCATGTACATAAATTACTAATTAAATTAGATTAATATTAACATTAAATAATGAGTAATTTATATAGTAGGACACACACGTGAAGAAATGAAAAAATAGAAAGAAAACAAATTGAACACTTTTCTTTATAAATCCCAATATAGTATTCTCAAATATAAATATGACAACATAATAATGATAAAGTAATAATGACATTTTATTTATAAAATGTATATTTCACATATAAATAATGAAAAAGATTACATAGGCACATGTAATGTGTTATTGAATTTAAATCCAATTTCATAAAATGTACTCTGCAATCATGTTCTGGACAAGAGTGTGAGCTTTTATGCACTATTTCTATTGATCAGCACAGATGCTGGAATGTTCACCCTCACACCCTTGAGTTACACGGCTCTTGACTGATGGATGGACTGCTGAGCAGCAAACCCAGGGCTTTCCTTCTCCTCAGTCATTTCCTGGTGTCAGTGAGCAGGTTGGAGTAACTGGGTTGGCCTAATTCATGACAAGTCTGGATATTCAGATTTTGGACATAAAAAAAAATGAGTTAAATGAAGAGAATGTTAGAAATGTTGTGAGTGGGATCCCTGAGTGGCACAGCGGTTTAGCACCTGCCTTTGGCCCAGGGTGTGATCCTGGAGACCCGGAATCGAATCCTATGTCGGGCTCCCAGTGCATGGAGCCTGTTTCTCCCTCTGCCTGTGTCTCTGCCTCTCTCTCTCTCTCTCTCTCTCTCTCTCTCTCTTCTCTCTGTGACTATCATAGATAAATAAAAATTTAGAAAAAAAGAAATGTTATGAGTATTTTCTTTCATCTAGATCCTGGGCTTTCTTAAATAAGTAAGCAATCACCCAAACCTAAAAGCAAATAGAGAAGTAAGCTTAAATATACTTGATAAGATATTTCGTATTTATGAACAAGCACCATAAATTCAGCCTTTGGGGGTCATGAAGAAAGAGCAGCCTTTCTTAGACTCCAGCTCTGGTCAGAGAAGAACATAGATACTGATGTGCTTAAGATAAATATGTATGTACACATGACTTTTGTAAACTATGAACTATCATTGATAAGGAGACACCTGATATATATGTGCTGAAAAGGCCAACTTGAATATTCTAAGTCACTAACGTCACATGCAGTTATGATGAATTGGTAGAAGGTGAATTTCTTCATTTAGGGAAACCAATAATAGACAAGATTTTTAGTCTTAAGCTTTTCCGTTACATCAAATAAGAGTGAAGCATATTTTGAATTATGAAATTATAATTTACATAAAGAGTTCCATCAGTCATGTAAGCCACTTGTTTTTATTACAACAAACTTTGGTTGAACTATAGTCTCCTAATTTAAAATAGCTTGCTGGGATCCCTGGGTGGCGCAGCGGTTTGGCGCCTGCCTTTGGCCCAGGGCGCGATCCTGGAGACCCCGGATCGAATCCCACGTCAGGCTCCCGGTGCATGGAGCCTGCTTCTCCCTCTGCCTATGTCTCTGCCTCTCTCTCTCTCTCTATGTGACTATCATAAATAAATAAAATTTAAAAAAAAAATTTTAAAATAGCTTGCTAAGTATTCAATATCAATCATCATTCACAATCATTTCAGTTGTGAAAATTGTCTAGATTGTAGGATGAGAGAGGAGAGATGAGAGATGATAAAACCATATTATATTAAATTTTTAGGGTCACAATAAGGTTTCCAGTGGAACAACAAAGAAGTAGAGACATTTTTCAGTATTATTTCTGAAATGAATTCCCTAGAATGTATCCTTTGTTTGTGGGTTGTACCCTGCACAAATCAGAGCCATATTGGACATAGCCATATCATTCTGATAGTTTAATGAAGTTTAATGATAGTACAATGGAAAGACTAACTTGTACAATATCTAAGATCTATTTTAGCCCCTACATTCTGATCTAGAATCCAGACACAGAACCCAAAAATCAAATAAGCTTTCTATGCTTGTGAGAACACAAGACCTCCATTTCTGTGCATGTGAAAATACCTGTTATGTCAAAAATAAGATACTGAGATTCCTCTTCCCAGATCTCCTAAAGAAAAGAGGAAAAGTATGAATCACCAAACACATAATCCTTCCCCAGATTCTGAAGCTAATTCCAAAAGGTAATTTCTTTATCTGTACAGTCCTTTCTGAAGAGAGTTGTTTAACTGGACAGATATTTCTTGTTCTACTTTTGCTCACAATAGTTACAGATTTCTAGCTCTTTAGCTGAAATTTTAGTTTCTGCATGGAGCGTATAGTGCTTTTTCTTGGCATACATGATACGTGGAAAATATTCTCTACTGTCTGCTGAAATGAAAACATGAAGCATCGAAAATCAAAACAGCAAATCTGTACACTTATCTCAATTTTAAAATTATAATTTATTTCAGATACAGACTACAGATCCTTCAGATAAAAGAAATTCCAGATAAAAAGAAATATCCTATGTGTATAAAAAATATATTTAGAAATTCTAACACTTGTTTTATTTATTTTGATAGTTTTCATCACAGAAAGCTTCTAGCCATATTTTAATTAAAGTAAGCATTAATAAATACCATAAAGTACAGATTGAAATTCTTTAGAGTGTTCATAATATAGAATTCATGGATATTAAAGCATTTAAAAATTAATAACTAAATCAATCCATATTATTGAACATTCCTTTATTTTATTTTGTTTTAAACCATTTATTTTGGGTAATTTTTTCCATTAATTTTAATTTTTTTATTTTTTAAGTTGGATAAATGAATCAAGGAACTTTTTTTTTAAAGATTTCATTTATTTATTCATGAGAGATACAGAAATATAGAGGCAGAGAGAGAAGCAGGCTCCCCACAAGGAGCCTGATGCAGGATTTGATCCCCAAACCCTGGAATCATGCCCTGAGCCAAAGGTAGACGCCCAACCACTGAGCCACCCAGGTGCCCCCATGAACCAAACAACTTTTGTACTACATATTTATCTGAATGCAGAATTTTCACATTCTTTTTTTGTAAACATGAAGCATATTTGCTTGAGCATTTTCAGTTTGGACACATGGTATGTTTTTATCATTTGTGAATTTAGTCTGAATTCATTCGTCCACTTCTAAAAGTGTTGCCTTTGGGGGATTCTGGGTGCCTCAGTCAGTTGAGTGTTGGAGTCTTGATTTCAGCCCAGGTCATGGCCTCAGGGTGGTGAGATGAAATCCACATCTGGCTCCACCCTCGGGGGGGAGTCTGCTTTTCTCCTTCTCCCTCTCCTCTGCTCCTCCACCCACTTCTTTGTCTAAAATAAATAAATCCTTAAAAAAAAATAGAAGTATCACTAGAAAGAGAAAGAAGGAAAGAAAGAAAAGAAAGAAAGAAAGAAAGAAAGAAAGAGAGAGAGAGAGAGAGAAAGAAAGAAAGAAAGAAAGAAAGAAAGAAAGAAAGAAGAGAAAGAAAGAAGAAAAATATCCTTTTTAGTGAAAATCTTAGTGAGATGCAAGCCTGAAGGGAGTTTGGAGTAGTAAAATATTAGGAAGATGTTTTAACAGAAGCTGCAGGGCTTCAATTCAGGATTCAATTCTTTTCTGTGAGGTGTTTAGTTTCCCTTTAAGATTTAAGACTAGTTTTAACTGAAAACACTTTTTTCCAATATTTTATAATAAAGTGTTTGATTTGAACACTATTTTGTCAGATAGGCATTTCATTAAGTTATTTAAGTGGTTTGTTGTTCTGAGGTTGATTTATTGGAAACAATATTTTTAAATAGAAATACATATCAAATTTTATCATGATTATAAGACAAATAAGATTCAATAAACATATTTAGGAAATGTATACCAAACTCTCTATGGAATAGATAAATCTGTTACATAAAATAAAGTGCACCTATCTCTTTATTGAAGCATTTTCTTTTATTACGGATATATTGACAAACCTATTTCTGTTTCCTTGTAGGTCCCTTTAGTTCCTTACGCTTGTCCCAAAATTGTTAAAAGCATGTTGGCAGACATCCACCAGCTCATCCTGGCTTCCCTGAAATGGCTCTGGGATGCTGCACCTAGACTCTATGCAGAAATTAATTTTATCTTTTGAAGGAATGGTGATCCTATAACAGTAGAATAACCACTCTGATATCTTTATAGGTTAGGAATCATTTTCAATCAAACAAATGTGATTCTTTTCAATGTCCTCACCTGGCCTGGGCCATTACTAAATAGTTTTACTTTCACTTCAGTTTGCTGTCAAGGACACTTAAAAATGGTGCCAGAGGCCAGCCAGGGTGGCTCAGCGGTTTAGCGGTACCTTCAGCCCAGGGTGTAACCCTGAAGACCCGGGATTGAGTCCCAAGTTGGGTTCCCTGCATGGAGCCTGCTTCTCCCTCTGCCTGTGTCTCCGCCTCTCTCTCTTTCTGTGTCTCTCATGAATAAATAAATTAATTTAAAATTAAAAAAAAATGGTGCCAGAGAATGACCACCATCATTTTTAAGGAATATTATAGTGCCAGTTATTTTTAATATATTAGTGAAAGGAAAATTAAAAAGGACAGTTTGGAGAAACATTCGTGAATTAATTTGCCTTTTCCACTGGTTCCTTCTCTGTCAATACCTACATACTGAAACTTTCCATAGAATTCTGGTCTCCTCTGATGACTCTAGTCATTGAAAATATCCAATGCATTAGGTTAGCTAACAATAACTTAAGGTAATACTTCTCCAGGGGAATCTGTGAACTACTGAACTAATGATATAACTTTGGCCTTGTGGTGGGTTGGTAAGAGCTATTCTTTCTTGTGAAAAATTCCCAGCAACCACATGTGTGAGGTATATCGCTTGACTGGCCAAATTTAGGGCTGGAAAAATAACAAAAGTTTGTGAATTAAATGTGTTTACAAGCTCAAAAATGGTATCATTTTATTACTTCTCCTTATATTAAACACTTTGTTTTTAATGAATATTTTGCATAGGAAAACAAATGAATTGCCTATTTCTGATGATACACACACACACACACAGATACATTGTCTCAGAAATAGATGATAAATATGTGTGTGCATATATACACACATAGACATTTATTTTAAATGTATACATATACATATATTTAATATATTTTATATACATATAAGTGTATATATACATACAAAATTCAGAAATCTTTATATACAATATATGCATATACTATATATACAATAAGTACATAAACAAATTCAGAAATAGACGACATACTCTATAAATTTCAGAAATATACATTTATTTCTGAATTTTTGGTCATATTTCCTTCAAATGTATAAAGGTGGTATGTGAGGAGTGATCCATCTACTGATCAATCTATTGGCATTAACAACTTAGTTCAAATCATATTTTTTTTCCATTTTCCAAGTACCCCATCTGACCTTAGTGACAACTCATTTTAAAAAATGATGAGCATTATGCTGTGTTTCTTATTAGAAGTATGGATGCAAGAAGCATATTACAAAGGATGAAAAATGTAACTACACGTTGCAATCTATTTCTTATGTAGGTCATTCTCTTTGATCCCCACTTGAAAGCATTACCATTTTCAGGAGATGTTACAAAAAAATAAAAAGCAATTACCACCACATCTCAGTTAGAGGAGCTTATAGTATTAAGGGTTCATCACATTTTTCACTCTTCCTCTTTTCCCATCTGAAAAACAGTGTCGCATGGTTTCAGGCCAAGAAGTTGATACTTTACTTTTCCATTAGGATTTTTTTCTTTAGCCTTAAAAAATTTCAACTTGCGAGTAGTGCTTTTTAAGAATGCTAAAAAATAAAGGAAAAATGGCTATTCTTGTACTGAATAAGCAACTGTAGTTATGGGATGCTAAGTCTTTTAATACAATCACTAAATATGAAAACGACATTACTGCTTCCGTGAAATACTTTACATTATTCACAATAGTTTTTTAGTAAAAAAATTTCATGAAATTTGAAATTCAGCAGGTATAGACAATATTAACACCAAACTTTCCTTTTGATAATCTTAACTGTCAAAATAATTTGTACTGTATTTTACTAATTCATTCTCTTGATGAAACAGGACATTATTATTAACATTTTATCAATAGAGGAGCAGGGAGGCAGTAATAAAATTTTCAAAGTCACCAAGATAGAGTCGGTGGAAGAATTGAAATTACAGTTTTGTGTCTTGGACCATAAACCTCTAAGTAAACTATTTAATGCCCAGAAAATTTAATCATTCACCTAGGATAGCTATAGTTTTCTCAGGCTACTAATTACAATAGTTTTGTATTTAATAATGTATTTATAATTTCTAAGGCCTTGTTATTTCTTAAGATTTGAGATGTCTTTTAAAAATCTGATAAATATCTTAAAAACTTACTGACTTAATTCCTTTAAAAGAAATCACAAGAAGAAAAAAGAGATTTGAGAGGTTATGCCTTTACCCCAAAATACCTTTTATTTCTAATGTCCAATTATTTAATTCTATTTTCTAATAGTAATTCACTGACTAAAAATATTTTTATATAGAATGAATCATAACTAATTCATATTTTAGGCTGGGTTATGTTAAATTTTAGTGTGAATGATTTGAAATATTAAACTTGGAAGAATTCCAGCTATACTATTCATTTGCATGTCCAGTTTTGGATACTTCATTAATTTCCATGGTTTCTTTTTACTTCATCTAATACTGGGTAAAATATTACATGGCATTCCTTAGTAGTTAAATTAATTGAGATATTGTGTATAAAAATATTCATTAAAGTGCTCAATAGTATTTTTTTCCCTTTTTTTACAAGAGCAGAATGACATTTCCTTAGTAATTGGTAACAATGGGAGGCCATACTTCACTATTTTAATTTCAAGTGATTATCTTCAATGTTGACTTCACTCATGAAACATTGAATGTGATGTTAGTGCCTGCTGCCTTTTCTGGAATGTAGGCAATGCTCAATTATCTGTAGATCTCAACTAATAAAATAGGCCTAAAGATTTAAAGAGGCCTATTTAAAGAGGCCTAAAGGCATTATTTGCCTTTTCTTTTTCCTTTTTAAAAACTGCTACAATTATTCCCAGGGTCAGCATTTAAGTGCTATGAAAGTTTAATCAAAATAGCCAACTGGCCTAATCATAATAGCCTTTATTATATTTTTGTTCTCAGATATGCCATGCATTAGCCTTAGAAGATTGAAAATATCATAGTGAGAAATAGAGGAGGCTTTATCCATGATCAAATTGTCAGATCTACATTATCATAAATCAGTAATAATCTATAATTTTTATAATACTACATAAAACACACATATAGTTATGTAATAATTTATTAAATGTCTGTAGTGACCTAGGTTAAGATTTTATTTCTACTGTGTCACATAAACCTCAAAACTATTCATGCACAAGTATGCATCCCCATTTACTAATGACAATATCGATGTTCACAAAATACAATATTTTGCCCCAAATTTACCTGAGTAGTGTCTGGAAAATCCTGGAATTGAAGAAATCTGTTTGACATCAAAGTTCCAAGTAGTAATCACTAGGTTTTAGTATCTCCCACCTTATATAGGTAAAAATTCTACAATACTAGATGAGAGAAGACATTGCAACAAGCCAGTGGTCATCCCCTCCCCATCATAGGCAGGGACAGACCTATAACCATTCAGAGTGCATCATCTTATCAGCAAGCAGATCAGGGAAGGAAGCCAAACATCTCTATAAAATTTCCTGAGGACCCAAAGAAAGACGCTCTTCATTCACCATCCGTTCTATTGGGACCCATCAATTTCCTCTAAATCAGTGAAGTACGTTTGAATGTCTTAAGGAAGGAGACACCAAAATTATATTAGTGGTGATTTGGGCATCAAAAGGGCTTTGATGGAAAAAATAGTGAAATTTCTAAGAGAATCATTATATATTCTTAACTGAACCCAAAGCCCAAATGATTGGTGAGGAGGCGATACCATGTTGAGATGTTTTTCTATTAAGAACTCCACGATTCAAAATTGGAAACAAGATCTAAGTCCATTATACATCGATACATAAAGCTTGTTGTGATAAATATGTTAAAGATGTAAAAAGAAGGGGACACCTGGGTGGCTCAGTGATTGAGCACCTGCCTTCAGCCCAAGGCCTGATCCTGGAGTCTTGGGATAGAGTCTCACATCAGGCTTCTGGTGAGGAGCCTGCTTCTCTCTCTCTGCCTATGTCTCCACCTCTCTCTCTTTCTGTTTCTCTCATGAATAAATAAAATCTTAAAAAAAAATGTGAAAAAGAAATATCTCATTTTATATCCCTAGGGTAGATTAATTTAAATTGATGTACTATTTTATAATAAAGTTAGATTGACTTATGGTGAGTAGGAAAGACCATCTTTAGAACTAAAGCAGGGTTTACTGAAATTAAATTTTATATGTGAAGAAAACTTAGGAAAAACAGTCATTTTTGTAGCCTTTGATCAAATCAAAGAATCCTTTTATCTATGAAGTATGAAGTAAAGAAATATGAATCTTAGAATGCCTTTTGGTTTCATACTAATTTGAGTCTGGCTCCATATTTTTATCAAAATGGAGAAAAATAATCTTACTACTCAGGAGTCATGACCAGAGGACACTGTGACCAAAGTTAAAAGGACACTCAAAAGTAGATAAGATTTTCCTTCCCAAATGTCCTTTCTTCATGATTGCATCAGAAACTTCACATTTCACAGATCAACTGGTATCCTTGTTTCTATAGTATATAAATGTATTTCATCTCCTCTAATTTCATTTTCCAGACAGTAAACATTCCTAGCCTCTAACCAGAAACTATAATAGCATTTTATTTATCAGATGCAGATGGAAGTTCCCACCAAATTGCATAAAACTATGAACCCAAATGGTTGAGAATTTTTTAAAATCAGAGTTAGTACAGTTATTTTTGAGCCTCATAATAATTGAGATAATAATAAATGCGCTTAATATTATATTATTATAAAAACATAAAATTAGTTTTATGTATGTAAAAACACCCTAAGTAAAAAAGGGCAGGTATATTAAACATTTTATAGATTCTTAGCAGCTTCATATACTTTTTGAGCCACGTATTCCCATAACACCCTATTTTTTATCCCATTAACTGAAATCTTGGGGAAAAAATGTGTACAGATTTATGGTTTATAATCTCATCTAGAATGCCAATATGGCTTTGTAATCACTAGTCCTTTCAGATATTCAAGAGTGGACAGATTTCTATAAAATTATTCCTTTGGATTCAACATCACTATTTTTTTCTTTGTTTTCTGTGACAAATTTTACATGTAACATTGCATAATTTAAGGTATGTAGAGTGTTTCTTTGGTACATTTACACATTGTAATATGATTACCAATGTAGTGACATCTATCACATTACTTAACTATAGCTCATTATTGTCTATATTCATTATATTGTGTATTAGATCTCTATGGCTTACTTACAACTTGTTATGAGTTTGTACCCTTAAACACTATCAACCTTATCCCCCTCATCCACCCCATCCCCCAATAGCCAGCATTTTACCCTGTTTTTTATGGGCTTAAGTTGTTCAGATTCCACATGTAAGTGATACTATATAGTACTTGCCATTCTCTGTCTAATGTGTCCTGCTTAGCATAATGTGCTCAAGGGCCATCTATGTTGTCACAAATGGAAGGATATCCTCTTTTCTCATGGTTAAATTATAGTCCATTGTGTATATGCATCATTTTTTTTTAACCATTCGTCATCCATTGGTGGACATTTGGGTTGTTTCCACATAGTGGCTATTGTGAATAATGCTGTGATAAGCATGAGAGTGCAAATATCTGATGGAAGTCCTGTTTTAATTTCCTTTGGGTATATACTCAGAAGTGGAATTGCTGGATCCTATGGTTGATCGATTTTTTATTTTTTTTAAATTTTCATAGCATTTTATTTATTCATGAGAGATATATAGAGAGGGGCAGAGACATAGGCAGAGGGAGAAGAAACAGGCTCCATGCAAGGAGTCCAATGTGGGATTCGATCCCGGGAATCCGGGATCACGCCCTGAGCCAAAGGCAGACACTCAACTGCTGAGCTACGCAGGTGTCCCTCAATTTTCAATTTTTAAAAGATGCTCCATATTGTTTTCCCTAGTGGTTGGGCTAAGTTACATTTCCACCAGCAATGTATTAGGGTTCCCTTTTCACCACAAACTTCCTGGCACCGGTTTTCTCTTATATTCTTGATAATAGTCATCCTAACAGGTCTGAGGTGATATCTCATTGTGTTTTGATTGCCTTTATCTGATGATGAGTGAGTGATGTTGAACATCTTTTCAGGTATCTTCTGTCCATTTTGATGTCCTTTTTAGGAAAATACCTATTTGACTCTTCTGCTCATTTTTAAATCAGATCTTTTTCCTTGTTGTTGTTAGATTTAATCGAATTCTTTGTATATTTTGCATATTAATCCCCTACCCAATATGTGATTTGCAAACATTTTTTTCCCATTCTGTTTTTGTCTTTTCATTTTGTTAATTGTTTCTTTTGCAGTGCAGAAGCTTTGAGTTTTATGTAGCCCCATTTGTTTATTTTGTTTGTGCTTTTGGTGTCAATGTTCAAAGAATCATTGCCAAGACCAATACTGAGGAGCTTCTTCCCTATATTTTCTTATAGGAGTTTAAGGGTTTCAGATCTTATGTTTAAGTCTTTGGTCCATTGTTCTGCATGTGTTTCTCCAGTATTCGGGCACCATTTGTTGGGGATACTATCCTTTCCTATTGGGTATTCTTCACTACCTTGTCAAATATTAGTTGACTATGTATACTAGGATTTAATTATGGGCTCTTTTTTTGTTCCATCGGTCAATGTGTCTGTTATGGTGCCGGTATAATAGTTTTTATTACAATGGTTTGTTGTGTACTTTGAAATTTGCACTCATGATACCTCTAACTTTGCCGTTTCTTCTCAGGATTGCTTTGGCTATTCAGCATTTTTTTGAAATTTTACACAATTTTAGGATTGTTTCTTCTAGTTCTGTGAAGAATGCCTTTGGTATTTTGAGGGGATTGCACTGAATCTCTATATGGATTTGGGCAGTATGGCCATTTTAGCATTATTAATTCTTCTGATCCATTAATTAATTATTATTAATTATTATTAATTCTCCTGATCCATTTCCATTTGTTTGTGTCTCAATTTCTTTCAGCAAAATCTTGCAGTTTTCATTGTACAGATCTTTCACTTCCTTGGTTAAATTTATTTCCAAGGATATAATTGTTTTTGATGCTATTGTGAATACGATGGTTTTCTTTATTTCTTCTGCAGATGCTTCAACGTTAGCATAAAAGAATGCAATTGATTTCTGTATATTGACATTGTATCCTATAAATTTACTGAAATCATTGATATATTCAAAAAGTTTTTTGACTGACTGTTTAAGGTTCTCTTTATATAAAGTCATATCATCAGTGCAAATAACAATTTAATTCTTCCCTTCCAATTCGGATGCCTTTTATTTCTTTTCTTGCCTAATTGCTTTAGCTAGGACTTTTAGAACTATATTAAATAAGATTTTTTTTTAAGATTTTGTTTACTTATTTGTGAGACACACACACAGAGAGGCAGAGACATAGGCAGAGGAAGACGCAGACTCCCCACAGGGAGCCCGATGCGGGACTTGATCCCAGAACCCCGGGATCAAGACTTGAGCCAAAGGCAGATGCTCAACTACTGAGCCACCCAGGCGTCCCCTATATTGAATAGGACTGATGATAGTGAGAACCCTTGTTTTATACCTAATCTTAAAGGAAACACATTCCATTTTTCTCCATTGAGTAAAATATTAGCTGTGGCCTTGTTATATATGGCCTTTATTGTGTTGAGGTATGTTCTTTCTACACCCAATAGGTTAAGAGGTTTTATTATGAAAAGGTGCTGTATATGTCAAATACTTTCTCTGTGGCTATTGAAATGATCATGCGATTTTTATCTTTCATTGATATGACACTACATGTATTTATTTGCTATGCTTTATCCTTGTATCCTAGGGATAAATCCCACTTGGTCATGTTTATAATCCTTTTAATGTGTTCTTGAATCAATTTGCTAATATTTGCTAAGAATTTTTGTATCTATACTGGGCTAGAGTTGTTTTTTTTTTTTTCTTTTTCTTTTTTTTTTTTTTTGGTATCTTTTTCTGGTTTTAGTATCAACATAAAGGTGACTTCTTAGAATGAGTTTAGAAATGCTCCTTCCTCCTCAATATTAAGCAAGAATTTGAGGAGGATTGGTATTAATTATTCTTTAAATATTCAGTAGAATTGTCCAGTGAGCTGTCTGGTCCTAGAGTTTTTTGTGTTGGGATTTTTTTTTTTTTATTAGTGTTTCAATCTTTTCTCTCATTATTGGTTCAGTCTTCTATTTCCTTCTGATTCAGTCTCAGTAGGCTGTGTGTTTCCAGAGATGTATCCATTTCTTCTAGGATATTCTATTGGTTGTCATATACTTGTTCATAGTAGTCTTTTATGATTCTGTGTATTTTTGTCATATAAGTTGTCTCCTGTATTATTTCTGATTTTATTTACTTGAATCTTCTCTCGTTTTTTTTTAATTAATCTAGCTAAATATTTGTCAACTTTGCCTATCTCTTCAAAGAACCAGCTCTTAGTTCCATTGATCTTTCTACTGCTTTTCTTGTCTCTATTTCATTTATTTCCATTCTGATCTTTATTATTTCCTTCCTTCTGCTAATTTTGCACTTTTTCTAGTTCTTTGAGGTGTAAAGTTAGTAATCTTTCTAATTTCTTAATATATGTATTTATTGCTATAAACTTTTCAGTCAAACTACTATTGTTGTGTCCTGCAATTTTGATAGGTTGCCTTTTCGTGTGTTTTGAGATAATTTTCTATTTCTTTTTTTATTTCTTTTTTGATCCAATGGTTGTATAGAAATGTGTTGATTAGTTCTCATGTATTTGTAAATCTTTTCACTTTCCTTTTTCTGATTTCTAATTTTATACCATTGTGATCAGAGAAGACAGTTGGTATGATTTTAATCTTCTTAAATTTGTGAGAATTTGGATCCCTGGGTGGCTCAGTGGCTTAGCGCCTGCCTTCTGCCCAGGGTGTGATCCTGGAGTCCTGTGATCGAATCCCACATCAGGCTCCCTGTAGGGAGCCTCCTTCTCCCTCTGCCTGTGTCTCTGCCTCTCTCTTTCTCTCCCTGTGTCTCTCATGAATAAATAAATAAAATATTTTTAAAAATTTGTGACAATTTGTTTTGTGGCCTATGATGATCAATCCTGAAGAATGTTGCATGTGCACTATAGAAGAAAATGTATTCTGCTGATTCTGAATGGAATGTTCTGTCTATGTCTATTAAGTCCTTTTGTTCTAAAGTATGGTTCAATTCCAATGACTCCTTGTTAATTATCTGTCTGGATGATCATTGCTGATAGTGAAGTACTGAAGTATCTTATAATTATTGTATTGTCCATTTCTCCCTTAAGATTTGTTATTATTTTCTTAGTATAGTTTGGTGCATATGTCAGGACCATATATATTTATGATTGTTATATTTTCTTTATATGTTGACCCCTTTCTTAGTATATAATGACTCTCTTTATCTCTTGTTATCTACCCTTTTGGGCTTGAAGTCTGTTTTGTCTGATATAAGTATGGCTATCTCTGGCTTTTTTAAAATTTTAATTAAGTAGTCTCCATCCTCACTGCAGTGTGGAGCCAGGTACAGAGATTGACTCATGATCCTGAGATCAAAACCTGAGCTGAGATCAAGAGCTGGACACTTAACCCACTGAACCACCCAGGCACCCTTATGTCTGCTTTCTTTTGATTTTCCTTTGTTTGGAATGCCATCTTCCATCTTTTCTTTTTTGCACATATGTGTATCTTTAGAGCTGAGATGAGTCTTGTATAGACAGCAAGTAAATATTGTTTTCTTATGCATCTAGCCACTCTGTGACTATTAATTGGTGAGCTCAGTCCATTAGCATTTAGGGTAATTATTGATATGCAAAGATTTATTACAACCATTTTATCTTTGCCTTTTGGTTATTTTGTCTCTCCATTGTTTCTTTTTCTTTCTGTTTGTGTCTACTTTTGTAAAGTGATGGTTTTCCATGGTGATTTGCTCAGTATCCCTTTTTATGTTTCATGTTTCTGCTCTCAACTTTAGCTTTGTGGGTTTCCATGAAGTTTGCATAAAATATTTTATAGATAAAATAGTCCATTGATAAAATTGCTGATAACAATTTATCTTCATTTGTTTATAAAGTTCCTATTCTTTTACCCTTCCTCTTTTATATTTTTGATGTCATAAATTATTTCTTTTTGTTCTGTGATTTTGTTATCAAGCTATAGTAGCTATAGTTATTTTTAATGCTCTAGTCCTTTAACCTTCATGCTATACGTAAGAATTTACTATACTATTCTAAAAAAGAGTTGTGGGAAGTAAATGAGATCATGCTGTAAGGCATTTAGATCAATGTCTACTTTCAATAAACTGTAGCTGTAAACTTTCTTCCAAATTGTGCCGTGGGGCTGTGACTAAATTGTAGTTTCTCCAATCGCCTAACATTTAATTTTATTTTAGTGCAGAATTAGGATAAACCTGACATCAGTGAGATTCCTGACCTAATATATTGAAAGCATGGCTTACATGAGAAAAAGCTGGAGGTTATTGTATGTCTCCCTGGATATTTAACTAGAAGAAATGAAGTAAGGTGGGGTAAGGATTGTCTTAGATAGAGACATGATTCAAATTAACTTAGAGGAAAAAAATCAAATTAACTTAGAACAAGACAGAAGGCAGTCAGTTACCCTTGAAGGTTGCTTCATCACATCATGAAAATAATTTTAGGTTAGGTCTTAGTAACTTTTCTGAACAAGCAAAACATCTTTATGGTGTCACTAGTTTGCTCCCAATTTAATAAATGGTCCTAAGTTCTTGAAGCTTAAAGCCATCTATACCTTTTTTCAATTATATAGTCAGCAAATTATCCCCTGGTCAAAGACTCCCATTGCACAAAAATTTACCTTTTGCTCTATCATCTCACTTTCTGCAATTTCCCATCAAATCTTCTGATCTCCTCAAGACTTTGTGAATTCCCTTTCTGTTCTTTTCTGTTTATAGGGAAGAATATTAGATTGGTTCAATAGCAAGGGATCTGGCATCTTAGTGGCTAGGTTCAGATCTCCAAATAGCTACATGACTATCTCAAATTGCTTAATCCTTTTATGTCTCAGTTTCGTGGACTAAAGAATTAACATTTTAAAATATCCATACTATCAAATACGATATATAGATTCAATGAATTTTTTAAAGATTTTATTTACTCATGAGAGACACAGAGAGAGAGAGGCAGAGACATAGGCAGAGGGAGAAGCAGGCTCCATGCAGAGAGCCCAATGTGGGACTCGATCCTGGGACTCCAGGAACATGCCCTGTGCAGAAGGCAGGCATTAAACTGCTGAGCCACCCAGGTGCCTCGATTCAATGCAATTTCTATCAGAATTCCAATGGCACTTTGTACAGAAATAGTAAAAAATAATCGTAAAATTTGTATGGAATCACAAATGACCCCAAGTAGCCAAAGCAATTTTGACAAAGAACAAAGCTGGAAGTACCACACTTCCTGATTTCCAACTGTAATACAAACCTATAGTCATCAAAACAGTATGATATTGACCAACATATAGATCAATGGGACAGAATAGAGAGCCCAGAAATAAACCTACTTATATGTGGTTAATTAATTTTCAACAAAGGAACCAAGAATGTACAATAGGGAAGGAATAGTTTCCTCAATAAATGGCACTAAGGAATGCCAGAGAGCTAAAAGCAAAATAATAAAACTAGACATTTGTCTTATACCATACATCAAAATTAACTCAAAATAGATTAAACACCTAAACATAAAATCTGAAACTGTAAAACTCTTGGAGAAAACATAGAGAGTAATCTCCTTGATACTGGTCCTAGCTATGATTTTTGGATTTGACATCAAGGTAAAGACAACAAAAGAAAAATAAACAAGTGGGACTATGCCAAACTAAAAAGCTCCTTCACAGCAAAGGAAACCACTACAAAATAGAAATATAAAATAAAATAGAAAGGGAGGAAATATTTGCAAAAAACATAATGATAAAGGGTTATTATCTAAAGTATACAAGAAACTCACACAATTCATTAGCAAAAAAACCACAAATAATCCAACTTAAAATGGGCAATAGATCTAAATAGACATTTTTCCAAAGACTACATACAAATGACCAACTGGTACATGAAAAGCTGGTTTACAACACAAATCATCAGAGAAATGCAAATCAAAACCACAATGAAATATCACTGTACACCCATTTGATTGTCTGTTATAACAACGAGAGGTAATCAGTGCTGGTGAGGATTTGTACCTTATTGGTGAGAGGTACCCTGGTGCAGCTGTTATGGAAAACAGCATGGAGTTTCCTGAAGAAATTAAAATAGAACCACCATATTATCCAGTAATCCCATTTCTGGATATATATATGAAGGAAATGAAATTATTATCTCAGAGAGATTTCCATATTCTCATATGCATAGCAGCATTATTCATAATATCCAAGGTATGGAAACTAAGTGTCTGTTAATGGATGAATGGATATATATTTTATATATAAATATTATATGTATAATATTTTCTTTATTCATTTCTTTGTAAACACACACATACATATACACACTGATACATTTTTCAGCCTTAAAAAAAAAAAAGGAATACCTTCATTTGCAACATAGACAAAACTGGAAGGAATTGTGCTAAGTAATATAAGCCAGGCAAAGAAAGACAAATTCTTTATACTATCACTTATATGTGGAAAATTTTTAAAAATCACACTCATGTGGCTTCTGGGTCGCTCAGTTTGTTAAGCATCTGCCTTTGGCTCAGGTCATGAGCCTGGGATGGATTCATGTCAGGCTCCCTGCTCAGTGGGGAGCCTGCTTCTCCCTCTGCCTGCTGCTCCTCGTGCTTGTGCACTCTCTATCTCTCTCTCTCTGTGTCAAATAAATAAATAAAATCTTTAAAAAAATAAATAAAAATCATGCTTATAAAAACAGAAAGGAAAAAGTGGTTGCCAGTGGCTTAAGTATGGATAAAATAGGGAGAGTTGGTTAAAAGAGTACAGACTTTTAGCTATAAGATGAATAAAGTCTTAGGATCTAATGTATAAAGTGGTGACTATAGTTAATAATGCTTCTCTGTGCAATTGAAATTTGAAAAAAGTGAACGTGTGAGCTGAGTTAATTAACTCAGTGTGGGGAAGGAGAATCCTCTTAAAATATATGTTTATCAAATCATAATGTTATACATTTTAAATAATATAATTTCATTTGTTAATTAGACAAAAATAAAGTTGGGGAAAATTCTTATTAAAAAAAAACTGATGAAAAAAGTTTATTTGTTATTTTCCTAAAACATGTTTTACAATTCTCTACTGAAAAGAAAAACATCAAAAGTAGTTTAAAAGTTTTACTCTTTTTTTTTTTAATTTATTTTTTAGTGGTGTTCAATTTACTAACATACAAAATAACACCCAGTGCCCGTCACCCATTCACTCCCACCCCCCGCCCTCCTCCCCTTCTACCACCCCTAGTTCGTTTCCCAGAGTTAGCAGTCTTTACGTTCTGTCTCCCTTTCTGATATTTCCCACACATTTCTTCCCCCTTCCCTTATATTCCCTTTCACTATTATTTATATTCCCCAAATGAATGAGAACATATAATGTTTGTCCTTCTCCGACTGACTTACTTCACTCAGCATAATACCCTCCAGTTCCATCCACGTTGAAGCAAATGGTGGGTATTTGTCATTTCTAATAGCTGAGTAATATTCCATTGTATACATAAACCACATCTTCTTTATCCATTCATCTTTCGTTGGACACCGAGGCTCCTTCCACAGTTTGGCTATCGTGGCCATTGCTGCTATAAACATCGGGCGGCAGGTGTCCCGGCGTTTCATTGCATTTGTATCTTTGGGGTAAATCCCCAACAGTGCAATTGCTGGGTCGTAGGGCAGGTATATTTTTAACTGTTTGAGGAACCTCCACACAGTTTTCCAGAGTGGCTGCACCAGTTCACATTCCCACCAACAGTGTAAGAGGGTTCCCTTTTCTCCGCATCCTCTCCAACATTTGTTGTTTCCTGCCTTGTTAATTTTCCCCATTCTCACTGGTGTGAGGTGGTATCTCATTGTAGTTTTGATTTGTATTTCCCTGATGGCAAGTGATGCAGAGCATTTTCTCATGTGCATGTTGGCCATGTCTATGTCTTCCTCTGTGAGATTTCTGTTCATGTCTTTTGCCCATTTCATGATTGGATTGTTTGTTTCTTTGGTGTTGAGTTTAATAAGTTCTTTATAGATCTTGGAAACTAGCCCTTTATCTGATATGTCATTTGCAAATATCTTCTCCCATTCTGTAGGTTGTCTTTGAGTTTTGTTGACTGTATCCTTTGCTGTGCAAAAGCTTCTTATCTTGATGAAGTCCCAATAGTTCATTTTTGCTTTTGTTTCTTTTGCCTTTGTGGATGTATCTTGCAAGAAGTTACTATGGCCGAGTTCAAAAAGGGTGTTGCCTGTGTTCTTCTCTAGGATTTTGATGGAATCTTGTCTCACATTTAGATCTTTCATCCATTTTGAGTTTATCTTTGTGTCTGGTGCAAGAGAGTGGTCTAGTTTCATTCTTCTGCATGTGGATGTCCAATTTTCCCAGCACCATTTATTGAAGAGACTGTCTTTCTTCCAATGGATAGTCTTTCCTCCTTTATCGAATATTAGTTGCCCATAAAGTTCAGGGTCCACTTCTGGGTTCTCTATTCTGTTCCACTGATCTATGTATCTGTTTTTGTGCCAGTACCACACTGTCTTGATGACCACAGCTTTGTAGTACAACCTGAAATCTGGCATTGTGATGCCCCCAGATAGGGTTTTCTTTTTTAAAATTCCCCTGGCTATTCGGGGTCTTTTCTGATTCCACACAAATCTTAAAATAATTTGTTCTAACTCTCTGAAGAAAGTCCATGGTATTTTGATAGGGATTGCATTAAACGTGTATATTGCCCTCGGTAACATTGACATTTTCACAATATTAATTCTGCCAATCCATGAGCATGGAATATTTTTCCATCTCTTTGTGTCTTCCTCAATTTCTTTCAGAAGTGTTCTATAGTTTTGAGGGTATAGATCCTTTACATCTTTGGTTAGGTTTGTTCCTAGGTATCTTATGCTTTTGGGTGCAATTGTAAATGGGATTGACTCCTTAATTTCTCTTTCTTCAGTCTCATTGTTAGTGTATAGAAATGCCACTGACTTCTGGGCATTGATTTTGTATCCTGCCACGCTACCGAATTGCTGTATGAGTTCTAGCAATCTTGGGGTGGAGACTTTTGGGTTTTCTATGTAGAGTATCATGTCATCGGCGAAGAGGGAGAGTTTGACTTCTTCTTTGCCAATTTGAATGCCTTTAATGTCTTTTTGTTGTCTGATTGCTGAGGCTAGGACTTCCAGTACTATGTTGAACAGCAGTGGTGAGAGTGGACATCCCTGTCTTGTTCCTGATCTTAGGGGAAAGGCTCCTAGTGCTTCCCCATTGAGAATGATATTTGCTGTGGGCTTTTCATAGATGGCTTTTAAGATGTCTAGGAATGTTCCCTCTATCCCTACCCTCTGAAGAGTTTTGATCAGGAATGGATGCTGTATTTTGTCAAATGCTTTCTCTGCATCTAATGAGAGGATCATATGGTTCTTGGTTTTTCTCTTGCTGATATGATGAATCACATTGATTGTTTTACGGGTGTTGAACCAGCCTTGTGTCCCAGGGATAAATCCTACTTGGTCATGGTGAATAATTTTCTTAATGTACTGTTGGATCACTTAATGACTATTGGCCAGTATCTTGTTGAGAATTTTTGCATCCATGTTCATCAGGGATATTGGTCTGTAATTCTCCTTTTTGGTGGGGTCTTTGTCTGGCTTTGGAATTAAGGTGATGCTGGCTTCATAGAACGAATTTGGAAGTACTCCATCTCTTTCTATCTTTCCAAACAGCTTTAGGAGAATAGGTATGATTTCTTCTTTAAACGTTTGATAAAATTCCCCTGGGAAGCCATCTGGCCCTGGACTCTTGTGTCTTGGGAGGTTTTTGATGACTGCTTCAATTTCCTCCCTGGTTATTGGCCTGTTCAGGTTTTCTATTTCTTCCTGTTCCAGTTTTGGTAGTTTGTGGCTTTCCAGGAATGTGTCCATTTCTTCTAGATTGCCTAATTTATTGGCGTATAGCTGTTCATAATATGTTTTTAAAATCGTTTGTATTTCCTTGGTGTTGGTAGTGATCTCTCCTTTCTCACTCATGATTTCATTAATTTGAGTCTTCTCTCTCTTCTTTTTAATAAGGCTGGCTAATGGTTTATCTATCTTATTAATTCTTTCAAAGAACCAACTCCTGGTTCTGTTGATCTGTTCCACAGTTCTTCTGGTCTCGATTTCGTTGAGTTCTGCTCGAATCTTTATTAACTCCCTTCTTCTCTTGGGTGTAGGATCTATTTGCTGTTTTTTCTCTAGCTCCTTTATGTGTAAGGTTAGCTTTTGTATTTGAGTTCTTTCCAGTTTTTGAATGGATGCTTGTATTGCGATGTATTTCCCCCTTAGGACTGCTTTTGCTGCATCCCAAAGATTTTGAACGGTTGTATCTTCATTCTCATTAGTTTCCATGAATCTTTTTAATTCTTCCTTAATTTCCTGGTTGACCCTTTCATCTTTTAGCAGGATGGTCCTTAACCTCCACGTGTTTGAGGTCCTTCCAAACTTCTTGTTGTGATTTAGTTCTAATTTCAAGGCATTATGGTCCGAGAATATGCAGGGGACAATCCCAATCTTTTGGTATCGGTTCAGACCCGATTTGTGTCCCAATATGTGGTCTATTCTGGAGAAAGTTCCATGTGCGCTTGAGAAGAATGTGTATTCAGTTGAGTTTGGATGTAAAGTTCTGTAGATATCTGTGAAATCCATCTGGTCCAGTGTATCATTTAAAGCTCTCGTTTCTTTGGAGATGTTGTGCTTAGAAGACCTATCGAGTATAGAAAGAGCTAGATTGAAGTCACCAAGTATAAGTGTATTATTATCTAAGTATTTCTTCACTTTGGTTAATAATTGATTTATATATTTGGCAGCTCCCACATTCGGAGCATATATATTGAGGATTGTTAAGTCCTCTTGTTGAATAGATCCTTTAAGTATGATATAGTGTCCCTCTTCATCTCTCACTACAGTCTTTGGGGTAAATTTTAGTTTATCTGATATAAGGATGGCTACCCCTGCTTTCTTTTGAGGACCATTCGAGTGGTAAATGGTTCTCCAACCTTTTATTTTCAGGCTGTAGGTGTCCTTCTGTCTAAAATGAGTCTCTTGTAGACAGCAAATAGATGGGTCCTGCCTTTTTATCCAGTCTGAAACCCTGCGCCTTTTGATGGGGTCATTAAGCCCGTTCACATTCAGAGTTACTATTGAGAGATATGAGTTTAGTGTCATCGTGATATCTATTCAGTCTTTGTTTTTGTGGACTGTTCCACTGAACTTCTTCTTAAAGGGGAATTTTAAGAGTCCCCCTTAAAATTTCTTGCAGAGCTGGTTTGGAGGTCACATATTCTTTTAGTTGCTGCCTGTCTTGGAAGCTCTTTATCTCTCCTTCCATTTTGAATGAGAGCCTTGCTGGATAAAGTATTCTTGGTTGCATGTTCTTCTCATTGAGGACCCTGAATATATCCTGCCAGCCCTTTCTGGCCTGCCAGGTCTCTGTGGAGAAGTCTGCTGTTACCCTAATACTCCTCCCCATAAAAGTCAGGGATTTCTTGTCTCTTGCTGCTTTAAGGATCTTCTCCTTATCTTTGGAATTTGCAAGCTTCACTATTAAATGTTGAGGTGTTGAACGGTTTTTATTGATTTTAGGGGGGGATCTCTCTATTTCCTGGATCTGAATGCCTGTTTCCCTTCCCAGATTAGGAAAGTTTTCAGCTAGAATTGGTTCAAATACATATTCTGGCCCTCTGGCCCTTTCGGCGCCCTCGGGAACCCCAATTAAACGTAGGTTTTTCTTCCTCAGGCTGTCGTTTATTTCCCTTAATCTATCTTCATGGTCTTTTAATTGTTTGTCTCTTTTTTCCTCAGTTTCCCTCTTTGCTATCAACTTGTCTTCTAGGTCACTCACTCGTTCTTCCACCTCGTTAACCCTCGTCGTTAGGACTTCTAGTTTGGATTGCATCTCATTCAGTTGATTTTTAATTTCTGCCTGATTAGCTCTAAATTCTGCAGTCATGAAGTCTCTTGAGTCCTTTATACTTTTTTCTAGAGCCACCAGTAGCTGTATAATAGTGCTTCTGAATTGGCTTTCTGACATTGAATTGTAATCCAGATTTTGTAACTCTGTGGGAGAGAGGACTGTTTCTGATTCTTTCTTTTGAGGTGAGGTTTTCCTTCTAGTCATTTTGCTCAGTGCAGAGTGGCCAAAAGCAAGTTGTATTGAGAAAAAGAGAAAAAGAGAGGAGAGAAAGAAGGAAAGAAAAGAGAAAGAGGAAAAAAAGGAAGAAAAAAAGAAGAAAAAGAGAAAGAAAAAGAAAGAAAGGGAAAAAAAGGGTGGGGGAAGCAAACAAATCAAAAAGCAAAACAAAACAAAAAACAAAAAACCGACGGGGGAGTATCTTCTGATTCTGTGTACTTTAAGTCCGTTGACTTCCCCTGGAACTTGTCCTTCTAGCTGGTCTTCTGGGGGAGGGGCCTGTTGTGCTGATTTTCAGGTGTTAGCACTTGGGGGAGCTGCTCTGCCCCTGCCTGGTGCAGGGCTCAGGGGTTGTTTAAACCGTGAGGCCCCAGGAGGAACAACCATGGTGGCGGCAGCTCTGGAGCCCTGGATTCATCCCCCGCAGGAACTCCGGAGCTCTCCGTCTGCAGGGCCTGGAGGCTCCGGGGCGGGGCCGCTGATCTGCTCAGCTCGGGCAGGAGCGTCCTCGCTGTCCTGGGCCCTCCCGGCCTCTGCCTGTCCCGGGGGAGGCGGGATCCTGGGCTGTGTCCCGGCGCCCTGTGCTCCGGGCCTGCGCTGGTGGATTCGCGCTCCCGCCCCGCAGCCCCCTCCGCGGAGCCGCCCCCGAGCCCCCCCAGCTGCTCCGGGTCCCCCGTGCGCGCTGCAGCCCTTAGGGAGCTCGGCGCACTCTCCCGGGGCGCAGGTGTCTGTTACTGTCCCAGGGAGCCCGAGGGCATCCCCGCCCTCCTGGTCCTGCTCCACCTCCCTGGAGCCCCTTTCCCCCGGGAAGGTCGGTGCAGCTCCTGCGTCTCCGGGACGGGGCTCTCCTGTCCTGGGGACACTCGCCCCGGCCTCAGCCCGGCTCCTCGCGGGGCCCCTCCCCCTTGGAGGCCTTTGTTTCTTTACTTCTTTTTCCCCGTCTTCCTACCTGGATAGACGCGCGAACTCTTCTCACTGTTGCATTCCAGCTGGTCTCTCTTTAAATCTCAGGCCGAATTCATAGATTTTCAGGGTAATTTGAAGGTTTTCTAGGTAATTTGGTGGAGACAGGTGATTTGGAGACCCTGCTCTTCCGCCATCTTGCTCCTCCCCAATCCTTTAATAGCCCCAATTACAAATTCACTTTTTCTTCAGAATAATTTTATTGGTGTTAAAAATATTTGTATGTACTGAAGCATTTATAAGGACATTCTCACTCAGTCACTGTAATCGTATTTACTATATTTTTCGCTGTCACTCAGTCTTTTAAGTTGCATTAATGGACTGAAAGAGTTAATACAATCTTCTAAGCACTAGATGTACTACCAAGGATAGATACTGATAAAAGAATGATTCTAACTGATACAAAGTTGTCCCTAATCTGTGACTTGTAATATTACAGATTATCCATTAATAGTATCATTTGCCAGCATGGTGTTATAATAGAGATTGGCAATATATCAGAAATTCAAATTATGTCAGCATTTTAAAACAAAACAAAAACATTTGATTGTTTTCCACCAGCATTTATCATGTCTTTCTGTTCACAGATATTTTCTTTATGAATAATGGTTGGTTATTAAAGAAACTATATAATCACACTTGCATTACATTTTACTTGCATATAATAATTGATAAGGATAGTGCAATGTCTTAAATTAAGTACATAAAACACTGCACTTATTCATTCACTAGTCATGCTAAACAGTGCCAGGAGCTCTATTTCTAACACATCTGTGTAACTAATCAACAGCCTTCAGGCTCAAGCAGCTAGTACACAATGTCTTCCCTACTGAAAAGTGGCAAACTCTCTCGTGTTAATGATTAAAAATGTTTTCTCGCTTCTTCTTCCGTGCAGGAATAATCTAGATCTCCTGAAAGTTATTAGTCAATTCATTTGAATAAAATGAGTACCTAGACACTACTTTTTTGTTGTTGTTTAAGTTGCTGTGTAAATACTTGTTAGAGAATAATAATCCAAAACAACAACTACAAAATGCAAAAGACATAGTCCATGCATTACTAATTTTAAAATACATGATATTGATGCCTAACAGAGATTTCATTTTGAAAAAAAATTAATGAAAGAAAATATTTTTCAAATACTAATTGCTTCAAGCTTTTAGCTCTGTTGGAAAGAATGGGGTATTAATGAGCTTTTGATCCCCATAAGGGTAAATTAAATTTACACAGAGAAATCTCTGATCCCTAGCCACAGATTACACCCCGTAATCTCAGCTGGTGATCCAGTAAATGTATTCAATTGATCACTAGGGGTCTCGGTGTGGGAGATTGGATGCTTATTGCAAATTCATTACTAATAATGTAAAAATAACTTGAAAAGCTTCCTTACCCACAGTGAGTAAATAATATCATTTAAATGGGACCATTGTAAGTTGGGGACTGTCTATAATGATCTACGTTCTTTTTAGCCATATAAAGGTTTTTATCTCAGCTGAATAGCTTCTTTAATTTGCTCTATAAGAATATACTCACAAATTAAATTTCTCTCAATGGATGAAGTCAACATCACAATAAGCAAATATGGAGCTATAATTTGGTTCCTCAATATTCAGAAGTGGAAACAGATTTAAAAAGTTGCATGGCATGCCCCAAAATATCAAGCTTTTATGGTGGAGATGAAACCTACTCCAATGTTTTACTAAATAAAATGCTCTCTTCCCAGGGTACCTCTCTGCCCCTCTCAAGTTTCCCATAGGGCATTCATGCCTGCATCTCTAGCAGTGTGACAAACAGTTATTGCTGTGGGTTCCTCAGATGAACGAAGATCAAGATATGATCCCAGTCTGGGGATTTACCCCAAAGATGCAGATGCAATGAAACGCCGGGACACCTGCACCCCGATGTTTATAGCAGCAATGTCCACAATAACTAAGCTGTGGAAGGAGCCTTGGTGTCCATCGAAAGATGAATGGATAAAGAAGATGTGGTTTATGTATACAATGGGATATTCTTCAGCCATGAGAAAGGACAAATACCCACCGTTTGCTTCAACGTGGATGGAACTGGAGGGTATTATGCTGAGTGAAATAAGTCAATCGGAGAGGACAAACATATGGTCTCATTCATTTGGGGAATATAAATAATAGTGAAAGGGAATAGAAGGGAAGGGAGAAGAAATGGGTAGGAAATATCAGAAAGGGAGACAGAACATAAAGACTCCTAACTCTGGGAAACGAACTAGGGGTGGTGGAAGGGGAGGAGGGCGGGGGTGGGGGTGACTGGGTGACAGGCACTGAGGGGGGCACTTGACGGGATGAGCACTGGGTGTAATTCTGTATGTTGGCAAATTGAACACCAATAAAAAATAAATTTATTATTAAAAAATAATTAAATTATTTCAGTAAAAAAAAAAAAAAAAAAGATATGATCCCAGTAGCACCACTCGCCAACTGTGTGACTTTGAAATTACTTATTTCCATAAGTTCCTGAATTAGTGGAAGAGTAATAATGGCTCCCTCTCAGGATTGGTGGGTGGGTTATAATTACATAGTTCCTGTAAAGTAGTTAGCACAATGGCTATCACATATGAATGCAGCAATGTTAGCTGTACCATATGAGTTTTGAGAAAAATCATTTTACCTCTCTCTAGACTTTGATGTCTTCATTAATATACAAAACTAGTGTAATATTCTCTTGCACAAGCCTTTTATTTTTTGCTAAAACATAATAACTGGCAATAATATCATTATAATCAAGTCAATTCACATTTTGATAATTCTTTATGAAACAATATTCAGTACAAAACAATCTGTCTTATGTCCTCAACTAGAGGATGGATTCTTGTATTTCAACATGATCTTGGCCTTTGCAAAGAACATTGGGAAGAAACCAGCATAGCTCTTTTTGTAAGTATTACATAATATATTCCATGAGAGAAATAATTAGACTCTACCTAATATAAAATTATTTTATTTGTAGATAATGTGCAGTTAATAGAGATAATGGGTACTAGAGAGATAGAGCCCTATTTCTAACCTAGAGACTAATAATATATCTGATAGGGGAAAATACACAACATACAGGATATTATAACCATGATTCATCAATAGAGTGGTATATTAATTACTTGACATAAAAAGCCTCTGCCTTGCGATCTCTGTTTCAGCCACAGAAAGCAGAGGTGCTTTCGTGGAAGATGCTGGACACGCTCCTACCTTAAGGCCTTTGCTCTTGCCATTCTCTGCCTAGGCATGTCTTACTCCTTTATTTTCTCCAAGTCTTTGATGAAAATAAAATTCTGAAAGTCCTTATCTACTCACCCCATTTAAAGGTGAACTTCTCCAACTGAGGCACTCATATCCTTTTTTTCTTCAATTACCTTCACCTCTTTTAAAATCCTTTTAAAAAAATCTGTAGCACTTATACCACTATTTAACATACCATGCATTTTCCTTATTTATTTGTTTATTGCCTATTTTCTTCCCTTAGAATGTAATTTCATTAAGGAAGTTTTTATTGTGTTTTTTTATTTCTACTGCAATAAACCAGTGCTTAGAACAATGCCTAGTATATAATAGGCACTCAGTAAACATGTTGAAGGAGTAAATATCTCTGAATTTTGAAAAAAAAAAAGAAAATTAATAGTAAGCACTACTATCTCTAAGCGGTAGCACAAGATGTCTATGGTACAAACATGGAAGAGAAGTATGCTTTTCTACCTTTTGAATAAATACATTCAATTGTATATATTCACATTCAAATATAAATATTTTAGAAAGAAAGGATGTCTCATTGAAACTCGAAAAATTGGATATGATGAACAGAAATGAGTTGGCTGACCACAGATTAATCTCACATCTGTCTTCTTTATCTGACCACTAGATTTTTCTGAATATTTATTATAAAAGTCATTTTATTTCACTTATTTTTAGGGTTTCTGTCTCTTTGTCAGTGGCTGTTGCTCAAATGGTAAACATAAAGAAAATTGTTTAACTCTTTGGTTCCTTGAAAAAAATCACTTTCTGTGCAATTCTACTTACATGCTTTGGTGGATTTTTTGATATAAATAAGTTCAGTTCTTATATCCCAAGTGAACAGAGACAATGAGCTTCTGTTCACACTTACATTTCTTACCTTAAGATAAGTTCTTCCTTATACTAAGAAAATATCTCTTTCAATTATATCTCAGCCACCGATAATAATAAATAGCAAGTTCATGTCAAATGTATCAGAAGGATTATTATGGGAACTCAAAGTCTTTTCCAGAACCCCTCTGAAATATCACTATCCCGCACAGTTGCTACTAAATTAAAATTAATTAAAATTATATAAAAGATTCAATTATTCAATAATTTTTTTTTAAAAAAAGATTCAATTATCAGTTATACCAAACACATTCCAAATGCTCAATAGCCACAGGTAGCTAATGACCACTATAGGGGACAGCAGAGATACAGAACATTTTCATCACTACAGCACTGCAAGAATGATTTTGTCCTGCCCTACCTGAGGCTAAGGCAGAAAAGACAGCATAAATCTAGAGATTATAAATACATCAAACACATACGGCAATGGTTTTTTCCAAGGCAAGAAGAAGTCATTCAAAGCATGCCCTGGACATTCTTTAGTCAAATATTAAAGGCTGAAAAGCTTACAATGGCATCCAGCCAGTTGTTTATGTACATTATACTTAATAGGTTTTTAATAAATATATATTGAAAGAATTATCTATTCATTATTTCATGACTGCTTATTATGTGCAAAACACTATTTGAGACCTTTGCAAGAATATATATGTATACATATATATTCTCCCAGAAATTAGTATTTCATAGAAATCATTTTGTTCTCTATCTTTAAACCATCACTTAAGAAAAATGGTGATTCAGAATTACGTGGCTCAATGACATTAGGTAATTATTTTAAATGAAGAGATAATTCTACTATCTTGTTTATAATTCAGGGCACATGAACATTAGCAAACTAAAACTTTTCTGGTCACACTGGATCCTTTCACTTCCTCATGTGTAAACCTTCCTAAAAGGTTCATATACCACTCCCCATTAGGTATTTCATTCCTCTTCCTCCTTTCGAGTTTAGATCAGTTGTCATCCTCTAATTAAGTAAACATCTCCTCTTCCCTACAGGTTTGATGAGGTCCCGTGAAAAATTCTTTCAAAGCCCTGTTGACTTTCCTTCTTATTTGAGTTCGTACTCAAACATTTATTTTTGTTACTTGATTAAAAACCTATCCTTTCCACTAGAGAATAAGTTTCATTAAGGTGGGGACTATGGCTATTTTTACTCACCATATCATCTCCAAACCCAGTAAGTGATGGGTGTCCAGTAATTTAAAGATAAATAAATGCTCCTCATGCTCCTTCATGAAACCCCTCTCTTTCTACACTCCTGGCTTACTAAAATTCATTTAAATGTGATAATAATGTAAGTGAGTGGGTGGGAAAAAAAGACTAATTCTTTTGGATCATTGACTTAAATGTTTTTCTTCCTCATAGCAAATTTTGATCTCCTCCTGTTTAAAGATTAACACAACACTGTCAACATGGTATAATGGCAAGTATAAAAATGTAGAAGTTAGAACACTTCTGTTCTTCCTTATGTTACTTACCCTCTGCATGACCCTAGGAACTGAGCTTCTGTTTCCTAATCTGTGAAATGGGAATAGAACCACCTGTCTCACTTGACTTAGACTTATAGTTTTTGTGAGGGTCATATGATATAAATTATGTAAAAATATTTTTGAAACCCAACTTATTATTCAAAACTTGGGAAGACACTTCAGCTTCTAAGTGGTATAGTTCTTATGTTTTCTTCCCTCTGCCAAATTCAATTTTCTCCACATTAGTGACTTTCTTTTCTTCTGCCTTCAAACACAGAGAACTTCGCCTCTCCTCTCCTAGTGTATTTGATTCTCCATCTGTCTACCATACCGTTTTTGTTCTCTTCTTTGCTGCCAACTCACTGCCTTCTTTTCCTATCAGGTAATTTATCTGTAAAGCTTTGCAGCCTGGCCTCTTTCCCTACAACTTTACAAAATCTGTTCTCAAGTGACCTTCACACCATTTTCTATGATCATTTCACCATGTTGGGTCTACCTAAAATCTAATTCCACCATTCACCGGTTTCTCTTTATTGTTGGACACACAAAAAAAGTGCTTTATACAGTTAGTCTACATTCTTAGTGTTATCTTGAGAGAGTTTCTAAGTTCTTACTTAAAATCCACACAAAAGTAAATATGTAGTTCTTTCTTATATAAAAAATTGTACAGTGATGCTTAACAACATATTATCAAGTAAATGACTAGTTCACTTTGGGATAGCTCTTGGGTCATTAGAGTGATGTAAGTGAATAGCTGGTTTTATTTTGTATGCTAGGAAAAAAGTAATCATCACAAACACCACTAACTACCACCACCACCAGCACAACAAAAGCTGACCAAGATGTAATTTTTTTTAAAGATTTTATTTATTTATTCATGAGAGAAACACAGAGAGAGGAAGAGACATAGGCAGAGAGAGAAGCAGAATCCATGCAGGGAGCCTGAATTGGGACTCAATCCTGGGACTCCAGGACCACTCCCTGGGCCAAAGGCAGGCACTTAACCACTGAGCCACCCAGGCATCCCAACCAAGATGTAATTCTTAAAATCAAGATGAAATCAATATCATCTTTTTTTTTCCCCTTAGAGATAACTACCTGTCCTGTAGATACTATTTTAATTTAAAGCGAATGCATTAAAAAATAAATAAAGCGAATGCATTATTGATTGAATATGCATCACTTTACACACATTTTTTTTCTTTAGAAATGAACTGAATGCATGTATGTATAAGGGGAGGGTAATTGTACATCTGCCTTTGTGGTCTTTACACAGGTTAGTCACTGGTTTAAAAAAAGTACTTATTAACTTTCTACTCCATACGAGTCATTCTTCAAAGTATTTATATCCACTGCTGGGCAAAAAGGCATGAATTTACCCACTAAAAGCTTATGAGCTTAGAAAGATGATAAATAAATAATGTAACATTTAAACCCAAATAGTCACATAAAATTATGGTAATTGCTATGAAGAAAATAGACCAGATTAATGATAGAAAATATCATAGGTTCAAGACTTACTTAGAGTCTCATAAGTGGGGAACCAAGAAGGAGGCTATTTGAATAGACCAGACAAGATGGTGAAGGTATGATATAGAATGTTGACAGAAGGGATCCCTGGGTGGCGCAGCGGTTTGGCGCCTGCCTTCGGCCCAGGGCACGATCCCCGAGACCCGGGATCGAATCCCACGTCAGGCTCCCGGTGCATGGAGCCTGCTTCTCCCTCTGCCTGTGTCTCTGTCTCTCTGTCTCTCTCTCTCTGTGACTATCATAAATAAATAAATAAATAAAAATTTAAAAAAAAAAGAATGTTGACAGAATAATGAAGACTGACAGACCTCTTTGAGTTACAGCTAGGAAGTAGAAACAATGGATTCTCTAGCAGGATTAGAAATATGGGATAGAGGAAAGGTGATAATTAAAGATGAATTTTGGTTTCTGGTTTGAGTAACTGTGTAGGCAGGGACCTCTGGTATTAAGTTGGACAGGAGTAGGAAAGGGAAAGAGCTATGGCGTATTGTAGATGTCCATACAACTTCTGTTTGTTTGTTTGTTTGTTTTTTTAAGATTTTATTTATTTATTCATGAGAGACACAGAAAGAGAGGCAGAGACACAGGCAGAGGAAGAAGCAGGCTCCATGCAGGGAGGGTCTCCAGGATCACTCCCTGGGCCGAAGGTGATGCTAAACCATTGGGCCACCATGGCTGCCCACAACTTCTGTTTTAAGTAGTTTAAGATGACTAAACCGTTCAAATGAAAATGACAAATGTTAGCTGAATATATTACTTTAGAGCAGAAGTTGGCAAACTCTCTATCAAGGTCTAGCTAGTATATAATTTTGGCTCTGGGGACCATGTGGTCTTTGTTGCAACCACTGAACAACTGCTCTTGCGTGAAGAAAGGAACCATAGAAAATACCTGAATGAATGAACATGCATGAATTCCAATAAAACTTTATGAACAGACACAGTAACTTGAGTTTTTTATAAACTTCATATGTCAAATAATTTTTTTTTATTTTTTCAATAACTTAAACATAAAAACCATCTAACATCATTAGCAAAAACAGACTATGAGTTGTCGTTTTCCAATTTGTCTTTTAAGCCTAGAATAGTCCAGTCTGGAAAAAAAAATCAGATCACAATTAAAATCATAAAAATAAATGAAATTGCATAAGAAAGGAAGTATAAGAGAATACGAAAGATGCTTTGGAAATAAGGCCTGAGAAACTCTAAGAGTTAAAAATCATACATGGAGGAAGATACTGTTGGAAAGACTGAAATGGAGCAGGCACAAAGGCAGGAAAAACAAACAAACAAAGAGAATATGGAACCATAATACTAAGAAAGAAAAAGTCAGTACTGACAGCTGGGAGCTGGAGCTGGCCTGCTACAGAGATGAGTCATGGCATTCCCAGTGGCAACAATTTTATGGCATTCTAGTGTGAAACAAGGTTACTGTGTAACCATGACAGAGTGGGGAGCACTCTGGCACCATGTCCCAATACAGACAAAAATTAAAAACACTATGAAAACTACAAAGATTTCCACACTTCCCTGTTCTCAACTAACACGAATGATTTCTGCTTCTTGACTAATTATAGCTTTAGTCTCACTCTGTTCTATCTTCTAAATAAACATTAAAATATTCAGCCAGGGAATCCCATTGCTTCCTAAACATATCCAGTCCAGAACAGATTCCACTTTCTTGAATTCTCCTCCCCAGATGACCCAACACAGTGGATAAAGAGATCCTCCTAGCTTGCTCTTGTTAAGATACAGTTCCCTGTGGCATGCGATCTCTCGTCTCACAGTAGATATCCAAAGCCCCCACTTGTTCAACTCTAGGTGTATCCTGGTGGTCTTGGATGGGTGGACATCGACAAAGAGAACATCTCAAGAAAGCACTGACAACTACAGCAAATGCTGAGGAGAAGTCAAATAAGATGGTGACTCAGCAGTGATCACTGGACTCATTTACCTGGAGATAGTTGGTCCACTGAACAGTTAACAATAACAGAAAAGTCCATCTGAATGGTTGAAGCAAATGTCAGACTGCAAATGGAATTTTGTGCAAGTGCTGAGTACAAAATTAAAAACAGCACATACAGACAACTTTGCAAGTATGTGAGTTTGTGAAGAAGCACAAAAATGGATACGTATCACCTATGATTATCCTTAAATGCTCTAATTATAGTCTGATCCTTAATTTCTATTCCTAAAATACTTCATAGGTGTTGCTTAGCATGGCAATGAATTAAAGAAGATCTTTAATAAAATTTCTTTTGATAATGATAGGATTTTAAGTATTTCTCTCTCAAGAATGGCACCAAGTAACTAGAATGATTTTAGGTGGAAAACATTTCAGCAATTATACATTTCACGGGGAAATATTTCTGCAATACCAAAAGACTTTCACAGGGAGAAAATAAATGTAGTTAATTATTTTCCAATTAGCCTGAAGTATTTTCATCGGGAAAACAATACATGGATAAGATAATTCATTTTTCTGGGGGTCCAGATAACAATCACAACAGTATGGCATATTGTATTTTGTTTACATAATCAAAATATCAGCATGGCTGTTCTTCATGTAAAAAATAAATTCCAGACCTTAGGAATCTGAGTCTATTAAAAGGAATTTTGCTTCTTTGGTTTTTCTTTGATGTTCAATATTAGAGAATATGACTCTGCCGTGCAATCTCTTCTCTGGTAATCAGGCTATAATATCAGGGCTTATTTGTGAGAGGCCAGAAAAAAAGAGGAGCAAATTGTTTTTAAGATTCAAACCAAGCTCCTTGCTTTCTCTAGTACACATTTAAAATTCTTTCCACTGTAATTCAGCCTATTTCTTTTTCTCCTAACATAGTTAAGAATATTGTTGCCAGCCATCAAACCTATGGTTAAAGGCTTAGGCAGGATTGCTTTTGCTGTATTTCATATCTTCAAAGTGGGGCCTCAGTCTCTTTCGAGATGCATATTAATTAGATAGACTAAACTGTAGTTTTATAAAGTTCTATGAATCTTTCTCCTCAACATTAGATTCCCCTACCACTCCTTCCATGCTTCCTCTATGCTATTCTAAGGCATTAAAACTTAGAGTTTACTCTACCATAATACAAAGCATAGAATTGATGCACTTTGTGTTAAAAGACATTTCCAGATTGCAGAAATTCTATTTTGATTAGCTCCGCAGTAGTCAACTACTCTGGAATAGGCGAAGCCCAGAAATATTTCTTTAACCACATCTAACAGTGGCAGTTCTTCTGCTCTGTGGCGTGAAGGACATCTAGTCTTTGGCATATTGGTAGACTCTAATATAGCCTTCTCTGGATAAGACTGTGTTTTCACAATCATTTCCCCTGTTTTTACAGATTCTTTTTTATTTTTAAGATTTTCCTGTATTCTCCTTTAGTCCGACATCCAGACTATGCCATGTCCTGTTAAATCAGAGTATCTGGGGATGAGATGCAAGCATCTGCACTTTATAAAGCTCCCTAAGTGATTCCAATATGAAGTCAAGATCAGGAACCTCTGGTTGAGGTCATTGTTAGAGGTTATAGCTTCTTTCAATACTGTTCATTGAGTCCCTTTCTGTACATACCGTACAATGTGCAAAACATATCTTCAGAACATCCCTCAAAGGCAATGTATCATTAAACAGATCTTAACAATTAAGAAATGAAACTTAGAAGTTAAGTCCTTGCAAAGATCACCAAAGAGTGTGTTAGAGCCAAAGCCTAGTCAAGCTCTGGCTCCAGTCAGTGCTCTCTCCACCTACCCAACTATCTTCTGGCAGGAATGATTCTGTTTGTATGTCCTCTTTTAAGGTCAGATTTTCACATATTCTCACCTCTTGATCCCCTTGTATCCCTTCCCCCCCATCACAGCACTTGCACTCACTTACTCTTCAGAATTCAGCTAAGTCTACATCATCATCATCTCTAAACCCCCCCCCCCACTTCTGAGACTTAGTACACTTGTGTAACGACTTGTACTTACCTTATATTTATTATTTGAAGCTATAAAAGTATTGATTGACTTCTCTATCTCAGCTGATTGCAAGCTTCTAGGGGGTGTAAATAGGTCATGTTTGTCTCTGAATCTCCAGGGACTAATAATCAATAAGTATTTGCAGATATATACTAGTTTGGCAAAATCATTGGCTCAGATTTAGAGGCAGAGACATCCCAAAACCCTTAATTCTCTAAACATTATTCCTCTATGAATCCACATGTTTTTCACCTATCCAACTCTGTATGATGATTCAAAATTGCGAGTATGTAGGTATTTCTGTGTTGTATATAAGCATACATATAATTGTAAGCATGTGTGTAGTCATTTTTGTTTGTTTGTTTAGCATCTTCTGACAGGTTTCTAAAACTTGTTGCAATCACTAGATTTTGCTAGATCATAAAGATGTGAAAACGTAGTCCTGACCTGTGAGCTCCATTCCTGCTGACCAGGAGTGCAGAACTGAATTACTCAGAGAGATTTGAAAACTAGTTTGTTTCCCAGAGTTGCAGAAGGGGAGGTGGGCAGGAGGGTTGGGGTAACTGGGTGACAGGCACGGAGAAGGGCACTAGCTGGGATGAGCACTGGGTGTTATACCATATGTTGGCAAATCAAACAAATAAAAAACAAATAAAAAGATTCTTGATATTCAAAACAAAACAAACAAACAAACAAAAAACTAGTTTGATTTAGGCAGCAAATTCGGAGTCCCTCCATCCTCCAAGCAGACAGTCTGCCAGTGTAGGTATTTATTTACCACACTAGGTAATTCCACAGAGCTTTGTTTATGGTTATTTTACTAAGTACATTTCCCAAAAGATTTGCTCCTAATGGATCAGGCAATTTCATACAAGCAGGCACCATAAACGCTTCGTTGATGCACATACTTGTAAACATCCGTTCTCCTGCCCATTCTTGTCCCAGCCCTCTGTGAGTCTGATATTAGCCACCTTCTTCAAATAGTGTCAGATTGCATGGTGACTCTGTGAGACACAAACAAGTTTACATACAGAGACCAACACATTTATTTTCCCATCTATCTGATGTTCTACCGCAGGAACCCAAGTCTCTAGAGGAGGTATATTCTATTTTCCCTTCTCTTTTGATTAGGGTGATAGGCAACACGTAAGATTCAAATCCTTACTTGCCAGTGCGACCTCTAAAATGCCTCCCACATTAAATTACCAAGTAAAGCCAATAGCTTTCTATCCTCAAGAAGTAAATATTTGACCCTTGACATGTTGCTTGGAGGCCACTCAAACAAAGTTATTATATAGTGGATTTCACTCAAATGAAATTGCTTCCGAACTCAAGCTGCTAGTTAGCAGATATAATACTCAGCATCCCTCAAGAATATACTTCAAACAAAACAATATTTAAAATGAGCAAAGTAAATGAAGATATATTTTATCATAGGGTAGTTTCAAAATGAATGGAGCCACTGCTCACCGTGCGATTCATGAGACTGATGCCTTAAATATTGATTTCCTAATCACTGTCATTGTAAGAAGGCATTCTGGGTTCTTTTCCCTCTGTCATAAATTCGACTTTAAACAGAGTAAGAAGCTTTTAGCGAGAAAATTTTACATCTGTTTATGTCTGAAATTAAAACCACAAGAATTGAAAGGAAGAAAAAATAACCAAGGGGGTTTTCAAAAATTTAAAACTCCATCATGCATAAATAGAGCTCATCAAAGAAAGTAATTTCCCTGCAGAAAACACTCCATCTTTTGTTTTATGTAAGTTATCAACATGAATATTTTATTCTCAATGAAACTGCCTTTTCCCCTTTGTGTTTCATAGTTTTCACTTGGTGTCTCAAATAAATAGGCTTCCCTCTTTCCATCCCACTCTATTATTCAGGTCAGTGGCAATAAAATATTTTCCTTGCCTGGTGTAAGTGGTAATTATAGATTGAGCTTCACTAATTCAATGTTTTTCATTCTTAGCTCTATTGTGTCTTGAAGTCTAGAAACACTAACCACTTGAATTTTCTCACAATATACACATAATCACTTTTTTTTTTCCGAGGTAGAGTATAATATCTAAAATATCATCAAGTTGGAAAGCATATCTTGGCTTTGTTTCATTCTTGATCCAAGGGACGGAATGAAGATTCCATGGAATGGCAATTCTAGAAAGTGCGATTTACTATAGTCAGCCCCTTCTGGCCGACTAGATGCGGTAAATCAGACATTCTCATCCACATTAATCCCATAGGTTACACTCAGATTCTTTTGCATGGTACTGCCCTTTAGTGGGAGCAAGGGTTCTTCAGCCTTCTTACCTAAGGCTTAAATATTCAAGTCACTTACTGTATCTCCTTGCCCTGACTATATTTTGGATCATTGCATCATGATCTATGGAATATCAAAGTGTAATTTATTTGTAGAAGTATCAAAAATGATAAGCTTCAGTTAGGATTAAAATTTACTGATAAATAGCTGTTTAAAAACTAAAGCAAATATAGATATTATTCTTATATTCTATGAGTCTAAGAGATAGAATTAAGAAATTAGTAGACTACAAATATGTTTGCACTCCTACGCTTTGAACAGTGATGTATAGGTTCACTGTTTCCAGATGCTTGGCTAAATAAGAAGTTGTCAGATCTTGTTTCCTATAGTCTTGCAAAAGTTTCAAGTTCTCAAGCCCTCATAATTTATAAGCAGGAATGTTTTTCACATTGGTGATAATTACCTTATATACTAGACCATAGCATTCAAATCCTCATACAACCATTTAATATCTCACTTGCATAGCTGAGAAGGATATTCATAATTCATTTGATATTTTTAAAATTACTCTGATTATAGTAGATGCTGATAGGACCCAAGCTGAATATTCAGAAAATAATTCTCTTCAAAAGGAATGTAATGAAAGTAGAAAGCGTTATGCATTCTTTAACTTCCATAAAACTTCATATATCTTGTATCTTATAACCATCATAAAACCAAAAAATGAAACATTGGAAAATAATAAATAAGAATACATCAATCATCTTTGATCTTGCTAGATTAGCTTACTTTTAAATACAGCCCTATAAATAGGGCAAATAGTCAGTGATCATAAACTATGTCAAGGCTTGAGTTTTTGACAAATATGATTTTTAGCTTCTTTTAGACTCTAGTTTCAGTATAGCATTGCCCTTTAAAAATGCAACAATAAATCACTACATTCCCTACACTGTAATGTAAAAAATGACAAAACTACAGCATTACTCACATAAATAGAATGTTATGCTAATACTCAAATCTCTCACTCAAGGCAATAGAATTTAATTTTGAAGCAAGGCCGTTATTCATCCTTTCCATTAAGCACATTTCAAAAAAATAAATAAAGTGATTAAACTACATTGTCCCTATTTTATCCTGATGATCTGTTATTATAAATATTTCTCAGCACCTCTTAGTTGCATCATTCAAAATATAAATATAAGAGCAGCTAATGTGGAGAAATGATGTTTGTAAGTAACTGGATATTTCCTGTCGTTTATAGGCCTATTCAATAAATTATGACTATGAAGCCAATCTTTATTCAATTTTTAAATGTAAGTTGTATATTGGAAACACTTCAATTTAAGTTTTTTAGCTACATCTCATATCATATGTTTTCTTTTAAGGATAAGAACAATTATTTGTTAAATTGTTTAAAACAGAATAATCATTGTCATTTAGGAATTCCATACAATTTCTTGAAACACCAAAAGCATTTCAAATAAATTATAAAGCGTATTATGTATAAAAAGTTTTACTAGGATAAAAGGATTTAAAATATTAAGGTATTCTCACTCAAAAAATAAATAAATAAAACTCAAATCTATGGGAATAATGGTATTTCTTAAGATGACATATTTCATTTGGATGATTTAAATCTCAGCAAATACATTTGGAAATCACTATAGAAATACAAAGATGGATGGAAATTAAGATAGAACACTAATGTTTCAGCAAGACTTGACCTGAATCTGAACAAATTTTTCTCTTCCTCATTCATGAAGCCCCCCTCTCCTCTTCACTTGTTTTTCTGCAGACTCCTTAGGTCCAAGAACTTGGTATTGATGTTGACATCTCCCTGACCTCAATGTATACTTAGTAAGGAGACATGGATGACCGGTGCCCATGTTAGTCATAAGACCATCTTGAAGACCAACACGGCTGGCAGCAGGTACCAGAGTACCACCCAGATCTTGTATTTTCCTATAAAACCCCTCAACCTTTCACTCTAGTGGGTCTGAAGCTTTGAAGGCATTAGCCTGCTGTAGCCTCCTTTGCCTGGCAAAATATAAAAACTATGGTTCCTCTTTATCTCCAAACTCTGTCTGCCAGATGAATTTCATCTGGGTAGCACAGGGGTAGGTTTTCCACAATTTGATAAGACATAAAGGGTTATAAAATCATCCAATAAAATTATTTTGATGCTCAGTTGGGCTACTACTAAGGTACTCATGCAAATCTGGCTACTAGTAAGGCATTCATATATAATACATTTATCAAATTAAATTCAGATAAAACATTTTATTTAAATTTTTATTTTTTAAATGCCTGACTTTTATTTTTTAATATTTATTTATGATAGACATAGAGCAATATTTTATTTACATTTTTATTTTTTTTAAATGCCTGACTTTTTTATTTTAATTTTTTTAATCTTTATTTATGATAGACATAGAGAGAGAGAGAGAGAGGCAGATACACAGGAAGAGAGAGAAACAGGCTCCATGCCGGGAGCCCCACGGGCTCTATCCCAGGACTCCAGGATCGCGCCCTGGGCCAAAGACAGGCGCTAAACCGCTGAGCCACCCAGGGATCCCCTTATTTAAATTTTTAAAAAGCTGTCATATGTGTGTGTGTGTGTGTGTGTGTGTGTGTGTGTGTGTTGGACTCCAGATTTATCCTATACATATCCCAGAAAAATAAACTAAGAAAAACCGACCATAAAAATATTTGCTTTATTCCATTATTAAGTATTCTAGATAGATTTTAGTTGAGAGTTCAGAATTATGTTCAGATGTAGTAATTAACTTATCTTTGTTGCTTACTATGTAGCCATTGCTATTCACTCTGATATTTACACTTTTTTTGACGTTTACATACTTTTAAATTTATCATCCTCTACGTATGGATTTTTAGTATATTAAAGTATTAATATATACTTAATGAATTTTTTCAAATGTATTGTTTGATTCTGTGCAGAAGGCATATAAGTCACTCTGAAATAACTAAAGAAAATAGTCATAGTACTTATGAAAAGATATCCAATGGAAGTCATAATAAGCACATTTGCCATGGTTAATTATGACTGATAATGTATAATAGGATATACTATATTACTTATTATAAATAGAAGGCTATTGATCTCCCATCGAATTGACATTCTATGAGAAAATTAGTATTACAAAAACTGAGCACAAGAATAAGTGATATTAATGATATAATGACAAAGTATCAGAAGCCAAAATTAATATTTTATGTCTATGTTTATCTGTCAAACGCAATATGGTTATTTATTAAGTACATTGTAACTCTTAATAAATCATTATACAACTAAATTTCTATAGACCTCAAACACATCATTACATTCTCTACTAAGTACTCATATCTTACTCTTCTAGACGTTTCTTAGTCTTTTGTCTTTCAGCTGAAGCATTCAGTTGTTTTGATCAGGTCCCTTTTTGTTAAAGATGGGATAATCATAGGCAAGAATTGAGAATTCTGAGGGGAGAAATGAGATCTAAAACTCTTTTAAGTGGAAATACAGAATAAATTTGTTTTGTCAGTGCTAGGATAAGCTGCTGTTGCCATTCTTATTGCCTAAGAGACAGGGTGAAGAATCACTAGATTTTTATATTCAGTGCTTTCAACTCTGGTTATCCCAGAATTAGGCCTCAGCGCAAACAAATAGCAACTAAATATACAACCTTTCTTTGGGGAAAATGTCCAGAAATATTCTTCATACCTACCAATACTAGCCACCAAACCTTCCTTTCCAACTAGGAAGAAATCAGTAATTGTCACTATTTGAATGTCCCTTTGACAGAGCCAGTAGTAAACTAGAAGTCATTGCATCATTCACAGAGTCAGCAGGAAAAAGCAAATGCCACTTATCTCATGGCTGGAAACAAAGCAGATGATTTGGTACCTTTTGAACATCTAATGGGTTATCACGCCAATTATTGTTGCCTCTGAAACATGAAAAAGCAAAACCAGGATGGAAAGAAGATGGTGAAGAAGATCGTTCTCAGAAGGTACCAGAAAACAGAGCAGACAGGTGGGAGCAGCTAAAAACTAATCCTGAAAAAAGGAACTGCCCTTTGAATGGTGATAACAAGGAGTAATATTTTAGCACTCTGATTTTTAAAAACACTATTTCTGGAACTGGTGCCATCACATTCATTGACATTGCTGTCAAATGAATTAGTTTTCACATGCAGTAACCCAGTTTGAAAAGATACATCCTTTGTGTAATTAATCAGACATTGAAGTAACAAAATTAAGTCATGATAAAATATTTCATAGAATTCTTATGCTACTTTAAATTAAATAATATTTAATACTAGTAGTGTCTTGTATAATACTTTACTTTATGATATAATTATTCTAATAAAAATTCCACAATATCTGCTCTTTTTCACCTTTTGAAAAAAGTAGGAAGAAGATATGTAAGTTTCTCTGAAGTTTCAAATCTCCAAGGCTACACTATGGAGAAGAAAAAAGAATCAGATTATGGCAACTAATGATATCATCAGGATGAGAATATGCCAAACAAGAAGGGACATTCTAGGGCCTAACAACCAGAGGCCAGTTTCATGAGAACCTCATATTCTCATTCCACAGGCTCTGTGCTTTGGGGGACCCAGCACTTGGGCCACCATTGTGAAATTTCCAATATTTTCTTTTTTTTTTTCTTTTTTTTCTTTTCCATTGTTTTCTAAATGGTCTCTATTTTCATTTTGCATTGTCTTTCTTGAAACAGGCTATACCAAAATTCATTTCCTTGGTAAAGGAGAACAGGCAAGTTGGAGGAGGTATATCTGAAGACCAACTTTGTAAGAGCTCCAGAAGCAATGGCAGAAAGCTTCTTAGAAAGAAGAGGTGGCTTTTGAGATATCAGGGAACCAAAGTAGATGGCCAGGATGGGGGAGGGGGGGAGGTTGGTTATTTGTGGGATTTTCTGACAATGGTTGTTATGAAGATACAATTTTAGATAACTACCTATGTTAATGGAAAATAAATGGATGAGAAGACGGTTACTAATTTTCCTCCAAATTTTTAAGACAGATTTATAAAAAAGTGACATTTCAAGAAATGACATGTCTAACACTTTGCTGTAGCCACAATGTAGTATTGCCTAATAGAACCACACCATTCAAGTCAGCAAATAATATGTTTTATCAAATATAAAGAAAGCATGTATAGTTATTTGATAGATTTTTGGCATTTTGAATCCTGAACAAAGCCCCTAACAGATAAAATCAACTTCAAATTTCTTTTTTTTTTTTAAGATTCTATTTATTTATTCATGAGGGACACAGAAAGAGAGAGAGAGAGAGAGAGAGAGAGAGAGGGGCAGAGACAAGCAGAGGGAGAAGCGGGCTCCATGCAGGGAGCCCAATGTGGGACTCGATCCCAGGTCACCAGGATCACGTCCTGGGCCGAAGGCAGGGGCTACACTGCTGAGCCACCCAGGGATTCCCCAAATTCAAAATTGCAAATGGAGTTGTGAAGCAGTGTCTTTAGCCTTGCTTAGACTTTGTGTAAACCAAACATGACTATAAAATTTGGCTAAATCCTTGCAAACAGAATCCTTACATATACTCTACACTCATGTGCTTTTTATTTCTGATAAGCTCTTGTAAAATCCTATAAAAAAAGATCATCCCATAAAATGAGAGTGGTTGCAGCATCTACCATTTTAAGAAAAATGTTTCTAAATAAATCTTAAAATCATCTATCTACTTTGAATACTACCCTGTTAACTTGGATTTATAGAAAATGAAAAGTAGACTAGCACAGGGCAAAATTATTTCTAGAAGTGATATTTTTTCTTAAAATTACTCATGGATTTAGTTTCAGAAACTCTCTTTGTCATGTAACAGCACAGGTTAGGAATGAAGGTGATTATAATTTTACTCTAAACAATGAATCAACTGATTCTACACTAAGGTGAAGTGCCAATATAATACATTTTAATATATTTTTATTAGAAAAAATTTCCATTCTCAGATACATAATGTCGTGGCTAAACCTCTCATTCAAGACAATAAAAATTTAAGGAAAAAATGAGGTAGAATAAGAAATGATACTGCATGCTAGGTCTAGTAATCCACTTACATTAATATGTGTATATGGGTTGACTGTTAAGCATAAAAATTCTACAGAAGATGTAACCACTCCTATCGTTCTTGATCTCTGCTTAAAATATATGGAAAAGTTTCATGAGTGCTATAAATAAGACAAAAAGCCCAGGAATTATTTTTTCATTCTCTTAAAGTATAATTGATAATGGCAGATTGAATAAAACTTTCCCTCACTCAAACAGGTTGCTTACTGGATGGATGGATGGATGGATGGATGGATGGATGGACGGATGGATTGAGCAAGGAGCCTGAACAAAGGGTGCCAGCTTTGGAACCCAGGGTATTCTTGACTTATACCTTAAACATTCTTGATTATGCCTGCTTGAGTTTAGCAATTTTTTTATCATCTTCAAGTCTTAAATTTCTTATCTGTAAGACAGAGTTTGTAACTTCATTCTAAAGACATTATAGGGGTGCCTGGGTGGCTCAGTCAGTTAAGCCATCTGACTCTTGATTTTGGGTCAGGTCATGATCTCAGGGTCATGAGATGGAGCCCTGCAACCAGCTCTGAGCTGGGCATGGAACCTGCTTAATATTCTCTCTCTCCCTGTCCCTCTATCCCTCCCTCCACCTCTTTCTCCCTCTCTAAAACTAATTAATTAATTAATTAAAAAACAAAGACATTATACATAAAATTACCCAGAATACAGTACTGAATAAAAAATAAATCTAAGCTGGCTTACGGCAGACCAATTGCCCAAAGTAGATTTTTTTTTTAAATAATAAACTACTTTTTAGAGCAGTTTTGGGTTCAGAGCAAAATTGAGCAGAAGGTACAGATTCCACATTTACCCCTTGTCTCCAGAAATGTATAACCTCTCCCAATATCAACATTTCCCACTAGACTGGTACATTTACTTGTTACAACTGATAAATCTACAAGGATGCATCAATATCACCCAAAGCCCATAGTTTATATTCACATTCACTCTTGGTGTTGTATATTCTATGGATTTGGACAAATGTATAATGACATGGATGCATCATATGGAATAGTTTTAGTGCCCTAAAAAGCTTGTGTCTTCCACTTATTCGTTTCTCACTCTCCCCTCACCCCTGGTAACCACTGATCTTTAAATTGTCTCCATAGTATTATCTTTTCTAAAATGTCATATAGTTGGAATTGTACAGTATGTAAACTGTACAAAAGATTGGCTTCTTTGAGTAATATGTGTTTAAATTTCCTCCATGTCTCTCCATGGCTTGATAGCTCATTTCTTTTGAACACTGAATAATATTCCATTGTCTGGGTGTACTACAGTTTATCCATTCACCCAATGGAAGGATAGCTTGGTTGCTTCCAAATTTTGGCAATTATGAATAAGGCTACTATAAGCATCCATGTGTAGGTTTTTGTGTGGGCATGTTTTCAACTCCTTTGGGCGGATACCAAGGAATGTGTGATTCTTCATTTTAATGTGTCAATCTGACTAGAGTAAGAATGCCCAGATAGCTGGCGAAACATTACTCCTAGGTATATCTGCGAAAGTATCTCTGGAGGAGATTAGCACTCAAATTTGTAGACTGAGTAAAGATTTCCTTCACCAATGAAAGTGGGCATCATTCCATCCCTCTTGCATCTGAATAGAACAAAAACCTGGAACAAAAGTGAATTCTCTGTGCTTAAGCTGAAAAACCCATCTTCCCCTGCCTTCAGATATCAGAACCTCCAGTTCTCAGGCTTTTGGACTCAGACCAGGATTTATGCTGTCAGCCTCCCAATTCTCCAGCCTTTGGACTTGAACTGAATTATACCACGAGCTCCCCTGGTTCTCCAGCTTGCAGGCTGCAGATATTGGGTCTTTACAACCTCCATAATTATTTTTATAATATATATATTTTTAAATTTTTATTTATTTATGATAGTCACAGAGAGAGAGAGAGGCAGAGACATAGGCAGAGGGAGAAGCAGGCTCCATGCACCGGGAGCCCGACGTGGGATTCGATCCTGGGTCTCCAGGATCGCGCCCTGGGCCAAAGGCAGGCGCCAAACCGCTGCGCCACCCAGGGATCCCCCAACCTCCATAATTATTTTAGCCAATTGCCCAACAAAATCTTCTCTTATATGTCTATATCTATATCTTTCTACATCTATCTATCTTCCATTGGCTCTGTTTCTCTGGAGAACCTTGACTAATACATAGTATTGTGACTGGATAGTTTTGTAAGAAACTATCAAATCGTTTTTTTTCCAAAGTGGCAGTACCATTTTGTATTCTCGCCAGCACTGAATGAGAGTTCTTGTTGCTCCATATCCTCACCAGCATTTGCTGTTGTCAGTGTTTTGGATTTTGGCCATTCTGATGGGTATGTCATGGTAACTTATTGTTGTTTTAATCTGCATTTCCTTGATGCCATATGACATGGAATGCATTTTTTTGTGTGCTTATTTGCCATCTGGATATTTTTGGTGAGTTACCTGTTAAGGTCTTTTGCCCATTTTTAATTGGGTTGTTTGTGTTCTTATTGTTGAGTTTTAAGAGCTCTTTGTATTTCTTGGATAACAGTCCCTTGTTAGATGTGTATTTTGCAAATATTTTCTCCCAGTTGGTGGCTTATTTTCTCTTTATCTTGCATTTTCACTAACAGAGCAGAAACTTTTATTTTAACAAATCCAAGTTATTAATTATTTTATGGATTGCGCCTTTGGTATTGTATCTAAGAAGCCATTATCAAAATAGTCACCTAGATTTTCTCCTATGCCACCTTCTATGAGTTTATAGTTTAGCATTTTACATTTAGGTCTATGATCTATTTTGAGTTAATTTTTGTGAAGATATAAGGTCTGTGTCTACAGTCATTTTTTTTTTTTTTTTGCATGTGGATGTCTAATTATTCTAGCACCACTTGTTATAAAGACTATCTTTGTTCCATTGCATTTCTTTGCTCCTTTGTCAAAGATCAATTGACTATATTTATGTGATCTATTTCTGGGCTTCTATTCTGTTCCATTGATCTATTTGTTCATTCTGTTGCCAATGCTACACTGGCTTGATTACTGTAGTTTTATAGTAAGTCATGATGTTGGTGATGTCAGTCCACTAAAAATAGAATTTTATCAGAGAAAACCTAAACAGGGGCATTGAAAAACTGGAATTAATTCTGATTTGATATATGGAGAAATACAGTATTAAGAAAAAATAGGATATTATAGAAAAGTAGTCTCATTTTACACAAGTTTGACCTATGCTGAAATTAGTAAAACCTGGGATATTTTAGAGAGAAGTAGCTAAGTTATAAATGCTGCTCCTTAGATACAATAACAGAAAGAACTAGTGACTAGAGCTTGCATCTATTTCCCAACAAAAATAGAACAATCCTTGCCCTTATCTCTATCACTAAAATATTATGATAAAAGAAGATAAAATGTGCTTCAAAGTACTTTGAGCTCTTTGAAAGGTTTGATACATGTGTTTGTGTATATAAGCTCATCTTCCTCCTGAGGGGCTATGATATTATTTTGATTCTTTCTTCAAGTGGTGTTCCTGGACACGCTCTCTCACCCACTTTACAATCACTCCAATAACTCCACCGCCGGAAATTACTCCTTATGTCTGCTGCTCCACTGGTAATGATGGAATAGCTCACATAATTCAAAATCATGGATTTCAAGATCTTATTTTGGACTCTATCCATGTGCAGAAACTTAAATGAGTGGCACCAAAATATCTTTATTTATAATAAATTGCTTTACCCAGTAAGGTCAAATTACTCTCCTTGTGGCATTATCTTGAATACACTTAAAGAATTAAATAGATGACCTTTTTTTTCTTTTTTTCCCTTTTTTCCATTTATCTGATTAAGGTCATGCCTCATTTTTAAAAATCATATTTTAGAAGTTTTATGAACACATCTGTGTCAAACTCAGATTTTGCCAAAGCTAAACTACTCCTCAAAAAAATAAGCATGGAAGGAAGAAAAGGGTATTAATGATTACTTTAAGAGTTGATAATCATATTCAGGATACAGAGTAGGCCCAGAGTAAAAAGGGATATGCCTTCTTGATGTTAAAATCCTGAGATAGTCTCCCTTCCTCTTGGTTTGGTTTTTTATAAGAGCAGAAGTTTTCTTTTTCTGATACAAGAAGCTCTTAAGGGCTTTGCAGTGGGGTATATAAAAATATCAATTCCCCAAATAGAGAAAAAAATAATTCAAGTGATCACAAGCACTAGTAATATTTCTATTATTATAGCCTTGATAATCAGATCATTGTCTCAACAGAAGTGCATTGATAGTCTTTTTTGCACTCTTTTTGCTCCAGAAAATAGTATCCCCAGAAATCCCCTGGCATTATTTGCCATCATCTTGACATATCGCTACCTCTACAGGTTAGAAATATTGCATCATTGACATATATCTCCATAGACTTGCCAGCTTATTTCATTTGACATTGTAACATCATGTCTATGGATTTATATTTTAAGAATCTCATGAGAATGTCAATGAAACAAAATCCCATTACAGTGAAGGGGAATTAGTGACATTAGAAAAAACATTGTGAAAAGTGACTAGACTACCTCATTTCTGGGAACTTTGTTTCATTAAAATGGAAAACCTCCTGATTTAATTATTTAAATAAATTTCTATATGTCTTTTAAAAATGTTGTTACTATAAAACACAGACTTAAAAGAACCTCAGAAAATAGATTGAACAAAAAATTAGATACTTTTTGTTTCACCACTGTAATTCGTTTCACTTAGTTAATGGCAGTGCAACTCAGGAAAGAAGGGAGAAGAAAGGGAGGGAGGCCTCATTCACTTGCCACTGACTGTTCCAGCATACAACTCCACAGCATGACCACAGAAAAATCTGGTAAGGATTAAGTCAGGGTATTGAAAACTTCAGCCAAATACTATTTCTGGTACTAAAAAATGAGAGTTCACCAGGTTGATTTAAAAGCTATCTGGGGATAAAACTCAACTACTTCACACTTCACAATAGGTAAAAAGGTTCTTTTCTTTTATTTATGTTTTCATCTCATTTTATTTTAATTTCATTTTGAGGTATGACATCCTGCCCCATCACTTGGTTACACGGCGGGACAAGTTATTTAGTGACAACCTACAGGAATAGTCTCCACCGCAGTTACTCTCACTCACAGTGTGAAGGAAAATGAGTTGGATGCTTTTCAGTTGACAGGGCAGAGCTATGAATCTTTCAGATGTCCCCCAGTTCCCATGCTGCTGGCCAAGTCACTTTTATTTCTCTTACTAATATGGATATTAATGTGTAAGTTTCCCTAGAGTCTCTCACTTTCATGCAAAGGCAGGGTGGATGTTCTGTGAAAAGGGGACTCTCTATGAGTTTCTTTTTTGAATTTATGGAGTTTAGGAGTAGCACACAATCATTTATAGCTTGGCTGACAGGGAGCACAGTGCGCATTACCACTCGTCTGCTTGGTGATTTAAAAGCACCTACTGGAGACTACTGCCGATATTAGCTCACTTACTTTATCATATACTTTAGTTATAAAATATATGTATCGTGAAGACAGAATACTTTGTAAATTTCTAATATGCATAAATCTTTAAAAAAAAAAACCTAGAAATGTTGCATTCGAAGACAAGTTCAGTTCTCAGTAGTTAAATGATGGATATGCTATTTTGATAACAAATCATTGCTATTAGGGGCCTCCTGGTGGAAAGAGGATAGCTTTTGTAGTCAGACTTAAATGACGTGGAATTGTGGTCCTCTGTTTTGTAGCTGAGGGATGTCAAACAATGGAAGGGATAGTATCAACTTTCAGGATAACTTTGAGACTTAAATGAAAGAGTACATACCCAGTACCTGGCAGGGGCCTGACAGACACGTGTACAGGTCTCTCCATTCATCACCATTTGCATTAGCTTTTTTCACAATAGCTCCAAAAACATATACTCATGTTTGCAACTAGCAAATTTTCTCAGTAATGAAAATAAAAGAATTCTGCAACTTTAAAACATCTAGATATTATAGTCCAGGTCCACTGTGACTCAAAATTTGAGTAGGGCTCATGAACCAGTATCAATATTTTGGATGTAGTTCAAAGATTCGTCTATTTACTTTTGCCTTCTAATTGATATTCCAAATCCCCTCCTTTAGTCTCCTTGTCACATCTCAAGCCTTGTCCCCATTAAAGAGGAAGTGTGAATTTCTATTTTTATTATCAATAAGGTTGCAGGAGAGGTGAAGCAAGTAGTATGCAGGCCACCTGGGTGGCTCAGTTGATTGAGCGTCTGACTCTTGATTTCAGCTCGGGTCATGATCTCAGGGGCATGAGATAGAGCCCCATGTGGGGCTCCTTGCCCAGCAAGGAGCCTGGTTGAGATTGTCTTTACTCCCTCTGCACCTCCCTTGGCTCATATTCTCTCTCTGTCTCAAATAAATACAATCTTAAAAAAAAATAAAAGAAAAACCATTTTCTTTGCCTTCCTACATGGTGAGAGAAAATGAGCTTCCACAGTCTCCTTCATTACATATCAGTCATTTATCCCAAACATTTCTTCATACCCTGTCTTTTTTCCCCACTGATTTAAAATATATTTTACATGTTTGATATCTAAATAACTACCAATACATTTTATTTATAGCTATTTATTTTATGAATTATTTGAAGAATGCATCTAACTTGTGGAGGACGAGGAACAAGTTAAAATGTTCTTCCTCACCTAAATCAGTGTTTTCATGATATACATTTTACTTTGGAATTTATTAATGGTGTTAGGTGGTACAAATGAGTGCATAAAGCATACAAAGGGCGACCCCTGGGTGGCTCAGTGGTGAGTGTCTGCCCGGCTCAGAGCATGATCCCAGGGTCCTAGGATCAAGTCCTGCACCAGGTTCCCTGTGGGAAGCTTGCTTCTCCCTCTGCCTATGTCTCTGCCTCTCTCTTTGTGTCTCTCATGAATAAATAATTAAATAAATAAAATCTTTCAAAAAAAAAAAACATACAAAGGGGGATATGTGTATGTGTATATATAGGAACTTTGAAACGTAGTTTGCAATTCAATTTGAAAGCTTCTTTCTGTGTCAGAACAATGGAAGTGATTGAACAGTAAGCAACAATCCTCCATACTTCAGTGACTTAGAAAACAAAATGACATCTATTCTTATACCAGGTTCCCATCACATATAAGCTGCGTCCTTTTCTCTATGCTATCATTGTCCCCACCCTCAGAGCCATGCTAAAGAGCCCCTAGCTGGAGCATTGCTGTTTTCAACAGCAGGGAGAAGAAGAAATGAACTAATCTCACAAAGACAAAAACAGCCCAAGAAGACACTGGTGTTTACAACTTCTTAGAACTGGTCATGTGCCCCTAGACAAAGCCAAGGAAGACAGCAAGTGAAATTCTGACTCACCCCCAGAAGAATTGGGCCACTAGGAAAATGGCACTAATTACTATCAGCCTACAAACTGCGTTGGTACTGGCTGCAGGGGCGTCTAGAACACCTGCATAGTCTCAGCAGCCAGCACAGAGGTTGGCACTTAGAAGTTGCCCAGAAAAGGGGCTAAGTGAGGAATGTATCGCTGGCAATGAAGCTGGCTGGCAATAATCCTAAAAGCTATTTTCTTAGTAACCTTCAACTACCTGTTGAGGGAAGGCTGAGATTTGCAGTATGTAGAATCAAGTGAAATTGGTTTGCGCTGCATGGCAAGTTATAATCAATAACCTCCAATTCCTTATTTTTAAAATGTAAATGAAACCACCTGCCCTAGGGTAGAATGCAAAAGTACTTTTTAAGCTGCGATATGCTTATAATATTAAACAGATCTCATTTTTGCCAACCAGAATGGAGCCACACAAGAAAATCCATCTGGGATAGGTTTATAATCCAAATAAAAACCCAAAATCACAATTATCATCACAGATGGAAATATACAGCTCTGGACAGTGTCACTATGTATAAATCTGGGAGCAAAGAATATTGATTGGGGAACATAGATCTCCTCCACTGAACAATCTAGAATCCCCGCCCATATTCCCTCGATTTTTCCCAAGCCTGTCTGCCAGCATTGCATGTGTCATCTTGCAGTTAGTTCACTGACACCCTGTAGTTCAGTTGAATAAATGAATCAGTAAACAATGAAAAATATGTTGAGGCATGCTGTCAATTAAGGAATAAATGTAAGTTGGCTAGAATGACAGAGAGAAGGAAACAGGATATGGAAGTATAAGAAGAAGGAATGTGTGTGAATGATTAAATACGAGGTCGTCCACAGGGGATCACAGACCGAGCCAAGGAAAGATTGTTGCAATGGAGACGTTCAGACTAAGATGCATAAGATCTATGTTCAAAGTACGAACACATAAACGATTGTAAAAAGCCAGGTGTTGTTTTAAGCACATTTTTAGGTTCTTTAAAGCCGATGACCAACCCAAACTCCAAAATATAAGCAATTAGAGACACATGTATAGGGGCCTTGAGGTTCAGCCATTCGGCTGCTGTGTTGAGAACTGGCAATATTCCTTGGGTAATTGGATAGCATTGCCTGCTGCTTTTATATCTCATCTCACTTAGGCATGTATTTGATATTCAGAGAAAATTCAGGGTAACTAATGAATGCTGCAAGCACAAATGAATATTATTTTTATGCAGATTTTTTGGCAACTGCGTAAAACATTTGGAGAGAGTAACCCAGCATCAGAAGCATGGATGGAGAACGGAGGCTTTGCATTCTAATCATATGTCTGCCGCTAGCTCCATACTTAATCTACTTGGGTCTTCCCTCCGTCTTCTGGCTATACCATCTGGCTAACCGAACCAAGAGTTCTCATGGTATATGTTATCTGACAATAGAATAGTGATCACTTAAAATTCTAATAAAGAGCTATCCAAGAGCTGAGTCATAAATCAAAGCCCCTGCTTTTGTCTTATAAACATCCCGAACACCTAAGTGGCTGCTGGGCATCCCATTTACATTCTAGATCCTTTTACAAGGTAGTAAGATGTAGATAAAATAAGCAAAGAATTTGAAGCCAGGAAGAATTTAAGCTTTGTTCTAGCATTCACTAGCAAGATCTGACTGATTCACTCCAGGTCTCTCAAATAAGGTTACTTACATCAAATTTTAAAAGAGTATAATAAAGTGCTGTCTGCAGGATTATAAGCATAATTCATATAAACATTTCTATGCACTCTGCAGCAATATACAAACATAAGAAAAGTCATAAAACTTTAATGGCACAAAGGTTTTAAGACATAGTTCTAAGAAATCACTGAAGTGTCTGAACATAGTAAGATTTTTTGCTACTGCTAAATCAATGTAAATCTCACATCTATCCAAGGTATGGATTCATGGTTATCATATAGCAAACGTTTTGACAAATATACTGAGCATCAGGTCCACTACGGAAGGTGGATCTGGTGCTAAAATGGTTGGGAAAAAAATGAATAAAATGGTTGGGAAACAGTGATGCCAAAGAACTTTTGTTCCATATATTTTAATATTAACTTCCATCATAAAAATAATGAATGATCTGTGATATCAATAAATAATAACTGTAGCTCTGTCACTCTGATTTCTGATATGCTTGCTTTCTAATGCTTATGTCCTTTTTTGAATGTCTTTACTTTCCCAAATAGAATTTTTAGGTTGGTATTTCATCTGCAAGATATGTTGATTTGTGTTAATTGTAAAATATCCCAATCTACAACAATCTCTAATATATTTGCCTCAATTATGGAAGCATCTACAGAAATAAGCTAGTCTTTACATAAGGTCTTTTGTAAAAAAAAAACCATAGTTAACATTTACTGAGCACTTACTATATTCTATGCACAGTGTAGTGTGTGTGTGTGTGCGTGTGTGTGTAGTTTCATTCAATCCTCAAAAGAGCGCCATAATTAGATAAACAGAGGCTTGTTCAAGGTCACACAATTGAGATTTGTCTCTAGAACTTTAGTCAGTTGACTAAGAAACTCCCTTTCCGCATCGCACATATACTTTGGTGGCCAGCCAGCAGGTTACTGGCACATGACAGTGATTTAAGAAAAAAAAGAGACGGAGAATGATCTTCTATATGTGGGTGTGCCGCAGATAAACCATAACAAAGTGCCAAATGGAAGGTGAATGTTCATTTTATGAAATGGTTTTTATAAAGAGGACAAAGGAACTCAATTCATATTCAAAGCAAAGCACACATTTTAGGAACAGTTAAATGCTGATTACTCTTCCGCAATTCTGTTTTAATTAAACACTACCATTAAGAACCACACTAAATAATGTGCTAACATTTCAGTTTGTGGATAACATATTAATCTGAGGTTCTCCCCCAAAGAAGTGTTAAAAAGTTGGACTTAGAAGTACAGGGGTTTTATAGCACTGTCCCTTCTCCTCCCACAATCTGTGAATACGGAAACACTACACATAAATACGGTGTTGACCTAGACCTGGGATGGGCCAGCCTATCTCAGTGCCACATGTCCACAAATTCAAATGAGAACAGGAGTGATGAACAACAGGAATGGAGCCACACGATGGGTTCTGGCTTTGGCTCTGACATGACCAGCCTTGAGATGTCCTGCACTGCACTACACACGGTGACATTTCAAGAGACCAGAAAGGTCATACCAACCCTTTATTTAACCCCTTATTTACTGCAACTTGGAGAACTGAGTGATTTACAAGAGGTCACACAGAAACTTGATGGCAAAATAAAAGAAAAAGAAATTCCAAATTTTGAGCAAGTCACATTATTTTAATGGATATTTGTTAGTATCTCTCTAAAATGAAAAATTTTAGCAAGATAACTTCTTAGATACATTTAGCACCAAAGGCTATAGTTGCTGTGTAAGGTTTCAAATGGAAAAATGTATGTTTGCAAAAAACAATAAGCCAAGAGACTGAAACTTTAGAATTGAGCGACTTGCTCTCTCAGGCCCCTGGTGTCCTCATACTGTACAAAGTGTGAGCATGTGTGCATGCATAGGTGTGCATGCACGCACGGCACACGTGTTCTTTCTAATTTGTGTGACTATTAGGAAGTTCACAGGATGCAAAGTATTGGAAGAAAATAACAGTATATTATTTGGTCGCTTAATATTTCAACAGGTCTTTGGTTGCATGAAATTTACATGGTTAAGATAATAACATTAATTCAGAAGACAGCTATTTTCAGTAAAAATGTAAGTTATAAAGATAAGTTTATATTAGCACATATTCACTACAGTCAAATTCATCTTATTTTCTGGGCTTGGAAAGGTAGTCATCAGACTTTTATAATATGGCAGACTTTGAGGGAAAGTAAAAGTCTTCAATGTTTATGAGTCACAACGGTGCCCAGCAGGCATAAAAATTATCACAAATTCTGGATTGCTTTGGAATATTGGAATGTTGACCTACTATTAATTAGTTACCTTATACATTAACCAATTAGATCTCTGAAACAGTTTCTCCATCTGTAAAACTGGAATAATAATAAAACCTCTTTGAGGGTTTGCCATGAGGCTAAAAAGAAATAGTAGTTATAAAGTACATAGGATAATGCCTTCTGCATGGTAAAATGGCAATAAATCTAAAGATTATTATTACTTTCATCAATAACTAAAATTTGAAACATTACATGGTCAGTTTGTTTCGTCACAACTTGAGTGAAAAAATAAGCCTTGGGTAAATGATTTGCTTTCTTAATTTTTTTTTTGCTTTCTTAATTAACCTATTTCACAATTACAACAAAAATTCATGATATGAATACAGATTTTAAAAACCCAATAATAGTGAACAAAATGTTTATTTCAGAAAAAATAGTGAGAATCAAAATGCACATGTGCTTTTATCAGGCAGTAGATATACTTTTGAAGAAACAGCGAAAAGCCAAAAACAAAAATAAAGAAGTTGTGAAAAAGTCATTTTATTAGCTGTCTTCTATATCCTGCGAAGATATATAAGAAGGATTGTTTTGCTCTAGGAATGTTAAGCTGTTCCCCCAAATTCCCTTCATTTATCTTCTAAATTCAAAACCATCATTGTGTGCAATGACAGACTTGCTCCCAAAAGTTTCCGTTGTTATTGTTATTGACAGTACCATGTTCTAAATTTCTGGAGGAAGGATAAACAAAATAAGCTGTAGCTGCACAAGGACAGCTTTCGCATGTCTGTGCTCAAATTTAAACCAATAAAAAGGACAATCTTATTAAAACAAAACAACACAACTAAGGGTAAAAGAATAAAGGCAATCAGGTCCCAAAACTGAAAAAGAGAGATTGTTCTTGAAAGGTTCTAAATTTAGGATTGGGAAAGAGGTTAAGGATTAGCTCCACTTAGTAAAATAAACAAAAAATAAAAAACTATTTCAACATTGCCTTTTCAGTTCTGTTTGGATGAATATAAATAAATGAAAATTCCTGTTGGGTAAGAATGTCCATTACTTCAATATATGCATAAATGGAATGTTGGGGAAGAGCCTGCAAAGGGATTTCAAGAATAGAATAATTTGCATTCTCATATTTCAGGGAAAGTTGGTTTAAGCAAAATCTTAATGCGACAAGTTATCTATGAGCTTCAAGGTAGAAGAGCATATTAATGCACTGATTTTATTTCACTGAAGGAATATGACACTTCTGGACAGCTCAAGAGATGGGCTGCATATATGGAAAGGAAAAAAAAAAGATCACTGAAGCCACACTGTGCTGTTCTGTGATGCTCAAGTCATAGCAGACATTAATAAGTCACTAGCTATTTTCACATGCTTGTCATAACCTTTGTGTCACAATTTCAGTGAAGAGAGAATATAAGACAAAGAACTTCAGGGAGAGAAAGTTAAAGCAAGCCTGTCAAGGATTGGCAGGCCCAAATTTGATCTCCCTTCTGTTTTCCTCACTGATTCCTGAGAAGCTTGTGTCAATCTCACTTGGCCAAGTTTTCAAACACAGCACCTAATTTGGGAAGTGTCTGAACACAATCAAGTTGTCACCAGCCCATCTTGTGGGCATTCAGGCTTTCTGGTAATGATACTAATTTTGATAGCCCAATTTAGATCATTGTGTTTACATTAGTCTCTATGAAATCAGAATTTAAATTTTGCTTTTTAAAGTTGTAAATACAATACATCTTAGCCCCAAGATAGCAAGATATTTAAAGTAAAATCTATTCTTGTTTATGATTTTGTGATACTCTGGGAATAACTAATTGGTGACTCACACAGGCTTTTAAGTTACGTATTAATATTGAATAGCAGGATTAAGAGGAGGCCAAGCCTAAGACACTCCATAGTGTTTGGGGATAAAGATAATAATTCGATTAATTGTCACTATAAATGCCATTGATGTTAAGTCTGTGCAAAAGTTAACATACACCAACCACAATTTTTTTTTCAAAAATATAATGAAAAACAAACTTAAACAGGTCATCTACATATGTATACATATGTGTGTATACACACATATAAATGTAAATACATATGCACATATTTACTATTGCTTATGTGGATATCTGGAGTTAGAGCTAAAATTTGTTATTAAGCCAGTCTTAGGCATATATAGCTTCTTCATGCTTTTTTTAAATATTTTATTTATTTATTCATGAAAGACACAGAGAGAGAGAGGCAGAGACACAGAGGGAGAAGCAGGCTCCATGCAGGGAGCCCGACGTGGGACTCGATCCCGGGTCTCCAGGATCATGCCCTGGGCTGAAGGCGGCGCTAAACCGCTGAGCCACCCGGGCTGCCCTTCTTCATGCTTTTAAACAAAATTTATGCAGAATCTAGAAGGAGGTTAAAGATAACTTTATCAAGCCTAGGCATTTAAAGGGAAGCATCATTGTCCTTCTGTTGGAGGGCTGCACAACACTAGGCAAAAAGGGAACAGTCAAAAAACTTTTAGAGCTAGAAATTTTTAAATTTATCTTTGTGTTGTACAACCAAGTATTCTATATTCTAGCATTTCCCATCAAAAAAAGGAGATAAAGGGACACCTGGGTGGCTCAGTGGTTGGGCATCTGCCTTTGGCTCGGGTCATAATCCCAGGATCCTGGGATTGAGTCCCACATGGGGCTCCCCACAGGAAACCTGCTTCTTCTTCTGCCTATGTCTCTGCCTCTTTCTGTGTGTCTCTTACGAATGAATAAATAAAATATTTTTTAGAAAGAAAGAGATAGTTTGAAAAAAAATCAAGTCTACTTGACCTCATCACTTTTTTACAAATGGAAGGATTTCTTCTGCCTTTAATTTAACACAAAACATCTCATGTAAGCCACGTGCCAGCAGATTTTAAAATGTATATATGCACACACATACAGGAATGCATATATACATATCCCTAGACATTTGTATTTTAACTTTATTATTTAGGAAATCAAAAAATGATTGTAAAAATATATAAAAATATAGGGTTTTTTTCTTCAAATTGTGTCTTTCCTCATATTTCAGTCCCAGCTTAGGTGAGCCAACTTCTCCATAGAAAGGTAGGTTCTCAGGTTTCTTGTGACGTTTTACTCAGCCGCCCTACTCTCCTGATCCACGTGTGTGAAGTTGGCTCACTCTATCAATCCCAGGAAAGGAGAGAGAGAAGAGATAGGGAGGAAGCACTGCTCTGTTAAGAAATAGGCATGGAACTTGCTATATGACTGCTGCTTATTTTCCATTAGTGAGAACTTAGGTGGAAACAGACCAGAAAGCTGAGAAATATTGTCTCTGCCTGGACTTCCATGGATGCTCCTAAAACAAGTGTGCAGGGAGGGTAGTGTGTGAAAATGGATACTGGGGAACATTAGTAAGCTTGGCCATATGGATGCAGTGCTAATTTAAAAGTTTGATGATTTAGAAAATTCATCACCTCAAGGAAATCCTCCAGCACTTTGAAATTGAGAGTTCCCTAGACACTGTCACTTTCTTTTTTTTTTAAGATGATTGATTGATTTGAAAGACAGAAAGAGCACAAGGGAGAGAAGCAGACTTCCTGCTGAGCAGGGAACCCAAAGTGGGGTTCCATTTCGGGACCCCTAGATCATGACCTGAGCTGAAGGCAGACATTTAACCAACTGAGCCACCCAGGCACCTTGACACTGTCACTCTTTTAAATTAGCATTATTTAACTTAATCTGGTGAAGAATCCTTCCATCGCTTTGTCAAAGTCAGAACAATTTTTTTTTTACTTTTGTAATCTTTTTTTTTAATTTTCCAATAACAGCCTGCATTTCTCCCATAGTTCTCTACTTGACAAACTCTGACTGTCAGAGTCAGAGCACTTTTGAGCTCAAGTCCAGTGCATGTACTCCACAGTCTACGGTGGCAGCTATTGACAGTGGCATTGTCACACACAGTTTTGATAGGAAATGGACAATGGCACTTTCCTTTCTGAGCATTACATGGTAACCAAAGATCTCAAGATGATTTCTAATTAGTAGTGGAATGTAGCTTTGTGACAGAATGGAGATTAAAACGTAGAGTATATTTGACAAAGTCATAGAAAATACCAAAGCATAGTTTCAAAACATGAAAATGTACCATCTTATTTAATTCACACAGGACCAACATCCCCATACAGTGCAAGTAAAATTTTCACGTGTAACTATTTTTGACTTGTTTTGGATACAAGACTCTTATATAGATCTATGGTCATAAAAAATAATAATAATAAAAGGGCTCCTGGGTGGCTGAGTCAGTTAAGGGTCTGCCTTTGGCTCAGGTCATGATCCCAGGGTCCTAAGATTGAGCCCTGAGTCAGGCTCTCTGTTCAACAGGAAGTCTGCTTCTCCTTCTTCCCCTCTCTCTACCTCCTCACTCCCACTTGTGTTCTTACTCTTTCAAATAAATAAATAAAATCTTTTTTAAAAAGTGAGAGGCAGGAGATCCCTGGGTGGCTCAGTGGTTTGGTGCCTGCCTTTGGCCCGGGGTGCAATCCTGGAGTCCCAGGACCGAGTTCCACGTCGGGCTCCCTGCGTGGGGCCTGCTTCTCCCTCCTCCTGTGTCTCTGCCCCTCTCTTTCTGTGTGTCTATCATAAATAAATAAATAAATCTTTAAAAAAAGTAAAAAATAATAAAAAGTAAGAGGCATTTTTGTGGGCTATGTAGGTGTGACTTTAATTAACGAGATTTATTTGTGATTTGGTTTCTGAAATATTTAGGGTTTAGATTTACAAGTCTTGTCCAATTCATTTTCATGAACTTTAATATTTGGCAATTGAGTTTTAAAGGCTAAATTTAACTAGTTAGTATGTAAAATTTGTGTTTTTGAGAAAAGTTTCAATTCTTGAAAGTTATATTTAATGCTAACTGAATGGCAGGATCAAAGGAAGGTTACTGATTGCTCCAAGGTAAAGGGTGGTTTTTAACCTTAACTGGATCTTATATCAAAAACTAGGACTTGGAAGTCAAAGTATATATATGTGTGTGTGTGTGTGTGTGTGTGTGTGTATATATATATATATATATATATATATATATTTGTCCACAAAGTAGTTGTCATGGTGCTTCCAGAAATGAATAGTATTATGGACAAACAACAAGAACCAAAATGATATTCATGTATTTAGTAAATACTCACATGTTTAATGCCTTCATTCTTTGTCAGAGTCCTATGATAGATATAAAGAATTCAGTAGAGCAAATAAAATTATCTATGCCCTAATGGGATTTAAATTCTAGGGGGAGGGGATCCCTGGGGGGCGCAGTGGTTTAACACCTGCCTTTGGCCCAGGGTGCGATTCTGGAGACCCGGGATCGAATCCCACATCGGGCTCCTGGTGCATGGAGCCTGCTTCTCCCTCTGCCTATGTCTCTGCCTCTCTCTCTCTCACTGTGTGCCTATCATAAATAAATAAAATTTAAAAAATTAAAAAAAAATTCTAGGGGGAAAGGTAGTCAATAAATATATAATTATAATTACAATTTTGATGACTGTCATGAAAGGAGATTCAGAGAGATCATTTACTTAGGTATCCAATCTGCCCTGGGAGGATTAGTAAAGAAAGTAGCATCTTAGTTAATACATGAAAGATGACATAAACTTATGTATATGTAGTGGTGAAAAAAGGAAGCTCCAGAAAGAAGCAATTTCCTGTTCTAATGTGCATGTGAAAAGAGAAAGTGTGTGTAGAACCAATTGAGTAAGTACCATTTGCCTGAAGCATGGACAGACATAGGTATTGAAAAGGAATAAGAAATGAACTTCTAGATGTGGGTAGAGACAATGTTTTACATAGACTTGCTATCCATATTAAACATTTAGAACGTTTTGTAAAGGGCGATAGGAATTAGGAAAAGTGGCCAAGAGGCGTTATCACTAGTATAGGCATTAAATGGCAGTGGTTCTCTGATCTATAGCAATGGCAAAGGTAAAGAGAAGGTGACAAAATGGAGAAGGGTTGGATCAATAAAATTTGATGATAGAATGAAGGAGGCATGAGGAAGAGAGGGGTGATTGAAAAGTTATTGGCTTCAGGAACTTGGGATATGGTGTTAGCAATGAATGAGATTGAAAACACTGGAGGAGGGGCTTGTTCAAGAGTGTATGGAAGGGTCATGGATCTACTAGTTTGTCTTTATGAAACCCCAATAGGGAGATCTAACAAGACTGTAGCTCAGTGCAGGTTCTAGATTGGAGGTGGGAATTCAAGACTTCTCAGCCTATCTCTAGTACTTGAATCCCTTGGGAATAGGAAATTACTTGAAGAGATTATTAATGTACAACAAACACATATTAAGACAGGTTAAATCAAGATATAGAACTGAAGTGAATGATATTCTTTCACTTTAATAAATGACCTAAATGGAGTGATACACAGAATTCTCCATTTTTAGCATATACCTAGTTTCAAAAAGAACCATTTTTCTGAAAAAGTAATTATTTTTAGTAATAAATATTGAGGTATTTGGTGGCTCAGCCAATAAGTGTCCAACTCTTGATTTTAGCTCTGGTCATGATCTCAGGGTTGTGAGGTTGAGCCCCTCGTGGGGCTCCATACTCAGCAGGGAGGGAGTCTGTTTGAGATTCTCTTCCTCTTCCTCTCTGTCCCCCTCTACCCTTCCTTCTTCTGTTCTATCTCAAATAAATAAATAAAATTTTAAAAAGTTTTCAGACTTTAAAAAAATAATAGGTTCTGATTTCTAGAACACAAACAGTTTTAAAAAGTCTAAAAATTTATAAAAGATAGTTAAATAATGTTAAATTACTAGGGAATATAAGGTAATTAATTACAATAGAAATGACTTAAAGAAGACACTGAATAATCTAGAACCATTAAAGTGATTTTACGTGTCCTAGTAACAAATTGTTACAGAATGAAACTACATCTCTTATTAGATTACAAGTAAAAGACTTATTTGTCAAAAATTATTATTCTTTTATATATGACTCTCTAGATGAAACAGAAAAGGTAAAATGAAAAATTAAAGTTTCGAGTTCAACTGAAATGGCATTTTGGGAATTATAGTTCTTATAACAAGAAAATAATAAGGCCCATGTGTACATTTTTATAGGAATTAAATTTCCCTCTCTATGACTCATCTCTACTACCCTTATTAATACCTGGAGATACTTGAGGTATTACATTCATGATCCTAAGAAGAGTTGGTGACTTTGTCTTCAAAATAACTTAAGGGAACTTTGTGTGGAGGGGTGGGGAGAAACCCACTTGAGTTATAAGATCCGTATTTACTCCCTGATTTTGCAATTGACTTAAGTTTTGTGAACCTCAGGATTTTCATCTGGAAAATAGATTTAAAATATTTCAATCTCCCTATAAACCAAACTGTGAAGTATAAAATGAAATGAAGTAAGTGATAGATTTGTTACAATGTCCAAAGCAACTTAATTGCTGTTTGGAATTCAGTCATATAATTAAAAAAAAAAAACACTATTATAACACAATTCAAGGAGAAATAAAAAGAAAGACATCTGAGTTATAATAAATTTATTCCAGAGCACATAAGAGCAAAGACAAAAGTTTATATCTACTAAACTACTGATGATATTTCTTAAAGAAAGTCACACTAACATCAAAGAACACCATTCACCTCCATCCATGACACTCCCATGAAGGAGGAAAGCATGAAGACAGTTATAAGAATGTGAACATAATGGATTTGCATAATTCAAAACTAAATATTAGAAAGCTACATGAATGTCCTTGAAGTGTTGGAAGTCTTTGAAAACCCTGTAAGTCAACAGGCAAATGAGAGCTTTGGAAATCTCATGTACTATGTAAAAATAGAGGAATAAAGTGATTTCTCATAAGTTAAAGTTGTAAATTGAATTAGCTTTTCTCTTTCATAAAATTTATGAACTTAATAAATAAAACTGACTTGCTTCTCTAGGAAGATGACTTAATGTAATCAGCGTTTTAAAAATGAATTCTCCCCACTTGACTTAATTGCTCACACTGGTCTTTTTTTCTATGCAATATATCTTTGGCTTTCTCACATTGGCAGCCACAGAAGTCAAAAGTTGAAGTAACGAAGGTTCCTGAAAACTTCTGCTACAGTTTGTAGCACATCAGTGTCTGTCTCTGCATTACAGACAAGTAGCCTTATAAGAGCTATAAGCAACGTGTGACAAGTATCTGCAGTGTATGCAAACACGAGTGAAATTAGCTTTCATTCCTCACAGGAGTCATCACATAGTAGATGCGAACAATATAAATTACTTCTTGTCATCTCTTTACATTTGATCAGTCGAAGGATCCCTTTATAAAGTGTGGGGAAGAGGAAAAGTACTGGCAATATGACACCCCTTTATGTTCAATTTGAAAGTTTGTTCAATTTTATATTCACACTACTCTATTTTCTGATGGTCTCTCTCTTCAGAATGGGATTCCTTTGATAGTCAGGCATCTTATATCTTATTCCTCCAGGCTAAGATCTCTATTTTCACTGCTTCCTTTGGAAATTAGAATTTCTGTCTTCCACAATATTAAGTAGAGGCTTTTTTAAAGTGCTTATGACTTGACAAAAAATGCATTAGCTGTGAAAACTGACAAGAAGTTGTGCTTGTGGAGATTGTAAGAAGCAGCAAAGCCTCTATTACTAACATATTGCTTTTTATTATAAAATATGACTCCCATTAGTTTTGGGCTACAGCCAAGTCTCTTCTCATAGTTTAAAAAGGAGTTACCTTGACAAGATTCGACTTAAATCACATCTTGATCTATATTATGAACACAAAAGAACCTTTCTGCATTAAAGTGACAATAAGAGTCTGATTTATAATCCTAAAGCAAAGAAATTCAGAGTTAAATAAATCAAATGACTTAGCACTTGTCCCCAGGTTTTTTGCAAGGGTGTGAAATCTATGAGGAAAAAAAAGAAAGAATAAATGCTATACCAAGTATTCCGTCTGTAAATTCCAAGTATTATGTGAACATATTAAGCATGCGTTTTCAGTTTGGTGAATTTCAAAAGGATAATTAGAAACAAGACAATTGTCTCCTCAGAACTAGAATGTAATTTGTGCTGTTTCTGGACCCATAACAATCGTGAGTATGCTTTTTTTTTCTTTTTTTTTTTTTCCCTTGAAGCATGATACAGGTTTACAGCTAGTTCACATATTTCATAATCTTAAACACCCTCAGGAAAATTTATTTCTGGTCAGCTTAGAGAGTTAAACCACCTAGTATTTCTCTAAAGCCCCCCAGGCTTAATAACTCTACAATGTGTAAAAGAAAATCTCTCTATAGAGAATAGAACATAGCCACAAGGAAAAGAGACGTGTATCTACTAAAAACAAAAAAAAATCAATATCAACATTATTCTGAATACTTCTAAATTAGACAAAGCCTTCATGGAATTTAAGGATGACTCTAAGGCAAATATGACAATTATCTAATAATTGTTTCCTGAGTTGGAGGGTAAATCAGAAAATGGAAGGTACAGATGGGGACAGGATATTACAGGAAAATGTTAGAAATAAAAGCATATTAGACTGTGTTTTAAGGGTGAATAAGAGAGTGGAAGTGCTCTAACCAGAAGGAATACCGTGAGAGAAAGGCTGACTTAAAGAAACATGTGCTAAAGGGATAAGAAGAATTTAACAGAGATAGATTTCTCTAAGAGACATAGGAGAGTTGTAGGCTATGCATTTGGGACATCCAGTGTATGCATTTCTTAGACATGGTTTTGAAAACATAATTCAAGATTTAGGATGAAATTTCTAACCACATGAGAAATGATGAGTGTGGACAGCCAGGATAGCTCCATTCCTCCTCATTCATCTGCTTTCCCTTTTTGACTTCAAAAGCTTCTCAATCTCTACAATATCTACAGGGATGATCACTCTCTAAAGAGCGACCAGCCATGAATAATTACAAATAAGCCCAGGAACTTAATTCAGTACTCTGAATGCAACTGAATTTCACATATTTACACATCAGTAAATATTTTGGCAAAATGTCTTTAACACTAAACGTATTAGCTGCTAAGCTATTTTTAATAGAAGTATTTAGAGGATGATTTCTTGGTCAGTACTTCACTAGAAATCCAATTCAATATAAAAGGGCTTAAGTAGCTTCCTAAACAATATAATATATTTTTAAATTATTAACGCTATTTCTATGCATTACTAAAACTAACACAATAGAAGTTAGTATTTGCATGAAGTTGCAACACTACTCTGCTCTTTTGATTATGTGAAACCTAATATAATGCATTTATTTTAAATTACAAAGATATATAGAGTTGCATATATTTACTCAAACTAAATTGAAATATTTGGTCTTTATTTTATCACTGTATAGGTTTTCTCCCCTGTAAATATGTTGAAGTTAATGAAGGAAATGAAAAAAAAAACAAAAAAAACTCACTAAATTAGCCGTTCTTTATATTACTGCTACCAATGAAAGTGTACATTTTAATTAAGATAGAACAAAAGAGCTAATTACTACTGGACCCAAATTCTCATGGCAGGGATTAGGACTAATTTTTGTTTTATTTGTTTTAAAACAATATGCACAAAGCACTTACCATGTTTGTGTGGATTCAATAGTTTTTACTCAAGTTAACAATTCTAAAATGGAAGAATAGTTGAGGTGGAAGATAACTTTTAGATGATAAAATTTCATGCCAGATTTTTCAGGAAACATCTTTTATAGATGGAGAAGCTAACACTCTCATAACTTGTTAGGACAGAACTGAGACCAGATCCAGCTTTTACCTAGAAACCAGTGGCCTGTCCACCATGTCACACTAAGTCATTGTGGCTTGGAACTGCATGGCCAGAATGCTAAGACTTAATGATGACTCTAAAAAAATAGCTTTATTGGGGATCCCTGGGTGGCTCAGCGGTTTAGCACCTGCCTTTTTGGCCCAGGGTGTGATCCCAGAGTCCCGGGATCAAGTCCCACATCAGGCTCCCTGCATGGAACCTGCTTCTTCCTCTGCCTGTGTCTCTGCCTCTCTCTCTCTGTGTCTCTCACTGATAAATAAATAAAATCTTAAATAAATAAATAAAATAAAATAAGAATAGCTTTAACAAAGGACAGCTTAAAATGATAAACTAATTCTCTGCCATTACATTTTGAACACAATCTAACGAAGACAAAGTTTGAGGAGCACCTGCGTGGCTCAGTCGATTAAGCTTCAGACTCTTGGTTTCAGCTCATGTCATGATTTCTGGGTCATGAGATTGAGATTTGCATTGGGCTTGTGCTAAGCATGGAGTCTGCTTCAGATTCACTCTCCCTCTCTTCTACCCCTTCCACTCGTGCTCTCACTTTCTGTCCGGGAAAAAGAAATGAATCTTTAAAGAAAAAGAAAAAAAGAAGACAAAGCTTGAACAAACCATACAATTAAGTTACTTTCCCCAAAACACATAATAATAATTATGTTTATAATTAGTATTGATTACATGAACTATATTGATTATATAATGGTTATATTAAGATATATAATATCACCAATTATATGTAATGATCATATTAAACTATATTTCAGAGACAAATTCTTTAATATTTTGCAAGAAGATGAAAAGGAGAATCTTTTGGAGTCAAGAATGCTTTTGTCTTTTAGTTTAGCACTCTTCAGAGTCTATAAACCATCAGCTTAATTGATTAATAGTAAATGATGTGTCAAATAGTTCGACCAAAATGGTCACTTGACTTTGTGTACCTAATACTCAGCTGACTGAGGGCAAATACTTAATGTTTAATCATTACTTTTTTATGGGAAGAAAATAAACACTCCCAAATATTTTTTTAAAAAAAGAAATTAATGGAGATCATACTGGGCTTGAAAAGTAGATGAGTTTAATCTACAATCTACCACTTTCTGGCTACATTGTCTACCACTTCCTGGCTAGGCTATTTCTATTTCTACCTGACGGGAAGTTTGAGAGGATAATATATTCTCTACATCTTCATATCTGTACCTGTATCTATATCTATATATCTTTGCACTGGAGGCTGTGGCTATTGGTTAAAACAGTAGAAACAATTCTTAACCAGTGCAAAATTATTTAGCCATCCAACTGTTCCACCACTGGAAATTATAGTATGCAGAGGATTTTGGACATTATTGTTCCTATGCTCCTCTGCTTTCCAAACTTTCCAAACACCACCTGTGCCCAATGGCAGTACATTAACAAACTTTCTAGCTGTCCAGGTACCAGTTGGGTCCAACTAAAGGGAGTAACAGCAGGAGTGTGAAGAGAGGAAGAAGATCACAGTACCCATTCCTGCAGCTCTTTGTGGAATGTTCACTGCCCAACTTTGTGTCCTAATTGATGATCACAGAACTTGTCAAGGTACCACCTCTTCTCATTCTTATAACTTAATCCTGCCCTTATTTTTCAGGTTTAGGGGTACTAACAGTGTCTCATGTTACTATACGGTCTCTTTCAATTTTGCTATACCTTGCTACATCTTTGTGAATAATTTTACTAGACTCTCTTCAAATTCCCAATTTGACAATATAGTCCATTCCCTACTGACTGATCCAAAACATTAGAACCTGGTAATAACCCAGAATGGTAGAGCTTGGCATCTGTGTCTTTATTTTTCTTTTTGCCTGGTAACAACTATAATCCTTAGTGATTTGCTTAATTCCAATCCTTCCCTCATACACAACCCCCCCTTAAAAACAATAATATCTGTTTTTATGTAAGTACTCTCTTTTAGGCTGTACCATGGATCAAGTAAAGCTAACTGGCATATACCTCAAAATCAATCCCCACCACCTGCAAATAAATAAAAGGTGAATGGTAGAGTTCAATAAAGCAATCCACAATACTTCTTGACAAGCTGTCAGCACCAATTTTCACCAATCTTTGATACTAATTTTGTGAAATATCAGGAAACCAATATATATACCAATGGAAAACTCATCACAAAAGCCTTAGTTTTAGAATCTATGATACAGGGAAAATAAATAGCAAGGAGCTGTTCCTGGGGAAAAGGAAGCTACCTGAAATTTCTGTTTCTCCACTGAAGTAGGAGTTTGGCTACAGAGGTCAAGATTTCAAGAAAATAAATAGCAAAAATGAATTACACAGTGCTGATTCTATAGTCACTCATATTTCTATAGGAAACACGATAATGCATTTTTTTGTTAGACTTGATTTTTACTTAATGTTTTTTTACTTATTTGAACATAATCTATTAGATCATGTTCAATAGATCAATAGATGACCTATAGATGAACAATAGATGATCGATAGATCAATAGATGATCATGTTAGGGCATGATTTTGAAAAAGCAATGCTATGATTGAATCTCTGATCTTGGAAAATGGTGTGGCATCTCCATTTCCTATTACTAGACTACAACAAATGAAGTTTCTCAAAAAACAGACTATGTACTTTGAAGTGTTCATAAGTACCAGTTGGTACAGATATGGATTGATCCAAATCACAGTTCAATGTTTGATGTTATTCATCATTTAAAATTATCCTGAATCTCAGACCAAAACCCACATATGTCTCTTTTGGGAAATGAGTCAGAATTTAATGCTGGTCTCTATTTATCAAAATTTCACTCCATTGTCTCTATGCTTTGCAAGCCAAATAAAAGAGGGGAGGGCAAAGCAGGGGAAGAAATCATGTATTTTAATACGTCTTTAAAAATCTAAGAGGTAAAATAACTTCTCAAAGCATCTAACTGAATCCTAAGGGATAGCTTCCAAACTGAGACTATATAAATAATTAAGAAGAATAGCTTTCATTTGATTTTCTACTTAAAAAAAATAGTGTGGAACCATAGAGAATAGGAAGTTAAGATCATCAGGCCTGTAGTTGGCACTCTGGGTACAGAAGAGCCCCCTCTACAGGAAATGTTTTCTTCTAAATCTGAACTATATTAGGGATTCTGGAAAATTTTTAAAAGAATGTAAGGTAATGGTTTATAATTAGGGCTTTATTATAATGATTCATACCATTGGCTCATCAACTTTCTTTTCATACAAAGAGATTACCTCACAACTCATGAACTTACAGGTATCAAAATAGCCACTAGAAAATATTTTAATCCCTTAAATCACATAAATAAATTAGGAAAGTGACTCAAGATTGAATAACTGAGTCACAAATGTAACTGATGAAATAAATGATGGGGGAAGGTATTGTCATTTTGACAAAAATTATTTCATTCCATGGTATTTTTCACATGAGATCCAAGAAAATTCACGAATTTATTATTTTTTTTAAGTGGCTCCACATCCAGCATGGAGCATAATGTAGGACTCGAGCTCATGACCCTGAGGTCAAGACCTGAGCTAAGATTAAGAGTCAGATGCTAAACTGGCTGAGCTACCCAGATGCCACTTAAAGTTTAATATTATAGCTAGTCATCTCTTTAGATATATCTTTATTTTTATCACTTTATATTAAATTTTAATAGAACAGAATGTTCTAACATTTAATTAAGAGTTTAAAATGACAGAATCTAAGTACTTTATGTCTATGAACAATAATAAGCCTTTAGTAGGAAAAAAAGAATATATAATTATTTAGTTCATGTGCAAGAGAAGTAACTTTATTAACAAGAATGATTTTGGTGATATTTAATCTTTAATGTACTTCTTAGATATTTGTTAACATGAGTATAAGTTGGTTCATCTTGTTGAAATTTCTTGGTCATGAAGTTGTGCTTTCAATATATTTTTATGATAATTATAAAGAATTTGTCATATCCATGTAGTTTCTGTATGATTGGCATTAAGGCTTTTACTGCTGGTATTTAATGAGAGCTTTGGATTAGATGTGTCACAAGTACCTTCTAATTAAACAACAAAAAATAAGAGTTGGTCGTAGCAGAACGAATTTTGTTTAGATATCTAAGGTATTGCTTTCCAAAGAGTTATCTGCATAATTATGTAATTTAGTAAGTTTAGTCCTAGTAAAAAGCAGAAAGAAATACAAAATAGAAAAGTACTTTCTTACCCTATGCAGGCTAGCAACACTTAGCTGCTTTATGCCATATTCATTTTGGCTTGTTTGGAATGTCCATGCCTTCTCTCCTAGGCTACTCTTGCACAGTGTCTCTTCATTAAGAAAATATATATTTTTTTATTGCAAATACATCACAGAAATGTTATTAAATTCATATTGGTGTCATAACAGTACTTGGCTAAATGAGGCATTTTTAAGAGATGGAGAAGGAAAAGGACTAGAATGTATTATAGATATTATATCCATTTGTTTATATACACTGTCAGATTAAATTTCTTGACTGAGGAAGACAGTATTTTCTTGTGGATCTATTTAGTCCCAAACTCTTAGGGCAATTTAAAAAAACGGCAGACTCTACTTCTCTATTTTTAGTTTCAGTTATAAATTTGAATGGCCTTCTACTCATTTGTTTGTTCATTTAATAATCATTTGAAGAGGACCTATTTTGAAATATGCATTTTGTGAGATACTTGTATTTGAGAACTGGAAAATGCTTCCATATTTCTAGTCTAGTTGTCTAGATAGATATGGTAATATTACTTAGGGAGATGCTTGGGTGGTTTAGTTGGTTAAGCATCCGACTCTTAATTTTGGCTCGGGCCATGATCTGAGGGTCATGAGGTTGAGCCCTGCCTCGGGCTCTGTGTTCACTGGGGAGTCTGCTTGAGATTCTCTTTTTCCCTCTGCTTCTGCCCTTCCCAGCCACTTCCCTCTTCTCTGTCGTGCTCTCACACTCTCTATCTCAAATAAATAAATAAATCTTTAAAACAAATTACAAAGGAAGATGTTATTGTTTTTCTTTGATTTCATACTGGACTTATAATAACTTATTGGATAGCTGAAGAAGTATAATGAAATAAACTTTGTGAACTGGTTTGAGAAGTCTAATAATGTACTTTTTCTTAAGTTTGTTTCATAAAGGTTTAGCTATCAAGAGAAATATGTATTTCGCTGTGTGTTACATACAAATTCCTGTGGTTTTGAATGAATCTGAAACCTCAAAATTAAAATCTATATATTACAGGTAGATATTTGCCTGGTCCTATTTCAAATAAATTGAAGAAGCTACTGAGAAATTTATTTTCCCCCACAGATATTTCTGATTTGCTCTCCCATCTTACTTTATTTCGATTGGTACTGTCAGTTTCTAAACTTCAGGGGAAAAAAAATTATTCAGGCTTAGAATTACTTTCTCTAAAATTTAGCAAGACACATAATACTTAGTGAAATCATCTATATGTCCTAGGTAACTTCCATAATATAGAGCAGATTTGTGCTAAGCTAAAATAATTTCCTTTTAATTTTACTTGATTAGTGGTGTTAAAAAATGATTAAAGAAGACAATTTAGGTGATACAAACAAATTTCATCTAACACTCCATGAAGCAGAAAGTCTCCATTTAGACAATTCCAAAATGGCTGGGAGGCAGGAAGATTCTTTTATATATAAGATAAAGAATAAAGAGAAAGGAAAAGAGAAACAGAAAACATCTGATTGACTAGGGCCACAAAGTCAATCTTGATTGAGGTGAGAAGGCCCAGAGTTGGCATCTTTTGAAAAATAGCCTTTAAGTCACAAGTTAATGTGATTTCAGGCAAGTTACTTAAGCTGCTATCTCTTTTGTTTCTTTATCTGTAAAATTAGGACAATAATAATGTCCTTTTCATTCCCTTGTTTTGTGCATTAAAAGAGTTAATACCTATAAGTATGCCTTAAACAATAATTGCCACATAGTAAGCATTAAGTATTATTTATTATCTACAAAAGAAGAAATTGAAGATCAGGAATTTAAAAACTTGGTGAAGGTCAAACAGATAGCAGAACTGGACTTATATTCCAAATATCTCCATCTCAGAAGTTATGATGGCAACCTCTAGGCTATGCTGTTTTGTAGTTCTAAAGCTTTCCCTGCCCTGGGAAGGCCTGGGGTTGAATGAATGTACCAGCTTTGTTCTAGATCTCAGTGGAGAACACATCCTTTCCCCTGAGACCAGAATCAGCGTGTGAGCTTCGGGAAAGAGACTGCTAAATCTGGCTAGAGTGTTAAAAACAATCTCATAGCTCACACATAGTGTCCATCTCAGATGGATACAATATGTATAAGAATTTTATATTGGAGTTCAGGGTAAAGAAAATTCATTTAATTTGAAATAGTTGTTCAAACCATCCTTTTGCATTTTTCTCTTTGAAACCCAATGCAGCAGTTTGAGGTTAGTTGGTTATTTAGGGAATTAGGATCCTGTTAAATCTCTCTCTTTCTGGTGATATATATCTAGCTATCTAGGTTATTTATGATTGTAATACTAATATAATGAACCCAGTAGAATATATAAATTGTGTGAGTTGGGAATTAATGCAAGTTTACTGAAAAAAGGGGAATAAAAGAGTGACTAAAAGAATGAAAGTAAGGAAGGGGGAAGGAAGAAAAAGAGAAAAAAGATAAGTAGAAAGCAAAAGACAATGAAAATATTTCTATGCAAGCCAGAGAAACTTGAATTTGGGATTTTCATATTCAGTGAAACCTATATTCCATCAAATGAACTACTTTCATTTCTTAAGTAATCCATGTACTTCCACACTTCACTACTACAAGCATTTTGGAGTGTAGCTTGGAATCATCTTCCTTCTAACATAACAATCATCCTATTCACAATTCCTGGTCATCAGGCTAAGCAACTTGAGGGTAATTGTGTTACTTCCCGGGTATTCTTAGTAACTAATACTGGGTAGCAAAGAGAGAAAATATAGTAATTATTTGTTGAAGGAATGCTTAGTTCTAGTACTATTTGCCCTGTGTATTGCATTCCAGCATTTCAAAAGGAAATGAACTTACCCAATTAGGTTCCCCTGAATCTTTTCCCTTTTTTGATTTAGGTGTATTATAAACACAGTGTTTTAAGTGATTAATTTTAAGTTAAGGAATTTGTTAAGGAATTAAGGAATTTGAGGAAGAATTTGTACATGTATTTATCCACTGTATCACCACCCAGATATGGACTATTTCCAGTGCCCCTATATGGTTCCCTTCGGCCCCATCCCAGTCTTCATGTCCTCCAATCAGTTCCCTTTTTCTCAGGGGAGGGAGGTTTCTCACTTACTATAACATCTGTAAGATTAATCCATTTATACTTAGGGTTAGCAAAGACTGCCAGTGTTCCAAAGTAATTGTAGCTATTTAGCCTCCCTCTAAGTTAAGAATGTTTCAGTTTCTCCATAAGCTTGGCAAAACTTAGTATTATCTTTATTTTTTGCTTTAGAGTTTGAATGAGTATAGTGCTATCTTATTGTGGATTAATTTGCATGTCCTGATGATTAATATTTTGGGGCCTCTCTTGATTTGCTTATTGTTTTTTGTTTGTTTGTTTGCTTGTTTGTTTTTTGGATACCCTCTCATGTGAAGTGAATTCCACTATGCCTGTGTGTGTGTGTGTGGGTGGGTGGGTGGGTGTGTTTTACAAGGTGATTTACTTATCGATTTGTGGTAGTTCTTTTTTTTAAAGAATTTATTTATTTATTTATTTATTTATTTATTTATTTATTTGGCAGAGAGAGAGAGAGAGAGAGAGCAGAGGCAAGGAGAGTAGGACAGGAAGAAGCAGGTTCCTGTTAAACAGGGAACCCAATGAGGGGCTTGATCCCAGGACCCTGGGATCATGACCTGAGCCGAAGGCAGACACTTAACAGCCTGAGCCACCCAGGTGCCTTAAGTAGTAGTTCTTTATAGTCTTCGATATATTTGTCAGAAATTTGTGGATATCTCTTTTTTCTCTCTTGTACATTTTGCAATTCCCTCTCTTTATTGTGTCATTTGATAAGAAGTTTGTCTTTGAAGTTCAAATTATCCTTTGTTTTCCTTTTATGGTTAGTTCTTATTATACCGACTTCAGAAATTTGTGTCTACCAGCAAGGTAAGAAAAACAATCTCTTAGGTTTTCCTCTTAAAGCTTTATTGATTTACTTTTTTCACTTAGGACCCTGATACATCTTGCATTGATTTTTGTGTATGATGTGAGGTAGAGGTCAAAGTCCATTTTTCCATATGGATATCCAATTACTCCAACGTCATTACCCCCATTGAATTGCAGGATCTCAGCACATTTTTCTTCTGCTGCTGCACAGCAAGTTCCCCGCCTCCCACTTTTTATTTATTTATTTTTGTTATTATTTACAGAGAGTTGGATTCAGTCTTCCTATCGTTCATTTACTAGCTGCATGACTTTAAATAAAGCAATTTACTTTCTTGGCCATCAGTTTCTCTTGCTAAAAAAGAAGGAGTGTGGTTGAAGTGCATGATTTCTAAATACCTTCTGTCTTCAGTATTTTGTTTTTCCGTGTGACCTTTAATAACAAATTGATGGTGAACAAATAATTTGAAATATAATTTCAGATAGTATGTTTTAAAAATCTCACCTTGGTTTAAATAATACAAGTCGCAATTTCTTATTTAAAACTATTGGGGTTAGGTGTGCTTCATAATTTAGAATTTGTCAAGTTTTGTAAGGTTAATTTGATGCATATATCGTGTATTGTGTAATTCTCACAGCAGGGCTGGCACTCTGCACAGTAATCAAATCTTAATATATATGCAGTAAAATGTATGAATATCCACTCTAAGAGAGATAAACACTATAAATAGTAATATCAGCTTGGGAAAGTTTCTATTAGAAATTAGTTTCAAAAAATATTTTTGATATTCCTATTTTTGGATTTCAGCATCATGGATAATGGATTTTTGGATCTGTAGTGTTGTAGACTCATGATACGTATAATGAAAGAATGTCATTAGTTCTGGGAAAATCTTAGCTAATTTTCTTCTAATTTGACAGTGAATATTTGTTACAGTTGGGTACCAGTAAGGTAGAATGTTTTCTATTTGCCTATACAAATGTGTGTTAGAAAATGTAGCACAAAAGCTATAAAAATATCTAATAATACACATACAATGACCTTTCAAATGAATAATGTAAATTGCAACAGTAGTAATGAAATCATAATGCAAATATTAGGTGTGGAATGCATCTCTGATTCACATATGAATATCAATAATGTTATGATATTTATACTCATGCATATATTTTAAAAATCTATGCCCATTTCAGACATAAAAGTAGTTAATAGTCTCCAAGACTGTTTACATTTTCCTCTCTTAAAGTATTCCATTCCAATACATCCTTGTTTGCCATGTGCCTGCTATCACCCTGTGTACTATTAATAAGCTATTTTATCCCAAGACAAATATTTGTACATGAGGACCTTTCCTACCCAGTCTTGGAAAAGGATAAAATTATATTTAATTACTCCTAAGTTTTGGGCATACAAGGAACCTAACTTATTGTTACCAACCACCAAATGTTATTTTAGATCCATAAAAAATAGTTTTTAAAACTGCCTGAAACTTTTCCCAGTGGAACGTTGGGGGAATTACAGCAAACTCAGGAATCAACCCTATTGGCTGTAAGTAATTCCCAAAATGATTCCTTAGAGTTCACAGCACATAAAATTACTAATAATTTTTTAGTTTGATCAATCCAATTTCCTTTTTATTTGCTATGGCTGCTATGGAAGTAAGTTATTAATCCTAAGTAAACAATTATTTCATCATTTGTAGCATGTTGGTGATATATAAAACGAAGTTGTTTTATAAGATCAGAGCATAAAATCTAGTTGAAGAGGTCAAAGAAAAAGAATGATCATACCATCATTTTGGGTATGCATCAATGTAAGAATAATTGCTAAATATATGAAGTCATAATAATTATGCATTTAACAGTGCTCATTACTAAATATACAGATATAACCTTTATCAAATGCAAAATATTTTGTTCCCAAAGAATATCTTACTTTAGAGAATTTTGAATAAACATATAAACACTACAGTACCTAGTTTTCTGGAAAAAAAAAATAGTGAGGCAGTGTTAATTTTATTCATTTTATTCCCTTTAGAAAAAAGACTCTAGAAGTCAGAAAAAGTAAAAATGTTAAAAATTTAAATGGATTCCCTGGAACTGTAATATGCAACCCTAATATGATTAGAAATCAAGATATTATTTCCAAGTCAAGATAAATCATTCAAAGTCAAGATATTAAAAAATAAATTCAGCATATTTACCTTCCAAAGACTAAAATCATAGAAAAGTAAAAACTTACTTATTCAAATATAAGTCATAAGTTGAAGACAGTTTGTTAACTGTCAACAAACTATATCAAAGGAGCTTTCAGTAAACCCCACTCCGTCTAAGAGAATAAGTGAAAAACATTTTTTTTAAGTAACAGATTTGATTATGTGAACAATTTCCTTAGACTCAGAGTTGCTACAGATTAAAACAGATTGTTACTTTTGAACAACGTATTCTTGGAATTATTCTTCTTGGAATTATTCTCACATATCTGAGATAATGTAGTTCTGACTAGACAAAAAAGCCAACTAAAAGTTTCTTAGATTCCTTCCAACTCTTGTAGGAATATGATTCCTTCTAGTCTTCAGGTTTTTATTCTTCAGCATTATATCAGTGCTACATCTGAAAATCTCAGTAAGTAAATCAGAGGAAGTATATTGAGAAATGAAAAAGCTTTTACTTCCAACAGTCTTATTTAGCACTCAAATATACCTGGTACAAAACTTAGAACACTAAAGACATCAATAAAACTTGATTGCATGCAGAAAACATACTTGGTTTAAATCAGTATTTAAATGTCAATCTCCTAAAAGTAATAATGTTCACAATCGATTCATCATGGAATTTTCCAGAAGAAATAAGTATAGAAAATTTGCTGTATATCACTCTTCAAACAAGAGAAGCAAAAGATGTTTAATGCAAGTTGAGTCTTTTCCTTTAACCTTAGAGATTTTTCTAAAATAACATCTCTTCTGAAGACAGATTGATAATAACTTATGACTTTGAGGTCTTAGGTCATCCTATGATATTATTGCCAGTCCAAGGAAAATTGTCTTTTGAATGACGTCCAATCTAACCTTCAACACCTAATCATTTGGAAACTCTGGATTCCACAGAGTTCAGATATTAAGAATACTCAGATTATATATGCTACTCTTTCACCTTCCTCTTCTTAAAGAATCAAATCTATGCTTTAAGATAGATTCCAAAGTCTATTATAGAACTGAAGGTAGGTCAATGAGCTATATTTTATGTCTCTGTATACAATTTATTGCATACATAGCAAGAATGATAAAACTTAGAAATGGATTATGGAGGGCTCCCAGTTATTTTTCTATTTAGTATGGTACAAAACACTTATGTTTTTAAAAGGTAAAAAATACTGACATGTATAAAGGAAAACCATATTTTTGTATTTTAATTGGTCTTTAACAAAGTCTTGCAAAATTAAAGATACCTTCTATCCAGACATTTGATTTAAAAATAATTATTAAAGTATCAGCTCATAGAACAAGTTTTCTCTCTCATATGTGTATGTGCTCTCTCTCTGTGTATCTCATGAATAAATAAATAAAATCTAAATAAATAAATAAATATGTGTATGTGATGATGGCAAATGGAGAAATATCTTATAAAACAATCGATAAAAGAAAGCTGTTTTGGGATCCCTGGGTGGCGCAGCGGTTTGGTGCCTGCCTTTGGCCCAGGGCGCGATCCTGGAGACCCAGGATCGAATCCCACATCGGGCTCCCGGTGCATGGAGCCTGCTTCTCCCTCTGCCTATGTCTCTGCCTCTCTCTCTCTCTCTCTCTGTGACTATCATAAATAAATAAAAATAAATAAAAAAAAAGAAAGCTGTTTTATGGTATATATAGATCTCAATTATTTTAACATGTCTACTTCCAAAGGAAATCCAAAAGTCTGCCTTATGTTCTCCTTGAAGGGACAATTCTAATTTAATAGGAAATACACATAAATCTTGTTTAATGATAAATATTATTTTCTTCACAAATGAAAGAATTCAGACAAGCATTTTATTAGCGATTTTCTTCATTTTAACATTGTTTTAGCCACAAATGTTAACAAACAGCTATCTTTACTAAAACATTTCATATACACCTCCACAGATTTTTAAAAAATAGAAACTCAACTAAAGTGTCTGCTACCTTATTTTAAGACCTATTAACTTTCTTTGATAGCTTTCTTCTTTATGTATTTCTTGTTGCTTTCTTTGAGAGTGGCATGGTGGGATGCCTGGGTGGCTCAGTGGTTGAGCGTCTGCCTTTGGCTCAGGTCATGATCTTGGGGTCCTGGGATCGAGTCCTGCATCAGGTTCCCTGCATGGAGCCTGCTTCTTCCTCTGCCTATGTCTCTGCCTCTCTCTGTGTCTCTCATGAATAAATGAAATATTAAAAAAAAAGAAAGTGGCATGTTATCAGAAGCACACTTATCTTCAATGAAAAGTCAATGGTCATGAAGATAAATTTCAACTCTACCAATAGGAATTGGTAACTAGTATAAAAATCCGATTCTTGTCTAGAGCAATATGTGAGGTTGAGTTGAGTTGGAGGAAGAAAATCCAAAGCTAGAAAATCTGATCTAAATTCTAGGTAAATACTGTTGAGAAATATAATTAAAAACAAAATCTCCCAACTTAGAAATCCTCTCCATAAAGGTTGTAGGGGAAAACAAAACAAAACAAAACAAAACTTTTATGACTGATTAAACATTACACCAAAAGTAATGAGCATTTCAGGCAATCAGTTAAGAGACTGCAAAGAGAAAAAGAAATCTCATTCCTTTATAGCCAAGCAGATACAATTCATTACATGAGCATTGTTCAAGATAAACAATAATAGTGCTCAAGTAAAAAGACTTCACGACACCATTTGTCACACATAACTCAACTTTACTTGCTAATTGGGGTGACCACATGTGTTAGCTAATTAGCTTTATCTAGAAGAAAAATAAACTTCTCACTTTTATGACCAGAAGTAAATTTGCACCTTGGAACAAGGTAACCATCATGAATTTAGGCTCCTACCCTCCCACAGAAACTGAGAGTGAAGAGTTCTATCTCCCTTGATGTCAGCATTTCAAAGAGATGACTAGCAGTCTCTTAAGAAAGCCTCCTGGGTCACAAAACTGACCACAGACCAGCTGACCGAAGGTCTTCAAAAAAGTTCTATACAAATCAAGGAGATGAGAAAGTATCACAGTTCCAAGTTTTCTAAGGTAAATGTTCCAATAAAAAGAATGGGAAGATAGCCTTTTTCCCCATTTCCAACAGTGAGAATTAAGCCTCTTGTTTTTGAACTTATATTTGTCCTTACTACTAAGGTTGTCAAAATTAATCATGTGGGAGTACTACTGATTTTTTTCAAATTATAAAATAAAAAATCAAAGCAAGTTTATTATCTCCTTTCATTCTTCAGTGTATGTTAATATTAGATTGTATATTTCTACCAGGGATGCTATCCCTACTTTTAACTACTGACAAAATCATTCTTTAAATTATATATGTAAATACAGGTGCAAGGATCCTTTGTAGTTTTTGGACTTCCGTTTGCCACATTCAGACTTCTTTTAAGGAGCTATGGAAAGAAAGAAGATATCCCTTAAAAATCCCAATCTCTGAGATGTGAACTAAGTTGTTTTAAATTCATTTGAGGCTATGGAAAGAAAGAAGATGTCCCCTAAAAATCCCAATCTCCGAGATGTGAACTAAGTTGTTTTAAATTCATTTGAGGCGAGCTCTAAATATGATCTCAAGGATCCTGGACTGAATAGAATCCCTAGGGATTGGATTTGTCCCTTTTGGGTGTGTTGGGCTAATCAGAAAGGGGCAAAAGTTAGGCTAGACTTTCAGTCACTAATCAGAGCTGAAGAAATATTAGATAGTGACAAGTTATTTCCATTCATTTTATCAACAAAATGGCAACCCCACTTATTTGATTGACTGTCCCACAGGTTAGACTCTGACAGGTAGTCATATTTTTTAACTGATTGGTGTGCTTCCCATTGTAGCACATTGCCCATTCATAGACTTCCATTCCTGACACTCTATCTTCCTTTACCTTCACACATGCTAGATGAAATCACAAGTTTAAGGCACAATATGATTAAATCATCCTGTGGAGCTGGATAATATCTTTGTTTCTTCTGGTAGAACTGTTCAAGAATTTCAACATATTCTTCCTTTTCTTAGAATTTCCATGTCAGCCAAAACTCCAGTCCCAGAAATTCTCTCCAGAATGTATTATTCTTTTTTGTTTTTTATAACTTGTGATGAATTCAGAAGCCATGGCTTCTTAAAGTATATGCAGACTCCCTAGCAATCTTTGACATTTTAGGAATATTTAATGTTATACGTTATTATGTGAATACTTATATAAAACATCACTAAAAACAATAGAGGCGATTTATTTGGATCAGAAGAGAACTGAAAGAATAAAAGAAAAGATGAAAACAAGCCAAAATAAAAATCTTCAATGCGACATTATTTCTCAGTCTTGTGATAAATAGTCCACCAGTGGGCCATAGCTGGTCACAGTGCCTAAGTGAGGATATAATATGGATTTGCTAAAAATGCTTTAGTTTGAAATGAGGCTCCATAATTCCTGGTTATTGATGGTATAGTTTGTAACATTATTTTTATTCAACCATGACCAATGGAAAATTAAAACAACTTTGATCACTTTGGAAATTCTAGGCTTGACTTTTCATTTGTAACTATCAATTATTTAAAGAATAGTTTAAAATGGCTCTTGGAGCCCTTTTTGGGGAAAAATTACAGTAATTTAGGTAGCAAATGTGAACGATCTCAAGTTTTTAGTTCCATATGGAATAAAAATGCTTTATAAAACAGTCACATTGCCATCTACTGACAGTTTTTTGTATAAGAACCTACATTTTCTCATTAGCCTAACTGTCTGACTATGCACTTTAATGATCTATTACTTGACATGTGGCAGCATAAAAAAGGGGGAACACAGTGTATCTTTTGCTCAGTGCATCTACTTGAAATAATCTCACTATTCACAGAAGCCATTTCAAGCTATTCAACATTTCACTTTTATATACTGCAATTAGATGCATTTATTAATGGCATTATTGCATAGTATTTCATAGCTGGTAAAACTGTTTTCAGGGAAGTGACTACAGAGTGTATGCTAATAAATCTGCCCTGCATGTACAGTACATAGGGACTTGCTAATAGGATTTTCATAATAACAGCATTTATCTCACAGCACATTTTATAATACCAATCACTATGTAACAGCAGTGTTGTTATTACATTATGTGAAAAATGGGATTTGAGTTAAGGACATGTATTATAACTCGAAATACAAAAATACAATGGTAGTTGAAGCACCTGTATATGAAACCATTTTCATTTCTGTCCTTTTTTTTTTTTTTGCCTCTGCCAGAGTTGATATAAGAAAAGCATCCAGTGCTATTGTAAATAATCAAAGAGTCGTGTCAGTACTTCCAATGAACTAGTTGCTCTAGAGCATAGTATCCCCATACACAGTGACTGTGATTCTATAGATAGCAAGAATCAATACTTCTTAAAGTCCTTAGTAATCATCTCACACATCAAATGGAATTTATTCCCCAACCTATTTCCGTGGATTCATGTTACTGATTTCTCTTTCTGCTGTGTTCCACGATGTGGAGTTTCTCTTCAAATTAAAATTTAATTTGAAGGTATTATTTTCACAAGTGAAAAATCACGGGTACTTTTTATCAGTTTTTCAGAGAACCCCATGCTGTGCATATCTAAAAGGTAAACACAAAAGAAAAAAAAAAACCACACAACTGTTTTGTAACCTCAAAATAATATCTTGTGTAATAATTAATACACAAAACCTAAGCTCTGAGCTCCATATTACAATAACCAAGTAGCTCACTTGTGATCTTCACAAAAAATAGTGAAAATTTTCAACCTAAAATTGCTTAGAATAGCTTAACTAACTGCAAAATCAATCAGAGGACATACCATTTGCCTATTGTTTTACATATTTTTTGCCTGAAATAAATCAATGAATGGAGACTATAGAGTATGGCAGAAATGCAGGCCATGCTCTATTCAGGTAGGCACACCATCACGTATTTTATCATAACTGGTTTTCCTAGATTTATTATGAAACAGTGAATAAAAGGTTCCCTTGACTGGAGATCCAAGAAAGCAGAACATTCTGCTCTCAGAACCCCAGCTGAGTTTGAATAAGAAAACATTCAAGAAGAGATGAAAGGCCTTATTTTCATGCCACCTTTCAACTAGGTCTAAATAAATGTTAATGATTCTTGCTGTATTTCTTTGTCTTGCAAGATAGAGCATTTCCAAGTGATAATTCCGTTATAGCCTCTATTTTAAAAAAATCAAGATTGATATGTATTTGTTTTTTCCTTTTACTTCATGAAACACATTTAAAAGACTGCAGAGAAATGTATATAGAATATGGAACATTTCCAATAATGGAACTATCATTTCATTTCATAGAAACTTGACAATAAAATATTTATATTTGAACTATGAGCATTTTCCACTTTACAATGCTTGCTACTACTATAAATTTGTGTGTCACGAAAAAACATATTATTTCAAGTTTTATACGACTGGAACAATAAAAGTAAGAAACAGATCAAAGACCTGGAAATATAATGTAAGAAAATTTTGTGGTGGCAGAGAGAATGATGTAGGAAAGACAAGAAGGTTCTAAGCTGACATCCAAGAAAGAATTCTTGGGATGTCTTTGGTGCAAAAAGGTGCTTTTATTAAGGCAGGGGGCGGGACCCATGGGCAGAAAGAGCTGCACTAGGGTCACGAGGAGAGGCCCATTGAAAATTGGGCGTGGGTTCAGGATAGTATAAGGCTCCCAGGTATTTTGGAAACAAGGTTTCCAGGATCTTGAGGAGGCTAGCTATTGTTAGGAAAAGGACATGTATTTATGCTTAGTAAAACCTCAGTTTTGAGACCACTTAGATGTGCATCTGTGGATCATATGCTTGGAATATGATTGCCAAGATGTATTCTGCAGGGAGAGATAAGGAAGTCTCCAAAGGAATTTTTATGTGTTAAGTAGACTTACAGGATCCTGCGGGTTAGTCTAAGATTGCCTTTTGCCCTTAGCAAAGTATCAACATTGAAGCAGTTGAGTCCCTAGAGGAATGTCACTCTGCCCATTTCAAGGACTTGTCATTGGGCTGTAAATAGTAAGGAGATTTAATAATTTTTCTTTTGCCTTTGTTTCCCACATAATTCCCTCCTGAACAATTTTGACCCTTAAATCTGTATGTGTGATGGGGTGGTTTTGACTGAGCAAGGGGAGGTGTGTGAGAGAGGAAAAAAAAAAAAAAAAAAAAAGGAGGGATCTATGGGAAGCTTGCTTCAGCCTGTCCCATAGAACTAACTGGGGGCAAAGAGTGTCTGCCCCACACCAGTGACTACCCAGAATTCTGGTAGAGGTGTCTTCAAGAATAAAATTAGAACAGCATAGAAGCCCTGTGCTTATAGAAAGCTGACACAGAAAGATGGGGAATACATTTGGTCAACCACTTCCCCACACCATCTCCAAACTCCCTGGGTTGGCAGATTACAAATTACTGCAGGAATTGCCTGTCCTAATGCTGATTCTCCTTGGAAAGTAAAGGAGGAAGCCATTTAGCTAAAGGGTTTGTTTAATGGACGTAGTTGTTACTAATGGTTCGTTGGTGCCTGGGATTTTCCAGTCTGGGACTCATCTACCCCCATGCCCCCAAATCTCTTTAGCACATTGGAGTTGACTGAGTCTGGCTTTCCTTTATAAGCACTGAAAGAGTAGTTTATATTCCTAAAGGAAAATGAACTCACAGGTACAAATAGCAAGACACTTGAGACACACAACTACTGATTCTGTTAAAATAGAAATATTAAAATGAATTTATCAAATTTAAAATTGGTTGAACAAAAATAAACTAAAAGAAAAGGGGAAGATATTATCAAGATAAAACAAAGAAAGAAAAACATACAAAATAAATATAATATATATATTATATATATACACATATATTATATATATACATATATATATAAAAACATGGAATTAAGGGCCATATGGATATAGATGAGGAATATATAAACCAATTAGAAGATCAGATCATGGAAATTTCTCAAAGAAAGAAATAACAAAAAAATACAAAAGATTAAGAATTAGGCTTAGATATTGGGAGGCTAGAAGAAAAGGTGCCAATATAGGAAAAATAAGATTTAATTATTTCAAAAGCAGAAGAAATAAGCATGAAGAGTGGTAATTATTTGAGATAATAATGGATATAAATTTCCCAGATTTCTTGAAAGAGGTCTTGGGATAAAAGGACCTTCAGAGTGCTAAAGAGAAATGAGAAAGAAAAACCAACACTCATACTTTATAAGGAAATTATACAACGTGAGGGAATGAGGAGGGCAGAAATAAGAAGAGTGAGTGATAAAGGAACTGCAGGGTGTAAATGACATCAAAGCCACAAGCAAGGTGTCAGGAATTAGGGTTGATAATTTTGTAAGAAAAATCATTGAAAATATGCAAATAAGGCCAAGAAACTGCAGGGACATTGTTTATTGAGCTCACTCAAAGATTATTTAATCCTCTAGGGAAGGTACCTTTGTTTGGCTTTCACTGTTAATTAAGGGCTTAGACTCTGGAAGTTACACATTAACTTGTTACTGTTGGCAAAAATGTAAATAATGGCCATTAGACAAGAGAACCTCCAATTTTTGTTGGGCTTTAACCAGTTCTCACCCTTTAAATGCCCATAAAAACCTGGTTACTCAAAATGCTCTTTGAAAAGGTTTTATTCTTTTACTAGTTCAATCATTAATGAGTTAAATCTTTGACAAACATGCATTTAATATCGGCAATAATTTTAATTTGAAGATTTGGCCTCTAGAACTTGGAAGTAGTATTTTGTAAGAAAAGATACTTACAGACCATTCTGTATGTCCATATCCTCTACACCTTTGAATATTTTTCTTGAAAATAACTATGTTTAAGATCTAAGACCTCTGAGGTACCTGGGTGGCTCAGTGGTTGAATGTCTGCCTTTGACTGGGGTCATGATACCAAGGTTCCTGGTATCCGGCTCCCTGCAGGGAGCCTGCTTCTCCCTCTACCTCTGTCTCTGCCTCTCTGTGTCTCTCATGAATAAATAAATAAAATCTTAAAAACAAAACAAAAAAAAAAAAACCACTAAGATCTCTGATTCTGGAATGAGAAAGAAACATGTTTAGGTCAGCTGAATGACCCACATAGGTAAATTAAGTAATGGTACTAAACCTCAGTTTTCTGAGCTGAAAATGGGAATGACATTAGTAACTTCATTAGTTGTGAAGAAGTTGTGAAAATTAACTTAAATAATACATAGAGAGCATTTGTCACAACAAGGCCAAATAAGCACAAAATAGATGTTAGTAACTTTCGCTCTTGAAAACTAGCAAGAAAAATACATAGGTTAACCTAAAAATAATTTATGTAACAACATAGTCTTTTTTTTTTTTTTTTTTTTTGTAACAACATAGTCTTGAAAGAAGACATGTCTTTGGGAGTCAGGGAAAAGACATATTTATGCAAATCTCTGTGGCATATTTATTTGACTTTTATTGCACCATGTATTATTCTTCAATACCTAATGAAAATAATGTTGTGTGTGGATTATTTATATTTGAACTTTTTTTCTTGGTGGGGGGTGTGGAAAGGGAGCTGAAGAGAGAAAGAGAGAAAGAATCTTAAGCAGGCTCCACACTCTGTTACATGGGGCTCAGTCACAATACAGGACTCAACACAATGCGGGACTCAACGCTGGTGCTCCATCTCATGACCCTGAGACCATTACCTGAACTCATGACCTGGGCTGAAATCCAGTCATTTAACCCACTGAGCCACCCAGGCACCTCTATGTTTTAACATTTTAAAATCATTCAGTTAACTATCTTTTAGGCACCACAAGGAATATGATGTCTACTATCTTTGTTATTTTCTCCTAGAGTTTAAATGCTTCTCCCTCTACCTTTGCTGTCTTCTAGCTGTCCCAGAACAGTTTTCTTTTTCTTTTCTTTTTCCTTTTTTTTTTAATCTTTTTTGGTTTGCAAATTAGAAAGTTAGGAAATTTAAAGATTTATTCTTTACAATAAAGTGGAAATCCAGCTTTTAGGAAATACAAACAAATCAGAATTGTAGCTCAAAAAAATGAGAAAGTTAAGGATTGCGTTGCTATCTATTAATCTATTATCTAGCTATCTAGTAGCATATATCATGTAGATATTAATGTGAATAAGATAAACAATCAGATAAGCCTAAAGGAAAAGTTCTAGGTTGCATGCTTTTCTTTTCTTTTTGCTTTTATTTTCTAAAGAATATTTGAATCCTTCACTTCTCAAGTAACACAACTATTGCTTGTCTCTTCAGATGGGCCGATCACATGCAGCTTAAAATGTATTAAGTCATATGTGTAATTACAGTGCTGTTAAATAGGTATATGCTGATACTTCTACTAATTACTTTAATACTGAGGATACAGTACAAATGGTACAGTTCACAACACTGACTATGATACGAAATTACTAAGCAACAATCATTTTTGGTTTTTATTTCAGGATAGACCAGTATATTTTAGTGGCTAAAAAGTAAATCACTAAACCAAGAAGGAACTCAAAAGGCAGAGAAATAGGATGCATTCTTACAGATGAACATATGGGTGTGTATCTATCTATCTACTGATAGATAAATATGAATATGTGCTTCTATTTGATTATGATGTAAGATAAACCGCATGGGACAATTAAGTGAATTGCTTTCAAGTATGTTCTGTGAATTTACCCTCATAAAGCAAAAGTCTTCTTTGATTTAGGTGAAATATTAAATAAAAGTCAGAGAAGTCATTTTTCCTTTTCTGTAATGAATTTGTTTAGTGTACTAGTAGAAAGTATAAGGGGCCTCATTTCAGAAACAGCAACAAGAAAACAAAAATTAGCTCTTCAGCTCTGATACTACCTGTAAATGGAGACCAGATTTGGCTCATGGAGTAAAACATCACATGGCAACTGTTAAAGTGACAGAGAGGGTAGATTGGTTCCAGTTGCAATCAATCCTAGAAGACCGTTTTGTTTCTGAAGGTCATAAATATGCTCTACAGCCTATTTCAATAACTTATATTGTTATTATATTTGAATTATGATTCATTTGCCTGTCCTCTTGCGTCAAAATGAATTTCAGATTCCAGATAGGAGAAAAGAAATTGCTTGCTGTGAAAAAAACACAACAAATCCTTAGTATTTAATTGGATATATAATGATAATATCTGTAAAACTAATAGCAAAATCCAAATATGCTTTTATTGAAAAGTTCTTTAGCACTCGCTCTTATCATCTCTCATTTTCTCTGATGTACTAGACCTAAATTGCCACTTATAATGTGTGATGAACATACAGAAACTTACATGTTGCCTTTTGTTTTATCTAGGAGCAAGTAGATTGTACAAATAAGCTTGATTGCTCTGTGATAGAAAATGTGACCATCTGTAACAATTCATATTGTGAACTTATTACATAGATAATTATTATGATTAGTGTTACAATTCAGCAATCAGAAATCTGTACAGGATCCAAAAGAACACAGCAGGATAATACTCCATCTAAATGGGCTCAGGAAAAATGCAATTTATTTGACACACTCCACAAGAGAGGCAGAATCAATTGGACATATAGCGTAATCATTTTTCTCTCCTTCAGTGGTTTGGCACAGGAGCCAGCATCATGCATGGGAAAGGAGCTTGTGACACAGAACCATGGTGACTGCATCTGCATAAGGATAGACCAATCCTTGGGGACGCTCAAGATAAGACTAGAGTTTGCTTTATCTGGACAGGACGAGCTTCCCCAAAGACATGGGGCACCTATTTGACCTGTGATTGCTATCTCTTTGTCATTCCCGAAACTCACCCTCGCCATCCATCTCCCTAGCTCCACTTGGGTTCAGATGCAGCAGTTAGGTTTACACTGGACTGTGTATTTTACACGCAAAGTCCGTCACCCCTTTCCAAGTTTCCTCTAGCTGTCATATGAACTATTTTTTTTTAAAAAAAAAATCCCTGAATCCTAATGTGAGAATTATAAACTTATTTAAATCTTTCCGAGCGCCCAATGGTTTTCTGAGTTTCAAAGATGTGCTAACTTTTTATTACCATGCTGATAAAATCCGTAATTGTTCAATTTTAAAAAGCTGTTGTACATCTCTAGTTAATCCACATCTGCTACATTAAATAAGATTTGACAGAAGGGATCTTGGCGGGAGGTAGAGAAGAAGAAGGCAAAGGAATCCTAAAGACATGCAGGTGGAAAGTTGTTATCCTCAACATCTGGACCTATTTACTATGTAGTTGCTATCCTGGGATAGATACATGTTCTATTTAGAAACTCCCTCAGTGGAATACAAATAATATAAAAAAAATGAAATGTCTTTATTGCAAAAAACATCAAACTTTGAAAATGTTAATTTTTTTAGGCTATTCAGTTATGAAATCGTGAGGATGGGGTATCATTTGTTTCTATTTCATAGAAAATTTTTAAGATAAACAACTGTCCAACAAAAGTTTTGAAGAAAGATTAATTTTAATATTTATTCTCAACTTCTAAATTTTATATTCATAATGAGATAACACTGAGATGGAAAGAGAGAACTTCATTATTTACCATTTTCTTCAAAGTATCCCACACATATTTATTGTCTATTTTGCTCCAGATATCCGTGCCTATATTCCAGGCATGATTTCATTAAAATGGTGTATATGTTTGGTAGCAGGGGAGTGATCATATAGCATGGTGATCCTCAGGTTTCTTTTTGTCCTTTACGTATCATATTACTGATTTTTGAAAGGATTATACATGCACCTGGCATGCTTTTTTATATAAGCACCACAAAATTGACAAATTTAAACAAGACTGCTTCCATAGTCACTCGTGCTCTTTACTTGAGGCTAGTAACTATAAGCTTGTCTTTTGTTTCCAGGAATAATTTACTTATTGATTTGTTTCTTTAATTTTCATTTCATCAAAATTATGCCACTTATTGTTGAAGGAGTTTGATCATTAAATGAATCTTGTATCAAAACGACAGTCTCTTTCTTATTCTATTCTTCTGTATACAGATTGTCAGTCCCAGAGTTACCACATTCAACATTTCGCTGTGTCTTCTGTTATTTACCTCTGTTTCCTAAGTCACATGTATATTCTATTGTTTCTTGATGACTCAGTCATAAAGACCACCTGTGGACTTCCCCAAATGGATAATTTTGGGAAGAAGAGAAAGATTGGGCTTTTTATCCTGCCCTCTTCCTGCCAAAGCACATATTACAGAGGTGGAAGTATTAACATACGTATATTTATACACACACTTTCTTCCAGAGAATTATAGAAGTCAGGTTTTTAGTGTTTAGTGCTTAAGTCAATAGCCAATATTTGCTGTATAATATCATCACTGTAACTATGTAAATATTATTCATAGCTAAGCCATGGAGACTATTCCATGAAGTATATTAAAATTACATTTCATATTTTACTCAACTCTCTGTAGCCCTAAGTTTAATTTTTCATTTGGTCACCTCTCAATGTGACCATCATTAGTTTGTCTTCAAACAATCCTTAACATCTTTCCCTCCTAAATGATTTATCTCAGGCAATATGGCAAACCTTATTCCCTTGGGTAGTAATTTGTGTAGCATGCTATGCTGGCAAATGAATTGTAAGCAGAAGTCCCATAAGGAGTTTCACGTGTCCTTAGGGAATGTGGAAAGAGATAATCCCTTTCTCCACCTGGGTATTTTCATATCTTAGTATTTCATCTGAATCGACTACAGTCTTCTTGCAGCCATGAGCATAAAATCAAACTGAACATGGTAGAGAAGAGAGGTGAAAAGGACCTTGTGTCTTCTAGTGTATCATTGAATCAATCTGTCACACAGTCCTGGACCCATTGCACATTATACTTACAGTAGCTAATACACATTCTTACAGTCGGTCAGCTTGAATCATGTATTCAGTTGCAGGTATCTCACCTACTACAATAAGTTGATTTATATTTAATACACAGATCATAGTTATTGGTGGACAACTTACCATATGAACATACTTACTTTCAGTATAAATGGCAAAGCTCTAGTCCCGTGTTGCAGGTACAATAAAAGTAATTTATTTAATTGAAGAGAAGAGGTATTTCAGGCCATGGTAGTGCTTCTGATTATACAAAATTTGCAAACATACAATTGAATGAGCTTTCATTCAGGGAGATTTGAAAACACAACCCTACATATAAAATCTGGGGGAGATGACTTCTAGGTGGTAGGATTATTATAAATGTAAAATGTACTACATAATGTTAATGTTTTAAAATAGAGCCTTTTTTTGGCCTTTTTTAGTGTCATAAACTATCACTTTGAAATACTATTGAGACGTGAATTATTTTTGTCAGATTTTTTAGCGGATTGTATTGTTTTGATTTTGTTTATAAAAAATAGTTATTAAAATTTATCAGATTATTTTATCTTGCAAATAGTATTTAAGAATGATACTACATATTTAATCTCAACAATGAAGCTGAGGAAATTATACTATGACTGATAGTATATAGATAAAAAGAAATAATACAGAAAGAAATTAAGATATTTATACTAATAACTGGAAATTTCATGCCTCAAACCAGCTTATCTAGTGATGATCTGTGCCAAAGCTTGACAAACTTCAATGATATTCTCAGCACTTTTTAATGATTTTCACTAAATCACTCTTTTCAAGATAAATCTTCATATTAAATACAGTATTCTGTTTGTTTCTCCCTCCTCTTTCCAGGTTTAGATTAATTTTGAAAGGGAATCTGGAGGTTGATTAGATAGTAATCCACTAAATCCATTTAGAATGGCACAGGTTTTGATTGCAGTAAATAAATTATCTTCAAATACCTCTACATTATTGTTAGCAGCAACATCACAAAGATACAGAAAAATAGAAATGCTGATTGTGTGTCCAGGAACAGTCATTTTGAGGGATAAAGCTACGATGTAATTTAATGCCAACCAATTTAGGGTTTTACTTAATATCTTCTTTTTAAAAAAAAAGGATTTTATTTATTTATTCATGAGAGACACACAGAAAGAGGCAGGGACATAGGCAGAGGGAGAAGCAGGCTCCCTGCAGGGACCCCAATGTGGGACTCGATCCCAGGATCCCTGGGATCACAACCTGAGCCAAAGGCAGACACTCAACCACTGAGCCACCCAGGCGCCCCTACTTAATATCTTCTTAAATAGAGAAGAGAATAGTTTTGTGAGGAAATGACAAACATGTCCTTGTTTTTCTAAAATATATTCTATCAGTAGTGCTTTCATTTGTTTGAGCCATACAAAGTTGTCAGTATTTGATCATTTGCAGCCTACAAAATGACAATTGCACTAGGTTCAAACTAGTACATTGGGGCCTTTATTTTTGCCAAAAACATCTGAGAGAGAGATACTAAGTCAAATTATCAGCCTAATTTATATTCCTAACTTTTTTTTAAAAATAGTGATTTTTGTGTACATAAAACCTTATTTAATCTGGCATATTTAGTTTCTGAACTTCTCTCTAATGGAAAACATACCATAGAATCATAACTTTAAGAATAAAAGCTTGCTCAAGTACTTTTATCTGCGTAGATGACAAGGTCCTTATGAGAATGTCACATCAACATTGTATTTGAGAAATTTAAGGTAAAATATTAGCATCACAATTTAAGAATGCAGATATTTATACCATAATGTCAGAAAACCCATAAATAAAATATTTTATAATTAAGTGGTTCATTTTGTAGAGAATCCAGAAAAGTAAGAAAAATAAATTTAGAAATATTTTCAGTTAAAATCTGAGTGTTAAAATTTCTTTAATTTTGAAGTTAGACACCTTGTCCTGCCCTGAACAAGGTCAATATATTCCCCTTTTCCCAGTACCTGTATTTTGTATTTAATATGCACTTCATAGAGCTCTTGTACCGTTTTGTATGAAAATGTGATTATGTTCTTAGTGATTCACCATAAATGGTACTTGGGACAGGTGAGGGGAACGTGATAATAGATAAATATTTTAACAGTATATTTGATACTTTACAAATCATAAGCTTATGCCTACTTAAAACATAATAAAAAGCTCCTTTCTTATAGTGCTTTACATTTTTCTATGACTTTAATTTACATTATTTCACTTAGTTTTATTTTAAGGTTTTATGTTGTTTTACTTGAGAACTATGCAAACTCAGTTTTAAGAAAGCATTTCAAAATTCTACATTGAACAAATAATTAATCAAGAATTTTCCTTGATTATTCACGAATTTAGGCACAAAAAAGTTGGAGATTAAATATATATGTATGATTTCTTGTTTATACATGTAATCACATTACAAATTCTTCAAATTTTAAATAAAAGTTTTATTAAGATTAATTCACCTACATTAAAATTTATCCTTATAATGTATATATTCAGTGGTTTTTAGTATATTCACAGAGTTGTGCAGCCATCCCTACTATCTAATTCTGGAACATTTCATCAACCCCAATTAGAGTCTAGGTTTGTAATATTTTCAAAAGCAAAAAACTGCATATACAGATTGTCCCCAACTTAACAATGGCTCCACTCTTGATTTTTTGATTTTGTGGTAGTACAAACGTAATATGCATTCAATTAGAAACAGTACTTAAAATTTTGAATTTTGATCTTTTGCAGGGCTACCGATATACAGTAGGATACTCTCTCCTGATACTGGGCAGCTGCTGCAGGAGAGCTGTGCTCTGTTAGCCACAAGATCACAAAGGTAAGCAACCGATATACATACAACCTTTCTGTACTCATGCAGCCATCCTGTTTCTCACTTTCAGTACAGTAGTATATAGGTTACATGAGATATTCAACACTTTATTATAAAATAAGCATTGTGTTAGATAATTTTGCCCAACTGTAGGCTAATATAAGTGTTCTTGATACCAAAACCCAAGTTTGGCTGCCCATTCCTGGAAAGGACAATATTTAAGAGGTGAGTTTTGATTGGAAAAGAATATGGGCTTTATTCAGGAGGATGGCCACCTGGGGAAAAGGCAGACCTTTGTCCAAAAGCCTTTTCTGTCTGACCCAGAGATTTTTAAAAGGATTTAATCAGTTAAGGGAGTACAGTGCTCTGTGACATTTCTTGGTTTCTTGCAGAACCAATGATGTCAGCTACAGCATTATCTCGGCGCTCAGAGGTTGTGTAAGAAGGTCTGGTTCCTTGGTACCCAGAGGTTCTGTAAGAGTACTCTGTTCTTTCTGCAAAAGAGGGCAAGGTCCAAAGATGTGCAAAGGGAGGTCAGTAAAGTCATTTGTGTGATCTTAAAAAAGAAAAACATTTTGCTAAAAGAGTGTTGAGCTAATCAGAAAGCTAAGGGGGCTTCAAACAGACGTGCTGGCCTCTGTGGCCTGGGAATGTTCTCGTCCTTTATTCCCCAAGGCCAGTGGTCTGCAAATCTCAAAGGAAGTAAATTAGTTCTCTTACAGATCAAGGGCCGTAAGTCAGCAAGCAAGGAGTGTGTTAACTCGAAGCAAGTTAACCCTTAAGACCAGCTAGATTGCTGTTACATTCTGAGTACATGTAAGGTAGGCCATGGTAAGCTACGATATTTGGTAGGTTAGGTGCGCTAAATGCATTTTAGACTTACGGTATTTTCAATGTATGATGAATTTATTGGACACAACCCTATCATAAGTTGAGGAAGATCTACCTTTTGTTCTGAAAACAGAACTAACACGAAAACTTGGGTAATCTTAATTTCCTAATAGAAAGCAATTACTGAGAGAGGCAGTTTTCCTTTGGAGAACTGGATGTCTCCACACCAACTGTATGTACCAGCAGTTTTGACTTCATGCTTAGAAGAAGACTTCCAAGACATATTATAATATTTTTTCTGAGTGTTTTATACTATTTGGAATTGCAATGTCCATCTCCTTAAATATCTTCCTCCCATGTATACAATGAATGTGGTAATTTAATGCATGACCCTGACTCTTCACCTTTCCTGTTCCCGGGGATTTTGTCACATAACCTCATAGTGTCCTCCAACTCAGCTCTTGAATGGCCTTGTTTGCTTTGGCCAGAATGATTTTAGCATATGCAATATAAGCAGAGGCATGAAATGAGATTGAACTTAGGAGATATTTTCTTTTGTTATCTGCCATTGCCACAAACAAATAAGCAAACAAAAACATAAGCCTAGGCTAACCTGCTAGTTCCTAGAAGGAAGATGATGCAAGTTGATCAGAGCCTATCCATAGACTCAAGAGTGAGCCAGCTGCCCTATGAATGTATGATCAACTCTAGCCTGTAAGTGATGTATGCTCATTGCTGTATATACTACTGAGATTGTGTAGTTGCTTCTTATGCAGTATTATGGTAACAGCAGGTAACTGAAGCAGTGAATAACTAATGAGAAAGAAGAAGAATATGACATCTCTTTAGAAATTCAATAATTTCCCAAGTTATGAAAACTATATATGGAAAATTTCTTTAAATCTCATTATCAAAATCCTTTCTTGCTATATCCACAGAGGTATGAACTCTGCTCCTAGCACAGATGGAATGAACTAGTTAGAGAAGGAGATTAAGGAATTCCCTTAGCAGTTGGCTAAAGAGAAGGCCAAACCTTCTCTCCTCAACCAGCAAAATAGCATCAAATGAGAATATTATCTTTTGGAGCTGAAAGACAAATGACACAGAAAAACACCACCACAGAATCAAAGAAAAGTTGAAATAAATTAATACTGGCATGGCTGTTAGTTATGAAGACAATGTTATAAAAATATCCAACCAAATATGCAGACTGCTTTGGGTAGTTTTAAATGCATTTGACTACACTTCTGGGTGCTCTAATTTCAGCCACATGGGATGAAACAAAGTATTTCCAATGTCAGCAATTGTCAGGGTTTGGGTTCTGAGGAATCAGAGCATGGATGTATCTCAGGCAACCAGAAGCAGAAAAACTCGGGGGTCATTTTTACTCTAAATTTCTCAGAGCATCAGCCTCAAACTGAGGACACGAGATCAGTGAAGGAGTCCAAAACACTTGCAATGAAAGTAGGAGACTGAGATAAGAGTTCTGGGCAATGGAGACCAGAACCAAAGAACAAGAATATTGGGAGTAAAGTAGGCTTTCTGGGTTATTGGGACAAAGGAGACTGAAAATTCCATGGTTTTCTTTCAAAAACTCCAAGTGCTTGTTTTATGCTGGTCTAAAATTGCAATTACACAAAGCTACTTCTTCAAGTGACATATTCCAGTTTCAGTAATTTTTACCCATGCATATAAATATGAGGATTTGGAAGGCCTCGATCCTCATATGTCTGGATTTGGTCTAATACATATTTTGGAACTATCCTGGCCACGGTCCACTGAAGTGGACATATGTTTAGAGAGGATCTGAGATCCTGGATGAAACATTCTCCATAGCAACAGTAGGAAAAAATGGGAAATTAATATTACAGTTCAGCTACAATATGAATTAAGCTATTATGAGTCAGTTGGGAAACGAAGCTCTATTGTTGCACTGTTTCAGAATCAAAAAATATAGTGTCAGCAAAATTAATATCTTGCAATGTAACCTATTTGTAAATTGGACTGTGAGTACATAACTCTGTCCACCCAGGTTCTCTACCCTATTGACTATACAGCATCGCATCCTGGCTGTGTTTTCTGTGCGCTGGGAGGACAAGAGGACAGTACCATAATTACTCAGGCCACTGAAGAACCATAAATGAGAGTCATTCAGTTATTCTATTATTCTATTCATTTAGTCATGCTGTAAGTATTGTCTTAACAACTACTATGTGCTTTCTATCATGAATAGCATGTTAGCACTATTCTAGAACAAGGAATATAATCTTTGCGAAAGGCATATTATAGTGAAAAGATTCATAATAGTAACATAATATAATTTAGAAAAGGGTAAGTACTATAAAGAAAAACACAATGCAAGTGAGTAAGTAGTTGGGAAATACAATTTTATATATGATGATCCAGGAAAGCCTCTCAGAGGAATTAATATTTTGACATAAATTTGTAGGAAGTAAGATAATGAGGGAAGTGATGCCTAGAAAAATAACATGCCAGTAAAACAAACAAACAAAAAAAGCAATAAAACAGAAAGAACAGAAAAGAAAAAAAAAAAAAAAAAAAACAGAAAAAAAAAAAAAAGTAAACCCAAAGACCCTAACAGGAACACATGTGGTTTATTTGAGGAACACTTAAAAAGCCAAAAAGTCATCAAGGACCCAAGAATATGCTACCCCCCTCAATTTCTAAGTATAACTTCCTGCTCTTAAAAGAAAGGACTAACCAACAGAAAAATTCAAACATTAAAGTATATATCCAATTTGGAATTACTTGTCTTTAAAAAATATATATTTCTAAGGAATCTGGGTGGTTCAGTCGGTAAAGCATCTGCCTTCAGCTCAGGTCATGATCCCTGGGTCTTGAGATTCAGCCCCACATTGGTCTCCCTGCTTTGCAGGGAGTCTGCTTCTCTCTCTCCTTCTCTCTCTGCCCCTCCTTCCTGCGGGTATTCTCACACTCTCTCTCTCACTGGCTCTCTCTCAAATAAATAAAATCTTTTAAAAATGTTTTTAATTAGAAAATTAAAAAGTCATCTATTTAGTCCTATAAAAATGCAATTTTCTTAACAAGCATCTCAATAACCAGATCCCATTTTTCACTGCAATGATTATAATGTCAATCCTATGTAAGATATTTGGCCACTCTAATATTTGAGGCAGTACAAGCTCAAATGCCATACTTCCCTACAAAAAGGAATTACCCCATATATATAAATGTTAGACTTTTGAGCAATGATTAACTCATATCATGTTTCTGTGTACCTTGTTTATATATACTAACATACAACCTTACAAAAATGATGTCTATTTCCTTCATATAACCAATCCCAAAGTCTTCGTAATTAAAGACAAAACTTCACAAGATGGCTAACTACTGAAGCAACAATTAATCTATCTCCAAAATAAAAGAAAATTTTTCTTAACACGAAGAACTTTAGATTTAAATTGAAGGACAGTCCAGAGCTAACATATTTTGCTACTACTAGTACAAAAGATCAGAAAAATATCTTCTTTCCTACCTTCCTCTTCTTCCAACCCCACCAAAATAGATAGTACCAGGCTCTCATCTGCCCTCTGATTAAAAGAACCAGGCATTCTACTAGTTAAAAGCCTGAGAATTAGTCTTCTCAGGTCTGTGGCCAGGGTGTTACTCAAAATATCCATTCATACCCTCATATCATTTGGAATGCAGTGATTCTCATTAAGACCACACACAAAAAAAGAGGCCTTATGTTGGATCTTAGGGGATGTTATCTCAACAATTAAAGCACTACAGGTAGAGAAAAAGATAAAAAGAATTCTGATAGAGTTTTCCATATTAGCCAAAACTTCAAACTTTCAGAAAACTAGGCTTTAGTTTTTGTTTTTCTTATTCTTTGTGTTCTTTTGCTTGTTTTTCATTGCATCCCAAACAAACAAACAGAAAAGCTACATTAATTGTTTTTCTATTAGACCATGTGTACTAGACTAAGAAGTGTGCAGGACAACCTGGGCTTTGAGGATTTGGGAAGGGAAGTAAGTATGTATGAAACATTATTATGAATATAGCCAAGGTTAGTCATCTTATCTGTTGGGAAATGGCTGGTCAAGTGATCTCTTCTTTACTACTAGTGAATAGAGAGAAACAAATGCATTTACTTGAGGAAAATAAGGACAAAGGTAAGAAATATTACCTTTGTAATGAGCATAGCTCTGGGACCTATCAGAATCTGAAGAATAGTAATTTTGAATCACCAATTTAAATGTTAAAAGACTGTGCAATTTCTAGTACTTGTGAGCAGAACATCTTAAAAATAGGCAGAGGAGGACTGAGCGCTGGCTGAGAAATGAGGTGGAATACAGGAGATCAGGAACAGTAGAAGTGACGTTTACCTTGTAGGCAACAAGAGGTTGGCCTGACACCATGGACAATCTGAGGAGAGGATAGAGGAAAATAAAAACAACTGGAAAACCCTCGTGTGAGCACTGAAAACAAAAGATTAAAACCAATGAAAAGTAAACTATGTATAGAGGATGAACAAAATAAGTCTGAACTGGAAATAATTTGTACTCTTTGCTACATGACCCAGTCAATTAGAACAAAAGCTAAATTATAATCAAACTTCTACTAAAAGGAAACCTTTTTCCCCCAAAGAAAAAATGTGGATCAGTCATGCTAATTCTAATTTTGATGAAATGTGGTAGACTAAACATATGTTTCTGGTTCTTCTCACAAACAGAGGGCCATTGAAATTATAGATAACATGAGAAAGAAATAACACCAGAGAGAATGAAACCTCCAAAGTTCTGGAAGCTGGAAAACCACAACCTTCCGATGTTCCATAGATACTTGAAAGTCAGAAAGCAGGATGGATTGAATAGCCGGAGAATGAGCTGAGGGAACCAAAATACTAGTGGAGAGAGTGCTCCCAGTTAAGCCCAGAAAAGCAAAACATTGAAAATGGTAGCACATATTAGATTCTTTAATTTTCTCCAATTTCCAGTAGATCATACATTGCCCATTTAATTCTTTTATTTTTTTTAAGATTTTATTTATTTATTTGAGAGAGAGAGAGAGAGAGAGCACGTGGGGGTGTGAGAGGGGCAGAGGGAGAGAGAGAAACAGACTCCCTGCTAAGTTGGGAGCCCCAACATGGACGTGGGACTTGAACCCAGGAGCCCAGGATCATGACCTGAGCCAAAGACGGATGCTCAACTGACTGAGCCACCCTGGTGCCCCTCGTTTATTTGTTTTAAAATGAAAATATCTCATGATGAATTAAAACAAAATGTCCTGGGCTTTGTATCTTGAAAATTCATTTGGGGGGAGCTCTCGAATAGACTACAACTACCTGTGTGTATTTAAACTCCTCAGATGATAATGAAGGACATCCTTGTTTAGAGTTTGTTGCCTTCATGCGTGGTTACGGTTGCTTACCACCGGGCTCCTATCTTGTAGTAAATTAATGATTTGCTGGGTAGTATGTGAGTTTAGGTGAGTTAAATATTTTTGTTTAACAAATTGCTTTAATGTTGTTTATACTTAAAAATAGATTCAGGTATGTAGTTTAAAATAGCTTATGTTTAAAGATTTTCACAAGGAAACATAGTTTGTATGTTTGTAGAAGTTGGTGACAAGCATTCTAACTTAATTACATAGATGTAAAATTATATTTAACTATTATAAATATTTTGTTATATAATATTTAAATGTATATATAGTATATCACTATATCAGATTTCTGAAGAACAGGTTGACGATATATATCTCTATACCTATCTATATGTATACCTATTTCATGTGAGAATCACTTTTTCAATAATCATATAATTTACCAGAAAACAAAATGTTAAATTGGTAGAAGTAATGATCTATATATTCAAAAATATACAAATAATAAAATTTAATTTGACATCTGTCAGATATAAATTAAAGGAAGAAAGTTGAAAAATCCATATTTTAAAAAGTTTTAAAAATAAGCTTCCATATTAATGAATTATAACATATATAGTGTCATAATACAAATATGGATGGAAGTGGATATTCATAGGATAATAAATTGCTAACACCTTTAGTTTTCCATATATACACAAAAAATGGGATGAGTTTAAACTCCTCCTTCCTTGCCCACCACAAAACACACACACACACACACAAATTATAGCAAAAAAAAAAAAGAAAAAAAAGCAATATATATATTGAGTAAACCATTGTGAACCATAAAGGAGATGTTGGACCATTAAATAACACAATTGGGAGTCATGACCAAGACATAAAGTCCTCTGCATTGTTATCTTCTATTCATTATAAGTTGGAGTTAAAGAGTCCCTAAAATGAACAAAACCTCAAATTGTCTTTAGACATTAGAAATTCCTTACCTCATAACTATTGTTCACAGGATTCAAACAAAGAAAGTCTTTGCTTTGCTTCGTATTACTGATACATATTTCATAGTTGGGTGGAAAAATCTACAATACCAAATGCCTCATTTTGCTTTAGAATTGGAAGCTCATAAAACATGTCCACATATGAACAATTCAAAGAACTAATCCCCAGAATTTATTGAGACAAATCATATGCCCCCTGGTTTTTCCGATTCCCTAGACAATACCCCTATAACTGGCTTTTGCGCCTGAATTTTGAAATTCAAGATTTGAATTTAGTTCACTGAGCCTGAAAATAAAAGCTGATATAATCTTTACTTTGGGAGTCTCAAAGAATTTGAGTTTTGTGGAAAGGTTCTTCAACATTTAACATCAGAAGAGTATGAGAATGCCACCTTTATTTTTTTTTATATAGATCTTATTTACTTATTTGAGAAAGAGACAGTACAAGCAGAGGGAGCAGCAGCAGAGGGAGAGGGAGAAGAAGGCTCCCTGCTGAGTAGCCCCACTGGGGCTTGATTCCAGAAGACCAGGACTTGATCCCAGGTCCCTCTTCCCCATGTTAGTTTAGGACAATGTTTCTCTATAGTGAACACAGACCAGAATCCTGTGGAGGGTTGGCTAAACCCAGATTGCTGCCAGATCCTGTGAGTTTCTAGATCTGGGGTGGGGCACATAAATTTGCATTTGTAACAAGTTTCAGGTGCTGCTTATGCACTTGATACACTGAGAAAATTTTGAGAAACCCTCCTTTAGGATATGTATCCATTAATTTATCAGCTGAAATTACATACATCTGACACACAAAAAATAACTTGGGCTAATCTGGTCCATATTTATATCTCCAAAGAGATATATGGGCCCATATACTCTTATATTATGGAATAACAAATTTTACTTCTAGTAGCCATACATTATTGCATGCATATGTCTCTTGGATAAAATGAAGTAAACCTGTGAACATTATTAATGCTATTATGCCCCCAAATAAGATAATATTTTAGACTAGTTAATTTCTTATTTTAAATTTTCTGTGTATTTTTAACTTCAAACAAACAAAAATCTTACTTAAGATGGTCTATTGGGGCTTTCCATTGACATCTTTTAAAGTGATTCAGTGGATGAAAAAATGCAGAGGCTAATCGTTTTGATTAATTTCTAATTAGATCTATTGCTTTCCAGAGGAAATGATCAATGTTACCATTCGAAGAGGCTAGGTAAAGATCCAGCACTTCTAGAACATAGAACACAGTTAATTTCTAAAATAATTCAGTTTATGGACCTCACTGGAAAGAGGCAAAACTTTCTTAGTCACAACTCAGTAGAAAGCTGTTGTTGTTTTGTTTTTGTTTTAAATGAAGAAAGTAAATCTTTCATCATTTACCCTCATATGTTTTTTTTTATTTTTTACTTTTTTGAAAGCTTAATACTACTCAAGTTTGTAACTATTGTTAAAATGATTACTGAATACAATGAAAGAATCCCAGCCATATGTGCCAGTTTTTTTTTTAAATCAAGAATTTCACCTGTAGATTATATGTTTGTTTGTTTTTTTTAAACAAATTTGGGATGCTGAAAAAAAAATTTGGGATGCTGAAAGTAGAGCTGGAATGGTTTTGAAATCTGAAATTGATTTACCTTCAAACAATTTTCAATTTGATTCTCATGGGCAATTCAGAACATCTATTTTGGGATGTGGTTATACCAACTATTATTGCAGAAACTGAGGGAAATCCCAGAAAACAACAGAATCTCATTTTGAGGAAAGGGGGAATACTTTTTTTACTAAGAAAAATAAAATCGACTTAGGACAATATTGTATTTCCCCAGTGCTACAACATGGAGAATGAGATTTTGTGAGTAAAATCTTGTCAACCATTTCAGTTAAATATTTTAGTTTTGATTATTTTAATTTTTTAAAAATATAACATATAAATATATATAACACACAATAGTATAAATGCTATTTTCTAGTTTCATGTAGAATACCAAATTAAAAAAATGAGAATAGAATAGTTCTGTAAAATTTTAAAGTATGCCCCAGTAAACATAAACAAACTCAGAACTAAATATAGCTTCCGTAATCAGGTAATAAACTAAGCAAGATGACTTTGTTACATATTTCCATAAGAAAGAACACTATAGATATGACTGGCATAACTTCTAAAATCTCCAAATAATCAACCCATACCAAATTTGTGTCTGCATTTCCTATACGTTACAACTCAAGTCTTCTCTTATCATTTCCTTTAATCTGGCTATTGATAACTTTAATTTTAACAAAGAGTGAAAATGTCAGTTCTTATTAATGATGCATATAAACCCTAACTCAGAGAATACTACAAAATTCTTTCAAAAACTTCAAATATAAAACAAAATTGTCCACCCTTACACAATGACCCGTCTGCCATGTTGACTAAACAATTTCTCTACACACTTATCAAATCTGGAATTTATATGTCTTCTACGTTTAACACAGTTTCCCAGTAGAAAAATAAGCTGGTACATTTGAGTGAATTTATTATATGTTAAATTCCCCTCACAAGGTTTCTAGAGCCAGCTGATGGGTCTTGTTAAATGTACTGATCAGATATGCCTTGAATCAAAATTGTAATCCTCTTGTCAGATGCAATATAACTTTTTCATATCCTTTGAATTGCTGCAATTGAGACTTCTCTGTTTTGACGAGTCTGTGCCTTTCTCAAGAAGTAGTTGATATCTCGTAAATTGATACTATCTTACACACTAGAGGTCAGGGCCTCACCTTCTACCCACTGATCATAATTGTCTTTCCATCCATCAACATGTATCCTCAAGAGAAAATGAATAATTCAAGTTACTGTGACTACACATACTAATTGTGACTTCATAAAAATCTATCCCTTTTAATGTTATTCCCATGTGATAGTTAGGATTTGGAACTTCCATTTTAAAATAGTTTTAATGGTTCTACAATGGACCCAGTTTCTTTAAAGTGTTCAAAGCATTCAAAAAGAATTTTTGTATAAATCCTGAGTAGCATAAACTCAAATGTGTTAATATCACAGTGACCAAGAGAGAAAATAGAAGGGTGCATATAATGAAACCAATCAGATTATTGATCCCAATTACAAGAACCCATCAGCCAGTGCCTTTCTAATGGTTGCAAAACATACTGTAAAAAGTTTTCATAAGTCTATATATTTTCAATATTATCTATTTTAAAACTATTTCTCATTCTGTTCTACTTTCCTGTCTTAACAAATAAATATATCAAAATGTCCATCCTATTTTTTCATAAGATCACTTGAAATCAATGGTCTATGCCTGCAGATCGACCAACATGGTGAACTGGTTGACTATATACATAGTTTCAGTTTTATCTTCCCTTTTTTTGCATGAGTGAACATCTTTCTCCAATTACACTTTCACCATTACTACCGATGTTTGACGTAAAGTGCCTTATCAACAACTTCTCTCCTCATTCAAAGGTCGAAAGTCTTGCATATTTTCTGAAACTCTTTTTGAAAAGTGAAGCAGAAACATTCGGCATTATTAAGTTATTCTATTAGAAAAGCTTTCTATTTTTTTTACTTTATCTAATAGTTCCAGGGTGGACAAGATGCTCTCAACACATGACTCAGTGTGATGAAAGTCAGAACCACTTATATTGTTCAGAAGTCCAGAGTTCAGTTCATTTCCAATGATTGATATCTTAATAGATGATTAAAATTAGCAAATATTTTAATTACAAAAGTAAAAAAAAAAACAAACAACCTGATATGTAGGGCATAGTCTACATGGGAACATCAACTCTCACATTTTCTGAGCTGTTCCTTTGGCAGGTCCTCTGGATCTGTATTTAAAGCCAGTGAGAAACTTCATAGGCCACTGCTAAAGATGTTATATCACCAGAACTTCCATGGAGACTTGTGTTGCTTTAGTCTTCACTTGATTCTAGCTAGGTGGCATGATACTGAGCATATGCTGCTAACTTAGCAACTACACCTGCTTCTGAGGAAGTCTTGGTTTCTTTGATGGTTGCTTCCCTGTTCTCTGAAGTCTGGCCAAAACTCTTAGAGTTTGATAACTATATTCTTGAACATGAAACACTGCAAGAATACTTTGGTTAAGAAGAAAAATCATTCTGTACACCAGCTATTCTTCACAGTGTGCTAGTAGCTTTGCCAGATTTATCATCTGGATGTGTACTGGCTTGTCAATTAACGTTTTATTATTGTGATTAAAAGGTAAAGAAGCAACTTCTTCCTCATTCTCATCAGAGCTTGAGCTGTCATTTTAGTCCTCACCACAGCTCCATATAACTTTGAAACATCCAAGGTGAATCTCTTCTTTTCCTTCCAGATCCCTTCTGTCTCTTTTCAAAAGGCTAAGAGGAGATGGGTGCTTTGGGTAAACTAATAATTTTTCACATCTCTTCTGACTCTAATCCTTTATGTTTTCTAAATTTCATGAGTAGGGGTTGTCCATGTGTACAGGGCCACTGAGCCCTCCTTCCATTCAGAGGAAAGACTCGTCTCCCCAGGACTGTGTGACACCAGCAGAGTTCTGCTGGAACCCTCTCCCTTCTTTGATTTTTTTTCAAGACAATGTAGTCATGTAAATATTTTTTTTTATTAGAAATTCATTAGTTGGGATCCCTGGGTGGCGCAGCAGTTTAGCACCTGCCTTTGGCCCAGGGCGCGATCCTGGAGACCCGGGATCAAATCCCACGTTGGGCTCCTGGTGCATGGAGCCTGCTTCTCCCTCTGCCTATGTCTCTGCCTCTCTCTCTCTGTGTGTGTGTGACTATCATAAATAAATAAAAATTAAAAAAAAGAAATTCATTAGTTATCTATTGACACATAATTTAACCCCCAAACCCTGCTTAAGCCAACATTTATTGTCTCACAGTTTCTACAGATGAGGAATTTGGAAGAAGCTGAGCTACATGTCCCTGATGGTGAGTCTCATCTAAGGCTGTGAGCAAGCTATTTGCTAAAGCTGTAGTTACCAAAAGGCTTCAGTGAGATTGAGGGATCTCCTTCCAAGCTCCCTCATTTCCTGGCAGTAGGCCTCAGTTTCTCACTGGTTTATGGACAGGGTTCACAGTTCCTTGCCACATGGACTTCTCTGTAGGGCTAGTTATCTCATGGCAGACATGAACCAAGAGAAAAGGGCATGAGAGAAGGCATGGCCAAGATGGAAACCATAGTGTCTTTCATAACTGAATCTCAGAGGTGACGGACATACTATCAATTCTTATGAATTCTATTTACCACTCAGACTTCGTGGGAACAAATCACACGAGGACAGGAAAATAAGACATAGAGAGCATCAGAAACCATCTTGAAAACTGGCTATCACATCATTTAAACATAAGTTTGAGATGTTAATATGTTCAGTTTCTAAATATAATTCTCCAACTATTCTAGGAAAAAGAAATTTCAAAGGCGTTATAAACAGACAAAAATAGGAATCAATAATTTATTGAACTGAATGAGGAAAAGCGAGAAGTAGAAGCCTAGAAGATATACAGATTTCACATCTATGTATAGACCTGTGATGATGTAAAAACATCAAGAAAGTTGATGTGGAGAGAAACTCATGATTCCTGTTTTGACAATGTTAAATGTCAGGTAACAATAAGGTACTCAAGTAATATACAGTTGGCACTTAGAGATTTAACACTGTCCTTTGAGGGAGAATTCAGAAATAGAAATGAAATTTTTATAGTATGGACTCTACAGTGGAGGGAATATAATTTAGAAACAGAGGCAGGAGCCAAATCATTAAGAAACAGAGGGAAAATTATTGGAAGAAAAGAAAAAAAAAAAAAAACACCTCTCAGGGAGGAAAGGAAAAAGAGAAAGTCTTACATTTTGGTTCATGAAGTCATGAGAAGAAGGGAAGTTACAAAAACAGGTTCCAAATATCAAGGATGGACTCATATCACCAAATAAGAAAACGGATTCCTTGTTCAGCTAAGATGTCAGGATCTAAGAACTATGTACCTCTGGCACCCTGTGTTCCCACGATATTATTAACTGCGATTAATCTTTATGAAGCTTTCACTCCCAGTTTTAAAAGAAAATAATTTTCCCCAAACTTTTAGAGCCACAAACAGCAAATTTAATCGGAAACCAGATCGTGTAGCATTCACCTTCTGTCAGCACGTCGCTGCCTTCAGCTGTAAAACTGATTGACGCGATTCCAAATGGAAAAAGGTATGGGAGTCTGAATATAAAAGGAAAACATTTGACTGTGGATTCAAAATATATGAGATGAGAAAATATTTGAATAAATATACTTCTGCTTAACATTTATTGAAACAAGCTAAGATATTAATAACATTTTGATTTAAATGTCATGCGTCTTTTTATGCTATGTTACAAAGGGCTGCTATTTATTTTATCATTTTCTTACACAAAGTCAACTTGAAAAGACAGGTGTGAAACTGTCTCTCCTTTTGGCCATCACACTAGTTACTAGTGTGAGAGTCACTAGTAGAGAGTCTTCAAGCAGCCCTTTTTCCTAACCCCCAGACCCTTAGGAGACTTATGCCCCAAGGGTGGGGTGAAGAGGTGCCCTGTGGGTGGCAACAAGCTGCATGAGCAACCCCCTAGTCCTGCCTGGGGAAGGGACCACTGAGCATTTAAATCATTCAACAGCAAGATATCTCAGAGATCTCAGAGTTCCTTACCCTAAATATGGCCATACACGGAAAGAAGAGAGGAAGGCAAATAACAGAGACAACATGATGGGGTGACGAGTCTCTGCCAGGGCAGAGCTGGGAATGCGTGTGACACTGCAGCTTGGGACCTACGGGATGAGCAGAGGATGGCAATTGTGAAATGTGCAGGCATTCCCACTCCCTTCGGCCCCTGCCAGCAACCACCCACCCATAGGCCAGGACTCAAGGAGGCTATAATTCCAACCCTCATTTTACTAGTATTTTTTCCTCAAATTGATGTGGCTTTAGCAATGATTATTTATGAATTGTCAAGAATAGCCACAGTATACTGTATCAGTATGGGCATAGTCTTTGAGGTCAAACACAAATTAAAATCCTGACTCATTCTCTTGTTGGCAGTGCGGATCTCTGAATCTGCTTCCTCAACTGTAATATATGAGGTTTATCCTATACATAACTGTCTTGTGGAATTGTTGGAAAGTTCATTAAATGATTCCATTTATCTTACAAAACTAGCAAATTGCAAAGGAATGAACTAGTAAACTAGTAAGTTACAGAGCTGGTTTCGAACCCAGGTCTGCCTGATTCTGGAGTGCATACTCTTGCCCTCTCCCGCCCCCGCCACCCAATGATAAGGAAAAGCATTTAAATATTTGCTGCCATCATTATTAAAATGAAAAAGTGAAAGCTGGTAAAATACAAAATTACGAATGGCAAAAAATAATAATTACTGTTATCCATTACTCTAATAATGACAAATATATATTAAGTACTAGTGTTATGACCAAGACTCTTGAATGAATCATCTCATCCTATAGTTGAATATTCGAATGAGGCTAGAATAACCGCATAGGGTAATAATTAATAATCCTTATTATTAGAATGAGGATAACAGAATAATTCCTTAGAATTAATAATCTTTATCACCCCAGAATTACAAATTGAGCAAACTGAGGTATAGAATGTTGAAAAATTAGCTGTGGTCACATAGCTAGTAAACAGAGGAGCTAAAATTCAAAACCACAGACTGCAGCACCTACATATTCAAGCACTAATCTGTGGAATTATACTGCCGGCCACCACTTGAACTCAACTGTTTTCTTTCACAACTAGGTTCTTATATTTTTTTTTTTTGTTTCTCTGTGTGTGTATGTGTATTCAAATAGTCGTATTCATATTAAAATATTCAAAAGTTGTATTCATAATGTACTTAACATTTTATGCTGCCTTTTTTCTTCTAGCCTTCTCTCATAGGTTTTCCCTATATTCCTCTTCAATTGCCATAATTATATTTTATTTTATTCATGCATAATATTCTATACAGTAATGTTCTAAAACTGAAAAAGCCATTCTTCTATGATTTGACATTTCATTTAGCTCGCATTCAATTTTTGCCTGGCATAAACAACTGCACAATAAATTTATATATATATAACTTTTTTTAGTTATCAAATTATTTTCCAAGCAAAATTTTCAGTAGGGAGATTGTTAAGTTAAAGTATATGAGCATTTCTATGACTTCTTACAACATACCAAAATGCTTTATTGAAACCTCACCACAGAATTCTCCAGGACTAACATCAAAGAAAAATACAAATAAAACAACTGTTAAGAGAAGTTTTGTTTTTATTCATGACTGTAGATAGATAGATAGATAGATAGATAGATAGATAAATAGATGATGATAGATAGATAGATAGATAGATAGATATATATCCTGACGTCTCACTGTGACTGGCCCCAAAATGCACATGGTTTGAGACTGTGTATCCAGTAGAAATGATGGGCAGATAGAGTTGCCACTCTTGCTCTGTGCCCTGAGCCTGAGCAGCACATGTAAAGAGCTTGCCAAGCCTTTCTTGTAATCAGAGGCCACTGAAGAGCACTCCTAACTGACCCCGGAGTCAACAGGGAACACTCAACCTTGGGCTCATTAGCATCATGCCATAACCAATAGAGCTAATTTTCCAACTAATGCATCACAGCAGGTACTTAATAAGTTCTTGTTTACCATCTAAGGCCTTTCGCTCCATCCCATATGCCCAGATTCTCTCCTGCTCCTCAGAGTCCCCAGTAACTCAAACTACAAATCTTACAAACACAGTTTCATTCTCCCTAATTGCTTCACAAAGACCCAACTTGCTTACAGATATTTTCGTTTTGGAGAGCATAATGAATGGATTTTATTTTACCAACACTTACTAAGCTAGTATTTTTATGTTTCTATGACCCATTTTCATATCATTCTACTCCATCTCTCTTAAGTTTCTGAATTTGGAAAGATTCTCAGTACTACAAACTTGGATACCATTTTTAATTAGTGAGTATGTGCAATAAAATGTAAATACTTTGACAACTTAGTTTTGTATCAGTCTTACACTGGTCATTTCCTTAGGTGACAGTATTTTTCTTTTCCTTGGTTGAGGCATTGCAGCTCTGAGGCACGAAGACCCTGCTTTCTCTCTCTCACTCTCTCTCTCTTTGACTTAGTTATTCATAAGAGACACACAGAGAGAGAGGCAGAGACACAGACACAGGCAGAGAGAGAAGAAGGCTACGTGCAGTAAGCCTGATGCAGAACTCGATCCCAGGACCTCAGGTTCACACCCTGAGCCAAAGGCTTATGCTCAACCTGCCTGAGCCACCCAGGCATCCCAAGAACCTGCTCTCTTGATTAGACATTGACCTTCTTTGCAGAGTGTGGATGGTCAGAGCAGTGGAAAGATACTGTCATCAACCAGCCAGAGAACAACCAGTAAGGAAAGAGCCAGAGTGGGAGAACATGAAGAGACTATACGCTGCTGAGAAACTGAAAAACTGCAGAAATAATTGAGGCATTTTTGCAGAAGTCTGAGTTCCTACATTGCCAGGTACATTTTGCTTATTGCTGCTAACATGAGGCCTCAGACCCTTGAGGCCTCAGGAAACTCTTGTGAGATGCAGACACAGGGTGTAATATTAATGTCGATGTCAATATGTAGACTGAGATATAAAAGATGTCAAGACTGATGTAGTGACAGACGTTAAGTATACATCTTGCAGTAAGCTGACATCTGATCTCTAATTCTACATTTGTGTAGACGTACTCATAATATAGGAATTATGATTTTTTTCTCATTAGAAATCAACTAAAATATTGTTCTTGTTATCGATACCCATTACCTGAATATAAGCAGCATTTAATTTATGGTGAATTGATATTTTTAATATTTACCTGAAAATACTTGATTTGAAACGATATCCAATGATATACCCAGACCAAAACATCTGCTTTCAGGACTCGTTTATATTCATTTCCTACAAGGGAGTAAATAAGGTAACAATTTCAATGCACAATCTTCTACACCAATGTGATCTTATTACATCCCCTCTTGATTATCCACAGATTATACATATTATAAATAAGTTATGACAATTTGTGGCTTATTCCTCTTACCACTGAGTTCTGGTCTTAAGCATCTAAAAAAGAAGGCATGGAGAAAAAGAGAAGACAGAGGGCAGAGATGGAAATGGAAGAAGGAAGAAGGAGAAAAAACATTTATCTTTATTGTAAATATTCTTAGAATAGGTAGTTCATATATGTTTTCACATATGACTATGGTATAGTATTCACCTAAGAATTACCTGAACTTCACACAGATTTGTGAATATTGTGAATATATGGGTATTTATTAGTACATCATACTGTAAAATACTTTGATAAAATCTCCAAACAACAATAGCAAAACACCTAATGCAGGGTAGTCTGAGAACTTGATATGTCTGCTCTCCATATAGAAGAAACATAAGAGTAGAAGAATCTTAGTGATCAGATTATTTAGACCTTTGCTATTCAAAGTATGTTTCATGGGTTTTAATTTCATGTACTTTGGAGGGCGGGGCAAGCTGGAGGAGGAGTAGGGCCCTCAACTCACCTGGCCCCACCAACTTACCCAGATGTTTCCAAACATCCTGAATACCTATGAATGCGACCTGAGATGTAAAGAGACAACAGCTGGAATGCTACAGAGAGAAAAAGTTTTTGCTTCTAACAAGGTAGGAAGGCAGAAAAAAATAAAAAAGAATCAAATAGGGGAGGACCCCCCTCAAGTAGCCAGCCTAACGTGGGGGGCAAGAGCCTCCGGGACAGGAAAGCTCAGCCTTGGAGAAGCGGGAACTTTAAAAGTCCACACTGGAGTTTTCTCAGGTGGAAAAGTGCTTAGCAGGGAAATTGGGCAAAATCCCAGGAGTCGCCCAGAGTCTCTATAAGAGAAGGGGCGCCAGGGGGAAGCTCATCGTGAAATGCGGTCCGATCTTGGTAAAGGGCTGGGGGGCAGCAGCCCTCTGGGCATCTGCAAGAAGCGGTCAGGTGGGCCAGCTGGGACAGAGGTGGCTGTGCCCCATTCCCTTCAGGAGTCACAGCCCCCAAGAGCATGGTTCCAGCAGCACCCGGCCCCAGATCCCAGGGCACCAGGGGACATAGCTCAGGATCCTGCATTACCCTGGAACAGGCGGAAGTGAGGAGGGCACAGGACAGCGAGGACTCTCCTGCCACCGGGTGCCCCCGAGCTGTGCAGGTCGGTGCACCTGTGCGGGCCCCCAGGCACCTAGGCCAGTGTGGGCTGGGGAACTGCGGTTAGTTACTCATGGGGAGCTGACTCCAGAGCTGGAGAGCTGTCCCTGCCAGTGTTGCTCCTCCTTGTTTCACCTTATGCCTGGGAGAGGCAAGGCCGCCAGGGAACACAGATCTCATGGGGATCTCCACCCAGGTACACACACCTGAGCATCAGCACAGCAGACCCCTCCCCCAGAAGACCAGCTGGAAGGACAGAGGAAGAGCAAGTTCTTGACCAAGCAGCCTGAAAAGCTCCAGGACCAAGAAAAATAGTATATAGAACTAGAAAATCTTTTTTTTTCTTTTTTTCCTTTTTCCATTATGATTCGTTTTTATATCAGACTAAAAATTTCCAATATTTTTCTCTTTTCCCACCTTAATTACAATACTTTACCAGCTCTTCATTTTGAAGCTTTTTTTTCCTCCTTGACTTTCATATTTCTACGATTACTTGTCTTAAATAGATTTTCCATGTCTGAATTCCTTTCAATGTATTCAATTTAATTTGGGGAGATATACAAGATATGGGTTTTTGTGCTTTGTTTTTTGTTTTTTCTGCCTCGTCACAATGGTGGAAGTTAATACCTTCTAAAACATGACCAACATACCCCCAGAACCAAGTGGAACACTGTGCTGGTTCATTCTGTGAGATTATATTCTCTCTTCCTTCTCATTCTGCCCCCCTCTTTTATCTTGTTTATGTTTTGGTGGCCAATGTTGGGGCTTTCTGTAAGTATTGCTAGTTTCTATAAATTTGGGATTGAGCATCTTCTAACACACAGAACAAAATAAACTCAGAATCAAGAGGATCACACTCTGGGACCCCTCAAGTAGACTACATTCTCCCTCCACCACAACTTTGTCACCACCACCATCTCCCCTTTTTTCTCTTTTTCCTCTTTTCTTTACTTTGTTCCCCTCTTTTTCTTTTTTCTTCTTCTTTGTTTTTGGTTTTGGGCTGTTTATTTTTACTACTTTGTTTTAAAATTTGTTTTTTACTTTAGTGGTCCTTTTGTTTTATTCTGTTCTGTTCTTCTTTTTCTTTTATTTTCTGGTCTCTGACCTCTTGAAAATCATCTAGCTGTATTTTACTTAGGTTGTGTTGATATTTTTGACTCAGCTCGCTCATACAGCCACTCTGCACTGGACAAAATGACTAGAAGGAAGAATTCACCACAAAAGAAAACCACAAATAGTACTGTCTGCCACAGAATTACAGAATATGAATCTCAATACAATGTCAAAAATTCAGTTCAGAAGTACAATTATAAAGCTACTGGTGGCTCTGGAAAAAAAGCATAAAGGACTCTAGTGACTTTGTTACTGCAGAGTTGAGGTCTAATAAGGCCAAAATTAGAAATAGATTAAATGAGATGCAATCCAAACTGGATCTTCTAATTGCTGGGGTTAATGAGGTGGAAGAGAGAGTGAACGACATAGAAGACAAGTTGATGGTAAGGAAGGAAGCTGAGGAAAAAAGAGAAAAACAATTAAAAGACCATGAAGAAAGGCTTAGGGAAATAAATGACAGCCTCAGAAGAAAGAATACATCCCAATTACATCTAACTGGGATCCAGAAGAGGCTGAGACGGACAAAGGACTACAAAGTATATTTGAACAACTTCCCAAATCTGGGGAAGGAAATAAACATTCAGACCCAAGACATATAGAGGATCCCCTCAAATCAATAAAAACCATTTAACACCTTGACATTTAATAGTGAAACTTGCAAATTTCAAAGATAAAGAGAAAATTCTTAAACCAGTGAGAGGCAAGAGATTCTTAACTTAAATGGGGAGAAATATCAGATTAACAGGAGACCTCTCCACAGAGACCTGACAGGCCAGAAAGGGCTGGCAGGATATATTCAGGGTCCTAAAAGAGAAGAACCTTCAGCCAAGAATATTCTATCCAGAAAGGCTCTCATTCACAATAGGAGAGATAAAGAGCTTCCAAGATAGGCAGAAACTGAAAGAATATGTGACCACCAAACCAGCTCTGTAAGAAATATTAAGGGGGACCCCTGTAAAAGAAAGAGGAAGCCCAAAGACTCAATCCACAAAAACAGGGACTAAATAGGTAATACAATGACACTAAATTCATATCTTTCAATAGTTACTCTGAACGTGAATGGGCTAAATGATCCCATCAAAAGATGCAGGGTATCGGACTGGATAAAAAAGGAAGACCTGTCCATATACTGTCTACAAGAAACTTATTTTAGACCTAAGGACACATCTAGCCTGAAAATGAAAGGTTGGAGAACCATTTACCATTCAAATGGTCCTCAAAAGAAAGCAGGGGTAGAAATCCTCATATCAGATAAATTAGAGTTTATACCAAAGACTGTAATAAGAGATGAAGAGGGACCCTTTATCATACTTAAAGGGTCTATCCAACAAGAAGACCTAACAATCATGAGTATTTATGCCTCTAATGTGGGAACTGCCAAGTATATTAATCAATTAATAACCAAAGTAAAGAGATGCTTAGATAATAATACACTAATAGTAGGAGACTTCAACACAGCACTCTCTGCAAATGAAGGATTTTCTAAGCACAACATCATCAAAGAAACAAGGACCTTAAATGATATACTGGACCAAATAGATTTCACAGATATATACAGAAATTTGTATCCGAGTGCAACTGAATACACATTCTTCTCAAGTGCACATGGAACTTTCTCCAGAATAGATCACACACTGGGTCACAAGTCAGGTCTCAACCCATTCCAAAAGACTGGGATTGTCCCCTGCATATTTTCAGTCCACAATGCTTTGAAACTAGAACTCAATCACAAGAAGAAATTTGGAAGAAACTCAAACACATGGAGGTTAAAGAGCATCCTACTAAAAGGTGAATCGGTCAACCAGGAAATTAGAGAAGAATTAAAAAGATTCATTGAAACTAATGAAAATGAAGATACAACCATCGAGAATCTTTCGGTAACAGCAAAAGTAGTCCTGAGAGGGAAATACATTGCAATAAAAGCCTCCCTCAAAAAACTGGGAAAAAACTCAAATACACAGGCTAACCTCGCACCTAAAGGAATTGGAGAAAGAATAGCAAGTAAAACCTACACCAAGCAGAAGAGACATAATAAAGATTCGAGCAGAACTCAGTGAAATAGAGACCAGAAAAATTGTAGAACAGATCAACAAAACCAGGAATTGTTTCCTTGAAAGAATTAATAAGATAGATAAACCCCTAGCCAGCCTTATTAGAAAGAAAAAAGACTCAAATTAATACAATTACGAATGAAAGGGGAGAGATCACAACCAGTACCAAGGAAATACAAATGATTTCAAAAATGTATTATGAGCAGCTATGTGCCAACAAATTAGGCAATCTAGAAGAAATAGATGCATTTCTGGAAAACCACAAATTACCAAAACTGGAACAGAAAGAAATAGAAAACCTGAACAGGACAATAACCAGTGAGGAAATTGAAGCAGTCATCAAAAACCTCCCAAGACACAAAAGTCCAGGGTCAGCTGGCTTCCCAGGGGAATTCTATCAAACGTTTAAGGAAGAAATAATATCTATTCTACTAAAGCTGTTTCAAAGGATAGAAAGGGATACTTTCAAACTTGTTATGAGGCCAGCATTGCCTTGATTCCAAAACCAAAGACCCCACCAAAAAGGAGAATTATAGATCCAATATACCTGATGAACTCAGATGCAAAAGTTCTCATAGTACCTTAAGAAAATTATTCACCATGACTAAGTGGGATTTATCCCTGGGATGCAAGGGTAGTTCGACACTCGTAAAACAATCAACATGATAGATCACATCAACAATAGAAAAAAACAAGAACCATATGATCCTCTCAATAGATGCAGAGAAAGCATTTGACAAAATACAGCATCCACTCCTGATCAAACTCTTCAGTGTAGGGATAGAAGGAACATTCCTCAACATCTTAAAAGCCATCTACGAAAAGCCCACAGCAAATATCATTCTCAATGGGGAAGCACTGGGAGCCTTTCCCCTAAGATCAGGAACAAGACAGGGATGTCCACTCTCACCACTGCTATTCAACATAGCACTAGAAGTCCTAGCCTCAGTCAGGCAACAGAAAGAAATAAAAGGCATTCAAATTGGCAAAGAAAGTCAAACTCTCCGTCTTCACAGATGACATGATACTGTACATAGAAAACCCTGCAGACTCCACCTCAAGATTACTAGAACTCATACAGCAATTTGGAAATATGGCAGGACACAAAGTCAATGCCCAGAAATCAATGGCATTTCTATACACTAACAATGTTACTGAAGAAAGAGAAATTAAGGAGTCAATCCCATTTACAATTGCACCCAAAAGCATAAGATACCTAGGAATAAACCTAACCAAAGAGGTAAAGGATCTATACCCTAAAAACTACAGAACACTTTGAAAGAAATTGAGGAAGACACAAAGAGATGGAAAAATATTCCATGCTCATGGATTGGAAGAATAAGTATTGTGAAAATGTCAATGCTACCCAGGGCAATTTACATGCTCAAAGCAATCCCTTCAAAATACCATGGGCTTTCTTCACAGAGGTGGAACAAATAATATTAAGATTTGTATGGAATCAGGGGATCCCCGGGTGGCTCAGCTGTTTAGCGCCTGCCTTTGGCCCAGGGCGCGATCCTGGAGTCCCGGGATTGAGTCCCACGTCAGGCTCCTGGCATGGAGCCTGCTTCTCCCTCTTCCTGTGTCTCTGCCTCTCTCTCTCTTTCTGTCTGTCTCTCTCTCTCTCTGTGTCTATCACAAATAAATAAATAAATCTTTAAAAAAAAATTTGTATGGAATCATAGAAAACCCTGAATAGCCAGGGGAATATTGAAAAAGAAAACCAAAGCTGGGGGCATCACAATGCCAGAATTCAGGTTGTACTACAAAGCTGTGAACATCAAGACAGTGTGGTACTGGCACAAAAACAGACACATAGATCAATGGAACAGAATAGAGAATCCAGAAATGGGCCCTCAACTCTATGGTCAAGTAATATCTGACAAAGCAAGAAAGACTATCCACTGAAAAAAGGACAGTCTCTTCAATAAATGGTGCTGGGAAAATTGGACATCCACATGCAGAAGAATGAAACTAGACCACTCTCTTGCACCAGACACAAAGATAAACTCAAAATGGATGAAAGATCTAAATGTGAGACAAGATTCCATCAAAATCCTAGAGGAGAACACAGGCAACACCCTTTTTGCACTTGGCCACAGCAACTTCTTGCAAGATACATCTATGAAGGCGAGAGAGACAAAAGCAAAAATGAATGACTGGGACTTCATCAAGATAAGAAGCTTCTGCAAAGCAGAAGAAACAGTCAACAAAACTAAAAGACAACCCACAGAATGGGAGAAGATATTTGCAGATAACAGATCAGATAGAGGGCTGGTCCAAGATCTATAAAGAACTTATTAAACTCAACACCTATGAAACCAAGAATCCAATCATGAAATGGGCAAAAGACATGGACAGAAATGTCACCAAAGAAGACATACACACGGCCACCAGCACGTGAGAAAATGCTCCACATCCCTTGCCATCAGGGAAATACAAATCAAAACCACAATGAGATCCCACCTGACACCAGTGAGAATGGGGAAAATTAACAAGACAGGAAACCACAAATGTTGGAGAGGATGTGGAGAAAGGGGGACCCTCCTGCACTGTTGGTGGGAATGTGAACTGGTGCAGCCACTCTGGAAAACTGTGTGGAGGTTCCTCAAAGAGTTAAAAATAGACCTGCCCTACGACCCAGCAATTGCACTACTGGGTATTAACCCCAAAGATACAGATGCAGTGAAAAGCCAAGACACCTGCACCCCGATGTTTCTAGCAGCAATGGCCACAATAGCCAAACTGTGGAAGGAGCCTCGATGTCCTTCAACAGATGAATGGATAAAGAAGATGTGGTTTATGTATACAATGGAATATTACTCAGCCATTAGAAGGATGAATACCCACCATTTGCTTTGACATGGATGGAACTGGAGGGTATTATGCTGAGTGAAATAAGTCAACCAGAGAAGGACAATCACTATATGGTTTCACTCATTTGGGGAATATAAGAAATAGTGAAAGGGTTATAAGGGACAGGAGGGAAAATAAGTGGGAAAATTTAGAGAGAGAGACAAACCATGAGAGACTTCTAACTCTAGGAAATGAACAAAGGGTTGTGGAAGGGGAGGTGGGTGGGGGGTTGGGGTAACCGGATGATGGGCACTAAGGAGGGCACTTGATGGGATGAGCACTGGGTGTTATATGTTGGCAAATTGAACTTCAATAAAAACAAATGAAAAAATAAAAAAATAATTTTAAAAATGTTAGATAATAATAATGAAAAAAAAGGATGTTGCATGGACCAGCAGCATCCCATTACCCAGGAGCTTATTAGAAGATCAGAATCTCAGGCCCTGTCCCAAATTCACTGAATCAAGACCAGCACTTTAGTAAGCCCCTCCAGGTGGTGCATACTCTCATTAACTCTTAAGAATAACTTATCTGGGTGGGTCCCCGTACTTCTCAGCTGAAGACCTGAAGGTCAGGGGCAGTACACTTGTATAAGTATTGCCATTTAACAACACAGTGAAAGGATCAGAATCTAATCTCATGAGGCTAGGCCGAGGTTGTTTCCACTAAATTGCACTTCTCTGAACTATTCTAACACACACACACACACAGCCACGCACACTCACCCCTTCCTTTCTCCAAAGCCCCACCAATGAAACTTCATGATTTACAATCGATCCCATTTTACAGGAAGCCATCTGTGGCAAACAGACTCATATCTGTCCTTGCTCTCTTCTCTTTTAGGCGACATTAGGCCACGCGTCTCTCTTCTTCCCCAAGTCTACTTCTCCCATCCGTATTGGGAAGTCCATCCTCCTCTACCTGCTCAGGAATTTATACTCAGTAAGTCTTCCTCTTCCTACAGCCTCCATAGCTTACCCACAACAATATCTTTTCCATTTCAACTAACTTACTTCCTTCCTTCCTTCCTTCCTTCCTTCCTTCCTTCCTTCCTTCCTTCCTTCCTTCTTTCCTCCCTCCCTCCCTCCCTCCCTCCCTCCCTCCCTCCCTCCTCCTTCCTTCCTTCCTTCCTTCCTTCCTTCCTTCCTTCCTTCCTTCCTTCCTTCCCCATAGTTATTCAAAAGCACTCCATTATCAAAAGATGTAGTTTTCTTCTTCTAACAAATTATCATTTCATTTCCTTTTGCAGCCAAACCTCTTGAAATACTTTTTTTCCATGTTCATTATTTTCATGAGCAAATAAAGGAGAGGCATTTATGGCAAACCAGGTGTTCATATACCAAAGTCAAGCTTTCCAAACAATTCAATGATGTCATCATTTCAAAGACAGTATACTACTATCTGATGGATGCCAGTTGATAGCGCAAAATTTTCCAAAGTGCATGCCACAGAATATTTGTATTGGGTAAGGCCAATGTGTTACTCTCAAATAGGCCAACTGCCTGCATAACCAAACACTTCTACAAAATGCAGCTCACTATAGCGTCCACACAGACATTCAATATTGACCTTAGTGTGCTCTAGGATTTGGGCGGTACTGTGATAAAACCTTTAAAACTTTGTTTTCTCAGCACACCCCGCACTTATTTAATCACTGTTAGTTTTTTGTTTTGTTTAGTTTAGCTTTTTCTTGTTTTCTTTTTTTTTTTTTTAATATTTTATTTATTTATTCATGAGAGACAGGATAGAGAGAGGCAGAGACATAGACAGAGAGAGAAGCAGGTTCCATGCAGGGAACCTGACGTGGGACTCAATCCCAGTTCTCCAGGATCACACCCTGGACTGAAGGCGGCGCTAAACCGCTGAACCACCTGGGCTGCCCCTAGCTTTTTATTTCTGAGAGACAGTTCATGAGACAGTGTTCTGTGAAATATCAGGGTTTTTTAATTTTTATTTATTTATTTATTTTTTAAATTTATTTATTATTTATGATAGTCACAGAGAGAGAGAGAGAGAGGCAGAGACACAGGCAGAGGAAGAAGCAGGCTCCATGCACCGGGAGCCCTACGTGGGATTCGATCCTGGATCTCCAGGATCGTGCCCTGGGCCAAAGGCAGGCGCTAAACCCGCTGCGCCACCCAGGGTTCCCATATCAGGGTTTTCTTAAAACTGTATCACAAGTCTATAGAATATCTTCCACACCATATCCATGTATAATATGTTTGGCTTATTTGGTGCTATCATATTTCTTATTATTACTTTTTTTAAAGATTTTATTTATTTATTCATGACAGATACAGAGAGAAGCAGAGAGAGAAGCACAGGGAGGAGAAGCAAGCTCCATGCAAGGAGCCCAGTGTGCGACTGGATCCCAGGATCACACCGTAACCCAAAGGCAGTTGCTCAACCACTGAGCCTCCTGGGCATCCTTCATATTTCTTACTAAATTTTGATGTTGTCATGAATATACAGAAGATTTTTAAATAGCAAATTTAAGGGCTCATTTTAGTATACATGAAATATTAGTAATCCAGATATTTTGTGTAAATTTTCTACAAGTAATATAAAAATAGAATGCCTGTTAATATGAGGTCATCTGTTTTATTTAGAGTTTTGTGTAATTTATTTAAACTCTTGTAAATGACTAATTTCCACTTATGAATTTTCTCACGACTGCATTTTTTTTAAAAAACTGAAAGTTAAAGGACGCTTTATAACTTTATGTGATAGTATCATTTTGTTTTGTTTTTATACTCATATATATGCACTATTTAAATGAATGGAAAAATACACCAGAGTAAATGTCAATATGATTAGTCCATTTACAAGTCCTTTTAGGTTTTAAATATGACAAAACTAATCACAAGGCAAAGTTCTATCTTGTCCATGACATTAGTTATTCAAAAGCACTCCATTATCAAAAATTCCTTTTTAAAAAAAATTAGTCTTCTTTCTTTCTTTTTTTTTCTTTGAGAGAAAGCACATGAGCAGGAGGGGGAAATGGAGGGAGAGAATCTTAAGCAGACTCCACATCAGCATGAAGTCCAATGTGGGGCTCAGTCCCAAGACCCTGAGATCAAGGCCTGAGTTTAAATCAAGAGTCCAACCCTTAACCGACTGAGCCACTGAGGAGCCCTATTTCAGTTCTTTGAACACAGAGCTATTGTGACGCAGATATTTGTCCTAGGTGCTAACGAAACAAGGATAAATAAGACATTATTTTCTTCCTACAGAGGTTTATGATACACTGAAGAAAACAAAGTATAAGCATTTCATCAGAGTGATAAGTATGTGATAGGCGCTGAGACAGGTCTCACACATATTTCCATTGTGTCCCTTTAATTCCTGTTTACAGCACTAGAATTCAGTGTAAGAAACGACACAGTCTCCTCCTTCTCTGTTTTTATTTATTTTTTTTATTTTTTATTTTATATATATATAAGGCTCTCTTGCTCTTCAGGCTGAGCCTATGAGAAAGCCAATGTTATATTTTGTTTCTCTATAATGATGTTACTATCATTAACAGAGAGATGAGGAGAGAACATTTATTAACTTCCTTTGAACTAAAGCAAAAATAGTAGTTTTTACAAAGGCATTGCTTGTTTTGATCTAGGCCCCTGCACTTTGATCTGTCCTTACTTTGAAGATGATTCTAAAAGAAAATTTCAGATATACTCAGGTAACAATATTTGCATAAAAGACCCAGAACTCCCAACTGAAAGAGATATCATTCCAGTACCAAAAAAACATATTTTAAACTGATTCATGTTTTCACAGACAGTATAGACAATCCACGCTGTAGTCTTCTCAACCAAGAAGTGCAGAAATCCCTTTCTGATACATAATTGAATGTTGTTTGGCAATTTATTAAGCTTCCAGGGAGGTTTTTAAAAATGAGTCAAGAAGCAATACTTATAGGGGCACCTGGGTGGCTTAGTGGTTGAGCGTCTGCCTTTGGCTCAGGTCATGATCCCAGGGTCCTGGGATCAAGTCCTGCATCAGGCTCCCCACAGGGAGCCTGCTTCTCCCTCTGCCTGTGTCTCTGCCTCTCTCTCTCTCTCTCTGTGACTATCATAAATAATAATAATAATAAATATATATATATCTTATTTATTTATTTATGAGAGACAGAGAGAGAGGCAGAGACACAGGCAGAGGGAGAAGCAGGCCCCATGCACTGGGAGCCCGATGTGGGATTCGATCCCGGGTTTCCAGGATCACGCCCTGGGCCAAAGGCAGGTGCCAAACCGCTGCGCCACCCAGGGATCCCTATATATATATTTTTTAAAAGCAATACTTAAAAGAGGTTTGGACACTTGGTAATTTTTTACATTGATAATTTTTATATATTAAGTATATAGATTTGTAATTGTTCTTTCAGATTCTTCTCTATCTAAAAGTACACAAAATGAGCTTGCTTGAATATTTTGTATTGCTTTCAGAAAAGGTGGGATATTGTTCATGCCAAGTACTTTCATTATAAAAAATACTTTAAAAAATGTCTCAAACCTGCCCTTACCCATCAAGCAAACTTTTATCTAAGTCTTAGCCCACAGCTACTTGTCACAGAAGCTTTCCAGATACCATTCCCTAAAGAGAAAGCCCATGTAGAGAAAATAAAGACAACTTATCTTTACATACTTTACATATTTTGTAGATATTTTATAAAGTTTGAAGTGTGCAATAAATTTTAGCTTGTGTGGCTGCTCCTCCCACTAAACTGAGCCTCAGTACCTTGAATAATACCATGGTGATGGCTGTGCTGTACTGTACTACGATACAATTAATGCATAGTAATTGTATTAGTGTATAAATACATGATCATCAAGATATTGAAATAATGAATTTAACAAATTTTATAAAAAGAAAATCTATTCATGCCTTGTTCAATGTTTTTATGTAGAATGTGGTGACTGGAGTCCAGAAAGGGAATTTGAAAGTTAACTAGAATAAAAGAGGCCATATATATTTTTTTTTCTTTTAAAGAAAAAAGATGAAAAAAAAAAAAAAAAAAAGAAAGAAGATGGTTCGTTTGTGCTTACTGTGATATCATTAACTTGCAAAATAAGCCAACAGGCATAAAGAACCACAGAAGAAGTTCTAGAATTTTTCTCATCAGCTTTGCCATGTTCATTAGTCTTTGAATTAGGACTTTGTGCCTGTCTTTTTTTAAACAAAGATTTAGTTGCAATTGATAGGAGTGAGGAGGAAATAAGATACTGTGAGAATTGATGAGGGAGATTGCACTGCTGAGAACCTTGGTTTATAGTGGTGATAAACATAAGTCAAAGAGTCCAACAATCTTGAAATTGATTTTTATGCAATGAACAGATGGTGAACCACATAAAAATACTTAAAAGTAAATACTGTAATATGGAGAAATACTTAAGCTATTATGTTAATTGCAAAAGGAGGATATACATTTTACAATCATTACTCATACATGGAGCGAATATTTATCAACCCTACTATGTGTGCAGTGTTTTATTAGTTGCTAGGGACAGAGTGAGGGGTAACACAGAAGGAATCTGTGCTTTTTAGTGTCTACAACCTTGTCAGGGTGGGGCAGGGGTGGAAGGCTGAATGAACACAATTGAACAGATACTCAACGCAAAACCTTTTAAGTCTTGGAAGGGGGAATTAGATGGTGCCTCAATAATCACTGTGTAGAGATGAGTCTGAATCAAAAACCCAAAGAAGGCTCCTCGGAGGAAAAACTCATATATGCACTTGAATTAAAATTTAAAAATAGGTGGGATGTCAAGTAATCTAATAGTAATTTGAGTTGAGGAATAAGACCTACGAGTAGAGAGGATTCTGTTTTCTTTTTTCTAATTTTTTGTATGTTTCAAATTGTACCTAGTGAACACAGCTTTTATAATAGGAAACATAAATTAAAGATTGAAATAATAAAATAACAATAAGGGGATATAAGGTAATTTAGGTACAAAGACAATACTTAAGGGTATTTATGATGGACTAAAGGATAGTCATTTACACAGGAAGACTTTCCAGTGGAGCTAAGTTAGGTTTTGGGGACAGTGTGCGTGCATGCATGTTGTATTTTATCCAACAGGACAGAATGCAACAAAGAAAACACAACATTAAAATAGCTCCTAGATGCCCAAACCAAGAAGTCTACTGCTTCCCCTTCGCAACTTGTCTCCCTATATCTCTCTGTCTGTTTCTCAACACTTTTCGCATCTGCTATTCACATTGTTCCTTTTCATGTTCCTCTGAAGGATATTTTTATGTGCCAGTTTTGTGTATATATTTGTGATGCAACTTCCTTAATAATAGTTCTTTTTCTCACTTCTATTTGTGATATTTAGTACAGGAAATGTGCTTAACTTTTTAGAATACTGAAACTTTCCTCAAACGCTGGATGTATTTAAATATTTTAAAGATAATTTCTAATTCAAATTGAAAAACATAAACAATAACTTGCCAAATGAGAATTGTATAATTACAAAATGTTGTACATCCATATTTTCCACTGCAATATTTACCTACTACTCAGTAGACATTGAGTAACTTGGTTTTAAAGACTGATGGAATAGATACATACATATATACATAAATGCTTACATGTCATTTTTATGTACATTAAAATTTTTGCCAGATTAAAACTTACTCCTTAACTTCAAAATAATAATGAGTCTGATGTTACAAGTTTACTCAGCGAAATCAGTCATAGTGATGTTGAGTATACTTCAGCTCATTGTATATAATTATGTAAAAGATGCTTAATCTAGTTGTGTACCCCTTGGCATTACTAAAGCAATGAAAGATATTTAGACGGAAACTTCTCCACAATACAATTTTATGTGCCTTAAAATCATGAAACCATGCTAAAAAGTGAATGAGTTATTTTATCTCTTCAGAAATATTGCTTTATCTTCCTTTAAGGCAGGAAAATCATCTCTGAGAATGTGAATGAGTAAACTCCCTTATGGTGCATACTTAAGCTGTGGTCATGCCCTTTATATACAATGGAGATTTCATCTTTTTATTTGACCCTTCAGGGACGTGGAAGATGCTTTCTACATAATACTCCAAAAATAAGTGATGGGAAGAACTGAGAAAGAAGAAGTCACACTTACTCAACACTCGTTATTGGGTTGTTACCTCATCATCGTAGGGAAGTCAAACTCATCTGGTAAAATAAGAGCCATCATCATAGTAAAAATTAATTGGATTTTTAAATTACCAAAAACTATTAACAAGATTAATATCTGTATTTTGGAAGATCTTGTATCTAATCCTAATTCTTCTTTAAGGGTGTTTATATACCACACTAATATGAATGAATATCTGGAAACCATGTGATATATATATATATGTGTATGTGTAATTAGATAACACATATCATACAATTTATTTCCAATTTTTGGATATCATCTTGAGCAAATACAATAATCAAATTCAACAATATTTCAGAGAGTTAGCTCTAAATTCAAATAGTAAACCAGTACCTAATACAGGTATTTTGTAAGGATCATATAAATTTAAACCATATGAAATGCTGTTTTCACAGGTCAAAATTAGTTGAAAATTATTATTTTTAAATGGCATAACACATTTTTTTAATTAAAAGACTTTTTAGTACAGTTTTTTTTTTTAAGAATTATTGATTTATTTATTCATGAAAGACACACACACACACAGAGGCAGAGACACAGGCACAGGCAGAGGGAGAAGCAGGCTTCATGCAGGATGCCCGATGTGGGACTCGATCCCGGAACTCCAGGATCACGCCCTGGGCCGAAGGCAGGCGTTAAACTGCTGAGCCACCCAGGGATCCCCCTTGGTACAGTTTTTTATAAAAAAAAAAAAAATGAGTGACTAATATAGAGAGTTCCCATATATACCCTTTGCACAAACCACAGCTTCCCCTATTACTAACACCCTGCATTAGTGTGATACATTTGTTATGATTAGTGAACTGATATTGATACCTTATTATTAACTACAGTTCGTGGTTTGCTTTAAGGTTTACTCTTGATGTTGTAGGGTTCTATGTGTTTGATAAATGCATGTCATATATTCACTATTAGGATGTCATACAGAATAGTTTCACTACCCTAAAAATCCCCCTGTGCTTCACCTATTCATCTTACACTATCTCTACTCAAAACCCTACCAACCACTGATCTTTTAACTCCAAGTTTCATCTTATCAGAATGTCATGTAATTGTAATCATAATGTATGTAGTCTTTTCAGATTGGTTTTTTTTTTAAGTTAGCAATATGCTTTTAACATTCTTACACATCTTTTTGTGGCTTGATAACTCATCTTTTCTTTTATTGCTGAACGATACCCCATCGTAAGGATATACACAATTTGCTTTTCCATTCAACCTATTGAAGGACATCTTGGTTTCTTCCAGTTTTTGGCAATTACACATAAAATTGCTATAAGCATTAATTCCCATGTTTATGTGTGAATAGAAGTTTCCAAAGCCATTGGATAAATACCTAGGAATGAGATCTTTGCATAATATTTTAACACTATGCTTACTTTTGTAAGAAAATACCACAGTTCCAAAATGGCTGTAACATTTTTGCATTCTCACCAGCAGTGAACGAGAGTTTCTGTTGCTCCACATCCTCATCAGCCTTTGATATTGCAAGTTTTTCAGATTTTTGACATTCTAATAGATATGTAGTGATATGTCATCATTGTTTTAATCTGCTATTCCTTAATGACATATGGTATTGAGTATCACTCTACACAGTTATTTGCTATCAACACACCTTCTTTGGTGAGGTATCTATTCAGACCTTTTGCCGATTTTTAAATCACGTTGTTTTCTTACTGCTAACTTTTAAGAGTTTTTTATAGATTTTGCCTTTACCTGTCCTATCGGTTTCCAGATACAGACTAATTTAAAGGCCATAATCCCTTGACCATAACTAAGAAAGGATAGAGTCAAAGTCCTTTTAGGGAGAATCTTGGAGTAGAGCATTTTTGTCTGTTCCCTCCTCATTGAGCCCAGAAGGATAGCTAAGTAATCAAAACATCCTTTTTGTTCTCAGTGGTCCTGGGGGACTCACAAATAGGTAGTCTCATTGGCTTTACCAGCTGGGTGATTAGAAATTCAGCCCCGTGTGCAGCAGCCATAAAAGCTAGGATGCTAGAGGTGTAAATAGGCTCCTTCCAGGAAGAGCTAGAGACTTTTTCATCCCTGGGGCTAGCCAGGGAGGAAAAGTTATGGGAAGTGCCCACAAGTAAGTGCATTCTGTCTCCCAGAGCCTCATCATTTCTGGGAGCGCATTTCCCTCCCAGATGTAGGGAAATTGGAAGCTGAACCTCTGGCAGCAGCTGGAAAAGTATGCAGTCAAACCCTTCCATGGAGAAACTGGGAGCCTATTCCAGGCCTATCCCCTTGGCGTGCTGAGCCTTGGAGGATAACTGTGGAAATGCTTGCTCATCCCTTTAAAACTGGCTTTTTGGAAAAAAAAAAAAAAAAAATGGCTCTTTGTTTTATGTCATCCCAGGGGACTTTTAGGGTTGGTGATTTGGGAGTCAGACCCTCAGGTGGCAGCTATAAAAGCTGGTGTGTCGGATACTTAATGCAAACCCTTTACTTCTCAAGGGAGACCTGGGAGCTCCTACCTGACTTGTAAGGTGCTGTGTCAAAGTTGGGATTTATGGTGCCAACATGTTTCAGCTTTTCCTACTCATTTTGATGCGGATATTTTCTCAGCCACCTGAGAAAGAAGTACCTTCGAAGTACCTTTACCAGTTTCTGGATTCTCTCAGAGGCAATTAATTGATCTATGTGAAGCTGTTTACTTGGTACCTCTATAGAAGGAGGGAGAGTCAGGAGCCTCCTACTCTGCCATCTTGCTCACATCCTATAAGCTTTCTTCAATTACACAATTTTATAGGGCCAGAGTTCCAGAGGCCTAGTGATCATACTTTTCACCAAAGAAATCATAGAGAGTCCCCTAGAAAAAGTTCATAAGGAGAGCTCTTTTCTTGACTTTAAAGATAGTGCTAATTGCCAGTAAATTTTCTTTATTATTGAATAAAATAATCATCTCTTCCTTAAGCAGTCATTGCCATTTTCTTTGTCTACTTCACATTGCAAAGTTCCCAGAACTTCCTTTACTCATACTACAATCTTGTGAACAAACTTCTTTGCCAGTGCTTTTTAAATCTGTGCATTCATGTGTTTTTATCAGTTTTGAAAATTCCTAGTCATCATTCCTAAAAGTATTACCTCTCTTCTACTCTCTCTAGTCTTTCTTTCTGGAACTCTGCTTAGACCTTCTCCTTGTGGTCTTTTGAAAATTTCTTTCTCACATTTTTCATAAGCTAGTCTATTTGTATATTTCTTTAATATAGATATATATCTTAAAAGAGATATATAATATAGATGATACATATTATATATATATATATGTATTAACTATTCTCTATTCAGGTATATAGAATCCCTATAAATCTGTGCATCAAGTTTTTATTTCTAGCAATCACATTTTTATTTCTGAAACTTTTATTTGCTTCTTTTTAAATATGCCTAGTCATCCTTTATAGTCACTTGTCACTTATTTGTATGTTTTACTTCATCCATTTAAAAAAAAAGTTTTATTCATAACTATTCTATAACCTGTATCTGAAAGTTCCAGTACCTACAGCCTGAGATATGGGGGTGGTGGTAGTAAATAACCATGCTAATTGTTTCCGCTGACTTGTATTTGTGGTGACTTCCCTTCTTGTATGCTTGGTCATCTCTCTAAGTTCATTTATTAATCCCAATTGTAAGAATCTTATGACCCTAATTGGCAACGCTTTCCTCTAGACAGGAATTTTACCTTCTAGAAGACAAAAGTTGCCTCTAATTTGGAACTCTTCAATCCATTTAAGGGTCCAGATCAATAATGGATGCTTCAATCTTAGCTAGAAAACCTTGTCCTAGCTTGAGGACCAGTATTCGAATGCAGAACTATTTTTGGCATCTGTTCCCAAGACAACTCCACTTCTTCACACATCTTATTACTCAGTTTAAACTCAGACACAAGACTTCAGATGATAATGATATGGAGGAAAAGAAGGAAGAAAAATATGAATTTGCAGGACCCATGGAGACCTACCTTTTAATTGCTTGTCATCATCAAAAGACTTTTATTTTAAAAGTAGTTTTCTGATATAGGAAGCTCTGTTAAAATATCTAGTCTATCAGAAGGAGACATCCCCCAAAGATTTTTTCAGAAGCCACATTGCAAATCTCATAATAAATGATTTGATCAACTATTCCCAATAATTTGATATAAAGTGCCTTGTATTCTTGTATATCCCATTGATTGACAATAGAAATGTTGATTGTAAATGTAATACCTTACATTTTAATTTACATTAAATTGAATTTTGACCATTTCATTCAAGTCAACAGGTTTTTTGAATTCTAATTCTTTCATTGACTGAATTGGTGATTCCTCTCAGCATTTGATGATCTGCAAATTTGATTAAGTTAATAAAGGGGAAAATTGACCAAGACTCCCGACACCCTTCCAAAGCTCAATGTGAGGAATGCTATACAATTAGGAACCATGCTCTGAAAAACTAGAGGAAAGGCTAGGAAAGGTTCTTGGTTGTGACCAAGTGTTCCCAGGCAGGGGAGGGCAAATTGCCGTGACAGGGTGGGATGGAGGATTTAATTATATTTTTCTGTTTTTGCCACATAGCCTTTGGTGGATTATTTTCTAGATTTATATCATTGTAAAACATTAAAAAAATCAGAAAACTGAATCCCTTAATATATTAAAAATGATACAATATAGTTAAGTTAAGTGTTTTTCAAGAATGCAGTAAAGATTCAACAGCACCAATGTGCTTCACCATGTAAAAACATCATACTAGGCACAGGGATTAAAATAGTAAATAAACAGAATTGTGCCCTCATGGAGTTCACATTTTGATGAATAAACTGATAATGACAGCGACACTTAAATCGGGCTTAAAATGAACCTGTCATGGTTTTAAATGCCTTTATGTGTCTTTGCTCATATAATTTCCTCAGCTCCAATAAGAGTTCTGTGCTTATGTTGTTCCCCCTTAATCAATGAAGGTCTGAAGACAGATTAAGACACTTGTCTGAAGTCACACAGTCTGTGAGTGGTAAAGTCCAGATTCCAACTGTGCAGTCTCCTCTGGAACTGTGCTTGGAACTGGGAAATAAATTGATGAGTTATCAGGGTACCTGAGTGGCTCAGTAGGTTAAGTGTCTGCCTTTGACTCAGGTCATGCATGATCTCAGGGTCCTGGGATTGAGCCCCATGTCTGGCTCCCTGCTCAACAGGGAGTCTGCTTCTCCCTCTCCTTCTCTTTCCCTCTATGTGTTCTCTCTTCTCTCTCTCTCAAATAAATAAATAAGTAAAATCTTTTAAAAAATTGATGAATCAAAAAAACAATTGATGAGTTATCACTTATTCCCACCAGAATACAAAAATGAAAGAATGACAGGCTGCCGAAAAAGTGGGAAATGATGTAGGAACAATGTTAGGGCTCAAAGTCAATGGCCAAGAAAGCATTTTTGAGATGTCTCTGGTGAAAAAGGTGGTCTTATTAAAGCAGGGAGACTGGAACCCAGGGCAAAAAGAGCAGCACTGGGGTCATGAGGAGTGGCCCATTATATACTTTAAGGTTGAGAGGGGGTTAGGGATAGCTTAAGCTCCCAGGTGTTTTGGAAACAAGGTTTCCAGGACCTTGAGGGGGCTAGCTATTGTTGGGAAAGGTCATTTATTACTGTCTAATAAAACCTTAGGCATTAGACCCTTCAGATGTATATTGGTGGATCATATGCTTGGGGAATGATTGCTAATATGTATTTTGGGGGTGTGGGGGTAGAGATAAAAGAAGTCTCCAAAGGAAATTTTATGTGTTAAAGTAGACTTACAGGATCCTGGGGGTTGGGCTAACATTGCCTTTTGCACTTAGCAAGGTAGTAACATCAGGCAGCTGAGTCCCTGGAGGAATGTCACTCTGCCTGTTTCGAGAACTTATCAATGGACTGTAAGTAGTAAGGAAATTTTAAAATTTCTCTTCTGCCTTTGTTTCCCACATTATTTATCCCTGTGTGCTTTAGGCTGGTGAAGGCAGCCAGGGATAACTCCAATGTCTATCCATAAAGTAATGATGAGAACAATGACCTGAAAGTTGCTAAACAGCAACAAATTAAAGGTACATTCAGTAATAATATTCAGACCTCAAAACCATAGTGTTGAGTTAGGAGGGTTGGAATAATGCATCATTTAGTTAACTTAAAATACAGATAAAAATATAGATACTTAAAGGAAGCTTTTAAGGGTTTACTTCAAACATATAAGCAAGCATGAGTTGGGTGAGAATGGAGATCAGGGAAAGAAGGAAAAGTAAAATGAAGCAAGAGTATGATTTCCTCAGACTGAGGAGAACAATAAGCTGTGAACTAAAAAATGTGATTAGCTCCATTCTGCATGTGAAAGCCAAATGAACCAATCAATCAACCAATCAAGAAAATAATATCCCTTGGCTGGAGTTAATTAGAAAATAAGCACATGAAATTTTTTCCCCCAATTTTACTATGAATCCAACATTTTCTTTTTCGCCACACTTCTTTTTGCAGTCTAGTCTAGTCCTTTTCCATATTTCTAATCCATCCTAAAGGCTGACAGGGTTAACTCCATAACTCAAAATAATTCAGAGAGAAAGTGTCATCGAATTATAAAAAGAAAGCATCCCGCATCACTCAGATTTTTTTATGGCAATGTAAATTCTTTTCATTCAAAAAGCATCTTTTAATATTTTAATTAGGATACTGTATTATATGAAAGGAACATCTGATTTTAGAAATGCAAATGAGGGTGTGCTAGGAAACAAAGGTACAGAATTAAAAAGGTAATATGCAGTTCAGCAACCAGCAAAAAAGAGAAAGAATGTGGGGAAGGATCAAGGAAATAACCTGATTTTTGAAGTGAAAATTGCACTAGCATTTTTCAAATTTAGCAATTTGACAAGGTTAATGACAGTTTTAATATACTTTTTGCTTTAAAATGCAATAATTATCAGTGGCTAATAAACTTGAAATCAATCAAGCTGTATTTATTGACAGTAACAGGAAGCAGTTACCCACCCTGCCAGGGTTCCTGACAGCACCGCCAGCTGGCTGAGTCATGAGCAGCTGCCATTCGCTTATCATCAGGCCTTCCTCTTACCCTTTCCCATTCTGTCCACTGCTACAAAACAAAGAAGGCATTAATTGTAGACCATGCTATTAAATATGGCTGAATTTTACAGTTTTCTTATTTTATTTTATTTATTTTTGTTTTAAAGATTTTGTTCTCTTATTCAGGAGAGACCGAGAGAGGCAGAGACATAGGCAGAGGGAGAAGCAGGCTCCCCTTAGGGAGCCTAATAGGAGACCCCAGGGCCCAGGGGATTGCTACCCAACTGAAGGCAGATGCTAGCTCAATCACAGAGCCACCCAGGTGTCCCACAGCTTTCTCATTTTAAAAACAAGGCAATTGAGTCTCTGAAAAGTAAAACTCTTTGAACAAGTGACAAAACACAACTGGGACTAAAGTCTAGATCTGCACGCAGAGTCCATGCTCTCAACAACTAGACCACACTGCCCTGGGACTGTAGACTTAGCACTTCCGTTCTCCTACAGGAGAAATTTGGCCACATCTTTTCTTTTTTTTCCTTTTCTTTTTCTTTTTCTTTTTCTTTTTCTTTTTCTTTTTCTTTTTCTTTTTCTTTTTCTTTTTTTTCTTTTTCTTTTTCTTTTTCTTTTTCTTTTGTTTCTTAATTAATTAATTAATTAATTAAACTTGTGTTGTTTCTTTGTTGCTAACAGAAAAGGAAACCTGACTAGAAGAAAAACTTCAAAAGAGCCATGGTGTTCTTTCTCAATCAGGAGAATAACTGTGAGACCACACTATTCAAGAGAGATGCCTCAGTAAAAATTAACAACAGAAGTGAAAAAAGAAAGAGAAAAGCATACAGAAGCCATAAGAAGCAAACAAAGGAGGTGAGTGGAGGGCTACATAGCCCAAGGCAGAAAATTTTCCCTGGAATGGATTCATATTAGCAATAATGCTGAGCTCCGCTGTACTACATGTCTGCAGATCAGTGGCTGTGTTGTTCACTCATCAACAGGTGAGTATACCCAACCCCACATCTATTATCCAGCCCCTACTGGCTGAGAAGGGCCAGAAAGAATAGAATGGAAGCATGCTTTGCAAGTTGGAAAGGGATGCACTCAGGTAAGGGCTTAAGAAACTATACAAGTTTAACAAAGGAAAAATCTATCACCTTACATTTCAGGTTCAAATTCTGAATTGCTTTATCTCAGGACCATTGTTGAACTCCATGGTTAACTTCTATATTGAATCTTGAATTAGTCATTAAGAAAAAAAGCAATTGACTTACAGAAGACCTATATGTAAATATGGTATTGTTCTGTGTGCAATGTATGGTTTACAATGAGACTGAAGAGTATAGTAGGTTATATCTGTTCTTTAGGATAATATAGACTGTGGTGAAATACTCAGCATCCTGGAACTCATGTATTTACTTGTGAAATTAGAATACTCTATGCATCTCAGAGAATTTTTGTAAAGGTCAATTTAGATGAATACGAGAAACACTTTGCAGGACACTTGGTGTGTGCAGTGGTCAGTGAGCATTGCTATTAACAGGAGTAGCAGTGCTAATAATATTGTATGAAGTATATAGAGTAAGGGAAAAACATATACTGTATTATATGATTCAAGGGCCTTTCCCATTAGTAAGAGATAAGATATGCACAGACAAAAATAGGCTCAATTGACATGGCATTGATTATTGAAGCCTTCAGAATGAATGAATTCTTCACATGAAGAAATGCCAGATAGAAAACCGAGCACTACATCCTAGGAATTGCTCAGTGTGAAGAGAGGAGAACAAAAATCAGTTATAAATGGAAGAAGTCAACCTAGATAGGTCAGTTACAGAGGCCTAGAAAGAAGAAGATTTAGACAGAAGGTGTGAAGAGAGTCAGAAAAACACAGCCAAATAAAGAGGATTGAAAAGGTCCTGTAGTTTTAAACCTAGCAAGGAATTTTATTTGTAAGAAACATGTCATAAGGTATATTTTTGTATATTTTTAATTTAAAAGGATTGTCTCTGTGGGGTTTCTGAGGGGCTCTATCAGTTAATCATCTGCCTTTGGCTCAGGTCATGATCCCAGAGTCCCAGGATCCAGTCCTGCATCAGTCTCCCTGTTCAGTGAGAAGTCTGCTTCTCTCTCCACCTTCCCCCATCTTCTGCTCTCTCTCTCTCTCTCTCTCTCACTACTCTCTCTTTTAATCTCTCTCAAATAAATAAAACCTTTAGTTGAAAAAAAAGGACTGTCTTTGTTATGAAAACTAAGCTGCGTAGAACATGGTGAACTTTGAAAGAGAATAGTTCACCAATTTATATAAAATTAATTTTCTTTAGAACTTAATTCATTACAATAGAACTTATGATAATGATAAAAAAAACCTCAGCATTTCATTATAGGTGAATGGATAGATGAATTAGAGTGTCTCTCTCATTGGACGGTTATGCGGCCATTTCCAATAATGGTGTAACATAACAATGTAAGATTCAAATGCACACATATATAATCAGGTACATATATGTATGCATATGTATAATAAAATAGAACACATTGCAGAGTTATCAATGAGATAAGAAATGTTTCTTTCTATGAATTTGTAAAATTTTCCAAGGCTTCTAAATTCATGGGTTCTGGTAATAGTAAGAAAAAGAGTATTTTTAATTAAACTCAGCAGCACCACTCACAGTAAACTTGAGTCAATGGAAAGGCTATATGGAAATTACATTTCTCAAACGTCTGCTGCAGGTCTGTGATTGAAATTGGACAAAATTAGACCGAAACAGTTTTTTAAGGACAGTATGATCCATACCTTCCAAATTCCCTGCAAAAGACAACTCAATGGCTTTCACAATCAGTAAAGCAAAGATGTTAGGTGATTCCCTGAAAAGCTTATCCCGCACGTGATGAGGGGGTGGGAGGGTGTGACTGTGACACAGATAAAAGTTGCCTCCTGTTCCCCAGTATTCATGTCCACACCCTGCTTACTCACATAAAACCATCAGCAAAACCTTTTACATGATTTAGGTGCAGAGATATTCAGATCTATAATATTAAAACCACTAAGATTTTATATTTTCTGAAGTAACAATTTATAACTCACACATATTACTTTTTACTTCAAGTACTTAGCTGTATATATATCCACCACATTGAAAAAAAATTACTCTGTGCCCCAATTTTATCACAATAAGAACTGAATAACTTATAAGCTCAGTGTTCTCTGATGAGTTATGAACAAGTTCGCCTTTCTGAGAAGAAAATTAAATTCCTATTGCATCTGGAAACTCTTGCTAAAATATTTTATTACTGCTGTTAAGAGGTTTAAAATAATGGAGGCAGCGTTAGAGTAAATATACTATCTTCATTTTCTGTCTCTTTAATTGTTGAATTGTCTATTTTAGCACCAGAGTTTCATGGTTTATTTAATGTCAATTCACAAAACAGAAGCTAAGGAAGAGCATGTACTATTGGGGTCCTTTAACCCCCCAAAATATAAGTGACCATCTCAAATGAACCACACTTATGTTTATTTTCATAGCAGATAAGGCTGCAAGATTTAATGCATATTCAAATCTATTATAGGAGAAACAGTACAAGTTGGTTTAGATTGGGTCATAAAGAGAAGTAGAAATCAGTAAATGTGGAGACTACTTAAAGAATTATCGAACATACAAATTTCACCTCTCTGTTTTTATCTGCAAATCAAGATTTTACTGAATTTTAAGACAAACTGAAATGTCTCATTTAATTTTACCAAAAATACACCATTTTCAATATCAATAGCCATCCAAATTAATTCATGCAAAAAATATGTAACATCTACTACATGGAAGTCACTCACACCAGTCTGTCAATGGCACGAACTTCTGATCCAATATTCCAGCCCCCTTAGCCAAACAGAGGACATTAATGCCTGCACCTCATGGTAGGGGGGAAATATTTTCTAATAAATCAAAGCAAAAAAATATCAATAGGTATTTGTGAGCATTTGTGATGTGACTGTAGATAATTCTTCAATTGCCTTACCTTTGGAAGAACAATATGACATTTGTTTTTGCTAGAAAATACACCGTGAATTCACAGGGTCTGAGTCAAGTTGATGATTAGATTTAGTAGCATTTCCTGTTCACCTTTTTTGTACAAATTACACCATTCTCAGCAGCAGGAGACACTCAGGTTTTGGCCTGATGGGCAAAAGTAGGGGAACATACACACAAAACTGATCTCATTTTTAAAAGGATTAACCATGAGTGACAGTATTTGAGAGGCAATATTTACAAGCAAATTCACAGAACCAGGAGACTGTATGTGTTTATGACTCTAGAATAAAATTCTAATGGAGGAGTCCCTGGGTGGCGCAGTTGGTTAAGTGTCTAACTCTTGGTTTCTGCTCAGGTCATGATCTCAGGGTCCTGAGATCGAGCTCCACATTAGGCTCTGTGCTGAGCACAGAGTCTACTTGTCCCTCTCCCTCTGCTCCTGCACCCATGCTCCCTCATTCTCTCTCATTCTCTCAAATAAAAAATCTTTTAAAAAATCCTAATGCAGTTAATGGCACTTGAAGTGAACCCCAGAGACAAAAGTTTGGAGTAGCAGAAGGACTATCTCATAAGAAGATTGACCAGCAGTGGGTTACCACAGATGAATTAAGAAGGCAAGAGAAGTAAATGTGAGATTTACATTTGAAGAATTTTTCAAAGAATTTGGGAATTAGGAGGCTCTGCAGTAAAGGAAATGGACTAAATATGGAAATGTGGGGATAAAATATTGATGTGTGGTAGACATAAAATTTGCATTGATGAAATATAAAGAAAATGGGAGAAAGATAATAGCTCCAGGTGTAATACACTTGACTTATTTACAGAAATGAGAAAGTCAAAGGAATAGCACATTGTGGGAAATAGTTGAGGAAAGGAAACGAATGGATTTGTTTTTTACCCTGCCCACTTTCAGTTCCTTGTAGGACATCCAAGGCAGATCGTCAAGGAGACTGAAATGCAGGTCTGGAAATACAATTTCAGGATTCAATGATGCTTACAGCATGGGAATAGATGCTAAGAAATAGCATCTTAGGAATAGATTCCTAAGAACGAAAGACCCACAGAAAGGATAAGTTGAAAGATAAAAATAAGTTATTTGAGGAGTAAACCTATGGGACTATGTTTATTAAAAGATATTAAACTATGATAATGTAAATCAATGTGATTCCCATTTTCACTGGCCAGTACTTGCCAATGAAATTGTAGTTTTATTGATATGCAACTCAGTGTGAGACAATTCAATGAGGTTTACAATTTTATTGAGAATTTCACAGCCTGCGGAATGTCCCTTAGGTGATGAAAAGTATTGAAATACAATTCTATGGTACTGGTGGGGGTAACTTTTATTTTCTTCTAACTTGATAGCAATAAATAAATTCCAGCACTTGTGTAGCATATTATGAAACATAAAAACTTAGAAGTGCCACGCAAATTTTTGTCCACTGGGCATATTCTTATCCAATGGCAAGAATTTTACATTGATCTGATAAGCCATCATTCATCCTTGTTTCCTTAAGATAGAACCAATTTTGTTTTATTTTAGCCTAAGCAAAGGGAATTTTGCTGGGTAACCATATTCCTTTCATGAACAAAAGAATTGTCAGAGTTCACTCTTCTGTTACAACATTGAAGGTAAAACCCTAATATATGAAAAATAACATTGCTTAATAATAGCAACAACACAAGCTGCAATGCCTCCCAAAACACTGGTTTGGAAGAAACAAGCCTGTAGTGCCAGGAAAATTTCCCCTCTGAATTTTCTTCTCAGCTACTTTGCCTCTGTACGTACTAGAACCCTTCTCTCATGTTCCACGGGGACTACCATTTTCCTGTTCCCTCTGTCTCACGAAGTAATCACATTTCAAAATGGAATTTCCTGCTAATGCCTGTGCTTGGTGAACCACAATGTCTTCACCTGGTTCTAGTGTTTAAGGTGCTTAAGATTTCTGCTTTGTTCTCAGACTACTGGATTTCGGGAGTGCTCGCAAAGTGCGAAGAAATCTTCATTCAAGGTGTGGCATGTTCTTGTCATCAAGGCAACAAAATCCTGCAGCCCACATTTTAAAACAACTTTTTAGAGTCTTTCCTAAAATTACACAGTTGGCGTCACAGTCCTTCCTTTCTAATACTCAAGGATAAGATCATGGGAGCTAGGCAAGATGTTGATTGGAGGACACCCTTTCAGATAACATCTTAGAGTCTTGTGTCCTCTTTGACAGTGGCACAGCATCGTTACACATTTCTGCCTTCACTTAGAAGAAAAAATCTCCCCCCAATGCTCTTTGTTTGTGGGGGAAAAAAAGAAAGCAATCCTGTAAGTCTGACTTATTAGACCTTCAACATTAAGGATAAAATCTCAGGGTGAATACAACTTAATATTAAAAACTAAGGAAAAAAGAAAACTTGCTCATATGATCATCATCATCCCTATCACCATTGTCATTGTCATTCTTACCAACTGCAGTAAAATGAATTATTGTTCCATTTTTTCACTCTCTCCCTGTAACAGGATTACATCCAAACCTTTATCATAACTGCAGCAGTGCTTCCCAGTAGAGTAAAGGGGATATCTATACTTACCCTGCTAATTTGGACTGAGCCTTGTGACTTCCTCTGAATAATGGGATGTTAATGAATTTGATGCAAGTAGAGGAACTGAAAATATTTGAGTGTTTTTTTTCTTGCTGCTTGTACCTTTGTCGTCTGCCATGAAAAGAATATGCCTGGTAGAGTCACTAGTCCTGGAATGAAAAGAAATATGAAGCATCCCTGAATATAGCTTGCAGCCTGAACTGAAGTCCATCTAACCCCATCTGAGCCCAGCAGAGCTCAGCCGTGTTACAGCTGACCTACCTCCAAGCCCATAAGCAAGAAATAGTATTTTTAGATCACCAAGATTTTAGAATTGTTTATAATGCAGCAGCATCACAAAAGAAATGTATCATATAGAATAACAAACAATTGAATGTGGCTGTGTAGCTTTTCTAAACAAGACTGTGGGGTTTAGATCAATAAGCAAGTAAAAAAAAAAATACAAAGGGAAAGTATAAAATACATATCATAGAATGAAAAATCTTGCTATTTTATTGCAATGAGTCAGGTTAGAAGTTGGAACACAGCTGGGACACTTCTAGAAACATGAGCTAGAGGAAGCCCTTTCCCAATCTATTTCCCTACAAACAACCTATTCAAGAAATTTACATGCAAATTGTGTTTGGCTGAAGATAGAAGAAAGACATTTTGGGGCATGATCCTCAGAGAATGGAGGAAGATGTAGAGGATGGAACATCATTGCCAGGTTCCACACAGTTTGGGGTGCTAGCTCAAGAGATTGAAGCCAGACTAACTTTAAAGATTAGGTCCTCCACTTCCTAGTGTGTGTGACCTAGTAAGTCTGCCATTGGCCCCAGGAAGAGAAGAATCACTGAAATGCGGACAGAAAGTCTTTCTCCCCATTTCCACCCCCCAATCATAGAACATCTTCGGCATTTGGTGGGGCAGGGCAGCCACTCTTGCAGTTATGTCATTGCCCTGTGGAACAATATCCCAATAACAGGTACAGTCAGCAAAGCCATAAAGGGACTCCTTGCGCCAGAGCAAAACAACAAAAGGTGATTTTTTTTTTTTTTTCAAGGAGAGACCACTGGCTTTGGGGTCTTTCAGAATTAACAGAATTTTTAGGTAAAGGGCAGATACTGCTGCTGAGGAGGTAAAACTTCAGAGCTAGTAAAATTCATGAACTGATATTAATGTGGTGAAGCCTTAGAAAGATGTGTTACACTCTATTTATCCTTGAATACATTTAATTCATTTCAGCAAATATTTATCAAGCATTTAGTATGTGTGAAGTGTCACTGATGAATAAGAACGGAAGTCGCAGGCCTAAGGCAGTGTAGCTTATTAGTTTATGCTTGTTTTAAGTAAATTTCAGATGATTTCAGATTGGAAAGCATATTTTTGTCTTATCTCTTCATGCTTGGATTCAGTGTTGTTGACAGAGCCCTGGATTAGTGGCGGGTGAGATGTTTGTGTTCCGTGATATTCACCCACAGTTATCCTAACACCAATCACTTATTGGCTCTATCTGCACCACCTCAATTTTCTTACCTGTAAAATGCCAAGTTATCTTAGACAATCCCCAAATTAATATTCTCTCTAAATCTAAATTTCATAGTTGAACTTTAGAGTCTCAATCTTTTACCTTTATCCTTATTTCAAATAACCCTGAATCTGTAAATGTTATAACACCAGTGAATTAAAAGAATGCTAAGTAGTGATCTTGGAAAAGAAGCGAGTGGGATTTATCAGTTATACTAATCCAAATGCCAATACAAACATCATCAAATTGGATTATTATAATTCTACGCAGCATTAATTGAGGGAGATCCTCCAATAAATCAGTAAGTATATTACTTGCATCTCTGTATTGTGTTGTTAAATCAACCCAAGGTCCAACATGAAAATCAGGAAGTGTGCTCAACTGAAGACTTAAGTTTGGGATTTCAACACAACGTGAAACAACCATTTAAGCAGGTACCGAACTTGATTTTTTTGATTTTGTTAAAGATTTTCATTTCTCACACAGCACAGCAGACACTAAAGTTGGAAAATCTTTAAAAGAAAAAGGTCTTAGCACACTATAAACATGACTTAGGCAAAATAGGACTCATTAGCAGTGTATAGAGAGCTCGGCCCTAATGTCACCAGCAAGCCTGTAACTATATTAAAGTTCTACATTAGAACCAGAATTAAAAGCACCTTTAATATCAGGTAGTAAGTTCTAAACTTGTAGCATTTTTACCTGAACCACACTAGCCCTGAGTCTGATTTTTTTTTTTACTACTAAAAGATTCATTTGAAAGCATTGCCATCGTAATTCTACTATTACTGAAACTTCTAGCTCTTCTAAACTTAATAAAAATAAATAGCTGATATTTAAAAAAAGAAACTTCATCTCTTCTATATTTAATACATTATATAGAATACACTGGAATAAAAGAATTGCTGCTGTATAAAAATGTGCTTTTCTTTCTGGGAAATAATATGCTCGCATTTTTATTTTTGTAAACCATTTCTAATCTATACTTATGTGATCATTTAAAATTTCAATGTTTACCTACAAAAAGAGAATAACCAAGTAATTTACAAGCAACTTTATGTACAGTTTCTGTCAAAGAAGTGTAGATCCTAATAAATTTTTGAGCAGTAAAAAATATCTTCCCATGTTACCTATAAATCAGTCTTCATTTCATACCCTCTCCCTTTATTTTTTTTTATTTTTATTTTTTTAGGATTGTCAGCTGTCAGTTTATCTCCTTTTAGTTCCTTGATCCTTCTGATGCAGTATTGCTAAAAAGGGGTCTTAAGTACAGACACACATACACACAAACGTACATCCACACACTTGAGATCTCAGAATCATGTCATTCAAAATATTTAATGCAACCGTCCTTAAGACATACTTATATTTTTTTTATAGTAGGCCAAAGTGGTTACCTCTATTCTTCCAACAGGAAAAATCTAAAAAAACTGGATGAAATGTTTAAATCTTCTATGTCCCTTACCGGTTAAAGGACCAGTATCTCTCCCTAAGGCATTTTTGCCCTTTTCTTTCAGATTAGGGCTAAATGCCAATGGCATATATCATACTATGCTAAAGACACTAGTCTCATAATATCATATAACCATGATGAACATCAGTTAAGGAAAAATAACTAAGGACATTACAAACTAAAACATTTAATATCCTTTTAAAGAGATGACTACGTATACCATGATATAAATACAGTAAGAACCACTGCAAATACTATATCTTATTTAATTACCATATAAATATTAGGAGATACTATACTTAAAATATTTAAGTTTGCAAAAATTGTATTATTTCTTCATAGAAAAGTACCTATTTTTTTCTTATAAAGTACTAAGATGATCAAAATAGATTTCAAATGCATTTCCAGTTCAGGATAAACATATTTCCAAGAAGATGGTAGAAAACAAAATAGGTAACTTCCAAAACCATTTACCTACCTTGGTAATATGAATATAAGGAGGGAACTTTTTGTTTGTAGTGAGTGGTTATTTGCTCACGAGTCCTACACCCTACCACCCCCTAAAGAGGAGAGAGAGATGAAATGTTCTTCATTCTTTGCCATTAGGAAAACCTTAAATGTGCCCTTACAGTTTGGGGATGCAGTTGTCTGGTTTCTGACTTTTGCCTAGGAAATATATAGGGCAAAGGATGGGTTGAGTTGCTACTTTAAAGCAGAACACAAGAGATGCAATGGTGAGGAGGCAAGGTCTGTTGGAGTGAAGAGTATATGATTATTTCCCAAGGACCACACTGTAGAGCTAGCATGGGATCATCTTTGGTCCTGTTTGACACAGCTTCTCTGGACAAAAAAGCTAGAGACGGAAAGGAGTTGAGAGATGCCTAAGGATGAAAAAAGAGTAAGTGAGAAAGAGATTTGTGTACTTGATTCAAAGAAACGCAGTTGGAAAAATGTCAGGGACAGAAGGAAAAAGAGTCATTACCAGATCATCACACAAAACCAGTGGGCTCAGAACTTTTCCTCTTCCTCTATCTGTTCTTCTGCCTTATGCTCAGATTTTGAAAGACATCAGACGGTATCCATGGTGAGATGGGGGAAAGGAGTCTCTAGATGAGAAAGAAGAAAACTGGAACTCATCTTTGAAAATTTTTTTTAATTATTGAAGTATAGTTGGCATACCATATTATATTAGTTTCAGGTGTATAACATAGTGTTTCAACATTCATGTAACTTACAAAGTGACAACCCCCATAAATCAAGCCATCATCTGTCACCATACAAAGTTGTTAACAGTATTATTAACCATATTCCCCATGCTGTACGTTGCATCTCTGTGTCTTGTTTTATTTATAACTGTAAAGTTGTACCTTTTATTTACCCTTTAGTCTTCTTCCTCTATTTCGTCCATCTTTCACCTCTGCCCTCTGGTAATCACCAGATTGTTCTTTGTATCTATCAGTGTGTTTCTGTGTTGTTTTGCTCGTTCATTTGTTTGTTTTGTTTTTTTAGATTCCACAGATAGGTGAAATTATATGATATTTATCTTTCTCTGTCTGACTTGACTTAACATAGATCCATCCATGTTAGCTCACCTATGTTGTCACAAAATGTAAGATTTCATTCATTTTACAGCTGAGTAATATTCTGATATATATCACATCTTCTTTATCCACTTATTTCTCAATGGATACTTCAGGTTATTTCCATATCTTGGCTATTGTAATTAGTGCTGCAATGAACACAGGGGTGTTTGTTATCTTTTCAAATGAGTTTTTCCTTTGGTTAAATACCCCAAAATGGAATTTTCTGGATTGTATAATAGTTCTATTTTTTATTTTCTTGCGGAATCGCCACAATGTTTTGCATAGTGGCTGAACTCTTTTGCATTCCCACCAAGAGAGAGTGAGGGTTCCTTTGCTCCAAAGCCACACCATCAGTTGTTATTTCTTGTCTTTTTTTTTTTTTTAGATTTTTATTTATTTATGAGAGAGAGACAGAGGGAGAGAGAGAGAGAGAGAGAGACAGAGACAGGCAGAGAGAGAAGCAGGCTCCATGCAGGGAGCCTGACATGGGACTCGATCCTGGGTCTGGAGATCATGCCCTGGGCCGAAGGCAGCACTAAACCGCTGAGCCACCCGGGCTGCCCTTGTCTTTTAGATAATAGCTATCCTAACAAGTGTAAGGTGATAGCTTATTGAGATTTTGATTTGTATTTCCCTGATGATGAGTGATATTGAGCATCTTTTAATGTGTCTGCTGGCAATCTGTATATCTTCTTTGAAGAAATGTCTATTCACGTCCTTTGCCCATTTTTAATTGGATTGTTTGCCTTTTTTATTTTGAGTTGTATAAGTTCTTTATATATTTTGAATTTTTTATTTTACATAGAACTGGAGATTTTAATTCTTGAATTGTGATTCAAATAGAGAACCTTATTGCCTAAGAAAGATGAGAAAAGCCATGGAATCTGCATACGTTTTCATCAGAGATATGGAAACAAATAACTCTACCCACTATATTTTAAGGACAATGGGAAATAAAAATAAAATTGCCTGTAATTGTTGCTTACAAGTACAATCAGTTCTATTAAGTTGAGAATCTAAGGACTGATACACTTAGTAAGAGCAAATAAGTCCATTTTAAAAGAAAATTGGTAGAGATTTACTGCATCAAGTAACAGCTAAAGAGGAAGTTTTGGCTACAATTAGTTGACTTTTTTCCTTCTCATTCAATTGACTGTATTTTTTTCTTTATAGTTTGTCTTAAAACAGGAATCTTATATTTAATATCAGTCAATTACACATTCCTGAAAATCAGATGTTCTGTGCCAAAATACTAACTGGAAACCTAGAAACCTATTTCTTATCATGTGAAAAGGGAGAGATTATGATACATTACACAATAATCTCAAATTCCAGAGGTTGATTTATTATAAAGCTGATGAAGCTTAACCTTGAGAGCACCTTGCTTGAATGAGCATCTTTCAAGATCTTGGAAGAAAGCTTAGCAATAAATGCTTATAACATTAATAAATGTAGGATAATTGTGTATTCTTTTAGTTAAAGAAGACTCCTCTCAAGTAATATAAACTGTAGCTCTCACTTAGATCCCCTTTAGTAAAACACCTGAACTTATTTCCTAAATGCAGATGAAATGCAGAAAACTGTCATATGAATATGCTTGAGAATAAGATGATTAAAACATTGTTTCCTGGTTACCAAATAATAGGTCAAAGTGTTGCCTTTGTGACAGTAACATCTTTCCCACTAGACCACGTTTTTCCATTTACTTACTTCCTTTTTGAGAGTTACCTTCTTTGATACTTTCTTGATTTGGGGGACACTCATGTGAATCTGGTTTAAAATAGGGATTAACTTCGAAGGGCATGCTGAACACATCTTTAGGCAGATTACACGGGCAGAGAATGGTTTGCAATAAGTATAATGCTGCCTCTTACATCCAGAAATATCTCCAAAACATGTATGTGTCTTTTATTGACACATGTTCCTCTTTTCAAAATATCTGCATGGAATTGTCAGGGTTTTCTATTGTATTTGATATCTAACTAAAGCACTTTCATGCAGCTTGCTTTCTCAAATGGTTATATTTTGTTTTCCACATGTGAACATGAAATTGCCTATGTAAACGTCAGCTTAAAAATGTCTTGAGAGTGACATGCACTCAATGAAGTTTAAGTATTTAAACACTAAGGTGTTCTACTGGGAACACAGTAATAGAGATGATAGAGTCATGTAGGCTTTTACCTTCATTTTCAAAATTTGCCTATTTCGCTGCTTTACAGTTATATATGAACCTCCATGGGACCAACAAATAATAATTAGTGTTTATGATTTTGGAATATTTTACTAAATATTCAAGCACTATTTCATATAATCTTTCTAACCATCTAATAAATGTGTATCATTAGATTTATTTAACAGATGAGAGAACTACAAAATTCATAAATTTGTCCAGGTTGACACAACTCGTAAGTGTCAGACCCAGAAGTCCACTGCGTTAGTTCAGTTATTCAGAAGTATTTATTGAGCATCTCTTTAACACAAGATCTACCAGATTGTTCTGCTGAAATTATATATCACACAATATGCATTACAGAGATTTACTTCTGCAGAAATTTGCACAGGTTTTCTATTAAAAATTCTTCCTTTGTAAATAACATGCTAATGAAATCCACCATGCTCTTCTGGTAGGAGTGCAAATAGTCCCAGATCTCTTGAAGAACTGTGTGACAACAATTAGTGAAATTAAGTATGCAAATACTCAAGATATAAAAATCACATTCTTGGCTATCCGTAATGGGAATTATGGATCAATTCAAGTAAATTAAGTACATATGAATACATCTAAAAACTAGTGTTAAGTGAAACTAGTAAGAAAGAAGATAATGTTACGGCACAGTATTACTTATATTATAAGATGTATTTAACAAAAACACGTAAGTATAGTAGCATAAAAACACAAGGCCGACTTAAAGGATCCATGCATATTCAAAGAACTAAATTGACCTCATTAAATGATTACCAAAAAAGAATTAGGAAATAGGAAATGGAATAAAATTAAATAACAAGAAAAATTTTACATGGAGTTGTGATGATAATGTTTCACAAATTAAGAAATATTATTAATTCTAGTAATTGACTTGAAACCTTAGGGAAAAATAACCAGATTACTAGGCTTCATCCCCCAAATTTTGATTCAATCTCCTGATTCAGATTGGCTTTGCTTGAGATCAAACACTACATAAGGGTTGGAATACACTGTAAAACAAGATTCAGCATTGCATTCACAGAGCCATCAATCACCAACGACAGTCCCCTCCAGGCACTAGCCATCACTGATCTCATTTTATCAGATTATTTATTCAAGTAAGAAACATTTAATTAAATTCTCACTTGAATAGCTAGAAGTGATGGAAAACAAAGGCATACCCCTGGTAAACCAGTGTGTTGAAGTACAGTTTGCCTCTTTTTATAATTTAGTTAAAATAGTATTTCTCAAAATGTTGTTTGCCATAAAATAGGATTCCTTGAGAGGTTTCCTGTAGTATTAATATCTGATACATAATGTGGCCCTTTCCTTCTTTCTCTCTATCTCTATTGATCCCTATTTAACTATAGCTACAGCTAAATATAGATATATAGGTACACATTCTTAATAAAAATATATGTTCTTAATAAAAATGTGTTCATCTTTCTTAATAATAGTTACTGATTAATTACATAGAATATTTACAATTGCTATATGTCATATGTTGCTGTATGCTGTATTAAGAAATTCATATGAGGGGATACCTGGGTGGCTCAGCGGTTTAGTGCCTGCCTTTGGCCCGGGGCATGATCCTGGAGACCCAGGATCAAGTCCCACTTCGGGTTCTCTGCATGGAGCCTGCTTCTCTCTCTGTCTGTGTCTCTGCCTCTCTCTCTCTCTCTCTCTCTGTCTGTCATGAATGAATAAATAAAATCTTTAAAAAAAAAGAAATTCATATGAGATACGTAATTCTCACATTACTCTTTCATGCAGATTTTCCTCATAGACGACGTATGGTATGTTTAAAACTTATATTCTAGAAGTCGACAATATAGATATATGAACCAAGAGCTGAAATCATCTCAGATTGGAGATTCAACCCATTTTTTTTTGTCTACATGATTTATTTAATTCTATTTTTCCTATATTGTTTTGATAAGAATGTCTTCTTCCTGGGCACCTGGGTGGCTTAGTCAGTTAGGCATATGATTTGGGCTCAGATCATGATCTCAGGGTCCTGGGATCAAGCTCTGGATGGAGCCTCAAATAGGGCTCCCAGCCTACTGGGGAGTCTGCTTCTCCCTCCCACTGCCCCTCTCCACCCCTGCTCATGCTTGCTCTCTCTCTCTTTCTCTCTCTCAAATATATAAATAAAATCTCTTAAAAAAAGTTTCCCTCCTTCATATTGCCCAGTGCAATACCACCTTCATCATAGTCATATTTACACTACATTATACTTCTCTGTTTATTTCTCTTCCCCACTGGACTGTGAAGTCCTCTAAGGAGACCATCTCTGGCATATCTATATCATCAGAAAACACCACAGGCATGGCATATAGTAAGCTCTTGACTCCTATATATTTCTTAAAAGATTTTATTTATTTATTTGATAAAGAGAGATAGAGATAATACGAGCAAGGCAGGGGTTGGTGGGGGAGAAGAAGTGGGACAAGCAGGCTCCCCTCTGAGCAGGGAGCCCTATAAGGGCTCAGTTCCAGAACCCTGGCATCATGACCTGAGCTGAAGGCAGATGCTTAACCGTCTGAGCCATCCAGGTGCCCCTTGTCTGCTAAATTTTTTAAAGGGATAAAGAAAAGGATGGGACAGATATCTTCAACATACATTCTCATTGGAGGTCATCCCTAAAATATATTTGAGGGCACCTGGGTGGCTCAGTGTTTGAGTGTCTGCCTTCAGCTCAGGGCATGATCCCAGGGTGTTGGGATGGAGTCCCACATCAGGCTCCCCCTAGGGAGCCTGCTTTTCCCTCTGACTGTGTCTCTGCCTCTCTTTTTGTGTCGATCATGAATAAATAAATAAAAATCTTAAAACTTTTTAAATAAATTTATTTTTAAAAATTTAAAAATATATATATTTGAATAAGCAGCTAGTGAAGCTGTGAGGTGAAAATGACCTTAGCTTTATTTTCTTTCACCTGAGGATATTTGAATGAAAAAACCATCCTATATTTATAGGAGTCTATTAGTAAAAGACACATTTCAGTAGCAGCACTTTGGTTCAAATTGGTTTCTTTGGATGCAAATTATCAGGGGCTGACAGTCTCATTGTAGCTGAATATTAGCGCTAGTTCAATTTAATCACTCTCACCCTTGGAACGGGGAATACTTTTCAGGTCTGAAAACCTATTCCAAAAGCCCAAGTGAATTGGTTGGGTGGAAGAGATAATGCAGCAGCTGCTTAGTCAGTAGTAATGCAGCAGCCATCGCTCCTCACAAAATGCAAGGTATGATGAAAAGCTGTAAATCTAGAGTGGAATATCCAGCCAAGGCTTCATGAAACAAAAAATTCCTACCATATAAATACACAAACCCAGTTTTCTGTTGGATATTTGGCACTACGAAGAGTGCCAATTCATTTCCTATTAAGAAAGGCATCATGAATACAGCTAGAAAATAGCTTGTTTGAGTCTCCTTCAGGACTAGCAATTACCTGCATCCTTGAAAGATAGAAAGGCATGTGGCAGGTCAGCTAGGGTGGACAGCTGGTCAATCCTCTGGGCTGGAACTACATAAGAGCTCAGCAGTGCTGTTTAAATGTGGAGTGTCATTAAATTGGCATTTAATTGAACACTATAAACAATGTCACTAGTACAACCATGTTGCTAACGATTAACCCTAAAGTAATCAGATGCTGTTATCTATCTTCTGGTGGCGTCTTGAAATGTCACTTACCCAAGGGCTGTCTTGAGAGAAATAAAGAAGATACCAATATTACAGATGAAAAAAAAATTGCCTGTATAAAATTATAGCATTACTTTTTACCTGTCTCACAACTACATCTGCATAAGACCTATGAATCAGTGTGTGCAAGGCCTTTTAAAAACCTGTTAAATCAGTGTTTAAAATAAAAACACGATTCGAAGCATTTGAGATTTTGTTAATCATTTGCTTTGAATCTGACTTACCGTTGGTAAAAACCTAAAAACCCATCTATGTTTTGAGATGTTAAATTTTACGATACCCTGAAATGGCAGCTATAGACTTCCCGCTATTTCTGCCTGTAATGCGTACTGCCTAATAACACATGATTTCTTCTACAAGTGCCAATCCTGAGAGTACACGTCTCTGCAGAAAAATATATGTACTTGTATAAACTCTTTTGATTTTTATCTGTTTGTATATATGCTACCTAAGGGGATTTATACATGGAATTTTCAGTGGCCCAGATTTTGGCCAAAACACAGAGCACTATTTAGAGAAAAAGTTTCCATCTATATGGATGTGGATGTGTCAGCAAGAGGAAAATATAAAGAGTGAGAAGTGAAGACTGAAAACATGAGGAGCTAAAATCAAGAGAAAGATGGTTTAAAGACAGACTGAATATCTTTGGAGAACTGGTTCAGGAACATTTCTGAGTGAGTGAGAACCCCACCGTAGATGTTAAGTTAGGCACAATGTCTCTGAAGACCTGGATCAGGAAAATTTCCAATTGACGGAGACCCAAAAATCAGCTTAATAGATCGGACAACCTCCAAGCTATTTCAGAATAAACCCAGCCTTTATGCCTAGAAAATCACCTGAAATTGATATTGTATATTTTCTTTATTCAAGAAAACTGAGAAAGATTGCTCTGGAGTAACATCAAGACGCATTCAATTTACAGAAACATATGGTCACCTACTCTGTGCCAGCCATTGTATTTAACACTGTAACAGAGATATAACTATGAATACACTACAGTGTACAGAGATATGACTATTAATAAGATATGGATGTTGACCTCAAGGGGCTTATATTCAGTTGAAAGAAGCAGGTGATTTCAAGAACTTTTGAACAGTTTAAATAAAAGAAATAAGTACACAGCGCTCGTGAACACAAAGGAGGAAAACCCTAAATTAATCTAAAAGGAACAACGATTCTTCCCACAGGGAGTGACATCTAACCTGAAACTTGAAAGAGGAATCTGAAATCTGCCAGACGTCGGGAACAGGAGAGAAATGAGAGGCAGAACTGTTTTCTCACCAAAGTCCTAGAATCAAGGACATTTGTACTAAGATAGAAGATTAGAGAAATAAAGAAGGAGATCTAAAAGACCCTGGACTTTTCTAGTAAGCAAAAGAGGGAAGAGTTGTAAGACTTTAAAGAATGATACTGCACTTCTGCATTAGAAGGGTACCTTTAGCTGTAGTGTGGAGAATAATTAAGAGGATGGATTAGATGAAGATCAGTTAAAAAGCTATTGTAGCATTCCAGACCAGGGATGATGTGGCCTGAGCAAAGGGACAATAATGGAGATGGGGAGAAACAGAAGGTTTTGAGATTTAAGAGATAGGAGTAGGAGACCAAAATTCTGCTTGGTACCAAAGCATGTCTGTTGATAGTGAAGCACATGAACTGAACCTGAGAACATTCTGGACTTTGTATTTTGCATAGCTATTTTATATAGCTGTGCCCAGTGATTCCTTATATATTCAGAGAGCTTTTAAGCTGTAAAGAAATAGGGAGAATGTTGTTAAAAGAATACAAGTGTAGGGATATAGTCTACGGAGAACAAAACTCCTCTTTCAGTCCTTGATTTTGGCAGAAGAATTTACAAGCAATCAAAAGAGAAGCCTGTAACACATTGACCTGGATAGTTTTCCATGTGTTTAAAATCTTGTCAATAGGAGTCACTGCATACTTTTCCCATCTGTGTTAAGTCATAAAAAACCATAGCCATATCAGACATGTGTAACAGCCTAAAACTAAGTCCAGAAAAGATTTATTTGATAAGTCACTTCAAGCAAAAGACCTAAACGTCCTTCTGACAGAAAAGCATGTGACACCTGTGGTAGAATTATTTTGTGTTCCTGGCCAACTTATCTGAAGGACCCTATTGCCTAACTCACTGTTCTGTGCCTATATTCTGGCTGAAAGGTGGAGGTGAAATCCTGGCTTCCCACTGTGTGATGCCCACTTAACATTACTCTGCCTCTCACAAACCCATCCTCCTTCAAGATTCCAACCAGCCATACATCCTTTACCATTTCCTTTATCCTCAGACATTTTGGATCAGAAAACTGACTCTACTGTCCACAGCTTGGGATTCTCCAAGAATTACCTACCCCCCTCTGCCTAAGCATGAACATAAAATGTCATCTTTCACATGCAGAAAACAGCGTCACTTTGTGCTATCCCATTCCAGCAGTCATTTCAAGGCTTCTCTTCTTAATCACCCTAAATGTCTGCTTACCTGAACCACTCTCCCTCAATATCCTCAACTCCCTTGCTCTCCTGTCATTTTGTAGTATAGTTTGTGGTTTTCTGAGAGTCCCCTTCACATCTCTTTCACAATGCTCCATCCAACCGAACCTTCTACTATATAGGAATCATGGAGGATACGGAGATGATCAGCAGTGAACTACATCAATTCCCTGACCCCAATTATAAATCTTCCTCCCCCTCTCACAGTAGCATTGCTGGTGGTTGACTGGGTAAACTCTATACCCAAGCAGACTAAATGCAAATCCTGGTGTATTGCCAGCTGGTGACAATGGGTAAATTAACTAGCCCTTCTGTATTTTAGTTTCCTTTTTTTAAAAAGATTTATTTACTTATTTATGATAGACACACACAGAGAGAGAGAGAGAGAGAGAGAGAGAGAGAGAGGCAGAGGCACAGGAGGAGGGAGAAGCAGGCTCCATGCAGGGAGCCCGACGCGGGACTCGATCCCGGGACACCAGGATCGGGCCCTGGGCCAAAGGCAGGCACTAAACCTCTGAGCCACCCAGGGATCCTCTGTTTTTTAGTTTCTTCATCTGTAAAATGCTGGTAGTTATAGTAATTACTTCTATGGATGCTAAACATATTAGGTTAATTAATATATTAAAAGTTCTTAGAAACATGTTTCAGCTAGAAAAAATAATCTAGCTTATACATGTAGGGTAGTAAGAAGAAAAATCGTCTGAAGGTCAAGTGAAACATAACCCAGGGTCTAGAAACCCTGAGTGTACATCTAATTAAAAGAACAAAATTTGGTGAACACTCTGTGGAGCAGTCTTATTTACGCACGGAGGCGCCTCCCAGAGCAACAAGAAGGTCTCACTGGGCATCTGGGGCACCCATAGCCCCAATAGGGAAAGTAGGAATGATAATAGCATCATTTAAAAAAATGTGTAGGAGGTGACATGACATTGGCTTTTTCAGAGAAATTAAAATATGTGTCCAGCTTATTTAGAGAATAAAGGAATGACATGCAGCAACTCTAGGGAACCCAAAGCATAGGGCTCTATTAAGGACATCTTTTAGGGGGAGCAGATTATATTGGATAGCCTTGTGATATTAGTGTCCAATTGAGGAAACACCAAGATTAGCAAGACCTTCCTTGAAGGATATTGTCATTTGGGACTTTAAGTTATCAATGCAATGTTGCCTATAGAAGATCATCTTAAAGAAGACTGTGGTCACTGACTCAGATCTTATGAAAGACAAGGTGAAGATGCTGTCAAAAGATAAAAGATACTGGTCACCTATAAAACAAGGTACCAGCAAGCATGTGTTCTGGACAGTTAGAAGGATAGGGTGGAGTTTCTTCAGGTTTGAAGAAAAAAATGCCCTTTGGAAATGGAAAAAATAAACTTTCATAAGATCAGATTCTCAGGAACCAATCTCAGGAAGCTTTATATTACTCATCCTTGGTCACAGTCATGGACAACCCTCTGAGAGTCAACAACTCATTGACAGATGAAAATGATGTGCTATTGATTGATGAGCAGTACTGTTTTCTCATTTACAAAATTTGCCTGTCTTAAATTCAGTGAGTTCCCAGTATTTCAGGTAAACCCCCTCCATACCCAGAAATTGTTCCAAAATCTCACATGTTTTAGAATTTAATAAATGCAGTAAGTCAGTTAAAGTAAACATTTAAAGGAATTTTGGTGTGAACTAGTTGAGGCTTTTAATTTATATTAATCTCTTCGTGGCTTAATAGGACTTAGAGTTGTATCAGCCTACAAAAAAATATATGCCTAGTCTCTAGAGTCCTCTCTTTTAGAGATGAGCTATAGCAACCATTGAAAAAAAAAAAAAAAAGGAAAGAAAAATGAAGGATACACCTATTCCTTCTATTTAGTCCATAGCTATCTGAATCAAGCTATCCACTTGACTGAATCAAAGTTCTGGTCACACAACTTTGTAACTGTTTCACCATAAAAGGAAAAATACTATGGTGATGAAACTTATGAGCTTTAAAGCTACACTGTATAGATTTAAATTTCTACTATTTGCTTTTTTTTAAGATTTTATTTATTTATCTGTTTGAGAGAGAGAGAGAGAGAGGGCATGCGCTAGTGAACTGGGAGGAAGGGATGGAGGGCTAGGATCTCAAATGGCCTCTGTGTTGACTGCAGAGCCAGAGGCAAGGCTCCATCTCAGGACCCTGAGACCATGATCTGAGCCAAAACCAGTTGGATGCTTAACTGATTGAGCCACGTAGGCACTCGTAAAGTCCTGTTCTATCATATTAGCTCTGTGATCTTAAGTTCGTGAGTCTCAGTTCCCACCTGTATAAAACAAAGATAAAAACACAACCTACCATAGTATTGAGATGAGGGCTCAGTTAATTAGTATATGTAAAAGTATTTACAACAATGCCTGGTACATACATGCTTTGACAATATTATTTGCACTGACTTTGTGTTTTCTGTTCTACTGATTTTCTGTTCTACTGAAGTTATTCTGTAACATTCTATAGAAAAGAGTAAAAGATTTTTCCCCAAAATTCTGTTTTTTTACTCACTGTAACATGTTTTTTTTGACAAATAAATTCAGTTTTTAAAACTCAAATTTGGGCAGCCTGGGTGGCGCAGCGATTTAGTGCCTCTTTCAGCACAAGCCATGATCATGGAGACCTGGGATCGAGTCCCACATCAGGCTCCCTGCATGGAGCCTGCTTCTCCCCTCTGCCTGTGTCTCTTTGCTCTCTCTCTCTCTCTCTCTCTCTCATGAATAAATTAAAAAAAAGATTAAAATAAATAAAATAAATAAATGAATCTCTGAAATTTGAAAATATATTTCTTTGTAAGCAACTGAACTTTTACGGATTTTTGTGTTGTTTGATTAGCTAGGTTCATACAATGAACTGGAAATGGGGGAAATTTCCAAAGACTATAATAATGAGAGAGCAGAGATGATTCAGTGACAACCCATCAAAAAGTTAATTTCCAATTGCTGATTCCTAAAAAAATGTTATTTGCTGAATTCAGAGATGATATTCAATAGGAAGCCTCAACAACAACAACACTTAAAAATTAAACCTACAGGTTTAATTAATGATACCTGGGCACCTGGGTGCCTCAGTCAGTTAAGCACCTGCCCTTGGCTCAGGTCGTGATCTCAGAGTCCTGGGATCAAGCCCTGCATCAGGCACTCTGCTCAGCGAGGAGTCTGCTTCTCCCTTTCCCTTTGGGCCTTCCTCTACCATGCTCTCGCTCACTCTCTCAGTCTCTGTCAAAGGAATAAATAAAAAATCTTAAAAAAAAAATCCAAACCTATATTTGGCAGAAAATAATCATTCATGAATTATAAACTAAGATTTAATCATATGTTTACATAAATAATGGCAGACCAAAAACAAACAACTACATTACCTTGCCACAAAAACTCAAACCACCTGCTTCATTTGGCATCATCCTTTGTTCTGCATTTGATTTGATATTGGCTATAATTAGCACTTAGAGATTATGTAGAAAATATAAAATAATGAGAAAGTTTTAACTGCTTTACAATATCATAGGAAACAATTACTATGATTAATTTTTTGATACTGAATTTCAAGAGTTTATAATAAAGTGATGTGTTTCTTTTAAAAAAATCCATCTTGTAAAAGGAAACAAAACAAAGCATCTTTCAATGCGATACATGAGCACATAAAAATGCCTTCTTATTTAAAGTTAGTTAATACTGCTTTTAATTTCATCTCTGTCCTTTCGTCTTATCGTTCACAGACACTCCTGACAGAGTTTGCCCTGGTAATAGCTGACTGTTCTTTTTGATATAATCACTCCTTTCTCTTATGGACAGGCCAATATCTTCTGTGATTAGCAAGGGACAGCCCTGTCTATCTCGATTAGTCATGGATACTTAGCAGTTCACTACATGCATCACCACTAATTGCAGCAAAAGTATTCATCTGGCCTTCTTTCCTTTTTATGTTTTCTTTTCTCCCCTAACAAAACAGACGAGAAAGTCTAGCTCTGTACACTGCAATTGAGAACATTTGTGATGCTTCCTCATTATCATTATTTGAAAAAACATGTATATTACTATAAATTATCTTAGGTGTTTTTCATGAAAATCAAGTCTCATAAATTAAACAGTACACACAGCCCCTAAATTTAAACTGTGTTTTTTAAGATATCGGCTACAGCAATAATGAACTAAGGAATACTGTGTCATGGGTGGGGATGCATAGTTAAGTAAAGGGCTTCAGAATTTTTAGTTTGAATTTTTGTCTGAAGTCCCATGTGCCAATTGAATATTTACAACGAAACTATGACCTAGAATGCACATTAAAATTATTGAATATATTTAACAATGATAACACATATTAATTAATTATGATAACTCTTAAAGAATACTGCCCCATAAGCCCAAAATGAGTGTTCATTTTTAGACTCTTTTATTACATTTCTTGTAAAATATTATTTTTATAGGACAATAATAATTATTAAATGTAAAAACTTAATAATTTAGGAATTAATACAGTACAAAGGACATACGTGACATTCTTTGAAGAATTTCCTCCATCAATATTGTCAATATTATTCTCTCAATTTCTAACTCCATTTCCTATCATTTGAACAACTGTAACAGAAAGTAAATAATGACTCTGGTACATCAATTAAATATTGGAAGTTCAACATGAAATACTTGATTACTACATCTGGAAAAAAAAACCTAAAGAGATCAAGACTTAATCAAGACTGTGACTGCACTAAAGTTAACTTCACATTGCAGATAATAAAATAATTAACACAGGGAAATGCAGGGAACAAGTCAATTGCAATGTAAGAACTGGGAGCATTTTAATATTTAAAAGTCAGCTAAAAATCAGGAATGGTGTCCTTTGAAATTACTGAAACAGATGACTAAAATGCCAGGGTTGGGGGTCATGGTCGGGGTAGTTAGGAAGAACACTGTATCAAGCACAGGGAATTAGTGCTTACTCTCCAGGTATTTTTACCTGTAAAGCCCCATTCCATTTTCAAAACCACACTGTAATTTGACTTTTATTTATCCACATGATGCATAAGGTGCAGCATTATTAAATAACTCACATGTGGTCACAACCAGGCAGTAGTGGAACTAGGTGACAAGTTCACTTCTTTGGGACTCTAAGACTCTCATTCCTTCCACTACACTAGGGCTGTGCCAGCCCAAAGCTGGAAGCCAGGCTGGACACCAACTTGGTCAAGGAGAAAATAGACAAAGTCGAGTAAAAATAAAGGAAAATCAGACCTGAAGCTATGAAAATGAACTTTAAAAATTAAAAGCAAGCAATGAGGAAAGGCAAGTTGAAATTTGGGATTTCTTTTTTTTTTCAGAATTATATGTTTATGTATCTTTACAAAATCAGATAATCAGAAAAAATATCGCTTCCCAGGTATACTGTTTTAAAAATTCCAAGGATTACAACCAAAAAATGGGTTTGAAACCCCCCAAACAATTTTTAATAGCCAACAAAAAGAGTAATTCAGTTCTCTGTGAAAAAATACAGTTAAATTTAAACACAGGTAAATGTGATGAGAGTAAAACTAAGAAAGAAAATCACAAACTTTAATTTTCTTTTTTTAAAAGATATTTTATTTATTTATTCATGAGAGAGAGAGAGAGAGAGAGAGAGAGGCAGAAACACAGGCAGAGGGAGAAGCAGGCTCCATGCAGAGAGCTCGATGTGGAACTCGATCCCGGGATTCCAGGATCACACCTTGGGCCAAAGGCAGGGGCTCAACGACTGAGCCACCCAGGGATCCCACTTTTTAATTTTCTATGTTGAAAATATCTGGTGGAAAAATTCAATAAATGAGTGAATACAAATATTGTGTTGCCACAGTGATAGTCACCACCTTGTTTGTACTCTCTGTGTTCTTTAGCCACATGAAAAGCTCTAATTCATTTTTCTGTGAATGGGAAGGAAGAATTGCTTTATAATTAAACCCTACTTCCAGTAACTAAAATGAAATTATTACTTTTTACATTTTTAAATCATAAAACAAATGGACACTTGAAAGAAAATCAGCCACAACATTTTACTTTAAAAGGCAAGTCTAAAATATATATGCAACCAACAGCCACATAAAAGATTGCCTACAAGTTCAAGGATCTATTATCTCTGGCAGGATATTAAACTAATTATATTTAACCACAGTGTAATACTGGAGTGTACAATGTAAAAGAATAGTTTCTAAAATAAGGGGAAAAGGACATGAGGAGACCTTATTTGCATAAGATGTAACTGCCTTGGGATGACAAGAACAGAGAGTAGAGGGTGAAAATGACAACATCCACTGAAATTAGTTTGCTTCCTTTCCCATTCCATCATGGACCTTTGAATGACTTATTGGTAAGTACCAATAAGTAAAAAAACCAAAATAGATTAAGCAGCTTGGGATAATGCCAACCTCACATATTCTCATAAAGTAGCAGTTCATTGTCTTTTGTTTGTTTTGTTCTCTTTTTGTTTTTGTTGAAAGGGAGGGGGAAGGGCCAAAGGAAGAGAGAGAATCTTAAGCTGGACATGGGGCCTGACGGGGTTTGATCTCGTGACCCATGATCATGACCTAAGCTGAAATCAAGAGTCGGGCACTTAACTGACTGAGCCATCCAGGTGCCCCAGTTAATAGTTTCACAGCACACTGCTGACAATAGCTAGGGACTGAAGAGGTGGCTCTTTCATGGAGACTATATGAGGGAGTGCATCTAGTGTGGTTTTGCCACATCAACAAAACTCCGAGTGTAAATCATAAAGTTACATAAACATATTAAGAGAAATAATGAAATATTGGGTAACAAGCTTGCTTTAGATGCAGAAAATTACAAATTTAAATCCCCAAATTGCTACCCATACATCAACTGTATGAGGCGTTAATGTGTTACAATAATCTGCACCTACATGAAGCATAAAATTAGATAAGTTTTGGTGGATACATCTCTGAAAACATTGCACCATCAAGATATAGAACATTCTCCATATTTTAAGAAAGAGATCATGTCCTTTGGCAGTCCATCCTTCCTTCTCCTCTGTCCGTGTCCAAAGGCAACATCAGCTTTTCATCATTCTAAATACATTTGCATTTTTAAAAATTATATTTATATGGAATTGTATAGTTTGTGTTCCTTTGTGTCTGACATGTGTCACTCAGCATAGCAAATTTAGATCTATCACCTTTGCAGCAATCATCAGTATTTTGATCCTTTTAATTGCTGAGTGCTATTCCAGTGCTTGGATATACCATACATGTTTGTCCTATCTATGGACATTTCAGTCATTTACAGTTTTTGGTTATTACTAGTAAAGCTGTCATCTCCATCTGAATGTGAGTCTTTGAGGGGACATATAGATTCATTTCTCTTGGGTAAATACCTAGGGGTTATTATTTTGTCTGCTAGGTAGACGTTTCACATTTTGCGGGAAAGGCCAAATAGTTTTCCACAGTTTTCCCACCAGCAGTGTATGAGAGCTCTGGTTGCTCTATAGCCATAGCAGCACTTGGATTTTTTCAATCCTTTCAATTTTGACCATTCCAATGTGTGTGTAGTGATTTTTCTTCTGACTTTAATTTACATTTTCCTGCTGACTAATGATATTGAGCTTTTTTCATATGCTCATCTCTTTGTTTATCTTCTTTTTTGAATGTCTATTCAGATCTTTGGGTCATTCTATAGACTTGATTTCCTACTGTTGAATTGTAAGAGTTCTTTATATATTCTAGGAACACATCCTATGTCAGGTATATATCTGGAGAATATATTTGGGAATATTCAACTATGTAGCTTGCCTTCTAGTTTTCTTAATATTGGCCTTCAAAGAGCCACAGATTGGAATTTTGATTAAGGCCGATGTATCTGGTTTTTTTGTTTTGTTTTGTTTTGTTTTTTTACGGTTCATGTCTTGATGTCCTATCAAACAAGTCACGGCCTACCCAAAGATTTTCTTATATGTTTTATTCTAGAAATTTTATAATTTAGCTTTTACCTTTAGGTCTCTATTCCTTTCAAGGTAATTACTTGTATATGACATAAGGGAAGTGTTAACGACATTTCCTTCCCTACTTCCTCAGGAGTGTGTCTAGTTGTTCCAGCAACATTTGCTGGAAACATTTTCAAATTTACCCATTGAATTGTCTTGGTACTTATGTCAAAATTAATTTACCATATACATGCGGGTCTTTTTCTAGGTTCTCTATCATACATGGTATTGTGCTTTAATTATCTAAAACAGATCTTTGTCTTATAGAGGGTATTTGTTTAGAAGCACTTCAAGTTTGTCAAGCACAAACGGGCAGGTTCTATTTTCCTGAAATAAGGATACAGTATAATAATTTATTTTTCTGTTTGTTTTCACATAGTAATTGCCAAAGTTATTTCACTTCTTGATATATAGTACTGGTGGTGGCAGGAAATGTGGACTGACTAGTACAGACTCTCCTGGCAGGGAAGAAGCCAAGATATATCCTAACCTTCTTTCCAGAATGTAGCAGTAGAGACATCCATCTAGTATGGAATAGGGCAGCCATACATCAAGGCCCAGATAAGGGAAGAAAAAAAAAAAATGAAAAGAACTATTCGAGTGTTCTAGAAGTGAATCAAAAGGAAAAGAAATATGTAATCATGTGAACAATCTTTCGGGATTTTAATTTCATTCTGAGGATTGACTGAATTTTCTCACTGAAAGAACTGGCCACCACACTTGTAACCTTTGTGTCTAAGGCCCTATTAAGTTAGTTATTCCAAGTTCCAATAGGTAAAACATATATTCGAGTTACCATACCATATTCTACTGAAAGGGTTTCAAGTCTTGAAAGACAAATTTGATTCTGAGCCAAATTCAACCATTTGCCAAGTATGCATTCCATTGGAGAGACTCTACTACCACGAGGATCCTGATCCACTTTACAGTATAAGCAGCATTTTGCTGATGGTAGTCTCTACTGAAATCTGAATCTATTACCTTGCATTGGCTCCAAACATGTCCTTTGCTGGCCATCCTGGAAGGGCTTAACATTGTGGAGGTGACAGAAACAATAATCAAAATTATTTTAACCTAAATATCTTTGGCCAATATGGCTGAAATCCCCTATTTTTCACCTAATATGGAAAGAGTCTGCTTATCTTCTAATTCTCACTACCACTGGTGCAAATGTTGGTTGAACACCTAAGGCTACTGCTTTAGCAAAAATGTCACCACAGCTTATATTCTTCATATACGGAACACTCTTTGAACCAGCAGCCAGCCCCATTGCTATAGGAAGTGGATAGAAATAGACCCAGGCAAGAATAGATGCTTTGAGCTCAGATATGTCTGAGTAAGACAGGAGATCCTTACATTTTTGAATGGGAAGTGGTTAGAGAAAAAGTAAGGTACAAGACAGATTCTGAGACTAAATCTGCTTTTACCTATAGATGAGGAGTTTGATAATTATGTTCTGGGAACTCATCAGTGTTAATTATGTATATGCTAAATTATGAAACAGAACACTTTTACCGCATAGATGAACAGATACATAGTTAATTCCTCCCAAGTATGAGATTTATATAACTTAGAAAAAGTAAGATGATAAATGGAACTGTCATTTGTAAAAATAGGGAGCTGTAGAAAAAAATGATAAAAATAGAATTAAATATGTGTTTTGAACTATAATAAATAAGTCTTCTAAAAAGCATCTTATTCCAAAACAAAACAAATTTATATGCATTAAAAACCTGCTTAGGCAAGTAAGTCTTATCCTGAATCCCTTTCTTTAATTGTTCAGGAAATATTGCTTTGCTATCCATCTGCTGATCTAGTGATGTGTTTATTCAAACTATACTACTTTTTAAAGTTTGCATACAACACTTATTGGCTTAAATTTTAATACTTTGTTCACTTATGTTTGGTTTCGTTTTTGTCAAGAGACAGAAATGTTATAGAACCCCTTGGACCTTTCAAAAGATATCAGAGAATTTAAGGCCATATTATAGACCCTAATAATCCTCTTCTATTCTGGTGCTAAGAGGGCAGAGTGCAAATGGGTTTCCTTTTGCTTCACAATGCAAATAAATCCACCCATATGGTCTATGGAGAGGAAGTAATAATTCTTGTTATCCTCTTTTATTTAAGTTACCTTAATGAATCAAATGTATTCATTAAATAGTGCAACAAATATCTATTGAGCTCCTTCTATGAGCCAGGCACTGAATTACATGTCAGGAACATTAGTAATAAATCTGTGATCACATTCTCATAATAGAAGACTAATTATAAACAAGAAAACATATATGTATATGATATACATACATATATAAGTACCAAAAATATAATGGAACAACTGGGGAAGGATAAGTTGGTCAGGGAAGACTTCCCTAAAAAGGTGACCCCTGAGCCCCTAAGGGTGAGAACCCATGAGTCTTGCAAATATTCAGAGGAGAAACGTTTTGGGCAACAAGAACAGTAGGGGTAAAGCCAGAAGGCAGGAGCTCGACATATTCCAGGAGGAGATGGAGACAGTGTGTCCTGAATATTTTGAGTAAATACATCAGATGGGGTCAGAGAAGTAGAACAGAATTATAAAGGCTTTGTAGGAAATGAAAGGGTTTTCAGGGAGTATTTAAGCAGCATAACATGATCTGTTTGTTTGTTTTTAAGAATCATTAAGAGGAATGGTTTGTGCATGTCAGGAGGTAGAAGTTAGAAGACAATTGCAGTCGTCTAGGTCACAGGAGTACATGATGGTGATGGCTATGAAGATGAGTGAATGGCTTAGAGATTGATTTTGTAGGCAAACTGATACTTTCTCTTCAAGGTTTATTTAAATTCCAGTTACTTAACATACAGTGTAATATTAGTTTCAGGTGTAGGATTTAGTGATTCCTCACTTACATACAAGAAGTTAGCCCAGCTATTTCACAACAAGTGTACTCCTTAATACCCATCACCCATTTAACCTATTCCCCTGCCCACCCCTTCCAGCAACCTTCAGTTTGTTCTCTACACTTGAGAGTCTGTTTTCTGGTTTGCACTACCTTCCCCTCCTTCCCCCCACCCCACCATTTGTTTTGTTTCTTAAATTCCACATAAAAGCGAACTCATATGGTATTTGTCTTTCTCTGAGTGGCTTTATACTTTTTAAGGATGAAGGAAAGAGGTCAAACTAAGATATATTCCTAGGATTTGGCGTAAGCTATAGGTGGGTAGTAAAGACCTTTACTGGGATTTGAACATAGGCTAGGAAAGAGCTGTGGGGCCCTAGGAAAACAAAGAGTTATTTTGGACAGATTAAGTTAGAAAATGTATATTAAATATACACATGGAGGTGGCAAGAAAGTATTTAGTTATTTGAGGTAGGGCCTACAAATGAACATTTATAGATGGTATTTAAATCATACAACTAGAAGATATTATCTAAGGAAAGAGTTTACTTGTTGGAGCAAAGAATGTCCAGGAGCAATACTTGGAAATCTCCAACATTCAGACCTTCTATTGCTACATTGTACTGAAAGTAATCAGCAGCATATTTGCTAGAAAAGATAAAAATCATTACCAGACCACATACTCATTTACATGGTTTCATCTTTAATCACACATGTCTATTGAATTTTAGAATCTCAATCTCCTCCTTGTGAAATTAGGGTCATTATCTTCATTTTTAAGGATATTTAAACCTAGTTAAGGTAATCTAAACTTAGATATTGGAAAATAATTATAATACATACCTACAGGCCTGTGTATTAAGGATTTACTTATGGGTTCTTGTTGTTTTCACTCTATTAAAAGGAAACAAGAGTGGTAGTGACCAAGTCTGGGTTTAGATAGTAAAAGTTAAGAGACACAAGCTGGAGACATCTCTTCTCTACAGTGTGATATGGGACAATGAAACACTTTATTTTGTATTATTAAACTCCTATTTTTAAATCAGACTAACAGAAATTATACTTGATACTCTTTCATTTGGTCTTTAGGGGAAATAAATCTGTGAAAAGTTATGCTCTCCCAAATCCTCCATTCTGATGCAAGAGCTTTGAGTGAAGGGAACCAGTGAGAAGCTGCCTTGTTGTGAAGATGGCTACCCCAGTTTGGTATAAAGATTGGAAGTGGCACGTAAAAGGCTGGGTTCCTAATCAGGGAGTGGCCTGCTAGAGGGTATAAAATTATATTTCAGATGCTGAGAAGTCAGACTTAATGTGTCAGCATGTACAAGCAAGTTTCGCCCGGTCCCATCTTATTTAAGCCTATTATTATGAACGTATTTATTAATAGCATCCCTTTCACTCTCAAATGTGGATTGGATTTTGATAAATAATACAGTTCCCTGACAACCTTCACAACTCTCCACTTAACAAGAAGCCAAGCTAGCAAAATGGTGTCCATCAGAGCCAATTCCTGATAAGGAAATAGCAAATATCACATCCAGACTAATCACAACCATTTAGAAGATTAACTCCCTCTTCTCCTTTTGATCTTTGTGTTCCTTCCTACCATCCCTCAAAAATTGGGCTATAGAATTTTAAAGTGTTTGATATTCATAGTGCTAAATTTATGTTCTAAGAAGTGGTAAGGGGAATTTAAAAGTAGGTGATCAACTGCAGATTCTATGAGCCAGCCCAAAAGCGATTGTGCTATGCCCTTGCACAGACAGAGAAACTGAAAGTTTAAGTTGATTTACCTTAGGTCATATAACTAGTTAGTGTCAAAGTTAGAATGTGGAATCTAAGTCTCTGATTCCCAAGTCTGTGCTTCCATCATTCTGCTCTCCAGTGATCTAGCTTGCAGTCTGGAGGCGAGGCTGACTGACACCACTCCAATGTCACGTGTAACATGTGCCATCTGTAACAGAGGTATAAAGTGAACTCCCAGGCAGAAAGGACTTCTCACTAGATTTAAACAAAAAAACACCTAAAATACATCACCAGTTGACTAGTCATAAAGGACAGATGGAAGTGGGGGAAAAAAGGAGCATTTCAAACTGAGGAAATGACATGAGTAGACTTGCAAAGGCATAAAAGTGCAAGGCAGGTTGAGGAAATAGTGACTAAGTGTTGGTGAAATTTAGAGCGTGTGATACTTGGCCTTAAAAAAGGGAACCTGGAAGAACAGAGTGAAGTGATTTTGGCAACCAAGCTAAGGCTTTTGTATTTAAATTCTGGACATATATTTGATAATTTTGTAAAGATAATTTTGGCAAAAAAAAAAAAAAAGATAATTTTGGCAGCATTCTGAAGAGTAGCTTGGGGAGATGGATTCTTGGGTATAAACTGAGACTGTTGTATAAAGTTTGGTATCACCTGACCTAGTGGTTAGATAGAACAGATTTAAGAGACATTTTGTTAGACCACCTAAAAACAAAATAAAATAATAAAATAAAATAAAATAAAATAAAAAAATAAAATAAAAAATCAGCAAGTACAAAATCAAAGAGCTAATATTAACCATTCTCTTTGGACAAAGGTCCACAGGGATTTTAACCCTGTTCAAAAATTTTGGAAAGGCAAATGCTTTCTAGAGAAAAATGGGCCTAAGCTATTTGTCCTTACTGTTTTTTTTTCCTGGAAAGTTGTCTACATATCCTTTTTAAGGGAGGTTCAAGAAAAAATATGCTTCCAACTAAAGCAATAATAGAAGATAATTTGGCTTTTCTTTTTCTTTCTTTTTTTTTTTTTTTTTTGAGTCATATTTTATTAGGAAAGAGTTTTTATCACCTAACAAGAAATACCTCATGCTTGGGGATGGGCTGGGACCACAGAGCTAGGTAGAGGTGTGGATGTAGGCTGTCCTCTGGATGCATTCATTATCTAAGAGGCTCTCTGATCCTGATGTGGACCTCTATATGCTACCCTGTGGCTACTCCACCTTTAACTTGCAACATTCCCTCAAATTTTCCTTAGGTACTCATTCCCCCAGTGTGTATTTTGCATGGTTTATCTCAATGCCGATTTCTAGGAGAGGGCGATAAGCAGTGTATATAAATTACCCTAACATATTTTTTGGTTCAGAGACAATGATGTTAGTATTCTAAATCTTAAATTTAGCTGGGAATGTAAGACCCCTTCTCTGACTGACTTTGTATGAGTATATGGGGCTGGGAATTGCCATGGCCACAGTGGAAATGCTTAGATCTGCCCTGTGGAGCCTGAGCAGGGAGCCATCTAGAGCAAGCAAAGAGAAATGACTGGAATGATATATATAGACCAGTAAATAATTTTTTATCTTCCCCCCTCCTTTTTTAAAGGAGGGAAAAAACTACAGTTAAACCCAGGTATCAGTCATCAGAGCCTGTGCTATTAAGAACAATGTAGTAATGCCTTTTCAAGGAGTTTGACTCTTTTTCTTATATCTAGATAGGCAAGAAGACACACTCTATAGTACTCATAGATCCAGCAAAGAAAGTTTGGAATTTGAGAGGTCACAGCTTGTCTTAGTTGGGTCCACAAGGCATGTAAGGTATTTACTCAACTCTGCCATTGTAGGTGTAGTGCAAAAGCCACTGTGCACAATACAGAAATAAATGAGTATGGCTGTGTTTCAATAAAACTTCTTAACTGGCACATGAGTAATAAATAGCAAAGTTTAAATTTCATATAATTTCATATATTTCAGAATATTATTTTCTTTTTGTTTTTTTTTTCAGCCTTTAAAAATACGTAGAACAAAAAATCATTCTTGGCACATGTTCCTTACAAAAACAGGCAGTGGGCCAGACTTGGTCCCCTGGCCCTAGTTTGCTGGTCCCTGACCCAGCCAGCCACTTTGGCTTTCAACTAAGAAAAGCATTTCTGCTCTATGTGGTGTTTTGCTGCATAGTGAGAAACTTCTCATAGAAACTAGATTTTAGAGATGAACAACATAGTCCATATGCCTGGAGGACAACAAGACTTTTCAAGAATGCTGCTAATTAATGACATTTTGAGTGGTAAAGAAGAGGAAAGGTCACTATTCCATTTTCAACACATTCTTGAGAGCACTGCCAACAGTGTCCACTTATGTCAAAGATTGTACCCGCCAGCTATGACTGTTCGTCTTTCCTTTTGGGTTTGCTTTGTTTTCTGTGTGTACACTCAGCTGATTTTCCGGGAAAGTAAACTACTGAAATCAATTTAGTGATCAACCATTATGATCCCCTTCTTTACTCTTCCTGCCACATCTTACAGCTCTTTGCTTTCCTGCAAAGAAGATGTCAGGGCATTTTTATTGTATTGCTATTTGCTCTTCAACTCAATAGTTTTTTCAAAGCAGACACATCATTGACATTTAGCAGTATTAATCTCTGCCAGTGCAATATGCCTAATTGGTTTTAATGAAATAAAGAAGGAGAACTTTGTGGGAAAATTGGAAAAAAGTTGCAATGAACCGAGATCTCTGTTTTCAGATATTTTCTAAAGTCAATGGCATTGACCAACAGAAAACAGTGCCTCTAAGTAGCATTTAGTCGTCTATAAATTGTCAAGGTTGTATGTTACTGAAAACAGAGATAATATCATTCATATTTTGAATTTTTATTTGAAAAGGATTCTAAATATTAAGTCCAGACTTAGGTAAGCAGTCTATTAATAATTTCTCTAATAAAAGCTTCTTAAATTAGCATATAGATGGCCACTGATGACCAACAAAGGCGTATAAAAAATCTTGAATGGCCAGAGGAAATCAGACACTGGTCCCAATGAAAATCAGACTATAAACCTTCAAATCATGTACATGGCATATCTTGTACATCTTTATCCTTTCTTTGTCATGAGATTTATATTTTAGGGGATTGTTAAGTTTATATTCTTCAGGAGTTTATTACATTATTAAAAAATCATCTAGTTTAAAAAACATGAAAGTTCAGAGAATGTAAAGTTATGTCCACATAAACCACTTTCATAGGCTTAGTTGGCAGATGTCTGAAATACCTGCAAGAAAATAGGACAGATTCTGAATCACTTCAGAAGAAACATGGCTTAGTAAACCAAGAATTGAGTACAAGAGTGGCAAATTTGTATTCTAAAGTTGATTTTTCTATTGCCTCAATGAATCTAATTCCACTCTCTGTGCATTGGGAACAAGCTAACCTGGGTACGTAGCTATCCCACTAGAACTGCAGACAAAATAATGCAGATTATCAAGTAACATTACCTCTCATCACCCCCGAGATTCTGACATCTCAGCCATGCAGACAATATAAAAGCTGCCGTCGCCTGCATTCCAAAAATGCTTCAACCAAGTCTGAAATGATGGGCCAGAAAGGTTGAGAACAAGCAGTTTGATTCTCTGGGAGATAAAGTAACATATTTTCCTATATGACCAACTAGAAGAAAAATCTAAATAACAACTTTTTAAATAAAATAGTTTATCTATAAAACATATTCTTTATTCCAATTTCATTTTATACTTTATTTTTCCTATATAATGTATGCATATTTTTAGAACTCAATGTTTATTAGACTGGTAGATTCATTACTCACTGAGCATTGAAATTAACTTATATACTCATCATGAGAAACTATTAGTTATATTCTCCTCATGTTTTCCTCACTACAAAGAAGAGTCTAAAACCTACTCCATCTCAGGATGCTGACCTTTCTTCTTGCCACTCTCAAGACTTGATCTTCACAAAAGAAGTACCTGGGAGTGACTGAGGAGAACTTACAAGCTCCTCTATACATTTACCTAGAAAGAATAGGATGCTGTTTGGGGCAGTCTACAGGCGTTATGGGCAAGCTAATAAGTCTCTCTTTTTTTTTTAAGATTGTATTTAGTTATTCATGAGAGACACAGATTGAGAGAGAGAGAGAGAGAGAGAGAGAGAGATTGGCAGAGACACAGGCAGAGGGAGAAGCAGGCTCCATGCAGGGAGCCCGACGTGGGACTCTATCCCAGGACTCCAGGATCATGCCCTGGACTGAAGGCGGTGCTAAACTGCTGAGCCACCTGGGCTGCCTGCAAGCCAATAAATCTATAGATTACAGGTCCTCACCTGATTCAAGCACCCTCTCTCCTGACATTGTTGAAGAGGACCTTTTCTTCAGAATATTTGGTCACTGCCATTGGCAGTGGTCCAACTAAATGACTGTAATTTGAGATTATTATCCCTTTTTCCCCCCAGTGTAATTCTTCCAAATTCCCATCCCATTATCCTTAGAGTACAAGTTCAATCTCTACTTCTATCCATTATACTCTTGCAGGTATTTCATTATGCTACACAGGACTAACACTTTACTCAGAAGTGGCCTAGAAACCCACAAAAGCTTACACCATAAAAATTGGTCAGTTTTTCTATTCCTTAGCTCAGATCAACATGTTAGTAAAGCCAACAGCTGTGATGGAATTCGAACTTTAGAGTACTGGAATATGAAATAACAGTATGACATCAAATTGGTCATTTTGACCTTTGAAAATCATCTAAAATGATTTACACAATTGCAGCAACTATATAATACCTACTTGTAACACTCCTTTATATGTATATGATACTTTATAATTTATTTTTTATTATTTTTTAATAAATTTATTTTTATTGGTGTTCAATTTGTCAACATACAGAATAACACCCAGTGCTCATCCCGTCAAGTGCCCCTCTCAGTGCCCACCACCCAGTCACCCCCACTCCCCACCCACCTCCCCTTCCACCACCCCTAGTTCGTTTCCCAGAGTTAGGAGTCTTTCATCTTCTGTCTCCCTTTCTGATATTTCCCACTTATTTTTTTAATATAAAAAATAGTGAAAGGGAATAAAGGGGAAAGGAGAAAAGATACTTTATAGTTTAAAAAACTTTTTTCACATACGTTATCTTATTTGATTTCTACATCTGTTTCTATTGCATTTGTTCCTTTAGGAGAGATGTCTTCAAACACTATAAAGGTTTTAATCATGTGGTAAAAATATGCTAAGAATCTCTAATGAAATCTATTGTGAATGTGAATATAAATGCATTTGACAATTGCAAAATCAGTTGGTTCACTAAAATATAGTTTACATTTCCCAGGCTTTTTTGCATCTTAGAATTTTTAATCTCCCAAGAGTATCATTCTTTTATAAAAATGGCCAGAATGTTCATGCCAACAACACTTAAATCTACACCTCAATGCCTAAACTAAAAATAAATATGCATTTTGAGAGGAATAAAATGATCGTTAAATGTTTAGTGTAAATATCCAAAAATGACTCATTTTGTTCACTTAAGAATCTGATTACTCATGTACTGTCAATTCCAGAATATTTTATGAACATTTGGGCTGTTTGTGAACTAAAATAAAATTGTTGGAAATTGAAGGGGCTTTGGAGATTATTTCAAACTAACCACTCACTTAGCAGGAAGGGAAACCATGAGATGAAGTGACTTGCCCAAAGTAACATGGTCATCAAGTGATAGAGCCGAGATTTGAACACAGATCTTATTGACTTACATGACCCTCGTCAGCGATTATGGCAAAATTTTCACATGGAGTTTAACATAATAACCCAATACATGCCACACAACAACTTCTTTTTATAGAACAACAACAAAAAGTTTTAATCATCTCCATGGTAAGTGTTTACCTAGTTTCTGGTTGGATGTTGTATCTTGACCTTAAAGGTACTGACTTTCTGCTTTGATCTGCTCTACTTCAGAAATCCGGGAAATATAAGCGTCCTCTATGAATTATCCATTTCGCCTTATTAACAAACTGTTCACTGTAGAAGTAATTAAGTATTGACACTTTTTACCAAGCAGACACTATGGAAAATATAAAGCCAAATAAGACAAGGGTTTTGATTCTATGAAAACTTACTAAGCCAGAGCATAAGAGGTTCCATGGAAATGACTCAGATATTCCAAGGGCAGAGAGTGTTGGGCAGTGATCCTCTCTCCTTTAATCTCTTTAACCCCCAACTACCTCCACTACATTAACATAAATAAAAAGTAGAAAAGTACTGATATGTTTTCATTAGTTTCTACTTTCCTCAGATAGGAAGATGAAGTGATGAATGCCTTTCACTTGGAAAATAAGAACAAAAGGCCACTTGAGCAACATATTGCTCAGACCATGTATCTCACGTTCTATGAGTGAGTCTGGGACTTCTTCGTAGCTTCTGAATTGCAATCTTCCTCACTTTACCTTGATATGTTGAACAAGTGTAACTTAGGTTCCTGAGTTTCTGACTTAGGTTTTCTATCCAGCAAATTCAGTCTTCATGTGTGGTCCAGGATACCTGTGCTGGCTGGCATGGGCTTGTCTGGCTGCACCACACCTTACTCTTACAAAAAACTTTATTTTCTGTTGTCAGCTGGGATTCCACTATGGGCCATTCTAGCGTCACCCTCTATTCTACTTGCCTGATCCTCACTACAAAATTAGATGTCCTCTTTATACCTACATTTGTATCTATCTGTATGTAGGTTCATTGTGCTTTTTGGAGATTGTCTATGGGACTATGTGAATAACCATAAGGGCCAGCCTCTCATAGAACACCCTTGTTTTAGATAAAATTTCCCTGGAAGTAGAGTCAGAGACAAGGGGTTAGGTACAGATTTATTTGATAGATGACCTTATGAAGCAGCAGAAAAGGAGGAGGTAAACTTGACCTGGAAGAAAGAAAACCCTAGATAAGGATGTGTATTGCGATTACTGCCAAGAGACAGGTTGGCTTGACTTTCCGAAACCTTCCAAGAAGCATAAAAATATCATGATCCAGAATTGTTCACTTAAAAGATGGGAGAGTAGATTAGATAGGTTCTTGTGGTGCCAAGGAATTCTCTAAGTCATGAATGAAAAGACATATGACCAGCTTTATGTGGGTTAGTGTGAGGTGAATCTGAGCTGAAAGAAACCATCTACCATAGTTACAGCTAAAATCAGGGCTGGCCAAAGGACTGTGAGTAAGGCCAGAGCTGTTGCTGTGTCATCTTTCCTGGGTCCAGTTTGTTCCTCCCCCCACCAGCCCAGTGGATCTTATTGCCAAAGGCCCACTAAACCTTACATATGAGCCCACTTGTGATACGACACCAGGCAAATCTAACACATACTTAACTATTTTTGCAAAGATAGCCAAAGTAACAGTGATGGTAAGTGCTAGAGATTCCACCAAATACCTATAGGAATGATTCAAAACATTCAAAATGTTTTCTAAAAGAGAGAAATAATGGTTATTTATTTTTAAACCGGGAAAAACCACAAATCAAGCATGAATAAACTATATGAGAATGATAGGAGATAGCAAACATTCTGTATTAGGCAGTTAGTCAACAGGATTGTCAATGTATTTGCTGTATCTCAAAAAATGGAAGCTATAGGTGACAAAGAGAGAGGAAAATAATAACGTGTCATGAATTAAAGTACAAAACAGTAGCATGAGGCCCAAATTTTAAAATTATTCTAAGTTGGAGGAAGGCTGATTTGAAGAATAAGCCTAGGTAATTTAAAAAGATTCCATGAAGAAATTAAGTCTTTGTTAGAGAAAAAAGTATTGTCAGAAAAAAAGGGCTGTTAGTTTATATGCTTAATTTTAAAAGGGACAAAAACATCACAGAACTAAATAGCTATTATTATTACCATTTACAATTAAGACCAATGAGCTTCAGAAAGGTAAAGTGATATACACAAGGTAATGGAATCAGTGTGGCAGAGACGTCTAAGCCCAGCTTTGCAGGTTCTAATGCCAATCAGTGTTCCCTCCACTACTCAACACAGCAGTTCAACCTTTCCAGTGCTTATACTTGTTACAGTGTGTTCAATGGCTACAAAAACACTAGGTTTTTAAAAAACACCCAATTAAAATAGTTTGAATTATTTTAAAATTATTGAATAATTTAAATATTTTATAAATGAAGCTCAAAGTTTTTACCTTTGGGTATAATAACTATAAAGGTGGGAATTTAATTATGCCCTACCGATATACAAATCTTCTTTGTCAAACCAGTAGGAGATAAAATTTTAAAGATATAAAAATAAGGGGCACCTGGCTGGCTCAGTTGGTAGAGCATGTGACTCTTGATCTTGGGGTTGTGAGCTTGAGCCCCATGTTGGGTGTAGAGATTGCTTTATAATAAAACCTTTTAAAGTAAATAAATAAAGACATACAAATGATAAATGTATCAATTGGATGTTTAAATATTCTGAAAATATATGAAATCTTGTGTAGAGGCCACTTTTAGACAACAGGCTTGAGAAATGGAAAACTTTGTCAAGGCAAAAGGGCCCACAGCAACTCCCTGGCTAAATACAGACAGGCCCATCAGGCAATTCACCTCAAAATATTCATAGGCCCTAATTAACCAATGGGCTACTTACAACCAGGCAGTTACCAAAAGAAGGAAAATCCATACATTGCCTTACCTCCTTACCTTCCCCCTTTAAAAACATCCCCACCCTGCCCATTGCAGACAATCTCTCCTTTGCTGTCCTGCCCATCACTCCCTTGCAGTGTATTCAATAAGCCTTCATCTCCTTTCTTCCACCTTGGGTGAATCCTTTCCACTTGCTTCCACCTGATTGTCACCCCATATTTGGGAGACTGCATCCAATCGAGAGACATTCCACACCTTGCATATTGCCAATAGTTTAAATAATTTCAGTCATAATATGTCTAAAATAGACAACTTTAAATCAAATTATAATATTTGTAGCATATATTATGTCTGGCACATTTTGTATGGGCCCTTGTAATACTAGGAAGGAATATTTTCAAGATAAGAATTCTGTCAAAGTGGCCAATATGCTTTGAATGAAAAGAAAAACTTTGGGGATCCCTGGGTGGTGCAGCGGTTTAGCGCCTGCCTTTGGCCCAGGGCGCGATCCTGGAGACCTGGGATCGAATCCCACGTCGGGCTCCCGGTGCATGGAGCCTGCTTCTCCCTCTGCCTGTGTCTCTGCCTCTCTCTCTCTCTCTCTGTGACTATCATAAATAAATAAAAATTAAAAAAAAAAAAGAAAAACTTTGGGAGACTAAACAAATTGGATCAAAGTGGAAAAGGAAATAAAACAAGAGAGCTATGGTAATCTATATAAAAAAAAAAAAGTTTCTGCCAACATTCTGAATACTAACAGTGTAAAACAGTTAATGCTGGAAAAAAAAAAAGGAATTTTAAGTCCTATCATGGTAAGTTAAAGATCTAGGATTGATGACTAGGAGAAAAACAAATTCTGAGAAAGGAATTGAGTTACCAGAAATATAGACAGAGATCTAGGATTAGTTCAACATCTAACAAAAGAGGCGGGCTTAGTTATGTCACTACTTTAGACTTGCTGAATAATATACTACTACTCCACGTATATTTAATTAAATAAATCAAATAAATATTACACACCAAAAAAACTGAGCATCCCAACTTGGATAAAGTAGGAATTCAGATGTGTCTAAACATTTCTCCTGAACTAGTAATTGAGACAAAGGAAACTAATTTGCATGATTGATTTTAGCAATCTGGAGAAAATGGTTTTATTCAAGTGGAGAGTGGAGGAAAAGATAGTACCCTGTCAATGTTCAATACTTTTTCCTCTTTCTGACCCTATTGATTTGTGTCTGAACCAGATACACAGCCGAAGTAAAACAAGTCTTTCTCCCCAAGGGATGCAAAGAATCAGGGACAAGGATTGGACAAGAGTCCTCTGTAAAGAACACACTTGGCTTTGTACTCATGAGGATGAAGCTTTGAACAGTGTGTTAGAATTAGTTTTGATTTCAAGTAACAGAAAACCAGACAAATAATAGATCAAAGAAATTCCTATCACACAAAAATAAACCTAAAAAGGTAGGCAGTTGCTGGTGGCCCTCCCTTTGGGGACAGAACTGTGGCACAGGCTCACATCAAGCACAAAAAAATAAAAGGCTTTCCACCCTTTGTCATAGAAAGCGACAAGAGATAAGCCTTCAGTTATATCAGTTCATCACTTAATAAACATTTTTTATTGATTGTATGGCAAGATTAGAATGTTTGAATTGCTCTAATATAAATAAAGTTTGCTATTTTATTTTCATAGGAGAGTCAAATGGGAATGCTTTCCTGTCTTCCTGAAGTTTAATTCTGAATTCTCAAGGAAAGTCAAAGTCATTTTCAACTGCTAATGATTCAGAGCTGGGTTTGATGAGCCTTCAAGACCATCATGAAAGAACTAGATGACAATTGAGTTTGAGAAGAAATGAAATGTGAGAGTTCCTCTGAAGGAAACTAGAAAGGAGAAGGATTTCTCTAAAAGTAAATGGAGGGCAGAGAAGTAAGGGAGGGGAGAAAAGGGTTGAAATGAGACCACGAAACTGATCACAGAAAAGTTTCCAAGAAGGGAAGGGCCTATGCTGGGGAAATAATGGGCAGACATAAAAATAATGGTGAACATAAAACAGGACTTATAGTTCTCATAAGTCATCTGGAAACTGACTCACCCAGACGGTCCAAATATCATTTAGGAAATCATTTCATAGGATTATTATTAATCAGATAAAAAAAAATCAATGTGAAAATAAAAGTGTGTTAATGGAATGCAAGTCAGTGAAAAAAAAATCCAATAAGAAGCTGAAAAGAGGCTCTAAGAGAACAGAGTGTTCTCTAAAGGAGGAATAATTAGCACAAAATGTCCAGAGTGGAAAACAGAGAAAAATGAGTTTTCTAAATTGTAATGAATTACATTGTTTGATATGGAATTAGGATAAAGAAAATAGCACTAAAACAAAGAAAGATAATGAACTTGGATAATTACCTCTTACTTGAGGTTTTCGGTAAAAAAAGCACAACTCCATCCTCTAGAGTTAATATTTCTATTGTGTTCTAATTTGGGTTAAAATAGTTCTCTGGAATTCACAACATATTTTTATAGACTATGAAACTTGAAGATTTTTAGGTACTGAGGTTCTCTTTATCCTTTTCTAAAAATTCTCACTTTCTCCTTTGTGTTCCTTTAGTCGTGAATATAAAATAAATTGTATTTATGCTAAAACCTGAGTAGCAAGATTGCCCTTTCTTTAACATAATATTTTTACCTACAGACATTTCCAATATGTGATTTTGTAAGCATCTGAAATCTTTAAGTCACTTATTCATTTTTAGCCTCTGCTTCTACTTGCCCCTTAAGATTGTCATGATTCATCTGAGAACGTTCCCATCTCCAAAGTCTGAACCTACTTGTTTCTTTCAGCCTTAGCTCTCATTATCCCATTGAGAACTTTTGAGTTGAGGCAGATTTCATGGAATGATTACTAGGCCCTGAAATTTACCCTAAGATTTCTGGTTATTTTTTTAATCTTATTTATAAGGCAAATGATTATATCTTATTCCATTACATCTTGTTTAGGCAAATACTGGAAGAAAACCACTGCTTTTTTTCTTAATCTCCTAGTCTTATAGATCTCACCATATCATCGAGTCTGCTACTTCTATTTTTATACTTTTTATTTAGCACTCAACCTGATACTGCCTGTTTTCCAATACAGTTGCACAGTACCACAAAACAGAGAAAAAGTGGCCAGATGGCAGGAATAGCATATGTGTGCGTGTGCTCACACACACACACACACACACACATACACACACACATACCAGGAACTCTTGAAAGAAGGCAATATTAACAATAAAACTGAAAAAGTCACACAGACGGAAAACTAAATTTGCATTATCTGGTCCATCTGCTGGTCAATCAATAATATCCAGATTTTCTGAACATTTCTACCAATGGAGATAACATTATTTTATTTATTTTGACCCTTTAAATATAAAAAATATTTCTACCTGCACATCAGTAAATAGAACCTATTATTTCTGTACAAAAAATATTTCCTCCCTCTCAATTGCAAAACCTCTTTACTTCCCTAAAATCTCTTTCATTTCTTATGTCTATGCATTTCTTTTTTTATTCTTGCCATCATGGATTTGGTTTCCCTCCTAAATGCTCTGTGATTGAACTATAGCTAAAGCTCTTGGACTGTAGTTAACATCTTCCATTACTCATTTATACACCACAATCAATTCATTCATTTTACTCCTATATTGACTTCAATTTACCTTTCAAACTAAAGTGAAACTCCTAATCATGGACAGTAAGTTTATTGCACTCTAGCTTCCCTCAGCTATTCCTTTGTATTTATGTATTTTCTATACCACAATTCGTTTTTTCCTGCATGCACTTTAGAAGAGCATGTATTTATATACAAATGATTACCTTTTCACTTATCTATTAAATTTTCTTGTTTACTTTTCAAAGTCACTCCTTTCCTAAAGCTTTCTCAAATTAATGCTAACTCCTTGGGTTAATACAACTGTCTAACAAACTGCATTATTATAGTGACCAGAATAATTAGTTGTTATATACTGGAATTAAAGACAACACTTACACAGAGTGAATTTATCTCATCATGAATTGTTATTCTTTTTACATTTTTTATCCACAAAACTATTTGGCTACGTGAAAAGTGCCAATTATAGCCTTTGAATGTGTGTTCATATATTTGTGCACATGTTTGAGTTTTAGAAATCTTTCATTTCACATCAGGAGGCCAGACTCAACAGATGCTTCCAAATGCTAATACCTCTTTTTAAGGCAGAAGGTGTTAATTAAACAAATAATTCATATTAAGAAAGCTTATAATTTAAAAAAATCACAATGAATTAATCTGTTTTGTTTTCTGTGTGATGGCTGCTAGCCAGGATGAGGCCTTTAGTTACAACATACATGCTGACACTTCCACTGTCATATGAATAATTGTGTATAAGTAGAGCAGTCAATACATTATTAACTACTCCCTCTCCATGACAGGCTGCAAATTTGCCACAGAAGTAAATCTCATGGAAAATTTATAGGAGATGTTTATAAAAGGCAAAACAGAGAACTACACTATTCCTGTTAAACCTAAGTAATATTGACCTAGATTCTTCAACATGTGTGATAGAGGTATAGCCCATTGGACTTTGAGACTTTTAAGAGGTGGACAGGAAAAGAGGGATGCTTCAAAATCTACTCTGAGGCCCAGTGAGATCTTTGAATAAATGGATTGACTTTCTGGTATAAACATTCCTACCACTCCAATTGTCCTGGCCAAACTCAAACTCAGATTAGGATTCCCAGGAAATAAAGCTGTTGCAAAAGTGGGAAAGAAAGAGATATCATTTTAGAAAATCATATCTGTATTTTAGAAGAGTAAAGTCTAAGACATCAAGAAACTGCAATTTGTCATAAGTGAGCATGGAATCAAAAATGGCAGGTCTGCAAAAAACAGTGCAGGAATGTGACTTTAGTGGACATCAAATGGAGGAAAGTCCCTGGAGTAAGAAGTGAGTAGAGAGAATGTTTTTTTTTTTTTTTTTTTTTTTTTTTTAGGATTTTCAGTGACCCAGTCATAAGCAGGATAATTATTATGGAGGTGGAAGTGATCAGTGACTAAACTTTGCTCTAACTCAGATCCTTCTGTCAATATAGAAGTCAAACACTCCATTTTTCCAGTCTCATTCCATCTCCTTATCCATTCCACTTTTCAAACTGATTCTGGAAACTTTTTTTTTAAGACTTTTTTTTTATTATTTATTCATGAGAGAGAGAGAGAAAGAGAGAGGCAGAGACACAGGCAGAGGGAGAAGCAATCTCCATGTAGGGAGCCCAATGCAGGACCCCATCCCAGGACTCCAGGATCACGCCCTGGGCCGAAGACAGGTGCTAAACTGCTGAGTCACCCCAGGATCCCCTGGAACCATTAAAAAAAAATAACTATATTGTTATTTTTCTTCTTAAATCACCTTTTGATACTTCCTTTTTGCTATCAAGAATAAGTCAATCACTCTTGATTTTGTATTTATGGGTACTTAAATTTGGTCCCAAACAACACAGGCTCTAGTGAGAGACTACCAGTGCTCTAATCCAGACTCCAAAGTGGCGCCTGAATATGTAACCTTGAGACTCATCTCAAAGGGTTTCACAATATTGTGAAGATTCAATGAGCTAATATATAAAATATTTATAACAATTCCTGACACAGTATTTATCAAGAAGAATTAGCCATACACTCTGGGCCCCCAAACTATCCATGTATTCTTCCTATTAAACTTTCTAGGCCTCATCATTTCTGTGGGCTTTCCATAATTCTTACCACATTAACCATCATAAATTGTAAATGTGACAATTTTCTCACTAGTCTATGAGGTAGAGATCATGGCTTTTTCATTTTCTATTCCCATCCCCTGACCCAATTTCTTTCATATAGTCAGGGCTTAATAAATATTTAAGAATATTCATTGAAAAGACTTTTTAAAAATAAAGAAGGTTCAAGACCATGTAGTTAAGTAAATTCAGAGCTGATGCAGTTTAATTAATCTCTGTCAGCCCGTAGGAAAGTCTCTACTGATAACTCCACAGGTTTCTGAATTGAGTCTATCATCATCAAAATTGTGATCCAAACACAAAGAGGAAGAATAGCTACAATGCCAGATGGTAGAATTAATGTGAATAAAGTATATTATAAAGTAGAAAACCAACTCAAGAAAAAACAAAAATCAATGTAACATGGTTACACTGATATACAATGTATCTGCATTTAAGGATTTTTTTAAAATGTAACTAAGAGAGAGATTTAGCTCTGAGTAAATTAACGGAAAAAATTATGGGAATTTTAGTTGACCACAAAGAATATATGAGAGTCTTTTGTTTGATCTCATTACAGAAAGACCTTAGGGACACGATAAAGTTCTTACAACAAGTAGGTAAATATCCACTATATTAATAATTGATCTCTAGTCTACAGAATCATCTCAGAAACAAATGGCAAACTGAAATGAATTTAGATTTAAATCTTTTAAGAATCTAGAACCTACTGCAACAGCAGTAAAAGGTCTTTTTTGTTTTTTTTTCTCTGAGTAGGCTCTTTATATTTTTATAGGGTATTATTATTGTTGTTGTTATTAATATGGTAGCTTTAGTGGTAGTATTTGGGATATCAATTTTTTACATTAACTTTACTATACATCAAAAATGGGTGATTATTGATTTCTCTTGGGTTATACCTGGATATAATAGGTTTCCTATAGAAACTTTCCTTTACTCTAATGGCAATATTATTTCTTTTCCTGGAAACAATTTAAGTCCATAAAAATTTCAACTTATAAATGCAGACTGCTTTCCTTGACTATCATACTACACAAAAATTTAGAAAAGATAAGGTTCAAAGTTTTGAAATGGCTACTAAACCAAAATTAAGCTGTTATTTTCTTAGGAGGTATTATGCACATATAATCAAGGATGAAATTTAATTATGTATTCTAAATGAGCTATACTGATAATATTCCATTATTAAATCAGTATTCTGAGTTTATTGGAGTTTTTCATCCAACCATCTGTTGTGAAAATAAAAACAAAAGAGAACAATGCTTCATTTGTGATTCTTAACTGTTTGCTTAATCTACATATCTTTTTACATTTTTGGTTCTGGCATTCCTTGATCTAACTTTTTCATTCTATAACCCTGAACTACCTATCAGAATAACCCCTGGGTTAGACCATGAGTGAGCTTCATTTACTGAAGTATGCCCAGGTCTAGTGTAATTACAGGCACAACACATGAGTGAGTATTTATTGACTGCATAAGGAAAAGGAAGTAATAAAGAAAATCTTCTATTGGTCTCTCTCTACTCTTTTCTACCCTGCATTTCATTTGGTCCCCTCTGCCTATGGGATTAGTCAATAGTGATCTCTGGAGAGTGATTTGAGGAAGAAAAGAGAGCTATTACAGGAAATTAATTCTCCTGGCTCTCTCCTAGGAGTTTACCTCCGGCTGGCTGTGTTCTCTTGACTGGTCCTTACAAGGGATGAGCTCTACACAACTTTCTTTCCTTGGCATTCTGACTTTTGGACTAGGAATTAATGGTCTAAATTTGATGATGTTTACCATGTATATTGATAACATCAAGTTCATTTTCTCTTAGATATGTAGATATGTAGAAAATTGAACTAAGAATAATATAATCCTGGTTTTGGAAACAAGACATATTATGTTAGATATCCTTATATAAAAATATAACATCATGTACACACTGGGGTAAAATTTGATTGACGCCAAAAATGTCAATGTGAGATGCTTTGTACAAGGAATTTGTTGCATATATGTATCCCCTAGGAATAAAGGTGAGCATTGGCAGGAGATAGCTGATCTGGGATTTTGGATTTTGTCCATCTTCCTTTCTCAATAACACAACTAACATCTGGTAAAATTTGGCAGAAATGAAGTGAATATATGCACAAGGGACAATTGATATTGGCTGTGGGGGAGGAACAAGCTAACAAAGAAACCTCAAACAGCAAGAACAGATGTACTTCCCATTGGCAAAATCCCGAATGGAGAAAGCAAACTCCCTGCACTGGGAGATGTTCTGGTTTGGTTCCCCTAGTTAGAGAGAAACTAACAGTGATAGAAAAATGAATCAAAGACTGGTTAGAGAGGTCTAAACACGATATAATGCAAAAGCATTGAATTGGTCTTATCAGATATTGATAGTAGATGTGGCCTTTTATAATCCAGGTTTACCTATTTTTCAGTTGGGGTTGAGAAACACAGATTCTAAGTCAAAAATTGTTAAGCTTTTCTGTAAAAGTCCAGGTAGTGATAGGTTTTGTGAGCCAAGAGACCAAATAAGGATACCATGAAGGTACTTATGAGAGAAAAAGTACTTCCACAGATTTTCAGTTGATTGAATTCAAAATAGGCTAGTAATAACAACAATAATTGAGTTAAATTTTTGTAATAAAACTCACCTAATAGAAGAATGTAATTCTTTTTTGGGAAGGGGAAACATTTTGATTAATTGCGATTCAAAGTTAATTCTCTGTCATTATGGTAGAAACATGGTCTTATTCTCCTAAATCTTTCCTTGCATCTCTGAAACTTCACCCTGATACTAACACCAAAATGTGTTTCCTGCATCTCTCTTGTTCATACTTACACAGTCTCCCCATGGTGTTGGCTAACTTTTCAAATGGGAAAGCAGATTAAAACACAAGTTCTGTGTTGAGACTTAGTTTCAATTACAGCTGGACTACCCTTTGGCTGTATTATCTTAGACTACATACCTAACCTCTCAAAGTTTCAATTTCCTCATCTAAAAATTTGTTATAGTACCTACTCTACAAATTTGTTGTTAAATGAGCCAACTAATGCGAATATTTAGAATAGTGCATAGCATATTACAAAGCAATCAATATAAATGTTATTCTTCTGATATTTTTCAACCATATAAAAATGTGAAACCATTCTTAGCTCAAAATGCATACAAAAACAGCCATAGGGCCAGATTCAACTCACAAGCTAGAGCTTGTGGACTCCTGCTTCAAGTGATATTTAACACCATCTGTCTTACTCTGCTTTTTAGACATAGAGACCTATTTAACTTTCATCCTCCCAGTGCAACTGAGATTCAACAGCAGGATATAAGAAATACTTCCCCAACCACATGGATCGTTTTTTTTTTTTTCCATCAGAATAATTTTAATTTAAATTCTATTCAGAGACTTTGAAATTAAAAAAAAAAAGTTTTTTTTTCTACTGTCATCCATTGCCATTCACCAAATATAACCACCCTTCATATCTTTCCTATCACTTTCTTTTCCCCATTAGTCCATACATCCAACTTTCTGGTTTATTTTCCTATCTTAATGTCAATCCTCTTTCCCACATTAAGTAAATTCCACAAAGCCAATAACCATACCTTCTTTCTCCAGTAGCCCACTGCCATTTCCAGATCACTGCATCACAGTGTTCCTCAAAAATTATTCCTTATTTAATGTCCTTGCCGTCAGCTTCTTCCACTCTCTGTTGAACTCCTAACATTCATCACTAACCTTGATACCCTGTTTACTATACTGTTGACCACTCCAATACTGAGGATTTCTTGAAAGCCCTTTGTTTCCTTGCATCTGACTCTCATAACAAACTAACACTAGATATCCTTTACCTCTTAAAAGTTCATTATCCTTCCCTCTACTTAACTTTATCCCTTGCCTTATGACCATCCCAACCTGAAACATGCTCCAATTTCACACCCTTGTGTTATTCATTATTAAGAGTATTTATTCAGTGATACAACAAAGTGATTCAGAGCATTATGTAAACCTATTACTAGGTCTTACCCTAATCTGGAGGAAATTATACCTAAGCTAACTTGAGAACCATGAATACAATTTACTCATGTTAAGAAGTGACAGAAGAGAAGGAGAATTTCAGAAAGAGAAAAACATATATAACTGTTGAAGTAAGAAAGAGAAACCAGCATAGCTGAATCATAGAAGTTATATGTATGGAGGAGGTAGTAAATGGTTTGAGATTTGGCTTGAGATGATGGTAGAGACCATAGTGATGTTTCTGAAAGGTCATTTGGCTTCAGTGTGAATTGGAGAGTAGGGGTTGGGAAAACAAAAAGATATTCCCATAGAAAAGGGAAAGAATGCAGTAGCTTAGACTAAAGGCAGAAAGTTGGGGGGTGGGTGGATTCACGGTTGTGGAACTAAGAGTAGTGGAGAGATCTGAGAAAATATTTACAAGGAAAAATCATGGGGATAGTTAATTCAGTGGATGTGAGAAGTGAAGAAGAATGAGATATAAGACTGACAAGCAGATTTATGGCTTGAGCTAATAGGTAAATAAATAATGGTACCATGTGTTGGAAGTACGGTACAATAAAACGGGAGCATCTCTGGAAGCAAGAGAGAGGTCACAATTTTAAAGTAAATATTAGAAAGTAAAATAGAGAATTTAGAAGGATGAGCTGGGGAAGTAGATTATGGTTTTCAGGATATGGATGATATTTGAAACAAAATATGAGGATCAAGTCAGATATCATCCTAAATCCTGTTTCCTATCCTTTCTGCTTTTCATATTCAATTGATTAGTAAGTCCAAATGAAGCGGGAGAGCTTGGTTCTTGTCCCATGGAGTCAAAGAATGAATCTCATGGTGGGTAAAGCAATAGAGATTTATTAGGCTAGGATATAGAGCAAGCTCTCAGAAGTGAGAGGAGTCTTGACAGGGTTGCCACTGAGGGCTTTTTTGGCTGACCTTTTATTGAGAACCTAACTAGGGAGTTTATGGCCTTGAGATTTCTTGGGCTGTCTTGAGTGAATGACATATGGCTGCCTTCTGGTCTGGTGAGTCTCTGTGATGACTTTGTAGCTGTCAAAGGAAGATACTCCCTACCATTTGAGGCCAGGTGGCCAGATGTATTTCCTTATTTCTGGTTTTGTTGCATCTAGGTGTCCTTGGGATTTATGGGAGCTTGACTCTGGGTCTTTCCCTTATATTTCCCTGCCTAGCCCCATTTGTCCTTAACTCGTGATCAGCTTCATTCCCTAAATATTTCTTTATCCATCCTCTTACTTTCATCAGGCTTCAGGTGCACTGGTATGGGGTCAGTCAGGTTTCTACTGGGCTATCAGATTTATGCCTCATCCTCAGACTCACTCCCGTTCAGTCTTTGTATGGACACTGCCATCAGAGAAATCAATCACACAATTAAATTAACCATATTCCTCACCTGCTCAGAATTCTTCATGCCTCCATTTCCGTGAAAGGTGAAAATTCTATTCCTTGTACAGAATGTACTGCCCTATGTGATCTATAGCTCAGTACTTTCCCAAACATTCCAAGCTCCTTCAGCTCTGTAATTGTGTTTATTATCCATGTTGCCTCTTCTGCTTGGAGGACATCTTCCCAATTTTCAAGCCTCAACAAGAAAAAAGCATTTTCTGTTTAAACAAAGGTGCTTCTTTTGTGGTCCCACTGACCTTTGCACTTCTCCTTGTTGGTGGCTATGTATACTTTTTTTAATCTACCTTCCATGCAATAAATAATTTGATGAAAAGTCCATAACTTTGCTTTTTGGATCTCCAATGCCTAGTATAGCCTTGAGTAGGTATTCAAAAAATTGGTTTTCAATAAGTGGAAACTCACATTTTATCATGGATATCTTTTTTATGGCACATCAAGATCCAATAGCATAGCAAGTTATATTGTGAGCTCCATTTTTGGAAAATTATCATAATTCCTATGTGAAATTTTATTTATGAATTAAACATAATGAATTTATATTCATTTATTAAGTCTGTGAATTCCATAAGACCTTCCTAACTTTAGATGGTCTAACTTTAAATGACATACTCTCTACTGAGAGAATATTGCAGACTGTCTCTAAATTGTTGAAATACACAGTACCTGAGAAGAGGAAGTGGTATAGAAGGAAAATGCCACATAGGAACACAATATGGAGAGATTTCAAAAGAAAATCACAGCTGGGTACAAGTAACATCTCATATTATACTAGTGTGAATGGATTTCACAGTCTACATTTTAATTATATTGTGCACTTCACTAATGGCTCTGTCCCCAGAGGGCCTCCTGGGAATCACCTGGCAGATTTTATTTGGCCCTGAGTGAATTTTAATGTAGTGAAAAGGTAGTGAATTCACAGTGCTACTTATTTGGAGATAAGAGAGAGAGCGAGAATATGACATTTTCCTCTAATGGACATTGGATGTACTCTTCATGTGACACCCTTGCAAGTAAGTAATTCAATCTCCCATCTCTTGTTCTTCATAAGCAGCATGTATTTTCAAATTGGATTGGTTTAAAGAATTGCTTGGCATGCCAACAGAGCTTTTATGAGTCCTCTCCTGAGTTTTTAGGGAGAACATATTACAGAAATACATATGTGTAGGAGTCATTCTTTCATGTTAAAAGGCTATTTGAACCTGGATCTTTATATTCAGAGAAACTGGTATTAAAATGAATTTGCAATTCAGTTTAATCTCAGAAGGAGACAGTTGGGTCATGTGAAATTGACAATTGTTGACAATTTTTGAACTATGAAATGGCAACTTCATACGATTTAGTCTAAATGTTTCTAGATTAGAGAAAATTGACAATAATAGCAATCTTACTAGTTTGTGGGGGCTAACAACTTATATTCAGAATACTACTTAAGTTTCATATTACTAAAAAAGCATAGAAAATCAACTACACATCCAGCTAGAAACAATGCTGATGTTTGTGAGGACTATCAAATATCCGGAGTTTTAAAATATATTTTAAAGGTAAATCATCTTCCCTCAACTAAAAAGTGTGATTAATCTGCTTTGTTGAATCTTAGATACTATATCCTGTATCCTTGCACTTCGATATATTTAAGTGGCTAATACCATGAACTTTTAAAAACCTAGGAGATTTATTCTATATTTCAGGGAAATTTCTTCTTCCAGCATTTGGATAAATAGCATGAGTGAAAATAAAAGCATCATTCTTGGCAACTTACCTTAATTTCATAGGTAAGTTGAACTAAAAATGAGATAAAATAATTTCTCCTTTCTTGGTAGTTATTTCAAAAGAAAGCAAAGGTCAATTTCAATCCTCTATTTTTCCACTGAGTCACTTTAAATACTGCAAGTTAGAAGAGCTTTTCAGTAAATAAAAATATTGGAATGAAGTCTTCCTAAATCTAATTTGTTAGCATCATCTATCAAAATATTATTGTGACTTGCCAATTTTGTTAGTTCTATAACTGTCTATGAAGCAGTAAGGACAGTTGTACTGAGAAGACTGGCAAAGACATTTTCAAAGAGCAAAGATCTGAAAGAGAATCGGATTCTTTCCTGTTTCTGTCATAGAAGATTCAAATTATTATCTGTATTCATTGACACAATTACCCATGTATTTTCTCTTGTGATAACAGGATGGGAGGACTTCAGACTAAATGTAAGGTTAGCAAATTTCATTCTCTTTCCAAATAAATAGTAGCATCAGAAGCATGTAAGTTCTCACAGAAGTTGCATGTATGCATTGTCTTGAGAACTGTATCAGCCCATCTAACAATGGCAGATTGCTGACCCCATGATGCAGGGCCCATTTCTAAGTCATCAGCAATCTTTCCTCCCAGTCCTGAACAAAGACACAGCTCCAAATAATAACCGTGCATAGACTATAAGGGTAGAGAGAGAGAAAAAAAAAAGTAAAAATAAAATCCTAAAATCAAAGGTTCCTAGAGCTTCCGTTTCACTGATTAGGTGGGATTTGGGAAGGGTAGTTTAGGGTTGTTTTTTCCTCCCTGCGCCTTTCCAGTTCTACAATCACAATGGCCCTCTAGTGGGATGCTAAATTAAGAGGCATTTTGTTTGTATTGTTAGCAGCTAGATGGAAACAGTCACAGAGAAATGTTTTATTATGGTGAGGAAAGGACTCTTTTAATAAGACTCTTAGGAGACTGAGTTTTAATGACGCTTAACACAATGTTTTAAACCACACACCACATCTACATGTTATTTCTTGTTAAATGCTGGTTATTAAACAGCAGGCTGGCTCCAGATTGCCTGCAGAGGGTAGTTAGGGTTGGCTGATACATCTCTGACAATTTGAATAGTTGATGGAGTGACAAGTGCTGTTTGCATTTAAAGGGTTTTACATTTTAACATCTGCACAGCGCAACAGTATGTATTATTACCCCGTGTACTTCTGCACAATATGTTGAAGGGTTAAAGCCAATTAAGCACAATTGTAAGTTTCAATTTCTTCCAGAATTCTGTGCCCTCATCCAAACTTAACATGCTTAAGCTGGAATGATTTCCCTCACTCCTTAACCCGAGGATCTCTGCAGTGAATTGCCGTTCAAAACTGCAGACCAGAGAACAAGGAAGGGAAATGAAGAACAGAATGTGCCCCAAGGAAAGATGTAAGCAATAAAGCAATACGTGTTTATAACTAGGTTTTTTTAACCATTTAAAAACTTAGCATTTTAAAATTAAAAAGCAAAGGGAACACTGTTTTGTAGTAACTGTACTTTTCCCACCGTTAATCTCACAGCCTTCTTGCTCCAGTCTTCTCTAACCCCAAGAAGAACCAGTTGCCATGTGGGTCAAGGACACTGCTTGTTGCCGAGGAACCAAGGTGTGCAGTTTTCAGATGTTAACTCTCAGCACTAAATGTGCTTATTGCTATGTAGCCTGCTTTCTCTTTACATCTTTTATTTTTGGATTCTGCTTCAAACATGTTCTCTTTTGAATTGCTTATTTCCCTCTAACAGGTGGGCAAGGACAGCAGGGCTGCTTGCTACTTTGGTAGATCCTCATTGTGGGGATGCTTATAGGTGAGATCTGTAGGTTAAATCATCCCTTCTGTAGGCTTAGGAGAAAAATGATTATCTCACCTACCTCTTTTCTTCTTTAGGTTTTCCTTCTCTGTCTCTTTCACCATTGCCATGATAAGACATCAAGAGATAGGAATATGATGTGAGCCCAGGTGCAAAAGAAGACTACATGTAGTAACAGGTCAGTGATTTCCAGTGAGAAGGTTAGTGATGGCTCTTTTCATAATCTCCAGGATCATAGGGGGTCAAGGATTGTTGGTTAGAAAGGCTTGAGGGTTTCAGTTTATCAAAAAGAGGAAATGGGCTTAAAAATTTAAGCAATGCTGTCCCAGACCACAGCAAGTGAATTTTACAATCTGACTATGACTGTGGAAATGCCATGAGTAAGGAGGCAATTTGTTACTGGGAAGAAATTCTGTCAATGATTGCCTTGAGTCCAAAGAAGGGGGAAAATCTGAGAATCTTATGGGTGCAGTAGGGTGCTAATTGAGGATCAAGTCTGGTGGGCCCTGGATGGTCTTCTCCATACACATGCAAAACCAACCACCTCAATCAATATCATTAGGTGTGTCCTTACAATATATGGAATTATGTGTTAAGATATTCTATTGCACATTTCAATTATATTGAGTCATGGTGCTGCCATCTAGACATATTAAGATTCAAACAGAATTCTCAGTTCTAATATTGTGTCTAAAGCCCTTGGAAAGGACAACTATATTAACTAAAAAAAAAAAATTACAATCTTACCTTTGCAACTGATTCTCAGTTTGATATTGGACAAGTCCCTAACCTATTTGAGGTCATGTAGATTCACTTCTGAAGTGACAATAATGATACCTGAATTATATATGTTGCAGAGTAAATGTGAGAATTAATATCAAAATGACATGAAGTATGAGAATATGTTTTGTTTGGGGGCATCTGGGTTGAGTGGCTCAGGGGTTGAGTGTCTGCCTTCAGCACAGGCCATGATCCTAGAGTCCTGGGATCGAGTCCCGCACCAGGTTCCCTGTGGGAAGCCTGCTTCTCCTTCTGCCTGTGTCTCTGCTTCTTTCTATGTCTCTCATGAATAAATAAATAAAATCTTCAAAAAAAGAAGAAGACTAAATATTCCAATGTGTCTGTGTGTGTATGTTTGTGTGTGTGTGTGTGTGTGTGTGTGTGTGTGTGAATCACATTTTCTTTATCCATTCACCCACTGATGGACATTTAGGTTGTCTTCATGTCTTGGCTATTATAAATAATCCTGCAAATGAACAGAGAGGTACAGATGAAAGTTAGCATACTTTATCATAAGTGTCTAAGAACACATATATGTTACCTCAACATTAGAAACATTAAATACTACAAGAGTTTTCAAAAGTCACAAGGAAAGATTATTCAAAATTTTAAGATATTGGGGGTACCTGCATGGCTTAGTTGGTTGAACATCTGGCTCTTGATTTCCATTCAGGTCATGATCTCAGGGTTATGAGATCGAGCCCTGCCTTGGGCTCTGAGCTCAGTGGAGAGTCTACTTGAGATTCTCTCTCTCCCTCTCCCTCTGCCCCTCCCCCCACTCCTGCTCACTCTCTCTCTCTCTCTTTAAAATAAATTTTAAAAATACAATAAGATGTTGGATACACTAAGTATGTAATAGCCTTGTTGTGATTACTCTGCTCTTACAGGATGGAAAACCAATATTAAGTTTCTTTAGGTTTTCATTATCCCCAATCCTATTTTATTTTTCATTTTTTTCTATGTAGGCTCACAATCTCTGTATGAATGATCTCAGCTGCCAGTCATATGTTATTTTTTATTTAAATATTTGAATACTCAGACAAGTCCTCTACTTTCAGTAAATTTTCTTTGAATTTTGACTTATTTTTTGGTTGACTGGATTTTGTCATCATGAATCTTTGCCAAAAAGAAGATCTCAAAGAATCTGCATTCTCTTACTCCTTGCATGCCTAAGCCTATCTACCCATTGTCTTCATGGTTGAATGTCAATATGAAGAGTTATTAAATCCTTGAGTTATAGAATCCATATCTATGGTTCAGTAATCTTTGGATACAAGACACATACCCAACACTGACAAGATTAAGATAAATCTTATAAAGGCTCCCAGTTAGAAAATAGAAGATAAGAAAAAACACAAAGTTGTCATTCTTCTGGTGCACAATATTATTGTGTTTGGGCTGTAGCCCAGGAGAGATAGAAGTGCTTTGGGCATCCAAACTGATGACCTCTGATCCAGCCCTCTGGGAATATCTCCCTTGTTCATTGTCCTTTATGGCCAGATCTGTGATTGGCAGTACAGAGTTTTATCCTTTTGGGAGATGAACAGTTTTATCAACCTTCCTCTTCTGTTGAGGAGTAGGGATATTGTCTTAGGATTTGAACAGTCATAGAAAAATTTTCAATCAGGCTTTGACTGTCTTTAGCAGAAGCCATCTTATAACAGTCAGTTAAGATTCCAGTATATTTTCTTCCCATATGTCCACCACCAGATACATTGACCAGAGACTCATTTGGGGTCTAGAAATATTTGGCTGTTGGCAATAGACTTTATCACTGGCATCAGTTTTATGGTATCTGTATTGAAGAATATTCTAATACCTCTGAGTGGGAAGGGAATGATCATCTGTTCCTTGTACCTTGTTTTGTATAAATTACATTTTTACAATGAGAGAAGCCTTCTTCAACCAGAGATGACTTAACAGGAGTACTTATAGATGGGCTCTGGTAAAAGGAGGTAATACTCAGCTAACTAATCTTATCTCTTGCTAACTCCGCCAACTCTGACCCTGATTACATTAACTTGGCTTGAGGTATGACATTTTAGGCTTTCCATCTGTTAAAACTTCCAAATAATCTCAGTTATTTTGGCATAAAATCTCTCTTAGCATCTAACATAGTTAGAATTTGTTTACTTTCTGCTTCAGATTTAAAGCCCTTTCTACCTTCAGCATGAGTTTGCCCCTTTCTTGTAGGACTCTAATGAATGCTATAAAAAATAGCCAATACAGACCTATGTCATGGTCTAAGTACTCACATAAAACAAGCCACAGTTCAATCAATGGTTTTGTTAAGGCATAATCTATCCTGATAACTTCTAAGGCTGAAAAAGCATGATTCTCAAGTGTTCTTTCTCTCTGCTCTGTGTCCTAAGTTCAGCAAGGTGCATATTTTAGGATCTATTACTTTCAGAATTCCATATAATGCAGACTTTTATCCTAACACTGTATCATCTTAGTCCTACTGCTGCAAAAGACTAGATTTTTTGGAGAAATCTGTACTTGGCTACATTTATAGAAACATCCTTTTCTGATGATAAGATGGAATTTTAGGAAAGGTCTTCTCAAAACAGCTTAGCAGATTCTGGTTCCTATTTCCTACAAAGCAACTGAGAAGAATAAGAACAAAAGAAACTGCTTTGCTCCCAGCCTCAACATATGCCAGAACAGAATTCATGTCCCAAATAAGCAGTCAGATAACCAAACAAACAAACAAACAAAAAAACCTTGTCCAGGCCAGTAGTTCAAAATTTGGGCTTTCAAAAATGGACCCAATCTTCATCTTTATAAATTAAATAAATTATAAAACAGTCTCTAGACAGGATTAACAATAAGTCAAGATTGGCTAAAGCATCTAGAGTGCTGAATTCACTTCTGTATCATTTAAAAATGTTTTTCCTTGAAGTGACAGATAGCTGATCACTGTAATTGAACATATTTCTTCCGTTTGTAAGAAGTCCAGAGGAGGTGGTGACTGACACCAGTGCAGAAGTATTACATGGCCTGACCACTGTATTTGCATATTACTTATCTTCCCCTCTAAGTAGTGAGGCCACTGCAGCTAGAGTTTGCACTTGTTTTCTAGGAGGATGGGAAAAGAAAGAAAAAGAGTGAATCTCATTGCCAGAAAATACTGACTCTCCCAAGGACATCACAGTTGACTGTGGCCTGTATCTCATGGGCCAGAACCATCTGACATGGCCACCCTTGGGTAAAAAGTGGCACGAAAGCAAGGGTTTTGGAGTGGTGGTTGGGTCAGTTTTAACAACGGTGGTCTAGAGTCAGCTCCTGAGAGTTCACAAAATCTGATTGGTAAGCTTTCAGGAATCGTGTGAGCCAGTTGTTAAACGGAGCCATTATTAAAAATTAAATTATACAAACTCATAATTATATTAAAATAGAAGTAGCAAATACTCATCTTTTCCTAATTATAGTATTACATTTTTTATTATTTATATTCTTGGGGCTATTTATTTCAATCACATCTTTATCTTTATAGAGGAAATGCTATTTAAATGTTGTGCTTGGATGCTTCCTAACTTTGCATTCAGTGATGTCATACTGGTACCTTACCATTGAGCCTGGTGGGAGTATTTATACCACAGAAATCAGAAAATGCTACATACAAATTGGGTCCTTTTTGTGGGTGTTATGAGGATTGTCCAGAGTTTAAAAAGCGAAAGAGAAAATTTTCATAAACCAGATTAAACTTAAAAGTTTTCCCTGCCCCTAGCTGTTGCATTATAATTAAACTTAAAAGTGTGTCTGTGTCTACAGCTATTACATTCTGAACAACTCAAAAATTTGAGAAATGTACTTCCAATGTTCAAAAGCCATGATCCAATCCAGCAAAGAAATCCCTCATGTCATTGACGAAAGAACAAAGACTTAGGTCTTTGTTGTTTCACTTTCATCTTACTCATTAAAGTAAACCAGCATATCAACCAACATTCATATCAAAACTATACTTGGGAGAGTCAGTTGTTAAACATTAACCAGCAGGCTTCAGCCCAATTATGTTTACCACAAATTCCATGTCCCATAATGTAGAAGACATACAGCCAAAATGGAAGATGTCCAGAAAGAAACATAAAAAAATAATGAAAAGACATCATATAAAAATAAGTTAAAATGTTTATGATGCCTTATCCTGTAAAAGATAAGGTTCACAATGTATACTATAGTGTTTATCAAATAACGAGGCTTTAAGACTTCCATGGTCTCAGTTGGTAGTCTCATCCATGAGTATAGGCTAAACAGTCATACATATTTCAATTCAATCTGAGGAAAAATTTCCTAATATCCAAAACCATCCCAAGATAGTGATTTACATTGTAAGTTTTACATTGAGAGGTAATGCATTCTCCACTCCTGAAGTGCTCAGACATGAATTTAATGTGATATGCAGCACCTAACCACAAAAGTTTTCTAGACTAGGTGAGTCTTTTTAGGTCCTTTACAACATTAAGCCCATGCAAGTCCAAGAATTAAGATATTTCTGAATAGATTTATTTAGTGTCACATCAAATTTTATCTATTCGTTTATTTAATACGCACTTGTTTCGGTATCAGATACAGTTCTGGGTATCAGTGGGAGTCAATAGCAAAACAGAAGTCCTCACCTGGAAAAAAACAAATGATAAACCTATGAACAAATACATAAGCTAATTTTAAATAATTAACATGTATTATAAGGAAAAATTTAACAATATAGGGGATAAAGAGTATTGGGATGGAGGGAGGAGAGGTTATTTTGGCTAAGATTATAGGGAATGGGTGTCTTACGCACTCTCTGTGGAGATGTTATTTCAAAGAAGAACTGAATGGTGAAAACCAGTGACCAGCTATAAAGGTCTCTGATAAAAAACAGGAAGAAAAAATAGCAGTTGTAAAGATCCTAAAACAGAAATGAGCTTTGCATATTTAAAATAAGGCCACTGTGGCAAGAAAGAGAGTAGTACATGTCAAGGATAGAGAGGTAGTAAGGAGGTAGATGCAGCAGTCTAAGTTTTAGCCTAACTTCAGTGGAAAACTACTGGAGGCTTTTAAGCAGGAGATTCGTGTGATTTAAATTATATTTTGAGAGATTTTAAACAATTTAGAAAAATATCTGAAAGTCAGATGTAGGTAAAAATTGACAAGTGAAGCTCACTTTGGGAATGCAATTTGTATTTGAAGCCAAATCAGTAGTTTTCTACTCTGTCTTGACATTCTAGTTCCTGAATACACATGATCAGAGAATCCACAAACTCAAGCTTTCTAAACGTCAGTTTAGACTCCCATAATGGGAATGATGAAGAGTGTCTGTCTTATAAGCTTATGTGAGGCTAAAATGACATAATAATATAAAATCCAGATTATGATGAATGCTCAATAAATGTTAATCTTATGTATAGTCAGCTACATTATTTTTCATTTATCTTCTGGATTCAGTGTCCCAACAAATTCTTTTATTCATCTTATAGATCTTTGATTTACAGAAACATAGTAGGAATTTTAAGGGCAAATATCAGTCATACCAAAAAAAAAAATTCAGTATCTAGCTCCTTCTTTCTTCATATATAAGTTTTTTTGAAAGATTTATTTTTTTTTTTTTTACTTGAGAGACAGAGAGCAAGCAAGAGAGAGAGCATGAGTGGGGGAGATAGAGACAAAGAAAGAGGGAGAAACAGGCCCCCTACTGAACAGGAAGCCCCACATCAAGGGACTCAATCCCAGGACCCTGGGACCATGACCTGAGCCAAAGTCAGATGCTTAACTGACTGAGCCACCTAGGTGCCCCTATATAAGATTTTTAAGTAAGAATAATGAAGAAATGTATTTTGCTTTTATCCAATTAACCAAAACCTATTTTGTATATTTCATATCATATTATTTTCTTATTAAAATTGTTTATATAAACAAAACTTTCACACACACACACAGTGAAAATATTTTCCACAATCCTATCTTACACATACACTCATTGTTAACATGTGGTTCTATACTAACTTTCTTAAGGTAACTTATTACCCAAATGCTTTATCTGGGAAAAAACTGCTTTATAATGGTACATACTTGATTGCATTAGTAAATTAAAGAACTTTCTAAAATTTAATTCGAAATATTTTGACAAAAAGAAGATAAATATTAAGTATTGTCTACCATAAATAAAAAACTTTAGTTTTTTAGTATGACATCCAAAATATCACACAAAAATATAGGTATCAATCACCTTAGTTAATGTGAAGCAGGACAGACTAAAATAACCAATCATATATATATAAATCCCATATGGTCATACAAATTAGTGTCATGTCCATGCCTAAGTGAGGTCAGAACAGGCAGGTATAATATAAGCCTAGTTTATGGCCTAAAACGGATGTCATAATATTTGTCTCTCTTTTTTTTTTAATTTTTTTTTATTGGTGTTCAATTTACTAACATACAGAATAACCCCCAGTGCCCGTCACCCATTCACTCCCACCCCCCGCCCTCCTCCCCTTCTACCACCCCTAGTTTGTTTCCCAGAGTTAGGAGTCTTTACGTTCTGTCTCCCTTTCTGATATTTCCCACACATTTCTTCTCCCTTCCCTTATATTCCCTTTCACTATTATTTATATTCCCCAAATGAATGAGAACATGTAATGTTTGTCCTTCTCCGACTGACTTACTTCACTCAGCATAATACCCTCCAGTTCCATCCACATTGAAGCAAATGGTGGGTATTTGTCATTTCTAATAGCTGAGTAATATTCCATTGTATACATAAACCACATCTTCTTTATCCATTCATCTTTCGTTGGACACCGAGGCTCCTTCCACAGTTTGGCTATCGTGGCCATTGCTGCTATAAACATCGGGGTGCAGGTGTCCCGGCGTTTCATTGCATTTGTATCTTTGGGGTAAATCCCCAACAGTGCAATTGCTGGGTCATAGGGCAGGTCTATTTTTAACTCTTTGAGGAACCTCCACACAGTTTTCCAGAGTGGCTGCACCAGTTCACATTCCCACCAACAGTGTATGAGGGTTCCCTTTTCTCCGCATCTTCTCCAACATTTGTTGTTTCCTGCCTTGTTAATTTGCCCCATTCTCACTGGCGTGAGGTGGTATCTCATTGTGGTTTTGATTTGTATTTCCCTGATGGCAAGTGATGCAGAGCATTTTCTCATGTGCATGTTGGCCATGTCTATGTCTTCCTCTGTGAGATTTCTGTTCATGTCTTTTGCCCATTTCATGACTGGATTGTTTGTTTATTTGTCTCTCTTAATATTGACAAGATTTTATCCTGGCGTGAAGAAGGAATACATCTATTATTTGCAACTGCAGCACTTTGTTGGGAGGATAAGACCTGCTTGTTCATTTAGACAACTTTCCTAAATGTTAACACACATTATCTCATCACATTTTATTATCATCATTTCACCATTATCAAATAATTATCAAATTTTATAATTTCAAATTTTCACCATTTCAGATTTTAAAAAATCTGCACTTCAGAACACTCAAAGGCACAGAATAAGCTACAGAACTGTACTCAACTTGGCTTTTCCCATGAAAACTTACCTTTAACAGTGAACATCAAGGTTATATTTTCTGTACACTAAAGAGTAAGGTTTATCTGTGAACCACACTGCTAGAACAACAGTTAGCCATGTCCCTCGCCACAATTGCTCCCAGACTTGAAAAAACATGTTTTGTGCCTCCCTGATCTAAAAGAGGCCCTTCTTATCAAAATGTCAGTATACTAGATCAGAGTTCAGAAAACAATATTTGCACTTGTAGTCATTTGACATCCTTTAAAAATATTTTTTTAATTCTTTTTTTCATTTGCCATCATTTAGTGTTAAACATATCCTCCATTCAGGTGCAAGCTATCTTGAGTGCAGAAACCATCTGGTTTATTCTTTCTTTCTGGAAATTCCTCTGCTTTTCTACAATATTCTTACCCTCTGGAAATTCCTCTCTATTTGAGCATTATATTTGCTAACCTCACCTGGCAAAGAGGCCTGGCCGGGAAGTCCAGTAGGATGGGAACAGAATGTGCATGGACCCAAAGATGAAATGGTCAAAGCCTTTCCAAAGCAAAGCACAAAGGTCGACTGGAAGGATGTGTGCAAACTGTCATCAGAGATGAGTTGTGCAGAGCCGGTGCTTAATCTTAAAGCAAATGTTTACAGCTGTCATTTGCGATAAACCAGGAATCAAAAAGGATGGAAATGGGAGTTGTCTTGATCAATTTTAGACATTAGTCCAGTAACTCAGAGGATTTAAACATTATTTCAAGCACTCATTTCCTTGGGTGGATTGGTATCATTTAAAGGGGCCTAAAGATAATAAATTGGCATTGAATAAATGTTTAAAAAGTATGTCATGGGAAACCATGCATGATCTGCTCTGCACAGCCATATATTTCATCACTGGACATGAAAAGGCTTACTGATTTTTCTCCTGCCTTTTAAATGATGAAACTTTGCCTTCTCCATTATTCTTCTAACATTACATCTTTCTGCTCTTTTGGTGTTTCATGTTCTTTCCCAATAATCTAAAATTCCTTTTATTCAAGCCATTGAATCCCCACCGTGTACTTGTCCTCGATACTTCCACTGAGCTTTCATCCACCCATAATCCTTCTTCCTTCTGATCTTTCTCCATCTCCCTCCCTCCTGTTGACATCTCATCCTTTTCTACCCGGTTCCTTGGTGCAAAGAATGAAAATCAACTCTGTACTGTGGACAACTAGAAGGTAATGTGCCTTTCAATTTGAACATGTTTTCATACTCACTCAAGCCCCCTGTACCTTGGAGTATGGTCAGCTTTACAATTTTTTTTTGGTTGTACTTTTTTTTTAATAATAAATTTATTTTTTATTGGTGTTCAATTTGCCAACATACAGAATAACACCCAGTGCTCATCCTGTCAAGTGCCCCCTCAGTGCCCGTAAGCTTTACAAAATTTTAACAATTTTCTACGTTTCCGAGTCTAGGTTTTGTTTGTGAGTAGTTTTCTATCACTTTTGAACATTAACCAAAAGATAAAATAAAGATGATTTTGTTTCACTTATAACCAAGGAACAGTCTTAAAACCATCTGATATTTCATTCAAAGAATCATATTACCTAGCAAATGATTCATTTTCCTTTGCTCTAAAGGTTCCATGTCATAAGTCAAGTAACTATCGAAATTATCGAGGATCAAAACTTTAATTACAAACCAGTCCCCTAATTGGTCTTTCCACTTTCTTTTCCAAACCTCATCTCACAAATTTCCTCTTCCTATTGCTGCCAAAATTGTCTTTCTAAACCGTACAATAATCATGTCACCTTCTGTTTGTTATACATCAGCATTTCTACCTTTCCTAGGCAGTGGGTGCAGACTCCTTAGGGTGGCATCACACCTTTTCATCATGACATCCACAACCCCCTCACATACTTCATCCTAGCCATGGCAGGTAATTATTTTTTATCAGTGTCTAAAACTGTGTTGGGCTCCTGTGCTTTGCACCCTTCATATCTGAGCCGCCTTCCCCACTCTTAACCACCTACCACCAATGTCCCCCCATGTTTTCACTGTAGTACTGATTACATCATAATTTTTAACTTCCATGGCACTTTTCTTTGGACTATAAATTTCTTGAGGGCAGACAATTTGTCAGACGTACCTTTGAATATTGATTATTGTGCTTAGTAACTTATTAAACTTAATAAACTTGAAACATTTAACAAACTTAATAGAAGTCTGCAGAATGAAGGTAGGGTGTGTGAAAAATAAATTTTGATTAATAAAGTATATGGAAATGAAGCAGACATTAAGAAAGAGTATCATCAATCAACAGAGCAATATTTACCACAAAGCTGTGCTCTTCCCCCTCATGCAGCCCCTAAAGGTAACGAAAATTCCTGGGAGTTGTCACGTATCCCAGAAGGGCAAAAATGACAGAGCACAACTGGCAGGCTCTTCAATGTGACTATTTATGGTTGACTGCCCAAGGGGCCAGAATCTCCAATGCTGCACTAACATGCTATATTTTATTTTTTGTTTCAAGCAGCTGTTCATTTTGTAAAACTAATTTTACTCTAAAAAAAACTTGCATGTCTTTTTTTTCTCTTTTCTCTTTTCTCTTTTCTTTTCTTTTTTTTTTTTTTTTTCTTTTTTTAAGTAGACCTCATGCCCATTGTGGAGCCCAAGGAAGGATTGAACTCAGGACCCTGAGATCAAGACCTGAGCTAAGATCAAAACTTGGGTGCTGAACTGACTGAGCCACCCAAGTGTCCCCTTACATACCTTTTCTTAAGAAGAATCCCCAAATCTTACAAGCTTCAAACTCCACAAAAACACTATCCATTCCTGCCAATCAGACAGGAAAACATGAAAATGAGACTGAGATAGGCCAAGAGGAAAGTCTCAGAAATCTGTCCACAGATTTCTCAAATAATAAATAAATAAATATATAAATAAATAATATCCAGAACTTAACAGAGTAGAATTAAGATAAAACAGTTTATAGGCTAAGACAACTCCATTCAGAACTCAGGTATGTGTTATGAATTAGTTTTTATATAACGTCTTTGCCACCATGCTCCTTCTTTTTTTTTTTTAAAGATTATTTATTTATTTATTCATGAGAATACACAGAGAGGAGAGAGAGAGAGAAGCAGAGACACAGGCATAGGGAGAAGCAGGCTCCATGCAGGGAGCCTGACGTGGGACTCGATCCCGGCTCTCCAGGATCATGCCCTAAGCTGTAGGCTGCGCTAAACCGCTGAGCCACTGGGGCTGCCCAACCATGCTCCTTCTTACCTTGCTTAATTTAAATTCATCTTTAAATACCCATCTTCATAGTAACCTAGTGAATGCTCCCAAGGAAAGGGCCATTTGCCATTTATGTTTGTATTCAAGAACAACATTCAAATTACTAAACAACCAGTATAGTAACATAAATTTACGTATAAGTCAAAAACTTTAAAACTATATTCTCTTTATTCTCTAAATAAAATTAAACTATATTACCAAACACTGTCAAAGTGATATACACTACAGTGCTGATTTTTTATTAAATTATTCTAATGATTTCCAAAACAGTTGTTGGTTTTTAGAAATCATTGCTACTAGATTTGTTTGAAATGACTGTCAGAATTATGACTTGACATAAGGAAAAAAAAAACATTGAATTCTCCAAACTTCCTCATTAAATTGATAGACATTAGTGATTTTATATTCTCAATTTATCTTGATGTCAACAATATTATTCATAATCCCAAAACTTCTTATTTTGTGGAACAAACAGCAAATGCATTAAGGATTTTTATAGCTCTTAGAGTAATAGCTGATATTTTAAAATAATTTAAATATGTCTCTTGTTTGAGGTATTTCTCAGGTATTGTTGCAATAAAACAAGGACCCAAAAATCAATGTTACAAAAAAAAAAATAGCATTTATTCTCTCACTTAAGGGTCTGCAGGTCCACTCATGTTTTGATTCACCTAGAGTGAATTCTTCTGTGTACCTCTGTTTAGGTTATACATTATTGGGGCTTGGGTCCAAACTGGGCGTGGGGTTCAGATCTGTTATGTGTATCCAACATCAGTCTGGAATCAGTCATAACTCAGGAAATATTCTCATTGCACTGGAAGAAGCACAAGAAAGTGGCAGACAGTGCCTGATACCCTTTAAGGCTTTTATTGGAACCATAACACTGTCACTTTACCTATACTTCCTTGGCCAAAGCAATTCATATGGCCAAGCATAACATTAGTGGATAGAGAAATACACCCCAATCCCTCTACCAGAATTTACTGATAACTTACGTATCAAAAAAAAAAAAAAAAAGATTGTTAAAAAAGCGGGGGAAGGGGAGCACACACCTCACTTGCTTAGTCAGTAGAGTATGCTATGTTTGATCTCAGTCGTGAGTTCAAACCCCATGTTTGAACTTACATTAAAAAGAAAAAAAGTTGTTTGCTTCTATAATAGTGAGAAATTGAGACTTAAGAATAACGTAGTATACTACCTAAACCAAGTCTCAAAAATAGTTCATTGAAATGTCAAATTTTACTAAGGCAAGCCAATTTTGCTAGATCAGATGAGAAAAGGTATATTGTAGAGAGGTGGCATATTATTATTGCTAGAAGTGTAGGTTTTATTGCCCAACTTCCTGTTGTCGAATTCTTTTTCTCCCACAAGCTTTAGGTAATATCTCAATGTCTCAGTTTCCTCATCAGCAAAATAGTACTAGGATTAGTTAAAATGTATTTTGAGGGGTGCCTGTATAGCTCAGTTGGTTAAGCGTCAGCCTTTGGCTCAGGTCATGATCTCCGAGCCGTGCATCAGGCTCTCTGCTCATCAGGGAGTCTTCTCCCTCTGCCCCTTACCCTGTTCATTCTGTCTCTCTATCATTTTCTCTCTCTCCCAAAATAAAAAATATATATATATTTTTTTTAATTAAATAAAATGTATTTTGGGTTATGGTTTCTGCATGAATAGAATCTAGTTTCAGACTTGAAGTAGAATCATGGGAGCACCCTAAGCCAGGTATAAAACTTCAGTCGTTTAATCATAGTAGAGGTACATCTGAGCAGACCCAGAGAGCAATTGAAAAAGGGGAAGGAGAGAAAAACAATATAGGAACATTGTATGATTTGAATAATTGTAAACAGCGGTACTGAGACATACCAGTGAGATTTCAGCCCTGCTTAAATCCCCAGTATCCAGAGAATGCCTGGTACGTGAAGATATTTAGTGATTGTCTATTAAGTTACGTCACTTTGAAAAATAGTTCATTGAAAAAATGTAATCAGATCCCTCAAATCACAATTTTTTTTTTATTTTAAAAATATAAACAACTATATCTGCCCTATATATTTAATAGAGTTGTTGTGAGTAAAGAGTGAGCTAATGGACACTAAAGAGAGCCATAGGAAATAAAGTAAGGTATTAATTTACATTGAATGAAAGAAAAGAGGGAGAATCATAGAGAGAAGAGAGGGTGTGTGTGTGTGTGTGAGAGAGAGAGAGAGAGAGAGAGACTTTGAAATGGGGCAGAGTGCATTAGAGCTTCTGGCCTATGATCAAGTGACTCATTTTGCCAGTTATTTCCTTTCTCTCAGAGAAGAAAAGTAGGCAGGTGACCTTGTTAAATCTTCTTGTCAACTAGACCTCTAGGTAAATAGACATGATATTTTCTAGAAGGAATAGTCCTTTTATAAAGAAAGTCATTAGCAGAAGTTTGCTACTTGAGAGTTGTTTTTAGTAAATAAACCCCAGATCTATGGATTTAAGAAGACTGACTTCCTGGATAATATCTTCTAAGCTACATAACACTCTGGGGTGTAAAATGGAAAATGGAATACTCTTCCTGCTTTATGAGGTAAGAACTCATCAGGTCTTACTTGGAGACTCCTTGATTTCTCTAGGCCAAAGATACATGTCTGATGTGAAAGAAAACGATCTGGAAAACCACCCTCAAGGTCCCAGAGTCCCTCTTTTCTTCCTCTGAATCTCTTGTCATATCCTTGAAATCATTAGTAAAGATTGATACAAAATAAGACACTGGATTTGCTTGAGTCTGACTTCACAATCCAATCATGGAACCATGTAGTATCTGAATAGTTTCATTTCCTTTTCCCCCTTTATTCACAGTGACATATGGGGTAGGAAAGTGATAAAAATGGAAACTCGCCTCTCCCAGTTCTGTGTCAATTGAGGATGAATTTAAGAATACTGTTTCAGCATTAACAAAATCCATTAGTACATCTTTAGATAGAAAAACATATTACAAAAAATTAAAGGGTAGAAAAAACAATTTCTCTGCAATAGAAAGTAAAAAATTAAGTTTTCTGGAACAGAAGTACTTGGAGAAGGATAGGAATGCATTGGAAAGTCAGCCGAGCTGATATAAAACCAACATTAGCATCTAAAACATGAAAAACACTTTTCAGGGGTAATTTCAATATAATAATAATAATAATAATAATAATAATAATAATAGAACTGGATCTCACTTCTGTGGGAAATATTTTCCAGGCAAATGGTAACATAACCCACCATGGAACTAATTTAGTAAAATTAGGAGATTAGAAGTCAAGACATATATATATGAAAAGAGGAGAAGAAGGAAAAATAGGAAAAGAAGAGAAAGTTGCCTTTCTTCATCCCTAGAAACTCCATATAGATTTGTAGGGATTCAGGGATCTAACTGATATGTTTTTAATCTACAAGTATAGAAAATCTCAGCTATGACAGCTATGACCAATTTATAATTGAGTTAATTTGATGTAATATTGTACGTATGCCTACAAAGTCCAAAGATTTAGGACAATGGTTTAGAATATGCAACTTTAAAGGAAACACATCTGACTCATCTACCAGGATGGTAAAGAAACATAAATACTATGCTTTGCTTGCCTCATGGCTTCATCTATGTAGTTATATCAAATTAAGGACTTCCTCAGTAGAATGTATGACTCTGACATACAGTTTTATAATTTTCATTTCTTCAAGTATCATATTTACTTTTTAAATTTACTTATCTTGAATTGACTATATATCTCAATTCTTAAAGATTAATTCTTAAAGCAATAAAATCAGTCATACACACTAGTCCAGTTATCCATTACATTAATAAAATATCAAAATATTAGTAGCTTAGAACAACCACCCTTTAATATACTTTATAATTTTGTGATGTAGCAGCTAATGCATGGTTTTCCTGGACAATTATTTGGTTCCACATGTCAATAAGGTTAAGTAGTATCTGTAGTATCCAGCTGATACCTAGGGAGTCTGATGGGTTCAAGACTGCTTCCCTTACATGTTTGGATCCTGGCAAGGCTAAATTCAACGGAGCCTCTCTATCTCTCCATGTAATCTTAGGGCCTCTCAGCATAGTCTTTGTGGATGGATAGCTGAATTTACACTGAGGCTTAGGGCTTTAACAGGATGACTCCACAAAATAGGAAGTGGAAGCTACTGGTCTCTTATGGCTCTGGCCCAGAAATTGGCACAGCATCACTTGCTATATTTATTAATAAGGCACTCACAGAGCTCACCAAGATTCAATGGGGGGAACTAAGAACCTGCTTCTCAATGAAAGGAGTGTCAAAGAATTTATGGCTGTCTTTAACCCATTACTTAATCCCATCCAGAATTATAATACCCCAGCCATTTAATTCATAATAATGATTTTATAACATTTTAATACATTTTTATCATTATCCTAAGTAATTGGTTGAGGGAAGCCTGTCTAAATATAAAAACAAATGAGTTCTTTGTTATCTGCTTACTAGTCCACCTAGCCCAGGCAATGCATGATCTTTTTAAAGTTGTTCTCTTTTTTCTTATAAAAAAAACAACAACACAAAATCCTAAGCATTTGTATGAGATGAAAGTTGACACCTCTACAACTCTTCCTTTGGATTTGGAGTTGCATAGGGGAAAGTAGGGTACATTTTCTTTTGTCAGGCAAAAACTGCAGAATATGAATTATGTTGATTCATAATAGACATGTCATTTCTAACCTTCCAGTCTTCACAGTCTGAAAAACAAATTCCACCAGTCATAAACATCCTCTTAACTGTACATATGCTCCACCTTAACCTTGTATCCCCTCCAGGTAATTCTCCATGCTGATTTGTTCTGGTCTGACGTCTCCTTTGTGTGCTGGGATTTAAGTTAACCTTTTATACTTTTATAACAGATGCCACATATACTCCAGTCAGGGATTTGGTTAATTGCTTCTCTGATGGAGAGACCATTCTCAGTTGCAAGGGATTTAAAAAGATTCAGGAAATCAACAACAGGTAAATTAGGAGAGGATCAGAGACTTCCCCACTGGAAAAAAATGTAAATGTTAAAAGCTTGATCTAATCCTCAGGCTCATGCATATTTCTAAAATAGGATTTGTCAACTGCAAATGCAAAGTAGTTCCAATTTGATATTAGTGACTTTGTCTGTTTTATATGCTGAAACCCTAAAGCAGCAAAACTGACTGCCAAGTATTGATGTAAAAGTATTGACAAAACAGAAGTCTTCACAATGAGGACATCCTCTTATAAGGCTCTACACAGTGACTCTATAATTACAGCTGCATTCTGCGTATCACATCCCTGGTCCACTGGCCTGTTAGACTTGATTTTACCTTCCAGTCACCCCCCACCCCCAACAATTAAAAAAAAGGGTGAGGGGTCAAGGGAAGGAAAAGAGTCAGTTAACTATACTATATTTAGGAATACATTACCTGAAATGAATTATCTTTGCAAAGTAGGGGAGGAAGGAAGCCATCATAAAAGGAGCAGTTAAGTTCTTTCAAAGATTCTGGAATAATGAATAACCTCTGCATCATATCTTTCCATTGAATCACACTTCAGCAGTGCATACAGGTCTACTACAACTTTTTAGAAAATAACATGCTTCAGGTGGAATTTCTTCTCTCTCTTTTTTTTTAAGATTTTATTTATTTATTCATGAGAAACACAGAGAGAGAGAGGTAGAGACACAGACACATGCAGGGAGCCCAACGTGGGACTTGATCCCAGATCCCCAGGATCAGGTCTTGGGCTGAAGGCAGCGCTAAACCGCTGAGCCACCCGGGCTGTCCTAGAATCTCTTCTCAATAAATCATTAGGTAGGGAAGTTAATTGTGAGTTCTATCAAACCAGATCTACTGATCACCATAATGGATTTATCATTATTCTAACCTACTGAAGAGGTTTAAAGAAACACTGAGATTTTGCTGTATTTATATGACCAAATGCATGCTTTATGGGAGTTGGTATTAGTGACATAGAAAAGAGCCCTCTATAAATGGGTCTGTTTACCCTGTGGGCTGACTAGACAGCTATTTGGGATACTAGCAGGGAATATTAGCACTTTTAATTACATTTATTTTTACATACTTTCAAAGTTTTGTATACATTTCATAATATACATTATATTTTTAGAGTCATACATATATGCATTTTGCAAAAATAGATGACAAATATAATGGAAAAAATATTTTTAACTTAGAGTGGTGGATGATATTAAATGTTTGGGGAATAATTGAAGAGTGGAATTATTCTTAAGGTAAGCATGGTGTTCTGACTTTAACGCCAAAAGGACCAGTAGAATAAAAAGAATATAAGCTTTGAAGTCAGCCACTCTAGAGTAAGAATTCCATTTCCATCTTCTAAAAAATGATATGACCTAAAACTGGTTATTGACATACCTACAAAATTGGAATAATAATAACAAGCTTCACAGAGGTAGTCTCAGGGGAAAACAAAACCTAAGTAAAATGAGTTAGTAGAATGTTGAATGGTCTGTCCATGTTGGTTCTGCTCTCTCCCCTCTAGTTTCCTTTGGCCACTTGTGTGCTATTCTGTATTTATGGCTACATTCTGTTGTTTTGCTTGAATCTCTCTCACTACAAAATACAGATATTTTGTAGGTTTATTTTCTTAGTCATTTTATATGTAACCTATTCTTTGTTCAAAAAAACAATAGATTTCTACAGGGAACATTATAGTATTTCAGAACAACTACTATTGGAAGAGGTGGGGAAAAGAGTTTCTTTTCTCCCCTGTCAGTTCCTTGCCCACTCACCCACCATCCTCTTCCCCTGCAAGAGGCTGGTGTTTTATCCCACCTGAAAAGTCTGTTTGCAGTATTGAATCCTGCCCCTCTTCATTCCACGATTTCCCCTCTCTCTGGAAGGAAACCTTTTCTTTGCTCCATTTTCATCTCTTCTTGTAATAGGTTTCAGATGAGCTTAGACTCCAAAGCTATCTCTCACAGGGGCTGAAATTTTGTCTCAGTCACCCCACATCAAGTCTTATGTTGTCAACTTTTCTTTAAATATATTTTTTAGATTATTTATTTATTTATTCATGATAGACATAGAGAGAGAGAGAAAGAGGCAGAGACACAGGCAGAGGGAGAGGCAGGGACACAGGCAGAGGGAGAGGCAGGCCCCCTGCCGAGAGCCCGATGCGGGACTCGATCCCGGGACTCCAGGATCATGCCCTGGGCCAAAGGCAGGCACAGAACCGCTGAGCCACCCAGGGATCCCCCTAAACTTTTCTTTATATAAATTTGATATATATATCAATATATATAACAAATATATATATTTGTATATATATATATCGAAAAATTTTTTGATTTTTTATAAAAATCAAGCAGCCCCTCTCTTTTACCATAGCACTTTGCTCTCCTCTTCTTTGCTTTTCTTTATCTCCATTCTTTAATCCTTTCACTTATCTCCAGACCCAAATCCCCTCCACCTCCCCCTCACTCAAACCAGCTGCAACAGCAAATATTACAGCTCAATGTTTAACTATAGTTCCAAAGATTTAAATTTGAGCTACAACAAAAAACTATTTTCTTTCCTGCACACTGTTGAGCTGCCATCTCATTATTATTACTAGCAAAACAGATATGTGAGCCCTACAAGACATGTAGGCAAGGAAGCATAATCAATGACAGATTCTAATACCTACTTTATCATATTGTAATAGAAAACCTAAATGGAGAATATTAGACAGGGGAAATAGATCAGGACATGCTGCAATAAAACCAAAAAGGGTGGAGATGCACGTAAAGGACACTTTTAAAGTCTCATGTGGGGAAAAACAAAAAACAAAAAACGGTCATCTGCAAAAGCAAAGGAAAAAAATCATTTGACTTCCAAATAGTAGATGCGGTCATGTCATATAGACAAAGCAGCAATTAGCTAAATTATTGCTCTAACAATCTCTCTTGCTGGAGATAGTCAAGTAATTGACTCCAGTTAATTGTTTCTACTTTCGATGCCTCTTTTTATGTCTCTTTACATAAAGACATTTTAAAAGGTAGAGTTGAAATAATTATCCAAGTATTTCATGAATAAAATCTTCATTGATGTGCATTTAGGGGGGACTAAATTATCCAATTTTGGCAACAAATATTGATCAGCTTCACATAAACCTGTTTGCATTTTATCTTCCGTAATTGTGTAACTAAATGCCAACACTGTTCATCCTTTTCTAGTGCCCAAGTTTTAACTGTTGGGATAGTGTTGCACTGGAAGTGACTAGGTGCAATGAGCTGTGAAGAATTTCAGATACGGGAGAGAGTAAGGGATAAACCCTTATGTAGAGTTTTCCTCCTGTAAGTGAGGACTATCTGCCTCAGAAACATTTAGCTTCATCCGTCATATTAAATAATAATAAATAATAAAATAAGACTACAATACATTCAATCCTAATGGCATAGATTTGGAACAGTTCTAATGGCATAGATCTCCCTTTATAGTGTAGTTTCATGATTAAGAACAAAAACTCTGGGTATAGACTGTGGACCTTGCTAGCTCTGTGGCATATCAAGTTGTTTAACTTCTCTGCAGAGTTCTTATGAGGGTTAAGTGAATTCGTAGAGTAGAACTCTTAGAACAGTACAGTCATTGTTCAGAAATTATTTGCCACCATTTCTATTCTATTTTAAAATAAAGATGGCACTACTTAAGGGATATTTCTACCTAGAAACTCAGGAAAAGCTACCACATACCCTGAATTGCTACAGTGGCATTGGTATAGATCATTCAAAATAAATATTAAGTTATAAGAATATTAAGTTTAGAAAATGAGCTATGCATACAATAATGAGCATTCCCCACGTAATATCAGGATTCAGTAAAAGGACTGAAAAATAATACTTTAAAATCAAGTTAGCATCATTATAAATCATTTCTCATTAAAAAGGCTTGAAATGTTGTGATGGGGCTATGACATTTCTATTTCTACCTCAGAGACCAAGATGCTTCAGAGACATCAACATCATAGATAGACTATAGGTAGGCCAAGATATCCTATAAAGTTATTAATGTCATCTCCCTTTAACATAAAAAATGGAAGAAAGGAACTCATCAAAATAATTGGTCACTTTGGTAAGAATATCCCAAGGGTCTTGGAACTTATATTCCTATTTTCATGACTAAGATCATTTAACTATCTTTACCGTTTCTAATCACAAATATATAGTAAGAAGGACACTTAGGGGGGGATTCCTGGGTGGCTCAGCAGTTTAGCGCCTGCCTTTAGCCCAGGGCATGGTCCTGGAGTCCTGGGATCGAGTCCCACATCGGTCTCTCTGCATGGAGCCTGCTTCTCCCTCTGCCTGTGTCTCTGCCTCTCTCTCTCTCTCTCTCTCTTTCTCTCTCTGTGTCTCTCATGAATAAATAAATAAAATCTTAAAAAAAAAAGAAGAGCACTTAGGAAATTACTAGAGTGTAAATGTAAGCTTTAAAAAGGTGAATCTAATCCTGACATTTTCCCCCTTAATTGTTTTCTATATCCTTCAATCAATGACTTAAAAAAAAAAAAAAAAAAAAAAAAACAGAAATCAAACATTCCTCAGAAACAGAAAAGGAAAAAAAAAAAAAGCCAAAAAGGCTGGATGGGATAAAAGATAAAGGATGTATTGAGGACTGACCCTAATTCACTACAACATTGGAAGTCAGACAAGGCAAGACTGATACAGGAGATAAAGAAGGAGGATGCAGTGAGGTAAAAGAAAAAGTAAAGAATCTGTCTTTGAAGCCAAAAGAAGAAAAGAGCACAAACGAGAAAAGAGTAAGAAAGAATGTCTATTTTTGCTCAGAGTTTGAATAACATGGAGATGTGACAACTGGCTTTGACATATGGAGATTGTTATGATGTCATCATAAGCAGTAGAGCAGAAAGATCTAGAATAGATGAGAAGAGAGAGAGAGGGAGAGAAAAAGAGAGAAAGAGAGATGAAGCAATATAAATGGTCTTAGAAATAGCAGTAAGTTTGCTACCGAAATGGGAAGGTAACTGATAAAGTACATAGGTCAAAAGAGAGTATTTTAAAGATTTTATTTATTTATCAAAGAGAGAGCACAAGCAGCGGTGGGGGTGAGGTAGGGGCAGAGGGAGAGGATGAAGCAGACTCCCCGCTGAGCAGGGAGCCTGACATGCGGCTCAATCCCAGGACCCCAAGGTCATGACCTGAGCCATAGGCAGATGCTTACCTGTCTGAGCCACCCAGATGCCCCAAAAGAAAGTAACTTAAGAGATAGAGCCTAAGCTCTATAATATAATGGTCAGTGGTTTTGTTTTGTGCACTACCCAATGCTCCGTGCCTGCCCTGATGTCTGGCACACAGTAGATGATCAAAGATTATGTGGATGAATGAATAGTGAAATATATGGTATAAACTAGAACTCAGTTGCAGAATGATGGGCGGGGTCCAATGTAGAGAGAAGCTTATGGTTAGAGAGGGGAGAACAAGCAGCCATATGTGCCTTCATTGTCCGGAACTCTTACCTTGAATTAGTATCATGTCATCCCCATAGGTCCAGAAACCAGAGAGTTTAGGATGGCCTCATTATTTTCTTTCACTAACAAATTTCTACTTACTTTCTATTTCATCTTGTTTTGCGCCCTCAGGGAAACTGTTCCAGATCCCTATTTGTATTTGGAATCTTCTCTTTACTGTGCTAAAAGTGTTGTTTTTACTTGGATGTCTTTCAAACTAGTCAATAAGCTCCTTGATGGTAGAGACTGTGCCCTACTTGACTTTTCATCCAGTGTCTAGCAAAATGTCTGCTATAAATCAGACATCAATACACATTTGATGAATAAATAATAAATGACATTCCTATTGGGAATATAACATGCTTTTCAGTCAGCACACACATACTAGTCCTTGGTATTCTCTCTTATTTCTCATTACACAGTAATCCATGACTGGATATTAATATGTTGGTTTATTATTTTCTAGTGGGTTGATAAGCTTGATCGAATTCCTTGCAGTTTAAAAGAATAAATAAATAAATTCCCTTTATGGGGGTAACCCCGGTGGCTCAGCAGTTTAGCACCACCTTCAGCCCAGGGCATGATCCTGAAGACCCAGGATCGAGTCCTGCATCAGGCTCCCTGCATGGAGCCTGCATCTCTCTCTGCCTCTCTGTGTGTGTGTGTGTGTGTGTGTGTGTGTGTGTGTGTGTGTGTCTCATGAATAAATAAATAAAACCTTTAAAAAAATTCCTCTTATGGATTATGCAAATTTGGGAAGTAGAACCCTAATCCCAAGAGGCAGAGGCCCAGCCACTTTCATGGTGTACCAACTTAACTAACATAGATAGTAAAAGTAATAATTTATGATGTCATCTCACAAATATTGAATAAAAATATTTTCTTGTTTTCTTGAATGGTTGGAACCCTTAAAATTAAAATTTTAAATTATACTTTATTACATTTCATGTTAACATATGGTCTTCCTTTTAGCAATCATATAAAGCCAAACAATGAGACAATAGACCCTGTCACAATATAGGACAATTTTTGAAACTACCTTTTATTTAATGTCCAAAATAGATTTGTCCTACTTAAATAATAATAAAAACCTTTGATGATAAGTTCTCATCTCTAGTCTTTATTGTTACAAAAATTGTCACCAAGTGAATTAGCTATATCTTTAACATTTTTCTTATATCCCATGGCTTAAAGAAGCTACTCTGTTTTTAAATATTATTCATATTTTGGTAACTATGTTCCTCTGGTCTTTCATTCCTATTAATATTCAACATGAAATATGATGCCTTTAAATACCAATAACTGTCCCAGTTCATCCATAATTCATAAATCCCTTTTTAACATGTAATCCATAGGTATCGGTATTGTCCATTGATTTTGGAATTCAAATGAGTTAGAACAGTGGTGAGTAGCACCGGAAAATAACTGTCAGTTTCTGCAGTCTTATAAAAATCAACTGTTTAGATGCAGTTCATATTAGCTCCATGTCAAGGAGGAAAAGCTATTAGAGGCACCCCGTGGATCCAAATTCCATTTTATTTATTTTATTTACATTTTAACAATGTTTGATAAGGTAAAGCTCTTAAGAGACACTGTATCATTTGCAAGACTGGTTGCTGAATCTTAAGAAAAAACAATTCCCACCCATGACAAATGCCATTCTCAAAAATGAATTTCAAAAATATTTACAGCTGCCAGTCCAAATATATATGGCTGTATTCATAGAAATATGATTACTATTCCAAAGTGGAAAAATAAGGCATGGGTGAAATATTGTGTCTTCCTTAAATTAATCAAAGAGCAGTTCTAAAGATAGCAGAGGTATCCCTTTAAGAGTTAAGGTGTTTTTATAAAGCTTTATTTAATTCTCCTAATAATGAATGAAGCTTTACTTCAATATAGATAGAAATATTTCACTTCTAGAGATGCCCCAAGAAATTTAATCCACTTCCATATTGCACATTATAATGTTAACAATGGCCAACTATATTTCAGATATATTTAAGCTAAAGAAATACTTTTTTTTAGTCAGGACGATATCATGGCATTTTCCCTAAGCTATGTTGATTAATCAAATTCTGTAAATGTAGGGCTAAAAATGATATTTGTATTTTATCTAAACTGTTAGTCCCACATTTCTTAAAATGCTGAGTATATCTTCTAAATAAGAGGAGAATATCTTTGAAAAGTGTGGGTTTTTCATCTTAGTGTGAGGGTGACAAACAAGAACACAGACTGTTCTCTTCCTCACTTACCCTGCTCTAGTTTTATCTGTTTCTGTCAGGATTTGAACAAGGAAACAGAACCACCATGATTATTGCCAAACAAGGAATGTATTTAATTTTAATAATTATGGGAGATGCTCGGGTTCATCCTTAAATAAGCCATACTCATCCTCACCAGAGCATCTCTCCCTTTTTCTGAAACTTCTTTTATCCTTATGGCTGATTCATAAATTCACCCATGCGCCAATTAAAATGTTATCTCCTCAGCAAAGCCTGTCTGGCCATCTTATCTAGTGAGGTATCCTTTGTAACTCATATCCCTTACTATACTTTTATTCACAGGTATTATTATCATTTCTTGACATTTTATTTATTTTTTATTTTTTAAAATTTTATTTATTTATTCATGAGAGACATAGAAAGAGAGAGAGAGAGAGAGGCAGAGACACAGGCCGAGGGAGAAGCAGGCTCCATGCAGAAGCCTGACATGGGACTTGATCCTAGGACTCCAGGATCATGCCCTGGACTGAAGGCAGATGCTAAACTGCTGAGCCACCCAGGGATCCCCTAAGCTTCCAACTCTTGGTTTTGACTCAGGTCGTGACCTCAGGGTCATGGGATTGGGTCCCATATGGGCCACTCACTCAGCTGTCTCTCTCTCTCTCTAAAATGGATAAATAAAACTTTAAAAAAAAAAAAAAGGAAATTTAACAGATAAATTGTGCATTAATTAGCTACCATTTTGTTCACCTTGTTCACCACTGTTTTTCTATAACCAAGAATGTCATTTGGCACATAAAAAGCACTAAAAAATAGTGATTGAAGGAAAGAATGTATGAGTGACCAGAGAGTAGTAACAGTGACAAAGCATCCAGTTGCTTTCCTCATGCTGTTCCTTATGCATGGAGGATCATTTTTGATCATTCACCACATGGTTATTAGCAACCTATACTCTAAATGAAATGCTTACTCATCTCACAGTGATCACCACCTTGCTCAACAGGCAAACATGTCAGCTTTCAAATTCAAGCTCCAGTATCCCCTCTTGTTTAGAGATTTTCTTATTGATAACTGCCTTTCCCCCAAAGGAAGGGTACACACTGAACCTATTCAAATTTTATCATGATGTCTTCACCAATGCCCCATCCTGAAGTTGTTAATATGTCTGCCCTGACCAGCCAAATGGGAGTTTCTTAGTAGTAAAGATGTTCTTTATTCATTGAATTAAGAGGATTTGAGGGAGAACATAAATTTTTAAATTAAAGGATGGAACTAGATTAGTCACTTTGTCTGGAACAAAAAAGGAGTTACAGTAGATATAACTATTAATTTAGTGTAGTATATGTGTCGATTTATTGTCTAGGTAGTATGCTGAGTAATAGAGGATAAGATGATGAATAAGATGAAATTCCTGTTCTTAGGAAGTAAAAAATCTATAAAGAGAGCTATATTTGAGATTAAAATTACAACATAGAGGGCAGCCCTGGTGGCCCAGAGGTTTGGCACCGCCTACAGCTCGGGGTGTGATCCTGGAGACTCAGGATCGAGTCCCACATAAGGCTCCCTGCATGGAGCCTGCTTCTCCCTCTGCCTATGTTTCTGCTTCTCTCTGTGTGTGTCTGTCATAAATAAATAAATAAATAAATAAATAAATAAATAAATAAATAAAATCTTATAAATAAATAACAACATAAAGTTATGTTCATGTTACAAAATTGTATTCAAGTTTCATACATTAAAATATATAAATTTAAGTTTTATAAATGCAAAAGATATAATTGAATTTATGCCACAGAATGTAGTTACATCAGAAACACGTATATAAAGCAAATCCCAAACTAACACATTTTCCATTGGGATTTCAAGACTTTAATCTTTCCTTAGATTCCGCCCCCTAAGTATCAGTAACACACAATCCAGTGAATAACTGATCAAAATATAAATAACTAAAAAACATATGACTTGAGAAACTGACCAAATGTGATTGAAAAAGTTTTATCTAATCAAAAACTCAACTAATAGTCTGTAATGTATGCTCTATCCATCTGTAAAAAATGCACAAATGTTTTGAATATTTTAGTAATGTTCTTTTCTGCTACACCACCCCCACCCCTCACCTTGTGCTGTAATGAATATTCAGGTTAAATCAGATCATCAATACTAATGTCCTTGAACATAATTGATAAAATAGCTTTGAAGTAATGCTCATCCAGTAAAAATTTTCTGGTTGACTAAAGGCATTGAAAGGGTAAGAAGAACCCATATTAAGAGGGAGAAAGCCAAAATTAGATCATTGAGAGCAGAGAGGGTGAAATAAATGTTGGAACTTCCCTTAAGAAATGTGAATGAGAGGAGAACCTTAGCAATCTGAGGTGTCACTTGTCACATACACACATACATTGGATTTGTATGAAATGTCATAAGACTTGTGTGTATGTTTTTCAAAAGCATATGAACAAGTTAAGGTAGTCCTAGAAAGGTCAAATGGCTGATTACCCACCAAGAGACCTCACATAATATTAACTTGATAATTACACCATGTCCAGATGTTGGTCTCAAATTTTACTAAATCTAGGTCTCTCCAGTACAGTAAAGCTAAGAGAGGCTTCTGAAAATGATACTTGCAAGTGACAGGAGGAATATTCTAGAATCCAGCTGACTTCCTCAACAGCTAGACCAGTACATAGAGTTTTCGGGTGGAGTCTTCTCTTGGCTGTACATCTTGAAAAGAAAGGAATCAAACTATAGAGAGTTAGTTATATAATTCAGATTGCTAACTGCATCATACTCTGGGACCTAGTACTTCTAACTCTACAAGGGGATAGAATGACTCATTAACTACTTAGTTTCCTTCTCTTTCCTCTCTCTCTCTCTCTCTCTCTCTCTCTCTCTCTCCCTCTCTTTCCTCTATGAAAGTTATTTTGGCACTTTTCTTCCTCTTTGATTAACTCAGTTAAGACTATCTCTAATGTGAGAACCATCTGCTTCTGCTCTTCTCTAATCTGAGTTTTCATATTTCTAAATTTTTGAAGGAAAGGGGTAGGTGTAGAACTTACAATCACATTTCTACCACCTACATTTTTTATAATGTCCTGTAAGTCAAGTCACTTTCAGATTTGTGATTGGTGTTGATATGCAGAAGCAGATGGAAGTTTCTCAAGCTCCTTTACAGCCTTTTGAGAACATCCACATTTCCACTTGTAATACTGAAGATACTCTGAACATCTTATACACGACATTGATCTGATTAGCTCCTGATTCTGAAGGTATATAAACCAATAAGGAGAAATTATATAAATATTGATGTAACCCTACTGATGTTAGTAAACTTCTCCTTCGCTAATCCTTTAGGTAAAGATCATGGATAAAATCACTAATGACATATCATCAAAATTATACTTATGTATAATAATCTAGGTAAAATAGGTTTTAGGTTGAATTTTGCACAAAATTCAATTTTGTGTTCATTCAAATGTTAAAATAAATCCACATGTTGTTAAATAACTCATCCCTCTCTGAATCTCCACAGTAAATGTTTTCAGAATTTAAAAAGGTACACATATAGGTATGTTCACATGTTCACTGGTGAGAAGGACTACAAAAATAAGATTTTCAAACAAAAACACTAAGGGTGCCTGGGTAGCTCAGTCAGTTAAGCATTTGCTTTTGGCTCAGGTCACGATCCCAGGGTCCTGGGATTGAGTCCTGCATTTGGCCTCCTGCTCAGTGGGGAGCTTGCTTCTCCCTCTCCTTCTGCTGCTCCCCCTGCCTGTGCTTTCTTGCTCTCTGTGTCAAATAAGCAAATAAAATCTTTCAAAATAAATAAATATAAATAAATAAATAAAACAGAAACACTAAATGCGAGTATTTCTTTATTAAATTTAGATACTACTCCCATATCATCAAATCATAAAACCACACTCTTTTACATTTCTCTTTTTATACTTTACTTTTAAATTTAATGTTTTATTTGATCTTTACTACAAAGAGTTTAGTACCTCTATTTACAGAATGGTAAAGTAACCATACTCACAGAGATTAAGTAATTTACCCAAAATGATTCAGCAAATAGGTCAGCAAATTGGACTAAACCAGAATCCATGGAAACTGAATCAAACTCTAGAGCAATTTTCAGTATACCAATAACACAGTATCACTTGCCACTCTTTATCAGAAAGAAGAGTTATTTTAAAAAAAATGTGTCTTATAAATGTTCACAAGTAGGAAAAGGAGCTGAATCTACATTCTTCTCCTTAACTCTGTTTCAACTATATAATGCCAAAACTCCTTCTACTGTTATCTTCTTTCTTTTTTTAAGATTTTATTTATTTATTAGAGAGAGAAAAAGCCAGAGACAGAGCATGAGCCGGGGGGGGGGGTGGGGGGAAGCAGAAGGAAAGGGAGAAGCAGATTCCCCTCTGAGCAGACAGCCCATGTGGGGCTCCATCCCATGACCCCAGGATCAAGACCTGAGCCAAAGGCAGACACTTAACCAACTGAGCCACCCAGGTGCCCCTGGTGTTATCTTCTGATCATGAAATAACCAGCAGTGAACCCTTCCTGGAATAATATTAACGTATAAAAGAAGACATTACGGTGATAATTTTATATGTATATTATACTAAGGCCAGTGTTACCAGCAGAATTAAAGACCTCCAAATGGATGAAAAACAAGAAAGTCTATAATAAAACCCATGTTCTGAGCTCAATTCTGTGTTTTTAAAATTGCTGAGAGTCACAATGAGCTTTCTATGGGCAAAAGGTCTTATTATCTGTTCCTTTACTCCTAGGCTTGGAATATCAAAAGTAAATAATGGCCTTGTAGTTTTCATGGAGCTTCTGCAACTCTCCCCCAAAGGCTACTGGTAATGACTTCTTGTCAAAAGGAATAGAGGAAACATTTTTTCAATTCCTCTGGAAGTAGTTCTGCATTGATTTCAGAGACATAGTCATGCACCTGGCCAAGTTGGCAAGTGGACACACAGTGCCCTCCAGCTCTCTGAGGCAAATCAGAACCTTAAATTACAGCAGCAGCCCAAACTCTCTCTCGTTCCCTTCAGATTTTCTAGTATCACTACTACAATGATATAATTGATTTCACTGTCACAGATGTGGTGTGTTATGCTCAAGTTATACACATAAACATAGTATTCACTTATATCTTAACATTAAAATGTCTAATATGCGTAAGTGTATATGTGTTTGAATTCAGACTCTCTGTTGTTGATGTTTCCTTGGGAAAAGTCATTCTTTGATTATAGAAAATGTTTATTCCAACAATATAAGACACCGGATGAAATCATTTCATTTTAGGTCCTCTGACATTCTCAATGAACTGGTTAAAAATGGATTTGTGTAAATGTAAATCCAGAATCTGACCACTTCACTTACTGGCTATATAAATTTAGGAGCATTGATTAACATATTTAGGTCCCCCCAAAATGCTGGAAATAATGATATACTTACTGGGAAGTAAAGACCACACTCATTTTGTAGATTTGTTAAAGGCTTTGATCTATAAGAGGCACTTAGAGCATCAGGCATATAGTACATGCACCGTAAATATTATTTCTAGCTTAAGTTAGCTCTATTATTGATAAATATCTCAAATACATATTAGCAATTATGATTCATAAGATAATCTTATCTCCTTTGTACAGTTTTGTTGTTGTTCTTACTGTTTCTTGATTTGTTTTGTTTGTTTAACAAATGTATTTCAGATAGGTAATTTCCATGTAAGTTGTTTTGAAATGGAAAGAACTATTAACATAATAAATAAGAACTACTTTGCCATATAGGCTTGCCCTTTAGGGATGAAGTAAATGTAGAAGACTCAAAATTTTAATATCTTTGCAGAAAGGTAAATAATTCCTAATTATCCGTAGAAAAATAAACATTTTGAAACATCGTAATGCCCTATAATATTGACAGCAGGTTTCTTTCCTCCCACCATATCTTCCCTGTGAAACACTTGATTTTCAGTTAAGATAATGTTTATTGCTCATTTGGGTAGACTATATTCTCATCTAGGCTACCAATACTTCCAAATGAGCTTTTAGAATGACGAGTAGCTTTCTGGAGTCATCCAACATAGTTTGTCACCCATCTTGAGGCAGTAGAGAGTGGAGTCTGGAACCAATGCTTTGTATAACTTTCAGTCTTCCTATGAAGCATGGGCTAGAGTGGGTGTAGGATCAGATCTGAATTACTGTCAATGCCCTATACTTAAAGAGAGAAAGGTCTTTCTCATGGCCTAAACATGCATGTCCAATGTGATAGCCAGGAGCCACATGTTTCTATTTAAATTTGTTCTCATTCATTTAAATTAAATAAAATTTAAATGTATTTCTTCAATAGTACTAGCCATGTTTCATATGCTCAGTAGCCACAAATGGCTAGTGGCCACCATATTGGATCACAAAAATAGAGACTATTTCTATCATTACAAAAAGTTCCATTGGTCAGCACTGACCTAGATCTTGGAAGAACAAAAAGACAAGCAAAGCCTGAAGTCAAGTATTATATATTATCTCCAGGATAGAATGAGAGATGATCAACAATCACTTTTTTTTCTTAGATTTGTTCATATAGTTTCCTTCCCAAATTAGTTCTGATATCTTATTTGTTGTGTTATTATTTGTAACTTTATAAATGTAAGTCAATGAATGTTATATCCACTTGTGGAAGAATGACAATTATATGCTCCATGTATGGCTTGTGGGGTCCAGAGGAAAATATTTGGTTATTTTATTTATATTTAAATTACATTCATGGTAAAACTCTTTCTTACCCCTACTATGTTCTGGGATACACTGTGGCTCCTCAAAACTCCACTGACTGAATTTCATTCCATTTGGGAATAATTTAAGATAGTATCACTACATAAAACTACCTACTTAAAATTTCACATCCCTGAATGTCCCTCTTATAGGTTCACAAGATTTTACTCACAATACTTAATATTAATGTCTTGTCCTTGCCAGTCTCTTACTGTTATAGTTATCAAGAGAATCCATGGGCTGTAAGAATTTAGAGAAGAGTACATTTGAAACACACTAAGCAATTGTCCCTCCCTAAATTCTGATGATAAAAGGCATCCTAGAGGAAGGGCTACATTAAATGTTCAGATGATATCCTGCTTGCCAAAGAGAGCCAGCTGTTTATACTTGGCGGCATACTGCAACAGAATTGTCTCATTTGCAAATCTTGGAATATGGAGATGCAGATAAATGTTAGCACTATAAACCAGCAAATGTAGAATGAGCTGTATTCTTAGTATTTGGAGGAAGATTTCATATTTCATATTTGTACATATGGAGCTTTAAAAACTTATTCGTAAACATGCCATCTGAGCAACATGGCACATAAGTCATTTTTAATATGGCCAAAGCTGTATTAAGATACTCTTTATAAAATGTTATACAAACAAATATTTTAACATTCCACTTGTATAAAATGTTAATAAGGTGTTTAGCAGGAGAAACAAAAGTGTGTCTTCTGTGTTTTCATAATAAAATGAGTGTTTTATGCCAATCAGATGTCATAGCTAAAGATAATATTACTCTCTCTTAGAGACAAAAGGTCACATCAGAATTTCTTTGGTAGGTTCACATGGCTCACACATTCACAACTAAGGCTTCACAAAAATGTAAGTTCATCACTCAAGAGGAAGAAGTGTATTCATAAGAAATTTGTTAATGGGTCTGAAAAAAATGTCAAGAATTCAAAGGATTGGGTGACGACAATTTTTTTAAACATGAGATTTTATTTTAGCAAGCAATTTTTTTTTTCTACTTGAGAGACAAAGACCCTTCATTACAGTAAAACATTATTACTTGTCCTGAATGGAAAGAAATTTGACCATCACAACTAATAGCTAAGCAAGGAAAAATCTGTTTTTTTCTATTTAGTTGAGGAGAACCCATTCTGGATCTGTTAATCAATTCATTTTTTTCCCTGAAGCCAGAATGCTCTTTTTAAAAATACAAATATGATCACATGGAATTCTTAATTAAAACACTAGAATGGCTTCCATTGTCTGTAGGCAAAACATCTAAACCTTTAACCCTTAACATGGTCTACAGAGTACTGCTCAATTATTCTTTCCTGCACCCATGCCTGCCATAACACCGCCACAGTCTCAGAGGGCACCTAATACACAGAGGCACTATATAAATATTGAATGAATGGGTAAATAAGCATTATGATTTTTCCCCCTCAGAGAAGAAGCAAGCAGAGAAAAGAGATGAGTGAGTGGGATATGTACATTTACCTCACCACCCTATATAACATAGGAACACCTTTTTCTCTTCATTCTCCATCTACTTGTCATATTTATTTTTCTTATAACATAAAAAATATCTGACACATATACTTTTATGTACATAATTCGATAATGGAGAAGATGTCATCTGGTTTACCTATTTATATATCTCCATAAGGCTTAAAGAATTTGACATTGGAGTAGATGCATGATCAATTTCTGTTGAATTAACAAATGAAGGAATTAACTGTTCCTTAAGCACTTACTTGGATCATCTGTTAAATGGTCGGAAAGTATTTTTCAAGGCCACTTTGCCTTCAGTCATTGTTACTTTCCATCTACCATTCCTTTCTCCATTTTTGAGTAATTCATTTATTTATTCATCATAAAGATTCTTTTGTTCTTTTGGCGCTTAAAAGGAGCTTTATTGACATTCTTTGCTTTTGTGATAAAGTTCATGATATCTAGGCTAGCCACATAATGTGGCCTTTGCTAACACTGCCAAGCTAACTTCCACCTTCATCCCACACTCTGCAAGTTACAACCAACCTGATTATCTCTGATTTTCAGGTCCACCATATTTTCCCTCACTCAGTGGTGTGTCTTTGCATAAACTGGTTCCTCTGGCTAACCTCTTTTATTGGAATAAATTATTAATTTTTTTGAAAGTTTGTGCTTTAAAGTAACTTCCTCGAGGAAGGCTTCTCTAGACCTCAAATACTAAGGGACTTTCCCTGATGCTTCCTACTTTCTATACCATATAATACTTACCCTCCTATTATTTGATTGCTTCCTTGTCTGTATTGCCCCTAAACAGTGAGACTTTTGACGGCATACATAATCATTGTTTATACACAGTGGCTGTGCAGAGTATTTGCTGAATGACAACATAGAGGTAAACATCTCATAATTCTAAGTCAGCTGCAAACCTCAGACAATTACTTTTTAGATAGACACTGGCTACTTTTTCCCTAAGACCTAAAACTGGGGGACAATAAAGACCTATGGGCAATCACAGAGAGAGAGAGAGAGCATCATGGTGGATCACCTGTATTGACCAATGTGTAAAGAAATTCAGCTTATTGGGGGGACAAACTGACATTGTCCAGAGAAGGAACTGAACTCAACACCAGCAAATCCTTGAAACGATTTTTTTTTTTTATCCTAAACTCACACACCCAGCTCTCCATAGGATGTTGTTTCCAAACCCAGTGTCACTTTTCTTTCTTCCATCAAGCTGCAAAAACAACCTTAAGAAGCAAGAAAATGTAGGGAAAGTCAAGAAAAACATAGGATGAGAATATGCAGCATTAATTTACTGATTAGTCTTTGATTTTCTAGATTGTATTATCTTTGGGATTAACTCTTAGATTTGACCATAAAGCACATTATATTGACAAGTTATGTTGCTTCTAAGACTGCACTATTATATTGCTACAAGCATCAGAATGGATGAATGGGATATCAGCATATCAAAATCTATTTTTAATGACACACAACAATGCTGAATTCTATGTCCTCTTCTAAGACTATTTTGACAACCTGACACACCATTAAGAGGGGCTGCATACTTTTTCTTGGCCACAGCAGCAATGGGAAGACAAGTCTCCTCTAATCTGAAAATAACAATTTGTTATCATAAATCAAGAACTGCCTTAGGAAACAACTGGAAATATTGAAAAATTACTGGGAGAAAGAATAGTTGAACATCAAATGAGCCAAAACTCAAATATCCATTTTGAGACAGATGTACATAGTTTCCATGTAGACACCATCTGACATAATTGCCTAACACATTTTTAGTTTGGGGAGAGTTCTTTGCTTCTCTTGACCTCAAATTCCTCATGAAAATGGGGATGATAATGTCTGCCTCACTGGTTTTCTTGTGGAAATTTAATTAGGTAGGAAACATAAAGTACTTAGTACACTATTGTCATATGTTAGCTCAGCAATAACTGGTTGACATGTTGTTTAGATACTTTTTATGGCTTCCCAATCAAGCACGCTAATTTAATTTTTAAATGACCCTTGATTTTCTAGCTATATGGGGAGAGAGAAGGGGAGAGTGCAATAAGGAAAGAATAGCAGTGTGTAGTGTGAGGGTGGAGGAATTTTGGGGAGCCCAGATTGACTTTTCTATGTTCAAGAAGTTTCACTGACTTAAGGTATGGCTTACCATGTAAGGGCATGACCAAATATGGTCATGCCCTTACGTAGTGCCCCCACCTCCTTGGCTGTAAGTGAACTGTGACTCACTCTTGACCAAACACAGAGGGGGTGATGCTATGGTCTTAATAAACAGAAGCTGAATCAGAAAAAGTCTTACAGCACTAGATAGAGACACTTGGAACATTTATTTGTGGAATGCGCCTTCTCAGAAAACTAAACCCATTTTATGAAGCCCAAACCAAGAGGCCATCGAAGGCAAGCCAGTTGAAATCCCCAGCTGAGTTTTATTTAACCCAACAGTCAGGATCAACTGTCAGCTTTGAGAATGAGCAATCTTGTAAGTCCAGCTCAGTTGAGCCTTATTTTTACTGCAGTTTCAGCCAGTATTTAATTGTAACTGCATGACACATCTCAAGTAAGAATTGCCCAGCTGAGCCCAAACCAGTCACAGAAACTAAGTAAAATAATAATAAATTGGGATCCCTGGGTGGCTCAGCAGTTTGGCACCTGCCTTCAGCCTGGGGCCTGATCCTAGATTTCCGGGATTGAGTCCCACATCGGACTCCCTGCATGGAGCCTGCTTCTCCCTCTGCCTGTGTCTCTGCCTCTCCCTCTCAATTTCTGTGTTTCTCATGAATAAATAAATTTTAAAAAATAAAATAATAATAATAAATTATTGTTTAAACATCCTGAGTTTCGGGGTAGTTTTTATACAACAAAAGACAACAGGAATAGATGCCTGTCAAAACCCTTGTCAAAGGAAAAAAGGTATAGATAAAATAAGTTTGATTAATAGAATCAGAAATTTATCAAAGAGCTTAATTTTGAATCAAGTGCTGTTCAGTTGATGTCAGAAACTTGGTAGAGATAAATTATATGGTATTACAATTCTAAGATGAACACAATTTAATTTCCCTAAAATTAAGATGCATCTTGCAATCAATGAGATTGTATAATTGACATTTATTTTTCTTAGAAGTACTGAAAGATACTTCTCATAATTGGTGACATCTTAGATCTTGGAATACAGTATATTGGATGGATAGCCTAAAAGACTCCCCCTGGGGCCAACTTCCTCAAAATATCCCTGAGAGTCAGGTTTAAGTAGTTTTCAAGTTCTCACTAAATCAGAATATCTTGGGGCAGGATCCAAGCATTTGCATTTAAGCTTTCCAGGTGATCCTTATGTGTAATAATATTTGAAAATTATTGATTCACATAGCAAAATCTCTTAGAGAGGAAAATTAAGTAACCAGATCCCTTTACTTTAACTCCCCTTTGATACCTATTCATTAAGTTGTAAATGACATTACATTTTTGACACTTGTAGTCTTCAATTGAATTATTCAGTAAAGAGACTTATATTTAAAGCACTGAAAGCACTCCTATATTTTCTTTAAAAAACCTTCATAGGGACACTTGGGTGGCTCAGCTGGTTAAGCATCTGCCTTAGGCTCAAGTCATGATCTCAGGGTCCTGAGATTGAGCCCTAGATCAAGCTCTCTGCTTAGCAGGGCTCCTCCTTCTCCCTCTCCCTTAGCCTGCAGCTCCCCCTACTAGTGCTCTCTCTCTTTCAAATAAATAAATAAAATCTTTTTAAGAAAATAAAAAATAAAAAAATAAAAAAAAACTTTCATAAAGTGCAATTTCCAATATATTATTCAATGACAATTCATTTTAGACATTAGAATAATGAATCTCCTCCTCCCTGCTAGATAGATTTTTATCTCCTATTGTTATGTCAGTGACCCAGCTGCCTATCTGCCATCTATTCTTTTTCTTTTTTTTTTAAGATTTAACTTATTTATTTATGAGAGACATGGAGAGAGAGAGAGGCAGAGACACAGGCAGAGGGAGAAGCAGGCTCCATGTAGGGAGCCTGATGCAGGACTTGATCCGGGGTCTCCAGGATCACACCCTGAGTCAAAGGCAGATGCTCAACCGCTGAGCCACCCAGGCATCCCTGTCTGCCATCTATTCTAAGCCATCTCAAATATGTATGTTTAATGAAATGTCAACATTCCTTCAATTAAAAAATATTTATGTATTATAATTATGAATGTCATATTTTAACTAATTAGATACCCTGGGGAGAATGTGAAAATAATTCTTAAATTGAGAAATACAATATTCTAAAAGTTGACATAAATTTGCACAAACATGCTTTCTAAATATTTAAAATTTTCTTTTAAATTCTTTGATGTTGGCATTAACCTGATTCTAAAACCAGACAAGATGCTACAAGAAAATTATAGTCCAATATCCCTGATGAATATTTATGCAAAAATTTTCAACAGAATATTAGCAAACTGAACTTAACAATACATTAAAAGAATCATACACCATGATCTAGTGGGATTTATTCAGGAATTCAAGGATGGTTAATATCCACAAATCAATCAACATGATAAACACATTTGCAAAACAAAAAATACAAATCATATGATCATCTCAATTAGTGCTAAAAAAGCATTTGACAAAATTCAACATCCATTTATGATAGAAACTCTCAATAAAGTAGGGATAATAGAGAACATATCTCAACAAAATAAGGGCCCATATAACAAAGGCACAGCTAACATACTAAATATTAAAAGCTAAATAAAAAGCTTTTCCTCTAACTTCAGGAACAAGAGAATACCCACACTAATCACTTTTTTCCAACATAGTATTAGAAGTGCTGACTACAGCAGTTAGGCACAAAAAAGAAATAAAATATATCCAAGTTGTAAAAGACAAAATAAAACTGTCACTATTCAAGGATGACTTATTATATATATAAAACTCTAAAGCCTCCACTAAAAGACTATTATAATAAATAAATTCAATAAAGTTGCAGATCCAAAATCAATATACAGAAATCTTTTGTGTTTCTGTACTTTAACAACTAATTGACGAAAGAAAATTAATGAACAATTCCATTTAAAGTTGCATCAAAAAAAAAATAAACACCTAAAAATAAATTTTATCAAGGAAGCCTGAATATTGAAAACCATAAGACCTTAATACAAAAAACTGAATGAGACACAAATAAATGGAAAGATAGTTCATGCTCATAAGTCGGAAGAGTCAATATTGTTAAAATATCCATTCTACCCAAAGCAATCTACACATTCAATGTAATACCTATCAAAATAGCAATGACATTTTTCACAGAACTAGAAAAAATAATCCTAAAATTTGTATGGAATCACAGAAGACCATGAATAGCCAAAGTAATCTTGAGAAAGAATAACAAAGCTGGAGATATCACAAATCCAGGTATCCTGGATTTCAAAATATACTACAAAGCTATGGTAAATAAAACAGCATAGTACTGGCACAAAAACAATCACATAGATCAATGAAACAAAGTAGAGAGCCCAGAAATAAACCTATGCTTATCTGGTCATTTACGCCATGGCAAATGAGGCAAGAATAAACAAGAGGGAAAATACTGTCTCTTCCATAAATAGTGTTGGGGAAAACTGGACAGCCACCTGCAAAATGAAACTGGACCACTTTCTTACACTCTCTACAAAAAGAAACCCAAAATGGGTTAAAGACTTATATAAGACCTGAAACCGGGATCCCTGGGTGGCGCAGCGGTTTGGCGCCTGCCTTTGGCCCGGGGCACGATCCTGGAGACCCGGGATCGAATCCCACGTCGGGCTCCCAGTGCATGGAGCCTGCTTCTCCCTCTGCCTGTGTCTCTGCCTCTCTCTCTCTCTCTGTGACTATCATAAATAAATAAAAGTTAAAAAAAAAATTAAAAAAAAAAAAAAAAAAAAAAAAAAGACCTGAAACCATAAAACTCCCAGAAGAAAATACAGGCAATAAGCTATTTGACATCAGTCTTAGTAAAAAATTTTTGGATCTGTCTCCTCAGGCAAGGACAGCAAAAGCAAAAATAAACAAATGAGACTACATCAAACCAAAATGCTTTTGCACAGTGAAGGAAATCACCAATAAAATAATTCTACTGAATGGGAGAAGATATTCACAAGTGATATATCTGGCAAGGGATTAACATCCAAAATACATAAAGAACACATATAACTCAATATCAAAAAGACACAATCTGAAGTAAAAATGGACAGAAAACCTGAATTAACAGTTTTCCAAAGAAGACATACAGATGGCCAATAGGCACATGAAGAGATGCTCAATATCACTAACCAACAGGGACATGCAAATCAAAACCACAATGAGATATCACCTCACATCTGTCAGACTGGCTATTATCAAAAAAGACAAGAAATAACCACTGTTGGTGAGGATGTGAATGAATGGAAACCCTTGTGCACATTGGTGGGAGTGTAAATGAAGTGGCCACTATGGAAAATGGTATGGAGACTTCTTAAAAAATTAAAAATAGGAGTACCATACAATCCAGCAATTCCATTTCTAGGTGTTTACTCAAAGGAAATATAAACGCTAATTTGAAATAAATATTCAGCCTTATGTTCGTTGAAGCATTATTTACAATAGCCAAAATATGGAAGTAACCTAAATGTCCATCAATGGCTGAATGGAAAAAAAATTGATTTTATATGTATAAACCATTTTTATATTATTTATATTATGATAATATGTATATAAAATATATATTACTCAACTATAAAAAAAAACAATGAAATCCTGCCATCTGAGATAATATGAATGGACCTAGAGGCCATTACGCTAAGTGAAATAAGTGAGACACAGTAAGACAAATATCATATGATTTCACTTATATGTGGAATCTACATAAGCAAAACAAGTAAAACAAAATAAAACAGACCCGTAGACAGACAACAACCGGATGGTTGTTAAAGAGGAGAGAGGTAGAGGAATGGACTAAACAGGTGAAGAGAATTAAAAGGTGCAATCTTCTGGTAATAAAATAACCGGAATAAGTCATGGGTACATAATGTACAGCATAGATTAAATAGTTAATTAAATTGTAACAACTTTAGTAACAGATGGTAACTAGACATTGTGGTGGTTATTTTGTAATGTACATAAATTTGGAATCAGTACACTGTACATCTAAAACAAACATAATATTATTATATGTCAATTATTTTTCAATAGAAAATATTTCAATGTTTGAATTGTATAGAGAAGTAGACTTGCTTTGCAAACATCTAACAGATTATCTCCATATAGAGAGCTATTGGATAGCTCTCTTTCCCTAAAAATGTAGAAATTGTTGAGTCAATTGTGAAATTAAATTTGATATTTCATATCCCGGTGGTCATGTTGCTAGTTATTTGTGACTCCTTTTTGTGCACTAAAATGCAAGTAGGAGGCAAATATACCATAAAGAAGCCATAGCCATCAGCAACCTTGGTAGTCCACCCTTCTAATTGGTGAATGATTAAAACTATCACAATGAAAAAAAAAAAAAACCTATCACAATGGCTTTATAGTATTGCAGTCATCTATGTTTATTATGCACAAAATATGTTTTCCAGAATTTTATTTTTGGAATGACTTGTTTAAATTTTAACTTTGAGAACATTGGGACAAAAATATATGTCAATAAAGTTGTAGGGAGTGAATCCAGCTTCACATGGTGGCAGAAAAGGAGAGCAGATTGTATAACAATTATCTTTACCTAAAAAAAAAAAAAAAAAAAAAATTATCTTTACCTTATGGCATGTATACAGAACCACCTTTTGTATAGCAATTCAAATTAAATAGTTATTCAACAATTGAATAACTTACTGCTTATTCAGTAAGTTCTGTAAATAGAATAAAAGTCTATGTAGGTATGGGTATGCTGCAATAGAAAGAATCAGCTTGGGGTAATATTTTTGAAGTTCAAAATTTTTTTATTTTATTTTTAATTAGAACCTATTTTAGTTAAGAAACAAAGGGGAAAAGTTCACATTAGAGAAGTCCTATATCCAAGGATTAAAGCTCATCTGGAATCACACATGCAAATATACCACAGGATATTTGGGATTTTGTATGAGTAATACCATAATATTTATTACAAATATCCACTGTCTTTTTCTGATTATGAATTTGAATGCTACTTTTCTTTTCAAAAGCAATAATTTTTAAGCAGTAAGATGACATTTAAAATTCTTCCTTTCCACCAAATTTGGGTAACATAAATGTTTTCTACATTACTTCACACTGCAAGAGAAGCTATTATCTGATAAACAAATGGCATTCCAAATCAAAGGAATTTCACTTGATGATGATCAATATTAACTACTAGCTATTTGAACTTTCATAGTCCAAGAACATGTCTACCAGGAGTACTGAGCTGGGGTAATGAACAGCCTCCAAAAATTGGACTTCATGATGAAAAATGTCTGACGAAAGAGTATTTCAATCCTTTGAATCATAAACTATCAAGAGGACATAAGGACATCCTTATGTCCATCATACATACAACTAAATACTTTTGCCCACCATACAACTATGTATGTTCAGCAATTATCTTTTTCATTTCTGTAGTTTTATTCTTTCTCCTTCTTCTAGTTTAAATACTGGATGGAGTACTGGTACCAAAATAGTGGTTATGCTAGGAATTATGATAATATAAGTGAGAACTATCATTTATTGAACATTTACTATATGTTTAGTATTGGCTTAAGAGAATCACTCTGAGAGGTTAAGGAAATTGCTTGTTTCTGTAGCTTTTGAATGAAACAATAGGGTTATGAACTCCCCATCTGTCTGAAATTTTCACTTTTACCAAAATAAGTACTATGTACGAAATAGAACTTTGTGAATTTTGTTAAGAAATTTCACAAATTTGGGCAGCCCCGATGGCTTAGCTGTTTAGCCGCCTTTGGCCCAGGGTGTGATCCTAGAGATCCGGGATAGAGTCCCATGTCGGGCTCCCTGCATGGAGCCTGCTTCTCCCTCTGCCTCTGTGTGTGTGTGTGTGTGTGTGTGTGTGTGTGTGTGTGTGTGTGTGTCTAATAAATAAATTTTTAAAAATCTTAAAAAAAAGGAATTTCACAAAATCACATTTGATTAAAATTTAACCACGGCAATATAATCTGTCTCACATAGAAGAATATATTTAATGGTATGCGAGTAATTATTTTGTCAATATTTTTAACAGTGACCTATAGTTGCACACGAAAGTATCTGCCCACATTGTGTGTATCATTTTAGGTTTTCAGTTCTCAGTATTGTCAGACAATGTGAATCAGGCCACTGCAGAAATTAGTATATGCCTAGAATGGAAGCTAATGTGCATACTCCATTAAAGCAGAAGGAAAATAAAAAACTGAGCCTTACAGTCAAGTGAATCAATAATACAGAAGTCAGAATCAAGGTTTCAAGCAAGAGGCTAGTTTATTTAGAAGTCTAAAATATTATTATTTAAACTTTTAAGACTTCAGATTCTTGGCCAATTTACTAGACAAACTCTCCCCAATACTTTGCTTAATTGAGCAGATATCTAATAGATAAATCTGGTCCACAAATATGCTAATCTACCAAGGATCTAACATCTGATGAAGAATAGTAGGAGAGGCCAAATGAAACCAAAAGAGTCAGATAAAACAGAGAACCAAGAGTATGAACCTCTGCAAATGCTTGACTGACTCACAAGATAATGTATATTTTCAATTCAAAAAACATGATTCAGTAAGATGTGTCCAAACAAGCTAAATTATTGAACAGAACTGCAAAGTCTGCATATGAAAAGATGCACATGAACCTTGAAAATGCTTTTGTTGCATTATTTAGAATAGTTATAAATGTCAGGTTACTGCTGGTGGTACTGTTCTTAAGAGTGGCATTTGCAAAATAAAATTTGTCAAAGTTCATGTCACTATTTCTGCGAAAACCAAAGGCAAACTTCCTTTTACAAAAAGCAATGTGTTCCCTTAACAAAGATACTATAACTGATACTAGTAAAACTATTGTTTTAGCTATTCTTACATAATAGGCTTGAATTACCATATGCCTAAAATGTCTTAAATACATATAACAACTGTTTATGAATGATATGATTGTCCCAGAAGGGAAGTACTTTAATTAAAATCATTTGACAAACTATCAAAAGGCACTGTAAAAATTTTGGAGTAGTCCATTAAACATTCAAAAAGGTCATGTGTTCAAAATATTTTAATATTGCTTTTATGTTAAAAAATGCCCAAGATGTGTCTAATACATTATACTTTCCTGATTCTACTACTAATGGACAAAACAATTTTAGTGACTCATTGATTGTTATTATTAGGTCTACTATTATTATTTTGTAATTTATATTAAAACTAAGAAATTTCAGCACATGTATTCAAGAGAATATATACTTAATATAATTTAATTTTGGAAAATGACAATGAGGCATAAAAATCCTGCATGATGAAATTTATTTATATTGTTGGAAGAGATAGGAATGGTGAAATAATAGTTAACAAATGAATAGATGGGTTCAAATAGACAGAAAATGGTGGTGCCAGATTCAAATGTTCATTACTAAAGGATATGTTGAAACAGAGACAAAATCTATGTTTGCAAAATCTAGTATTTTTAGCACTCATGAAAATATAGTGAATTTAGAAATGATATTATGTACTATACTGATGCTGTGGATTTAGTTTTTATAAAAATCAAACTTTTTAAATTTTGATATCATTCTAAACTACCATGCATTTTTCAGAAATAACACAGAGAGATCCCATTACATTTACACATTTATTCCTAATGGTAACATCCTGCAAAACCATAATACAATATTGTAACCAGGATACTGACATTGAAACAGTTGAGACACAGAGTGTACCTTTCACCACAGGCATCTCATATTGCCCTTCCTTCTATAGTGACACCCACTTCCCTCTTACCAAGCACACTCCTCCCCCTCAGTCTCCTTAATTCCTGGCAACAGATAATCTGTTCCCCATTTCTAAAATTTTGTCATTCCCAAGTGTTGTATAATCATTCTGTGTATAACTCATTGGGGTTAGCTTATTTCACCCAGCAAAATTCTCTGAAGATTCATTGAAATTGTGGTGTTAAAAAAATAAAAAAGAAAATGTGGTGTTTTATTAATAGTTGAGTCCTGTTTATTGCTGGAGAATATCCCAGGTGTGAATGTGTATCAAAGTCTGATTAACTATTCACACATTGGGGGACATCTGGGTTGGTTCTAGTTTGAGGCTATTATGAATAAAGTTTCTGTAAGTATTTGTGTAGAGTCTTTTGTGAGTCCATAGTTTTCATTTATCTGGGATAAATGTCTAGAAGTGTAACTGATAGGTCAAGAAATTGCATGGTTAGTTTTTAAAGAAATTGCTGAGCTAGTTTCCAGGGTGGCTGTTCCATTTTATAGTCTCACAAGTAATGTTGAGATATAAACCAGTTTCTCCACATACTCACCAATATTTGATGTTGTCATCTTTTTTTTTCTTTTAGCCATTCTGATATGTATATAGTGAAATCTTATTGTGGTTTTGAATTCCATTTCCCTAATGGCTAATGATGTTGAACATTTTTTCTTGTGTTAATTTGCAATCTGTATGTCCTCTTCAGTGAAATGTTTATGTCTTTTCCCATTTCCTAATTAGGTTATTTTTTTTTAACTGTTGAGTTTTGAGAGTTGTTTATATAGTCTAAATACCAGGCCTTTGTTGAATATGTGGCTGGCAAATATTTTCTTACAGTCTGCAGCTAGTCTTTTCAGGCTCACAACAGAGAAAAAAGTATAGAGGAAAAACAGTTTTAATTTTGAAGTTCAATGTACCTTTATTTTTCTTTTATGGATCATGTTTTTGGTGGCAAGTGTTAGCCCAATATCTCAGTTTTCTCCTATTTTTTTAAAGTTGTATAGGTTCATGTTTTCTATTTTAATTTCATGATCCATTTTGAGTTATTATTTTTGTATAAGGTGTAAGATTTAATTGAAGTTCTTTTTTTTTTACCTATAGATATCCAATTGCTCTAACACCATGTTTTATTTTTTTAAAGATTTTTTTTTTACCTATAGATATCCAATTGCTCTAACACCATGTTTTATTTTTTTAAAGATTTTACTTATTTATTCATGAGAGACAGAGACAGAGGCAGAGGGAGAAGCAGGCTCCACACAGGGAGCCGGATGTGGGACTTGATCTCAGGACCGCAGGATCACGACCCAAGCCAAAGGAAGATGCTCAACTGCTGAGCCACCAAACATCCTAACACCATGTTTTAAAAGGGATATCTTTCTTCTATTAAACAATTTACAGCTTTATCAAAAATTACTTAAGGACATTTGTGTGGATCTATTTCTGAGTCCTCTATTGGTTCCCATTGTACTGTCTTTCTGCCAGTACCACACACTGTTGATTAACTATCCTAAGTCTTGAAATCAGGTAGAAAGATTTCATCCCATTTTATAATTCTTTTACAAAATTGTTTTAGCTATTCTAGTTCCTTTGGGTTTCCATATTAATTTTTAAATGACTTTGCCTGTATCTATAAAATCTCTTCCTTGGAATTTTATATAAATTGCATTAAATCAGTATATCATTTTTGAGAGAATTGTTATTTTTACTATATTGAGTCTTTCAATATATAAACATAGTATATTTCTCCATTTACTTACATCTTTTAAAATTGTTTTCATCTGCAATTTGTAGTTTTCAGCTTATAAACCATGTATGTTTTTGTTAGATTTTGTCACCTGAGTATTTCATTTTTTAGTGATTGGAAATCTCTAATTTCAGTGTCCATATTCTTATTGATTTTATATAGAAATATAATTAATTTTTGTGTATTTATTTTTTTTACCCTGCAATCTTGCTTAAGTCATTTTTAGTTCTAAGAGGTTTTTGTATCAGTTTCTTGGAAACTTCTATGTAGACAATTGTGTTATTTTAGAATAAGATAGTTCTATTTTTTCTTAGCATATGACTTTCATTTATTTCTCTTGCTTTACCGTAATGGTTAGAATGTCCAATGCTAAGTTGAATAAGATTGGTGAGACCAGGCATCCCCTTGCCTTCTTTCCATCTCAGGGGGAAACCATTGTGTTTCAGCGTTAGGTATAATGTTAGCTCTGGGGGTTTTTATGTATGTTCTGTTCTAAATTGAGGAAGTTACCATCTATTTTTATTTTTCTGAGAGTTTTTATCATAAATGGATGTTCGATTTTGTCAAATGCTTTTCTGCATTGATATAATCATGTCATTTTTTCCCTCATTTGCTAATATAGAAGATTGCATAAATTAATTTTCAGATATTGAAACACCCTTGCCTCTGTAGCATAGACCCCATTCAGGACTTATAATTATTTTTATATATTGCTGAATTATATTTGCTTATATTGTATTAGGAATTTTTATGTATAATGAGGGATATTAGTGTGTAGAGATATTTGTCTTTTTCGTACTAAATTTGTTGGGTTTTGAAACGAGGGTAATATTAATTTGATAGAACTCTCCAGTGAAACCATTTAAACCTGGAATTTTCACATTCCAGATATTTTATTACAAACTCAACTTTCTTAATAGTTGTAGATGTTTTCAGATTTTCTTTTTATAGTGAGCAAATTGTGTAAATTTGGATTTTTGATGGAATTGATCAATTTCTACTAAGTTGTCAAATTTATTCATGTAGAGTTTTTCATACTATTCTCTTTTGATGTCTGCAGATACTCTGTTTCATTCCAGTTTTGTTATCTTGTGTATTTTGGGTTTTTTTTGTCATTTTGTCATTTTTGCTTGTCAAATTTATTGATCTTTTAAAAAATCTGTGTTTTTTCTTTCATTGATTTTCTCTATTACTTTTCTGTTTTCAAGGTCATTGATTTCTGCTCTTATTGTATCTTTCTATTTACTAAGGGTTTATTTTGTTCTTATTTTCTTGGTTCTTTAGGCGAAAGCATTGATTATTGATTTGTCTTTTCCTCTTTTTTAATGTAGGCAAATATACAATAATTTTCCTCCTAGCATTCTAGTTGTATTCAAAAGTTTTGATATGTTGGGTTTTCATTCAGTTCAAAGAAATTTGGGATTTTCTTGAGACATTATCCTTAAACCACAGATTATTTAGAAATGTGTTTCTTGGTTTTCTTTTCTTTTTTTTTTTTTTAAAGATTTTATTTATTTACTCAGGAGAGACACAGAGACAGAGACAGAGAGAGGCAGAGACACAGGCAGAGGGAGAAGCAGGCTCCATGTAGGGAGCCCGATACAAAACTTGATCCTTGGTCTCCAGGATCATGCCCCAGGCCAAAGGTGACACTAAACCACTGAGCCACCTGGGCTGCCCATTGGTTTTCAAATAAATGGGAATATTCCTGTTATTTATCTGTTACTGATTGCTGATTTATTCCATTGTGATTGATGAAGATCTTCTGCATGATTTCACTTATATCCGATATGCTGAGATGTGCTTTATGGCCCAGGATTTGGCCTATTTTAATACATGTTCTATGAGAACTTGAAAAAAATATATATTTTGCTGTTCCTAGTCAGAGTATTCTATCAATATTGATTATATCCTTTTGGTTGGTGGTATTGTTTAGTTCTTTTATATTTGCTGGTTGTCTGTCTAGTTTCTCCATCAGTTGTTGAGAGTGCCTAGAAAGATACTACAATCAAACACAAGCTCTCTGGGGTTGGGATTCATTCAAAGGCTATTATGCTGTTAGAAAATCATTCTAATATATATAAATTATATATATATATATGTATCTAGATAGACATATCTATCTAGATATATATATATATATTACTCATATATTCCACAGCATGAAAGTAAAAGATATTTCTGAATTACCCAGTGCACCTAGTGTATTTAACAAGCTTTAACCACAAAAATAGAAGCAGTGGAGGATGTATATCCAAATATTTATTATAAAGTAGTAGCTTATTGTGAAGGTTGGTTAGGCAAATTCAAAATATGCAGGCCATGCTACCAGAAAGAGCAAGTTGGAACATTTAGATATGAGGTAAAACTGCTGACCACAGGTAGAATTTCTCATTCAAAGATGCCTCAGTTCTACTCTTGAGGTCTTTCAACTGGTTGAACAACATTCATCCAGATTATCTATGATATTCTCCCTTACAAAGAGTCAACCAAATATGGACTTTAATCATCTTGGACTTCAATCACATCTATGAAATACTGCCATGGTACCATTTTGATTAGTGTTTGACTGAATAATTAGATTTTAGCCTGGTCAAGTTGACACATAAAATTCATCATCACACCTAGCTTGATTAATCAAACTGTTTCATCTTCTTCAGATGCCTCTCCAAAAAAAATCACTTCCAAGTGAGGCTTTCTCTAGTCTTTTACTTAGAATTATACCACTTCCCACAAAACACTCCCTATTCTCCCTCCTTGCATTATTTTGTTTTCTTAACATACATTTTTATCTTTTACAATCTCTACTTTACTTGTTTAATTTATCCCCCTGCCTCATTAAAATAGAAACCATGAGTATTTTTGTTTGGTTGTTTCATTGTTACATTCCCAACAACTAGAATCGGCCTTTGCACAGAGTAGACACTCATTAAATATTTGTTAAATGGATGACCAAGGGGCATCTGGTGGCTCAGTCAGTTGAGCCTCTGATCTTGATTTCAGCTCAGATCATGACCTCAAGGTCCTGGGATTAAGCCTCACATCCAACTCTGTGCTTAGTGGGGAGTTTGTTTGAGTTTCTTTCTCTCTCTCTCTCCCTCTTCCTCTCTCCTCACTCACGCACTTTCTCTCTTTCTTTCCCTCTCTTTCAGATGAATGAATGAATGAATCTTTTAATAAATAAATAAATAATAAATGGATAACCAAAATTAAGCAGATAGTTGCCTGGTCTCCACAGATTTATATAATGGTTTATATAATGCAAATGCAAACAGAAAGTGATAGTGGGTGAAAGGGTGTGACGCTCTGGCACTAAATCATTAAGTAACATAGCATAATTTGTAAATCCAATAGTCCCCTTAGTTATATGAAAAGAACACTAAAACTTTACATATTCTGAAAAGCTAATTTATTTTTACTTCAAAACATATTGTTTTATTTGTATTATACCTTGGAAATAATATTTAAAGAAAATAGTAATACTGATTTGCATAGCAAAACTCCACAAACTAATTATTTACATAGTAAATTTTAAACTATACATATTATTTGACTCAGCAATTCCACTTTTAGAAATCTATCCTAAAAGTAAATTTTCAAATGTTTACACAGACAATTGTACAAAGATGTTCTTTACAACACTGATTATGAAGGCAAAAATAATAACCTACATTTTTATCAAGACAGAATTGGTTAGGGGCACCTAGGTGGCTCAGTCAATTAAGCATCTGACTCTTGATTTTGGCTCAGGTCATGAACTAAAGGTCGTGAGATTGAGCCCTGCCTTGAACTCCACACACAGCATGGAGTATCCTTGAGAGTTTGTCTCTCCCCCTCCCTCTGCCCCTTCCCCCATTCATGCACACATGTTTTTTCTTTCTCTCTCTTTCAAAATAAATAAGATCTTTGGGAAAAAAGACAGCATTGCTTAAATAAAATACTGTACACCATGTTAAGAAATACAATAGGTAAAAAGAAAGAAGCTAAACTATGAGTAAATATTTAACTACATCAAGTGACAAAAGAATGAGTAAAAAAGAGAATGTGTATTATGAGCCCATGTGCACTAACAAGGATAAATGTGAAAAAAAAGAACCAAGGATAAATGTGTATATTTAAATATATATGAATATCAATAAAGAATTGCAAAAATACAAAAAAGTTAAATGTGTTAATAGTGTTTATGCCTAACACTGATGGTAGGAGGAAGCATACTTTCATTCTTCATTTTTTTATGTCTCAGTCCTGACTGACTTTCCAAAGTGCATTTATTACTTTATGATTAAAAACTGGGTTACAATAAATAAATAAAATATGCATTTGCTTTGACACAGCAATTTTGTTTCTAGTAATTTATCCTAAAGAAATGATTAAGGATGTGCATAAAGATTTATGTATATAGTGTTCATTGTAGCATTGTTTATTATAACAAAAATGGAAAATAGCCAATCCTGCAATATGACTATAGTTAAATAAATTACAGTACATTCATTTTATGAATATCATGTATTCATTAAAATGATGCTATGGAAGTTTACTCCTAACATGATGTATCACCCTTCCTTAAGAAGTGTAAGAAAAGGGGTAGTTACAAAATAGTATGTATGGTAGGCCCACATTCTGATTAAATATAAGCATTTTTTACAGATGTCCATATGTCAAACTCTTAACTGATTGCCTCTGTTTAGTTGATTTTTGGTTGGTTTTCATGTTTTTCTTTGTGCATTTATGTAATTTTTAACATTTCTGCAAAAATATGCATTGCTTTTAAAAACATAAAATGTTACAAAAATAATTTATATCATATTTAAAATATGAGAAATTTTTCTGCATTAGAAAAGAAAAAGGCTAACAAGTTTAGTGTAAAGCTTATAAATATGTCCTGGTCCAGATTTTTATTAGTAACACCAAAAAGGGTAATTTACTACACTGAAACAGAGGAAGAAGAAACCAAATCAAACATCTGTCAGGATAAAGTTGGATAAAATCAAGCTCACTGGGAAAAGACTGAGAATTGAGTCTGAATGAAGGCAAATATCTAATCTCAAAATACATAATAATTTAGTAAAAATTAACTAACTTTACTTTTATTATTGTTATGTCACTTTACTTGGTTTCAACATAAATAATTACAATAATTACTGTACGCCAAGTGTTGGCTAAATGGTTTTTATGTAATTCTTACAACATTCCTACAATAGACCTTAATATCCACTTCTGGGGATATTTTGCCAATACTGAATGGAATATCATAGAGGCTTTTAAAATTGCTCAAATATATGCAGTTAGTAAACAGTAGAGCTAGAATATAATCATTTTTCTTTGATCCCAAACCCAATATACTTTCTTTTATCTCCCCAATCTGAGAAGGCATTTTACGACTTGTAGTTTTTTTAAAGATTTTATTTATTTATTCTTGAGAGACACACACAGAGAGAGGCAAAGACACAGGCAGAGGGAGAAGCAGGCTCCATGCAGGGAGCCCCACACGGGACTCGATCCTGGGACTCCAGGATCACGCCCTGGGCCAAAGGCAGGCACCAAACCACTGAGCCACCCAGGGATCCCACTACTTGTATTAAACAAACCTGATGTCCAGATATATTCTGAACATTGGGACACCTCAAGGAATAAATCCAGGTAATGAATGAGTATGTGCCAAGGGAAACTGAGGTTATAAACCCAGCATCATTATGAAAGAAAATAGAATTTGGGGAAAAATATTAGTTGGAGGCTTTAGTCAAAATCTCTAAAATTAAAAGAGTGACTGAAGAATTGTTTTGAATCTTCATAGAATAATCTGCCTAATTCCCTTTCTTCTAAGTTGAAAATTTTAGGAATGATAGTCAAAGACTTTTTTGGGGTAAATCGATTATTTAGCAATTTCTGCTTTTTCTGGCCCACAGGAGAGCAATGATAAGGATAAGAAAAAGCTATCTCATGGGGATTCCTCGGTTCACAGGAATGTGGTAGACACCTGAAAGAATCCAATGACAACACAAGTGGCACCTTGACAAAGGCAGCTGATGAAGGCTACAGTGATAGAATTAGCATTGTGCTGTCCAGTGGTACAGAGGAAGTATCTGGGCTGCTGAAGATGGTAGGAAAAGCCCCAGAAGAAGCTTATTGGTTGTATGAATGCCTGTCTATGACAGAAGTCTAAAAAAGTAGGCCAGAGCAATTCAACTTGTCATAAAAGGCAGAGTAAAAAAGGGAAGGGGAATAGCATAGAGAATGGACCTATTTACCAAATCTAAAAGTAAATACCTTCCTCTCAAAAAGGAATTACAACCATCAGAATTGTGATAGAATGGTCCAAAAGCCATAATACCAGCTATGGAAAATATGAGAACTAAACTAATACCTTTTTTTTTTTTCCATTAGAAGATAAAATATCACAGATATTTATTGCTTTGAATATAACTAAATTAAAGACATAAGCAGTTTACCGTAAATGATCTCTACCCCATTGGTGTTTAGCAAAGCTGTCTGTATGAATATGTTTAGTAATTTTGAAGTTTCATAATGTTGTAAATTTTTGTATCTTTTTAGAATCCTTAGGATATTTTCTCCCTAGTTACTATAACTGTATGAAGTCACTGGTAGAAAAAAGTGTCAACAACCTCTCCTTTTTCACCAGTCCAATTATTCAGTTCCTAAACTTAATCAAGAGACACCTTCCATTTCCCTTTTTTGCTCCCTCTGTTTTTCCCCACCACTATCTCTTCCTTTCCCTGAGTCAAATATCCCAGGAAAAATAAGAAAAGAATCAGCAGTGTCCTTGGGTTGAAAGGGCTAAAAACAACAGTGCATTTTATACTTCAAAGCAATGACTCTGAAGTATAAAAACATGAGGGAGGGAGTAAAGAGCAGTCAATTATATCTGTCTTAATATTATGAATTCCTAATCATCAGCAATCATTACTGTGAAGGATGAGATTACCAAGGGAATAAATATAGATTGAGGAGAAAAGTCCATGGGCTGAACCATTAAGACCTTGCCAAAAAACCTGAAAATCAACAGCCAGGAAGACTGGAGAAGAAGTAAGAGAAAGAGAGGATAAATGTTTCAAGGAGGAAAGAGTGATTAAGTAGGTCAAATGCTGTTGATAGGACAAAGTAAGTGAGAATTGGCAGTTGGAATTAGCAATACAGTAGTTATTGGTGGCCTTAAGTCCTGTGAGTCCTATGGGGAAAATAAATAGAATGGAGGATCCAAGAGAGAATAGAAGAGGAGAGGTTAGAAGTCTAGAAAACTCTTTTGAGAAGGCTTCCTGTCAATTGTAGAAGATAAATAGGGTGTTAGCTGTAGATAAAAGCTTAATGAAGCAGGAATTCTTTTCAAATGGGAGAAATAATAGCATGCTTATATGTTAATGGGAATGATCCAACAGAGGGGGAAGTCTGATAATGAGATAAGACAGGAGAGAATTGTAACTGAGTTGAATAAGAAGGCTGTGATCTGGGTGGCACCTGGGTGGTTCCGTGGTTGAGTGTCTGCCTTCAGTTCAGGTCATGATTCTGGGGTCTTGGGATCTAGTCCTGCATCAGGTTCCCCACAGGGACCCTGCTTCTCCATCTGCCTGTGTCTCTACCTCTTTTTGTGTCTCTCAGGAATAAATAAATAAGACTCCTAACTCTTGGAAATGAACGAGGGGTGTGGAAGGGGAGGTGGGCGGGAGGTGGGGGTGACTGGGTGGCGTGCACTGAGGGGGGCACTTGATGGGATGAGCACTGGGTGTTATTCTGTATGCTGGCAAATTGAACACCCATAAAAAATAAATTTATTATTTAAAAAAATTATTTTTTAAAAAAAGGCTGTGATCTAGTGCATAAGAGTAGTACCTGGTGTACCAAGGAGCACACACAATTCATCTGTAATATCAAAAGAAAGGTAGAGAATATGGGCAGAGATGGTAAGTTGGGTAGCTACCCTGGTGGAAGTCTTCCTCTAACAGTTTCCATTTTCTCAGAGACAGTATTGGGAGACAGAGAGAAGACATGAAATAGTACTTAGGACGGTAGGACTAGGAAATGACTTGGGAAATAACAGAGTCATTACTGCAAAGCTTTACAGGCCTCTTGATTTAAATTGAGATGAGTATATCTATTGTGCAGGGGCAAGGACCGAGAAAGAAAAGAGCTGGATTTAACCAGGGCCACGGTATAGCCAAGAGAGTAAGACCAAGTAAGGGAGACACAGGGGAGCTGCTGGTACGTGCAAAGGACTCACTATCATGGCTGATCATGGAAGGAAGATTGGGTTAGGGAGGAGAGGACACAAAGAAGTGGTGCATAAATAGATAACAGTAGTTTAGTGAGGTGCTTGGATCATAGGAGATGGTATACGAGAGAGAGTAAGCAGAAAAAACAAAAAGAGGTGGTCACAGACTGGGAAAAAATATTTGTCAATTTTTTGAAAAGCAGAGACAATGATGAAAACAGCATTTATATTTCTCTTGGCTGATGGAGCTACCAGAAAAAAAAATTGTATCCCAGGTATTTTAAAATTAGCAGACCAATCCATTTTGATGGGTCTATCAATATTTTGTGAGATGTTTCATAAGATAACCAAATGCCTAAGCTATAGCATCTTATGCTTACAACTGCACCAACAAACATATTAACCAAACCACACTGAGGTGTCTTTTTTGGCCTGTCACTGTGTAGCTGAGGTCAATATGACTTTTCTCTATAGACGGATTTACATCTTTTAACCTGGTATTTAAATAGAATTTAAAAATTCCTTTTTGGGGATTTCTGGGTGGCTCAGTGGTTTGGTGCCTGCCTTCAGCCCAGGGCGTGATCCTGGAGTCCCGGGATCGAGTCCCGTGTGGGGCTCCCTGCATGGAGCCTGCTTCTCCCTCTGCCTGTGTCTCTGCCTCTCTCTGTGTATATCTCTCATGAATAAATAAATAAATAAAATCTTTAAAAAAATGCCTTTTTTATTGAATTATCATTTAATCTAACTAATCCAGTTATTTTGAAAATATATTCCTTTGCTGTGCATTATAGCTTTGAAATTTATTAGTATCCAGATACACTGATGTGCACTTTCTCTGTAAAATGAATGTAAGAAGATTAGTGCACAGGTTGTGAGGATCACTTGTGTAAACCACGGGCACTTCCAAGTTCAATGCATTAAAGTGTGCCAAACTGAAAGTTTGGCTAATTCTTAATGAAAAGGCATTTCAATTTTAACATTGGCTCACCTTAGCCAGTCAAGAATATGTACAAATACATTTGTCCACCTTATGACTATACCTAAGGTTGTAGGACTTGTGCATGAGAAGGAAGAAAATAACCTTATAAGCATTTAGATGGTTGTGATTAGGCAATCTGTGAATTATGAGGCAGTAGAGTGGTCTTCCATTTAAACTCAGTGACCTTCAGTTATTCAAAAAGGGTAAGGAAAACTTGGAAATCTATGTTGCCAGGTAGCCCTCAGTTGATGCCAACCAAGTACCAATTACCTGACAAACTGTCAGAATCTTAGCCATACTGTCATGAAAAGGACAACAGTGAGTAAATTACATCCTTTCATTCACAAGTTCAATAGTATTTCAGTCTCCTGCAAAAACCTCATATCAGCCTTCCTTGACAACTGGTAAGAAATACTTAGTAGTTACTAATAACAAAATGCAAGTATTGCCTCTGCATTCTGTAGGCTACCCTCTCCAGTCCTCACCTCTGTCAAACAAAACCACATAATCTCACTAGTATAAAACAATAATTGTATGGGCTTAAGGACCAAAGAAATGTGCGATCCTGCTATATCACTTGTCAGGCCAGATGTACTCACACATGTGAGTCCTCTCTTACGGGTTTCTGGGGGCTCAATTTACAATAATAAATTCATCAGTAATAAAATGCATCAATGATAAAATGATAAGGTTTGTTGGTCCATATGCTACAAACTATAAGACTAGCAAAATTACCAATAAGAAGTCATATCACATTTTCAACACATTTATTGGCCAAGCTACTATGCCAAGTATCAGTTAGAGGGTATGAAATTTTTAAAGTAATAAAGGGAGGCGAGATACAAATATTATGCAAAAAGAAAATGATGCTTGCTAAATAAAAGCATTGAAGAAAGTTTACTGAAGAGAATTGAAAGATTTAGACCAGTGCCAGTAGTGTAAAGGAAGATGGGGGAGGGGAAATTGAGTGGAAAGCTTATATACTAGTCTAGAGCCTATGTGTGGACAACAGTAATGTTCACTGTGGCAGGACCATAGGACTTACTATAAAATGGCAGGAAATCAAATCAGAAAGGAAAATTGGGAACGCTTGGGTGGCTCAGTCAGTTAAGCAACTCTCTTAGGTTCAGGTCATGATCCTAGAGTCCTGGGTTAGAGCCCTGCATACATCAGGATCCTTGCTCAATGGGGAGTCTGCTTCTCCCTCTGCCTGCCTGCAGCTTGTGCTTGTGCTTCCTCTCTCTCTCTCTCTCTCTCTCATATAAATAAATAAAATCTTAAAAAAAAAAAAAGGTAGATTGGGCTGTATGTATATGCACAGACCAGCACTTCTCAAAGTAGCATTCTAGAAACCTTTGGGAGTCAATGAGATTATTCCAGGGAATCTGTAAGGATGAAATGAGTTTCATAATAATATTAAGATATCGTTTGCCTTTTTTACTATCATTCTTTCTTGAATACTCAAGAAATACACTGGTGTGTTCTAGAGGACACAAAAACGTGATACTTTAACTGATGGAATATAGCACAGACATGAGAAATTGGTGGTCTCCTATAAATCCAGACATTAACTAAATTTGTAAAGAGACTATAAAACAATGAGATTCTTCTCACTGTTTTTTTGTTTGGTTGGTTGAGGAAATATAGTTATTTTTTGTAAAAATATTATTGTTGATTTGTAATATGTTTGTTTTTATTTTTAAATGTATTCAGCCTATTTTATAATTTCTTTTTTAATTTCTAAATATGGTAAATATGAATCTAGGCAACCTATATTAACAACAGTACTTTGATATTTTCAGTGATTTTTAAGAATATAAAATGGTAAAAAAAAAAAAAAAAAACTATATAAAGTTGTCCCTAGACCAAATGTTTGATAAATGCTGGCAGAAATGAAAGAATGTGAACTCCCTCTGTAAGGATTGGGGTGAAGAGGAAGTGCTCATTAAAATTGATTGAAAATGAGAGGAGTCTGGATTTCTGCCAAACTACGAAATCTGTTTTGTAGCATTTATAAATTTGCCCATTTAGCTTCGTAGTTTTCCTTCTGTGTTAAAGAACATACAACATCAGTATTAGGCACCTGTTGCGTCCCAATTCAAAACCTCTTGGTCCTGCTTATTCCAACTGGCATTGTCTTCACTGGTCCTACACAGAATTCAACTCTTTTGCTGGATGTCATCAGCCTTGACCCAGACCTGCCCCACCTGTGACACTCTTCACTCCCAGGCTTCTCTGAACCAGTGCCAGATGCCCATAGGAACACACTTCACACTCACACATGTGCCCCTCCCAGAAAGGTGAGCCACTACCATTGAACAGTGAGTAATGAGGACCAATAAGTAAATATTTCCACCTTTTTTTCTTTCCATGAGTGAAAACTTTTGCAACAGGTTTCATAAGGTCTCTTAAGAGATGCCAGAGAAACCCGTCAGAGCAGACAACTTGATTACCCATCTTTGTCTGGCATTTCCTCCTTCCTGTTTTTACCTCCTCTCTATTCCTCACTTCTGCTTCTAGTAAGGATGTTTGCAAAGAAAACAAGTCTTTGCTTCAGTCTCTGCTCTGGGGGAAATTCAAACTAAGATAATATGCAGCCAATTTTTTTTCCCCAAAAAATCTATTTTCCTGTCACAGTAATTCAATTCCAATCTGTTTCCTGTTAGTAAAAACTGAAAAGTGCCATGGAAAGTATATATTTGTAAAACAAGAGAAGCAAATGTGAAATGCATCTTTGACAAATGTTCTTTCTCATGTACGTTTTTGCTTCCATGTTTTAAATGAAGACAAATAATAAGTTGATAATATAGTAGTTCAGCCATAAAATGGATCCATTGGCCAAATTAAACTTCTGTTGGGTACTGGAAAAAATTAAAATAAAAAGAAGTGCCCAATGAACCAGGAAAATAAAATATTTTAAGCTTTTAAGATCTTTTTCTGTATCAAGTCTGAAGAATAATGATCAAGAATCTAATTTAATATTTCTCAGTGCCCTAGAATTTTGCATACTTTTTCAGTCCTTAGCAGAACTCTTTCTCCCATGAATTCAATTTCATGCTATCCCAAGAATACCATGTAGTGACATCTCATAGGTCATAATTAACTTTCCGAATTTCCTCTGGCAGAAAGTCCTCTTCTCAGGATTTCCACTCAGGGTCTTGGACCTGTATGAGTATGCTGAACATACTTGGAAGAAATAAACCTATCCCAGTTGTATTAATAAGTCAGAGACTATGACCCTCTCATTTAACACATCCTGCTTAATAATTATTAAATAACTATTGAGGAAAGTTTGATGCCCTTTTAGTAACCCACCTCACTTATAGTGTTGGCCCTGTGGTCAAGACTGACATCATTTTAAAGATAATCACTGTTTCACTAAGAATTATTACTCCATTTGCTTGCTCTACTTGTTCATTACATATAAATCTCACTACCTATTGCTTAAATATGCAATTATGTGAAACATAATAGAAAATAAGCCCCAAATTTGTCGTTTCTAACTATCTGAAAATGTCAATGTTCTTCAAAATAGTTTTCCTGTTTAAGTATAGATTTTGCAGATTCTCTGGTAAATATCAAGTCAGCATGTGAAATTGCTCAAATAACATCCCCTCGTTGAAAGCTTACTTGATCATATCTACTATTCTAGGTACAGGGAGATTTTAAATACTTCTGTTCTCCTCTTTAACACATTAAATTGTAATACATGTCATTACACATAATGATTAACACATCTCTCTATCTCTTTAAGTCCTTTAGCAGAAGGCACCATGCCATATATACTTTTGCACGTTCACTGTATAGCCCAATGCCTAAGCAACAGAAAATATTAAAAAGGTGAATGTGTGAATGAATTGGTGAAAAATTATATCAAAAATTCATGAATGACAATATGAATGAAATAACAAATAAACAAAAAATTGAAACAAGTAACTTTATAGAGTACCAGAGTCAGAATTCCAGAAGCACATGATGGAAAAGTACAGAGCAATTAAGAAGTTTTTTTTTTTTTCTTCCAGTTTCCATTTCAGTGTTTAAATTGTTTCTGATTTAGTGGAAATGAGAGATTTTTCACTGAGCTACTTTTTCTATTTTAATGTTCTTTCTGACTTTAATTAAATATCCTCCATAAGCTTGTCTTTTTGCCTTCTCTCTCTCCCAGAAGTGAAGCAGTGAATGCTCAACTCACAGGCTTCACAAAGATTTCACAGCTCTATTTTTAATGCTTGCAAGAGAGTTGGAGACATACATTAAGAATTTTTTAAAATTCTTCTTATTATTAATTCCAACAAACTGTTACAGAGAAAGGATTGTTCCGATCAGTATTATACTAATTAATTTTACATAATCAGGGATTTGCCTTCACTGGAGCTTTGTGTGTTCTTACAATTTGTCATTCTCTGCTGGATGCCAAATCTGTACCTTTGTGCTTTTACATTTTCAGCGGTGGTGTACTATACTCTAGATGCCAAGACTTTGAGCTTTGGAAGTAGGCATATATAAGATAAAAAGATAATTACAGTTTCTTGATTAAAATTGCTATTTAGAAGTGGTACAAAGTTTTGTTTGCTGATCTTTGTTATTTGAGGGGAGGGGCTTTTTTTGGTATACAAAGGTCAATTATTTTGTGTATTGTTGATATGGTGTGCAGTAAGCCGCAGTACATGACAGCTTTGGTAAAGTTTACTTTGTAATTGGACTTAAAAATTTGCTTTTGGTCATTTATCTAGAACTATTTCACTTTCCTAGAGCTTTTGAAATCATCAATCTTATATAGATCACTTGGATAGCTAGCTTGACAGTTTTGATGGGCCATTATTGTAGTTTAAATTTTATTTTTGGAAGATTTCATTTGACATTTCAGACTTATTATGCTACCTTGAAAGCTAGAGTTCCATAGGGCTCTGCCTTTGATCTCAGGTCATCCTTAGTTAATGCCAATGATCCACAGCATCCCCCTCGTGTGAATGTTAACTCAAAAAACTTGTGAAGTACCATTTCATTGTGGCTCTTTTTTCATTAGTAATTATATTGGACAGTTTGAGAGCAGTCTATACATATTATAGAAATTCTCTCAATGTAATTTCATTAATTGCCAAGATGAATAATAATTAGAGATTATAGTGGTGTTTGATTAAGGATAAATAATGAAGTTATGATTAAAGTGATACTTCCTTTCCATAAAAATTGAAATGAGGAAAAGGAAATGCAGACTACAGAGTCCCTGGTTTCATTTCTTTCCTTCTTTGCTGCCACTGAAAAGAATTTTTATAGCTGCATTAAACCAAGACTGAGTGTGACTGTAATTAATACTATTATTTTAAAAAGGTCACTTGTAGGTTTATTTTGCTTTCAGCAAAGCTTCTGTAAAGAATGCTTTAATGAAAAACAAGGCAAATGGTCATTCTAACAAATATTTCACAATGCATTTCCGTAAGAAGAATTGTGCTTTAATGTTTTGAAATGATCAAGTGGTTCCCAGAAAATTATTTATACACTCTGTAATGGTATTAGGGATTGCATGTGATATATGAAACATATAATAATGTAAGTCATTATTACTACAAAATAATTTTTCATATTTGTTTACTTGTAAACAAGAAAGAATATTCTGAATTACAGTTTTATATCCTGTCATTCAGAAATAATTGTCCTTCAATTTTCCTTATTCTTTCACTCATGAAATTCTGACCAGTCAGAGCACTTCACCTAAATAATTAAGAACAGTCTGGTTTAGGCTGATAGATAGGAGGACGATTTCTTAAAATCACTTGATTCAACATCATAGCATCATTAGTTTTCTCATGGTGGTCTCTTCTAGGTATTATGTTTTTTAAAAAATTCTCTCCAAATACCTTGAAATCACAACACACCACTGGCATTTCTTCCATATACTATGTAAATAACCCTTATTCTATTCACTAACCTGTAATAATGCTTATGATTCCCATTATAATGCCATCAGACACTGATCCACCCCTGTATTTCATCCTCAGTACACTCCACTATTTCTTTCAAGTTGTCTTAAATCTCAATAAAACCTTCCATTTACGTCTTTACATTTTCACTATCAGATTTGCATTTTTTTTTCCGTATTGTCATTTTGGGTTAGGGGCATTTTTCAGAGAACAAAATAAATGGCAAAAGCCACAGTGGAGAAATAATGCATCAGAGAATACTCTGCAGTGTCCAGAAGAGTGCTATTTGGCTGAGAGCATTTACGGCACAGTCGTCCAATGCTTGCTGGCCAAAAGGCTAATGTTGGCCTGCTATACCAGCTCTCCTGGCTGAGAATGTGTGATAACATTTAACACATGCATAGGAAGTGTGTGTGTGTGTGTGTGTGTTAACAGGGTACCATAATAGAAGTATGTGTTTATGTGTAAAATACTGTTTTTATTAATCTATTGTACAGAAAAATAATAAATCAGAGATGCATGAAGTGAAGTTAATCTACTTCTGCGTGTAATACTCAACACATTTGCAGAGCCCAAAGGAACTGAAATGGTAAGAAAATAGCACATCTCTTTCTCTCCTTCTGTTCTCAAATACAATTTTTTATGTGCTAATTAACTACTAGGGGACTATATTTTCCTTCTATTTTCTTTTGATCATGTGAACTGAGAAGGCGGTTTACAGAAATATACTGATGTTAACAGAATCCCATTACAACAAAACAATATGTGTGACCACATGAGATTGCTTTAAAAGGATTTATTTCCGTTGTTGTCGAATCATCTTTGTATTCAGCTTTAAGGTGTAAAAGCAGATTTAGAAAATTTAATCAATAGTATGCACTATAGAAGTTGCCTGTAAGTGTCATAATGCTGTTGTACATTTCTGTTTCAATTAACTTCAGAAGAAATAAACTAGGTTTGATTATATACAAAATTTACTGGAATGAGAACCTCCCATTTAGGATACAGAGCACTACTCTGCGGAAAACATTGGGTCTACTTCTGTTTGCTCATTTTCAACTCTGATGAAGACATGTCCTTCTATATTAGGCCAAAATTCCAATTTCAAATATTTACCTTCAAATGCATACACTGCTTCTAAGCAACATAAAATTGCTGGCTTCCCATTATACTTCCTTTTCCTCCTTTTCCCCCTAATTGAACAATTTCTCGGTATGGGGAATCCTTTCTTCACCAACACAAGGCTATGCAGATGAGCCTCTACAGCTACCAGAGAGCACACCGTCTACCTGATTTCATCTATGATTAGGAGAAGAGACAATCGAAGGCATCAGAGTCCCCTCTTGGACTTTTGCTTGACCACTTTGAGAAAGAGATCTCCCTCTGTACTAGGAAAGTTGATATAAGGATAATGGAAACCCAGAGCTAGCATCAGGCTGGTATCTTTGCTATGATATGGGCAGAAACTGCCTAACAATGATGCCCTCTGAGGAAAGCATCAGAAATAATTAGTTTGATTTTATTTCCTCAGAAAAGTGAGAAGAGTAACCTCCTAACATTGTTTGAAACCTTGAAACCAGTCATGCCTGAGTAAGGTTTACTCCTTGGACAACCTCCCTTGCGACCAATTATGTGAGATGATAAATCCTCCTTTTGGCCTTTTTAGTTTAAATGCGTTGTTGTCTCTTGCAACTGAAAAATTTGTTAACACATATGCACGAGCACACACACACACACATTTAACACTTGACATGTTGAACATACAGGATGGCACATCTTATCTTGGAAGTGTTGGAAGTTAACTTTTAAAAATAGAGAAATGTTCTTGAATCTCAGCCTGAGATAACGAAGGGGTATCTTGGGAAAAAATAAGTAACATGATATACTGTTAATCCAACAGAGTGTTTCTTGGAAGAAACATTTAATGCCACTTTTCTTTATATCTCAAGCCCTGATTCTGATGCTCAACTGGGCTCCAGAGTAGCCTCCAATCCCGAATTTTCTTGTTGACAGAAGTCCACTCTATAGCTAACTTCACCAAACTCCTTTGCTTCTTATCACATGCTCAGCCTGACCAATAAGTCAGTGGCAGAGAATAAATGTGTGTAGCTTCTTCTCATTCTGATATAAAACTAACCCATAAAATTAGTTTTTTTTAAATTCCCAGAGTTGTGTATGAAATCTTTATATGCCACCTTACTATCAGAACGCTGAGATCTAAGTTCCCTTTTTTTACTACATACAGAAAATTAGGAGTTATATACAGGCTCTAGAGAACAGCAGGAGGGAGAAAGAGGCTTCCTCTTATTTCTCTTGAGGTAAATATGAACTAAAACACCCTTTAGAAAAATGCATAAGTCTTTCCCTATTTATGTAAAGAATGATTTGATTGTTATTTTTGCTTTCAGAGAATCCAAAGGAAAAAAATGTAATCCTTAATCAGGGGAAGAGAAAGAAGAGCTTAGATTCTAAGACAAGGTGTAATCCATCAGGTTATGGCAGAAGCTAGAAAAAAGAGAGGACTCTGGTTTAAAAATTAAAATGAACTAGGGGTGGTGGAAGGAGAGGTGGGCAGGGGGTGGGGGTGACTGCGTGGCGTGCACTGAGGTGGGCACTTGACGGGATGAGCACTGGGTGTTATTCGTATGTTGACAAATTAAACACCAATAAAAAATAAATTTATTTAAATAAATAAATAAATAAATAAATATTAAAACAGGTCTCAGGTGTCCACTCACAGCCACCCACTTTTACCATTTTAATGCCTTAACATCCTTCCAACTTTTACAATCTGCATTTCTTTGCTGTGGGTTTTCTTTGATCTGCTTGTGTTTGTAGCAGGCAGCCAGAAGTTCTGGGGAATCTATGACCTAACCCTAGCAGGCCTCTACCAGTGACTGACAGGAGTTGGTATACAAATACCTCAGCTTCCTTATACTCCAAGTGAAACAAACAATGAGATATGTATTCTATATACTGTTTCTCCTAACTCCTCAGGGTTAATTTACTGTTACCCAGAATACATTATTAATTGTTAAGGTACCCTTATTGCCTCCTTCTCTTTTCCATCTAAATTTGACACTTCTCCGCTGTTGCTCTCTAGAATTACCTCTCAGCCAACTAGCCAATCCCAAATCCTTGTCCCTAGTTTGCTTTTTTAGGATCCCAAACCAAGACACCTAAAAATATTTAGTGTTATCTTAGACCTCATCCCATTTATTACAGATTGAAAATGCCATGAAGAGGTGAGATCTAAGACCCTTCTGAATTTGGGCCAAAATATTCATCATTATCATCATCATTATTATTCTATCCAAAAGCATCCATTTCTATAACTCACTATTTCCTATTTCTTTGTTCACCATTTTTGTTTATATCTTATTCCTTCTTCTGGACTTGGTTTCATTCTTCCTATAGTGTAACATTGATATACATTGTGATAAGAGTTTGTTTACATTCATAACTCATGGTGGTTTTTTTTTCTAGAATGTTCTTTGCCATTTCTTTAATAAATCTTTATCTAGACATAAAATTCAGCTAATAACTAGGTATAATATTTGAAGTTGAAAGTTATATTCTCTCAGCATTTAAATTTTTTAAAGTCATTTATAAACAGCATTAGTGTACTGTTTATTCTTCACAATTTTTTTATGTGTGTGATTACTTTTAAACAATAATTTTTCTCAAACACTCTGTATTTCATTAAAATGCATCTAAAAGTAAATTTCTGTTTATTCTTTCTAGTTAGGATTCACCATAATTCATGAATGTAAGAAATCAAGATTTTTCTTGAACTCCAGAAAGTTTGCAGTAATTATGTCTTTCATATTATCTCTTTTCTACTCCTCTTATTCACTTTTTCTTACTGAGAAATATGTTGGCCTATCTTACCCATTCTTCCATATTTCTTAGGATTGCTTTCATTTTATTTTATCCCTTTAACTCTCTGTACTTTATTCTGAATAAATTGTGCAGATCTTGTTCTGGTTGCACTTTTTCAACAGCTGTATGTAATCTGCCATTTAACTCTTCTTTTTTTTTTTTTTTTTTCCATTTAACTCTTCTATTAAGTTTTCTCTCAAGATTACATTTTCCATTTTATAAGTTATTTCTTATTTATTTTAAATTTTGTTCTGATTGTTTTACAGAGTCTTGTTTTTGTTTATTTGCAATCCCATATTTCATTTTTAAAACTTTTATACGTATTTCTATTTTATATATTGTAATTTTAATATTTGTTAATTCTGTGTTTTATATTTTGTAATTTTAATATCTATTAATTCTGTGTTTAATTTTGCTGTGTATCTCTGCTGAATCTTATATATATATATATACCATGGCTTATTTTATTTTATGTAATTCAGCATTATGAATTCATTTTCAGGAGAACTTTTTCTATAAGAACCTTGTGTAGCCTAGATTGTATTATGTCCAGAAAGCACCCACACTTGTTTCTTCTAGTGCCAGGGTATTAATAATAGAGAATTAATTTGTTAGCCTTGGTTGTCTTTGACTTCTCTAGCAGTCAAAGAAAAGAAAATTGAAAGCCTACAATATTCTGAGGGCTTGGTTTGGTTTAGTTATAAACTCTCAGAAGCTTTTGTTGTTCTCCTTTCAGAGCCTAGAGTAGATGTGAAAGTTCAAAGGTTCTAACTTTATTCAGTCCCAGCTAAGTTTCTACCTACCCAAGTCTAGTGCCCAGTTCTGTGAGAATGTGAAAAACTGAGCATTCTAGTGATCTATCCCACCAAATACCTCCCTCTCCACCCCATTCAAGCCACAGCTTTAGCTCCCGCTTTTCATGCATATCATCTGCTTTCTTTCACTTTATAGTTTTGGGAGATTTTTTTCTGAATCTCTTGTTAATTGAAGTATGTTCTTTAAAGTTTTTATGGTATTTTATTCAATATTTCTAAATCTTTTAAAGGAGGGTTTTTATATTATCTATTAAGTTGAGACATAAAATTTCCATTTTTTTGTCAGTTCAAAACAAGTGAAGAATCATTGATTTCATATGGTTCAGTCTAATATTTATTTATTTACCTATTAATAGAAATGAATATTTCTCTAGTCTTTCATTCTGTTAAATAAATGGCATTTACTGGGAATAGTAGCTGATTTTTGGTGGTTCTGTCAACTGGTTATCAGATATGTGGACAGGATTTATGAACTATTTCCAAATTAGGACTCTGTTCTCTGCCTCATCAGACTCTAGGTTGAAAAATATCACAATCAAATCTTCAGAGCTGAATGATTGAATTTATAGTGTGGTGAATAAGTGCCCAAATCATTCCTTGGATGAGTTTAGGAAATTTTACTGCATTTGGGCATGTGTGATTTAAATATATATATATGTTAAAATATATCACTGATTTCTTTCATTACAAAGTAAAGAAATAACTTTCCCTGAAGGAAGTAAACTCTTGGCAACCTAGCCATTTGCATCATAGTTTTCTTCTTTTTTTCTTTTTAGGATTTTTATTTATTTATTTGGGAGAGTGCAAGAGAGACCATGAGCAGGGAGAGGGGCAGAGGGAAGGGGAGAGAATCCTCCGGCAGACTCTCTGCTGAGCTTGGAGCCCATCTCCTGACTTGATCCCAGGAGATCCCTGAAATCATGACCTGAGCCAAAACTGAGTCAGCCACCTACTCACTGAGCCATCCAGGTGACCGCATAGTTTTCTTCTTAAGAAATATTTATATTTAGCTTTAATTTTTTTTTTGAAACTGACATATATTGGCCACCAAGAGATAGGTCTGGCCATAACAAATATACCAAATTTACTAACTCATAATTGAAATTAGTTACTAGCAAGATACCTGAAATCTCAAGAATAACCTTCACAGCCATTTTCAATGTCATGAATAAATGTTTTTTTGTTTTTTTCTTCATCTCATTTCAAAATAATCTATGTTGGGCAGCCCCAGTGGCCCAGCGGTTTAGTGCCACCTACAGCCCAGGGTGTGATCCTGGAGACCTGAGATCGAGTCCCACGTCAGGCTCGCTGCATGGAGCCTGCTTCTCCCTCTGCCTGTGTCTCTGCCTCTCTCTCTCTCTCTCTCTCTCTCTGTATCTGTCATGAAATAATAATAATCTATCTTTTGCAGTCTTGGTTCAGCAGGATAGAAAAGCAAAGTCATAATTTAACAACCACTTTTTTGGAGAACACACAAAAAACATACAGACCACAGGACCATAATTTGATCTTATTTACAATTTTCTGTTTTACTCAACAGTGGATTAAAATCAGTGGGCATTTTTTTTAATCTTAAATGTCTAAAGAACAAAATGATGCATAAATTGTCAGCGCAGTATAGCCACCATAATTCTGTCTATGAAAGACCTTAATTAAATGAGAAGCCTCTTCTACATCATCTTTTTTTGATAGTAAGCAACACAAAACATTTTGAGCACTTCTCTGTCATATGCAGAGGCAGAGTGTTGATTCACACTTTACACATCAGTGTACCTTCCATAAGTAAATATAATGATGGCATGTATACTGGTTGGTGACAGCTCCTCCACGGTGCGTACTCATGTTATTATGCAAAGACATACCATGTCAGTTGATGAGTGTATTTTTCCCATAGTTTGTTCTGCTTTCCCTCACATGATCGTATTTATCACTAACTGGTTGTAAAGCTCTTAAAAAATGACATGACTTGCATTTTTTTATTATAAATACTAAGACTTAGAATGTTCAACATTGAGAATTGAGGGTTTTTTCTCTATTTGAATGAATTGATTAATCTCACAGAGAAAATGAGGATTTTCATCCTATATAAGTAAAGTCCAATCAGCTCACCACAGATCTCACTATGCTGTGTTTTAAGCTGGCACATAAACTATGAAGCTCTCATGCCACCCTTTGCCAAAATTTCAAAACAGTTGAGGCACTTACAATTTGGTATAAATGGCCACCAGTTAAACAAATCTAACCTAAGATTATCTTCTTTGAAATTCCTTGGGCAGTCCCGGTGGTGCAGAGGTTTAGCACTGCCTTCAACTGGGAGTGTGATCCTGGAGACTGAGGATCAAGTCCCATATCAGGCTCCCTGCATGTGATAGGAGCCTGGAGGCCTGCTTCTCCCTCTGCCTGTGTCTCTGCCTCTCGCTCTTGCTCTGCATGTCATGAATAAATAAATAAAATATTTTTTAAAAATGTAAAAAAAATGAAATTCCTATTTTGCAATTTTCTTTATTAAATCATTATATGCTCAGAACTTTTGTTCTAAGAACAAATTTGCATCCTTTATTTTAACACAAACCCTAGTCAATGTTTATATTTATGACTTTATTCTGTGTTGCAGTATTTATGATCCTATTTTATCACCTCCTTCATGCTTTAGTGAGTAACTTTTAAGCTATTGGTCCATTTCTGTGAGTTGGAGAGACAATAAAGCAATATCCCAGTTGCAATAAAAATGCAAATTTAACAAATTTAATTAATAATATGTAATTTATATGAAAATACCTTAGTCAAGACAAATTACTCCCTGTGAAATGAATGTTAGCTTAGACCAATGTCCAGCACAGTACTCATAGTCCATTATTAAAAACTTAACAATTATTATGGATGTAATAGAATTTCTGTGAAAAATAGTTAATCTCAAATTTCAAATGTATGAAATTATATGTGAAGAAAAGGTTTCAATTTTTTTATATTCATAGAAAATTGTCAAATCTCCATTGAACAATTGACAGTCTGCCACACTTTAAGGTGACTTCAGTCAATAGAGAGCCGTTCTGTAGAGGAGAGACATAACCTTCATGAGCATAACTAGTCCAGAGACTATTTCAAAGGTTCAAATGACAAATAGGGTATGAATTTGGGCAGGAATAATTAGGAAATGGTAATGGTAAGTAGAAAGTTGATGCAGAGCCATTTTGATAGAAAATCCACAATCTCCATTTCCTACCTATAGTCTTTTTTTAACTACTCAATTAGGCATCTACAGCCACCAATCTACTTGAAACAGGACGGTAGCATACTACTTCTGTGTAATCCAATACAATGATCAGGGATCTCTTCCCACCTAATTTATTTGACTTATTAACAATATTGGACTCACAGAAAATACTGTTCTCTTGTCTTCCTTTCTATGTCTGACTAAGCCTCAGACTTAGTCAACTGTTTACATGGCATTAACTTTTCCTACCTAATAACTATTGAAATATTGAACTCAATACCCAAATACTTTGCTTTCCTAAGCTTCTTCACCTCAATAAAAGTCACTATCACTGAGCCCATTATGAAAAGTCCTTCTTCTTCACCTATCATTAAAGCCTATCAACACTAACTCCAAAACATCCAAAATTTGCCTCCATCATTAACCACTCTAAGCCAGAATGCCATCAGCTATCAATAAGGTAGCTTCAAAAGCTTCCAAGATTTGTGTTAGCTTCTATGATACTAGATGGTAAAAAACTAAGAAATAAAAATTTTAATATCTCTATTTTAAGATATCTCTTTTTGAAATAGAGGAAACTTGAACATGTTTATAAGTCAAGAAAAAATAGCCAGGAGCACTTGGGTGGCTCAGTCATTAAGTGTCTGCCTTTAGCTCAGGCCATGATCCTGGGGTCCTAGGATTAAGCCTGTATTGGGCTCCCTATTCAGCAGGAACTCTGATTCTCCCCCTTCCTAGACCCCTCCACCCTGCTTGTGCTCTCTTTCACTACCTCTCTCTCCCTCAAATAAATAAATAAAATATTAAAGAAAGAGGAGACGGAGAAGAAGGAGAAGAAGGAGAAGGAGAAGAAGAAGGAGGAGGAGGAGGAGGAGGAGGAGGAGGAGGAGGAGGAGGAGGAGGAGGAGGAGGAGGAGAAGGAGAAGAAATGGCCAGAGAAGTAGGAGGTGGGGAGGAATGCAAGATGCAAGTCAAAGAGAGGTTAGGATGTAACCAAGGAGGCAGACAAAATGGATATCAATAGGGTGCCTATGGAGTCACTGAGACCACACTTGGAAACCAGTGATGGCTTTATCATCTAAACTTCATGAAGGTAAAGTAGAGGTAAAGTAGATAGGTAAGCAGCATGTATTACGGATTGAAACTCTATGAAGATCCTGTTGGAGAAGCACATTCAACAAGGTAGTGTAGGTAAGATACTGCTACAAATCTCTCCTCAGCAATTCACTGCTTATGTGGTCATTGTGAATCGTTTTGCTTGCATGGCAACCACCTGTTCATTCATCTTGAGCAGCCAGATAGCTTATACCCTCTTAATTTAAAAGAGAAAAAAAAAAGATAGCTAGAAAAAAGTTACAAAAAAAGATTATAGAGTGCATTTTGAACCCTATTTTGCTCAAAAAACAATAGGATGACACTATGCTCAAGAGAAAACCAGTGTAATTGTTAGTAGCATCTCTTTTTCTCCCCAGTATGCCTTAGTCTTGGGTGATAAAACTTTGTGATTTATAGTCATCTTATGTAAAAAATATATAATAACATAACAATATATAACATTTTAACAATAACTTGTAGTAGAGCTAAAATAAAAGATTGCATGCAGCCATAATCAGCTACTCATAACTAAGAAGAAAATGGGCAGCAGGATTTATCCCAGTATGTGACATGTCATATTAAGAGTCAAAAAATAAAATAATTTCATTGTGTATCAAGCAGGATGTTCCAGGCACCACTCTACACTAGTAACAGGTGTATCAGGTTGTGATCCCTGGGTCCTGGGATCAAGTCCCACATCAGGTTCTCTACAGGGAGCCTGCTTCTCCCTCTGCCTATATCTCTGCCTCTCTGTGTGTCTCTCATGAATAAAGAAATAAAATCTTAAAAAAAAAATACTGAGTGACCTAAGAGTAACCATGCATGTGAGTGGTGAAACACATTAGTAAAGCAGAGGAAAGTTTTAGAATTTAAGGAAGTCAAATTAAGAACCAGTAGACTACTTCAAAAGCCATTGAAATGCAAATAATATAGAAGTATTAATATCTCAAAGAGAGAAGTAAAAAGGACAAATGATACTTTTAGGAAATAAACTTTAGGCAAAGCCTTATTTTCACCTTAAAAAAAAAAAAAAAACCACACATGCACATACACACATACACTCATACTGAAATTCTTTTTATTCTAACACCAGGCATTGAAGAGAAAAATTTAGAAATGTGAAATTGGATGTTTAACAAATGTACCTTATATAACTGTTAATGTACTCAGAATATTTTGTCTAATTACCAATCAGAATGTCACAACATAGCTTGTACTTATTATTAATATAAAGATGTAGATGTCTATTTCCATTAGCTCAAGACAAAATTTCCATAATGGTCAATGTACCCCAGAATCTACATGATCCTCAAAACAAAGAGTAAATCTCCATCCACTGACCTAATTATATAATGAGAGAGAATTTGCTTTGCTTTTTTTTCAAAAGCTGTTTATTTCTCTCAGATGTCCCTCGATAGAAACAGATTTCATAACTTAAAAAGGAAACTCATTTAATCAACTGATATTGTTTGTCCCTTTGTTTGTCCCAATAATTGCTACATTTTTAACACCAAAGGAAAAATACTGAGCCTGTCCTTAAAAGACTTTTCCCCCCATATTAAAGCAGGAAGGATTATATTTATACAGAAGTTGAAATAGCTTTATTTGAGTTAGGAGAGAAACAGTGATAAACCCGTGCCACCAATTATATAACAAACAGCCTCACAAGGAAGCAGCACTTTGGTACTTAGAGGGTTTAGGAAAGTAGATTTGACAATTCATTTCACCTCCCTTCGACATAAATAGAGAACACCGTTATTTGTCAACAGTAAATGGTGGGGAGTAAAAAATACCACTGGATAGGAATCCACTTTGATAACCCTTTCCATTAGATTCATCAACATACAATACATGAAAAGACAATTTGTACTGTTTAGCTCAAGTAAGTTCCTTTTGTATTTAAAAATTTAAGGGCTATTGACCGTAATCAGAGAGCCTAATTCTTACAGTTTAGATTTATTAGCAAAGCAAGGCCACTTACAAAGATTCTGAAAATAAATGGAAAATACTAAAAGTTGAGTGCTAAGATTCAGTAAATATCACCGAGTCACCTTACACGTCCCTAACCCTTCTGTTTTTAAGTGTCTCTACCGCTAGTGGGAAAATTTCCTTATTTGCATTGAGTTATTTTTCTAGACAGCAAAACTGTATGGAAACTGTCAGATTTCTATAGTTTGAGGGACACCCTCAAATAGTATAGACATTTTTTTTTAACCTTGCTTGAAGTTTCAAGATTGCTTTTTGGACAATTCCAAAATAGCTATCACATTTCATATTGAAAGCTATTTACAAAATGGTAGTACATTTTCCCAACACCTTTCAGAGGTCACTAAATGCATTTTCATTTTTCACTTTTAAACTACGTCTACATTAAAACAAGGCAACCCAATAAAAAAGTGAAAAATTCACCCAAAAGTAGGAGTTTCCTCTAAAGCATACTGAACACTTTCTTTGGAAGATTTTCCTAACTTCAGTTTTAGAAATACTAATTTATCGCTGGCAGTAAGATTCCTTCTTAATCTATAGTGATTAGTCTTGAGAGTATTTAGAAAAAGGAGAGAAATCTTGGCTCGCAGAACCTTCTATTCTACTAATTTCATGGCATCTTCTATCATTCTATAGCACCAGTCAATGTCCAAGTCCAAATGTCGATTCTGAAGGGACACCTCCAAAAAGATAGTCTAAATTGGTTCCTTCAAAATGCGTGGGTGGCTCAGTGGTTGAGCATCTTCCTTTGACTCAAGTGGTGATCCCAGGATCCTGGGATGGAGTCCCGCATGGGGCTTCCCACAGGGACCTGCTTCTCCCTCCGCCAATGTCTCTGACTCTCTCTCCGTGTCTCTCATGAATAAATAAATAAAATCTTTAAATTGGTCCCTTTAACATTATATACCTTCTTCATTATTCAATCTGCTTGCATTTCTATCTCTTTCTATGAACATGAGCATAAATATTCCAATATCTCCATCAACACAAAAACAGAAAAATTCCTGATGCGCATTTGCCTTTTAAATATTTCAGGTTGATGGCCAATACACCCCTGATGATCGATACATCAAATATTGTAAGTTACTAAGAATTTTTATCTACCACCTAAAGGAACGTATGCTTTTATATTTGTATTAATTTGTCTCTTAGTCACAGTGGATATAACAAGTCCCAGGCAAGATTAACTGAGAACAATGGCACAATAGTTCAGCTGTGAGCTTTGGGAACAGATTACCTGGTTAGTCTGGAATATGTACAATATCTATGTGTCCTTGGGCAGGCTATCTAACTCCAATTCTCTTCCATTTCTTCACCCAAATATTGGAGATAGTAATAAAACCCCTGCAAAGTCAGTGTGAAGATTAAACGAGATAGTATAGTTGGCTTTTTTTTTTTCAAAACTCAGAGTTCTAAAGTCAGAGCTCAGGTTTCGTAAATATTATCTGATGTTTGTTGATGTTATTTTGGTTTTCGTTATTATTATTATTTTTAATAACCCTGAGATAAGCATATCTCCCCATAAAACTATCTAACAAAAGTAAGTCATTGTGTCAATATAAAACTGATCCATTCTCGAGAAAAGATCTTATTCAAAAGCATTGAGCGTATGTGTGAGTTCACTCTGGTTGTCTTTAAATACAAGGCCCACAGAAGTTCACTATCAAACTCCTGTTAAAATGAACTTATCACTAGATAGAATGTTTACAACTATTTCTATAGGTTCTCTCTGCCACTGAAAACCTCAATACCAACAGTCCCTTCTGCTTAAAGATATAGGCTTTTTATGATATATTCTCAGAACTTTCATCAATAACTTTGTGCAACATACGTAAAGAATAGTTACACAACTGGTTTTCACCCCATCACTTGAATCTAGTTCCAATGCTATAGAATGAAATCTACTTTGCTTCCAGATAGCAGTAGAAATAGTTCAGATATTGACTTGTCTCATTTTTATAGACAGAATTCTAAGATGCCCTGCACGCTCTGCACTTTCTAGTGTTACACCCTGAATAATAACTTCCCTCTTCTTGAGAGTAAATGAGACCCAGTATACTGCCTCTAACAGAAAAGGGCAAAAGTCTCAGATTAGGTTGTGATATGGGTGTTTTTGTTTTTGTTTTTCAATTTTGTTGAGGTATAATTGACAAAATTGTAAGATATTTAAAGTGTACATAGTGATGATGTAGTGATACATGCATACATGGAGAAAGGCGTCCTCCCCATGTAGTTAATTATCACATTCATCCATCCATCCATCACATCCTCACACCTTTATCTTTTTGTTTTCTTAGTGAGATCATTTACGTTCTACTCTCTTAGCAAACTTCCATTATACAATATAATATTAAAGACTGTACTTGGTGGGGTGCCTGTGGGTGGCTCAGTCTATTAAGGGCTTGATTCTTGATTTCAGCTCAAGTTGTGCAAAGTTAAGGGTTCAAGCCCTGTCAGGGGGCTCTGTGCTCAATGGGGAGTCGGCTTGATTCTCTCGCTTTCCCCTCTCCCTCTACTCCTCCTCCTGCTCATGCATGTGTTCTCTCTCTCTCTCTCTAAAATAAATAAAAAATAAAAACAAAAACAAAACCAAAAAAACTCTGTGGTCATCAAGTTTTACACTAGATGCTCAGATCTTATTTATCTTATAGCTGAAATTTTGTACCGTTTTACTAATATCTTTCTATTTGCTTTACCCCTTCTCACCTGGGGATCACTTTTCTCCTTTGTTTCTATGAGTTTGACTTTTTTATTCCACATATAAGTGAGACCACAAAGTATTTGTCTTTCTCTGGTTGGTTTATTTCACTAGTGTAATGCCCTCAAGTTTATAGTTTGTTTGTTTGTTTGTTTTAAGATTTTTTATTTATTTACTCATGAGAGACAGAGAAAGAGAGAGGCAGAGACACAGGCAGAGGGAGAAGCAGGCTCCATGAAGGGAACCCAACATGGGACTCGATCCAGAGTCTCCAGGATCATGCCCTGGACTGAAGGCAGTGCCAAACCACTGGGCCACCCGGGCTGCTGAGTTTATATGTTTATATGAGACTCTACCCAGCTAATACACACGAGAGATACTCCTTGTAGCCTTGAAGAAAAAAAAGCTGCTATTATGTGAACTTCCTATGAAGAGGGCCATGTGACAAGGGACCACACATGACTTGTAGGACCTAAGGCAGCCTCCAGGGACAGCCAGCAAGAAGTCAAGGCCCTCAGTCACAGAGCCATGGGAAATGAATTTTGCCAAAAATCTGAGTGAGCTTGTAAATGGGATCCTATCCCAACGAGACTCCAGGTGAGAATGCAGGCCTGGCCAACACCGTATTTGGCCTTCTGAGACCTCAAACAGAGGACCAGGTAAGCCAGATCCAGAGTCCTGGCCCACAGAAACTGGGATAATGTGTGTTGTTTTAAGCCACTGTGTGTTGTTTTAATGTGTGTTTGGCAATTTGTTAACAGCAAGAGAAAATGAATAAACTCATTCTTCCAAGTCACATTTTGAAACATCAGGAAATGGGAATAGGAAGCCATACCATTTTTTTTTCCACTTACGCAAAATCTCCACTGTTGCTTTCCTCTTCTGTCTGACTAGATGGCCATCAAATCAGGTAGTTTGTGATATCCTCTCATTATCTTCTGTTTCCTTTGGTGGGAGTATGGACAGGGTTTTACAGAATGGGAAACAGAACATATCATTCTTTGTCCCAAGTTTCTGTCACTAGCAATTTCACCTAGTTCAGCTGTAGTCAGTTCTATGTATAGCAGTTTGAAGTGATTTAAATAACTCAAAATGGCTTAAATAGAAAGGAGATTGATTATGTCAAATGACAAGAAACTTATCAGTAGGGCAGGCTCCAGGCTCTGCAACTAAAACTCCAGCTCAGCTTCTTTGTGATTCTGTTAGCCATTTCATTTTCTAAGTTGGTTTCATCCTGCAGCAGATCCAGTAATCACATCTAGACTTGACAAGTCTGGCATTCAAAGAAGGGCTGTTCTTTGCTCTTCTTTCTCTCTCTCTCCCTTTCCAAAGAAACCTTCCCTAGAAAGTTGCCTGCAGACTTGTCTTCACGTCTCATTGGCCAGAATTAGGTGTCACACGTTTCTCCTAAAACAATCATTAACAAAGGTAATCCAATCCAACCTTATCACAGGGATTGGCCAATCTTCATCTTCCCTGGAAGCTAAATAAAATGATCAAATTAGGATTTCGTGAATGGGAATCCACAAGAATGAAAAGAGTTTAGGAAGATATACTCGAAGAAGTTATGCCGTGATGGATATTAAAAGAACAAGTAACACTCTGGCAAAAAAAAAAAAAAAAAAAAAAAAAAAAAGAGAGAGAGAGAGAGAAACTGAAAGCTGAAGTTCAAGCCTGTGAAAGATAATCAGAACCAGAATCAGGATAGTTGTAGTCTAGATGGAGGGAATATGAGGAGGGGGAAATGATTTATGAAATATTTAGGCAGTAAAATTAGGAGGATTTTTAATCTATTATAAAATATTCATCTCCCCTCAAACACTGCATACACAACTCAACTTTCTGCAGCCAGTTCACTTACAAAATTAAATTACTTCCAAAGATAATTTGTGAAATCTTGGAAATACAGAGTATTCATGTTAAAGGTCACAAATGAGTTAATTTCTCCCATCTAATCTGAACATTTCAGACTTGAGAGCAACTAAAAAGTGACCAGTATGCTAATTGCAATACCAGAGATAATGGATTCAAAATATGAGAGCCACTTACGCATGAGCAGCCTTCATTTCAAGATAGAAAACCAAAAGCAGGGACTGTTAAAGCAAATTGTCCCCTATGAAAGTCCTCGTACATAATTTTAAACTGTCCATTTCTTTAGAAAAATCTTCAACTGGGATTGTGAAAAGATTAATGTCTTTTAAATATCTAGGGTAAGGCTTTAAACTGTTGTATACGTGAATAATTTTGTGAAGTTCAAAATAATTATATATGACTCCCCATAATTAAAATAAAATTGTTAAATTAAAAAAGACAATTAAAGCCAGAGTAAAATGATCTGTGTTAAAATCATAAAATCGTCATTGCTCTAATTATCAGCACGATCCATTTTTAATCTATGACATTTATAAAGCAAGAGATTTTACTTATCCAGTCTTATTAGCATAATAATCATTGCACTTTACATGGCTTTAACAATAAATTACTTCCCTTATATTTAAGTTTTGCCCAGATAAACAGAATTAAATATGTATTGAACTTAAAGGTTAAAGCCCCTTCATTAATTCTGTTATTGTTTTTCATAAGCCAATTTCTCCATTAGGGTACCTCTTGACTTCATCACATTGATTCTAATCATTTTCCAGTAATGAACCCCAGACTGACTTGAGATAATGCCTTGGGCATTTTCACTTGTAAGAAACCTCAACCTTTAACCCCTTTCACTTCATTTGCATAATCATTTGCATAGATCTTCCTACATTTGGGACTTGTCTGTGTTTTTCTGCATTAATTTTCAATTTCACTATCTTGGAACCACCTCTTCCTTGATTTATTTCTCTATGTTTTTCTTCCTTGCCCCCCCAGGCCTGTACCCATTCCACCTGAGGTTTCTTGCTAGTGGCTGGCCTCCTAGCCTTCACTTACATATTTGATCACTACTTAGGAGACACTGTTAAAGATTTTGAAGGACTTTGACTTTGATGAATTTTTTTTTATTATTTTGATGGATTTTGATGCACATAAACAAACCACTATACATCCCTCTTTTTTAGGCCATTGTAACCACAATTAATACTTCAGATCTTCAAACAGGTTTCCCTGTTTCCTATGCAATCCTACTCTCTAAGAATTCTAGACTGCAACCTTGGGAACGCAGTAGTAACTCTCTTTTATTCTACACATTCTCATGTTATACTTTCTGTTATTACAAACAATTTGATTGAAAGAACTGTTAAAATGCAATGTAAATATTCTCAGACTGCAATTTATTTGGTGACAGGTAACATACAGTCATCTTTCCTCCTTTTAATGTACACTTGGCTACTTTTCCTAGTGTCACCCTACTTCACTTGTTACAGGCCAACTGGTGGTTCAATCTGTCCATAGCTATTCTTTAAAAAACAGTATCTTTCTTGGTTGTTCTATTTCCCTACCCCCCCACCCCAATTGATTTTGCTCATCTCAGACACAGGATTTTTATCTCTTCTGAATTAAATTAAATTCCACTAACTGCTCCTTTCTTCAAGGATGGAATTTGGCCAACAGAGCATCCACTCTAGTATTTCTTTGGGACTTATCTTTTCTCCGGACTGGTTTCATGTCCCCAGAACTAGAGTCATATGACCTCAGGTGCTTTCATTACCCATTGATCCTTCCGCTGTTAGTCAAGTATTAATCTGTCACTGACTTTCTCAAAATCTACATTTGCTCCACTCATATTTTCAAAAGAGATATCTGCACTTCTCTGAGGCTCTGTATATTTTAATGCCTGTTTAGAAAATGAAGAAACTGGTCATGTTATCACTCTTAATCTAAATTCTATTCAAACTTCTTCTCATTGCACTTAGAATAAAATGGCAACTCCTCATCCTGGCCTCCAGACCTGCATTATTTGGCCTCTGCTTCTATCTCCAACATAATTTCTGAACACTGATCCTACCTGCTACACTGCAGTTTAGAAAGGTCCAAAAAGTCTGAGAGTATTCCCCCTATCTCTCCCCAGAATTTTGCCCAGGCCCATCTCTTTCACATTTACATATCTTTGTCAGTTTAAATATTATTTCCCTAGGGAACGTTTCCTGATCATCCTGTCTAAAATATAACCATGTATTACCTAACACGTCATCCCTTTTATTTGCTTTACATAATTTATAATTGCTTCTCATATTTATTTACTTAATTATAATTTCCCTCCAACAAAAGGTAAGCTCCATGAAAGCAGAGGCCATTCTGCTTTGTTTCTTCACTTTTGTATCCTTAGCATTTTGCATAGCATCTGGTCTATAACAGAAACTCACTAAATATTTACTAAATAAATAAACAAGCAGATGCATGTATAGAAACCATGTTAATGCAAGGAGTTAATTTTATTTGCAAGTTGATGTATGTTAAATCCCACTCTCCCAAAATAAGTAATGTGGGACTCTTAAAGCAATCAGAAGTCTCCAAAATCTGTTTGGAACTAGTAGACATTTCATCCAATCAAAAACCTCAAATGACTTGCTTTTTATAAGCCACAATTTCTAAATTTCCAAATATTCTAAAATATCTTACTTATTTTCTTCTTTTTGATGTCTTTTAAGCCTAAATTAAACGGAGGGATTAGAAATCAAAGTACCTGGTGTTTCCAGGCAATTGAAAAAGGCAATTTCATAGACTGTAAACTCCTTCATGAGACTATGAGCTCCTTGAGGGCATGTCTAACCAAATCTCTGAAACCCTATTAGTGCCTATAAAATGTCTCCTTGTGCATACACAGCAATAGTTTGCAGACTGTGATGATAAATAGTTATACGAATTCACTCTGGCGTCTAAACTATTTACAAGTGCTAGAATTAACAAAATGATTGTGGATACTTCATTTTTTTCAGATTCAAAAATGGAATCTATATTAAATACACATTTGCTCAGCGTTTCAGGAATAATGAGTGCTGAGCACTCTCAGGTAAAGTGCTCTGTGAGGCACAGTCATGCTGTAGGCTCTCAGGAAACTGTTTAAAGTGGTAATATGTAATGCGTTCAATGGCCTGATTATGTCCTAAGGGAAGACCCACCTAAAGACTTCGCTTAGTGGTTGGAAATGATTCAGAAACCTGAGGAAATCTAGTCGACCAGGAGGCAAATAATGATTAGAAATTCTAGGAGTCTTTATTTGACATCAGGCATTTTAAATGAGAAAAAATAACACTTCAGAAGACCAGGTACTGGGTAACAATTTTACACATCGTTTTTTGAGTAAATATTATGGAAGCTTAGTTTGCAGCCAATAAACTCTCTGAATTTTGATTAAGAAATATTCAGAACATAAACCTCCTTTCCCATGAACTTTTGAAAGCATTCCCATTAAACCTTAAAATTAGCTTTTTGTACATTTTATATATTTTTTAGTGTTACGAATATTTTGTTGAACTGGCAGGGGGTGTGCAAGACCCTGAGGAGACTTAGGTAGTAAGTTCTGGAAAAATCTTAAGAGTTGGGAATCTCACAACACTTGAATAGAAGACATTGCTCAACGTGATTTTGACTGAAACAGGCCAAAGAATGCATGCCAAGTTATCTAGGCAACAGTGCTCTGGTAATTCAGAAAATTCTATCCAAAAAAGACTTATCAGCTATAAAGATGAGAAGAGCATTAAAGGCGGTCATGAAGAAACCTGGCAGACTGTCATCAAGGAAGACTACTCCCTTTAGGTGAATGCATCACTTATTTGAGAGGACAAAAGGGAAACATTTACCCATCAGCTCCCTTTCCCCATTGGTCAATGACCCATCTTTACCAAGTGTTAATACCCTTGAATTTGGGGTTGCACAAATGTGGACACTGAGAGGCTTAAGCCTGAAACTAGGCTGAACTTCCAAGAAGCTGTTAGAGCCCACATGGAACTAGTCTTTGCAGTGGTGCCTAAGATAAGAGATAAATAAGGCCAGGCATAAGCAGCAATGCAAAGGACGTACCCAGTATACTTCCTAAGCAAGTTCTAATTCTTGTCAATTTGGATTTAAAAAGATCCTGCTTCAAATAAACAAACAAACAAATAATATCCTGCTTCAATTTGTGTATTTATGTGTATTTGTGTGAGTGTGCAAAATAATACTATCCTATTAAGAAGATTAGCTTTTTTTCTGTTCTAATCTTGGTAAGAATATTCCCCTAGCCCAACTCTTCCAATCAATATACTTCTCATAGCTGGACAGAATTTTCAGTGACAGCCAAATACTATCTAGTTCTTCACACACGCAAAAAGATAGCTGTCAGATGAAATCAAGCATGGCTCACTTCATTCGGAAAAGAATATGTATGGCTGTAGTGTTTTGTGTGCATAGTCCCATTCTGCTCCACTTTTACCTCCAAAATGATTGGGTAAAGACCTTGCAGACTTATTTACAACAAAAAAACTATTCTATATTTTAGTAAACACTTAAGATTATGATTACACATATGTTTTTATCTCCCTGTTTTTATTTCCCAAGTGATTTGGAATCATATAAAGTGCAAAGATTTTCCTCTGCTTATCATTACCAGGGCCAAAAAATGCACATACATGGCATTTTATATTGTAAAATTTGGAAAATATTCAGATAAGTTTCCCATAGTTTATGCAATTCTAAAACAATAATTATTTATTTCTACGTTTGTAATAAACACTCTTAAGTTATACATTAAAGAAAATATTCTGAAAAAAATAAAAATAAAGAAAATATTCTGAATAATAGCAAAAAAGGTGATGAGTGGGGGGCTTGGTGGCTCAGTCAGTTAAATATCTGCCTTTGGCTCAGGTCATGATCCCAAGATCCTGGGATGGAGCCCTGCGTTGTTGGGCTCCCTGTTCAGTGAGGAGTCTGTATCTCCCTCTGCAGCTCCCTCTGCTGTTCCCCCGCTTTTGCTTTCTGACTCCATCTTTCTGTCAAATAAATAAATAATCTGTTTTAAAAACAGCAAAAAAAAAAAAAAAGCACATGAAACAAAATAATGATGAGGTCAGATACTAGCCTTACCAAACATCAGAACTTAACCCAAAGCCATTTTTGGTAGGGAGAATAATGGCCCCCAAAAGTTGCACCCTAATCTATGCAACCAGACATTATGTTATATTACATGGCAAAAAGGATTTTGCAGGTATGATAAAAGTTAAAGATTTTTTTAAGATTTTATTTATTTATTCATGAGAGACACACACACAGAAAGAGAGAAAGAGAGGCAGAGACACAGGCAGAGGAAGAAGCAGGCTCCATGCAGGGAGCTTAACATGGGACTCGATCCTGGATCTCCAGGATCAGGCCCTGGGCTGACAGCAGCACTAAACCACAGAGCCACCCGGGCTGTTCATTCCAAAATTAAGGATCTTGAGATGGAAAGATTATCCTGGATTACCCAGGTGGGCCCAACCTAATTGCATAAGCCTTTATGAAGTAGCCTGACTTAAAGACAGAGAATAAGGGCACCAAGGATAGCATTAGAGTCCTATTTAAAAGGAATAAAGAACTTTTCAGGCTGCAGAGAACCAGGGAGATGCCAGGTTGCAAATGACTTGACCTGTTGTTAATGGTTTAGAAGACAGAGGAAGGAATTTCATGAACCAAAGAATGCCAGCAGTTTCTAGAAGCTGAAAAAGGTAAGGAAATAGATTTTCCCAGAGCCTCCAAAAAGGAACACATCCCCACCAATGCCTTGATTTCACTGCAGTGAGACCCAGTGTAGACCTCTATCCTCATAAACTATAAGATAAAATCTTCAAATTGTTTAACTTCTCAAGTTTCAGTAATTTGATAATGAAGCAATAGAAAATGAATGTACCATTATAATCAGTTCAATGTTGGAAGCAAAATAAATAACAAGCAGGTCATTGAAACATAAGATAATGTAGAGATACCATATGATTGTCCTTCTCTGATTGACTTACTTCACTCAGCATAATAGGGGAAAGGAGAGAAAATGAGTGGGAAAAATCAGAGAGGGTGACAAAACATGAGAGACTCCTAACTCTGGGAAATGAACAAGGGGTAGTATAAGGGGAGGTGGGGAGGGAATGGGGTGACTGGGTGACGGGCACTGAAGGGGGCACTTGATGGGATGAGCACTGGGTGTTATACTATAGGTTGGCAGTTCAAAATCCAATACAAAATATATTAAAAAAGATAATGTGGAGATAGATCCCATTTTACATAAGAATTGAGTATTTGTTTAAGATGGCCATTTTATTCATTGTGAAAAGGAAAATGGTGATAGGGTTATGTAACTGAGCTGGTACAAGTTCTATCTCTCTAGAAGAAAATAAAACTGGGTCCTTGTCTTAGACCAAGAAAATAAAGAAAAGAATCTTGATGGATTTTAGCTTTCATGAGAAAAAGTGAACAATAAAAATCTTATAAGAAAAACTGGCAGATTATAAGTATATCATACACTATAAATGCATAATAAGTTGTTGACATGGTTGTGGGGAGAGATGATTGGGTAAGAAGGAAACAGGGAAGACAGTAGAAAAAGAAAAAGACTTATTTTAGAAGTATGTATAATATAATAGCATTTATACAGAAGATTATTTGTTTGCATATATATAACTTTTAATAAATTCTAAAAACAATTTTCACATGCATATCCTTTTCTATCATTTGGTTTCAGGTTTTCATATTGTTTCAGCCATAAGTGAAGAATATTTGAACATCTTGATAAATAAGTAATATATTCAGATCCCATAGAACACAAAATATAAATAAAGATGCTTTTAGATACCACGTTCTTAGTGTTCTCAAATGTCCACAAGTTGTTCAATATTATTAGATGTTCATTCAAAAGCCTCACTTGCCTAGAGTATCTTTGATCCCTGTTTTATCATCCTTCCCCTGCTCTGTGCTGACAGCTCTTGAGTTGAAATTATCTTCTCCTTGCAGTCAAATTTTAACAATCCAGTTATCTCTTTTCCTCTTTATTATTCATCTGTCTTAAACCAAATGAGAGGATTTTTTTTTTCCAGTGGGACTTACTCTCCACACTTTTTAAAAATGAAAGTAACTTTCTTTATTGTAGAATCAAATTCATATCAAAAAAAGGTCTGAACTCCATTTAAAAGACGGCTTTGTAAGGGATGAATTGAAAGGATTCCTTTATGAAATAGCTTCACCTTAAGACAGAGGATAAAGGCCCTGAGGACAGCATTATAGTGAATCTCAAAGGTACTCTTCTAAATAATGCTAATACAGCTGAAAAGCAGGGTATGATTAAGAATTTGGAAGGGCGCTGTCTCAGGAGGAACGAGGCACCTCTTATCACCAAGGACTGATGGCTGCAGCCTTCATCTCTGATCTGCCATCTAAAGAAAGGCCTAACGAGCAGAGACAATAGACGATGAAGAGCATCTGAGAGTGGTAGAGAAAAGAAAAAGGAGGGAGCAAGAGAAGGAAAATAAGATCGTGGGCAAATAAGAATACAACTCTCCATGGAACTAATCAACTTGCAGTCCCTAACCTGGTCTGATGCTTCACCTTTCATAAACCCGGATTGCGTAATATCATCAGGCTAAATGGATTTCGGAAATGAGAGCTCCCCAGGAGCAGAGCAGAGGTGATTCACTCCATTTGGACCACATGTCAGGTGGTCTTCGTTTTGTGTTCCATGAAGACAATGTGTAAACTGTGAAGTCCTTTTATCAGACGTCATGGAGAGGGGTCTATTAGAACCCTTATGGTAGAGATAAATGCAACTCTATCCTTCCCTGAACTCAGTGGTAACTCATCAAAACTGCTCTGACATCACTGGTGGATGAAGTGAAGGGGAGGGCGTGGAGGGTGTAGAAAAGACACTGAAGTGTGAAAAAGTGGGTACATGGCTGACATTCTTCAAGAAGCAGTGACTCTCAGAAGATGATTGGCATCTTGAATTTATAGGAAAATGCTTAGCCCCCTCAACTCTGAAGGTCTGTTTGAGACTCAGAAGAAAATTGACTGAACATAATAGGGCTGCCACGTTTAGAAACTTGCGTACATATTCTGCAGAAAATATCATGGGCTATTTAGAGTCTACTTTAAATATCTATAGATTATATTTCCAGCTTAATACCTGGGGCATTAACTCTATTCATTTCACCAGCTTCAGTGAATTTCACTTTTAGAGCATAACACTGCATTGAAAATGTGTCCTCTAACCTATGATATTTATGTATCATTTAATATGAAATTTATGAGGTTCCATTTCTGATTTCTAAATGGATGCAAATTAGAATACAGAGTATTTACATTTCTTCATTTCTAACCCACATACATAAAGTTTGACTTTAAAATGCCACTGTACTTGTCTGTTTCATAGAAGCTGTATGTATTTGTATGTCCTTTGTGTCTCTAGCACACTCTGGATTTCAGTTTTTAATTTAATATTGGGCAAGGATCAGCTATGAAAATACTATGCTATTGAGAGTAGAGGTGAATCGGGTTTTTTTTTTCCTCCTCTAATTCCTGAGACATTTATAGGTTAGAGTAAAATTTGTAGCATTTTCATGTCTTCTTTGGAGATTAGCAGTTAAAAGTCTATAAATTCTTTTTGCTACTCAGATAATATTCTGGGTAGAGTTGCTATTTTGGTCTGTTTCCATTTACTTTGTTCAGAGAGGATAGATCTTTAAAAAATAAGTGTCTTGTTTGTTGCAGATAATGTTTGTTTTCAGAAAGAAATATCTGTATTTCCTTTCTTTTAATAAGCATTTTATGTTAGTTAAATACTGTGAACTATTTACATTTCCACAGGTGATATTTTGGTAGTGAAATGAAAACCTATGAATTAAAATCATAAGTAATTTTCTAAAAATTCTTTTCTAAGGGGGTAGATGGAATGACTGGACAAATCTCCTGTGAATATCGTCACTGACTTTGCAATGGTAATTGCAAAGGGGAACCCTGCTGTAAAGGAACCAGTATTTTTTGTGCACAATTTGGGCAAAGTATTTGAAATGTCAGTAATTTTTGGATATTATTATTGTTGATAAAAGTAGTGCTATACAAATATTTCTGCTTCAGGAATTGAAACACAGGAAAGTAGCAAAAATATTGCAAGAAAGACATTAAAACGGCATGAATGTCTTCTACACCTTCATCACTCTCCTTCCAATTGCATCTCATGCAAAACTGTTCATACTTACAACCTATCACTTGTTGTCTTCTGATAAATTTGTGATACATAACCTGTCCCCTCACTCCCCAAAACAAATAAAACCATTCATTCAGCCAACAAAATGTCCTTACCTTATTGATTATTAGTATTTCTGAATAAAAAGTAAGTTAATACAAGCAGATAGAAAAACAATCGATCTTCTCTCTCATATTCAAGGTAAAATCAAATTGGTGTGGATAACATACACAATGCGAATTCAGGACACTTGGGTTCCATGTCCTGCTTCTGTCAGTGGTTATGTAATGGTGGTGAATAAATTCTCTATCCCCTTGTTTCTTTCCTTATAAAATGAGACTACTAATTTTTAACTTTACTTATAAAATTATTGGTGGCATTGTTATAATTCCCAGATTTTTGTATCCTATTTTGTCATCATCTTGGAAACAAATTCCAAAAATATGCTCCTATGAGTATCCTCTAGATTCCTCTAGAGTCCAGAGCTCTAAATTAGTGAAACCCTAGGAATTAAAATTTTGTGGTTGAATCAAAAATTTCGTTTTTGCAGTTTCTAGTCCTTTCATTATACATTTTGTTTGCTTGTTTTTTATTGCTTCATTAAATAGCTCCAGAATACACATTAATATTAATATCAAAGGAACTATTTTCCAACAGATTTTCAAAGTTTTACAACTTGAGTTCAACAAGATTCATGCTGCGTCCTTTTTTATATCTAAGTACTCATACGTTTATAGAAATCTACTTTGAAGTTATAAATAGGTAGAAATTTGCATATATAATATTCCTGGACTTTCTGATAAAATTTTTTGTGAAAAAAGGGTCATCTGACTGGCTCAATTGGAAGAGCATGTGACTTATGATCCTGTGGTTGTGAGGTCAAGCCCCACATTGGGTGTAGAGATTACTAAAAACCTTAAAAGTAAGTAAGTATATAAAGAAATAAATAATTTTTTAAAAAGTAAATGCATTTCTTTCCATTTATTATGAAGAATAATATTGGGTGGTATTTTCTTGGCCAAACCAATAGACCTTACATCACTTCAAAAGAGATTTGTTTTGTTTTTATTATATGCTTTAGGAAAATTGAACCACTGACACCATTTATTTATTTATTTATTTATTTATTTATTTATGATTTTATTTATTTATTCATGTAAGACACAGAGACAGAGAGGCAGTGACATAGGCAGAGGGAGAAGCAGGCTCCATGCAGGAAGCCCAGTGTGGTGGGACTTGATCCCGGGACTCCAAGATCACTCCCTAAGCCAAAGGCAGATGCTCAACCACTGAGCTACGCAAGTGTCCCACACTGACACCTTTTAACAGTATAATATATTAATAGAGAACTTTCTCAGCAGTCCAGGATGCAGTCATTTATATGTTTCCAGTGCTAATAAGAAACAAATCATTCTAGACAATTAAAATCCAAAAATCAAATTTCTAGAATAGAATCATATATAAATATCCTAATATATACACATAAATATTTTAATGACCCAAACCATTATGACATTTATTTTCTACAATACCCATTTTTAAGATGCATTATTTTCTGATTCTACAATAATTCTACAAATATTTTACTGGCTTTCCAGTTGTAGGAAAACTAGGTAAATGTATTTCAGGAACTTCAAATGTTTAAAGAGTTCTAGAATTAAGCCAAACAGTGAGGAAAATTTATATGCACTTGAATTTAGTTTTTAACCTTCATTCTGTGTTTATCTTACATTGTTATTTTCTCTCTCTTTTCCCCTTTTCTAACTTCACTGCTATTCTTTGCATTTTTCCTTAAGTAAATTGTTTCCCCCAACCTAGCGATAAAATATATATTTCACAGTTATTCATTAAATAAAAAATGCCCATATCCCCCACAAGATAAACCATATTAGGGGCGTCTGGGTGAGCTCAGTTGGTTAAACAGAAGAGTCTTGATATCAACTCAGGTCTTGTTCTCAGGATGTGAGTTTAAGTCTGGCATTGAACCAGAGGGAATCCTACTTAAAAAAAAAAAAAAAAGTCAACCACTTTACCTACAAAGCCTTTTATTTCCTTCTCACCACAGTATAGTGAAATGTTTAGACTATTTTCATCTTTTCTCAGCCTCATCTCTAAAAATGAGGTAGAATGTTTTTGTAACTGTCCTCTTTGACCTTCAAGTCATTACTCATGCACAGGTTTGGTGAAATTACTTAGTACTTTTAGGCATATAAAAGATTCATGCTGCGTCCTTTTTTATATCTAAGTGCTCATAAGTTTATAGAAATCTACTTTGAAGTTATTAATAAGTGCAAATTTGAATATATCAGTCTTGGAAGGTCTCTTATTATATATCCCTTTTGTTACAAGAGTCCTTATTTAGGACACATATTCCATATTCTTAGTGTTTCCTATTTGTTTAGCCTTAATTACTAAAGCAGAGTGAGAAAGATTAGTTGTTCACTGTTTTCTCTTCTTTCATATCTTGAAATCTTTTTCTAGTTGGCCCAAAGACTTTTTCTTAAATATTTTCTTCAGTGGAGCTATAGAGGTATTTTCTGAAGTGTTACATGTCTTCAATTTTTTTTTTTTCCTGGCAGCTTAGCATAGAAAGATTCTTGGATTGCAGACCCTTTTGCTTAGCAGTTCATAGGTGCTCTTAAAATTCTACCCTCCAGGGCTACAAATGAGAAGTCCAACACCAGCTTTCATTATTTTTTTCTATTTGCCTAAAAGCTCAACATTTTTTTCTTTCTTATTAGCATGCAAGGAATTTATCAGATTATTTCTAACATATAGTACACACTATTCCTCGTTAGTTCAGTCTGAAGGTTGGTAAACATCTTTAATTAAAAGGTCTCAGATCTTTCTTTACAAACTCAGGAAGATTTTCTTCTATCACTTCTTTGTTATTGTTTCTAACATTTATTCCTTTTTTCTCCTTGGAACTATATGCATTGTTAATTGCTTGTTAGGTTACCAGTAATCTGTCTTCCATGTAATTTTTTTTTCTTTTCTTTCTCATGATTTCCACCTCTATATAATTTGCCTTTATCTTGGCACTATTTCTTATATTTTATTTGATTCAGACCACTGATGCAGATGTCAAGTGACTATCATATCTTCAAATCAACTATTAAATTGTTTGGATGACAAATCACATTTTCATTCTAAGCATTTATTTTATATTTTATTTTATTTTAGGCATGAAACTTTCTTTTCCTTAAGTACTTTTGTTAGTATATGTTGTTCAAGTGGTTGTTCATCTGATGCTGCAGTAATGTTTTGCTGGGTAAATATTATTCAGATCAGAATTATCACTCTTTCTGAGTGCTTTTCATTTTAGGTGAGTTGTACCTTATTATGCTGAGCTTCAGGGGTGCAGGTATGGTTATTGTTAGTAAGCAACAAAGTTCCACAAGGGCTGAGAGACAGAGTAACTACTTTTTTTAAGGAACAATAGTAAATAAAAAGGCAGGTTGTCTGGCTTCTCTGATTCCCCCCAAAGCATCCTCTCTAGTCTCTCTAGATCAACCATGCCCTGGATCTCAGAAGATAGGGCCCAGCTACCCACTGACTTTGTGCCCAGAGAAATCAGATATATTCATGTCCCTATGATTTCTACAATTCTCTGAGAACCAATAACTTCCCATGATGCTCCATCTTCCATACTTCTTTCAAGGCTTCAAGTAACCAGTTCTCTCCATGTAATTCCAACAAAATCTAGGCTTCACTTGTCTATACTCATTTACCTGAAGGCATAAACTACCATAAAGCTCAGAGGAAACAAATATATTAGGGCTGGAAGTCGAGGAAAAAAGAGTGTATGTTCAGATTGCATATGCCTTATTTGTTCCTGGAAGTCTACCAAGGTGTTAAAAAAGAGGAGAAAAAAAAAAAAAAAAAACAACCCTGAATTATCAACTTCTGTTAGTTAACCTATATACAATTAGATCATAGTGTTATAAATATATACCTATATTCATATTTATAAGGATTTAATTATATTCATCCATTAAAAATAACTGATTATTCAGAGATTTTATTTCTAGGTCATAGAAAGATAAGTGATCTTTTTTTTTTTTTATTTCTTCCTTGTGTTTTGTGTTTTCCAAGTTTTCTAGCATGTGTATAAAGTGAATGCTGGTGTGTGTATGTGTGTGTGTGTGTGTGTGTAGGTGTGTATACAGAGATATAATCACAAGAAAGTTTTTTTTTATAACACTTCAGGTGTTCTGCATATAGGTTAAGTATTCATTATTTTAGTTTATCTATTGTACTTTTGAATTTGAAGCTCTGAGTAGGTTGCATTATTTGACTTGCTTTAAGATACTCCATGCATCTAGAAGTGTTTTGAAATCATAAATCTTTTGCTTTTTTAAATTAAGAGGATAGTACCTACTGAAGTTTTATCTACTGATAAGGGCTACATCCTTTATGTTTTGAAGCCTGCACTAGCCCATTCTCTTATCAAATGCAGCTTTGCTTTCCATTTTTTGTTTGTTTTTTTTTTTTATCATACATATGTGAAATTATACTTTTTCAGCAGTCTACTACAGACTCCTGTTGAGAAAGAAATGTATTATCTCAGCTGGACATGACTCCACTAAAATATTGAAAATGAATGAATGGCAGAAACACTAAGTATGAAATTTAGAGTATAACCAAATACTCCCTAGGCAAGTGACTTAAAAACTAATGTCACCTTCTGGCAGGTGTAATATATAGGTTTTACTCAAGAAAATGTATGTTACTAATATTTATGGCCCCTTCTCCATTTCTTGAAATGGAGGAATCTTACCTTTTTTTTTCTTTTAATATAGAACTTAATTGTTAAGATCTAAATCTTCTTCTTAGATTTCATGTAATAGGGACATAGTACATGAACTCAATTTAATATTCTTATTCTTAAGGATGGAAAAAGTAAAAGACCAAAGTTTTATCTATTTTTCAGTGGGCCTAAGGAACATGGAGTTCCAGAAGTCTACAAGGTATTTCTCCCAGAGTGGATATTTTAAGTCCTCCTAAATTTCCCAGAACTTATGTAGACATTTGTTCAGTGGCATCAGAGACCCATATTATTTCCCCTTCTTTTTTATCTTACCAGTTTGAACTTTATAGTCTATTTTTACATGTTTGATCTCCAATTAAGTATGAGTAATTTCAAGGAAGACGCCAGATCATACTATTTTTATCACTAGTATGGCACACTGCTTAAGTGAATGAACAAATACTAGAAAAATTTGCAACAAGTTCCAAGAAATCAAGAAAATGGACCACCACACACAGAAAGGAAAAACAAAAGATTAAAAACTCAGATCAGACCATACAGAACAAGCAAAGGAAACAATTGTCAGATTTTAAATCACATTCTCATAAAATGAAGTGGAGCTTTGTTTTGTCTTTAATGACTTTTCTGTTTTATGTTATCATACAGATGCTTTCAATTCACATGTTGTTATCACAACCCAACTAGGATCTACTAGAACACACACATACACAAAGAAATGTCTTCTCCTGTATCAGCCAAAATTGTGCTGCAACTAACAAATTGGCTGCAGAAATTTCAATTCATGGAAGGCAGGCAATTCTGGTCTAGTTGAGAGTCTCTTTCAAGTCATCAAGAAAGTGGGATGATTTTGCCTTTCTGTTTCACCATAAGTTGTGTCTACCATCCTCAAGGTTGCTGTGGGGTTCAAAGATAACTGCTGCAACTTCAGCCTTCACAGTTGTTACAGATGGGGAGAAAGAAAATAGCAAAGGGACTTTACTTAAAATGTATCAGTCACAAATGTCTTCAAAGAGGATGTAAATGCAGCTTTTCAGCATAGCATCTTGCCAGAGTTCTAGTACCAAAAAGGGACAGAAGAATGGAAAATAGGCAGACAGCCAGAATTTCTCACCACATCACAATTCCAAAGAAAAGTTCAATTATCTGGAATAGGCCCTTGATTCAGGATAGGATATGCCAACTCAAAACTAATGTGTGGTACTGAATTCTACTAGGTTGAGATACAGATCTTCAGATCAAAGGATAATCCATCTCTTCCTAAGGACTGGTACTGGTTAGGTCACACACCTAAGTCAACTCTGCTGAAAGTTCAGAGAATACCAAGTCCCTGCCTTTATACATAGTAGGCCAATCTCTGATTACTCTTATTCATTCAGCCACAGTATTTACCAAGAATGGAATTTTTACACATTAGATGTTATTTTAAATTTAATTATTTTACACTTGTACAAAGGGCTGGCTTCATGGGTGCATATAACTCGTGCAATCTCACAAGATACAAAGCTCAAAAGTACCCTCTCTCATTCTCCATGTTGTCGCCTTAAAACTGTAGGGTCTCGTGTTTTCATTTTGCATCAGGAATCACAAATTACGTAGCTAGTCCCATTCCCACATAACATAGCAGAAGAGTCCAGAAAAAAATCAGAACAACACTATTGAAAGCTTAATACCCAAGGAATGAAAAATAATTGTCCACTACTGGCTATAGATTAAATATATTTATGTTGCCATAGGTAACATTTACTAGACATTGTAAATAGCACACAACTTAGAAATCACATAAATTGTGACCCTGGAGCTAATTAAATTCAGCATCTAATGGAGTGCAATTTATTGACAGCTCACTAAAATGAATTAAAAGAAGCAGTAACTGCAGTGTGTTAAAAGTAATAAAGTGTTGATTTTTTTTCTAAGCTCTTGGAAGATTATTATAAAATTGCTCTAGGCCACTCAGTTAATGTGCTACACCCAATTACTATTCTTAAATCAGTGAGGACATGTCTATTTATTGAAAAGTAACTTACTTGTTATTGTTTCTAATTTTTATTCATACTTAAGAAGTTGGACACTTATTAAATATTGAAATTGAGCAAGGCACATCATAGATGTCAGGTTAATGACATGCAAAGACCAATTTGCATTGTATTATCTCTGTTTTCAGGCACTTTTCATTTCTAACATAATTTTAGCACAGGGAGCATGAATCTATGTAACCTGCTTCCATGATTTAATTTTTAAAAGCTGAAATTTTTCACAAAGAGAAGAACATTACAGGCGAATATAGACTCTTAGTCACTTTACAGGGATGGAAATCCTTTTGAAAACTTTCTCATGGACAACGAAGATTATATTCAGGTCCCAAATATTCAAGGAAACAACAACAACAAAAAAACTCGATTTATACCTGTTATCCATAATCAGTTCATATCATCAAGCAGCATAGGCAATACCCCTACCTCTCTTCTCCTACAATCTAAGAAATTGAAAGCAACAAAAGGAAATAAACTGTATGGATGATAGCACAAGGAGCAATGCAATCAGAACTATTTTAAGGAAGCACAGGAAACTACAGTCTAAATATCAAGGTAGGGGGATGCCTGGGTGGCCTAGCGGTTGAGCGTCTGCCTTTGGCTCAGGGCGTGATCCTATAGTCCTGGGATCAAGTCCCACTTCGGGCTCCCTGCATGGAGCCTACTTCTCCCTCTGCCTGTGTCTCTTCCTCTGTGTGTGTGTGTGTCTCTCATGAATAACTAAATAAAATCTTTAAAAATAAATAAATAAATATAAATATCAAGGTAGAAAAAACAAAGTATATATTTAAATTGGGTAAAATAGCCATTACTTATGCCTATAAAAGAATTGGGTTTAAGTGTTTTTTTGGTTTACATTGGTGTTTCAGATTTTGTTTATTTGTCTTATTTTGTTAATTTTTAGGCCAAGGAGCTTCCTTAAAATAGTTCAATACATGAGATTAACATCGTAAACTTTATGGCAATTATCACTTAGATATGGAGAGTTTCTCCCCACTGTTAACCTGTAAATGGAAATACAAAATGTGCTTTACCAAAGCCATAAGCCCATTGTTTACAGTTCAAATGCAAGAGTGCAGTCCAGATCAACATGCCTTTTTGAAAAGCACCAAGAAAAGTTAGGTTCTTGCTTCAATTCTTTGGCTAATTGACATAATCCTCCACTTTGTTTTATTAGTGAAGATGAATCCTTTAAAAGTTGATGATCTGGCAAAAGAATGTTATACTCATCTTGTACTAAATGGACACAGGCTAATGTAAAACTAAATGAATTCTGAAAAATGGAGCTGCAGGAGTTACAAAAGCAGAAAACTAAAATGATTAAAAACAATCCATCAGTCCTAAAGAAATTCCGCTGTCCACAAAATTCCTAAGGAACCCACTCCTTCAGAAGCAACTATTTTTGCACTATGTCAAAACACCATGTTTCCTACCTATATAAATGCCATTCTATACAAGACAACATTTTAAGTAGTGAATGCATAACTTTTCACAGCCCCACATGAAAGCATTGGCAAGTATTCATTTTAAAATATTCAGGCGAAGGGAGCCTACCTATGAATGCCTCTTTGATACTGATTCAGGATCCTGAAGGTTCTATAATCAGTGGAGATGAAGAAATGTCCACCTCCATTATTTGCTGCACTGAGACAGAAAGATAAAGATATTTAAATGTTTAGATCTTCATATCTTATGAAATTCTTACCAAAATTTAACTACGTTAGTGTATAAATTTTAACAAAACAAGTAATAAAACGAATCTAGAATTGATGCTTTCTCTGCTTTGTGTGAGAGGATGCTAGAGAGGCCTGGGGTCAAGTGCAGCTATGATTGTTCAAGACAAATGAAAGCTATTACCTTTATCCTAAAATTTTATCCTAAATTCGGTGGAAAGGTATTGAAGCATGCCCATAAGGAGATACTCAGGACGTGTGAGCTAATCCTTCTCCCTGGGTACCGACTGCTTGATATAGTCATCTATGGCCAACCTACGTGCAGCCTCAAACATAACTTCTATGTAACTCTAAAAATATGTTACTAGCTATATAATAAACATAATCTTGGAAAGATGATGCCCACTCTTGAAAATATTAACAAATGTAAAGGCTACGTGCATAACAGGATAAAACAGATTAAATATATAAGATTCAAAATACAAAACAAAATTCCTCAGTGCTTTTACCGAAGAATATTGAAAACATGTTAGTTTTTTTCTGTTCTAAAGCATGATTATCCTATTTAAGATAGTCTGTATCTTAAAATAGTCTGTTTGAGATTCTCTGTTTCCCTCCCTCTCTGCCTCTCCCCCTGCCCATGCTTGCTCTCGTGCATGCACTCTCTCTCTCTCTTTCTAATAAATAAAATCTTTTTAAAAAGTAAAATAGCATTTTTGTAGGAAAATCTTCTCTGTCTCTGACCTATGAAAACAAGATAGAATTATGTTACCTGTAAGCAGTTATAAAACAAAGCCTACAGTCCATGTGTTTAAAAAACAATAGGGATTCAGAACAACAGAAGCAGTGGCCCTCCCTCCTACCTTCTCCTCTATATGCACATTTTAACTTCATGTGTCAATAACCACAGTTGACAAAAACTCCTGATATTGCATTTAGGAAACCTTTGCGCACCTTATTTTCCCCAAATTAACAAGCTTTAGTGGAAAGAGATCGTGGAAGCAAACTAGCCCTTCACACGGAGCACAAGTTCCTTCTACTGACTCCGCAAAATATCTCAAGTGACAGAAAGCTCCGTTCACGCTTGGGCACTTTGTGGAATCAAAATCGTCCCTCTTTTAACAACCACCCATTACACCTAATTTGGCTGAGTGTAGCAACATAGAATTAGTTTTAATTCCCCTTTAAAGTGAATTACCACCGCATATTTGAACATATATAACTGTTTATGATCTGTTTTCTGTTGGACTTGTCCGCACATCCAGTTGGCTCACCCACCCCTCCAAGTCCCCATGTGGCTCCACCCACCCTGCCTCTCTGATTTTCCCCTTATTCCACCTTCTCTTCCACATGTTATTCTGTAGCCACAACCATCTTTTTTTGTTCTTTTAATGCACCAAACTTGCTTCTGCCTAGGTCTTTATGCTTGCTGTTCCCTGGGAGCCACATTGACATGGCTAACTCCTTTGGACCTTCAAAGCCAAGTTCAAATGTTATCTCCTTTTTTTCACAGCAGCAGTTGAAACTATTTTGTTTACTTAGTGATAAATTATTGTTTCCTTCCCCCCATCCTAGAATGGAAGCTCCATAATCACAGGGCCCTTGACTATCTTACTGACTGCTGAATCCGATAGTAAGTAGAGCAGTTCCTGGCACATAACATCTACATAATAAAAATTCATTTATGAGTGAATACACTCTACATTCCATTAAGAATAATTATAATGTTCTTATATGATTCCGAACCCAAAAGTAATTACATCACTCTTGGACTTGCAGCTATGAAAGCCCTTCCCATCTGGGATCAATGCAGATAGTTGCACAGGCGATGTGCTACACCACCCTGTAGGTAGTTATTTAGGTATACTACAGTGTGAACACAATTCACGTAAGTTGTATAGTGCCAAGGCCTGTCCCATTGTTCCTCAGCGTAAATGCAGGCTCTAACACCTGGCTTATAAATTTCTCACTATCTGGCCCCACTACGCTTTCTGCTTTATCTTTCTTCCTCTTCTCCCTTGAAATTACTCATCAAACTTCCTGAATTTCATAGCACCATGCTTTCTCTGATCTGCTAAGCCTTATACAGAGAACGATTTTGCCTTTCTCTCACACTCTGATCTTCCAAGACCATTTACTCTCACCCTAAACTTGAATAAGCTCCTTTTTATGTGTTCTCTTCATTTTATCTGCTCTCCCACTCATATCATTAATCATCTTATTGTGATTTTCACGTGTCTGTTTTCACATTTCTTCTAGAAGGTGACAGCTGTGTTTGTCCTATTTACCATCGTACCTCCAATATCTCCAGCAGGGAGCTAGATGAATTTAACACACAAACAAATAAATAGTTGTAACATGCTATCCATATTGCATACAATCTTGGCCATCCCTTTTTGCATTCTCTATTTTATCATTGTCCAATTTTGAAACGTAGAACTCATATCGGATTTGTATTTCTGATCAAATTTCACCTTGAGCTGATCAATACAGAAAACAGTGAGTGTCCTTCTATTAATATAGTTTATTAGTACAATTCAGCACTTTTTTCTATTGAAAAAAGTCCAAAATATTATTCAACTGAATCTGTGTTGACTGAATTCATATTTCACAAGATCATCTCTCCTCTACTTGATTTCATCAGTGTCTTCTATTTCACAAATATTTTTAGCAAATATGTTTATTTTCCTTAGAAAAAAGCTTTCCACTATAACTGCATAGAAATGAGAGGTAAAATATATTTAGGCCCTTCTCATTCTCCGTAGCCATAACTTGAACACCTTTTAGATCTTGTTTTATACCTAGTAAATTCCCATGACATTTAAATCAAGTTAATTTCTGTGACTTTAATAGGACATTGTTACCAGAGTTTTGAATGTCCCATATTGTGATACTGATTGCCTCATAAACAACCCAAGCCTTGGGAGCAGTAATAGGGGCACCCTGGCACTCACCTTCACCTCCCATCCCATTTTCTGAGCGCTAAAAGCAAATACATCCTCTTTCTTGCCATCCACTTTTTAAAGAAAAGCCACATCCTCCCTAGAATTTAACATCCCTATTAAAGGAAATTTTTCTCATGGCCGGATCCTTTAATTTTCAGCAGCAGTGTCATTATCACAGAAACACCAGTACCAGCCCTAGAATATACAATCAAAGAGATATTACTTGAGTTGACCTATTATTCAAGCAAATGGCTCTTTCCAGATTTTTAAAGTCAGGTGGATTCATGCAGCTACTATAATCTGATTATAAGCTAAGACAAAATTTTAATTTATTTTAAATGGCAACAAATTCAAAATGCAAATCAATGTCACTATGATAGGATCAAATGCCTTTCAAACACAGAGCAGAGAAGGTAAGAATGATTTTCTTTGAGTATTATCTTTTAGGTATAAAATTAAGAACTAGATATTAAATCACAGAGACGAGCTGATCTTCTTAAGAAGCTCAATGAATATGAAAGCAAAATGAATGACATGAGAGGTATTAGACTTCAACGAACCTGAGCAGAGTGGGGCAGGCTGAGTGTGGGAGATAAACAGCCCAGAGAAGGAAGATGGAAAAGGGGACAGTGACGGGGAGCTGCAGAAAAGATACCACTCAGATTGGCAGCAGAAGTAGACGGCTCAAGTATGATAAAGAGCTTTAAAAGGTAAAAACTCCCATCAAGTTTCAGATGGCAGATGTTACTGTATATGAGTCCAGAGTGGGATCACAGCATAAGATAAAAGAGGCTGCCAGATAGAAATAAATAATGACAGACCATAGAAAAGTCAAGAAAGGACTTTGTTAGTTAACACTTTATTTGAAAACAACTGCGTTAACAAGGCAATGATGAATATTCTAGGACAAACATAAAGGGCATTATTGAAATGGTAGATATCAGTCAGGAGAATTGGAAATGAGCTTTCTTTAATTAGGAACAAGAGTGGAATAACAAATGTGGAAGCGACATTTGGAGATACTAAAGATGAGACAATATGTTTTCATATGTTTCTATTTGCTGATGGACCTGACGATGCATCGCATCGCTGCAGAGGAACTTAGAGTGAATAATGGTTGACCATCTGGTTGCAAACTTTGACAGTCTTTGAAGATAGTAGTTCATAGGGAGCAAGGAGTAAAGAAAATAGAGTTTTACCAACTGTATCAAAGTTATATGGGAGTAAAAGGGTTGCCTACTAATGAAGATAATTACCTCTTCTTGATAAGAGATGAAGGCACAAAGCTACAGCTGGATAATAAAAAATTCTTCTAGAGCAGAACAGCATAAAATTATATTCAATTCAGGTCCCATGCATTATTAACTCCCTCAAAATTAAAGCATTTCTTTTAGTCTCTGGTGAGGCAGAGGCATGTAATGGAAAGACCACAGGCTTTGAAGTCAGATAAACATGGATTCAAAATCCAGCTCCATCATCTATGAGTGTGTGATTTGGAGCAAATCTCTTAACTAATCCTCATGTTGAAAATGAAGACATAGCTACCTAACTCACAGAGTTTCGAATGGTTGGGGAAAAGATGAATATATTATGTGAACACCACAGTAACTTGTATTCAATATTCCTTGAACAAATATCTGTTGAGTGCTACCACGTGTGAAGCACTGTGCTAGTGCTGGATCATACAAAGGTGACTGAACACAGATTAACACCTCCTCCCTCTGTGTGGCTTATAGTCTTATAAGAGAGACAGTCACGAATCAGGCAACTACAGAAATAATGTGAATGTAACTATCATGGTAAGTGCTGCAACAGAAACAAAGATCACGTGACTATTTGATGTGTTCAGCGAGGTCATGGAGGTATCTACAAAGTGACAACTGAGCTGATATTAGAAAGATGCATTGGCGTTCACTGGGTGAAGAAAAGTAAAAACAGCAACAAAGGTATGCATCACACACAGAGACACTGAAGAGATAGGATAAGATCATTAAGATGGGGAAGTCTTATAGTATGTGCATAAGGGCATAAATGAAAGCAAGCACTTTCCCCTTTGTATGCATTGCTTCTAGGATCTTCTGTGTCCGATCAACATGAAAACACTAAACAGAACTTCTCTCTGTCCTTAAGATAGCCTTATCTATGTAATGAGGTAGACTTAAAAGCATTGTGAGCTACTTCTCAAGCATATCAACATGTATAATGACTACTCCTTGTACACCTTGTAATGGGATAGAAGTGGGATAGGAACAAGAATGATCTCTGGGCAATGGGCAGGAACTGGATCACTAACCTTTAGGTGCCAGAAACAGCATGGCACAGGCCCCTGGACTAGCTCTCTCTGAAGGAAGTGATTCTCTCTCACGTTCGCAGCCCCTCAAGACTCCCCCACAACTGTTAAGATCCATTTTAACACCGGCTCTTGGCTCCTCACGTGAAGAAAAGGGCAGAGATTCTCTTAAACTTGTGGATAAGTTAACTTCCTTAACTTATTCTATATGTCAGAAGAATCTAGGTTATGTCAAACTAACAAAAACCCATAAAATGGTGTGAGACAACACACATTTGTTCCTTGCTCCTTTTTCATGACTTTCATGGGTCAGCTGGGGATGCTGCTCCACATTATCTTCATTTTGGGAGGTAGGCTGAGGGAATGACCATCACCTGGTACGTAAATGCATGGCACAACCATACAAACCTCATTGGCTAAATCAAGTCACACAGACATATCTGATTTCAAAGGAGCAGAGAAGTGCAATTCTAGAATGTTTCTGGAATGAGGAGACCAAAATATTGATAAATAATCTTATTGACTGCATATAGTTATTATCATTGTGGATTCAAAGAACTAAAAATGACTTTGTCATACCTACTTTCAGGGTTTCTTTTTAACCTGTATTGTGACTTATTTGCCATTTCTTTACTAACTCCAGGGTATTTATTAAACAACTTCCAGCTACTGATGTTTATTTTCAATGATTCTCCTATAGTATACATATCCTGTTCATCTTCTCTTGCCTTATAACTCTCTCCAAGCTAATGCTTCCTGGAACTGATAGAATGCAATCAAATAAACTTACTAATCAAAATAGCATGTTACATGGGTATAGGGAAATATTTAAAAGTTACTTTGACAAATAATTTTTCACTTAACCACAACCAACTTGGAGGTCACTAGTGTCCTCATTTGATAGGGAAAAAAGCTGAAATGCAGGATAAGCTTAGGGTAGAGTCAAGCACTAATAAACAATAAAGTCCAGATTTGAAGCTATGTCTAATAACAAGAAATACACTCTTTCCATTGTACTACATGTTCTCAAATCTGACACCTACTTTTCATTATGAAAATCTGTGTATATATAAACTGTTATTCTACAGATCACACAACAGAAAGCAAACAAAAGCTTAGGGGCTGATAAGTTACTGGTTGGTATGCACACTCCAGAGACTCTACTTCAAATTCATTAACTAAATGTAGGCACTCAGAGTCCCAGTGCATTAACCTCATCAGACATTGCAGATAATAACTGACCCCACCCAAATCACAGGATACGGGAAGTATTGACATAAAATAATGGAGTCACATCTTCTAAGTAGTAAAAGGATTAAAATACAGTCAGAGATAAAAGAAGTAAAATACCCTTTCAAAATGTAAATTACTTCTTCCATAGCAACAATGATAATGTACTAATTCTAAGAGTCAAATAAATTATTCAAGGACACTGCCATTTAGTTTGTTTCTTGACTCCATAGGGAAAAAGTAATTATGTCTAGCCTAGCCAAGCCTATGATAACAGATGGCTATAAGGGAACAAAAGTGAAGGTAATATCTTCAAAAATCTACCATGATGTTTCATATTTTAGTGAAAAATGTCTTTGGAAGGACTTTAGAATCAATCAGTCTGAGGTTCTCATTTTATATCTAAAGAAGTTGAGACCTAGAGAGGTTAAATACTTTTCTTGAGGTCACATAGTTTGTGGCAGTACTTAACTTAAAGGCAGAAGGCATATTCCAACCATGAAAAGGCTGGGAAGAAAACTACCAATTACTTAGCATGTTCTTTGATACTTTATTCACATTGTCTCACCTCATGCTCAAATGAGCACAATGGAAAAGGTATCATTTTCTCTTCTATTATAAGTATATCAGGAAGCTGAAGGTAAAATAACTGGCCTGCATTCACATAGGAAAAGGCAGACCTGAGACCAGTTCTTTTTTTTTGCCCCCAAAGATGGGTGTTTTCTCCCACACCAAAAGCCCTGTGAGTGCATGCACTATCTGCTAGTGTGGGTGTTCAAGTCTGGATGACATTTTGCCAATGGTGCTATTTTAAGGGATTACTGCTTGTTTTAAAAGATTTTTGACTAAAGTCTCTTCTAATGTTATCATTCTGGGATGTCTGATTAATGTGTGTGTAACTTCTTGAAGCGCTGTCTTATTTGAGGGGTTAGTTAGATAATTGAAATAATTCAGGGGTCATTAAGATGATTGAAATTGTCTTCCTTGATTACTGTTCCAGGCCTTTAGAATGCATCTGAATGCAAGGGCCTTCTATAGAGAAGTTTCCTGAAGACTAAAGGAGGGATTGTCTTCCAGATTTGTAATGGATTCTCTTAGTGAGAAAACAGTTGCTACTGTGCTTCTGAAAAGTGGATAATCAGGTCTTCCCAAAGGAGCAAGGCCTCTTCCACCTGGCCATGCTCACCATAACACACCCTATCAATATGATTGGGGATAGATATAATACCCAAGAGGCAGCTGAATGATTCAACTACTCCTTTCTTAAGACTGGCCCCTTGCCTTGCTGCCCTCTTCTAAATGCATGTTGGCTTTGTCTTTTCTGTTTTAAGGGGTTGCAGTCTGGTCTAGATTGGGGGCACATGTGAAAGGACAGAACCACCCAAGCAGTCCTGCTGACTCACAGCAAAGAACAGCAACCTGCCTGACACTTTAGGCTTGATTACATTTCTGATACAGTGCCTAAACCTCACTGCATTTTCTGGAGAGGGTTTTTCCAACATGCCAGAGACTACAAACTACCACCCACACCCACAACCTAAATATGACCTTATCACCTCCAGCAGGAGAGCTTCTGACTAAAGGATTAGAGGAATAGAGGATTCTATTAGCCTAGGCATGCCTTTTTTCATATATATATATATATATATATATATATATATATATATATTTTATTGAGATACAACTTAACTTTTTTCCAGTTTTACTGAAATACAGTTGTCACACAACATTGTGCAAAGTGGAAGGTGTACAATGTGTTGATTTGATATATGCATATATTGCAAAATGATTATACTGCCCTGGCATTAGCTAATAGTCCATCCTGTCACATGATTGTTTGGTTTTTGGGTGTACATAATATAGTGCTACAGTTCTATGTCTTTGGATGAATTTATACATCTAGGTTACTGCCATCCTAATTATACATGAAACATCCCCATCCCAATATGTTTGTTTAGTGCTTCTTTCTGCTCAATTCCAACCCCATGGGTGCTTTTGTGTCTTTTTTCTTTCACAGAGCATGTTTTTGAAACGCATCCATGCTGTGCAGGTCTTGTATCTGTCTCTTGTATGGGAATCATTGCAAATCATTACAGTATGTGACCTTTTGTGTCTAGCTTCTCTCATTAAGTTCTTTGTGGAGATGAAGAGCCAAAAGAATTAACAGTGAAGCTTGTCGAAAGAATTTGAGATTCCATAATGGGACAAAGGGAGTAGATGTTAGGATCTTGGCAGCAGCCAAAATGGACTATTTTGTGGCCAACAGAATGGTCTGGGAGCAAAATTGGGGCATATGCTGAGTTGGAAGGAAGGTATTGGATGATCTGTATAAACCAGGGAAGGAGGGTAGGCACCATCATGGGATCCTGGAGGTGCATCCATATTTCTCTTGGAAGAGCTGGTCCTGACTTCCATCCCAGCTAATTGCTGTCGTTTGGCTTTCTTCTTTTGCTCTATGGTTCTAGAACCAAACCCGTAGTACCGTGGGATGTATCTCCAGTTTGAGTACCATGGGATGTATCTCCAGTATGGGTATGGCTCATATCCATACTTGGCTCATACCGAGGAGTATGGGTTCTTACTGAACAGGAATCCCAAATCTGCCCATTGTTTCTCAGTAAACATTGTTCATTTTCTTCGTGAATACTTATGGTGCTTTCCTTTAGGAAGTTCCCCTGCACCTGACATCCTGAGATCTAGGACAGTGCTCTGATCCTGTGTCAAACCTGGGCATGGGTTCTGGATGAAAAGTTATTTACAGCATTCCCAATCTCATTCGGGAACATTCTGAGAATAAATAATGGCTACAAAGCATATGCAGTTATCCAAAGGCTGTTCTCAAGAGCAGCTAGGGTTGCCCTACAAAGATCAGTCTTTGACTATCAAGAAGAGACAAGACCCAATCTATGGTCAACATAAAGATTTCATTCTCTTCCTCTCCCTGCTCCTCATTTGCCATCCCTCGGTACTGATGCCCGATCAGAACCCAGTTCAGATCTCTCAACTGCATTCTTCGAGGGAAAAACAGAAGGTCCATTGGTGTCTGGTACTTTGTCACTGCTTGCAGTGAACTAGGAAGAAAAAGACTAGGGAAGAGTGGTAAGTCAGACAGTGTAACCAGAGACCTATTATAATAAGCAAGAACCAACTGGACCCCTCCAAGTTCCAAATCAAGTTTCACTGAGCTTCACTATCCATATTAAATATGTGAAATAGTGAAAAAGATTTAAAAAGAAAAAGAAAAAAAGAAAAAGATTTTAAAACTCTTAATAATTTTTTTTAGAGATTTGATGAGCTCAAAAAGTAGTAATCTTACATTTGCACGATGCTTTATTATATACAAAGATTGTTCATTCCTTCTTTGAATCCTTTCAGATAGGAAAGATGGGTATTATTTTTATTTAAAAAATTAAGAAACGAAAGGCCACAGAGATGGGAAATGTTTAAGGTCACACAGGAAGTAAATTTTGAAGCAGTCAATAAATGCCTTTTTCTATTTCCTCTCACTCCCTTCCCCTGTCAAGTTGTATTTCATCTACAAAGTAGTCATGAGCTGTGCTTTTCCTTTTGTATCTTTTGACTTTTTTGAGGGATACCTATACTGATCTGCAAGTTTAATAAGAAGCACTGTAATTATTTTCTCCCTTCGTACTTGTCCAAAAGGAAAAGTAACTTATATTTCTGTTTAATTCTGTGGGTGGTCTCATTCTTTAAAAATCAAATGCAGTGTGTTTGAAGTTCTGACCCTTTTTTAATAGCTAGGGATGTTTTTGTTATTGTTGTAGTTGGAAAGCTGACTCTGACATTTTAGCTATAGAAAAAAATGTTGAGGGATCCCTGGGTGGCTGCAGCGGTTTGGCGCCTGCCTTTGGCCCAGGGCGCAATCCTGGAGACCCGGGATCGAATCCCACGTCGGGCTCCCGGTGCATGGAGCCTGCTTCTCCCTCTGCCTGTGTCTCTGCCTCTCTCTCTCTCTCTCTGTGTGTGACTATCATAAATAAATAAAAATTAAAAAAAAAAAAGAAAAAAATGTTGATAAATCTGTTACGTTTGTCACCTTACCAAAACCAAGAAAGGTAGGAAACGGAACAGCTGTAGATATCCTAATAGAGACTGTCAGACAGAATAAGTATGAAGAGAACTCTGTTGATGTTAAGGCTTTTGATATGACCCTCCAGGCAGAGGTGGTTCTGGCAAGAGAATTATTCCTTTGTACCACTTTCAAGTAGAAGCTCTAGTGAGTGCCCACATCCAAAATACGTGGAGGACTGAAAGGACTTTTCCCCAAAAGAAGTTTCTTTTCCATCTAAAATGCCTATTCTGAATTAATGATTATAATCTCCATGGTACAGAATTAAATTCAGTGGAAGAGAGAGCACATCCTAAAGTTAGCAGTTGCAGAAACAGGAACCAAAATGATGGATCAAAAGCGATCACTTCATGATATTTATATGTTGCATTTTAAACTGGATTTCATATAGCTCTGACAAAAATAACTTGAAAAAAGACTATTCTTGGGTTAAAAAAAGAAAGCCAAATAGTGCCTGTTTGGGGAGTTGATGGGAATTATGGGAAAACAATAAAATTTTCACTTAATATTTATCCCCAGAGAGCAGATACATGAAAAATATTTTATCAAATACGGTGAGTTGAATTCCCTCTGTTATTTTTTCTCCCCAAATCAGTTAACTGTTCTCAAATGATATATGTTTCCTTCCCAGAGTATTCAATTTTTAATTTTCATACTTAAATGCATTTTTAAAATTTGCTCAAGTATCCTAAAGGAGACCATTAACTTGATAAATTGATTTATGGTCTTTTCATATTTTGTAGGTTTTTGTGTGTTTTTTTTTTTTTTTTTCACATAGAGGCACATGAACACTAAGAAGCTATTTAACAATTTAGGTTTCTCAATGTATTTTAGGATATCATTTCCTTCTTAGATAAATGTGCTGATTTGCTTAGCACTGCTTCAGAAAGCACACAAAGCAATTTGAAAAATATGCAAATATTGTGTTGTTGTTGTTTTTTAACATTACAGGAAAAAAAATAAACTATGTCCTACTTGAGCATACTGCCCTTTTTACTTTTGAAGAAAAGAATTCCCAGATCCTTACAAAAAATGCCAGCTAAATAACAGTATAATTGAAAATTTCCAAAGGAAAAAAAAAAGTTATTTCCAGTCAATCTTCAGTGGAAACCACAGGAGAATTTTCCAATAAAACAGACATAGCAATCAGAAGAGCTAACAGCTTTTTTTTTTTTTTAGTAACATTAAAAATATTTAAATGACTGTAGGCAGTTATAAACAATAATTCCCTCAGATATCTATCTTGTTCTCCTGTTGATTCTTCCTTCCAAAGAAGTAGATGGATCAAATATAACTGCCTAAGGAAGTGTGTGACTAAATAAGTACTTTTTACATTTTGAACTCAGGTTTTTACTCTTGAATATCTGTTTCTTAAATTCTGCTGGTTTGTATTATCCTTATGGTTAAAATTCTCCCAGCTCCTATCTCCAATAAGATGGTTATTCACATACATATTTTCATATCTTCATCTTCTCTACCCTTATGAGGACATGTAATATCTGAGCCTACAAAAAAAATTTTTTTTTAAATATCTGAGCCCACAACTAAAAGGTTGCAGGGAGGTGGGGATGTACTTTCCTCTCCAGAAAAGACATTAAACAAGAGCTTACCAAAGAATATTTTGAGACCTAGTTTCTTCATTCAAAAAATGTAAAAATAATGAGCCTGGTCCTCTTCAACAAAGTCTTGCAATTTTGAATATTTGTAAAGAATTAAGACCTAGGAAAGACTAATATCTAATAGCAACATATAAACCTTGATTTTGAGTTTTCTACCTATATGATGTCAAAGCAAAAATTATAACAGAAATAAACAAACAGGCAAAGAAGACTTTATTCAAAGCTATTGAAATAGACAAGAGAGGCCAGAATTAAGTCTGATCTCAAACCTACTGGAACAAAGAGCAGTAGGGCTTTTAAAGGCTGGAGTTAGAGGGAGGGCATAGGCCATCTGTGTTTGCTAACTGGCTTTACTCAAAGAAAAAGGAAACTTCCAGGGATCCCTGGGTGGCTCAGCGGTTTAGTGCCTGCCTTTAGCCCAGGGTGTTATCCTGGAGTCCCGGGATTGAGTCCCACATCAGGATTCCGCATGGATGGAGGCTGCTTCTCTCTCTCTTTCTCTCTCTCTCATAAATAAATAAAATATTAAAAAGAAAAAGGACACTTCCTCACCTTTTGGACAGAAGATAACTTTAACAACTTGGAGCAAGACACCCACCAAAGTTTCTAAAGTAAATATTCTAAGAAAAGTGAATTTAGGGGTCTCAAGTAAGAAAGAAGCCTATCTAAAGTTTAGTCAAGTTGAGGGATGATTATCTTGATAAATAATTACATAGATATAGATATGTAGATATAGTTATGGATGACACAAAATGGCTTATAAATTCAACCTTCTTTTCTTAGACACGAATTTTATCTTGTTATTATCCAAGAGAGTAGAAATATAGTTTACAATACATCTTTCCTGGGGTGGATCTCTAATAGGAGTAAGAACAAAGAGTTTTCTTGTTCTTAAGAACTATAAACAGCCACAGCTTCTAAAAATTTATATTCCAAGTATCATTTAAAAAAAATACTTCAAAATAGCAATTCTAAAGTTCAGCATCATGGGGGCAGCCCAGGTGGCTCAGTAGTTTAGCGATGCCTGCAGCCCAGGGCCTGATCCTGGAGACCCGGGGTCGAGTCCCACGTCAGGCTCCCTGCATGGAGCCTGCTTCTCCCTCTGCCTGTGTGTGTGTGTGTCTCTCCCTCTGTGCCTCTCATGAATAAATAAATAAAATCTTTAAAAAAAATAAAATAAAATAAAAATAAAGTTCAGCATCATGGTTATAGTCACAGACTGAAGAATTAGACTGTTTGGGTTCAAATAGCAATTCAACTATTTATTAATGTGATCTTGGGTAATTACTGTGTCTCAAATTTATTTTTTTAATTCTTTTATTTTTGTTTTTTGGGTTTTTTGTTTTTTTTTTTTTGTTTTTTTTTTTTGTTTTTTTTTTTTTGAGTGAGAGAGAGCAGTGGGGGAGTGGGAGAGAGAAATGGAAAGAGAGAATCTTAAACAGGCTCCACGCTCAGTACAGAACCCAATGTGTGGTTCAGTCTCATGACCCTGAGATCATGACCTGAGACAAAATCAACAGTGGGATGCTTAAATGTCTGAGCCACCCAGGTGCCCTTTTATGCCTCAGATTTATAAATAAACTGAATAATAATAATAATAATAATAATAATAATAATTCATCACTGGATATTCAGTAAGGTTGAGTTTATAAATGTAAAATACACAGAACAGCGCCTCATATATAATAAGTATGTTATGAGAATGACCTTTCTATTTCTAGTCAAAGAAGATTTGCAACTAGTGTTGCATAGCAGAGCCCTTCTCATCTTTGGTACTACAGAACTCTGAATCAGCTTTTTTCAGGATGGCGATCAATATCTTCAATACTTTCCTCTAACTCTCACTAGGTGTCATTGTATTTATTCATACATCTCTAGGATAGATCATCTTAAATGGTAAATTCATAAATATCCCTGAACAGAGTTCAGCATACTGAATGATAAAATCATACCTATTGGAATAATGAAAGCAAGTCTCATGTTGCTGACATGAAATCTAGAATAATAACAATGGGTGGATTTTGGAAGTGCAAGATACCAACAATTCATCATAGACTAACCCTCATGAGACATCACAAGAGTCTTAAATGGATTCCAGCCAAAGAAACTCATGATGCCTACTTCTCCTTAATGATTTCCTAAGCTTCTGGCATAAGTGAAAAAATAATATAGAGTAGAAAACACTACAAACACTACTTTTTATAGTTGGAATCCTAGTTCTTTCAATTGCTATCTATGTGATCTGAGCAAGTTAATTAACTTTTTTGAACATCAGTTTGATCATATCTGTGTTTAATTTTTTAAGAATTTAAAAATAGTAATACATTTTAAAACATTTAGCATAATGACGTATATTAAATGCTTTCTATTCTGGTGCCGAGTTTTCCTCTCCCTTTGCATCTTTATGAAACTCTCTAAAACAAGTTCATTCGTTCATTCAGTCAGTGGTGTGTTATGCCCTCTCAGCATAAAGTCCTAGGAGTACAAGGGGGAACACAGCAGACAACAGATACTCCTTCACAGAAATTGTGCACCCACCTGGGAATGCATGTAAGTGAATAATGAAAACTGAATGTGATAAATGCCACAAGAAGGAAATGCAGTGTTCTGTGGAGGAACCTAACACCTAATCTACTCTCGGATGGTCAGGAAAGACTTAGACAATGAAATCATCAAAACTGAGCCTGGGTGGCTCAGCGGTTTAGTGCCACCTTCTGCCCAGGGCCTGATCCTGGAGTCTCAGGATCGAGTCCGACGTTAGGCTCCCTACATGGAGCCTGCTTCTCCCTCTTCCTGTGTCTCTGCCTCTCTCTCCCTCTCTCTCTCATGAATAAATAAATCTTTAAAAAAATAAAAAGAAATAATCAAAACTGAGGTAGTGTTTTTAATGAGAATAAATAATATTCCTGAGGCATACAGTTGGGGAGGAAAGTGGTGAGGATTGAAGCTAAAAAAGTAGGTATTGCCCAAAGGAGGAAGATATACTTAATTTGTGTAAAAAAGTTTGGATATTATCTCATTGGTAATGGAGAAATAAGCCAATGATTTAAGCTGAGAAATGACTATAATCATATTTATATTTTAGGAAGATAATTGTAGCTATAATACAAAATATGAAACAAAAGGGAAGAGGTAAGTTAGAATCATTGGTAATACTTGAGGCTGGACTTTCAGGTTGTCTGAACTAGGGTACTAGAAGTAAATGTGTAGAGAAGTCAATGAACTCAAGACATTTTCTAGAGATGCAATCAAGATGAACAAAGATGGGAAATCAAGGACAACATCTAGGTTTCTAGTTTGAGCAACCAAGGAGAATCATTCTCTACAATGGGGAATGATACAGAGAGAAAAAATGGAGTTGAGGGGGGTCAAAAAATCCATCTTTTGACACATTAAATTTTAGGTGTAGGTGGGGCAAAAGGTGATAATGACAAGAATTCAAATATATAGTTCCTGAACTCTATGTCAGAATATAGATAAATCTCAAAATTGAGTGGTAGATGAAAGTGTCTAAGCCCAAACTACAGAGTAACAGAAGATATGGACACAAGACAAAATACTAAGGAGCTCCAAAATTTAAGAGTCAAAATAAATAAATAAATAAATAAATAAATAAATAATAAATAAATACACACACACACACACACACACACACACACAAATAACCCCTATTGGTGGCTAGGAAAGAGAGAGCAAAGAGGTAGGAGAAATACTATGCACATATGCTATCAGAGAGGCAAGAAAACACCATTGCAACCAGACTGAAGTAAAGAAACTTTTAGGTAAATCAATTTTTTTAATTGATCGGGCGTTACATAATGTAATGTAATATGCTTTATTCCTGACAACTTTCCATGCTGACTGCTAAGCTTCTTACTTGCCAGCAGTCAAAAGACAGTTTTTAAAAGATAAAGACCCAAAGTAATAAAATGGAAAACAAAAATAAGAGACAAACAATAAATAATGCAAGACAAAACAATAACCAAACCACAATTACAATGACTGAAATCTGCTTCCTTAGATGTTTGTGATGAGTAGCCAGTTTTCATTCTAACTCATCCCTGGAGAAAGTATTAGTCCTTTAGTTTTTATTTACATAATATTAGAATTTGATCTCACTCCGGAGGATACAGCATAGGCACAGGTACATTTCTAATGTGTGCCAATGTGAAACCATAGCTATTAGGGTTAATTCATCAAGCCCAATGTAGATAAATTCCTAATCTGTCAAGTGTTATGAAAATAAAATTACTATAAAAACAGTAAAATTTTTGAGGGAACAAATTCTGTCAGAGTTTGCATGTTTATTTCAATTAGAAAATCCATGAAGATAAAATAGTAATGCACAGACAGAACAATTTTCTCCAAATCTACTGCTTTTCCCTAAAGCTTTTAAAGTCTTTTCAGTCGTTTAAAATAGCCCCAATATATTTAGGGTGAGAAGTAGGGGAGGGCAGGTAATATATACACAGGAAGCTTTTTGTGACATAAGGGTGATAAATTTTATAAATAAGACCTTTTGGTACCTTAATAAACAAGGATAGTCAGATGGAATCTACGAGAGATAGAAAAAGGAGGCAGACTGTTATAAAGAGAAGAGATTTTAGAGCCAAGCAGACCTTGTTTTCAATCCGTTTTGCCACTTGTCAGTTAGATGGCATTGGCAAGTTTTTTAACCTCTCCAAGCTTTAGTTATCGAACTCTTAAAAAAAAAAAAAAAAAAGGCAGTATCCTCCAGCAACATTCTAGAGATTAAGGGTAATATAAACATATGGATTAAAGATAATGTAAATATTTAAAGATAATGAAAATGCCAATGTAAAGCAACTAGCATGATGATTTGCACTCAATAAATAAGTTATTATATATTTTTAGAATTACTAGTTTATAAATTGTAAAATTTGTGTAAGTACATTACCATATTCAATAAATATTGAGTGTCTTGCACTGAGCCATGTGATGGGGATGAGGAGCTAAACAAGGCTGACAAGATCCTCTCCCCGGTAATTTAAGTTCTAGTGTACTCCCCCAGATCTGCACATCACTTCCTGCTCTCAACTAACTAAGCACTTTTCTTAATTTAACATTAAGAAAAATTGTATTTGTTATAAAGACCAAGTTGGAGGGATGGTGCCTGGGTGACTCAGTGGGCTGAGCGGCTGGCTCTTGATTTTGGATCAAATCATGATCTTGAAGTCTTGGGATGAAGCATCACATCAGACTCCCGCTCACTGGGGAGTCTACTCAAGGGTCTTCCTCTCCCTTTGCCCCTTTCCCTGCTCCCTCTCTCTCTCTCTCTCTTTCTCTCTCTCTCTCCCTCATAAATAAATAAATACATAAATTACCAACTTGGCATTTATCCAGGAAGTCCAGGAAATCCACTGAAGGGTTTCTGGCCACATGGTGCCAGATCAGATTTGGATTTTAGAAAGATTATTCTGGTGTTAGTACATAGGAAATCAGCTAACAGATCTTTGCAATAGTTTGGCTGGGAAATGATAGGACCATAGGAAAGGGGAGAGTGTACTGATGTAAGAATGTGTCAGACACAGAATCAATAGGATTGGTTTCTGTTTTAGATAATGGATGGCCCATTTTATTACCAACCAATATATTGAATATAAAACAAGGAGTTAGTCAGAGTGAAAACCAGGTAAAAAAAAGTTTTTACTAGCTGAATTTCACTTGGTTTTCATTTCACCAAGCAACTTGCTCTTTTTGTATTATGTGTAATGGGAAATAAGGTCTTTCAAATTCCCATTCAGATGTTCTAACCTCCATGAGGCCAGCTCAACCCTAGAACAGTTGAACTCTCCTCCCTCTTCTGGGTTTCTTGTATATTGCTTAGTTACTGGCTCTATCTCTACATCATACGTTTACGATATCATACATTTACCTGTCTCTACTACTGTGTGCTTCTTGAGATTGGAGCTTATGTTTCAACTATACATGTTTATCCAAGAATGGCAAAATGCCAGGCACATAACAAGCAATGTATAAATAATTTTGAGTTAAATTTCTTAAGATAGCTTCTTATAGATCAAGATCTGTAGAATATAAATATTATCTTTATTATAACCAATTTATTAGTGCTCTCCAAATAAATACACAATGAGGTATCTGTAGACACATTAAAACAATCTTGGATCCATCAATTACTAGCTGTGTGACACTGGAAATAAATATTTTGAACTTCCGGAGTCAGATTTATAATCTAAAACCTAGGTATAATGATACCTGTTTGATCCATCAAACATAACTGTGTGATTAGGATGAGAGGACATCCCTAAGAGCAATCTTCAAAACCACAAAGAATACAAAGAATATAGGTATGCAATTTATATGTTACCCTGAGGAATAGTTTTTTTAAATCATGCATTTTTTTATCTTTTTATACTTTCTGAAAGCTATGCAATATGTAAATATGCTATTACATTTTTAGGCTACATTTTATGACTAAAATATAGGAATAACAGGAACCAATATTCAAATATACTCTATTCTTCCTCATTTTTGTAGAAAGTCAATCTTTTATCACTGAACTTTCTAAAATTTACATATTTTTACAAAATATAAACTTTATCCTGAGCTGTATTAGGATGAAAAGCAATTAATTATCACTGGAATTTATTCTTGCAAATCATAAAACCAATCATTAGAAACATGTGGCATTCATTCTTTAATTCCTGAGTTTTACATCCTAAAAAAAATGAAGTGTTGAAGAAGAAAAGATATTCAGCCATAAATAAATAAAGTACAGAAGAGAAAATCAGTAGAAAAAAATCAACAAAACTTAGAGTTGGTTTTCTGGAAGGATAAACAAAATTGGCAAACCCCTAACCAGATCAACTGAGAAAAAAGAAAAGACTCAAATAAATATTACTGATACCACAGAAATAAATGTTAAGAGGCAACTATAAACATTTTCTCACCAACAAATGGGATAACTTAGAAGAAATGGTAAATTCCTAAAAAAAAAAAAATTACAACACACCAAAAACAGGAAGAATAGAAAGTCTGAGCAGATCTATAATTAGGAAGGATATTGAATCAGTAAACAAAATCTTCCAAAGAGGTCCAGGAAAATCTGAGACTAGATGGCTTCACTAGTAAATTCTACCAAACATTTTTTTAAAAGATTAATGCCAATCCTTCTTAAACTCTTCCAAAAAGAAATTAAAGAAGACAAAAGAAAAGGAAAGACATCCTGTGTTCATGGATTGAAAGATTTCATATTGTTAAAATGTCTATACTAACCAAAGTAATCTGTAGATTCAATGCCATTCTTATCAAAATCCTATTAGTATTTTTTACAGAAACAAAAAAATAAAATAAAATTCAGATGGATATCACATAAGAGCCCTGATAGGCAAAACTATCTTGAGAAAGAAGGAAAAGCTAGAGGCCTCACACTTTCTGATTTCAAAATATTTTACAAAGCTAGACTAAACAGTACAGTGCTGACATAAAAACAGACACATAGGTCAATGGAACAGACTAGAAAGCTCAGAAATAAATCCTATCTATAAGGTCAACTGATTTTTGACAAGTCCCAGTAAACCACAGTGGGGAAAGGACAGTCTCTTCAGTGAATGATGTTGAGAGAATTAGATATCTACATGCAATGGAGTGAAACTGGATCCTTATCTGACACCATACAGAAAATTCAACTCAAAATAAATTTAATACTTGAATTTAAAACCTCAAACTGTAGAACTCCTAGAAGAAAACAGGAAAAAAATCTTCATGATATTGGTCTTGGCAAAGATTTCATAGATATGACAGGTAACAAAAGCAAAAACAGATAAATGGGACTACATTAAAGTAAAAACTTTCCTTGTAGGCAAAGGAAACAATCAAAAGGGTGAAAGGGCGAGCTTTGGAATGGAAGAAAATCCTCAAATCATATTTCTGATAAAGATTTAATATCCTAAATATATGAAGAACCCCTCTACTCAATAGCAAAAAAAAGCTCACAAATGGCCTGATTTAAAAAAAAAAAAAAAAAAACCTCAAGACTTAAACAGACATTTCTCCAATAAAGACATGCAAATGGTCAATAGATATATGAAAACGTGGTCAATGTCACTAATTCTCAGAAAAAATGCAAATCAAACTCACAGTGAGATAATACTACACAGTTGTAATAGACGGCTATTACCAAAAATTTAAAAAAAAGACAATTGTGTGTGAAGATGTAGAGAAATTGAAGCACTAGTAACACTATTGCTGGGAATGTTAAATGGTGCAACCATTATATTAAACAGTATGGAGATTCCTCAAAAACTAAAAATAGAACCACACCATGATCCTGCAATCCCACTTCTGAATATATACCCAAAATAATTGAAATCAGGATCTCAAAGAGACATCTGCACTCCTGTGTTCATTGCAGCATTATTCACAATAGCTAAATAAGGAAACAACATAAATATCTGTCCACAGATGAATGGATAAAGAAAATGTGTTATATACATGCAATGTAATATTATTCCCTTAAAAAGAAGTTCTGAAATATGAAACAACATGCATGAACCTTGAAGACATTATGCGAAGTGTAATAAGCCAGTCACAGAAGGACAAATACTGTATGATTCTACTACATGACTTATTTAGAATAGTCAGACTCAGAATCAGAGGATAGAATGGTAGATACTTGGGGCAGGGAGAAGTGGAAAATGTGGAGCTGCCATAAAAGGGCATAAAGTCTCAATTATGAAAGATGAGTAAGTTCTAATGATCTGCTGTATATCATGCCTACAGTTAACAATACTGCATTGTATGGCTAAAAATGCATTCATGATAGTGAATTCCATGGTAAGTACTCTTTCCACAATAAAATTAAAATTTTAAAAGTTGCCTCATTGATTTTTAAATTATGCCTTCAAAAAATTTGGAATTTGCCATTCTCAAGGATTATGTGGTTCATGTCCTTAAACTAACTCAATAAGCATATCAACATGTTTTCTATTAAAGAAATTTCTTTCATTAAATAGATTAAAAGATACTTCGTCATTGCTGAAAGCAGCTGCAAACTTTTTAAATTATACAATGCCTTCTTACTGAATGAACATTTACTTAGCTAAGAAAGCAAGAAAGAGAGAGAAGGAGGGAGGGAGGGAGGGAAGGAAAGAAAGAAAGAAAAAAGAGAAAGAAAGAGGAAGGAAGGAAGGAAGGAAGGAAGGAAGGAAGGAAGGAAGGAAGGAAGGAAGGAAGAAAAGAAAGAAAAGAAAGAAAGAAAGAAAGAAAGAAAGAAAGAAAGAAAGAAAGAAAGAAAGAAAGAAAGAAAGAAAGAAAGAGAGAGTTGCATATCATCTTGCCCATTTCCTTAGGCACTGTTGATGAGTATAGTCAATTTCTCTTTGTGACCCCAATTTTTCTCTGGTTTTCGCTGACCATTCCCTGTTGTCGGCATATGATATCTATATAAATTTTAACACCATCAGTTAAGCAGAGTACTAATATAAAGAGAATGGGCTTTGGATCTTGCCTTCACCTATTATTAGCTAGGTGACCTTACACAAGTGAGTGACTTCAAACACAAAATATGATGTGTAGGATCCTATAATCAAACCTTAGGCAAAACATATGAAGTCTGTTAGTTCTTCCTTCCTTCTTTCTTTCCTTTTTAAGGAAGTTCTGGCCTTAAGCTGAATAAATGAAAACCAATAGTCTCTTGAAAAAAAAAAAAAAAAAAGAATAAGAAAAAGAATGTTTAGCAATTTCCAATCCTCACTAAAATAATAACCTATCCTGAATCTTTCATATTATATTTTATACTAGATGATTTAACTTTATCATCAAAATATACAAATCAAAGTTATTAGCAAATCTGATTAAAATAAAGGTGTAGCATACTTGATTATATTTGCTCATTACTTTTCTTTATATTTTTTTCTTACTATGTTGTGAAATAAAATAGTCACAAGGCCTGCATATGAAAGCTGCAATTAAAGGTCAAGGCTTCCTAAAGCACCCTGGGTAAACATTGTTATTGTAGTAAATTGTTCTTCCATTTTTTAGAGATTTAAAAGGACGGGTGTAGTGGAGAAATAACGATAGTGGTAAATTCCCTTAAGAGAGACAAAGTGGTTTGAATTTGTTATAAAATTTGATTGAAAATAAGCTTTAAGAGATTATTTTTAACCTATAAATGCATGGTTTCTAATTCCACTTTCATATCTCTAAGGGAAAAAAAACCCTGTTAGATCATTACTTTTACAGTGTGCATAGGGTCCCCAAATAATAATTTTTCAAAGTATTTTTGATGTGAAAGATAAAATCCTGCCCTTGATATTAAAAAATATTATCAGGGCAGTAATGCTGCTCATCTAAATTGAAGGATTATCACTATTAAATTGAACATGTATATTTCTGTAGGACATCTATAATCCCCAATTTTTGGAACAATGATTTTCATCTTTATTTGCCTGTCAAACATCTATAATTCAGATTAACTTGACAGCTTTATGAGACATGATAATTCTGTCCAATTGAATGCAACAGGGTAGGGATTTTTTTTTCTACCAAGAAGCCCTAACAATATTACAAATATCAATGCAACATCTAGCTATCACATTAATGATAGTATTTTGTTCTTAGATGACTAGATTAAAAGTCTTCTATATGTATTAAAAAGTGATAATAATCTCCAATAACAAAAAAAAATCTTAAAATAATTCTTCTTGTCCTTAGTTTTCATTTGGCCAAGAACATAAACTAGTCTTTTATCGTACAACAGCATACAGTTGCTAAAAAAGAGGATCACATGGAAATTTGGGCTGACAAGTTATGACCTAATGGAGGAATTGTGTCAAACCACAAAGAAGCAAATCCACGAAGAAGTCTTCACAAAAGCATGAAGACTGTGTTGTTTTTCTGATTGTAAGTGGCATCAAGGGGTGCTTGGGTAGCTCAGTCCTTTAGGTGGTTTAAGCCATCTGCCTTAGGCTCAGGTTGTGATCCTGGGAATGAGCTCTGTGTTGGGCTCCCTGCCTGGCAGGGAGTCTGCTTCTCTGTCTCCCTCTACTCCTCCCCGCTGCTCCTCCCTGCTGTTGCTGCACACACTCTTTCTCTCAAATAAATAAATAAAATCTTAAAAAAAAAAAAAGTGACATCAAGAGTCTTTTCCAGCTGCTACTAAATTCCCTTCCCTGTCACAAATTCTACTGTTCAGGACAAATTCTTCTCAGTTTATGTCTCAAAGAAGAATGGTGGTTTTTGTTTCTAATGTGTTTGTTACAGATATATATTTAAGAAAAAAAAATGGCTTTGCTTAATGTTTTACTTGAAGTTGATGTAGACAGTCCAGGAAGTTTCCTGGATACTTTCTGAAAGGCAACAGGGCAAAGCAGGCAAGGCCAGGTCTTTGGCTGAAGGGTTGATATACCCCCAGATGATTCTGTATTGTATAAATGTCAGAAGCAAGTTGGTCCTACGATGGTTACTATTCACCTTGGAGACTGTGCATCAGCCAGATTCAAGACACAAAAGGTGAATGGGTATTGAAAGTCTAACAGGGGAAGGCAAGTATCTTGAACACAAATGGTGCCTACTAAATGCCCATCACAGTAGGAGAAAAACAGTGGGTGGGATTGCAGGCCTTTAGAGAACCATGGCTGCAGTTTTGCTTTATTTTTCTCTTTCTCTTTTAGATACTAAAGCAAAAGCATACAGTGTAGGCTTGTTTAATAAAAATAAAAACCTCACAGATAGCATACTGAGGTGCTTTGCCAAAGTAAAAGAACTGTTTATAGAAACTATTTAAGGGAACCTGTCTTGTTGTTGTTTTTGTTCAGAAAAAGGGCATATTTGTAGTTTACTTATTGCTGTTATTGTTAACCATTATTTAAGAATCTAGCTCATAATGTCTGTCTATTTTTAAACAATCCGTAGGATATCTGGTAATGTTTTGAAATAAAATGAAATTTTGTTTATTAAGGAAATTGGGAGCATTTGGGGCCTATTTTGATGAAACAACTAACACCTTACAAAAAAGACAAATGATTATAAGCTAGTGTGAGTACAAGAAAAAGAATACCATTCTATGAACTTATGACAAAGGTTCAATAATCATCATTATTAATTAACTGATAATAAAAGCTCTCATTATTTCAAATGTTCACCAGTTAGCTATATATAAAAAAAAAAAAACAAGTTTACACAAAGCAACCATACCATTTATGGGGTAGAGGATCTGGTATTTTTAATCTCGTTTACCAATTGATAGTATGTTAATTAAGTAATTTTCATAGGAAAATGGTCTAATAAGGTAACTAACATTGATGATGTATTGTCATTTTGGTCACATAAAGACTTCACAAAATCTAGGCTGAAAGAAGTAATAATAGTTAATTAGCTTTAGTTTTCCACAATTCAAAACAATAACAACAACAAGTCTTCCTTACAAACGTTTATATATCCACTTAAATAGAAAACATAGCAAGCCAACATGGGTGATGAGAAATTCTAGGAATAAAGAAAGCACACCAAAAAGAAACAAATTCTCAAAATATAAACTTGGGGTAAGGTAATAAATGAAAAACAAGTCTATCAAAGATGTTTGATATAATAATAAATGTTAATATTTGGTTACTAAGAAAACCATGAAAATAATTTCTATCCTGAGATACTATATTTTCTCTCAGGCTGGGAAAGATTAGAAAGAACATTAAAGTCTGGGATTAACTGGCTGTGAAAATAGAAGACCACATGTATATCATTGATAAATAAAACATTCCTGGGCATCTGGGTGGCTGAGAGGTTGAGCATCTGCCTTCAGCTCAAGGCATGATCCTGGGGTTCTGGGATTGAGTCCTACATCGCTCTCCCCACAGGGAGCCTGCTTCTCCCTCTGCCTATGTCTCTGTCTCTCTCTTTCTGTCTCTCATGAATAAATAAAACCTTTAAAAAAATCATTCCTAAAGGAAAATTTAGCAATATGGATCAAAATATTTTACAAAGTTATCTGCTTACTCTTCCTCCAACAATTCTAAGAATTTATCCTAATGAAGGAAAACCAAACATATTTCCTCCAGTTTTGTTTATGATAGAAAAAAAAATCCAACAACAAAGATTTAGCTAAAGAATTTATGATAGTTTAATTTTTTTTGATAGTTTAATTTTTATCAAATACAGTTTTGTGTTAAGAACTGGGCATGTATCTACATAACAGATCATTGGCAGCTTAAAATAATGATATAAGTGAAAATGAAGATCACAAAACCTTACATAATGAGCAATACATATACAATATATATACATATATGTGCATAACATGCATACACACATATATATTTACATATATTAGCAGTGACTATCTCCAACTGTTAAAGTCCAGATTTGCAGTTATTACATATCATTGATGAAATAGGGAAAAAAATAAAGATAATTTTAGTTCCAATTCATAGCTAATTCTAATATATAAATCAGACAAGCATTCATACCATAGATAGGCAGTATGTCTAATAGTTAAGGTTAATGCTTCTGACTACCGTATGGTCTGAGTTCAAGTCCCAGAGTCATGAGTTACCAGCTGCGTAACTTAGCCAAGTTACTTAACATCTTTGAGCCAAGGTTTCCTTATGTGTAAAATATATTAATTGTTCTTTATTAGATTTTGGATGACCAAGTGAGTTAAGGTGCATAGAGACCAATGAACCATAGTTGCTTCACAGTAAGCACTACATAAGGATTACCAATTATTATTTTCCCCACTTGAATAAAGGCACCACAAAGACAAATATTTTTTATCTATTTTGTTCACTGACAGATTCCCAGGACATGGAACAGTACATAGTAAGCAATAAATATACGATGAATGTATATAGGTAGAAAGGAAAGGGAAAAAAAAGGAATATTTCCTTTATTTTTTATTTCCTTTATTTTAAAAAGAATTATAACTCACATATAATAACATGGCAGGGATATTACTAATATTGAAGATTATGTGATTATTCTGGTGTATTTGAATACCTTTTATCTAATTTGGTTCTTCTTTAAGTTAAATAAGAAAAATATAGATTCTGTACCTTTTTTAGAAATCTCTGTGATTAAAAAAAAAAAAAGAAATCTCTGTGATTAATTTTTTCTCATGTGTACTGGAACAGATTTTGATCATTGGTTGACTTAATTTTGAACTTTTATATTATCACCTAACTCTAGGTCCATATTTTCCCTTTAACTTACATGGAGATCCATTTATTTTAGAGGAGAACCACACTCTACAAGGACACGGGGGGATAAAAAATATAACATGGTAGTGTTTGGATAGCCCTGAATGGCAGAGTTTGAACAGTGTAAAATGTTTCATATTTTCCTTAAGGATATGTAAATGCTTTGAAAATGTCATGAAGTGATTGTCTTTGCTGGAAAGACCATTTTCATTATTGAGGAGTATTGTGGTAGAATGTTATCAGGTTAGCCAGCCTACTTTTAAGGCATCTTCAAAACAGATTAGTCATCAAATAACAATGACCCTTAGGAAGCCAATTGTGGACTTCCATTTGAGATTAAAGTAAAACTATTTCATAAAATCACTTCTAAAACAACAAGGAGAAAAAAACACAGTATCAGAAACTATCTTTGGTAAAAACAGAAGACATCTGCAACCCTAATCGCAATACATAAGGGCTATAAATGGAAAGAAGTACGACTAGAAAAGAAGAAAATCATACTTAAATGTTGATGGAAATATCAATGAGGAGAAAACTCATTTACCACTACAAAAGTCTAGAAAGACTCAGGATTGTAAACTTAATGAGCTCAGCAGAGACACAGGCAGAGGGAGAAGTAGGCTCCATGCAAGGAGCCTGACGTGGGACTCGATCCCAGACTCCAGGATCAGGCCCTGGACTGAAGGCTATGCTGAACCGCTGAGCCACCCAGGCTGCCCTCTCCAATTCTTACTCGCAGCTACCAGGCCTGTCAACCCCCCAAAGAAACCAGATGTTTATATTCTGGATCTCAAGAGGCTCCAGAGTAGTGCAATTCTGATGTAAAACTACCAGTTATACTTAAGGGTGAAATAATTACACAAATAATTGGAATTATTCTCATGCAAGATTTGTCTATTCTCCATTAATTTATTTTTCCAATTATTTTTCACATTACGGCCTCATAGATATTTATTTTGTACTTTGAGTTATAATCCAGCATTACTTAATCTCTTATCAAATTATGCCATCTTTGATTATTGATAGCTCTTTCAGTTGGTTCTTGTGTCATTTTGATATGTCATCATCATGGTGTTGGTATTATTGTTTTAGCACTTCCTAGTGCTTACTTTCTGTCACTACAAGATGCTCTGGGGTTATTTTGAATATCCAGTCTTGGTCCTACAATCAGCTATTTCCTCCAGAAGTCTTGTTTTCTGTTATCAGAGAATTGCATTAGAAACTCAAATCTGGATGCTAAGTGTGCTATCTTTCTGTTTCTGATTTCTAGCCTAAGTCCCTTGTGGTCTGAGAAAACACAGTGTATTATTTCTATATTTAAAATTTGTTAAGGTGGAGGCACTTAGATGGCTCAATGAGTTCAGTGTTGGACTTTGATTTCAGCTCAGGTCATAATCTCAGAGTTGTGAGATCAGGCCCTGCATCAGGCTCTGTGCTAGGTGTGGAGCCTGCTTAGGATTTTTTTCTCTTCTCTCTCTGCCCCTTCCCCTCAATTAAAAAAAAATATTAATACTAAGGTCTGTTTTGTGGCCCAGAATGTGGTATATCTTGGTGAAGCTTGAGAAAAACATGTATTCTGCTGTTATTGTATGCAGTATTCTATAAATATCAATAATAAATAAATTGATAATGTTGTTCAGGTCAGCTACATTCTTACTGATTTTCTGCTTGTTTAATTTGTCAATTACTGTCAGAAGGTGTTGAAATCTAATTGTAAGAATAGATTTGTCTATCTCTCCTTTCAGTTCTAACAGATTTTACCTAACATTTTTATTCTTTGTTGGGTACATACATGTTTAGGATTGTTAAGTCTCCCTAAAAATTGCTTCCTTTATCATTATGTAGTACCCCTCTTTATCCTTGATTATTTTTGTTGTTTTGAAGTCTGCTTTGTCTGAAACTAATACAGCTACTACTCTAGCTCTATCTTGATTAGTGTTTGCATGGTACATCCTTCTCCATCCCTTTATTTTTAACTGATCAGAGTCTTTACATTTAAAGTGGGTTTCTTATAGACAATATATAGTTGTGTTTTTGTCTCCTCTGACAATCTCTGCCTTTTAACTGGTGTATTTAGACTAACCGCATTTATATTGATTTACTTAGATTCATGTAAATAATGTTTGTAACTGTGGTCTAGTTATGAGCAGAGCCTTCTTTTTTTATGCCTTCTCTGGTTTTGATTGAGCATTTTGTATGATTCCACTTTATCTCCTCTTTTAGTGGATCAATTATATTTACTTTAAAAAAAAACTTTTAGTAGTTGTTCTAGAGTTTACAGTATATGTTTGTAACTTATCTAAGTCCATCTTCAGATAACACTATTTCACTTGGTTTTAGTTCCTTATAGCAGAATAAACTCAATTCCTCCCTCTTGCCCCCTATGGCTGTCATTCATTTTACTTATCCACATGCTATACTCACTTAATACATTGCTGCTGTTATTGCTTTTTTTTTTTAAGATTTTATTTATTTGAGATAGAGAGAGAGAGAGAGAGCAAGAGAGAGCATAAGCAGGGTGAGGGGAAAAGGGAGAAGTAGACTCCCTGAGAAGCAGGGAGTCTGATGCAGGTCTACCTTCCTGGGACTCCAGGATCATGACCCTAGCTGAAGGCAGACACTTAACTGACTGGGGCACCCAGGCACCCTACTATTATTGCTTTAGAACAGTTTTCTTAAAAAAAAATTAAAAAAAAAACAATTTTCTTTTAGATCAATTAAGAATAGGAATAATAAATTATTTTACCCTACCTTATTTCATCTCTGGTGCTCTTCTTTTCTTCATATAAATTCATATTCCTGACTTATATCATTTCCTTCTGCCCAAAGAACATATTTTAATATTTCTTGCAAAGCAGATGTGCTGGTAATAAATTACCTTAGTTTTTGTTTGTCTGAGTCTTATTTCTCCCTCACTTTTGAAGGATAATGTCATTAGGTATAGAATTTTAGGTAGGAGGTTGTTTTTCCATCAACAAGGTAAAGTCTTTCTTCTTCAGAAGTAAGCCTTTATTATGGAAAAAGCCTTAGGTGTTTTCCACATTACCTTTTCTCTTCCCCTGCCAGAAACACTAAGGGATCTTTCCCAGATCATCACTAAGGGAACCTGGTAAGGTTCTTGGAAGTAAAACTCCAAAAGTGTGTGGGTTCTCCATAACTGTGACTCCCAGAAGTCTACCATTGTGTGCTAATCCCCAGTTACCCTCTAGCAATTAATCAAAATTATTCTTTTAGTGTTCCTATCAATTTCTGGCTCCAGTGTCTTCTGCTCCGGATAAGTTGATCTCAGATGAGACTCTGTATTTGCCTATTTCCCCAGATTTCAAGGTGATGATTTGCTCTGAAAACTCAGTCCTCTCATGGGTCCAAGAAAAATCATTAATTTTGTTTGTTCCATTTTTGGTTTTGGTAAAGACAGGAGTGACAATTTCCAAGCCCTTTACATATCAGAGCTAAAACCCAAAATGTGAATTTAAAATTTTGATGATAAAAGTTCAAAATTAAAAGTTAATTTTGGAATCAAACAAAAAATTTGAGCAGTTGATTTTTTATCTTATGATATAAAAACATATACAGAAAACAATACTATCTGCCCTGAAAATTATTTACAAATCACTTCCAACTATATTCATCTATTCCACTCAAATATTCCCTGAGGGATAAAGACAGCTGCAATGTTGACTATAACATAGACTTCATATTGGTCATTCACATAATATAGAGGAGTGGAAATTTTTAACTTTTAGCACAGTAAGCATAAAGAGAAATTGATGAGAAATGAGGAGCAATTGGTTGCTTTCATTTTCATATTAACACTTTTAAAGAAAACATTTTATGAAAAATATTCCTAAAGCAAGTCTATATCTTTATTGATGCTATTTAAAAAAAAAATATTTACAACTTTAATCATCATTAGTTAATGTTAATTATCTTACTAAAAGTAGAATAAAAAATGATACTTCCATCATGCAGGTTTTCATGATGCATTGACGATTATTTGAGTAGGAGTTATGACACTAATTGATTAAATGCTATAATTTTTCAATGGGTTATTATAAGAAGAAACAAATACCATAATGAACCATGAGTAATGTATACTTGGGACTAATAGTGGGAATAAATTAAGGCACACTAGTATGCTAATGACAATGGATAATGGTTTGGATGATGTGGACAACTCAGGTCCCATTTCTTCATTCCTAGCCCTGTGAGTTATCTAAATAACATCTAGAAAACACCAGTACAGATAATTCAGCAAGTGTATGTCTTTAACTTTCTTATACAGAATATTCCATCAAAAAATATTTGATTTAGCTAACACATTTCTCCAGACTTAAAAATGCTCTACACAAGGATATACTAAATGCTTAATAGCATTAAGAGTGATAGGAATGTGTAGAATGTCCCCTATTATAAATGACCTACAGTGCTAGGTCATTTATATCTCTATAACCATACTAGTTTATTTTTTTAAAGAAATATTCAATTTGGAAATTTTTTTTCTGAAAAATCACTGGTGGTAACTTTTTGAAATATCAGAAAATCCGACCACACTAAGCTAGAAATTCTACATAGTAACTAACAATTATCTAGAACTGAACATAGGTCCAGATCTATACACACCAGGATGATCAATCAACAAAAAATGAAGGTTTAGCTTTAATTTTTGAGCAGTCTCCCTTAGTGCAAAAACTGTCTCTAGAAGTCTTCCAGTAACTTAAGTGTAGCTTATATTCACCTACTTTTTAAATTATTATTATTATTGAGGAAACCCTGAATTCATTGACCTAAACTGAAAGCAAGTGTTTTAGATTGATTATTTAAGCCTTGGTTCCCAATGTAATTCGTGTACATGCTTTACAGAACTATGCACTAGAAGACCTCAGTTGTTCCTTTCTGAGAAATGTTTCCTACTCTAACTTGTGCCATTCTCTTACCTTACCTGATTTTCCTCTTAGGACATTTGAGTTCAGGATCCCTGATTTATAGTCAGATCAACTTAGGTTAAATCTCATTTCTACTACTTACAGGTTGTAAAACTTGGAGCAAATCAACCAATCTTGTTGAGTCTCAGTATTAGTAAATGAATGAATGAATAAATAAATAAATCTAGGGATGCTGGGTGGCTCAGCGGTTTAGGCGTCTGCCTTCGGCCCAGGGCATGATCCTGGACTCCCAGGATTGAGTCCCGCATCGGGCTCCCTGCATGGAGCCTGCTTCTCCCTCAGCCTGTGAGCAGCCTGTGAGCCTGCTTCTCCCTCAGCCTCTCTCTCTCTCTGTGTCTCTCATGAATAAATAAATAAAATTTTTAAAATAATTAAATAAATAAATAAATCTATCACTCAGTGTACAATCAAGAAAACAGAGCTCCTATGAACCTTATTGGAATAAATACCTTACATAATCTTGGGGCTGCAGTTTGGACAGGCTGGACATCTGGGAAAAGGAGTTGGAGCATCAGAGAAAGTCACTAATTAGTCTTATTCACTGGCACTGTGTACAAGTCAGAGTTTTCTGGAAAATTCAAGAGTCCAAGCCTGTTTAACCACCAAAATAAAGCTAGGAGGAGTCAATTTCTGGAGAGGTCCATGAGAACCCATGGCCTCTGTTTATCCATTTGCCCAAAGTCAAGAGTCTGATCTGGATCTGCTGCTGCTGTTGGCCAGAAAGCAAGTTCAATACAAGGCAAAAAAATAGGAAGCTGGAACCCAGTGGGCACTTCTGTCTCTGACTACCACAATTATCTGTGAGTAATGACCTGTTTCCTTCACTTCCATCCTCCAAGTCTCGCATAAGTTCCTCCTTTAGCCTACTCTAACAAAAACTTGATAAGAAGTAATTCAGCAACATGAACTCCAACTTAGCCAAGGAGATGCAGAACAAGAATCTACCTCACAGAGCTATGAAAATTGTTAATATATTGTACTGTTAATCCAGTTAATCAGTTGTCTCTGAGAGGAATGCCATCCCAGACCTGAACAAAACTTCTATACCTCTGAAACTTAGTCTAAAGATTACAATTATTCTTAAACAAGAAGTGCACAATGTAAACTGACCTAGAAATTTCACAGTGAGAATTTACAATGCAGATTCTAAAGCATATCTTTTGAAAGAAATCCCTACTGGACATCCCTTTATCATCACTGAGTTTTTCTCTCTTTGATTTCTTGCCCTCTTTCACAGAATATTTTGCCTTTGGGCTCCTGTCTTGCTCCATTTTTGGATATGTCCTGTGACAGTTAATTTTATATGTTAAGTTGACCATAATGGGGGATCCAGATATTCGGCTAAACATTATTTATAGGTATGTCTCAAGGATGTTTCAGGTTAAGATTAGTATTTGGATAAGTAGACTGAATAAAGCAGATTATCCTTCCCAAAGTGGGTGGGGTGGATATTATCTAAATCATTGAGAAAGGAAGAATTCATTTACTTTCTGACTGTTGAGCCGGGACACTGGTCTTCTCCTACTCAGACCAAGATTCATACTCTCAGAGTCTGACTGGGACTGACACCATTGACTCCACAAACTTAATTACTTAAAACAATACACAATCTACTGTGGTTTCCATGGGTCAGGAATCCGGTCATGGCTTAAGTGGGTCCTCTGCTCTCATGGCTTAGGTGGGTCCTCTGCTCAGGGTCCTAAAGACTGCCATTAAGATGTTCACTGCACTATTCACCAACCTGGAGGCTTAAGACGGGAAGAATCTGCCTGATGCCATTCAGATAATGTTGGCAAAATCATTTTCTTGCAGCATGAGTCACAGTGGTTTCCTTAATCAAGGTCAACAGGAGAACATCTCTCTGCACAGAGAGAGCCTACGATTCTCTTTTTAAGAGCTTTCACTGGATTACATCGGAGACCCATCCAGGAGAATTTTTCTTTAGATTAACTCAAAAGCTCTCCATGTGAGGATGCAGTAACTTGGCAGTCTGCATATGGAAGACGGCTCTCACTAGAACCTGCCCATGCTGACACCCTGATCTTGGACTCCCAGCCTTCCAAACTGTGAGAGATAAATTTCTGTTGTTTATAGGGCATCCTGTTTATGCTATTCCATCTGTGCATCGATATGTATTAATCTTTCTATTCTATAATGTCAAAAATTAAAAGCAACATAAATTTTCAGAAGTAGAGAATAGTGAAGTAAATTATAGTTTATTAATACTATGATATTTGTGACTCCGTTATTATACCATGTTTGAGAGGACTATTTACTGTAGAAAAAAATGTTTAGATATATTTCTAGGTAGAGAATAAAAACAGACTATAAAACAGCATGTATAATATGTAACTATTTTATTTATTTATTTATTTATTTATTTATTTATTTATTTACTATTTTACTTATATATACACTAAAACACACCTCTTTGATTCTTCCATTTGTTTTTGTGGGGGTTTTTAAAGATTTATTTATTTATTTTAAAGAGAGAGAGAGAGAGAGAGAGAGAATCTCATGCACACTCCACATGGAATGCAGGGCCTGACATGGAGCTCAATCTTACAACCATGATATCATGACCATGAGATCACAACCTGAGCAGAAAACAAGTGTCGGAGGCTTAACTGACTGCATCACCCAGGTACCCTTGATTCTTCCATTTGCACAAGGTCTTTTCTCCTACTACTGTGGTGATAGAGGGAAGAGTGAATAGACCAATCCCAGAGTCATACTGCCTCAGTGCCAACTCTAAGTCCACAACCTACCAGCCTATGACATGGGCAAATTGTTAACCTCATTCTGCCTCAGTTTCTTCTTTACAAATTGGAAACCCTTACAGGTTTATTATTGCTACAGGATTATTATTTAACTATGAGAATTAAATGATATAATGCATGAAAAAACAACATGAGGTCTAACACAGAGAAAATAATCTCCAATTTTAACTATTAACTTAGTAAGTGACCAAAAATATACAGAAGAATTAAATCAAGAACATGGATGATAGAATGATTTACAATACCTGAGAGGAATGTTTCACAGTTTGTTCACATAATAGTGAAATATAAATATAAATTCAAGTTACACAGTATATAATGGATATTATTGGCCTATCCTTTCCAACACAAAACATAACAAGTTGGTTAAATCGTTACCTAGGATACTATGTTATAGAGAAAAAAAATGAGTCTTAGCAAATGACATGGAAAGAAGAAAAATTGATGTCAGGAGTAATTAGTCTTGGTAGGAAATAATCAACACAAAATAAAACTGGTATTGTCTAAAAGCCCCTAGTGAAATTTGGTACTCATTTACAAATAGCAGAAGAACCAAAATTTCTTTCAAAACAATAAATTTACAATTATCACCAGTGAACATGGATTGGATAGCAATGATGATTTCAAAAGAAAACTCACAATAGGGGGACCTAGGAGTTATTATTTTGATCTAGAGAAAAAACTGGCTTTGAATCCAAGTCCATTGTTTGACCCACTATAAATTACCACCTCCAAGAGAATAAAACAAGCCAAAAAAATCATAATGACTAATATTAATGTTTCTGTGACCTAAAGTTGTAATCCTAAGGTAGGATATTAGCTGCTGGAAGGTAAGCAAAAGAAGTAAAATGAAGCCTGGAAACCTGCATTGAGTAGGGGGTGATAAAGGGGTAACTGAGTCACTTCCCAGCTGGGCATCAAGAACTCCTTATTGGGGGTCTGTGAGATACGTGAAATTAATGAAAAGTTGACAATATTTTTCTTTCAACTATAGCATTATTAAATGGCCAAAAAAACTGCTATGAAATGAAGAATCAGTGCACAAAAGGAATCTGCTTACATTGACCTCAAAAATCAGTGGGAATATCAGGACAAAAAGGTAGACAACCTCTGAGGAAAAACAGCATTGGGATACAAAAGAACTTATTATATATATATACATATATATAAGATATATATATATATCTTAAGCTATTGGTAAAGTTTTCACCAGCACCAAAATTTTATACTTAATTTAATGTTTCTCTGAAACCTTAGAAATGTTATTATAATTTGGTTCAGAATATGCATTTGAGACTTCATGGATTGAAATAATTCTGTTCATGAGCAACCTTTACAATCCAACAAGACAAATTATGTTTTCCCATGCAAGTACAGAATTTTTTTCCAGTATTACACATCCAGTGAATTGCTTTGTTACCTGTAGTGAATAATGTAAACATCTCTCTCTGTCTCTCTCTATCCCTCCCTCTCTCCCTCTCTTCCCCTTCCACCTCCCTCCCCATGCCTTCACTCTCCCTCTCCATCTCTCCTCTCTCTCCCGCCTCCTTCACTGTCCTTCCTTCTCTCTCTCTGAAAATCCTTCATCAACTTATGGTCACCAAAAATAGATTTGAGGGTGGATACAAATAATAAATACATAAAATAAAAACATAAATTACATATATGTATGACTTCATATGCTTTCAAATCTGGACTGAATTAAGAACATAAGGTAAAAAATAGATGTGTAGGGAAAAGTAATGCCCTGGACTAAAGTCAGAATGCCTTCCATCTTCCAAGAACAGTTCTGAGGCTGATGCATCTACTTCGTGCTCTGTAAATAGATACTGTGAAAGTAGGGGATCATCATGTAACCTAAAATTCTAAGAGATGATGTAAGCAGAGCACTGAGAATTAGTAATAAGGATTTAGAGAAATACAGTACTGAAATCTCAGTAGAAAAAAAAATGTGAGAACAGAGGAAAAATAGAAGGCTTTATGTAAAACCAACTGGCTAATACTAGATCCAAATATCTATCCTCTGGGAAGGGTTCCCAACATTTGCAGTTATACCTTTCCTTGATGTGTCTCTGACATTTTAGACATGTGCCTATTATGGTGCACAACACATTGTCGCCATGGTCTCTTCGATGTTGGCTTCTCCCACTGTGCTGGGAGTGTCCGGGCACAGAAGCACTCTATCATATCCTTACAGTGTCAACACTAGCAATGAACACGTAGCATATAGTCAATACAGGGCTGCATTAATAAATGAATTAATTAATTATTTAGTCTGACTTAGCACAATAAATAGCTATCCATAAACTAAATACATTAATCTCTCTCCCATCCCCATTTTTCCCCAGAAAATAGTAGATTAGGGTTTCAGTAGCATTTTACTTTCTTTATCCAGTTGTAGAATGTATTTTAAGCACATATCCCACATAAATAACCAAAGGTTTCTATACATGTTGATTACACTAACAAGAAATAAGTCATCACTCCTGAAATTCTTTCAGAATCAAATATTCTACTTTTAACCCAGAGTTTTATTTAACCTGCAATCTTCTTTGCATATTTTACTCTCTAGTCGATTATTTTCTACATCTATTTTATAGAAACCCCTAAAACAAGCCATATTAAACATTAACTTAAGAAAAAAAAATACAATCCATGGTAACCTTGGAAGAAACTTTGGAGCCATTATAGTCATATGAAATATAGCTGTAAGAAATAGAGAGTGTGAATTTATCAAATCTGAATTAATAAAAAAGAAAAAATAATAGACAATAAGAATAATCTTCAGTGTCTGTAAACTCCTTTATATTTTATAAGGCTCTTCTGATATATTAACCCTGTATCTTTACAAGAATTGGATATATTATTTCCATTTGCCAAGGCATACACTGAGCCTCAGTAAATTACATGACTTGTTGGATTTTATGCTAATTATAGGTGGTAGAGTTGAAACTACAGCTGAAAGCTCCTGATTCATAGTTCACTTTTCTTTGCATCAAAACCACAGTCCATCTTTGTTACATATCAATTTTGGTAAATAAAGATATTTTAAGTATACGTCCCATACATATTACTATTAATAATATTCCTATTTTAGTACTTTGAAGAAATACTAGAATACATAAATGTTAACTTCTTTAAGTGTAAACCAATATAAGCATAAAACAGTATTATTAAAGCACAATAATACAGCATTTAAAAATTGATTTGTCTCAATTGATGGAGAATCCAATTTAGGTTAAATAACTATGTTTATGAAATTACTTCAGGATTTATTGGCTATAGCATGATAACTCATCAACTGCAGTTGAGCTTGCAGAAATTTGAGCAGAAAACTTAATTAACAATAATTTTAAAACTGCCAAAAGCTGCTGCAGTTCACTCTGCACTCTGCATACATAGCTACATGTGCTGGACTTCCAAAAGAAAGTCATTTCCTTAAACTGTTTACTTTCACGTCATTGAACTCATTATCAAAAATAAGTGAGCAATATTGATTTGGATGGTTTAATAATTCAAAATGGTTAAAGGCAATAACATCAATTGAACAGACAAATATTTCCTATTATTGTTTACTACCAACTTTATACTGTCTCAATTAATCCAGGCATGGTTTCCCAAAACAAATGGAAATGCAATTATCAGACCAAGAAGATACTAAAACCAGTAACTTAAACCTCAAGGAGGAGATTTTATAAAGTGATATAATCAATACTGCATTTGAAGTAGTATATGCTGGTGTTAATTTGCCACAGAAAAAACAGAGATTCTATTACCTTTTAAAAGTTAAAATATTTCAAAATATACTGATATGATACTAGCTGCACTTTGAATAGCTACTTTGCAGAAAATATATGTTTTAAAAAATAGCCTACATTCATACGCTTTGAATAAGGACATCTGCCTCTTAAGTGAGAGAAATTGTGGCTAATAAATGCTTGGAAATACTTAGTAAGAACACAAGTTGCCTTACCAACATACAAACAATTTTCATATATTCCTTGTGTTGAAGAAATAGCTGTACGTGATTTTTGCTCAAAAATCTATTCACAACCATCATATTTATTATCTTATCAAACCTCCCCTCAAAATAATAAGTATTGGCTCTAGAACCAAGTTGTTTCTACATTTGCCCATCATAACTCTTTTTAAATTGAAGAAAACAGAAGAACAGTAACATACCTTTGATAGAGAAAATCATGCTATCTCTTCAGCGGCACCTATTCCAGTTGTCCTTCTTGGGCTAGTTTTCTAGTTTTCTCCCTAAACCTTTACAATCCTCTGATTCAATATTACTGGTTTAAAAGAAGTGAAATGCACAAAGCTAGAAATCAAACTCAAGTAAGGAGAGAGATTATGATCAGGAACTACCTTAAGTAAAAGGAGAAATCTATTATTGGCTAATAGTGCACTTTTTTTTTTTTCTATATGAAAGTACTCTTACATCCATCCAACCACAGAATAAGAATAACTACTAATTGGTTTTCTCCTCAAAGAAATGTATCATTGGTTGGCAACTAAGGTAGCAAGAATAGTATTTTCACCCACTCGCAGCTTTAAAAATGAGAAGAAAATCTGATGTACTGAATATAGATAAGAAAATCTTTCAGATTCAATAAACTTGCTGAGGAAATTGCCTTCTTTTCCTTTAAATTCTGATTGGTATAATGACGACCATTGTCTTTAAAAAAATATAATCAGCATCAAATGCAAAAAATTGCAAAATTATTTTGCAAGTCTTTACAAATGTTAATATTGTTAAAAGTAAGCCTTGTAAAAGATTTAAAAATGGAAAATATATAAAGGTAAACTTAATATTTCCACCCTCATACTCCCAATTCCAACCTCCTGAAATAACAATATGAAGACCCAGGTGTATATACCTCCAGCAAGTTCTCCAAGCCTGTACAAATACACACATATGTCTTAGCGGATGTTGTGTTGCACTACCAGCTTCAGGATAGGCTCACCCCAGCTGTTGGAAGTACAACCGTAAGATGCTTTCACTGTCAATTATCTTCAGGATGGCCTCATTTGAGTAAAACTGCCTCTTCAAAGCTCATGTTTGCTTGGAGGGGCAGTAAACATCTAACGACTACTCATCTCAGGGGTGGAAATGCCTGTTCCCTCATCCCAATTCAGAACAAATCTGAGAGCTATGCCAGCTCTAAAACATGCATAAAGTAAATGGCGGCTTTTAGGATCTTCTCCCTCTCCCCAGACCTGTTTCATCCCTTTCCTCCCACAGGTATGGATGCAAAGAGCACTCCTGAAAAACATCCAGCTTACTAACCATCTCAGATGATTTACAAAGACATCTGATATCATATTATACTGTTCACAAAGAGGGTAAGAGCCTTAAAATAGTGCAATTTGAATTATCCATTCCCTGCCTTTGTGCGTCTTTTGTCTTATATTTTACTGCTACATATGCTATAAACCCCCCACTACCTTCTTACTATTTTTGCTTTAAATAGTCAATATTTTATTAAAGAAATATAATTACACATATACACAGAAGGAGAGAGAGCAGTAGAGAGAGAGACAGAGAGAGAGACCTTTTCAAAGGTACTAAAAATACCCTGACCTACTCTGATATTTACTTAGCGTGATGCTCTTCATTCCTTGGTCAAGATCTGGAATCATATCTGGTGTCATCCACTGTTGTTTGGTCTAAAGAAGTTTTTTTTTTTTTTTTAAGTTTTATTTATTTATGATAGTCACAGAGAGAGAAAGAGAGGCAGAGACATAGGCAGAGGGAGAAGCAGGCTCCATGCACCGGGAGCCCGATGTGGGATTCGATCCCGGGTCTCCAGGATCGCGCCCTGGGCCAAAGGCAGGCGCCAAACTGCTGGGCCACCCAGGGATCCCTAAAGAAGTTTTTAACATCAATCTTACACAGAGCTCTTAGCTCTTGTCTCTCTGAGAATGCCATTATATTTCCTTCATTTTTGAATATTTTTGTCCAGTACAAAATTTAGATTGACAGATTTTTCTTTTAGTGTTCTAAAGGTGCCCATTTGACATCTGGTCTTCATTATTTATGAGGAAATTTCATTATCATTTCCGTTAATTTTTCCAAGTATGTAATAGGTTGGGTTTTGTTTTTGTTTTTTGTTTGTTTGTTTTTGTTTTGCTTTTGTTTTGTTTTTACTACTTTTGAAATTTCTTCTTTATTTATGGTTTTTAGCAGTGTGGCCATAAAATGCTTAGGTGTTTTTGTTGTAATTGCCTGTATTTGTTCTGCCTGGGATTTGCTGAATTTCTTGGACTGTGGGTGAATATCTTTTATCAAGTTTTGAAACACCTCTCACATCACCTCTGAGATTTCTTTGTCCCTGTAGACTCCAGCAATACATATGTTAGACTGTTTCTTATTGCCTCATGTATCTTGAATGTTTTGTCCCTTTCCATTTTTTATTCCTTCTTCATGTTTCAATTTGTATAGTTTCTATTGACCTTTCTTCTATTCCATTGATTTTTCATTTGCTGTGTTCAGTATGCTGTTAAAGACATTTAATATTCCATTTCTAAAATAATATATATATATATTTTTATTTCTAGCTTCTCTATTTGGCTATTGGAAATTTCCACTGGACTAAGTCTCTGCTAAGGTTTCTCTTTATAAAATTGTTACAATTTTCCTTCCAGATTCTTTACCATTTTTATCATAATTAATTTAAATATCCCTATTAGATAATTCTGTTTGGGCTATCTTGTAGTCTGCTTTCATTGACTATTACCTTCTTTTTTTAATTTTTGTATTTGAGAGAGGGAAAGAGAGCACAAATGGTGTGGAAGGACAGAGGAAGAAGAAGAAGTAGACTCCTTGCTGAGCAGAGAGCCCAACACGGGACTCCATCCCAGGACCCTGAGATCATGACCTGAGCTGAAGGCAGATGTTTAACTGACTAAGCCACCTAGCCTTGACTCTTATCTTTCTTGACCTGGAGTTACAACCATCCATCTTTCCTTCCTTCCTTCTTTCTTTCCTTTCATGTGTTGTAATTTATTTTTTATATGCCAGACATTTCTATTAAAGACCAGCGGGGACTGAAGTAGTAAGTCCCAGAAGACTTTTTTTTGTCAATCTAGCTACCATAGTGGTGAATCTAAGCCCATTTGCTCTAAAATGGAGCTGAGTTTTTTAAATTTTACTGATTCATTTCACCTTAGACTTCAAATATGTTGAGAAGGGTTAGGATTTTTCCCCTGTCAGGGCCTTGGATCAGAACATTTGTATGATTCCAAAGATTTACCTGGATTTCAAAACTGAGCCATCTGGCTGTGGCTACTCCCAATTTGTAATCCAATCTGGCTGCCTGCTTCTTGGATAGCAGAGAAATCACTGTTGCTTTCCAATTCTTGCTCCCTATCTTCTGAGTCTTTCAGCCCCTGCTATCTACCTGAGTCTTCCTAGACAGCAGCCCTCTACTCTTGGAAAGCTTCAAGTGCCCCAGTAGGGTTTTTCTCAGCTACCCTCTAATGCCCCAATGTTGATATCTGATTCTGAGTGTCTCTGGAGATCTGTCTCAGCTCCTGTGTCCTCCTCCCTGACTTAGAGTGATAGCTGCTTTGTACTTACTGAGCTTTCCTTTTTTGTTTCCTTCATTTTGTTCTCATTAAAGACCTATAGAAACAAAATGTCACAGGTGGACACTTGTTCTGTGACTAGAAAGTCTAATCTTTCAAACAGCCCACATGTGGTCATTAAAATTTGATTCAAATTTTGACTGGCTTCTCTTTTCCTGGTCCAGGGTATATTCCTCCTCTTCCAATAGGTCTGCCAAAGATGACAGGAATTGTGGTTCTTTCCTTTCCTATAATGGGCTCTTCACTTCCTGGATTTCAGTTCATTTGGGGTTTTGTCTCTAATGGGTTTTTAAATCTATTATTTTGAAGTTTATCATGCTTTTATGGGCTGCTGGCCTGAAAATAAGAGTCTCCGGATTTTATTTTACATCTATAGAGTTCTTTTTCTATTGAGAATATTAAATCCTATGAACTGATATTTGAACATTGCTAAAAAGTTTTAGTCAATCTATAACAGGTTTAATTTTTAAAATATTAAAATCCCCAATTATTTTGTCTCCTTTGAATTATTAAAGATATAGATAAAAGAGTTAATTCTTCTTCTAGAATAAATTATTTCATCACTCAAGGAAATTCAACTCAACAATAATTGCTGCCACTAAACCAGGCTTTTAATAAATTGATCAAAATGTACAAGTAAGTTGTTCATATTTATACCAGATTGCAGGACATTATTTTGGTATGTATTTTACAGAAATGTATCCTATGATAGAATAAATTTGAAAATTAACAAAAATATTTGATATAAGTCTAATATATTTTGAAATATAACAGTACTATGTGTATCTAACCACTGATAATGATCACTCACCTAGGATATGATTTATACCAACATCAGACAACCTAAGATCTCAAAAAGTTGATTCTCTAGTAGTGCCATTTGCCTTAATGTCTATTTTGTATTATATACATATAGCTATCAGGTTTGGGGGGTTTTATTTACCTAGCTGTATTTCTAATCTTTGAATTTTGAATCCCTCATTATTCCTATTTTTTACATTTTTTATAGTAAATAGCATATAGTTGATTTTTTATCAACTCATCTTTTAACTGAAGTATTTTGTCTAATCATTTATATTATAATTACTAATATAATTTTATTTATTTTGACCATCTTGTTTTATGCTTTTTGTCTCAGATTCTTACATTTTTTCCTTATTTGTCTTTTGTTGCTATTTTAATTTTACTCTTTCTCTTACTTGTTTAGAGATAGTCCTAGAAATTTTTATATGCATCCTCATCAATATCTGTACATTCCTCCCAGTTTACCACTATACACTTGATATCCTGGTTTTTGTGTGATTCAGTAATATTTATCTTTTCTTTCTGTCCTGACAGGACATTATTATTATTGTGCTATGAATGCAGTATTCTTACCTTATTCTTTTTACTTCAATGATAGAAATGACAGAGTAGACTTAGTCTGATCAATCACCTCCCTTCTGGGCTTGGTGAAACTTCTGGAACCAATTTATACATCAGTTGTCTTTTGCTATATAATGAATTACTCCAAAACATACTGGCTTAAAACAAAAGCAAGTTATTATTTCTCACAATCAGTGGGTTGACTGAGCTCACCTCAGATAGATGAAAGTGACAAAAATTTCTCTCTACATGTTTCTTATTGGCTTCTTAAACATAGCAGCAGCATTCCAAGAAGATAAGGACAAACATTTATCTAGCCCACTGCTTGGTGGGCTGATTTCCCATTGGCCAAAGCAAGTCACATGGCCAGGAACAGAGTCAATATGGGAAGGAATACGTAAAGGCACTGCGGAAGAAAAGATTTAATTCAACCAACCTGGATTACTTAAACCCTTCTCATTTGCAAGGAAGACTTTATCTTCAGGATAGGCCCTTGGGAGAAGAACTTTGATCCCTTATAATATTCTGCCTAAAATGAATGTTTTTGTATGCAAAACATACATAGCATACCACTTTGATGAGATAATTTATGCTAATAATGCCTTTTATGGTGAATGACTGCTTTTGTATGCCTCAGGCCATGGGCCAGTTCCATCAGATAGTTTATGCTAACATATGTAATTTACAGAGAAGCCTTGTTTTTCCTCTGGAAAGCAGGAATTTGAGTAACTGAGATCAGTCACATGAGTACTACATGCCTATATGACTGAACCCCAATAAAAACACTGGACACCAAGGCTCAAGTAAGCTTCCATGGCTGTCAACACTTCATATGTGTTGTCATACATTGTTTTTCCCACTCCACTGGGCAAAGACACCTAGAAACTTATATATGGTTTCTCCTATGCTTTGCCTCATATATCACTTTTCCTTTGCTTATTTTAATCTGCATCCTCTCACAGGAAAACACTACAATCAAAAGTATAAGTTTCTGTGAGTCCTAACAGTGGATCACAGAGCCTAAGTGTGGTCTTGGGGTCTCCCACCACAGGCATGAATGGCCATAGGCAAAATTATTGGTGACCTTCAACGTAGGAATCCATTATAGAGAGTGAGAAAGAGCCAGACCTCATACAAATAGATTCTAAATATTGCCCAAAGTTCGAAGATATCCCAATGCACAGCTCATGAAGGAATCTGCTGCTTTTCATTACTTTCCCCACTGGCCAATTTCACACCTCGTGGAGAAGAAAGTTTAATGCCAGTTTTCCCTGTAAGTAGCCTAAGGTTCCATCCATACCTAGTAGCCCATCTGGTTTAGTGATAGGAAGTAGTTTGAATATGAAACTAAATCAGAAGGTAAGTAACAGTAGATTAAAGCTGAAAAATCTGTAAGACATACTCTCTCTAGAAACAGAATGTAGGAAACCACCAAAACCAAAAGTAGGGATAAAAACAAGGGCATATAGACATTCAAAGCCTGGTTCTCATAGTTAAAATAAATGTTAAACATAGCCGAACTCCTAGACTGATTAACATAAATCATCACATTAACTGCTTTTTATCTCAGTACTTATGACTCAATACATATTATGCTTTCACCAAAAATAGGAATCATGCAAAAAAGCAAGAAAACTCCATAAATATAGAACAATCATATTAGAATTACCAGACTGAGAATTAAAAAAAAAAAGTATCAAATATACTAATGGCTCTAATAGAGAAAGTGTAAAACATGCAAGAATAAATGGGAATGTTAGCAGAGATGGAAACTAAGAATCAAAAGTAAATTCTAGAAGAAATAATCAATAGTAACAGAAATAAAAAATACCTTTGACAGATTCATCAGTAGATGCAGTATAGTAGAGAAATGTATCAGTGGATTAGAAGATCAGTCAACATAAGCCTAACAAACTAAATGCAAAGACAAAAAAAGAAAAGATATTGATGATGAAGAAGAAAAAAAAAAACGAATAGAACATCCAAGTGCTGTGTGACTTTCAAAAAATATAAACATACATCTAATTGGAATAACATAAGAAGACAGAATAGAACATAAGAAATAGTTGAAATAATAATAGCCAAAAGTTCTCAAAATTAAAGAAAAACACCAAACTATAAATTCAAAAAGCTTAAGGAACACCAAAGAGAATACCAAAAACAAATCAAAATAAAACTCTCATTAGAAGCAATATCAACAAAATGGCAAGAGTAGAAACTTCCAGATGCTTGTTCTCCCATAGAAACATCAAATAAACAACTACAGACTCACTAAAATAAGCTTATAGAAGTTCTGGAAATGAGTCACAGATTTATATTAAGCATGTAAATGCCCAATTAAAACACACATAGGATGCCTGGGTGACTCAGTGGTTGAACATCTGCCTTTAGCTCTGGGTGTGATCCCAGAGGTCCTAAGATCGAATCCCATATCAGGCTCCTTGTGTGGAGCCTGCTTCTCCCTCTGCCTATGACTATGCCTCTTGTGCATGTGTGTGTCTCATGAATAAATGAATAAAATCTTTTAAAAAATCAATCAATCACACATGCACACATTAAAAAGGATGGGAACTTTTTTTGTTGTTTTTGCTTGACCTTGTCCTATCCCTTCCCTGGATTAGTATGGCACAGTAGGAGGAAGTGATGCACTTCCTTGTCCTCTTCCTTGAGATGGAGGAAGCAAAGTAGAACTTGCTTAAAGCTATCTGGTCTTATTGTGGGCTGCCCAGTGGACTTATTTCCATCCATTTGACTTGGAGCTTAGACAGAAAATGGCAACATAGGTTAGATCTCAGGCTGGAATCCATAGAAGGTAGAGATGGGTACCTCAGCACAGGAAAACCACAAGGTGAGTGTAGACCCATGGATGTCTGGGTGTAAGAAATTATGGGCATAGAAATATAATAAATTAGCTAAGTCCCCCAAAAAAGTTGTGAGGGGAGACCCTTTGGCAAATTAAGACATTTAGGGCAGCCTGGGTGGCTCAGCGGTTTAGAGCCGCCTTCAGTCCAGAGTGTGATCTGGAGACCCAGGATCGAGTCCCACTTCAGGCTCCCTGTATGGAGCCTGCTTCTCCCTCTGCCTGTGTCTCTGCCTGTGTGTGTGTGTGTGTGTGTGTGTGTGTGTGTGTGTGTCTCATGAATAAATAAATAAAATACTTTTTAAAAAATTAAGACATTTAAAAGCAGTTGGGTAAAATTGGGTAAAAAAGGAAGCTCATACACAGGTCCTGATGGGATATATGCCTAAAAAGACATTAGAAGTACTGAAGTTTTCACTCTGGGTTGGTTTCAAGGCTCAGAGGCTTAATAATCAGTAAAAGTCTTCCACAACTGTCTGCAAAGATTGAAAGAAGTGACTATTTTTGCAAATGCTCAGTTTTCAACAAAGATCACAAGGCATATAAGAAAACAGAGAAACTGTCCTATTCAAAGGAACAAAACAATCCTCCAGAAACCATACTTGAGGGAACACACTCATAGAACTTACTAGACAAAGACTTTAAAACAAATGTCTTAAATATAATCAAAGAGGTAAAGAAAAACAAACAAAGAATTAAAGGAAGTCAGGAAAATTACATATGAAGAAAATGAGAATATCAAAAAAGAGAAATTATAAAAATGGACAAATTCTGGAGCTGAAAAATACAATAACTGAATTGAAAAACTCATTATAAGGATTCAACAGCAGACTCAAAGAAAGAAAAGAAAAAAAATCAGCAAGCATAAAGATAGATCATTTGAAATTGTTAGTATGAGGAGCAAAAAGATAAAAAGATGAAGACAAGTGAACAGTGAATCTTAAAAGAAAACGCAGGCAAAAACTTCCTGAAATTGGATTTAGTAATGATTTTGGATATGACACTAAGGTGCAGGCATCTAAATAAATAAATAATAATAAATAATAAATAAATAAATAAATAAATACGAACAAACTTCATCAAAATTAAAAACTTTTGTGTACCAAAATACTATATCAACATGAAAAGATGACCCATAGTATGAGAGAAGATATTTTCCAGTTATATATCTGTTAATGAATTAATATCCAGAATTTATAAATAACTCTCCAAACTCAAGAGGAACAAAAAACAATCAATACAAAAACCAGCCAAAGACTTTAAACAAATACATTCCAAAGAAAATATACAAAAAACCAAGGGTCCTTGAAAAGATGTTTAATATCATTAATCAAACACAAATCAAAACTGCAATGAGATACCACTTCACATACATTAGGTGGGCTATTATCAAAAACACAGAACACAAGTGTTAGTGAAGATGTGGACATAATGGAACTTTTGTTCATTACTGTTGGGAATGTAAAATGATATAGCTGCTATGGAAAAGAGTATGGCAGTTCTGTAAACAATTAAATGCAGAATTACCATTATGTACCAGCAAGTTTAATTCTAGGTATATACTCCCCAAAATATTGAAATCATGGACTCAAACAGATATTTATACACCCAAATTCATAGCAACAGGAGTCACAACAACCGCAAGATGACAACTCAAATGTCCATTTAGAGATGAAAGGAAAAACAAAATGTGGTGTAAACATAAAATGGAATATTATTCAGTCTTAAGGAGGAATGAAATTCTGATATATGCTACAGAATGAATGAACCTTGAACAAAATATTATGCTAAGTAAAATAGGCCAAGCACTAAAGATTAAATAGTATGATTCCACTTCTAGGTATATGAAGTACCTAGAATAGTCAAGAGGAAAATAAAAGAGTGGTTTCTAAGGATTGGAAAAGAGTGGTAGGGGGAGTTATTGTTTAATAATTATGAAGTTTCAGTTTGGGATGATGAAACATTCTGATAATACATGTAGTGTTGATTACACAGCATTGCAAATGTGCTCAATGTCACTGAATTACACACTTAACAGTGGTTAAAATGGTAAATTCTGTATTATGCATATTTCACTACAATAAAACAATGTTTAATTGTATGATACATACAGCAAAAACATTGCTTAGAAAATAAATATATTAAACATATATTAGTAAATAAATTAGTTTAAAGCTAATAACCTAAGCTTATATCATAGTAGGCTAAGAGAAGGAAAAGCAATTTAAGCTTAAAGGATGCAGAAAAAAGAGATTACAAAAATTACAGCTGAAATTAATAAAATTAAAATAGGAAAACAATAGAAAAAATTCAACAAAAGCAAAGCTGATTTTTTTTAAAAGATCAATAAAAGTGAAAAGTCTCTAACCAGGTAATCTATGAAAAAAAAATTTGAAAAGACATAAACTACAAATATCAGTAAGGTAATAGGGATTATCACCACAGAAGGTAAAGAAACCAAAGGGATAATAAAGGAATATCATGAACAACCATTCCCACAAATTTGATAACATGGATAAAATAGACCAATTTCTTTTAAGATATTAACTGCCCCGATATATAAAATGATAAATAGATAACCTGAAAAAGCCTATATTTATCAAATAGATTAAAATTAAAACCTTCCAGGGGCACCTGGATGGCTCAGCAGTTGAGCATCTGCCTTTGGCTCAGGGCGTGGGGTGTGATAGAGTCCTACATCGGGGTCCCTGCAAGGAGCCTGCTTCCCCCTCTACCTATGTCTTTGACTCTCTCTGTGTCTCTCATTAATAAATAAATAAAATCTTTTTTAAAAATTGAAAAAAATATACCATTTTTCTGCAGCTGATATCATATTTAATGGGGAGAAACTAAACCTTTTCCCCCTGACATCTGGAACAAGGCAAGGATATCTTCTTTTATCATTACTATTCAGTGTTGTACTAGAAATATAATACTAGTGCAGTAAGACAAGAAAAAGTTATAAATGATATAAAGTTTAGAAAATAAGAAAAAACTATTCAGAGATGATATGACTGCCTATTAAGAAAACCCTAAAAATACACCAAAAGTGGGGAGAAACAACTTTTAGAATCTCCCAGCAGGTGTAGCAAGGCTGCTGGATACAAGATCAAATTGTATATACAAAAGTCAATTAGAATTTGACATTAACATCATTTATAATAGCAACAAAGAAAACTGAAGTACATAAACAAAAATCTCATAAAATATACAGGATGTACTCATGAAAAATAAAAAACACTGATAAAAAGACAAAAAAGATCTAAATAGATCAAGAGATATCTGTGTTCATGTATGAAGGACCTAAGATGTCAGTTTTTCCCAACTTAACCTATAGATTCAATGCAGTTCTAATCAAAATCCCAGTAAGCTGTTTTGTAACTAGCAATAAACTGATTCTATGGTTTATATGAAAATGAGAAGTCCAAAATAGCCAACACAATCCTAAAGAAGAACAAAGTTAGAGGAATTACAGCACCTAATTTCAAGCATTACTAGAAGACAGTAATCAAGATAGCATAGTATTGGTGAAAGAACATTCATAGAAATCAGTAGAGCAGAATACAGAGCCCAGAAATAGATCCATACAAAGAAAGATTGTCAATTGATTTTTCAGAAGGATACAAAGACATTCAACAGAAAAAGAATAATCTTTTTAACATATAGTACTGAATGTTTAAAGCAAAAATATAAATCTAGACACGATCTTACAATATATAGAAAAATGAAGAAGAATGAATCATAGATATAAATATAAAATGATAAAACATATTTAAAAAAGAAATTTTTATGACTGCATTTGATGATGAGTGTTTAGATATATCAAAGGCATGAATAATAATAGGAAAAAATTGATAAATTGAACATTATTAAAATTTAAAACTTTAAGAGAATGAAAAGAGAAGTCACCAACTGTAAGTATTTGCAAAACACATATTACATAAAGAGCTTGTACTCAAAATATACTAAAGTTTTAAAACTCTACAAGAATAAAATTTTTAAATACTACTATTATTTTTCTATTGGGAAGGAAGAAAAGCAATAATTGACACTTGATCAATATCCATAGTTTGGAAGTGTCAGAGAATAAGGAAGATTAAGAAGCAGAGAGAGGGATAACAGGAGAATTTCTATATATTTGCTGTTTATAGAACAATGAACAGAAATTATTAAAATGTTGTACTGGTCAGTTATCAATTGCAGAGAAAGAAAGAAAAAGGAAAAGAAAGAAAGAAAAGAAAGAAAGAAAGAAAGAAAGAAAGAAAGAAAGAAAGAAAGAAAGAAAGAAAGGAAGAAAGGAAAGAAAGAAAGAAAGAAAGAAAGAAAGAAAGAAAGAAAGAAAGAAAGAAAGAAAGAAAGAACCTGAAAATGTACCCCATCAGAGAGCATGGATAAATGGCAAATAGCATGTTAAAACATGGTCAACATTATTCATCATTAGGAAATACAAATTAAAACAACAATGATGTACAACTACACAACTATTAGAATGTTTAAAATCATACCAAAAACTTGAAATGCTGACAAATTTACCTTTAAAAAGTAAAGGTAGACTTTGTTTAGATTATTTCCCAAAGTAAAGTAGACTTTGTTTAGATTATTTAGATAGATTTATTAGATAGATTATTATTTAGATAGATTATTTAGATAGATTGTTTAGACTTTGTTTAGATTATTTCCCAAAGTAAAGTAGACTTTGTTTAGATTATTTCCCAAAGCAAATTGCTCAAGGGAAAATTTAAATGCACAAGAAGTCCAAGAAATACTCTATAATATAGTCTCCCCTCAGACATACATATAGTAAATGTTCTGAAAAATCAAGCAGTAAAGGAATTTGCATAATTTTATTTAAATTAATGTTCCCCCATCTTATTGAAACATAGAACTCATTTTTATTGATATTTTTTCTAAATACCTATTAAAATTCTCTGTTACACACTTGAAGAAATGTAGGTCTGTATCCTTGTTAACATATGGATTTGCTTCCTTTTAAAAAGATCTCTAGCTTTTTGTTCTCCTTTTTAATATGTATTACAGATATATCAGAAAATATTTGGTGTTAAATTAAAGTGATAGAGTTCAAATCTTAGTTTGGTTATTTAGCTTTACTTCTGTGATCCTGGAAGAAATTAAGTAAACTTTCAAAGTCTCTGTTTCCTCATCTGTAAAATGGAAAATAATGGCAATGCCATATTATAACGATAAAATGAAAGGTAGAGCAGGGCCCTTGGCCCACAGTAAGCAACCGATGAAGAGAAGCTAATTCACTCAACATTGTCATCAATGCCATCTTCGTTAGTGTTAATATATGTATAAAGGAAGAGCGACTAGCCCGTCACTCCCTCATTCTCACTTTTACTGTCTTCACCCACCAGCTCTAATGTTAGCTCAAGGATAAAGAGGTAATTATAGGAAGAAACCAAAAGGGAAAAACGAATCTCAAGGTCCCTATCTTTTCAGGGAAAGAAAGAAAGAGAGAGAGGGAAGAAGGGACAGAGAGAGGGAGGGAGGGAAGACAGGGAGCTGTTCTTTCTGCTGGTAACCTTGCAGGGTGATATTTCTATGAAGAAAAATAGTATTTGCTTACCAATTTTCAGAACTTTAATATCTGCTTATCAAACTGTAGAAAATTGGACACAAGAGAAAAATAATAATTAAATATTAAAAGTACCCGCCCTCCTGCAAGCACACTGTTGGTTGGCAAGCTCGAGAGTTTTTCTGGTGAAACTTGTAAACTGGCCCCTGGATATGACTCTGAGGGCAGAGAGAGAGCGGAATGAGAGGCCCACTACACCAGATTTATAGGGAACAGGCCTAAAGACAGGAATTGATAGATGAGGTTTGCATGGGGCAGCTACAGAACAAGCAGATCTCTGCACCCCTTGGCCAGAATCTTAAAAGTTTGTAAAGAGGCCCTCATTGGGTTCAGTCAGATATTCAGCCAGATGGCCTCAGCAACCCCTTATTCTCTCAATCCATATTCTTTTTTTTTTTTTTCAAGTCAATATTCTTGAAACAGTTGCTAGTGTGGGAATCATGGGCAGAATGTACAATCCAAGGCCAGGGGAGAGGGTGAAGAGCCTCCCGTTGCCCATGTCCAGCTTTGAGGTCAACCAGAGGCCACACACTCTCATAGCGATCTCCTTCCTCAAACACTTTGTGTCATATCTTATATGATGTTTACTTACAATAAACGAAGCCTCCCCCAAGGCCAGGAACTCTTGCAATTTATTCAACTCTATTGCAATTGCTCTATACATTTGGCAGTATTTAAATTTTTTCTATGAATGATAGATCTCTGAGACACATGTTCACTCTTGGAGCAATCTTAGGCAACCTTCAGAGAAGCAAAGCCACAGTGAGTTCAATGTTACCTTAGTGGACAATAAAAAGAAATCTTTCAGCTGAAGGATTCTGACAGCAGCATATTCCAGCTGACCAGGCCATTCCAAATGTGTGTCTGACCATTATTTTAAATTAAAAGATATACCACTGTCAAACCATAGCAGCCAAGAATCAAAAGTGACAAAAAAAAAAAAAAGTCAAAGGAAGAACTGTGGACAATTTTATCAGAACTTCTCATCCAGTGTCAAAATGCAACGTATGCCATAAATAATCTGTCCCTAATAATACAAAAGTGCCAAAATTCGTGGGATAATATACTTTCTGTAAAACATTGTTTTAGCATAGCTCAAGGTTACTCTTATACACCACTCTCCCTTGGTTGCATTCAGTTTGCTTTATTTAACAGGAGAAGAGGGACTGATGATACAGGTTTTAACCTGGAGAATCGCCCTCAACCTCAGTTTACAAATTCATCAGTCAGATATATTCTACGTCATGATGGAGAGCAGGCTAAGAACCTCTGAACTACAGAATGATATATACAGACTAGGATGCTTTCAGATTCCCATGCAGACAACAAATAAAAGAAAACAGAATCTTGCAAAGCCATTTCAATTTATCCTCCATTTCTACTTAATAATTCATAAAATACTTAACACCTTTACACAATTACTCCATAATAGTACCGTAAGCTGGGTAATGAAAGAAACAATTCTGGGTATGATCCACTGAAGGTAATCGAGAATTTGCTTCTCTTAGAAATCAGGTGTATAAAATCCCATTAGTGAATACATCATAGCTGAAGTTTTGACAAACAAGATTTTAAATGTATGCAAAACTTCAACGTTTTGGTAAAGTTTTCAATTACCCAAGTTTTTCAGTTAGTTTTTCATTAAAGCGGAGTTAGATCTAACACGATTATTCACACAAAATATTTAGCTCACATTGAAGAAACAAGAACTACGCAACATTTCGAAGTAGCTGTAGGAATACTTACTAATTGTCATATAAGTTCTAGATAGCAACTCGATTCTCAGTATACCAAACATTTACATATAGAGCAGAGGAGTTTGGGTATCCTAATGAAAAGTATGCTTTCTGGTGTTTTGCTAAACTTGGTTTTGCATTTTTAAAAGAATGCACAGAGCTAATCCCTAAAAGCCTTGATATATTCTTCAAGCTGAATTACCAGGATGAGCATTAATTTCTTCCTCTATCCATAGGTAAAATATCTTTAAAACTAAACTTAAAGACTCCATTGCTTTCTCCTGCTCCCTCCCTCCCAGTGAGTTATTTACTCCAGATGAAGATAATCTTCTACTCAAATAGAGCACTTGTCAAATGAATAAATATTAATTTATACAATGCAACAATTTCGATTTCCAACTGTGGGTCATCTATAAAACATAAATCAATGTAATATTCACTAATTGCATATTCAAAGTTAATGTAAACAAAAGTAATTTAAATATTGAGTGTTATTTCTAGGTTTTTAAATAACAGTTAAATGAAATCGTAAATATCTCATTTAAACAGCTGTATCTTTAATCATATTAAGATATTTTATACTAACATGTCTTTTTGGATAGCTTTTTGAGCATCCTGGCTTGATTTAAACACCTTTTTACTATTTCATACTGCTGCTCACGTCTCTGGCTAGGGTTGCACAAAATATAAATCGCCACTTCAAATGTCCCCAGCTGCTCTTTTATATCTTGATAGGTCCAATCATTCTCAACAGGAATGCCTGATAGCTTTGGAAACCTCAATAATACAGTGCCATATTCTTGACTTTTTTTATTATTATTTTATACTATGGCATAACAGATGCCTCATTTTTATTGATTAAATCAAAGAATGAAATTTTCAATCTTTCAACTTTTTCTTGTTTAGGTAATTCTCCGAATTCTTTCTAAAGTTTATAATTTACAAATCTCTTTAGTTTATGAGTATGTACACATATGTGTACCCTACACATAAGCTATTGGATAAAAGAGAATTTTTAGCAAAAGCTGTTGAATTGTAAGTTTGAAAAATGGACTGACTGCAGGACATAATATCCAAAGCCACAGATTCAGGCATTATAACTAATGAGAGATCCTATTTTTAAAAATTCCTATTGAGTAACAGTTTTTCCTTATAAATAAAAAAAAATGCATCATCTATTGTACCTTTAAAAATAATGTTCTGCTTCAAATGGATTTCAGAATTTGAGAGTTTTCAGCTGAATAAAATATTGGAACCAAGAATAATAGAATTGTTATTATTAACTTATTTTATATTCAGGTGTGTTTGTTCTTTATTATTTTGATTTTAAAAAGACAGTACAGAGGCACCTGGGTGGCTCAGTCAGTTAAGCAGCAGACTCTTGATCTCAGCTAAGGTCTTGATCTCAGGGTCATGAGCGGGCGTGGAGCCTACCTCAAAAAAGTAAATAAATAAAACTAATAAAATAAAATAAAAAGACTGTACATGGTTACAAAAACATCAGCACTGTTACATGGAATACACAATGTAGAGTCACATGAATAAAAGATTTTTCTAATAATCATACAATTTTATACATCTGGATATGGTTTTTCAATTTAAAAAAATGTTTTCACAAACACAAAAAGATAGCACATGGAAGATGCATGTTGAGTTGAATTTTCTAAATGTAATGCTATGTATCCCTGAGTCCGACTGTTTCACCATGTCCTTCTGCAGCCAGCAAACCTAATGCCAGCAAAACATGAGGACACGTAATTCAACCAAGATTTTTTTCATCAGAAAAAAAAAAATTAGCAGGTGAACTTTGTGTAGACTCAGTCACACCACTGTCTAAACATATGAACTAACTTACCCTTAAAAATATCAGTCATGTTGAAGTGAAATTTTCTTACACTCTTGGTTTTCCTGCTATGGCTATGTAATATCTCTTTACTGCACTTAGAAACTTGCAACCCTGTGATTCTATGGTTTAGAGAAAGATTCTAATACTCTTACTTCTCATTCATGAGTCTATCTTGATAGCTAGTAAGGCTCACAGATACCCCAAACAATATCATGGCAGGCACTCATTAGTAAAGTGTTGAGTAGCATTTCTTATCTGGAAGGAAAGCGCTCTGTAAAGACCAGACTCAAAGAATGGGTGAGATGTTATTGACAACACCGGATTATCCCTTAAAAGCCAATCACCTTTCTTCTCTCCCCAGAACATTATCCGTTAAACAGTTTTACTTTGTAACGACATCTATCATAGTAATACAGCTCAGTAGGTCACGTGCACACAACAATGACCTTTCCAAAGAACATTTGAATTTGACATAAAAATGTGGGGTAGTCTAATTGCCACACACATCCTATTCTTAGAAAAATATCAATGCTCAGCAAACCTTTACATTGAAAAGAACAGATTTGCGATGCTCAGAACAACAGATGTTAGTTTGCTATTACATTAAAAACAGAACATAAAAGAGAAAGATATTCACTCGTATCATATGCTGTGAATTGATCATCTGCATCTGCCTGGCATGTTTGGGTCTAAATGAAGCAAGTTGAGTTTCCAAAGGGAGTATCCATTTACTGCCGCATAGTCAAAGCAATTACGTCTCTTTCCTACTGCACTCATCAGTCATAGAGCAAGCCAAATATACACGCTGCAGCTGAAACAGGAAGACCAGAAGGAAACAGGTATCACACACAAGGTATTAAGTATGTGAGTGAGATACTAAAGAGAACAGACTGGGCATCGTTGCAAACAGAGGGTAAAGGGAAAGGCTTGGAGCACTCAGATTGCTCTCAATCATCCTGTCACTTTTCCACAGAATTAATTTAATTAGCCTCTCCCCAGTATTGGGTATTGCTCCTAACCTTGGATAGTGGCTGATGGAAGTATGTGTCACTGCTGCCCCTACTAGCTGAGCACTCTTCTGCTCTGTAATGGTGATTTGCCTCAGGTGAAAAATAGGATCACTCTCTTTTCCTATTGATTTCTGAAAAAGAAAATGCTTCCTCCCAACCAGCACTGCACTATTATTTTTGTTATCACTTTTCATGCAGCCACACTCACTCTACGTAAAACTGAAGAAAAAAAAAAAATCAAACCCTTGCCCATGCCTAGAGGTAGGAACTAAAATCCAATTATCTAACTGATAGAAACTCTTACACTCTATCTTTAAAAGGAAGAGGGTTATTGTTTTAAAAATAGAATGTCATTGCCAATTTCTAATGTGTAATTTAAGTTTACAAAGGAAATATACAATCACTGAAGTATAAAAATGAAGTAGAATGTAACATTTACATCTAAACTTAAATTTGTATTGTTAAAAAATACTTTTAAACATTCACCTTTCTGTTCATTCAGTTTATAAAGCAACAGAATTCTTGATCGGTGAACCTCACATAAGAAACTTTCATGAGAATAATCCAATTTCCAGGCCCTACATTGCTTGTTCTTCCTTTATTCCTGAAACAAAAATATAATCTATTTTTAAGGTAAAAAATACTATTACTTCAGAAATTTTGATTAGAAGAATCACTCATTAAAAGATTTATTTATCCATAACTACAATGTTTAACTAAAATAAATTACAAAGTTACAAAACAATATATTACAAAATAAAAGTAGTATGCAATGCAATTAAATTTTCTTCTAAGAACTATAGAATCATAATCAGTAATTATGTGGGGGGAAAGCTATATTAAAACTAATTCAGTTGGAATTTGATTTTAAGATGGAAGGCTGGTAACCTCCTTTTTTTTCCTCAATACTAACTGAAATGAGAGAAAATAAAAATTTGTAAGTCCTTATATATAAAGATACAGAATGGTTGAAAGCAAGAGAATAGAAAAATACAAATAATACAATAATAATAAATATGAGAGCTCAATTACAGAATCATTACCCTCAATAAACTCAGTGATCCATTATTTCAAAAATTTTACAGTAGGTTTTGATGATGTTAAAACTTGCAGAATGCTCCTATTCTACTACCACACAGCAAATAGACATAAAAAGATGTATTCATTATTATAGAATCCAACACATAATATGTATCTTGGAGCATTCTCAGTGCAAAATAAATACACCAACCTTAAGTCCCCTACCACTGAGCAGCTGAAAGAATTGAGAATTGACCACATATTAAAAGCTCTTTGAAGTTCTTACCTGAAAATATTCTACACATTCATAACGATGTGTTCTCTTATTTTATAACAATGTTGATTCCATAGTACCAAATGTATTGTGCCTTTTTTCTAAGATTTATATTTTGACATTATGATGTAAGAGCCTAATAGCAGTTCGTTTTAAAGAATAACAATGCCTGGAATTTTATAGGGAAAAATATAACAATGAAAGAAATGTATCCCCACTGGAAAACAAATAAAAAATGTTAACAATATTGAGCATATTCTTCTTAGCGACTGATTGTACAACCAGTGTTCATTGAAAGTAAAAAGAAAAAACTACATTTATTTTAACAGAAATAATGTTATAAATAGTTGTGTAAATGGATATTTAGGACTAAAGGACCAAAAAACACTGAGATAAGATTTAGATAATATGTGCAGGAAGCAGCTACTTTCCTTAGGGCTGAGAGACAAACGGAAGAAGTTAAGGCTATCCAAGCTTAGAAGCTTGGAGAAACTTGGAGAAGGGTCTTATGCAGCTGGATTCACACCTTTGAGGAGAAGGCATTATCAACTTTCTGTTGGTACTTCCAGAGCTTTGAAGGGCATCCCAAAATTGAGACCTACTTCTCTCAGGAATGAGTGCTATCCAGTGGCAGGGGTTACTCGGGTACTTTGAGGAGGGCTTGGGAGCAGGGATTCAGCCTCTTGAGGAGAAGGTAGCCTAATTGTGCTTGCAATTTCAGACGTGGAGAGATGTGGAAGGCTCTGGGAAGTGTGGGGAAAGGGCAGAAATTGCAAGCAACTACTGCTGGAATCAATTTCTGCTGCTTTGATAAAAATCAATCAAGGGAACACGCTTTCAGCACAATTAAATAGGAAGTAGTAGTTTACTTCCACTATTTCCTACCTCCCAAATTCCTTTATTTGAACCCATTGGAAGACTCTAAGAGAAAGCTAGCAATGACAAAATGTAGCTTGAAGAGGCTTAGCCTAGCACCACAGAGCAAAGTTCAGCAGGAAGGTTTGAGGATGAGAAAAGATAGTTTAATAACAGAGTCATCAACTCCTTTAGTTAGCATTTATAAACACTCTTCTTCACATATTTGACCTTCAGTACAACAACAATAAAATAATACTTTTGCTGTATAAGATGCAACTACCTTTTACACTATCAAAGTCAGTCTCACCTTCTTCCTATAAAGGGGAGACAAAAATTCTTACAATCATTGTATCCATTTCTATGAGGGATAATCACAGTGTCCATTCTGTGGCAATGTCAATTAGTCCTCAAATTCAGCAACATGTACATTTGAATATTCTGAAAACCAAAAGCTATGAATAACATCATTAAATAAGAATATGAAAAATGAGGGAGGAAAAAAAGAAATATGCAAAACTGCCTCAGGCAACAGCTTCGTAATGGGTCACATAGTTGATATTTATGATTTCTCTTTCTGTATACATTTTATGATCCCTTGGCCTGGAACCAACACCTCAGCTGACTAGGATTCTTTGCCTTGTGAAGTAAGTCAGTATTCCATTTATGGAGGATACTAATCTTCAATAGTTTTGCTGCTTTTGGGTTATGATAATGTTTCCTATCTTGTACAACATGAGAGTTAACACAGAGTACCCCATAGAATCACTTGTGTTCCACAGAGTATCATTTCTGATATACTATTAGCAATAATTCATTATCCCTTTGGTATTCAAAATGAATCACTCAAGCCAATACAATCACCCTGGTTGGTTGGTTGGCTGATTGGTTGGTTGATTTACTGATTGATTGCCTTTTCAGTGGCACAAAAATCCCTCATACTGGATCAAATACTCAGTGGTTATCTCACAAGCAAGAGAGAGAGCATTTACACCTACAAGAAACTTTGCAAGTGCCCTTCTAGAGATCAAGGCACAGTGCAAATATCTCTCACCATTCCAGAAGAATAGGTAAATGAGTAACGTGTAGATTAGGGAGATTTACTGCAGATGGATTAGATAATTTTAGGTTTAGCAATCATGTGTTGAATAGGCTATGGCTGGTTGATTTCCACTTACTAATGCACAGTGGACTCAATGTAACATGGTTGACTGCAGGTCTTGAGTCCACACACACACACACACATAAACACTGTATCATTGGTCTAGCCTACTTCCTCTATAGCTCATTTTGCTTGGCCCCCAAAAGGTCAAAGAAGAAATCAAAAGGAAAATTAGAAAACATTGAGACAAATGAAATTGAAAACACTTATGGGAAACAACCAAAGCAGTACTGGGAAAGAAATTTACATAAGAGGGAAGTTCAAGTAAACACCTACATTAGGAAAGAAGAAAGATCTCAAATAAACAACCTAACTTTACATTCAAAAACAAATAGAAAAAGAGAACAAACTAAGGCTAAAATTAACTGAAGAAACTAAATAATAAAGATTAGAGTAGAAATAAAAGAAATAGAGAATAGAAAAAAAAATCAGTCTGAGTATTTTTGTAAAAAACATAAACAAAATTGGCAAAACTTTAGCTAGACCAAGAAAAAAGGGAATACTCAAATAAATAAAATCATAAATGAAAAAGAAACTACAACTGATGCCACAAAAATAAAAAGGATCATTTGAAATTACTATGAGCAGTTGCTCACCGACAATTTGGAACCAACAAAATCTGAATTGATCTATAGCTAGTAAGGAGACTGAATTAGTAAACAAACTTTCCAACAAGAAAAATCCTAGGAAAAGATGGCTCTACTGGTGACTTCTACCAGATGTTTAAAGAAGTAATGCCAATCCTCCTCAAACTCTTCCAAAATATTAAAGAAGAAAGAACAATTTAAACTCACTTAGGAAGGACATTATCCGGATACCAAAGCTAGAAAAAAATACTACAAGAAAAGAAAACTGTAGGCCAATATCCCTGATAGATAGATGTAAAACTCCTCAACAAAATAATAGCAAAAATCAAATCCAGCCGCACAATAGAAAGATCATAACCCAGATCAAATGGGATTTATCCCTGGGACCCAGGAATGGTTCAACATGTGAAAATCAATCAATGGGACATACCACACTACAGAATGAAAGATAAAAATCACATAATCCAGAAAAAAACATTTGGCAAAATTCAACACCCTTTCATGATAAAAATAACAAACTAGAAATAGAAGTTAATTATCTCAGCATAATAAAGGACACTTATGAAAAGCCCACAGCTAAAATGATGCTCAATGGTGCAAGTGTTTTCCTTAAGATCAAGAACAAGGCAAAGAAGCCCACCCTTACCACTTTTATTCAACATAGTTCTGGAAATCTTAGCTAAATCAATTAGACAAAAGAAAAAATAAATAAGGCATCCAAACTGAAAAGGAGGAGGTAAATCACTTCTTTTTACAGATGACAAAATCTTATATGTAGAAAAACTTGAGATTCTACAGAAAAATCAAAAACAAAACAACTACTAGTACTAATAATTGAATTCAGTAAAGTTACAGAATACAAAATAAAAATGCAAAAATTGATTTGCATTTCTATACACTAAGAACAACCAACCTGAAAGGGAAATTTAAGAAAACAATCCCATCTACAATAACATCAAAAAGAATAAAACACTTAGAAATAAACTTAACCAAGACAAAATGCTTGTACACTGAAAACTATCAAACATTGCTGAAAGAAATTAAAGATTACACAAAAAAATGGAAAGACATTCCACTTTCTTGTACTGAAAGATTCAATATTGTTAAAAAGTCATGAAAGTAATACAATGTAACCTACAATGTGGCCTATAGATTCAGTGCAATCTATATCAAAATCCCAATAATGGGATGCCTGGGTGGCTCAGTGGTTGAGCATCTGCCTTCAGCCCAGGGTGCGATCCTGTAATCTCCAGACCGAGTCCCATATCAGGCTTCCTAAATGGAGCCTGCTTCTCTGCCTCTCTCTATGTGTGTCTTTCATGAATAAATAAATAAAATCTTAAAAAAAAAATCCCAGTAACATTTTTTGCAGAAATAGAAAAAATAATTCTAAAATTTATATGGAACCACACAAGGGTGACAAGACTACACAATAGGAAAAGAATAACCTCTTCAACAAATGGTGCTGATGAAACTCGATATCCACATACAAAATAATGAATGTGGATGCTTATTTCTCCCCAAATGGAAACTCAAAATCAATTAAAGACTTAATTAAGCACAATATCTGAAACTGTAAAACTCATAGGAGAAACAGGGGAAAATCTTGATAGCGTTGGTCTTGGAAATGATTTTTTGGATATGACACTAAAAGCACAGGCAGCACAGCAAAGGAAACAGTCAATAAAATGAAAGGTAACTAACACACGGGAGAGAATATTTGCACATCACATATGTGATAAGGGGTTAAGCTCCAAAAGTATAAAGGACTCCTACAACTCATTAGCCAAAGACAAAAAAAAAAAAAAAAAAAGGTGTCTAATTTAAAAATGGACAAAGGAGATGAATAGTCATTTTTCCAAATGAATACATTCAAATGAATAGCAATTATATAAAAGTTGCTCAACATTAATCATTAGGTAAATGTGAATCAAAACCACGATTAAATACTACATCACATCTGTTACTATGACCATTAAATAAAAACACAAATAAAACAGAAAATAATAAACGTTGGTGAGGATGAAGAGAAATTGAAACACTTGTGCGCTGTTAGAAAAAAATGGAAAATTCGGCAGGCACTCTGGAAAACAGTATAGAGGTTCCTCAAAAAATTAAAAATAGAATTACCATATGATCCAGGCATTCCAATTCTAGGTATTTACTCAAAAGAATTGAAATCTGGATCTTGGGATCCCTGGGTGGCGCAGCGGTTTGGCGCCTGCCTTTGGCCTAGGGCGCGATCCTGGAGACCCGGGATCGATTCCCACGTCGGGCTCCCGGTGCATGGAGCCTGCTTCTCCCTCTGCCTATGTCTCTGCTTCTCTCTCTCTCTCTCTCTGTGACTATCATAAATAAATAAAAATTAAAAAAAAATTAAAAAAAAAAAAGAAATCTGGATCTTAAGAGATATTTGTACTTCCACATTCATTACAGCATTATTCACAATAACTAAGAAAGAGGTAGAAACAACCTCTTGAGTTTGAGTGTCCACTGATAGGTGGCTGGATAAAGAAAATATAGTTTATGCATGCAGTGGAATACTTGTCATCCTTAAAAATGAAGGAAATCCGGTCACATGTGACAATATATATGAACAATGAGGACGTTATGGTGTTTCATAAGCTGGTCACAGAAATTAGAAATATCCCATGATTCTACTTATAGGAGGTATTTAAAGTACCAAACTCTCAGAACTCTTAAAATAGGAGTAAGTCCCTTACCAGGGGACTTGATAAAGATTGATAAAGATAAGTCCCTTGCCAGGGACTGGAGAGAGGGAAAAATAGGGAGTTGCTGTTCAAATAGTGTAGAGTTTCAATCATGCAAGACGAAAAAGTTCTGGGGGCCTGCTATACAACAATGTGCATTTGGTCTACAATATTGTGCTGTACATTTAAAAATTTAAAAAGGCACACTCCACGTTATGTTTTTTACAATGAAAAATAATCCAATAATGACTCCTAGAAATTTTTAATCACAGCTCCCTAACTACTGCATTTTGAGAAAGACTGCTTGTTTTAATTATTTATCAGGACTTGATGGTTTATTTGGAGGCAAATGCAATTACTACCTGACACCTTAATTACTATTAGCTTGCTTTGCTCCCTGTTACTACTAAAAGGAAAGTTAACTTTCTATGGATATTCTGACACACTTATAATTGGTTTCTCTGTATTCTTTGAGACATTAGATGATCCATAGTGTTAGGTATGTGCAAAATATCTGACTTTAAATGTAGTAAGACTGATAATAAGCTCAAAGATAAACTTCACACTGTCACTGAAAGTTTTATTTGTTAAAGTACTCATTTTTATTATAAATGCAATCCTTTTTCTAGATGATAATATCTAAAAGTGCTTTATAATTCTAGAAAAACAACTTTTTTAGGAATTGCACAAATGAAACTGCAACTAATTTTGTATTTATGGTCCAGCATACTTCCAAATTAAGACTACCAAATCTTAAATCAATTCTTTACCTGCACATAATTCTTAAATCACGAATCAGCTTTTTGTTTTTTCTAATAACTGAGTTCTGCATTAATATTTAATTATCAACTTTAAAAGACCAAGAATAGTGTGCTAACTTCCAATTTAAAATGGTGGAAATAGGGAACCCTGGGTGGCGCAGCGGTTTGGCGCCTGCCTTTGGCCCAGGGCGCGATCCTGGAGACCCGGGATCGAATCCCACGTCGGGCTCCCGGTGCATGGAGCCTGCTTCTCCCTCTGCCTGTGTCTATGCCTCTCTCTCTCTCTGTGTGACTATCATAAATAAATAAAAATTTAAAAAAAAAATAAATAAAAAAAATAAAATGGTGGAAATCTCAAAACTACAAGGAGAATTAGAAACAGAAATGCATATTTAACTTCAGTGAAGCAAGGAGCTATCTAAAATTCTAAACCACAAAACAGTAGGAAAGCCTTCCAAAAGCAGTAAAGATAAAACAAAAGAATAGCATCTTATTGTTTCAATTTGTATTTCCTTGATTATTGCATAAAGTGGCTAAATTTCACATATTGTCCTTGGCAATCATCACTTTGTGTATTTTGTTATATTTTTCAACAATTTTTTATCAGGCTATTCAAAATTCCATAATTGATAATTTCCTTAATTTTCTGCACAAGTACCTTTTATGCACTGGATGGCAACCTCAATACTATTTAGAAATTAGTCTGTCTTTTTTCATTCATTTAAAAATCTATCTTCATTATTTATTCAATCTCTATATTTTGATGCGTTATTTCCAGATTCTTATATATGTGTGTGGTTGCATCAAAAACATTACAATTATATAGTTTTACAAAATATTAGGTTTTAGTAGGGCATGCTTACCAAGCACCAAGTTTATTTGCTTGTTACTTTGACTACTATTGCATATTTACTGCAATGTGAATTTTGGAATCAATTTTCAAGTCCTGTTCTGACTTTTCTGGGAATTGATCATACAGATTAGTGTCTTTAAAATAGTGACTTATTCTCTCTGTGATGATAGAATACCTCTAGATTTACTCAGAACTTCTTATAGCTATCAGTAAGAGTTTTCAATTTTTCCTATAAAATTCTTGTACATTTCTTGTTAAGCTTACTCTTAGGTACTTTAGAATATTTGTTGCTATGGAGGATGCCATGCTTTTCCACTGTGTTTCTTGATTTATTATTGCTACTATGTAAGAAAAATTGATTTTGTGTGTGTGTTGATGTGTCTTGACAAAACTCTCTTACTGAGTTTGAGAGCTGTGGATCAATTCTTTAAGTTTTCTTCTTAGCAGACAATAAAGACATATGCAAATAATGATTTTTTTCTGGTCCGATCCAATATTTTTATCTACTGTTACTCTTCTTTGTGTTATTTCATTGGCTCGAATCTCCACTCTAATGTTGGACTATGGTAATTTTATCAAAGATACTAATCTTATTTCTTTTTTTTTTTTTTTTTTTTAAAGATTTTTTTATTTATTTATTCATGATAGTCACAGAGAGAGAGAGAGAGGCAGAGACACAGGCAGAGGGAGAAGCGGGCTCCATGCACCGGGAGCCCGACGTGGGATTCGATCCCGAGTCTCCAGGATCGCGCCCTGGGCCAAAGGCAGGCGCCAAACCGCTGCGCCACCCAGGGATCCCTCTTATTTCTTACTTTAATTGAAATTCACATTGAAATAATGTGCCAGAGTATGTTCTAGGGATAAAAATCCAGTGATAAAGGAATAGAAAAGACTGATGAAGTCCCTGCACTACTTGTAGTAGAGAAGATATGATATACAAGTAAAGAAACAAATAAATTTAAAAGTTAATATACCTTCAGATAATGCAAAGGGCTGTGAAGAAAACCAAACATCGACTCAAAGATGAAAGATCTGACAATAGGAATTGCACTAAATTAAAAAATACAGCCAGATGAAACGTCTTCATCTAATGACACTTGAGTTCAGACATGAATTGTGAGGTGAACTCTTTCATGTTAAGATCATGTGACAAAATTTTCTTAAAAAATAACAATACAAGGTCATGTAGAAGAGAGTTCCACAGAAGCAGAAATAAGAGCCAAGTGTCAGGGCTCAAAGACATTGATACATTTGACAGGGAGAGAGGTGAGAAGTGATGGTTGTTATTTGGTGACCATTTTTTGTTTCTTCTACAATTATTAATCTATATAGATTCTGAAATTTTGTTATTTTTACCTTCCTACAAATTTTTACTTTATATTTTCAAATGCACCATTGTAAGTTCAGATGGTATATTCTAATATTTTAAATCTGCTCTACATTTATTTCCCTTTTGTAGCCCTAATGTCTTCCTTCTTTCCTGTTTTATGTTAGTCATACTTGCTGAGATGCTAATTTTATTTTATTGAGCTTTTCACTATCTTCTCACAACTTCGATGATTTGAAGATATCTGACAAATTTTCTCAGAATCTTTACTCTTACTGAAAGAATTGGTCCAAATTACTCATTTCACAACTATTGAAAGTAAAAGTCTTAAATCATTTCTGAAATGCTGAAGCCTTCTAATCTCTTTCAATGATTTCTGATATAATTTGAGGAATATGATTATAAAATAATATCATGTAATAAATCAAGTAGTTGGTAATAAATAGATAAGATTAAAATTGGGATTTTTGTTTGTTTAAGATTACATTCATTCAACAAATATTTATTCATGAAAAGCTGACTTCTATCTTTTAGAAATTATACCTTGAGGAATAGTCAAAGATAAGTAGTCTATAGTTTCTCTCCTCAAGGTATTCAGAAATGAGAAACCTAATATTACCTCTTTAATGTGGATATGAATCATGCATTGTCCGAGGATTTAAACAGAATTGTAGGGCATGCAGATGGAAGGAAAAACTTTCCAATCTTACCTCTACCTAAAAGGATTTAGTGTTTGCATAATAGCTTGCTTTCTTTTTTTAACACCTTTATTTTATTGATATCTCAACTATAACCTTCCTTTTAATTTTCCATGTTTTGTCTCCTCTGATATAAAACAAAAGGTAACTTTCCTTGAACCATATGCAAAATAGGTATTTCCATGTCTTCAAATTATTTCATATGTCAATCTGCCTGAAAGTTAAGGGAATGGTAAGCAAGACGACAATACTAAGGGCCATTCAAACAGTAATAAGTTCACCTTAAGTCTCCCTGGCATTTAACTGGATCAGTTACAATTTGGAGGAATTGTGAAACTGGGAGAAGAACGGAGCCTGTCTTGTGACATTGGAACAAATGAAATTTTTGTGAATTTAACTTCTTCAAACTAGATTTAAACTATGATGCTGTATAATCACAAAGCATAGCGGACATCATGAAGTCAGTAAAATTCTTGTCTTTAACTTCTATTTTACCTAAGACCTAGAAATAATTCTATTAAAAGGATGTTCAATTCTGGTTCACATAATACATGTAAACTAATAACCACAATATAATGTGATTGAGAGTAAGGAGAAAGCTCTCTCTGGTAGGATCAGAAGGCACTTTTTAGGTTTATGAATGCCATGCTTTATAGGCTGGATCTTTTACTCAGTAAAAGGGATCAGTTCCCTCTTCCCAACATCCCCTAGAAAGGCACGTCGTGAATCAACTATAATAATTAAACACTGGAGGCAAGGAGTTTCTTAGGAGATTGTTGCAATTATCTAGGAAATAGTAGTGAGGACAGAGAAAAGGAAAGGGATTATAAATATTTACAAGTTGAAATTGATGATATCTCTTTAAATACAGAAGCTATTATTTGCTTGCATTAATTTCAAGTAACTAAATTAACCTGAATGATTTCAAAGCATTCTAGAAACAAGAAGGTATATTCTATCAAGTATGAGAGAATATCACTGAATATATAAACACTAAAACTAAAATACTAACATCAGCTTTTAAAGTCACCAACTAAGTATATTATATAAGTATATAAATATTTAAAATATACTCTATAAATGCCAAGACATTAAGCAAATTCTTAGGTATGTAAATTTCTCATAAACCACTTTTTAAAATAGGGCTAGAATGTAAAGCACCTATAGGACTGATTTCCCGGCATGTACTGAGGACAGTGTTAACTGGTACACCAGTTTTACCGGAGAGCATTTTAAAGTACAGATTTTAGAGGTCTGTTCCTTGAGCTGCTGCCACCAAGGAATCTGCGCTTTGTGCTCTAACAATGAGAAGTTAGGTTGGTTTGTTTTTTAACTATGAAGAATTAATAACAAATCTGTTCCTTAGAAATATAATTCTGATATCCAATCTATAACTGCCTCTTCTCCAATCTAGGTACACATAAACAGGAGTCGCACCTTTGTCAACTACTTTCAAAAGATTGTCAACCTAAGATACAAAATTGTTGAAATAAAGAATGGAAATAGGTATATAAAACCTAATAAATCATCTATCTTGAAGAAACAACAATCACTATTTCTCTGAAATAAGTATTTTATCACATTTTAGAGATTTTTCTGAGGGGGCTAAATTACACCATAAGTCATAATTTTTTTTCACTATTTAATGAGCCTCAAAAGAGGTACCATTGTAAGACATTTAGATTGATCAAGTACATAAAAAACAATCAGGATATTTATTTGGTAGAAGTTAAAAATGGTATGTACTAATCATGGAGCTCTCAATCTCAGATGTCTGAAAAGCTCAGAGGTTTTCATAAGCTTTCTGTCTTCCTGATCTTTTATGGCCCTCTTACAAAGATTAAGAGGCCATGCAATTTCACTTATTTATTTTCTCTGTATTTTAGACTCTTATTCTATACCACAATATTTTATCCTGCTTATCCAAATTAAAACAAATGTTTAGTTTCTCTTAGCCTATGGTACTTTAGTTTATGAAAAACTTCAGACTATTGTTCAGAATTGAGCAAATTCTAATTTTTGTTTTGAAAAATGTTTATTTATGTGTGCATAAATGTGATATATATATGTATATGTACATTATTGTGAGTAAAATCTATGTGCTTACTTTTTAAATTACATATATTTTAAAGTGATTTTAGCTTTCCTAGAAGTATTCATTTTAAAAAGAAATGATAATGTTAAGCAGTGTGTTGTGGTCAGCAGTTAGCAGCTCAAAATAGCAGCTGCAAAAGGAGTAACAGAACTTCTTCAATCATGCACTTTATTTCAAAGAATTTTCCATTATAATATAAATCCTTCAGAACAAAAACAGAAAAACAGAACCTAAACCTTTTCTTATTCTTCATGCTTCCTATGTGAAATCTAGTTGAAATTTAAAAGCATAACAGCTTTCACCTAGTGTAAGATAGATAACATAGATTAGATCAATAATATTAAAAATTCAAACTTCCCCATTTTGGATTTGAAAGATCATCTTAACATTCCTTGTTTAGATTGTCATTTATGATTATTAGTTATTTCTATTTTTATTATTTCATGGTTAAATGTCCTTCTCACAAACCCTCATGTATATTTTTTCTAAGACCTACAATTACAACTCTCATCTTTTACAACTTTCTCTGCATATATCATAAGTGCTTTAAGTATGATAATGTAAAACTATGATAATGACAGTATTGAAACAAAAATGGGTATGATGAGGAATCTGAGTGCAATCAGAATACCAATTATGACATACTCTCATACACACTCAATTAGATATGGAAGGAGAATATTTTTAGACATTTCTTTCACCAAGAAGATATGACATCTAGGCAGAAGGAAAAGGACAACTTCATTTTAAGTAAGTGTTTAAATATTTCATAATGACTATAATAAGGGTATAGAGGTTACCTTGATAGAGTTTGCTGTTCTTATACAATTCTCTATAGCTTTCTAAAAAAAAGATAAATTCATATAATTCTGTAGTTAACAATGACCTATATTTATAAATGTTTAGAATATTTTCATTTTAACTTTAAAAAAAGAAAACATGTATTTCATGTAGTAATATAACTTACTATCTCATCACAAAAATAGATTTAAACAATGTTTTCTAGTGCAGTAAGTTGTGCTCAACTTGAAGTCAGATTTAATTGCAGGATAGGAGGTATTTTTAGATTACTTTAGAGAAATAATTGCAATATTTTGGTAATACTAACAAGCATGATGAAAACAACTTGTACCATTTCATCAAAATTTATCACAAAATGTGCTAGTAATATATTAATTTCTAGCCTTAGACTGGTTGATTTTCATTATGTTATATATATTCCTGTTCACTTCAATGTTTGTTAAAATTTCAATTTAAAAATATCTCCTTGGCTTTGATCAATAGTGTTAATTGAAGTAGTATAAACAGTTGTTCCAATATACAGATCAAATCAATCTTTGACCATGCTTTGAGGACCAATAGTATAATAGAGGAAAATTTTTCCGTAGATTTTAAAAAGAACAAATTTCTATGCTACTATTGGTGGGATTATTCCTGCAGTCTCTCATTTATGAGTAAAGTTCAAAAGCTAGGGGTGCCTGGGTGGCTCAGTCAGTTGAGGATCTGCCTTCAGCTTGGGTCATGATCCCAGAGTCCTAGGATCTAGCCCCCTGCATTAGGCTCCCTGCTCAGTGGGGAGTCTGCTTCTCCCTCTGCCTCTGCCTGCCACTCCCCTTGCTTGTGCCTCTCTCTCTGTCAAATACATAAATAAAATCTTTAAAAAAATCAAAAAGATAAAAAGCTGAAAACAAAAGACACTAGGTACCCATATTCTAAATTATATAGTATATCTAAATTATCATAGTAGCTTCCTATAGAGTTTAATTGATATTTTCTATCCTCTTTATCAGCATTATCCAATAGAAGTATAATGCAAGCCACATATGTAATTTAAAATTTTCTTAGTCACATTAATAAAGGTAAAAATAAACACATGGAATTAATTTTAATATTGTAGTATCTAAAATAATATATTGAAAATATTTTCAATATATAATATCTTTAAATGCTGTGTTTGAAATCTGATATGAGTTGTACACTTACAGTACATATCAGTTAAACCAGTCAGATTTCAAGTACTCGATAGCCACATGTAGCTAGTGGCTACCATAACAGACACTGCAGGATCAGAAAAGAAGAGGTCTCCTTTCAGGGGAGTAATGTTCAGAAAAAGAAGCCATCAAAAGGTTAGAGAAAAGAGCTATAACTGATGAACATTGGGATGTCAGTGTCCTTGCCAATCTTTCCCTGGACACACAAGAAATGGATATAGGTATCTGTTTCCTTATTAGCCATCTAAGGAACATCTGGGTTACATGCCAATCTCCCTCTACTACCAAAGCAAGAGAAGAAATAAATGAAGAAAGGTGATACAGGGGAAGACTGCCAATCAGTGAGTGCGCCAGGCCACTCTCTTCCTTGAAATCCTGGTTCCCATAGATGCCCACAAGCCCAAGAATTGGCCCTGGAAGGCAGATCATTTTGAGATCACCAGAGTAATGAAAGAAAGAGGCTCACATATTGGAAGAATTTTTTGATGATGATGCCAGCACCTGGAAGTCAATCAGAAAATTTGTTCCAACCTTCAAGGAACTGTGGCAGCATAAAGGGCTCTTCTGAGACCCTATGGATGAAGCCACCACCTAACAACAGCATCCTAGAGACACTGAGCAAAACAAGGAGAGGCTGAAGACTTCTCCTAAGCAAGACTCTATCTTATACTAGGAGAATGAAAAAACTGTGCACCAGGATTAAGTCCTAAAATGAAACAGGACTATTTGAAAACTGAAATTACTTCATGTTTTAGATGCTAGCCAATGTCATTAAAAGAGGTGACACTTTTGAAGCAAAGATGGTTTGGTAGAAAAATGTTGAGATCATGACTAGGGAAAAAATAAATAAAGCTATAAAGCTGTTACATGTTTATATCCCAGTGAGTGTGACTTCTCAATAAACTAAGTAAATATATATCACTTCAAACAAAATTTTGTCACTGAAATGTTTAAGACAATGTGTATATAAAAGCTGGGGATGCGACACGGAGCATGGAAAGATTGGAAAGATTGCTGCAAGATAACCTAAGCTAGATTTGTAACGACAGATGGTATAGGGCCTCAAATACCAAGAAGAAGGAGCATGTACTTTTTCTTGAAAACGAAAGTTTTTGATCAGGAAAGTGACCTGACTGGATCCGTTAGAAAGATTAAAATTTTGCAGTCATGGTAGAGTTTAGAGTAAAAGAAACATAAAAAGTAGAAAGACAAACTATCCAACAGTGATAACAAGCGGGAGAGAAGGGATAATTGCAAAAGTAATGGAAAGGAAAAGTTAGAATTGAACAACACTCGAAAAACATTTCTGACGGACATGGTGACTGATTGACAGTCGGCAGTACTGCTATGGGAAAGAGAGGAGATAAAAAGAACTTTTATGGTCTCCAGGTTGAATGTGGGGGGATAAGGAATGCCTGAAGTAGCGTGAAGAGTAGTGAAAGGCAAATTAGGCATGACAGCATATAAACTTTGAGATGCTTGCTGGACATTCAAGAGCCCATATCCGTCAACTAAGCATTGGAACTATTGACCTGAAATCCCAGAGATATATCAGAGATAGAGATTTTTAAAAGTCTGGAATCAACAGAATATAATGAGAGTTGAAACATGGCAATGGATGAGATCTCCCTGGAGAAGACTAAAAAGGGGGGTCCCAGGAGGGAAAACCAGTGTCACTGAGGCCAAAGGGAGATGGAAGGGAAAGAAGAGGTTGTCAATGTCCAGGGTACATAGATATGAGAGGGTAAGAATCAGGAAGAAGCCATTCGTTTTGGCAAATAGAAAGTGACTTGTAGCCTTAGTGAAACAGTTTCAACAATGCTATGGCAATCAAAAGATAATGAACCAGGTCAGAAAGTGAATGGGACTTAAAGCGGAGGCAGTGGTCATAGAATAACTCAGAGCTGGAAAAGTCCTGAGCTAGATTCAAGGGATAGTTGTGAAGTTTCTTAAGAAATTGATCTGGGACTAATAGAGGCCATGAATTCTAGAATAATGATCGTCTGCAGTCCAGGCTAGCTAGATATAATCTTGTTTAGAAACTGGACTGAACAACCTTTATTATCCTTTCTAAAGGAATGGTCATTTGGTCAAATAGCCATTCAAGCTTTATTATTACAAACATGCTACGTTAAAAAAAAAAAAAAGAGAGAGATGTCAGATTGTATGGTGAGCTGCACCAATCAGAAATCCTGAGAACAATTTAAATATATTCAGAATCACTAAGTAGATGGGAAAAAAATTGCTTTACTTTAAATTAAGTATATTTCAATAAATTAAATAATTTCCTTTTATTCTGCCTAGATAATTATTACTTATTACATGTCAGTCCTATAACCAAAGTACAAAAATTGTTGCCAAAATTCGAACAAAATTATTTTTTCTTTGTGTTACAAGAACTTGAAAGAGGTGAATCATGAATTATTTAACCCCTTATATTTTATTTCATTTATAATATGTCGGTTTGACTATTTACTACAAAGATTACAGTTTTTAACTTTTATTTCTTTATATTAAAGTTGTTTTTTTTAAGAATCTCTACATTCACTCAGTTGAGTTTGGATGTAAAGTTCTGTAGATATCTGTGAAATCCATCTGGTCCAGTGTATCATTCAGTGTGGGGCTTGAACTCACAACCCTGAGATCGAATTGTACACTCTACCAACTGAGCCAGCCAGGCACCCCTTAATTTTGTTTCTAACAGGTATTATTTTCACTAATATTTCAGGTTCAAAATATTAGAGATTTTAATATGATTTTCTTTATAACTTCTGTTTAAGAGCATACTCTTCAGAAGAATGCCATGAATATAATAATATCTTGAGTTGTATTTGTTAATGTTTTTTACTGCTGAAAAGCTAAAAGAATAGCATGGAGGATTTATTCTAACTAGGATATACCTGCATTTGTAATAATCATGACTATCATTCTAAAATAATCCCAAGGTGGAAGAGAAATGGAAACAATCAAAGAAAGCAATTTCACTACAAATTTGAATCCATTTTTAAAAAGTCTTTCCTCTTACACCATTTAATGTTATGATTTCATAGGTACCCATCTTAACATTTCTTTATAAAGATATGTTACAAGGTAAGACTGCTCAAAATGGAAAAAAAAAATGAGTAAAGTCCAGTTCCCCAGTAAATGTGATACTTAAAGCTAAAAGATAACAGTGCACAAAAATGGGTAATTGCCATCTGTCTCATAAAAACACAGAAGCCTACGCAAAGCCAACCAATATGTTCTGTCAAAGAAGTGACTTAAAATATGTTCTGCTAACACTAAAATGGCAATAAGCAATTTGAAGAAAAACGTATACTTGACCAAATTGTCCCCTACAGCTCATAAACACCTCTGTTTGTGCCCTTGGAGTTTATCAGGGCTGTGGGAGACATTTATTGACTTTTACTTGATCTCCTATTGCCAAAACACACCAAGGTTAACACAGTTACTCAACACCTTTGATGCAGCCAGGAAAATGTTTGACTGAAAAATGTGTGCAATTTAACAAAGCAAGCAGCAACTGCCTGCAGGAAGTTCTACAACCACAATCATTTCAAAATGTCACAGTTAACCCAGTGCCGTGACAGCTCCACTCTGTGAGCACCCCTCAAGACTGTCTGTTAAGAAGAGAGAGGTCAGCTTTTAAGTGGAGATTTATTTTTACTCCTGAGTTATCCCTTGAACTTGGATTAAATATTGTGTATAGAAATTCTTGAAATAAAACATATACTTCTAATTCTTCATATCAGATATCTAAATAATTTAATTTTTTTTCAAATGCTCTAGAATAATTCATATAGTGTTCTCTATTTGACCTGAAAGGAATACATATGAACCCAATTCAAAATATGTATCAGAATATACACTAGAAGACCAGCTAACATGAAAAATTTGGCTACAAATCTGGGTTCTACCAATCCTAGCAAGCAACTCAGCATAAAACTGAGTTTTATAAAACAAATACACCACCCTCCCCATTGCTAATTAAGAAATCACAAAAATGCATGATAAATTAATATTTTTTTTGAACCTTAAAAGGAAAACAGCTAATTATTTTACCAGGTAAATAGGTTTATTTGGGAATAGCAGAGGAATTGCAATTCAAGACATGCAGGCTATGGCAAATCCTAGGCAAATCTGAAGATCAAAGGAAAGGAAAGTTATTTTATAGAGAAAAGGAGGAAGCTGGGAGAGGCTACTTTGAATTAAAGTCCATTGAAGGAAGAAAGTAAGAGTTCGTGGCTCATTGGCTGAATTGTCTTTTCTTATTGGCTGAGTTTGTTGCGGGCAATGGGGAAATTCCTCTTCTGTCCTGTTGGGGTAGTAAAGTCAGCTTCTTCCTGTTGGGAATGTAAGGTACCTCTCTTCTTGTTTGGGACTACAGTTGATGACCAGTGGCAGAGTATGGGAGCTCCCCCTTCTGGCTTCACAACTCCAGTTTTGAATTTGGTTTCCTTTATTCAGTTACACGCTTTTTAAGAGAGCATAGTTCAGAAAGCAGAAGCAACAAAGAGAAACTCAGAAGCTATGAATTGAAAACCTTTGTTGCCATTGACTTAATAAATGATCTTGGGTAAATCAAACTAAATTGCACTTCCAGGCAATATCCCTGACTGAAGATGATGTTGTGCTACAGTATTTTCACAACATTGTTAAATGTGCTATTTGTGTTGCTACAGGCAAACCATTAATGAACAATTCAGCTTGCCAGTAATTAAAGTTGATTTAAATACTAAATGACCCTATGCCAGCCAACAAGAGGTGGTTTTCCTCTATTCATGCTTATTTGCTTCCATCCACATTATAAGCAAGATAACTTGCTACTCAGATCACTTTCATTTGGTTTGATTGCCTGCATTTTGCTGAATAAATTTAGTGTTTTTTTTAAAGGTATAAATGCTTTGGGATAATACAAGAGAACTGGTAAAATTGATATGAATTATAATCACTTCTTTCTCCCTTACTCCCCATTAAAGCTCTACTTTGCGAAGAAGACCAATTTCTAAAATAAATATTATCATTGCATAATGCATAACCTAATCCACTATACTCTAATTCCAGCAAATATTGATACAGATCCCTTACCAGTTTTAGATGAAAGATGCTTCTGCTAAACCATTTTCTCTATTTGCTGATGCACTAAATATAAAAATACTTACATTCATTCCTAATGGAGTGTTTGAAAATTCCTAGGTCATGCACTAGCATGCCTTTTTAATAAATTGAGTCAGGTTTAAATCAAGCAAAGGTGACATATTCTGTTATAACACCAAAAGTTAGCAGGCATAAGGAACTATTCATTAGTGGACTGATGTAAATAAAGTGGCATGAGCAAATTTAAACATAATTTTAGGCCTAGTGTAATACACTGGTAACAAAGTTAAAGACAGACCTAGTTGTATTGACTTTCAATATATAAAATATATGGAATGACATCAAAAACTCCAAAACCACGGCTTTTTTTTCATGTCTTCATCTGTCCATCTAAATGCCAATATTTAATCTTTTTTACATTTATAGAAAGCTGATTTCCTCTAGACTTTTTCTGTGGTACTAAGCAGACTATTATTTCAAATTGATCCAAAATATATTGTGATATATATTAGAACATATTTTTAGAAAAAAATTCTTCTCGGCTACATTTTTATTAAATAGGCAATCTATTTCCTATACAAAAATACAATCTTAGTCTTCCATGTGGCATTTCTACATAATAGATAAATGAATTCCAGGTTAGGATTGTAGAATAAAGCAGGATCAATCCAGAAGTTTCCAACCCCATTGCCTAATAAGAGAAACATACATTAAATAAACAAATGAATAAACAATAAAAATAAACTGACAAAAATTCTCCTATAGCAACCAAGCAGGCTCACTTCATAAGCATGAGAACAAATGCCAAGACCACACTGTCAGGTGTGTCTAGAAGCAGTAGGTGACATGGTATGGCTTTTAATTCTCCACAGAGCTATTGACAAGAAAAAGTGTCTCAGGAATGGTCTAAGAATTTAGACCGATATCTTCCATTTTAAGGGCAAACAAATTAAGATAGTGATTAAGCAGCTCTGGGAAAAGTCAGAGGAAACTTTCAGAAGTAAAATCCCCTAAATATCAAGAGGAGATTACTTGAAGGTCATAGGTCAGTAAGAAAGGCCACCAAGAATTACCATCTTCCATGGTACTAGACTAAAATAGAGAAGTTGTCAAAGCCATAGAAGTGGAGTATCTCCCTCATACAGGACATTTAATGGGATCTCAGGAAAGAGCAGAACATAAGTCTCTTACCTGGGTCTGTCTCAGCCTCAACTAAACTATCCCCTTCCTTATTTTCATAGTCTGAACCCTTAGAAAAAAGTACTTTGAAAACAATCAATTTGAGAGGACAAAGCAAAGTATTTCCAAATAAAGTGGGGGTACGTATTAATCAAATTTTGTAACAATGATGCTGAATAACAAGCAACCTCATGACCTTAGGAAACAATACAATCCGAACTTGTACAAAAAACATTTATTTTTCTCACTCGCCAGTCTGAGAAATATCTGTGATGCTCCTGGGCTTAGCTGTGAGAGTTTTGTATTGGCTCAAGAATGGGGACTCAATTTAATTCTACTCCACATATCTCCTCATTCTGGGACTGGCAACTGCCCAGAGCATGTTCATCTCATGGCCGAAAGTAGTAGTCCAGAAGGACAAGTCATCATGCAAGCACATTTAAAGCCTCTGTTCATGACATCTTTGCTTACATTCCAATGGCCATGGAATGTAAGGTACAAAATCAATGTCACATAGTGAAGTTCGAAATCAAAAAGGCAGGAAATTATTCTCTCATGGAACCAGGGAGAGAGTGAACATTCGCAGGAAGATAAATTCACTTATGTCAAAAGGACATCAAATATCAAAGAGAATTAGCTTGTACTATACCAGAGAAATAGGGTCTGGATGGAGCACTTAAATTTATCACTAGCAGGATGAAAAGGAGTGATGTGAAAACTATACAAATATACTACAGGAAAAATAATTTTAGTAAAACACGTAATACAGGGAGCACTGGCTGATTTCCTACCAGTGTTTTGTACTCTGAAAGATCTTAACAAAGCAACTCAATTAGGTTTTTAAAGGTAAGAGGAAATACGATAGCTCAAAGATGAGATGACATAACAACAAAATACAAAGCAAAAGAGCATGGCAAAGCTAAGAAAATAAATTGATAACTGAAAGACACAATTTCTGGTACAATAAGCAAACACTCGTGAGTGAAAAAAATAAATTTCTGAGATAACAAGCAGGAATCACAACAAACATGGCTAACATCAAATGTAATTAATGTTGTATAAAGGGCTTGAGGTAATCAAATGAACCCAGAGGTAGAAACAACGAGATTAAAAAGAAAAATAAGCAGAGGTATGCTGATGGATAAGAAGGATAAATAAGGGAGAAACAGCATAAAGGTAATGTGTGTTCCTCTGGTAAAGATTCCAAACAAATAAAAGAATAGAAAGCATTCATAGGCATAATATAGGAAAGTGATAATAGCATGTGGAAAGTCTTAAATTTCCAAACTGAAAGAAATATGTGTTATTTGAAAATTTTGACTTAGAGAGCTTGAATACAAATCATGATTAAATTATAGAAATTGAAAAATACAGAAAAAAGTTCTTCTCCATCCAATTAAAAAAAAATGTACCAATAAGGAGGAAAATGAGGTCAGCCTTAGACTTCCTTGGTAATATGTCATGCCAGTAAAAACTAAAGTAGTAAAAATGAACTATTGGGACTTCATCAAGATAAGAAGCTTTTGCACAGCAAAGGATACAGTCAACAAAACTCAAAGACAACCTGCAGAATGGGAGAAGATATTTGCAAATGACATATCAGATAAAGGGCTAGTTTCCAAGATCTATAAAGAACTTATTAAACTCAACACCAAAGAAACAAACAATCCAATCATGAAATGGGCAAAAGACATGAACAGAAATCTCACAGAGGAAGACATAGACATGGCCAACATGCACATGAGAAAATGCTCTGCATCACTTGCCATCAGGGAAATACAAATCAAAACCACAATGAGATACCACCTCACACCAGTGAGAATGGGGACAAGTAACAAGGCAGGAAACCACAAATGTTGGAGAGGATGTGGAGAAAAGGGGAACCCTCTTACACTGTTGGTGGGAATGTGAACTGGTGCAGCCACTCTGGAAAACTGTGTGGAGGTTCCTCAAAGAGTTAAAAATAGACCTGCCCTATGACCCAGCAATTGCACTGTTGGGGATTTACCCCAAAGATACAGATGCAATGAAACGCCTGGACACCTGCACCCCAATGTTTATAGCAGCAATGTCCACAATAGCCAAACTGTGGAAGGAGCCTCGGTGTCCAACGAAAGATGAATGGATAAAGAAGATGTGGTTTATGTATACAATGGAATATTCCTCAGCCATTAGAAACGACAAATACCCACCATTTGCTTCAACGTGATTGGAACTGGAGGGTATTATGCTGAGTGAAGTAAGTCAGTCTCAGAAGGACAAACATTATATGTTCTCATTGATTTGGGGAATATAAATAATAGTGAAAGGGAATATAAGGGAAGGGAGAAGAAATGTGTGGGAAATATCAGAAAGGGAGACAGAACGTAAAGACTGCTAACCCTGGGAAACGAACTAGGGGTGGTGGAAGGGGAGGAGGGCGGGGGGGTGGGGGTGAATGGGTGACAGGCACTGAGGGGGACACTTGACGGGATGAGCACTGGGTGTTATTCTGTATGTTGGTAAATTGAACACCAATAAAAAATAAATTTATTATAAAAGAAAAAAAACTAAAGTAGTATTTATAAATTTACAAGGAAAGGAAACTATTACCAAAGAAAAGTATGCCAGCTAAATTGTAATTTAATTATAAAAATGGCGGGGGGCATTGGGTGGCTCAGTGTTTAAGCATCTGCCTTTGGCTCAGGTCATGATCCCGGGGTCCTGGAATCAAGTTCCACATCAGGCTCTCTGCAGAAAGCCTGCTTCTCCCTCTGCCTCTGTGTGTGTATGTGTGTATGTGTGTGTGTGTGTGTGTGTGTGTGTGTGTGTCTCATGAATAAATAAAAATAAAATCTTAAAAAAAATTATTAAAAAGGGGGCACACATTCTTTACAATGATAAACAGAGAATTTAAAACTCATGAGCCTGTCTTGATAAACAGTGCTCAACAGTGACATGCTGCTGACCACAAGATGACTCAGAGAGATCGGGGATCCAGAAGCCATAGAAAAAAGAATGGTGGTAGTAAATCCATTTACATGTAGAACTTTGACCAAAAAAAAAAAAAAAAAAAAAAACCAGTAATTACGGTGTAGAAAAGAACAAATATTATGAACCTTTTCAAAATAAAATATATGAGAGAAAAAGACAGTAAATAATGCTAATTTGTCTCCTCCCTCACCATTGCTCTCTAAAATCAGAGCACTTAACTAGAAGAAAACATGCTGACCCTAAACTCTCAACAATTTTCATAAGTTTTCTTAGTTTAAGGGCATTTTTAAATAACTAAATGTCCTCATGGTAAAAATTTTGTCTGAAATTTAGCTTCCCTTCAAGTTCTTCAATTTATCTTTTCTTTGGGTAAATTGAAAAAAGGAAGATTTAATGCATATCAGCTTTAACAGCATGAATATCATGGTGCCATTATCACAAAAATATTTATCTGCTCACACAACTCCCTGGTTCTATAATTTTCCAAGCTCTACTGTCAGGTCAGCTTTGTCCTCAGGCTAGCTTTCAGTCACAGTCACAAGATTGCCACCAGCAGCAGCCAGGGTTAAACCAAAGCTTCTGGGTATGATTATGCTCCTTGTATGCTGCATTATCTATAGGGTGCACCATTCACACTGTAGCCTATTTATGCGGGTCACATGACAGTGGTCCTGGGTGGGGAGCATACATTTGCTTCCCATATCTAAAGAACACAAGTGCTGAGGCTGATGCCAAATGGGCCATCCTTGAATGAAGCCCTCTAGCCTACACACTGGGGCTAGACAGTGGGCTTCACACTGGGCAAGGGATAAAATAGATGTCTGCAAGACAATCACACTGTCTACTACAGGGAAGTCTCCAGTCAGGCTTAATGTCTTGTAACTGAGATGTGTGCAGAAAATAAATTCCTCTGTCAATTGTTTTTTTTCCCCCCAAGTAAAAGGTATGCTTCGCAACCCAAATATCTGCAAATCAAATGCACTAGCTATCCAATAGAATGTGTTCTCTAAGATTTATAGGTGCCTATTAGAAACAAATAAATGTTCACAAACAATCTAAGAATCAACTAACACAATAATTTATCGCTAAAGGCATCCTAGACACAGGAGTTCTAAAAGTATTGATTCATTGTAAATAATGCCCCCAAGAGGGCTGTTTTTAAAGCTGAGTTTTGAAAGATAGTTCACAGGTATAGTCTTACCTACAGTGCAAGTATTTTTATGCACAGGAGATATTTTCTAGCATTAACATAAATACAGAAATGGCAAACCTGATGCATAAAGTCTGGCTGAAAAACTGTAGCCAGTCTATATGCTGGTGGGTTGTGAAATAAATAGAATCAAACACACTTGAGATCTAAAAATAAGAGTAATCAGCATGACAACTTTTCAAGAAGAAGCACATACACCCTCAGCAGGATGAAGGCAAGACTTCTAAATGACAGTGATAAATGCTGGAAATGTGGCAGGATGAATGGCCACATACACCATTCCCTTTCGGAATACAGAATTTTTAGAGTTGGGAAAAGATCCATTAGATCACTCTAGAAACAAAGTGTTAAAACTACACTGTTTGTCTTCTCGTGTCTCTGAAAAGGACAGTGGATAGACTAGAGGCAAAACAAAACAAAACAAAACAAAACAAAAAACCCTCAAATTATTACTAGTTTAAAATAGAATGATAAAGATGAAGAAAGCATTGAACAATTAAAAGAACTAAATTTAAAAAACATTATTATCGTCTGTTAAGAATTACATTTAAAATTTTCAGACAAAAGCTGTACTAGGATTTGATAAATGACTCATCTTACAAGAACAGAAATCCTTTACCAAGCTAAACTTAAAAATGGATACAGCAGCCAAATTAAGGAGCCTGGAAAGAAGATTTTGTATTATGAGTGATACGCTGAACATATTTCAAGACAGATGGTCAGCATTTCTGGGAACTGATGATCTCCTCCTGACATAATAATGTGTGACATCATCACTTAGAGCAGAGTTACTATCACCTACTGAGGCCCCTCAAATCACCAAAAAGACGAGTCAATAAGCACCCACTCCATTGTTGTTTTGCTTCAATCTCAGAGGAGTGCCATTCATGTAATTATTTATTTCTGATTTGAAATTTAGGGCAATGGTCAAACCTTGTTTGTCATAATGGTCTATATTTAATTAATTTCTAAGACTTCATTTGTTTCTCCTTATCATTTGCAAGGAAAGAGAAATGCCAAAAATGATTTAAAGCAAGGATTAAATTACCTCTTTTATAGTTCTGATTGTTAACCTAGATTTATAAGCCTTCAGAGCATCTTCTTCTAAATGTTAAAAGGGGTCATATAGAAAGAGTTTTCAATTTAAACAGATTGAAAGCCAAGCATCCACTTAAAAGTTGGTTAATACTTAGAATGCGTTTTTCCATAGAAACAGTATAATAGAAGTGTGCTTTGCTATGCATTAAAGGACAATGAAGAGCAATGCTTTAAAAAGACATGTTTTGCATTGGTGTTTTTGATTTCTGCTATAAAAACTACTTTGGCTGTAGTGCACCATAAATTTTTGCTACATGAAAACCCTCTTCTTAAAACATGTCTGGCACGTAATAAAAGTACAATAAATATTTGGTAAATAAATGTTCACTACCACAAGATGTACAAATCAGTTCCTCTGAACCACAACTTCAATTACCTTATAAATGACTTGGTCTTTTAATAAAATTATTATAGACAAAGTGCTGTGATTAGCATACCCAAAAAGAAATTGTGATCTAATGAAAGAAGACACAAAAAGAATGTGGCCTAGCACTTAATAGGAAAGAAAATAATCAAAAAGAAAAGGAAAGAAAATACGCTGAAGAGATGAAGCATGAACTTAAGAGAGTATTCAAACTCACAACTGCTAACACTGGTTTAGAGCTAGAAGTCATTAGATTTAAAACTTACTTCATCAGCATGGATATTAATCCTAAAATACCGTATTTTCTTTAACAGGGGGCTAAAGAAACATCAGGTATCTTTCAGATGTCTGCGATTGCGGTGATTAGAGAATTGTTGCATTGCTTACTTTATGAATGTGGTTTGTCCTTAACAGGAAAGAGATCGTAAAAATCAAAGTCAAAGGACCGTGGTCCTGCTACTTTAAGTGCCATCACTGGAAAGTTCTTAGGCTTGAGCCTTACTAGCTGCATTAATGCAGCGTACATCAGAGCCCTGGCAGGGACACACTCAAAACAGGGGCTGAAGAAACTTTGAGTAAGGAATCTATTAATAAAGGCATGGGCAACATTAAAGAAGACTTACAGGAATAGTTAAAAAAAAATCCTGTGCAAGCAATAGTTACTATTTAAGGGATCAAGTTGCCAGAAGCCCGTAAGTCTTGTAACTGTAGGAGAGAATCTTTTGAAAGGAATTCTGGCTTTGTGGGGAGAAACCAGAAGGGAATAAATACCCTGAACTTTCTTTCCTCCAGCGCTCTGATGATCACAGTGGTGACACAGTCTATAGAGGTCAGGTTCTCAGGACACAGAGCCAAAAGGGAAGTGGATGAGGAGAAAATTGAGGGGCAAATGAAGAAGAGCCAGGACTTGACTGGCAGAGAAGAGGAAGCAGCCTGGGACTGCAGAGAAGCAGGGCGAAAGAAACTACCTAGGCTTTGAGTCTGGCAGCCAACCCAAGAGCCAGGCAGTGAGGGTGATGCACCTTGCTAACAGGTCCTAGGAACCCTGAGTTTCTTTGGGTGGTAGCTCAGAGGTTTCATCAAACAAATGCAGCAAAGCAGAGGGAGTTCCTCTAACAGATGGAATCTGAGATTGGTATTTAATTCCCCCACAGCGATGAAGGCAACTGTGAATAAAGCAAAGCTCACCTATGTCCCACTCCGAGGGCAGACAGAAATGATACTGGAGCGCGCACACTAGTCCTTGGAGCAGGGATCCGTGCTCATAGGGAACTGAACCACCAAAGAGAGAAGCTACTGAAGTAAAAGGTGCTAGAAAAATTATTTGAAAAAGGCATCACCAGCAAGTAGGAACTCGAGAAGCACAAGGACTCCCAGGGCTCATCCAAGACAAGTGGATACTGGATGTACTATAGATGAATGGAAATTATTGAAACAACCTGCCTTCACCAACGTAACTGCAGATGCCCTTCAGCGTGCCGCTCACAGGTGGAAGTATCAGGGCCTTAGCTGAGAGGCTGGAAGTGAGGTCATCTTGATAGTAATGATTTTATCCTGTCAGACTTTTAACTTTTTTTTTTAATTTCTAAAGTAATATGTGAATACTTTCTCACAATAATGAAAACAAAATACAGTACTATGTACAGAAAAAGTGAAGGTCTCCTCTATCACCATTTCTGATAGATATATGGATGTGTGTGTGTGTATATATATATATATATATAACCATTTTGGAGTTTAGTATATTTTATAGAGAGAATGTATAATTTTTATGTAGTCAACACTGTCACTATGTTATTTTAACAAATGGCTTTTTCATTTAACAAATAACATTGGAAACCTTTAACCGCCAACACAAAAAAAAATCCTTTGTCTGGGATATACATAGCAAATGGTAATTCTTCCAAAAACACTCACCTTTTATATTTTGACATTGTTTATGTAGAGAAATTTAAAGCTTTATATAAAGAACTTTTTTTCAGTATTTTCCTTGATATTTAATTAGAAAGTTCTGCCTCTCCCAAGTTGGTAAAAATATTATCCTAGATGTCTTTTTGCTTTTAAAATTTTATTCATATAATTATAACTGCACAAAAATTTTTTAATGTATGGTTTGAAGTAGGGGATACAACTTACACCCAGTACATTTTGCAACAATGCTCTTTCTAGTTTAAATGGCCATCATTATTAATCATTAAAATCCACATCTACATGGATCTGCTTCTAAGTCCATTCTGCCTCAGTAATCAATGTGGCTCTTGAGTCAGTTTACTATCATTCACTTAACTGTGTCTTTATTTTATTATTTTTTTAAGATTTTATTTATTTATTCATGAAGACACAGAGAGATAGAGAGGGAGGGAGGGAGGTAGAGACACAGGCAGAGGGAGAAGCAGGCTCCATGCAGGGAGCCCGACGTGGGACTCGATCCCAGGACTCCAGGATCACGCCTTGGGCCAAAGACAGGCGCTAAACTGCTGAGCCACACAGGCATCCCTACTGTGTCTTTATAGCTTATTTTTGCATTATATCCAGTGTTAGCATCAGAGTTATGCAACTTTCAGTAATTAATTGAAATTTCCATACATCTCTGTGTTCCAAAGCAGTTTCAAAAATTTGGAAAATTTCTATCCCTTGAATATAGAGTATAGGACAATATTGATAGAATATTTTTAAATCAGTAGAACAAGTTTGCCGTTAGTATTCTTTTCAAAAATTTTTTGGCTAAAGTTTTCTTCTGAAGAAATTATAAAATGAAGTTCTAGAAAAGGTCCTTTTGAGGTTTTTAAGAGAATATCCACTGAATGAGTAGCTTAATTTGGGGGACATTGATTTTTTAAAAAATATATTTGGTCTTCCCATCCAATTAGTTAGTGATCTCAACTCAGAACTTCACACCAACCAAGAGCATAGAGTATCTTCTCACTAATTCAGGTCCTTTTTATGTCTTTCAATAGGTATGATTCTTAAAGGTCTTTCGCACTTAAGTTTATTTCTCAAGTCTTTATAGTTTTATTGCTATTCTAGATGTAGTAGTTTTTTCTTTCTATATTATCCAATTGGTTAATTCTGCTAAAGAGAAAAGCTATGGATTTTTTTAAGTTTATCTGTACTCTGATCATCTTTCTTTTATCAAGTCTAATATACGTCAGTTGATGGTGTTGAATATTATTTTTCCTTAGGTGGTCATATCAGTTGCAAATAAGAATAGCTTTGTGGGATCCCTGGGTGGCGCAGCGGTTTGGCGCCTGCCTTTGGCCCAGGGCACGATCCTGGAGACCCGGGATCGAATCCCACATCAGGCTCCCGGTGCATGGAGCCTGCTTCTCCCTCTGCCTGTGTCTCTGCCTCTCTCTCTCTCTCTGTGACTATCATAAATAAATTAAAAAAAAAAAAAAGAATAGCTTTGTGTCTTACTTTCATTATTTTTAAACCCTCTTGATGTTTATTTTCTTAGCATTGGATAGGCTCTCTAGAATAGTATTGAGGAGAAGCAGTAGTTTTGAGTGTTATTGTCTGCTTCAGCATGTTTCTAGTATTTCATTATTAGGCAAAATACTTGCTTGTTAATTACTGCATATATTTGATCATTAGGTTAAGAAGGTTTTTTTTATACTTAATTTGCCAAAAGGTAGTTTCGTTCTTAGGTTTTACTTATTTTAATAAGAACTTAGTATTTGAAATATATAAAAGATTTTGTGTATTTGAAAAGGTCTCAGAATCCTTTCCCATTAAGCTTTTAATATAGTGAATTACATTAACAGTTTTCCTAATCTTCAATTATACATACAATCCTGGGTTAAGTGCTACTAAATCATAATGATTTTTTAATTAAAATTTTCATTGATGGGGTGCCTGGGTGGCTCAGTCAGTTAAGCGTCCAACCTTTGATTTCAGCTCAGGTCATGATCCTGATCAGGATCCAGATATTGAGCCCCATATGGGTTCTGTGCTCATCTGGGAGTCTGCTTTTCTCCCTCTCCCTCTTTCCCTTCCCCAATTTGCACACACACATGCTCTTGCTCTATCTCTAAAATAAATATATCCTTAAAAAATAAAATTTTCATTGAGCATATTGTGTATTTGCATGCAGTTGCAAGAAATAATGGATCTTACATACACTTTACTTAGTTTTCACCAATAGTAATATTTGTAAATCTACAAAGTAATATCATAACCAGGATACTGACATTAATACAAGCCACCAATCTTATTCAAATTTCCCATTTTGCTTATATTCGTGTGTTTACATAATTTTATCATACGAATAAGTTTGTGTCTCTGTGAGTCAAGATATTGAGCAGTTCCATCACTACAAGAATCCAGTCTGTTGACCTTTTATAACTCCATCCACCTCCTTCCTTTGCCCCACTCCATCCCTAGTCCCTAACCTTAGCAAGCTACTAGTATCTCCTCCATTTATAAAATTCTGTCATTTCAAAATGTTAAATAAATTGAATCATACAGCATCTGACCTTTTAGGGTTGACGTATTTTTTTTCTTTCTGTGCATGGTATATATGTACTACAATTTAACTATTTACTGTTGGACATCTGGGCTGATTCCAGTTTCTGGCTATTATGAATAAAGCTGCTAAACACATCTGCGTACAGAATTTTGTAAGAACATGAGTTTTCATTTATCTGAGATAAATTCCCAGGAATAAAACTGATGAGTCATGTAGTAACTGCATGGTTAGCTTTATAAGAAACTGCCAAATTGTTTTGCAGACTATACCATTTTACATTCCCACCAGCAATGTATGTGTGATACAATTTCTCTACATGCTCATCAGCATTTACTGTTGTCATTTTTTCTTAGTCATTTTGATAAGTGTGTGGTCATTGTGGTCTTAATTTATATTTCCCTTATGCCTAATAATGTTGACTATCTTTTCATATGCTTGTTTGTAATCTGTATGTCCTCTTCCATAAAATATTTGTTCATGCCTCTTCCCATTTTCTAATTTGACTGGATTTTATTATTGATTTTATATAGTATAGTTTATATATGTATATTCTAGATGTGTATGTGTATATATATGAGTGTGTGTGTATTCAGATATTCGGATATCTACTATCTAGATATTCAGATATTCAGATATGTAGTATCTAGAATACATATATATACATAGATTCTACACACTTGTTCTCTGTTGGACACATGGTTTACAAATATTTTCCCCAGTCTTCAACTTGTCTTTTCATCCATTAAGGAGACTCTCACAGAGCAAAGGTTTTCATTTTGGTAAGATCCAATTTACCAATTTTTAAACTGTGTTAAGTCCCATATCTCAGGAGAGTTTTCCCAAATTAAAAGCTATCATTTATCCAACCTGAGCTTTGGCCATTTGATCAGGCTCTCAGATGTGTCCTCTCCTGTTTACTGAAGGTTCATGCTGCAATGATTTGCATCTCCTTTGAATATGTCTGTTTTTTCTCTTTTAAGTCCCAGTAATTCACACTTGGGTTATGATGAAACTCCACTCCTGGTGGCCATTCAGAGAAGTGGAGGAAGATCCTGAGAGACGTACCTGTTAATTTACATCTTCTGCAACACCAAAACTGCAGAAGATACAAATTCCTAACAGGAAGCTTTAGAAGGTATGAGGGAATTTGGCAATTCCAAAAAAAAAAAGATTTTTGAGAGCATCATCCCAGATATCCTCAACCCAGTGTCAGGGTCTCATTCTTTCCTAAATAAGGTCTGACCTGACATTGACCTTGCTTCAGTAGGCATTTAACTTTTGGAGCTCAAATACTCTAACAATTAAGTCCTTGTCCTAATCTACACTTTTCTCTGTTCACACAATAAAGGAAATGGGGTCCTCATTATAAGCTACCAAGGATACCCTCACACTTTCACACTTGGCTTTCAATTGTCAGTTAATCATTCTCAGTCTGTTATCTTTTTCGAGTTTCAGTATAGTTTAGCAATAATCTTTCAATCTCATTGTCTTATAGATATAGCTTTTTTTCATATTTTTCACAAGTTTGATACATTGTACGACCTAATGCTTTCTCTTCCACAATTATATGAGCCCAAATTCATCATTTTTAATAAATTGAAATTTTTACAATTGTTCCACCCCTTGTGCCAGGGTTTATCTGTGTCTAACCCATTATCAATGATAGGAGTGTCACTACCAGATGGGTAGTAAGTAATCCAACTTTCAAATGTTATATTATTGCCCATTTTTCTAGAGCACTCCTAGCATCAATTGTTGCAATTTTGTTTCCTCAGGGAACAAACTCTGAGACAGAGTTTATTGTTTAGCTTGTTTATTATGAAGTGCTCTTGGGATCAACATCAATGGAAGAAAGGAGGAGGAAGCAGGATTGGACAGTGAGAGAATAATTGAGCTATGAGACAAGCCAATAGATTCATCTAACTTCATAGACCTCACAAAGATATCTGGAGTTGAAATGGCCCATCAAATTGTTGCATATTCTCGCAAAATGTTCAGGCTTTTTTACCTCCACTCAGTCTTTGAATGTGAGACATCCTTGAAAGGACATAAGATTGGACAAGAAGCCTCTCTAGAGCCTATAGCTAAAGCAATCTCTGCAGGGCTGTCAGGTGAAATCTGTCAGTTGACTGCACTTCTAGTACCCGGGGCAAGCAAGAGTCCTTATCTGAAGAGGTATTAGAGTGGCACTCTCCATATCCTACACAAATGGCCAAATCCAATGTCTAAATATAGAAGAGTACACCCTACCTACTACATGAGCCATTGGCAAGATCAGTAGTATATAATACCACTACAGGGGTAGGAAGAATTGAAACTATGAATTCAATCTACTACACCTGTGTTGATAGTATCTAAATCTGGATTATTCTTAAAGAAGAACATCATGTGAATGAAAAGCACTGAAGATTAAAGAAAAAAAAAAAGAAAATACCATCTAAAAGACTACATGGATGATTTGGACTGAAAATCATTAATTGAAGAAACTAAACAATTCTCTTAGAAAACTAAGAGAATCTGGGCAGCCCGGGTGTCTCAGCAGTTTAGCACCACCTTCAATCCAGGGCATGATCCTGGAGACCCAAGATCGAGTCTAATGTCCGGCTCCCTACATGGATCCTGCTTCTCCCTCTCTCTCTCTCTCTCTCTCTCTCTCTTTCTCTGAGTCTCTCATGAATAAATAAATAAAACTTTTAAAAAAAATTTTAAAAGAAAAAACTAACAATCAGTTTCTAGATCTTCAACTTCCATGTGTCCTCTTTCCTACAATGAATCTTCATGTGAGTGTAACTGCAGTCAAGGAATCATGATGTTTCTCTTAGTCTTCCCCCAGCGGTGGAATGGGCCTTGTTCATACAGGCTCAGGGGAGTCAATTGTTAAATTTTCAGAAATTTTGCAAGCTGATTATTAAGCACAACTGTTACTAAAACTTAATTAATATAAACATAATCAATAAATTGTGCTAAAAGCCAAAGATAGAAAATACTGAAAACTCATCACATCCCTTTAATTTTAAATTTTACTATTAATCTGTTTTTGAGGTTATTTACATCTATTACATCTACTTGTTGGAAATATTGTATCATGGTATTCTGCTACACATATCTTCCAAACTCTACATGCAGTGACATCCCCTTGGTAGCTTGAAATCACTAAGTAAATCAACAAACACTGCAAAGGAATTTGGTTATTATTTATTGATTAGTTACACTTTAGAAAGTGATGGAGAAAATGTTAAGAATCCTGATAAAATTTAAAAGTGTCCATTATATTATGCATAGTACAAAAAATTGAGGAAATATTCCTCCAGGAATTGAAAACTATGATCCAATTCAGCTAAGAAATCACTCACATCATTGACAAACAAGTCAAATTCTGACATGTTTCTGTTGTTTCACTTTCATTTTTGTTTTTGTAAACAAATTATCAATCAACATTCACGTCAGAACTATGTTCATCCATCAAATGCAATCAAGGATTGGCTATGGATCCAGGAGTATGCCAAAAATCAACAAAAGCATCCTGTGAGAATCAATTCCCTATTTGGAATTTATAATGAGGACTATTGAACATTTTATTATTACCTGTAAATGGTATGCACATTGTTTATATCAGTAAAATTTGTCATAACTTATATATGTATATAAACATACTTTTTTCTTAGAAACCCAGTTGTTCAATTCTTATTATCACCCTACTGCTACCAGCCCTCCTCTATTGCCCTTCTTTCATTTTATACCATCATATCAGTGCTTTGCTCCTGAGTGTAAGTCTTTTGAAGTACCAAACAAAAGGACAATTAAAATATTGGTGCCAACCCTTAAGATCTTTTAAGGAACACATCGTAAACTTCACTAGTGCTTTTTGCCTTTCCTTGTCATCTGCAAAGCACAGTATTAAGAGTGCTCTGAATTCAGCAATATTAAAGAATAGTAGTGGAAATAATAAAATATTCCATGGAGTGACCTCACCTCCCCTTCCCTTTAGTGTTGCCAAAAACTGCAATGCTTTTGATGTTGAGTTCCATGCTAGCAAAGAAATTATTACCAGTAAGAAATATTGAAGGTGACATGCTTTATTTCATTTAGGAAGCAAACTTATGTAACGAATCCATTCTTTAACTATCTTTGAATTCGGAAGTAAAAAGGTTGTCATAATAAAATGTATTAACATATTTATTGAATTGAAAAATAGAGTCAAGCTTTTTCTGACAGGAAGTAAAACTGATTTGGCTGATTGACTTGACAATGAGAACTGGCTTTGCCAATTAGGTTTCATGACAGACATTTTTTAAAAATTGAAGAAGCTAAATCTGAAGTTCTAAGGTTTTCACAAAAGTTTGTTCAATAAATATAGAAATATAATAGCATTTTATTCAAAATATTACATAGGCAAAGAATATTTAATTAATAATAGTTCTGTTTTCTGAATGTATTCCTCTAAGGGAAAAAGTAATAGGTATAATTAAATCATTTGATAAGAGTAAGAAAAATATGAGTAAAAAAAGCATTCTGCAAATCTATTTTTTCTAATTCTTCCTTTTTTGAAAAAAATGAAAGCCTAATAAGTTGTTAAATAATCATAAAACACTTTTTTGATGATAGATCATTAGGCGACATCGGTATGCAACACAAAAAGAATTCAAAGAATTCAGATAACTGAAAAACTTTGTATTTCTATTTCAATGTAACCACTTGTAGAAATGTGAAAATAGCGTAAGAATTGATCCTATCCTCTGTCCTATTCTATTTATAAATAATATTTATTTTAAAAACAAGTATTATCTGTTTCATTAAGAAAAAATTTCTAGGGACACCTGAGTGGCTCAGCTAGTTGAATATCTACCTTTGGCTCAGTGATCTCAGGGTCCTGGGATCCAGTCTCACATCCAGCCCCCTGCAGGATGCCTGCTCCTCTCTCCGCCTATGTTTCTGCCTCTCTCTCTCTGTGTCTTTCATGAATAAATAAATAAATATTTTTTAAAAAGAATATATTTCTAATAATGTTGTTTATGTGTTTTAAATTATATATACCAAGATCTTAAGAGTTAATGCTATTTTGAGTGATTCTTTTAAAATAATTATAATGATCAACCAATCCAGAAGAACTGTTAATATTTAAATCCTATAGTTGCCAGAAATAAAATTTTGTATGCATGTATTTGCATTTGTATAAGCTATCTACAGAGGATTTTTTTTTATTTTTTCTCTTTGTTGCTAAGAATTTTAATGGTGATAAATAAATCTATATAGGCATTAAAAGGTTATACAGTAGAACAAATTTTAAGTGAAGTGGAAGGAAAATAGAGGTAAAAGAGAAAGGAATGCTGGAAATGTTTGATTATATAAGAGGAGCTTGCTCATGTATTTTTACATAGATGATGTGCTATCAAATCACTATGATAATAACTCATATGTGGAATTTAACATAACAAACATAGAAGAAAGAGAGGAAAAACAAGGAACAGAGACTCTTAACTATAGAGAACAAACTGATGGTTACTAAAACCAAGGGGAGCAGGGAGATGGGTGAAATAGGTGATGGGGATTAAGGAAGGCACTTGTGATGAGCACAGGGTGATGTATTGTAGGGTTGAATCACTACATTGTACACCAGAAACTAATATAAGATTGTATGTTAACTAACTAGAAATTACATAAAAACTTTTTATAAAAGGAAAAAAATTACTATGATATTTAGATTCCAATTGGAGATATTTAAATGAATAATTTAATGATTTTACTTAAAAATTTAAATATGTAAAATTTGCCAGAAACTGTACATTTTATAATTACTTTGAGTTATAAAGAATTTAGTTGTTAACTTAAAAAAAATGCATTTTTTTTTACAATTTCTTTAAGTGGTATGTAAGCAACAAATATTTGAGGACCACTAAGTTAAAACATCTAAATGAAAGTGAGTCAAGAATTTGTAATTTAATAAATAGTGAAGCTAATGTATTTTTTGGAAAGATATTATTTGGACAGCCAGAAGTTCTTTGATAAATTAATAGTGCAATTCTGAGGAACTAGATGACAGAAAAACCTGGCAGCTCATTTACTATCCAGGAAGTTCCCTAAAAAGGTGTCCAAAGAAATCTAAATACTCACTAATATTCCTGATAAGTTGAAGATTTAGATACAAGTAACTTCCTGGTACAGCCAGGCTGTTTTGTTTAATTAAATCATCGAAAATTGTGAAAGGTTTGAAATTGATTAAATGCAGTGGGGAATGGGCTGCATGATAGCCATTGAAATTGGCAGTTGGATGAATATAAGGTAATCACGTATCCTCAGAAAAACGTCTCTGAATCTGCCTGGAAACAGACTTCCATTGAAAATATGCACTAACTCATGCTCTGATTTAAGTGGTTTCTCACAAATGTTAGAATTCTTAGTAAAAAGCATTTTTCACCAGCTCTGAAGGCTCAGAATAATCAGATATACTACATGTAATTCTACTATTTTTAAATGTTTCTTCTCCATTCCTGTTCTTATCCCTCCTTTTTAGGAATCATTCTGAATTGTAAAAACGAGGTTGAGTCTACATGTATTTTCATGTCCCAGGGAAATCTGTATTCAAACAAGAGTGCTGGAATGTCTTTAAAAAAAGAAACTAGAGAAGAAGATAGATGAATCGTTGCATCATTATAACACATGCATGAATAAGAGTGGGGCAGAAATAACTTTTTATTAAAAAATGTATTAGACATTCCACAGTGTCATCAGTCATCATTTACTGATTCCCTTGTGATCAGAAACTATACCAATTCATTTTGCATATTACTCAGAAGTGCAACAAAGTAAAACAGAAATCTAATGAATGCTGTTGGTAATTATCATTATTAGACAATTTTTAATAATAAATTTATTTTTTATTGGTGTTCAATTTGCCAACATACAGAATAGCACCCAGTGCTCATCCCGTCAAGTGCCCGCCACCCAGTCACCCCCACCCTCCGCCCTCCTCCCCTTCCACCACCCCTAGTTCATTTCCCAGAGTTAGGAGTCTTCCATGTTCTGTCTCCCTTCATTATTAGACAATTTAAAAGCTACTCACTCCTCTTTAAAAAAATTTTGAATCAAGATAAACTTGGTTTTAGATTCTGTTTTGTTTTAGTTTGCATCTTGGAGAAATTTTTATTTTGTACATGTTCATTCAACAAAAGTTACTAAATTTATTGACTTCTATTTGTCAAGTCATATACAGAATGATTATTAAACTAAAAATAAACCTAGTACTTCCCTCAAGGAAATTGCAGTTGAGTAGACAAGACTAATATTAAGAAAGTTAATGTAATGTAACATATAACTGCAAATTTGCGAGTGCTCTGAAGCAAACACACAGTGAGAGAACCTGTACAGCTTATGGTGCTCAGCTTATGGCTTACCTTGTAAACCCAGACTTGAATGACCAGAAGGAACTAGGGAATGCTTGAACAATTAAAATGAAGCCATTGTGGCCAGAACTTGATGGTTACAGGGAAAGTGTAAAGGTTGAGTTTCAAGAAACAGATAGCGAACAGATTTTACATGACCCATTAAGGAGTATGGATTTTCTTTTTAAAGAGTACTGAAATATCATTATAGGATTCTTAAAAAGAAGAGTTAAAGACTCAGAATTACGTTTCAAAAATGTTTCTTTACTGGAATTGTCAGGAATGCATTGGAGAGACTTTTGTTTGCAATAGTATAGTTGATAAAATATCATGATGCATTCATGCAGTATAAAATATGGAAAACAGATATTTTAATTCATTCTAGGCTCACAGAAAGTAAGAGAAACCATAGGGAGAGAAAAAAATGGAAAGAATAAAAGAGCTTAAGCTAGAAAATAGGAGTGGGGAATAGAAAACTAACCTGGATATAGAGATAACCTTTGAACAAGCCAGAAGTTCCTTCAAAAATGGAAGTGTTCAAAATATCACTGAATTCACATATCAAGCTGCTTATCCCAGGGGGAAGTTAAAGTAATTAAAGAGGTCTTGGGTGGGCAGAACAGACTATCAACCAGCAAAAAATAAATAAAATAAAATAATAAAATAAATAAAATAAAATAAAATAAAATAAAATAAAATAAATAGAAAATATATCTGGGGTAAGTGTTCCAAATCAAATTATCTTGTCTTTGTGTCTAAAGTTTAAAAGAATAAAATACAAAATTCATGCTCCCCAATTTCTTGTTCTGCTCAGTCTCTGACAGAGAGGAATTGATGCCGGTGGGGAGCTGGGCTTCCTTGAGATTGGGGGAAGACATCAGAAGTCAAATTAGTGTAGAGCCCAGATTCACTTATGACTAGTAATAAAGTTAATGCAATTCCTTAGCCACCAAATAAAGAAAACAAGCCCAATTCCCAAGTTCTGGGACAGATATCCCAAGTGGAATGACATTCCTGAGGATCTCAGGGCATAGTATTGTCAATAATTATCATAAACTCAGTGCCATCTGAGTAAGAAAGAGAGGGGGAATGGGGACACACACACACATACACACACACACACACACACACAGAAGAATATCTTGGTTTCAGCTTTACTGGGATGCAGTTGTCGAGAATCCATGACCTAGAAATACACACTCAAATTGTGGAGAGATTGCCACAAAGCATTAATTTTGACACAGTGTCAAGGTTGGGAGATATACATCTATTCAAACCCTTTCTTCCAAAGTGTTTGTGATAAGGAAAGGTGCAATTAAGAAATAATTTCTTAATTCTTTCAAAGCTTAGAAATTTGCAATGATGATAACCAGAGTCATCAGATCTTATCTGAGGTAACTTACTTTGCCATTCAGTTGATTCCAGGCATCTTAATTTCCATTTCCCCTTAGGATTATTTTAGGATTCCCCATTACTGAACTGAATAGGATCCTGTCTGATGACATAACCCCCACAATTTCCTATGAGCAAACATCTTCAATTCAATATTACTGCACCAACCCTACTGCCACTCACAATAGAATTGCTTAGACCTATGGAATCTACCCCATTCAGAAGGTTTCTCTCTCATACATAGTTAACAAATCCGAAGCCAAAGTGAAAATACATGGGTTTTTTTTGAAATGTGGAAAAGGCAATAAATTCAAATTTGATCTCTTCATATATCTGTCTCTTAGCTATGAAGGCAGGTCAAAAAGACACAGAACAACAAATTATAAAGCAATTTAACTACAGCATCTACTTGGGCCTGGAATTGACAATTTAAAGATAGACCCTTACACCCTGGTAGGATTTAGATGCCCTTGAAGTTGAAGACTATCTTTTCCTTAGAATTAAATCTTTGTTTTGGATTTGTTTGCTTCCTAAGGTCTCCAGAGCCCTCTTAGTTTTTCAGGTCCACCTACAATTAAAAATGTAGGTCAAGCTTCAGCAGTCCTCCCACCCCCATAGTCTCAGCAGTCATGTCTAATAAAGTTCCATCAGCTTGTGCTGAGTCCGTTTGTCAAAACCAGGGACTGCCACACCTCCACCAAGGCCCTCAGCCTCCATGAAATTCCCTATGGCCTGCAGCTTTTTGGGGTGTTTTCTTTTTTGGGGGGTGGGGATGTTTGCTTTCACTAAGGATGAACTCTCTGCTTTTGTGGCATCTGGGTAAAGCATCTTCTTACCCAGGGCTGTTATTGAGCCCTACTCCTTCACCGAGGATCAAACATTTTTTGAGTCCTATATCTTTGATGAGGACCATTTCTCTCCATTTATAGAAATAACTATTTCTCTGTGCAAACAAAAACAAAAATGAAGAACAAACAAAAAATACTGTAAACTCATGATCTTCCAACATAAGATATGCAATATACTCTAAGGTTCATCTTATCTCATTTCAAGTGGTAAAAGCTAACTACATATCTGTAAAAACTGGTGACATTAGCCAATAGAAATCTAAAACTGTCAATGTCAAAGATGAGCATGGTTTATACTTAATAAAACACCAACAATGTTCAGATCCATGCCCTTGACTTTGGCAGTAATCTGAATTTCTCTATATGTATTTTATTTTTCTAAATTTTTATTACCAGTTTATTTCTCAAGATTCCTTGCTCCATGTTCTAGATTAGGAGTCAGCAAATATGGATTTTTTAAAGATTTTATTTACTTATTTGAGCGAGAGAGAGAGCATGAACTAGGGGAGGGGCAGAGGGAGAGGACAAGCAGACTCTCAATTGAGTGCAGAGCCCCACTTGGGGCTGGATTCCAGGACCCTGAGATCATGATCTAAGCCATAGTCAGATGCTTAACCAAGTGAGCCACCTAGGCATCCTCCAACACCTTCTTTAAAAAAGATTTTAAGGACTCAGCAGACTTTTTTTGTAAAGGATCATATTATAAATATTATAGCCATCACAAGGCATGTACAGTCTCTGTTGCCTATTTATTTATGTTTTTTTTATACAATCTTTAAGAAACAAAAACAGGCTAGAGGCCAAATTTAAGCCATAGGCCACAGTTTGCCAACCCCTATTCTAGATGGTGAGGTCTTTGAGTTCATAGTCAAAAATCTGAAAGCTTCCCAAACCTCCAAAGGATGCATTTATCATCTAGAAAAGCAGGAGGAACACCTTTAAAACCAATGGGAAGCAAGTGAGCTATTGAGAGGACATGAGTTCTATAGACAGGTAGTATCTCAAGGAGAGGAAGTGGTTCAATAACTTCCCCACGGGTTTTCCCCATGGGGCAGGACCTAGATTCTCAGCACTTACAGCATGAGCACTTACTCTCCACAGTCAAGTACACTTCCTAGATGAAGGAGGGGAATAGGGGTTGTTCTATACATATTCTGACTCAACAATCACTACTAAGAGGAGGGAGGGAGGGTAAGAAGAGGGCAGGTGTTGCATAATAGAAAACACAATTAGGAGTAAAGGAGACTTCCCCATTTCTACATAGCATTCAACAGAAGTTACCTATTATCTCAATTATCTCATTCGTCTTTAACATAAATTATTATGAATTATAGCTATTTTATTTTCTTGTGTTTTCTTTTGCCTATCCCCCTTTCAAATATGAATTTCTGGGAGGAGGCATGATGTCCATCGTATTCATTTGTATTTCCTAGATTTTGATATTTTTAGTACTATACCAGACATATAATTGACCCTCAAGATAGGAAAATGTGGAGGATAGAATAAGTGTGGGGATAGGAGTCTGGGAGTAGAAATCAAGAATTTAGTTTTGGATCTATTAAATTATAAAACCTGAAATACAGGTGGATGTGAAGATAACAAGTGAAAAGACAGTTTTGAAGCCAGGTGAAAGATTTGGGCTGGATTTATAAATTCAAGAGCCATCAATATAGAGATGGGATTACTTCCAGGGAGAATTTACTAGCAAGATATACACAGACCTGGTACTACCTGAGGAACTATTATAATATTTAAATTATGTGTTAGGTAAGAAAAGGAACTCGGGAATGAATAGTCAGAAAGATGGTAAGAAAATCAGGATAATGCCGTGCAGAGAAAACCAAGACAGAAAGGGCAGTGTTCCAAACTGGATGGTGTGAACAGCTGTGTTGAATGCTGCTGAGAGGTCAGATAGGATGAGAACATAACACAGATCATTTGATTTAGCAACATGCAGGTCATTGGCAATGTGTTTAGTTGGAGTAGTGGAGAGAGCTCATGTGTAAATGTAGTTTGATGATTTGGAAATATGGAGGTCTTTGTAGATCAGCTTTGGCAGATAGGAGAAAAGAAGAAATGAATCTGCTAAATTGGGCAAAAATATCTTTGCCTTGCATTAAGTTCCAGGGAGTTTTTGAAATTTCATCTAAAATTTTATCTAGAAATGGGTTTTTTTAGTTCTATGCTTAATTTTTAAAAAAGGAACAGTGGCCATCCCTAAATGCCAGTTTGTAAAATCTTAAAATATGTAATGTCATCTTGCAAAGGATAAAGCCAGTCTATGAAATTTGCTGTAACTAGAGGATACTGAGTCCAATCCTAGAGCTGAATGTTTATAAAGGCCTGGGTGATTTTGTAAGCACTAACAACTATATCAGGTATGGAAGGTCAGATAATAAGAGTAATCAAATTTCATGCTTCAGGGTATAAACTGATTGCCTGCAGGGCTCAGGAAGGAATTTTCTCTCTGTCCCTTGCACTATGTATAGCACTGTATACTTGGGTAGGTGCCTCAGAGGGCTGAGTGAAGAAGCAACAAGGTTCACAGTCTCTGAAATGTGAAGCTTGGTCATTACAAGAGTCAAGATGCTGAGCCATCTGTTATAAAAGAGTTGTGATTTCTAGTATGTGAACTAATGTGTTGAAATATGCAGCACTAAAACTCTAAAGAAAGCAAACATACAGCACTGAACAATCACTTCAGAAATCTCCATATTAATAAATAAAATGTTTAAAGCAAGATGAATATTAAGAATCAATAATCCCTTCCACTCTGGTTGTTTCTTAGCTACAAATATTCAGTAAGGTTATCATTGATTAGTCTCAGGTAAACATTAAGATTGTATGTCAACTTAAAAGTCAACTAAGGAAATCAAGTTCAAAGAGATGAAAACAAAAATTGAATTTGGCACATGTCCATACAGGCACTAGAGATGCAGCTTTTTCTTTCCCCCTAAAATTCTCATTTCTTCTATGAGCGATTCTATTAAAGATGATAAAATAGGTTGTGAAGACATTAATCACTGTTTCAAATCCAGTTAATATGGTTATTGTTTGAAAGTGATATGAAATATTTACTAGCAACTTTTTATTAGACTGTCAATATTCACCATTTCTAACAACTGCATCACTTTAACCTATTTTCCCACTGTGACAAACACATTTGCATGTGTGTACATATTCCTGACCCTCAGTGGAATGAAAAGAGATTGACCAAATACCTGAGGTAGTGGAGCCGCCGTTTCATCCAACTAATTAGTGAAGCTGTGCTTTCCATTTGCAAGGCCAGAAATGAAATCTTATTGACACTTCGTAGGTAGAAAAACAGATTATAGTGTTTTGATGCTTATAAATTAGCAATGCACTTTGACATACAAAAGAGAAACAGGAATAACAATTTTACTTGACTGAAAAACTAATAGTCACTATAGTATCTTGGAATATAAAAGAATAATGATATAAAATATAAAAGAAGGACATATTTCCCCATCTCTCTCCTATCTGATCAGCCTTTCCTTTAAGCAAATAACTGTCATTTGAAACCAAAATAATTCACGGGTTTGTGAGAGAGATGATACATTGAACAAATGTAATTTAAATCTGTTTCTAATACTATTTTCCATTAACAGCTCAGGTTATTTGCCTCAAAGTAAAATTATTATGGTGTGTGTGTGTGTGTGTGTGTGTGTGTGTGGTTAGAGAGAATTTATTACTGTAATGCAATCAAACAAAATTGGGAGGTTAATGTTGGATGTGATGAAGATACCATATCAGGGATGCCTGGGTGGCTCAACAGTTGAGTGTCTGCCTTTGGCTCAGGGTGTGATTCCAGAGTTCCTGGGTGGAGTCACACATTAGGCTCCCTGCAGGGAGTCTGCTTCTCTCTCTGCCTATCTTTCTGTGTCTCTCATGAATAAACTAATGAAATCTTAAAAAAAAAAAAAAAAGATACCATGTCAGTAGACTAGGATTTAGGAAAGTTGAGTTCAAATCATAACTTTAGCATAGATCTCTATGAGCTGCACCATCTTGGGAAACTATTTAAACTTCCTCACCCATAAATATGGGAAAAATAAAACCAGTCTCACAGGATTTCCATGAGTGTTCAATGAGATAAGTCATGAGTCATCACTTCAAAGTCTCTGCCACATGCAAGGTCAGATCCGTCAATTTACTTTCTTTTACCAGAAAATTTCCTCCTTTCCACCTCTTCACTCCTTATTACTGCTAGACCCTCCTCTTATGTCCACCTATATCCTCCAAATGAGTGAAGCCTGAGACTTTGTCCCTCTCATGATAGGAAACACAGTAGCATAAAAAAACTAATCCAGGTCTAGGTCCTCTCTGATACTGGTGGTTTATACTTGTGGCGGAGAGGTTTTGTCTACATTTTTAGACTGTTCCTAGTCAATTCCCAGAATTCCTCAGTGATGACCATCTCACTAGATTCTTACATACTGTTTTTCTAGGTCACTGATTGCAAATGATACTCATCCCAAGGCTTGTGCAAGATGGTCTCCAGAATGTAAGAATAAAATAATAGAATTTTAATTTGTATTGATTTTAGTTTTTTTTAAGTATTATTGTGTATATAAAGTGCAGAGCGAAATATAGTAGCAGATGTTTACAAAAAATACATATATAAATAATGTCATAATGGTAAAAGATAACTCATTGTGTGCTAGGTACTCATCTGAGCGCTTCCTTACAATTCTGTGATCATCCCCATTCCATATGAAGATTCTAAGTCATAGTGAGAGATTAAGTAGCTTGCTAGGTCATACAACTACCACAGACAGAGCACAGATTCAAACCAGGCAGTCAGACACCAGGCTCCAAAGTTCATATTCTTAATCACTAGGCCAAATTGCTTTTATGTTTAAAAAGTTATAGGTGTAAAAAACGTATTTGTGTTATATATAAAAAGAGTATATGCATGCTCAAGAGGAGGACTCCATCATCGTCCTATCTTCCCCCTAACAGGTGGAAAAAAATAATAAGAATTTTAGAAAAATTTAGCCAATCAAAAAACAAAGAAAGACCTATTAACTATTCTGGGTAAAGTCTTGGGAGATGACTTATTCTTTCTCATTCTATCTCTCTCTCTCTTTCCCAGAGCAGCTTGTTCTGGTTTTAAGTATATAATATCCTCTCAACTGTCTCCACAATCACAAATTAATTTTTTTGAATGTTCTCTTCTTTTTCTTGCACTTTGCTTCCTCTGGGATTATTTTTTCATTTAGCCCTGTCTCTTTTATAATGTTTTTGTATTTCTTGAAATACTTGCTTTTCATTGTCTGTTCATTTCTTATAAAATACTTAATAGGAGAATTTTAGAACATAAAATAGAGATAGTGGGCTTCTAACTTCAGCAGTTGTATACATTTTCCACAAAAGGCCTTCCTGAAGAGAAGTTCTTTCTTACAGTGTATTTTAGTCAGGTTTCTTAGGTGTAAAGAATCGAAATTAGTTTGATTGATTTAGCAAAAAAAGTAATTTGCTAACAGAATTTAAGTCTCTTTCTTTCCTTTACCTCTTTTTTTTCTATCCTTTCTTTTTATTTCTGAACAAATCATTCCAAACATCATTCTTTTGAACTGAGGAAGGGCCCAAAGCAGATTTTCAAAGTGGGGTAGGTGAGCATTGGTTCAAGAGAGGTGCTGAATGGGGTCTGTAACCCGAGCAGAGTGAAGAAAGCATCTGTGTGGAGGAAGGGTGGAGTTCTGGCATGAGGAGGATCAGGAGGGCTGAGCTTCAAGGGGGTGACCTATGTGAGTTATCAAAGTGTCAGTGAGATGAGAACAATGGTCATGCAGGAATGGTGGAGAATGTCAGAATTAACCCAATATAGGTTTAGAACCTGAGTAGGAAGAGAAGGGCATCCATATGTGTGCAGTCCATGTGTCCTAGTATATGTTTTTGGAGACAAAGTATAGAGGGCAAGAATGCAAGGGGACAGCTCAGGATGGAGTGTTGGAATACAAGCATAGTCAGGAGGTATATGTTCTGTATGGTGGTCGGGAATTGGGTTGTGGTGGCAGTGACAAGAAATCGGTTAAATATATAGAGATTGATTCGATTTTGATTTTTTAAAGATCTTATTTATTTAGAGAGAGAGTATAAGCAAAGAGAGTGGCAGGCAGGAGAGGGAAAAGCAGGCTCCCCGCTGAGCAGGGAGCCCGATGTAGGGCTCAGGGTGGTGCTTGATATGGGGCTCAATCCCCAGACCCTGGGATCATGACCTGAGCAGAAAGCAGGTTCTTAACCACCTGAGCCACCTAGGCACCCCTAGAGAGATTGATTTTTTAAATTAATATATGGAGAATAATGAAAGCCAGATTTCTCACCACCTGTTAGTCACATGACAATAGCAGTGAAGATATCTAGTTCCCAAATATTGGCATCTAAATACCATTTTCACTAAATAAAATAAGGGCTCCTTGAAGAAAGGGCTAATTCCAAGGCTGGATCAGGGAAAGTACCTGATGAGGTTGACCTATCTTCTTAAGCCAAAAAAGAAGGAAGTGCTTAAATAATAGGGGAATCATACTCCATCATTAATGAGAAGGCTCCCACTGGCCAAATCAGAAATAGCTTCAGTGTCAAAGTGAATAAAAGTAAAGGCTTAAAACTCATCAAATAAAATAAGAATCCATATATCCATATTAAATTTAATAAATAAATGAATAAAAAGAAAAGTTAAAGGTTCAGAATAAGGGGTATTCCAAAAGAAGTCCCAAAAGACCTCTCCATTAAGTACTTACTCATTTCAAAAGATAAAAGAATAACTTCATAATACCTAGCAGACATCATCTTACTTAAGTGATCAAAGTTAACCTCACCAGTAATAGAACACATTGAAATTATATGCCACCAAACAGGATGGAATGAGAAACACAAATGCACACACACACACACACACGTGTGTGTGTGTGTGTGTGTGTGTGTGTGTGTATATATATATATATATATATATATATATATATATATATCTTCATGTTAATGATATCCTGAGAAATGTATATAACCTGAATCTAATCATAAGTTAACAGACAAAGCAATATTGAGGGACATTTCCACAAAATAACTAGTTAATTGAAAAGTATCAAGGTCATAAAAGTCAAGAAAAACTGAGGAACTATTCCAGATTGAAGGCAATAGAAAAGAAATGGCAAATAAATGCAGCATGTGATTCTGGATGGGTTCTTTTTTTGTAAAAGACAAGTGGTGAGACTTAAATTGGGGATAAGAGTAAACACTAGTGATATCTCAATGTTAGTTTCATCGCTTGATGATTATACTGTACTTACTTAGAAAATACCCACTTCTTCAAATTGTGCAGGAAAAAGTAAATTCTGTGACATTTTTAAAGACCTTTTTTGTTCCAAAAAAAGAAAGAAGGGCAGCCCATGTGGCTCAGCGGTTTAGTGCCGCCTTCAGCCCAGGGTGTGATCCTGGAGTCCCAGGATCGAGTCCTGCATCGGGCTCCCTGCATGGAGCCTGGCTCTCCCTCTGCCTGTGTCTCTGCCTCTCTCTCTCTCTCTCTCTCTGTGTATCTAATGAATAAATAAATAAAATCTTTAAAAAACAAAACAAAACACAAAAAAAGAAGGAAGAAAATAAAAACAAAGTTAAGGAGAAATTTTTAAAGGATATTAGGTGAGAACCAGGCTGAAAAGCAAAGAGAAACAATACCCTAAAGGATGACATGGAAGAGGCCTAGTGAGGACATCACTGCCATTAACCTAAGTATCATGGCTTATGCCTTCAACAGGCCTGAGGAATGCCTCTGTCTGCCCACAACTTTGCCCCTGCAGGTACCAGACAGGAGGGCTGCAATCTACACTGTGACATGAAAGGAGCCTCTGCAGTCTCTGGTTTTTTTTATTTGGTTGGTTGATTGGTTGGTTGGTTGGTTGTTGTTTTTATGTGTTTAATTTGTTGTTGTTGTTCTATACAGTAGATGCTACTTTAAAATTCAAAATGACTGCATCTGATTTGTTGCATCTAGGTTACATGTCTATGCTTAGCTGGGAGGAAAATAGAATAGCATGTTTTTGGTTTGGGGTTTGTGTTTTGTTTTGTTTTGTTTTGTTTTGTTTATAGTGAGACCCCTTCACTGACTCTGACTAAACCCATGAGGCATAAAAATTCCCTGAACATAGGTTGGGATTTTTGAGCACACAAAAAAGTAAAAACTGACTAACAAAGTCCATTCCTTTTGTTGCCTAAAATCAACATCCTTCTTCCAAAATAAAATTGTTTTTAAAAAGTTATCCCACTCAACCCAGTGGAGCTATCCCTAGGGCATTTGCAAAAGGCTGCTCACAACATACAGATTATTTTTTCCTTGAGTGAGGGATCTGAAAGAGAGTGAGAAAGAGTGCCCAAGAGAGAAGCCACTGACTTTTTTTATAACCTAATAACCTTTGTTGCATTCTATTTACTATATGGTATTAAATACATCTCACATTCAAGGGGAGAGTATTTCACAAAAGCATAAATACCAGGAGGGACATTTCCCCTCAAAATCTTTTCCTAGAATTAAAAAAGATGAAATAGTATATCTCAAAACACATATGGAAGATATATGAATACCTGGTATGTGTCTGAGGTAATATCCCAAGTCGGGGAACAAGTAAGGATATACAGATTCAAGAAATATCACTTACACAATTGATTATCAAAAGAAAGATACAAGAGATTCTTTACTCAAAGCCCACAAAAAAATTTAAAAATCCTGTGTGCATTAAACACCAAATGGGAAACAAAGACTTCTAAAAATTTAGGAAAAGTTATAAAAGAAAATCTTTTAAAATGTCACTAATAAAGCATAGAAAAATAATCTATGATGGTAAAGTATACTGAATTAAATTGAATATAATAAATGACAAAGTTTATCAAAGAGCACAAAGTAAAATGATATGCCATAGTGAATGAAACTAATAACAAAACAGCTGGCAAATTAGTAATACCCAGAATATACAAAGAATCCCTACAAATCATTAAGCAACAACCAATTCAATAGAAAGATGGACAGAAGATGAGACCAGAAAATTCATATTACTTCATTACCAAAAAAATTATGAAAAGGAGGACAATCTCACTGGACATCAAGGAAAGGCAAATAATAAACGATGCCATACCCACATGATTGGCAAATTTTGAAAACCTCAGTTCGGAAAAATTTCAGCTTGAGATTTAATTTATGCAATGAATTTATTATTTGGAATTAGTGAATTACCTACATATATTGAAGCTGGGAAATGATGCAGACTACATTTATGCATTTGAACAGACATAATTTTCACTTTGGGTGAAGTAAAGGTCATTGCCATTTTAACAAAAAATATTAGAATTTACATAAGATTAATATCTTCTTATGAAAAAGAACTAGTTGCCTTTTATTTAACATGGACAAACCTGATATTTTGTAAATTTACTGATTTTTTTTCTACATGATAATTATATTAGTGAACTATATATGAGACTAATGAACTAAATTTGTCTTACCTGATAATGACATTTATATTTCTAATTACAGATTTTGCATATGATATCTTATTAAGGCATAAATATTAATTAAGTCATAAATATTTATTAAGGTTTAAATATTAGGTTATATATTTTATAAATTACTGAATAATATTTATATTATTTTTGGAAACCCAAATAGTTATTCAATAACTACTAGGCAATTAAACTTTGGCCTTTATACTTAATTATACTAATAATTTCTAAATTACATCTGCAGTATATCTTAGTTAAATTCTCTGAAGAGTGTCTTCTAAATAAAGGTCTTTAGGATGTCTACAGCAATAAAAATGTATTTTATAACAATTACCATAGTCACTTAGATATTATTCTTTCCCTTGTTTATCAACTATTTCCTGCACTCGCAGCCTAAAGAATAAAACATATTGCTAATCATAAGGTCTAGGATGGACACAGTATAATATACATATACATCTCTGCTGCCAGTCATTTGCCTTTTGATCCTTCTTCCAAGTAGTCAAATTCATCCCTTTAAAACTTTATGAACTTACTATACAATTAGTACATGAATATGTTCTATTTGTATAACATTGAAATTTTGCACATGAAGATGAAAATATCCTTGACCACCCTATTTAATCTTTTTACCAATTTATCTTGAAATCAGTTCATCTACCACTTTGTGGGACATATCATAAAGTGGATCTCTTGAGTAATAGTTTAGTGTGCCTTTCTCTTCTCCTTTCCATAATTCTGATATGTGGTAATCTGTAATCTTTAAGACTATTTACAAATATTCAGAGCCTCTCATCTATGGACATATTGTAGAATTACAGTCCCCGCCCTCTTGGAGATATGCATGGCCATATGGCTTCATTTAGTCAAAGAAATAGAAGTAGAATTCACTTGTGCTATTTTCAAGCAGAAACTTCAAAAGCCAGAGCAGATTTCTTATTCTGGTATGGTGGAGTAAGCTCCTAAAAGGCATATATAACATATACATCACACAACTATAAAGTCTGGACTAAATACTAAAAGAAAAACAATTAACTAAAAGCTCTAGAGAATAGAATAAAGAAGACAAATTTTTAAAATTCAAAACTTGAAAGCAAGGACTACAACAGGGTAGGTCCCCACTTTAGTGGCTTTACACTGAGGGTATGCCAGTGATGATAAAACAAAAGGAAGCCAAAATCCTGAGAGAAAACCCACAATGTTTCTGGCCTGAAAATCCAGAAGACAGAGCCTAGAGCAACCATTATCAGTGAAAAGTAAAAGGAAAATCCAGCAAAGAAAAGCAAATAAGGGCGATTCCAGGTTTAAGAATAAACTTCAACCAAGTCTTTGTCTAATCTTTGATCTATAAATGATCAGCACAACTAAAATCAACTTATGTGTAAATCTAAAATAAAAAACTAAAATTTGAGCTGTCTCAAATTTTCAAGAAAAAAAGGACTTTTCTGATTGAATACAGGAAAATTATCTTCTGATAAAAACATTACAGTTTTGAAGCAATATTACAGAAGCCAGGGTCTCTACAGCATAGCAATTACAATTTTAAAGAAACAATTTTACAAATTATTTTAAACATGAAGAAAAAACTGTGACCTATTCCTAAGAAAAAAAGAAAACCAATAGAGACCAACCTGGACATGATCCAAGGTTTGAAATCATCATACAAAATCTTTAAAATAGCTAATAGCTATGACCACTATATCCAATAGGCCAAAGGAATATGTACTTCTAATGAATAGAAAGTAGAGATTTTCAGTGAGAAATAGAAAATAATAAAATAGACCAAATTCTATAACTAAAAATATAGAATCTAAAATTAAAAATTAAATAGATGTATTTAAGAAAAAAATAGAGATGTGGGGGGAAAAATACTCCAACATGAAAATAGATCATTAAGAACTATCCAATTCGGAAAATAAAAAATAATAAAAATAAACAGAACTTCAGAGACCTGGGGACAGAATTTACAAAGTCTGACATGGATATAATTTGAGTCACAGAAAGAGAGAAGAGAAAAAAGTGAGAATGAAAAAATGCAGTTGAACAAATAATGGTGGAAAATTTCCCAAATTTGGTGAAAATGATAAATTTAGCTATTGAAGAAGTCCAAACTATGTATGTAAAAAGAAAACCAAACCTCAGCTTTTTATAGTCAAACTACTGAAAAACAGAAATAAAGAAAAAATCTTGAAAGCAGTCAAAGAAAATCACCACTTTGTATCCAAGGAATTAAAGATATGAATTATGGACTTTCATCATAAACTAGGGAAGCTAGAAAGCAGGGGAATAAAACCTTTAAATCTAAAACCCCAGAATTCTATACTCATCAAAAATCACATTAATGAATCAAAGACAAATAAATATATCACCCAGGAAAATAAAATTAAGATTTGCCACTAACAAAACTCTACCAAGAGAAAGAAAGAAAGAAAGGAAAGAAAGAAAGAAAGAAAGAAAGAAAGAAAGAAAGAAAGAAAGAAAGAAAAGAAAGAAAGAAAAGAAAAGAAAAGAAAAAAGAAAAGAAAGAAAAGAAAGAAAGAAAAGAAAAGAAAAGAAAGAAAGAAAAAAAGAAAAGAAAAGAAAAGAAAAGAAAAGAAAAGAAAAGAAAAGGAGAGAGAAATACCTTAGGCTACTCTTTATGCTAAAGTAAGATAATACCTGAGGGAAACTTAGATCAACAAGAAGAAATGAAAAGTGTCATAAATTATAAATATCTGAATAAACATATAAGTATTTTTTACTTCTAATTTCCTTTAGATGCATATGAATGTTTAAAATGAAATTATATTTATGTAAGAGAAAAGAAAGCACATGTCCAAACAAAGACTTGTATGTAAATATTCATAAAAGCTTTATTCAAAGTAGGCAAAAGCAAAAATTACTTAAAGGTAAATAGAAAAATTTCTCTTTCATTTATATAAGATTTAAGAAAAAAATCAAATTAATCTATAGTAATAAAAACAAATCCATTTGTTGCCCAGGACAGGGAGTAGAGGGAAACATAGACTGCAAAAGGTCAAGAAGGTTTGATGGAAATGTTTTAAATTTGATTTAAAACAACATAACCCAAAGAAGTTCACTATAGACTCTTCCAGATGTTCCTCCGGCCTGGCTCTCAGTGAGGACACCAAAATCATATGGAGATAGCAAGTGAGAAACATCTGTTGCTTTTAAGTTCCTGAGATTTTAGAGCTGTCTCTTTCTACAATGGAACCTAGCTGCTCCAAATTACCACAAACCTGTTTATTTATTTATTGTCTCTCACATGTGAGTCCAGGAAATTCAGCTCTAGGGTAGACCTCACTGATTTTTATTAATCCCATCCAGCACCCATTTTGGATGCTTATGTGGTGCTATGGTGTCCAATAAGCCCTGAAAAGATGTTTGTTTATTTGCTTGTTTTTCTAGAGATTTCTTGTATACCATGCCTTTATCTCAGGGGATAATTTTTCCCCCTTGTGGGCTGTGCTACGCACGGATACAAAGCGAGATTCACTAAATCCATCTTGCTTCGCTCTTAAAGATTTAAGAACATCTACGAGGAGAAACTGAGTTATGTCACTAAGACAATTAGGAAGACCTAATAATGGGCTATCAATTTTGTAAGGCAATAAAGACTCTAATTCTAAAAGTCAGTTTAAATTGGTTTTTACATTACTCGTAGCTAAAGGCATCTCAACCAACTCATACCTAAAAACAATACTATACTAACACTGTTAGATCCTTAAGGAACTGTCCTATGCATCCAGATTTCTCTTATAAACTAGTTTTGTCTTTAGCATTTTCCTTCCTCCATCAAAATGTCCTTGTTTTGGTCGATTCTCCTTTCTCCCTCAAAATATAGAACTCTGGCTGGAATAGTTTTACTTCCCATGCTTTCTAAAATGGTAGATAGCCATTCAGTCACTTTTAAGCCAATGACCCTTTTTAGAGTTATATGCTTCAGCCCTGAACATTTATTCTATTTGTTCTTTGAAATTTTGCAGCACAAGATGGAAGTACAATTTCCTTTCCAAGGTTCACCCAGGCCAGCTTATGCTTTCTTTGTTCCTTCAGTTGTTGTTATTCCCACTTGACTTTATCCATTTAATTCAGAATATGTGCCGTGATTCCATACATTGCCAACATTTCTATCTCACTGTCGCTTTATAATTCGGTTGTGATGAACTTGGTCAGGCTACCCTCACCTATTAAGATGTCTCATTTCCTTCCTACTCCAAGCTCTTCACTAACAAGACAAGAGAAATTGTAGACATTTTCTGCTCACTATTTATATTATTTGCTTTAATTTGCAGCTAAGCTGTTTTTTGCTTCAACTCTATTTTCTGTATCACTTTGTGATTCCTCTGTCACCACTGCCTGTGTAGTTGTGATTCTAGGGCAACTTAAATGAAAGCAAAGATCAATCTGGATTGGAGTAACCTTGGAGATTTTACTGTCCTCTTGCAGCCTATGAGCCATTCACAAAACAGACAATGCTACACCTCAGCCTGTCTCAAAAGTCAACATTTTTTATGAAGACATATGGGTTCCAAGAAACCCTTTTATCCTCAACTCAGCCTTTCAGAGTATTATCCAATTTCAGCCCTTTCCCAAAACAACACATTAATCTATATGATAGGACAGGAAGGTGAAGAAAATGTTACCAGGAGAGGAGATATTCATCTTCTTCTTGTTTGCTCTTGGCATCCTATGACATTTTAACCATTAATAAATGGCCTTAACTGGACATTTAGGAATGTACAAGCCTCTCTCACGTCCAAATAAATTTTAATTGCAATTCAAAGCAATTAATCCAAATTGATAAAGCAGAACCTTATGAATAGTATTATCCTGAGTCTGCCCCAGAACCAAAATAGTAAAAAGCATCTGAACGAGTTATCAAGAGAAAGTTCACAATCACTGACAGCCCAAGGTTATAGAACTTAATAATAACAGGTTATATAATAGCCCTATCAAAACCAATAGCAGCGGATAAAGTGCCATTCAAAAGGCAGCAGGGACATACCAAAAATCAACTCCATTTCTTCTGAATTTAGCTTCAGGACATTTTAGAAATCCAGACCTAAGTGTCAGCTAGGTACCTCATCAAACCAAAAATTGCTTCTCTTCTCCCTTCTTCCAAGTCCGTTAGGATGAAAAAGTAGACCTGCATGTCATCAAGCCAACAATGTTAGTTGAAATTATGGCTCAGCATGATTGTCTCTAATGGAGGCACAAGCACACAGGACAGCATGGGTCTGGAATTTTACCCTGTTTGACTCCAAAGAGTAGTTCAACCATTCTATAGAAAACTCCACCTATAAAATAAAGCCAGGTATGTGAAGCATGAAATAAAATTGATACCATTTTAGTAGTGGAATGGAGTGAAACACATCTAGTGAGGCCTTATCAGAACAGATGAATGCAGTAGAGAAGTGAGATATTTTCCTAAAATGTAATCTATCTTTATATTCAGTCTGAGGAAAACTAGGGATAAAGTTGGAAAAAAAAAAAAAAAACCAGATAGTTAATAGTCTGGTGTCAAGACCCTAGCAATACTAACATTGGAGTATAAAATGAGATCTTTACGCAGCTGGTTAGAGTGGGAAAAAGTCAGAGTGCCCCTAAAGGACAAGAATTCCTTTACATTGGGAAAGCAGACCCAGCACAGCTAGTCCCACTGTTGAGTAAATCCCAAATTTGGTCATCTCAATATGTTTTCAAAGAACAATGGATATATATGAATGATTACGAAAATGAATACGAATTAATTACCTTAATGAATACGAAAAAATTACTTTTTGTGAATGCAGATACCACACATAAGCTCATAAACTGTGTGCAGGTGTGTGTGTGTGTATGAGAGAGAGAAAAGCTTTAGTGGTGCTGAGGCAATTTATTTACAACCCCAATAACACATATACTTTTCTTCTCTTTCTCATGCTCTTTCCAACAAACATAGCTGTTGTTCACCCATATCCTGTTTCCCCTTCCTAGCAGAAATCCACTTTTGCGCTTGACCATGTGTTTCAGGGGAGAAAGCTGCCAGCGTAAGCCTGGAACAAATTATGGTTGATATAATTCAACTATGGTTGTTCCATTTACCTTCCCAGGGATTGAGTAAGCCTTTAATCTCATCACCCTGAAGCAAGGGATTTGGACCATTTTAAATATAGTTTTAATGAAACCTCAGGATTTTAACTTAGATTATAATTACATTTACCCTAACATGAATGCCCAGTGTTCTACGCATTGGAGTATCTGTCCCTGGTTTAGATAAATTGAGGTCAACTGTACTTTATCTGAATGATCACTTATATTCATTAAGTAACCCCTAAATAATTTCCCAAAAGAATAAATATGAAGTAGGGATATTGTTTAAAGGATTGCAAATCTGCAGCCATTATAGATATTTTTGTTTTTAACTGTATTATTAAAGTCCAGTATATTAACACATAATATATCCATAATAATAGTATTTTATATTATTTTTATTCTAAAATTATTGATTTTTCAGAAAAAAATGTCAGTACTTAGGTCAATAGCATCATTGAATGAGGTCTTTTATGACTTGCTGTATAGCATATTTTCAAAATATTTTAAAATTATAATAGTTTTGCTTTAAAAACTGCAAATAGTTAGCAAAGACACAGACATCTTGATGTACATAAATAGTTTGAAAATATTTCTGCCATGTGGCAAAAGCATAAACACAGTTTATAATTTAGCCAAAATCCCAACTTTAGAAATACAAATTTTTAAATTTTTAAATTGAGGGAATTGCAAATTTCAGTTTTTTGCTTAAGTAAAATTTTACTCATATTTCATAGATCTCTACTAAATTTTTAAAATTTGTGGCTACATGCAAGTCAATAGATGCATTCAACCATTAAAGAATTCTTCTGGAGACTTTGCAGAAAGTAGAAAACTATGATAATGCAGAATTACTGGAAGTATAACACTCAGAGTTGAAAAAAATAAACTTTACACAAAGATTAACAGTAAAAATCTACTACTTTTTAATATTTTGGTGGATATTTGAACTCATTTTTTTCTAAATGTTATAACTATTTCATGACTGATTTTGTAAGTAGTTACTTATCCTCTTCCTTGGCTTCATGGGACACAAGACTCTAGAACATATCCAACAGAGGGGTCCATGTCACCGAAATTCTCTTACAAACTGCATCTATCCAAACAATGAGAAATCACTACATAGGCTAAGAGAACCAATGGCTCCTTTTCCTTCTGGTAAACTTCTCTCTTATTTCTTCATCACTCTTTTCCTTGGAAGAAGACTCCATTATTCCTTTGGAAGCCTGATGTCTGTTGTGAACCATCTAATTAAGCAATAAAATAATGTGTTTTTCAACTGTGAGTTTTGTTTCTCAGGGTTTTTTAAACCTAATTTATATGTATATATAATTCTACTTCTAACATCATTCCCGTAGGAAATATGAGTAATCTATCATTTTACTGCTTATATTGGTAAAGAAACCTTTAGCTCCTGTGAGGAAATTCATACATAAATGTAAGAAATAGAATAGGTTAACTATTTTAAAACTTAGACTATTCAAAAAACAAAACAAAACAACATGGCAGTATTTTGGAGTGCAAGATGTATCAAAAGCCTGATTAATATACTGCCAGAGGATGTTCCTCCCAAAATTATCATGTCTACTTTTACACCAACAATCTCCAGTCAGGTCAGAACTTTTGATTCATCTGCTACGTTCTATATCCATATCCCTAGGTCATCCTGTCCTGATTTGCTTTTATGGCCCATTCTTCCTAATCAGAAAAGTGGTAGATCTCTATCTAGTCTGTCTTAGAATTTAAGGATTTATTTCTATGAATATGCTCTGGCACGTAAAACAGCCTTAAGAATATGGGCTATGTTTGACTCTTCTTAAACCAGTTCAAAATACATACCTTCTAAGGTTATAGGAAGTCCAAACTAGCTGGAGGCATCTCATTTCTTAACAGAAGGACTTCTAGGTAGGGTTTTGGAATCTAGAAATGAGTGATGAGTGGTTTTGAAATATTTAGATACCAGCATCCACCGAAAATACCTACTGATTTGTACTGCTCCCTCCAGGATATAGGCATTTTGAAAACTACCTGTCGGTAATTTTTAAGTGCTATGGCTGTCAAAACTCATGCAGTTTACTATTTTTCCTGGTTTTCCTTCTCATTTTCCTTTCTACATCAGTTTTGCATCGTCTCTAGTCTCACACTGGAACGCATAAACCCACAGCGTTGATACCTCGTTCCACTCATACCCGCCTCTGCCTCTCCATACATTATGAACAAAGGGCTCAGGAGATGAAGGGTAAAAAGAAATGTTCTGTTTATTGTGGTACAGCTGCTTTTGTACTATCATTTTGTCTATACATTTGTATCAGGAAACAATTGTGTTGATTAAAAAGTGGGCTTTTCTGTAAATCCACTGCTTATTGGCTACGCAGCATTACCAAATCTTTTCAGGCCCCGGTTTTGTCATCTATAAAAAGGAGATAATATTACTATCTCATAAGGTTATTGTGAAGATTAAATGAGACCATATTAATAAAGAGCTTGGAAGAAAAACTGACACATTATAAGCACCCCATAAGTTATTTGGAGAAATCATGTAAAGAATTCAAAATGTAGCCAATTTTTTCCTCTTAAGAGAAATGTCAAGATGCTTTTCAAAAAGGCAGCAGCTTCTGGGGTTCCACGTGTTCTTTGGAGTGCAACTTTAGGTGGAAAGATGCTTTCTCAGGAAACAATATCTATGCTTTTTTACACTTTTATTATTCTTCAAATTTCTGACTTTTCAAAAATGTGAGAACAGAATAGCATGTCACAGGTTAATACATCATCTGTAATTCTGGCATTTGGAATGATACCTACAGGAGAACTTTCTCTATCATTCTTTTACTATATGATTCCACTTTCAGTTTCCCTTTCTGACCAGAAATATAGCTGTCTGCATGAAAATGCTGAACCATAGGAAATAAAAATGAAATGATAATTTGAAAGGCAAACAGGAGCTATCAGTCAAATTTCTTTTTAAAATAGAGTATTTATTTCAGGCTACTTGTTGGTGACAACAGGGAAGAAAATCTTGACTCCAGCACATTTTTTGTCTGATACAAAGAATCTGCCCTACTTTGACATCTCATTGAAATGAGGGGGGGGGGGGGGGGCGTTTCCTTAATTTAAACTGCTCTCTTCCTCAGTAGAAAGAGATTAGCACATTTCCTTTCATTTTGATTTCTGAGTTCAGTCTTCCTTTAGGCTACAAATCATCACTGCTCCTCTGACAGGTATTACAGTACTCAAGTCTTAAATGAATCTTCTAGGGAAAGGAGAAAATATACTCTGAAACAAAAAAGGCCTCATGTTTTCCACATCAAAACCTTCTTTGTTTTCACTCTTCTTTTGGAAACTAAAAGCTCTAAAACTGTTGGAGTCTCCAACTTTAAATGTAGCTAAATCAGGGGAGACTTTTCCTTACAGGAAGTTCATCTGGGATTGGAGCAGCCTAGAGAACTGTAGTGCCATAGCCAATGCTATCATGGGCTTTAAGTGCCTCTTGCAATTTAATAACAACAAGTTTGGAAAAATAGAAAAGCAATAACTGGAATTCTCCTTCCCGGGGAAGTTCAATTAATTCAATTGGGCATTCAGTTGCTAAATTTTTACCAGAGCTGGAGTCTCTAACCTTATTTCAATGAAAATAAGTAGAATACCATTAATTTCTTTTTGGCAGTACATTTGATTGTGTGAAGAGGTTTGCATGCTTCAGCTTGTAACCTATTTCCCTTGATATATGAACATTATTTTCCTCTTATTTTAATGCAGAAGCTTAAGGCTAAGGTGTCAAAATTGTCTTTTATTTCTTAATTTTTTCCTTATACTTCACCAAGTGAATACCGTAATCAAAACGTGAAAATAGTAAATTTTCCCCTGACAACAATACTTCCAATTTCTACATTTAACCAGATTACCTCCTGTCCCTCTCTTTTTCTTGTGAAATACAAGTGAACTCGGTCTAGGTTGCTGACTGTGAGTGGCAAACAATGAACACTAAATAATATTAAGATATTCCAAATCATTAATTGAATTTCCTTTAGGGAAAGAATTCAATAACAGAGTACTCTGAAGTCTTAGAAATTATACTGTAGAAGGATAATTAACAACATAAAAAGATCCATCACACCTTAGGTGGGAGGGCAGGTTACAAAACATCATCTGCTTTCTAATCACATGTGTCTTCCTCTTCATCTGCATTATTTTACCGTTATTTCCTTAATCCCTATGTTTAGTCACAGAGCCCTCTGCATTGCTCAAACACTGGGGATCCTGAATGGCCTACCCAACTCACAATTTACAGCCCCTTCTCCCTAACACCAAACAGCTAGAAGTAGCCCCTTACATTTTCAACTTTTCTAATTCAGGAGCCATCTTCCCCTCATTGCCCCACCACCACTCCCCCATCTCTTCCTCATCCCACCCCTGCCTCAACCCTTCACCTTTTCTTTGGTCTTTTGGAAGTCAGAACTGGAGCTGCAGCAGATGTTTTGTTACCATAAAGAAAAAGCCTCAAGAACAATCCTGTGCTTTGAAATACTTAACAAGTTCTTTTTCCACAGGGTAAGGGGAGGTGGGGTGAAGGAAGCCTTATATGTAGCATTTGCTGATTTCCTTGGTGGATGGCCACCTTAGTCTTTTTAAAGCCAACAATGCAACATCATTTAACATCAAGTTGAGAAAATGTGTGCAATAAGCACTCCAGTATACAGTATTTCCACCACACAGTTATGATAGTTATAAATAATCCTAAGTACATCGACAACAGTGAAATATAGTAAAATAGCAAGTTCTGAGTATTTGCTACTTCTTAAAAATAATTTAATTGTTTGTAAAATTTGATTTTTAATAATTCCTGTTTTACAACCAGTTCACAAATTTCTGAAACTTTAACATTTGCTTCTTCCAGGCCACTTCAAAGCACCACTGCTCAAGAGAATTCCAGAGACACGGTTCTGGTAATATTAAGCCACCAAATAAGTAGACCAAAATCTGTCTACTCCAATCTTTGTGTCATATTAAAAAGTAAACCTAGATTTGCTTAGTAACTTAGTCAAGTTTTCTTCCTCACTGATATAACCACCAAACTTTCTGCCTCAATCTTTTTTGTTAATTTCATCCCTTTCCCAAGAACACCTCCCCACTTATAGGACTCTCAATATTCATAAAGCTAGTTCCTTCTCAAAACTGGGGTTCTAGGCTAAAATCATCCCCTAGAAAAGGCTCCTCTAATCACCTATATCAAGTATTTCTACTTTTTATTCCATTCTCTTGTTTTCATCGTACTTGTAGCTACCTGAAACTTTATTGTCTCTGTTTGTTTACTCCCTATTTCTCTCACCAGAGGGAAATCTCTTTGAGAGAGGCTCACTAAATTTGCATGGTAGACAAGGTTATAGAAAAAATGTAGTCAGTGTGGCTGATAGGTTACACTGAGCAAATAATTACAAGTATTGAGGATAAAGGGAGTCAAGGTTCTCATTAGTAGAAAAGATATAAACCTGGAAAAAGTGAAAGCTGGGAAGAGCTCTGAAGTGCTAGAGTAGAATACTAAGTATAACACATGATTTTACAATACACACATATTACTGATTATCGTAGTCCATTCAGGCCGCTGTAATAAAAAAATCAAAGACTGGGTATCTTATAATCAACAGAAATTTACTTCTCATAGTTCTAGGGGCTGGAAATCCAAGAACAGGGTGCCAGTGTGGTTTGGTGAAGGCCTCTTCTGGGTCACAGAGTCCTTACATCTTCACAAAACAGAAGGGTTAGAGACTCTGTGGGCTCTCTTTTTTAAGAGCAGTAATTATGCTCACGAGAGCTCCATTTTCATGACCTCATCACTTCCCAAAGTCTCCATCTTCTAACTAACACCACCACATTGGATGTTCAGATTGCAACATGTGAATTTTGAGGAACACACATTCAGACCATAGCACTGACACAAATAAAAATACTAAAGATGCATATTGGTCAGTTATTTATTTGTAAGAGTATTAGACACATGTACATATTTCCTATATCTGTCCACTGAGAGGGCACAGAAGCATTGACTCCTCATTGTCATTGTATTAATTTTCTCAAATTTCCTTTTTCAAATTTAAATTCAATTAGTTAACATAATATATTATTGGCTTTAGAGGTAGAGGTCAGTGATTTATCAGTCTTATGTAATACCCTGTGTTCATTACATCACATGCTGTCCTTAATGTCCATTACCCAGTTTCTCCATCCCCTGCCACCTCCCCTCCAGTGACCCTCAGTTTGTTTCCTGTGATTAAGAGTCTCTTATGGTTTTTCTCCCTCTCTGATTTCATCTTATTTTATTTTTTTCCTCTCTTCCCCTATGATCCTCTGCTTTGTTTCTTAAATTCCAATGAATGAAATCATATGATAATTATCTTTCTCTGATTGACTTATTTTTCTTAGCATAATACCCTCTAGTTCTACTCATGCTGGTTTTGCTTAACACAATATGGCTAGATTCTCATATCTGCTTTTGCTCTCAAACTGCTGTAGTATGTTATTTAAGCACGTGATGAAAATCTAGCTTCAAATAGGTAACATAGTTATAAGTGAGAGAAGCATTTTGTTGGGCTTTAAAGGTAATTATACATCTTCTTTGATACTAAACCAAAACTCAACAAATGATAGTTCTTAAAGGTTAATTATAATGTGGAATCTGAACCTCTATTGCTGAGTTTTTGTATTTTGTTACATTAAAATCTATTGGTCTAATTTGCACTTTAAATGGGTCTTTTATTCATGTATGATTTTGTAGCATTATATACATGTTGGTCATTTGGAAAATACTGCTTTACTAAGTTAGGGAGATCTTCCAAGTGTTAAGGTTTTTCATAGTACAAGACCAAAAAAAATTTTGTTAATATCACTACTAATCTCATCAGAAAAGTTAAGCTGGAAAGCTGTCAGATTCACAGATGACAGATATTTAAATTTCCCAAAAGTTTTTATTTTCACATCAAATTTTTAACTTTTATCATTGACAAAAAAAATTATTGCTACAATTTCCTACATTCAAGTGGCAAGATCACTTCCTATGTTTTCAAAAAAATTTCTGCCAATGCCTTAGTCTGAATAATGAAAATCTTGCTGTCAGTCATTTTTTTTTAAATAAAAGTCATATTCCACAAAGAAGGTGTTACTTCAACTTAAATAAGACTTCAAACTTTAGACTTCAGAGTTGATACCAGAATGAGCTAAGAATTTAGAGGCTTATAGGATGCAATGTGTACATTCTGCATGTGATAAGGACATGAATTTGGGCGGACCAGGAGTGCAGTGCTGTGGACTGAATCACATCCCACTAAAATTAACATGTTGAAGCCTTAGCCCTCAATTCAATTGTATCTGAAGATAAGGTCTTTAGGAAGTAATTCAGGTTAAATGAATTCTTTAAGAGTGGAGCCCTACTCTCCAAAGACTGTGGCCTTAAAAAAAAAGAGAGAGAACGATTTCTTTCTCTCTCTCTTTCAACCCTGTGAGAACACAGGGAGAAAGTAGCCAAGAAGAGAGCTCTCACCAAATCTGACCATGTTGGTCACCCTGATCTCATACTTTCAGTGTCCACAATGTGAAAAAATTAATGCCTATTGTTTAAATTATCCAGGCTCTGATATTTTGTTATGATAGTCCAAGATGACTAATGCAAAGGCCTTGCATCTGAAGGACAATAAGTGAGAAGGAAATCCATAGTAGATGATGTTGATGACCAGAGCAAGAAACTGGCCTTGTAGTAAATAGTAAGAAGTTTTAGTTTATTTATTTATTTTTTAAAGATTGTATTTATTTATTCATGAGAGACACGGAGAGCTAGAGAGAGAGAGAGAGGCAGAGACACAGGCAGAGGGAGAGGGAGAAGCAGGCTCCATGCAGGGAGCCCGACATGGGACTCAATCCCGGGTCTCCAGGATCAGGCCCTCGGCTGAAGGCAACACTAAACCGCTGAGACACGTGGGCTGCCCAGAAGTTTTAGTTTATTTAAAGAGCACTGTGATGCCAACAAAACATTCAAAACAGAAAGACAGTAGTCCTCTTTGATTTTTAAAGATCACTGGTAGAAAAAAACTTTCTAATTCATAGAAATTTTAAGTAAGAAAATACTGTTTTCTCTTTTGTCATTGCTTTATGTTTCATTCTCCTGAGGATCGAGGCACTTGGGCCAAGTTACTAAATCTCACTAGAGTCCTAAGAAGAATCCAGGTGAACCCCACAGACTATGGAAGGGTCACAGAGAGAATCTCAAACCTTCCACAGATGTTTTAATGATTTGATAATACATAGATATGCTTGCTGTTCAAAACCAGCCCTCTTCCATGCTACAGTCACATTCTCTTATTTATAATTCCTCTAAACAATGTCAATAGTTTCATGAGCTTATAGGTTAGCATTACTTGTGATCCCCTAATATACCCTTTCTCTACCATTCCCAGTGTGTGTATGTAAATATATATTCATATTTATATTCCCTATACATATATATTCTATACCATTACCATTCCATATATGTATATACATGTACACACACACACACACACACTCACACATATATAAGATTTTATTTATTTGAGAAAAAGGGTGAGCGAAAGAGAAAGAGAGACAGAAAAAACACAAGTGTGGGGAGGGGGAGAGGGAGAAGAAGAAGCAGATTTCCACCTGAGCAGGGAGCCTAATTTGGGGCTCAATCCTAAAACCCCAAGATCATGACCTGAGCCAAAGGCAGATGCCTAACTGACTGAGCCACTCATGCGTCCTCCCACACACACATATTTTTAAGCTTAGAAGTTGTTGCTACTCTGTGTGTGTATATATGTGTGCACCCAGTAAAAAAAAAGAAAGTGGCATAAAACTAACAAGTAAATAGAAGAAGGATCTTTCCAACTGTCATGCATTTGCTAAATGTAGAAGTGATTTGCTAGGCAAATACTTGTTCTCAGGCATATCAGCATAATAGGTAAGAACCCCTCTCCCTATCTTCTTTGATGGAATAATGCATGTTATTTGTAGTTAAAAAAAAAATATATATATATATATACACACATATATGTATGTATATTTATCTATCTAACAGGCTGGTTGTGAGGCTGACTTTGTTTGTGTTATACAAGGACATGGCTAATAGACCCAGATTTCAGAATTTTATTCCTTTTTCTTTAGATGGGACTGGGGATAGCCTCACATATGGTAGAGCGTGTATCACATACTAAACCACAGCAGGCCTCTTCTACATAAATAGCTTTTTCTCATGGCTCATCTTGAATGAGCTACAATTCATTTGCTCCATATTCCGGTGATTACAGTAGGAATCACAGTGGCTTTTCTTTAGTTTAGTTAACAATGGAGTGCCTAAGGCTTGTGTTCAGTTATTATAATACAACATTCACCAGGGCAAATATGAGTTTTCATAAGAAATCTCTTCAGGAAAGTCTGGGGATCTTAGAGTTAGAATGAAGTCTGAGCAATACATTCTCTTCCTTTTCTCCTAATTTCCACAAGTAATTATAAAGCCATAAAAGTTCAATGCTCCTTATCAAAAAGTATTCTTCTTTACTAAATGACTTTTATCAGATTTAAGAGTTCAAAGCCATCAGGGCAAACTGACTTCCTTTTTTTTTTTATTTTTTTTTTTTATTTTAACATCCCAGCTACAGAAACATGTTCATCAGCTCTCACATCCAATAAAAAATTTTGTCTAACAGACATTTTTTTGAGATATACTTGGAGTCTAAATTAGTGGTAATTTTTTTAAAAGGTTTTTTCTTTTTTTGTTAAATTGCCTTGCATGTTTTGGAAATATGATTTTTCAATTTAAATAGTCAGTGTAGCAAATACACCATCGTATAATAAATAACCTAAGGAAGAATCAACCCACCATGACTGTGTGTGCTAATTCATACAGCCTGAGTAATGGTGAGACTCCTTACTAATAACAATGGAGAAAAATACACAATTAGGAAACATTACACAAGCACAGTCTAGATTACATGGAATTGAAACAAACACAGTTGAATACTTTGCTGCTTCCTAAATGATTTTTTTCATGTTTTTCTCATTTCTATCATTTAAGAATTTATCATTGTGTAGAAATATCTACAAATAATGCAAGCTGCCAAGTTAGAAAGGAAATAATATAGAAGTATCTAAATGATTTCTTTTTCTCTCCCTTAGAAGATAACTTCAGAGAGGAATACTAACTTTCTGAGTATGTAGCCACATCTTCATCTCCATGTGCTTTTTCAGTAGCACTCATTTTAATCCTATACTTGGAATTTATTGAAGAGGGAGTTGCCTAGAAAGTTAAAAATGCAACAAAACAAAGTCAATAGAGAAAAAAAAATGATAAATCTTTAGCTGGTAACAAAAAGCCTTAAAAATGCTAATACCTCAAGTATCCAGGTTATATGAAAGTTCCATTATGTTTCTGATAGTGAATGGATTACCATTATTGATCCTGCATGTCAATGATATTTGAATTCTGATTCAAATCTATAAATTCATTGAGAATCTTGAAGTCTTCAGATAACAAAGCAAATAATCATCGTTATTATTATCTGCCATATATCAAGCCCCTGATATATGTCAAGCTAAATTCCTACACATAGTGACTCTCTTGAGAGTCATAAGAATGCCATGATGTAGATCTCATTATTTCTATTTTATAGCTAAGGATATTTCAAAGGCCTTGGCCCTCAGAGAATCTCAGACTATTAGGAAGTGACAATGATGTCAGTGTCACAGGTTGGTGAAACTCAGCTATTCTGGAAAATTTGTTGCCAAACATTTAAAATATTTAAAATTAAAAATTAAAGTATTTGTTACATTGAATTTTGTCATATGATTTTTCAGCATGTAATGAGACAGATCCTGTGGTTTTTATCCTTCATTTCACTAATGTATGGCATCACATTGATTAATATTCCTATGTGGAGCCATCCTTGCACCACAAAGCTATATCCCACTTAGTCATGGTATATGGTCCTTTAAATGTGCTGTGGAATTCACTCTGCTAGCATTTTGTTGAGGACTTTTGCATCCATATTCAGCAAGGGTATTGACCTATAGTTCTTTTCTTGTGGTATCTTTTTCTGGCTTTGGTATCAGGGAAATCCTGGTCTTATAAAATGAGTTTGAAAATATTCCTTCCTCTTCAATATTTTGAAAAGGTGTCAGAAGAATTGGTGTTAAATCTTATTTAAGTGTTTGATAGAATTCTCCAGTAAAACCATCTGGCTCCAGTCTTTACTTGTTGGGAGGTTTTTGATTATTGATCCAATCTCCTTACTGTTACAGGCCTGTTCAGATTTTCTATTTCTTCATGATTCAATCATGGCTGGTTGTATGTTTCTAGAAATCTATCCATTTCTTTTAAGTTATTCAATTTCTTGGTTCACAGTTGTCTCTTTACAATCACCAGTCATTAAGATTTCAGCTAGGAAAACATTTACTATCATGTATCTTTTAAGATAGCTTTCTCTCTCTCTCTCTCTCTCTCTCTCAGTCTCCTCACTTTCATTAGTATAAACCAAACTTACTCAATCATGGAAATTCAGTCAAAAACACATTGATCCTCTTTCTAGAGATATAATCCTCTTTTCTGAAATGATTTCTAGTCTCTGAGAGTTTTACATAATCCAATCAATCAAAGAAAGCTTGCAATATTGTGATTTAAAATAATATAAATTTGGTCATTCATACAAGCAAAATATATTTCCCATATATATTTGGCCTTCCTCCACAGGTCCTGGTTCACATCTCCCAAAACCCCTGGAATTGCCTAAGTAATGAGAGTGTAAAGGTGTCTTTTGTTATGCTAATGAGGGACTAGTTGCCAGTGTAGTCACCACGTGATTAGAAGATTGAATTTTTCGGTCCCACCCCCTAATCTTCAGGGAGGGGAGAGGGGCTAGATGTTGAATCAATCACCAACAGTCAATGATTTAATCATTTGTGCTTATATGGTGAAGCCTTCATAAAATACCAAAGGGACAGGATTCAAAGAGCTTCCAGGTGAGTGACTCTATGGAGATTCAAGGAAAGAAGTGTGCCTAGAGATGACACAGAAGCTCCATATCCCTTTCCCCATATCTTACTTTAAGTATCTCTTCCATCTAACTGTTCCTGAATTATATCCTTTTATAACAAATTAGTAATATAGTGAATAAAATGTTTCTTTAAATTCTTTAAGCCATTCTAGCAAATTAATCAAACTCAAAGAGGGGAGTGTGGGAACCTTAAATTTATAGTTAATTTCTCAGGAGCACAGTAACACCCTGGACTTGTGACTGGCATCTGAATTCCAAGGAAAAGGTTATGGGAACTGCCTGTCAGTAGCTAGTCAGAAAGAGAGGTAACAACCTGAACTTGCACCTGGCATCTGAAGTGGGGGACAGTTTCATAGGAATGAACCCGTAACACATAGAATCTGATACTATCACCAGGTAGATAATGTCAGAATTGAGTTCAATTTTCAGATACTCTGCTGAAGCCTCAAGAATTGCTTGTTGGTGTGGGATACGCCCTCCACAGTGGAATTGGGTCAGAACTCCATTTAGACTTCATGGTTTTTTTAATGGTAAATACTTTAAAGGTAACTTAACAATAATGTTAAAGTGATCTACATTGCTTTCATATCTAGTAAACGTGCCTGAATCTTCACTGTGTCATCGGTGATTTAGAATCTTAAAAGGAAGAATTTCTCTTAAGTCATTAAACTGTTTAAGAAAAAAAACTGGTTGTTAATAATCTGAAAAGGAAATTAAGAATATAATCCTATTTATAATAGCATCAAAAAGAATACAATACAAGGCGGCAAAAGGCCTATACACTGGAAACTATAAAACACTGCTGAGAGAAAGTAAAGAAAACACAAATGAATAGAAAGACATCACATGTTCATGGATTAGAAGATTTAATGTTATTGAAATGTCCGTACTACCTAAAGTGATTGACAGAGTCAATGCAATCTATCAAAATCCCAGTGGAATTTTTTGCAGAAACAGAAAAACACAATCTTGGATTTCCTATAGAACCACAATGGATCTCAAATAGCCAAAATAATATTAAGAAGAAAGTACAAAGTTGGAGTCTATATACTTTCTAACTTCAAAAGCTACAGTATTCAAAACAGCATGGTAATGGCATAAAGACAGACATATAGACCAGTGTCACTGAATAGAAAGCCCAGAAATAAATGGACACATATACTACCAAATTATCTTTGATAAGGGCTTCAAGATTACTCACTAGGGAAAGAGTAGCCTTTTTAACAAATGGTGTCAAAAAACTAGATATGCACATGCAAAAGAATAGATTTAATAATCCCTTATCCTACTCTATACACAAAAATCAACTCAAAATAGATTAAATACTTAGATGTAAGATTTGAAACCATAAAACCCCTAGAAGAAAACAGGAGTAAAGTTTCATAACATTGATCTTGGCAATGATGTCCAGGATATGACATCAAAAACACAGGCAACAGGGGTGAGTGTCTGACTCTTGATTTCAGCTCAGGTCATGCATGACCTCAGGGTCATGAGATGGAGACTCAAATTGGGACCCTGCACTAGGTGTGGAGCTGGCTTACAATTGATTCTCTCTCTCCGTCTGCCCCTCCTCACGTCATGCTTTCTTTTTCTAAAGAAACAAACAAACAAAAAACCCACAGGCAATAAAAAGAAAACGGACAAATGGGACTACGTGGCATTAAAAATCTTCTGTATAGGCAATGGAAACAAACAACAGGGGTGCCTGGGTGGCTCAGTTGGTTGAGCATCTGCCTTCCACCCATGATTCCAGAATCCTGAGATGAGCCCAACATCTCTCTCTCTGTCAAACAAATAAAAAACAACAAAAAAAAAAAAGACAATGGAGTGAGAAGCCAAGTTATGGAACAGGAGAAAATATTTGCAAGTCATATATCGGATAATGGGCTAATTTACAAAATGTACAATTCAATAACAAAAAAACAAATAACCCAATTTAAAAATGGACCAAAGACTTGAATAGACATTTCTCTAAAGAAGACATACAAATGGCCAACAGGTATATGAAAAGATGCTCAATGTCACTAATCAACAGACAAATGCAAATCAAAACCATAATAAAATACCATCTCACATCTGTTAGGACATTCTAGAAACAAAAACAAACCAATATCAAACAAAAAATAATAATAATAAAAACCCAGAAAATAACCAGCGTTAGCAAAATATGGAGAAATTGGAACCCTTGTGCACTTCTGGTGGGAATGTAAAATGGTGCGGTCACTACAGAAAACAGTATGAAGGTTTCTCAAAAGTTTAAAAGTAGAGCTACCATTACCCAGCAATCTCACATCTGGGTATTTACCCAAAAGAATTGAGGTCCCAGATGCGGGAGGGATTGACCAGGAATAGTGTATTATTAGGAAAAAAATTCCAAAGAACACCACCATTAAAATAATGGGTAGAGGAAGGAAAATATCACAAATATTCTATTGAGTGAAGTGAAAGCCATTCAAGGAGTAAGTGTTTTATTTTACCAAGTCTAGAAGCCTCAATCAGAGAGATATAAGTAAGTGTATTTCTGGTTTTATTTTATATTTCAAGTCTATCTCCTTATTTAGCAGGTGCTCATGCTCTTCTTGGGATTACAATCCTCATTCAAAAGCCTCTAACAGACATGCTAGACCTGACTAACTTTTGTGAGGTTAAAGCTTTACTTTGAAAGAAGAGCCTAACTGTTGTTTTAGTAAGCAACTGGGGAAAGGGGATTTTATGGCACTTTATCACAAGTTTTTAGAGAAGTCATTCATGTAAGTAAAAAGAAAACTTGAAATGTGGCTAAAGGTAGTGTTTACATTATTATAAGAATCAGATGACATAGGGCAGCTCTTCTTCTGTACTAAAATTCTGATTTAAGATGATCTGAATTAGAAGTATAGCCACACAGCAAAAACCATAGGATAGGATAAACAAAAATCTCACCTGAGCATAACCCTAGGGTAGTTGCATCCTAGCTATCTACAAAGAAAGATAAAACTAGCTACGGTACCCTTTATAACTTTTAAAATACATTGAAATCCTGTGAAATGGGCAAGACCCGGCACCCTAGTTTCATGTCCTTTGATATCAGTGAGTCAATTTTGTCTAAAGCAATTCCTCAAAAACTGGCATCTGGTAAGTTTTCAAAATTGCATAGCACTACACTAAAGAATATAACTATGTTGAACATTTGAATTTAAAAATCAAGTTTAAAAATGGAATTGCCTTTTCACTATGATTAATTTGGGCACTTGAAGACTCAGAGCTCCAATTCAAGGAAAAATTCTAATTTAATTATTATAATGCCCTCTGTAAATATGCCTTGAAAACTAACTAAAAATTAGATCTTCAATTTAATTTAATGTTCAAGAGAGAAAATAAACATAGCTTCCCATTAAGGCTGACCATCATATTGATTTAAATTCAATATTTAACTATTCAAGACATTTCTCATTTCCTGTCATGGAGACTGCATTTTCAAAGTATTCATGCAGAGGTTTTCCTTTCTACTAATGATAGCTTTAGAAAATTCAAACTGATTAATGACTGATTTTCCACAACCAAAACCTGGAGTATCTTGGTTCAATTTAATACCATGGCATAATATGTTAGAGTTCAGTTGTTAGGCTGGTGTGAACATTAACTCAATGTTTAATGTAATGCCAAATTAACTTTTATAAATTTAAATACTGTACTCTTAGAGATATTCATCTCAATATCTTGTTAGCATTTTACTGATACCATACATTTTGCAGCTGGTAAGAAGGCATAAAACACTCCATCATTTCTCCTTTAGAGTAAGAGTCCAAATTTGTGTTGTGTATCTCCCCAATTCATGACAATTGAATGTCTTTATTTCCTTAGAAAAAAACAACAATGAGAAATATTAGAGGCCCTGCCATCATGTGCTTCTGTATGCTTAGCATGTGAAATATCATGAAAGGCTATAAATTATTGTTATCATATCTAATGATACTGCAAAGCTTAATTACTGCGATTGATGTGAGCACATAATGCCAGATCGTTTTCTCTTTGTCTCTGTTCTCTTTCCATTTAAAGTCTAAGGCATACTGTCCTTTACCCTTTGACCTCGATCTTTTATTTTTCACTGCAAAGACTGAAGAACTATTGTACAATCTAGATCTCTTCAAAATATTTAAGCCCATTCCAAGATTTTTAAAATAGCTAATAGTTGGGGAAAAACTTTTCCAATTAATTTAAATGCAAGATAAAAAAAAATGAGTATGAGTACACTATTGATGCTCTCAGCATGTCACTTCATAATGCAAAGGAGTACTTTATCAAATGCTTTATGCATTTTAACATAGAGGAATTTTTAAATCACGTATTGATTGGATGAAATCCTAATGGTCTTTTCTATATATGTAATTGCATGTCTACTTCCATATTATTACAATTTCTTCAGTCTTTCTCATAAGAATCATACAATATATAATTTTAAATGAATCCGTTCACTGTGATTCCCAAAGACAAAGTAACTCTACATTCCACAAAAGATACAGGGACAATATTCTCCAACATTCAGTATTAAGGATTAGAATATCTCAGCGTATTTATTTCATATACAAATGCATGCAACCTTTAAAAGTAAAAATCTCGTTAAATTGCCAGTATTATTATTTTTATTATAGCGTCTCCTTAATGAATATAAACATAAAGCCAACAATACATTTCTGATGTTTATAGCTCATAGACAAAAACGTTGAAGTAAATACAAACAGTAATGCATCTCATACACTTTTAATTAATGGTGCCATTTTAATATTTTGGACAATATTGTTTTTCTGAAACTAAATAATAAGCTTCTTTTATCAACTGATAAATCAACTGATACAATATCATGATTAATTCATCTGAGACTGTACAATAAAATGCGTACCATGAAAATTCCAAAAACAAAATTTTTAGATATCATCTCAAAAATTCTTCAGTGGCAATGTCCTATTGCACTTACCACTAATGAACCGTTACACAAGTTAGTACCCACAAAAACAGAAGTCATGGGGGATCCCTGGGTGGCTCAGTGGTTTAGGGCCTGCCTTAGGCCCAGGGCCTGATCCTGGAGTCCCAGGATCTAGTCCCACATCGGGCTCCCTGCATGGAGCCTGCTTCTCCCTCTGCCTGTGTCTCTGCTTCTCTCTGTGTGTCTCTCATGAATAAATAAATAAAATCTTAAAAAAAAAAAACAAAACGGAATTCATGCAATGCAAATATGGTTCTAAATGCTAAGGCAAAGGTTTTCTGAGATATGAGAAGCATAACTTCTCTACTTATTGTTCCACTGCTCTTCATTATTCAAACCATGTGAAACCTTTTCTTATAAAATTCTTTGTGGAGCCCTTTGGACTTCCTCTGACTCAAATACATCATTCTTAGATCAAATTTGCCTCTCTTCTCAATAGCTGGTTACAGTTACTCTGTCACACTATGCTATTTTTGTGATATTAAATCAAAGTCTGAATTGACTGAATAATTTAAAAATAAAGCCACAGTCTATGAAAAGGACTGCCAATTATAAATTATTACAAAAAGTAAAGTTTCAATATAATTATATATGAACACAATCATAGGTGTAGAATATTAACTTTCTAATTTTAGAGTAATCAACTCAGTGGCAGCCAGTACATCCCCTAATACATGCAAGTAAAAATGCTGTCACACCAGGTAACCTCTGGGTCCCAGTGTAATCATAAACATAAAAGCAAATGTCGAGACTGAAATCAAAGTGTAGTGCTTACTCATAAAATGACCATTCACATACCAAAATATCCTTATACAAACATTTTAATTATTATTGAAATGAAACCCAAATACAAAATTACTTCAGTAAAAATATTTTTCCTACAGTGGGAGGCTTTATAATACAAATTAACCCTAACAAAATAGATTAATTCTGAAATGGAATCTGTTTTACAGAGGCCAATATTCAGTCATTACCAGATAATTGAGAATGTCCATGAATCAAATAGAAGAGTCTGGCCTAGTCACACACAACCACTCTCAAAGGTTGAGTGATCCAACTGTAAATTCATCTTTTTTGTCTACCTTTGCTGAGTGGACTGTGCCATAATAATCATAACAATGCATATATGTAATGATGTATTTATGCTCATGCTAGCAGTAATTGTAAAAGCCCACTACATTTTTACAATTTCTTTTTTTTTTCATTTTTACAATTTCTTAATTGTTGTAAATACTCTTAACATAAAATGTACCCTTAATATATAATTTACACTAACATAACCATTTTTTTAAAGATTTATTTATTTATTTATGATAGACCTAGAGAGAGAGACAGAGACAGAGACACAGGCAGAGGGAGAAGCAGGCTCCATGCAGGGAGCCCGACGTGGGACTCGATCCTGGGACTCCAGGATCGTGCCCCAGGCCAAAGGCAGGCGGCAAACCGCTGAGCCACCCAGGGATCCCCCTAACATAACCATTTTTAAATGTACACTTCAGTAGTGTTAATTATATTCACATCATTGTACAACCAAACTCCAGAACCCTTCATTTTGCAAAACTGAAACTCTGTGCCCATCAAACAACTCCCTATTCCCCCTTCCCCTGGAAACCACCACTCTCCTTTCTGACTCTAGGAATTTGACTATTCCAGATACTTTACATAAGTAGAATCACATGTTATTTGTTCTTTTGTGACTAGCTTATTTCACTTAGCTTACTGTCCTCAAGCTTCATGCATGCTGTGGCATGGGTCAGAGCTTCCTTCCTTTTTAAGGCTGAATAATATTTAATCACATGTATAGGCCACATTTGGCTTTTTGTATTCATCTGGCAATGAATATCTGGGTTGCTTTAAACCTTTTGGCTATGGTGAATAATGCTACTATGAACACGGTATACAAATATCTCTTTAAATGGCTGCCTTCAATTCTTTTGAGACCCACCCAGAGGTGGAATTGCATATCATATGGTAATTCTAGTTTCAATTTTTTTTTGAGGAAGTGCCATACTGCTTTCCACAGCATCTGAACCATTTTTCATATCCACCAACAGTCCACAATTGTTCTAACCTCTCCACATCCTCACCAACACATGTTTTCTGGGGTTTTGTTTTTGTTGTTTTCATTTTTTATTGTACCATCCTCATTGGTATGAGATACAAAAAAAAAAAAAAAAAATTACTGCTGAGTAAAAACCTCATCAAAGTTATTGTCAGGATTTTCTTAGTGATATTTAAGTTATTTATTTATTTATTTATTTATTTATTTATTTATTTATTTATTTTTGGTCAGCATTGATCAACAAAAATGTTGTTTGTAACATATAGTAACAAAATACATCATCTCAGCATTCAGGAACTGATCATCTTTTTGCTGGTGGAGGGTCTTACTTCCATGTTGATGGCTGCTGACTGATCAGGGTTGTAGTTGCTAAGTCTGGAGTGGCTGTAGCAATTTTTTAAAATAAGACAACAATGCAGTTAGCTTCATTGGATTGACTTCCTTTCACAAACAATTTCTCTGTAGTATGTGAGTCTATTTGATAGCATTTTACTCACAGTAGAACTTTCAAAATTGGACTCTAACCTTTCAAACTTTGCCACTGCTTTACTAAGTTAATGTAATATTCTAAGTTTTCTGTTATTTCAATAATCTTCACAGTATCATCACCAGGAACAAAAATTCATCTCAAGAAAACACTTTCTGGAGCATCTGGATGGCTTAGTGGTTGATCGTCTGCCTTTGGCTCAGGTCAAGATCTGAGGGTCCTGGATTGAGTCCTGCATCAGGCTCCCTATGAGGAACTTGCTTCTTCCTCTGCCTATGTCTTTACCTCTCTCTATATGTCTCCCATGAATAAATAAATAAAATATTAAATAAAACACTTTCTTTGCTCATCCATAAGAGGTAACTCCTCATCCATTAAAGGTTTACCATGAGATTATAACAATTCAGTCACATCTCTGGGTTCCACTCTGAATTCTAGTTCCTTTGCTATTTTCATCACATCTGAAGTTACTTCCTCCACTAAAGTCTTGAACTCCTCAAAGTCATCCATGAAGTTTGGAATCAACTTCTTCCGAACTCCTGTAAATGTCACTATTTTCACCTCTTCCTGTGAATCACAAGTATTCTTTATGGCATCTAAAATGGTGAACTTTCCAGGAGGTTTTCAGTTTACTTTGTCCAGATCCATTAGAGGAATCACTATCTCTGACAGCTGTAGCCTTGCAAAATCACGTATTTTTGTATTACAGAAATACAAAATGTATTTCTTAAATAAGACCTGAAAGTTTAAATTACTCTTTGATCCATGGACTGCATAATGGATGTCGTGTTAGCCGGCATGAAGACAACATTAATCTTGTTATACACCTCCAACCGAGCTCTGGAGTGACTAGGTGCATTGTCAATGAGCAGTCATATTTTGAAAGGAATCTTTTTTTCTGAGCGGCAGAAACATTGTCCTCGACAATGGGCTTGAAATATTCAATAAGTCATGTTGTCAACAGATGTGCTGTTACCTAGACTTTGTTGTTCCATTGATAGAGCACAAGCATAGTAGATTTAGCATAATTCTTAAGGGACCTAGGATTTTTGGAATAGTAAATGAGCACTGGCTTCAACTTAAGTCACCAGATATTTTATCCCCTATCAAGAGAGTTAGTCTGTCCTATAAAACTTTGAGGCAAGCTATTGATTTCTCCTCTCTAGCTATGAAAATCCTAGATGGCATCTTAGAAGGCTGTTTAATCTACATGGAAAGTCTGTTCTTTAGCAACCTTCATTATCTCAGCTAGATCTTCAAGGTAATCTTCAGCAGCTTCTACCTTAGCACTTGCTGTTTTTTGTTTGTTTGTTTGTTTGTTTGTTTTACCTTGTACTTTTATGTTATGGAAATAGCTTCTTACTTTAAACCTCATGAGCCAAACTCTGCTGGGTTCCGATTTGCTTTTGCATCTTCCTTACTTCCTCAGCCTTCATAGAATTGAAGAGAGTTAGGGGCATGCCTGGGTGGCTCAGTGGTTGAGCATCTGCCTTCAGCTTAGGGAGTGATCCCAAGTTCCAGGATCGGGTCCCACATCGGGCTCCCTGCATGGAGCCTGCTTCTCCCTCTGCCTATGTCTCTCTCTCTCTCTCTCTCTCTCTCTCTGTGTCTCTCACAAATAAATGAATGAAATCTTAAAAAAAAAAAAAAAAAAAGGAAAAAGAATTGAAGAGAGTTAGGGCCTTGCTCTTCTGGATTAGGCTTTGGTTTAAGGGAATGCATTGCTGGTTTGATCTTCTATTTAAACCTCTAAAGTTTTCTCATTATCAGTAACAAGGCTATTTTGTTTTCTTATCATTTGTGTATTCACTGGAGTAGCACTTCTAATTTTCTTCAAAAACTTTACCTTTGCATTCACAACTTGACTCACTGTTTGACACAAGAGGCCCTGCTTTCAGCCTGTCTTGGCTTTTGACACACCTTCTTCACTGAGCCTGATCATTTTCTAGCTTTTGATTCAAAGTGAGAGACCTGTGACTCTTCCTTTCACTTGAACACTCAGAGGCCATTGTGGAGTTATTAATTGGCCTAATTTCAAAATTGCTGCATCTTGGGAAACAGAGACTCAAGGAGAGGGAGAAATGTGGGGAAACAGCCAGTTAGTGGAACATTCAAAACACATGACATTTATCGATTAAGTTCATCATCTTACATGGACTTAATTCATGGTGCCCCAATATAATTGTAAAGTAACATAAAAAAATCACTAATCACAGATCAACATAACAAATACAATAATAATTTAGAAGTTTGAAATATTATGAGAATTATCAAAATGTGACACAGAGACATGAAATGAACAAATCTTATTGGAAAAAATGGCTTGCCAATAGACTTGCTGGACCCAGATTTGTCACAGACCTTTGATTTGTAAAAAACTCAATATTTGTTTAGTGCAATAAAGTGAAACATGATAAGCCAGGCATGGCTTTACATAGTCACTGTGTTGAAATTAGCTGAAAGAGGCTGGGACACTTCAGAAAGTAGTCTATATCCTGAAATCTCCATACCTCAGGACAGTGATCCAGTTCTAGAGCAAGAAGTACTCTTTCATTCCTTTACTAGTAGTAACTAAGTGATCAGCAGAAAATATGAGATCATTCTATTTAATAAAATCCTGAGCTTTTGAAAGATGTGATATATATATATATACACACAATGGAATATTATTCAGTTACAACTAAGAATGAAACTTGCCTCTTGCAACAACAAATGGATCTAGAGGGTATAATGCTAAGTGAAATCAGTCAGAGAAAGACAAATGCCATATGATTTCACTCATATGTGGAATTTAAGAAACAAATGAACAAAGAATACAAAGAAGAAAAAAAAATTCTTAAACACAAAGAACAAACTGAAGGTTACCATAGGGGAGATGGTTGGGGGATGGGTCAAACAGGTGAAGGGGATTAAGAGCACATTTATCATGATGACACTGAGTAATGTATAGAATTGTTGAATCACTATATTCTACACATGAAACTAATATAACACTGTATGTTAATTATACCAAAAAAAAATTTTTTTAAATCCTGGGCTTTTGCCTCACAATTTTTATCTCTATCTGTAAAAAAAAAAAAAAAAAAAAAAATCATTCTTCTCCAAACTGATGAAACTTCAAGTAAAACTTAAAAGTCATTTCTGCACCAATAATGATCAAGTCACTATAATGCATCTGACAGGGAAGAAACAAGACTTTACCATCTTCCTTGTAGACAAATTCTTAGCAAAGTGAATTGTAATGCATGACCAATTATGTATATGCCACTTTGTCAAAATTGGACAGAGTTATTTCCCAATACATGAGAGTTCTGGCAATTACTATGTTGTATAAAAGCTACTTATTCATAGGTGTTGATCATTTTAATTCTGTCTTTGAAAAGAAATTTAAATCTTGCTACAACTGCTAAACTTGCAAATTGTTCATTAATTTTGGCCCTGGCTCTAACCTTAAAGTACTAAATATTTTAATGCTAACTTATAAATGAATGAATTCCTCTCTAACCAAGTGTATGGACTACAGATTTTTTGAGTAAGCCAAAGAAAACAATGTTAAATATCAACATTAGAACTTTATTTATCTGTTACAGTTGACCCTACATTTTTTTACTTGCAATAATCACATGCTAATCTATACTGCATACTTGATGTATAAATAAAACTTTTTCTCCAAAGCTTTAAAATAATGGATGAACCATAATTTTTCATAGTGGTGTTTATCATACTAGAGTTCATGATAATGAATCAGTGTTTAATGTGTGAATGTCGTAAGTTTTTCTCTAGAATTTCATTCTCATTAAATTATATTTACTATTTTACCATTCTACAATATCAATATTTTCAGTCATTTCCTTTTTATTTTTACTAATATTTCATTTATAGCGTATCTTTCCAACAAAATAAAACATGAAATTTTATCTGTGTACACTCCTCATTTTTTCTCTACTGTTTTCTATTTCAGATAATTTTCCATTATAGCCATATTCTTGATACTGAATACAAACATTTTTATTATTCTCACTCTACTTATCACAGACTAGGGAACCATCTGCTCAATACAAGAGTTTTGCATTGATCATCCTCTATTCTTCAGTTCCTGCTTTTAATTTTCTATGCAGCTGGATTTACCCAATATATTTCTCATTCTGTCAAGGGTGACTGAAACTATTCTCTGGTTTCATATTTATTATCACTTTACCCAGAGTCTCTGATTATACTGCTAAGTCAGAAAATGCACCCTTATTATTTAACACTCTCATTTATACTAATTTATGTTAGTTTAATATGTATGGCTAATACTACCTCATTCTTCTCATTTTATCCATATGTAGGATATTTTTTCTTGTAACCACTTAATATAGCCTAACCTATCTCTATGCTTCCAACAAATAGACATAATTATGGAGATAATAAATATAAAATAATATCTTCTAAATTATATTATTATAGTAATAAGATTATTATAAATATCTTCTTAGGCTAGAATTTATAGTCACATGCTCTTGAGTTACATTGAGACTTGGGACTTGATAGACATCATCTGATATAATGGAAATAGCAGCTGATTAGTAATTCTTTTACTCTACTTCTTAAAAAAAAACATATCTTTTTTTGGAAGGAAAGTCAAGAATTATTTCACCTTTTAACTCAAAATATAATTAACAGTGTTGAGAAGATTTAAATGATTTCTACTTTACTTACTGTTAGCAGTTAATTATTATAACCAAGGCTTGGCTACTCAACAAAAACCTTAGGTAGGCTCTCTGTGCAAACTCTTCACAGTTTTGGAAACAGAAAAAACAAACCTTTTATGCAACTTGCTTATAGGCCCTAGGATGACAAGGTCACAAAATTCCACAAAGATAGGAAGCATTCTGAAAACTTCTAGTTGGACTTTTACCTCATTTATCCCCTATAAGTTTCCATTATCATGACTGTAGCCACCTCAATTCCCAGCTTGTATCTTCCAATTCCTGATCACCTCACATCTGGCCTTTCAAACTAAACATTCTTAAGAAAGTAATTTCAGTATTCCTAAATCTTGACTTGAATTTTCTGCTCCTTGATTTTGACCTTTGCTAACTCTTACTAGGTGCCTTGGGACCTGATTCTGGTCACTCTCTGACTACTGGCACTTTTGCAACTTGGCTTTCTGGTTTGGGATTCCTATTCTGATATATTAGCTATGGTTTTCAATCTCCTTGAACATAGGTTTTATCTCCATATGGACTCAAAATTTGCTTGGTCCATAATTGGAAACTTAAAAAAAAAAAAAATGAATGAGGAAAATAGCCAATAAAGTGTATGTGTGTAGAGGCATGTCTACTATGTGTAAAAATAGAAAATAAAAAACTATTATCTACAGATGATATAATTATATTCCTAGAAAATCTAGCTATACGCACAAAAATATACAATAAAACTAACAAGAGAGTTCCATAAGATGGCCCGATAAAATATCAACTTACAAAACCAAATAGCTTTGTATACCACGTCTCCCACACACTCCTAATGACTAGAAACTACAATAGAAAAGGAGATCTCATTAACAAAGTATATAAAAAGAAACAGAAACTCTAAAATGTACATAAACCTTAAGAAATGTAGGTAGATAACATGAGAAAATAAGTAAATGACTACCATCATACTAAGGTCCAAAAGAAACTCTGAGTAGATTAATTCCTGAATGGGAAAGTTCAGTAAAGATGTTATATAGCCAAAAATCAACATATAAATTCAATGTAATCTTCATGATCTCAAAAGAAAAAAAAAAAACAAAGATTTTTTAATGGAATTGGAAATGTTGATTGTAAAGTTTATATTGAACAGAATGTATATAAAAATAGATAAAGCAATTATGAAAAGATAAAGCACTGAAAGCAGAACTTGCTCAATCAGATATCAAAATATATTACATATAATTAAAACATTTTGATATGAGTACAATGATATAAAAATAGACCAATAAACCATAACATAATTTATGTAAAAATTATGTACATAATTGACATTCAATATCAATTTGTAAGGAGAATGAACTATGAAAAAAATGGATGGGATAGGTACTCAACTATATTTATTAAATAGTAACACTAACTTCATATCCCATAAAATAGAAATAAATTATCAATGGTTAGATAGATAATGCACTATAAAAGCATTAAAAAGAAACACAAGACAATATTTTCATCATATTAAAGTAGGTCAGGGCTTCATAAGCAAAGCCTAACATGCAGAAATCAAAAGAAAACCAGTAATAGTTTTGCGTGCATAACAATTCTTTAAACTTTAATACAAATGATACTGTCTTAGTTTTAATTACTGAGTCAAGAATTTCAATGCTGGTACACTGGTACTTTATTTTGAAAATGATCATAGAGAAGAGAAAAGAGGAAGAGAAAGACAGGAAATGAGGAAAAGTGAACATTAAGGGCATGGAATATTTTGAGGCTTATGTGGTAGGCAATGGAGTCTCAATTTTTCATACTGCCTCCCTGAATAATATATGAAAAAGGTAGGAGAGAGGGCATTTAAATACTGTTTCCTGCCGCACTTTAGTTGAGGATCACCCTCAGAGCGCTAAATCCTCCTACACTTTTGGGCTTCATCTACATCCTCACTGAGTTCCAAAGGAACTCAGAAGGAAGCAGAGAAAAGCACAACTTACATTTAAGACAGTACTAGGGTGATGTGAATCTGAATTTGCACAGAATTCTCTTGCATACTGTGGCTGAAATCAGATGTGAACTGATGGGATATGACAACACACAAAGCATTGACTACGGTCTATCCTTTGTAACATCTTATCTGTTAATGTCCCACATTAAAACTACTCTGTTACTAAGTTTTCAAATTGGTGATTAGCCAGTCTTCAAAAATGACTCAATATAGAAGGGTTAGTGGAGTAAGTAACAGTGTTCAGAGCTATAGGTGAGTGCAAGTCATAATTTTCTCCTTTCTCTACAACTAACTCTAGAGTCTCCAGTCTTAAATCCTACGGCTCTTGTCAGGCCCTGGCAAGGGAAATTATCAATGTCACCCATAACTTCAGTTAAGATAGAATCCTTATCGTATATCTGGTAGAAATTTCAGAACCGGAAGCTCTAATCTACAGAAGCCAGAGCTATGGGGACAAATTCCTAGAGTGGGTCTCTGAAGTCATATTGGAAAGAATCAATCCTACTTCCTCCCCTTGATCCTTAAATCCATGTATTCTGGCTGTTGAAGGATATGACCTCAAATAGTGGACATTTGGTCAAACCATATAAAGCATCCTGAAGAATAGCAGTTAAACTTTGTAGGATATCAAGCCCAAGCAGCCATAGCTGAGATTTAAATAGACTACTTCAGTGAATGTTAGACTGGCTGTTTGATGAGTAGATCCTATGGTCACGTCTGTGGATTTGATTTGACGGATCCCACAACAGTAAATCTGATGTTCTCTGAACTCTTCAGGTAGTGATGCTCCCTGAGTAGTGCTGTACACTGCAGATAGAACAGTGGGAGTGGATGTCAGTTTTAGTAAGGGTAAATCACTGCCCCCACCAAGCTGGAACGAATCCTATATAACAATCTGACACTAAGTGGAGAGCTGGTGAGCTCGATAATGTATCATATCAAAAGCCCAACTTTGGTCTCTGCTACTTAAAGATCAGTAGCATTTAGTGGTGATAGTAACTATATCATCTTGAGTAAAAGAATGCCCAAGCTATTGGGTCCATGCATAGCCTTGTCAGTACTACTGGCTATTCAATTCATGGCTTCTTAGGGCAAGCAATAGGGTGCCCTTGGACAGAGACTGTCTCACATTTGCCAGATGAATCATCTTGTCCACTGATTGTTCAACATCACCTCTGCAGTGGATTTTTTTTTTTTACTGGGCATTTATATGAGGCACAAAATGTCTGCATCTATCCCCATGAGTCCATTCATGTCATTCTTTTAAAAATATCCTTGCCTAAAATATTCTAACCATTCTTTTCCCACATTATTGATTAGGGAGTCCTCAAACTTTTTCTGTGATGGGATATATAGCAAATCTTTTAGATTTGATGAGCCATACCATCTCTGCTGCAACTATTCAACTCTGCCTTTGTAGTACAAAAATAACCATAAATATTACCTAAATGAATGCATGGCTGATTTCAATAAAATGTTATTTATGGACACTAAAGTTTGAGTTTTATATAATTTTCATATATCATTAAATTATTAGTCTTTAAAATTTTTTTCCAACTATTTAAAAATATAAAACCAATTTTTAATTCACTGGCTATACAAAAACAAGCAGTGGACCATATTTGGCTTTCCTCTGCCTAGGACAGATAATCCAAACCACACACTGCTGCATGGGAAACCATATATACTCTTACTTCAAACTACTTTTTTCTCCATATGAAGAAGAAAACTAGGTACACTGCCCAACAAATTTCCTCCCAACAATCTGTAAGAGCTCCTCTAGAGGGCAGCTGCAGTGTATCAGTATTTCTTTTTTTTTTTAATTTTTTTTTATTTATTTATGATAGAGAGAGAGAGAGAGAGAGAGAGAGGCACAGACATAGGCAGAGGGAGAAGCAGGCTCCATGCACCGGGAGCCCGACGTGGGATTCGATCCTGGGTCTCCAGGATCGCGCCCTAGGCCAAAAGCAGGCGCCAAACCGCTGCGCCACCCGGGGATCCCCTGCATCAGTATTTCATACTTGGCTCACATTAACATATTAAGCCAGCCTTCCTATAAACTGGGCCCAATTTCATGCCTACTTCTAGCTGAAAGGAATGTTCCATCGGATACACACTGAGGAACAGACATCAGAATATCTGTCTTTTGATCTGTTTGGGCCCCATACCTCATATGATTTCCAGTATATGACAAATTGCAGATGTACCTGCCAGATCTTTTTTTTTCCTTTTTTTCTTTTTTTTTTTTTATTTATTTTTTATTGGTGTTCAATTTACTAACATACAGAATAACCCTCAGTGCCCGTCACCCATTCACTCCCACCCCCCACCCTCCTCCCCTTCTGCCACCCCCAATTCGATTCCCAGACCCAGCAGTCTTTACATTCTGTCTCCCTCTCTGATATTTCCCACACATTTCTTCTCCCTTCCCTTATATTCCCTTTCACTATTATTTATATTCCCCAAATGAATGAGAGCATATAATGTTTGTCCTTCTCCGACTGACTTACTTCACTCAGCATAATACCCTCCAGTTCCATCCACATTGAAGCAAATGGTGGGTATTTGTCGTTTCTAATGGCTGAGGAATATTCCATTGTATACATAGACCACAGCTTCTTTATCCATTCATCTTCGTTGGACACCGAGGCTCCTTCCACAGTTTGGCTATCGTGGCCATTGCTGCTAGAAACATCGGGGTGCAGGTGTCCCGGCGTTTCATTGCATTTGTATCTTTGGGGTAAATCCCCAACAGTGCAATTGCTGGGTCGTAGGGCAGGTATATTTTTAACTCTTTCAGGAACCTCCACACAGTTTTCCAGAGTGGCTGCACCAGTTCACATTCCCACCAACAGTGCAAGAGGGTTCCCTTTTCTCCGCATCCTCTCCAACATTTGTGGTTTCCTGCCTTGTTAATTTGCCCCATTCTCACTGGGGTGAGGTGGTATCTCATTGTGGTTTTGATTTGTATTTCCCTGATGGCAAGTGATGCAGAGCATTTTCTCATGTGCGTGTTGGCCATGTCTATGTCTTCCTCTGTGAGATTTCTCTTCATGTCTTTTGCCCATTTCATGATTGGATTGTTTGTTTCTTTGGTGTTGAGTTTCATAAGTTCTTTATAGATCTTGGAAACTAGCCCTTTATCTGATATGTCATTTGCAAATATCTTCTCCCATTCTGTAGGTTGTCTTTGAGTTTTGTTGACTGTATCCTTTGCTGTGCAAAAGCTTCTTATCTTGATGAAGTCCCAATAGTTCATTTTTGCTTTTGTTTCTTTTGCCTTCGTGGATGTATCTTGCAAGAAGTTACTGTGGCCGAGTTCAAAAAGGGTGTTGCCTGTGTTCTTCTCTAGGATTTTGATGGAATCTTGTCTCACATTTAGATCTTTCATCCATTTTGAGTTTATCTTTGTGTATGGTGAAAGAGAGTGGTCTAGTTTCATTCTTCTGCATGTGGATGTCCAATTTTCCCAGCACCATTTATTGAAGAGACTGTCTTTCTTCCAATGGATAGTCTTTCCTCCTTTATCGAATATTAGTTGACCATAAAGTTCAGGGTCCACTTCTGGGTTCTCTATTCTGTTCCACTGATCTATGTATCTGTTTTTGTGCCAGTACCACACTGTCTTGATGACCACAGCTTTGTAGTACAACCTGAAATCTGGCATTGTGATGCCCCCAGATATGGTTTTCTTTTTTAAAATTCTCCTGGCTATTCGGGGTCTTTTCTGATTCCACACAAATCTTAAAATAATTTGTTCTAAGTCTCTGAAGAAAGTCCATGGTATTTTGATAGGGATTGCATCAAACGTGTATATTGCCCTGGGTAACATTGACATTTTCACAATATTAATTCTGCCAATCCATGAGCATGGAATATTTTTCCATCTCTTTGTGTCTTCCTCAATTTCTTTCAGAAGTGTTCTATAGTTTTGAGGGTATAGATCCTTTACATCTTTGGTTAGGTTTATTCCTAGGTATCTTATGCTTTTGGGTGCAATTGTAAATGGGATTGACTCCTTAATTTCTCTTTCTTCAGTCTCATTGTTAGTGTATAGAAATGCCACTGATTTCTGGGCATTGATTTTGTATCCTGCCACGCTACCGAATTGCTGTATGAGTTCTAGCAATCTTGGGGTGGAGACTTTGGGTTTTCTATGTAGAGTATCATGTCATTGGCGAAGAGGGAGAGTTTGACTTCTTCTTTGCCAATTTGAATGCCTTTCATGTCTTTTTGTTGTCTGATTGCTGAGGCTAGGACTTCCAGTACTATGTTGAACAGCAGTGGTGAGAGTGGACATCCCTGTCTTGTTCCTGATCTTAGGGGAAAGGCTCCCAGTGCTTCCCCATTGAGAATGATATTTGCTGTGGGCTTTTCATAGATGGCTTTTAAGATGTCGAGGAATGTTCCCTCTATCCCTACCCTCTGAAGAGTTTTGATCAGAAATGGATGCTGTATTTTGTCAAATGCTTTCTCTGCATCTAATGAGAGAATCATATGGTTCTTGGTTTTTCTCTTGCTGATATGATGAATCACATTGATTTTTTTACGGGTGTTGAACCAGCCTTGTGTCCCAGGGATAAATCCTACTTGGTCTTGGTGAATAATTTTCTTAATGTACTGTTGGATCCTATTGGCCAGTATCTTGTTGAGAATTTTTGCATCCATGTTCATCAGGGATATTGGTCTGTAATTCTCCTTTTTGGTGGGGTCTTTGGTTTTGGAATTAAGGTGATGCTGGCCTCATAGAACAAATTTGGAAGTACTCCATCTCTTTCTATCTTTCCAAACAGCTTTAGGAGAATAGGTATGGTTCCTTCTTTAAACGTTTGATAAAATTCCCCTGGGAAGCCATCTGGCCCTGGACTCTTGTGTCTTGGGAGGTTTTTGATGACTGCTTCAATTTCCTCCCTGGTTATTGGCCTGTTCAGGTTTTCTATTTCTTCCTGTTCCAGTTTTGGTAGTTTGTGGCTTTCCAGGAATGTGTCCATTTCTTCTAGATTGCCTAATTTATTGGCGTATAGCTGTTCATAATATGTTTTTAAAATCGTTTGTATTTTCTTGGTGTTGGTAGTGATCTCTCCTTTCTCATTCATGATTTTATTAATTTGAGTCTTCTCTCTCTTCTTTTTAATAAGGCTGGCTAATGGTTTATCTATCTTATTAATTGTTTCAAAGAACCAACTCCTTGTTCTGTTGATCTGTTCCACAGTTCTTCTGGTCTCGATTTCGTTGAGTTCTGCTCGAATCTTTATTAACTCTCTTCTTCTCCTGGGTGTAGGATCTATCTGCTGTTTTTTCTCTAGCTCCTTTATGTGTAAGGTTAGCTTTTGTATTTGAGTTCTTTCCAGTTTTTGAATGGATGCTTGTATTGCGATGTATTTCCCCCTTACGACTGCTTTTGCTGCATCCCAAAGATTTTGAACGGCTGTATCTTCATTCTCATTAGTTTCCATGAATCTTTTTAATTCTTCCTTAATTTCCTGGTTGACCCTTTCATCTTTTAGCAGGATGGTCCTTAACCTCCACGTGTTTGAGGTCCTTCCAAACTTCTTGTTGTGATTTAGTTCTAATTTCAAGGCATTATGGTCTGAGAATATGCAGGGGACGATCCCAATCTTTTGGTATCGGTTCAGACCCGATTTGTGACCCAATATGTGGTCTATTCTGGAGAAAATTCCATGTGCACTTGAGAAGAATGTGTATTCAGTTGAGTTTGGATGTAAAGTTCTGTAGATATCTGTGAAATCCATCTGGTCCAGTGTATCATTTAAAGCTCTCGTTTCTTTGGAGATGTTGTGCTTAGAAGACCTATTGAGTATAGAAAGAGCTAGATTGAAGTCACCAAGTATAAGTGTATTATTATCTAAGTATTTCTTCACTTTGGTTATTAATTGATTGATATATTTGGCAGCTCCCACATTCGGGCATATATATTGAGGATTATTAAGTCCTCTTGTTGAATAGATCCTTTAAGTATGATATAGTGTCCCTCTTCATCTCTCACTACAGTCTTCGGGGTAAATTTTAGTTTATCTGATATAAGGATGGCTACCCCTGCTTTCTTTTGAGGACCATTCGAATGGTAAATGGTTCTCCAACCTTTTATTTTCAGGCTGTAGGTGTCCTTCTGTCTAAAATGAGTCTCTTGTAGACAGTAAATAGATGGGTCCTGCTTTTTTATCCAGTCTGAAACCCTGCGCCTTTTGATGGGGTCATTAAGCCCGTTCACATTCAGAGTTACTATTGAGAGATATGATTTTAGTGTCATCGTGATATCTATTCAGTCCTTGTTTTTGTGGAATGTTCCACTGAACTTCTTCTTAAAGGGGAATTTTAAGAGTCCCCCTTAAAATTTCTTGCAGAGCTGGTTCGGAGGTCACATATTCTTTTAGTTGCTGCCTGTCTTGGAAGCTCTTTATCTCTCCTTCCATTTTGAATGAGAGCCTTGCTGGATAAAGTATTCTTGGTTGCATGTTCTTCTCATTGAGGACCCTGAATATATCCTGCCAGCCCTTTCTGGCCTGCCAGGTCTCTGTGGAGAAGTCTGCTGTTACCCTAATACTCCTCCCCATAAAAGTCAGGGATTTCTTGTCTCTTGCTGCTTTAAGGATCTTCTCCTTATCTTTGGAATTTGCAAGCTTCACTATTAAATGTTGAGGTGTTGAACGGTTTTTATTGATTTTAGGGGGGGATCTCTCTATTTCCTGGATCTGAATGCCTATTTCCCTTCCCAGATTAGGAAAGTTTTCAGCTAGAATTGGTTCAAATACATATTCTGGCCCTCTGGCCCTTTCGGCGCCCTCGGGAACCCCAATTAAACGTAGGTTTTTCTTCCTCAGGCTGTCGTTTATTTCCCTTAATCTATCTTCATGGTCTTTTAATTGTTTGTCTCTTTTTTCCTCAGTTTCCCTCTTTGCTATCAACTTGTCTTCTATGTCACTCACTTGTTCTTCCACCTCGTTAACCCTGGTCGTTAGGACTTCTAGTTTGGATTGCATCTCATTCAATTGATTTTTAATTTCTGCCTGATTAGCTCTAAATTCTGCAGTCATGAAGTCTCTTGAGTCCTTTATGCTTTTTTCTAGAGCCACCAGTAGCTGTATAATAGTGCTTCTGAATTGGCTTTCTGACATTGAATTGTAATCCAGATTTTGTAACTCTGTGGGAGAGAGGACTGTTTCTGATTCTTTCTTTTGAGGTGAGGTTTTCCTTCTAGTCATTTTGCTTAGTGCAGAGTGGCCAAAAGCAAGTTGTATTGGGAAAAGGAGAAAAAGAGAGGAGAGTAAAAAGGAAAGAAAAGAGAAAGAGAAAAAAAAGGAAGAAAAAAACGAAAAAAAAAAAAGAAGAAAAAGAAAGAAAAAGAAAGAAAGGAGAAAAAAGCCGGGTGGGGGAAGGAAACAAATCAAAAAGCAAAACAAAACAAAACAAAACAAAACAAAAAAAAAAGAACCACGGGGGAGTATCTTCTGATTCTGTGTACTTTAAGTCCCTTGGCTTCCCCTGGAAGTTGTCAGTCAGTCTAGCTGGTGTTCTGGGGAAGGGGCCTGTTGTGCTGATTTTCAGGTGTTAGCAGTTGGGGGAGCTGCTGTGCCCCTGCCTGGTGCAGGGCTCAGTGGGGGTTGTTTACCCCGTGAGGCCCCAGGAGGAACAGCCCCAGTGGCGGGGCAGCTCTGGAAACCTGGATTCAGCCCCCGCAGTAACTCCGGAGCTCTCCGTCTGCAGGGCCTGGAGGCTCGGGCCGGGGCCGCTGATCTGCTCAGCTGGGGCAGGAGCGTCCTCGCTGTCCTGGGCCCTCCCGGCCTCTGCCTGTCCCGGGGGGAGGCCGGATCCTGGGCTGTGTCCCGGCGCCCTGCGCTCCGGGGCCGCGCAACCCCCTCCGCAGAGCTGCCCCCGAGCCCTCAGAGCTGCCCCCGCCCCGCAGCCCCCTCCGTGGAGCCTCTTCCTCCGCCCGAGCTTCCGAGCTGCTCCCGCCCCGCAGCCCCCTCCGCGGAGCCGCCCCCGAGCCCCCCCGAGCTGCTCCGGGTCCCGCGGTGCGCGCTGCAGCCCTTAGGGAGCTCGGGGCGCACTCTCCCGGGGCGCAGGTGTCTGCTAGTGTCCCCGGGAGCCCGAGGGCATCCCCGCCCTCCCGGGTCCTGCTCCACCTCCCCGCGAGCCCCTTTCCCCCGGGAAGGTCGGTGCAGCTCCTGCGTCTCCGGGACGGGGCTCTCCTGTCCTGGGGACACTCGCCCCGGCCTCAGCCCGGCTCCTCGCGGGGCCCCTCCCCCTTGGAGGCCTTTTGTTTCTTTATTTCTTTTTTCCCGTCTTCCTACCTGATAGAAGCGCGAACTCTTCTCACTGTTGCATTCCAGCTGTTCTCTCTTTACATCTCAGGCCGAATTCATAGATTTTCAGGGTAATTTGAAGGTTTTCTAGGTAATTTGGTGGAGACAGGTGATTTGGGGACCCTGCTCTTCCGCCGTCTTGCCCCTCCCCCCACCTGCCAGATCTGATGACTTGGTAGATCTAACAAATCCTTCTCCTACTGGGCGGCCTCAGTCTCATGGTTGTTCGATGCTTTGTGGTAAGGCACCTGGTCATTACGAGGACTCAGTAGGCTCCCAGAAGCCAGAAGCTATTTTTCAAAGGGTGAATAGTTTGCTGCTGCTGCTGGAGGCATCAGGTTCCTGTAGGTACTTAGGGTAATGTGTAGCAACTCTCCTACTGAGGCTTCCCACAACTACTACCATTGAATCGGCTGGGTCATACCCTTCAGTAGCAAGACAGTTTACAACAGCCTAAACCTAGTATGTGTGTGTGTGTGTGTGTGTGTGTGTGTGTGTGTGTGTCTATAAAAGCTTCTTTTCCTCTGGACCTCATACAATACTGGCATTCTTTCAAATAATCAAATAGCTATATTCCCAAACATGGTATACATTGCCTTCAAATTTAAATAAGCCCAGTGAACCAAGCTGAGCACTATGCATTTTCCTAAGAATTGAAAGGTACAATGATTTGACCTTTACCTTAAGGGGATATCACAAGCCCCCAAACCTTTCCCCAAAATTTCATCAGTTTGACAAGTCCTTGAATCTTAATAGTTTCATCTCCAGTAGAGCATCCAGGGTACTGCTCACTTCCTTCCCATCAGGTTTCATTAGCATGCTGTAATTGATAGAGTGCTCATAATAATTTTATAGAATATCAAAATTGTCAAGGACCCTATAGACTATATTGTGGCAGAGAACTATAGGTATAATACAGCCCTGGAGAAAGAAAGTGAGTGTGTACTGATGTCCTTCCTACAAAACAACTGCTTTTGATCCTCTTTAATGATACAGATTGAAAAGAACACATTTACCAGATCAATAGTTACATATCAAGTACCAGAGGCTGTATTTCTGTTCCAATAAAATAAAACTGGTATAGCAGCAGCAACTGCTGATACAATTTGGTAAAGCTTAGAGTAGCTTTACCTTCATATATTATGGTCCAATTGATTTTGTAGAAACCATAGAGATAAACTAAACAGAACTATATTAAAACCATCACTCTTGTATCTTTTAAGTTTGAAGGAAGTGCTAATTTCTGAAATTTTATCTGGGATCTGGGGATAGGATGGCTTGTACTTCATTTGGATTTACTATCAATGAGTCCACTTATTACCACCAAACAGTGGGGTAAGGTAGCATTTGAATTTTTTAGTATTAGTGTCAATTGCAACTCTGTATACCACATCTCTCAAAAATATAGGAATCTCTGCTTCCCCCTAAATCCTAAATGCAGTTAACCTGTAATTGCTACGGGTCCTATCGGGGAATGTTTTTTGTATATTCTGATAATGATGTTACAAAATTCTCCTCAAAAGGACCCGGCCTTTTTTCCAACTGATTATATCTGGGAGTGAGAACTGGCTAAGTTTTTGAACCAAGGTAAGAAATTGAAATTGCCATTGTGCTAGTAACAGATTTCTTCTATTCAGCTATTTATTTTATTTTACTATTTTATTTCTGTAATTTTAGTTACACAAATCAAGAAATACCCTAGTTGACTACCCACCTCTCTTAACCTAAGGACATCATGACCTAACAGACATTGCCAGAGATCCCTGTAGGTTAAGGCAACCTAAATGCCACTCTAATTCTGCTGTCCATTATGGTAACTACATCCCATTAACCTCTAATTTCTAGGATTGTCCTCCTGGTTTTTGATTTTCCACTAACCTGTCACTGTCAACTCTGTTCCATTGGCAGTCTACTCCACTATCAACACTGGCCTTTAGAGAATAGCAATAGCTGAGCTTCTCAACCATATTAGTGTTTGCCTAACAAGTTCATTTTCATTATTTCATTAAAGGAACTGTCATCTGGACTTTCTCAATAAACTAATGGGTTTTCTAATCTTACATAAAAAATCCATTTCTAATATTCCATCCTCCCTCTTCTCTGACCCTTTTATCAATACACTAACAAGACAGTTACTGTATCTACAACTCATTTACTAAAGACTATCATCCTGGTTAGGCTTCAAGGAGTCACACTGCAATGTAGTAAGATGGACATCAAGTGTCCTGGTGAGGAAGAGTGTTTGTACACCAATAAATTCTTCTTTGCCCAGCCTTTATATTCTACACCCCCAGCTTTGCATGGTTCAATACTTTAAATCCACTCCTGTACATGCTCTGCTGTTTCCTGTCTCTGGATATTAGCCAAGTCCTACAATTCTGTCAATGAATAAACCATTTCACCCTGGAAATGGAAGCAGTCAGAATAAATTTCCCCTCAGGCTAGCCTCTACTGTGACTCTAGTTACTGGCTAAACAACAAGGGAACAGAGATGGAATCTTGAGGGGAAAAAAAGCATCAATTTAAGTGTTGGCCTCAGATGATGTATTTTTATGGTAAGGGTTACGGCATGCTACTATTCTCTAGAAAGGGAAAAGAGCTGAATAAAATTGACTGAAGGTGGAATCAAGGGGTACTTGGGAGTTCAGAGTTCTCAGGCACATCCATATCTCAATCTGGGTCTCAATACCATCATATTTGTTTTCTGCTTTAATATAATTGACTCATTGAGGCTGACATGCAATCTCCTTTGCAAGACTACTACCCTCAACAGAATTAAGTCTTGTCTTCTCTCTGGCCACAGAAGATCAGGGTCTGCTTAGAGAAGATAGTCTATCATTCTCTTTTTATCCTAAAAAAAATTCTGAGGTTGCTAACAAAACCCAGCAAATATACAATCTTCATAACTGTTATTGTCCCTATCTCATTCAACTGCTAGTCATAACACAGTCCTTCAACTTCTACTTTTAACTCATCCCAATAAACCACAAGTGATTTGAAATTGCATCAGTCACCATTACCCCACTTATCAAAAGCATTGTCTCACCATCACCATCCCACTGAATTACCATCCTACTTATCAAACACAGTGTAGTAATTGTTGGCAAGTGAGTGGCTTTTCTAGGGCCAACTCCAATATCAACTGCCTTAATTTGGGCTCCCATAAAAGTAGAGTCTAAGGCTGGGGGACAGGTGATTTATTTGGGGAATGATCCTAGAATGCAAGAATGAGGTACTTGGGAAAGTAAGGAAGAGCATAAGGAAATGTAAGCAGAAGGATATGTACAGTGGTAATGGGATCTCAATGACTTTTAAATCTTTGAGAAGCACAAATTATGCCTCCTAGAATTGTCTACTGAAAGGAAAGGATTCTAGTTCTGTTGCCCATTGGCTTGGTGTTCTCTCTGGTTACATTATCACTCTTTTAGATTTTGGTCTGCAGCTATATACTAGATAGAAAGCTCAGGTCTTCAGACAAGGTCCTGAAAAATGTGGTATATGCTTGAAGGGGGACATTATCCATAATGACTGCAACTGAAATCAGAGTAGGAACAAAGAGATGTACAGCAAAGGTCTTCACTGTAGATATTGTTAAAAAATTATAAAATTGAATAATAAATTGGAAAAAAAATTTCCTTTTTTAAGATTTTATTTTTTTAATTTTTTAAAAATTTTTATTTATTTATGATAGTCACAGAGAGAGAGAGAGAGAGAGGCAGAGACACAGGCAGAGGGAGAAGCAGGCTCCGTGCACCAGGAGCCTGACGTGGGACTCGATCCCGGGTCTCCAGGATCGCGCCCTGGGCCAAAGGCAGGCGCTAAACTGCTGCACCACCCTGGGATCCCAAGATTTTATTTATTTATTGAGGTACCTGTGTTTCTCAGGTGGCTAAGCATCTGCCTTCCATTCAGGTCATGACCCATGGTCCTGGGATCAAGCCCCACATTGGGCTCCCTACTCAGCAGGGTGTCTGCTTCTCCCTCTCTGTCTTCCCCCTCCCCCCATTTGTGTTCTCTCTCTCTCAAAATAAATAAATACAATTTTTTATTAATGATTTTTTTTATTTATTCATGAGAGACACACAGAGAGAGAGAGAGGCAGAGACATAGGCAGAGGGAGAAGCAGGGTCCATGCAGGAAACCCAATGTGGGACCCGATCCTGGGACTCCAGGATCATGCCCTGAGCTGAAGGCTGACACTCAACCACTAAGCCACCCAGGCATCCCAGTAAACAATATTTTTAAAAAATATCTTATTTCCTTTTATGACAGAGAGAGATCAAGAGAGCATAAGCAAGGGGAGTAGCAGAGGGAGAGGGAGAAGCAGACTCCCCACTGAGCAAAGAGTCCAATGTGGGGCTGGGATCATGACCAGAACTAAAGGCAGATGCTTAGCCAACTGAGCCACCCAGGCAACCCATAAATATTTCTATGTATTTAATACTCAAAGAATTACATCTACAGTGTATATAACTACAAAAAACAATAAGAATTAATTATTAAGGATATAAACTCATAGGTAGGGAAAATAAAATGGAAGATACACACATGGAGATATATTCAAAATCATTATTAAACAGGAAATACAAATAAAAGAGCAGTATGACATCATTTTCATCCACCAGATATGACAAAGAAGATTGGTTTTGTCCAATGTTAGTTTGAGGCTTACTAGATATCAGGTACTCTTATTAAGTATTTTACACACATTAATTTATTCAACTCTCACAATATCCCTTGAGGATAGGATTATTTGTATTATTTATTTCTAGTAATCTAAAATCCATAAATAAAGAGGTAGTTGAATAAATTACAAGTTAATACTACTGAATACAATGCAGCCATTTATGTAGTATCTTTATATGGATTGGCATAGAATATCTATAATATATATCACTAAATGAAAAATCCAAGTTAGAAAATATGCTTGTATTATTTTCCCAATTGTGTGAGAGGAGAAGGAGGAAGAAGAAAAGGAGAAGGGAAAAGGGTAGAGGGAAGAGAGATGTGTTTACATGTACAGGTAGACACAGACCAATGTATAGAAAGGAAACTAAAAGCATTTTGCAGAGGTAAACTTGGAAAAACAGTTTTGAAAGGAAGAGGAGAAAGGTAAGTTTCACATTCTACCATATAATTTTTTATATTGTCTGCCTCTTTTGAAAATCAAGACATGTACATGTATTATTTTTATAACTAAATTATTGAAAATATCAGTGACAATCTTGCTTCTGATAATAAGTCTACTGAGAGTAAGCCCAGAAAGGAAGACTGTACAAATATAGAATGAAAGTCAAGATGGGTGGACCTAAAGAGTATTATGCTCAGTGAAATAAGTCTGCCAGAGAAAGACAAATACCATTTGGTTTCACTCATTGGTGGAATTTAAGCAACAAAACAAACAAAAAAGAGACCAAAAAATGCAATCTTAACTATAGAGAAGAAGTAACCTTCTGGTGGTTACAGAGGGGAGGTGGGTAGGGGAGTGGGTGAGATAGGTGAAGGGGATTAAAAGTACCCTTAACTGTGATGGGCACTGAGTAATGTATAGAAGTGTTGAGGAAACATTTTTTAAATTAAATTGAAGCCATTTCTTATCTGCTTATTCTGCCTTAATTTTTCTTCTCCTTAAAAAAAGAAACTCATAATGTCTTTTTTTTTCTCAGAAAATCTATTCCTACCAACAAATCTCAGACCTGTTTTTTTTTACTTTGTTTCAACAGTTTCACCATATTGATACATGCATATAATTGTATGCGTACCTAAAGATATATTAGATTAAATGATAGAAATTGTCATTATTATAGGTTAAAACTAGTTGAATAGAAGCTCTAACACTGTAAATTATCAAACTAACATCAGCATTAATTAAAATGATATCACTTCCAGGTCTTCATTTAAAAGTACAGATAAATAAATAAATAAATAAATAAATAAATAAATAAATAAACAAACAGATATCCTATTTCTTTCCCTTAAAGATAACAGAAATGTCCAGCCTTTACCTCTTTGATTCATATGCCATATTTAAAAAAATTCTACTTCTATCTTTTTAAAATGAGAAGTTTATCAAATTGTAAAAAGAAAAATCAAGCTTCAAGGTATGTATAGCTCTTTTCTCATTTCCTTGAACTCCTCTAATTGTCTTGTCTTCCACTCTAATTTAGTAACTCACTCTCCTGGTTATACTGGAGGCCACCATTCCTTCCTTATCTTTTCAATTCACTCCCTTCATTATTCTGACTCCTGCAGTGTTTCCATCGGACTGCAATTTCCAATCCATTGATTCTATCTTGTCCACTGGATATGCCTCCTTCTCTCCTTTCTCTGTTTAAATCTATATACATTCACTATATTCATTTCCTTGAATTCTCATTAAATTGTGTCATTTCTCTCTTCTTCATATTCCTTTAGCTAAACCACAATTCAGGCTAAAACCAATTTTCAGCCTATCTCATGGCCACACCCAAGCAGCTGAAAGTAACAGAGTAAAAAACATAACCATGCCAACTGGCTCCACTGTAAATTCATGATCACAAACCATTAGGGTGGACCATTAATGCTACTTGTGTTTCACATGTGTTTCCCTGGTCCACTCACTTCCAAAGAAGTTCTTCAAAGTGTTATTTATACATATTCATGTCAGAAAATCTTTAAAACACAGAGGAGCATAAAGCAAAAAGTAAAAACTATAAAAGTTGTTGGCAGCTGGGTTTATCTGTTCATTAGTTAACAAATTAATTTATTTTACTTAACATATCACTGGCATTTTCCCATGCCATTAAATATTTTTTTAAAACATTATTTAAATAATATATTGTATATCTTTAAATAATATAACTTTTGGGATGAGGTTGAACCACATTAAAAATAATAATAATAACCATGGCTCAAGCAAAATATGTTTATTTCTCTAATACAAAAAACTCCAGAGGTTGATAGCCTGAGGTTGTAGAGCAGTTCCATAAATTCAACACCCTGAGCCCCTTCAAAGCTCACTTCTTTACCATTTCTGATATGTAGCCATCAGCCAAGATGGCTCCTAGAACACGAATCTTCACATTTATATGTCAGAGAATGAGTTGTTCAAAGGGCAGAAGAGAGGCATGACCCCTCTTATTTTCAAAACACTTGCCAGAACCACCACTTAACACTTAGTTTATATCTCATTGGCAAGACCTTAATCATAAGCACCTTTAAGGCATTCTGAGAGATACAGTTTATTCAGCTATGTGTTTGTGTCCACTTAGAATCTGGGATTCTGTTACAGAGAGAAAAGAAGGAATAGATATAGGAGAGAAACTTTTCTATCAAGAACTTTTTTTTCTTTTTAAGTAAGCTCTACACCACTCAATGTGGAGTCCAACATGTGGCATGAACTCATGCCCCTGAGATCAAGACCTGAGCTGAAATCAAGAGTCAGATGCTCAACTGACTGAGCCACCCAGGTGCCTCAATATGCCTCAAGAAGTTTTATGTGTAAGGAATAATTTGTCTAATAAAAGCTCTTATTTTGTAGTGTGTTGCTTTCTTCTGTTTTCTTATAATGAAAATATTATGCAACAAATCCAATTTTATAAATGCATTTTCATATCTAAACCATTTGGCAATCCTAATAATACCCAAACCCTCAAAATTAGATATTAAATTTGTAGAGAATTGTATTCACTTTTTTTTTATTTTAGGGAAAATGTGTATCAAAATATAGAACCAAATGCATATTCTATACTTGGTACCACTATAAGATATTTTAACTCTCTAAAGAATTGTGAAGCAACCAGTAAATACAGAAATAATTTCTTCCCATAAATTATTTTATATACATGCTTTGCTCACAACATGTTTGAAAATTTTTTTAATTCCAAACCATTTTCTTTTCCCACCTAAGCGGACTGATTAACACTCCCACAAGCAGCTAATCATATTCAATTTTCAGATCCATTTCTCATTCAGATATATATGCACAATATGCTAAAAAAAAGTGATTCTTGCACTAGTACAAGATATTTCCCAAAGACTACATGTCAATATCTGTGAAGATAGAGAAAAACAAAAGCTAACTAAAATGTCAGGGCAAAATGCTCCACCAAGTAAAAATGAAAACCCATATTGTCCAAGGTTTTTAATAGAAAAAAAAAAAAAGCACAAACAACCTTACTTCTCTTGCATAGTAAAGGACATAATTCCATCAGGGAAATACTCTAATCAAAAGCTACTGTTTTTACCCTGTTGATAATACAAAAAATGATAATAATTTCAAAAGAGACTATAATTCTGGTTTAGTAGCTGAAATATTAATTTAGAGCTCATAGGAAAATTCCATTATTCAAACTTCATACAAATGCCTAATTTTAATTTATCTTTTCTCCAATTTATTATTTAGTGGTACAGCCTGTCATAACATAAACTGTCCATTTCCATGATGTATTGCTTCTTTGAAGCAGGGTCTGATGTTTAAGGATATATGGCATGAGTCACTGCCCTTGATTTTGACCTAGTTTGGAGAAATATTTGGTTCTTATTAAGCTCTTTTCATAGGTGAAATAGTAAATTATATTACTACTGACTCTTAACATCACTTCTCTCAAGAACTGTGATTTTCTATATACATTTAGAGATTGGAATTTCTGATGATAAACATGAAGTCAACATATCACTGTATTTCTTTAGTGCTGGCCACTTGGGAAAGTTCTCATTACAGAGTGACAGCCACAGGCCATTTTCCCTGTTATACTCAGATGAAAACTAAGCTACTTTGATCCAATCCTTTTGAAAAGATAAGACTGGTATTATGGTTAAAACTTCAGCAGACAGATTTCAAATAGGACCACAGTTTGAAGCTATGGGGTTTAAGAGAAAGAACAAAAAGCTTCTGAATCTTCTTACAATGGAGCAGCTTGTTTAACTGCATAGAACCTACACTTTTCTTATCAAATGAGGCATCCTTTACTTTTACTGGACAGTCTTAATTGCTCAAGCCACTTTGTTAGAATATTTTTCAGGCCAATTATCTGTCAGCTATCATTAGAAACATTATGGCACTTTAAAAATCACCTATTCCTCAAAAGTTCCTTTGTGGAATATCTCACAAAATGACATACAATTGCTGACCCACAATAAAACACTGTGGGTAATTGATGAGGGGTACGGTTTGTATAAACCAGCCACAAGAAATTATAGATAATTTTATACATGGAGTACCTGGGTGGCTCAGTGTTTGAGGGTCTGACTTCGGCTCCTGGGAGTCCGGGATCAAGTCCCACATCATGGTCCTTGCATGGAACCTGCTTCTGTCTCTGCCTCTCTTTCTGCCTCTCTCTGTGTCTCTCATGAATAAATAAATAAAATCTTATAAATTAATAAATAAATACATACATGCATACATACATAAATAAATAATTTTATACAAAAATGTATTGGTTTGGATTGCTATCTCAGGGTCCACTGCTCTCTTGCCTGGCCCATTGCTCTCACTGGTTGCTGGAGGAGATGTAAATCCTCCAGGAAAGTTCTCTCTTTTTCTCCAGCCAGGGCCCTCAGTGCATTGATGATCTCTGACTCCAGAAATGAATTAACCAGGAAGCTAATAAAGCTTAAGCTTTAGGGCTTCTCTTCTAATTGTTATTCATAATTTTACATTATTTTTAACAGTGTTCCACCCCTATCATATAATCTTAAAACCATACAAAACCTGAGTTTGGCCTGGGGATTCATATGCATATGCTATGAAAATAAAACCAAACTGAAGTATGGATTAAAGAGAGTCATGAGAAGCCTGATCCATATCTATACATATACATAATACATTTATTTTTCTTCTTCCCCTTTTGAAATATTTCCCAAATGGGAAGAGGTAGATTTTGTATATTTTTACCACTGAATTCTGAGCATCTGGTAGAGTGGCAACTACAGAAGCTAAGATGACTAGATTACTTATTGTCTAAGCAGGGACGCTTTTGAGAATAAAAAAGAGCATTATTAAAAATTACCCCAGAATATCAACTGTAGACTGTGCCAGTTTCAAGAAACTGGAACTCAAGTACCATGCCCTAAGCCTATATTGAATCTATCGACCCTAAGCAGGAGGAAGTGAGAGAAAAATTATTTAATATCCAATATCCCTCCCTTTACTTATTTTACCCTGAGGTCTGGATTAAAATCACCTTGCTCTTCGAAGGCGGGGAGGAAATACTTCAATTAGTTCCTTCCTCCCTTTAGTCTATTCTATTCTTCCAGTAAGTCAGTGCTCCCAACTGGGGGCTATTCACCACAGCCACCACCCCCATCTCTCATGGAATATTTGGCTATATCTAAAGACATTGTTGATCATTGCAACTGAAAGGTGCCGTGGCTATCCAATGGGGAGAGGCCAAGGATGTTGCTAATCATCCTCCAACACAAAGACAACCCCCAACTGCACCAAAGAATTATCCAGCCCAAAATGTCAGTAGGGCTGATATCAAGAAACTATAAAGAACCAAAGAAGAAATGGCCCAAGAAAATAATTATTCCCATTCAGTAACATTTTTAATCCTATTTTTCTTCCCAATAAATATTCTACTCTTTAATATTGTTATATAATTAAGTATTCTTGGGGGCTCTTTTCTGATCTTGACTCAGGTCAGAACTGCTTTTTCTTTGGCATAAATTGTTGAAAGAATGGATGAGAACAGTAAGGAGTCATTTGCAAAGATGGGAAAAGCTTGGGATTATGGCAAATAAAGTTGATTTCCTCCAGGAACCTGGATGCATATTGAAGAGAGTGTGACAATCACTTACCATATCATACCATACCAGAATGCTGTTTACACAATAATGGAAATACAGCAATTCTACTAAATAATAATAATGTACTGTATAAACTCCAGAATATTTATCTGGCCTCAGAATATTTTACTGTGCAAAGTCCCATTTGATCCTCAAAGAAACAATCAGGTTTTATGATCCCTTGTAACAAAGGAAGAAATTGAGTGACAAAGAAGTGTGATTTGCCCAAGATTACTTATCTAGAAAGAGCCAGATCAATATAATGACTTAAAGAAGAAGAGAGGGGCTGGCAGTATAGGGATTGATAAAAAACTTAATTTTTATTTGGTTTCTAGTATGTGCCACCTATTTCACATTAGTTCACTTAATCCTGACAATAGTTATATGAGGTATCATTATCCCCATTTTACGAATGAGTGAACGTAAGCTGTGGTTTGCTTACCCTGACCAAGGCTTTAAGAGCCATATTTCACATTTTTATCTAAGACTCATTCTAGACATTCTAGAAAACTATTTATGTGAACTTCATTTGCTTATTTTTATTCATTTACTCACTTATTTAATTCAACATGTATTTATTTTTAGCATATAGACAAAATGCAAGACACAATCCTAGGCCCAGGGAAAAAAGCCTTGAACAAAACGAAGTGTCTGCCTTAAGGGAATTTAATTGCACCAAAGAACAAAACAAAAAACTTGCTTAGATATTCATTTCCTTCTCCCTGGGAACTGAGCCATTACCCAGCCATTCACCCTGGGAGCACCAGCTGGCACATGGTGTTGAGAGGTGTTGGGAAATTACTCTGTAACTCTTTACAAATTATTTTTGCTATGTTATGTTGTTTTGAAAATGTTATGATGTTAAAAAAAAGGCGAGGTAAACCCTTTTAGAATTTTTCTATAAGAATCAGACTGGCTTAGAAAACAAAGTTACTGACAGAGCTGCTTCTCTTTCTTTATGCAAAGTAAACTTTAAGGAAGCCATGATCCAAAAGAATAAGAGGGATGAGCCCATCTGGCTAAATAAGTATGAATAATCAGGGTAACCTAGAAAAAAGTCATGGAAGAGACCTGGAAAAACAGTCTAAATTTTCAGCAAACAGAGGAACCATATAATTCTATCATGAAATCAGTTATCCTTAGGAGTCAACATACCAATCTGACAAACAGGGTGAGTATTATAAAAGCTTTCAGTTTTTTGTCTTGTTTGAGTCAAGGAGGAGGAAACAAAATAGGTTTTCTGAATTTGGACCATAAATCAAAATTCTAAGTTAAATTTTTGATTGAATTTATTTATGTGCCCCCTATCTAAAAGAAAGAAAGAAACATACTATGAGTCAAGCAATGATAAGTGCTATGAATTCAAGGTCGGTAGGACAGATAGTGATAAAAGATACTATTTTCAATGATATATTAACAGATGGACTCTCAGATAAAGTGACATTTGAACAGAGACTTAAAAGAGGAGTGAGCCATGCTAAGACATCTGGAACAGGAGTGTTCCCAGCAAAGAAAGCAGACTACGCAAAGGGTTTGAAGTAAGAGCTGTCATGGAATACTGAAGGAAAGCAAAGAGGTCAATGTGGCTAGAGTACTCTTTGCCAAGTAGGAAAACAGAATGAGATAAATAAAATCAGATAGAAAGACTGGGCAAAGATCATGGCAGGACTTTGATGGCCATGGGAAGGACAGAATGGGATAAGAAACCATCAGAGGATGTTGAAAACAGAGGTAATATGATCTGGCAAACTGTTGTGAGGGAAATATAACTCCGGCTGCTGTGCAGAAACAGGCTTTGTGGATGCGGCTGGAATCAGGGAACCAGTTAGCCTAATTTGCCTGGGTGGAGCTGGTGAGAAATGGCTGAGTTTTAGACATATTTCAAATTAGGGCATTTAGGATTGAGATAGATGGGATGTGGGATGTTTGAATGAAGCAACTGCCTGAATTGCATTTCCTGAGATGGAACTGACTTCTGGAGGAGTAGATTTCGGAAGAAGTTCAAAAATCTAGTTTTTGATGTGTTACATTTGAGATGACTACCTAGAATCTAAGTGTAGATGTCAAATTGAACATTGAATAGGTGAGACTGTAGTTCAGGATTGAGATTAGGGCTACACAGATCAAGTCGGGACTCACTAGGCAATGCATGCTTTGTAAAGCCCTGAGATTTGATGAGAATACATAGATAGATAAGAGGTGAGACTGATCCCTGGGGCCCCCCAATATTGGATGTTTGGGAAGTGTAGGTAAATGCAGTGAAAGAATGAAGAGCAGTGAGGCCTGAGGAAGACTAAGAAGCCAAGGAAGAAAGTATTTCCAGAAAGAAGGAGGGGTGAATGGTGTCAGCACTCCTAAGTAAGACATAGAGGCCACTGGGTTTGAAAAAAAGATTAATAAGACATTGATAAGAGCAGGTCCTATTGAGTGGTAGAAACAAAAGCCTCACTGAAGTGGGTTAATGCAACACAGAGAAGTAGAGAAACTATAGACAGTATTTTGAGACGTTTTTCTGAAGGAACAACAGTAGAAATCATATGAGAGCTGAGGAAGAATGTCAGAGGCAAAGGAGTTTGTTTTTTATGAGAATATTACAGATAAAGATTGTAACTCCTAAACTTAAACCCAAGATTTCTCCAACTGATTCCAGTATCTTCGCTACATAAACTTGTCCATCGATATGAGTAGCACTTGTGAGTGATCACTGGGGGACTGGAAAACTGGATATAAGCCTTGATGGCTGCCTCCCTTTCAGTATCCAATTCATTTTTTTTTTTTTGTTTTGTTTTTTTGTTTGTTTTTTTTTTCATTTTTTTAAAGATTTTATTTATTTATTCATGAGAGACACACAGAGAGAGGCAGAGACACAGGCAGAGGGAGAAGCAGGCTCCCCCTGAGGATTCTGATGTGGGACTCGATCCCAGGATCCCAGGATCACAACCCGAGCCAAAGGTAGATGCTCTACCATTGAGCCACCCAGACATCCCTATCCAATTCATTTTAATCATTCATTTATGCAACAAGTTTTTATTGGGCACCTATGATAGGAATAGTACTAGACACTGAGGATAAAGAATTAAAAAAAATACAGACATGGTCCCTGTCCTCATCCAGTCTGTAGTCTAGTATGGAAGATTGACACTAAACAAAAGCAAAGCTAGTTATGAAAGAGGAACACAGAGGCTTATATGGAACCATCTCACACCAGGAGATGGGAGTGGGACTGCCAGTCATGCAAGGCCCTTCTAAGAAGGCCTAAATGAATCTGAACTACCCTTATATTATTATACCTTTATATTATTATCTCTCTTATATTTATAAGAGAGAGTGCAATGAGATTATTCTCAGCAGTGAAAGAAAGAACTTGTGGGAGGGAAAGAGAGAGAGCTGCACATGGAGGGGGGGGGGACCTCAAGGAAGTCTCCTGCACCATGAATAAAAAGATCAAAGAGCCAGAGCAAGATAGGGGCTAGAACAAGGCAGGGACACAGTCCTGAAAAGCTTTATTAGCCAAGCATTTAAAGCTTCAAGTAAGAGGCTTAAGTAGAGAGAAATGCAAACACAGCTTTTACATGGGCCTTCTGGCAAGTTCTTTCTTACCTCGATGGGCCACCTTCACATACATCTTCCTCTCTACTTGAAACACTCTTTCCCCACTTTTCATGACTTATTGCCATCCTTGAGGTCTCTCTTTAAATATCATTTCCCTAAACACTTTGTTGAATGCTAGACCCTCAATACTTTTATTCACAACTTACTTTTTGAAATATCTATCACAACCTATTGTCTATTACTTATTATCATATTTGTCATCTGTTTCACCGTTCAACTGTAGGCTCTAAGAAGTCAGAGATTTGCATGTTTCCGACCATATCCCAAGCACTTGGCACCAAGTAGGCACTCATTGAATACATTGAAGTGTATGCAAATTTATTGGATATAGTCATAGAAGGAGGAAAAATCCATATTACCAAACTTTCTCATTTGAACAAGAAAGTAAGGATATATCAATGAAGAAGCAAGTTTTAAGAGAAAAAAAAAAGGATGTAAATTTTTAAGATATTGGACTTGAAGATGCCATGAGGAAAAATGAGGGAGAACTGGGCTAGAAGGAAAGACTTCAGAAAGTCTTTGACATATAAATAAAAATAGCTAGTCCTGAAGTAGATAAGTATTACCCACAGAAAGTACAGAGAGTGAGAAAAGAGGACAACCTAGACCAAATCAATATCTGAGAAGAGAAAGCAGTGAAAGGTCTGGCAAATAGTGGTAATAATTAGAGAGACAAATTAGGAAAATATTGTGTTGTGGGAAGATGACGTCCCGAATAATAGGAAACATTCAACAGTGGCAGATGCTCTGAAACTCTCAAAGTAAAAGATGAAAGCGCGCATTGGATTTGGGGGGACAGAGCTCTTTACTAACCATTGTTGAGAGCAGTTTGTGTGGACAGAAGCAGATTGCTGTTGTTTGAGCAGTCAGTAAGTGGCAGCATGATTAAGTCCTTTAAGGTGGCAATTGTAAGAGTTTTGTGGGAACAGGGGAAATTCACTGGTTGGTGGATTGGTGGGTCAATCAACTGTCTTTTGAGACTGGCAATAAGAGAGCACATATAAATTCTCTTGGGAAGAAACTTAAGAAGGAGGAAGATGACAAAGATTCAGAATACTCAGTACCACAAAATCCTTGACAAGATGGAAAGTATGGGGGCTAGAGAACAGGTGAACACAATTAGCCTTACATATAAAAAGAGGTACCTATACCACAGGAAAAAAAGAGAGAAAAGAGTAAAAACTAATCAACATGCAGGTAGTTTTATAGATCGAATGGTGGAAATTGAAGGAATTGCTATCTGATAGCTTCTAATTTTTTCTTTTTTTTTTTTAAGATTTCATTCATTAATTTATTTGAAACACAGTGAGTGAGAGAGAGAGCACAAGCAAGGGGAGGGGCAAAGGGAGAAGGAGAAGCAGACTACCACTGGGCAGGGAGCCCTATGCGGGGTTCTGTCCCAGGACCCTGGGATCAAGACCTAAGCTGAAGGTAGCCACCCTGATGGCTTCTACTTTCTATGTGAAGTCAGTATAAATACTTGCTAACCTCCTTACCTCTTACCTGAACTACTGCAAGTCTCCTAAGCCCTCATGCCCTCAGACGTGTCCCCCTGCAAGGCAGTCCTCCCTCCTGCCACTAAATTGTCTATAGAACTGGTTGTCATTCTTCTACCTTCATCCTCCTCCCCCTGCTTTGTGTGTGTCTCTAAAAATATACTGACCTTATCACATTGTATTATTAACTACCCTTGTTTTGAGGGAGATTAGCTTATAAATCTTACCCTTCTTGGTACCTAGTCAAGTACCTGACACATAATAATTGCTCAGTAGAGGTTTCTTAAATATATCCACTAACCATGAAGAAATACTACAAAAAGACACATTTAGTTGATTAATAAGTATCAGCCTACATCCTATGTTTCTTTAAATCTTGTTCCAAATTATATTTATATTTGTCTGTATCATCTAGGAACTGCTTTTGAAAGTTATACAGTTGTATTTTAATAAATTGGGAAGGTATTTTTCAAAATATCTACTTATGCAGTAAATTATCTAGGTCAACCAAGCCTCTTAAAGAGATTTAAGATCATCTCAGTTACCCAGTGATAACACCGACATCTAGTGGTAAATTCATCTGGTTTTTGGCTCTATGATTCATTCCCTTGAAGGATGAAGCTAGTTTCAAAACTTTTAAAGTGCTATGTAAACATTAGTTCACATATCCCAGGTTTTATTAGTCAAATTCAGAAAAATACATTTGGGATGTACGGTACTTAAATTGTTTTCTGTAAAGAAATAAAATATGAATTAGAATGTGAGCTAACTGCCCAAGTTTCCTGACTGAGGATCCAACTCAGTAGTAGTTTCCAAAGTGTTTGCTGTAGAAAACACCAGGTCTATGAGCCTTAATAAGTATTGCTATGTACAATAAGGACTCTGTGGTCAAATAAATATCCAAGTTTCCAACACTTCTTTACACTCTTTCTCTCTTTTTTAAAATGTTTATAGCATTTTGCACTACTTGACTTAACAATTTACTTATTTATTTGTTTATTGTCAATGGCCTCCACTGGAATGTGAGCTCCAAAGGGAAAGAATTTTACATGTTTTTTTCTTTTTCTTCAAAGAACCGCAGATGAAGTATCTGTGATTGAATGAAACAAATTTGATAGATATTGGATAAAACAAAGTAAAATAAAATTTCCTACCGTGGGCATTTTCAAAGTCACTAATATGCTAACATACATTACAAATTCCAAAGAGAGACACATGGAATTTCACAAGTATCCTTCCTCCTCCCACCCCCACCCACCTGCTTCGCTCTATAGGATTAATGTTCTACTGAATAAGTCTTGGCAAAAGCTGATCTGATTCATGGGCCAAAGACTTGAAATTCATTCACATTAAATTCTGTGGTTCCTGCGATATCCTGTGGTACTCATATTTCAAATTAACATACCATATAATACTGAGAATACACTAAATTGAAGAGGAAACACAGAGAATAAACCGTACCTTTGATAGTGAGTCAAACAATTCAGAGAGGAAATAAAAACTATTCCAGTGAATGGTCCATGACTGAGTCTATTTAAATGATATTTATCTGAATCCCATCTCCTTCTGACCTCGAAGATTATCAAAATGGAAGTCTGAATTACATGAGAAATAAAAGAAAGAACTTGTCATGTGGAGAAATAAAGGTTGCATGGAAAAGCATGGCAAAATAATTGCTCAACTTTCATCAGAGAAAACAGGGGCATGGTACATAAGAAAGGCCAGTCATTTCAATTGCTGCTTATTTAAAGCAGTAAAAACCCTGCATGTTAACCTTTAGGGATAAGCTTGCAAAAATATGTAACTGAAGACCATGACCTCTTAGCATCCGAGTCGCGTTTTACTTTAACAAAAGCCCCTTCTGTTTTATCCCATTCTTATTTTAGTAGCTGCATTGGGAATAGAGAAGATCCATCCTGAAAACTGATTGCATGGTATTGTCATCACAGCATGCTTGCCATCTTTCATGGGGAGAAGAGGTCGTTCATACAGCCATGCACAGTTTGTTAAATCCTTAGAAACGTTGAGGAATGCAGCATAAAAACTAAGGTGGTACTATCCATTACGGCACAGAACCAGAGTCCACACAGCCAAGTTAAATTGCCTGTCATCTTTTCACATATTGAACCAGTCATACAGACTTTGCATTCCTATTAAAAGCACTGTATATTTAACAGGCAATTTCTTTAAAATAGAAATAATTTTGAAAAAAAGAAAACTACAAAAAAGAAAAAAGCTTCAGGAACTTCTGAAATATGTCTGCTCGATTGGCAAGAATTAATCACCATCAGTCTGGGCTTGATTTCAAAATCTTCCCAGGAATCCTAGAAAACAGATTGACCAGAAACAGTTCTTCTCTTCCTTAGGACTCTCTTCTTCTATAATTGGGTGTGTGGCAATATGTTCTCATGGAGAGGACATGCTTTCAAGATTAGATTTCTGGATACCTGTGTTGAAGTCCAAGGTCAGCCACTAACTAGCTGCATGGCCTGCCCAATTCCTGTAACCTCCTTGACCTGTATCCTCATCTATAAAATGGAGATTGTAATTCTGGCCCTATCTTTTTCACAGGGTTGCGAAATAATGGAGATAAAAGTCTCTTTTGAAACTGCAGATACTGCCCAAAGTTCTATAATGATGAGAGGATAGAAAGGAGAGATAGCCTGTTGTGGAAGAGAATATTAGACTGGCTGCACTGGGATGAGGTACGGAGCATCCTAAACAATAATATGGCCATTTGCCATTTCAAATTCATCAGTCTCAACAGCTATTAGAACTTTCCAATAGGAAGCAAATATCCTACCTGGAAGAGTCCTCAGTACCTTAAATAGACAACCAATGCTAATAAATGTTCCTTAAGTGTTTCTCATACCTCCAAATTGTTAACGCCCCTACAAAGAATATTAGGACATTAGTTTAAGAACTAGCAAGTAGGAAGTTTTTCAATAATCTGGTTTATAACTCACTGACAAAACTATTTACGTTAATGTTTAAAACCAGAATGGTTGCAATCTGAGCACATTTCAGGAATAGGGAAAATGTTCTCTTCTCATGACCTACTACTCTTCCTTTATTCACCTTGCTCTTTTGCAGAGAGCCCACCTCTTCCCCACCTAACACCAACTCCTTTCCCTTTCACACTAATCTTGAGCAAGAGAGATGTTACACCTTTCCTATATTGCTGTGCACAGAGATCTGGTTTTCTCTTACTCTGCCCCTACAATATTTGTCGGATGGTGTCCTTCATCTTCAGCTTTTTGCAGCATTTGTGACTATATGGAATTGCATTAGTTAGCTCCCAAAGCACTCTTCCTACAGCCACTTTCACATCTGGCTCACTGTCATGAAAGAATTTTCTCTGAGAAACTCCAGGTTGTCTTGAACTCCATGGCAATCTGCTCTTCTGCTTGCTACTGGCAATGTACAGTGTTCCTGCTACACATTGTCTCCTCTTCACAAAAGCAAACAACTAGTCAAAAGGAAAACCATTTGCTTGGTGTTTTCTCAATCCTTCTAAGGCCTATAGAGGTCTGGATGAGTGTGACTAGGTATGGGCATCAGGACGGGGGTGACACTGAGCCACGGATACCTCTGACAAGATTTCCTGGCGACTGCTTGTTGTGAGAAAGGACAGCAGTTGATGGGAGCGTGGCAGTTCTCAGCAGTGGCTTAGGGCACTCAAGCCACCACCATTCATCTCGACCATCCCCATGATAACACCCAAATTAGTAGCAATATTAATATTGGATACAGGTACCTGGTGTTTCTTATCTTTCATACAGTATAAATAAAGGCATCCCTTAAAAATCTTCCACTTTTATTAATAATCTAAGTAAAAAAACAGTGGGCTTGCTCTGTGAAAACAGCTCCAAAACTTCAAACCAACTCTAATTTCCCTACACCCCCAAATACATCCTGCCAAGTCCATTCTATCTATATTTTCACTCTGGAGGTCCCTGTTGATACAGACCTAGCCGTAGCTATGACCCTCATGCTTTGACGAAGAATTGAGATAACCTTTCACTTTGTATGGTGTGAGAAAGGTGTCAGGGGTGTGATGCATGGAGGGAAGATGTGACTTTATTGCACTTGAAGCCAAGGTAACAAGTAGAAAAGCCTTCGGGATGCCTTTCTCAGGTGTGACCATGCCAGCTCTCTGAATTCCCATCAAGAGAGGTGCAGATCAATCTCCGGGGTCCCCAGGTATCTTTCATATAAAAGAATAGAGTTTTTTTCCTAAAATATAACAGTTGATGTATTAAAAGCTCAGTGAGTTTAGTCACTTTTTATCTTTCCCTTTAAATCTGAATGATTGTACTGAGCTTTTAAGGTCTGTGCCAGCTAACTAGGGCATTTTAGTAATCTATTTTTAATATGTACCAACTTCTGTTCTTTTTAGTTCTGCCTTAAGACATACTTTTATCTTTACTGGTATGCAGAGATCATCAAAAAATATAAGTTCTCTATTACATGACAACTCATAATGAGTCTTAATGAAGCTTGGGAACAGCTGTTTAAAAACTCCCGTTGAATAGCTTCCTAAGCAGCATTCACTTACGATAGCCTTTCTGCTGCAGCGTTGCCTGAATCTCAGAACTCACCATACAGATGAGAAGGGTGAGAAGAAAATCTTTCTCTAGTTCCATTAGGTATTTTATTTTCATCAGAATGCTAATACACTATTATGAATTAGTGCGTTATGAACCATCAGCTCAATGCCTTTCACCCTGTTAATTATATTCCCTCATGGAGCAGAAAAGAAAGTAAATGCTACTATGCAAATTTTTAAAGAATTCATGTCCTTGGTGAAAATGAGAGTGGGAGCGAGAACACAGAACAAACTTACTTTTTAATTATATTGGAAACATGTTGCAACTGCAAAATGTTGAAAATTAAGCTAAGCCCAGATGATTTCAAATAAGATCCACAGTCTGAAATTTAAAAAAAATTTTAACTTCTCTGTGTAGGTTAATATGTGTGAAGAACAACTAAAACAAACTTCCAGTATACCTAATCTCATTCTTTTTTTTCATTTACACTTTCAAATGAACTCATCTGGTTATCCTAATTTTTCTCCCTCCATGTCAAGAACCTTAGAAGAAAAATTAATGATCATGATAGTTTCACTATCTTATTTACTCTCATGGTCCTCATTACGTCAAAGAGCCAGTTTTCCTGTACATGTGTGTGTTGGTTTTTTTCTTTTCTTTTTTAACTTCTCACTGTAACGGATTCATTTTATATCAAATACATCTCTAGTTGAAACCATTTCCTCTTACCTTTGGTTAAGTAGAATGTAATGATCTCATTGATGCTAAGTATAGGAATAAACTGACACACAGTACCGTATGTATATATATATTGCTGATTTACTAAATAAGTCTCTTTATCTCTGATCTTTAGAATATTCAAGTAGTGGGATGCCTGGGTGGCTCAACAGTTGAGCATCTGCCTTCACGCTCAGGGCTTGACACTGCGATTAGGGATCGAGTCCCGCATCAGGCTCCCTGCATGGAACCTGCTTCTCCCTCTGCCTATGTCTGTGCCTCTCTCTCGCATCAGGCTCCCTGCATGGAACCTGCTTCTCCCTCTGCCTATGTCTGTGCCTCTCTCTCTCTCTCTCTCCCTCTCTCTTGCTCTGTGTGTGTCTCTCATGGATAAAATCTTTTTTAAAAAAAAGAATATTCAAGTACTTTATATATTTCTTGAACTATCCTTCTGGTTGCTTAAGTCAGATGTTTAATTAACCAACCACACAGGGCTCTGAGGAATTTGCCATGGTGTACAATCACAATGGCTTTGTGTGCTTGTTAGACATTTATGAGGCAGTCTGCTAAGAATTTACTGTTCATTCACAGAGAGACAACTTGCACTTGTATTTCTATCATCTTTACTATTTTACCTTGCTGTCTTTATTCCCTAAAAGTTTTCTGACAACATATTGCAAAATAAGAATACAGGATTTTTATTTTAAAAATAGATGTTTCATTTTCAAATATGGGACTAACATGAGTGCTTTCCTCTTCTCCTTCAAACGATTAGATAAATACAACTAAGAGAACAAGAAATAGAAACCCATTTGATGGAGCTAAATGACACTTGCAAGTGAAATGACAATATACGAGTAAAATCTGCAAAATGTGGGGAAAAAATCGAAAGAAGTTTAGGGACAATCCATGAGAATATACCCATGGATGCAGGTCTCCAAGAAGGGCATCAGAGCACTATCCTCCAAAGCAAGTAACATATACTTGTAAGCAAAATCAACGCTCTTTCATATGTATAAATGAAAATTATACATATGCTGATAGAATACTTCCTTGACCAATTCTGGCATTGTCTCTATAAGTAGGAAATAGAGGACTAAGTGATAAATCACACACACACACACACACACACACACACACACACAGGGTCATACTCAAAGAGAGCAGAATGTTTCTAAGGCAAGTTAAAGAAGAGACATTGGTGGTGAGGTCTTCTGTGCAGCACTTTCTCAATTTTCTGAAATTAAAAAAAAAACTAACAAATTCATTATCACCTTATTTTGTTTCATTAAAAAGAACTGCAGTTAGCATGAAACAGGGATTGCCAAGCTTTTTCTGTAAAGGAACAGATAATATCTGTAGGGCTGGCAGGATCAAGGGGGATGGGGACCCTCCACCTTGTGGCCCCCACCTCAGAACTTTCCCATCACCAGCAGACCGCCCAAGGACACGTCATCATGGGGAGATATGATGTATGCTGGAAACCTGAACCATACCTTACCCAGACCCCATATAAGGGCGTAAGCAGTTGTCACCCCAGAGACACAACCTCTTACCTGTCTCCCCTTAAAAACCTCGCATGGACTCCCTTTGGGTGCGACTTCCCTGGCCTGTGACTTCTCTGCTCCCTCCCTCCTCTGCGGGCCACAGAACCTCGGACTGAAAGCTCGTCCCATTAAAAGCTTGCCTCGACCAACTTTTTCTGGCCTCTCTATTTCATTTCACTACGAATCGGATTAAACCTGACAATGTTTTATGTTTTGTGGGCTACATATAGTCTCTGTGACATCCTCCTCCTCCCTCTTCTTCCTCCTTAGCTTCCAATCCATTAAAAATGTAAAATACTTTCTTATTTCACAAGCTGTCCAAAAAAAGAATATGGGCCATTTTAATCTACAAGCTGGTTTGTGGACCTTAGACTAGAACATGGATCTGATATCTCTCTTACTGCCCCTGCCCCCCAAAAATTATGTAAATAATTGATCTAGAAGGAATTACTATTACTCAAAGATGAGCAATAAGAGGGCCTATAAAACATTTGCATAAGATTGTACTACCAAAAATTCAAAAATAAAAGAGGAAAACAGCAGAAAAATTGTATTCAAAAGAACAATTTTGCACAGATCAGATAAAAATATTGTATTGAAATTTGTAAACTTCAATGAAGTAGTCACTTATATAAAACAGAATCACAGCAGAGTTACAAAAACCAACTCTAATATAAGCTCTGCAAGAGAAGAAATTTTTGTCTCTTTTTATACTTCTTTATCACTGACCTGAGAATAGTGCTTGGCACATAATAAGTGCCTCATATATATTTTTGATTGACAACTGAAAAGAAAAAAATATAAGCTGGCATAATTTAGAAGAGGCTGAACAAAAACTAAGCTTATCACAGAAATGAAGGCCACTTTGAGAGCAGCAGGAAGGATGTTAGCTGTAAAAACACAGGAAAAGACATGGAAGAAGCAAAGGATTAAGAAAATAATAAAAAGGAAAATTAAAAAAATGATACACGTGGAGAAAAAGCAAAAGACAAAATATTTGAGTAGTTGGAGTTCCTAAATAAAATATTTCAAACGATAAAATGAAAAATTATACAAAAAAAATTCAAGTAATTTTCCTGAAAGAAAAAGAGATTCAGACTATAGGTTCAAAGAGTGTACCCTGTCAAAGTAAAGATAAGCAAACAAGCAAATAAATTAATGATACTAAGATATGATCACAGATTTATTAGACATCAAGGATAAAGAAATAATTCTTTGGGCATTCAAAATAAAAGATCAAGTCATTTAGGATCAGAAAAGAGTAAGGCTGATAGTTTATGACATCATTCAGTGCTCAAATCTCGTGGAGCAATTAACTCTTTGAGGAGATAGGCAGAGTGTGATTCAAGAATTTAACCACCATTCAGAGTGTTATTTAAATATAAATGTAGTAGTTAAATAAAACAAATGTAGCAACCTCAGAGAATTGTTCTGAAGATGACTTTCTGAAGAAACTTTTAGAGCAGTAACACCAGGCCACTACAGTTTGGGTAGAAAAACAATGGCAAAAGCAATGAGAGGGAGCACCAAATCCGTTTAAATATAAGACTAAGACTAGAGCAAGTGAGGGATTATTATTAGGGAAGAGAATTAAATATTATAAATTAAATATTGGGGAATATTATAAATGGCAAAAGCTGGAAGAAGAGAAAAGAAGGTAAAAGCTGGTGTAAATATACTGACCATTCAGCTAGAGGCACAAAAGCTATGAGACATGTACAAAAATATTCAGTGATGAAGTATTTGTAATGCAAAATATTGGCAGCAATATAAACGAGCATCAGTTGAAAACTGGCTGAAAGCATATCTATAAAAGAAAATACTGTGCCCCTTAAAAGAATGAGGTCACTTTATATGTCGAGAAACAATTTCAGAGATATATGCTAAGTTAAACAAAAGCAAGTTGTGGACTAGCATGTAGAGAATGCTATCATAGATAGATAATAGATGGACAGATGGATGGATAGATGATAGATAGATAGATAGATAGATAGATAGATAGATAGATAGATAGTCTCTAGAAGATTACACATGCAAATAATGTCAATGACATTTTAGCCTATAATGGAAACTGCCCTACTAGGGGAAATATGGGTAATTGGAATAAGAGAAAAGTATGTTTTTCAGTATACACATTTTGATGCCTTTTGAAATTTGCATCAAATATGCATGAATTATCTAGTTTAAAAAATGCATTAAATAATTAAATAATGTTACATGTGTCGGCCTGTCTCAGATTAGGTGGGTTGGAAGGTGACAAAGGTAACCTGGAAGTCCTTCCTGAACATAGTAAGGTTCCAAGAGTCCCGTTTGGATAAAATTGTGTGTTGAAGAGGAGAGGAATATACAAGTGTCCATGCTAGGACAAAATGAAAAAGATCAAGTAAATTCATCAAACATAAAGCAAAAACAAAATCCAAAGGGACATAGTCAGAGGGTTTCATATAGGATTTAGTGGATAAACTGGCCAATTAAACACTTTGTTTCATTCTATACACAGAGCCCAGGTGAGGAACTGAGCAGCTTGAGGATAACCAGAGAAAACCAAAGGTGTGTGTTTGGGGGGCAATCCCCCCGATACTAAAATGAGAACCTTTTCTACTCTTACATATTCTCTCCTGGAAAATAACAATGGAAACCCATGCTAGTCCAGCAACAACAGCTAGTCAAAGACAGACTCATTCCAATTTGTTTGGTGTCTCTTTATACCAAATCTAAAGACATTTCTCTCCTCTAAGAGGTATCTGGGTACTTATGGATTCCAGAAGGGCTATCTACCCTTTCCTGAAAGTTTTGATTGCTGCCATATAGTAAATGGTTTTTGCTTTAAGGGCTCCATGTCAAATATTTAATTTGATTGGCTCCATAAAGGTTAGAAGAAAATAATAAATGGGATTCAGTGCTAAATACTCTAAGTTATCTCTATAACTCAGACCTAACTGGCCATCTGTTGGAAATCGCTGTAGTCATTTGGGCCCACTCCATCTCTAGAGAGCTGTTTGATTCAGGATTTTATGAAGATATGTAGTGATTGAAATCCTTTTATGAAAATGAAAACTATGTATAGTTTACTTTACACTTAGCCACTTAACTTTAGTATAATTACAAACAACTAAATATAATGAATATGGAGCTATAAAATAAATATCCTATCTCCATTCATACAGACTAATGAAACTCCTTAGTTCAGCCAAGGAACAGTTTTTCCTTTGGTTTGGTCTTGATTCTTCCACTTATACTTACTAATTTTTATTTTGTTTCTTAATATTTTTCTGTCCTATCTTTACCTATAGTAGTATGTCATTTCACTAGTATACCATTGACCTTTAAAAAAAAAATCACTTTTTCCAAAGGTAATTGCTCATATTCCACTTTAGGTTCTGAATTTTTATCAACTGTATTTCTAAGGATACTTTGGTTTCCTTCTTTCTGCTCTCAAAAATGACTGCTACTAGTTCCTTGTGACCAATACGTGACCTTGAAGATTTCCAAGTCTACGCTGCACATTACACATTTCCTGCCTACTTTCCTCAGGGAAATGCTTGTTACTTGTTTTGCCCTGGATGTGAAGAAGGGAAATGTTATATTATGAGGTCAGAGTAGAACTGCCTAATTGAAGTCTGAACTAAAACATATTCTCCACAGGGATGAATCACTGACTCCATGAGTCTTGCTGTGTACAAGTATGAAATGTCCTCACTGAGAGGTCAACATAAATTATAATCTCTAAATAAATACTATGACTATTCCTATTTTGACATGTATTATTTTTGCTATTTAAAAAAAAACTCCTTTTATTGGTTTCCTGCATAGCTCAGTGATTGAGCATCTTCCTTTGACTCAAGATGTGATCCTGGGGTCCTGGGATCAAGTCCCATCTCGGGCTCCCAGCAGGAAGCCTGCCTCTCCCTCTGCCTATGTCTCTGCCTCTCTCTGTGTATCTCTCATGAATAAATAAAATTGTTTAAAAAATTAAAAACTAAAAAACTTTTTATTAAAATATCAATTTTAGTGTCTTAGTTGACCATTTTACCCTAAATAAATAGACATAACACTAGCTGAGAATTTATGTATATATATGCTATGTAGTATTTCATCTCAAGGAAGATATTCAATAACATATATTACATAAATACGAGATATATACATATATTTACACGTGTGTGTGTGTGTGTGTGTGTGTGTGTATTGGAAGCAGGATTAGAAAACTCATTTTAGGGCAGCCGGGGTGGCTCAGACGTTTAGCACCACCTTCAGCTCAGGGCCTGATCCTGGAGTCCCAGGATCGAGTCCCATGTCAGGCTCCCTGCATGGAGCCTGCTTCTCCCTCTGCCTGTGTCTCTGCCTCTCTGTGGGGCATCCTCTCTGTGTCTCTCATGAGTAAATAAATAAAATCTTTTAAAAAAAGAAAACTCATTTTAATTTTAGTTATCAATAACTCTCTGCATTACAGTTTTTATTTAACAAGGGTAAAATGGAAATTCAGGCTAGAGATGGAAAATTCCACTGCACATTTAAGTATGGTTACTAAGTTCCGTCAATGTAACCTTCACTTTAAAAAAAGGCCATCATAAAAATTATTCTCCTCATCTTCAGTCTTTTAGCTGCAGGGAATAGTGGTGGTTTAAAAAAAAAAAGAACAAACATGTTCAGGCCTGGTTACAAATTAAAATGTCTTCATGTCTTCTCATACTTAAAAAGAGTAATTTACTTCTGGGATAAAAGCACTGAATAATTCCTGAATAGCATGTTCAATCTTAGTGGTGACTTCTTAATATAAATCATACATTTTAAAATGTTGCCTTAAATTTCCATGCTTTCTTTTATTCATTCTACCTTGTTTTGTACCATATAAGACAAATATTTAGTTACAATAGTTTATCTTAGTGTAAACTATTGGCATGACCAGCTTTCTTTACCAATTGAATGTTCAAAAATATGGCAGAGTTACAGCTTTTCAGCCTCTAGAAGGAAAATGCAAATTATGTTATTTCAATCATAAACCTGTAGTTTTTGATTGCATCATTCACATTGATATCTTTCCACAAGCAGTGTCTTGCACATAATAGTCTCTTAATATATTTGGTAAATAGTACTAAATCTAAATTCTCTGATTCCAGGAGCAATCATGAAGTCAAACTCAGAAGTGTCTTTGCCTTTCTTTTTCTAATTCTAGTGACAGTGATAACAAATACACTCACTCCCAAGAGAAGGGAAGGAAAAAAAAGAGAAGGAAAATTATGAAGCCATATAGAAAACTAAATTAGAAGGCAAGTCCTATAAGAAAATACGAATAGTCAGAATCATAAGGATGAATATGTTAAAAGTTCACAAATAAGTAAATAGAATAATAGCCATTATCAGTCATTTCAATGAGTTGAGAAAATTATAAGATTTATGTGTATATTAAAGGAAAACTAGAAATTATTAATGAAGCAACATAAAAACAATCTCTATTACTCATAAAAACAATGAGTGTTCATTGGTTAAGACAAAAAACTGAGTCAACTACGTGAATATTGCTAATAAAATCCAGAATTCAAACCTTGGTAGAGTTCTTCAATTTCATCATAGGCACAGAAAAAACTGACATTATCACATCTACGTGAAACCAGTTTGGTTCTCATACTTCTTGTAAGGGAAACAGACCCAATGGGAGGTACTATAAAGACACTGCTGCTTATAAATTAAAATTGTTTATAATTTTCAGGGATGTTTCTAATTGTAGATACCATCATATTGCTGGCCAAAGAGAAAAAAAAGAATGAACTATAAATTAATCTTTCTAACATTTTGGCTTGGTCCTTGGAACAGTGGAGATTATTAGAAGACATTTGAAATTTTCTTCCTGCCTTCAGATTGTACTGAGATATTCTAAGGACAAGAAAACTTCAGGTTTAATCTAGGTTTCCATTAAGTCATTGTGCAACATTGAACCTCACCTCTTTAGATTTCATCTTTGCTAAAATGAACATGTCACACTGCATAATTCTCCAAATACACTTGTATTCTATAACTTTCACTACATAAATTCAAAGATATGGAAATTACAGTAATCATCCAAGTGATCTGATTAGTGTAGGCTGCCTATCTAGGTGACCTGAGTGAACATAACTCTTTTTACCTAAATAGAATTTTTAAATGCCCGTGTTAGCCATGTAATTCTTGAAATTATCCTTTCAACTAATGCTGGATATGCGGCATCAGACACAGAGCTGTTCATCCCTTCAAGAGATTAAGCTTCTGCCTTGCCTGCAATTATTATAGAAATATTTTTTTATAAATGCCTGGATTGTGTGTCCTGTGGTATCTATGGTCTTATCTTTACACCCAACTCCAATTAGTTTACTATTGCCATTGAAGCCCATGTGGAAGTAAGTATCTTCTACGTGAATCATAATATGCTCAACACATGTATGATTCTAAAATAGAAGTTTCATCTGTAAAAAATGCCCAAGGGAAAAACAAGTATCTGTCTTTGGTGAGTTCATTGCTAATTTTACAGTTAATACAGTGACAAAGAATGCATATGTCTGTGAGATTGAAAATGAGTAACTTAAAAAATAAAGCACCATATATAATTCCTAGCTATAAAAAGGAGTTTTAATTATTCAATTAATTTTTTATTTGAACTGTGATTTACAAATGGTAAACTGCAGGAATTTATCTGGAATAATTAAATGAAATATCCACATATGCTCTTTATTCCCCAGCACAGAAAATGTCAAAGTGGAGATAGGCAGTCACTGGAGCAATTGTGTCAAGCCAAGTAGCAGGAATATATTCTTGTCCAAGATGCAGAGATGAGACTAGTGAATGTGTCTGGGCAAAATGGTCCAGACCCATACTCTTCAATGCCCAATAGAAATATAATGCAAACCACATACACAATTCTAAATTATTTAATAGTCCAAAGAAGGAAAAAAATCATGATATTACTTCCAACAATATATTTTATAAACTATTATATCCAACATATTATCATTTCTACATGTAATTAATATTTCAAAAATTGAGATAGTTCACACTTTTGTACTAAGTCTTTGAAATTCTACGTATATTTTATACACAGAGCATTTTTCCATTTGGATTAAGTACCTGTAAAGTGCTCAACAACCACATGTAGCTAGTAGCAATTTTAATGGGCAGTAGAGACCTAGATACCAAAATCAAGACCACATATGAGAATTATGCTGCCTCCTCACAGAGCTATTACACCCACACACATTCTTCCTACCTCTACCACCAAACAAAGATATAATTTCAGAGATTTCTGTGTTTATAAGATAAATACATAGTCTACTTTGGAAAGATAGTTGTATTGTTGTTATTGTTATATGTTCATGAAGTAAAAGGATTATATTGTTTCCCAACACCAGGTGGACATAGATACAGAAAAGTTTTCTGACTTCATTCACTGTCCCTGCATTACCTTTGATATATAAATGCAGTTTTATGACTAAATAGTATTATTTCACTCTATAACAGATAATTTCCAGCTTCAACTCAGATGTAAAAAAAAAAAAAGATATTTTTATTTTTCTACAATTCATGTCTCTGTATAATTTCATTATTCCTGAGTCATTTGATTCAACAAATACTGAGCACCTGCTATGTGCTAGATTCTGTTATAAATAATAACAATGGTTGAAAATTCCCACTCCTCAGGTGCCTGGATGGCTCAGTCAGTTGAGCCTCCAACTCCTGGTTTTGGCTCAGGTCATGATCTCACAGTCATGAGATCAAGGCCTGTGTGAGGCTCCATGCTCAGCACAGAGTCTGCTCTGAGATTTTTTCCCTCACCCTTTCCCTCTGCCACTCCCCCTACTTGTGTGTGCCCTCTCTCTCTTCCTGTCAAATCAATCAATCAATCAATCAATCAATCTTTTAGAAATTTTCCACTCTCTTGGAGCACATATTCTAGTGGAAGGGACACACAGACAATATGAAATAAGTGTGTGTGATATATAATATGTTGTATGTCCTAAAGTTAATTCTCTCTAGGATGTCATCAGAAGGCTTACGTACATCCAGGGACTTTCTGAAAGTGCCTAGGACAGTGCCTAGAACATAGTAGCCATTAAATAAATGTTTTTGAATGAGTAAATAACAATGGGGGGGTAGCTCATCCCCTATCATTGCCTATCTGCAGAGCATTCTCTGAAACATAAACATTATTCCATCTGAATGTCTTCTGTTGTCATTCCTCTCTCCTACATTGGCATGTAGATACATGAGATACTTGCATCTCTGTCTACTCCCTGGTCATAGGTCCATGTGACCACCCACCACCAAGACCCTATGACAGCCAGGCATCCACTTCAGGTCTCCTGCCTCTCACTCCATTGTACCTTCCCAGGAGCACATGCATATTTAGGTGTCTTTTTGTGACTATTTGAAGTCACATGATATGATGGGGCACTGGAGTTGCCTTGAGACAACTCTACCCCCTTGTTCACATACCATGATGGCCCTAGGTTTCTCAGTAGAAACTGGAATACAGATTCATCATTATTTGCAATATCACAGTTGTAATTAGGGTCATCTCCTTCTCCCTTCTCATGAATTTACCAGAAAGGGAGGGAGTACCAGGGCACAGATCCTCTTAGAACCCTCAACCCTATCTAATTTCTTGCCTTCCCATATCACCTAGTGAAGATTTGTATCTCATCTTCTGCAAGGGATGAAAGGGGGAATTGTTGATAAGTGAAATATCTAGTGAAATATTGCAAACTTCTTTAAAGGATATATGAACTTCCTGTACAACCAATCACATTTAGCTTGGAGAGTCTTACGCTTTAGAAAATGGTACTGTTTTTCTTTCTCACTTAATGCTTATTTGCAATGGTTGAATTTGTTAATATGCTGAGGATAAATAAGGGAATAAAATCAGCAAAACAGAAAACCATGTTAGTTCATACTGATTTTTCACAAAGTGACAATGCCTTCTGCTCGGGTAATAGTAAATGAAGAAGAAAAACACTACCCAGTTGAATACAGTGACCTGCATAAAAAGAATATTCAAACATCCATACATTTTCATCTTCTTTCTTAATCTATCTACCCATATGCACTGGCCTAGGACAGGTATATTATGCTGTACTTGTGAGTTTATATGCTTTTCCAATTAAAAATATTAAATAAAGCAATCCAAATATAATAAATAAATATGGGAAACCCTTAGATATTGAGGAGAAATAAAGTACTAAAACCTTTTGAAAGAAATGAGAGAGCATGTGCCAGCTCCAAAGGAACACATCTAAGGGAATCCATGGTGTGCACAATTAAATATAAGAATGATCATAAATGAAATGAGAGATGGATACACCACAGTTATCATTTTTTAAGGGAGACTGAAGTATGCTTGCAAAAAAATGAGGATATAGACCATAATCCACAGAAAGGTACTACCCAGCATCTAATCTCATTTGCTGACACAAGCAACAGCCATCTATATCAACTCCAGTTACATGTTCTTTGCCTTCATAATTATCTCCTTCCTTCCATTTCTTCAGGACACCTCAAATACCATATTTCACTACATTCATTCATAACAAGCAAACTTAATTTTTTTTTCAAAGTGAATTGCAAAGCTTAGCTGTATTTATTTAATATTATTGTGTTTATTTGGAATCTAAGTAAGATGTGTGAGTAAGATGTGGTAGGATATTATATTTTTTCAAGTCTATTTCCTATAAAACTAAATAGGATTTGAGTTCTACCCCAGTGCTATGATTATAGCATGAAATCCTGTGATATAGTTAAATAATACACATACTATATTATGGGAGAAATGACTCTATATTTAAAATTCCAATATATGTTTAATGATTTCCATTTTTTCACCACTATTCCCTTTACTTCTATCCTGCTGGATTATTAAATCATTTGTCAGTCTAAGGTAATACTACACAGTAAAGCTGTGTTGTTTAAATAATAATTACCTCAGAAAATTCAGTTTGTATCAATAGGACACGTGGAATATAGGACTCAGAATGCTGATTCTGTAGGGTGCCTAGGTGGCTCAGTTGATTAAGTGTCCCACTCTTGGTTTTGGCTCAGGTTATGATCTCAAGGTCGTGAGATCTATCCCCTAGATGGGCTCAGTGCTCAGCACTCAGCGCTCGGCATCAAGTCTGCCTGTACCTCTCCCTGCCCTTCTGCCCTTCCCCTCTGCCTCTCTCTCTACCTCCCTGTCTCTCTCTCTCAGATAAATAAATAAATCTTAAAAAAAAAATGCTGGGTGTAGAACATTGAGAATCCATTCTTACTAATCTTTGTCTCTTTACCTTTATATCTACTCTGAAATTAGTCCCTAACTTCTTGAGGATGAAGAGATACATAGAGACTTCCCTAGAGTCCTGAGGTGGTTAAGACAATGAAAATTGGACTTGGTCATGCAATACCTGGGATGAAGAGAGGATGTAAAATGGGCAAGAATCAGGGAAATACAAATCAAAACCACAATGAGATACCACCTCACACCAGTGAGAATGGGGAAAATTAACAAGACAGGAAACCACAAATGTTGGAGAGGATACGGAGAAAAGGGAACCCTCTTGCACTGTTGGTGGGAATGTGACCTGGTGCAGCCACTCTGGAAAACTGTGTGGAGGTTCCTCAAAGAGTTAAAAATAGAGCTTCCCTATGACCCAGCAATTGCACCGCTGGGGATTTACCCCAAAGATGCAGATGCAGTGAAACACCGGAACACCAGCACCCCGATGTTTCTAGCAGCAATGTCCACAATAGCCAAACTGTGGAAGGAGCCTCGGTGTCCATCGAAAGATGAATGGATAAAGAAGATGTGGTCTATGTATACAATGGAATATTCCTCAGCTATTAGAAATGACAAATACCCATCACTTGCTTCAACGTGGATGGAACTGGAGGGTATTATGCTGAGTGAAATAAGTCAATCAGAGAAGGACAAACATTATATGTTCTCATTCATTTGAGGAATATAAATAATAGTGAAAGGGAATAGAAGGGAAGGGAGAAGAAATGGGTAGGAAATATCAGAAAGGGAGACAGAACATAAAGACTCCTAACTCTGGGAAACGAACTAGGGGTGGTGGAAGGGGAGGAGGGCAGAGGGTGGGGGTGAATGGGTGATGGGCACTGAGGGGGGCACTTGATGGGATGAGCACTGGGTGTTATTCTGTATGTTGGCAAATTGAACAGCAATAAAAAATAAATTTATTATTTAAAAAAATAAAAATAAAATAAAATGGGCAAGAAAAATGTGTTGGGAAAAGCAATAGTCACAGAGTGAGAAGAATAAGAAAAAAAATATTCACAACAGTAAGAAAAGAGATTGTCACTGCTATCTAGTCAGAGTTGTTATCTACTTGAAGAATCAGCAAACTAGGAGAAATGGGAAACAATGGTGACTCACATCATCTAAGTAATCTATAAGCTAGCATGTGAGTATCATGTTAGAATTTTCAAAGTTCATTTGACACCCATAATCTGCTATAATCCTTCCTTAGTTAGATAATATTATCATCATCCCCAATTCACTGATGAGGATACTTGGCAAAGTTCACACAGGTCACACGTGTCAAACAGGACTAACCCACACCCATGGACACCAACCTATGTGCCTTCCCACACTGTACTGTCAAATGGGTATCAGTTGACTGACTAGGAATCCTCTTCCATTCTAAGTTACAGAGAACACTCCATGAAAACAAACAATATCTGAAGTCTAAGAACTTAAGACTGCTTGTGGTGACTGCTTGGTTTGTTGTTCATTTCTTTCCAGAATTTTTTAAATAATACAAACTACTTTTTCTACTGAGAACTCTGTTATTCCCTCTATCCCAAATGAAGCACGTATTCTTTCAACTAAGAGACACATAATCAAAATTAAAAAAGAAAACCCTTAAGCTATAATGTAAGAACTCCATCAATAAAAGAAAGAAAAAAAAAGATATTCCTAAAATATTAGCTGCACTTTCTACTTAATGACAGATATACAAATATGTATGACAATTCACTTTGTGCAATTAATTCAGCTTTTTAGTTTTTATCCAGATATTTGGTGTTGGCAAGGTCTACATATAACAAAACAGTTGATTCAGCCAACTCAGTAGCAAAAATAAGAAGTCACATCGGTCATGAGTTATGCACACGAAATAACTAATGAGAATTTTGCTAATCAACCAATTGTCAAGGAGCCCTGAAAATACAGCCTAATCAGCACACAGCAAAGTTCCTATATCATAGATGCACTTGCCTATTTCAAAGAATTCTATAGCAATTGTAGGAAAGAGAAGTCTATTTTTGAACTCTAGCATGTATTGGAAAAAAATCCAGAATGATTAAGTCTTCTGGCATGTATTTTAGCTATTACAGCTGTTTGCAATATATATGTGCTACATCTATATTTGAAATCTCTGCTGTTGCCATTCACCATCTGCCCAAAGATGGGTGAAAATGCCTATGTTTTTTGTTCATTGCTTATGAAACTGCACATAGCAATTTGCCAAACCTGTATTATTTTTCCTAGTCTTTTTCAAGCATCTAATCAATATCCTAGAAACTTTAAAGTAAAAACTAAAGTCTCATAAAGTGTAGCATGCCTTTTAAATTACAAGAGGGGTAATTATTATTAACTGTTTAATAATATTCTGATTATCTAGAAAACTGACTTCCAGATCCCAAATCTCTGTAAAAAACAATAATAATAATAAAATAAATAAATAAACTGGGGAAAGGATCTAGATGCACTAAGTGTAACTAATCTAAAAGTGACAAAAGTGATCTTGTGTAATCTTCCTGTGATCCTTGGTACTTTTCTCCTAAGACAAAATCCTCATGCAATTGGTTCTTTGATATCTAGGCTTCAGTGGACATAGGAAGTTAAAACAGGAAGGGAATGGTATTATCCTAGAGGAAAACGTAGGATACAAGGGATTATGGGCAACCCATGATATTTCAGCAAATGAGGAAACTGAAAAGTTAAAAAAGATACTATGAACTTTGCTGAGTATTATAATCCAATATAATAGTAAATGTTCAAAATAATGTCCTAAATCATTTATAAAGCTGTTATATTTAAGGCCTCTATTTTAAAATGAAAAAAAAAATATTTTAACGTAAACTTATTTCCATCAATATTGTTCAAAATTTATAAACTTGGGGGAATTTAAAGGTTAATCTCCAGTTACCAGCAAAAGTTATTCATTTATGTAAATGGTGGGCATTAAGGGTATAACTTTAAAAATTACTTTTATAATAATTATATAAAATGATCCATTATATCATTAATATCTATAATTTAGAACCATGTAGAGCTTTGAATAAGAGTTCAAAATTCCGATCTCAAGGATTCTGCCTAAAATAAAACTCCCCTACCCATGATCTAAAACAAAGTTCCACTCCACCAGAAGATGGTTCATTTGTACTTTACACACAAGTCATACCTTATGAGAAAACTGAATACAACTAAGATTTAAAAATAAGAATTCTGACCACCAAGCTTCTTATATCTCTGTACAATTGTTCCTGACTAAATGTGGCAATGGTATAATTGCTCTACAACATCTTACGTGATTCTGTCTTCAGGATTACTTATTTTCACATCAGGTGAATCATTCTGGAGAGCCACTGGCAGATTGATCAGTAAACCATTCTCTCTGTTTATTCTGTATTTATTATCCCCTTATTTAGAGAGTCCCATTCTCAGGCTACTTATAACCATAAACATTTTCTAGGCTTGTATTTGAAAAGAAATGCCAAGATTTGTAACTGAAGATTCAGTATGTTTCAATTTAACTTTGTAAGTAGACAAGCTCTTTCTTAACTGAGCATTATAATCAGATAGTCATAACTTTCACCTCGCCTACAGTCAGAGATATAATTACACCTTCCAGGAGAAGACAATCAACACTGCAGATACATTTTTCTTTCTTGCCAATTTTGTAATGGCAGAAGAGTTTACTTGGCAATCAGATTTTTTAACAGCTATATCTATCTGATAAGATACGTTAGAGCTTGTCCTCCTTTTCAAAATTCAAGGACTTGTTCTTTCAAAGGTCAAGATATATTTGCCCTATTAGGTATGCATGTATTTATAACCATATGGTATTTATGAACCTCTGTTCTGGAATTCTTCAAGATTTGACCAATAAATAAGAAGACGTGAAAATATATTATAGATATAATTGTTAAAGTGTGCATCAAGTGAAGTTAAGAAAGAGTTTAGTTTCCTCAAATATATTCTAGTTGGGTCCTGCTAGACAACAAATTTAAAAGATTTGAGTCTCTCCTTTACGATAATTCAATGCTTATTAAAGGCCTCTAAGTCACTTAGTGTATGATGTGGGGATGCCTGGCAGTGACTACTTCACTGAAATGGTGACATAAATCTTCACTGAACTAAATTGAAACAAACTGTGATAAATACCTAAACAGATCCAGGATAATACAGGATAATCATTGGTTCAACAGAGGTCAAATAGATTGTTATGGGAAAATAGAGGACTTAGACACTAGTGCTGAATGGGGAGCGAAGAAGCTTTCACCAAAGAAGTTCCATTTGAACACGTTCATAAAACATTTATTTAGAGCCCTGTAGGAATTTTTTTGACTTCAGCTGACTGTGTGGGGATTTCTTTAACTTTTTCCCTTCAAGTACCTGATTATCTTTATGAACTGCCTTTGAGTTTGTAGCTTTACTTGGTATGGCTAGAACCATAATTATCATTTTAACCAAGGCATTGTTCAGTGAGACTCTAAGAAACAAGATGAGGGCAAGAAAAGCCTCTACGTCTAGTCTATCAGCGTTGTTACAAAGTTTATGCACGTTAATCTTCTAGCAGAGCCTGTTCACTTTTTACACTCAATGTCGACCACAAATTAGAAGCGAATCTAATCACTGACAGGATAAAATTCATCAAAGCACTGACATTGCTTGGATTAAAATCCAAACTCCTGAACAGGGGTTAAAGAGCCAATGATGAAATGGCACTCGCCTCCCTCTGCAGCCTCTTTGCTTATGTCTCCCAGCTTACAAAACTCCAGAAATAACAACTCTCTTTCAGTTTCCTTTTCCCTCTGCCTGTCACATTTTTCTTTTCAGAAATATCCTAGAGCAGAATTAAGAGCCCTACAGTCGAATTGCCTGGTTGAATACTTCATTTTACCACCTCCTACATGTAGAACTTCCAAACATCTTTAGAAACATTCCAGGTCTCAGTTTGTCCCCTTGTACAATGGAATTTCATTTGATTGCTATGAGGATAAAATGAGATAATACATGTAAAATATTTAAAGTATTACCTGCCCACATAAGAAAGCATTTTATAGAGGTTAACTATCACAATTGTTTTATTTTAGAAGGTATTCAAAAACATTTATTAAATGAATCTAATTACTAGGTAAAGGTGGGCTGGAATCCTTTTTTTTAATATAAATTTATTTTTTATTGGTGTTCATTTGCCAACAAATAGAATAACACCCAGTGCTCATCCCGTCAAGTGCCCACCTCAGTGCCCGTCACCCAGTCACCCCCACCCCCCGCCCACCTCCCCTTCCACCACCCTTAGTTCGTTTCCCAGAGTTAGGAGTCTTTCACGTTCTGTCTCTCTTTCTGATATTTCCCACTCATTTTTTCTCCTTTCTCCTTTATTATATGGTCTCATTCATTTGGGGAATATAAAAAATAGTGAAAGGGAATAAATGGGCTGGCATCCTTAAAGGGCATGGGTTTGGAGGCTGACAAACCTGTATTTGAATCTGAGTTTGCATACCCCCTCCACCTCTCTTATATATACCCCCACACATGTGTACACACACACACACACACACACACACACACACAGAAGAAATCTAAAGCATGGATATCTGGAGCCATTTAGAACAGAGGTGTCCTTCATTAACTCTTAAAACCCCGAACATATCAAAGAAAATAAAAAGAGGTGGTCTTTGTGACCAAAGGTTGTATCATGTCCTGTATCCTCAGTGTAAGAAAGCATAGGAATGTGTAACATTTTAGGACTCCATTTAAATGAGTTCTAAATGAATACATTTCAGAACATAAAGCAGTAAGCTAGGCCGTCTTACTGACACGGAGGATTTCTGTTACTTCTTCTGCTGTGAAGCCTTCCATGAATTGTCAGACTTTATGCTTCTGCTGCATGGTCATGACAGCTCTCACCAGGTTTTACACATGCACAGTACATTTCTCCTCTTCTCAGATCCATCCTCCAGCCCCTCCAATCTGGCTTCTAGCCCGAACTGTCCCCAACTCTGGTATTGGTAAATTCACCAGTTTCTACAAATTGCTCAATCCAATGGATTCATGTATCCCATCCTTACCTCATAAAACCTCCCAGATGGATTTCTAGCTTTTGAAAGCCTCCAACCTCTTGACTTCTTGTTTCCTAGGGTTTCCCCAAACCACCCTGACTTTTTTCTCTTCTATCCAGCTCTCCATTCCTAACAACATATAAATATTACCCTCCTCAGAACTTGGCTTTGGCTCTCTTCTTTCCACTCTCTGAATTCTCTCCTGAGGTGATCTCATTAATTCCCATGAAGTAAAAAACCATGAATATGCTGATGATTTACAAATGTGTATCTTCAGGCCAACCAACAATTCCATTTGCTATCAGAAATATGGCAAATCTACCACATTCAAAAGCAAATTCTTGATTCCTTCCCCCAGAAATGTGCTCCTCCTCTAGGCTCCCCTGCTATACAAATGGTCATCAGCATCCTTTCACTGCTTATTCCAGAAATCTAGAAGGCATTCTTGTTTCTTTGGCATTCCCTACATTTTCCCACCTTACATAACACTCAAAAACATTTATAAATTCCACCTCTAAAATATTTCTCTAATCCAATCGTTCCCTTTGTCTTTATTTCCACAATCATTCTGGTTCAAGACAAAAATCAATGTCTCACTAGAACTATTGCAATAACCCTCTTATTAATATTTTAAGTAGTTTTATCAAATATAACATATACAAAAATACCGGACAAATTTAATGTTTCTAATTTGATCTATCTGCTCCTACTTCTGAATCCTTCCTATTCATTCTCCACACAACAGTCAAGGTGATTTTAATGTGTATTGTAAGTTCACCTGGAATTTTCTTACTGATGTCTCTCCACACTAATGAAGTAACTATGACATTACACTTTTTTTCTTGTTATTTCCATTCTTCCTCTTGAAATATCTACACTATTTCTAGATATTCATAATACATTCACAATTTTCCCTAGAGGTCATTAAAATACTGATTAAATTAGCAGTGATATTTCAAATTAAGCTTCCCAAAAGAAACTTTGATTTAGATTTAATAGGACAGCTATTATTTTACTATCCAAAAATAGAATCCAATCATGGTTGCTAAGATATAATAATGCATTTTGTTTATTTATATTGGATGAGTTAACATAAAGGAATATAATGAGATATTTGTTTTCCCTTAGTAAGCTCTAAATAACTTTTTAATGTTTAAGTGAAAGACACATTTAGAAATAAATATTCTCATAATATGAATTCTTACTGGGAGATGCTCTTTTCTTTTCCATTCTGAAAAACTCATATTTTGGCTCATATGAAATCCATATATATGTAAAATAAATCAGGTTAACTGATAGCAACATTTGTGGTGCATTATTTTGTTAAAAGATAAAGATAGTTATTTTGGTTCCTGACAGGCCCTGACTTTATTTAGATGACACTTATGAAAGATAAGGATGATTCTGACTCAGCAGCACATTGTCATGAGTGTGCATGAAAGTCTATACGACTCCTCTCAAACATACAGACACCTGAATACAAAACATAAATGGATAAATCAAGGGGGAAAATAAATCATTAAAGTTACTTGACATTTCATAGGAATAAAATTGTCACTTTATTCTCTGGCTATTTCATTGCTTGATATAAGAATTGTTTTTAGTAGATATTGTGAAATGGGAACAGTGACCTGAAGCAATATCAAGAAAATTATTTTACTCCTGCACACTCTAAAAATGTAGCCTGATCAATGCTTGCTATACATAGACATAATCTTCATCATGTATTTACAAAGTAACATGTAAATCACCTAAATAATTTCAAACAAATGGCACTTGCATGTTCTTCGCCTGACTTATCTGTTAATCACTCATATTTACTGAATTCATCAAATATTTACTCAGTTTTCCCATTCTCTGTACATGGTAACAAGTACATAACAGTTGTTCAGAAGTCACTTATTTGTCTCTGTTACCTTAAGCAACATAGTGTGACCAGGTGCTTTGTGGATGTGAAATAAGGGCTAATCAAAATGGTGGCAACTTCCAGAAATTAGAGTGCAGGAGAAAAGCTGAAATTTTACTTACTAATAGGGTCAGCAGGAAATCAAAAGTGGAATGAGTTGTTGGTGACCATATAATTTATCATTCAAACCAAGATGCTTCTGAAAATGAAAGAGGATTGTTAGCAATTATGTCAAGACAACAGGAATAAAGTGAGACTGTCCCACACAAAACAAGATATAAGGTCACCCTAGAATAGTTTTACCCTAAGGAAATAGAAAGTCAAGTAGAAAGATCAAGATAAGAATGTTATAGGACAAATGAGTATTTCTAAACTGCTGTCAAGTAATAGAGACCTAATGATGGTCTCTAGTGATAAATGTGACAGGAGATGCCATTCTGTAGTGAGGTGGCCAGAAAATATACAGGACTCCAGTTAAATCTGAATTTCAGATAATCAGCAAATAATTTCTTATAAGCATGTCTCAAGCAATATTGTGTGTCTCTAACAATATTTGGGATATATTTTATACTTTAAAAATTCTCATTTACCTGAAATTCGAGTTTAATTGTGAGTCTTGTATTTTTATTTGCTAAATTTGACAGCCATACTGTAGGCCCAAGGTCTTAGAAAACTTTCTGTGCATGCAGAGATTACCCAGCAAGCCTAGGTAGCTCTACACTCAAGATTCCTTACAAGAAATACATTTTTCTTAAAACAGTTTAACCGCTTGGCAAAATAGGAGGGACTCTCTGAGTGCTTAGCACAAGCCTCAGCATGTAGAAGCTGCTGGTCAAAAAGTAGGTGTATGGTAAATGCATAGGGAGTGACTGAGAGATCCTTTCTGAGTCAGTATCAGGATTGCAGAGGGGAAAACATAATTTCTAAGTGTACTGAATGCATAAAAGAAAGTCTCAAGAGAAGAAGGCCAAGGCAAGAGCCAACAACAAACTAGGGTTAAGTTCTGATGGGCTAAAGGAGTCAATATTGAGTTCTCCAAGTTCATTCAAGTAGTAAAAGCCCAGAAAGCAGATCCTAAAATGGAAACAGATGCAAAGCTAAAGGCCAGAGGGCAGAACTCTGTGAAACAGTCAAGAACGTTCAGAAGCCAAGAAAAAAAATAAAATAGAAGCAGGTTAACGTTGGTCAGGGAGGGAATAGGCCCGTCTTATGATGTAAATAATATTGTTCTATTAACTTTGTCTTACTATAAATTATTTTAAGTCATTCTAGGTAGGTTCTTCTAAGACCAGACAAAGATGAAAACTGCAAAAGGTGGACAATATCTGTAAGAACCGCCGCACACTGCTCACATCCCCTGCCACGGTTGGAATTTCTCTCAATTCCATTGCTTCCCAGCAAATTCCTTCATCCTTCTAAGTCTTAATTTCATTCTCTTTAGAAGGGGGGCAATAACGTTATAGTATTGTAAGTGAAATGAGAATATATGTAAAAAGTTTAGCATAATACCTGGCACACAAAAAGTATGTAAGACTAACAAATGCCATAATTTAGAAAAGACTGGTATTGAAAGAGATGGAAAAGAAACAAAATCTTTGTTATTATAGCTTTCACATTGATTGGTTTGCTCCATCATCCTATTTCAATACTGTATGAGATCTATTTTATGTGTGCCCAGAGATTTCTTCCTTTGCACCTACAGTCTATACCCTCTGATACTTGTTCAGTGGAAAATCCTCATTACCATCACATCAGAAGATAGAGACTGGAGTAACTAAAACTGGGTTCTGGCCTGGCCTGATCATTCCCCCACTTGGCAGGAAGCAGAGCAGCTGTAATGCCCAAGTTCAATCTGAAAGAATCCAAGGAAGATTTACCTACCCATGTCTGGGCTCAATAGAAGAGCCATAACACATGGCATTAAATCTCTCTGACTTCCCAAATGGGATGTAAAACATAATTTAGAAGTGTAAGGGATATTAATAAGCCAAAAGATAAACTAATGTCTTGGAGCAATAATGTGATAAAAACCAAAAGCCAACAGATCCAAGAGCCTCAGTGAACTCATAACTGCATGAATATAGATACTCCACCCTAAGAGGTAAAGCATAATTCTCTACTCCTTAAGTGGGCATGGGCAAATGGTGATTTTCTTCCAAAAAGTACAGCATGGAAATGCAGATGGGGAGAAGAGAATCTTTACACTGAAGAAACTGGCAAGCACTAACTCAGCCATGTGTTCAAAGTCAACACTGTTAAGTTATGCTGATAGCATGTACCCTTTATATGATATAAAAATGCACTTTAGTTCTGTGGTCTTCCTCCCAAAAAAGGGCATATCCCAGTTTAATCCCTAGAAAACATCAGACAAATTTCAATTGAGGGACATTCTACAAAATAAATGAGCCATACTCTTTAGAACTGTCAAGGAAAAAAAAAATGAAAGAAAGAAAAGTCTGAGAAACAAGAGCCGATGATTAAATGTAATATGGTATCCTAGAACCCCCACCCCCCAAAAGGACATTAGGTAAAAAGTAAGGAAATCTGAATAAAGTATGGACTTTAATTATTACTAATATATCAATATTGCTTCATTAATTGTGACAATGCACCATACTGATTTAGGATCTTAATAGTAAGGCAAACTAGGTGTGTGGTATATGAGAACTCTCTGTGCAATCTTCACAACCTTTCTATGAATTTGAACCTATTCTACAATCACAAGTTCACTTAAAAGAAAAAGTATTATTCATGAATCTTAGTCATAAAACATCTCATTTGTTCAAACTTCGCAGAAAGTTGTCCTATATACCAGTATTAAAACTAATGATGAACTCTTTAAACACTTTTGGAATATACTTGCCATGCCACACCTACCCATATACTGGCTCATGGCCATTCTGAAAGAATCCTTCCATTGCATTACTACCCATCCTTTGAAGTTTTCAGGAAACAAACTCCATGTTATTAATTGCTTGGATTGGCTCTGGTATAAATTATTTTAAACAAAAGGGAAATACAAAGTCTGTATTTGAAACTTACAAGAAATTGTTCTCTCTCTGTAGAAACTCCCAGATATTTTTGCTATGAGGTTATCAATGAGGTAAGGAATGGAACACTAAATTTTACTGTTTATTCTAGACTAAAGTTGATGACTTTATCACTGAAGATCTGACCATTTGTAACTCTATCATGATCATTAGGAATATATATATCATATCGGTATAGCTCTATAGTGGTGGTATAGTGTTTGTAATAAATCTTCATTCACTCATTAGACAAATATTTCTTTGCTAATAATCTCTCTTCTGGGCTGTGGAGACATAAAAGATATCCCCATTTACACAGAGCTCACTTATAGTTGAGAACACATACATACATGCATAACTAGATTATTAGGTGTGAATTCAATATATGTAAAAAACTGCTTTCAAAGAATGCCTTCATTCAAACATATTCTATCTGCATGTCCCATTCAGTGACCAGAAATTCTTAATCAAAATTTACATCTGTGAAGCCAAGACTATACCCTTACCAAAGAGAGATTTGATCTTTGCCTCATTTGAAAGGTGATCTCTAAGAAGAGTATTTTTGTTTACCTGGGAGCCTTGACCACCAAGCCACTGACCAACCAGTCATTCTAACAACTCCTATTCTACAACTGGAATGGACCTGACTTTTGGCATACCATGTGGGTAGAAGGTATTTTCCTCTCCCCTCTCTTCATGGTGCTTCTGGCTCATTCCATTTGTGAGGCTAAAAAGGGGAAAAGAAACAAGCATTTTATGTGATGCTATTGTGATTCACTCCTACATGGCAGGAATCCTGCGTGATAGGCATTCTGAGTTGTACAAGTGTAGACTGAGTGACCATAGGATGATCTGTGCCCTGATAGTGTGTCACATAGTCTCTTACCACTATTATCATTATCCCATCAGTTCACTTGCTTAGAAAGGGTATCTTCAAGAAAGTTCTCAAGCCTAGCTCTTCACAGTGTGTACATGGCCATCGCAACCTCATGCATCCTTGCCACACAAAATGGAGGGACTCCACACTGCAACACTGCTTCCCTGCCTCTTCCTCTTGTCATAGTGAGTTGTTCCAACCAACATCCTGCCTTCAGAATGCTCCCAGAAAGCAGTTGGCATCGGTCTTTTGTTCATCAACCACCCAAATCTCCAAGAAGTATATGATATCTGATATCCTCTCCTAAGCACTCTTTAACTGTGAGCCACTCTGTTGCTTTTGGGGTGAGTTTACATGTAAAACTCAGCAAATATTTAGACAGCAAATGAAATGTCAATCTTCCATACTCACAGATACACTCAAATTCTTGATTGCTTTCTGTATTAGGATTCTCCAGAACCAATAGGAGATTGATTGATCGATTGATAGATCAATCAATAGACCGATATCTTAATTAATTTCCTCAGGAAATTATGAAGGCTGGCAAGTCTAAAATCTGCAGAGTAGACCAGCGGACTGGAGAACCAGAAATGTTGATGCTGCCATTCCATTCCAAAAGGCCCACAGGCTAGGGAGATCCAGGAGGGTTGATGCTATAGTTCAAGGCAAAAGGCTGTCTGATGATAGAATTTCCTCTTGCTTGGGGGAGGTCAGTCTTTTCTTCTATTCAAGCCTTCAATTGATTGAGTGAGGCCTACCACATTATAGATGATAATCTGCTTTATTCAAAGTCCACTGATTTAAATATTAATCTCATCAAAAAAAAAAAAAAAACCCTCACAAATATACCCAGAATAATATTTGAACACATATCTGGCACTATCGCCAGCCAAACTGACACATGAAATCAACCACCACATGCTCTTGGTTGGCTTAAAGAAAGCAAGACTGCTCTTTTACTTCTCTCTCAAATAAGAGATAAAAACCCAAAGCACTTCCTCTGGGTCTATGTCACGCTATCTATCATTGACTTTTTTGTTCCAACCAATACTTCTGGAATTTCTAGACTCTTCTTTATATAGTTTGGTAAAGGGCAAGTGGGGGATGAGAGTGAGGATTACAGGAAAGTTTGGAAAGCATGATAAACTTAGAAACAGATTTCTGGCACCTTTACAAGGCAAGTATGACTATTTTCCTCAAGTTGAGAAATGTAACTGATATCTCTGCATAAAGAAGTCCTATTGAACACACTGTGATGCGATTAAGCAGACAATTGCAACAAACAATGTTAAATATTATGATAAAGGTAGAAGAGGATGCATTGGAAGTACTTAGAAGGCTTTCTAAGTCAACCTAGAGGACTTGGGAACATATGAAGAAAAAACAATAATTAAGCTGAGAATGGAAACATAGATATGCAAGAGACATTGGAAAATAGAGATGAATCAATAGAAGAGAGCATTCAGAATTTAGAAATCATCTACATGCCAACACCCAGAGGTGAGACACAGTGTGAGACTTAAGCAGAACTGTGAGTCATTAAGTCCGGGTCAACAAAAAGTTTGGAGAGTCCAATCAAGAGGCAAGAAATGAAGTTGGAAAGGTAAGCAATAATCAAAATTTAAAGACCCAAGTGAACCATATTAAGGAACTTGGATTTTATCATAAAGGCAATGAAGAGACACTGAATAATTTTTAGTAAAGAAGAGATTTAGTCTTTATATACAAGAAATGGCCATAGTTTAAGAATACATTAAAAGAGAAAAGAGTACCACCGTGCCACTAAGTTAATTTCTTAGAATACCAAAATAAGTAAAGTACAGTTCTCAATTCCCCAAAGCTCTCAATCCAATGAAAAAAGTTAGATATTATCATATATTGGGAGAACCAAGAAATACTACAATTGCATTTGGGCTTTACTTTTACAATATGTATGACTCAAAGTATGTTTGGGGATTTATCCTCAAAACAAACACAAGTTTAGCCATGCTTATAGATACATCTTTGTAAACACTTATACACATTGATACTTGGTAATCTTTTGTTCAATGAATAGAAACCTACAGGGACAGTGTTTGCTCAAGAAAACATAATTCACTCTAGGTATCTCAAACAGAAGGAAGTTAGTAGAGGAAATCAGTTAAGTTGGAAGGGTTCAAAGTCAAAAAGGAGAAGGAGAGGTACGATCAGGACCCACTAACCCTTCTAGGCCTGAACCTGCTACCCTGCTTCAGAGATACTGTTGCAGTCAATTCTGCATCTGTCAAATATGTGCCAACTGGACCTTGGTAGGAAATGCTGAAAAGGTGTTTTTTTCTATCCAGAATCACATCACCTCTTCTGCTGCTACAGGAATTCCCAGAGATTGGGACTGCCAATAACCCCAATGTCATCAAACTCTAAAGGAGGAAAATCCGGATGCCTGGGTGATTCAGTGGTTGGGTGTCTGCCTTTGGCTCAGGGCATGATCCCAGAATCTGGGATTGAATCCCGTATCGGGCTCCTTGTGGGGAGCCTACTTCTCCCTCTGCCTGTGTCTCAGCCTCTCTCTCTCTCTCTCTCTCTCTCTCTCTCTCATGAATAAATAAATAAAATCTTTTATTGCGTGGGATCTATGTTGCTCCTTACACAAAACAAAGGGTACTAAAAAGAAAAATATCAAGTGACAAATAGCTGAGATATCTGTGTTGTAATTTCACTGGTTGTCAATGGCTATTTTATAAGTATTGGGCTTAACACAGTACTTAACAGAATTTACTTGCATGAAAACAAGTAGACTTGAAGCTATCTATGATCTATGGGCTAGAATTTACTATAATACTGTTTAAAATGAAAGAAGAATAGCACATGCCAGGTTACTTGGCAAAACCTTTCAAACTGAATTACATTCCCATGGAAGAAACCAAAAATCATTGGTCGATAATCAATGGTTTGTCTGAACTAGCCCAAGCTAAGAACTTGGTTTTTGTAGCCCTCACTTTAAAATGACCTGAGGGGATCTAAATTGTATCAGAAAGTGCAACATCTATCATTGCCAGCCCTGCACACCAATTAGCACCAATAATAAGATAATCAAAGATAACTGTGTTAGAAAAAGTTAAATTTTCAGCAATTTGCCAGTAGGAACTATATTTTTGTCCTATCTTAGCTCAGGCTACCTTTCAATCAATCAGGCATTGTTTTGGGCACTGTGCTAAGTACTAGTGATACAGAGATAAGATGGCCCCTGACTTCAAAGAGGTCATTGTTTAGCGGTGGAGAAAGACACATATCAAAACTAAATACAATTACAAACTAAGTTTTCAGGATGACACATGCTACTGAAGACTGCCATGAAATTATTATAGAATTGTCGAGATTTATTATGTTTCCCATTAATCATCATGGCTTCCTTGTTCCACAAGAGCAGTCAGTCCTGTTGAATTTTTAATAGTAACAAGGACTATCTCTATAAAAAAAACTAAATAAAAATTTATAAAATAAACTGAATGTCTTCTGCACACAGGGGAAAATCATTGGGAAAAAAAAAAAAGAGGACTTGGTGTGGTACCACCATTTCTTCTTCCATACTCAGTCTTTGGGTCTTTTGCAGAGCTTCCAACAATTCTTGTATTGGGATAGAGCATGTAGAGGTTCACCACCCTTGTGTCTGATAGTAGCCACCAAGAGGAGGGCCCAGGGAAGAATTTGCCACCTTCAGTGGAAAACAAGTAGCATTACTAATTATGATGACTGTGCATTTGGGATCTGGATTTACTGTACCTTTCTTTGTATAAGACACCCACTGCTTAAGAAATAAGGACATTTTTGTTCATCAACGAAATAGATAATGAAGAGCATTTTAAAATCTGCAATCTTTCTGAAAAATAGATCAAACTCTTGAACTCGGCTTATTAGATATGTTTGTAAACAAATTTATGGCATGGGAATTTCATGCCTTTTCTCTGAAAGAAAAAAAAACTAAGCACCTCAGAAATGACCTAAACTGTTCCTTCCCTTTATAACAAAAGACCTACTCTGCTAGGAAGTATAAAGTTCATCCAAGTTCACTAAGTTCCGCTTATTCCAATTAGACTAAATTAAGCTGAATCAAAGACAGAAATTCCAAGATGTAAATGTTAGTAAGTTAGATCATAACTCAGGATGCCTTTCTTCCTGAGCATCTTTACTATGACAGAAGCACTGGAACCACATCTTTAGAGTTAATTGGTATTGGTTTCTTACCTATACCACCCAAGGACACAATAGGTCCTCAAAGCCTGATTTTTCTCTAATTGCTAAAAATACTCAAAAGTCACTTAAAAAAAAACCTAAACCAAGCCTTCACTGATATACATATGAAATTATGTCCTTCATTTTCTGATTTTTTAGAAATTTGCAACCTAAATAGATGTTCTCTCCACCCAAGCCTATAATACTTTTATTATATTATTAGGTTACATTTATAATACCACCATCCTCCTCAATGTCATGCTTTACTTCCACACACACACGCGCACACTCAGACTGTGAATATATCTTGCTCTTCCCACCTATGATGTAGTAATTTGTAGTAATTGTGTTTTGCTACACAAATATGACTTACTAATTGGAGTGGCCAAAATGCATTCATCCATCCATCCATGCATCCATCCATTCATTCATTCATTCAAAAAACATTGAATGAGTACCTCATGTTGTCCTAGGTTCTGTGCTCTCATATGTAAACACATGCCTGCCTTCAGGAGCTCCCAGACAAGGAGATGGACAATGTGAGTTGTACAAATAGCACCAAGATTAAACCTAAGCATGAAGATACTAAAGGAGCACTTCAGTTTTTTATTTCTACTGTGGATCAAGAGCTTTTACTCTTCACAGCTTAAGTAATACCATCATGACTTCATCCGTAACTGTCCCAAAGTAAACTTGATTTTTGTGTGTTTAAATGTAGCTGTCTAAATATAGTGCAGTGGTTCCCTTCTCATCCACAGGTTCATTTTCCACTGTTTCAGTTACCCAGAGTTAACTGCAGTGAGGAAACAGATGATCCTCTGATCTATTGTCAGAAAGTCAAGAGTAGTCCAATGCTACATCCCAGTGCCTACATTGTTCGCCTCACTTCATCTCATCATGTAGCTGTTTTATCATCTCATAAGAAGTAGGGTGAGAAGAGTAAAATATTTTGAAAAATAGAGAGCACATTCACATAACTTTTATTACAGCTTATTGTATTAATTGTTTCTAGTTTATTACTGTTGCTGTTAATCTCTTACTGTGCCTAATTTATAAGTAAAACTTTATTATAAGTAGGTATGCATAGGAAAAAAACATATATAATATAGGGTTTAGTACTATCCACAGTGACAGGCCTTCACTGGGGTTCTGGAACATATCCCTGGTAGATAAGTGGGGGACTACTGTATAACAAATAGCTTTCCATTAGTATCCTTTCTAGGGGCAATAGAGAGAAGAGAACAACCTGACCTTTTTCACAAGGTCTAAAGCATCTGCTATAATCCTCTAGAAAAATAAAGAGCAAAAGAATAGAAAATAGTGTGGACAGTATAATCACACAAAAATAAATTGTTTATTTATATGATCTCAAAGTAGGCTTATTCAAATAGTTTAAAATTTTCTCTAAAGGGTGATGTAGTCATAAATGTGGTAAAGCAAGAATGGTGTAAATCAGACATTTTTTGCAAGATTTTAAAAACTAATACTGTATTTTAATGAGCCTTGCAAGGCTCAAAGACTGAAAGTGCATCAAAATCTTTAAAAAATCGTAACCCCTCTCAAGTCTTAGTTCAGTAAAATCACTTTAATAAAAATTTCCTTCTTGGTTTTTTACAAAGACATTGTCACTTCAAATTGAAATGTCATAAGTTTTTAGCTCTATTTCTAATGATGACTCTAAGAAATGAGTTTTTTAAAATCAAACTTTCATTTTCAAGGGACATATCAATGCAGCACCAAAGACCCAGATGAAATTTAAAGCAGTCCAAGAAATCTCAGAGTAGACATTTGGTACCCATTTCCAATTTTATGGATAGCAGAAAAGGGCATGAATATTTTTTTAAATTTACTGACATGTGGCAAAAGTACCTAGAAGTGGGTCAGTCATGTACTTAATCACATATTCAAATTAAGATTTAGAGAAAAATACTTCCTTTCAAAATATCTCTCCCCTAAGCATGTCATTTTGCCTTTGCTTGAATCTGCTTGTCAATTCTTCGACATACAACAGAATCCCCAAGGAACACAGTACTGGAGGTTGGGAACCTAAGAAGTAGATAGATCCTGTATACATTGATGAGCTCTGGGCGGGAAGAAACAGCATGAGGCACTTGAGAAACTTGGAGTAGCGAGAAGATAAATGCCCCTTGGAGTATAAGTAAGATGGTATTTCATGATTTGTCCAAGGCTGGCTCCAAAAGGAAGTATAACTGTCTACCGAAGAAAGGAACCTGATACAGATACTAAGCAAGTGAGCTCAGAAGCCAGGTTCTTGCATTCAAATCCCAGCTCTACCACTTGCAAGTCATATGACCTATGGATAGTTCCTTAACTTTTTTGTGCCTCACTTTCCTCACCTTTGAAATGGAAAATCACAATGTCCATCATATAGGTCTTACAAAGACTAAAGGCTTGATCAAGGAAAGTACATTAGAAAAGTGCCTGGAACACAATAAAATTCAGTAAGTATTAGTTACACTGGTATTCTCAGATCTCAGAAACTCAGCATATTGATATTGGAATTCAGGTTGGGTCAGAAATATTTCAGTTTCATCTTATTACTTTGGTGACTTACAGACTGAAGCTTAAAAGCAGTAAATGACTTGTTCAAAGTCCGACTGGTGGTAACTGGAAACAGGCAAGTTAGGGCTAAGATCAGTGTTGTGTCTTATCAGGATTACAGATCCAACAAAACACAAAAGCTTTCCACATATAGTGGTAGGGGGAAAAGGGAATATGGTACACTGGAGCATTTATTTAGTATACAAAAATATCCGATTTAAACAGCTACTCAAATGAACTACGATCCTAACTTAAGGAAACTGCAAAAATAGATATAAATATCTGGAGCTGCAGAAATTGTTCATGCTCACAGATTTTATGCTAAAGACAGAGGAAAAGAGGTCTGACAAAAGCAGATATACTAGTCTGATACAATAGTCTAAAAATATATGTAATTTGCAGACATTTTAATGAGCTCTTTGGCACCATAGAGAAAGGCACTATAATATTCCTTCTATACTAAAAAAAAAAAAAAAAAAAAAAAAAAAAAGAAAGAAAGAAAGAAAAAGGAAAAAAGAAACTGAAGGTTAGGTGAATTTTTCCAGACCACAGCATGTTCTCTCTCTTTCCTAATCATTAGAGACCTTTAATCTACTAGCATATAACACATAGCTCCATCTGGTCCATAAGACACATATCTCTATTTGGAGCACTCTGGCCAAGTGTCTATAAAGGAGAGATATTCCAAATATTTCAAATTATAACTAAATGGCATTAGTCCCTTTTTTCATACTGAGACTTAACTTGAAAATATAGTCCAATTTTTGCTTCTATCTTCTTCGCTCTCCCCATGCAGTCATATCATTTGCACGATTATAGATGCAGTTAAGTTGTGTCAGCAATTTCCTTTATGCAGCCAGCTTTGCAAATGTTTATAAAACTAGTTTTTGTGGTGGAAAAGTATGTTTTAAGCTGAAACACAGCAAGTAAAAATCCCATCACTTGAGAGCAATTTCTTTTATCTACCTTGCAAAAATGTGATGTGAATATATAAAAAGATACTAGCTAATTTAAGGTATATGACAAGATAGTATAGAAAATGAGAATAGAAGCACGGGTAAGGTGGAAATGGACTCTAGAGGAAAATTTCTTTGAAATATGAGATTTCATGATGTGTATTTAAAGAAATAATAATGTATACATTATATTTGGGGACATTGAATTTGATAGCTTATGCACAGAAAGGGTGAACATAACATTTTGGGTCCACAGAGACAAAGAAGCCTATAGCATAACTTCCTTTAATAAGCAGGGAACTAATTGAGGTTGATACAAGAACTGCTAGAAATCTGATCAGATGGCCTAAAGTCTATTCACAAGACTTCACCACATGCAAAGAGAATGATCTAGGCACTATCCCCATACTACACATATTTCTTATCGTTGCATATACTATGATTCCATATACCTGTTCAGAAAAGCATGTATAAATGCAATGGTGCATCCCCAATTAGTTTAAGCATGATCTGAGTGACTCTATGAGAATTTGTTTTTCAAGGTTAATCAAATTTAGGTATAGGAAAGAAGGGAACTACTATTGCTACAAATTTCTGAGAATTCTGCAACTGAGATGACAAATAACTAAAAAATGTTAGAACAATGGCCTGAGATTCTAAACAAAAAGTTATTTCAGAAAAGTCCAGGAGACTCAAAACCAAGATTTCAGTTAAGTCAGAACATGTTAGCTTAATTATGAAGAAAAGTTGAAGGTGCTTTAATAAACTATTGGTCTTCTTCAATACAATCAGATATTTTTAAAATATATAAAAGTAAAATGTAACCAAGACAAGAAGATAGACCTGCTAGTTAAACTATGTAGTGAACAAAATTAATTAATGGTCTCCAAAGATGTTCACATCCTAATCCCTAGAACCTATGATTAGGTTAGCCTTTTGGCAAAAGGAACTTTGCCGATGTCATTAACTTGAGATGAGCATGGTATCTTGGATTATTAAGGTGAACCCAATTGGATCACATGAAGAAACAGAGAACTTTTCCCTGCTGTGATCACAATGTCCTGTAGCTACAGAAGAAAGATCAAAGAGATGTGATGTGAATAGTAACCAATCTGCCATTGTTGACAGTGAAGGTGGAGAAAGGGAGCCAAAGAATATAAGTGGCTTTAAGAAGTTGGAAAATACAATTATTCTTCACTGGTACTTCCAAAAAGAAGTGTAGGCCTATCTACGCCTTGGTATAAGTCCTGTGGGGTCAGTGTTGAACTTCTAAACTATGGAACTAAACTATGGAACTGTTGATATACCTGTGCTATCTCAAGCCAAAAGTCTGTGGTAATTGGTTACAGAAGCAATAAAAAACCAATATAGACTATAATGAAATGAACTCAGGTTTAAGGAAAATTCTAAAGACAAAAAATGGACAATTTCAGTTGTGTCTTAGTATAAAAAAACAAAAGGAAGAAGTAATGCCAAGAAGAAGAAGGAGGAGGAGGAGGAGGAGGAGAGGGGAGGAGGAAAAGGGGAGGAGAAAAAAGGAAGAGGAGTAGGAGGGAGAGGAAAAATATCACAGGAAGGAAAATTCATGAGGAAATATATGCTAACCTGTTTGGAACAGGGGAAAGTATAAATATTAGCAGATTGGGAACTTGTAGAGATCCAGAAGTAAGTCTTATTTGTCTAAATAAGAACAACCCTGAACACAAATTAGACACTTTTTTGTTAATTTTTTGTTAATGAGATGTTCATGTTGTATTTTACACCAGACTCCTCTAACAGACAAAATAACCTCAGGGTGAAAATCACTTTCAAAAACCATTGTCAAAGAAACTTTAAGACAAATATCTAAATGAGTCTATAGTTTCTGGCCTGGCTGATTGCCTGGCAGGATATTTAGGGGAAAATCCTAAAAGATTTGAACAGAATATTAGGAAGGAGCTAGGTGGCTAGAAATGGACAAAATGGCTTAGATGATAAAAAAAAAAAGAGAAGGTGAATAAGGTGATTTATATATTATAAACTGATGAGATTAAGGTTAATACTAGAAATGATTCTTGAGATAACCATTAGAAATATTTTTGAGGGCTAAAAATTATAACATTGAATTATAAGAAGCTGGCTAGATTCAGTAAGAATAGACTGCTTTATTTTGTTTTATTTTATTTTTTGACAAGGTTACCGTTCTCAAAGGTCAGAGAAATTTTTAAGGCATAGCGTTTCTGAATTTCAATAGATATTTAACAAAATTTCACAAAATATTCCTGCAGGCAAGATGAAGCAGTGGGGCTAGAGAATAGATCATTTAGGTAGACAACTTCAGTGGTCATCACAAAGGCTAAGGATTAATGGGAACATGCTCCTTTGGAAGGAGATGTTTAAGAGGATGTCCACTAGACAACCCTCATTGATCCTGTCCTAATTAGCTGAACATTTTAATAATATGCAAAATGAGGGCACTGATGGCAAGTTGATGAGATAAAGCCTGAAGGGATAGTAATTCTAGCCAAAGGCCATATCTAATCACATGAATCATAAAAATAACTATTTATAGAAAGATGGTAAGTCATATGGCAAAGAATAAGATTATTTTTGTTATTAACTATTTTGTTAATAGTGACAGTTCTGTCATTTCTTGGTTATATTATCCTGGGAAAGTTACCTGACCTTTCTTTATCCCAGTTCCCTCAAAAATTTCAACCATACAAATTTGTTTTGATATTTAAAAAGATAATCTAGGTGAAAAAATTTACATTTTAAGATATAGATAGATAGATAGATAGATAGATAGATAGATAGATATAGATAGATAGATAGAGATATAATTATTTGATGTAAAATAACCTACCCAAAACTCTGGGAGCTTAGAATGTGGAATATATACATCTTGGAAGCCATGCAAGGGAAAAAAATGCAAAAATGTTATACAACTGCAACTTTAGAAAACTCAACAATGGGCTCTGTCTACCAAAATAGAAAATGTAATCCTAAAATTTGGTGATGGACCAAAATGTTTGGCTCAAAGGAGGGAATAGCCCCATTTTAGGCTGGTCAGAATGTTCCTGGGGTATACCATTCAGTGTTTGGCACTAAATTTGGAGAAGTCAAATCGTGGTCAAGGATTCAGACTCAGGTGACTGTAGTAGTGAGGAGAGAGAAAACAATATTTTGAGGAACATTGAAGCAATGAGGATATTCAGCTTAAGGAGTTAAAAAAAAACCCGCCAACTTGATGCTGTTGGATGGCTGTTATATGGGGGATACTGGTTTTAAGCCTCTAGAAATAGAATGAGAATTATGGGCAGGAATAGAATAGAATGAGAATGATGGGTACTAGGTGGTTAGATTTCAGGTCAATAAAATAATAATAAACTTGATGAGGATGATGATAGCAGCAAATGTTTATATTGCCTACTAAGGGCCAGAAATTGTTGTCCGTAACACACAATGAGTCATTTAGTTCTTACAACAATCTTGTAAGAAGGTACTAATACTATCTCCAATTTAAAGTTGAGGAGCCATGAAAAAAATAAATAAATAAATGTAAAAAATAAAGTTGGGGAGCCTGCAGCATACAAATGTTACATAGTTTACCTCAAATCACTTTAGTGAGGGGCATAGACAGGATTTAAGCCCAGAGCCCGGCTCCAGAACTCCAGAGCTATGTAGCCTAACTTTTTTTTTTTTAATTGAAGTATAATTGCCATCCAATGTTATATTAGTTTCAGGTATATACAATAGTGATTCAACATTTATTTGCTTTATGAAATGATCACCACAGTAAGTTTATTACCATCTGTCACCATAAAGGTTGTCACAATATTAACTGTATTTCCTATGCTGTACATTGCATCTCTGTGACTTATTTATAACTAAAAGTTTGTACCTCTTAATCCCCTTCACCTGTTTCACCCCTCCCTCCTTACCTCACTGGTAACCACCAGTTTTTTCCCTATATTTGTGAGTCTACCTGTTTTATTCATTTGTTTTGTTTTTTGGATTTCATATATAAGTGAAATCATACGGTATTTCTCTTTCCCTGACTTACTTCGTTGGCACCATACCTTTTAGATCCATCCATGTTGTCATGAATGGCAAGACTTCATTGTTTATTAAGGCCAAGAAATATCCCATTGTGTGCATATATGTATTCCATTGTGTGTACACACACACACACACACACACACACACATTCTTCTCTTTTTTAAAAGATTTTATTTATTTATTTATTTATTTATTTATTTATTTATTTATTTATTTATTCATGAAAGACACAGAGAGAGAGAGAGAGAGGCACAGGCACAGGCAGAGGGAGAAGCAGGCTCCCATGCAGGGAGCCTGACGTGGAACTCGATCCCGAGACTCCAGGATCATGCCCTGGGCCAAAGGCAGGTGCTCAACCGCTGAGCCACCCAGGGATCCCCCTTACCTGTTCATCTATCTATGGACACTTAGGTTGCTTCCATATCTTGGTTATTGTAAATAATGCTGCAATGAACATAGGGGAACACATATCTTTTTGAATTTTGATTTCTTCAGATTAAACACCCAGAAGTAGAATTGCTGGATTATATGGTAGTTCTATTTTTAATTTTTTTGAGGAACCTCCATACTGTTTTTCCATAGTGGCTGCACTAATTTACATTCCCCCTAACAGTGCACAAATGTTCCCTTTTATCCACATCCTTGCCAATGCTTAATTCTTGTCTTTTTGATACTAACCATTTTGTCTTTATAACAGTATGAGCTCTCTGAAATGCAAAAGATGATCTTGAAAGAGAATAAGTTTCCTTTTACTGCAGGTGAAAAGCATATTCTTGATCATATGACCTCTTGTTCAGGTAAGTGAACAAAATGGCCTTGAAGTTTTTCGTTTCATTCACTAAGATTCACTAACTTTCATTCACTAGTTCTTCCTGGGCAATTTGTATGAGCCAGGTTCTGCACTGGGTAAATACCAGCATGAACCCACTGATAAATTTCCTACTTTATTTAGTTACAGATAGGTAGAAAATATAGGCATTAGCCAAATAACTGACTCGAATTGTGATTATTGCTCCTAAGGAGAAGGACATGAAATATGTATCTGATGACCCCTTAACTTCACTCCATTATCCTTTGGTATATCATCAGTGTCCATTGAATCCAATTTTAGTTTTTGAGTTTCTCTGATGAGAAGTTCTATTTGTAAGAATTGGTATTCCATGATATGTATTCTTTTATTCTTTCTTAAAGCTCTTGCAAAGAGAAAATTTACTTTAAAAATACCCATTCTATCTCACAATTACAATATGGATCCATTCAACCTTTTTATGAATCTAAAATGCTTCTTATGTTGAAACAATTTGCTATTTATTCCTTATTCTAAAAATTGTTTCACTTTTATTGATTATTCTCAACAACGCTAAGAAAGATTAAAGGAAACAATTATGGGATCATCTAGAAAGTTGATGCAACAGTAAAACAAAAGCTCAGTATTGCATCATCCTTCAATTTTCACATTGAGCTGACCAAAGTATTACATCATTATCTTTTAAGAAAAGATAAAAGAAAACTGGAGACAGATTTGTGGTCTGCTTTTAGCTTTCATTGAACTCAATTGAGAATGCAGAAATTTTATTTTCTATTCACACTGACAAGAGAAGAAAATTGACAGAAGATGATGATTCACAATTATTAGATGAATCAGAAGATGAATGTAAACGACAAACAGCAGCTCTAGATTAGAATATGATGATACTGATGGTATAAGTAAGATCTCAGCCTAGAAGCCTTCCGATGATGAAATCCCATACAAATTTTCTCAAATTCAAGATCGATGAATGAACAATATTAAAAAAAAAAAAGAGCAGTATAGTGTTCTTATCTGCTTAATCACTTCCAGAAAGGACTTCATCTTCCCAATATTTTGGGACAGGAGCCTGAACTACCCTGGTTTGCTAAAAGAACCGGTGACAATATCTTTCCATCTTATAGTTCATCGGTGGACAAATACTAAAGGTATATGTATATACAAAAGTAACTAGAGGAAATGAATTATGTACAATGGAAAAATGAGTTGATCCTTATAATTTGTGTTTATAAATCTAAAAATAAAAATGTTCTGCAATTAGACAACAAATTTTGCAGGCCATCTTCAGCAAAATTACACATTGTCAATATTTCAAAAGGTTCTTCAAGTAATACATTTTAGTAATGAAAGGGCAAGAAGAGCCAGATCTGATGATAAGCTAGGACCTATTAGAGATGTATTTGAAATGTGAAATCAGTATTTACAAGATAGATATTCCAAATACATAAGTGATAAATGATAAACATTACTTTGATTCAGAGGACATTATTAATTTCATGCTTATATACATTAAAAAACAGAAAATATGAAATAAAAATTTGGGTTTGTTCTACTTAAATTGTTATTAAAATTTCATATAAGGTTGTTTTCAGTATTCCTTTATTCTTCTATATTTGCTACATGAACTAAAAAGGTAAAAAAGTAAGAAGGATCCTTTGGTCTCAATAAAATAGCAGGAATATCTAATTTACTGTTGAAGTCTGAGGGACAGAGGACAGTCCCAGGCAGCAAGAATAGGGCAATGTGATGGCTTCACAAAAGCATCTCTTCCTTTTAAGCCTGATTCCAAGATTGTGTGGCTTATACTTCTCTTTGTACATTTCTTTTCAACCTCTCACTTAAGATGTATATTCTACTCTCTACTCTTATAATATTCCTTGAAGTGGCATTGATTTCTCTTCTGACTTTCAGAGAAGGCATTATATTGGAAATCCAACTCAAAGAACCAATGTGGATGATGTCAGCAGTCATAATTTAGATTGAATTTTTTCAATAGGAAGAAAAAGACAGCACAAAGTTGCAAACTATGATTATGTATTGGCTTCCTAGGACTGCCATAATAAAGAACCACAAACTAGGTGACTTAAAACAACAGAAATTTATTTCCCTACAGTTCTGGAAGCCAGAAACCTGAAATCAAGTGTTGGAAAGGTGGATCGTTCCGGTAGGCTGTGAGAGAAAATTGATTCCATGCCTCTCTCCTACTTTCCGATGGTTGCTAACAATCCTTGGTATTCCTTGTCTTATATATGCATCAGTCCAATCTGCCTCAGTCTTCATGTAGCATTCTCCTCCCTGTGTCTGTGTTTCTGTGTGCAAATTCTCTCCTTCTTATAAGGACACCAGTCATGTTGGATTTAGGACCCATCTAAATCCAATACAACCTCATTTTAACAGGATTACAACATCAAACATTCCACTTCCAAATACACATTCACAAGTTCCTGGTGAACATGAAAGGGGGAAACCATTCAACCCAATACAGATTATTTTTATCAAAAATAATTCAGTAGTTCCAGTGATATATTGGCCCTTACATAGAAATGTAAGGACTGCATAGAGAACATTTGATAATTTACAAAGAGGAAGAATCTAATACCTGAATAAAAGTCTTTGAAATTAAATCTTGAGAGAGTAAACAATATAGTTGAAGATTTCTTTTTAAGTCTTGGTTAAAACCTCAAGTGTTTTATGAGAAATCTAAAGCTAAAATTAAAATTTGGAGTGTTTTTCTTTTGGCTATTTTTTTTAGTTTTTTTTTTTTAATGAATTTTTACTTCATCTTGTATCTCAAAAACAGCATGTGAATGCTACTCTTGGTTGGTTGGTTGGTTGGTTGGTTGGTTGGTTGGTTTTTCTTCTACAGGGCCTAAAACACACTCTGGTGGGCAATATCAAGTACTATCTGATAATACTCAAGCCTGGGAAACTAAGGAGATCAAGGATCTATTTGGTTATCCACATTTCTGCAGCCTAAGATACTATTTTGTTCCCAAGTTGCTTCCCTATCAAAATATGGATTTTTTTCATGTAAACTTTCATTTCTAATTCTGTGTTACCAACAACCTCCTGTTTCCACATGTGCAAGACTCTGTGGAATAAATTGTCAAAATACCGTGAATGGAATAACACTCACGATTCCTGTTAACAGTAATGAGACCTATATGAGGACTCCCCAGTCATCACTGTGAGGCCACAGTGCCCTGAGGTGCTTCAAATTATTATTGAAAGTTGTAAAGTTAATGCCATTATCAGAAATGTACTAATGATAAATTTTACTTTATATTTTTCCTAGTTACTACTTGTTTTTTACCGATACTTTACAAATTGGAAAAGAAAAAAAAAGAAACCTCTTTCTTTTAGAAAACCAAGAATTTATTTGTTTGGACTCATGTTTTGAATGGACAGGCAGGAGGTGATACAGTCAATGATGAGTGACACATTATGCTCCCTGGAGCTACCTGTGTGGCATCTTACAATCTTTTGTTATGTTTCATATGGTTTCTGCAAAATTCCACTTCAGAATTATCCCCTGCCTGGATGCATTAAGGGTGTGAGGCTTTTCATTTGCAAAACCCTCAGCGATCACCCTTTGCAGTCTGCTGGTAAGTAGAAAAGCTGGCTAGACTGAAGTGTTTGCTGTTATCTGATTTTCAAGGGAAGCCTTTTGGACTGAGACATGCATTGACTGACATCTCCATTGTATTAGGTTCTTGTGCCAATGAAAAAATTGCAGAAGTGGTACTTAGCAATAGAGTAATTATGACTCCTCCCCCTCTGAGTCTTCTAGACAGAAGAAACTGAAAGTAATTCACCTTAAATAGAATTGAAATAGAATTGATGACGTGAGTCATGTCTTGGTAGGCAAATGGGTTCTTCTTCAGGAAAACAGCTGCCCAGACAATGAGCTGAATACTTGCTTTTTTTCTAGTACAACTACCACAAAATTCTTTCCACAAAGTGTTAATGAGGCTGTTTTTGGAGTTTACCTACTGCTGTTTCAACCAGCGTTAAATATAATCAGAAAATAATTATATCAACAGATTAGAAAATACAAAGAGAATTCTTCATAACTTAGGTGTACAATGTAACAATTTAAAAAAGAGAAGAAAAAAAGAATTTCTATGCCCCCAGTCAAGAATCTTATTTCATAATTTGGTCATTAGGATGACCACTTGCTGTAACTAACAATTTAAGGTCCCAAAATACAAAATGTAGAAACAATTCCTCTGTAGTTTCGTTAATTAAATACTAGATAGTTCTGTAAACACCTCTTTGCCACACACACGTGCACACACAACACACACACGAATATACACATAGAGATCAAAGAGCTACATTAAACAAATTACGTATTTGAAGGAAAAAGAGAAAAATCTTTTTAAGTCTCTGTGTTTATGTTCTTGACCAATGAATTTGAACTTGGAAAATCTTAAATATTCAGCTAATATAGGAAAAAATGGTATAATAATAAAAACTTGAACATGTACTATGTACCAAAACCTGAGTGAAGTACTTTGCATGTATCAACTCATTTAATCCTCAGAATAACCCTATATAATGGGCACTTTTTTTCCTCAATAACAAATGCAGATTTTTTTCTTTAGAATGTTGCACATATTTCCATCTGAGTTATTCAAAATGCAGTTGACAAATACTATAATTTTCACATTGATCTCGTCATATGCTCTGAATATGTTAGTCTTCAAAAGTTGCTTTCTGTTTGAATGTTTTACAATCAATACATTGAAATGCAAATTCCACATATAGAAAATATATGGATCCTGATTTCATTGGACGAGATAATTACGTGTATAACTTTGCAAATCTCATGAAACATGATAAGAATGTCCTTTGTTTCATTCCACTTTTGCAACCTTTCTGGTTCCCCATAACCCGATAGATTGTTTCATATTCTAATAATCATCTTGTTCAATGAAATCTCCATAAGCAACATTACTTTCCCCACTAATCATGGTGAGTTGTTGAGGCTTGCTAAGAGAGTAAAAACTATTTTATATGGCTAATTGCCCAAGACCATCATATACAAAAAAGAAAGATGCCCCAAATAATCAGCCACTAATGAGAACCATATTAATAGGGATTGCAAGGAAAGGATAAATTTGAGTAATATTTTGTACTTTAAGCCTTCAAGACTTGGTGAATAGTTAGATATGGTGAATACTAAAGGAGAAAGACCATGATGATGCCCACATTTATAGCTAGGCCAGTGCCACAAACAAGAGGAGGAGAGTCAGGACAGAAATTACCCATCTTTAGGGAAGAGACAACAGAGAGAATATGCAAATACAATGAAATGGTTCACACTTCATCTTAATTAGATTTTTATGTAGGCAACACAGCAGGTTATGAAGCTTATGCTATAGCATCTAAACAGCTATATTACAAGCCTCTAACCCCCACCCGCACACAACACCTGCCCCACTTATATCCTATTGACTTTACTTCTTACTCTAGCTCCTGCCCAAGAGGTCAGTTCCACACAGGCTTCTACCTGCTTCCTACCAGTGCAGCCCAACAACACCCACCTGGTGTACCATACATCTCTTGTTTCTGCCTCAAGGCCCTTTTGATCCCAAGATTGAGAAAGACCCAAGAAAATTCATTAGCACTCACACATGTCTTATCCAGAAATGTAAGGGAGCTAACTTCTGTCCATGACCTCATCCTTGACTAATGAGGAATGGGAACTAATAGAGCAATGTTTTCTCCTTTGGTTACTTAAAGAATTCTGAGCCTCATATCATAGGCTCCTCAGAAAGTCCTATAGGATGAAATCAATGTCACCCCTTGCTGTGGCCAAGCCCATAATCATTCCTGTGCTGCTCCTCCTTCCCTGTTTCACTCTTCCTACCCCTTCCTCTTTCTCCCTGAAGTCATTTCCTGAATAAACTACCTACATCCTGGACTCTGCTTCATGTCTCATGCTCTGCTTTCTGGGAAGCCCCAACAGGGCATTGACCAAAGTGAGTCTTAAATTTAAATAGCGGGCAGCCCTGGGTGGCTCAGTGGTTTAGCACTGCCTTCTGCCCAGGGCATGATCCTGGAGACCCGGGATCAAGTCCCACATCGGGCTCCCTGCATGAAGCCTGCTTCTGCCTCTCTCTTTCTCTTTGTCTCTCATGAATAAATAAATAAAATCTTAAAGAAAAAAGAAATAAATTTAAATAGCAAGTGAGAAATATGAAGTATAAACTTTTGCCACAAACCCAATAGCTTATGTTGGTAATTCAAATAACTGAAAAGTTACTATTCAGTTTATTTCAGGATTAACACTGACATTATAAATAGGAGAGAATTTGAAAAATTAACAATATTGCATTATAAGGTGATAAATTCTTGCCTTTTATGCTTTACTACAGACATCAGTAATTCAAAAGTGGTAGAGCATAGTATTATTTTAAATATTGGCAAGTCAACAATGCAGCATGAGTAAATATATTATTAGCAAAGTTCCTAATGTGCAACATTGTATTTTCTACTTAGTCCCTTCCAAATTTAGTGCAAAAAATGGAAAGGATTTCCATTAAATAATGCAAAAGTCGATATTCATTATATTGAATCCTGAATGATTTATTTTTCTTTTTTAAAGATTTTATTTATTTATTCATGAGAGACACAGAGAGAGAGAAAGAGAGGCAGAGAGAGACACAGGAGGAGGGAGAAGCAGGCTCCATGCAGGGAACCCAATGCGGGACTCAATCCCGGGACTCCAGGACCACACCCTGGACCGAAGGCAGGTGCTAAACTGCTGAGCTACTCAGGGATCCCTGAATCCTGAGTGATTTCTGAAGATGCAAATATATGTTTTCTCTCCTTCACAAAGGATAATAAAGAATAAAAATATAGACAGTTGGTAATTTATATAGTTCCTATTTTCATCTAAGTATTGGGATAAATGACAAAATAATCTACATTAAAAATGTAACAGCAAAACTAAAATTATCACATTAAGGATATTTAGATTAATGATGCTATTCTTAATATCTCTGAATAATTATTATTTTTATAATGTTTGAAAATTCTTATAGATATTATAGCAAAAAAATAAAAGTACAAAGACTACCAGTATTTAGTGAGATTTCCTGACAGTAATCCTCCACAAAATAGGGTTTTTCTTGCAAAAGCTTTTTTGTGAAGCCCTTTGATAACCTTTGTATATATTCACAGATTGAATCATGGGTGGAAAGCAGTATTGTGCTAGAAGTCTTTTTAAGGCAACTTCCCATGTGTACCATAGTTTAGAATGCAAAGCTGAGGAGAAACTAATAAGGATGCAGTGTAAATCAACCAAGCTAGGAGGCATAATATTACTAACATAAGTGGTTAGCATCAATATGTCACAACCCCTAATACCTTACAGTATGTAACTCAATTCTGAACCTTTAAAGAGATTGTCACTTACACAATTACCATTCTTTCCTCTCAGTAGCAATCAAAACTTTCCTTGAGGATGTTACATACAACTACCACCTAAATATAAGTGGGTTGCTAAGCATATGCCGACAGACAAGAACAGATACCCAGCAGTGGGACTACAGAAGCATAACTCTGCACTCTTATTTAAGAGTGCTATACATCAACTTTGTGTTTGGTTTTTATTCAGCATGGAACACAAATGTTCATCCCAAATGCACTTGCTTAGGGGAGAAAATGAGCAAAAGCATTAATTTCCAAAAGCTTGAGGATTTTTAAAAAGTGTCAAAAATGATTAAGTTTGAGGGTAAGAAAGTTTTTCTGTTTATTTGTTTTGTTTTGTTTTGTTTGTACCATTTTATGAAGCTTCACATATCCCAATTTAGATTAGTGGCTAAATACAGAAATGCCAATCTGGCTGTATTTAATGCCTGCTATTTAACTAGAAAAGTTTAGACAGAATTTTGCTTTTAAACTGAGTAACTCTGCAAAGTCAGTTATTTTAAAAAGTGTGTCTTGCACAGGTCTGCCTCTCCTGAAATAAGAAAATATGGATTATTAGATTCATTTCCTTAAATCAAGCCTCGACAAGGTCTTAAATTAAAAATAACAAATCATTATCACCTAACACCTATTAAGATGGCTTTTAACAAAAAGACAAGAAGTAACAAGTGCTGGCATGGATGTGGAAGAAGAGAACCCTGTACACAATTGGTGGGAATGTAAATTGGTGCAGCCACAATAGAAAACAGTCTGAAGGTTTCCCCCAAAATTAAAAATATAGCTGCCATATGATCCAGCAATTCCACTTGTGGGTATATATCCAAAGAAAAGGAAATCAATATCTTGAAGAAATATCTACACTGCCATGTTCACTGCAACATTATTCACAACAGCCAAGATATGGAAATAACCTAGGTGTCTGTTGACAGATGAATGGATAAAGAGTATGTGATATACACGCACATACACGCACATACACACACACAAGGGAATATTATTCAGCTGTAAGAAGGAAATTGTGCCACTTGCAACATCGTGGATGAACCAGAGGACATCATGCTAAGTGAAATAAGCCAGAGAGAGACAAATACTGTATTATCTCTAAATATGTGGAAATTAAAAGAAGAAGAACAAGAAGTCAAACTCCTAGAAATAGAGAATAGAATTGTGATTAGCAGGGACTGAGGGATGGAGGAAATGGGGAGATGATGGTCAAAGGGTACAAGTCTTCAGTTATAAAGGAAATAAATTCTGGAGATTTAATGAACAATGTGGTGACTATAGCTAATAATACTGTACTGTACACTTGAAATTTGCCAAGAGTATAGATCTTAAACATTTGCACCACAAAAAATAAGAAGTGGTAACTATGTGAGGTGATGGATATATTAATTAATCTGATTGTGGTAATTATTTCATAACATATATGTATATCAAATTATTATGTTTCATACTTTAAATATATACAATTTTATTTGTCAGTTATACTTTAATAAAGTTGGAGAAAAATAAAGCATTTTAAATAAATTATTAATTTCTGAATAACTGAAAGTTTTTTTATAATGTATCTTATGCTTTTCAACAATTTGGAGATTTAAATTATTCAATGGGGTGAATATTGTGCAGTTATCAAATACTTCATCATCAGGATGCCTGGGTGGCTCAGCAATGCCCCTGCCTTTGGCTCAGGGTGTGACCCTGGAGTCTTCGGACCGAGTCCCATATTGGGCTCCCTACAGGGGGGCTGTTTTTCACTCTGCCTGTATCTCTGCCTCTCTCTGTGTGTCTCTCATGAATAAATAAATAAAATCTTCAAAAAAAAAAAAAAAACTCCATCATCAATTTATCTCTTAAAAATTCCAAAATATGAACTCTGTGCTGCAATTCAGTTTACACTAAAATTTTTTAATTCGTAATGTATATCAGTTTAATATAATCTAGATCTACATAACCATTGAAAACAGGTATTTTGGGGAGTTTGTGTAGAGCCACATGCTTCATGAAGAATAAAAAAAATAGTTTAAATAACAGTTCAAGTAGAATCCTCTTCATCTTAAAACCTCTTCATCTCTTAATACAATACAAAAACAAGCAAGCAAGCAGAAAAAAACAAACAAACAAACAAAAAATGCCAAGAAAACTGTGGATACTATTCTCTAATCATTTGATGAGGTCTTTAGACATATTGGTTCCATTTGGAACTTTACACATATTTGGTTCCATCAGTAAAAGATGTCCATATATTCCCTTTCTCCTTTCCACACTCTTCATGTGCTTCCTGACATGTTATGTAAAGGGGCATTGACCAACCAAAGTGACTTAATCCTATAAAACATGCCCTTTAAATAACCATCAAAGCCAATGAATAGCTCATATGTATAAGAATACTGTTTCCCTCCCTGGAAATCTCATTCACCCCCACACTGTCCACTTCCAAATCTATATCTCCAACTCTGTTCTCTCTGCCAAGCCCTAGGCAAACATTTCCAGCTGCCTGCTTGACATTTCCATCTAGATATTTTCCTTGGAACTTCAAATACAATGCATTTTAAAAGCAAACTTATCTCTCTCTGTCCTTGGATCCTCACTATTCTCTTGCCTGTTTTTGGAAATAACTCCACATACAATAATACAAGTGGAAAACTTCAGGTGTATATTTAAATTCTCCATCACGGATGCTGGAGACTGTGGATACAGGTAAATGGTTAAACTTTTTAAATGAGACCTCCCTATTTTCTCTTATACTTATCCCCTACTTTTTATTCCTAGTGTCACCATCTTACCTTAGGCTACTAGTATCTCTCCCACAATTTACAGGAACCTCTAACTAGTATGATAGCTCCTTCTCTGGAGCAGGGATAGGCTGGTGTCCCTCTCCCATTCAAATCCATTGTTTACAGAGCTACCAAGTGAATCTTCTTAACATGCCATTGAATGGATCCCCAAGTTACTGAAAGAAGTTCAAAATCAAGTCCTTCATGACACAGTGCCATCCAGCAACCTATGAGATTTTACTGGAAAAATTTCATGGGCTTATAATTCCTCTTTTAATACTCCAATTTCTTTAAATCCTAATAATGCTTCAAGAATCAGTTCTTGGGCTACCCAGCAATGCTTGATATAGTACTCCATGTAACTCACATGTAATGGGGATTTAAATTATGCATCAGAATCCTGAATTGCAAAAAGAAAACATCTCTTAACTCCAGGTCCTACATGGAGAGGTGGTGTGATATTTGATTGTGGGAAACAATCAGAGAAGCAGATCTTCTGAGTAATGAAGTCAAGTCTCCCAGGTAGAAATCTAATCAAAAGTTATTCTTATTTTCTTCTAACATCAGGGAGGCTGGAAAAAAAAAAATCCTCCCATTGCAGCTGCAGTAAACATTTTTTTCTGAAGGCATTTACATGCATTTTGAAGAGCACATAAAGAACTGTCTCTCCAGCATCATGCAATTATGTGTAATAACAAATAGACACAGAAATAGCTAGTGCAGGAAAAGTTGATGTGTCCTGAAGACCGAACATTAACCAATTGCATGCAAATAAACTAAAAATTCTTTTCAATTAGTGTAGCACTCTGCTCTACAAGAAAGCAACACAACATGAAAAAGCCTGATTCAGCTTTGAGATGCAGCAAGAAACTAAGGAATGATGCAGAATCAAGACAAATATATTATTCTAGCAATTCCTGGCTAAAGATTTTACAACATAACCTAATGACAAGAGAATGCTAAACCAGACTTATATTATAGAAATACACATTATAGAATTGTATGTTATTTCCAATTACTTGATATTAATGTGCAGAAAGAGCTGTGGACACATCTACAAATTCCTTAAGTTTAAGTCTCAAACTCTAAAGCAGAATCTCATCTGTTCTTAATTTCCTCCTAATGTGGCAAACTATAAAATTTCTTATTCGATAACCTAACATTTCTGTACTGAAGATTTGTGAAATTCTAAAGTAAAACAAGTTTTATAATGGTTTTATTTGATTTTTTTTACTACGCAGAACACTGGGCATTTTCAAGATGGAGATGAAAGCAAGTTTACCTCTGGTTTAAGAGATAGCAGCAACAGGATTTTTAAAATGAATTCCAGGTTCCTGATCTTGTATCCTTAATTACAACTATACAGACAATCATGGTGTCAGAGAGCCAGGTGCCATTTTGAATTTGGTTTTCTGAAAGGCACATTCTTTTCTGCCTCAGAAATGACATTCACTCAATAAGATAAAACTACATTTGATAAAAGAAGGCACAAGCAGGCATGACAGTCACATCCTTGGTGCCTTAAGCTTGGAGACTTTCCAGTATTTCTATAGGATTACTGCAGGGCAGTCAAGGCCTTGGTACTTAAACACTCGAACAGTCAACAGCTGTCAGGTTGCCAACAAACTGTCTTTTTTGGTAGCAGCTGTGTCTGCTGTCACTAGTTTCTTTCACACAATTGTATTCAACCAATGGCAAGTGGTTTTTTTGCGTGGGTGATTAACAGATCACTGTGGGGGACAAAAGAATGAGAGGGAGGGCTCCTTTATTAGACAACTGAGGAAAGCAGGGAGAGTGAAAAAATAAAAGGTATGTTTTATTAACTGTATGAGAAAATTATAACTGATAATGTACTTGAGAGCTATTTAGTTCCTAATTCTCTTGTTTAGGCTTCACCACATGCTTATAGGCAAAAATGAGTATGAATAATCAAAGATCTGAGTTATGTTTCACATATAACATCAATCAATTTTTCTGACCATAATCAATTTATGATCCACCTCCCCTGTGTCCTTTCTCTTCACTTAGAACATGAATCCCATCTTCTTCAAAGTATTGGCAGCTCCTGGAATTTGAAGAAGGCCAATAGGTTTTAAGAGATCTCTGAGATCCTATAATAAAAATGAAAAAGAAGATAACGGGCTCACTTCCGCTGCTACATTCATTAACAGTTTACCATCCTATTTTTTATTCCTTTTTTATCTTTCTCTATTTATCCTCTTCTATCCTGAATGGAACATGGAGTAACATTTAATGGACGAAGCAGGTTGAAAAGGGGGAGAAGATTAGAATAATATGAACTAGGGAAACCACCAAGCAATAAGGACAATTCTCCTTTAAGGTCTCAAAATAGTCTTGATATTCAAATTCATACTTTGGCAACTAACTATAGTCACATATGGAAAAAACAAAACAAAATAGTGGCTCACAAACTATCCTCAGGATCCCCTACAAAATAGAGGCAGACACAATTATTCCTTGGTTTTTCCTACCTCCTTAATTCTATTTCTTCCCAGTTCTAGACTATGCTTTAACATGCTCAAGTCCAAAATTCCCAGTCCTGTCTTGGACAAAATCATTTAAGATTACCCATACCCCAATATTAATGCCCTCTCCTCCTGGTCACTAAGCAAAATTTAGACAGAGTTTGATCTCAGCTGACTGAGTTGAGATCCAGCTAAAAAAGACAAACAAAACAAACAAACAAAACAAAACAAAACAAAACCAAACAAAAGATGTTAATGTCATTCAGAGGGAAAGACCAGGTAGAAGGGACACATGGAAGGTAGAAGTAGAAGGGACACATGGAGTGGACTCTCTGAGCAAGACCAAGTCTGTATCAAAGACCTCTACCAGAAGAACATCTTGTTATGCTGTTTGAATTCAAGGTTAAAATCATATACTTCCCCACACCACATGGGAACAAGTGCCTAAACAGGTGGTATATGAGACATTGTCACTCGGTTACAATAGGCAAATGCCAGGAGAGATTATTCTGGTGGAAATAATCAGCCAGAGAATACCCAAGAGTGCTTATGGCATTTCTAAATGAAATATTCACACAGAGCTTAGACTTTAGAAGAAAATAAAAACCAGGTAAATCATACCAGAGGGAACAGTCAGAACAAAACTTAAAGCAAAATATTTTCTAACATCTGCAGTCAAGTGCTCTGCTGGAAAATGTGAAAGATGGATTCCCTCTGGTAGCAAATGAGAAATTCAGTGGAAGTATTTACAACATTCTGTATATATTCATTGGAACATATGGCTCAATGAATTATTCTACATGATAAATCTCCACTGAGGCAGCCTGCTACCCACTCAGGCCCTGAACCTTCTGAAAGTGGCAAAACCTCCTGCCAAGTGGTGTCATTCGGAAATACAGAGGGTAAGAGAAAATAATTGCATGCAGCATTGGTTATTTGAGAGTTTTCTTATGATCTATATAAAGCAAGGAGAGATGATTCTGTTTGACTTCCTTTGAGAGTTCTTTGAGATGGGGTGGGGGACAGGGTCTATTTTTTTTTTTTCTAATCAGTGACTGCAGGGAACGCAGGTAGTATTTAGTAGGCAGACTCTGGTTTCCAGACATATTCCAATCTGCTTCCATCTATCTGGATTTGGAGCATTCTGGACTTCTTCCAACACATTCTTGGCTTTGTGGCCTGATTATCCTGAGTTGTGTTAATGAACAAGATGCACTGATTTACATAGGAGGCACACTCTTTCGATGAGAAGCTCCTTTGTGGATGATTTCCTATACCTGACTTGGGAAGATGATGCACTCTACTGAATTACTTTAGGGCAAGGGAGTTGCAGAAACTGGATGTGGGCTCTGAAAAGATACAGTACAATTTCCATGGGGCTAAAGTGGCAGTCAGGTGTGCTCAGAATCCAAAGCCAAATTTTAGATAGCTAATGTCTTTATAGTTTTATTATATGTAAGGAGTTCTCATCTACTCCTCACCAAGCTGTGTGAAGTAAATAGTATCACTATTCCTGTTTCACAGCTCAGAGCCAGATGGTGAAGTGCCCATCCTAAGCAGGAGCTTCACTTAGTCCTATTTCTATGTCTTAAGTCACATTTTATACATAGAGTGGACACTTGGATATGAAGGAATTAAAGTGCTACACATGTTTCGTTTCAGTGTTTGCAAAAGCTATCTCTAGATGTATGGAGTTCCCAAAGAGTTACCATCAAGACAATTGTGGAAAAATTGGAATATTATACATTTGCATATACTTGTGCATGTTGAACCCATTTAAAACAGAAGGAGGTCAAAAACTACATTTAAATATAAACAAAGACATTATAGTAGTGTACCTATTGATTGTATTTGTAAAACTCAATTTCTCATTAATACAAATGAAAAAATAATTCTGAGAGGCATGCTGTATCCTAAAGAGTGGAAAATTCATGTATTTTTTAACTTACAAAACAATTTCTTAAACGGTTAGATTTTCAAGGAACCTAAATTTTGCCTAGATAACATGATTAGAAAAATCTGAAAAAGAGGCCTAAGTAATAATCTAACAACAAATTCTAATTCTAATCTAAAAAGTAAAGTACTGAAGTGCCTGGGTGGCTCAGTGGGTTAGGTATCTGCCTTCAGCTCCAGTTGTGATTCAGGGTCCTAGGATTGGGCCCTGTGTCAGTCTCCCTGCTCAGTGGGGGAGTTTGCTTCTCCCTTTCCTCTGCCCCAGTTCATGTGCTCTGTCTCTCTCAAATAAATAAATAAAATCTTAAAATAAAAATAAATTAAATTTTTAAAAAAGTAAAAAAAAGCATCACCTCCTCTAAACTATTTTTCCTAACACTAACAGGGATCAGAATTAGCTAGATAATTATCATTTCACTACATTAGCATCACCCCTGCAGATGACAGTTTAACAAGTACTGTCACCAATTTACATAGGTGATTTTGAGTGACAAGTGTGTGTAGATGTGTGCTACACTTATGTGACTATAGTAAATTCAATCTGCAGTCTTTGCAGTGGTTGGTCACAGGCCCTGCATTTCTTACACGATGACTTTAGGATGGCCTCCACTCCCTTGCAGTGTCCTATTGATGAAAGCACTAGAGTAGGGCAGTGGGGATTGGCTCCAGATGAGTATAGATTTGCCTTAATGACCTAAACTCATTTACAAAGGATATCAGTTCTGAAAGTTTAGATATGTAGTTCAAGAAGAATGAACCGTTTTTAAGAATCATCTTGAAAATACAATTTAAATAAAGGAACACGGGGAATTATCAAAAAAAAATCAGTGTAGCTATAGACAGATCAACATAGTGCATTTGTATTTTTAAAAGATGTATTTAAAAAATGGAAGGAAACTCTCATAGCCAGAAACAGATAAAACACATTATCACAAACCTGGGAGGAAAGATTAAGAAGAATATAATTAAGATGGCAAAAGTCCTACACTGAGTCTTTAAAATGAAATGCTAAAAATTCTAAAATGACCTTATAGAATATATCGCTTATGAGAACAAAATTTTAAGACAGACAGACCTGATTTTTTTAATATTTTATTTACCTGAGAGAGAGAGAGAGTAAGAGCAGGGAGGAGAGGGAGAAGCAGACTTCCCATTCGCAGGGAGCCCCATGCAGGGCTCATTCTCAGGACCCTGGGATCATAACCTGAGCCAAAGGCAGACACGTAAGCAAGTGAGCCACTCAGGCATCCCCAGACAGACCTGATTTTAATCCTGGCTTTGTTGCTTCTTTAGCTGTGTGGCTTTGGCAGATTTACCTAATATTTCCTGTTTATGGCTTGTGCATTTATTTTTCAGGGTTTTTTTTAAAGATTTATTTATTTACTTTTGAGAGAGAGAGAAAGAAGAGGAAAAAGAGAAAGAGAATCCTAAGCAGACTCCTCGCTGAGCATGGAGGCCATCGAAGGACTCAATCCCAGGACCCTGAAATAATGACCCGTTCTGAAATCAAGAGTCAGCCATTTAACTGACTGAGCTAGCCAGACCCCTGGTTTCTGCATTTGTAAGATGAGAATAACAATACTTCTACATTGTTTTTTAAAGACTGAATAAAACAATATAAATAAAACACTTAGCCCCATATCTACTACATAGTTAGCACATGATGAACATTTGTTTTATTTTAGTGCTTGGGAAAAGACATGGTAGGCATGTCTTTTGACATGGTAGACATGGCCTTAGAGTAGGAGATACATGATACAATGATAACCAGAGGCAGAGAAAAAGCAAAGCTATTTAATTTCCATTTTACTTCCACTTCTTTAATAGAAAGAATGATCCTCAAACTGAAAATGATAGAACAGACTTGGTTACCAGGGGACAGAGTTCAAAGTAGACCAGGAAATGTATGGGAAAGGCAACTTGCTTGAGATTAATGCCCTTGTGAGAAGAGACAGGAGAGCTTGCTCTGTCTCTGCTCTCCACCACGTGAGGATATAAGACAGCAATCTGCAAACCAAAAATCAGACCCTCACCAGACACCAGATCTGTTGGTACCTTAAATGTGCACTTCCTAGCCTCCGGAACAGTAAGGAATAAATGTTTGTTGTTTAAGCCACCCAGTCTATAATAATTTGTTATATCAGCTCGAGCTAAGGTACAACATAGATGTTCATCCAATCCTAAAAGTGAGAATTAGAATTGAGCCCTTTATGTAGCTCTAACCCTCATGACCCTTTTTGCTAAGTGTCCCTGTCCTTACCACCCTCCATGCTTCCACCCTCTGCAAAATTTTTAAAACAAACTTTTAAATGGGTATTTTGTGGGCCTTTTTCAAATAAAACTAATTACTAGCAGCTACATTGGCTCCACTGAGAACAAATCATGCCAATTTCATTTCCTTTGCAATGGAATTCCTATACTTGTAAAGAATAATCTACATAGATGAATTCCAGAAAGAAATATTATAAATTTTTCTATGATTCTCTAGGAGAATTAGAGCTGGATTATAGTAGAGTCCAGAGGATTGATAGCTATATACAAATAGTAAATTAATGAACTATGTGCAAATAGTAAATCAATATATTGATATTAGCCTCAAGGTAGAGTGCCAATTGAGACATATACTTTACCCTGTCCTTTCCAGTTTTTATCAGTGATCTGATTAAGGAACACAAGGCATATTTACTAAATGGATAGGTATTTTATTAACTGCATAGGTGATTCTAATTTAAGGGATAGATCCATTTGTTGACAATAATTGACCATAAAATTTTTAAAAATCTTGTTGACTTAGAAAAGTGAATTGTAACTAACAAAATGCAACTCGATGGAAATAAATATAAAGACTAACTGATGGCCTAAAAAGTCAACTTTACAATTTCAGAATGAGAAAGACTTAATATAAAGGTAGTTCTTGTTTAAAAAAAAAGATGCCTGTCATAAAATAATAATGAGATGTGGCTGCTAAAACATCTTATACTACCTTGAGTCGTAGATAAATATCAATATCAAAAAAAAGGAGAGATATACTACCATTGTACTGTGAACTTTTTCCTCCAAGTTCAGAATACTGCATTCTGTCCTGGGCTCTACATTTTTAAAAGATATGACATACTGGAGTTATCCAGAGGATATCAACAAAAATAATGAGGGCTCTACAAACTTATGTCACTTGAAGATTTTTAGAATTAACAAAGACTGGAAATGTGAAGGCATAACAGGAACTTAAATGTTTGAAATACATTCAAATATTTGAAAGATTTCAGAAGAAATATTAGAATGAACTGAATGGTAGCTCCAAACGTCAGAACTGAGACTAAAACTAAGTAACAGGAAGACAAATTTTAGCCCAGTACAATTTCCAAGTAAATAAATTTGTAATGGTCTTACAAGAAAGTAAGATCCTCATCCCCGAAATGTTCTACTTATAGGTTGAAATAACTATCAGCACCCATTCAAGCCCTATGGAAGAAACTACACTGTGTAACTTCTAAAGATCCCTTCTACCCCAAACTCATTTGATCATCACCATTTCACTTTCAAGAGAGGTTTGAGTGCAACTGTTCTCAATATTTGATTGCACCAAGCCAGGTTTCTTGTAAATTAATTTCCTTTCCCTAATAGCCAAAGAGAAGGTGTATGTTTAGAATTGAGAGACCTTTTATGGGATTATCAATAGGTTTTTGTAACTACTAGCCCTTCTTTGCAGACATCCCAAAGAATGGAGCAGTTGATCATTCATCAGCTGTGACCTCTGGACTAGTTTCTTTACTTGGAGAAAAATTGAAGTTCCACCCCATCACACTTATACTTGCTTGACTTCACAACTGCAATATGCCCCTCCAGAGAGAGGTTCATTGTTGGTGTCATGAGCATCGATCGATTGTACCTAAGCTGCTCTCACAATGATTACACCGTCCCTCACTCCCCTTAAGTTTCACGGCCCAGAGCATGCCCAGGGCTCACTGCAGGCAGACTCATTCTGATCAATGCAATACTAGCATACAGCATGCATTCGTAGAGCCAAAGGCAGTCAGGGTCCCAGGGTACTCCAATTGTAGACAGAATTTCAGCTTTATTAGGTAACTGTCAAATTTGCCTTGGTGTCTCTTAAAATTTTAAGTCGGTAGAAAATATAAGTGCAGAAAAGCCATGATAAGTTAACTTACCAATCTGTTGTAATAAACATATGCACTATGAACATACATTATGGAAATCAGATGGAGAGCCCAGAGAGCAATAATAGAGTAAGAAATGTGAGCGTAGTGAGATCATAAAAATCATAAGTGTTATATATCAGAAGGAGTTTTTCTTTTTAAAGAGCCTGGTCAAGATTTCTGCTTAACATATTTGAGGAGCAACTCAGCCCTCTATTTATCACAATGCACTATTCATTCAAAGGATACAGTAATGCAAAGGAAGGTTTTAAACCCAAGAGATCATATGCACAAAGAAAATAAAGAAAGGAGGTATTACACTGTGGAAGATGATACCCATATATATTTATTGTCTCTATTGAGATCCAGACATGGACTTTATGATCTTAATCTCTCTCTCTGTATACAGGTCCCACTTGTGTGTTCATTCCAAGATATCTTTCTTTAACCATGAGTTCTAAAAGAGAAGAGCCTACACATAGAAGCTTCCTTTTGTAGGAGCCTCAGTTTAGGGGGTGGGATGGGGGCGGGGAGCATTATTTTAAAAGCTGATGGAAAAATTCTTTAAGTGAAGAAATGTGTTGCTTAGCAAATAATAGCCTTAAAAGGCTATTTTATATGTGAGCAGATAATTTCCTTGGCATGACTAGAATAGACTTCAAATGAAACAAAGAAAACTGCAAAAGAAAGGGAAAATTTGAGTTTCCACTAGCTGATATATAAATAAAAGGCAACAGCAGTCCTAGGAACCTGAAAAAGCAGAGAGGATGTGAGAAGTAGGGAAGAAGGCCCAGTAAAATGGCAAGAGACGGACATAAGGAGGAAAAATAGCCCCTGGGAAGTTCCTGGAGGTGGTGTGTGCCCATATTTAAGGATAGGGGTGGTTAATGATCAGAATAAATTGTCTCTCTGTTGTGATTTAATGAAACATGCAGCCTCCTTCCAGAATGACCCTTCATCTTCAGCAAAATCCATTCACACTACGGCCTTTTGTAAATTTCAAGATGAAAATTGTGGCATAGGAGCTATATTGCCCACTTGGATCAACTCAGGACAGATGGAAATGGAAGATTTTAAATGAAAAAGATCAATGCAGCATTCATCAGATTCAACAAATTGGAATAAGAAGTGATTAGAAGAAGTGGATTCAGTCTGAGATTCTTTGGAAATATTGATTAGCATTCTGTAGATGAAGTTGAGATGGATAAGAGATTGAATCATTTTCATTTAAACATTATATAACAGAATGACCCAAATAGGCTAGAAAACTCAGAGACATAGTGGAAGCTAAATTCTGAATTAAACACACAAAAATTGACTGTTAACACATGACTTTTGGTGATGTTAAAGTGGAATAGCTGATCCAGCCCTGCCTCTGAGAGATTCTTTCAGGGCTGGCATGGGATAGGCAATGAGGCTAGGGCAAGCTGAATGGGAGAGACTCTAGGTCCCTACAACTACTTCAACCAAAACAGGTCTGATTTTGTATAGTTTTCAAACTGAGATTCTGTATAATATTTCAATTTTGATAAGTATCCTTATTTAATATAAAGTATAAATCAATATTTTTAAAGTTTTATTATTATTCATAATTCTTAAACATTGGCTGAATCACACTAGACAGTGCTTATAGTTTGTGATGCAACGTGTAATTCTCCAAAGATAAGCAAAATGGAGGGGAAAGATGGAGAATGAGAAGAGCAGGCTGGTGACCAGTCATTAAATCCAAGCCTTATTTAATCACTTTTTAATTCAAACCAAATTCTCCCAGTAGTTTTATTCTTAAAAACTCGATCTGATGACCTAGTTCTGTGGCAATATATGTATCATCCAAGTAAATAAAGTTCTGTTTTTCTCCCTATGGTCCTATGAATACGGTGCAATATTATTGCCTAGACTCTATGGCAGCTTGCCTCTTCTTCCCAGACACATCTCTAGACTACAATTCCCAGTCTTTCTCATAACACTGTGACCATGTGACTAAGTGCCGGCCAACAAAATATGAGTGAAGTAAATAGACTTCACACTTCAGCCCACTTAAGTCATCCATGTTCTTTTCCTACCTGCTGGGTGTTTTTACCCAGGACAATCTTAAAGCCTCAAGCTGAAAATGTCAGTCTTTTAACCTGAATCTTGGAATGACTGTGTGAAGAAATGCACTTCAACAAACGAACTACCTGCAATTTTTTGAACCATTATAACATCTTAGGATTCATTTGTTATAGCAGATGATGTTACCTTGAGTAGTACAAACATATAAACTCTGAACCTATTCTTTTTTTCTCTCTGTTTATCAGATCTTCAGAATGCTTCATTAGCCACATCAATGAACGCTTCTCAAGAACTGAGAGAGAGGACATGAAATTGGCACTTGTCTATACCAAACATTAAAATGCTATTTCATTTAGGGCCCACAGAGAAACTCATAAATGCTTCCAATATATCAAAATGTATTTTCTTTTTTTTTAATTTTTATTTATTTATGATAGTCACAGAGAGAGAGAGGCAGAGACATAGGCAGGGGGAGAAGCAGGCTCCATGCAGGGAGCCCGACGTGGGATTCGATCCCGGGTCTCCAGGATCGCGCGCTGGGCAGAAGGCAGGCGCCAAACCGCTGCGCCACCCAGGGATCCCCTCAAAATATATTTTCTGACAAGACTTCCATATAGCACTAATATGGTATTACAAGACAGTTGAGAATTAACCACTTTCAAAAAGTTTTCCAGCTATATTTTCTAGCCAATTACTTAGTATTGATCCAAGCAGTTTAAAAAAGGTTGAATAATGATAAGCCCTACCCAATAACGCTTTGGTGCCTTAGCAATTATGAAACACTAAGCACCTTGAAAAGTGGTGGTAAATCGCTGCTCTTATTTTGCTGGTGGAGATAGAGCTGAGCAAAATGCTCTGCTGGATATTTGGGGTGGTTCAGAAGTTCTATTTTGGAATTTCTTAGTTTCCACTCCCAATCACTACAGCATGCTTATTCTCAGCTATCTCTTTCATTTGCAATAATTCACACTTCTTTAATGTGTGAGAACCCTTGCACATAGTCATATATTCTAATTTCTATGCTTTTCGTTAGGCACATTCAAAATAAACTATCTATGAAATAGTAGGCGACCTTTTGAATTTTTCGAAGCTAATAAACGGAACCTGACTGAAGGGATTAATTGATACTCTGGGTAACATAACATTCTGCAATTTTTTTCCTAGAGGACTCAGGAGAGAGGAAAGCAGTAAAAATGTAAATATGGCTTGTCCAAAGGAAGCTGATACAATATATAGTGTTTACCTCAAGTGTAAAATGCAAAATAATGCTTATACATCAGATTGTCTTTGGTGAGATGGTTATTAAAACCCATTTCAATGTCTGAAAAAACTTTATGCCATGTTCTATCTAATTCTTTCATTGTGTGACCACAGTAACAAAGACACAAAACCAATTAAAGAAAAAGATGTGAAATAATGAAACAGGTAGACATGGTTTCAAGCTCTAGTTTATAGCACAACCTCAACCTATAACAGCATTTAAATTTTCCTGATGAGGAGGAGGGTTAAAAAGAGCAGTGCTAGATATGCAATTTAACCTCTCTCCACTTGTCTCAAATACATAATGATCACTGAGTAACTTGACTTCCCTTTCTCAGTTTAGTGGAAAAATATATTTTCATTTCTTTTTGTTCAGAAATACAAATAAAGTGCCATCTAGATGGCATTGCTTTTATAGGGATACACAGGTGATCTCCCACTGATCTCAGTCCAGACTGATTGTTCCATCTCTTTACTAAAGAAATACACTTAAAAGCAAATTTAGCTTAGAGTCCAGCAATAATGCCTGCTTAATAGAAACAATTTCTTAGTGCCTTCAACAGGCCCTGATAACAAAGTGCATAACAGCTGCAAAAGAAGTAGCCCAACGAGTGTCTTCTGCTGATGGTGATTGATCCAGTCTCATAATGAAGTGAAAGCTTTTTTAGAGCCAAAGCAATTTTTGCCCACATCCTTTATCAGGAGAAACCATAATGAATTGTGTTAGTTGCCAGCATTTATTGAAAATTTCATCTGAGAATGTTGGCCAGATGTCATTATACCAGAATTAAGTGCAGCCTGAGAGCCTCGCTCTAATGTACAGAATCTCTCACCATCACTGTTCTGGAATTGGTTTGGGTCTGCCTCCAAATATTACAGAGAAGTAAAAGAGGCCTTAAACTACAATTGATTAAGTGCTTTATGCACATCATGACTTACTTCTTCTCTTATAAGAAATTTAATTACCTAAATCCTGTATGTAGTTTCAATGTACAAATGTTAGTCTAATAAGTAAAATAAAAATATTTTTAAAACCTTACCCTGACCTCTGATGTTTCTAAAAATGTAAAAACATTGTAACCTGAAAACTATTTTAGTAATGCTTTCAGATAATTCTGGGTAAAAAATTTGAAAGGTATAAGAATTATTTATCATTTCAAAGAGTAAATGAGTACTAACGTCATTGGTACACAGAAAAGCATTTTCATTAAAAAGATTACATTTAATGGATTATGAAGCCTAATATATTGAAGTCATGTGATATATCCCACTTTTACATTATTTCATGTCATCATACATAATCACTTTCTTTGACTTGATGAATCTTATAGAATTACTGTCAAGCTATATTTGGCTGAGAGATCTGTTTATATGAAACTGATTTGTAGTTTTGCAGCTAAGTAAAAAGATAAATCCATCTGCTGTCTGTCATCTCACCTTTCTTATGAAAGGCTGCAGCATGAAGCATAGAACACATAAAAAAATCTTTCTTTGGCTGCTTTATTTTCATTTTTAAACCAGAGTTTTCAGCATTTTAGATGGAATGTTCTCCCAACTGTGTTTATAAAAACCATTAATTCTCATTTCTAACATCAGTATATGTAAACTGGCTACATTTATTCAGATGCAAAGCAGGTCGCTAGCTTCAGACGAGAATCATAGAGTGGGAAATATTAGAAATAAGCCCATAGCATGTGGACTCATTTAGCCCGATTACTTAGAACTCCATTTTCTACAGAGCAGAAAAGGAAGAATGGAGTCTTCACTTGAGGCACAGCTAATATGTTATGTTTCATCCTCAGGGGTGACCATCCAAGTTATCACAGTTATATTGCAACTAAGAAAGCTTTCAGGTTCAGGTATCAGAAAGAATAAGCTTATCTGAGCAGAAATTGCCATTTGTTTTTTTTGGTTTGTTTGTTTGTTTTTTAAATTTTTATTTATTTATGATAGGCACACAGTGAGAGAGAGAGAGGCAGAGACACAGGCAGAGGGAGAAGCAGGCTCCATGCACCGGAAGCCCGACGTGGGATTCGATCCTGCATCTCCAGGATCGCGCCCTGAGCCAAAGGCAGGCGCCAAACCGCTGCGCCACCCAGGGATCCCGCCATTTGTTTTTAAAGCATTCTCTTAAAAAAATAAATAAAATAAATAAAATAAAAATAAAGCATTCTCTTTTACCTAACACTGGCCATGCAGATTAAGTGCCTGCAAAAGCTTCATTTTTTGTATACTTTAATCAATTAACAATTATCTTTTGGATTATATTAAGAAGCACAAAACCTGAAAATTCCAGAAATATAAGGCACTGTATGCTAGTATTTGTGATGAGGGTGGTAGTTACAAAGTTTGTTCCATGACCTGTATATCCAGGCCAGATCATGTCTACACAGGGAATTATAAATTGTCATGGACTCAAGCAGTTCTTTTTTTTTTTTTTAATTTATTTTTTATTGGTGTTCAATTTACTAACATACAGAATAACCCCCAGTGCCCGTCACCCATTCACTCCCACCCCCCGCCCTCCTCCCCTTCTACCACCCCTAGTTCGTTTCCCAGAGTTAGCAGTCTTTACGTTCTGTCTCCCTTTCTGATATTTCCCACACATTTCTTCCCCCTTCCCTTATATTCCCTTTCACTATTATTTATATTCCCCAAATGAATGAGAACATATAATGTTTGTCCTTCTCCGACTGGCTTACTTCACTCAGCATAATACCCTCCAGTTCCATCCACGTTGAAGCAAATGGTGGGTATTTGTCATTTCTAATAGCTGAGTGACTCAAGCAGTTCATTAGTTAATCTTGTTGATTTTCTTTCTATTGTGCTGGTCCAAATAATGTGTGCCGGATTCTTACACTGGAGTAGAGGAATTTACGGTTTATTACTCAGTATCAGTACCGGGATCCATGAATAGGTATGTGTCCTAAACTATGCAAAACAAAAATGCTTTTTAAAATGTAACATTTTAAAACAATTTTAATGTACAACTTTCCACTTAGTGCTTCCATGCAATATCAACAAACTCTGTTAGTACCATCCCTGAGCACTAGGAGAGTTAAGATTTACAGTTGAATCTTATAGCTCAGAGCATGTTTTAGGGGAAAAAAATGCCTCTCTGCTGAGAATAAGATACTTTCTGATACTATGACTTAAGGGAATGGCTATTTGGAGCTCTCTACAGGATGTTTCTGCCAGGAAAAGGACAGAAGAGACTAAGGTGCATACTGGCCTCGCCATGAAATGTGAGCCTGTCCCCAAAATAATAAACTCCTGGATTTAATACTGTATAAAATACTCTTTCATACAACAAACAACTCTCCTTCTATGGCTTTCCCTAGGGAATGAAACACTATGAAAGAAATGAATTTCCCTCCAACACAGACACACACACACACACACACACACACACACACACACGAGAAAGCAGCACATGTTCTGTTGAGTGAACCCACAGACCTATAGACATATGCACAAAAAAGGGAATATTTTTAACAATGCCTCATTATAAGTTAAAAGCATTACCCTAGAGCACTATAGCATCCTTGTACAATTTGGGCGAATGCTTCTCTGCCTGTGGATATGTATTTTTAATAGCAACCAGCGCAGTCTACTTGTCTATTCTGAAAGTTCATTACCATTCTTTTCCCTTCCCTATTTAGAGTATCATATTTCTTGTACTTTTAATTTTGGTATTTCTTAGCACCTATAAAGGGTAGCAGGTGGTCTCTTTTGGAACCCGAATTCTTCTATTCATATGCCAAGTAAATTCAGAGAGCTGTCTTCTCTCCTCTGCAGCCCTTCTAAAGGGACCTGCTTTCAGTGGTGGAGGTTATTTGATGTCTCTTCTTGTGCAGGCACTAGTGAGTGATTCCACTGAACCTGACTTTGAGACTGTAAACCCAGAAATAAAGATCTTGTTCATGGGGAAATTATCAAGATGGCCAGCTCATCACCAGTAAGCAATTCACAGTTTATCAGGACCTTCATTTAGGTTTGGACTCCATATGTAGAGCAAAGTATAAAATTGAGGCCGTTTACGTCTTACCTTATTTTACATGAGAAGACTAAAGACCAGAGATTAAATATTGTTGGCATAAATCTACTTAAAAGAATGCACAAGTAATCTTTGATCTATCTACTCATAAGAGGGGAGGGGGGAATCCCCATTCTAATCTACATCACTCTTACATATTTGTATTTCAGAGTATCTTTCTAAAATATCAAATCCGAAGAAGAAAATTCCCAGAATGATTCCTCATTTATTTATATACTGGCCATTATCCTGATGGAATTTATAATGTAAGATTGGCTACATAATATTTTAAACTTCCAACTCAAAGATTCTTGGATCCTCCATTTCTCCTTGGTGATGTCTAAATTCCATCTTTTACTGGCTTAACTACATTTTACAAAGTTTCACATCTTAGCAGTATTTTCTCATTTGAAAATGGTCCACTTTTTCTGACTTGCTCATTCATTCACAAGCTACCAGTTTTTGTGCATTATAAATTTTATGAATCTATATGAAAACTACTAATTCATCAGTGTCTAATTCATCAGCGAAATTCATAGATCATGTTGCAAGTAAGTTCAAGGCTAATCCATAGAACATTGCTGAACAAATCAGAAAAAGATTACTTGTTTTATGAAAACACATGCCATGGTTTTGATAGCAGGAAGCATCTTTCACACAGATTAAAATAGCTCAGCTCAGAGGCCATATTGCTGATTAGAACCAGCTACTTTGGAAATACCCTTAGTCACGTGAAGACCCAGTGATCAGAGACTAGAAATCAGTATAAATATACATATGTGTGTGTGCATATATACGACAGAGTGAGATCATGTACAGGTATAGAACAGATGCAATGAGGAAATTCAATTCATATCAGTCATGGAAAAGACCAGGGATGTGTGGTTCAATGAGAATCAATATGTATTATATGAATACACACATACACGTGAAAACTCATCACTACTTCTAGAAAAATTTGTCAAATCATACTTTCTGGTTTACATCACATCCATGACATTATTTTTATGTATAAGTCATGGTTTCATTGGAGATTCAGTAAAGAAATTTCTTTTCTTCCTTGGTTCTTAAAGATTAAAGGGCCAATTAATGATAGAGGCATTTGTCACATTGATAGCGCTATAGAATTTTGGTATTACTTGGTCATAGAGAGTGGTATGTGGAAAAGATGTTTGCTCCCTGTGATCAATAGCTTTTATATTCAATGTAATATTTCTAAACAAAGAGAAATATTACATTGAATATAAAAGCTATTGATTACCGGCAGAAAATATACTTACCAATTACTGCCTTAAAGAAGAAGAATATAAAGTGCTCTCCAGCTGAAGTGGTTACAGCTGCTTGCATATAATAAACCACCACACCGGTGTTCCTCAGCTCACATAGTGCATCAGAGAGGTTCCAGATTCTTCTTAAACAAATGCTTGCATGTTTATTTTTTCTTTTAGCTTAAAATCCATGGTAGAGTTTCAGCAAAAATAAATAGGAAAACGTGCTGCAGGGATGCCTGCCGAGAGATTGGCTGTCTAAAGAGCCTGCTATGAAAAAAATAAATAAATAAAGAGCCTGCTATGTAATCAGCTAAAGCAGTTAGTAGCTTTTTACAGCTTCGAAGCTACACTTTTTCAGAGGTTGAATTTTTCAGTCCATGTATCCTTCCCATAATTTATAAGGATGTCAGGGACACTGGAATGACACTTTGGTAAGCAATAACTTCAAATATTGCAGTTGATCTAAGCCACCTTTCAGCCTTACATTCAAATGAGCATGTTCAAATATGCCCTCCTAGATTAACTGAATCTGTGGTCTGTTTACACACCTTCAATCAACCCACCATCTTTGCACTCAGTAATCAGCCTACAATAAGCAACCTTACCCATCCCCACCCTTCTCTTTGGGAGAGAAGAAAGATCCCTTCCCAGACTCCATACTCATCTTATTGATTGCCTTTCCAAGCTGCAAAGAATTCTTTTCTCACTTGTTGTTCCATTTAAATGTTGTACACTTTTGGCAGTGCCATCAACAACTCCCCAGAGGGCATGCCATGCCTGAGAGAAGGGCAAGGCTGCCCAGAGAAAGATGAGAATGAATAATCTACAGTTACTACTTACCCACCCTAGGGCCAGCCAATGACTAATTTCTAACTAACAAGCAGCTCTTTCAGATTCCACTGTGTCTGTCACACACTGCATTTCAGCCCAGAGATTTCTCTCACTACTCATTTTCTCTGTGGTACAAACTAACTGCTGTATGCAGCAGTCAGACTCCAAAAACATGCAGGTTGTAGAGCCAGAGCAACCTAACAGATAATAAATAAGTATTTTTAAAGAAACCATCTTTTCACAGGAACTCTCACCATTATCACACCCCAGTACATATTCAGGACATCAGTGTCCTACTCCACCCCACAATTCCTCAGATGCAAGAAAATCCTTTTCTGCCTTGCTGTAGCTAAACAGTAATGTATCAGAGATGCCCTTACTTGCCATCTGGCTTTCTGACAGGCTTTGGGTTTTAAATCAAGCATGAAGCATGAAAAGTTGTAAATATCAAAAGTCTGACAAAGCACTCCTTTAATATTTGCAAGTTTCATTTATTTTAGACAATGTGTTGGATAAATGAAATTAGGACTTCAATACATCTCCTCTGACATATGTCAGTGTTTACACCTTTCTCAAGAGTTCCTTGGCTCTTAATTTCTGCATCATAAGACCAAAGAAATTTCTTGGGAATTGTTGTTCAACTCAGATCACTACATAAAGACACTTGTATGGTTTACATCCAATGTATTTAAAAAAAAAAAAAAAAAAGGAAAGAAAGAAACTATTACATTTAAACTGGAGAGCTAGACTAGTAACAAGAAGTAGATTTATCTAGGTGTGGGGGAAAAAACGAATACACCACAGCAACTAAGCAATATTTATTTTTATGGCATGGTATACAAAATATATAAACCATTTTCTTTGAGATAGAGATTGACCAAAGAAAATATTATCCTCATGGTTTTTCTCTACAAAAGTAATAATTTTTAAAGTGAAAAGAACAGATCTATAAACCAGTAGAAATATCAAACTATTTCTCTGAAAACTGTTTTTTTTAAAGCATCTAAAGCCTTATACCAAACCTACCTAGAATACAAACAAGTAAATAATAATTACCTTGTAATTCTCTCTCTCTCTTTCTTTCTCACTTTTAGACACTGAAATTTCATTAAGGACACAATGGTAAACATATATATATGAAATTATATGATTTTTAAATGTTTAAATTTTAAAATGTTATGGCTTTAGTGAGTCTCCTAAAGTGAGAATCTTAGATCTCCAAAGAGATTGAGGTTTTGAAATAGTCTTACCAACTTTTAAGATCAGAGATGCTATATACATACAGACTAGCTTTGGGCACTATTCTGAATTTAACTGATCTGAAGGAGGCTCAGTTACAGACAGGGAGAGGCTGTTTCCAGAGTTGCAATTGCATTCTCAGTGAGGATTTCTACCCGTTACCTACCATGCACCACTTATTAAATACAAAACCCATTGCCCTGAAGAATCTGTTCACAATCTCTGCACAGTGGCATCTGCAGAGGGGAGCTCCAGCCACTTGAAACTCATTAAAACATACTTGAGATTGACAATGAGTAGAGAACATCTGTCAGACTTGGCCAAGATTTCAATCAAGTGTGATGTTGCTGTGTTACTTGACTACATTGACTTAATAAATGAGTTGGTTGCTGTCAGCACAAGGAAAGTTTGGTTGTAATTACCATCCCGTCCCTTTATTTTATTTTTTTTTTTCGGAAATGTTCTTTCACTTAAATGTTCATACTTTACGTGAAATGTATGAAAATGAATTTGATGAAATAATATACCATTTAGAAAAGGAATACATGGTTCATTTTCAGCTGACTGGATTTAACAAGAGGACCACTTCTTTAACGAGCTCCCAAGTATATAAGCTTGAAAAGGAGATAAAATCACATTCATCCCCACTCTATAGAAGTGTCTCCAACAGTATGTCCAGAAGAATGGTGTCTTCACTTTGATCTACAGAATGAATGGCTATAATAAAGATCCACGTGTATAAGATTGGCGGGGGCGGGGGGGGGGGGAAGCAAAAGCTTTTTTCAATACCAAAGAGCCACTATCTTCAATATATAATGCCTTACCTTATACAGCATTTTAAGTCTTATGTTTGTTTATATTTCACATTTAATCCCAGAACAATGCATTTCACAGATGATTAAACAGAGACGTAAGGAGATTCAGCGATCTGCCCTAGTGACATAATTACTAAGCAACTGAATTGGGATTCCAGCTCTAAGTCTGAAGCTTTTCCACTGTGTTGCATTTGCTACGTTTGCCTTTTATAAATGTTTATTGAGGGCTCAGATTTAAGTACTAGATGTTGGCTTTGGCCACTATTATTTCTAGGAGATTAAAAGTAATAATTTTTTCTGCTTGCAGGATAGCACCACTGCTTAAAGATGGAAAGATGTGAAATCTAGTCTCAGAAGCCAGGCAAGTTCAGCAGAATTTAGAAGAAATGATAACAACTCAGTGAGTGAGCACAAAGGCAGACTCAGAGCAGAAGAAGGAATTCTGATCTCTTTGCCTAATACATCAGAGCATTCATTTACCAGACCTGGCAAAGGTGGGCTCGCCAACACATGTAGTTGAGCCTGTCCATGCCAGAGAAAGGTGGAAGCCAACTACCACCAGCTATGTGCACAGTCTGTTGATGGCATACAGTCCCTCTAGTTTGGTGGTGTCTGCTCAGAGAGAGTATATAGAAGGTGTCTTACAATAAAGGGAAGGATGTGTCTTCACATATTGTTTCCTCCATGAGCAGAGCAATAGCAACTACCCAGGAAAAAAACCCTACTGTTTTTATATGAATATTAATTTTAATAATCAATCATTAGGGACACCTGGGTGGCTCAGCAGTTGAGTATCTGCCTTTGGCCCAGGGTGTGATCTTGGAGTCCCGGGATCAAGTCCCACATCGGGCTCCCTGCATGGAGCCTGCTTCTCCTTCTGCCTGTGTCTCTCTCTCTCTCTCTCTCTCTCTCTCTCTCTCTGTGTGTGTGTGTGTGTGTGTGTATCTCATGAATAAATAAATAAAATCCTTAAAAAATAATAATCAATCATTAAATTTTCCCTTTACCCCTTACCAGCAACTAAAACTCCACACTGGCTCATACTTCACGGGGAAAGCTCCCTGAACTGATGAACGTGAAGCTTCCATCTCTGTTACCTTTACTCATCTAGAACTTAAACTCACTGAAATCCTCCAGCTTTGATGCCATTAGTCTGTCACCCTGCAGATGACACTCAGTACTTGGACCAAGTTTGTATTATAAATAGGATGTTTCTATAAAGACTGTCCCCTACAGAAGGTCAAAGGAGACACAAAATTAACATCACCATCGTCGAGATGAGCTGAATGGCTAAGATTATCATAGTGTCAGTAAAAATAGGTCAGCCACACTTAAATGTGTGAATTCTATCCCTTCTGAACTCCTGTAGCATTTTATTTTTATCGCTCATATGGCACTTATCACTTTCTACCTTGTATTATAATTATTTTGTATGCGGGTTGTTCTTTTTTGGGGGGGGAGGAACCATGCAAAATTTATTCTCCAACAAGACAGACAGCATCAGCAGGTAAAAACTACAGGGATTTCTCCACAGATCATACATTCACACGGGCATGATTTGCTTAACAGGGAGAAAGGCTCTGGTGTGTTCTCTGTAACAATATCCACTTCACAGTGTAAACAGGTAGTAGCATTGTGTTCTCAATTTACAATTCCAGAAGGAAAGGCACAACGTGGCAAAAAATATTCTTTTCAGATCCTAAAGAATCCAATCCATTTGATCCTATTCAGGTGCAATAAGACAAACCAACTTCTGATAACAGTCTTGATTTACTTTTCCACAAAGAAGGAGATTCTCCACTTGGAAATTAAGGTCTTTCTCTCTCCCTTGTTCAACCATCAGAGCAAGTTTCATCACTACATATACAGAAAAAGGGGGAGGGGGTGGGGGAGTTAAAAAAAAAAAAGAATCATGAAAATATCTTCAACGTCCAGCTGCTCCCACCACACATCAACTCAGGTTTAAGACAAGGCGTCAGAACACTTCAGCAGTTATAAAATAGGAAAATAGACACTATGTTGTATGTGGGTTTTATCTCTCTTATGTTATTCTAAGATCACAAAATTCTTTTTTTTCCCCACAACACTTGATACACTGTCTTGCACATAGTAGGAGCTCACCTATGTTAATTGTCTGAAAGATCCCTAACAATAACTAGGTAAGGAAAACGTTAATGTTTAAAAGCTACTTTTATTTAAAAAAAAAAAAAAAAAAGTAGTGGACTGTTGAACTGAACTTTCTTAGATTATATAGCCTCTTCTGTGTCCTCTTGCCACGGGAAGTCACCAGGTCACACACACACACACGTATAAACGCAGGTACACGCACCTACATACACAGATGGCTCCAGCTGTACTGAAGCACTGGTGTCTTTTACGTCCAGGTTTCCTTCAACTTTCTGAGAATCACTCCTTCCTGTTGCCTTTTTTACCAGCTGCGAAACTGACTCCTACTTCAAGTCTCGAGTTAATGATCCTTCCTTCTGGAAGCCTTCCCTAACTAACCCTCTAAAACCATCCCACTGTATCTTGTTGCTTCCTCTATCATAGCACATATCACACTTAACTTCCTGACACTGGCAGATGGGCAGATGAGAATGTGTCTGTCAGACTAGAGCAATAGCTAGGGTCCTTTTCCAGGAAAATCCAGGCAACCACACTCAGCTTCGCAATGGGTCCTGAGTATTCTGTGTGAATAACTATTCAGTGAACGGGTGGGTACTGTAGTCTATGTGATTCACAGGGCTGATAGCCAACAGCCAACTTGAACCAATCCAATTGGACATGTTCTATAAACATAAATAACTGAGTTTAAATTTTTGCATTTGTCATTTGATGAAAGTTTTTCAGTTTAAAATAAACAGAATACTCTAAAAAAAAAACTATAGGCCTAATAGCTTACCTATTCCAGGGGTAAGAAATTTATTATTACTTATTTTTTAGTAACACTCTTCTCTTTATGCTGAATATTAGAGAAGACAATCATCACTTTTCTCTGAGGTAAGGAAAAGAGTGGAGAGTAAGCGGCATAGAAGGGGGTATAGATTGGTTGAGTTGGGTTTAAACAAGTGAAGAAGGGGAGGAGGCTTATGTCAGAAAAGAAAGCATGAGCACGATTCTAGAGATAAGGTAGTGTGTGCATGACTAGAAAATTATGGCTTATTGGTTAAGATTAGTGTGTAAAAGGTAGGTATGGGAGAAGCTGAGTGCATGCAGGAGACGAGGTTTAAAAGATAGATTAATTTGACATTATAAATAGCCTTGACAACTGATCAAAGGGGTTTGAACTCAGTTCTGTAAGTGAGAAGTTATTATCCCAAATTTCCAAACAGGAAGTCACATAAGCCAATCTGTGACTTAGAGAAACAATTTTGGTGACAAGCTAATGAATGAGAGAGAGAAAAAAAAGAAAGGCTGGAGGCAAGAAGATCTGGTTGGGATGTCATTTCTATGATTTGAGTAACCAGTTTCAATAATTTAAGAAATGCATATCTGTAAAGTTCAATATGAATGTTAATTTAAAACTATTATCTCAATACAATTGATTCAATAACCTTTTGGGTAGCACATATAGAGGCAGTTTTTTTGTTACCTAGCTCCAAGTAATTCAGGTAAAATTAATGTATAATTTGAGTATAATGACCAAATCCACTAATGAGCTGATTGCAGGCTTTGAGTTCCTAACTTTAAGAAGATGGATTACAGTTGCAGCTAAAAGAATAAGACCAAAACAATGTCGGACCTGCGGAGATGCAGTGTAGATTGTAATTTACTGAAATAAGGTGGGTTGGGTTTTTTTACTCAAATATATAAAAAAGCCACACTTATTTAGTCAAAATTGGGATTTAATTGAAACCTACAGGTGGCAGTTCAGTGTTGCTACTGAGATGACTTTCATGATCAAAAAATAAATTACAATGGAAAGGAATGTGTTACAATATTTCTTTTCAAGTCAGTTATAGCATTCATAATTTCTATTTAACTAAGTTAGCTTTGTATCAGAATCCCAAAGAAATATTGTTGTGTTTAAACTCATGGGAAATTCTGTGGTGTAAAACAGTTTTCCTTTTCTACCTGTTACCATTGAAAGAGCATGGCTATGGGGCCAGAAATGTTGTGTGCTACTGCAGCTCAAGCCAAAGAAAAAGAGACTACTCTGAGAGCATGACAAGGCAGAGAAAATATGCTAAAAGGAGGTCAATCTTGACAAAGCAGTCTCCAGTCTGCAATTCCTAGCACTTTAGCTGGATATGAAAACATTCTTCCCTGTTTGGGAATATTATATTTACAGCAGCTAGCCCTTCCTGCTTTCTTTTCCCCTCACTCTAAAGTTGATGTCAATGGGCACGTGAAGCTGCAACAATGAAGGGAAAACCCATGTACCAGCTTTATAAGCTTGCCATTACAGAAGTTTCTGTCAATTTTTAAATAAATGTTACTGGGATCCCTGGGTGGCGCAGCGGTTTAGCGCCTGCCTTTGGCCCAGGGCGCGATCCTGGAGACCCGGGATCGAGTCCCACGTCGGGCTCCCGGTGCATGGAGCCTGCTTCTCCCTCTGCCTGTGTCTCTGCCTCTCTCTCTCTCTCTGTGTGACTATCATAAATAAGTAAAAATTAAAAAAAAAAAAGAAAAAATAAATAAATAAATAAATAAATGTTACTAAGTTTCACTACTCATGGATCCATTTGAGTATGGTGTGCAATAGTCTTAAACGATTTGACTCTCAATAATTGGAGCACATTCTGACTAACTCTTAATCTGTTAGTCAGAATGCATGAAGGCAGGGAGCCTCTAAACAAAAGTAAACCTTTTTCTCCCCCTATAACATCATTTTAGAATGGAAAAATACTCATCCCAGGAGTTACTCATTCCTGACTGGAGGAGGTAAAGAAGGCTGTCATCATGGTATATCACCCATGTTTCAGATGACAGTTACCAAAGACCAAACATCAGTGCAAACAAATTTCAATGGATCACAGTTTATAACTAAAAATGTGTCACATCGATTTTTTCCCTGAGTGAATTAAGCCTATGTCATATTTTGTCTTAATATTCTCTACCATCTTGGACCATAAGAACCATGATCTAATAAAATGTACTCTTCAATCCTCCCTAGGCATCTAAATCATCATTCCATCATCACTCTCAGGACCAAAGTGTTACTAAGGCAGCACCAACTATGACCATAGCCCATTTATGAGGTACAGTAGCAGCCAATATAATGACCCATTAGTAAAATCAAAATTAGTAAATATTTACTGACTAATTCTGATGAGCCAGGCATTGCTCTAGGCAGTGGGGAATACGACAATGTATATATAATAAAGTCCCTACACTGGTGGTTTATGTAGCATGACTTCAGCTAATGATAAGGACTGGAAGGAAATAAAAGTTGTAGGAGTGTGCTTAGTAATGCCTCTTCTAGGAGGTGGCAGTTCACTAGAGATATGAGGTAAACATTTGGAAGAAAAGTGTTCTGAGCGAAGGACTAGCAAGTCCAGAGACTCTGAGACAGGATCACAGTGGATATACTCAAGGAATGGCAACTGGGCTAACAGAGCCAGAGAAGAATGTTAAGAAATTATGGTGAGAAATGAGAATGGAGAGGGAGTTGGGGATGATCCTTTTCAGTTATGCAGATTGTCATGAAGACTGGATTTCATAGTTTGTGTGACAGGAAGCCATTAGAGGGTTTTAAGCAAGGAAGTGACATCATATGCTCCTTAAATTTATCTGTGATAACTCAATTCAGCAGGCCTCTCTACTCATTAACATGAAAACATTCTTCCTTGTTTGGGAATATTATATTTACCGCAGCTATCCCTGCCTGCCTTCTTTTCCCCTCACTCCAAAGTTGATGTCAATGGGCGTGTGAAGCCGCAAAAACAATGAAGGGAAAACCCATGTACCAACTTTATAAGCTTGCCATTACAGAAGTTTCTGTCAATTTTTAAATAAATGTTACTAAGTTTCACTACTAGTGGATCCATTTGAGTATGATACGCAATAATATTTTTTTAAAAAAAGATTTTATTTATTTATTCATGAGAGACACACAGAGAGAGAGAGAAAAAGAGAGGCAGAGACACAGGCAGAGGGAGAAGCAGGCTCCATGCAAGGAGCCTGAAGTGGGACTCAATCCCAGGTCTCAGGATCAGGCCTTGGGCTGAAGGCAGTGCTAAACCGCTGAGCCACCTGGGCTGCCCTGATATGCCATAGTCTTAAACAATTTGACTCTCAATAATTGGAGCACATTCCCTGGTAACTAACTCTTAATCTGTTTGTCAGAATTAATTGTAATCTACTGAAACAAGATGGGACTCAACAGGTATTTCCACAGGAGGAAGGGGTTATAAGTAGGATTCCTTTTTCTCCCCATCTTCCTTTTTGAAGCTGGGCACATAGCAAAATCAAAGTTAAGGTCGCAGGACTGGTCAAAAAGTAATAATGAGAAAGAGGTATTTAATTCATATATGAAGATCTGTTGGAAAGTAGGCAATCTTGCACTATCAATGTTCTAATTGTCTTCTAGATACTTAATCATTGTGATCCCAACTTGCCCCCCCATGGTCCTAGGCTCATCCATAGAGAAAGCAGATACATTTAATCTATGAACAACCGGTAACACAGAAAACTGAAAGAAGAGAGAACTATTTTGAAGAACTAAATGAGTTTCTAAACATCCTCCTCCCCTTGAAAAGCCACAAGGAAGACCTCAGCCCTGAGACTGAAGTGCCCTTATACACTATGGAATTGAGGGCGATTCTAAAGAACGGAGGGGGCATTCTGGAACTCCCACATAGACTCCCACTTCCACCATCCTGGTTAACACTAAGCTAAAGGATCATTTGTCTAATCCCCTATGTGTGCTTGACCAATTAAACCAACATGTATAATAATGTTCTGTCCTGTACATGTACTAAAGTTACACTCAAAACTGCGAACTTTTAACTTTTTTCTTTACCAGATTAAAAAAAAAAAAAAGGCCTAAGAAACCTGGGTGAAAATGTTTCCTGGGGCTACTGTAGATCAAATTGAGAAATTGACCAGGGTACTGAGCCATATTTGAATTAATGGGAGCTCTTTGTTTGCTTTAATTACTGAACCTAGACTTCTTAGAAGGTGGTTTGTATCTATAGAAAGTGAGAAATCACTCCTTTTCAATATATAAATAGCAAAGAAGACATATTTTAAAATATTTTATTTATTCATGAGAGAAACACAGAAAGAAAGAAAGAAGAAAGAAAGAAAGAAAGAAAGAAAGAAAGAAAGAAAGAAAGAAAGAAAGAGAGAGCGGCAGAAGGAGAAGCAGAGGGAGAAGCAGGCTCCATGCAAGGAGCCCCATGCAGGACTCGATCCCAAGACTCCAGGATCATGCCCTGGGTCCAAGGCAGCCGCTAAACTGCTGAGCCACCCAGGGATCCCCAGCAAAGAAGACATTTAGTGTAAATGTAAAAGAACCAGACAGTTTGGGGACCAAACTGGGGACCAGAAAATTTGTCCTTCATGAAAGAAAGCAAACAGATCATCATGAGATAATATATATAACATAAACCATGCAGACTAGATGAAGGTTATAAAAAAGAAATAATTTAATACCAAAAAAAAAATTTGGGGAAATATTTAATGAAAAGAATAACCTTTCCGGTTGCATCAGCTAATGCAGCTTAGACAAGTTTTAGAAATTACTTTGTCAGCAAAATGATTTTGCCTCTTTCCAAAAAAGCAATGCATAAAAGGAAACAGAGGACTGTTGCTGAGGTAAATTGTCACCTAGTTCCAGGATCTAGGCTGAGAAAATGTAATGAAAATCAAATGTATTTAGAAGCAAAAATATACTGTATTATTTTCTAAAGTGGGCCAAGACTATCCAACAGAAATTCTACTAGAAAATTCTGAAATGCTCTAAGAACTCTCCAAGTTGCTCAGTGGTCTCCTTCAGAGAATCGCTATGCCTCTGGGAGAATCATGTTCCAGTGAGTACAATGACTCAACTTACTCAACACAATTCTATGGCAGTTTTCTCTAGCCACATAGACGCATTCTCAAGCAGAACAACCCACTGGGCCTGCATGCTCCCATCTGAAGGGAATCTCAAATGCTTCCTGCTCTTCAACTTCCTGCCTTAATGGGGAAAAGGCTTCTATGGCCACCTGTGGTGACATTCTTACTCCCCTGTATTTGAGCCTGGATCCACTTCTGTAACTGGGCTTTTAAGAATCCACTCAAGAGGTTTTTTTTTTAATCTTTCAAGTATTGCTGTCACCATGTGTTAACAGATGCCTCTTATTTGGGAATACAAATGAAATAGCTTTGATACCCCAAGCCTGGGTAATTTATGTTAAGGAATAAAATAAATCAGAAATTGTATCCTTACATTTTATGACAAACATAACTTAATTAAATAACTAAAAACTAATTATAAATCAGAAATAGACCAATAAATATTTGTTCCATGGAACAAAGATTATAAATAATAGGCAGACCACCCTTTCGTTAAACTTTGCTCACATCTATATATCACCCCAGGACCCAAAGACCTTACCACCTCCCTCTCTGTACCATTCTCATTGGTAATACTCCTAGTTTCTAATGATGTTGATATTCAAATGTCCTCTTTTCAAGTGGAAATCAAGAATTCTTTTCCACTCAAGTTTATAGTACCTTGATTTGCCACTTTTAGGAAATCACCATCTTTCTATCTCCTTTTTAACCATATGTAAAACAAAATTCATAAATTTGGCTAAAGTCAAAGTGCTTTGACAAAGATTGATGACAAAAATCCCTGCAGAGTCTTTACCCACATAAATTATTATGCAAATTCTTGAAAGTATAAGTTTATATTAATATATGGAAAAGAGATTTGGATTTCTAGACTTTATTTCATTATTTATTTATGAAGTATCCAAAATTAGATAAGTTTGATGAATTTAGTGTTCCTGTTCCCTAAATATATGCTATAAAATTGGGTGATTTGGTGGTAAAATACTATGCATGAATTCTTCAATGTAATTTTTTAAGCTACCACCGGTTACATATCAGGGTTCTTTCTCTTTTTTTTTCCACTATATGAGTTTGCTTCACCCTGAGTTGAATATTTGTTACAAAATTACATGACCTGCCTGATATATAGAAGTCATGATTCATAAAACCTTATGTTAACAGTGCATATGGAGTGAGTACAAATATAATTATAAATGTAATTTTAGTTTTATTCTCTTTACCAGGCTACAATATCTGTGAATAATCTATTTCAAAACCAAAGATCAACCCAAATCCCTTCTACCAACTCTGTGCCTATATTCTAAGTATTTATTTAATGTCATTGTTCAGTAAGGGACCTAGAGACCTTTCACTCTAGGTAGAAGGAAAATGCAAATCTGTTAGTTATTTGCTAAGGTTCCTAAGAACAGTGAAAACACACAGGCATTTGCAACTGTGAATTTCCCAGCAAATACAAAATCTTTGTCTTCTGGCATATTTGCTTAACTGAACAAAGTTTACACAGCCTGAAGAGGATTAACATTAACAATAATACAAAATTAAACCTTTGACATTCCTCCAGTTCATTTCTACGGTTGCCTCTTCTTTTCCCACATCAATTTCCCCAACTTGATCATAAAAACGAGGGGGAGGGGAGGTACCTTACAGTGTTCACTGAACTCCTCTGGGCATTAATGATTACAGTTACACTTATTTTACCTGAATGCATTTATTTAGGAACATTATTCAGGACCAAAAATGGGTACTGCATCACTTACTCAAAAGACAATGATAAGTTTTTAAAAAAAACTATTCCTGCTTTTATTATTTGTGTTTTGTGAGAGAACAGGAGAGATGAATGGAGAAGCTATGGATTGCAAATACATTATAAATTTATACAAGTGCCATGGGAGTATGAAGAAAAGAACTAGCATATCTGGTGGAGAAAGTCCAAGAAGAATTCATGAAGGAGGTGAAATCTGAGGTGTTTTTTTTATAATAAATTTATTTTTTATTGGTGTTCAATTTACCAACATACAGAATAACACCCAGTGCTCATCCCATCAAGTGCCCCCCTCAGTGCCCGTCACCCATTCACCCCCACCTCCCGCCCTCCTCCCCTTCTATCACCCCCAGTTCGTTTCCCAGAGTTAGGAGTCTTTATGTTCTGTCTCCCTTTCTGATATTTCCCACACATTTCTTCTCCCTTCTCTTATATTTCCTTTCACTATTATTTATATTCCCCAAATGAATGAGAACATACAATGTTTGTCCTTCTCCGATTGACTTACTTCACTCTGAGGTGGTTTTAATGCATCAGAAGACATTTGGTGATCTGCACTGAGAAAACATTTTAAACATAGCACACAAAAGAAGAGTGAAGGTTTAGTAAAAATGTATTTGATGTACCTGAAATAAAGAAGTAAGGACAATTGAGTGGGGTGGCAAGATATGAAGCTATATGTATAGTTTGGGTATCAAAATTAGAAAGTTGAGGCTCCATAATACAGATCCAGTATAATTGATTTAAGCATGTCCCTAACGGTTAAAAATCTACAGTATTTCCAACTTTTTCCAAATATTAAGGTATGATGAATACCTTTCTGCACATATCTTTGACTACATTTCTAGCTAATCCTTAAAGATCAGATTACCATAAATGAAATTAGCAAAAGAAATGGTATATTCCTTTTATGTATCTTATAACATTTGCCATATTTATTTCTAGAAAGATGCCAATTTATCAGCAATGTGTAAGAATATCAGTTTCACTCTCCCTTTTGTCTGAAGTAAATATCAGCATTTAAAAAATAATATTTGCTACTTGTATGAGTAGAGACCAGAATTAGATCTTAGAGCATTATGAATATAAGGATCAAGAGTTTGAATTTAATTCTGAATTAATGAGAATCCCATTAAAGACTTTTGATCAAGGAAGCAAGAATAGTTCTTAAAAAGATATATTTCGGCAGCAAGAAATAGGATAAGATAGGATTGACTTTCCTTGAGAACTCACACAATTTCATAAGCAGAGAGGCTATCGTAGCAGTCTGGGGCAGCACTATCCAATAGAATTTTCTGCAATGACAGAAATCGTCTACCAATGTGGTAGCCACAAGCCACATGCTGCTTTTAAGTACTCAAAATGTAGCTAGTGCAACTGAAGAACTGAATTTTCAATTTTTTTATTGAATTAAAATTTAAATCACCACATATAGCTAATTACTATCCTATTGGGCAGCATAGACTACAGTAATATCTACTCCAGATAGAGACATCAAAATAAAAAAAGAGAGAGCAAAAACAGATTGAGTGAACAAATTTAGTGACTATTTGGATGTGCAAAGTGAGAGAGAGGGAGAATCCTAACTGATATCAAGATTTAGAATCAGAGGAAATAAAATACACTCGTGCTACTTATAAAGACTGCAAGAAAGAAAAGGAAAAGACTCAGAGGTTTCTCTCTCTTTCCCTCCCTCTCTTTTTCTCCATCCCCCCTCTTTCCTCTCTCTCTCCCTTTATTCTCTACCCCCACTTCTTTCTATAGACATCTCCTAAACTTGTCAACAGGACATTGGAAATGACAAGATTTAAACCGACCAGGAACCATAGTTTCATGTTTTGCCTAGCTGTATTGATCTATATAAAAATATGATAAGCTGTTGGAACTTAACCTATATAGTCAAACCTACAAATACAAGCTGGTACTTCTCACTGTCAGAAACTCCTGATGAAAAGGGAACCGTCCTTAACACCATAGAAAACAAACTGAATTCCAAAAGCAAGATAGGTTAAATATCCTGACTCCACAACTTAAAGGCAGTATCTATTTGTGAGATATTACCCATCACACTGTAACAGCAACCTTGTTAATAAAAAAATGTGAGTATAAGTTTAAAAGAATAAAATTTAAGGAAGGTTACAGATCCAGCCAAACAAGCAAATGCCAGATCAATAAAACAAAACCATGGCATCAGGCTATTAGTTAAATCTATGTTGATGGATCAACTATGAGAGAGAGTAAAAGAGGAACTAGTTCCTCACTTCCATCTTTGCATAATTTTCCTCAACTTGAAGATCTCAGCTTACACTCAGCTCTTTAGAAAAATGATTCCATACCCTTCCAGTGTATTATTCCTAAGTCTTTGTTTTCACTCATAATACTTGTCATATTATTTATTGATTTGTTTGTTCATTGTCTGTCTCCATAAATGCTAAGATCTATGAGAGTCTGTTTTGGTTTACCAGTTTACCAGTATTTAAGACAATGTCTGCTATATATAGGAGATGCTTGGTAATTACTTTGAATGACCAAGTAAATCTTACTCTTTTAAGCCTAATTCACTTAGGTATCAGGTGTCTTTTACACAATGAATGGAAGACTGAATAGACTAGGGAGAAATTTCCACCAAGATCAAAGTGAACCTGCTGAAGTCAGTTGACCAAATGAATTTTTACTAAATAAGAATGAGCCTTGAAGGTTCAATACAGTAAGCTCACAGTCTAGTCCCTGGCATATTATTCATCCAGGAGGGTTTCATCTCACCTCCAGCAAAGACCTTGTTCTGAGAATGATTGTTTAACTCAACAAAAATAGATGAGTTCATGGGATATATATTTATTATAGGACCTTCATTGCAACATAAATCCTAAACTTACTAAGTTATCAACCTCAAAGCACACTGACTGATCCAGAGTATATGATAAGCATACATAAAATAGCCCTGGATCTTGTAATTGCTTAAGAGCATTTTACTGGGACCACTACTTTTTCCTAGTTCATCAAGACCATAATTAATCAGCTACTATTGCTATTATGAAAATAAAAGAGAAAGAGAGAGAGAATGTGTGTATATATATAAGATATATATATCATATATATATCTTATATAAGATATATATATCATATATCTATATAAGATATATATATATCTGGATGGGCCATTCTGGTCTCCTGAAGCTATGAATTCCAAAACCATTATTTTGTTCTAAGCCTTAAAAGTTCACATTTATGCCAATAATACTTCCTTTCTTTGTAACAAAGTAAAAAAAAAAAAGTGGCTCTCCACATCTGGGAGCTATTTAGAACTCAGGCTTCAATATTATTACAAGCTTCTCTGAGGCTCACAATTAGGTCATTTTGTTCTCCTGTTAGATTTAAACAGCCTCAGAAAACAACATGAGATAAAGTCACTCTGAAACCATGATAAACTGAGGCAAAACAAAGTCACTATGCAATCCACGAAACACAAAATAGCCCCTCCCATTAAATGATTGCTACTTTACCAACTACAGCTGTGCCCTCATGCTAGTCTGCCCACCCTATAAATAAGATTCACTGAGATATTCATAAAATTTCCCTGCTTTCTGACAGAGCTCCTCTTCTTTAGAGCCTCTCCAAAATCATGCAACCAAAACCTATTAATTCCTACTCCCCCTTATTGAGACATCCACACTTCTTACCAAAGAAAAATTGCACTGGATATTAAATCAATGTACAGAAATCTTTTGCATTTCTATACACCAATAATAAAGCAGCAGAGAGACTAAGAAAACAATCTCACCAAAAATAGTAAGATACCTAAGAATAAACCTAACCAATGATCGGTACTCTGAAAACTATAAAACACTGATGAAAAAAAATTGAAGATGACACAAAGAATTGGAGAGTCATTCTATGCTTATGGATTAGAAGAACAAATATTGTTAAAATGTCTATACTACACATTTAATGTAACCCCCATCAAAATACAACAGTATCTTCCTGAGCTAAAACAAACAATCCTAAAATTTGTACAGAACCACAAAAGACATCAAATAACCCAAGTAACTTTGCAAAAAAAGGAAAGCAAAGATGGAGGCAACACAATTCTGGACTTTGAGTTATATTAAAATATTTTTGATATTAATAATCAAAACAGTATGGTACTGACACAAAAATAGATCAGTAGAAGAGAATAGAAATTCCAGAAATGAACCCAAAATTAGATGGTCCATTAATCTTTGACAAAGCAGGAAAGAATATCTAATGGGAAAAAGACAGTCTTTTCAACAAAAGGTATTAAGAAATACATACTGGTCAGCAACATGCAAAAGAATGAAACTGCACCACGTTCTTACACCATACACAAAAATAAATTTCAAAATGAATTTAAGACCTACATGTGAGACCTGAAAGCACAAAAATCCTAGAAAAGAGCACAAACAATAATTTCTCTGACATTGGTCATATCAACTCTTTTCTAAACAGGCAAGGGAAACAAAAGCAAAAATAAACTATTGAGGCTACATCTGAATAAAAAGCTTATGCACAGCAAAGGAAATAATCAACAAAACTAAGGAGCAACCTATGAAAAGAGAGAAGATATTTGCAAAGGACATATCTGATAAAGGGTTAGTATTCAAAATCTATAAAGAACTTATAAAACTCAACACCCCCCAAAAAAATAATTCAATTAAAAAATGGACAGAGACATGAATGAACAGACATTTCTCCAAAGAAGGCATGTAGATAGCCAACAGACATATGAAAAGATGCTCATCATCACTTATCATCTGGGAAATGCAACTCAAAACTACAACAAGAAATCATCTCACACCTGTCAGAATGGCTAAAATCAGTAACAGAAGAAACAAAATGTGTTGGTGAGGCTGTGGAGGAAAAGGAACCTTCTTGCACTGGTGGTGGGAGTGCAAACTGTTGCAGACAGTCTAGAAAAACATATGGAGTTTCCTCAAATAGTTAAAAATAGAACTACCCAGCAATCTAGCAATTGCACTATTGGAAACTTACCCAAAGAATACAAAAACACTAATTCAAAAGGATATATGCACCCCTATAATTTAGCCAAATTATGGAAACAACCCATGTGTCCCCTGATTTATAAATAGATAAAGAAAGATGTGGTATATATAAACAATGCAATATTATTCAGCCATAAAAAAGAATGAAATCGGGCACCTGGGTGGCTCAGCAGTTGAGCGTCTACCTTTGGCTCGGGTCATGATCCTGGGATCCCAGAATCAAGTCCCACATCGGGCTCCCATGCATGGAGCCTGCTTCTCCCTCTCCCTCTGTCTCTGCCTTTCTCTGTGTGTCTCTAATGAATAAATAAATAAAATCTTAAAAAAAAAAAGAATGAAATCTTTCCATTTGCAATGGCATGGCATGGATGGAGCTAGAGGTATAATGTTAAATAAAATAAATCAGTCAGAAAAAGACAAATACCAAATTATTTCACCCATATGTGGAATTTAAGAAATAAAATGAATAAGCACAGGGACAAAAAAGAGAGGAGGAAAATAAGAAACAGACCATAGAGAATTGTTGGTTACCAGAGGAGAGTTGGATGGGGGGAATGGGTTAAATAGGTGATGAGGATTAAGGAGTGGACTCTTCATGATGCGCTCTGGAAGACTAAAATAAAACTTAAAAAAAAAAAAAAAGCAGACTGCCTTCAGTCAGTTCTATTATTACTGTAAAGAAAAGAAAAAGAAAAATTGCACCAGTGGAATTAAATTCACAAGAGAGATTTTATTCAAGACTACTGCAATAGGGAAGAGAGATTCAACCCAGCTCCACTAAAACAAAAAGTTGGTAAGTTTACAACCCAGGTCAAGCTAGTGGAAAAGTACTGGAGGATATCAAGTAGGCAACAATCAATGCGACTAGACTACCCATGTGACTTCTGAAGGAAGTTTCCTCCTTCCCTCCTCATTATGTGTGTGTGTGTGTGTGTGTGTGTGTGTGTGATAAGAGCATTCAATGTTTTGTTTTGAAACCATGGTATCATCAGAAAGATGTTCCAGGGTATCTTTAAAATACAATAGTACCTTCCAGGGTGTCATTCTATCAATGTTGTTACTGCTAGGGATATGATGATCTCCTAACATTCTGAATTCTTGTGAAATAACTCTAATTTAATAAAATATATAATTTTTATCCAATTTTATCCAATTCTATCAATGTTGTTACTGCTAGGGATATGATGATCTCCTAACATTCTGAATTCTTGTGAAATAACTCTAATTTAATAAAATATATAATTTTTATCCAATTTTACCAAAGTCATTAGTATATAAAATTTTAGAAATGGTAGTCAAAAAAAATGTTTAGATCAAGTTCAAGAGTCCATAAGTTACAATTCACAAGCCAGGTCCAGTCCATGCCTTTATTTTTGTAAATAAAGTATAAGCAGGACACAAACAACCATGTCCACTTATTAGTGTACTGTATATGGTGGCCTTTGAGCTACAATGACAGAATTAAGTAGTATGACAAAGACCATCTGGCCAGAAAAGCATAAAATATTTACTACCCAGCCCTCTACATAAAAGTTTTCCAGCCCCAGATCTCAGTTAAAAAGTAGAAAAATAGCTTGCCAGATACCTAATTAAATCTTTTTTTAAAATATAAAATCAAGGGACACCTGGTTGAGCACCTGCCTTCGGCTCAGGGCGTGATCCCAGGATTCTGAGATTGAGTCCCACATCGGGCTCCCTGCATTGAGCCTGCTTCTCCCTCTGCCTGTGTCTCTGCATCTCTCTGTGTCTCTCATGAATAAATAAATAAAATCTTTAAAATAAATAAATAAATAAAATATAAAATCAAGTATAATTTTTTCTGCATCATGTTGCAGGGTACAATATCTTTCAGCCTCTAATTTTGTATTAATAATACACGCATTAATGTATGCAATTTGTTATTATTTCATTTAATTCCACCAAGACCAAAAGAATATTAATGCCATGCTTAGAACATTATCTTTTCTAGTTATACTGAGCATGGCTAACAGAAAAAGAGAAGAGAGTGGGTGCTTATGCGCTCTTATGCCACCTGTAATATATTTTTATATCAAAACCATTTCCAGAGATGCCTGGGTGGCTCAGCTGTTGAGTGTCTGCCTTCAGCTCAGGGAGTGATCCCAGAGTCTCAGGATCGAGTCTCACATCGGCCTCCTTGTAGGAAGCCTGCTTCTCTCTCTGTCTGTGTCTCTGCCTCTGTGTGTGTGTGTGTGTGTGTGTGTGTGTGTGTGTGTGTGTCTCTCATGAATAAATAAATAAAACCTTAAAACAAAATGTCCAGTCTACTATCTTTATTTTTGTTTATTAAACAACTAATTCCCATCAAGTCCTCAAAAACAGTCATGGTCTCTCTCATATATACCAAATCATCATCATCATCATCATCATCTAAAAATTTCTACTTTTAAAATTGTAGTATGACTTTCAACATGGCATTATATATGACATTACAGACCGAAGTTTCACCCTGGGTTTGCTGGCTTGACTATAATGATTTCTCACTCAGCAACATGTAAAAAAGAAGTAAATATCAAGCACAGGCTGTAATATCAAAAACAGAGGTAGTAATGTTAACCAATACCTCTTCAAAATGACTATTTCCTACGAAGAATACAAAAGGAAGATGGACTCCTCTCCCACAAGAGACAATAGGACATTGAAGTCAGTAGAAACAGATTGAAGTTCATGTTCCAGTACTGTTTTTACGTCTATTTCTTAGTACAATCTCAGAATAGTACATTTCCCTAAGAATTTCAGGGTGCCTGTGGGTTTTGCCCCCTTACAGTCTTCAATCCAAAGTCTAAGGAAAAAAACAAAGATAGTCTTGTACTTCACCCCCAGGAAAAGCAAACCTGTTGCTGACAGAGGTCAGCAAGGAAATAAAAGATGCCACTCAGGACCACCATACCGGAGAACAGACCTTTTGGTGAGAGAATGTTAACAAAAAAAAAAAAAAAAAAATTATCTTCTTCTTCACAGTTCTTTCCCTTCATATTATTCACAGGATATCATCTCAGAAAACACTTAAAACATTGAAAGATGAATGTATAAAGAAGATGTGGTTTATGGAATATTCCTCAGCCATTAGAAACGACAAGTACCCACCATTTGCTTCGACGTGGATGGAACTGGAGGGTATTATGTTGAGTGAAATAAGTCAATTGGTCAATTGGAGAAGGACAAACATTATATATGGTCTCATTCATTTGGGGAATATAAAAAATAGTGAAAGGGAATAAAGGGCAAAGGAGAAAAAATGAGTGGGAAATATCAGAAAGGGAGACAGAACATGAAAGACTCTTAACTCTGGGAAATGAACTAGTGGTGGTGGAAGGGGAGGTGGGCAGGGGGTGGGGGTGACTGGGTGATGGGCACTGAGGTGGGCACTTGACAGGATGAGCACTGGGTGTTATTCTATATGTTGGCAAATTGGACACCAATAAAAAATAAATTTATTAAAAAAATAAACAGAAAAAAAGAAAACACTTAAAACAAAAGGTTCAAGGGGAAAGGAGCCCAAAACAGTCTGCTCCAGGCATTCAAGGAGAAGAATCACAGTTGTTTAATAAAGATCTCCCCAAAGTTCCACCCATGCTGCCAGAGCACACAAATATTGGGTGCCAGAAACCTGCCATCTTTCCCTTTGGATTCATGCTCCACCAGGCTCCAGGAGCCTGATGATAAAAAAACTACATCAAAGAAGGAATGTTGAGGGCTAGCATATGGAAGAAGCGAAAGAGTTTTCATTAGATGTAAATTCTACTTGTAGATTCAGAGACTACAATATATAAAATGGGTGTGGAGGGGAGGTCAAGCTCCTACAGCAAAGAAGAAAGACCAATCGGATCACTGAGTCAGGTATTCTTGTCTCAGACTGAATGTTAACTTCAACCTAAGGTCAAAGCTCCTCTCAGGACAGCTACCTCTACATGACACTTTCCTTGCAGCTGGTGGTAACTGCCTCCTCCCTCCTCCCTTCAGGCCTAGATCCATTATAATAATCCCCAAGTAGTACAGTATCCCTTGTGCTTTCCTTACACGATTCCTCCACCTTCACAAACAGTATCTTAATTAAACCATCCTTGAATTATCCTAATTTGAGTGTACCATCTTGGAGCTAGACTAATCCACAGGGTGGGATGTCTTAAATGACAGTAAACATTTGCCTGGAGTGCGCCCTTAGGCATATATTCCTTAGGAAACAGGCAATGAGGCAGCAAGGTGTGACTTAATAAATTATAAGAGAGAGAAGGAAATTTCTACCCTTTCTGAGCAAATGATAATAATAACCACATTCAGAATGTATCAGATCTTGTTTTATCTATCTCCTTAACAATTTCAGGGGAAGTAACTTAGATGAATATGGAAATAGTCAATTCCCTACAGAACCAAAGAAGCTGCTGTGAAGCCCATGATAAGAAAAAGTGGGCTAATGCAAGAATAGGCACAGAAAGAACACCATGACCTGCCATCCTGAAAGAGGTACCACAAGTAGGAGTGTTCAGCTCTTTTCTAGTGAAAGAAAGAAGCTTTAGGCTGTCTCAATACCCCCCCCCGGCCGCCCCCGACCACCAAGAAGTCAAAGAAAAGTCACAATTTTATAACAATGTCTAAGAACACACTAGGCAGAGCAACACTGTCATACCTATTTTAGAACCTGCCCGACTCTGGCCAAGTGAAATCAGGGAGTGTCAGTCTACAGCAAAGTTAGAGAATTATGTTGGCTCAGATTTGGAGGGACTTTTAGCTTAAGCTCTCTAAGCCAACCTGCATGCAGGATGCCTTCCACAGCACCTCTAAAACAGGTCTAACCAATATGAGAAAATTGCCACTGACTGAAATCCAATGACAGAAAATCATGCCTTTCCAAGCAGTGATTTGTTATCAACTAATTGCTAAAAAAAAACTCCTTATATATAGTGCAACCTCTGAAACCACAAACAGGGTTTGTATCTAATCTTTTCTAATTCTATATAATAGCCCTCAATATTCTCTCTCCGTCAACCCTGCATATCAATACATACTACACACACCCATACACACACACACACACACACACAGAGCAAATATACATATCTACTTCACCTGTTCTCTTGGTAAATATGCTTAGTTCTTTCTCCTCTTTCTCATATAGTATTTCTTGATAATATTTTCCTCATCCTAAACTCTGTCCTTTAGATACTTTTTTTCTGGTTTTTCACTGTCCCCATTTAAAGCAGCTAATCCCACCACTATTTTCTATTCAAATAGTGAAGCTATTCTGAGAGTATGTTGAAATGAAAGTGATCTGGATTCTATTATCCTTCATATTATCTATCTGTCCAGGTTCAATCTATTAACTGTCACTCTGTGAATACAGTCATTCTATTAGAGAGAATATCAAATCTAAGAATGAAGAGCCTATTTTCATTATTTCATTTACACACCCAGAGATGTTTCAACCACCTGGACTAGAAGCCAAAGGGGAGGTAATGCTACCAACACATGGAAACCATTGCTGAACCCACAATGGAATGCCTGGTTTTAAAGCTAAAAGAGGGTATCTCACAGAAGGAAAGGATGCCAGTGAGGTAGCACCCACCCCCACACACATTTTATTTCCCTTTCTAACTATCACTCAAACACTTTATCTGAGGTTCGCCCATATCTATACCAAAGACAGTCGGATTTGTTGAGATATCTGCATATCACTTTTCCACACACACAAAAAAATCTTTAAAAATATTTCATATTTTCAATTGATTCCAAAGAAACCAGGGTTTTTACAGATGTAAGCATTATATAAATGCCACATAGAAGAGTGTCAGACTTTGTGTCTGCTGGTTTGCATGTTACAGGTTCTGAATGCTTTCACAAAAGTTGAGAGTTTGTAAGAGCCAGAGCAAAATCCCAACTCCCAGAGAGGTTGTGAGAAAGTCCCTTGAAAGGTCTGCTGCTCTGTTGTGATAAAAGCTAATAGAGGAAATGGTGGAGCATGTTACCAGCTAGGATTTCAGCTAGCTTCAGGAGAATGAAGGGAGCTAGAATGAATACAATTTTTGAATCTCAAAGGTGAAAAGAAAAAAACCCCATGCAAGAAACAGGAACAAGTTTTATAAGGTACAGCCTCCACCTACAATTCTCACCTTTTATCAGCTGTGTCTTCAGGTGACAAGGGAGGCCAGCAAACGTCTTTTAAATATAGATGTTAATCTGTGTGTTTACTTGTAGCTTAGAATATTACAGGAAGAATGTGACAGGCTTATTATGCTGCATAAAACAATTATATAACAAGCTTATTATAGATTGTTGGTAAAATTTTTGGTCACAAACCTAGAAATATTTATAATTATCAAATTATGCCTTTACCATTTCTAAAAACAACTGGAAGCATTTTCTAGAAATAAATGTTTTTCTTACACAATAAAATATTGTTGCTGTTGTTGGCAAGGGTATAGATTTCAGAGGAAAGGTATAGCGGGGTTGGAATCACCAGGTCAAGCAGTGTAAGTTAGACAACTTAAAGCTGGACTACAAATTTGACTCTAGGCTTCTTGGTGTGTGAAGCTAAGGGAAAATGCAATAGGTCAGTGGGTTGATTCCAGTCTAGCTCATCAGAACCTGAGATGTCCCTCAAAGCGGTCTCAGGGCTGCAAGGACAGTGAGTAGGTGTATTCAGCTGCTACCTCTGTTTCAAACAGAGGTCCTCCTCTGTTGGTCTGACATATTTTACTTGAATCTATATATAATTATATTTGAAAATAGGATACCAAAAACAAATTTCTCATTAACCATACATTTTAAAACATTCTAGTTACTGAGGAGAGATACCCTTTTCATGATGAATTTCATGCTGAAATTCATAAGCTGTAAGAGTGATAGAGTTGCCATTATTTTCAACAACATCCCTACAGTTTGTGATATAGAGATTTGCACATGGCTATGTCTCTTACAGCCTTTGTTGGTACCAAAGGCAGGCATAATGCCAAAGAATTCTTTGGTAACAACAACTCTAAGAAAAGTCAAAATAATATGACCCAGGCATATAGTTCTCAGATATTCCAAACTCGAGTGATGAATGCAATTTTAAATATTTTGATTACTGGGGAATATATAACTAGACTGCATTATCTTCCAGCAGCTAACATTGTTTCTCATAATCAAACTTTTAGACCAATGTGTTCAAGGGAATATTACCTAATAAGTTTTCTAGATTACTTATAGCCAGTTCATTCTTGGATAGAAGGTAGGTTTCACATTCTTTATGCTAAAAAGTTCAAATTAGAACATATGCCTAAGTCAATGCCCCTGCCACTCACACACCCCAACAGTGGACACCAGGGACCCCCAGGTCCCCATGTTTTCTCAGGAAATAGCTATAACTTATCTGCATTACTCTCTGCTTAGGTAGAAATTGACCTGAGAGAAAATATAAAAAGCACATTAACCCAGTCTGCGCCATAAAACACGACTTAAATTTAAAAAAAAACAGAAATTATATATCTGTCCTCAGAATTCAAAGGAAGTAAAATCAGTAACAGAAAGAGAACTTTATTTTTCTGTTACTGAGCGGGGGATGAATAGGCAGAGCAAGGAGGGTTTTTAGGACTATGAAGATACTCTGTATGATATGATAATGATGGAGATATGTCATTATATACTTGTCCAAACCATTGAGTGCACAACACCAAAAGTGAGTGAGCTCTTAGGCAAACTATGGACTTTGGATGATCATAGCAATGTAGGTTAACCTTCAATTAAAAATGTACTATTCTGGTGTGTGAGGTTGATAATGGGGACAGGATCAGGGGGTATGTGGGATATCTCTAACTTCCTCTCAGTTATATTGTAAACCTATAACTGCTTTCAAAATAAAATCTGAAAGGGGCACTTGAGTGGCTCAATCAGTTAGGTGTCCAACTCTTGATCTCAGCTCAGGTTTTGATCTCCAGGTCGTGAGTTCAATGCCCACACTGGGCTCCACACTGGGTGCGGACCCTACTATAAATAAATAAATAAATAAATAAATAAATAAATAAATAAATCTGAAAAAAACATATTAATATTTAAATAGAATAGGTCCTTAGTGAAGTTTCATTCTAATAACTTCATTGTGTACATTTGGACCAAATAGATTAGAAGTGAGTAGGGCTTAATGGCTATAAAGCAAAGGGAAAAAGTACAATCTTAACCTATTATAGTAGATTATGTCCTGAAATCCAGAGCATAAACCTTTAAATTACATACAGCTGCATAATCACTTTAATAAACTAACCACCGACATAAAATATCAGTATAAAACGTCACAGTATAAATGTAATAATGTCTATGATGTTTGTAAAAATGAGTATGAAACTTAAATTTTTAGAAATTTAAGTAGGAAATTTAGTAGAATCTCTTGTCTATCAAATAGCCTATCTTCTCTTTTCCCTTGATGACAGAACCCAATTTTGTTCTATGATTTACAATAAGAGTTAGCAAACTTTTTCTACACAGGGACAGTTAGTGAATACTTTCTGCTCTGCAGGTGTCTACTGTGACTACTCAAACTGACAATTTTTATTTATTTTTTTAAAGATTTTTATTTATTCATGAGAGACACAGAGAGAGAGAGGCAGAGATAGGCAGAGGGAGAAGCAGGCTCCATGACGGGAGCCTGATGCAGGACTCCATCCTGGGTCTCTAGGATCAGGCCCTGGGCTGAAGGCGGTGCTAAACCACTGAGCCACCCCAGCTGCCTGACAATTTTATTGTGAAAGCAGCCACTGACAATAGGTTAATGAATGGGCATGGCTACAACCCAATAAAACTTTATTTACAAAAACAGGTAAAAGCTTGAATTTGACCCACAGCTATAGTTTGCCAATTCTTGATTTAGGAAACATGACCCTATCCCAGCTATCAGGGTTAGAAATTCCTTAATAGAAACACATCAAGCTGATCCTATTCTTTTGCCAATAGTTGTTTGAGGAACTCAGATCTAGTCAAAGAGATATGAGGGAGAGATCTTCCTGGAAAAAGTTTTTCTTTCCTAAGAAGAAAACATCAGAAGAATCATCTCTTTGTGCTTTTCCTTGTTGCCTGTAGATATAAAGCCTAGAACTGCTGTAGCCTAGTAGAAACGCTGCTCCTGGGCTGGGCATAAAGCCAGCACACTGGGGAGGCAGAGCTAGGAGCACCTCAGAGAAGAGCCAGAGCCCTGACCTACCATGCCTTGAGAAGTCCTGTTTCCTGAATTCTTATTAGTAAGGTAATGGCTATCCACGTTGGTGAACCCACTACAAGGGATCACAGCCTAAAAACCTGACTGATAACAGAAAAAGGAGAGAGAGAGATAAAAATAGTTACTTTCCTTTCGTTGAGATAATTTCCGACATAATACAATTTAATCACTTCTGTAGTCGTCCTGCAGACATTAAAATTAAACACATAAAACAGGAATATCACTTTATAGCCTAAGAATTTTACTTAAAAGTTTGAGGGTACTCTCCCATCCTAGGTCTCAAAAAGTATTAGTTTATTTTTTTAAGTATTAGTTTAATGAGAAAAACTAGGGAAAGTAGAAAAACATAACGAAGCATCTTGAGATAAAATTGGTAGATATAAATCATGACAATGTGTAATATCTCCATTACATTATAAGGCAAATTAGTTAGATGTCTGTGAAATTGAAAGTCACTTTTGATGAAAGTTTCTCTTTATTTCCGGAGAATGGCACTTTATCCAAAATAGCCAAGAAGTTGATTATAAAACATGAACAGTTTTTAGCTCTTGGTCTTTCTTTGGAAATTGTGCACTGTTAAAATCTACCAACGTCCTCTGTTGATCTAGAGTACTCTGGATTCACTAAGCCACCATTGCAGAAGGTATTTTTCACAGAAGACTGTAACAATCTTTATCACAACCCATATGCTTTTACAATTGACCTTGACATTCCTCCATCACCAAATGGGATCTGTGTCCCCTCCTCTTGAACCTGAGTGAATCTTTATACTGCTGTTTCAGCTTGCCAAGTCAGGGTCCCACATCTCTACTTCCTTCGGAGCTTGTGGCCATTATGAGACAAAGGGCTCCTTGCTTACCTTAGAATTTTAAAGGAAAAGGATGACTTCCCCCAGCACAGTCCTCTCCACAAGTGTGCACAGGATCCAGCTCTTCTGGAAGTGCACTTACACGCAAATGGCTTCCGCTAATTAGTCTCCCTGCGTGAACTTTCAAAAGACTGTGCCAAGCAAAATGTAGGCAGTTTTCTTTGTAGTATTTCCCAAATGCAGAAGATTTTTGAGTTTTTTTTTTTCCCACAGGTTTCCTGCTTTTAATGTGGTCCTCTTCCCCAATATATGTACTTTGAATTCCCTCTTGCTAAGCTTTTGTTTATCTTCCTCACTGTATTTTTCACTCAGTGTGACCCTTTAAGAAAAAAAAAAAAAGTATTTTTCAAAATAAACCAATACTGAGTTGCAGATTTAGAAATTGTTTCTTGTTGTTGTTGCTGCTATTTGTACACTAGAATTAACACCACACACTCAATTGGCTTTGCAGATTCAAAATCTAAATTACCTCTTTGTTTTATTGTTCTGTTTCCCCGATAAGCCAGCTTTTCATTCGTTAGGCTCAAGAGGTTAGTGGCCTTATTTTACAGAAAAGTCAGAGATTAAAGCAAAAAGCGATGAGTAGAATATTAATAGAACCCCGTTTTTACCCTTCCCCAGAGCTGAAATGTTACTATAGTAGGATTTGAATGGAGGAAAGCTGGTACTGGTGAATTAAATTCTAAAAGTAAATGGAGAATTTGAAGAGTCAAAGAAAAAGAGCAGGTGAAGGATTGCATTAAATTTAAGTAATTCTTAAAAAAAAAAAAAAAAAAAGAGCAGGCATACAAGAATTCACCAAAGTCCTGAGCTTGATTTACTCAACATCCCTGCAGTTACTACTTCTCATTAACTTACCAAAGTCAGCATTGCTCCTTAGGGGAAGAAAGGAAATCCTGGCATATCAAGGAATAAATAGAACACTGCAGCATTATTCACTGAATCATTTTTGGGGCAAATTTAGTGCTGTTTTCATGTCTTTGTATTCTTTCTAAGTCTATGTTTGTCAATGTCAATTCAACCCTCCCTGAAAACAACAGAGCTACAATTAGAGATGTAAAAAGCAGTTTGTGTGTAATTTAAATGCTGCAAACTGGCAATCTTCTCATGAAAACCACAAACAATTACTTCCATTCTCATGCACCAGTGCATCTGGTTTACCACCATTTTTTATCTGGGATTGCATATGAATTGATAGTTAATTTCACAGCTTAAAAAAAAATCTACATTTTTTTGACAGGGGTGAGTTATTATTTGCTTTTTAGTCACAGCACATTGCCGTGCTTATGTGGTTAATGATTTAAATTATACAACCAAGTAACCAAATAACAATTCTTTTCTCTGCTTAACTCAGGCAGTTTTCCTGGGTCACCAGTATGGGGTGATTCTAACCCTTTCTGCATATAGGCCTAAGTCCCGCTGTGTTGAGAACAATTAGCTAGCTACCTGGAACACTAGAAGAGAAAGAGCCCTTGACTAATATCAAAAAGGAGAGATTTTTATTTGTATTTGATCTGCACATTGCCATTTCTGATTAAAAGTAAAATAAAAAGACATTAATGAAAGTAAACCCATCTTTAGACATTCCCCAAATAGGCCTGTTGCACTGAAGGGCACCTTCGTTTAAAAAATATCTATAAACTTTGTAAAAGACATGTATTTGCATTTATTTAGTTTATACATGAAGAAATCACATGTGGGGAAAACATTTGAATAAACAAAACCACAGAGATAATGAAAGCCTTTGGTACAACATTGATATGCAAGAACATCCTTCAGGTTCACTCAAGAGGAAGTGAGCTTTAATGCAAAGGTTTTAGTAATGGACTTTCTATTTTCTTATTAGAATTAACCCCGATCTGCAAGAAAAACTTTTTCTTCACTATTGAATACATAGTTCTCTCCATCTAATATAGTCTTCTAAAATCTTTTTAAAAAGTGGCACTTATACTGGAATTTATTATTCCTGAAATGGGCATTGCCAGAAACAAAAAAACTGAGAAAACCATTTATTTTTGAAGGAAACAAGTTGTTTCCATGGATCATAATGGCATTATAGGGAATGTTAGCATTTCCTTCCCAGCAGGTATTTTCAAATGGGAGAGACTCTCCCCTCTAAAGAAGAGTCCAGCCAAAATCTGCCAACAACAGAAAAATGAACTCGAGTATTCCTTAAAATTCATTCCAAGCCTATTCTTTTTATGCCTCTAGTTTCCAATTGCTAGTTCTTAAAATCAGAGCAGCAAGTGGAAAATGTGATTTATTAGCAAGCTATAAGCACAGCCTGATTCAGCCCCACATATATTTTAATATTTTAAGTTTGAATTCTATAATTTGAATTCAATGCCATATTATATAGCTTTGCCCTGTCTCCTTTTCTCACTAGGTTGGTAGGACATAGTGTGTGAGGAAAATAGACTCACATATTCCAGAGTTTGTCTAATGCAACACAGTGATTCCTTCAGAGGCATAACATCTACTGGCTGTTTGACCATAAAAATATAAATAAATGAATAAAAACTTCAATTAAAAACTGGAGCAAAGTGTTGTCATTCCTTAGACTTGATACATAAAGCAGAAGTGCCCCTACCTTTGACATTTTGAGTCAACATGAATATTTATTGAATGATGCTGTTGAGCATGTTAATACAATATAAAGTCCAGTTTGGGCACTCAAATAACTTACAGCCTCAGAACTGCAGTACTAGAGCCTCCACCCACCCCTTCTGGATATTTCATAAATCCCCCGAGGCATGTATATATAGTAGAAGTCTAACGATTCATTCAGAAGAACTAAAAATACAAAATTACATGGGGAAGAAACACGAAAATAACGGAAAAATAGAAGTAACCCAAGTATCCATGGCTCCAAAGGCATGGCAAAGATTCTTTGGATCCTCATGCACTAGCATCTCTAACTGCAATGAGGCTAATGTTGGGATGCAAATACCCAATTCTTGCCACTTCTTAAAGACCCACTCAATTCTGGGGATATTACCATTTCAAAGGACCCAAGAATTCTAATTTGACTCCACATTTGTATCTGGAATTCAGTTCACTGTAATCTTCATAAGGACATCATCAAGTTCCCTAAATGACTCTCTTATAATCCCTTAAAGATATTTTAAGTATCTAAAAGTGCCCTAGAACTACATGTGGAAAATAAATGACCAGAGATAATCTTCACTGAGGCAAATTCATCTTTTTATATGAAATCTTTTTCTTTTCCAGGGATTTCTTGGTATAACAGTTGCTAATGAATATCCAATGGATACAACCCCAGTGATTTGAAAAACCTATGAAATATGTCATCTGTGTTGAGTGTTTAATGTTAAACAGATCATAAAACACAGCCTTTGCCCTTTTGGAGTTGGTGTTTAATTAACCGTATAAAACATTTTTTGCTAATCCCTTTCAATTCCATCAGTTTATACTTGTATAGAACCAAATGACATTATGCCTTGTTATACTGTTGTTTGCTTACCTGTCTCGTTCTTGTTAAATGTCTAACTCTTTTATATCCAGGGTTTATGTTGTGCTTATTTTCTTAAACCTTCGAGAATGTTACACAGTGATTTGCTTATAATAGTTGTTCAATAAATATTTGTTGACTTGAATTATTTACTGCCACAGAGATGTTGATAGGATTATAGAGGGAAAAGATTCCGCTTGCCAGATTGCCCTGTAAACATAAACTCTCTTTATATAGACAACAACAGTAAGTGCTTTTTCAGCAGGTCAAACATTGGCATTCAACCTGTGTTGGAGTCTAGCTTTGTCACTGGATACTATCACATGTGTTTCTGTCCCTTCAAATACAAGCCTTACTTGTATCTTCTTGTTGCTTTTTTAACTCAGGAACAGCTCAGAGTTTATCTTGAAAGGATACATTTTTTACCTATTTTACAGATAAAATTGATCAGTTTCAGGAGGAGGTCAGTAGCTCTGTGGGAGCAGTGTGAAAGCCCCTGGTGGAGATGTGGTGTTTTTGTTTTCTGTTTTTCACACACTGTTTCCTGCCAAAGTTTTTAGTCAGATTCTGTAATAACACTCAGCCCTTCTTTTGAGGAAATGATAGCTTTCTTTAAGAATATCAACATGTGGCTTCTTATCATGGGAAAAACTATTAACAGTCATGAAAGAAGAAAAGTTGCCAATATTACCTACAAATATGCATTTGATATTTCAACAGTATAGGTCAGGGGAGCAAAATAATTAGCCATAAACAAGCGCCAAATAAGAGAAGTCAGATTTCAGTGAAGTTTGAGTTAATTAGAGTTCACAGTGAAGGCTGAATGATACTGTCAAAGTATAACTTGTTAGCATGGAGTTGAAATGTTATGCTGGCTTTCTTTCCTGACAAAACATAATCCTTTCTACTTCCTCTAAGTTATACAGCCAAGAGGAACCAAAGAAGGGCCCAGAAGATTGGGACCTCAATAAGAAATAATTTCATTGACAAAATCTTTTCAACAGTTGGACATCTCCACGACACTGAGATACAGGAATATCACTCATCTAGCTAAATACCAACACACACACGCTTTTTCACTCATTTTCAACAATTACCACAGTAATAAAGATTATATTCCAAGTATGAAAATGTTAACTTAGAAACCAATAGAAAATTCACTCTGATCTCAGAATGATTCTTCAATTGGCAGCCACGATTTGTTTTTTTAGTAACACTGACTCTTTGCTCCTCCAGGTCAGGAAGATCTGTGAGATCCCTTCCAATTCTTAAGTGCCCATTCCTAGGGAAATCATTTATTTTAATATAGTTTATCTTTCTCAACAAGGAGTTACACATGAAGTTGGTTTTATGGAATGATTCTAAAAGAAGTATAAAATTAGGAACACCTACTTGGATTGTTAATATGAAAAAGAAATAACCCTTCTGAGATTTTTAGATTTTGGCTCTATTTGTTAGACCAGATAGCTTGCTTTTACTCTCTATAGCTGACCTCTCAGAAAGAAGGCTTACAGTGATATATACCATCCCCTCTGTTCAGTCTCAGCATCTAACTCAAAAGCCTTCCACACAAGATGTGGGGGTTGTGGACAAAGCCATTGGAGGGTCCACCAATAACAGTATGTGTGGTATAATTATATTGATGGTCAAATGCTTCAGAAGAATTTTGGGACATCAAAATGCCACACTGACTGAAGAGGACAAAACCAAATGTCAGCACTCCCACTAACTACCATCAAATCTCCAGAAAGAACTTAGATGGTCAGAAGTATCCCAGCAAACAGCCTTGGTTTGACTTATCTTCTTATTGAGTCCCCAGTTGAAAATGGATTTTCTTCATTAACCAAAGCCATTTTTTCCCAAATTTCGCCCTGCCCTTTTGTTTTGCCCTGCAACTTTTGCCTAAACTTAATACCAAGCTTTATTTTTAAATTTCCAAACAGTGCTAAACTATTGAAATGGAGTGAAAAATGAAAACATGAATCCTAAACACACACACACACACACATATACAACTTTATGAAGTCTTCTTGATATGCATCCATAAATCACAGAAATAGGACATACCTACAGGGCAGAACTATGATGAGAGAGGTAATCTATGCATAAGTTCCAGAGGAATCAGCTCTTTGTTGGTATTATTGACATTTTTCTAAGTGTGTCCTTTTAAAAATATCATTCCGTTAACAACCAGACATTACCAAAATAAGGAGGCAGAGAAAAAGCACCCCGCTGCATTCTCTTAAAATTAGTAAAGACCTTGCTAAACCAAAACCTAATTGTGAAAGAGTAACATGTAGATACCCCCTTTGAAAAACTGACATGGATCCCCACTAATTTAAAAGTTGTCACTATAAACCCAAAGAAATTGGCTTATTAAAATGAACACTAATGGAAGGTTCTGTTGCTCACAGATGACAGGACAGAGGATTGAGGGGAAGAAGGAATGAATGTGTATGTCTTGTGTTGCCTTTCATTATCTGAGAAGAAGCCTCTGACAGCAAGAGCCCCGTCAGAAGAACGAAAACAAAACGAGTGTGGCAGGAACCACATTCTCCTAGTTTATTAATATGTATTATATATAGCTCTAAGCCACCAGGTGCCACAGATAGGTGGATTATTCGATTCAAGTATATTAATTTTAAATAAGTGTATGAAGAAAGGTTCAAGGACAACACCGTTTGGTATATTTTATTTTATTTTTTTATGCGACTGTTTAGAAAGCCCTTTTAGTCTGGCATAAGGCAAGAGAGCAGATTATTCTTAAAACAACTGAAAAATTCAGTGAATGCATTAACCTACCTTTTCAGTGAGTCATCCAAATAACACTTCAGCAAATACACACACACATACACACTTTCTCATTTTAAAAGTGTGTTTTACCTTATGTTTCTCCATGCTATTTGTGACTAGTCTCAGAAAACCTGTGGATGTTAATATAGAATATCCTATGTTCCTGCTTTATTCTAAAGGATAAAGCAATCTCCCTCATTCCCATCTCTCCACCCTGACCCAAGGCATATTTAGTAATAGCCTTTCTAATCTGACTCAACTTGGCTTCTTCTTGATATGCTCAGCACCTGTCTGTCACATTCAGATGAACACCATGTAGGGTCCATACTTCATTTCTGTCCAAATTCATATCTTCAGGTGCTAGAAAACTGTAGACTGTAGTGGTGAACCTCACTGGCTTTTGGATGCAAATGACTTAACTCTATTTGCCAACTATGCCACTCCTTTACTGAGTCAATTTGGGTAATAAATTTATATTTTCTGGACCTCAGTTTCCTCATCTTTGTCAAATTATATTTTTTATTTTTAGATTTTATTTATTTATTTGAGACACAGAGCATGAGCAGAGTGGGGAGGTAGAGAGAGAGAGAGAGAGAGGCGGACTCCCCGTTGAGCAGGGAGCTCGATGCAAGGCTTGATCCCAGGACCCTGGGATCATGACCTGAGCCAAAGACAGACACTTAACCAACTGAACCACCCGGTACCCTCCTTGTCAGATTATTAAAGGTATCTTCTTCTAAGGATTTAGTAAGAAATTTAAGCCAGTTCCTTCTACATGGTGAAAATTCAGTAAATATTAGCCCTTACTCTTATGTCCTATTGAATAAGCCACATAGCTTTGCTCTGTTTTTCCTCCTTCTGCTTATCTTCAGGACAATGATATTTTGTCCTTATCCTAGGATTGTTGATTGTTTAGAAACCCTTCCTTCCAGGATGCCTGGGTGGCTTAGCAGTTTGGCGCCTGCCTTTGGCCCAGGGTGTGATCCTGGAGACCCAGGATCCAGCCCCACATGGGGCTCCCTGCATGCGGCCTGCTTCTCCCTCTGCCTCTGTCTCTGGCTCTTTCTCTCTCTCTGTCTCTCATGAATAAGTAAATAAAATCTTTAAAAAAAAAAAAAAAAGAACCCCTTCCTTCCCATTCTTGTAATCCATCCCACTCATTTGTCTAAATTACTCTTCTCTGTGTCTTTATACTAACAAAGCAGTGTTTTGAATCCTTCAAGGATGTGATTGCCTAGCAAGTCCTCTATAAAATAAATTCTATTCATAGCTTGACCTGTCCAATGCAAGAGATTTAAGAGAGAGAATGAGAGAAGGTAAAGAAAGGAAAATGGGAGAAAAGTCAGCCAAAAGAAATGTAGGAAGAAGTTGAAGGGCTTACATGGGTATGATCAAGCTCTGTTAGAAATATAAGATGTGCAATTGCAGCCTTTTTGATGAGATGTTTAAGGAAGTTATGAGAACACAGTTTGCAGCCAATTCTAGACCTGGAAACAATCGTAGGGATTACATGCTACATCCCAAATACTTTACAAATACAGAAATTAGGACATAAGAAGTTTAAATAGTTTTTCTTAGGGCATGTAATTATTAAATGATATACCCAAGACTTAAACCCTACTTTAAATTAAAAAGTAAAATTCAAAAAAAAAAAAAAAATACAGTAGCCTTACACCTAGAAAAGAATTGCTATCCCTAAATCTTCATGTCCCCAAAGTTATTAACCTAAGAAGCCATTCATTTATCCACTGATAAGAAGTCATCTTTAATTTTAGGCATTTGCCTATCTTGTCAACTCTAGATAGACTTTTGCTGGAGTAGGATATTCTGCTGCATTTCACTACAGTCAGATCTCAATGTCCTTCACCATCTTCTGAAGCACTTCAGATCTCTGTCACCCAAAGCCAGCCCTACTTCCCCTACTTTGGTCAGTGGAGTAAGCAGCTAACTTATGATAGGTTTGAAAGAGAACAAAAGTTATGCAACTCAAAAACCATCTTCCCAGAAATTTGCACCATCTTTTTTGATCATTTTTTTTAGGGAAATTTCTCTTAGGTGGATGTTACATCAAGTATTTCAATCTACCTCTTCTCATTTAATCACTAAAAATAGTCACTCCACATGTAGCTTTGAAAGAAGAAATACAATATTGGCACTATCATCCACACTGCCATCAAAACAGGACCTAAGTCTTCAGGACACAGTTAACATGTCCAAAGGCGCTAGGTCATGCACCACCAGCCCGGATTCCAAGCCAAGTCTCTCTGAAACCAAGCCAGTTTACTTCACCTTCTACTTAACATCATTGCAGCCACTTCTCTGGGTTAAAGGCATCGACTTCAAAAGGTTTCTTTACTAATGGACACTCAGAGTAGACACTCATCAATCACCTTACCAAGTGAATATATTAGTGAACGTATATTGATTGGAGTAGCTCACAGAAAAGAAGCATTTAGGGGAAATGGACTCAAACAGGTGAGTTTTGATTGAAGAGAGGGATTCTGAACAGTGAAGAAGCCTGAGCAAGCCTGGCTGCTGGTGCAGGTGGCTGTGGCAGTGCAGGCGGAGGCCCTGGCAAATCAGCCACAGCTGTGCATTAAGGCTAGACGGTGAGGCAAAGAATCACTCCACAATTCTCTATAGACCAGCCCTGATATCCAACCATCATTTCAAATGTGAAGTGCTACTTGGATCTGATTTTGAGGGTTTTGGTTTTAGGATTTCACTGCTATTTTCACTCTGAAAGGTCATCAGAGAGTACGTTAGATGGAGATAACTCTGTCTCGGCTCAGTGTGCCACTTCTATAAGTGTGCCCTCCTGAAAATAAACTACATCTGGCAACCACTCGTGTGAATTACCTAAATAAAAGACTCACACTGTTAATGGAGCACTTTTGTACTAGAAAAAGAAACCATTAGATTTGATGTTAAAAGAAACTGCTACTGTCACTCACTTGATTGATTGCATCTTTTATTAGGTCTTCACTGAATTATTTTATGGTATTTTTCTTTTTAATCTGCTCCCCTTGGTTGAGATATTAAGAATGTATATGCTGAAAGTGGTAAAAAATGTTGAGAAGTATAAAATTTAAGATCATAAAAGCCTTTTCAAGGGTGGCATTATGAATACGCTATCATGTGGAGTCTGGAATGTAGGTGTAAATTTCAGGGAGTGAGGATTATGTTGTAAAGGGAAGTGGAAGCATAAATTGGAGCTTTAAGTTGGTGAAAGGAAGGGGAGTAAAGGCAAAGTAAGCCTGGGGCACATATCACGACCATTAACACCGAGGCCTCCTTCAGTCACAGCCTTCCAGCTAACAGATTCTGAGCAGTATTTGCAAGGACCAGATGCAAACTGGCTTCAGCAGCGCATGCTCTAGTGTGAGCCCCTTCCCCCTTTTATTACCTAGCAGAGCCTGCCATCAACCTGGCTGATCCATCAGAAGCTGTCCTGGATTTAAGTATATGTACCTTCATCCCTGGGGACCGTGCTGCATGGGGTATAACTGGAGCACCTGTGTATCTAAAGGACAAGGAATTCAGCACATGATGAAACAGACCCAAGCGATGCACACTGCGAGAAGAGTGCCAGAGAAAGTGTCCTTACAGAACGCTGACTGGCTAAATGTGAACATGGAGCTTGAGGCCCGCAGGAATCTGGGAGACAGCTAATAATCATTGTGACAGGCTGTCAAGCTTCCAGGTTTCCCTTTTCTGTTTTGCATATTGACCCTGAAATGGGTGGCATGTTCATTTTCTATGCCTCAGCACGTGGCGTCAGGCCGGGCCAGCCTTGGCTGCTATCTGTTGCTAACTAACGAGCGGCTGCCTTTGACAGTTGCAGCAGAACCGCTGGCTTGTATTTATAGATGTCACGCACTGAGACCCTGGTAGGTGAGGCTGCCGAGGGTGCTGTGCTGATGAGGTGCAGAGGCTCTCAGGGGAGCTGGAGAATCTGATTAGCAAGGTCTTCCCTGTTCTTCCTGTCTGACTGCCAGAAAGCCAGGGAGCCCAGCGAGGGCAAGCATGGCCCCAGTCATGTGGCCATGTGCCTGTACTGGGTGCGCTGGCCTCCACTCCCTGCTGGCCATTCCCAATTCGCCAACCCACACAAGTCATGGAATCTGAACGTTCATCATTGTTTGGGGTTAGATTCCCCAAGAGCAGATCCTGAGAGGAGGTTTCTTATGACAGTGATTTATAAGGAAGTACTGTCACAAAAAAAAGAAAGAAAGAAAGAAAGAAAGAAAGAAAGAAAGAAAGAAAGAAAGAAAGAAAGAAAGACAGTAGGGGGAGTAGGACAATGGATACACAAGGACAGGAGGTCCTGGTGGGCAGAATGATGGCCCCCCTCAAAAAAGGTGTCTGCTTCCTCATACCCAGAATTGATGACTGTATTGCCTTCCATGACAAAAGGCTGGAAAGGTTGCATATGGAACTAAGGTTGCTAATCAGCTGACTGTAAAGTAGGGAGATTGTCCTGGGCCATAGGAACAGGCCCAAAGTAATTGAGAGAGTCCTTAAATATGAATCTGTCCTTGTGCAGGAGAGCAGATCAGGGAGATGGCAGCATGAGCTAGGTCTGAGGCCCTGTGCTGGCTCTCAGATGTTGGAGGCCACATACAAGGAGGCCTCTAGGAGCTAAGGGCAGATAGCCCACAAGGAAATGGGACTTAAACCACATGGAACTGAATTTCTGCAAAGAAAAGGATTTTCTCAAAGCTCCTACTAAAGAGAACACAATTCTATCAACACCCTGTTAGCCCAGGACTTCAGCAGACAGGACTCCTGCAGAACTCTAAAAGTATGCATTTTTGTTAGTTTAAGTCACTAAAATTGTGATTTGTTACAACAACAACAGGAGACTTACAAAACTAAAGACATGACATCAAGCAAACTACCATAGAGAATAATGGGAGCAGGATTCTCTGGAGGAAATCTGGTGGCAGCATAGGGTCACACCTCAGAGTTTTTATATCAGGGACTAGAATGCTAGGTACTACACCACGGCACCCAGCAAACGTTGCTTAAGGCCAAAGAGCATGGAGTGGCATTGGAGAACCTAATTTTCCAGGAAGTTCCTGCTCTCTGCATAAGAAAATACTGCACAAGGACAGATTTCCAACAAAGAGGTATAGGTGCTAGCTGAAGACAAAGAAAGCAATGAGACCCGGTGTGTGGGAAAATCGTGAAGGGATCCAAAAGGATGTGGTCAAGTGCTGATACTATTTGCTAAAACCATCCATCATGATAAATATGCACTCTCCAAAAATCTATCATGTAAATGAAACCACTAAATACCACAGGAGACACAATACAAGCTTTGAAAGCAACAGAGCATGGTCAAATCCCAACTTTTATTTGTGACCTTGTGTGAATTATCTACTCTCTGTAAGTCTTAATTTCTTTGAGTAAAAAATAGATATTATTAATGGGCAACTCCCTTGCCCAGTCTCCATGAAGATTCAATAAGTGATTGAATGGAAAGCACCTAGTACAATGCCTGGAGATCAGCTAAAGTTGCTTCTCTTCCTCTTTTTACCCTTGACCTTGGACTTGAGGACTTACCTCAACTTTATCTGGCATAGGAGAAGAGATCAACATTGAGTTTTAACCTGGGTCTCGTGCAGATATTTCTTTTCCTTCAGTTTCTGAACATGACAGTTTCCTCCAACTTTACAAAAGCCCTCTCTCTTCTTCAAAGCCTCTTCTAGGGCAGCCCAGGTGGCTCAGGGGTTTAGCGCCACCTTCAGCCCAGGGCCTGATCCTGGAGACCCGAGATGGAGTCCCACGTTGGGCTCCCTGCATGGAGCCTGCTTCTCTCTCTCCTTGTGTCTGGGCCTCTTTTTCTCTCTCCTCTCTGTGTTGCTCATGAATAAACAAAATCTTAAAACAAACAAACAACAACAACAAAAAAAACCTCTTCTAGTTACTGAAATTCTCTTTATTTTTATAGCCAATATAAAACAATATTCCATACTCCAGTCTCTATCATCTCCTTTTCCATTATTTACTTTTAAATCCACTAGAGTCTGACTCCTATTTTTACCCTCCAATGTGTTTTTCCTTGAAAAAATATCACACTATTTGCCAAACCTACTGTTTCTTGAGCTCCCAGTAATATTTGACACTACTGGCCACTGCCCAAATGTGTTTGCATCCTCAGTTGTTCATGGCTTCACCCCCTACTCCAGCTTTGCAGATATTTCTCTCTGAAATGTTAAGTATCCCTCATGCGCAATCCTCTTTTCAGTTCCCATCTTAGACTCTCAATTTAATAACAGCAATAACATAGCCAATATTGATTGGCATTTACAGTGTGCCAGACACTTGACTAAGGACTTCACATGACACGTGGGGTGCTTACTATGATCATTTCTATTTTACAGAAAAGGAAACCAAGGTTTAGAGAGATGAGATGACTTGCCCAGAGTTTACACAGCCCATAAGTGGTAGCCAGGATTTGAATCCAGGAAGCCTGATTCATACTGAGTATTTTATTTAGTTTCTATTCCTGGTTCCCCTTCCACATGTAGATTTTCAGCTACCAAACATTTGCCAATGACCAACAAATTTATGTCTCTGGGCTAATACCTCTGCTGAGTTGCAGACCTGTGTGCCCCAATGCCTTCTAGACAGACCCTCCCACATGCACCATGGGCATTTCACTCTGTGTTCCTCAGCCCCAACCTCACCCCATCAGATAACCTGCCCCATGCTTCCTATCACAGTAGGTAGCTCCAGTGCAGTTGCCGAATGGCATTCCAGTCTGCTGCTTTCTTCACATTTGGCAGTTACCAAGTGTTATCAATTCTATCACGACAACAGCCCTGGGACCCCTCTGCACAGCCTTGCTTCAAGCCACCAACATTTCTGTGTAAACCACCACAGCTGCTTCTCAACCATGTCTCTGCCTTCAGTCTCACCACAAACCCACTCTATTTCCCAGCTCAGTTTTCCAATCCATAAATGTGATCACATTAGGCTTTAATAGTTTCCATTAAATTCACAGGAAAGGACAAAGTCCGGGTTTGGCTGAGAAGACTGGCTGAGATCTGGGCCTCTGCTGCTTTTCTGGTCTCATCTCTCAGGTAGTCCCCCTTTGCCATACCAAAATACTGCAGTTTCCCAAGAGGACTTGTGTTCTCACTCCTCTGTGTCACTACACATGCTCTCTCTTCTGCCTGGGGCTTCGTTCCTTCCCTAGGCCTATGCCTGTCTATCCTTATGCCCTCCCTCCAGCCCAGAAGATTGCTCTGCCTTCATAGAGCAAGGGAAACACAATCTCTTTGCACTTCCTCTACGCTTCTGCCAGTAAGCACTTTGCAGAGTGATTATCATACCAGGTTATGTAATAATTCTCATTTTTATCCCCAACTAGACTCTGTGCTCATGGAGAGCAGGGATTGCATCTCATTCGGTGCATTACCCCAGCACCCAGCTCACAGTAGGAGCTCACGAAGTATCTGCTGAATGAAAAAAGCACAAATAAATGGACAAATAAAGAGTATATCATGTGATGACTGCATACCCAGACCTCAAGGGTTTCCCCAAAGCCCTAATAAATGCTTTTCAGGTACTTATTATCCAGAAGATATCCATGCAGATGTTGCTCTTGACACCATATGGCAGTCACAGGCCCAAGCACCCATCAGGAAACACACACTTGAAAATGTTTTAGCTGAGACACTGTCACAAGGAGAAGGGGACACAGCCATCTGTGAGGAACAATTTTTGTGCCTCCACTTACAGTGGCATGTAGCTACTACTGATATTAGCCAAGGCAGTCCAACAGTATTTTGCACTTCAAGATTAAATCAAAAAGGATACTGACGTGAAGAAAAGAGCAGATTTCCAATGGGGACAGAGGAATCCACTGTCTTCTCAGGAAATTGGATATATATCTCAGGATACTTATATTTTTCCAAATACAAAAATTACAGAAATTACACTGAGCAAAGCAGGGGGTTTCAGACATCTCTTTCTCTCTCTCTCTCTCTCTCTCTTTCTAAGATTCAATCCAGGTCTTCCTTGGAGAAAGTCACAAAACAACGGAAAAGAAAAGGAAAGGATAGGGATTTTTCATTCTTCTGTTTGCTAACTGCACTGTGGCTGGAAATTGCTGCTAGCAACAATGTTATATAGAACATAAAGAATAAAGAACCCTGAGAAGCGTCTATTTATAGAGCAAATACTTGGATACCATTGTGCAGTCTCCTGCCAATGGCAAAGAAATACCCATGACCTGGTAGAAAGAGCCTGGAAGGACACCTGAGTTCCATGACTAGCTGACTTTCTTAGCTTCCCCAGCTAGCATTTCACCAGGTTTCTCTTCCCATTCTGCAAAAGAGGAGGTGAAGCAGTTGATCCTTAAGTTCCCTTAAAGCTCTAACTTCCCCAAATCCTCTCCTTTGATTCTCTCTCAGCCACTGGAGAGATTACTTGCCACAGTAAAGGCTGGAATTCAGTCAGAGGAAGGCAAAGAAACATCTAGATGACCGAAGCAGTTGTGACACAGAAGCCTCAAGAATGAGACGAACGTGATTTCAGTGACATGCTATGGCCACCTCCTCACTGTCATGAGTCAACCGTGGCTCTGCAGTTAATGGTAGCTAGACATTTTAGCAAGGGGGGGGGGGAACGAATGATCTTGCATTACAGATCTCCCATTTCCTCCCATTCTAAACTCCTGAATTCTGGATTACAGAACAGCAAGCCGAGAAGTTTGGTATGTGGGCTGGTGAGCAGCTAGCCAGCTCATCTTTCAAACACACCCACTAAGTAAGTTGTTAAACTGAAGCTTTTTCTTTTTTTTTTTTTTTTTTTTTAAGTAAAATGCTATGTGCGTGGGAATGAAAGAGGGCCATTGACAGAGAAAAGACAGCAGTCTGATTGTGCTCGGGTTCTGAGAAAAGGAGTAGATAAAAAAAAGTCCATTCAGGTGACCTTCCCCCTGGTACCAGATTTGAAAATGCCCGTTTGTAGCAACCAGACAGCAGTAAAAATGGGACAGGTTTTTAAGGAGGCAAATGATAAGTTACTTACACTTTTTTAAAAACATATACTAAACTATTTAAAGTCAGAACACTGGGGAACACAGAGGAGCTCCAGAACCTGACAGTCTCAGACTCTAAAAAGAGTGAGCAAGTTCACACATTCTCAACCCTCTCAGCAATATCCAAATAAAAATAAATAGCTCAGGGACCTACAGAAAAGGATGCATCTTTGTATCCATTCCCAATGCAGCCTGCTGCGAGGGGCACAGCCTTCTTATTATGTCTTCTTCCCTGTTTCTGTTTATGCATATATACCTAATATATTTAGTTTTCCATTTTCTTCTCCAGAACCTGTCATCTATATGTAACAGATTTTTTTTTTCACTGCTTAAATAACACAGGAAAAGAAAGGACATGAAAATCCTAAGCCAAATGGTATGTTGTCCCTCCTCGGGGGTCCACATGAAACTTGCAGTCACAATGTGCTCTCTTGCATCCTCAACAGGCTAAGATTTTAAAATGTTGCCATTTGCTCTTATACCTAACTTTTACTACTCCTTATTTCATTTTCCCTTCCAGGCAACATGGTGGCTTTCTCTGGGAATCCTCTTCCGGTATGTATGTTTATTGTTGGTATTTCTATGTTGTGTTTCTACTTTATTTTGTGGCTGCTGATAATGTGGTTTGCAGCAGGAAACATATAAGGTACACCGGGCTTTATTGTGTCATTCAGCATTGAGACCTCCTTTTCCTGGGGCCTCCTGGCTCATTTCCCTGACACCTGCCTATGTATCAAGTCTACTGCTGGCTCCCTTCTGCAAGGGTCCCTGTCATCTTCCTGACTCATGGTTTCTCCCTTGCTGCTTCTCCTTCTCTTGGTTTGTTGGTTCCAACCTCCTAGACACCAACCCTCTGTCCTAACACCTGGTCCACAGAGACATCTGCCTGGTGCTCATGGACTCAGTCACTCCCATCCTGATGCCTCCACACTTTCCTCCAGAACCTTCTTTATTGAAGTAAGGAAAGCACAGCACCTTCATATGTACAAGCCTGAATATAAAGCAGTGAGATTGATTCCACAAATTTCATACCAAAATAAAGTCTTACTGTTTTATAGTCACAGTCTATATTTGTCTGTTTATATTCCTATTTATATATGCATATAGAGATACTGTATTTAGATTTTGATTTCCTTCCCCTACAACTGTCATTCTATTTTTAAAAGATTTTTTTCACTCTTCAACTACGGTAAGAAAAGACAGAATTATGCAGGTAAGTTGCTGTGGTTATAGAACAGGTGGCAACCAAGAGACATTTAAAAAAAAATAAAGTGTAATTTCCCTCAAGACTATTCTTCAGGGATTGGATTTTAGAAAATGAGCCTAACTGATAGTCAGAAAATCTGTACTCTTGTCTCAATTCTGACATTAATGACCTGAAAATGAAGGCTGTGGATTAGGAAATTTGATTTTTTTTTTACATATTTTGGGTGGGACATTGCTGAATTTTGAGGTGATGACCCTCACCTCAATTATGAATTCAGTCCTTTTGGGTGTCTAAATGATAATGGTGATCCTCAGACATTTCAACTATCAAACATCACTACTCCAGTAGGAAGGCTGGGTTATTTCCAAGTGAGAAACAATGGACAATTTCAATTTCATGATTTCAGTCAAAAGGTATTTATGGAGAATGGCTTTAGATTCTTACTCTTTGTCAAACAGGAGGACAATGAGATGGATGCCACACTGTAGTGATTTCTAAGATATTGATTAATCTTGGAACATTTGGAGCCTACTTGCTAATGATTTTGGCAAACTACTAATTCGTTCCCCACATTCTCCTCTTCCATTAAAAAGGGCATTCGTATAGTTGGTAGAACAACAAAATTAGAAGAAATCCAGATGTATCAGTGATGTTGAATAGCAGAACCACTCTAAGGGACTGGGCCAGCTAGACTAACACTTCCTATACAAGTCCTATTTTGGAATCTCTTTGTTATAGCCACATGACCTTCACTTTAGCTTAGCTTGATACAGAAATTAGCACCTGGAAACAGGATACTAAGTAACAAAACCTAAAATATATTTCTAAACTGCTTTAGAAATTAGGTAGTAGCCAGTGAAGAACTAGAATTGCCCACTGGTCTTCTATACACCATGTCAAGTCTGGTAACTTAAGGCATTGAGCAGAACTTTCACCTGTTAACTCAGAAAGCAGGCTACATGCCCAAGGGGCCTATCAGTTCTAGAGGAAGTGGTGGGAAACAACCAGAAATTTAGGGATTAGTGGTTCCTCATCACTTTTAATAAGATACTTAAGAAGGAGATAAACTCAAGCAAGAATTTGCCAGTTTGAAAGCAGACATAGAAAGAGCTATCTGTCTGCCAAGAGAGACACTCTCTGCCTGAAGTCTGAAATCTGTATCTGTATTTAAGACTCCAGAAATCAGAGACTCAGAGAAGTGGAGACATAGAGTGGATTGTTTCTACACATGAGTACAGCAGAACATAAGTCTATTACCTGGAGGCTCTCTCAAATACCTCCCATAAAGATGTCTTGGCGTAAGATACATCCCATATAGAAATCAGTTAAAGAGTGTTGTCTTCCAAACCAAGCCTAACTGAAGAAACTAGGGGATGGACTGAGCAGAGATGCCAGCAAATAAAAGAGAATCAGCAGGCATAAGGACTATTTCTAGGGAGAAAAAAAATCATTTAAGATTTGTCAATATTAATGGCTGGAAGAAAATAGGTTGAAGGCCTAAGTTGTTTTAGGAAATTGTATTACCAAAGAAACCCCAAGTATGAGAGGTCTCTGGCCTGATTCAGCCAGAGCAGCCTACAAAAACTTTACTTTTCAATACCCACTTCAGATAGAGAAAAAGTGACAAGTGAGACTCTTACAAGGAATAAAGCTGGGTCCACAGGGGAGAAGTGGACAAGGGAGCTCTCCCAGAAAGCAAAAACAGGGTGGGCAGATGGGCCAACTACAGACCACACGCTACCTTCTGCTCAGGCAGGAAGTGTTTATAATAACAGGACTGCTATGTTCCCAATTCTATATTATGAATGGGATTTTGAACTTCAGTTATTATATTTTAGGCTAATAACTTGTCTACTGGTTTATAGTCACTAGATCATGAATAATTTCATCTAGACCTATTTAATAAAGCTATCCATCATCAGCCAGAGTTCCTAAAATTTGATCTGATGCTGTAATGGATGGGACTTTGGACTGTCCCTCATGGGATACAAGAAGACGGTAAAAAAAAAAATGCATAAAATATTTAGGGGGTCACAGTGGTAGATTGCTAGCTGTCTTTCAAAATCTGACCTCACATACTTCCATGGCCATCCAGCTGGAAATGCTGTTTTCCTACCTCCACAGAATACGAGCAAAAGAAATATTTACATTTTAAAACTTCACCATCTCTTTATTAAAAGGAAATCTCTTGCTCTGGTTTTTTCCCCTTCCCATAAACTGGAACACAGCCACGTTAGCACCCCAGGTCCTAGCTGGGGTCTTGCCAATTAGGACAGCAATCTAGAGGACAGTGAATATGGCAGAGCAAGACAGAAAATATATGGGTTCCTCTAGGACTTTGTCCTTCGAGAAGTATAGTTATCCTTTATCACCTTGGCCTGGACTGGCTGAAGTATTTTCTAAAAATAAACTCTATCTTACTCAAACCATTTTATTTCTGATTCCCTTTGTTTCAACAGCTTAGTCTTTGTTACAATGAATATGTCATTCACATTTCTGTCCCTTCTTAGGGACGACAGGGTTTTCTGGTCTAACGTAGGACAATTCTAGGGTGTCCTCTCCAGAAATAAAGGAAACCACCAATTCATAGAAAACTAAGAAATTAAATGGATGGGGGCACCTGGATGGCTCAGTCCATTGAGCATCTAACTCCAGCTCAGATCATGATCTCAGGGTCCTGGAATGGAGCCCTGCATTGAGCTCTCTGCTCAGCGAGGAGTCTGCTTGTCACTCTCCCTCTGTTCATGCTCTCTCTCTCTCTCTCTCAAGTAAATAAATAAAATCTTAAAAAAAAAAAAAGAAATTAAATGGATGAAAAAACCAAACATCTATTTTACACGTCAGTGAACACTACAGATAACTATTATGAAAATAACTATTGTGAAAATACTTTATGGACCCTATCTGGTTGATTTCATTGTTAGAGTAATACAACCTCATCTAACAAAACAATATGTGTTTATTATGCAACTCTTACATTGCAAGCACACACTCCTGCCCTAGAATAGACAAAAGAATGAGAGAAGTTGTTGGGATGCCTGGGTGGCTCAGTGGCTGAGCGCCTGCCTCCGGCCAGGGGCATGATCCTGGAGTCCCAGAATCGAGTCCCACATTGGGCTCCCTGCATGGGGCCTGCTTCTCTCTCCTCTGTGTCTCTGCCTCTCTCTCTCTCCATGTCTCTCATTAATAAATAGATAAAATCTTTAAAAAAAAATGAGAGAAGCTGTGTTAATACATGCAACTCCACAGTAGACAAGGGGAAGAAAGAGTCCCAGAGAGAAGATGAGGATCTCTGATGAATGGGTAAGAAAAGCAATAAGGCTATGAGATCAGTAATCTCTATGGGTTCCAGAAAAATGAAGGATCAACAGCATGCTCCACCATCCAGCACCTCTCCATTTTGTTTCATCTGTCCTTTTGTACTATTTGCCCTTCCTAAGCCTACAGAAAGTCAATCAGGCTGAAATCATGAGGAAATAAATTATAAAATGGCCAAATACAGCCATGGGTTAGGGGAAATGATTAACATATACTTGAAATCTTTATAAAGAAATTCCAAACAGGGTTTAAAATTTTTTCTAAAGCTACATTTAAATTTTTACAAGTGAACACTCTAACTTACAGGTGGATAGGGAACAGTGAACATAGAATTGTTTGATCCAGTAGGTTAAGTAGTAAGCAGAAGATAATAGAGAATAAATTGCCAGCAGATGTTGTTGTTGGTTCAGAGCCTGAGACTGCCAAATAAGAATAGGCTGTTGGGATATCATGGAATATAAATGACTTTCTCACTCTGGGTGATTTAATTTCACTGAGTTGAAACTTGCAACTATTTATTATAGTGAGCCCAATATAGTTGAAAAAAATTTAAAGCTTTAAAAGTATTTTTACATGGAAAGAGTGTGGTGGATGCAATGGCGCACCACCAGGATCCTACTCCTACCCCTATCCCACCCCACCCAGGACTGAATCAAAGACATGCGAGAGCCTGCTCTGAGCTGCATCAAGTCACATCTCCTTCCTCAAGGCATCCTTCATCCAAGACTGGTCTATACAGACAGTCATAAGAGCTCATCCCCCAGGCCCCAATTCAGGACAATCCGAGGGAGCCATTGCAGTCTGTGCAATGACTGCATCACAGTTCCACTTCCCCCTATATTTATTGTGGCTTCCTTACTCCCTTGTAAGTATTGATCCAACAGCACTCTCCAATAGGCCTCTTACACACAAATCCCCACCACAGAGTCTGCTTCTCAAAAAACCCAACCTGAGACAGAGCGATAAGAAGGGGAGTTTATTACCCAGAGCTAAAATAGAAAATTATTCATTCGAGAAAGACAACGAACTATAATACTCCTTAGTGAGTTTTGCACTATTTTTTTATTTTTTATTTGAGTATAGTTGACATTTGAGTTATGGAATGACATAGTGATTTGACAAGTTTATATGTTATATGATGCTCACCCCGAGACTAGCTACCATCTGTCCCCATACAATGCTGATCCAGTATCATTAACTATATTCTCTACAATGTTAGCTACTATACCCATTCATTCCATAACTGGAAGCCTGTGTATCTCCCACTCTCCTTCACTCATTTTGCCCTTCCCCCAATCTCCCTCCCTCTGGCAGTCATCAGTTTGTTCTCCATATTTATAGATCTGATTCTGCTTTTTGTTTGTTTATTCATTTGTTTTGCTTTTTATCTTATGCATATGAGTAAAATTATATGGTATTTGTCTTCCCCAGTCTGATTTATTTCACTTAGATAATACCTTCTAGGCTCATCTATATTGTCACAAATGGTAATATCTATTTTTGATGGCTGCATACTATTCCACTTTCTCTCTCTCTCTCTCTCTCTCTCTCTCTTTCTCTCTGTGTGTGTGTGTGTGTGTGTACCACACCTTCTTTATCCATTCATCTATCAATGGACATACTGGGTTGCTTTCATATCTTGGCTATTGCAAATAATGCTACATGCAGTAAACATAAGGGTGCAATTATCATTTCAAATTAGTGTTTTGTTTTCTTTGTGTAAATACCCAGTAGTGAAATTATTGAATCAAATGGTGGTTCCATTTTTAATTTTTTAAGGAACCTCCAGACTGTTTTCCACAGTAGTTGTACCAATTTATATTCCCACCAACAGTGCATGACTGTTCCCTTTTCTTCACATCCTTACCAACACTTGTTATTCCTTGTCTTTTTTTTTATTATTATAACCACTCTGACAGATATAAGGTAATATCTCACTGTGGTTTTGATTTGTTTGGGGTTGGAGTAGATTGGGGGATAGATGGAAAGGAGATGCCAAGTTCTCTTGATAAACTGTTCATAACTGCAGCCTCCTCCTCATTGATTGGTGATATTTTCCCAGCTAACCCTGAACAGCCATATAGACTCACTGTATGTCAGAAGCCACGTTCTGACTGAGAGGTTGTTTTTCAGAATTTACCAGAAGACCCTGGAGATTCTCTTCATTTCTCAGTTCTCTAAAAGAGGAAGCTATGGCTGGCCATATCTCCCAAACCCTTCAACTCCTACCTTCCTCACATTACAAGATGATAGAGTAAAAACTGACAAACACTCAGCTATCCCATGAGGAAAAGAGGGAAATTTTGCAGCACTTAAACCAGAGCCCATGAGGTTCTCTTATTCTATTCGCCTCCTCAATTGTCCTTTACACAGATTGGGATGAGAATTAGAGGGTTCTGGAGTAAAGGTCAGAGTCCATGAGTTAATAATCTCTGATGGAGTTGTCTAGCCACAATTGTTGGTTCTTGGGGGTTTTCTCTTCCAATTTGAGAGTACTTACTGCCTCTTTGATCTAAAAATACTAATCAGCTATTCTGGGTTAGCAGGAAAATCTCACTTAGTATCATCATAATATGAAACTGGCACTTAAAATCACTTCTAAAATCTGCCCCTCCTCCAAAAAAAAAATGCCTATTGTCAAATTAGTCTAGATTGTATAGTGAGGCAATGCAGATCCTCTGAATTCAGTACTTGAATTTCCAAAATGATTGTTACATTGATTAACATATGAGAAAAGTATTGCCTCATCTCTTCCCTTTGTATTTGTAGAGACAGAATGGTATGATAGAAAATTTGATGATGACTAGAATATCCACATAACTAATACTTTATCAGTTTGGTGGGCACTCTAAGTACATGCCTTAAAATTATAGCACAAGTTGCTTGAAATTTTCTGTAATTATTCTGTTTCAATTCTATACATTGAATCCTGCTTTACATGAAATCCAGCACAACTTCAGGTTTTATCTCATAACTAGATGCCATCGTTAATTTGCTTTTGTGTTGTTTGAAAACAGCCCTGTATCATAAATAGTTTGCTTCATACAATTTTCCTAAACAACAACAAATTGAATCCTTAAAGGCATGTCTGTCAGAAGTCTATGAACTTGAAAAAAAATAAATAAAAGAGAAAACAGCATCAGCCCTGTTTGTTAGCAACCACAATCTTGGTCCTCAAAACATCAACTTAAGAGAAGAAGGGGAAAAAAAGCACTATTGCCAATACAGTTTGGGCTCCCTTAATTTCATGCACTGTGACTTCAACAATTTCTCCATTTCTCATCTTATTTCTATAAAAGTAGCTTCATTTAAAAGCAGGGAAACCACATTTCATGCTCTTCAGTTTCATTAAAGTTATACAAAAGGAGCCTACCAAAAGGAGCCTTTCCTAATTAAACAGTTGTAGCAGATGAAAATATTGAAATGATGAATCTGAAAGGAAGCTGACACTATATATTCCCCAGAATTTTTTATCATGACATGAAAAAAGGAACTAAAAAATTAAGATCTGACTCCTAGGATGAAGTGTCACATATGTCATTATAAAAAGAAGAAATGAAGCCCACTGACTTCTTAAGGTAGTACAGGTGGTTTGAGAGAACCAGAGAACAAAGGAATTTCCTCTGATCCTTCATTAGGATAGGCTCCGTGGAGCTCCTGGACAGGGGCCCTTCACCTATGTTGGGGTGTGATCAGAGGTTCACCCTTGTAAACTAATGGCAGCGGCTGGTTGATGCAGATGCCTTGGACTCCCACAAGAATGCTTTCATCATAATTCAGCCCGAGTTTATAGAATGTACTGGTTTAATGGGCACTTGAGATAAAGTGTTACCAAGAATAAGAGAGAGTAAAACTTAATACGTTATTCCTCCCCTCCAGGACCTGCAAAATAAGCTTGCCTGATTGACAGGCTCCTCTCTCAAAGTGGAAAGAGTAATGACATGCTTCTCAGAGGCTTAGGAATGAGACTGCATTCTAGATAGCTTCTACCTCAACTCTGAAGGCACACAGAGCAAGGCTTGTAAAGCAAAGACCGCTTGTTCTGATCTCAGTAGTTATTTATTTCAGTGAGCTTCAGTTCTTATAACTCAGATTCTTAACCACTTACTGAGGTCTGATACATAGTTTCATATATTTCATATGAAATTTTATTCTAATGAATTTGTGACCTAATTACTCACTGCCCTTTTCTCTGTCTTGTATTATTTAGAACGTGTTCCTAAAATGTGCTTTCTGATCCCAATCCTATTAAATCCCAAAACTAGTTGATAGTTATTAGGTATAAATAATTTTGACCTCTGACTTCTTCAGTCCCTTAAGCTTTCAAAAAAATTTAAACTTTGAGCTTATAAAGGTGTAAAAGATTGTATCTTGTTATTCTTATTCTTCAGATTATTTGAATATTGCAGACCACTATGTGAAGTTGCACATGTTCCGCTGTACATGAAGGCACCCTATCTAAGGGGGCAAGGGACATTCACATTGAAAACCTTACAATTTAGGGCAGCTTGGTGGCTCAGCGGTTTAGCACCGCCTTCAGCCCAGGGCCTGATCCTGGAGATCCGGGATCGAGTCCCATGTCAGGCTCCCTGCATGGAGCCTGCTTCTCCCTCTGCCTGTGTCTCTGCCTCTCTTTCTCTCTGTGTGTCTCATGAATAAATAAATAAAATCTTAAAAAAAAAAAAAGGTAAACCTTACAAGCTTATGTTTGTATAATGTGTCTCATATATCAATAGATAGTTGGACAGATAGATACATGTATATGTGTCTCTATATATGTGTCTGTAAATATAATGACAACTTTTGACATGAAGCAATGGAATATCTTGTCCTAACAAAATTTGTATATCACAACAATATTCTGAGAGTTGAAAGTAAATAGTGTGAAGAAGGGAAATTGTATGAGTAAGCTATGGTCCTGAAGAATGGTAAAAAAATTCTACACTGTATGACTTGGACACACACTCCATGTGAAAATAAAACAGTAAATATGGCTAATACTTACTGAAAGTTACTATGTACAAAATTCTGTTCCTCATGTTTTAGAAACAAGCCTTTTGGTAGATATTATCACTTTCTACATTTTACGGGCAAAAAATCTGAGGCTTCAAGAGACTAAGTCACACCAAGGTAAGGTGATTATATAGTTTATCACCTAAACCAGAACATTTCTGAGAAGCAAAAGAGGCACTAACTGGATAGCATGCTAGGACAGTAGGAATAAAAAGGAGCTGTTCTGGATAAACTAGAATATGTGTCATTCTATTCAATGATGTAGTATGGCTGAGATTCAAACCCAAGCTGACTAATTCTAGGGTCTGAAACTTTAACCACTAAGATATACATAGCAGTCATTTCCTTTATAAAGTAATAAGAAACACGGGAATAATGGGCTTAGAAAGCATGGTAGTATAACGTTGGCAAGTAGCCAAATATGATAAAGTAAAGTTGCACAGACACATACAAATAACTAATTGACTGAGACTAGTAACTTCTTTGGGGGTGGGGCTCTTAAGTAGACAGGTAATGCAAAAATTGAGTAGAGTCACACTTTACTTCAAAAACTTCACAATGACCAACATCATAAACAGGAGAACTGACTCCAACCGCAGAAATAACAGATATCTACTCACCATCTCTTACTCTTTCTCTGTCTCTCCCTTCAGAAGGTCTGCAGTTCAAGTCTGGTGAGTTAAATGAGCATAGCAGCGCAATGTCATGGAACGTTTCTGAGTAGAATAAAATCAGTGTTCTGGATGCATCAAGAAAATGAGAGGAAAAAATTTAAAAATAGACTAGATGACACAGAGAGGATGCATTTGAAGTGAGTGCATGAAGGATAATAATAATAAGTGGAGACTGGAGGTTAGGACATACCAGGCTGAGAGAACAATGTGAGAAAGATGCCTATGCCTGGAACATCAGACCCAGAGAAAGATGTAGTTTAAGAATTAGATTATGAAGTACTTTGAATGTCAGCTTGAGTTTGGTCCTCATTCTATAATCAGTGTGTAGCAACCTTTGGTGTGAGTCAGGAAAGAAGCATTTTCTCCTCAGAGCCATTATCTAGCATTACAGAGCCAGTCATGAAAGGAACAAAAGTTGCACCAGGGAAAAGTTGCTCTTGATGGCCTGGAAATGGATTTGATGGTGAAATGTGGACTTCTGATTTTTATGTTATGTCCTTTGTTACTGAGTGTTTTGCTTGTTGTTGTTGTTGTTGTTGTTGTTGTTGTTTGTAGGATACAAGGAGATTATCATGTACATATAAATTTAATTTCTTATAACCAAAAAATTACATATACATGCATAATCTATCTGCTCAGTACTCAGCTTAAAAGCATCTGTCCAGGGTGAAACATGAACATCTGTATATTTTAAAACACTCAAAACCTGAGTCTCGTGGGCACAGAAGTCAGGAACAATTATTATTGGCAATCGTGAGCCGCTACAGGTTTTTGTGATCTGATCTGTTTTAATAATTTTTTTTCCTGACAATTTTCTGTACAGGAAGGAAAGTCAAAGACTGGAGAATGTTTAGAAAAATTCTGCAATAGTTTAAGGATGAGTGGCACCAAAAATTGTTCCTAAATATAGACTGGCCAACATCTAGTGATATTCTCCATTACACAAGCTTGCTGGAAGAGCTTCACATAAAGTTTGAATAAGAAAAGAAACTGCTGAAATAAAAACCTATACAAACAAGAGAAAAAATAATTATATAAGCAAAAGAGTGTGTTGCTATACTCTGATATATATAATAGTCAATAAACCTAACTTCAAATCCGAGCTCTGTCATTTATTATGTCTAACCTCAGACTAGATACTAGGCCTCTCTAAGTCTCAGATCCTTATCTGAAAAATAGAAGTTTAACTGGTCATTGATACCAGGAACCTCTTTCAACAGCCATACACCCAGGGATACTAGGGGCAATTTAAATATAGGCAGAAGCCAATCTGACTCTCAGAATCTTAGGAAATTTTATAGTCATTAATATTGACCCTACATCATGGAAGTTGTGCATGGGCAGCTTCCACCTGGCTCAAATAATGGACAACCTGATGAAAACATATGAAGGGATTTACAAAAGCCAGTGATTTCTACCTCAGGATCAGACATTCAGCTCTGGATGTGTTAATGAGAACTACCTTCTCCACAGCCATATATCTCAACCTCATATGCCATGTCTCCTTCCCAATGATGTATTTTCCATTTTGGGCCAGCTTCCCACCCATCTATGCAGCTAGCATGACCCTAAGCCAATGCCCTTTTTTTCTCACTATTTTTATGAATTCTCTCTTAATCAAAGCAGGTTCCATATAATGGATTAACCTATATCTTACTCATCTAATGAGCAGGTACAGTATAGCACAGCAACAGAGTTAGCCTGCCTCCCACAGGCTGAAACCTACTCAAGATTTTCTGTTCAGGGCAGCCCGGGGCTCAGCAGTTTAGCACCGCCTTCAGCCAGGGGTGATCCTGGAGACCCGGGTTCAAGTCCCACGTCGGGCGCCCTGCATGGAGCCTGCTTCTCCCTCTGCCTGTATCTCTGCCTCTCTCTCTCTCTCTTTCTCTCTCTCTGTGTCTCTAGTGAATAATAAATAAATAAATAAATAAATAAATAAATAAATAAATAAAGATTCTCTGTTCATTTCTCATTCTCATGACTCCCAGGGACAACTACCTTGGAAGACTGTGTAATGATCAAAGAGAACATATGTAAAGTCCCTACACTGAGTAGGCACCGAACAAAAACCATTAATTAAGTTCTGGCAAACCCTGGTACCACTTTTAGGATATGTTTCTTTATCTGTAAACTATACAAATAATAAGTTTCTTTAAGAGCTGTTATGAGAATTAAGTAATAAAATAGGATAACATATTTGAGTATGTCACTCACTTATAAAGGGGCCGTCTAAACACTAATTTTCTTCTTTCTAACTCCACTGCTCCAAAAATGCATGATGCCTTGGAATTCTGGAAAGACTAAAAAGGAAGTGAACACTTGATAGGAGGGAACTAAACTGTGAGTGTTCAAACCACAGCTATCTCAGCTCTGTATTGGGGGCAACTTATTTAATCTCCCGGTACTTCAATTTCCTCATCTGTAAAGGGGATAATGATAGTATCTACATCACTCAGGTATTTGTAGGATTAAACCAGATGAAACATTTAAAGTGCTTAGACTAGGACCTGGCACTTAATAAGTACTCAAAGTTAACTATTATTATTTTGTTTGATAATTCCTCTTGAGACTCTAGACGATTGTAAAACAGAATCAGTGGTGTGTGTGGTCCCTGACAGGACAGGTTACTTGTGTTCTTCTCAATTGTTATGAGTGAAACTACTGTCCACGCTTTCTTAGATTCATTTACTTTCAGAGCTGAACTAATCACTCCCTTTATTAGGTTCCCTAGAGTAGCCATACCCAAGTACTACAAACTGGAATGGCTTAAAACAACAGAAATTTGTTCTCTCACAGCTCTGGAGCCTAGAAGTCCAAAACCGAGGTGTTGGCAAAGCCACGATGTCTCTGAAGGATCTGGGGAAGAAAATGTTCTGACATTTACTGGCAATCCTTAGCATTCCTTGGCTAATAGGTACCATCACTTCAATCTCTGCCTCTGATTAACATGACACTCTCTGTGTCTTCACATGGCCTTCTCCCTGTGTAGCTCTATCTGTGTCTCATCTCCTCTTCTTATAAGCTACCCTAATGACCACATCTTTACATGATGACATGTACAGACTCTATTTCCAAATACGATCTGAGTACTAGATTTTAGGAGTTCCACAAATATTTTGGAGGAACATAATTTAAACCATAGCACTCATAACACATATTTGGACATAAATCTCATAATTCTTAACAAAAATTCTTTCAGTTGCATCCACCAAAAGCTTCTGAATACTGTATGAAAATAAAAACTAAATAATCCTGATACCATGAGAAAGATATTTAGTAACACTGGCTTTGAAAGTTTGCTATAATCATCCATGCTACTTTTTATTCTGTTAAAAGAGAAAAAAAGGTTTTAAAAAGTTTCTGTATTTTAAAAATAACAATAACTTTAAAGTAACTATTACTGCTAAATAACAGTTACATCAAACCCCCAGAAAAGTTTTCAAAATTTGATATGGAGAACACAACCTAAATGGTGTATGTGCGTGTGTGCTTGCTCATGCACACACATGCATAATATGCACATACATTATTTGTCTCTGTGTCCCTGGAAAAAATGGAAATGGTCTGAAATCAAGCAAAACAGATGGCTGAGTGGGCCTTGTGAATCTCATATATCTCAAGGAAGTTAAGAAGTCATTGCAGCATTTTTCAAGAAAAAAATCTATGAGTTCTTAAGTTTCTACACTTTGTCTTGTCTACTTCTATGCAGCTTAGAATATCCACTTTTGAGATCTTTGAAGGTTAGGACTCTGAGGAAGACTTAAAATCTATATGAAATAGCGCAAGGGCTTTTGTTCAGGATACTACTCCTTATAAACCAGAAATACATTGGCATGCTAACACAGCATACAGCTATGCCTTGTGTTACACTCTAGCTAAGTTACTGAGTTTTGTAAAAGTTGGAGAAAAATAATTTTATACTCACCAGAAGTGCTGGCTGTTCTCAAAAGAATTTTATGTTTAAACCTCTTGTAAAGCAATGAATCCTGTGTGAACATTTGTACAATATAAATGTAAATAATTGTTATTCTTTTTTTAAGATTTTTATCTATTTATTCATGAGAGACACAGAGAGAGAGGCAGAGACACAGGCAGAAGCTCCATGCAGGGAGCCCGATGTGGGACTCGATCTGGGGACTCCAGGATCAGGCTCTGAATCGAAGCTAGATGCTAAACCGCTGAGCCAGCCAGACATCCCATACTTGTCATTCTTTACATGGAGAACTACTGCATATAGGTTAGAGGGACCGTACCTTATGGAGCACATTAATGTGACAGGCCTCACCTTCCTTGGAAACTCTTATACACAAATACCAGGTGGATTTTGCCACTATATTCTTTTGCAATGATTTCTGACACGCCTTGAGGCCCATTTCTAAGCTTATCCTCAAGCCCATAAGAACTCTGAATACACTCGGTCATCCAGCTTGATCTTTTGCTTCTTTAATCTTTTCTGCATGGAATTCTGGTATCTCTAACAATCTCTATCTCTGTTCCTAGCATCCTTCATAGTGTAGCTGGGATTTTCTCCTTGAAGGTTTCTTTGACACTTACTGCCTACCCCACACCCTACTCTACCACACACACAATAATTTTTTTTTTGCATTTTGCGAATTCCTATGGTGCTCATTATCTTTCATTTGACTTCTTTTAAATTATTTCTTATAAAATAGTTATCTTTTCATAAGTCTTAAACTACCCACCAGTTTGATCATTTTTGACAGTAATAGTCTTTCATCATGCCCACCCAGTGCCTGGAAGAAAGCCTGTACTCATTGTTATTTGAGGGTTATTTAATGCAATTTAATGTCAGACAGTCTATATATAGCACTTCATTCTGTGCCACAGGAAATAATAATGAATAAGACCTAATATCTATCTCAAATATAATCTATTGGGAGAGAAGGGGAAGACTTAAGTAAATACAAAGGCAGACTACAATGAGGCCAATAAGGAGGCTATAAACAATGGCAGGGACAGTGAGACAAAGCAGACAAGTTGGCTTTGTCTAGTAAGGATTAGGAAGGTTTTGTGGTGAAAGTGACTTTTGGAATGAGCCATGAGAGGGGGTTATAATTTTAATAGGCAGTGAAGGAAGCCATTCGAGAAGTGGAGACCAGACTGAGCACAAGATCCCTGATGGTTACTCTCATTTTGAAAGGAACTGAGCTACAAGCAATAGTAAACAGAGGTTGTAAACCTAAGGCTAGTTAGGATAAGCAATGTTTTAAGGACCCTCAAGTCTGCCTGAGAATGTGCAAAGAAGTCATAATCCTCTGCATTCTCCATTTTGTGAACTAGCAGGTGTCAGGAAGAGATATTTCTTTTGATTGGTAACACTGAGTTATTAATAGAGAATTACACAGTGTCTAAAATCCAAAATTAATTGAAAAACAAAGCCTGCATTTACCAAACTCAGGAACTTGCACTGTTATTCCTCCAAGTCATAAATCAAAACAAATCAACACAGAGGCAACTGGGCTTCCTACCAAACATTACTGAATTTCACCTGAATTTCTTTCTCTCAGAAAAGAGAGAGAGAGAGAGAGAGAGAGAGAGAGAGAATAAGCTTTCAGTTACCTATATTTGCCAAGAGGACAGATTAGGTGTTAACTGTGTAAAGCTGTCTGCTCAATGCTGCATGTATGCCTGCATGTAGTTAGATAATTAATTGATACTTTTCTCATCATTTGTAATGATAGCTCATTTCTAGAAGGAAACCATAACATATCAGGTTGAAAGAAATTTCTTCTCCACAAAGACAAACATTTAGTTTTAATTCCACATTTTGTATTACAAATAACAACTCATTATATTCATCATGGTTCAAGTACTCTTAGAGGTAGAGAAAGAAAAAGATTAAAAATACATTTGATTTGTGTGTACATAGTTTTTCATAGCAAAACAAATAAACAAACAAAAAACAAGAGCAACAGTGAACATTTACAGTAAGTACCCAAATTTTTCTCAAACTAGTTACATGCATCTCAAACTAGATAGATATTTAGATTCTAAAAATTACTTAGAAGTCATCATATTAATAATGGAAAAATCATTGTGAGGTCCTCATATGCATTTTTCTACTGGTCAAGAGTACTTCTTCAGTAGATTTTTCTAAGCTTGGTTTAATCTGATTCCAAGTGTGTCCTCCACTCAGGAGAATTCTATTTTTTCAAAGATGTGTCACTCCTCTAGTTTTTTCTGATAGCCAACCTAAACCTCTCTTTTCTCTCACTCTATTTCAGAATATATGTTCTAACAATGCCAACTCACAGAGGCCTACATTCTAATTTCTGATATCTGAGGGTATTGTTGAGTTTTCTTTTCTTCTTTTCTCTCTCATTTTTTAATCCATTAGCCACATTCTCTTTCAGCCACAGAGGAACAGATGTTGAGCTTCTAATAAGAAAAAGCATGAATTTCATAAGAAAACAGTATCTCCTGTTTCCAAAAGCAATATCAGAACAAAGCAAAGATTCTAATATTTGACTAAATTTTGCTTAGGAAATGAAAATCCTATGGTCTCTTCTGTGTACATTTGCTGATGTTTTAGTCTAAAATAAACTGGCAAGGCCTCCTTAATGTTGAGATATATGTCCTCCCAGCCGCAATAACAAACTGTGCTTCATACCAAACCTTTGAAATTCTCTTCTGTAATTAGTTTACTGTGCTTATAAGCCTGAACCTACTATTTACTATATATAGAATGAAATGGAAAACAGAAGTGCTCTCAGTTCATTCCATACCATAGAAAAATAAGGTTTAGAGCACAGGTACTTTGACAGTAAACCTCAGTTCTTTGATTAGTTCTGAAGAAGTATATGCATTAATGTCAAATCATCACTTGATGTAAAAGCCCAGATTTTCTGATAAAAAGTAGCTTTTTTAGACATTAAAATTAGACATATAAGCAGTTAAATGCCTTATGCTTTGTGACTCTGACCAACTGTGTGTCTTCTGATGAATGTGGGAATAATTGAGAATCAAATTTTGAAATTGACTAGAAATTGGCTGGAATTAAAGATATTAGATCGTCTCAAGACAGTGGAGTCTAGGTTGGAGTTAAAAATCAGTAAACCCATGTTTAAAGCCCTTCAGATCTAACATGTCTTTTCCCTCTTTACTTAGGCCAGCATCTAACATACTGTCTTGTATAGAGCTAATACTCAATAAATATATTTTTAACATATTAGAAAGAATGAGAGGTGTGGGAATAGAGATAGCATTACAAAAAACCCTTTGGAGGATGGTGGCTGAAGGAAAGACATAGAGGTCAAGAGAAGGGGCATTATTATTATTATTATTATTATTGGGATGAGAGGTATCTTGAAATGGAGAGAAACCAACTAAGATTTGGGTGTTATATTAAAGAGGAGACAAGATGATTTATGCTATTGCCTTGGAGTTAAGTAAGACCTGTAATTGATTATTAATATAGTACCCCATGACCTGCTTATAGTATAGTTATAATTATGCTGTGCAATAGGAATCCATGATAATGAAAGGAAATGAGTCACACTTGGAGTTTTGCTTTGACATGATAGCTGTCTATAAGAGAACAAAGCTAGGGCATGAAGATCTATGCAAGTGGTCTCTACAGGATAATGACTCTGTTACATACTCTTTAAAGATATTAGAGGGAGTGTGGTATTTCCTCCCCCAGAACCTCAATGTTAAAATCTGCTTAGAGATCCCAAAGGCTCCAGTCTTTAAGATATACTTGGATAGGAGATGCCTGGGTGGCTCAGCAGTTAAGTGTCTGCCTTCAGCCCAGGGTGTGATCCCAGACCCAGGATCGAGTCCTGCATCAGACTCCCTGCATGGAGCCTACTTCTCCCTCTGTTTGTGTCTCTGCCTTTCTCTGTGTGTTTTTCATGAACAAATAAATAAAATCTTAAAAAAAAAAGATATATTTGGATAACCTGGCCAAGCTTTGAGATCTGAAAGAAAGGAAGTAATTATAAAGCTGAGTGTGGAGGAATGGGTAGGAGAATCAGAAGTTGTAAATATTATGTTGAAGCATTTTTAAAAGAATGAGACTGGATCATTATTATTACAAATAGACTGATTCCCCTGGAGTAATCGCTGCCACTATCATTGCAAAAGAATGATTGTTGATGCAGAAGAAGAATCAAATTTACTCCATGCCACTTTGCAGAGTTAGGAATACAATAGGGAGACAGATTCAAGTCAGTATTAGGAAGAGCTCCACAAAAAAAAAAAAAGTAATTATTGAGTTATGTTCTTGAAGTATTAAAGCAAAGGAATAAATATATATTAAATTATTCAATAAATCTTAGACCCATTGTTTTCCACAGACAACTTCTGGGACCCACCTCTACGTCTTTGTTCATATAGATCAATTCTCCTCTCTCCAGCTTTATAAGAATTATAGCTAATATTCATTGTATGCCAGGCACTGTTCTAAATGCATTATGCATATTGACTCATGTAACCTCAAAAAATCCTATGATTATTGTACAATTATTATCCCATTTTACAGATAAATAAACTAAGAAACAGGCTGACTTGCCCAAGGTCACCCAGACTAAGTGGCAGAGCCAGGGTTCAAACCCAGGCATTCTATTTCCAACACCCATTCTCTTAAGGCACTTCTAGCCTATTCCCACTATTGTCTCACCCTTTCCTAACCTCTTCTCTCCCACATAGCAGTGGTTCTCAAACTTCAGTCTATTTCAGAATAACCTGAAAAGCATGTTAAAATACTGACTACTAAGCCCCATCACCAAGTTTCTGAATTAGAAGGTGTGGGGTGGGGCCTGACCTTTTGGAATTTCTAACAAATTTACAGATGCTGCTGCTGATCATCTTGCAACCCTGGGAACCTCACTTTGAAAACCAGTGTTGTGCAGAATCATTGTAGAATCTGCAACTAATCTGGAACCAGTGAACAGTATCTGTCAGGGTGAAGGCTATGCACTCCTATCAAAGAAATACAACAATTCAGGCACTTAAAAAACAAAATTCATTTATCCCTGTACAAACACCTAGGGCAGCTCACATCAGGACTGCCATTCAAGAATACATATTTCTTCTATTTTGTTGCTCCACCACTCCTTAGGACATTATTTTCTACACGGTCAACGGTGGGACTTAGCCATATGTGGGTTCCATCAAATGGGAATGGGAAAACCTACTCAATAAATTAAGATCCAGACACAGGAGTGACAGAAGCCATTTCAACTCACATTCCACCTGGAAAGGCTAAGTCATCTGCCCACAGTAACTGCAAGGAGAATTTATAAGTCTTCTATTATATTCAAAAATTGAACATGGAGAAAGTAAGTTTAATGATCAATATGCCATCTCTGCTACAAATATACTGCTTATATTTATACTTTGTCCCTTCTACACATGCTCTGCCTCCCTAACTGCACTGGATATTACATATATATTTCATAGTCTCATAGGGTCTAGAGCAGTCAGGATTTTCATATTGGAGGCCTCAACAAATATTATTAATCAAGTTATCCAGAGTAAGGTATTTAACCTACCTATAATTATTTAATTACCAAAGTATACTAATGACATCTGTCTTATCAATCATAAAGACATACTGTATAAAATATAATTCTGGAATAATAGAAAAAATATTTTAATAGCTCGTGTATTATGCCACACAGTTCATTCTACACTCATTTAATCATCAAACAAACCTCATTTCAGGTAAGGAAGGTTTTTTCAGGTAAAGAAAGGAACCCACGTAAAGATTAAATGACTGGCCCCAAAAATATAAACATGAAATGATAAATCATTTAATGTGTTGACTGAACCATCTTTCCAAGATGAGAAAGTTATTCATGGCCTTAATATTCAGTTTGAAGGTGATCCCTAAAAAATTACTGCAGGAATCATAGGAGTTTGATTTGGACATATCTTATTTACTAGTCCTCAAAACTAGTTGAATGCCAGGATTATCTGGAGAACTTTAAAAAATTGGTATTTCCAAGGTGTGGACCCACTCTAGACCAATAAATCAGTACCTCCAGGGTAAGGAACAGGCATCCATATACTATTATGTGTTTTAATCATGTAGATCTAACCAGTGGCTGGTCATGTTGACTCAGGCAGCTTGTAAAGATCTAAATGAGAACCAACATACCAAGTAATCCTTCCTATCATTAAACTAAAATTTTTTTATTAAAACTGTTCAGTATTTACATAAACCCAGATACTTTTCAGCACATATTCCTCAATTTCGGTAAGTTTTCTTTTAACGATTGGCATTCTATAATTTTGTCTCTCTTCTGTGACACACAGCTCACAGGAAATTCTTTTAGTAAGATATTTAATGAAATGCCCTTGGATGGACACCAAGGTGGACTTTCTTACTGTAACAAATAGCGCAATCAAGTTCCAATACTGTTATTAGTGCAATATTGTTCCAATATTGTTTAAACTTCTGTGTAATCCACTAGGTTGTTTTCAAAACCTGGTAACAATTGCAACTTAGATCACATTTACATCTTCATCTCTGCCATCCATTCCTCTTAGGAGAAAAGAAGACAGTATTTCTCCTTCTGGAAGAACAAAAGATGTAGCAATTAAATATAAATTCTTCAGTTTACCTAAATTTTAGTATTTGACTTGTAGCAGTGACTATTAGGTGTTTTTCAATGGTCCATCTTCCCCTTTTCTGGTAGAACCTTTGAATATAAGTAGATCACATCAAGGCACAAAATAAAGACTGCTTTGAAGTTACATGGGACACGACTAAGTTCTGGCCAATGGAATGTAAGCAGAAACAATTTTCCAAACTCCTGGGAAGTAATATAAAGTGAGGGAATATGCCCTTTTATTTCTCTTTTCTTCTTCCTTATATCTGAAATGAGGATACAGTGACTGGTCCTCCAATAGCCACATCAGACAAAGAAATAAACATCACACATAGAGGTTGGCAGGTGAATCCAAACTAATGAATCTGGATTCCCAATGAGCCTGGCACCACCTTAGCACCCCGGCACTGCCTGCATTTCCATTTCTATCCGGTTAAACTCACCATATTTTGGGATTTCTGTCACTTGCAATGGAAACTGAATCCCAACTAATACCTGGCCACTTAAATAAAAGGTCACAAATGGATTAGCAAACAATTACAGACAACATATACACATTTAAAAGCAATAGTTTAAAACCGATATTTTATGATGAAACTGAATACACTTTCTCTTTCTTGGTTGCTCTTTCCTTGAGCTGTAAGAGGGAAAGAAAAGGTGAAATATACAGCTCTCATGGAGGAAAATGTGAGATTTGAAATCATTTAATGTATGAAAAAACTGTTGCTAGGTGACTGTTGTCTGAAAGCTTGCTGAGGTGTGTTGGCACCTAGAGGAAAATGCAAGTAGGAGTAATGTTTTCTAAGTTTACCCCTTAACGAAGATGCTGTATTATTTTTAAACAGTGAACACTGGGTAAACAAGAAACAAAAAACAATTCTTTTCATGTAAGATAAAACAACTTTTCTTTGCAAGCAGCCACATTCTCCAGAGGAGGAGCCAGGACTGGCACAGGACTGTGATATAGACAGCTTCCTCACTGTTGCCCTCGTTCCAGGAGCGCCACGCTGTCTCAGAGGTTCCAGGAGCAGCTGCCACAAAACTCAGTTTCAGCTTGTAACACCTGCCAGAGACTGAGTCGCTTGGGAAGAGGGAGGTCAGGTACTGATGGTCCTTTTGACAAGGGGAGGCCTAGTCTGTTTCTGGTGACAATCTTGTGTCTCATGTACTGAACGTGCTGATGTGGGACCTGAGGGGAAGACAGACACAGAAGATCCTCATGGCAACAGAGAGAAAGAGGGAGAGAGCAGTCAGACCAGGAATAGGTCAAGAGCACAGTAGGCTGCCGTCTTCAGATCAACTACCACTTTACTCACTGGGAGAGTCTGAAGATGGTAGAGAAATCACTCCTCTCCGCCCACTTCCCTTCTACCAGACACCTTCCTAACTGCTCTAATTAGCTCTGATTTTAAACCTCTCTCCCAAAATGCAGCTAAAATCTTCAGCTGAATGCAAAAGAATATATTTGTCATCATTAAAGTTTCAAGACTGGGAATCAAGTTGGTCCTATTAGACATGGTGAAGGTTACAGGTCCAGGCTTAGTGAAGCTGAAGATTCTAATGGGAATATTAGAACTAGAAAGAGAAACTCTGACCTGTGAACACAGGCTTGCACTCACCCTCTCCTTTGCTCCTTCAATTAATTTCAATTATCCAATTGCTGGTTTTGACCAAGGAAGTTCAGAGGACACCCACACCCCAACAGAAGCATTTTTAATGATGAAACAGCGTAGTGTGGATTAACCCTTCTGCTAGCTTGTAATTTACTTGAAGCCTCAAACTTTATTCTGACCCATACAGGTGAAAGGATCACATTATCATGTCTATCTCTGTAGAGGTGGAAATGTCCCAGAATCAAGCAAGGAGACATTTCCTTTGGATGAATGAAGATCTTTTCCTAGGTTTAGAATGTTTCAGGCTGCGACATGGGAGGAGAACAAAGTGCAGGCACCTGGTAGTGTTTCCAGCAAAGCTAGTGTTGTCTCCCACTAGGCAATACCATTTGCAGGATTGTAATTATTATTATTATTTGCTTTTTAAAAAAATCAGTTCAAAAATTCTGAACAATAATTTACCTCACAAGAATTTGCTCATAATGTAGTTATTCCATCCCTTCTGCTCTTTCAAAGCCTTATTTTTGTAGCTAGGCATGAAATAATCTCCCAGAGTTTCTGGAGCAGGTCTTTTTCTATTCATGTGATTGCAAACAGAAACTCCTTATTCAAGAAGGAAAAGGTTATTAAGCCAAGTGAAGGCCTTTCTCTATTGAAATAAAAAGACAGAAAAGAACTTTGCAGCTGTAACTATGAGGTATGATGCAAGAGTGTGAGCAGAGCACAGCTCCCAGTCCTCCTGCCCAAACTGGCACATTGCCAGCAGTCAATTTAAAAGTCAATTTGTTCATCATTTAATTTGCAATGTGTTTGGGTTATTTTTAAATATCTACTTATTGTTTGGGGTGTCCAGACCTGCTTTCTAAATGAAATTCAAGTAAGTTATGCAAACTTTGAGCTGTTATATTCTGAGATGCTCATTTGGGAACTATCTTATATTTAAGCAATGATTGCAAAGTGCACCTGTGGGCAGAACATGGACTATCTCCATGGTTATACAGCCTTCCTTAACAAACTCTTGAACTTTAGTTCACTTGGCATTGTTTTGGAGTAGGAGTTGATGCTGATTCTATCGTAAATCAGGGTCCTGTGATCTTTGTCATTATGACTATCACCTCCTTACCTTTTGCTATGCCACAAACTGGACAAATTTCTTTTACAAAACATGATTTGACCACATCACAATCCAGAAATGTTTTACCGAATCTTTTCATCAGCTTTCTCCCAATGCATAAATGGTCCCAAAAGCATCCCATTGCTTGGTGACTGCAAGACACATAGAAAATATTAGTCAATACTCTAAGCATACCAGTCATCACTAGGAAATAAAGCAGAAAAACCTTATTAAGCTACCTTACTGGGTGCGATCAGGAAACAAAATGAACTAATTATTATTTCCTTTCTTTTTCCAATGATTTGTAATTCCTGGATGAAACCTGAAAAATACCAAAAGGTTTCAAGGCAACCCTTTAGAAAGTGACCTTTTGCTTTCCCCATTTTATTTGCCCTACGTGTTAATTGACTTTGAAAAAGCAGTATATTATCTTTTTAGAAAAAAGAAAAGTATAGACTTGATTTGTGAACACCAACATCCTATTGCATCAAAGTGTTGTTTAAATCATCACCCAGCAGAGCTGAGAACAACTATCCAGGAGTGAGAGAGAACAGATTTAAAAAAAAAAAAAAAGGGCAAAACTGTCTCCGAATGAAAGAGTACCACTGCCATCTACAGGGAGAAATGATAATAGTCAGCTATCAATTCAACAAGCAGGGAAATGATTTTAATTATCCTGCATTGCCAGTAATTTTCCTATTCATTTGATGTGCAGAGGTCATCTTTACTCACTCTTTGTTCTAAAAATGTGTGGACTGGTGGGGACAAACGGAAGTGGAAGTTCATGAAAAGTGGTTCTCTCTTAGCAAGATGCTCTGAGTTACTGACAGGTACTAAAGAGTTGGTGTAATACCCAAGTAATTGAATGAAATGACTTTATTCTGACATTCAGATGACCAGATTGGATTTTTCTTAGACATCTGGACCCAAAATCAGTGTGCTTATTTATTTCTACACTTTTATGACATTTCCCCCAATAGCATAATTTGTTACAGAATTTTTTTAATTTCTTTTTTTAAAAAATGCCATTCCCCTAAAAGAAGTTGTGAATATATTTAATATATATTAAATAGTCTAGAAAACTGTGAAACAAGAATAACTATAGCTTCTTAAAAAGAATCCAAATTTGGAGAAATTATTAGGCATATAGAGCTTATGGGGGTGAGAGGCTAAGAAAATAAGGGGTTTAAGGTTTCCATTAATTTTTCAGGCCAAATGAAGTGAGAAGATAGGAATTATTATGTGATGTTATTAATTGTTTTGGACATACAATTGTTTAATTTAAATGTAGGCTTAATTAGAAATAGAATGTAGTCCACATGGAATAAAACTAAATCTCTTGAAAGCATTCTCTCCCTTGGAAAAGAAAGTAGCTTCGTTCTCAGCAGTCTTGGGGAAAGGAGTTTTTGTGAATTGTAATAGCAATCTCTACATATAATATCATTATTTAGTGGTTAATTAAAATGCAATTTGTGGTTTTGACTCAAAAAAGCAGTATTTCTTAAGAACTTAAGAAAAATTCTTCTGTAAGAAAACAATTCCATTCCTAATTGCACCAAAAAGAACAAAGTACCTAGAAATAAACTTAACCAAGGAAGTGAAATACCTGTAGTCTGAAAACTATAAAACATTGATGAAAGAAATTGAAGATGACAAAACAAATGCAAAGATATTTCATATTCATAGATTGGAAGATTGATATCATTAAAATATCCTTCTTACTCAAAGCAATCTATAGATTCAGTGCAATCCCTATCAAAACACCAATAGCAGTTTTCACAGAACTAGAACAAATAATCCTAAAATCTCTATGAACCACAAAAGAAACAAAATAGCCATAGCAATCTTGAAAAAGAAGAACAAAATTGAAGTATCACAATTCAAGATTTCAATATATACTACAAAGCTGTAATAATCAAAACAGTATGGTCCTGGCACAAAAATAGGCACATAGGGATCCCTGGGTGGCGCAGCGGTTTAGCGCCTACCTTTGGCACAGGGCGCGATCCTGGAGACCCAGGATCGAATCCCACATCGGGCTCCCAGTGCATGGAGCCTGCTTCTCCCTCTGCCTGTGTCTCTGCCTCTCTCTCTCTGTGACTATTACAAATAAATAAATAAAAATAAAAAAAAATAGGCACATAGATATAGAATAGAATAGAATAGAATAGAATAGGAGAGTCCAAAAATAAACCCACAACTATATGGTCGATTAATCTTCAACAAAGGAGGTAAGATTATACGATAGGGAAAAAATGGTCTCTTCAAAAAAATGATTCTGGGAAAATGGACGGTTACATGTAAAAGAATGAAACTGGACCACTTTCTTACTCCTTACACAAAAATATACTCAAAATGGATTAAAGACCTAAATGTGACAGCTGAAACCATAAAATTCCTAAAAGAGAACATGAGCAATAAATTATCTGACACTGGACATAGCAACATTTTTCCACACATGTCTCCTAAGGCAAGGGAAACAAACACAAAAATAAACTATTGGGACATCAAAATACAAGTTTTTGCACAGTGAAGGAAACCATCAACAACAACAAAAAAATGCAACCTATTGAATGGGAAAAGGTATGTGCAAATGAATTAACCAATAACAGGTTAATATCCAAAATATATAAAGAACTCATACAACAGAACACCAAAAAAATCAAATAATCCAATTAAAAGATGGGCATAGGACATGAATAGACATTTTTCCAAAGAAGACATACATACAGGTGGCCGGCAGACACATGAAAACGTGATCAACATCACTAATCATCAGAGAAATACAAACCAAAACTACAATGAGGCTTCACCTTACATCTGTCAGGATGCTGATGTGTGGAGGTTCCTCAAAGAGTTAAAAATAGACCTGCCCTATGACCCAGCAATTGCACTGTTGGGGATTTACCCCAAAGATACAGATGCAATGAAACGCAGGGACACCTGCACCCCGATGTTTCTTGCAGCAATGGCCACAATAGCCAAACTGTGGAAGGAGCCTCGGTGTCCATCGAAAGATGAATGGATAAAGAAGATGTGGTTTATGTATACAATGGAATATTCCTCACCCATTAGAAATGACAAATACCCACCATTTGCTTCAACGTGGATGGAACTGGAGGGTATTATGCTGAGTGAAGTAAGTCAATCGGAGAAGGACAAACATTATATGTTCTCATTCATTTGGGGAATATAAATAATAGTGAAAGGGAATATAAGGGAAGGGAGAAGAAATGTGTGGGAAATATCAGAAAGGGAGACAGAACATAAAGACTCCTAACTCTGGGAAACGAACTAGGGGTGGTGGAAGGGGAGGAGGGCAGGGGGTGAGAGTGAATGGGTGACAGGCACTGGGTGTTATTCTGTATGTTGGTAAATTGAGCACCAATAAAAAATAAATTTAAAAAAAAGAAAAATAAATAAATAAAAATAAAATAAAATCAAAGAGAAGAGAAGAAATAGCAAGTGTTGACAAGGATGTGGAAGAAAAGGAACTCTAGTATGGTGTTGGTGGAAATGTAAACTGGTACAGCCAGTATGGAAAGTGGTACAGTATATAGTTTCCTCAAAAAATTAAAAATATAAATACCATATGATCCCATAATTTCACTACTGGGTTTTTATCCAAAGAAGACAAAAACTATAACTCAAAAAAAAACAAATGAATAAACAAACAAAAAAGATAGAATCAGACCTATAAATACAGAGAGCAAACTGATAGTTGTCAGAAGGGAAAGGGATGGGGGGATGGGCAAAATGGGTGAAAGGCAGGGGGAGATAGGCTTTCAGTTATGGAATGGATAAGTCATGGGAATAAAAGGCACAGCATAAGGAATATAGTCAATGAGATTGCAAAAAAAAATTTCTTCCCACTGTGCCCTTAAAATTCCTATTTTAAAAAGACTCCAATTTTACTCATTTTACTAATACTGTTTCAAAAAAGAACATTTTACCTATCATATGAATGTTGTCGGTGTTATAAACTACAGTCTTTCCCTTCATCATGCTACAGAGAGTGAAGAGCACCAAGCAGCAATTAGTCATTAGGATGACATAATTCTGCAGCTATGAAGTGGCTCTAGAATACAAGAAAGCACTACTTCTATTTTCTCATTAAAAAAAAAGTAAGAACTGCACTAAATGACCTTAATGATCTCTTTTCACTCCAGCAGTCCTAGTTGTATTATCATATGGTCACGTAGTTAAAATTAGGTTCAACCTAAAATAAAATGATAAATATGGGTAAATAAGTGAGTGAGTTGCACCCAAACTTTTACCCAAGATATTTCTTCTGAGTAAAAACTTTTTTATAATTAATCACTATAATATGGGAAAATCTCTATAAATAAAAAATATGATGTAGATATGGATAAAATTTATCATAACAAACTGTTTTATACTGAATTAAAATATTCTTATTTTTGAAAGATGTGGTATATATGTGCAATGGATTATTACTCAGCCATAAAAAAAGAATGGGGGATCCCTGGGTGGCTCAGCGGTTGAGCGTCTGCCTTTGGATCAGGGTGTGATCCTGGGGTCAGGATCAAGTCCCACATTGGGCTCCTTGCTGGGAGTCTACTTCCTCCTCTGTCTATGTCTCTGCCTCTCTCTCTCTCTGTGTCTATCATGAATAATAAATAAAATCTTAAAAAAAAGTAGAATGGGATCTTGCCATTTGCAATGACATGGGTGAAGCTAGAGAGTATTAAGTGAAATAAGTCAGTCAGGGAAAGACAAATAGCATATGATTTTACTCATATGTGGAATTTAAGAAACAAAACAAATGAGCAAAGGGGAAAAAAGAGAGAGAAGAGCAAACCAAAAAACAGACTCTTAACTATACAGAAGAAACCAATGGTTACCAAAAGACAGGTGGGGAGGATGGGTGAAATAGGTCATGGGGATTTTTTTTTTAAGATTTTATTTATTTATTTATTCATGAGAGACACAGAGAGAGGCAGAGACACAGGCAGAGGGAGAAGCAGGCTCCATGCAGGGAGCCTATTGTGGAACTCGATCCCAGGGCCCCAGGATCACGCCCTGGGCCAAAGGCAGGTGCTAAACCACTGAGCCACCCAGGTGTCTTGGTGATGGGGATTAAGGAGTACACTTGCTGTGATGAGGACTGGGTGTTGTATGTAAATGTTGAAACACTATATTGCACACCTGAAAGTAATATTACACTGTATGTTAGCTCATTGGAATTTGAAAAAACTTTTTAAAAAGACTATGTTTTTTAACATTATAGTGAAGTACAAAAATAATTTCTCATCCCCAATCTAGTAAATTTATCCTAAATATATCTTTTTATAAGTGTTTTTGGAGTTCATAGAACAGAATACTCCTCTGGCCCTTATAAATGTTACTACATAAAAGTTTTAAGGCAGTAATTAGCTTATCTCCTTATTAAAAATAAAGAAAAAAATGAAGATATAATAAGTTATTACATTCAAATTAAAGTCAAATTATTTCATTATGAAAAAAATTCTTATTTTGATTCTAGTTTTATGATGATGAATCTAGATACAAATTTTCTTTTATTCACCCTGCTGGGATAGATTCACTAGGCTTCTAAGATTTGTATGTTAGTATTTCTTGTTAATTCTGGGAAATTTACAGCCAGCTTTTCTTGAAATATTTTATCTCTCCCATTCTCTGTGTCCTCTCCTCTTGGAACTTTAATTATACATAAGCTATGCCTTCTGATTCTGTATTATATACTTTTACATACTTTTAATCTCTCATATTTCCCATCTCTTAGTCTCTTGACACGTCTTTCTGTGTAATTTCATCAGGTATGTCTTCTAATTCACTAATTTTCTCTTATGCTGTTTCCAATCTTCTGTTAAACCTGCTCATTGAGTTAATTAAAAATTCATTTTCCATTTTTAAAAATGCTTATTTCCTTATATCTGCATAGTCACTTTTTATTAGCTTGCTCCTTACTCATTTAAAATATATTTTACTTCTGTAAAACACTGAATGTGTCCATTTTCTGTTCTTTATCTGATACTACCAATATCTGAAGGCTTTTTTAACTTGATACTACAATCTGCTAGTCTTGTTACTACCATCTTCTGATAGTCCTCACTTTCTTGTTTTGTTTCTTTGTGTATTTGGGTATTTGGGCTGTAAGCTCATATTACTTAGGATATTCATGGGAATTATTTGAGAATTACGTTGAAGACAGGTTCTTCCAAAAGGATTTGATTTTGCTTCTTCCACAATCCTAAACCATACCAATCTCACATCACTTCAAACCTACCTGCGGACTGTCCTGTGGCTAGAAATAATAAGAGAACTTTTTCTTTAAATCAATGTCAAACTTTGAAAGAAATTATTTCTCTTGATGTGATAAGAGTGGCAAGGCAAGGAGTATTATTTCTAATTTTTACTTCATCTTTACCTTAAGAACACAGGGCTTTAAGTTCCCACTTTTATATGAGCTCTTCTTTTTAAATTCCCAAACCTAGAAGGTCCTAGTCTTTTTCTCCCATTTTTCCAATCTCTATGGAGATATAAAAACTAAAGATCAGGCCACATGGATTTGGCAAATATTCTCAGAGAGAAATCTGGTTGTATTCCTCTAGTTATCTGTCTGAATTCTCACTTTCACTCATGTTTTGCCTCTGAGAGTTTCTTAATTCCTTGCCAGGATGTCAATGACATAATAATGTGGGAGATTTTCAGTTGTTTTTCAGTCAGGTCTGTCAAAGAATCTAGACTGCCATTCTGCTAAAAGCAGAGGTCCATTTGTATTAAAATCTTAACATAAACCTATATATGCATTGTATTCCCTATTAACTTGAGATACTAAAAACTCAGCTTCTTGGTCCGTGTTGCTTAACAATTTGATCCTTCAAAATAAACTTGATTATGCCATTTTCCCCTTTAATCTTTGTCATATCAGTCCACTGCATCAGGATAAAATTCAGTCTTCCAAACATGTCTTACGATATGCATAGATCTTGTTCAACTCTAGCTTCCCCTTTCTCTACCAACAGCAACATTACCACTGGGTCCTACTGAGTCATTCTCTTTTAACCTTTTTACATATTCATTAATAGAGCACTGTTCTCTTCCTAGTCTTCCTTCAAGTTTCAGCTTATCTGCTATTTCCTGCAGGGGGGCCTTCCCTGAAGCCCAAATCCAGGTTGAGTCACATCTCTCCTTAGGAATCCAATGGAGCCTTATACCTAATTCCCCATCACAGATTTGTCACACTGTTATCCAATGCCTTGTTTGTATTTCTGAATGTATAACTATATTCACTAGTTATAATGATAACCCCACTATAACACAGGCTTTATAAAAACAGGTATACTTGTCCTATTCAAATATATACTTGGCACCTACCACAATCCCTGCAACAGAACAAGCACTCAGTGAATATTTTTTAATGTAAAAATAAAGTAACTTTCAGCTTTTTCTTAATTGTAAACAAAGGTATTACTGTGTCTGCGTATTTCTATTTGATTGGGTCATAAATTACTGAGTAATACAAAGGTATGGGGATCTGTATTCACGTTAAGGACATCGCTATTTCAGAACCTTATTTTTTATCCTGAAAAGGCAATCTTCCAAAATATTAAACACTAATTTGAAACTCAGTTAATGCTGTTGCCAAGAGGACATCAAATCATAAAAGCTTTTGGGACTGTATTCCTATTGTCTATGAAGAATGATTTAATTTCTTCATTATAATTCCAACTGCATTGAAAGGAAACAAGGTAAAAGACTCATCAGAAGATCTTCCTAACTGAAATCTTAGGAGATTGTGCTAATTTGACGTTCATTAAAACAACAGCTAAAATGATTAGAGGTAGACAGACCCTAATCTAGCCTGTGTGTAACCAAAGGGAGGAAGTACAGTGTGATATGCCTACAAGTCATATAAACATTACCTTTCTTTCTTTTTCACCCTCTTCTGATCCTCAGCCACTTATTTTGTTTCTGTGTTTCTAATTCACTGCCTTCAGGAACTATGTGATGTCCTCTTTTTCTTCAGAATTAACCTAAGAATTTGACTTAGCCAATATTGTACACATGCTACAAAATTAACTGCCAGCTAAATAATTTCAGGCTGAAATTGCATCAACTACTGTGATTTTTTTTAATATAGAAGCAATTAGTCATCCAACCCTTTGATTTTGATGAAATCAGAGCAAAGTGGCAATTTATAGACATTATAATAATTTTGCACAATGGACATCATTCTTTATGGAAAATGAAGAATGCCAGATTCTATATATCATTCTATATATCATAAATCACACTGAAAATATCATGATAGATTGAATTTAAAAGTCATGAAATCTAGAGCACAGAGTATTGAATACCCACAATATTATCAGTAACACGGGGATCATGGGGAAGTCCCTGGAAACTTGGGCTTTTTATTATGTAACTCTTCAGAAATACTTACAGAAGTAGAAAAAAAGTAATAATCTAAGCAACTTCTTTAAGTTTCTGTTCATTAATTATGATTAATTCTGTAAGAGAATTAATTGAGCTCTTGAGTCAGCTTCAGAATTATAATTATAAAACTTCTGGATCTAAATTAAATAGTCATGGTTTTCCAAGATTTTAGACATGGTTCTAAGATCTGGTCTTAGACCTTATGATAAGGCCTGTGAAATCCCATTTTTAAGGGAGGAATGCAGTTCTCTCTCACTTTCGGATGGTAGGCACTAAATCTCTCTTTATAGATAATGTTATCAATGCATTTTTTAATTTATGTTTTTTATAAAGGGGAAGAGTCAAAGGGAAAGGGAGAGAGAGAACCTTAAGCAGGTTCTACATCCAGTGTATGAGCCCAACACAGAACTCAATCTCAGAACCCTCAGATCATGACCTGAGCTGAAATCGATAGTCATAGACATTAAACTGACTGAGGCACCCAGGCATCCCTGTTTTCAATGCATTATTATTGTACTGATATTGTACAACACAATCTTAATGAGGATTCCAGTACAAAGATACAATGAAACAAATAAATGTTTAAATGGATGCCACATAGTATGTCATTTGTCTCCCATTCCTGAATTTTGTCCAGTTGTTATCATCTTCCTATTGAAGTATATAACTGATATTTTTTCCCCCTTGAGACATAACATGCTATTGTATGATCACTGTTTTCTCAAAGGTACTTCTATTCAGTTTAAAAAGAATCCGTGATTCTAGACATGAGAGTCTCTTTAAAAGGAAGCCTGATCTCCTTTGAACAATGTGGACTATGGGAAGACATACAGTGAACCAGGAGAAACAAGTTGCTGAAGTGGATAATGACCTGGATAGGATATTGAAGCCAAAGGTGCTTTTAAGTGGCAGCTGGGCCAAATGGAGGGAAGTGACTTGTGGCATGTCATAAAGATCAGCATTAGTATTGGTTTTAGTTACTTTGCTGACCTAAAGGAAAGAAAATACAGTAAAGTAATGAAATGTGCTGATGATACAAAGTAGAGAAATTTCGCCAATACAAGGTAGGAAAACAATAAAACTAACAATGACTTAGTAAGCTAGAATTACGAGCTGACAAGTGCTTTCTGCTATTCAATTATAGGAAAGTCTAAGTAAAGCTAATCTAAAGGTAAATACACAAGAAAAATAAACTGAACCTTTGATGGGCCATGGTAATCAAATTGTTTTCCCCAAGAGTTCAATGTAGAACTTTTATTTTTAAATAGTTTATTCCCAAATATTTGGTAACAGAACACTCATAGCAATGGATATAATTCCATGCAAAGGGACAAATGACAGAAAATATTGGTAGTATTGGGGGATACTACAACTATACCCTTGAAAAAAAATAAGACAAACCATAAAGAAGTTTGGAGTGTTGAGTCAGGCAAGCTCTAGTAACTCCTCAAAATGAAAAAGTTACTACTATGTATACAATTAACATGCAACACCATGGAAGATATTTCTACTGACAGAAAGTATAATGGAAGAAAAGATTTCTTTCTCAAATATACAATTATAAACAAAAGCTGAAAGAAAAAAAGTCTCAACTAAGAAGTAGATGGCAAACTTGAATGTTTTTATTTTCACAGAGCAAGATTCAGTCAATTAAAGAAGAGTCAAAGGTGTCAAGAAAAATGAAATCAACAGGAGGTAGGAGGGGAAAGGATGGAAGAACTTGTATCATCCAGCCTCTGATACTGATGGCTGTGATTGACATGTGCACCGGCCCTGTACATGTCTATTGGAATCCCTCTTATTTGAGGAGCTGTTTCTTCAGAACTGTCTCATTATCAGAATTGTCTTACAGTAATTCCTGAGGTGTTTGGGTATCTAAAATTGCACATATTCTTTAGCTACTAATAAGAAAGTTAAAATCTCTATTAAAAATCATATTTAAATTACTGCTCAAAATATTTGGTTCTGTTTAATGGAGAATAGCCCTTTAAGAAAAGTATGATTGAAGCAGTTTTAATAGAAGCTATTATCTAATGCTTTCTTTTAAAGTATGTGTAGGGGTCCAGCTAAGGGGAACCAAGTGTGAAGTGTTTAATGAGTGAACAATGCACCGCATAAAAAATAACCCACATCAGAGGAAGAAAAGGGAGGGGTAGCTTCACTCCCTCATTTGGATGTCAGGAGAAACACTTCATTCTAATTAGAGGAAGAGCAGACATAGGGCTTTCAACCCTTCCAAGAGCTCCATACCATTACTTAGATACTTCTCATCTTCCTGCTTTTGCTGTATAGAAGAGCAGAGTAATGACAGTAATAATAATGACAACAAATATTTTTTTAACTTGTACCATGTGGTAGGCAGGAGAGTGAGTGTAGCTAGAAAACAGGGACCAGAGAGTAGACACTTAGGGGTTGTGATTCACTTCCCTTTGACTATTCCCTCTTTGGTAGTTGAACAACGGGTAAATTAAAAAAAAAAAAAAATAGCAACAGCTATCAGCACTGAATCTAAAATCACTTACTTGCTGGGTTGGAAAGGAAACATCATCAAGCATTGTAGCATTGTACATAATTAGTGTCAAAACCCAAAGATAAGGTCAAAATTCTGGATTATTGAGAAAAATACCAAATTATACCAAAAAATGGTTTACTTTATTAATTTTAAAATGTTTGCATCTGTTTGCTTTGTGCTGTCTTTATAATATGAGCAAACATTTATTGAACATCTATCATATACTGAGTACAAATCATCCAATTTCAATTTCACACTAACTTTATGGATTAGATGTTATTATTCCTATTTCACATAAAAGAAATTAAGACCATAGAGCTTCAGTAAGTAGTCCATAGCACAGCAATAGGAACTATCAAAGCCAGATGCAAAACTATGTCTGTTCAATCCTAACTAGTTTACCTTTTTTTTCATTTGTAGTAATTCTAATTTAATATACAAATAATATCAACTTTCAAGTTTATAATATTAATGTCCTTGCCAATAGAAAAAGACATTGCAATTCCTGATAGCCCATGAAATCAGAGCACAATTCCAGAGGAATTTTACTTTATGTATATTTTGAGAAAAAAAATTTTTTGAGAGAGAGAAAGAGCAGTGGGGAGGGCAAAGGGAGTGGAAGATAGAATCTTAAGCAGATTCTGCACTGAGCATGGAATCCACACAGGGCTCGATTTCATGACCTGGAGATCTTGACCTGAGCCAAAACCAAGAGTTGGACGCTTAACTGACTGAGCCACACACATGCTTCAATGTATATTTTGTAAGAGTAACATATATTGTGAGGTGTCTGGGTGGCTCAGTTGCTTTAGCATCCAATTCTTGGTTTCAACTCAGGTCATGATCTCGGCGCCATGAGGTTGAGCCCCACTTTGAGTTTCATGCTCATCGTGGAGTCTGCTTGTCGCTCTTTCTCTCCCTACTTGTTCTCTCTCTGTCTCAAATAAATGAATAAAATAAATAAGTAAAATCTTTAAAAAAGAGTAACACATATTCTGATATTGTTTACATCCAAATAACTAGAGTTATATTTTCCCAGATTTTTCATCATTATACTCAGTTTCTGTCTTCTATTCATTAGTTGCTTCAGATCTGTTTCAAACATGATTTCTTTGAGCCACTTGAAATCCTAACCTTTATGTCAATAAGAAAGCTTTCATTTCAAACCCTAAATAATAAATCTAGTATTTCATGTCCCTCCATCCTTTAATTCTGTATGGAGCAGTATTTAGGCTTTCACAATCTCTTTTTATTACCATTTACCTTTTAGTTTTGCTCTGTAAAGGTTACAATTACTGTTACCAATAAAAGGTAAGAATGAGAAGTGTAGAAGAAAAGAAATGATAGCAACTATTTTGGTGCCCAAATATAACCCACAACTAACTTCTGTAACTCTCACTTACTCTCATTTCTTCCCATTCTCCCCTCACCATTGGCTCCCAATCTTTCTGCTCTGTGCCACGTGGGGGAAAAAGGAGAGCTACAGACATCCATGGAAGATGAAATACAGAAGATTGAGAAGTTGGCTAGAAAATAATTACCAAGTTGATTTGCAAGTCAAAGGGAAGAAAAGAGAAGGAGGAAGGAAGGAAGGAAGGAAGGAAGGAAGGAAGGAAGGAAGGAAGGAAGGAAGGAAGGAAGAAGGAAGGAAGGAAGGAAGGAAGGAAGGAAGGAAGGAAGGAAGGAAGGAAGGAAGGAAGGAAGGAAGGAAGGAAAGAAGGGAGGGAGGGAGGGAGGAAGAGAGAGGGGGAGGAAGAGAGAGGGGGAGGAAGAGAGAGGGGGAGGAAGAGAGAGAGGCAGAGATGGAGGGAGGGAAATTCCAAGAAAAGTAAAGGGTCTGACTTTAAAAAGGTAACAGAATCTTTCTGTTTCATGACTGTGTCCCTGAATATGCATCTAAATACAAAAATCTGCAAACAAGTTCAAGAGTACACAGACCTCTCTCCAGAGCCCATTCATAGATTGAACCCCTGCATTGGGATTTATTGTGAAACCATGTCTCTGAATGAAAAATATAACTGAAAGATGATTTTCAAACACATTTTAGCTGTCGCCTTTGGCATACAGCAGCTTGATACACAAAGACTGGGATGTACAATACACAAGTGGAGAAAATATAGATAGAAAGCACAAGAAGGGCATATTACATAATAGGCCACCAAAAATGCCTGAAGGACGCTCTAGGAGTCTGACCCTGCATGGCACCATGTTGGCATATATCGGTTTCTTATGATACCATTGAGTTCTTCCTTAAAGAATTCACCCTGGCCTATTTTCCCTCCACTGCAGGTGGTTTGAGTCATCACATTGCTGTAAAGAATGTAATCTGCTCTCCAACTGGGAGCAAAGGTGAATTTAGTTGTGCTCTTTCTTCTCTTGTGAATAACATCTCCCTGACTGCTTACTGTAATGCCAGCACTTCTAGCCTCTACCTCCTCATCCTGTCAGCATCTCGTCAATTTGTTGGAGACTGGATCAGCTAGATGGAGTTCATCCAATATACTACATCCATCTAACAATGTGACATCTGGGACAATGCTGTTTCTCAAGGAATCAATTGAGAACTGGCACACTTGAAATTTTTTATGCAAAGCTATGTCCAAATACCTTAACCTGATATCACATTGCATCAGGTTAATGCTAGATTTAATCATAGAGTGAGTAAGTGTGGATAATTCCCACTGATAATAACCCGCTCAGTCTGGTGAGTTATTAAAATATTCAGAGAAACAGAATTATAAGAGCCCCCCAAAAGGCTGTTCTACAGCTAAGCAGCTCCCTCATGAGGAACACCTTTTGTGACTCCCCATCGCCTGCTAAATAAAAAACACTCTTTGGCAGGGCTCTCCAGGCCCTGCACATTTATCCCCATTTCTGTTCTGTTCTGAAATCTGATCCTCCTTCGAGGCTTCTTTCTCCCAGTGAGTCCACTCTTAGCTTGGGCTTCAACCAACTTACTTTTAGACAAACACTACATTTTCTCCATCTGCTTCTTTTTGCTTTGGGTGTTCCATTCCCATTTATTTTCTCATTTTCACATATCAAATTCCCACCCATCCTTTCAAGTATATCTCCACCTTCCTCTATTGAGAAATCCTCCAAGTTTCCATAAGAAGAAGTCCTTTGGGTGGGACAGAGCACAGGCTATGGATTCAGACAAATCTGAGTCTGAAGCCAGGCTATGTGCCATTAAAAGAGTTACCTGGGGCACCTGGATGGCTCAGTTGGTTAAGGGGTCTGCCTTCGGCTCAAGTAATGACCCCAGGGTCCTGGGATTGAGCCCCATGTCCGGCCCCTGCTCAGTAGAGAGTCTGCCCCTCCTTTTCCATCTGCCTTTCCTCTCTCACTCTCTTTTACTCTCTCTCGCTGTCTCTTTAATAAGTAAATACAATTTTTACAAAAAGAAAAAAGAAAAGTTACCTCACTTCGCTGATTCTCAGTTCTTTCAACTATAACTTGGTACAGATGATGCCTTTTAGGGATATGGCAAGTGTTGTCTTACATATGAATATATTCAATAAATGCTCATTTTTCCTTTAAATTATATTGTGTCCTTTTCAGTATTTACCACATACTATCTCTTTCTGTGGTTACTTATATATATATCCAGTCTCCTGTGCCACATAATATTGCTCAAATACCAATTTCTGTAGAGACCTTCCATGATTTTCATGTATAACCCACACCAGTCACTTCTACGCTTCATAGTAATTATCATTATCTGACGTTGTCTGTTTCTTTGTTGTTCCTTTACTTGTGATCTATTTTCCTTTCTATATAAGCTCTATAAGAATAGGGCCTTTTTCTGTGTTGCTTACCACTATATCACCAGCACCTAGAATAGAGCCTGATGAATAGCAAATACTTAATAATATTTTGCAAATTAATGAAGGATTTAATAAGTCCCTTGAGGCCAGAAATAATTTTTGACTACTATAAAGCCAGAAGGCTGGGCACCTGGGTGGCTCCATGGTTGAACATCTGCCTTTGGCTCAGGTCACGATCCCAGGGCCCCAGGATCAAGTCCCCCAATGGGCTCCCCTTGGGAGCCCACTTCTCCCACTTTAAGTGTTACACAAAGCCTCTCTTTGTGTCTCTCATGAATAAATAAAATCTTTTTTTAAAAAAGCCAGAAGCCTGGAAGACACATTAAAATCCTTTTATTGATACAGCCATGCACACAACATAGCCTCTACTTCTAATCCAAGGAGACACTCACCCCCCCCACCCCCACCCCCAGTATTCCATGCTTTTGAATACCTCCCTCAGGTGCTATTCCTACACAAAACTAAACCTTTTACTGTTCCTTTCTCTATAAAACTTCCAGTAATTCTACCAAACAAAAATGATCACTCCCTTTTTATGTATTTTGACAAATCTTATAGATTTCTAAATGATATTAATAAATAACATAATAATCTTACATTGATATCATTGGATTTCCATCCAGTCTTGTCCATTTGAATTGTGCTTAAGACAGAAGCCATAACTGGATTGACTTTTGTAGCCTCAGCCCTAGCACTGTGCCTGGCACAGGACAGACAGTCAATACATATTTGTTGTTTAGATAAATGAATCTAGGAGAGTTGTACCTGGCCTGTTAGGCTCAATGCCCTTGCCATTTCTCTAGATTATTTTCCCTCACTGGAAACTGACTCTTAAATGTCACTTCCTAGTTTATAACTTTTCCCACTTCACTTTGCTTAGGTCAGTTAATAGAGTCTTGGTGGCTGTCCCTATTGATCTCCTAACAAGTATCACATGAATTGCCTTCCAATGTCCAGTTTATTTCTATTAACTTTCTTTGTCTAACACAGTTTATATGCTCATTCACTCGTTTATTCATCCCTTCAGCATGCATTTACTGAACAAGGCACAGAACTAGCAGATAGGGCCTCTCTGTTGGTTAAGTCTTTAAGCAGATCACATAGTTCCTGTTATGATTATCCTTTATTTCATTTTAAGGAAAACATAGACAAAAAATACATTCTAAAGTGGCCACCAAGAACCAGTTTGTAACATTAATTGCCTGTACACGGAAAATAAAAAGTCATTCTTAGTTTCCCTGAACATAGTTAAAAAAAAAAAAAAACTTGGTGAATATATTTTCTGATTTCCAATTAATCTTCTAAGATTGGCTTATCTATATTTATGTGTTTATAAAGCAGTACTAGGAGATATAAATAAGTTAGGCATTGTATTACCAATTGTAAATGATACTATCACAGATATTATTGCCAGTTCTTTTAAATCTAAATCTAAGCCCTCAGCATATAATAAACTAAGCAGAATTAAAAGCAAAGAATATGATTCATTTTAGTGCAGGTCTTTCTATTATCTCCCACCCCCACTCCCCCACTTCAGAGAAAGAGAGAGAGAGATGTCACCCTGACCAGGCCTTCTACAGAACAAAAGAATTTACAGGTTTGGTGGTGCAAATAAAACTTGAAACTATTATCCAAAAATAAAGGATGAAAATGCCCTCTCCAGAAGAGAAAGCAAATTGGAAATAGCATGGAGCAGAAGAGCATAAGAGGATCTCTGCTCTCATAATTAGATTCTATAAGTCAGAAAGCCGAAAAGCCTCTCTCAACACAGCCTGTCACTCAGTCTGTAAATCTGTGAAATGGAGATAAAAGATGCACTGCCTTCCTCATATAAGAGGAATTAGGATTAATAAAACTGGGCTGGGAATAAATTTCAAAATGCACGGATGTAGTATAACAAAAATAAAGGCTACTATTCAGAAATGCTCTTTCAAATATTCCCAATACTCGGGCAGATTTCTCGAGATGCTGGAGGCTTTGTCCATATGGGTGGGATATTTAAAGGCCTTTGTGGCAAAACAAACAGTTCACTGTTTGATTTGGAGAACAGAATAAGACCTCAAGCCTTTCTGACTGTCCAGAGAGCTATTTCAGATTCTGTACAATATATAAGCCGAGAAGGTTAGTCTCTGCTGACTAGCATCACACAAACTAAAAACAAAAGTGCTGGATTAAAATACAGCCATCCTAAATGGCTTATTTTTATTTCTGATTTCTTATTGCTCCACTTGGAAAATCATTTTCCTCTTCTCTCGCTGCATTGAGTGGCGAGCTGGGCCAAGTAGGGAATCCTGGGTTAGCATCCAAATTCGGCCACTTACACAGGGCAAGACTTAGGTACATCAAACCTATGTGCTCTCATCTTTAAAATGCACGTACTTGATTCCTACGCCATGGGTGGTTTAAAGGATGGCTGTTTAAAGTGCTATTTAAAGTGATCCCAAAGATGGTGTCAACTGTATGTATTCAATGTAAGAAGCTGTTAGAAGAAGGTCACGCTATCTACTGTCTTTTAATTTCATGAAGACTACAGAGAAATCATTCAGTTACCATCTGTGGAAAACTGAGCAGCGTGTGGATTCAGGGTGGAAAGAAGCTTGCAGAGAACACAAAAACCCTGGCCTCATGAAATGAATAATATAGTCAACTTCTCCAAAGATATTTGCTCCATGAATACATGAGAGTCATATCACTCATTATGGGCAGGGTTTGTGGGCAAATGTGATAGATAACTCCAGAATTCTGTAATCAGAAGAAAAGCACGAAACAGTCACCTTGCCCACTCCATTATGTAGAAAAAGGAAGATACGTTAACACATGCTGGCCCTGCAATGAGCAGACAAATGACACAGTTAGGGAGTGTGGCAAGGACAGTAGGTTGCATAGTCACACTTATTCGCACAGCTGGGAACACTGTCAGCAGAGGCAGCAGCCACCTCAGAGTTGAAGAACAATGATAACTATTACTAGAGGAATACATGAAGTCGGAATACTGAGATGCTAGTGGATGCCCCTGATATTGTCTGTATGTTTGTAATACGCTAATCAAATCATCGGGAATGACTGCTTTCAAAGCCATAAATATTTTCGGTAGCTGCAGAAACACAATGCAGCTGTGTGTTTATGTGATAAGCCCTCCATATAGAGAGCAGGCCCATAAGCTCACTGAGATAGGATGCAGGCGCTGATGGTAGAAAGGGGAGAAAGTGGTTCTGCCCTCGGTCCCCCATTAGCTCAGCAAGGGCCCAATGTGATATAATAATCTGTACATGCATAGCACCTTTCTTGCAGGGAAGAAAAAGCATTTCTAAAGCATTACCTCATTGCTCTTCATCACACCCTCAGGGAATAGGTAGCCGGTATTATCCAATTTTGCAGGCAGCCAAAGTGAGATTGTGATTGGGTGAACATCTGGGTAAAGGTTACAGAGCAAGTCTGTGCCGTTACCAAGATTAAAACCAGTTCTTCTGCCTTCCTTTGCAATACCTATTACCTAAACACACTTAAAACCCATTAAAATGGCAAGGAAAAGTGCTCACAGAACAAGCCAAGTGAAATAAAAAATGGAAAACTTCATATTCAATATTATTCTTAGGTATGTAAAATGCATATGTTTATAAAAGTAGACTTGTGGGCAGCCAATGTTAGCAGCAGTAACATCTGGATTGTGGGATTAATGGTGATTGGCATTTTTTTTCTTCATGCCGCTCTGTTACGTTTCAAGTTCTAAATGATGAGCCATCAAATCTTTGATAAGAAAAACAATTCAAAGTGCAAAATTAATTAACAGTGCTTTATAGATCATAAAAATGTGAAAGTATCTGTCAATAACATTTCTGACAGTTTCTATACCAGGTATGAGTATTAACAAAGAAAAATAAACATTTCTGGAATATTTTCTTTTGCTTCCAAACACATACTGCACACTCCCTCTCACTCTAACCCATTCTGCACTAGCCAACAGATTTGTTTTCCTAAACTTCAGCCCTAAGCAGTGACACTTTAGTCTCTACTAAATTAAGTCCACAAACTATTGAGCCCTACATTCAGTCTAGAATATGACCACAAACTCTTGTTGACTAATCCTTAACTACCACACACATGTTCCCTTCTTGAAAAACATTTCATTCATTAGGGAAAGAATGGTCTTTTCAACAATAATGTTGCAAAAACTGGATGCTCACATGCAAAGAAGTGAAGTTGGATCTTTACCTTACATCATATACAAAAATTAAATCATAATGACACAAAGATTTAAATGTTAAGAGCTAACGTTATTAGGAGGAAAAAAAACTTCATGATGATATAGTTAGGAATGATTATTTTTTTATATGACCTTAAAAGCACAGGCAACAAAAGAAAAATAGATAATTGGATTACATCAAAATTTTAAAAGTTTGTGAATTAAAGGACACTATCAACAGAGTAAAATGCAACTTATAAGATGGGAGAAATATTTGCAAATTATATATCTGGTAAGGGCTTATATCCATAATGTATAAAGAACTCTTCCAACTCAAAAAACAAAACTGGTCAAAAAAAAGGACAAAAGACTTGAACCCATTTCTTCAAAGAAGATATATAAAAAGCTGATAAGCACTTGAAAAGAGGTTCAACATTACTAACAATTAAGGAAATGCAAATCAGAACTACAGTTGAATAGTACTTCACACCCATTAGGATGGCTGTTATCAAAGAGAAAAAAAAAACAGAAGATAACAAGTGTTCTTGAGGATGTGAACAAGTTGGACCTCTTGTGCACTGCTGGTGAAAATGTAAAATGGTGCAGTTTCTGTGGAAAACAGCGTGGTCCCTCAAACATTTAAACAGAAGTACCATATAATCCAACAATTTCACTTCTAGATATATACACAAAAGAATTTAAAGCAGCGTCTCTGAGAAAGATTTGTACACCCATGTTCATAGCAGCATTATTAGCAATAGGCAAACAGAGCAAGCAACCCAAGTGCTCATCAACAGATAAACATGGTACATACATGCAATGGAATATTCATCAGCCTTAAAAAGGAAGGAAATTCTGACAGATGGTACAACGTGAATGAACCTTGAAAACATTAAGAGAACTGGAATAAGCCTGTCACAAAAGGACAAATACTATATGATTCTACTTATTTGAGGTATGTAGTCAAATTCATAGAAACAGAAAGCAGAAGAGTGGTTGCCAGGAATTAGAGGGAATGAGGAAAGTTGTCTTACAACTTCAGGAATTTTCTGGGTGAAATATGAAACTGGCCCCCTTACATGAAAGGCAAAGAGAGAATTTGTGCATCTCTTTGAAACTTCTTTTGAGCAGCCATGAGATTAGTAGATCTCTGCACTCACCTGTCAGAATCCTAAAAGTTTATATGGAGGCGTTAACGGGGTTTGGTCATGTATACAACCAGATGGCCTCAACAAAACATCGCTCTCTCAAAGCTTAGCCCTTGAAAATAGTTCCCACAGTGGGAGTGATGGGTAGATGTATATTCCAAGGACAGGGGAAGGGGTAAGAAGCCTGGGTCCAGCTTGGAGCCAACCAGCACTCATTTTCTCTTGATGACCTCCTCCAACACGGAGTTACTATTCGATGAGTACAGCACTTCAGTTTTGCAAGATGAAAAAGATGGCTGAAAAAAAGAGTTAGAGGTAATGATGGCTATACAATGAGAATGTATTAATGCCACTGAACAGTACATTTAAATGGTTAAAACAGTAAATTTATGTTATTTTACTATAGTAGTTTTTTTAAAGTCTCATTCTTTTATGCTTTCATAGCTTTGTCCCTTTTAATTGAAATATCCCCACCCTACATCCAGCTTTTGAAACCTAACCATCCATTCAAGGTTGCTGATTAAATACTTCTCTTAGTAAAATCCCTCAACCAGATGCAGCATCACCCTCATCTGAATCCTACCTGCAGTCCAGAATGTAGCAAGGTACATTACAAAAGCACCTTTTCATGTATTTTATATATTTGATACTCTCAAAAATATTATGATATCCATTCTACTATTTACCTGAGAAAAGTTATGTAACCTTATAAGGTCAAACCAGTGGCACGTGGCTGAGAATCCAGTCCACAGCTTCCAGTTTTAAATGGAGTTGCCCAAAGCATAGTGGATGTAACTTTTGGCACTCATTATGCACTTCTTTGAAATATTCATTATTTATAAGCCCCTTTCCTTGTATCTCTACTAAGCTATAATCTCTTGAGAACAAGAACCAAGTCTTAACCATTTTTGTAACCCCAGAAATCCCAAGGATATAGTCAATCAATCCTTGCAGAGCTAATGAAATAATAATCTGTGAACAATTTATATAATAACAGAATGGACCCCATTAACCAAACACACATCAATAATCTAGAATTGAAAAAAATATATGTATATATACCATAAAAAGATATTATATTCCTAGCTGATACCAAAGCATAGTTGTCCAGATTGGTAAGATAGCCAACCAATTAATTCATGTGGAAAAAATGTTCAGAAATATCCTAACTGGTTTTAGCTAAGTAATACTCCATTTCTGCACTTGCCTTCGCTCCTCTGCCATTCACTAGCTGTGTTAATTTAGGCAATCATTCTCGATGTTTTGATAAGGGTTATCACCACATTCTTACTCATTCATTTCTGTAAAATATTTTATCCTGTTTCTACTTAAGAAAGCTAAACAAACCAATGTTTTGCATGACTGATTTTGTTAAATAGCAGCATCTGCACCTCAAAGGTTTGTCCACACTTCTTAGTTCGGTTTGATGGTTCTAACCCAGAATATTTCATAGCAGCTGGAGCCTAAATTGGACTTGGAGTAGTACTTCTACGCCTTTGCTTTTTTACTTCTTAACATTTATTTGAGGATTAATTGCAAATATGTAATATCAGCAGCATGCTATGTTTACTAATATAATCCCCAGAAGCCTGTAGGCATATACATTTATGTTCAATTATTTTTACTAATCCCCCATACATTGCCAGTCCCTATCATTAACTAGATCTCACTCTATTCTTTATTTCCAATAATTATCCTCTAATTGACCTTATACGCTTATGAGAAGAACAAAGTGAAGATTGTAGAACACATTACCAAAGTAACACATGTTTCAATGATAAACTGTGGTCATCCACTGAATTGAACATGGGCATTTCCACATATTCTGATGACATTTATGATCACACCTTCAGCCTAGTAGAAGCAATCTTCCTCTTAGTTACTACAGATCTTTGAAGTCAGCCATGCCAGTGAAGCATGGAATATTTCTAGATGATCCATAAGAGGCATAGCTCTCTGCCAGGGGGTCGTGCCTCTTTGTAAGCTTGTCACTGTCTCATAATGATGCAATGATGCAGTTTGAATCAGAAATGGTGGAAATCCACTACAGGATTTGGGGGAAGACAGAAATTAGAGGTTCTCCACCACACAGCCTGGCATTCTTTTCCAAAGGTTTTTACCCTTGACTAAATACTCAACTCATGTAACTCTCTGATATTTTCCATGAAATAAGAGTATGGCATCCCCAGGATCTTGGGTGATGCTCTAAGGCACAGTGGAAAGCAGGACTGTGATATGACTTTATAATGAGCTAGCTCCCAAGCCATGGCTCCCACGCCAAGACTCCCAGAGGTATATCCACCAGGAGGTGCACACTTGGCTTTGCACATGATTTGTAATGGTTCTGAGGTAATTGCTCTTAGAGTTTGCTTTAAGCTGGTTCCTTCACATGAAGCCAAGACAGGCACTGCACACCAAGGAAGGCAGATCTTGGCTTAGAAAATAACAAAGGTCTTTTCTGTTTCATAGCCAAAGAGATTGAAGCTCAAGAAGGATGGGGAGGGCGGAGGGAAGAACATACTTTAAACAATTTGTAGCTATTTTGCTTGATTTTCCCTTGAAGCAATAAATAACTGTGCTCCCTGCTGCTGGTATTTTATCAAGCTCTGTTTGTTATAACTGTGCATTATGTTCCATACAAGACAGCATCTTTGAGCTTTCTTTTTGTATTTCCCTACTACAATTTAACTCTGTGAGTAGCAATACCAATGTACCACCAGGATGAAGAAACAGCAGAACCCGCTGCTAAATACCACCACCTGAATGCAGAATGCCTCTATTAGGAGCAAGTGAATGCCAAGCTGTCTTCTTTAGTGTAAATTAGCGTGGTAAAGAAAATAAACAGGAGCCTTTAGATTAACAGCCACTCCCTGCTGCTGCTGACCTTTGCCACAGAGAAGGTCAGAACAAGAGAAAATTATTCCCAATACAGTCTACCTCCTCCTCCCACCCACCGCCTCCTGAACACAGACCAGCAATGGTGGGAGATCTCTGAAGATGATCCTATCGGCCTGGTTTTTGCTGAAGTATGATCTACTTTGTCTCTCCATAGAAGGCAAAGGAATCAGGGAATACTGTCCCATTAGTGTCATATGACATGAGTCACAACTGACTAGAATCGCCGTTCCTCAAATCATTAGCCCAATGACATCAAATGTGATTTCTCTCCTCTCAAGGCCCATACTCACCCCTAATAATAATTATTATTATTAATATAATAATAACAATAATAATAATTATAATAATTATAATTTATAATTATAAATGGTCATATTCAAAGCACGTTTTAATTTCCATTTTTTATTTGATCCTTGGGGAGGGAAACACAGAGGTAGATAATTATCTTCCTCATTTCTACAACAAATGGATCGCTGATACACAAAACTCCTTAGGTGCCTCAGTTTCCCTCCCTATAAAACCAGGCTTTACAAAGCTTTAACTGTGTTAATTTAAACCGTTAAAAATGAATTGCAAGAACACTTTTCAAATGCAGAAGGACTAGGCGAAGTCTGTTTCAAATTCAGCAGCCTCTTCCTTTCCTTTTATGAATTACATTTAAATGAATTATGTCAAAAGAAGACCTGCCAAGGCTAAAACCCAGGAGCGTGTGAATGAGCGCGCTGCCTGAGTACTAAGTAATCACAACAAGAGCAGAGCACATGCACCCTGGGCCCTGTAATCCACACTGTCTGCCCAAGTGTTGACAGGAAAATCCTCTGCCAGGATGAATCCCTCTCCTCCAAAGACAAGAGGGTCCCGGGATTGGTGCTAGCAAGATGCTATTGCACTGAGGAATGGGGGAAGCACAGCACCGACATTCCTCTTTGCCATATGAAACCAGTAAATCTTGTTGTGAAGACAAGTCAACTTGAGGTGTGGGGGAAAATGTTCTCCAGCTAAAAGTCCCAGGGGCTCAGTAAATGATTCCATATTAACAATAGTTTACAGATGGCATCTTTCAACTGAGAAATTTTAAGATGTCACTTGGTACATGATATAATAAAGAATGCTATGGAATTAAAAGTAATTAAATAAAGGAAATGTAGTTGGTGAAAGGGTCTTTTGGACAATTATTTCATCTCTTTGCATCCAGCATCTTGAAATGAAACATAGTCCTTCCTCACTACTCCTGCAATAAATCATTTACAAAAAGTAAGTGGTTTCATAAATAAATGACTGTATCTATGACTAGTCTCCCCAAATCAATAATACATTTATTGATAATTCTGTATTTAAAGGTTCATTTCACCTTAGTATTGACATTCTGTCTCCCCTGCCATTTCATTAGATTTAAAATTTTTTCATTCTTGGTAATGAACTCTAAGAAAGTTCCTATGTTAGAAAGTAGCCCCATTTCAGAGTTGGGCAACGAAACTCAATATACTATTTTCTATTAATTACTAATATCATTAAGATTTCTTGTATGTGCACTCAGCAAAATAAAGTGAAGGGTCTTTTGCCTCATTTTGTAAGGCAAAAAAATTCCTGGCTTCTCCTTAAATACTTCCTTTAGTAGCTCTGTAAAATGGAGCAATAGATAAAAAACCTGCTTCTTGTGAGCCTTCAGAGTAGATGTGAGGCAGTTCAACAAATTCTTCTGAATAAGAACAAGATGCCCAACACTGGGTGAAGTGTCCGGGATTCAAGAACTAAACTGTAACACCTATTCTTGAAAAGTTTACAATCTAGTGAGCAGTAATTTAGGGACTGCTGCACAGGATGTTAACCCTTTTTAACACTAAGATTTCACAACAGAATATAAAACATAAATGAGTGTCTCAGTCAGTCTGAGCTGCTATAACAAAACACACTAGACTGGGTGGCCTGAACAACAGACATTTATTTCTCAGTAATAGAGGTCAGAAGTTCAAGATCAAGGTGCAGATAGCCATCCTCTTGCTACATCCTTACATGGTAGAGAAACTCTGGTGTCTCTTCCTCTTATGAGGGCATTAATTCCATCATGGGGGCTGTACCCTCAGGAGGTTAGGTGAACCTAATGACCTCCCCAAAGCCTTGCTTCCTGCTATCTTTACACGGAGGGTTAAGGCCTAAACATATGAGTGGGGAAGAATACTCTAACAAACTTTCAGTCTCTAACAAAGAAAATGTCCAACGGGATCAAATCACTAAGAAATCTAATACAATTATCACCATGATAATTTAGCCTGTGACCATTTGTAAAAAACCTATATGAGAGCATCATAATGCGGAAGGATCAGGTCCTTCAAAGGCAGATCACTTCACAGTTACTGAGCCTCAAAGGAAATGACACAAGCAGGGGAAATACAGAAGGTTTTTTTTCCACCCTATATGAAGGCTGCGATGCCATAAAAATTGTCGATAATTTCAAATGCTGGCATAGGCCGACTTAAAAAAAAACAAGGTTATACTGCCATCTGCTGTCAGTACTCCATGATCGCTGCCAGTAACCGGGTGCTGGATTGTACCTGCAGGCTCTGACCCGGCTTGGCCAGCAATACAGTGCAGGTACAGGAGGGAAATACTGCTCATTAGCTATTGTATCAGAGAATATACATTCAAAATTCATTTCCAATAAAATGAGTTTACTGAAACGCATTTTCATTGTATTATAATCAGATAAAGAAATGTTAATGATATTTTTAAATAAGTGTTAAAATAATAACCTCAGAAGAAACACATTTTTTTTATTCGCCTCTCTTGAATCTTTTATGTACACCTTGTTTTTTTCCCAGCACAATTTAATACGATACACTATAGGGAAAAGGCTGCATTTGCCATCAGATTTTCAATTAGCTAAAACAAGATCCTGTTGGCACTTGAATGAAGTAGACTACGCTATATTTCATATATTGACAAATATTTAAATGCCTTTTCTTTGCCTTGGTTTGAGAACAGGTTTCATTACACCGAATCCGTACACTGCGTGTGCTTCTCTAACTTTCCCTGAGGCCTTCCTTTAACTATAAAACCATTTACGGCTCCCGCCCCCCACCCCTCAAAAAAAAAGGAAACCAATTGTTCCATTGCTTGCTAGTTTTCATTATATACTGAAACATCCATTCAGCATTTTTATCTGCTAATGTAACAGAAACTCATCTGCTCAATGAGATTTATTACTTGTTTTTTTTTCACATGTTCACAAGATATTGTTGTACATTTTGCAATGGGTCTTTATTATCTAGTAATGATGGCTTGCAAATTAAATTAGTTTTTAATGGCATAGTTAAATTCTAATTTATGTTTTGGAGCTTTGTTTAATTCATTTAGTTATAATGTAATCGTTTTCTTGCTATTTTCTTACATTACATAGAAAGAACAAAAGAATAGGGGCTCATTTTATCACATTCAGTTGTTTTGGCTTTATTAAATCTTGTCACTAATTGCATTTCCCCCAAGAAACTTTCAAAACAATTGTACTCTGATCCTTTGGGCAAAACTATCTGGTTGCTCAGCATTCTGTCTGAGAAGTTGAATCAAACTACTGCTGTAACACTAAGGGTTGGTTAGATATTGCACTTTCTCATACTCATTATAACCCCACTGTGCTGTGTAATGTACTGGACAATTATTCTTTCGCAACAAATTCTTTCCTGTGAGCTCTCTTTCTTTCCTGAGCGTTCAGGAAAACCAAAACCAAAAGTGATCATTAGTGACACAAAAAAGTAATCTTTTATAATGTCTACTTGCATTTTCTTCCCTCTCAATCGACAGGGCTTTTATGGCTGCAATAACCTTTTATAATACCTTTTCGTTGGGGTCCACACAGCAAGAGCCAAAGGCTCCTAGCAAGTTTCAAGGTTTTAAACCAGAACCTGGATTCTGGGGTTGCATAGGAATAATTGATGTGATTTACAATTTCCTGAGTAGGTCTGACCCTTCCTTGGGAAAACTATCAAATTTTCCCAGGAGGACTGAAGCACCCAGGTGGCATCCTAATGAGGACTTCCTATATCACTGACTTTAAAATTCCATATGAATAAGGACCACCTCCCAAGCCTATTCTTCCTTTTTTCTAATGAGAAAAAATAATCTCATACCCCAGATAATTCTTTCATCCTGATTTCAATTTGAGAGTGCTTTTCTGCATTTGGTTCTCCCAGAATTTCTAGGTACAATATGCAGATGCCAGAGGTGACAGATCATGGATGCTGTTCCTCTTCCTGACCACCATCTTTTATTTTTTTTTAAGGTTTATTTATTTATTTATGATAGACATAGAGAGAGAGAGAAACAGAGGCACAGGAGGAGGGAGAAACAGGCTCCATGCAGGGAGCCCGACGTGGGACTCGATCCCGGGTCTCCAGGATCACGCCCTGGGCCAAAGGCAGGCGCTAAACTGCTGAGCCATCCAGGGATCCCCTGACCATCATCTTTTAAATTCTTGACACTGGCCACCAAAAGAAGAGTCTGATTGTCAGGAAACCATCCTCTTGACCTGGAAAAGCAACTCATCACACCAGTTACTGACAAAGAAGCAGGAGTAGCAACTTTACAACTTTATGTAAACACTGTTTACATAAACAGTGTTTATGAGGATAACACTAAAAGGAATGTCTTGTTGTATTTCTTATGAAGATAATACAAGAATATGCTGTTGGGCATATTCTTTACATGAAAGAACATTTCTCTAAGAAACCAATGAAGAAGAAAAGCTGCCTTAATGTTAATCCTCCTGTTCCCCAGCCTGAACCATAATCCTTGGTTCCTTCCAGTCCCCAAATTTCCTGCTGACAATACCTAGCACAGCATCCACAGAATGAATCCAAGATTATAAATTGGTCCTTGAAATTTACTTATTCAGGAGACACATCTGCACTGAAGCAAGCTTCGAAAGAAAAGAACATTTGTAGAAAAAGCAATTTGCTTCAAAGCTCACCCCTGCTCCTAGCTGCTCACACTCTCCTGCCCATTGCTGAGGAGTTGCATGCAGAGGTAGACTTCGGCTGACAATCAGCAGTCTTTGTGCACTTCATTCTGTAATTCACCAGGTGTTATGTAACACACTTCACCATGGCCTAATTCACAGTGAAGACATCTTTCCCTGAAATTGCAGTTCATGCTGATGGTGATATGGTTAGATCCTTAGAGAAGGAATGAGACTGCCTAGGACATGGTTTGGATGAAAATTTTATAAATGTGAATGTAATTCCTTTAAGTGCTAAGTTCTCCAGTTTGTTTATTTCCACCCAGCATAACTGTGAACTTTAAAACAGAAGTATCCATGACTAAGTTGACTTATGGGTCATCTATGCAACCAACTAGCATTCTCAAGGTCCTGCCAATAACACACCACCAATGGAAACCCCCGGTCCTCCATACTAGGTTTCTACCAGCTAGAGCTTCTCATGGTTTCCCAAATACTCACTGTTAGGGGTTGAATTATACCCCCCTCCCCACCAAAAAAAGATATGTTAAAGTCCTAACGCCAGTACCTCAGAATGTGACCTTATTTGGAAATAGGATCATAATAGGGCTAGTTTTTTTTAATCTAATTTTTAAAGGAATTCATACTTGTAAGAGTGAGAAAAAGAAAAGAATAGCTTTAATGGTATTTAATTGTGAAGAAGACTTGCAAATTTGACAAGAGTTTCTCATAAGTACGTGATTGGTTTGGGCCCGCTGGCATATTAACTTTCACCACATAGCAGATATTCAGGAATTGGCTGGATTTTTTTAACCTGTTCAAGACACAAAAACACCTCCAAAAACCTTATCTGCAGCTACTCATTCCCATGAACAAACTCTATAGTGTTTTCTAAGCTTCTTGACCTTGCTTTAAATGAAGAAATGCATTTTGCACTGTGACCCAGTACAAACAGACCTGCAAATATACATAATTTAAATGAATATATATTATATAATATATATATATTTGAAAAAACATACCACAAAGCAACACTTGTCCTTATAACTTCTTATCTACTCTAATATTTTCCATTCTACCCTATTTTATTTTAATAATGCTGAACTTGACCCACCAAACCTATTTCACAATAGCTGACATGAGTCATGGCCCACTCTGAAATGATAGTCATAAATTCTTTCATTACAAAACTCCAACACTTCCATACCCCCTGTTAAAGTACCTGGAACCCCAGTTCTCCTTTTCTTATCTTACCTCAGAAAACCTCAGCTCTTATAATTCTTTTACACCTCCAGGTCATATAACTCATTGATCCCACCACTTTTCCTTGAATCCATCCCTTTATATCCTCATTACTCTCCACACCAAGTAAATTCCATGATTCACTATGGTAACCACTTTCTTCACAGTCTCTCCTCCTTTGTTCCCTCTTGCTTTGTCTTACTGTCCTCGTAAAACTCCAACCTTAGTTAACTCTAACTCTGTGGACTCTGGGCCTACATGCCAACAGGTGAATGTAACTGGAGGTAGACATTCAGCCATGCTGCTGGTCTCACTTCAAATTAGTCAGCACTAACTCAAGGTGGATCCTAGGGCTGCCCTTGTAAATCTTATCTGACCTCATGGCTCTAAACACTATTGTGCTGGTGATGCCATTTTTGTCTCCAGCCCTGCTATCTCCCCTGGGCTCCAGATTTATATATATTACTGTCTGTTCAGCAGCTTTACTTGGAGGCCTAACAGACACCTCAAACTTAATATGGCCAAAGCCAAGTTCCTGTTCACCACTCCCCACTCCAAGTCTCCCCACCCCACTCCTACAGCCTCTTCACTTCTGGAAATGCAACTCCATTCTTCGAGTTGCTTTCCACCTCCCTCATAGCAAAAGCTGGAATTCCCACTAGAAGCCCTCTACAACCTCACCCCATAGTGAACTTTCTTCTCTTCTCTTCCACTAACTATCCACACTCAACCAGCACCAGTCACACTGACCTCTTCTTCCTGCCAGGTGCACCCCCATATCACAGCCTCCACCCTTTCTGTCCTTCTACATGCTTTCTTCTCTGGGAAGTTTCATGGCTCACTTTCTTTAGATTTTTGCTCATCATAAGGTGTGGCCCTTATGATCACCCTTTTAAAATTGCAACCCATCTCTGCTACAGTACCATATATTCCCATCCCTGCTTCATTGTCCCCCTTTGCACTTATCATTAGATGATAAATTATATAGCAATATAATTTACTTATTTGTTCTGTTTATTGTCTGTCTCCTCTGACTAGACTGTCAGCTCCAAGAGAACAGGAATTTTTTACAATTTTGCTCTTGACTGCCCTCACAAGTGTCTGGTACATAGTATAATACATGTATTCAGTGAATGGATGGATGAGTGAATGAATGAATGAGTGAATGCCAGTGTCACACAAGCCCACATATTGCATCTGTGGTGAAACCAAATGTCCCAGGAGTTTATTGAGATTGCCAATCTATTTTATATGACCTCATGACCAGTACATTGAGTCAGCTCTCTTTTGTGCTGCTGTGAACAAAGAGCCACCTTCATTTTCCCAATTATGACATTGTCTCTGACTTACCTGGGAAACGTGTGCACACACACATGCAGAAGTAAGAAAAGTAGAGATACCTTGATTTTTCTACATCTCAAGACTAAGATCCTATTCCTAGGATATATGCTTGAGAGATGCAACTTTCTTTCAGATCCTGCTAAAGGATGGAGAAGCACAGATTTCTGAGAGCTCAACCTCTGATTTAAACTTGGCCCAGAGATCTTTGTGTCTCTGATAGGGAAGGCCAAACACAAAAACTGAAAATCAAAGGTTCAAGCGGTTCTCTATTTTGCAAGAAGTTTGAATTTACCTTTTGAACCGGCATTTCTTAGGGAGAACTACTCACTCTACAAACCTTTTTAATTGTGCAAAACACAAAGCAAAGCACCTATTCTGGACTTGAGGTATTCGGGTTACTTTAATCCCAAACCGAAAATACCACCTGGCCTAGTTGGCATAGAAGAAGAAAAAAGAAAAAGGAAAAACAAATTAGATTGTTTTGGGGAAAACGTAATCATATCAGGAAGATGAGGTTGCTTCAAGAAACAGAGATGGAGTGTTGAAAGTTCTCCCCATCGGCTTGGAGAAGATCTTTGGGGTGAGGTAGATGACTGACAGTTGAATTGCATGAGAAGTTGAGAAGTTGGTGAAGGGTTGAGGGCCTGGCACTGATGATATGATTTATTAAAGCCTTTGCAAGACCAAAGGAAAAAAAAAAAAAAGAAGAAGAAGAAGAAGAAAAAGAAATAATATATAACAAGCACTCAAAAATTGTAATTAATAGTTAAATTTTGGTATAAATTGAGCTTCTTTAGAGCCTAAATGACAAAATACAGCATAGAGCTGAAAACAAAATTCTTGTCATCTCTGCCGTTCTTAGGACTGGAGCTTTGGAACCATTCAGAGACAGCACCCTTGACACAAAAAAGTTACTGGTTAGCAGTAATCAAGGTGAGGGTTTCAGAGGCCCCATGACCTGAAAATAGAAGAGCATATTGGATTGTGGACATCCATGAAGCACCCACTCAGGGACTCCCCAAAATAGCCTGGGGAACTTTAAGGGGGGTAAGTTCCATGTGGGTAGAATGGACAGGGGCTGAGAAAAATGTGATTTGGGGCCACAGGTAAATGAAAATCCACAGGCTGCTTTGGCCAAGCAATGTTTTCAGACATGCCCATGAGGTAACTAAGAATAATTTTAAGAGTGTGCATAAATTTAAATAAATTCAATAACTATGGGACCCAAGGTGGGCTAGGGAATTAATTTATTTACTCCCGGTCTAGTCAGTTTCTAAAGGGAAAGAATAGTGGGATTTCCTCTAAAAGTTCCAAGGAGGGGGCTAAAGAGATCCAGTTTCAGGCAGCTTCCCAGCTATCCTGAGAATATAGGTGGAGTAATTAAGAAATACCAGATCCCCTTCAGACTGGAACCTATGAAAGTCTCAAACTTGGAGAGCCACTGTTAAGTATAATTAAACATGATTCTTTCTATGGTATGAAAAGGATTACCTGGGGTCCCTGAAACAAAAAAACCATAAACCAAGTGTGTTAACTGTACAGACTTCCTAGTATCACCAGCATGTCATTTTGCTGTAACAAGATAATCCTAGCACAAGAAAGAGAGCAAGAAAAGAAAATAATTCAAGATGAAAAAAATTTGAAAGAAGAGAAAAAAACCCATGGCATGACATATTTAAACAACTTGGGCTTTTTTTACAGTAAGTCAAGTTATAGCAAATTTTGTATAACTGAGTAACAATGAGTATATAGCAAGCGTTTTTCCACTTCACAGTTTAGTATTCACTCCTTTCTTTTTTTTTAATAATAAAGTTATTTTTTATTGGTGTTTAATTTGCCAACATACAGAATAACACCCAGTGCTCATCCCATCAAGTGCCCCCATCAGTGCCCGCCACCCATTCAGCCCAACCCCCGCCCTCCTCCCCTTCCACCACCCCTAGTTCGTTTCCCAGAGTTAGGAGTCTTAATGTTCTGTCTCCCTTTCTGATATTTCCTACCCATTTCTTCTCCCTTCCCTTCTATTCCCTTTCACTATTATTTATATTCCCCAAATGAATGAGACCATTCCTTTCTTTTAAAAATAAATTAAAAATTGAAACAGTCTCTTGTTTTAATTTTGCCACCTGGAGCCTTAAAGTTTGCCTTCAACTTTGTGATTCATGATGCAGTTCCCACAGGGGCATTATTAACAATGCTGAGCCATCTGGTAGCCTCCTGTTTTAGCCGATCATTCTTGCTAAGTAGATATTAAGATCAGTTGTTCCTACAATGCTGAAGGAGTGCACATGCTGTAAACATGTAAATGTAACAATCTTTTTAAACATTATTTTAAATCTGGGTAGCCTCTAAATTTTTGTGCCCTCTGCCTTGATTACAACTCTGCCCTTCAAATTTGTTTCATTGGCATTTGAACTAAAGTGTCATTGAAAGGAATTAGAGGTGATGGATATTTATGAAGACTGGAGGCAAATAAAGAAAGGATAAATCTAAGCAATATTTAGGACAGGTGCCCAAGATCACCAACTACCATCAATCTGCAATAGCCAGTAATCTTCAGCTTTGTCATTGCCTTTCCGTGAACATATAAAGTCATTGTTGTGAAGAGGTCAGTATTGTATGGTGCACGGGCTGGCCAGAAGGCAACAGCTAGCTAAGTCAGAACACTGTCAATTGCTGGCCAACTTTCTTGATAAATTTAAGAAGAAAATAAACCTGATATTTCAAAATAGTGTAAAACTTAGTTCTCATATTTGCATGGGCTATACAAGATAGAGATGCAATCCATGTTTGTTCTGATGATTCTATTAAGAGTTCTCTAGTGACTTTCTTTTCTATACCCAGTTGGTATTCCACAACAAGTATAAAAATATTGTTCACAAAGTGACCTTCAGTAACTTCTGAACTGTACAAAGATCCCCCAGACAATGTCAGTGTCTGAATACTGTAAGAGCCCTAGGGAGGAGTGTCCAGAGCTAGAAGGAGCAGAAGAGAAGAATGCACACAGCAGGGAAGAGGCTTAGCGGGAAAGCAGGTAATTGTGGTCCTCAGTCAATGCTAGGAAAAGGACAGAATGTACTAGGGAAGACTATTGATGGGTCGTGGGGAGACAGGAAACACCAAATGCCTTCCAATCTCCAAAGATCTGACTTTACTCCAGTCATTTCTTTAATTCATTTTATGAAAATGGAAAATCCTCCATTTCCAACTCATGCTATCACACTCACCTTTTTGGTGAGGGGGGCACATAAAATGAAATCATCTACTTTCACCTGGGTGGGGAAGGCCGTAGCTTCCCTCTTGTCAGCACATACTATGAGGAGAAGAGAAGGGACACTTTCTGCCTGCTGGGCTCCAAATAAAGCTCTGTTTATGTTCCCTTGGAGTTCACATTTAAGAGAAAAAAAAAAAAAATCACATAGTGACCCTCTAAACAACCCCCAAAGGGCTATAGGGAGACTTGATAATGGAACAGTTCACTGGGAAAGAGCAAAAGGCTTAAGTTCCCGAGTTACAAAGCAGCCTAAAGAGAAAGCATTATTCCATGCCCTAGCCGTGCCACATGCCCCAATGGTTGCTTTCTTTTCCACACTGAATTGTGTTTTCACATCTATTGTTGCAAATGTTTCAAGGCCGCTAGAAGCTGGAGGGTCCTGTTTCCGACACGGCTGGAGAGCAGATTGTTGGGGATCGGGGGGCACCTTCCCTGAGGAGTGAGCCCTATGTTCTCAACACTCCAGTTGTCTCACAGTCATTGGAAGCAAAGAATGCAAAGCCCCGCCCGGCATGCTGCCCTAATAGACTGTGATTAAACCTTGGCTGAACTTTCCCTCACAAAACAAGGTATCACATAAAGTATCCAAAATCAGGAGTATTGGGGGAAAACAATCATTCACTTGTTCAACCAAAAAAAGGTTTCTAGATCTAATTGTTACCTGCAGTGCACACCATACAAAGGTTGCTGGCTACAAGACACAGTTGTATAAATAGCATGACAAACAGCTGCAGATTTCAATTACTCCATGATCATCAGTGTATAGAATAAAGAGGCAATTTTGCAGAGGAGAAACCACAGGGAATACATTGGACTGACAACTGCCTGGAATTCAATTTGCCGAAGTGATATTGAAATATGGGGGAGAAGTCGCAGTGCACTGATTAAGTTTCAAGCTGCTGCATTACTAATACTATCTCATGAACCTGTACGCTCTGTTATCACCATAGCAACGTGATCATCAGAGCAATCCTGAAAACAGGCTACACCATAGACTGTTCATTTACATTTGTGATAAATGCTGAAAAAGTCAGGTACATTAATAAGCCAGGATTCTCACAGAACCTGGCATCCCAGAAAAATTGCAAAGAGCAAAAAATATCGTTTTTCTATACCCTTAGTCATTTGACACATATAAACAAACAAATAAGAAAGATGAATGAACAGGAGAGCCAAATGTTCATCAAGAAGAAATAAAAACAGAAAATCTGTTTTACTATAGCACAGGTGATATTTAGATTTGTCCAGAGAACCTAAAGGGGATAAAAATACCCTGCTTTTAGATATTTGAGGGAAACAGAAGTCACACATGTACACACACATGTACACACACACACAGGTAAACTCAAGATCACTTAACAGAATTAAAATGCTGGTTCTCATTTTGCATAGACGTGCAAAAATCCTTTGCATGACTAAAGTTTTTACTGATCATATTTACTATGCTTATTGAATGAATGAAAAGTAATAAGTATTTTCTTTTTTTTTAAAGATTTATTTATTTATTTATGATAGACATAGAGACAGAGAGAGGCAGACACAGGAGGAGGGAGAAGCAGGCCCATGCTGGGAGCCCGACGTGGGACTCGATCCCGGGACCCCAGAATCGCGCCCTGGGCCAAAGGCAGATGCCAAACCGCTGAGCCACCCAGAGATCCCAGTAATAAGTATTTTCAACAAACTGGACTTATTAACTTGACTCATACAAATTTTTATTCTCAAAATTTTAATTTTTATTTCCTTAGCTTTTCAATTGTTGATTACAAAAGAAGAGTGAAATATAAAAAGCACACTATCTCTGGCTTCTTATTTTTATTAAGGAAATTTGATTTCTTGATATGGCATGACAGATACATTAGAATCAAACTTGGAAAGTATGCTAGCTTTCTCTAAGATTAATCAGATGAGAGAAAAATCTCAGAGCTACATTTTTAAATGTTTACTTTTTGGAAAATGGCAAATGTATATTTATCCTCTAGAAGTACTCAACATCTTTTTTTTTTTTTTTTTTTTTTTTTTTTTTTTTTTTTTTTTTTGGAGAGAGAGCACACATGTGCTAGCCAGGTACAGGGGTGGTAGAGGGAGACAGAGAGAATCTTAACCAGGTTCCAAGCCCAGGATGGAGCTAAACATGGGGCTTGATCTCACAACCCTGAGATCATGACCTGAGCCAAAAATCAAGAGTTGGACACTTAACTGACTGAACCATGCAGGAGTCTCTCAACATCTAACATGTTTCAAGTATTTCCAGCCAGTATGTTCTATTTCAACAGAATGACACCTTCCTCTTTCAGCCCCTGTCTGTCCAAAGGCTACATATCATCCTTAGCAATGAAACAATCTTTCTTCAGGCTTACATGATATGGCAAGTTAGCAGTTAGGACAGTTTATTCTAATGCAGTATTTAAAAAAAAATTCTGTTTCCCAAATAGTTTGCTCATTGCAGTTCAAATAGAGTTCACTCCTAGCAGGATACTACAATAAAAATCTCCAGAAGCAAAGACATTGTGCAATGCATTGTTGTTTTATTAGCAAACTATTTAGAGGATTGTTATACTGTGTCCCTGTAATACAGGAATGTGGCTATTTTCATTCCAAAAGAAATCTACATCTCCCATGGAGGAATAATCAATAATAGACACCTGAAAGGAAAAGTAACAAATCTCTTATCCTCTCTCTTTTTCTTGGGCAGAGATCCTAGACTGTATTACCAATCTATGCATGCATTCCCATACAGATCTTCTCACTTTGTCCTATTTCCTAGACCTCTCAATGCTTCCTTATTCTTTGGAAAGTATCAAGGGAAAGAGAAAAACCTTACAAGGGATTTGGTACAATTAAACTTGAGTTGAAATCTCAATTCTCAACCCTACAACACTAGACAAGTCAGTCATTTGATTTTATGCATCTAATTTTCCTTAGAGGTAAAATGGGGATCACAGCTATCCTACACCTAAATACTAGATAAGATAATATGTTGAGTGTGTTCATGTCTGCTACATGGTGGAAACCCAGTCAAGGTCAGTTCCTTCCTCCTATCTTCCTTTAGGACACCTAACGGGTCTATCATGCTCACGTGTTCACTGAAGTGCTCCTCAAATCTTCCCCCTTCACCGTTCTTCACAAAACTTTCCTGAGCAAATCTTTTAACTATACTACTATATCCTAAACTTAATACCCACCTAAGCCTTATCAGCTAGACCCTTTGGTTGTAGCCTTGAATTCCTTTTGCTTTCCAGACCAATGTCCCTAAGCACTTTCTTGGTTCTTATCACCCAGTTCATTTTCCCTTGGAATATTCCAAGTACTTCCTCTCCAGGAAGACAAAGATTGGAAATCCTTCCATGGAACAGTGTCCAAAGTTATAATATTAAAACATCTCTGGAAAAAAATTTAAAAAAATAAAACATCTCTGGAAAAGTTTGGTAGATTTACAAAAACATAACACAGCAGGAAGAAATGTCAGAATCTAAGACAGACTGGGTTCTGACTCAAGCTTTGGTGAGGTTGAGCAGATAAGTTGGGAATTAATGATGAAATAAAAGAAATATAATTCATCAAATACTTGGGCATAAATTTCTCAAAGGGAGGCCACTCACAAAATTCTCTCCACTACACTAGACTGAAAGGTTTACTTTCTCTTTACTCAATGTGTGTGTGAGAGTTGAAGAAAGAGATGAAATAAGCAATTGCCCATATCTAACAATTCCACATATCCTCTGTCTTATTCTGCTTGAGCTTCTGTACAAAAATACTATTGACTGGCTGGCTTAAAGAACAAACATTTATTTCTCACAGTTCTGAAGGCTGGAAAGTCCAAGATCAAAGCACTAGTAGATTGAAAGTCTGGTAAAGACACTCTTCATGGTTCACAGAGAGCCATCTTCTTGCTGTGTCCTCAAAGGCAGAAAAACCAAAGGAGCTCTCTGGTGTCTCTTTTATAGGGACACTAATCCCAATTATGAAGGCTCCATCCTCATGGCCTAATTACCTGCAAAAGACACCACCCCACCAATACCATCACATTAGGGGTTTGGACTTCAGTATGTGAATTTGGGGAGCACACTTTCAGTCCATAACACCCTCAGAAATCCTCCATTTATGAAAGCATTCTCATTCTCCTCCATACCAAAATGTACCAGCATGGTAGTGATGAGAGCCTCATTGAATTGAAAGTTAGGAGATCTGGGTTCTGTCTTCAGATATGACACTAATTAGTCATAAAATGTTTGGTACTATAAGGCCTCTAGGCCTCCATTTCTTTTCTCAGAAGTAATTATTTTAGACCATAGACTCTTTGACAGTCTATTGAAGCCTGTGAAATCCTTCTTAGAAGAATGCATTTAAAAGTATAAAATAAAATAATAGGAATACAAAGAAAACCAATTACATTGGAATATAGTCATCAAATATTTGAAAAATAGAATTATGATATAATAGTGTCTATGCTTCTTTATTAATCCAATTAATAAAATGGCTTACTGGTAGGTCTAAAAAGGACTAATTCTGAGGTGGAGATTATTGTAAATGATACTTCAGAATATTGGCTATGATAAGAAATATCTGAAAATATCTGTGATTTCTATAGGTAACAATTATAGGTACTGTTATAATACTGTGATTTGTGACCTACCTTCTTAATCTGAGGAAATGCAAAATTTTAGTTAGTTTCAGTTAAATTTAAAATTTCAGTTAAATTTTGACTAAAATTTTAGTTGAAGTGTTTTTTTAAGATAAGGGAATTCTGTTAAATGATCTATAAGATACTTTTTGACTATAATTTTATGATTCCATTATTTTCACTAAGCCATTCATCATCCCTCTTTCTCATCTTGTTCTGAATGCTCATCTCCTGATTACACTGGGCTCCACATCATATTGAACTTCAGAGGAAGCCATTTTAATGTTTTCTTCACCATTATACTAGAATTTGTCATACCAATCTGTTACAATAGCTATAATTCCAAACCTTGACTCATCTTGACCATCTTTTCTGCTAACCCTCTTCAGGGTTAACTGTGCTCCAGTTTCTTCCTGGCACAATGAAGATGATAATGGTGCTTACCATATGGCTTGTGGCAATTAAACAAGTTGCAGTACAGAAAGAACTTAGAATAGACCTTAAAATATAGTGGAGTCACAAAAGGTGTTATTTTTTTTTTCTTGTTAGGAATATTATCCCATTACTTTTGGCCATCACGTACTTCTAAAGGAAGATACAGGGACACCTGGGTAGTTCAGCGGTTGAGCACCTGCCTTCAGCCTAGGGTGTGATCCTGGAGTCCCAGGATCAAGTCCCACATCAGGCTTCCTACTGGAGCCTGCTTCTTCCTCTGCCTATGTCTCTGCCTGTCTCTCTCTCTCTCTCTCTCTCTCCCATAAATAAATAAATAAAATCTTTTAAATAAATAAAGGAAGATACAGAACATACTGCCTTCACCCACTACAAATATATGCCATTTAGCATCTGCTGGGTCTTATCACTGCCTTATTCATCTCTTATTCACCATTAATTTATTGAATAATGAATGTAGGTGTTTGAGCACCCACTGCATGCTAAGAATTACTATAGACAGTTGGAACTAATTCATTCAAGCATTCATTTATTAAAATAAATATTTATTGAACACTTAGGCACTGTTTGGGGGTATTGGGAATCTACCAAAGAACAAAAGAAACAATGTGTCAAAGAGTTTATATTCTAGTGGCAATATTATCCTTTGATCATGGTGAACAGGGCCCCCATTCTACTGTATCTTACATTCTAGTTGGAGGTGACAAGCAATAAATGCCCAACAGATAAGTAAACAAACAAGAATATCAGGTGGTGTGGCACCTGGGTGACTCAGTTGGTTAAGTGTCTGCCTCCAGCTTGGGTCATGATCTCTCCCTCTCAAATAAATAAAATCTTTGAAAAAAAAAATATCAGGTAATGATAAGCATTACTTTCCAATCTCTAATGTAGTTGATGGTCACACTACTCCCCTATCATGGGATGCCTGGTTCCCTCTCTTCCTCTATATTATCACCAGTGTAATGAGGATGAAAAAGGTCTTTACACCTCTTCTCTCTCTTGAATATTAATCTGAATGGAATCATTTTTCATGGATATAATTGAACCACAGTGTTTGGGGTGACAGAGCCTTAGTGGGCCATGTATGTTGGTGTAGCTTCTCTGTCTGGTATTCTCCAATGCCCTTTACTCCGCAACATTAGGCTGAGCCAGAAACTGTATCCTTGGATAAACCTAGCCATCTTTGTCCCTCTTCTTGCCATAAATGTTGTCAGGGAATCTGACATTCTTTGTGTCCAGGTGGGGTTAAGGTTTGGAAACATAAAGAAAGATCTACATTTATGTTGGGCCATTTGTAGAGAGCCCTACACTGCCAGCAGAGTTGTGCTTCATTTACTTTGTGCCATTATTTCTTGTGTACATCTTTACTTGGGAATATCATGAGCAAAGAAGTAGCTGTGGTCTTGAGGAACAAGTTAAATATTATGAGATTTCTTGGTCAGATGCCAATATCATATAATCCTCAAATGGGGATGCCTGGGTGGCTCAGCAGTAGAGTGTCTGCCTTTGGCTCAGGGCATGATCCTAGTCCAGGGATCGAGTCCATTTTGGGCTCCCTATGGGGAGCCTGCTTCTCCCTTTGCCTGTGTCTCTGCCTCTCTCTGTGTGTCTCTCATGAATAAATAAGTAAAATCTTTAAAAAAATAAATGAAATAAAATCTTCATATGAATTGTTACTAATATCCATACCTTGAAGCTAAGTTCAAATCCTTCTTTTATAGCAATTAATACCATAAGTTCTGCATTTAAAAAGCCCAGAATATAAATCTGAAGTACACTACTTAATACCTGTGTGAATTTAGTCAAATTTCTCAACCTCTCTGATACTCATCAGTAAAAATGTGAGATAATTCTTAGCGAAGATTTATTTATTTTTTTAATTGGAGTTCAATATGCCAACATATAGCATAACACCCAGTGCTCATCCCATCAAGTGCCCCTCTCAGTGCCCGTCACCCATTCACCCCCACCCTGCCCACTTCCCTTTCCACCACCCCTTGTTCGTTTCCCAGAGTTAGGAGTCTCTCATGTTCTGTCTCCCTCTCTGATATTTCCCACTCATATTTTCTCCTTTCCCCTTTATTCCCTTTCACTATTTTTTATATTCCTCAAATGAATGAGACCATATAATTTTTGTCCTTCTCCAATTGACTTCTTTCACTCAGCATAATACCCTCCAGTTCCATCCACGTCGAAGCAAATGGTGGGTATTTGTCGTTTCTAATGGCTGAGTAATATTCCAGTGTATACATAGACCACAGCTTCTTTATCCATTCATCTTTCGATGGACACCGAGGCTCCTTCCACAGTTTGGCTATTGTGGACATTCCTGCTATAAACATTGGGGTGCAGGTGTCCCAGCATTTCACTGCATCTATATCTTTGGGGTAAATCCCCAGCAGTTTTAGCAAAGATTTAAAAAGATAATCCATCTATAGTACTTAGCATTATTCCTAGAAGGTAGTAAGCATTCAGTAAATGCTCATTATAGCTTTTATACCTGTATCCCAAGAACCCTCACTGTCCTCACCAATAATTACACTTTTAACATATTACTTAACATATAAAAGCATGAGTTTATAGAACATTAGATTTACTACCACTGATAGTTGTCTAATTCTCCATGTATAGTCCTGCCTCTAACAAGAAATTTAAGTCTTCTTGTGGACCAAGCTTAAAGCTTAGCCTTTCCCCACAAAGCCTAGGGTGACCAGCATAGTTCCCATGAACCTCAATACCATATAATTGGTCAAATGCTACATGCCATATAACCCAAGATCACATTTTAATCATGTTGTGAATAAATATTTTCACCACAGATCAAAAAGTGTAGCCTGGTACATGGGTGGCAGCTTTCACCATCAGTCAAACTTCGTGGGTTGTAGCAATTCTTACTATAGCATAGCTCTGCAGAGGACTGTAAACATCAACCCAACATTCACTTGCCTGCATGGTAAGGTAAGTTAAATCAGGAAAAAAAAAATGTATGAAATTTCTCTTGACCAGTGTTTCAAATGATGCCACATCATTGCAGGTGATACAGGAACCAACCTTGAATGCAACCACAAAAATTAGCTGAATCATAATAACAAAATGAGTTGACTGTACTTCAAGGTAAAAAAAAAAAAGTAGAATCATAAATAGTAATAAATAACTAATAGCTCTTGCTTCATTATACTATGATTACTGGAGTAAATAATACAGAGAGCTAACACAGCCACACAATATGTGTCAGATTATGTTGTAGTAAATATTCTTTTATTGAACATATATTTGCATTTCATGAAATATAATTGAAGCAAAATATTTTAGAGACTGTTTCAGTTAGGGTCTGCCCTCCACATATATGCGAATTCATCTCTGAGGAGTAAAAGGAAGGTGAGGTTTAATAACTTCTCATTTCTGTTTTTCTCTCATTTACTAATCCCTTTAACTGCAATGTTCTTAAGAAAAAAAAAATCTTTGTAACACCCTGTGCTTCATTCCTTTCATGAAGGAGAACAGGTAAAGTTAGAGCTTACTCATTTTTCCATCATCACATTACAATTATAGGGTAAAAAGGAAAAAAAAGAAAAAATGAATTGTCTGCTTCAGAGTACAAGGTATTATTGTTTTTAATGTTGTTATTTTGGCAGTTTGTTTTTCTCTTCAGTCCTTAATCAAACTTTAATCAAGCCAAAAGCCTAAAGCAGACTTCTGAAAAGAAAAATGGCCAAATGCACATGCCCAATCGCCACTGCCAGGTGAGTAACTCTTCTCTCTAGTCCAACAGAGTGAGCCCTGATAGTACATCAGGCCTCAACTTTCTTAGTGTGGCTTGGCAGCAAAGAGAAGCAATCCAATTTTAGGCTGTGTACACAAACACATCTGTCATAGAGCAGGGGAAGAATGCCCCAGTGTTGCCCTTAGGAGCATCATATAGCATGAAATACAGTATACTGTTCCCAGCTCTGACAAATCAGGAAAGTTTTGATCAAAGAGGGAAGAATTCAGAGGGGAGTTACAAACGTGAATAGAGGAAGAGTAGAAAGTTTTAAAAGACTGTAGCAAACATTCTGTGGCCAGGCAATGACTAAGAGGTACGGGAAAAACATTTATAAGCATAAGGAAAGGCTAAACATGAGAGAGAGGAATTGTTTGGGGTGCACAAAAGCGGAATAACAGCAGTAATGAGATGAAATTGAGCAAAGGAAAACTTAGGCTGAACATCAAGGAAGAGTGTTCTAACAGCAAAGCCTATTAGACTGCCAAATGGCCTCTCAAGGGAAGAGGTTTGAGCTCCATTGTCCGGGTCATTTAAAACTGGACTGGACAAAAGCACTCAAGGAAACAGTGTGGGAAACAAGCCTGCCCCAGCAGGGGAGAGTCAAGATGACCTACCAGTTCCTGTTCCCTCTCTCTAATTTTTGTGATATATAACATCACATCATTACATGGCCTCCAAATGGGCTGCTCCTTGGGCTGAGGTTATAATGAGAGTGGATTACTTAGTATGCAATGTACTCCAGGGGAAGCATGCAGAGGCCCAACCTGTAAACCACAGCTCATTAACCAGCAGCTACTCAAATTATTCTGTGCATCGATGGCCTAATTCAAATTAGAATTGGAGAGTTTTTCCTGACAGGCCAGATAAAAGCTTCAAGTTTTCAGCATTTTACAGTCTGTTTTACTATGAGCTATGAATTCTACATGTTTTTTAAATTTTGATTTTTGTCTCAACAGAGAAAGAAAAAGGTAGTAGGAAATAATTGGAAAATGGCAACTGACATAGCAGATTGTTTTCAGCATGGGATATGATGCTGCAGGAGCTGATGGAAAAAAGCCAGTCACTTAGCAGAACAAGCCCTTTTCACTGGAATAAAACTTCAGTCTATCAATATCCTTGAAGGATTGCAATATACTTACAGATGGATATGGGTCGCCAGTAGCCCCTCCTAAAATGAGTTGGTGGTAGCTAAGTAAGCACTTCCTGGCTCCTTAATTGCTGGTCCTTACTTTCATAGCACCTCTTGATCCTCCGATGTGAATCATCAAGATGAGAAGTTTCTTAGAAATTTGTGTCTCAAGTTTCCATGAGTTAATAGTAATGTTTTCCAGTGTAAATTATGGAAATCTTGATGCTGTAAAGTTACATCTTATATATGACTTTCTATTGTATTTAATCAAGTGCCAGTTTTGATGCTCTTGTGTGCCTTTTTCATCCTGCTTGTTCTGCTGTTTAGACCATGAGAACAGTTCTTTACTAATGATTCTTCCTCCTTCTTCAGCAGGTGCTCCCTCCCTTGAAAAATACTAAATCAATGTAATGTTTATCTGCAGCCTTAATCCAAGTTCTTCAATTACTTAAGTCCCAAAATTAGCCACTCCCACTCTCAAACTCTAGTCAATAATCCTGTATTATTGGTTTTCATTTTTGCAAAATTTCAGCTATGCCATATCATCAATTTATCCACCATTCAGCAGATATATAAAGAAGTAAATAATATCTGCCAGGACCCATGTGAGGCCCTGGAACTACAAAATAACTGCCACTGTCCCAATCTCAAGGTGCTCATGTACTAGCTGGAGAATCATACAAGACAAACAAATAAACAAAACATGTAAAGTGCCTCATCAGAATGACAAACTGTTTTGAGAGTACAGGAAGAACAACTAACTCAGCAGAAGTTGATGTAATAGCATGACTAATGTTTGAGTGAACTTTTCTCTGTTCTTACAAAATTCCCTAACTCTCCCTTACCTCCACTCTGCCACCAGTTGCGATATCAACATTTCAGTCTTCCCACCTGAAGCTCCTTAGATCATTTGCCTCACTCGCAATCCACAAATATTCCACCCAGAAGGGACACCTAATATATTATAGCTGCCTTATTGTTAGGATTTGCAGCTCCCCCTTTATATTTAAATTCTACTTAGAGAGACAAAAATGTGAGTTTGAGGCAAGCCTAAGTCTTCTTGCCATTAAGAAGCTGGGTTTTTCTGAAGACATGGTAGCTCTTTAAATTAAAAGAAAATTTAATTCTACATAATAATAGTTTTATCAGTTTCCCAAAAGATCAGGTTCACTCCAGAAAATTATTATTTTATTTCTTTACCACTCAACTTCTCACTAGACTGTGTGGGCTTGCTAGGTAGGTTGCAGAAATAAGTGAGATTTCTCAGTTTAGATCACAGATATACATTCCTCTTTATACTAGTTTTCTAACAGGCTTACACATTTTCAGTGCTCTGTGCCTTTACTCTCACTCTGTAACAGCCTCTCCTCATTTTCTCTACCTTTAAAAATCTTATTCTTCCTTAGGTCTGATACTGCAGCCTCCAGGAAAATCATCCCTCAATCAGGATTAAGTCAGGTACACCTTCTTCAAATCTTTACTCTCTTCTGCTTCTTTTTTAAAGATTTTATTTACTTATTTAAGAGACAGAGGAAGAGAGAATCTGAAGCAGACTACATACTGAGTACAGAGCTCCATGCAGGGCATGATCTCATGACTGTGAGATCATGACCTGAGCCAAAACCAAGAGGTAGACACTCAATCAACTGAGCCATCTTGGTGCCCCTACTCTATTAATCCACCATTATAAATTTCTGAAGTACGGAAGGTGTGATTTATCCATCTTTCCCCTTCAGGGCCTCATGCATACTAGGTGCTCAACTAAAGATTATTGAATGAATAAATAAATAGATATCACTTGGTAATCTGTAAACCATTCGATAATTGTTTTAGTCACCCTGGGCTACCATAATTAATACCATACATGGGGTGGCTTATACAACAGAAATTTATTTCCCAGGGCAGCCCGGGTGGCTCAGTGGTTTAGCGCTGCCTTCAGTCCAGGGCCTGATCCTGGAGACCTGGGATCGAGTCCCGTGTCAGGCTCCCTGCATGGAGCCTGCTTCTTTCTCTCTCTGCCTGTGTCTCTGCCTCTCCCTCTCTCTCTCTCTCTCTCTCTGTGTGTGTGTGTATGTGTTTGTGTCTCTCATGAATACATAAATAAAATCTTGAAAAAAAAGAAATTTATTTCCCATAGTCTGTAGTCTAGAAGTCCAAGATCAAGATGCTGGCAAGGTAGGTTTCATTCTGAGGCCTCTTCTCTGGGCTTGTCCATGGCCTTCACTTCCCTGTGTGCTCACATGACTTATTCTTTGTCCATATGTATAAAGAGAACAAGAGATCTCTCTCTTCCTTTTCTTAAAAGGGCACGGTTGGAGATTATGGAGAGGATGTGACTACCAGTTGACCCATGAGCTGGGCCTGAGCAACCTAAGGCTCCTACCCTCTTCCTTGTCCCTGGAATGTATGTTCTGCCTACCATTCCCACAACAGGAACCAGATTCAAAGACACAATGTTGAGAAAATAATGTGTTGTTGAGACCATCTTGACTGACTACATGATTGAAACTAGTTAAGGCTTCTACATAAACTGTTAAGATTCAGGTGCGTGGGTGCCTAAGACAAGCTTATGGTCTTGTCTTATGGCAAGAGAAGCTTCATAGATACTTTCCCTTGCTTATTAAAACTGCTACCTTCCAGTCTAGATGGTCTGCCACCTTCATCAATCTCTCCTTGCCCTAGCTTGTTCTCTTGGCATTTATTTAAGGAGAGGTCAATCTATAAACCAAGAGTTCCGTAATCCCACACAAGGGCCCCTTCCCCTCTCTTGACACCATCTAACCCTAATTACCCCCCATAGGGCTCACCTCCAAATACTGTCACATTGGGAATTAGGGCTTCAACATGCCTATTTGGAGAGGATACAGTTCTATCCACAGCAGTACTATATTCATAAAATTACACACACACACATACACACACACTCAACTCAATTCCCTTTATTTTTCCCTTTATACATTCTTTTCAAACAAATACCAGAGGTCTAATGCAATTCTTCTTATATTTGCGACTTGAGATAAAGAAGCTGTGGTGAAAGCCATAACTGTGTCTAATAGCTGGGACTCAAGGGGTGCTGCATCTAGCACATTATTTAATGAAAATCTCCAGTGCTCTAATAGAGTGATTTTTTGCCATATAAATGATTTTTCTTCTTTGAATTTCATGTTTAAAATACATCATTACTTTTTAAATGTTAATCCAAACAGAATAAGCTTTTTAAGCATCTTTTGGCATATGTCTCATGTAGCATCCACTTTTACATCTGTTCAAACCTGGCTATAGTTACATTTCATGACAAACAAAAGACTTAAAGCCATCTACACATCATCATCCTTTAGTGATTACTCTTAACTACTTTCTCCAACAAGATTTGGAGAAAAGTGACCAAAATGATTTCTAAAACTAAGATAAAACCACAGGACTCTGGACTCTAAGAACTAGCTGTTAGAAGTAGTTATGGTGGCTATAATAACTAATTGAATTTTGACACACTTTCAGGATTTATCAATTGTATTTATAGACCAAATTGCTACCCTTCACACGAATTTCTTCCTGTAAAGTTCCAAATAAATGGTCAACCAACTTGCTTGGAATATTTACAGAGACTGATGATTCATTACTTTATAGTCATTCATTCCTTAGTTTAAAGAATCTGGTTGTTAAAATGCTCCCCATAATGATCCCAATCAAAATCGCAGCTACCTTCACTTCTTGTTCCCAATTCTGATCACTGAGTCTCACAAAATATGCACAATCTTTAGTCCTTGGACACTCTTGTATCATAACAGATTTCCTGTCACCATTTTGGAAACCATAATTTGGAAGCCATAATTCTTTCCTGTAAATACTGATGATAATAACAATAGCTAACATTTATTGAATCCTTACAGTATGACAATAAATTGGTATCCTGAGCACCAAGTTTCCAATATAATGGGAAAGAACTCCCCACTATACCAAAAAACAATACTCAGGGTGTTAGAACTCAGCTCAATTCTGATCTATCCAGAGATAGCATCAGATTCCACAGATTAATGGTTCAGTCCTACAAGACCATCCCCCCAACATACACACTCTCCAGATGCCAGTTGCAAGCCCAGATTATCACCTGTACTTCTAACCAACTGGCCATAAATCAGAGGTTCCCAGGACCTCCTCCTCAAGTTGAATTAATTTGCTAGAGTGGTTCAAGAACTCGAGGAAACATTTTACTTACTAGATCACTGGTTTGTTATAAAAGAATATATAATTCAGGACTAAGAATATATAATTCAGGGACAGCTTAATGATAGAGATGCATAGGACAAAGGGTGCTCTCTCTCAGAATGAGCCAGTCTGTCCAAATCTCCACATGTTCAACAATCCCAGAAGCTCTCAAAACCCAGACCTCTCGGGGTTTATGGAGGCTTCATTACATAGGCATGATTGATTAAATCATTGGCTACTGGCAACTGATTCAACTTCCAGTGTCTTTCCCCTCACCAAAGGTGGAAGGGTACGACTGAAAGTTCCTCTAATCACCTGGCTTGTTTTCTTGGCAACTAGCCCCCAACCTCAGATGCTCCTTTTGGGTCACTTCATTCACATAACAAAAGACATTTATCACTCTCAACATTTAGGAAATTCTAAGGGTTTTCACTGCTGTGAACCAGGAACTATGAAAAAAGACCAAATATATACGAAAAATATATTTTGGTCATCTGAATGACCAAATATTTATTCTTTGTAAATCACAATATCACAGACTCTGTTTGAATACTTTACTTATATTAAGTTACTTATATTAATTTATTTGAATTCTTAGAACAGCACTCTTAGGTATGCATTATTATGATCCTCAGAAGGCATGCTTACCAGCACAGAGTTCACAAGTGCCAGAGCCATTATGGGGACCCAGGCTTCAGAGTCAAGAGCCTTCACCCTTTGTGACTAGGCTTTGATGGTTTCCTACCACGTGTTTGCTTTCCTTAGCACATTAGCTAATCTGTCCTTTATGTCCCCATGAAGTTAGGATGATCTGTTTCTAACCTACCAATCAATGTAGTAGGCTTCCAAGGCCCATAAAAGATGTGCTGTTACTGAAGACACTAAGTTCGCTGATGCTAGAAATTCTACTCCAGATCCTTAAAATTACACTTGCTAGAAGGGGGAGAGGAAAGACTAAGGTATCAATATCTTTTAACTCTCTTCAAGTGATTTTAATATGCCTTCAGTGATCCAGGGCAAAGATTCATAAACTTTAGTGTTACAAAAATCATCTTAAATTCTGATTCAGGAACACAGCGTGGGGCTCAGAAACTGACATTTTCATCAGGACCCACCCCAGGCAATTCTGATTCAGGCAGCACTGAACTATGCAACTCTCATTCTCCCATACAATTCCAACATGCCATCAGTGAAGACATCTGAGAAATGGGCAAAGGTTTCCTACATCATCAACATGTTCAGGACCACAGTGGTCAAATTCACTTCCTTATCTCTCCTCATCCTGAATGACTCAGACTCCATGAAGGCACTTGACGGGCACAGGCATCAGGTACCCAGTGTACCTCAATTATGCAGACATAATTGAAGACAAGTTTACCTGAGGTGGTTACAACAGCCTACACTGAAAATACAAAAGATGCACTTTTGAAAAATATTTACAGCAGGCTATCTTTTAACTGTTCTTAAAATATCATCATTATGTACACACATCTTTTCACATTCCATACAATATTTTTATATAAATAAAATCTGCTGACTTCTAGTCAATTCAACAAACATATTTAGAGCACCTGCTAAGCTCCAGACACTATATTAAGAAGGTGTAGGGGGAGGAGAGAAAGATAATAACAAAAATGAATAAAACATGGCCCCTGCCTTCAAAATACTCATGTTCATGGACTGACCCAACTCTTCATTACAGCCAGATGGAGATGATGCTCCAGATGACCAGAACAACAGTTACAGTTCTCACCATTGTAGCTCTGCTCATAGTCAGGGAATTGTAATAATTTATATTTACATTATTCCCATCCTAACACCCACTGCTTTCAGAACTGTTCCAACAGCTGATTCCCTCTTGGCTTTTTTCCCCCTGTATTCAGATCTTCATTCACTTATCAGACTCATATCATATGGCTAGCGTTTCTCTCTGTGTATGTACTCAGATATGACCTGGATTCACCCATGAATTCCACCTATCTCTGATCACTCCTGGCATATCCCAACCCAGTACAATTCTATCCATGTGAATGAGAATTCTTTCTAATCGGACCCAGAGCCACAAAGTGAGTACAGTATAGTTCATAGTCTACCAAGAGACATGAGCAAACATATTCACAATTAATTCATGAACATCCTCAACTTCTTCCCCTACAGGGTTACCTTGGGCAGGCTGTGACCTGTCCTGATATAATGTCACAGCTCCTGTCAGCTGGTCTGCTCCACGACCAGCCCCCTCCATGCCCTAAGGACTTGGGAGCTGCTCTCTCTCCTTATTCCTTCAGTTTTAGGGTGATTACAGTAGCCACCCAGGAGCCCTGAAGTACCATGGTTTCCCTACACCATGCCCATACCTTAGCAAATAAATGCTTTATCCACATACTCACTTTCAGTATGCCAGTGGTATCTTGCCAGGGTCCTGACCCATGCAGGAACCACTAAGTGCCCTTGAGGCAGGGTATTGGCCAAGAACACAGAAAGGTAAGAGTTGTGCTCCTGAGGGCACAAATCTAAAAGGTTCTTCCTTGCTGAGGAGATAATAGCTATGGTAATACAGCCGTGGTATCTTAATTTATCCATTTTAGATTGATGATCCAAACACAAAGCAGCTCTGAAACCCAATCCATGTCTGAAATGAAAGGGATTTTAGTTATGATGTGGATTCACGATCAAACAATTTGGTTTAGAGGCAAGAGGGTACACAGGTTTGAAGTCAGACTAGCAGAGCTTGCAGATACAGCAGCCCAGGGCTAGGTAACTACAATCACAAAAACGAGGCTTCCTTTAACACAGTGTGACTGTTTATATAATGTATGCAAAGGCTGAGTTGAAGAGGAAAGCACTGAGAAAAGGAAGTGTGAGATGCTGAAGCTGCATTTCTTTGAGCAGAATTGTAGGAGAGAATGTTTGGAGTCTTCTATGTGGGTCTATATAGCAGTCTATTCAAACAGATCAGATAATACCTAAAGGGCAGGTGGCTTATTTGTTCTAAATGCAGCAAGAGGTAATGGCATGCTTAAGTCATTTCTGCAGCAGCCTGTAATTTCACAAGTGCTCAAACATTTCCTTTGACAGCTGTGCTGTGCGTTCATTATGTTGTCAATGTGAGTTCTATAAAGGAGAGAGTGCCTGGTAGGAGAAGAGCTGGGGGGAGCAAGTGTTCAATGTTTTTTATCTCTCCAATTGGCTTAAAGCAATCAAGGAAGGCAAGAATCCTCTTTCCTGAAAATATTCAAATTGCCCATTTCACACACTATTCCATCTTTTATAGAGAGATAAAGTTAATCTTCCATGATTTACTTGAAGTTAGCGATTACAAGTATCTACTTTTTGACCAGCCTTATCACATTCTCTGGGAATATATTTAAATAGAGTGGAAGAGAAAATTGAATGGCCATGGGGAGAGGGATGTAGAATTAAACACACGCACACACACGCAATTCATGTTAGTCATGGAAACAGAGTTTAAGAAAAATTGAAAAATAAAAGTAACTTTTCAGATTTGAATTACAAGGGAGAAGGGGATTTCTTTCTTTTAATCTCAGAAGGAAAACATGATAAATACCATACAGAGGGAAACAGAAGGTGGGGAACTGTTCTTATCTCCCATGAGCTCTTGACCCTGCTTAAAGCAGCCTAAGAGATGTGATTCTGACAGATGCCAGTGTCCCTCTCTTTGACTCCTTAAGTCCCTTTCTTTCTCAATCAACTTTGCTCTCCCATGGAGAACTAAGATAAGAAGACCACAGAGAACCAAGCAAAGCCTCTTCATTATGCCTCTTTCCAGCCTCAGCTGAGTGCTTCCAGCTGATGACAGGAGTGAAAAGTGGCAATAAAAGTAAGATAGGTCCTATCTAGAACACCAACCAATTAGAGAGACAGAAAATTTCCTTCAAATTCATCAAATGTGAATCACCTTAATAACAAAAAGTCACACAGGACTTTGGCTTTCAATCCAACAGATGCCCGTACACCAAGTTCTTTTTCTCTTCCCCCTCCTCCCCTCCTTCTCTCTCTCCTTCCTCCTCCTTCCCCTCCCCCTCCTTCCCCAATTCCTCTTCCTCCTTCCCCTCTCCGCCTCCTTCTTTTTGCACTGTGACTAACCTGTTAAAATAGTTCAACCAATTGACCTAATTTTTGCTCACCTCTATTCAACTTTACACTGTGCGATTGGTTCCTAACTCCGACTGATTGAAAGGTATCCAGAGCAGCTGGTTACTCTATTTGAAGCTGACATATCTTTTTTTTCCATGTTTCTTTTTGTTTTGTTTGGCCTTGCTTTGATACCAAAGCAGTCTCACGGTCCTTGATATTTTAAACATTTTAATAAGTGGACTTTCACCGAGGCCCAGCAGCTAGAAGATTTTAAAGATTTTTAAAAGTCAGCTTATTCTAGGTTTTCCTTGTTTATTAATGGTAACTAACTGCCTTAATTAGTGCTAATTAAATAGGTATGACTTCTGGCATTACTCTAAAGCAAACTAATTTGGGGGTTTCTGGTGAGAGGATTGAACAAAAATACACTAAATTAAACTAATTGAGAGAGAGATTAACTGTTTGGAAAGTGGGAATAAAGAAATATATATTTTTTAAAGATTTTATTTATTTGAGAGAGAGAGAGAGAATGAGAAAGTGAGAAAAAGAACACAGCGGGAGTAGTAAGGGGAAGGCAGAAGGAGAAGCAGACTCCCCACTGAGTAGGGAGCCTAACAACATGGGATTCCATCCAGGGACTCCAGGATCATGACTTGAGCCAAAGGCAGACGCTTAATCGGTGGAGCCACCCAGGCACCCTGAAAGATAATATTTTTAAAGAAAGCCCATCAACAAATATTTACTGAGTTTTTTATATATTGCATTGCGATAGGACATGGTCCCTACTTTCAAGGAATATGCAGTATTAGATACCAAAATATAGATTCCCCCAAGATGTCTGATTCTGTAAGTGGCAATTAGGTTCCATAATTTGGGAGGGAAAATGCGATATATGGCAAGAAAAACTAGAGAACCATATACTAGATATATGCTAATATGTATTAAGTATTTAATAAATGTCAAATATTCTTCTTATCACTTTATACTTTATGTGGTAGGTGCTATCATTTATACATCCTATAGGTAAGAATACTATAGAAAGGTTCAGAAACATGCTAAAGGTCACATGGCAAGTAAATGGAATTTGCTGGTGTACGAGCCTGTACATTTTAACTATTTAGTAGATAATAACATATACTGAGCCTTAAAGGGAGAGATTTCCATTTTAAAAGGCCTAAAAATTACATTGTGTCTGAACAGAACAAAGACTTTAAGGAAAAAATGTTGAGAAATACCTGGCAGACAGTTCCAAATAGTTATTTCCACTATTCTAATAATTTCCTACTCAACATCAGCTAAGAGTCATAATATATCAGAAAGAGATGAAGGAAAGGTGAGGAGCTTAGCCAGGTAGAGAGAGAACTATCTGAAAGGAGGAGAAGGTTTAGAGCTAAGACACTTCTGTAAAGGTTTATCCTACTTTACATTTATAATCTTTGGGCTAGCCTGATTATTTAACTCTGTGATTCTCTAACCTCAGTGGCTATAGAGTGAATCAGAAATAATACATAAATGCAATAAGACCAATAAATACAAAATTGTATTCCTTTGCATTTGTTCATTAAACAAATTTTATTGAGAGTTTAATTTATATTTGGTATGCCCTAAGATACTGTTGATATAGTGGTGAACAAAAAAGAGACAGGTTTTTGAGTATGGAGCCTACAGAAAAGTAGGAAAAACATTAATCAACTACGTAATAAATGTAATAGGAGCCATGAAGAGATACAGTGTACTTGAAAGCATATAATACGGTAGTCTTAGGTAGTCAGGGACGTATATACGTGAGGAACTTAAGAAAGATCCTTAAAAACTGAATGGCAGAAAGTGACACAGAGAGTGGTATGACATGAGCTTGAAGTGGCCTGGAAGGACCAGATTATATAGGTCCTTGTTGAGTATTTTACTTTTGATTCTGAAAGCATAAGAAAGACATAGAAATGTTTTCAGATATAATGAGATATATATACTTAAAAGATGATCCCAGATGTCTAGAGAGAAAAATAAGGATGCTCTTATGTAATTCATGGAAGGGATGATGGTTTAGATTCATACAATGACAATGGAAATGAAAAAATGTAGTCATATTCAGGAAATATTTAGGAGATGAAACTGGCAACATTCGGAGACTGGTTATTTATGAAAGTAGAGAGGAATGGATATACTAGGGACATACCAAGAACAATGTATTAGTATTAGTATTAGTATTAGTATTAGTATTAGTATTAGTAGTATTAGTAAGGTAAGGAATCCTGGAGGAACAGGTTAGAGAGAAAATACTGAAACCTAGACTTGCTTTTGAGGTACAAATCAAAGAGCTAAATGAAGGTAAAGAATAAGTTGATAAGTATAAGGGTCTGAAGCTCAAAAGAAAAGTCTAGGCTGGAGATACAAATCTTAAAAGTAGCATGTAGTAGTGATTAAAGCTATGGAAATCAATGACATTACCTAGAAGAACATGTGAAGAAGAGAAAAGAAATTTATGCACTTTTTAATGCACTTTTTAATAAAGTTGTTTTTCCTAAATGCCAAAAGAAATCTATGCACTTTTTAATGCACTTTTTTATAAAGTTGTTTTTCCTAAATGCCAACATTCTAATATTTAAAGGAAACTTAAAAAGTAGACAGAAAGATAGCAAGACACTCAGGGTCATAATAGCAAAGAAAAAAAAGTGTCTCTAAGGGACAGAGTAGAGATCTACTTCTAATAATAGTGACATAACAAGACTGTACTCCCATTCCACAGAAAACAAGTACTAACATGGGAAAAGTATTAAAAGTAGCAATTTCAGGGAACTGGAAAACAACCAAAGGTCAGAAGCAACCTCAGAATTGTTTGCCCATGGAAAACTGTTATTCAACTGCAAGTTGGTGGCCTTCTTGCCAGGCACTATTCCAATCCCACCTAGCTCAAACTGCAGAAACCAACAGCTTTGTCAGTGGTGGTAGACACAGTTCAAAGGAGGCAGGAGATAAGCTAAAATTCTAACTGAGAGATTTTGTAAGAGAAAAGGTCTTAGAGGTGCTGAGGTAATAAACTCCCTCCAATAACCCTAAATAACTTCTACACTAAGCATAAATGTAAGAGATCTCCAGAATGTCTAAGAAGTAGTAAAGCCTGAAGAAACTGGTAAATACATTGTGCCTTTAAATGCATTCCTCAACCTACACACACCTTGGATATACAAAGGTTGTAAAAGAATCGAAAAGCATCATCAAACAACTTGACCTAATCGACATCTATAGAATACTCTCTTCAACAACAGCAGAAAACACGTTCTTTTCAATTGCACATAGGATATTCACCAGGATAAATCAAATTCTATTAATAAACAAGACTCAATAATTTAAAAGCGTTGAAATAATACAGAATATGTTTTTTGACCATAATGGGATTTAATTCAAAATCTATCACAGAAAGAAATCTGGGAAAACTCCAAATGTGTGGAAATTAAACAATGAACTTCCAAATCATCTATGGGTTAAAGAAGAAATCATAAAGAAAATTAGAAAATACTTTATACTGAATGACTTAACATGAAAACACACATTTCAAAATTTGTAAGATGTATCTAAGGCGGTGCCTAAAGGTAATCTTACAGTACCAAACATCTGTACCTAAAAAGAAGAAAGGCCTCAAATCAATCATCAAAGTTTCTACCTGACGAAGCTAAAAAAAAAAAAAAAAAAAAGACAGAAAGAGAAGATCAGATTAAACCCCAAATTAATGAGAAGAAGGTAATAATAAAGATTGGTAATCAGAATGGTAATCAGTAATAAAAAAAGACAAGCAGCAGAAAAAAATCAATGAAACTAAAAACCTGGGTTTTTCTAAAATGAATAAAAATTTAGTTAGACTGAAAGATAGCAAAAAAATTCAAATTAGGAATGTCTAGACTGAGAAAGGCAATATCACTACTGACTACAACATCAAAATTATTTTGAGAATATTAACAATGTTGCATGACAATTTTTTTTTAATTTTTTTTTTATTTATTTATTTATGATAGCCACACAGAGAGAGAGAGAGGCAGAGACACAGGCAGAAGGAGAGGCAGAGACACAGGCAGAGGGAGAAGCAGGCTCCATGCACCGGGAGCCCGACGTGGGATTCGATCCCGGGTCTCCAGGATCGCGCCCTGGGCCAAAGGCAGGCGCTAAACCGCTGCGCCACCCAGGGACAATTTGAATAAAACTGCTATTATTTGCGGTTCAGTCTGCTAAGTAACCATCTCTTGATTTTGGCTCAAGTCATGATCTCAGGATCATGAGATGGAGCCCTGTACTGGGCTCCACACTGGGCATGGAGTCGGCTTAAGATTTTCTCTTTCCCTTTCCTCTACCCTACCTCCCTCAAAACAATAAAAATAAAAATAAAATAAATGACATACTATTAAAAAAAGTTTTAAATAGGCCTATATCAGTAAAGAAATTGAATGAGTAACTTTTAGAAATCCTTTTTTTCTATTTTAATTCCAGCAGAGTCAATATACTGTGTTATATTAGTTTCAATGTACAATATAATGATTCTATATTGTTATACTTTCTATATTGTTATAGTGTCATAAGCACTACTCAGTGCTATAAGTATACTCTTAATCCCCTTTATCTATTTCATCCACAGCCTTTCCCCTCTGGTAACCATCAGTTTGTTCTTTTATAGTTAAGAGTCATTTTTTGGTTTGTCTCTTTTTTTCTTTGTTTTTTTTGTTTCTTAAATTCCACATATGAGTGAAATATATGGTGTTTGTCTTTCTCTGATTGACTTATTTCACTTAGTGTTATACTCCCTAGATCCATCCACATTGTTGCAAATGGCAAGATTTTATTATTTTTTATGGCTAAATAATATTCCATTGTATATTTATACCAACATTTTCTTTATACATTCATCTATCAACAGAAATTTGGGCTATTTCCATAATTTGGCTATTTTAAATAATGCTGTAATAAACAGGGGATCCCTGGGTGGCGCAGCGGTTTGGCGCCTGCCTTTGGCCCAGAGCGCGATCCTGAAGACCCGGGATCGAATCCCACGTCGGGCTTCCGGTGCATGGAGCCTGCTTCTCCCTCTACCTGTGTCTCTGCCTCTCTTTCTCTCTCTCTCTCTGTGACTATCATAAATAAATAAAAATTTTAAAAAATGCTGTAATAAACAAAGGGATGCACATATCTTTTTGAATTAATGTTTTTGCATTCTTTGGGTAAATATCCAGTAGTGGAATTACTAGAGCATATGGTAGTTCTATTTTTTGTGTTTTTTTGAGGAACCTCCATGCTGTTTTCCTTAGTGGCTACACCACTTTTCATTCCCACCTAAAAAAAAAAAAAAACCCTCCTTTAAAGAAAGCAAATGATTTTACTGATGAATTCCACCAAATATTTAAGGAAGAAATAATACCAGTTCAACACAAAATCATTCAGCAAATAGACAAAGGGAAAGTCTCATTCATTTTCTTAGGTCATTATTATTTTGATGAAGACATCATAACAAAGAAAACCTGCAACCCCATATCCTTCACAAAAATTAATGCAAATACCTTTAACAAAATATTTGCAGATTGAATCCAACAAAATATAATATCCACTCACAATAAAAATTCTTAACCAACTAAGAATGGAAGGGAATTTTCTCAACCTAATAAAGAGCACTTATGATAAAACCCACAGCCCACAACAATCCGACACAGTGAGTATGGGTAGGACACAGAGGTAGTATGCCTATTTGTTGGTCCCCAGGTGATTCTGGGGGTCCACTAAGAAGGAAAGCCCTCAGCACGTAATTAAGGTTGTTAAGTGACAATGGAGGTTATCACTTTGGAGATCAGGCCAAAGCCATTTGTAAGTAGCAAAATAACCCTTTCAGAGTAAGAAACTCAGGGCCAGCCAGTGAGCATGGGGCTAGAGTAGGATCAGTCAGGGTGAAGAGAACAACTAAAAATGAGAAGCGAATACTGGGATGGCCCCAAAGAAACAATGTTCAGGTGGCAAAGCCAAAATCAAGGGGAGAAATGCCTGGTAGAAGGTAGGGAAGTCAAAATTAGACAAAGAGATAAAAATCATATAGTATTTTTAAAATACCATTTGTATAGGGCATTTCACCTTCATTGTGTTGTAGTCTTCATGCTAGTCCCAATTATCTCATTTTTTAAAGATATTTATTCATTCATTCATTCATTCATTCATTCATTCATTCATTCATGAGAGACACAGAGACAGAGAGAGAGAGAAGCAGGCTCCTTGCAGGAAGCCAAGTCCCAGAACTCTGGGATCACACCCTGAGCCAAAGCCTCAACCGCTGAACCACCCAGGTGTCCCCTAATTATATCATTTTTAAAAAACGATCCTAATAATCTCCTTTCCACATAAGGAACCAGGCCTCAAAAGGGTTAAATTGCTGGCCACCTCGTTTAGTTAGTTGGTCAGTAGGGGAGCCCAGGAATAACCCCAGCTCCTCTGACTGGAAGCCAGGAAACCTGCTAGTTCACAGCCTGCTGGCAGAGGCCTATGGTGTGACCTCTGTACACAAGCAGACACAGGACTAGGGAAGTCCCACTCTAAAAATCAGGGAGCACACTTCTCTGCAGGTTTTACTCATCAGTGAGAAAACACTGGAGTCTGTATGCGAACCTATGTAGAATCTACTAGGTGTTGTAAAATCCATCAGAATTTTAGGTGAAAATGAAAATCTGTGGTACTTTGTCGGAATTGGCTTCAGAGACGACTCAGTTACAACATTGTTTTGTCCCTGTTGATACACCTTTCTGCACTTCACTAAGGTGCTTGATCTGCCTATCGTGTAAGACTGTATGATCATTCTACCGCCCAACAGGATGTTTCCTCCTCTGGATCCTGCAGAAACAACCTGCAGTGTTCTCTGCTAAGTTTAAGCCACTTGAGATGCCTGGCTTAGTAAGGAAGAACAAATTGGATAAGTATGATTTAGAACTAGAGTCTTAATTATAGTATTGTGTACCTGAGGTAATTATTCACATGATGTAGTAGTGCTTGAGACTATTATTTGTGATCAACTCAATTAATGCAATTTGGCCGGCCCACAAGTGAAGTCAATTACCTGACAATCACAAGAGTCTCCTGATAGCTTCAAACTGTTCCAAAAACAGCTACATGCAGTATGGATGGGTTTTATACATATATATATAAATGTAAATATAATATAATAATTTAATATATATGATTCATACATATGAATATATGTTATGAATCTTTTATATAAATGTATACATTAAATGCATATAAATCCTTTTGGCATTTACCTACCCCTTCAGAGAAAACACACTCTCAATCCAAGTCCCAAAGATATCAAAATCAGTATTCTAACCCTTTTTCCTGTCATAACATTTTTCTGAAATGTTTCTATCAAGCTTCATGGAGACCTGAAATGCACATAAGTAACCATGCTAAACCAATTACTCTATGCCAGCCACTGAGTGGTATTGGGAAATGAAGAGAAGGCCAACATTCACATTGTACGGGTTGTAGGCATTCAATAAACCAGGAACACAGTATAATAAGATGTATAGTAATTTTTTAGTTAAATAACAAGATGAGGAAGATGATTAAAATAGAGTCACTTTTCTCAATCACTTAAAACCAGCATCTAGCTATGCCTACATAAGGAAACAACACTGACCAAAATGTTCGTTTCCTTCTGAATTATGGCAAATTGATCAGCTTAGTTCTAATGCCAGATAGTGCTGTCAGAATCAAACTACTGAAATTACTCCTCAATATGGTGGTTGCAACAGAACATCATTAATGAAACATTTGAAATTCAGCTACTGGGAACATTTTTTATAAAGTATCTTATTTCTCTCATTCAATTCTAAGATACATAGCATTACATCAAAGGGGCATAAAGATCCCTGCCTACAAATGACTTAGCATAAATTTCCTAAATCAGGCAGAGAACAACAGTAACACTATATTTATTCAGCATCTACTCTGTATCAACCACTCTGCTAAGCACTTTACATGCACTATTCATTCAATTCATTCAATCCTCAAAACAACCTATGGAGGAAATACTGTTATTATGTTATTATCTCCATTTTCTTATGTTGAAGTTAAGGCTAGCCAACTAATCCAAGCTCCCTTAACTAATAGTGGCAGAACTTTGTAACCAGGCCTGTCTGTATCCATCTATGAATACTGCTTTGTGATCCCCAATGCTGTACTTGCTATCCCCAGCTGGTCACCACAAAGACCTCCTGGTCCAATGCCTGTATATGTTACAGGGAAGGACACTAGGGAGGCCCCGAGAAACCCCACGGTATTATTAGATGGAACTGAAACTCAGGACAACTGATTCTGCTTTTGCCCCTTAAATGACAAAGGATAATTTTAAGTTTCTTCCTGTAAGTCTCCAACAAAAGTTTAGATAGTCCAACAAATACTTTAGTTTCTTAATTAAATCAACTGCTTCTCATTCCTATTATCACTGAAGTAGAACATTTAATAATTATTTATTCACCACAGGTTCAGTGTGAAATTGTTCAATTTCTACCTTCTTTGTTATACCTTATAAGGCTTCACATTTCATTTTTCTTAAGCTTCAGAATATATACCACAATCAGAGACCCTGCTTGTAAGCAAAACACCTTAAGAAAGCAAATCAGAATTCTTAAAACAAGGTTAGGCTCACCTGCTTAGCAGTGGCTTAATCACAGTCAAGGGAGAAAATCACCAAGCATTTAATAGTACTATTTTGAGGACTGATGAAGGAGTCAAAATAAAAATTATTCTATTATTTAAGGTCAAACCAAATCAACTGGCAAATATTGATTACTCAGCCTGTTGTCTACATTTTTCATCCACTAATCATTCTTTAAAAAAAAAAATGTGTTTTAAATCTCAAGGTATAGGGCACCTGGGTGGCTCAGTTAAGCATCCACTTTCAGCTCAGGTCATGATCCCAGGGTCCTGGGATGAAGCCCCACATAAGGCTTCCTACTCAGGGGGTGTCTGCTTCTCCCTCTCCCTCTGCCTTTCCACCTGCTTGTCCCCTTTCTCTCTGTCAAATAAATAAATAAAATCTTTTTAAAATGTTAAGGTATATTTTTTTAGTTAAATGAAACACAAAAATAATGGTTTTAAAGAAATTAGGTGTCACTATCTCAAACATATCTGAGGCTACATATTTGGAGGACTTCTCACATAATAAAATTAAAATTTTTCTTTTTTTTTATTTTTTTTAAAAATTTTATTTATTTATTCATAGAGATGCAGAGAAAGAGAGAGAGAGGCAGAGACACAGGCAGAGGGAGAAGCAGGCTCCATGCAGAGAGCCTGACGTGGGACTCGATCCCCGGACTCCAGGATCATGCCCTGGGCTGCAGGCGGCGCTAAACCGCTGAGCCACCGGGGCTGCCCAAGTAATATTTTTCAATGCAATAATGGTTTATGATAAAATAAGGAGAAATTAAAATAATGAACAAAAAAAGACATTGGCAATAATGGTTTATGATAAAATAAGGAGAAATTAAAATAAACAATGAACAAAAAAAGACATTGGCCTAAAGGAAATGATGAGCTATAAACAATCCAAAAGTCACGTTTCCCAAATATAAATTTCTATATGTTACTGACATCAAGAAACTGAGCTTTGGGGCCCCTTGCTTGGGAGGGAAGCTAAATCTGAGACCCTTGCATTGAGTCAAGAACCTGCAAGGGGATTAAATAAGTCTCAGAAGACTGAATCTTGGGGTCACCATCATGAGAAGAAAGGTGAACCTGACACCCACAATAAAGGAAGTTCAGAATGGATTAAAGCAGTCTCTGGCAGGGGCCAGGACTAGGGTGAGTCAAGAGGAGCACTTAGGGTACAAATTTAAGAACGCACACTTGTATGACTTTGAGAGTAAGTGTCTCCTTAAATTTTGTACCCTAGATAGCTTCCCTTGCCCCACCCTAGTCCCAGCACTGATCTCAGGTTTATATCACAGCCCTGCCTCTGCCAGAAACAAATACAAACATCTGTGGATGAAAGAGTTCCCAACTAAGGCCCTCAGGATTCTCACAGATGAAGTTCAGCCAAATATGGGTTCACAAATACCACTAATACCACAAGGAAACAAATACTATGAATAAGAATCAGGAGAGCAACACAAAATTTCCTTTGACAAACAAGGACTTCAGATATTGGAATATCTGATAATTAATACATTATTCAAAAATATAAAATAATATTTATTTAAAGACACAAAACATGGAATGAAAAATGAGTTAGGTCATCAAAACAGTGTGGTACTGGCATAAATACAACCATACAGATCAATGGAACAAAAAAGAGAGTCCAGAAACAATCCTCACATTTATAGTCAATTGATTTTCAACAAACATACCAAATAATCAAAAGGATAGTGTATTCAATAAATGGTACTAGGATAATTTGATGTATATAAAAAAATTAACTTTTACCTCACACGACACACAAATATTAACTCAAAATGGATTATACACTTATATTTAAGAGCTACAGTTTAAACACTTCTAGAATGGTCTAGAAGAATTTTTTCCTTGGATTAGATGAAGATTTCCTAGATATGATATGAAAACCATTATCTAGAGAAGAAAAAGTTGATAAATTAGGCTTCATCAAAATTAAAAGCTTTTCGCTCTTCAAAAGAAATTATTAAGAAAAAGAGAATATGTGCAAATAATATATATGATAAAGTAAATTTATATCTAGAATATAAGAAGAACTCATACTATTCAGTAATAAAAAGTGAACGACCCCATTATTTTATATGAGAGGGTAGATTTAAATGGACATTTCACCAAAAAATGTAGGAATGATGAATAAGAACGTGAAAAGAATATCAACATAAGTAGTCATTAGGGAAATGCAAATTTAAACCATAATGGGATACCACTGCATTTCTACTAGAACAGCTAAAGTAAATACTGTCACAGTACTAAATGTTGGCAAGGTTGTGGAAGAACTGAAATCCTTATATATTGCCAATGGCAAGGTAAAATAATACAACCTTTTTGGAAAAATATTTGCAGTTTCTTAAAATCCTAAACATAAACTTAACCATTTAACCCAGAAGTTCCACACCTACCTACCAAAGAGAAATGAAAAATATATGTGCATTAAGGCTTGTACATGAATATTCATAGAGCTATTATTAATAATAACCAAAAACTGTGAAAGCTCCAAATATTCATCAACTGATGACTATATTTTTTTAAAAATGTGGTATATTTAAACAATAGACTCTTATTCAGCAATAAAAGGGAGCAAACTATTGATACATGCAGCAAGGTAGATGAACCTCAAAAACAAGCCAGATACAAAAGACTATACATTGTATGATTCCACTTTCAAGAAATTTTTAGGAAAGGCAAAATTATACAAAGTAGACAATGGTTGCGTGGAGGTAAGTATGCAAGTGGGGAACTACTCCAGATGGACATGAAGGAACTTGTTGAGTTAATGGCAGTGTTATAAAACTGGATCATGATGAATGTTGCACAAGAATATAATTTCTTAAAAATCATTAAACTGCATGTTCACAATGGGTGAATCTTACAGTATGCAAATCTTACCTTAATAAAGCTGTTTTTAAAAAGAATAATCAATAATGATCAGTTTTTAAAAAGAACATAATATAAATTTTTGAATAAATAATATAATAGTCAAATTTTAAAGTTCTGCAGATGAAATGTGGACTACAGATTAAAGTATTATATCAAATCTCCTGAACTGAAAAATTAAACTACAGTCGTGGAGAACACCCCTGTTCCTAGAAAAGTCACACTAATACATTAAGAATTAAACAGGTGTGATGTATGTACCCTTTCTTCAAATGGTTCAGAAAAAATAGTGTATATCTGTATATGTGTGTATGTTGTGTGGGATAAATAACAAAGCAATGTTTTCTGTGCTATTATTGCTAGTTTTTTGAAAATGTAAGTGTATTTCAACATAGAAAGTTTAAGACTAATCTTTTAGAAAGCCCACTAAAATACAGAAACTTCAGTGACATGATCGATAAAAATTTTTTAAACCACAAATAAACAATATTAGAAATGAAAAGGAAGATTTATCTTAGCCAGAAATGAAATGGATAACAAGAACACAGTAAACAATTTATGTCAATAAATTTGAAAACGCCAATAAAATGACTTTATTCTAGAATAAAGAAAGCTTTACTAGTTCTATAATTGCAAAGAAAGAGGATCAGGAGTTAAATTTTCTCATGCAAAGAAATTGGCAGGTCCAAACAGTTTAACCAATGAATTTTATTAAATTTTCAAGGAATAAATTATTCTTATGAACTCTTTCAGAGAATAGAAAAAGAGGTAATACTTGTAATATTAGCATAACCTTATTACCAAAACCAGAAGAAGAGAAAGAGAAAAATTTTAGTCCAACCTCACAAATGAATATAGAAGAAAAATTAAACAGAGTATTGGAAAACTGAATGCATAGTACTTAAAAAATAGTACATTGAGACCAAATTAGTTTTTCTCCAAGAATGAGTAGGAAGTTTAACACTAGAAAAGCTATAAAGGTAAGATACCACACTTACTTATTAAAAGAGAAAACCATACTGTCATTTTAATAGACACAGAAAATGATTTGATAAATTCCAAACTTGTTCATAATTTTTTTAAAATACACTCTTAGAAACAGAATAAAAAGGAATTTAGTTCAATTAAGAACCATTTGAGCAAAAATCAATCTAAATAAAGAAACATTAGAAATATTCTTTTTTAAAGTAAGTATGAGGATTAATCCTGTCACAATATGCACATGGATCAAATCATCACATTATACACGTTAAATATATACAATTTTGTCATCTACACTTCAATTAACCTGGAGAAATATGAAATAGATTAGAAAAATAAGTAAATAAATAAAGTCCAGGGCAAGTTATCCATGACTATCATTTTATTCAACATTATTCTAATATGTATGCCTATATACTATATACTACACTATATAGTTTGAAACAAATTGTCAAGTGTAAGAAACAGAAGTCTAAGAAAGATAATGTAAAGGATGCCTGGGTGGCTCAGTCTGCCTTTGATTCAAGTCGTGATTTCAGAGTCCTGGGATGAGCACCCCGAGAGGCTTCCAGCTCAGCGGGGAGCCTACTTCTCCCTCTCCCCACTGCTCATGCTCTCTCTTGCTATCTCTCTCTCTCTCAAATAAATAAATAAAATCTTTTTAAAAAAGAAATATAATGTAGGAAAAAAGCACAAGATGTATAAAACCAAACACTATATAATACAATTTTTGTATAAAGTTCAAAGACTTGAAAAATAACAATATATTTTCGAGAGATACGTTGTCATAAAGCAAGAAAATGATAAACAGCAGCTCAGAATGTTTGCCTTTGTGTGGAAGGCAGGAGGATGGGCTTGGGGAAAGCCCTCCCTCAGGAAGCTTCAGCAATATCTAACTCAAGGTTGGGGGAGGGGGTTGCCTTGGTTTTGTTAATTTGCTCACATAGTTTATATGTATATTGTGTGTATTCTTTTGCATATATCAAATATGAAAATGTTTAGTCTCAAAAAAAATCATCGTAGACTTAAGGAAAATCATGCCAAAAATCCAGAGGTTTATTTACTTATTTACTGTATTCCTTATTTCAAGTTCTTTTTTTTTAAATTGATATATAGCTGATACACAATGTTACATTAGTTTCAGATATACAACATAGTGCTTTGACCAAGTCCATATGTTATACTATGCTCACCACAAGTGTAGCTATCATCTGTCACCATACAACATTGTTATACTACCATTGACTATACTCCCTTTGCTGTACCTTTCATCCCTATGATTTATTCACTGATAACTGGAAGACTGTACCCACTACTCCCCTTCACCCATTTTGTCAATCCTCCCATGCTCTCCCCTCTAGCAACCACCAGTTTGTTCACTGTTCAAGCTCCTTTTTTATAAAATTTTCATAGAAGTTTGTTTTCCTAGGACAACCATAAGATTTCTAGGGGACAGGTGTTTATTTAACCCATTACTTATAGAACAACAAGAAGGACTTGTAAATTCCAAGTATCAGCAAGATATAACTCTAAAATACACTTAAAGCAAATTTTGTTGGCTGAAATCAATTGTGACATTCTTGAGAGCTTTGAGGAGCATCAGTAAAACTAAACTAAACCTTTATATATGCAAATGAGGTAATTTTTATGAAAACATTGTAGAAGCATGAGCACATGCCCAGTTGTAAGGGCCTGGGCCAAAACAAAGTTAGGTTCAAATCTTGACCTTAACTTAATGAACTTTCTGAACCAGACTCTCCATCTATAAAATGAAGACAATAATACCTCCTCAGTGTAGTGTGCCAATCCATGGTGATAAAATAACTATAACGTTATAGATAAAGACACAAGAACCATAAATGTTGCTTCTTACATAATTTTCAATGTAAATTGCCATCATCCTTAACAAATGTTCATTATAGATGCTATATCTCATTTTTTTATTGGAACCAGTGAAATTTTAATAGCCTTCTTCAATAGTTAAATTCAAGTAGTCATATTGCTTCTCCTATAGCCTACTGGGGAGGTCCTTGAGACAAAGGGCCATTTTGACATGCATGATGCTTTAAAATCATAAAAACATTTTGTACAAACACAAGTTTTGCCTAATGATGAAGGATTTTCATAAAATTCAGTAGTCCTCTTTCCTGGACTCCACCCCTGTCATCTCCTTCAGCAGAAACCACAAGAAAGCCTCTGAGACCCATCTGATCACAGTAAGTATGCACCTCACCCATCATCATGGCTCCATTAGTAAAAACAAAAAATACTCAGAACTTGACAGTTCCTCCACTCTCCCCGCTCTCCAACATAGCTTCACAAAATGCCTTGCCTCATTTAAGATGGTCAGTATTGATCTTTTCATGCCCTTCACCCACTTTATGTATCTCTGCATTCTAATCCCTGTCACAGTCCTTTTTCTGACCCCATCTATCCATGTCCTGAGCCTTGCATTGTCCTCTGGAATTTACAGTCAGCCATTGTCAAATCCCCTATATCCTTCTATTTCTAAATTCCCCTTGAATTTTCAGTCTGAAGGATTTTCTTTGACGATACTACTTTCCCTGCAGCCCTCTCAAGTAGCGACTGTTTTTCTTTTTCATAGTACTGGAGATGGAGTAAATGTCTTTCATGTTCCTCATTCTACTTTCAGATCATTCATCCTCCTCCACTTTAGAAATGCTCAGCTCTGTATTCCATGAACAGAATATATCTGAATCTCAACTAGTTACAGTCACTCTCCTTCCTTGAACATTTTTGCTCCTGGCTTGCTGTCATATTTTACATTATGCCTGTAATTCTTGTGATTTTAATATTGTAAATGAGCCTTCCAAAGCCTTAGCCTCCCACTTCTTGGATATGATCCTACACTTGATCTCAGATGCTCACTTCCAAGAGATACCCAATAAGAGGGTCTTCACCAGAATGTGACTATGCTGGCCTATCACATTGCTGTGAACAGACTGTTAAGGGCAAATCTGGTAAGGGCTCAGAAGAAGAGAGCTGTGAGAAAAGCCTCAGTCTCCCCAGAGAATAATAAAGTGGTTATGAACAGAATGTTTGTAGAAATATGGACAATAAAGGCCATTCTGGTGAGGTCTCAGACAGAAAGGAGGAATATGTTTTGGTAACTGGAAGAAAAGTGATCCTTGTTATAAAGTGACAAAGAATTTAGCTGAATTATGTCTATGCCCTGGTGTTTTGTGGGAAGTAGAACTTGTATGCAATGAAATTGGATATTTGGCTGAAGCTATTTCTAGGCAAAGTGTTGATGGTATAGCTTGGGCTTCTCTTGAATGCTTCTAGTAAAATACAGTAAGAGAGAAATAATTTTAGGACAAAATTATTAACTCAAAGGGAAGCAGAACTTAAAAATTCAGAAAATTTGGGGTACCTTGGTGGCTCAGTCCATTAAGCACCTGCCTCTTGGTTTCAATTCAAGTCATGATCTCAGGGTTATGGGATCAAGCCCTGCATAGGCTTCTTGCTCAGTGTGGTGTCTACTTGAGATTCTCTCTCTCCCTTCCCTTCTGCTCACATACTGTCTCTATCTCTCTAAAATAAATAAATAAAATATTTTTTAAAAAATCAGAAAATTCTCAGTCTATTCCTACTGCAAAAAATGAGAAAATATGTTCAGAAGATAACACTAAGGCTGTGAGCAAACCAACCTTTGATAAGATTAATATGGGTATGAACCACAGACCTAATCAGCCATCTCAGCAGAAAAACAGCCAACTGAAGGGGAAAAAAGGAGACAGAAGAAGGAAAGGAGGAAGATTTCAGATTTTACAAGATGGGGCTATAGAAATATTCAGCTGTGAACATGCAATATTCTTCAAAATAAGAAAAAAAGGACCCCAAAGGGAATTCAGAGACCATCAGGGATGCCTCTTCAGTTTCAAAAGAAGGTCATTGCCTGGGTTTCAACAGGCCAGACAAATCCCACCCATAGCCGGGCATAGGGGCCCTACCTTCATCAAGCACCTAGATTTCGAAGAATGAAGCTACCCAGACCTGTAGGCACATGACCTGAGCAGAAGTCCAAAGCAAGAGTGAGGCCTTGCAGAAAACCCCTTCTAGGGAAATGCCTAAAAGAGTGATGGAACAGTAGAACAAAAAATGAAAATCAGCATTTGAAAACTGTATAGGGCTGCCCCCCACCCCTGGTGTGTGACTATATCCCAGGAAAGCTATACACATAACTCCAATCTGTGAGAACTGCCATATGCACTTTGCTTAACAAAGCCTTGGAAGTAGGGATGCCCCAGAGTGTCCAGAAGGTGAGACTCCCACACTAGTAAGGCTGGTGGGCAGAGCATCCAAAGATTATTATCAAGTTTTAAGATTTCATGTTGTTTGCCCTGTTGAGTTTTGAACTTCCTTGGGACTGCCACCTATTTCTTTCCCATTTCTCTTTTTTAGAATAAGAGTGTTTGCTCTATGCCTGTCCTACCATTGTATTTTGGAAGCACTCAACTTGTTCGTAAGTTCACAGCTGGGGAGGAATTCTGCCTCAGAATAAATCATACCTTGAGTCTCATTTATATCTAATTTACATTATAGTCAAATGAGACTTTGGACTTCAGACTTTTGAGTTGATGCTGGAATTGTTGAGACTTTTAAAGCTACTAGGATGGAATGAATGTATTTTGCATGTAAGAAGGATATGAATTTTGAGGAGCCCCAGATGGAATGCTAGGGTTTGAATGTTTGTGTTCTCCCAAAATTCTGTGTCGAAATCCTAATGGTATTAGGACTTAGAGCCTTTGTGAAGTGATCAGGTCATGAAGGCAGAGCCCTCATAAATGGGCCCTAGAGAGTTATCCTACCTCTTCCATCATGAGAAGACACAGCAAGAGGGCTTTGGCTACAAACCAACAAAGAGAGCTCTCACTAGAACCCAGGCATGCTGGCAACTTGATTTTGAACTTCTCAGCCTCTGCAACTGTGAGAAGTAAATTTTTGTCATTTATAAGTAACCCTACTTATGGTGTTTTTGTTGATGCAGACTGAATGGACTAAGACAATCATTCAGTGGTCAAAAACAAACGTTCATTTTCAGCTATAGTCAATTCTAAGTTTTGCACATTCATTTACTAAGTAAAAAAAAAAATCCATTGATTACCTCTTATGTACTGGACATTATTTTAGATACTAAGGATTTAATAGTGTGATGTTTTTTAATTAATATATTTCTCTCAGATAACTCTAAGATTGCTCCATTTTCCAGTATTGGTCTATTCAGCTGCTAATCTAATTTTTATCCTTTTAATCATTTAGTTCCCTGTGTACTAACTGTTTGGCATTGTTGAAATAGAAAAAAAGTCTACTGGATCAAAATAGGGAAATCAAAACAATGTCAAACTGTCCTGGGTCACACAGCCCTAGTCTTTACTGGGTTGGTCTAGTTACACACCCAGACACCAATCATTTCCCAATGCTATGTCCTTAGCATAATGTCATTCTTTATCTAACAATAATACCAAAGACCTAAATTCAATCCTAATATTGTGAATTAAAGATGCCAGAGAGATCCTTGAGTAAAGATGGTTAGCAAATACTTGCAAATGTGGGACTAATTCTTAGGAGAGTGCCTAGACTGCCTAGGACTAGAGACAAAAATTCAGGAGTCATACAACTAGAAATGAGAATTGAGCTATAAATCTGGATAGGACTTCCAAAAGACAGACTACAAAGAAAGGAAATTAGAGAAAGACCAAGAACCAGTTTTGTGATCAGAAAAGGAAAGAATAAGAAAGGACTTTTAAAAAGCAGAGATTTTTGAACAGTTAGAAAGAAGATAATTTTTAAAATAGAGGGAAGCATTACTTTCAGTGCTTTAATTAAAAATAAGTTATTTTTAGGGCAGCCCAGGTGGCTCAGTGGTTTAGCGCCGCCTTTAGCCCAGGGCCTGATCTTGGAGACCAGGGATTGAGCCTGCTTCTTCCTCTGCCTGTGTCTCTGCCTCTCTCTCTCTTTCTCTCTCTGTCTCTCATGAATAAATAAATAAAATCTTTTTTTAAAAAATAACTTATTTTTATGATACAAATGTGGATGGAGCATAGTAAGTGAAAAAGAATTTATAAAATAAATGATGGCACATATACAGAACACTATGCAGCAACTTGCAGCAATTAAAATTATGCCAAATAAATCACACAAAAAAATTTCTTTGTTGCTAAAAGCTGAAACATGGACAGATTCTCTTTTATTTCTGCTGATCCATCCTCACTATAGATATCTGAGAAAGCTAAATTCAGAGGGGTTCCTACCTCAGTGTCCAACTTTGCCCATTGCTCTGGTACCACAAAGAGAATGAACTGGTTTACAAGTCTTTTTTCAAGACATGACAAAATGTGAGGGAGAGAAGGAAGAATAGTAGAAGGAAAAAATGGAAATCAGCAAAATCAGCATTTGGCAACTCTGTGGTAAATACATTGTCCTCCCTTCATCCTGGACCCACTCCCTAGTACTTTCCCCCATGAAATTAGAGAACAAAGAAGCTAATCCTAAAAGATGGCAGAAAAGTACAAGATGAAAAGGTGTGGATTATTGTGAACTCAGAGCAAGCTAGTTGGTTGGAAGTTGGTTGGAAGCAAAGCCAATCCACCAGCTTCCACCACAAAAGATTGCCTAGAATAAAGGGGAGCACCAAACAGCATAAGTCTTCAGCAGAACAAATCTAAGATGGGAAGGGGAAATAACAGTCATGATGCTTCTGAAGCCTCACAGGAACCCAGACAGGCACCTTTAGATGCTATCATGTACTGTGAGACCCCAGCAGGTCCATCAATACCAAAAGACTCATCAACAGCTATACAGAGACAACAAAAGGACAAGAACCAACCTGCAGCAAGCATCCCCAAATGTCAGGAACCAACCAGGCAAAGACACTAGTGACAAGAAGCAGCAGAGAGGGAAGTTGTAAATGGAATGTATATCCTACCCACCACTCATTCTGTGCTTCACTTTCACGGATTCCCCATCCTTCCCTGACATCTCAGATGAACACAAGCACCTGAATTAGAGTGAGAAAGAACAAGGGAAGGAAAAAGTCTTGAGAAGAGAAAGAAATTTGGAGAACAAACTTTAAGCAATACCTGAGCTTGTAGTACTTGCATTTGACTGCCAAAAAGCTGAAGTCTTAAATTGAAAAAGACAAGAATAACTTGAAGACTCACTACATTTTTTTCTGCTGAGCCCAAAAAAAAAGGCTTAGAATCAAGGAGAGCCCATGCAGTCATGAAACACTTTCATTTTTGCACAGATCTGATTTATGGCTGCTCAAGTTATACCTATTAGAAATATTTGATAACATGGAAAATGGCACATAACATATTGTGAAACAAAAAAAATTAGTTTAAAAACAGTATTTATGGGATGATCCCATTTTTTAACAGTATATACATGGTTAAAAAAAAAAGACTAGGCTACATAGTTAGAGCCATTGTTAACAGTGGCTCTGTCTCTGAGTAGAAACACTATGGGTCAGTTTCCTTTTTTATATTTTTCAGTTTATTTTCTAGTGTTTTTAATAGGTAGCAGGGTTTGTTTATTTTAACAGAGGGGGAATATTTGTCTTAAAAAAGGAAGAGGGGCGCCTGGGTGACTCGGTTAAGTGTCTGCCTTCGTCTCTGGTCATGATCCCGAGGTCCTGGGATAGAGCCCTGCATTGGGCTCCCTGCTCTGCGGGGAGCCTGCTTCTCACTCTCCTGCTCCCCCTGCTTGTGCGCTTGCTCTCTCTCTCTCCCTCTCTCTGTCAAATAAATAGATAAAATCTTTAAAAAAAATGAAGAATGGCCAACAGTGTTGAAAACTTCAAAAAGATTGATTTCGATAAGGATAAAAACTATAAAAAATAAAAGGCAATTGGATTTAGCTGTTGGAATACTCATTATTGACCCACAGAAGAATGATTTTATTAAAGTCATTTGTGAAATTCTATAATTGGCTTTAAAAATAGTCTTGGTATTATATAGTCACATCTTGTAAATACACAGAATAGATGATATTTGACTCATTCATTTCTGCACTATACCCTCCACTGAGGAAGGAACAGAATCCTAGATGTCTGTCCTGATGGAAAGAAGCTCCGAATCTGACTGGAAACAATTTCTTCACACCACTTGTGGGACAACACAAAAACAAATGAAGGAGCAATTACTTCCAGCTTCATGATGCTGTCCTGCCTCCAAGCAGTCCTTCTAGGTCAGATGTAGAATTAGAGGTTAATTTAGAACTTCTTCCTCACAATTCAGTTTTCTTTCATTTTTTATTTCTGTGAGATTTCACTGTATATGACAGGTTAATGATGTTGTATTTACTTCTGAATATTTTTAGATACATTCAGATTGTAGAATAAAGTTTTATAGAGATGGGCACAACACAGCAGGTGGTTGATATCAAATTAGTTACAGCTGCCACATTTAAATAACAGGAGAATAAATTGAAAATATAATAAGATAATTATATATAGAGAGATGAATACAGTATATCAAATGATGATAAAGGAATATAGACCTTACAATGACCTATTGTGTCACTGGATGTTACTACTATCCCACTGTTTCAGTTTCTATTTCTAACCTTAAAAGGATGATTTCTGAGTCCTTGAGAAGAAAAGACATCAATATGCAGAATCCCTAATGCATAATATGATGCCAGAGAAACAGTGGGTACTCAATAAATGTTAGTTGATACTGACAATAGAACCAAATTTAGATAATGAAGTTTTATAAATCTGAATACATGTATATTTCTTAATAAATACTAAGGATGCAGCTAATCCAAGAGGAAAAGACAGGCAAGTCCTCATGAGTTTCACATTAAATATTTAGATAGTCTTCTGACTCAGGGACACCTGCTAAGCTATGATAAGAATAATGTACTCTGGGCTGTTCAAAATTGTTTGACCCTATGAAACATTAAAGCCATTTTATTCTCAAAGGGTTCTCTTATAAAAGAGTAAAAGTAACCTCATTCTTCTTGTAGAGTAACCAAAAAGGAAATCTTACATCGGCCTTCTAAACTTAACGGTCCAGTTAGTCTGAAAGGGCAAAATGCAATAGCCTACAGGTCATCCACTAGCTTTCTAGAGTGTAAGAGGAAGTTCTATCTCTATCATACATAATAAGAGGTCACTTGAACAGCAATGAATTAAAAAGTCCCTAAAGGTCCTTCTGTCCAGAACCCCTTTCCCTAGCCTACTATAGAACCAACTCTTGGAACCAGAGTTTGAAGGAACCTCAAAAGCATCCTGCTCAACAAATTCATCTTACAAATCAGGAGAAATAAAATGACATACCATAGGTCACTTTAACAAAAATGTAGGAAGCAACAGCACAGGAACTAAAAGTCAGACCTCCTAACTGCCAGGAAACTGCTTTTCTCATTATTTTAGCTGTCTCCCCTTCTTTTTGGCATGACAGTTCCACCTTTAAGATTACTATCACTATTGGATAAGAATACAAACTCAACAACACAACGACATCTACCTCAAAATCATTTAGGAAGCACATTAACATAAACATATTTATAGCATTAGCTATCACTACTGTGCATTCAGGAGGAAAAGACTCCTGCCTTATTAGCTCTTCACATGTATCTTTCCCATATCAACAAAACCACTCCTCTTCCTCTCTTCTGACAGAAATCCTGCCCAATCTTTAGCATTCAACTCAAATAACAACCTCTCCTAACCACTTCATATCAGAATACATTTTCTCACATCTGGATTCCTATAATAGCATTCACATACAACTTTCATTTTCCCACTTGAAAATATAGAACTTTATTTTGTTAAAAGACTGTTTCATGTTTCTATAGGTTGTCTCCAATTAATTCATTCTTTGATGGCTGGCCCACACACCTTATGTCATTTCGTATCCCCCAAAAAGTCTCGTGTATATTTTTAAAACAAATGGATATGTTTAGTAGTCTACCTCTTTACAAACATAATTTAAAGCAATAATAGGCAGCCTGGGTGGCTCAGCGGTTTAGCGCCACCTTTAGCCCAGGGCGTGATCCTGGAGACCCAAGGTCAAGTCCCGCGACGGGTTCCCTGCGTGGAACCTGCTTCTCCCTCTGCCTGTGTCTCTGCCTCTCTCTCTCTCTCTCTCTCTCTCTCTCTGCCTCTCATGAATAAATAAATAAAATCTTTTTTAAAAAGCAATAATAAATACCAATTGATTTTGAGAAAACATGAATTCAGGAGAATGAATTTCTGAGAAGGAAAGAGACAAGTGCTACATGACAAGGTGGACCACCAGGCCCGGGGCCTTCACCTACTGCACAGCTGAGCTAGGCCTGCTGTCACATCCACAAACAGACAAGTTTCCACTGAAATCCCTTCATGTTTTATTTCACATTAAGTGACACCATAAAATCTTCAATCGTGACATTTCAGAAACCAGTTGTTCTAAGATATTAAAAGCACACTCATCACAACTCATTTGGACTGTTTGGGATACACAAGGTGATGGAGGTTGCAAGGGCATGCTCTCTTTATTTGCATCTTAGAAAAAACAAGTCACCCTGGTCTGCAATTTGGTACTTAAAACTCTAATCATGCCTGGGCTTATTTGCATCACATCATTTCAGATACATATATAATGTATCTGAGGCATAGAAAATAGGATATACCCAAGAAATTCCAAAATTCCCATTTTTAATTGTTAATTTGCTATGGAACCATGATGTACTATGTCATTAATAAATCTGCATTCCTACTTAAAAAGAAAGTCTTATTCCCATGAAGGCAAATTACATAGGCATTTTTCAAGACACTTATTTTCTTAACAAATAATTACAATTAGTTGCAATCATCACTAAAATAATAGTTTGGCTCATAGCCTTTTTATCTACTGTGATTTTTTTTAACATGCCCATTAAGCTTTTTCTTGAGCTTTCAGAACTCTACCTGGTCAAGTAGGTCATAATTCTGAATGCTGTGCTATTAACTGACTTTTAATTAAAATCTGTTATAAAATCACTGTTATTTTTCTTGGCCTTCAAAGATAAATAGATATATTCATCAAAATGCACAAAATGTCCAACTTAAAAAATAGCGTGTCTTGTGATATAATATAAATTGAAAACACAGGATATTATCTTATCCATATGATATCCATACCTCTTCTAACGGTTTGCAAAATTCAGCATTCATGAGTATAACCATGTTTCCCTAGATCATATCAACCTGAAGATACACGTTAAGTCCCAATCACAATTACAAAATGCCATGGCCTGAATTTCTGCCCCACTCAGAGTCTACAGAATAAATATTCCTCATCATAATGGTAAACCACATTAATCTAGGCCAACTCATTCTCTGCTTAAAAGCAAGCCACAGCATGGAGGGTTACCCAAATAAATATGTGGATAAGAACTGAAAAGCAATTAAAGCAATTTAGATCTCTATTGCAGCCTCTTAGAAATATTCACAAGATAACAGAAGAATTTATAATCTTCTTTCTCCATCTCTCCTTCAACTTTCCCAAATATAGCAGCTGTCCCTTTGTCTCTCTCACGGCCCTTTCCAATTTAGCCCTCCTCTCTTTCCTCCCCCGCCCTACCAAAAGAGGCCTTTCATTACATGGATCAATTTAGCCTCACTGACCCCAGTTCTATATAATTGTCCTTGCAGGTAACAGGCATTAATCACAGACATGCAGCTTCCTGGACCCCAAATGCTAATCCTAATCCAAGCTGATGATGCTTCTGCTACTAATTCAATGCATGGACCACCCTGCTTCTTTCTTCCATGCTCCAACCTTTACCTTACATCACCAATGTAATGCAGCTATCAAGGAGAATGGTTACAGGAAGAAGGAAAAACAGTTTATCTGTAGGAACTAGAGAGAAAGCAGAAAATATGTAGGCAGATCTGGTGATGGGAAGTGGAAGCAGTTCTGAGCGCTTCTGTCATCAGCTAAGAATTAGGATGAGATAAATATTAGAAATTTTAAAGAATAAAGTGTAAAATTGTCACCTCAGAGAGAATGAAAGTGAACGTACTAGAGAAATCCAGTAGGACTACCCTGCAGGACTGAGTGTCCACTTGAGATTTGTCATCATAAATCAAAGAGACGAGTCAACATTGTTGGATATTTCTTTTAGCCACATTCAGCTATTTGATTCCAGTCATGAAATAAAGTAATTTTACTTAAATAGAGTTTTTTCGGGTAAGAAAAAAGCAGGGGAGTTGAGGTGTACGCAAGGGGAGTGACCAAAGGCTCTAAACTAGACAAGGAGAGAAGTGAGAACATAGGTAGGTGAGAGTGAGATGAAATGAATCATAAAAAAGTGGTGTAGAAGTGGGGAAGGGTCAATGGATTAGAGGTCCTAATAGGGTCAAGAACAAATGAAATGGGAATACAAGGAAAGTAAGCTAAAACATAGGAAGTTATGGTTTCCAATAGGATGCTTGAAATTAATATTTTGCTGGTGGGTCTGATATCACTGATAGGATATGACTCTGACATGGATGATAAGAAGGACAAGACTACTGGAAATGAGGAGATCAAGGCACTGACTGACCAGAGCATGGGTGGATTGTCTAAGTGGTTGTTACCAAAATGATGGAAGGATTTGTAATAGAAATGAGTATTTTAGCCAAGTGCTAAGTTTTCAATAAATGATAAATTTTTCAGATTATATGAAAATCATTGGTTTACATGGTAAGCTCTATCAAACAGTAACTGTTAATTTTTTTCTCTTTAGTGTCTTAGAAGAATGTCTAGCACATAAAAGCTCTTTAATAAGTACTTAATAAGGCCTCCTGAATTTTCCCATTGGCTCAAGATTAATTTAGCAAGACTGAGATGAAAATGGGGAAAGTAAGCCACATATGAGAGACAGGTAAAGATACAGAGATGACTTATAAAGGCTTAAAAATTAGTATTACTTTTAACAAAAACTAAATATTTAATCACCTTTTAGAGGCAAGAATTTTGTAGTCACTGTGGTCTTCCTCTGCTTTCCACTGAGAAGATGGTCACCTTCTTCTATTGTCCCAAACAATTCAACCCTGGTCCAGATTTTCATATCTCACACAAAAAATTAAAGTCCCTATGCTAACTACACTTTCTTTTCTTATAGAATGGTTTAGCTTCATTTTTCAAATATGTCTTTTGCAATCCCACCTCCCAGTCCAAATAGCTTATGAACATGATCCATAGAATACGTGTCCTGCTATGACCAATGATCTTTCAGAATCTCTCATCGATCAACATTATCCTCCCTGACTGCTCAGTTTCTTTTTTTTTTTTTATTGAAGGTCAATATGCCAACATATAGCATAATGCCCAATGCTCATCCCGTCAAGTGCCTCCCTCAGTGCCCGTCACCCAGTCACCCCATCCCCCCACCCACCTTCCCTTCCACCACTCCTTGTTCATTTCCCAGAGTTAGGTGTCTCTCATGTTTTGTCACCTTCACTGATATTTTCACTCATTTTCTCTCCTTTCCCCTTTATTCCCTTTCACTAATTTTTATATTCCCCAAATGAATGAGACCATATAATGTTTGTCCTTCTACAATTGACTTATTTCACTCAGCATAATACCTTCCAGTTCCATCCACATCGAAGCAAATGGTGGGTATTCATCCTTTCTGATGGCTGAGTAATATTCCATTGTATACATAGACCACATCTTTATCCATTCATCTTTTGATGGACCCTGAGGCTCCTTCCACAGTTTGGCTATTGTGGACATTGCTGCTATAAACATTGGGGTGCAGGTATCCCGACGTTTCACTGCATCTGTATCTTTGGGGCAAATCCTCAGCAGTGCAATTGCTGGGTCGTAGGGTAGTTCTATTTTTAACTCTTTGAGGAACCTCCACACAGTTTTCCAGAGTGGCTGCACCAGTTCAAATTCCCACCAACAGTGCAAGAGGGTTCCCCTTTCTCCACATCCTCTCCAACATTTGTTGTTTCCTGCTTTGTTGATTTTCCCCATTCTCATTGGTGTGAGGTGGTATCTCATTGTGGTTTTTGATTTGTATTTCCCTGATGGCAAGTGATGTGGAGCATTTTCCCTTGTGCTTGTTGGCCATGTCTATGTCTTCCTCTTTGAAATTTCTGTTCATGTCTTTTGCCCATTTCATGATTGGATTGTTTGTTTCTTTGCTGTTGAGTTTAATAAGTTCTTTATAGATCTTGGAAACTAGCCCTTTATCTGATACGTCATTTGCAAATATCTTCTCCCATTCTGTAGGTTGTCTTTTAGTTTTGTTGACGGTTTCTTTTGCTGTGCAGAAGCTTTTTATCTTGATGAAGTCCCAATAATTCATTTTAAATTCATAGATGCATCTTGCAAGAAGTTGCTGTCGCCAAGTTGAAAAAGGGTGTTGCCTGTGTTCTCCTCTAGGATTTTGATGGAATCTTGTCTCACATTTAGATCTTTCATCCATTTTGAGTTTATCTTTGTGTGCTCAGTTTCTTAAACCAGTTCAGCTCTCTCCCCTTGTCTGAGACCAGAGAACCAGAGAGAGATTAAGGGGAAAGTCATGACGATGGCCATGAGGAGTCAACCTATAAAGGTGTAAAAATAATATCGGGACAAATGATCAAATTTTATATTCATCCTTTATCATAAGTTTCTGCCATCAAGTAAATGTCCCTCTCTACTGCACATAGAATTCTACTGAATATTTTTTAAATGAATGTTTACTGTTGTGAGCAAATAAAGTCTGTTATAATCAGCTGAAATTCCAAAAACTGAATAATGCACATTCATTGAAATGTAATTTATTTTATTGCCTAAATTTTAAATTCTTTGCTCCCTTAAAAAGTTGTCTGGTTTGCTATATAGAAAATAAAGTTAAAAAGATAGCAGCAGCACATTAATAGTTTTTATACCTAACTTGAGGTTAAATGATCAGCCTGCATTACACAGCTAATATGAGCAGAGGTGATTTTAAATACAGGAAACCTAGCTCAGAACCTGCACCCTTAACTATTACACTATTTATGTCTTTTTTCCCCAAAAATATTGACACTGGTTTGGCAAGCAAAAGTAAATTACTGAGTAAATGTTTCTTTGGACAATTTGTTCCAATAGATATTCATTTTCTTTCCACCTCCACTAAATACTAAACAACTACTTAAAGGACTTTGAAATTTGTCCTCTGACTTATTTCACTTAGCATTATATACTGTAGGTCCACCCATGTCATTAAAAATGGCAAGATTTCATTTTTATAGCTGAGTAATATTACATAGTATGTATGTACATGTATGTGTGTGTATATATAGACACATATTTTCTTTTTCTATTCACCTATGGATACTTGGGTTGCTTCCAAATCTTGGCTATTGCAAATAATGCTTCAATAAATATAGGGCTGCATAATCTTTCTAAATTAATGTTTTCATTTTCTTTGGGTAAAAAAATTAGTGGAATTACTAGATCATATGGTAATTCTATTTTTAACTTTTTAAGGGTCCACCATATTGTTTTCTATAGTGGTTGCACCAACTTGTACTCCCACAAACAGTGGATGAGGTTTTCTTTTTCTCCACATCCTCAGAAAGACTTGTTATTTCTCTCTCTCTCTCTCTCTTTTTTTTTTTTTTTTTTTTTTTTTGGTTTTAGCCATTCTGACAGGTGTAAAGTGATATCTTACTGTGGTTTTTATTTTTTGTGTGTGGTTTTTATTTTAATTTCCCTGATTATGAGTGATGTTGAGTATCTTTTGGGGTGTCCAATGGCCATCTGTATGTCTTCTTTGGAAAAATGTCTCTTCAGGTCCTCTGCCCATTTTTTAATTGGATATTTTTGGTATTGAATTGTATAAGTTCCTGATATATTTTGGATATTAAGCCCTTATTGAACATATGTTTTGAAAATATCTTCTCCCATTCAGCAGGTTGCCTTTTTGTTTTGTTAATGTTTGCCTTTGCTGTGCAGAGGCTTTTCATTTTGATGTAGTCTCAATGTTTAATTTTGCTTTTGTTTCCCTTGCCAGAGTCCAGAAATAAACCGACACTTTTATGGTCAATTAATCTATGACAAAGGAGGCATGAATATACAATGGAAATAAAGACAGTCTTGTTAACAAATGGTTGTTGGGGAAAATGGGACAGCTACATGCTAAAGAATATTGGTTTTAAAGGGTACCAAATTATTAGCTTTCCTTGGGCATGCACAAGTTCTCTACCTCGTCTTAGGTGGTAGAGTGCATTGCTGTTCTCAGTCCTTCACCTTTCCTTGTATCTACCCTCTGCATGTGATCTTGTGAGATGGGGAGTTTACCTCCTGGTCTTTGACTTAGAGCTGGGTCATGTGACTTTCTTTAGCTAATGGGATATAAAGAAGCAGAGGCTTTATATGTGCTTACACAGCCAGATTATCCTTACTTTCTGTCATAGACATGAGAAGAAAATGCCTGAGTATTTTCTGATACCAGAACAATGAGAGATATCTGGAACAGACCTAAACCTCACTGCCAGCTTATTGCCATGCCCCATCTCCACCAGCTGAGTCCCAGCCAAATCTCAGATGCAAGAGCAAGAGACAATTGCTTATTGCTGCCTCTCACTGAGTTTCTGAGTGTTTGTTTGTTTGTTTGTTTGTTTGTTTTTAAGAATTTATTTATTTATTTATTTATTTATTTATTTATTTATTTGAGAGAGAAAGACAAGCGGACTCCATGCTGAACACAGAGCCCCATGCGGGGCACAATTGCAAGACTCTGAGATTGAGAGTTGGAGGCTTAACTGACTGAGCAACCCAGGTGGCCCTCTGAGAGGTTTTTAATCAGCATCGATTTGGCCACAGTTAACTGATAAACTCTGCTTAAGACCCATAAAGCCTAGTCCATCCTTCTACTTTTGGACTCTGGCCCAGGAGAACCTAACTTCAAATATTCTAAATAGAAAAATATTTTCATTGTCCCTAATTAGTAAAAATACCTTTGTCTATTAGAATTTATATAAAACTCAAAAAAGGAATTTATATAAAATCCTACTTCCTTATGAGCAACCAGCAAAGGAAATACAATGAGTAAATACAGAAAGGAATTTGGGGGTGGAAGGGTTTTGTTTTTTTTTGTTTTTGTTGTTGTTGTTTTCTAAAATAGTTGGTATAATTTACTTTCTTATAATTCACACAGGAAGGAATAAAAAAGAAAGAAGAAAACCCCTCAAGAAATATTCTCTTATTTCAGGAGTAGTAAATTAAATAAAATATGTTAAACTACATACAGGGCCAGGGAAACAGAAAACCAATTCATGGAACAAGCAGAAGAAAAGAAAGCAAGGGCAAGCTACACAAGATGTAAAAGGGCTCCCAGAAAGACAGACCAGATAAGTTTCTATCTACAGGTAGGGGAAATGGATAAAGAGTTCTTATTCCAATGTATTGGAGTTCTTATTTCCAATATAGAAAGGTTTGTAACCGGCATTATTTCAAAGTGGGACTCAGAAAACATTTTCTCATATGAATGATTTTCTACATTATGATTAGGTTTTACAATGTTGCATGATATTCATGCCACAAATTTTATTTAGCACCTACTATGTACCAGGAAAGTGTTATGATAAATAATAAAGATAAAAATTTGAAGACTACCAAAGGAACCTAAGCAAAAAGAATTAAATTGTTTTTTAGGGAAAGGAGTGACCTTATTTTAAGCTAGTTGACAAAATGACGTTTTAGAATATAAATCTGTCTATAAGTTAGGAATTGTGTTGTTCCATACCTTTGTCTGCAGAGTATACCAGAGAGGCTCAAGGAACTTAAGGGTTAAAAATAGATGTGTTGGCTAATTTTAAAAAGGAAACTGCAATGAGATTACTACATGGAAAGAGTAGGCCGGTCAAAATTGCAGTATACATGATTGATAAGTCAGTCTAAAATGGCTTCATTCCAACTGACTGGTATTATAACGAATACAGCCGGTAGCTTTAATAGGTGCTTAGCTGAAAGAAGATAGTTTACTGCCTGCTGTTTTAGACACCTGATGACAATTCAGGAGAATGCATTTGAACTGCAGTTCCATCTTCAATTAAACAGTATCTATATTGAGAAAAATTTCAGAAATATCTCAAGCACATTTTAGATTTTAAAAAAGGATAATTTACACCAAGGAAGTTTGGAAAGCTACACTGGGAAGCCATATATAGAAAATCAGAAAATATTTCCAAATGCCTAACAGCTTGTTGAACTGGGAGGATTCTACTGGGATAGAGTGAGAGACTTTACTGTCATGCCCACAAATCCTATCCAAGGATAGAGCCTATCTTATTAGTTCAAAGTGTGAATTAATTGACTCTTTCCACATAATAGGATCTATTTCAGCTCACATACCAGTTTATGTGAAAATGAGAGAGAACAGCAGAGTAAGGCATAAAGGACTTAAAGGCAGTAATAGTATTCATAACCAACTGAGTAATAGCAAATCAAACACAAGATGGTGCATCTCAGTTTTGAAATTGATTATCCTGAGTATGTCATAAAGAAGGGGTCTGAGAGGCAATAAATGCAATTTTGAGAAAGAAGTTAATTATGGCATTTTCAAAATTTAAAAGGAAAGGGGAATAAAAGTGGGTTATTTAGGGTTATTTAATGAACAATCTTGATACTTAGAACCAAGATGTTGAGAATTAAGATGATACAAAGTTTGAAAGATTGATTACATTCCATTAAAATATTATTGAAATCAATACACCTCTAATTATCCATCTCTATTACTGCATGTGTAAATGTTCTCATAAAGACACTAACGAAAGATAGATGATTCGCCTTTATACTTGTATCAGTTCAGCTAAATTTTACTTAAATAATACATGCTGCATTTCTGATGGACATATAGGACACATATGCAAATAGACAAGTAAAATAAACTTTTCCATTCTTTGTATCATCTACTTTTTAACTACCAAAGAGCCTGTCTAAATCACAGATGTCATTGTCTCCTCCTGGTAACTTTAACATATTAGTGTTAGACTATAAATGCTTAACAACGACAAAAAAGCTTTTATAACCCTTTTGAACCAAATACATAAACTTTTGTTTTTAAGATTTCATTTATTTATTCATAAGAGACAGAGACATAGGCAGAGGGAGAAGCAGGCTCCCCACAGGGTGCCTGATGAGGGACTCGATCCCAGGACCCCGGGATCACACCCTGAGCCGAAGGCAGACGCTCAACCGTTGAGCCACCCAGGCATCCCCAAATACACAAACTTCTGAGTAAAAATTGTTTTTTCTTATTACATTTTTTGAGATAGATGTAAAAAGGTTGATATATGCGTAGACAACACTTTAAATATCAAGGAAGAACTAGCTGGCATTTGAGATACTTTTTATTTTTCCATTCATAGATAGACACCTTCAATGTGTAAGGGATATTATCTCCCAACTCAGAGAAAGTTGGTTTCTTTACATACAAGTGAATATGTTTTGCTGAATGGACCAGCACAGGTATAATGATCATTTGAGAAATATTTTTTTTTGAATCAAGAAAAAACTTTGTGTCCATGTAAAAGAGATTAAATTTATGGATTTATGCAGAAAGTGAGCTTATTAATTTATGCAGAAAAAATAAATGGGTCAAGGATTATTTTGAATGTTAAATAAAACAAACAAGTCCACAAAAATCATAATTTAAATTGGCTGTTATTCAACATTTATTATTTATTCATTTAGTCTACAAATACTGAATGAGAACTTAACATGTACCCAGACTACTTGAGTATTCAAATCAGCTAATTTTGATATTGTTTAAGTTCAGAATAGGCATTTCAACAGTTTGTGATCACATATGATTTCAGGTTGCTCATATTCTAACTGCTACTCAGTTAACTAGCTATCACATATCTGGAGGCAAATAAATAACTTTACCACAGTGGGGAAAAAAGAGAACTTAGAGCACATGATCTCAAAGGCCTCTTTCAGAACTAATGTCCTGTGCACCAAATGAATAGGAGGATAAATAAATAATCAGCTTACAAAAATAATTACAATGTTAAAATTAATTTTCATGTACAAAATATGGAAAATAAATCTGATAATATGATAGAGAAATGTGATAAGTGGTAGAAAAATCATGTCCAACACATGCCATTAAATACTCTTTACATTCAAAGTAAAATATCCTTTATATGCAAAGGAAAGTACATGCAAGATGCTGGTTAAAAACAGCTATCATTGAGCCACAGATTTGCAGAAATAGAACTCCAAAGAAAAATAGCAGAAGACAGCTTTCCCCTCCATGACAGCAAACACAACAGGATGTTCTTCAAAGCCTATGCATGGACAGTAAAGGAAGGGGGGGAGCTGTGTGTGTGTGTGTGTGTGTGTGTGTGTGTGTTTTCTTTTCTCCATGAAGTTGCTTCAATTTCAGAATTTCCTTAGAATTCAGGTGAGATTCTGGACTGAAGTCCCCTTAGGGAGCACCAAACTGCAAGATGCCTCCCAGAGTTCTTAAGGCAAAGTCACCTTCCATGTCAACTGTAAATAATCATCTAGCTTCCAATTAGAGCTCAGTTCCATAGTGGTATGCCAATCATTTAAACGTTTTGCTCTCCTTTTATACAAAAATTGAATGAAGTATTCTGTCAAATGGTCTGCTGTCTCTTCTTTTGTGGAGGTCATAAGAATTCCCCTAAATTTGAAAAAACTATCTCCACTTTGTGTCACTATAACACATAATAATATCAAGGGTAAAATATGCCATAAAATGAAGCATTTTAAGTGAAATCTCTTTAAAGTCCCGAGTTGCCTGTATTTGTTATTCTAAGAGTAGCTGTAGGAATAGTGACATTAATTATTGAACTGAAGGTGGATGAATGCATTCTTCATGGTGTTCAAAAGCACTCTGGGAGCAGAGTCTCCATCCAGAATCCCTTTTGAGCACCTGCGCCTACTTTCCAAGGCACTTTTCCTGTCCTTGAAGCACCACCTGACACCAACAAAGTCCCTTTTTTTTTTTTTTTTTTTTACCACAGACTTGTCTTGAAAGAGAATTGAAAAATCCACATGCTGCCTAACTTTATTTACCTGGGTGGTTATTAAGTCACTAACTTATACTCACATAAACTGCTTTTGTGTTTCCAGGTGCCAGATATAGAGAAAATCCCAGCTCTTTCTCAAATGTATTACTAAAAACCTCTTTTGTCCTCTTCCCAGCAAATAGACACTTATGCATACTTGTCGCTTGTTTTGTGTGAGAAATTCTGAAAACACTCCAGTCAGAAATGAAGAAGATATAGCTGCCATTTTCTCCGTGGCAGAAATCTAGCTCCAGAACACATTTTAAATCCTTTTTTTCAGAGGACAAGAAAGACTTAGTTAAAGGACTCAGATAAAAGATGACAAAATTCCATTAAGTGACAGTAAGCCAATATGCACACAAAGGCAAGATATGAGGAAACAGGTTCAAGTTATAAGATTTGGATTTGATATTATAAAGAATGTAATGACATAATAGTCATGAAAATTTATCAACAAAGTAATTAGATATGTTTTGTTTTAAATTAAGAACTTTCCAAATGGAATAGAAATAAAATAGAATCTTTCAAAAACTTCTACCAGTGTTGTGGTTTTATGATTTTTCTTTATTGTTTTCGTTGCCATTTAGATTCTATTAATTACAAATTAAACTATCCTATCTTTGCCCTTTGGTTCAAATAAATCACTATGGATAATAGCCTCTGCATCAAAAGAGATCCCTAACATTTACATAAGGTATTTGTCAATAGTTAGGAATTCACATATGACCACTGGACAAATTGTGAAGTCTCCATCACCCCCCATTGATTCCTGTTCTGCTTCTTTTCCTCCCTGAAGGGCACACCTTCTGACTTCTTCTAATGTCCAAAATCTTCACGTTTTCTTTTTCTTCATCTGGCTCTCACAATTAATATAAATTACTGACAGTACCTTAAGAGAAAACTGTCCAAAATATGCTGAGAAGAATATCGGATCCTTACTATATTAAAAGGATTTACTTGGAGAAAAGGCTCCCAGTGTCAAGTAATTTTAAGAAATGTTGTGTTGAATACATATAGATACATTTTTTTGGTGCTTGGAGCTTTAATATGTTAAAATGCATTATGACATGCTGGGAAAGAGCTACAGCAGACAGCATTCCCCAAACTTACTTGGATATAGAATTTTTTTCCTTTTTTTCTGGAACCATTCAGGAGAATTTTTAGTTCTGCAGGACGCTCTGAGAAATCCCAGGAAAGGGAAGTATGTTAGATTTTTGAGAGGTCTTCCACCCGGAGGTTTTACCAACTCCTACAACTATTAAGTCAGGTTCTATGGCCAACCATCCAGGGGTTTCTAACTCAAGCTCCTAAATTCATTCTCCATGCCTGTGTTAAGTTGACCTATAAGACTTAAGTAATTGAAAAAAATACGCAACATTTGGATCCAAAATACTGTTCTCAAAAGCATGTAGTCTAGAATAAACAGACTAGCCAGATGTATTGTTTGCATTTAGCTCAAATACACCTTAGTGCTATCTTTCTATATTAAAGATTAATTTTCTTCATGGCAGCCCCGGTGTCTTAGAGGTTTAGCGCCACCTTCAGTCCAGGGTGTGATCCTGGAGTCCCGGGATCGAGTCCCACGTCGGGCTCCCTGCATGGAGCCTGCTTCTCCCTCTGCCTGTGTCTCTGCTTCTCTCTGTCTCTAATAAATAAATAAAATCTTTAAAAATTAATTTTCTTCAATGTAACTTAATGAATTCAAGAATTTTTGTTTAATGCTTACTATGTGCCAAGCATTATGTGAGAAAATCAATAAATATATAATATTTATATTTATAATATAAATATATAATATAATAATATGTATTATAAATATATAATATTGATTTAATAAATATAATATTCAATGAGATAAACTATTTTATAGGTACAATACAAACATTTTATTAAAAGTTAACCAAAGAAGACCTTGTTAAATCAACATCTAATGCAAATATACTATGGGCTATCTTTCAAGTAATTGAAATGAGATTTTTATTTCTCTTTCGGGCTTACTTCCATAAAAGATGACAAATTCTTTGTTAAGTAGCTATTTTCTTGTTTAGTGTATATTTACATTATTTTCATACTTATTCAAAAGTTTTTTCCTCATTCAGTGACCAAAATGTCCATCAAAATAGTCCTTATAGAGCCTGACTCTCCTAACCTAAAATATTTCATGCTCTAAAAGTTGAGTTCTTTTAGACCATAAAAATCTCCTACTCTATCTTAAAGGTAGCACATAGAATATGAACAAAATGATTCTAGAACATTTTATTTTATGTCTATTCAATAATGGACAAAGTCCAGCACCATTGGTAAATTACTGCTTCTCGGTATTAGCCTGAAGAAACTGATAGGGTCTCCAGCTGTGCCTAATTTGTAATCTGTAAGATGCTAATAGCTTCCCTGTTTGCATACATGAGGCTTTGCTCAACATCAAAAAAAAAACAGTGATTCTTGATTTTCAGTCTAAAGAAACACAGTTTTCTGTGGTACATTTGAAATAAAACATTAAATCTATGCCGAAAACACCGGCAGTAATAAATTAAAAGATCATAGGTGAGGTACAGAAAGGGTGTGTCAAATTGAAGATTTCGGGCGGTTATTATCATATAGATTGGTCTTAAAGTCAAATAAAAAAATTTGCCAAGGAAGGATGCAATTTCCACCAGGAGGACAGAGTGATATAAGTGGGCTAAATTGTCTAGAAGATTCAGTTCTATTACTACAGTTCTTTTGCTAGCTCTACCAAACAGAATTTGAGGCCTTTTCTGTCAGGACAGTGATAAAGTACTTGGTAAACTAAATGTTATTAAATTTCAAATGCATCATTTTCAGCCAACTGCAACTGTAGGATATTTTAATAAGTTATGTGGATATTAGATATATGAAAACATGTGGGTAGCATTTGCCCTGGAAGCACTATTTGGTAAACACATTTGATTCAATTTTTATAACCAAAAAGACTCAGCTGGACCGCTAATGTTTTAAACCAAAGAAGCATATTTCATCTACAGAACTCTGTATTTTTCAAACATTATCATTAATACCCAGAACAGACTTGTCACTATAGGGAGGTCTAGGACTAGGTGTTCTCTTAACAAGGAAAAAATTCTTCAACATGATGTGTAGATTCAGAGACTTAAATCTCAGAAAAGCCTAAAATTCCAGTAGTAGCTATAAAGTTTTAACACACTCAAGCCTTTTAAGTCAAAGAAATCCCAGAGTACATCTAAACTTAGCTTTGAGAAGAAAGAAACTACACCTAAGAGGGGCATCATATCAATTCTCACCATGAGATTTTGCCCTTCTATTAAATCAAACCAGAAACCTGGATTACACTAGTCCCAATAGAGGTCAAGAAGTATGAACTGGTATGAGACTTAATCTAGATCTATATATGTGTATTTTTTAATTTGAACCTCGCCTTTCACACAAGCAATTTATTTTTAAAATAACCTAATCCCCATTAGGTGTAGAAATATGTGTAGCAAGTCAAATGTTCCAGCTGAGAGCTCTTTGATTAACTCCCCTTTTCGGTTTATCCAGGCTGTGGAAAAATCACATTATTTGAATGACAGTCACAGGTGAGAAGGAAGAAAATACATGGCCCAGAAATGTTTCCTAATGTTTCAGAAGCAATGAGTTCAAAGGCATTTTTGGAGGAAACCTAAAGTTTCTAAAGTTACAGTGTAATAATGATATTTCCTCCTTACTTACAGATCAGCTGAAGAGGAAAATTCTATACATGATTATGTGCCAGGAGCTGGAATACAGTGATGAACTAAAATTTACACTGTTGTCAGAGAGCTCATACTTAGGACATGGTTATTTCATATTTCATGTATTTGACACAATGATCTTAAGTACTTCTGGTATTGTTTTTTAATTTTCCAATGTACAATATATTCACATTTTGTGACAAAGGATGTAGTCTTAGCTATTGGAGATGCTGTGGCTGGAGAATCACTTTTGGTTAATTGTACGTTCATTTATTCATGCATTTTTTTCATTCAGCAGATGTATGTTGAGTATTACTATATGCTGGCCAATATGCTAGATCAAATAGTCCTTGTCTTCAGGGACTTCAAAAGGTGGCAGTGGCCATTCAAATACTCAAAAGGTATTTAGTAAGCTCCTACTATGTGCCAGCCACTGTGCTAGACCTGGAGATACAGCACTGAACATAAAAAAGACTCCTGTCCTCATGGAGTTCACATGTGAGTTTGAGTAGAGAGACAGAAACATAAGTAAATGAGTAATTAAGAAGATGGGATGGAAGTTTTCTCAGGGGTTTAAGCAAAAATGGAAGTCACTGATATGTTCAAACAAAGGGATTCAATGTAGATTTTAAGAAGTTTGCTGTATGGAAAATAAAGAGAAAGCTGGGATATGATGAACCTGCCATTGCTGAAGTCTAGACAAAAGATGTCAACATAGAGGAATAGACAACAATAGAGTGATTCCTGGAAATAGAAGAGAAATTGGAGCAACCAATCACCAGATTCCACAAGATAACAGTAACAACAAAATAGCACAATAATAACTAAACCATTTTAAAGTATTTGTTGTATATTTATGAACATGATTTATACATATTCCATATTAACTCTTCTAATCCTTAGATAAGGCATTGGTATAATTATTTTACATTCAATGAAACTGAAGTTTAAAGAGGTCAATCAACTTGTGAGATCACATAGGTACTAAATGGCAGAGACTTTGAATTCAAGTTTCTGACCCTAAATCAAAATGCTTAATTCTTTTTTTTTTAAGATTTTATTTATTTATTCATGAGAGAGAGGGAGAGAGAGAGAGGCAGAGACACAGGCAGAGGGAGAAGCAGGCTCCATGCAGGGAGCTCAACATGGGACTCGATCTCGGGCCTCCAGGATCATGCTCCAGGCTGAAGGCAGGTGCTAAACCGCTGAGCCACCAGGGCTGCCCAGAATGCTTAATTCTTAAAGGAATAGTTATACTGGTAAAAATATTTACCATATACAGTATATTAGTCTGAATCAACAGTAGTATGTTATATGTGATTATATAATTATATATGATAAAACTACAATAATTAATGATAGTATGTACTATATAACTGTTATTTTCTAAGATAAGCTATATAAACAGAAGTTATTATTCAATTAGCAAAAGTGTTCACTCCAATTGTCCTTTGCTCACTTCTTCCCCTCTTCCCAGTGTTAGAATTCCACAAGGCTCTGTCCTAGGTCCACTTACCTCCTTTTCCTTTTCTTTTCTTTTTTTTTTTTTTTTCCTTCTTTTCCTTTTCTGTCTCTCTAGCTAACCTCTTCTCAAGGATTCAAAAATCATTTTTCCCAGTGCGACCCACAATCAATAAATTAGACTAGAATTCATAGATCCAAACATCTTCCAGGTATCGCTACTTGATATCTTACTAAGCATATCAAAATTAACATGTCCAAAAGTTAACCCAATAGAAAACCTGCTTGAATTCCTGTTGCTACATCTCAGTAAATGATCCCTCCATTTATCCAATTTTTCAGGCCATAAGCCTAGGACCTAACCCATTCCTTCCTCTTCATATGCATAGTCCACCACCACATTTTGTTTATTCCACCTGTACATATATTGCTGATCCATCCATTTGTCCTTTTTCTCCATATTCTCTGTATTATCTCTTAATTGGATAACTGCAATAACATCATAATCAACTTCATTCTTATCTATTCTATCACCTTTAATTCAGCCTTCCTCCTCAGCAATAAATACCTTTGTAAAACGTAAATTGCTTCTTGTCATCCCTTTACCTTACCTCCTCCATGTCTCCTCATAGCTAACAAAAGAGTTCCAAACTATTTACCATTATGTACAACTCCATGCATGCCCTGGCATTTGCCTACTTCTCCAGCCCCATCTACATTAGTTACATCAGTCATCATGCAATTCTTCAGGAGAACTCTTTCCACAGCATTTCATTCTGCCTAGAATGCTCTCTTGTCTACTCTTCCCATGCTACTCCCAAGCATATCATCAAGATCCCATCTTAGATTTTTACTTTTTCAGAGTCTTTCTCTGATCTTCTGATCTAAATTTGATTTCCTGTTCTTCTTATGGCACAATGTATTTTGTAATTATATATTTATGTAATTGTGTATTTTTTGTTCTTGTATAATTTTTACTCCTATACTTCAGGAGTAAAGGTTTAGGTCATGTTATGATTTTAAAACCCAGAACAGCTGAAGCACTTAGTCGGGAATACCCAACATACTACTCTTTATCAAAGTCTGCTATCAAGTCAATGTTGTGACAACCTTTTTTGCCTGTTAGTTGATTGCTTAAGGATCCTAAAGTGCCTAGGGAAATTTATAATTCCAGGTCAGTGGAACCAATGTTGTGTTCCCCACGGGAAACATTTCTCCCCTGGGAACTAAAAATTTCTCAACCAACACAATCCAAATATGCAGCAATGGGAAGATAAATTTGGTATGTAAGTTATAAGAAATAATAGTGAATGGAGGCACTCTTACTTACACACCTTGATTCCCAATTCCATGTGTTCTGGCCATGGGGAAAACTGAATCATACATTAGTCACTGGTTGAATGTAAGTACCTCATCTCCATGCATGATATTACCAAAAGCATTGTAGACGCTACGAAATTTCAATGAGGATAAATCATGCATTCCTCAATGATGAAAGATGAGCCAGCCAGTTCTGATGGAATGTGTGTCATATCTGGGACTTAACGTTGGTTTCTGGCTATTGACATGCTATGTGCATTTAGCAGTTCAAGTGGCTAGATCAGTCTCAGTGAGAAGAATCTCTACTTTGAGCATGCATAATCTCCTTCCACATCATTATGTACACTTTATTCTTGATCCCATCAAGCAAGCACTAGCATTGAAAAGGAAAAGAATCTTACTGATCTACGAAGAAGGTCATCTCCTTCACCTGATTACTAAAAGTCCACTATAGTGGATGTGCTTTGGTGAGCCTTCATGTGAGTCACAAATATCCTCAACATTCTGCATACATTCCAAATTTCCAGCAATGTATCTCTTTCCCATGCCTCCTAATCACTGATTTCCCAAATGTGTTGTTTCCAGGCCCTTGATATTTAGATAAACTGTTAGCTTTATTTATTTTCTTTTTTTTTAAGATTTTATTTATTTATTAATGAGAGACACACAGAGAGAGAGAGAGAGAGAGAGAGAGGCAGAGAGACACAGGCAGAGGGAGAAGAAGGCTCCATGCAGGGAGCCCGATGTGGGACTCAATCCCGGGACTCCAGGATCATGCCCTGGGCCGAAGGCAGGCGCTAAACTGCTGAGCCACCCAGGGATCCCCCAAACTGTTAGCTTTAAACTTGAATCCATGTAGATCTTTTCTTCTGTCCATATCTCTTTATAGACAAATAGGATAACAATATATACTGCTTGATATTCTGTCCACTGGGAGGATTTTCATTCCCCATTGTCCTTCTGAACCATGCCTAAATTAGACTGTAATGCTAAACATTGAATTCTGGCTGCTGCTTCCATATTATGCAAAGCCACCTACAAACCAGGCCTGAATTTTTTCTTCCTAAGTTAGGACTCACCCCATGAGGCACGGATTTGGGTTGAGTGAGAGATATCAAGGCAATAGCACTAAATTCTATGGAGAGTTGAAGCACTTGCTCTTGACACTCAAGTGTCTTTAGGGCTGCTAGAGCCTGACATGACATAAATGAACTTTCACCTGATGAGAGAATGTTGTTGCTTATCCTGTTATTGCTTGGTGGTTCAGGTAACATCCAGCTTATAACAGGGAGCTTTGGTTACATGTTACTTGTTGTTGTATGGTCAAGGCCCAATATCAAAGCAAGATTTGTCTCAAAAAGAGAATTATCATTTGTGAGAAGGGTATAGCTTTGCTTCAAAACCTTAAGGAGCTGCGATGCAATTGTCCTGGGAACTGCAAAGGCTCCCATAGAGCATACATAACTGCTGCAGGCACTTTAACACAATTGGATCCACAAGGTCACAAGCTAAAGTGGTAGAGCAGCTCACATACTACCCTGAAGCATTCCTAAAGCCTTCTTTTGCTATTGGCCCCACTCAAAACCAGAACCCTTATGAGTCACTCAAAAAGTGGTTATTCAGGGGTACCTACTCGGTGGCTCAGTCGGTTAAGTGTCCAACTCTTGATTTTGGCTCAGGTCATGATCTCAAGGTCATGGGATCCAGCCCCATGTCAGGCTCCTCACTTAGCAGGAAGTCTGCTTAGGATTCTCCCTCTCTCTCTCCCTCTAACCCTCCCCCCTGCTCTCTCACTCTTTCTAAAATAAATAAATAAATCTTTTAAAAAGTGGTTATTCAGACATTGTATATTTTACTTCCTGAATCCAAAGGGTAGTCTTTTTTTTTTTTCTCGTAGGAGGACACAGATGCAACAATTTGTCTTTCACTTTGAATGGGACACATCAATATTCTCAGACTACTAAAACTAACTCTAGAGCCTTCAATCATGTGCAGTCTCCTTGAAATTTTATGAATTTCTGAGATATTTATTTCCTATTTCCTCTTTTCCAGATCTAATCAGAATGATGTCATTAATGCAGTAGATCATTATGACAATGATGTGGGACGAGAGAACCAAGGTATTTTTGAGTCAGATTATATACACACACACACAAAAAGCCATTTGAGGTCTTGCAATTCCATACAAACTTTAGCATCAGCTTTTCCATTTCCACAAAAAAAGGCCACTGAGATTTTGATAGAGATTGGATTGAGAGCTTGTTAAGTTCATATAATCACTCTAGCAGCTTTCCAATGGATATTTTTAAGTTTTCTAATTCATTATTATGTCTTCTATGAATATGAAAAAGCTTAGTCCTTTCCAATCTATATGGTTTTGGTTATTTTTTTCTAATTTCAATACACTGGCCAGATCCCCTACTACATTGTATAAAAGTGATGGCAAGAGTAGACCTCCTTGACATGTTCCTGTTTATCAGTGGGAAAGCATTCAGTCTTTTACTGTTAAGCATTATGTTAGATGTAGGTTTCCATAGATTTGCTTTATCCATTTGAGGAAGTCCCCAGTAGTTCCTTAGTTGATGGTACTCTATGATGTATGAAGGTGAAACTCCGTCAAATTACTTCTCTGCATCCATCAAGATGATCATATGTGTTTTCTCCTTTACTATGTTAATATGGTGAATTACATTGATTCATTTGTTGTAAGCCATTGCTTTCCTGAGATAAATTCTAATTGGTCATGTCTTACTATTAACTCCGTTATATTGCTGGATTTGATTTGCCTATTATTTTGCTGGGCATTTCTGTATCTATATTTATAGGAGATACTTATCCTTAATTTTATTTTTTATGATATACTTGTTTTGTTTTGTACCAGATAAATATTGGGGTCATAAAGTAAACTGGGAGGTGTTTCCTCTTTTATATTCTGAAAAAAAATAATGCAAAATTTGTTTATTTCTTCTCCAAAAGTTTGACAGAATTTCCCTCAAGGCCACTTAAGTCTTGAGTTTTCTTTGTGGAAAATATTTTAACTATTAATTCAATTTTTAATAGATATAGGATTATTTTTGGTTTTCTACTCCCTGAAACAATTTAGTACTTGTGTTTTTTCACAGAATTTGTGGATTCATTAATTTATTGGCACAAAGATGTTCATAACATTCCCTTATTGTACTTTTATATTCTATAGAATCTGTAGTGATACCACTCTTTCAATTTCACTTGTTATTGATAATTTCAATTTCACTTCTGTTATTGATATTTTTTCTTTTCTTGATCGATCTAAGTAAAATGTTAGTTCAACTAATGTCAATTAGGTAAAATTATAATTAAGATTATTATATAGGATTCATTTTCCTTCATTCATTTTTAAGCTATTTTAGTCATACTTGATTTCTAAATACTTTATAAATATCATAATACAATTGTTATACATTTTCCTTGAGTAATCAATTACCTTTTATTTTTTTAATATTTTATTTATTTATTTGAGAGCAAGAGAGAGCAGGGAGGAGGGGCAGAGGGAGAGGGAGAGAGTGAATCGCAAGCAGACTCCCTACTGAGCATGGAGCCCAATGAGGGGCTCAATCTCACTATCCTGAGATCATGACCTGAACTGAAATCAAGAGTTGGGCACTCAATCAAGTCATCCAAGCAGATCTCAATTATTTTTTAGAAAAATTAGAAAATAAGAAAAAATTCTTATATATTTTATGGAGGATTTTCTTTAACTGTTTTTGTATTGTTGACCTGCTATAACAAAATTCCTCAGTTTGTTTCTCTGAAAATAGTTCTAATTTAACTCTATTTTTAAAGAATTTTTGTGATAGAAAAAAATTTTTTTCCTTTCAACAGATGAAAGAAGTCACTCTAGTTTTCTGACATGTGTGCTTCTAATAAAAAGTGACTGGTCATTTCTATCTTTCTTTACTCTGTCCCATAGTGCTTTTAAGATTTTCTTTTTATCACTTTTCCAGAAATTTTACTATGATGTACTACCTTATGGGAGAGTTTTCTTTTTTTCTCTTTTTTTAAAATGTTGTTTGTGTTCATTGAGTTTCTTAGGCATATGGATTTACAGTTTTGATCAAATATAAAAATATTGGGGGATGCCTGGGGTGCAGCTGGTTGAGCATCTCATCTTAGTTTCCACTCAGGTCATGATCTCAGGGTCATGACATAGAGCCCCAAGTCCAGCTCTGTTCTCAGCATGGAGTTTTCCTGAGACTCTCTCTGCCTCACCCCCCTGAGTGCATGCTCTCTCTCTCTCAAAAAAATAAATCTTTAAAAAAAATTGTAAAAGAAATTTGTATTATTTCTTCAAATATTTTTTTCTGCTCAATCCCTGGAATTCAATTACAATATCTTATACTGCTTCAATTATAATATCTTATACTGCTTTATATTGTCTTAGAGCCACTAAGGATTCGTTCATTTTTTTTTAACTTTATGCTTTCTGTGCTTCAGTTTGGATTGCTTTATTTCTGTTGTTATGTCTTCCAATTCACTGATCTTTAGTTTAGCAGTGTCTGGTATCCTCTTAAGCTCTTCCAGGATTTTTTTAACTCCTGATACTTTATTTTTAACTCTAGAAGTTCCATTTGCTTATTTTACATATCTTCCACTTCCTTCATAATTATGTTTATGTTTTTTTAATCCTTGCATACATCTATAATTGTTCTTTTAAAATTCTTTCCTTTTAAAAATTTTGGCATACAAAAAGCTTTATATAATTAGTATTTACAACATGATAATTTTGGAGATATGCATAACACATGAAACCCTCACCACAATCTATGCCGTAAACCTATTCATCACCTCCAAAAGTTTCCTCCTGCCCTCTCATTTAGTAATATTATTATTGTTGTTGCTATTATATTGTGATAACATTTAATAGGATACCTACCCTCGTAGAAAACTTTTAAGCAACACAGTATTGCTAACTATGGACATTATGCTATACAGTATATTTCCAGGACTTTTTTATCTTGTATAACAAAATGTTGTAAGTTTTGACTAATATTTCCCATTTCTCTCATCCCACAGTTCCTGATAACCACCATTCTACCCTCTGCTTCTATTAGTTTGACTATTTTACATTCCACACACCAATGATATTATACAATATTTGTCTTCTGTGTCTGGCTTATTTCACTTAGCATAATGTCCTCCAGTTTCATCTGTGTTCTTGCAAATGGCAGGATTTTCTCTTTTCTGAAGGCTGAATAATATTCCATTGTATGTACATTTTCTTTATCCATGCATCTGTCGATGGACATTTAGGTTGTTCCATATATTGGCTATTGTGAATAATGCTGCAATGAATATGGGAATGCAGGCATCTTTTTGAGATCTCAATTTCATTTCCTTAAGATATATACACAGTATTGGGATTGTTGGATCATGCAGTAGTTCTATTTTTAATTTTTTGAGGAAACTCCACATTGTTTTCCATAATGACTGTACTAATTTACATTCCCACCACCAATGTAAAAGGTTTTCCTTTTCTCTGCATCCTCAGCAACACTTACCTTTTGTTTCTTATAATAACAGGTGTGAGGTGATATCACATTGGTTTTAATTTGCATTTCCCTGATAATCAGTAATGTGAAGCACCTTTTTCATATACCTACTGGCTATTTGTATGTATGTCTTCTTGGAAGAAATGTCTGTTCAGGTCTTCCATCCATTTTTTTATGGTTGTGGGAAAACTTAGAGGAGCAAAATAGGAGAGCTCAGCCATAACCTCAAAGTTGCCTACAACTCTTCTAGGGCTGCACATCTATACGGTGAACACTAGACCAGTTGTTTACAAATTTTGATTTGTTGTACAAATAACCTCATCTAGTTTGCTATTCTCTCAGTGACTACAATACTTGCTTGTGGTTTAGTTTCTAGGACCACTTCTGGTACCAAATACCCTCTCAATATTCAGTTAGGAAGACATATAATCTAGGTATTTCAAGTAGGAACGGATTTAATACAGGTAAATAAATGACTACTTAACCATTGGAAATGCTGAAAGAACGAATGTCAGGAAAGATCACCACTAAGTTTCAGATTTACTATTAGTTTTGAGAAAGTTAGCAAGTAGCAGAAACTACAGCAAAACACAAACAATAATTTTATACACCTCTACCACAAAGACAAGTGACTTGTAGAAAAAAAGCCTGAAGGTCACTGCAAATTTTCATGTTTGCTGAAGCCTGTGCATTTTCCTGCCACTGTCAGAGAAATAAAAATATGGTATCTTTTTTCTCACCTACCTTATATATTGCAGAAATACTCCTCGCTGAAAGGCAGAAGGGAGAGCATAGAAAGGTGTGACTGTTGAATTTCCAAAAGATAATCAACACAAACAAAACCTTTAATTCAGAGCCAAAAGTGTCTTTTCAACTTGATCTGCCACAATTGTCTGCACAACCAAAGCAAGTCACATAACTGCCTGTGTCAGAGATCTCTAAGAATACCCTCAGGCTCAATGATTTCCTGAAGGACTCCCAGAGCTCAGAAAAGCTGTTATATATAGTTTATTATAAGAAAGGAGTATTGACTAAACTCAGCAAAGGGAAATGTGCATAGGGAGTAGTACAAGACAAACCAGGTACAAACTTCCATTTGTCCTCTCCCCAATGGAAACACAAGGACAGCACTTAATTCTCCCAGCAACAATGTGTGGCAAAATATATGAAGTGTTGCTAACCAGGGAAACTCACCCAAGCCTTGGTATCCAAAGAATTAATTGGAGATCAGTCACAGAGGATTCAAAACCTACTTGACTAACCTCAGCTACTCAGACCACAGCCTCCCAGTCAAAAACCGATACAGAGTGGTGCAAATCTCCAGGCACACAAAACAAGCATTCACCATTGTTTGCATAAATCATCTGGTGTGGCCTAAGGTCTCAGGCCTACAAAGACACTTGTAGCAGTTAGGATTCTCCAAAGGCTCAGAGATCATCTTCAGGAGCCAACAGCCTGAAGACAGGGAATATTCAGAGTTTCAGCAGCCTGTGCCTGCTAGTTAGCTCTTTCCTGCACACTTCCCTAAGCTTAGGTTTCTTTATTGATAAAATAAGGCTTGTTGTTCATAATAAATATGCTTATGTATATAGAATGTTCCCAGCTTATGACTGATAAGGAATTAATAATACAGTTTACAAAAAAAAAAAGAAAGAAAGAAAAAGAAAAAGGACTTACATAGCCTTTCTAACATCAAAATATCCATATGGTTTTACATAGCAAATAGACATACAATTAATTTATTTTTGCTGCATAATATTGTCTATTCAGTGTGATTATTCAGATGTATTGGCACCTAAAAAGAATCTCTTCTAGAGGTATTCCATTTATACTCATCAAGTAGAATTTTACTATCAGGATACATTTCCATCATATACAGGATATGCTTTGCACAAGGGTACCTGGCTGAGGGGGCAACTCAGAAACTAAAAAGTAGCCCAAGTTTTGCTTACCAACCCATATGCCACAAGCTCCATCTACCTTGGAAAATCTTTTTTATTTTTAATTTCACACAAAGGCCTGTAAGAGCCTGTAAGTGGTAGCTGTATCACTATTATTACCCTCATGCCATAGTAACAAAACTAGTAATTTAGTAAATAGTGGCTTAAAATATTGTCAACATTACAGTTGTGGATTTATTTTAGGAAATGTGGGCATTCTAAATATTTACCTTATAAATCCTAATTATCATTTTATGGAACACAAGATGTATAACTCAACCTAATGAAACAATATGTTCTATGGTGTATTGAAACACTTTGATTTGGAATAGGAATAAGCAGTTGACATTCTTCCAAAAAAGAAAATGTGCACCATGAAAATATTCTACAGACACCAGACCATTTCCAAAAGCTACAAAGAAGAGATGTTGCTCAGATCCTCTGCTGTTTGTTTTAGCATTACAGCCATTAGCTCTGGTTATTAGATTCTCACAGGAGACGGAAGGATTACTGCTAATTGTAGGCAGTATAAATTATCGTGTATGCTGATGACATTTTAATGTTCATGACAAATCCACACAAATCTTGGTAGGCTTTGTTGGATTTACTGGATTAATTTATGTAATTGTCAGCATGTAAAATTAACTGTGAGAATCTGGTCAGATACCAATGAATGACTTTTTTGCCTAAGGCAATTAATCACTTACCTGCTTTTCTTTGGAAACTACTGACAATATAACTTAATGTCAAGGACTCTATAATCTTAGCAAAATCATAAATATTGAAAATAAAACCAGGCAAAGGTTTACAAACATCAATTTTCTGGCAGATCATATTTGCCAGCATTTCATGGTTTTTATCCACATATTCTCCTTTCCTTTCCTTTTCCATTTTTTTTTCTTTCCTTTTTCACAAAGGAAGTGCTAGTCTAGGTTTTTCTTACCTAAACATTATCTATCTTCTCAAAATTTTTGTCTTCATGGGGCGGGTCATGAACAATGGAGTGACAATTTTTATAAGCTTCTCCATATCAAGGATTAGGTTAGAGTGCATAAAAGGGAAAGAAGATTAAAAATAAGGAATTATATTTCAGTCACCAGAGGACTTTTCTGTTTCCTTGGCTTCTAAGCCAAAGGAACCTGGGAACTAAAAGCATTCAATCTGTTGCAGTGTTCTAGTTCGCTCCAATTCTTCCCAACCCAGCCCACTCTCCAGGAATATTCAGCCCAGCAGAAGGACATTTTACAACATAGAAAAGCAATTCTCAATCGTATTCAACTGTTTTGTTTTAAATATTTATTTATTTATTTTTATTTAAGAGAGAGAGTGTGTGTGTGTGTGTGTGTGTGCATGTGCACGGTGGGGAGGAGCAGAGGAAAAGGGAGAGAGAGAATATCAAGCAGACTCCATACCAAGCTTGCAGACCCAGATGGGGCTCAATCTCATAACCCTGAGATCATCACCCAAACCTAAATCAAGAATTGGATGCTTCACCACTGAGCCACCCACCTCTTTTATTTTAAAATCAATTTAAGGAGTATGACTGATACTATTAATTGACTTAGTATCATTATCCTCTCTCCATCTAATGCAGAATCAAGATCTGACTCAGTGCAGGATTCCCCAGATTCCACTACAGCTAAGGATCTCTAAGTGCTTAATAAGATCTGAATTGAGAATTCTGGAAAGTTAATGATTTCCTGACTCACCCTCTCTGCTTGTTACTTCCTTCTTTCTGCCTGGGACCCAGACAGATTCTGGAGATGTAGCAAAAAGCCGGCAACCAAAATCCCTGTCATTATATGTGCTAAGAATAACAGAACATGTTCAAATACTGTAATGGAGTTTTCTATTATTTGTAGCCAAACATCCTCTTAACTGATGGAAGCAGCATCTCTGTTTATAAGTCCTACACAGAAAAGATATCCCACCCAGCATCGTTAATATAGCTGTGAAGCAGTCCATTTCCGTGGTAGTACTATGTCTCCATAATTGTCAGACAAATTAAAATGTGGTTAATTGTTACATAATGTTCCCAATATAGTGCCATTTGATGTTTATAGTAAAAACAAAGCCATCAAGATGATTGAGTATACATACAAAAACATCCCTAGAAGAGATAAAATCATTATCATTAAGCCATACCTCATCAGAAAAGAGCTGTTGCTGGTTCAGGCATAGTTTATGGTGATCATGGCAATGGCAGGCCAAGAGGAAAGGACTAGTAGATTAATTAACAGCCTAACTGACTGGCTTTTAAATCCATCCGAATAAGTCTCCAAATATTGCTTTTATTGATAACAAGTGCTAGTTCAGTGCTATCACAAAGCAAGCACTACCATGGTGTATGAGCACAGAGTCACAGAGCACACAAGAAATTTTTGCAAGCACCAGAAAACATTCTATGGCAGAAAAGAAAATATTTGTCTTTCTTCTCACACAGTAGAGCAACATTTCCATATCTCATTTATTTCTTGTGTCTTCTCAAGAGGGTAGACCATTTTTATACTAAGTGAGAAAAAGAAATACTAAGAATGGTGATCATGACGCTCATCTGCTTCTCAGCAATCAATATTTGTTCAAAATCATCCCACATTACACTGCATGTAAATTAGGCAATGCCAAATTTGCTACTCTCTGGCAGCATTCTTAGTGTATGGTGACTGTGATCCAAGCTCCAACACTTGCGTGGATCCTTCCACCAAGGAGATAGCCATTGCTCACAGGACAAGGCGGAGGGGGCATCTGCAAGCTGTATCAGCATAAATGGTCATCAATACTTGCCGCACACCCATCTGTCTATGCAAGGCAAAATGCTTCGATTACGATGACATTATAAAAGGAATCGTTGATATAGTTGGAGAGACTGCTTACAGAGGGTATCCATCCACACCAAAATAAACATCAGATTGTTAATTGTGGCTGACATGCAATTTGCAGAAACGCTTTAAGTTATTTGTATTACTAACACCCATCTGAGGTCTTATTTTATCTCCTTAAATCTGCTGCAGTTTTCTGAATGAATTTTTATGGACACATGTAAGGAAACAATTAGAAGCGCAAATAAAGAGTTCCCTAAAGTCCCACTTATCTTACGACATCGAAGCAAGGGTAAACAAGCCCTTTGAAAAGCTCAGGCACTTTCTCCCATCTTCTCCTCACCATGATGATAAATCAATCTAGTAAAGAAAAAGTGCAACTGACATCTGAATTATCTCCTTCGAGACACATCATGTAATATTAAAAATTAATCTTTTTGCCTTTTGATGTTCCCCGAAATTTCTCTCTGTGTTAGTCTGTAAGATTTTTCTTTTAAACTAGAAGTAACAATTTTTTTCAGGAAGACACTATGATCTTATTCCTCTACAAGTGGAAATGTATTTGGTATTCTATTCATCATAGTTCAGGTCCTCCTCACAACATTATTATAGGTACTTAAATTATATGTATACATGGTATTTCTGTATATTCAAAAAAACTATTGTTGGTGTTCTCAGAAAGCAGGATCTGTTTATAAATATGTGCAATACAAATGGAGAAATAAGAATAGAATATACAGGACTAGTCCCAAGCATGACAGGGAATCCATCACCTGCTCTGCCCTCAAGGGAGAGGAGACAAAAATAACAATAATACAAGTAGAAATTGATGTGTCAGAAAAGAAGTAAAAATGAAGCAATAAAGGAGTTTGAGGGGACACTCTTCCAGGCTGGGGGACCAGTGAAGTGTTCATACAAAGTGTCCACCTGCAAGGATGCAGCAAAATGACTTTAAACAACTAGAGAAGCAGAGCCATACCTGCTAGAGTGCACAGAGGGAATGACAGGAGAAAGGTGGGCAAACAAAACATAATAAAGTCTGTGGCTTGTTATGAGAGCTGGAAGCAGGAAGTAGTGTGGTAGAAACCAAGTTCCAATTAAGTAGATGAATCACATGAAATACACTGGACTGGAACAGGGACTTTATACCCATAAGTAAGCAAACAAAAATCTGAATATAAGGTGGGGTAAATTACAGTTAGGCTAGTCTAGGAAGTCCTTGAAAACCAGTCTAGGAAATTGAAGTTTTATTTGATAATCATGACAATATTATTTTAAATATTTTATTTATTAGAAAGAGAGAGAACATGAATAGGGAGAGGGGTAGATAGAGAGAATCTCAAGCAGACTCCTCAACAAGCGCAGAGCACAATGCAGGGCTCGATCTCACAACCCTGAGATCATGACTGAGCTGAAATCAAGAGTCAGACGTTTAACCATTTCAGCCACCCAGGTGTCCCATTCATGACAATATTTGTGACACAGTAATAAGACCACACAAAAGCAACAGTTAGAGTCTGGAAGGGGCTTCTAATGTTAATGTACAGATGAGTGGGGATCCCTGGGTGGCTCAGTAGTTTGGCGCCTGCCTTTGGCCCAGGGTACGATCCTGGAGACCCGGGATCAAGTCCCGCATCGGGCTCCCAGCCTGGAGCCTGCATCTCCCTCCGCCTGCATCTCCCTCTGCCTGCATCTCCCTCTGCCTGTGTCTCTGCCTCTCTATATATATATCATGAATAAATAAATAAAATCTTTTTAAAAAAATGTACAGATGAGTGAGTCGGGCAGATTGTCAAATGTCTCCAGTACACAGTGCTACTTGCAGACCACTCATCCATCTGAGGTCTTTTCTCAACCAATTCTACAAGGCATATTTACCTTCCTTCAGAAAAGAAATATGCAAATAAATCAAGCAATACAATTCCCAAGTCAAGGGGAATCACTGGTTTCAACTTCCGCTCATGACACTTTGATATTTGGATTAAGGCTCTCTCCATATTCTTTGCGAGTCTTCAGAGTTCCTGACTTCTTTAAACATCTATGCCTTATATATAACAATATCCCAAGTTTCCCCACGGTTTTCCAATAAAGACGAGACATAATGAATAAAAGACTTTCACTTAGAAAAGAGTCAAAAATATATCAGTATAATTAAATTACATAGAATCTAAAAGACTATAAATATATACATACATATATTTGTTACACACAATGCCAATTCAATTTCCTTAAACACTTGACAAGACCTATTTTCTGTGAGATTTCTTGCTAACAGGCCCTCAGTCACATTAAGTGTTCACAAAGTGCATGGAAGTTGTATTTTATCGTTCAGCTCTAATTGAGCTGTCTAGGTTAAAGAAGCCGAATGTTACGGAAATGTTTATTATACAAGCACACTTAATCTGAAGCTGGAAAGGAACATTTCTGTAGCTTCGGCTGTAATTTATCCCTGCAAAAGGCAAGAAAAAAGGCCTTTTATCACCCTCTCATTTCAGTGAATTATGTTTATGGAGTCCTTCTACTGCTATGAATCTGGTTTCACTCCAACATGAAGAGGAGTTAAGTCCCAAATCCCTCTTAGTTGAATCTCATTATGTTCCTTGTCCCTTGTTTCCCATCAAGACATATGCCTTGCCTATACATACAGTGCAGTCATAGTCATTTACACCCGCTTTTACTTATAGCAGCTATTTATTTATAGCAAGACAAACAACGTGTAAATCTAGCTATCTGGAGACATTTATTATTTCAAATATTTTAGTTTCAGTTAACTTGCCATTGGAGAGTAAGTTACTTTTCTTTTTTTTTTTTTTTTTTTTTTTTCCAGTTGGTGGGACAGGTAAAGGAGAGTCTTTATTTTGCTAGCCTGATGTTTTCCCCATCTTTGATACTTTCAAATCTGATTATCAGAGTGACAACAGCAGCCAATGAGATTAAGTATACATAGATTAAGCGTAGGAAGAATTAAACAATTTTTTGAATCAAAGAGTAATAAGCTCATCAGAATGGATGGTATTACTTAAGCCAAACTATTCGCCTGTGTTTTCTTAACAAAGGAGATATTCTTTATGTATGGATTATGGTGTTGTTTTCAAAATCTAAATTTATCTTAAAATTTAATAAATAAAAGCCTACATAGTTTAATTTCAAACACTTCATATAACTGTTAGTCATCTAGAAAATAAACTTCCAATAGACAACAATTAAATTCAATTAACGAAATGAAATACAGTGATGAAGAAATCATGCTTCCCAACATGAAAAACTCAGTGCTGACTAATAGACTCATTCATATAGCAAACATTTATCAAGAGCTGACTATGGTTCAGGCACTCTTCTGTGTGTTAGTTACATCACAGTGAACAGAATCCCCCAAATTTCCTCTGTTCATTGAGCTTACATTCCAGGCAGCTGAAAACCATTCAGTAAAACAAGGAATAAGAAATAAGAAAAAATTACATAACCACCTGAAAGTGCTTAATTTTTTTTTACTGTATAAATTTTAATAAAGTAGAAGACAAATATCCCAAATGGAATTTGGTCAGAGTAATCAAAGTAACAATCTCTTCTTCCGTGACAGATTTTTTTTTTTCTCAGAGCTATCTCTTTCTGAAAACTCTGAAAGAGGAACCCATTGTTTCAGTAAAGATCTAAAATAGTAGGTCGAGTCTTGAGTCTAGGGACTACAGTAACATTAAAACACAAAGAGACTTTCACTTAACAAAAAAGTCTCTTAAGGTACAGTAGAAGAAAATGCACTTAAAAAGTTAGCTATCACCCAGGGCACCTGGGTGGCTCAGTGGTTGAGCATCTACCTTTGGCTCAGGTTGTGATCCCGGGGTCCTGGGATTGAGTCCTGCATCAGGCTCCCCATAGGGAGCCTGCTTCTCCCTCTGCCTATGTCTCTGCATCTCTCATAATAAGTAAATAAAATCTTTAAAAAATATTCAGCTATCATATATCCTAACATTGGGATTCAAAGCCACTGGTAATTCTTTCCCAAACTCTCCCCACAGCACTTTGCTGTGGCAGAAAGTAGTAGACCTAGAGAATGTGATGGAAACTCAAACACAACTACTGATACAGCAATTTCTCAAAACAAGATGAAATAACCTTTTTGTGCCTGGGTGGCTCAGTTGGTTAAACCTCTGACTCTTGATTTCGGCTCAGGTTGTGATCTCAGGGTCATGAGATCGACCCCCCAGACTGGACAGGGGTGCTCTGAGAGGAGTCTGCTTGCAGTTCTCTCTCTCCCTCTCCTCTGCTCCCCCTGGTCCTCCTATCCACCACCTCAAAAATAAATAAATCTTTAAAAAAAAAAAAAGTAACCATTAAGGAAAGTGATCAACCACCAAAAAATTGATTTCAATTATCATGTTCAAATATATAATGCTCAAAAGCAATAGTAAATGCATTCTTGAAGTGAAAACAGTAAGTTCTTTTTTAAAACGACATCAACAAAAACAACAACAACAAAAATAGTTTATTGTACACTGTTTTCAGATCCTGAATAGACGGGGCCAGTGGGTATGGAGATGATTATTGGTAGAGAACTCCTGGCTGTTCTCCACACATATTTTAAACTTTCTAACCTTCATGTCTTTGCTCATAGTTCTACAGAATTTTTATAACTCCACATCTTCAAATCTTACCCTTCTGTGCCATTGTCAGCAGGAAGGCAGGCTCTTTCTCTCCTTCTCCCTCATTGCAGCTTCATGGGAAGACTGGCTTTTCTTGTGGTAGCTAGAGTACTGCCAGTACCAGATGAAGCTAAATGTTTCCTTGTTCCCATCCAATATCAGAACGAGAGTTGCTTTTCCCCAAAGTCCCAACGTATTTTACCTGTTTTATTGGTTTAAATTAGCATAGGCCTATCCATCTCTGAACTAATCCCTGACAACAGGCATGGGATGGCCATAGTCAGTTTACACAAATCATTGGAAGTAGAGTGGATGGTAGGGAGTTAGCTAGTGACCACCACACCATCTCCCAAAGCCCAATCCAATTAACTCTTACAAAGCTTTCTCCCTCCTTTTTCACTCCTCTCTCTATTCTCGTCTAGCAATAACTTCCCACTACTCAGACCTCTTATAATATTTATTTTTACTTCTCTTATGACACTTATCAGTCTTATACTTTATTATGGTTATTTAATTCTAATCCAAATGTGTCCTGGGATCCTTTGGGCAGCCTCTACTTTACATCTCATGTTCACCTCAGGCCAAATTTAGTACTCTTTATCTACCATGAAAATTCCCCCCAAAATATCCAACACCAGAAACACTTGTAGTGAGTAATATCCATTTTATTTATGGATTCACAGAAAGGAAAATGATTCAACTCATACATTTCATACCACACACCAGGACTTTCCAGGTCTCACCTAATGCCTGCTACCTATAAGCCTTCATGGATTTGCAGCCAGGCAGCTACCTAACATTGTCTCCCAAACCCCCATGCTCCTGATTCCGTGTGACTAATTCCTGTCTAGATTTTTATTTTTTTATTTTTTTTAATTTTTATTTATTTATGATAGAGAGAGAGAAGGAGAGAGAGAGAGAGGCAGAGACACAGGCAGAGGGAGAAGCAGGCTCCATGTACCGGGAGCCCAACATGGGATTCGATCCCGGGTCTCCAGGATCGCGCCCTGGGCCAAAGGCAGGCGCCAAACCGCTGTGCCACCCAGGGATCCCCCTGTCTAGATTTTTAAAGCAGGAGACAGAGTCAGCAAGGAGTCTGCCTGGACATGATTGCCCTCATAGTCACCCCTCCTTGCTTTCTCCCTGCTGTATATTTTCCATGGGAGAAGTAACATGGACTAGGTCCTCACTCTGAAAGTCACGATATACCAGTTTCTTACTTGTCACTGGTTGGCCCTCCTGTTCTTAAGTAACAATAAATACAACAGTAAGAATAATTATAATGGTTGTCCCAATGTCCTTTGACTATAGCCTTACAAAATATTCCATTAGATTTCTCCATTCCTTGAAAAAGTCTTCCATTTATTCCCACCTCTTTATGTGGTGGGTGGAGGGTAGGAGTATTTTTTTTTCTGGTACATTTGTATATACCTTCTCTTCCTACAAAAGTGTAAGATTTTTGAGAGAAGACTCAGTTTCTAACAGAACTTATATACATACTCCATTATCTCAATATCTTAACATTAAATAAAAGAGAAGAAAATCATATATGTGCAGCAGTTACTAAAGGAATTTAAACTTAAAGTTCACTGAAAACTAAAACTTAAAGTTTGTTGTACTGCGCCCCACATGTTCTACAATGCTCAGCCCTTATAGTTGCCAGATAGAACTCTTCCAATCTGGGTCCATGCTCAAATGGGCTAGAATGTAACTGGTTTTTATTGACTTAAAAGACCAGAAGCATTTTACATAACATCTCTACCTTATATATTCTTTGCCAGCATCATTATAGTTTTTAGGAAATAGATGTAATGTAAACATTTCTTCTCTGAAAAGATATTGACAAGGGCACTGCTTACCCTTAGGGAATTTCTACTTTCAAAAGCTAAAATACCACTAGAATGAATTTTTCTAGAGCACGAGTGGCAAACCTCACTCCTAAAAAGCCATTGTGTACTGCTTCTTGCTTGCCTCTGTCAGGTCCTCAGCTTTAGCCTTAAATAACAATAAAAATAACAATAACAATGGCAACAACAACAAAAGTTGTATCTACCTTTTATTGAGTACTTACTATGTGCCAGTCACTGTCCTAAGTATTTTTCATACATTATCAAATTTAATTACAATGCTAACAAATTCAATTTCATATGAGAAATGTTGGGTTATTTTCATTATATAGGTCAAGAAATTAAAGCTAGAGAAAATACTTGTCCAAGACACTGAATAGAAGATTGAAATCCAGCTTTGAATAACATTGCTCTATTCTGCAGGCTTACAACCAGTGAGCACTCACACCTAAGTGAGTGTCTGGACATAAGGTGCTGCCTCTTTCCCGGTGAAAGAGGGTCAGCCTGGAATGAATCTAGCTCCCTGACCTGCAGCCACTCTACTTCACTTTCATTACCTGTGGCATTTAAATATCTGTCTGTCTTGACTTTTGCCTTGGCTTTTTACCCAGTTTTTCTCTGGGGTCAATAACCGGATGAGTTGAATGTAGTAGCTAAAGCCTGATCCTGTTACCAGGCCCTGTTCCTCCAGCCCCCCACAGACTAGACTCTGCTTCTCCTATCACCTCAATCACAGAGTGGTCTTTGAATTACACTGAGTGATCCTGAAAATCCCTGTGGCTGGAAAATTCACTTCCAGAGTATGCTAACATCCTAAAACAACAAGTCCAAGGAATGGAAGGCATGGGCCTCCCTGAGCTGACAGAGATATTCCACCTTTTAATGAATCAAAAACTTAAGCCTTAAGGGAAATTGGAGTGAGGGGATTGAAACTATCAGCGAACCCATAAAAACCCTTACACTCATTAAAAAAAACAAACAAAACAAAACAAAAAAAACACTGCACACTAACAAATAGAATAACAATATTTTACACATTTTACACATGTAGGGGTGCTTGGGTGGCTCAGTGGGTTAAGGATATGACTTCAGCTCAGGTCATGATTTCAGGGTCCTAGAATCCAGCCCCATGTCAGGGTCCTTGCTCAGCGGGGAGTCTGCTTCTCCCTCTCTTTCTTCCTCTCTCCCTGCTGTTGCTCTCTTTCTCTCTCTCTCTCTCTGTCTCTCTCTCAAATCAATAAACAAAATCTTTAAAAAATGTACAGTATTTTACACATCTAAAATTAACAATAATGGGCTTTGTTATACAATTACTGTCCATTTGTAATGCTTTATTTATACCAATATTATGTTTTAATTTGTAAGTTTTCCCTTCTCTAATTTTTTATGTCTTGTATATAATTCACTTTGAATAAACTACTTAACTCGAGGAGAAGACATATGTTATACAAAAACAAATACTGTTTTAGATTTAGTAGTGCATCTCCTTAAAAAGTAAATAATCGTGGAGACAGCAAATATAAACATAAAAGCTAGTGTTTACTGACTGCTCTGTACATGTTTGACGTTGTTGTTGTTGTTGTTGTTGTTAAATTAGAGATGAAGAAAATAAGGTTAGTAACATCCAAGTATGTGACATTTGGGAAACAAAAGAAGGTTTTTAATTAGTGAGAATGCCAGGAGATTTTCAAACTCCACCTTATCTAGGAAGTTTATAATTCTAAGACCAAAATGACAAGGAGACCTAGTGTCTTTAAGGATTCATGAGTTCAAAAAGGGATGAAATAAGAACTGTGAAGACACAGGATGTATAAAAGTAGAATTTGAGGTTGACTCAGGTTCTGAAAAATGCAGAGGGGACACTGACTCTTTGGAGATTTTCTTGTGAGCAGAATGCAAATGGCATTGACTGAGGTATGTGTCAGATGGATTCAAAGAACCATTTTGACATGGTACCAACATGACTTCTCCAGGAACTGGGAATATTATCTAAAGAAAACAGTCACCCTGAGATTTCAGGAGAAATTAGAATGAAATTTATTTTGAAAGAACAATGCTCCTAAGAGTTAGGAAAAATCTTAAACACAGGAAACCACAAAGAATCACATTGATGCATCTCAAGTCTATGCCTAACTAAAGGAACTACTTGAAAGTGTTCATGTGAATTATTAACTTACCCTCTATCCAAAATATGTTCATGCCTTTGTGTTGTATTAAAGTTGTATTTATGTTATACATTCTCTTCCTCAGTAGCAAAAAGAAGGGGTCTTGAATCCTAGGCATTGATGTTAGAATGGTGGACTATGATAGGAATGCAGAGTTAAAGTAGTGAAGCTGAAACTGGACAAGCCGGGAATTCACCCCCATTGAGGAGTTAGGACTGAACAGTGACTTAGCCACAAGGCAGGCAGAGTCCAGCAAGACCGCACATCAGAGAGCATGCAAGAGCAGTGAGTTAGGAATCAGGCAGACACAGGAAGGCAGAGCCTCACAGCTCCCAGAGATCAGGCAAATACAGGTCAGAAACCAAGCAGGCAGGCCAAAAACAGAAGGCACAGGTATCACAGAACAAAGGAAAGCAGATGGCTGAAGGCCTAGACAGGCAGAATGGGACCAGAAGTTCCACAGAGTGAAAAGAGAGGGCAAAGTGAGCGAGAAAACAGATTCACAGGCATGTGAAGAATTATGATATATTTGTGCCTTTCTGCACAAAAGTAGCAGAAATTGAGTATTGATTCTAACAATATAACCTATTTAACACTGAATTCTGAAATTTTGTCTTTGTATTTTTTTCCTCTTTTTTTTTCTCTTTGTATTTAATTGAATATACTATTAGTAAACACAAACATGATACTTTACTATCTATTCCCCTCTTTACCAAGTGACCAGTAATTCAAAATAGTAGTCTAAGAAAATTTTCTGCTGCTTCCTAGGAGATCACTGATATTTCCCAAAACTAAACTGTCCCAGTCAGATGTCAATAACAGTAACCACACACACACACACAAAAAATAGTGGTCATGCTCAAACACTCCTGAAAGTCTAAGGAGTTGAAGATGACACAAACAAACTGAAAGATGCTCATGGATTGGAAAAATAAATATTGTTAAAATGTCCATAGTACCAAAGTCTACAGGTTCGATGCAATGCCTATCAAAATACTAACAGCATTTTTCACAGAACTAAAACAAATAATCCTAAAATTTCTAGGGAATCACAAAAGACCCCAAATTTCTTGAAAAAGAAAACTGAGGTATCACAATTCCAGATTTAAGATATACTACAAAGCTGTAGTAATCAAAATAGTATAGTATTGACACAAAAAAAGATACATAGATCAATAGACTAGAGTCCAAAAATAAACCCACAATTATATGGTCAATTAATCTTTGATCAAAGGGGCAAGAATATGCAATGGGAAAAAACAGTCTCTTCAACAAACAGTACAGCAACATGCAAAAGAATGAAACTGGATCACTTCCTTACACCATACACAAAAATAAATTCAAAATGGATTAAAGACCTACATGTGACACTTGAAACCATAAAAATCCTAGAAGAGAGCACAGGCAGTAATTCCTCTGACATAGACCATTGCAACATTTTTCTAGATATGTCTTCTGAGGCAAGGGAAACAACAAAAAAATAAACTATTAAGACTGTGCCAAAATAAAAAGGGTCTGCACCATAAAAGAAAACAATCAACAAAAGAAAAGACAATCAATTGTTGGGAGGAGATATTTGCAAATGACATATCCAATAAAGGGTTAGTATCCAAAATATATAAAGAACTTACAAAACCCAACACCAAAAAACCCCAAATATCCGATTTAAAAATGGCCAGAAGACATGAACAGACATTTATCTAAAGAAAACATACAGATGGCCAACAGACTCACGGAAAGATGCTGAACATCACTAATCATCAGGGAAATGCATATCAAAACCACAATAAAATATCACCTCACACCTGATAGAATAGTTTAAAAACTCAAGAAACAACAGGTGTTAGCAAAGACATGGAGAAAAAGGAACCCTCTTGCACTGTTGGTAGGAATGCAAAATGGTGCACACACTGTGGAAAACAGCAAAAAATTAAAAATAGAATTACTATATGATCCAGTAATTCCAGTATTGGGTATCTACCCAAAGAATATGAAGACACTAATTTGAAAAGATATATGCATGCCTATGTTTATTGCAGCATTATTTACAATAGCCAAGATATGGAAGCAGCCCAAGTGTCCATCAGTAGATGAATGAATAAAGAAGATGTAGTAATATGTATACATATACACAATGGGATGGAATGTATACAATGGAATATTACTTTGACAATTAAGAATGAAATCTCACCATTTGCAACTACATTGATGGATCTAGAAGGTATAAGCTATATGAAATAAGTTAGAGAAAGAAAAATATCATGGTTTCACTCATATGTGAAACTTCAGAAACAAAACAGATGAACAAAAGAAAAAGAGACATACCATGCGGATCCCTAAGTGGCTCAGTGGTTGAGCACCTGCCTTGGGCCCAGGGTGTGATCCTGGGGTCCCGGGATCGAGTCCCACGTCAGGCTCTCTGCATGGACCTGCTTCTCCCTCTGCCTGTGTCTCTGCCTCTTTCTCTCTTTCTCTCTCTCTCTCTCTCTCTCTCTCTCATGAATAAATAAAATCTTTAAAAAAAAAAAAGAAAAGAAAAAGAGACATATCAAAAAGCAGATTCTTCAATAGGGAACAAACTGATGGTTAAGGGAGAGGGGGATGGAGGTGAGGGTTGTGAAGTAGGTGATGGGGATTTAGAATATACTTATGTGCTCTTCATGAGCACTGAGTAATGCATAGAATTGTTGAATGACTATACTGTACACCTGATATTTACACTTTGTGTTAATTATACTGGGATTAAAAGTTTAAAATTTAAAAAAATTAAAGAAAAAACAAATATTTCTTAATGTAGGAAGTCACTGTCCTGAAACCCCCAAGAGCTCCTCACAGCCCTGGCTGCCCAGCACTATCCCTGGATTCCTCCCCATGACATAGCCATTGAGGGGCCTAATGCCAAGATGCCGAGGCATCCCTGATCCTGTCCCAGGGCATGGCTGGTATCTATTCTGAAGGATCAGGACCATGCCTCATCAGTTGTTGAAAGTTCTGAATATCACTTTGGGGAGTCCTATATACTTTCTTTTAACAAACTGTCTAGCTGTTGCCTTTGAGGGTACTCAGAAATCTCCTGTGGTCGCCATCCTCACCATCTTCACCACTCAGCTACTTCACTTTGGTGTTGGTAAATCCCAGGATCCTCAGTCATAAATGTTCTCATACCTCCCAACGTCCCCTGCTCTGTCACACACTCTCTACACCTGTGATCCCATGCTACACATGCAAGGCAATAACTACTGACTCCCCATGGCTTGGGCTGAAGCTTTAGATCTCTCTATTTTATTCTATTTAAAGCAAAGTTCTGGATTTCTTTATCTGCTATTTTAATTAATGTCCATTTTTGTTATCTTAATATTTCACACCATTGACTTTTCTGTTCCTAGTCTTGCTTCTTTTAGTTTTCACTATTATTCTGGACATTTTGCTCCCTGTATTCACTTTCTTACCTACTGGGACTCCCTTTACATCTCTGATCTCTCCTCTCATTAAAATTCAGAGTCCACACCAGTCTTCTGCTTTGATTGACTGAGTGATTCTTCCCTGTTGCCCATGTTTGGCAGGCATTTAATAGTAATTAAAGATTTCCCTGATCTGTTCATAGGGCTCTCTGATAATCAACAAGAAGTCACTTTGATTGATAGTCACTGTCACAAAAATAGGAAGGCAGAACTTCTTAACAAATTTCCATGAAGAAATATTCAGTAGATGAAATGTTCCAAATGAATGTCCAGACATATTTAACCTCAAAGCAGGGTTTTTTTAAAGGACAATGTGAACTTTATTGTCTGGCAACCATATCAAAGTAGAGCCTGGAATAGGAATTCTGAGTGTCCCTGAGGCCTGAAAAAGCCCCCAAGGTTCCCTTTCTCCTACTCATTAGCTGGAAGTCTTTGGTGGTGTGAGGGATCAACTAGAAATCTATAGCAATAAAGCTGGTGGTGAGACTGTCCTGGCAGGTGAGAAATTAAGACAGGAAGTGAATCCTGTGGGCTTTAAAATAATGAGGAGAAATGGCAAAACCAACAGCAGTGGGTAAAGGGCATGAACAGCTAAAGAGTCTCCATGGGTCATCATTGGAAAACATATTATTTCAGTATATATTCTCTTGATTTAGTGCCTGCTGCCTGAGGTCTGTGGTACCACTAAAGCTAATAAATCATTGCTCTGGATGACAGCCTGAGCACCTGTGTTTTATCATACAGCAGGAAACCCTGTAAATTACCAAGAGAAGCAACTAGTGACCATGCAGCAGAGCTAAGAGAATCAGTCAAAGCCTCAGTCCATTAAGCCCATTTCATTTTATTTGCAGGTGCATTAAAAGAAATCGGGAGCACTGCAAAAAAGATGAGCCCCAGCCTTTTGATTAGTGTTTAATGAGAACGACACAGGGCAGCTAGAGCAGACTCCTAATGGTCTACAGATGGAATATATCCACGGTGGGACCTCACCTGCTTCTATCTGCCCATTGGCTATGCTGCAATTTAGCTTATAAAAGCAACAGGACAACTTCAAGGGAGTGAGTTTGTGGCAGGCACAGAAACCTTGCTTTGTGCTTTTGTGCCTTTGAGCTTTGTTTCGTAGAGAAAGTTGGCTTATGAATTCACTTGGTGTGTCACACTTTTAAAACTTTTGATTCCATACCTTCCTCTCAAACGAATTGGCCAGGAAAAAAAAGAGAATGCCCAAGTTGGATATACTTTTCTTAGTAAATTCATCAAAGTGAGTAAGCTCACTCTTTCTTCCCTTTTTATTTAAACTACTTCTGTCTTGTTACAATAACCTCTATATTCTTGAGCATTCACCAGAGATGGAATAAAAGGAAGCCTGACTAAAGCGTATGTTTGCACTACTCACTTAATGGAGCCATCAGCCGTAAGAAACACATTCACAGGAGACAACCTGCAATAGTGCTTTTTGTCCAAGCACTTCTTGATTTAAAGTCTCCTGTCATTAAAAGAAAATCAAGTGCTCCTAACTTAGGTCAAGATGACATTTAACTATATAGGGCCAAGTTTGTGACTACCCAGAAATCATTAATCTGGGTTGAATATATGCAGTGCTATTCTGAGGTCACACTTCTTTACATGAAAGAAATCAGAATATACCTGCTGGGCTTCCAAATATAAGGCCATGAGCCCAGATTTCAGCATGCCAATTTCTGGAAGACAGGAAAAAGAGAACTCTCACTATCTCTAATTGTACCTAAAATAGCCAGATGGTCATAATTCAGCAAAAAACCAACAGCTCTCTCTTCCTTGTCATTCAGTTAGAAACTGTGGGCTGGCTAGGGACACACAGTAAGCCAGTGAGCTTCTCTTCACATACTCCCTCTCTGTTGAATATCAGATGTAATTCCTGCAGGAACACCAATAGAAAGATGCCCACTCAGTGCCTCTCTGTGAGCCACTGTTCAGCCAGTTCTCAATTATTCAGGGAGACGTCCTGCCATATTCCGGGTAATTTTCAGTCTGTGTAGCCCTTATACTCTGTCGTTGTCTCATCGCATGCTGTCTGCTATTTCTGGTGGTGCCATTGCTGGGGTGACAGAAAGAAGCATCACCCATTAGCAACCCCCTCCCCTGAAGCCACGCCAATGGCATTTCAGGCAGGGCTGCTGGAGTAGGTACTCCATCAACTTCCACCTTTCAAAGCTGTCAGCCCAAGATGATGTATCTACAAAGGGATTCTAGAGCTTTATAAGCAAATAATGCCTCTTGCGAAGCACATATTAACTGAGCAAACAATACACTTTAATTCAGCATGTGCATTTGCATATTTACACAGAAGCCCCTGCTGCTTATTTGCCGAAGATAATGAAAGAGCATCCAAGGGACCTTCTCCACCAGAGCCTTCTCCACTGCAGAAAATATAATGGGTTGATTTAAAGTTTTAATTTCCTTTTTCTGTGGGGGAGAGTCACTGTTTAGATTAATTTAGATAACGCATAGTATCTGATAAAAGAGGGATTAGCCCAATATAGAAATTCTTGTCAACTGTCTTATTTGCAGTGCTGCTGATCTACTCAGTATGTTTTGCCAAATTTTCTTCAGTCTGAAATGAGGTTAATAACACCTGTGGAAAGACAGGGAGGCCTAATGATATATAAAGTTGTGCAGTTCAACAAAGTTTTATAGTAACGTGAAATCCTAACATTGGAAATCAGACTAATAAGCTATTTCTACTTGCAGCTGTCCCCAGAACAAAGAGTTACTCACAAACATCCTGGGTAACTAGTTAAGTGCAGCATCAAGGGTAGTCATCCTTCTAGATTTTTATATCTTAAAACATTTCTTTTGGTAAAATATTCCTAAATATGATTTCTGTACTACATCCTAATCAGACATGCCTCCCAAAACCCTTTTTAGATTAATAAACAATAGAAATAATCAGATATTCGACATTTCCTTTTCTTGGGTAAACTGAGCTGTTTATCATAAAAAGCATCAGCTGTATTGAATGGAGAAAGGCATCAAGGTTAGAAAAGAATAAACCAGTTTTATTTGCATATAAATGACTGTGACTACAGAAAATCATAAGGAATTTGCAGAAAATCTACTGCTGGAACTAGTAAGTAAGTTCAGTAAAGTAAGGATAAAAGATTAACATGCAAAAATTTATAATTCTAGATAGTAGTAACAAACAATTGGAAAAGGTAATCTAAAAATCAATATCACTTATGATAGTACCAAAAATTAATAGTGTAGTATTGAAATAACGATGGACAAATAGGGTAATAAAACAGAATGCTCAAAAATAAACCCATACATATACGGTAAATATGTTTTAGACAAAAATCCAAGGCAAATCAATGGAGAAAGAAAAGTCTTTTTAACAAATAGCACTGGAACAACTATACAAATGTATGAAAAAAGAAAAAAGGAACTTTGACCCCTTCTTCACGCCATGCACAAATGTGACTTGAGATGGATATAGATTTGAACTTAAAGCTAAAATTCTAAAAGGTTTTAGAAGAAAAAGACAGAAGAATATTTTTATGACTTGGCATAGAAAAAGATTCCTTAGGGAACAAAAAAATACTAATTATGAAGTACTAACTTTATTAAAATTTAAAACTCATCCAAAGACACTGCTAAGAAAGTGAAAAAGGAAGCTACCAACTGGGAGACTATATTTGTAATACTCTTATCTGAAAAAGGACTTATATCCTAAATATATAAAGAACTCTATGATAAAAAGACAAAAACCCAATTTAAAAAATGCAAAAAAGTTTTGAATTCACACTTTACAAGGAGATACAGGATTCACACTTCACAAAGAAGACATAGAATGGCCAATAAACACATGAAAGGATGCCCAACATCAACAGTCACCAAGAGAACTGCAAATTAAATCCAGAGTAAGGTGCCACTTCCTACTCACTAGAATAACTAAAATTAAAAAGGCTCTCATAAATTGGTAGTAGGAGTGCAAAACAGTATATAACCATATGGGAAAACTGTATGGCGGTGTCCTAAGATAAACATATATCTACTCTGTGATCTACTCCATCCTTAGTTATTTGTCTAAAAAGAAATTAAAACATGTCCACACAAATATTTTGATGGAAAACTTTATTAAAAAATAGTCAAAATGTGGAACAATGCACATACTACCAACAGAAAAATGGATAAACAAAATGTAGTATATGTCATATAAAACTAACCAGCACTTAATGTTTAAAAAAATGAACTACTGGGATGCCTGGGTGGCTCAGTGACTAAGCGTCTGCCTTTGGCTCAGGGTATGATCCCGGGGCTGGGGATCCAGTCCCACATATGAGCAGCCTGCTTCTCCCTCAGCCTATGTCTCTGCTTCTCTCTCTGCATCTCTCATGAATAAATAAATAATATCTTTTTAAAAATTAAAAAATACAAAATACAAAATGAACCACTGATACATGAATCAACATAAGTGAACCTCAGAAACATCACATTGAGTGAAAGAAACCAGACACAAAAGAGTATACATACACTCTATTATTTTGTCATGCAAATGAAGTTCAAAACCAGACACAACTAATCTATGGTGCTAGAAATCAGAGCAATTATTGCCTACCAGGTATCAAGACTGCCTGGAAGATGGCTCAGTAGAACTTTCTGGAATGATGAGAATGTTCTGCATTTTTTTGATTTCTTGTGCACATTTGTCTACACTCATTGACCTGTTCCTTTAAGATCTGTGCATTTTACAGTATGTAAATTTTATCCCAATAAAAAAGAAAAGGAAAGGCAAATAATCACTTGGAAAATACAGAGAATCAATTCTATATTTTCCATGCCCCCAAAACATAGAGTGTAATAATAATAATATCATTAAATAACATCATTAAATCCTCATTGAACACTTGCTATATAGTAGGGACCTTTTTAGATGAGCACATTTAATGGATTTTTCTCACCTTATCCTCCTGATAACCTTATGAAGATACATTTTTATCATCACCCCCACTTTACAGATGAGGAAACTAGAACTCAGAGAGATTAACTTACTCAGGATCACATAGTTAATAGGTAAAGATTAATGAAATACTTGATCATAAAAAAAGATATATTGTATCTAAGAGGTGAAGAGTTTAAGAAAAGATAATGTGAAAGTTTAGTAAATTCAGGGTAATATTAATCACGATGATAAAGATAGCTAAGATTTATTGAGCACCAATTCTATGTCAGACATCATCTAAGCACTTAATGAATTTTAATTTATTAAGTCCTCCCAATGACTCTGTAAAATAGGTACTGTTATCCTTGTTTTTACCATTGAGAAAACTGAGACAGGGAGAGTTTCAGTCATTTGGTCAGGATGCATCATAAATAAACAGCAGAGATTACCAAAATATTGGAGAAGAACAGACAAAGAGAAGGAACCTGTAGGATATTTGCATTCCTGAAAACTCAAAATGGTATGTTATCCCTGAAGAACACAGTTGAAAGTTAGCCATGTTAAGAATGTCCTAATGAGAAAAGCTACAAGCAAAATAAGTAATCAGGGTGAAAGCAACACATTCCAGCTATATTCACCTTAAGGGAAGGACTAACAAGGTACTTGGGAGGAATCTGTGCATTGGATAAAAGATGCTCCCCCAAGAGGCTGGTCCCAATTGTACACTGTGTTCGAATTCTCTCTGCCTAGGTGAACTTCTAATGTATCACAGGGCCATTGAAGTACAAACTGACACAATCTCAAGCTTTAATGTAAATCAACTATGTATTTGTGAATGCCCATAACTTCACTTGTTCTACCAGCAACTAATGCTGCATAAAGTTAAGCCCTAGGTCTAGGAAACAGTAAAGCACATTCTTGGGGAAGTTTGGATATGGCAGTCCAGGAGTTGCTGCTATTGAGGCAACTCAAGACCACTCAGTGGAGTGAGAATAGTTAACACGAATGAATAAATATGAACCAGAGAATGTCTTTTATTGTAAGATTATAAAATCATCCCAATTAAATACAAAATTTTGAATCAAAAAGGCAAATTCTATGAAAATCTGCCTTGGTAGGATGCAAACAAGTCATCTTCATTGTGCAGTTCAGTTCTGTCTCCTTCCTCACAGGGATGAACTGTATCATCTCCCTTGGCAGCAAAGTAACCAAGCCCAAAATCATTCCTAAGAGGACAGATGAACTTCAAGTCTCTTCCTTACCACTTATACACTTAGGCTGCAGGCTGAGGAAGAGATATCAGCTCAGTAGGCAATTGAAAGCAATGCGGCCTTGACCAGCTTTCCCATTCCAAGGACATCAGGTGAACATAAAGATTTGTTTCTAATACACTAGCAGAGAACTGGGAAACTGAAAAGTCAAATCCAGAGGTAAATATTTAAAATTTTTAATGATCTAAAAACAGAAGTGAAGAAACATCTGGTAGCTGGTGTTTTTCTCTTTATTGGGAAATGTGAGAAATTGTTTTTCACCAATTTGGGAAGAAAACTATATGAAATGATGGTCTCTGGTACAGTAGCTTTTATTCCTCTCTTTCTTGAATACATAGAAATTTGTGTCTTGAAAAAGCCCTTAAGAATGACAATGATGAGGACAATACAGGGTCTTTTGCTTTGATCACTGAAAGGATGAAACACTACCTCAATTATCTTTTAACCACTAGAAATACCTGATGTAACCAGGTATATCTTTAATATAAAACATATGAGCGTTTTCTCTATAAAATGCCAGTACATATATATAATGTGACACTGGAGGTGGCATTGCAATTAAGGGTATAATTGCTGTAATTACTGATGGAATTACTCATATTCCTCTATGCTACTTTTTCTAATTATCTTGGTTTAATGAAAATGTGTATTTTTGCATTGAACAGGATGTGGCCATCATTTGGCTGCCTGCCTGGGATGATGTACAGTGTCTGTCCCTTGAATGAACACAGAGCAGAGAGGTTACCACTTGTTTGCAGGAAGAAGAGGTTTCTGGAACACAACAGGCAATTTAAATGCATGTCATGAACATCCTGAAAAAGCTCACAGATGGGTTTCATTGGAAGAAATATAACAGTAGGGGGGACATTATCCTAGAAGGAGCCCAATAGCTTTACAGTCTTCAGACTTTAATGAGAATGACTTGTAAAAATAGTACAAAGGTTTCATACTGTTTGTCCATTCTTCTTCTAGTCTCTGACTCAAAAATGGATTCAAACAGCTCCATTTTTCCTGGTTTTGTTACATTCTTCATCACAAGAGTGAGGCCTGAAAGATTGGTGCTTTAAACATTCTGAAAATTGCAAGACTTAAAAAGAAGGCTATTCTGTCTCTTACTTCACATATTTTAAATTCTTTGGAAACTTAATTGGTAGGTTATACTGCTTATTTATTCATTTATCAGCCACTTAGAGGTTAAATAGATATCCATTGAACAAAGACTGGTCATTCAAAATATATATCTAATATATTCAGTTTTTTCTAGGAGTAAAATGTACTTTGTAAATCCAGGTAACTATTGGTACCACAGCTACTTGTTATCACTTCTCAGAAGAGCTATAGTATTTACTTTATGTCTATGAAAATCTTATGCAAGGAAAACAAAAATAAAATTAGAAAAATCATCTTGATTCAATCACTCAACAATACTAAAGATCTGCTTTCAGAGCCTATTGCTGCTGTCAAAAAATTACCACAATTATTAGTGGCTTAAAACAATACAAATTCGTTATCTTACAGTCATGGAGGCCAGAGTCTAAAATGGGTCAATCTCAAGATCTGGGAAAGAATTTGTTTCCTTGACTCATGGCCATATCACTCCAACCTCTGCATCTCCTCCAACTATCTTGCTTCATACATACAAGGACCCTTGTGATTACATGGAGCCTATCCAGATAATCCAAGATAATGTCCCTCTCTTAAGGTCCTTGACTTAATCACATCTGCAAAGACCCTCTTGCCATAGAAGGCAACATAGTCATTGGCTCCAGGGACTAGAATATGGACATCTTTAGGGGCCATTATTCTGAATACCACAAAGTCTCTTATTTTAAATTGGAGGTGGAGGGATCCTTTCTCTCCACTTCTTTTAACTTACATTTTTTTTCTTTAAATCAACAGTTTGTGAAGAGAAATCAATTACTGTTTTTATTAATTCAATTTTTAGAGATTAAAAAATGTCAGAAATTGCATACTGCATGTTTAAGTCACAGAGTTGTTCATTACTCTTCCAATTTTCACTTGCCTAGTCAATGGATGGATGTTCCATCATGAAAATCAGAACCAAGAGAATATACACGCAGGTATGTGTTTCTAAATTAAATTAAAATCCACTATTCAATTTAAATTATTAGCTCTTAACCTACCTTCATGCACTGACATAATCATTAGGTCTTTTTTCCTGACCATCCAAGTTTCTGACTCTCCTACTCTCAGATTTCTATCTTTTGAAATCCCTTACTTCTTTCCATGATACCCTTTTCATTGTTTATTGATGCCCCCTCCTAGAAAGGCTTGAGTCCATAGCAATCTTAAACTTTCCCTTTTCTCACTGAATGCAGAATTAATAAGCTGAACAAAGGTAAGCCAGAAATAATATAGCTTCTTTGGGAGCAGTTACTGTTATGTATTTTTGTACCTTAGTGTACCCTTTTGAACCCTAAAAGATATTCATATATGTGTCAGGAATGAAATAAGGATATATAGCTACTCAATAGAAAAAGAGGTCCTGGGTAGGAGATAAACAATAAACCTGGATAAATATTCCTGGAGAGAACCACACCAATGCAATGTAACAGTCCCTCAGCTACTAGTCTCATCTACCCAATGAACACGTAGAAATTAAATACGTCAGCATAAAAGACAGAGTAACTAAGATAATCAATGGATCATCACCTAACTAGTCACCAGCTCGTATGGATATAAACAAAAACATAAATAAATAAGAGCAATATACAGAGAGTATCCTATGTATCTTCTGCATCCTAAGGCAAACTGACAAGATCAAGTGACAAGTCCTCTTAATTTTTACATTACATTTTTTAAATATTTTATTTATTTAAGTGAGAGAGAGAGAGAGCAAGAGAGAAAGTACAAGCAGAGAGGAGAGGGAGAAGCTGGGAGGTCGATGTGGGACTCCATTCCAGGAGCCTGGGATCATGACCTGAGCTGAAGACTGCTTAACAGACTGAGCCACCCAAGTGCCCTTACACGACATATTTTTAATGCCTTGGAAACTTAATTGTCAGACAACACTACTACTCTATCTGTTTATCAGTCTGATGGTAAAATTAGGTAAAAGTTGTAGTATGAATTTTGTGCACATCTGTAAAGTGCAACTTCTATATTACATTTTTCTATATTCTATATTACATTCTTCTAGTTCTATAAATTCAGAAACCATTTGTTGAGTACCTACTATGTACCAGGCACTGGGCTAGGTATGAATTGATTGAAAAAGACAATAATCTCCGCCTTCATGGAAAGCTAACATTTTAGTTAGGAACATAGACAATGCACATGATAAATGAATCAAATATATGTTAGATAGTGTTATGTTCCAATGGGAAAAATAAAACAATGGAAAGGATGTAAATTGTTGAGCGTGTAAGGAGGTGGACTTAGATTTTGGACAAGGTAGCCAGGGAAAGCTTCACTGAAAAGGAGACTTTTAGTTAAAATGGGAAGGAAGTGAGATCAATTAGCAATGCACAGTATCCAAAAGAGCATTCTGTACAAAGAGAATAGCAAGTTCAAAGGCCCTAGTAGCAATGTAGAAATAAGAAGGCTAATATGGTGGAAGCCAAGAGAGAAGGTTGAGAATGGTAGGAATAAAATTAGAGAGAAAATGAGGAGCCAGATGCTTTAGGGTTTGTAGGTCATGACTAAGACTTTTTCTGAATGAAATGGGAAGGCATTCTGAACAGAGGGGTGACATAATCTGACCCAACAAAGTCAACAAAGTCAGTCCATCCTCTGCATTGAACATACTAATGAAAGTAAGGGCAGCATCAGGGAACCAATCCAAAGGCTACTGCAATGATCCAGAAATGATGGTGGCTTGGACCAGGTTGGTATCCGTAGGCACAGTGAGAAATTATCAGATTTTAAAGAAGAGAGTCAAAAGGATTTGCTAAAAAGGCAGATTTGGGGTATGAGAGAAAGAGATGAGTCGAGGATGACTTCAATGTTTTGGACTGAACAACTGGAAAAATGGAGTTGTCACAACTGAGATAGAAAAGACTATAAGAAGAACCAACTTGGAAAGTGAAAGTGTCCTGATCACCAATTCTAGTTTGTGTTGGTGGGGGAGAAGTTCTTCCCCACATACCATTCAATTCTCAGGACTTCAGTTGGGTGTCCTATAACATAATTCAGTTCTGATACAATCTACCTGGAGATTACATCAGATTCCATTGGTTAAGAGTTCTCTCCTACTAGACTGTTGCCATCTTTAGACACCAGCTGCAAGCCCAGATTGTTACCTGTATTTGTCACCAACTGGTTAGAAATTAGACATGCCCTTGCGACGCCTGGGTGGCTCAGTGGTTTGGCACCTGCCTTTGGCCCAGGGCATGATCCTGGAGTCCCAGGATCGGGTGCCACATGGGGCTCCCTGCATGTGGCCTGCTTCTCCCTCTGCCTATGTCCCTGCCTCTTTCTTTCTCTGTGTCTCTCATGAATAAATAAATAAAATCTTTTAAAAAAGAAGAAGTCAGACATTCCCGTGAACCCCTACTTCCTTGGGTCCAATTAATTTGTTAGAGCAGCTCACTGAGCTCCGAGAACATTTTTCTTATTACATTACCAGTTTATTATAAAAGGATATAATCAAGAAACAGCCAGATGTAAGAGATGCATAGGGGAGCTATGTGGGAAGGGGCAAGAAGCTTTCATACCTTCTCTAGGCATACCACTTTCCCCAAATCTCCAAGTGTTCACTACCTAGAAGCTGTCTGAACTCTGTCCTTTTGGGTTTTATCGAGGTTCCATTACATAGATCTGAATGAATCCATTGGCAATTGAACTCAATCTCCAGGCCCTATCTCCTCACTTTGGGTGCAGGGGGAGGCAAAGGGGGGGCGCGGTGGGGAGGCATCTCAAAGTTCCCTTCTAATCACAAGGTTGACTGCCCTGGCAACCAGCACGCATGCACGCGCGCACGCACACACACACACACACACACCCTTAGGTATATTCCAAAAGTCACCTCATTCACATAACAAAAGACCTATATCTCTCTCATCACTTGGGGATTTCCAATGGTTTTTGGAAATCTTGCCAGAAATGGGGACAAAGATCAATATATATTTCTTATTATAAATGACAATGCCACAAAGGGAAATTCAAGAGCCCAGTTTTCAACACATTTAGTTTGAAATGCCTATTAGACAGCCAATTAAAGATGTTCAGAAGCTAGCTGAATATACATCTTGGACATATTCAGCTGCAGGCTCCCATCTACCTGACTGGCAGGGTATTCAATCTGTCAGGGTTATTTTCCTCTCCACTGGATTTTAGGAACACAGGCTTACATTATACCAGAAAACCAGGAAAGGACCTGGTCCTTACTCCATGGTGATTCTAAACATTGCACTTGCTTCTTTTCCTCCATGCTGCTGTCAAGAGCACTCTGTCCCTCCACTGTCTACAGACTTGTTCACAGAGAGACAGAGACGACCATCAGGACACATTGTAAATATCCAGTCATTAAGAACTCAAACTGAGACCATCATCAAATCAACTTACCTTTTGACTTGAGCAAACTATTTAACTTGTCTGTACCTCATATCTGTAAAATTATTAGAATATACCATGTCTAGAATCTATGACAGTGGATTATTATGAACATTAAATTTGCTAATAATCATAAAGCACCCTACTATCTATAAAGTGATACTCAGCAATTGTGCAATAAAGAAGGCTGCTGGGATGCCTGAGTGGCTCAGCAGTTTAGCATCTGACTTAGGCTTAGGACATGATCCCGGGGTCCCTGGTCCCACACTGGGCTCCCTGCATGGAGCCTGCTTCTCCCTCTGCCTATGTCTCTGCCTCTCTCTGTGTGTCTCTCATGAATAAATAAATAAAATCTTTAAAACGGGTGAGGGTCCCATTATTACTATTGCAAGAATCTGCTGCAGTCCCAACCCAAGATATGATATACAAGTGGGGTCACCAAAACCAAACAAACAACGAAAAGATGCTCCAGGGGTGCAATCGGTTAGCATATGGTACTTATACAAGTGAGGTCACAAACTTCCGCTCTTAGACTCAAGGATTTTCAACATTTCCCACCCCTATCACCTTTAAACTTGGTCACTTCTGCCTCTCTGTTATATATATATATACACTTCTATCTAACTCCTTCTCAAAGATTCTGAAGGAAAGCCATCTCTAGAGTGAGAAATGGAAAATTTGAGCCCTTTCAAAGGTCTTTCCTGAGACTTTTTTCCTTAAAGTAAGAATAAGGAAAGAAGATACTAATACTCATTAATTTTTTTAAAATAACTCACCCTTTATATTAGGACTGTGTCCACCCTTATATATGTCTATTTTGCCATTTTATGTTCAGGTTTCTACATCTATTCAAGTCTATTAGTTAAGACTGTTTGATTGCATCATGATAAAGAAATTAAAAGTTCAGATGGTATTTAGACAAGGCCTCACCCAACAAAAAGCATCTTTGGGTTAAATGACTGTACAAAAAACATAGCACCCAAATTTGAAGCCAAGACTTAGGCTTTTCTTTTTACTTCACTTTCACCTTATCCCAAGTTGTCTCACTTAAGTAAATAGATGGAAATCATTTGTATTTAGCCCATCAATTACTTAAATGTTAATGAGTGCTTCTAAACTTTTTATAGCATGTAAGTACAGAAAAATATTTTTGGTATATTTCTAGTTAAAAAGCAAGGGCAGCCTGGGTGGCTCACCGGTTAGCGCCATCTTCAGCCCAGGGTGTGATGCTGGAGACCTGGGATTGAGTCCCGCATCGGGCTTCCAGCATGGAGCCTGCTTCTCCCTCTGCCTCTGTCTCTGCCTCTCTCTCTTTCTGTGTCTCTCATGAATAAATAAAATATATATTTTTTAAAAGTTCTCATTGCACCAAATTCTCATTACTAACTAAACAATCTCACCAAAAACAACAATTTAATCATTCATCTTATTTATCTATTGTCTGAGAAAGTAAATATCCTTCTATTTCTTTATGTTCAAGATCTGACATTAGGAATTTTTACTCATCATCACAGGTGTTCTTCTTTATCTCATCTTAAAAGTAAAATTTACTTCAAAAATACTCTCAAATGATAGCTATCCATTTCAGCTGAAAGACATTGGATCTTTAAATTTTAAGATCTTTCATTGAGCTTCCTCCAAAGCAGAATTTCTTATAGTACTCAATCAACTTGTGAAATATTTTGGTCTTATATAAGCTTTTCACTGATTCCAGGCAACAGCATTTTGACAAACAAGTTTAGCATTGAAACCAACAGTTGCAATTCAGTAGAAAGTTCTCTCTTTTTCATTTTAATAACATTTCTGCACAAATTCCAAAACGATAGGGTCCCTGTTATTCTGGGTACAATGCTCATTACTCATGTCTGCTGGGGCATTATTGGATGTATACTTTGGAATAAAGAGGGCTTTTACAATGTCTAATATGATGTCCTTTGCAATCTGTTATTAGCCTGTGCATCGCCTTGCCAGTTAATCATTCCATTATAGATTCTGAAAATCTCACTTCCCAGAGGGATTGAAATGCAGTGTGCTACAAGATTAGAAATAGCTATATGAAAATGAAGTAAGGATAACAAATGTTGTAGATTGGTACATAAAATAAAGGCTTCAAAAAAAATGTTTGTTCTGGAGATCTCGGAATACTTTTACCATAAAAGAAAAAAGAGCAATAAGCAGGCAGAGAGACAAGAGAGCTAGGGACTTGACCACAGGTGAAGAATAAAATAAAACTAGCTGTTTTTACAGGATTTTTTGGAAGCTATCCAACATAATTAAAAATCAAATTAACACATACATCAGCTCTCTATTTACCTGCCCTGTCATCTGAGAGCAGAAGAGGCCGATGCATTTCGGCAGTCATCCCCAGAACTGCACAGCGCCATTAATCTCACCACTTGTTTATGTGTTATGGTTGGCTCCCTTGCTTCTGTGTACTTTGCTGCCATCTCCAGGAAACTGCGATGACAAGAACAGCTCAAACTGGATAGTTGTTATAGCCCTAGAAAAAAGTCTTGGGATTTTCCAAAGGGACTGTATGTGAAAGCATCTTCAATAGAAAAACTTTTGGAAATTCAAAATATTCAGCTATTAGATGGTTATTAGATCACAGACACAATATCTATTTGTTATTTATTTGGAAATAAAAGTCTCACTTTAAAGTGAGAGTTTCATTAGCAAAATCCCAGATTCAGAAGAAATCCCACTAAAATAGCATGTCTAATTTCCACACTGTTAAAGATAATAGAGAAATAGTTTGTCATGAATACCTTTATTGAAGTAACAATCCAAAGACCTAATGGCAAATTGGCCTGTACTGAATATATTGAATTACTATAAATTTAAATCCATTTTTTAATGAACAAGTTCTCTAAAGGAGACAGCGCACACTGAGATTCCATTTGCTAGTGACCATAAAAGAGGGTAATAAAAAAGTTGAAAGCAGGGCAGGGATTTATATTTTCCCTAGAAAACATCCTAAATTGGGGAAAAGGGTGTTTCTAAGGCTTTTTAATTTGCTAAACTTCTGCCTGTAGGGTGGTTACTGCCCAAACAGGCCTCTTGACAGGCATGTAAAGAAAAGATAAACAGTTCTTAACAGTTCTCAGGGAAAGTTCAAGGTACTTCTCAGTCCTGAACACACAGTAAGTGCACTGAGGTTCAATGTCTGAGGTTCAAGGTCCAGACTGTTCACAATAGCAGTGTAGTACACACTAGAGACATGACCAAATAACTTGGGGAATTAAGAGCACCTGCTCTGACCCTAATTATTTATGTTTGATCAAAAATATACAATATAATAATCACACAATTTTTAGTCTACAGATAACATCTGATAGATGAACAATATATATCTATACTTAAGAAAAAATAATGGATTTATGACCAGGCATTTCATCTTTTAACAAAAGATCATACACCAACTCTTAGATACTCTGGTAAAAGACATATCCTAGATGCCCAATAAAATAGAATAGATCTTTTATATATAGTCAAAGAACTATTTTTTATTCCAATATAGTTAATATATAGTAGTTCATTCGTTTCAGATGTATAATATAGCAATTCAACAATTCTATATGTTATTCAATACTCATCAAGATAAGTGTATTCTTAATCCCCTTCACCTATTTCACCCATCCCCCATGCCCATTTCCTGTCTGGTAACCATCAGTTTGTTCTCTATAGTTAGGAGTCTGTTTTTGGTTTGTCTTTTTCTTTGTTCATTTGTTTTGTTTCTTAAATTACACATATAAGTGAAATCATATGGATTTGTCATTAGTTAAGGAATTCTTAACATGTGAAGTCTAGGCAGTCCATACTCAAGATCAGAATTTATATTATTTTATCCACCTGGCAGATTATAGTCCTTTTACACCAAGGACAGTGACAGTGTCTTCTTTACCTAAAATCTTAGTTTCCAACAAAATGTGCAAAACAACAATCTTTAAATGTTTGACATGAACATAATAAATAACTAAAGTTTATTTATGGATGATGGCTTACATATCTTCTAAAATAACATTTTCTAATCTTTGAGACAACTGCCATCATCTTGAGGCAAACTACTAAAACTTCAAAGAAAAGGAAGATAGCTCATAAGCAGACTTCTCTATGGAAATTAAGCCACTGTCAATGTGAAACTAAATGTAAGACTGGTACAAGTTAATGCTAATAGTTTTTCTTATCCTTTTTAAAAATATTGAAAAATATCTAATAATTGACTCAATTTACTTGAAAAGAATAAGGGATAAAAAATAAACTATGATAAGAAAAAAATCAACAAAAATAATGAGTTAGTCAATTAAAGATTCCTTTGTAGAATAGAAACCTTGACTCAGAAAACAAGTCAGACAGAATTAGGTAAGATATGCCATTACAGCACAATCAATATACAATAGGAATATATTAAAGGAGGCAATGACTCCACTGTGCCAAAGAATTAAAGAATACCTGTAGGGGAGACCAATTAGGCTTTACAAGGAGGCTTCAGAACTTTTTGAAAAAGAAAAGACTGATACCTCATAAATTTGAAAATTATACATGCTTCTTTTTTCCATAAACTCCAAAGTCAAATTTACTTTATTAACAAAATGATCCACAACACAACACAAACTAAGAAAATGAACATCCTTAAGGCCCATACTACTTTTTTCCCTATTGTCTTTAGATTGGACAAAGGCTTGGATAAGGCAGCTCTCTTCATCATAAATTATTTTTTTTATGATAAATTAGTCTAAATGTAATCAGACTCTTGGCTGTCATCCGCCCACAGTACAACTTTTCCTGCAGCTCTACCAACTGCACCGGCTTCCATAAATGGACCCATGTTGAATGAATGAGGGAAAAGGCCAGTCCCTGTCATAGTCGGATAATTAGCCTCCATCTCATTAAGCTTAAGGTACAAGAAGAGACAGAGTGCCATAATTCTAATACGCCAGCTGTCCCATTTATTATAGGAAGACAATGGGTATCTTACTTCTGATTTAAGTAGGCATGAGAAAAGCAAATCTTTTAGTATGTCAGTTGTATAACAAAACCTTTTTAGTAACATATGTGCACTGCTAAACTAGGAGAAATGTGTCTATTAAAAACACACTGGCATACCCCAAAACTATATGCCCATTGAATGCATGTGCTGATTTTCAGGGTTTGTGATATATTTCCACAAGATACCAAAATTCCCCATTATACCCTATAACCTCAAAAACTAATGGTGCAAAAGTGATCAACCTGGAAAATACTTTTTTTCATTAATTAAACTTTTCTTTCTATTTTTCCCTTCTGTATACTATATAGGTCTATATTCTTTTCTTAGTCAATAATTTCATGGACTTGTTAGGATTAAATAAGATAATGTATATATAAAGTGCTTATAAATATAAAAAAGCCATACAAAATTAGCTGTTATTTTTACTGAGTTGAAAGTGACTTCTCTTCAAACTTCTCAGACTCTCAAAACTGTGTCACACATATAATCATATACAAAACTAAACTAATATAGATATTTAAATTGCTGGTATTGGACGGTCATAAAGTTAAAACTGTAGTAAAAACATTATTTCTCTACATGGACTAGTTGGAGCACCAGGAATCTGACATTAATCCACTCTTCCACTACCATGCATCCAAAGGAACTAGTCCCTGCATCAGAAGGCCTAGCCTAGGAGGAAAACAAAAGCTTTACATGAACAGAGCACCATGTGTTCACAGGATGGCATCTCTGGCCAGGTCAACAGTTAGGCTAACATATTATAACCAATTCCTTCCTACCGTCCTCACTACCTCTCTTCTCCATTGGTTGCATCTTTCCTGCTAAGCAGATTAGAGAATCCAGCTGGAGCCTCATAATGGAAATTTGTACAGACAAAGCAGAAAAAGAAGTAGGAGCAAGCATTCTCCACTAAGTAATCAAAAGTAATATATTCCTTTTGAATATATTTTATCTATAGTCTTAGAATATTTTTAGAATATACTTTCTCCAAACCAACCAGAAATCAGTTCCTTTTGAATTATTGAACCTCACTCATCCCTAATCACAAAACCTCTAGTTGATTCTCTTGATCCTGTCCTGATTCTCAAAATAATCAGCTGGATGATCTTCCTTATGTGCCTGTGGCATCCAATGCTTATTTTCCAGTCACTTATATCACATTGATTAAAATTGCTTGTGTACTACAATGTATTTCTTCACTGTTAGTTTCTTGACAAGAAGACTTTTCTTTATGTATTTCCTTCTGACCTCCAATCAGAATGCTGCCTACTTGAGTTATATCTCTGAAGGTCATTAAAACTATAATGAACACCTACTTTGAACCCTATAATCTTTCAAATTTGCTGAATACCATAGATGAATGCTTTATACTGGGATGCCCAAGTCCTGAAGTTTCTTCTGTGCAAAAAATATGCTTAGAAACCAGAAAAATAATTAAATAAATCTTTTTAAAAGGCAGGGCAGGGCACCTGGGTGGTTCAGCCATTTGATCATTCAACTCTTCATTTCAGCTGGGGCCTCCATCTGGGGATCATGGGATCGAGCCTCACTTTGGGCTCCATGCTCCTCCAGTCTGCTCAAGATTATCTCTCTCCCTCTGCCTCCCCGCTCCTCTCAAAATGAATAAATATTTTTTAAAAGAAAGAAAGACACCAGAAAATTCTCATAAAGATAGCATGCCAAATAGAATGCAGATGTAATCATGAACATGTACCAAACTAAACCATTATATAAAGTAGATCACCCTTTCAAAAATAAGGATTACAATAGATCTTAATAGGAAGTTTGGAAGCCAGCTGACAGTGCCAAAGATAAATATCAATTCAGGAACATTGTCTCCTACAGTACAGCTGGTGCAAGAGAAATTGTGGAAGCAAAAGAACTGTTGTCAATTTTCCAGAAATTAATTCATTTAACTTTTTCTCCTGAATGAATCAAGTCGGAATGTTAGCAAACATTCATTCATTTACTAATGTACAGTGTAGAAGCATTGTATTCGATGTTACGTTAAGGATATACAACAAAAGTTAAAAAGGTTTACAGAGTGTACCATGTTCTTGGAAAGCCTATTCAAGTTACAAGAATGTGATTTAATGAGTTGTTTCATCTTCCACCCTATTTCAGCTAATGAGGTATCTCTGCAATTATTCGGACTCATTTTGAGCCAAACAACTGGAGATGAGCACTAGCATGCTGTGATCACATAGTGATCTTCACAGTGATGTGGCTGGCTTATGATTTCTTCCATTCTTACCTCCATGTACTCACAGCTTGCTAGTTACAGTAGTGATGATCTTATGCATCACTCACATTGTTTTATTCCTTTGTCTTTATCACTGTCGTTTCACTTTAGTTCAATTACATAAATTTGAGAAGTACTCTGTCAAGTAAGTGTTGAAGAACCAAAAATTTCTGTGGAATTTTAGATTTAGAAGGATTCATTCCTGAGGGATTTTTCAAGAACAAATTATCCTCCCAAGGCTAAAGAGAGGAAGAAAGAGGCAAAACTAAACCATAATAATGGCACTTTCCCTAACAATTACATAAATTCAATATAATTACCACTGGGTTTCTTTAAAAAAAAACTGGAAAAACATTTTAAAGTTGATATGGAAGGATCAATATGTGATTGTTGCCAAGATATGTGGGGGGGAGGGATAGTGAAATTGTGCCTATGAGACATTTAAATTGAATCAAATCAGTTTAATACTGGCATAGGAATAGCCAAATAAATAACTGAAACAGATGAGAAAATCCAGAAACAGACCCAAATATATATAAGAACTTAAAATACATAAGAAAAGTATTTCAATCTATGGGAAAAGAGAATGTTTGTATAACTGTATATGAAAAAATATATAGGAAATAGAAGAAAATAAATGCAGACCTTCATTTCATATAAAAATAAGTATCAGGTGGGTTAATAGTCCAAACTTACAAATAAAAGTACAAAAATATTTTTAAGAGGTGACTGGGTGATTCAGTCAGTTAAGCAACTGACTCTTGATTTGGGCTCAAGTCATGATCTCAGGGTGGAGAAATCAAGCTCTGTGTCCAGGCTCCAGACTGGGCATGGAGCCTGCCTAAGAGTCTCCCTCCCCCTCCCTGGTCCCTGCCACCTCCCACCCCCACTTGCAAGCACTCTCTCTTTACAAGAAGAAGAAAAAGAAAGAAGAAGAAAGAAGAAGAAGAAGAAGAAGAAGAAGAAGAAGAAGAAGAAGAAAAAGAAGAAGAAAAATATTTTAAAAATAGGAGATTATAAAACCACAAGATGGGAAAAATCTTAAACAATAAAGGAAACCCAGAAGCCATAGAGAAGAGAATTAAAATGTAAGGGTTTTCTTTTTTTAATAGTAAAACAAAAAGAATTCTGCTTGGCATAAAATATAGTAATCAAAATCAGCAAATAAACTATATCCTAAAAGAAAATGTATATAAAACTATTCCTAAAATACAAAAGGCTTCTACTGATTAATAGGCAAAACAACAAATCCTGCAATAGAAAAGTGAGCAAAGAAAATATAAAGTCAATTTTAAAAAGAAGAAATGCAAATCACCAAGACACAAATGCTCACTCAACCTCACAATAATAAGAAAAATGTGAAGTAAAAAAACCAGATACCATTTTCACCCATTACTGTTGCAAACACTTAAAACTGGTATTTCTAGGGCTAATGAGGATGTGAAGCCCGGGCAATCTCATACACTGATGATGGGAGTTTGAATTGCTTCTTTTCTGGAAAGTATCTGGCAGCCTCTGTTAAAATATTAAATGTGCATAATCTTTGACTCAGCAATTCTACTTCTTGAAATTCGTCCTATTGAAACAAAATCACAAACATAAAAGAATGTAGTAGGAGAGTGTTTACTGCAGCATTGTTTTTAACATCAAAGTAACTGGGAACAACCTGAATAGTTATCAATAATGTTAAAATTAAGTATATTAAGGTACATCCACATGACATGATCCTATAGTTATTAAAGAGTAGTTGAGGGGAGCCCTGGGTAACTCAGCGGTTTAGCGCTGCCTTGAGTCCAGGGCGTGATCCCGGAGTCCAGGGATCAAGTCCCGCATCAGGCTCCCTGCATGGAGCCTGCTTCTCCCTCTGCCTGTGTCTCTGCCTCTCTCTCTCTCTCTCTCTCTCTGTGTCTCATGAATAAATAAATAAAATATTTTTAAAAAAAGAGTAGTTGACTTTTTGTACTCATCTGAAAATCCAAGATATATTAAGTGAAAAAATTGCAGGGCAATATGTTTAATATGATCATATTATGTTATAAAGAAAAACCTCTATAAATGTATATATATACATATATACTCATGGATACACACACAATTAGAAAAAAATATGGAAGAATATGATACTCACCAAATGTTAATATTGGTTTTATCAAGGAGATAGGATCATAGGTAGAAGGAGAAACTTATAATTATTTCTTCATATATGTCACTATTATTTGAATGTTTACAATAAACATATTGTCGAACTTAAAAAACATATTTTAAAAGTAACAGCTGATCTTGCCATTTACACTTACTTTAATTTTTTTATTTATTCAATATATATTTATGGGTCCTTTAGCTTAAAACTAAAATTGTATAATTGCTTAAAAGGAAAATTCAAAATAATCCCAAGCAATGAGTAAAATCATTAAGCTGTTTGGGATATAGTTAGCAACAATGAAAGCATTTCTTTGCAGTTCTACTCAATACTTGACTTAAAAGTTTTAGTGAAGTACTTTTATGGTTAGAAAACAAGCTGGTAACACAGGTACTGTGATAAAAAATACTGTTATCATCTATTCTATGCTCTATGAGAAAACAAAATTTTATATGTGTTTAATAAGATTCAGAACTTTTTCTTTTTATACTCTACCTCAGTTACTCTATACACCCTATTCTATGAGGAAATAAGACCTACCTCAAGAGAAGAAGGTAAATCTAAATTCTCACACTTTATTATAAATTTGCTCCCTGCACTTTGGGTAGTTATTACATTAATAAGAAGCTCAGAAGTTTAACTCTCCAAATTCTCTTAAAAGAAGTCACAAATAGACTGAAGATAGTATAATAGGTGCCAAAAGTTAACTCAAAAAACCCAAAATGTATGAGAGACTTTCTAGGGAATGCATTATCTAGCCATTTCTCTAAGTTCTCTAGACTCTGTTTACTCTGTTGATATTGATTCTTCCATTCGTTCAGTTTTTGGGGAGTAGGGGCTGAAGGGTTCCTAGGGGAGCTCAGAAACAAATGTGCGATAACTAACATCTTAATAGGTTTCTGATAGCATCTTTCTACTCTACTTAAATGACATGTTATCTGTCTCTTTTAAATTTTTTTATTTCAATTTTTCTCTTTTTCAGATATTCTGGTATATTTTTTTTAAAAAAGAATATAACTCCTTAACTGTATTTATCATATTTTCATAAACACTGAAAGTGCAAAATAAAACAGTTCTTTGCACAAGGAAACAATAACTAAATAGATATACCAACTTTCATTATTCATAAAGGTACATATATGCTATTTTGGAAGATTATTTTCAATTTTCCTCTAACTATGCAAACAAAAAACTTTTGTGAAAATTCTACAATAGGAGTCCTATGGTCTGAATGTTTGTGTCCACCCCTAAAATTTCATAGGTTTAAATCTTAATCACCTCAAAAGTTCCTCCTTTTAGTACCATCATCTTGGGGGTTATGTCATGAGGGCAGAGTCCTCATGATTGGGATTAGTGCCTCTGTCAAGGAGACCTCAAAGAGCTAGCTTGTCCTTTTCCACATGTGAGAACACAGTAAGAAGTCAGCAGTCTGCAACCCAGAAGAGGGCTTTCACCAGTTCCACCATACCCTGATCTTAAGACTTCCAGCTTCTAGAACTGTGAGAAATAAATTTCTGTTGTTTATAAACTCCCTAGTCTGTGGTTTTTGTTATAGAAACCTAAACAGGCTAAGACAAGGAGGAAAGATAAATTCACTTAATTGGTTCCCTCAATAAATTAGGTCCTCTAATGAGTCATCCCCAAGATAAGGCATTACTATTCAAAACCTAACAGAACTCGGACTTTCCCTGTGCCTTGTAAGAGTGACAACACATGTCCTAATTGAGTGTCATCCAATTAACCTGAGGATTTGGCCATTCATTTTAAGGAAAAAATGGGATCTCTTTGGGTTTTCCTATTGTTAATAATGGATTATTAGAGAAAAAACACTGATCAGAAAATATTTATTTGCCTTAGTACTTTATTTAAGAATGCGATTTCAGAAAAGTCTGGGTCAGTAGCAAGGGTGGGAGCGACCTGGGTGGCTCACGGTTGAGCATCTACCTTTGGCTCAGGTCATGATCCCGGAATCCTAGGATTGAGTCCTGCATCAGGGTCCCAACAGGGAGATTTATAAGATTTATAAAAACTATATCTAATAAAAGCTATTTATAACTCCCTATATTTTCATGATTCTTTGGAGTTTCAGAGTATTTTTGGAACAAATTATTCCATTTGATCCAGACAATAACCCTTGGTCTTGTATTATCCTTTTTTGAAAAACAAGAAAACTGAGGTTCATGGAAGAAAAGTGGTTTACCTGGAATCTTAGATACAGGAAATGACAAAAATCATGAGCACAAACTCCATTCTTAATTCCCATGGTTCAACTAAAAGTTACAGCTTTTAAAAGGATTTATTGAAGTTAGGGGATAGCACAAGGGTAAATACAATGGCATCTCCTGGGTTGCTTTGGAAATACTTCCCATCGGCGGCTCCGGGGAGTGGGCTGCGCGGCCGGGAGCAGCTCGGAGGGGCTCGGGCAGAGGAAGAGGCTCCGTGCAGAGGGGGCTGCGCGGGAGCAGGTGGGGGGGCTCGGGCGGCGGCTCCGCGGAGGGGGCTGCAGGGCGGGAGCGAATCCAACAGCGCAGACCGGGAGCACAGGGCGCCGGGACACAGCCCAGGATCCGGCCTCCCCCCAGGACAGGCAGAGGCCGGGAGGGCCCAGGACAGCAAGGACACTCCTGCCCCGAGCTGAGCAGATCAGCGGCCCCGGCCTGGAGCCTCCAGGCCCTGCAGACGGAGAGCTCTGGAGTTACTGCGGGGGGTTACTCCAGGGCTCCAGAGCTGGCTCCGCCACTGCGGTTGTTCCTCCTGGGGCCTCACGGGGTAAACACCCCCCACTGAGCCCTGCACCAGGCAGGGGCAGAGCAGCTCCCCCAAGTGCTAACACCTGAAAATCAGCACAACAGGCCCCTCCCCCAGAAGACCAGCTAGACTAACCAGTTCCAGGGGAAGTCAAGGGACTTAAAGTATACAGAAACAGAAGATACTCCCCCCGGCCCCCGTGGTTTTCTTTTTCTTTTTTTTTTTTTTTTTTTTCCGTTTTTTTTTTTTTTTTTTTTTTTTGCTTTTTGATTTGTTTGCTTCCCCCACCCTTTTTTTTCTTTCTTACTTTTTCTTTCTCTTTTTCTTCTTTTTTCTTTTTTTTTTCCTTTTTTCTTTTTTCTTTTTCTCTTTTCTTTCCTTCTATCTCTCTCTTTTTCTCCTCTTCCCAATACAACTTGTTTTTGGCCACTCTACACTGAGCAAAATGACTAGAAGGAAAACCTCACCTCAAAAGAAAGAATCAGAAACAGTCCTCTCTCCCACAGAGTTACAAAATCTGGATTACAATTCAATGTCAGAAAGCCAATTCAGAAGCACTATTATACAGCTACTGGTGGCTCTAGAAAAAAGCATAAAGGACTCAAGAGACTTCATGACTGCAGAATTTAGAGCTAATCAGGCAGAAATTAAACGTCAATTGAATGAGATGCAATCCAAACTAGAAGCCCTAACGACGAGGGTTAACGAGGTGGAAGAACGAGTGAGTGACATAGAAGACAAGTTGATAGCAAAGAGGGAAACTGAGGAAAAAAGAGACAAACAATTAAAAGACCATGAAGATAGATTAAGGGAAATAAACGACAGCCTGAGGAAGAAAAACCTACATTTAATTGGGGTTCCCGAGGGCGCCGAAAGGGCCAGAGGGCCAGAATATGTATTTGAACAAATCATAGCTGAAAAGTTTCCTAATCTGGGAAGGGAAACAGGCATTCAGATCCAGGAAATAGAGAGATCCCCTCCTAAAATCAATAAAAACCGTTCAACACCTCGACATCTAATAGTTACGCTTGCAAATTCCAAAGATAAAGAGAAGATCCTAAAAGCAGCAAGAGACAAGAAATCCCAGACTTTTATGGGGAGGAGTATTAGGGTAACAGCAGACCTCTCCACAGAGACCTGGCAGGCCAGAAAGGGCAAGCAGGATATATTCAGGGTCCTAAATGAGAAGAACATGCAACCAAGAATATTTTATCCAGCAAGGCTCTCATTCAGAATGGAAGGAGAGATAAAGAGCTTCCAAGACAGGCAGGAACTGAAAGAATATGTGACCTCCAAACCAGCTCTGCAAGAAATTTTAAGGAGGGACTCTTAAAATTCCCCTTTAAGAAGAAGTTCAGTGGAACATTCCACAAAAACAAGGACTGAATAGATATCATGATGACACTAAACTCATCTTTCAATAGTAACTCTGAACGTGAATGGGCTTAATGGCCCCATCAAAAGGCGCAGGGTTTCAGACTGGATAAAAAAAGCAGGACCCTTCTATTTGTTGTCTACAAGAGACTCATTTTAGACAGAAGGACACCTACAGCCTGAAAATAAAAGGTTGGAGAACCATTTACCATTCAAATGGTCCTCAAAAGAAAGCAGGGGTAGCCATCCTTATATCAGATAAACTAAAATTTACCCCGAAGACTGTAGTGAGAGATGAAGAGGGACACTATATCATACTTAAAGGATCTATCCAACAAGAGGACTTAACAATCCTCAATATATATGCCCCGAATGTGGGAGCTGCCAAATATTTAACCAATTAATAACCAAAGTGAAGAAATACTTAGATAATAATACACTTATACTTGGTGACTTCAATCTAGCTCTTTCTACCCTCGATAGGTCTTCTAAGCACAACATCTCCAAAAAAACGAGAGCTTTAAATGATACACTGGACCAGATGGATTTCACAGATATCTACAGAACTTTACATCCAAACTCAACTGAATACACATTCTTCTCAAGTGCACATGGAACTTCCTCCAGAATAGACCACATACTGGGTCACATTTCGGGTCTGAACCGATACCAAAAGATTGGGATCGTCCCCTGCATATTCTCAGACCATAACACCTTGAAATTAGAAATAAGTCACAACAAGAAGTTTGGAAGGACCTCAAACACATGGAGGTTAAGGACCATCCTGCTAAAAGATGAAAGGGTCAACCAGGAAATTAAGGAAGGATTAAAAAGATTCACGGAAACGAATGAGAATGAAGATACAACCATTCAAAATCCTTATGACGCAGCAAAAGCAGTCCTAAGGGTGAAATACGTCGCAATACAAGCATCCACTCAAAAACTGGAAAGAACTCAAATACAAAAGCTAACCTTACACATAAAGGACCTAGAAAAAAAACAGCAGATAGATCCTACACCCAGCAGAAGAAGAGAGTTAATTAAGATTCGAGCAGAACTCAACAAAATCGAGACCAGAAGAACTGTGGAACAGATCAACAAAACCAGGAGTTGGTTCTTTAAAAGAATTAATAAGATAGGTAAACCATTAGCCAGCCTTATTAAAAAGAAGAGAGAGAAGACCCAAATTAATAAAATCATGAATGAGAAAGGAGAGATCACTACCAACACCAAGGAAATAAAAATGATTTTAAAAACATATTATGAACAGCTATACACCAATAAAATAGGCAATCTAGAAGAAATGGACGCATTTCTGGAAAACCACAAACTACCAAAACTGGAACAGGAAGAAATAGAAAACTTGAACAGGCCAATAACCAGGGAGGAAATTGAAGCAGTCATCAAAAACCTCCCAAGACAGAAAAGTCCAGGGCCAGATGGCTTCCCAGGGGAATTCTATCAAACGTTTAAAGAAGAAACCATACCTATTCTCCTAAAGCTGTTTGGAAAGATAGAAAGAGATGGAGTACTTCCAAATTCGTTCTATGAGGCCAGCATCACTTTAATTCCAAAACCAGACAAAGACCCCACCAAAAAGGAGAATTACAGACCAATATCCCTGATGAACATGGATGCAAAAATTCTCAACAAGATACTAGCCAATCGGATCCAAGAGTACATTAAGAAAATTATTCACCATGACCAAGTAGGATTTATCCCGGGGACACAAGGCTGGTTCAACACTCGTAAAACAATCAATGTGATTCATCATATCAGCAAGAGAAAAACCAAGAACCATATGATCCTCTCATTAGATGCAGAGAAAGCATTTGACAAAATACAGCATCCATTCCTGATCAAAACTCTTCAGAGTGTAGGGATGGAGGGAACATTCCTCGATATCTTAAAAGTCATCTACGAAAAGCCCACAGCAAATATCATTCTCAATGGGGAAGCACTGGGAGCCTTTCCCCTAAGATCAGGAACAAGACAGGGATGTCCACTCTCACCACTGCTATTCAACATAGTACTGGAAGTCCTAGCCTCAGCAATCAGACAACAAAAAGACATTAAAGGCATTCAAATTGGCAAAGAAGAAGTCAAACTCCCCCTCTTCGCCGATGACATGATACTCTACATAGAAAACCCAAAAGCCTCCACCCCAAGATTGCTAGAACTCATACAGCAATTTGGTAGCGTGGCAGGATACAAAATCAATGCCCAGAAATCAGTGGCATTTCTATACACTAACAATGAGACTGAAGAAAGAGAAATTAAGGAGTCAATCCCATTTACAATTGCACCCAAAAGCATAAGATACCTAGGAATAAACCTAACCAAAGAGGTAAAGGATCTATACCCTAAAAACTATAGAACACTTCTGAAAGAAATTGAGGAAGACACAAAGAGATGGAAAAATATTCCATGCTCATGGATTGGCAGAATTAATATTGTGAAAATGTCAATGTTACCCAGGGCAATGTACACATTTAATGCAATCCCTATCAAAATATCATGGACTTTCTTCAGAGTTAGAACAAATTATTTTAAGATTTGTGTGGAATCAGAAAAGACCCCGAATAGCCAGGGGAATATTAAAAAAGAAAACCATAGCTGGGGGCATCACAATGCCAGATTTCAGGTTGTACTACAAAGCTGTGGTCATCAAGACAGTGTGGTACTGGCTCAAAACAGTATCACATAGATCAATGGAACAGAATAGAGAATCCAGAAGTGGACCTTCAACTTTATGGTCAACTACTATTCGATAAAGGAGGAAAGACTATCCACTGGAAGAAAGACAGTCTCTTCAATAAATGGTGCTGGGAAAATTGGATATCCACATGCAGAAGAATGAAACTAGACCACTCTCTTTCACCAGACACAAAGATAAACTCAAAATGGATAAAAGATCTAAATGTGAGACAAGATTCCATCAAAATCCTAGAGGAGAACACAGGCAACACCCTTTTTGAACTCAGCCACAGTAACTTCTTGCAAGATACATCCACGAAGGCAAAAGAAACAAAAGCAAAAATGAACTATTGGGACTTCATCAAGAGAAGAAGCTTTTGCACAGCAAAGGATACAGTCAACAAAACTCAAAGACAACCTGCAGAATGGGAGAAGATATTTGCAAATGACGTATCAGATAAAGGGCTAGTTTCCAAGATCTATAAAGAACTTATGAAACTCAACACCAAAGAAACAAACAATCCAATCATGAAATGGGCAAAAGACATGAAGAGAAATCTCACAGAGGAAGACATAGACATGGCCAACATGCACATGAGAAAATGCTCTGCATCACTTGCCATCAGGGAAATACAAATCAAAACCACAATGAGATACCACCTCACACCAGTGAGAATGGGGAAAATTAACAAGGCAGGAAACCACAAATGTTGGAGAGGATGCGGAGAAAAGGGAACGCTCTTACACTATTGGTGGGAATGTGAACTGGTGCAGCCACTCTGGAAAACTGTGTGGAGGTTCCTCAAAGAGTGAAAAATAGACCTGCCCTACGACCCAGCAATTGCACTGTTGGGGATTTACCTCAAAGATACAGATGCAGGGAAACAGCAGGACACCTGCACCCCCATGTTTATAGCAACAATGTCCACAATAGCCAAACTGTGGAAGGAGCCTCGGTGTCCATCGAAAGATGAATGGATAAAGAAAATGTGGTTTATGTATACAATGGAATATTACTCAGCCATTAGAAATGAGAAACATCCACCATTTGCTTCAACGTGGATGGAACTGGAGGGTATTAGGCTGAGTGAAGTAAGTCAATCGGAGAAGGACAAACATTATATGTTCTCATTCATTTGGGGAATATAAATAATAGTGAAAGGGAATATAATGGAAGGGAGAAGAAATGTGTGGGAAATATCAGAAAGGGAGACAGAACATAAAGACTCCTAACTCTGGGAAACGAACTAGGGGTGATGGAAGGGGAAGAGGGCGGGGGGTGGGGGTGAATGGGTGACGGGCACTGAGGGGGGCACTTGACGGGATGAGCACTGGGTGTTATTCTGTATGTTGGTAAATTGAACGCCAATAAAAAATAAATTTGTTATTAAAAAAAAAAAAAGGAAATACTTCCCATAATGGGTGTGTCTTCAAGTTTGTCTACACCATCCAGAGTGTGGGTCCTGACAACAGGAAGAGTATCCCCATCTACATCAGGCTTACATCAACCTTCTAAATTCCTATTTGCTTTCCCGGATTTTTTCAAGAGTAAATATCCACTTTCTCTAGGGAAAAATACCAATAACTCTACACACGGGAAGGATTTGGTTCATGATTATCAACTAAGCAATTCCCTAAAAACACAGTGTCCCTCCAATTCTGGTTATTCAACTGTGCCCAACAACTTCTATGAAGAGACTCCAGCAATCTGTTCCCACTTGGTTACACGGAGACTGCCCAATCCATTCTTTTTTAATAGAACTCCTTCCAGTCCCAGGGTAGACCAGGCTTGTGTTTTCTCCCTAGTCTTCAGAATTTCCACTTAATCTATCAGCAGTTGCTTGAAGAAAAGCATGCATTCTAGGACAAGCCAGCAATATCTATTCAGGGAGATTTCTAAATCTGTACTTAAAGAAGGAAACACTTCTAGCTTCAACTTTCTACTCCTTAAAACCCAAAGAATCTTCAGAAACCTAATACATCTTAGGTTTTTTACACAACTGTAACAGAACTTTTATCTTTTTAGTTTAGAATACCTACACTTGAATTATTTCAAAGTCTCTTTTCAAAACAATTGATGGTAATTATTTACTTCCTACAACTAAAAGACCTATTATAGTGTTTTGGGGTTTTTTTAGATTTTGGTGGGTTTGGGGTTTTTGGTGGGTTTTTTCCTCTATTTTTTCCCCCTCAGAACAAAGTATCAGTCTTTTCCAAAGTGGGACCTAAGTCCATTGGGAACAGAAAACTGCAACTTGGAAATGCTAACTTTTCCATCTTCTCACTATCAAGGTCTAGTCTCAGACCTTTACAACAGAAATTTTCTGATATATTCCTTCTCACCTTCTCACTTATTATCTGCAGAGTTCTAATTGTACAACACAAAAAGGGCAACATTAGCAGAGATGAAAAGAAGTAATACATCTATCTGCATCCTTTGTGTCCCCAGTAACTTGTACTGTATAGACATTCAAGAACTAGGGGATAGGACGTCTGCATGGCTCAGTGGTTGAGCATCTGCCTTCTGCTCAGGTTGGGACCCCAGAGTCCTGGGATAGAGTCCCACATCAGGCTCCCTATCTCTGCCTCTGTCAGGCTCTCTGTCTCTCCCTGTCTCCCTCAGGGAGACTGCTTCTCCCTCTGCCTATGTCCCTGCCTTTCTCTATGTGTCTCATGAATAAATAAATAAAACTTAAAAAAAAAAAGAACTATGGGATGGATGGATGGACAAATAAACAAAAGAATGTAAAAACTCAATGCGACCCAACTGTTTAAGTACTGCTCTAGAACTTAAAACAGCAATGATTTATTACTCCTTAGGAATCCGTGAGCTGGCTAAGCAGATTTTCTGCTGAGTTTTTGTTAAAGATTTTATTTGTTCATTCATGAGAGACACAGAGAGAGAGAGAGAGAGGCAGAGACATAGGTAGAGGGAGAAGCAGGCTCCATGCAGGTAGCCTGATGTGGGACTCGATCCCAGGACTCCAGGATCAAGACTCGATCCCAGGACTCCAGGATCAAAGGCAGGTGCTCAACCACTGAGCCACCCAGGCACCTCTTTTCTGCTGGTTTTGATTGGGCTCCTTCATTCCTTAATTTAGTTGCAGATCAGAGATCCAAGATAGTCCTGTTTGGACATCTGGTAGTTGGTACTGGCTATCAACTGGGATGCTCTGGTACTTTTCCACATGGCCCCTCATCTTCTAATAAGTTAAACAGGCTGTCCGGTGTGGCACAATCCAGGCAACATTCCACGGATGAAGGCAAAAACCGTAAGGCCTCTTGAGTCCTAGGCTTTGAAACTCACATAGCCTTACCTTCACCATATATGTCAAAGAAAGACATAAGGCCAAGCCACATAGGGATGGGGAAATGTATTCCACCTCTGGAAGGAAGAAGCTGCAAAGGATTTGTTCTATAGTCCACCTTCTGATCATAATTATTTATATTCTTTGTACATGCAAAATTTACTCACGACCTTTCAAGAACCCAAAAAGTATCATCCAATCACAGCATTTCAAAATCCAGTATCTGAAATTTGTACCATATTTAATTCACCACCTATCCATGCACCATGAGACCAGAATAATCTGTAAGAATTTCAGCCTATTAGCAACCAACTTCCTAGACTTCATCACCTCAGTCTTCCTTTGCATTACTTCTTTCCAAATTGACACTGTATTTCACCAACTCCTGACCTCTTGCTTTGCCTACCACTTTTTCCCCCACATTTGCTCCTCCTGACAGCTGATACAATTTGTCTGGAATAACCATAGAAATCTTCTCCTCAGAAATATATTACTCTCTTCAGTGCCAACTTGCCATGTTTCTTGGTAACTAATCCACCCCAACAACCCCCATGTAGCTGGTAGGAGGTATCAGACATCCTAGAGGAATTACTCTTTTGAAATATTTATAAATTGCTTAGAAAATCAAACCAGTTTACTTGTATTTATAACTGCAGTAATGATTTGTAGTTTAACACTTCAGTGCTTCACTCACCTGCCTATAAAATAGAATAAATAATTTGCCTCAGGCTGTTGCTCACCTCCTACTTATTTACAATTTGTTACTGGGAGGTTTTCCAAAGACTGCTACATATTTTATTTTTTCATTTATACATTTTAATTGGCATGCCTAATTATATGGTCTAATCATCTTCTGAATTATACCTCAAAATGGTTTGATCAAGAACAACCACTTTTCTTAAATTTGACAGAACTCACAATTAGCTTTCTAGAGAATAACTTCTGTTTAAAAACTTGCTATTCATGTTCCATTTTGCACTCTTATAATAACCATGACCCTGATTCAATATGATAAAGAGAACTGAAAAGGACTTTCCTTTTTCTCTTCAAACAGATTTCTGAGATATTCATTTCACACACCTAAAGTAAGTTGAATGAGGTAACCAAGCCATCATTGTGATTCTTTTGGCTAAAAATAGAGTCAAAACAGATAAATGAACTTCATTTCTCAGGTTTACTTCCTTAGTCTCCATAATCCATGGGCTCTGCCCAAAAGTAAAACACTATGTACAATATAATTTATAATAGGAGCTATTTGTTATTTCTAAATTATAGGAGCTATTTGTTTAGAAATAGCATTTGTTATTTTCTGTGCCTAACATAATTTAAAATGTGTGACAGCCTATAACCCTGCCCATCTGCAATTTCACTTTGGTATGCTCTACTAAAATAAGTTTTCATACTTGAATATTATTTTTAGGTATCACTTAACCACCAGCTATGTATTCCTTTATCTGTTTATGCAGAATAACTATTAAAATCATATTTATTTTTCAAAAGATGCATTTGAGCCCTAAACATGCTAAACATCTCACTAAGCCAAACATAACTGATTCACTTATTCAACATTTACCCACCATGTACAGGAGATACAGCAATGATAAGACAAACTCCTTGCCCTTATTAAACTTACAGCCTAGAATGCAGAGAAAGTCAGTAAACAAATAAGCAAGTAAGTGTAGAGGGTATTAAGTTCAAGGGAGGGGAAGAAGAAGTTACTATTTTGTGCAGCAGTAATGCTCACTAGCTACAGATGAGGCTGTAATTTTTGATGAGCTTATTTCAGCCCATATAACTGACCTCCTAAATATATGTAACTCAAACTGAACTCTCTCTTCCTCCCTCCAGGATTATGCAACACATCAGTGTCTTTTTTGTCTCACATGTTAGTGATCTTAGCACACCAGTATTGAACAATCATCTAGATTCCTAACCTTCTAGTACCTGCCTTAATTCCACTGGGTTTAATTAATATGAAACAACTGGCACAAAGATTTTCTTTCTCTTTAGAGATTTGTCTCTGAATGTATTCTCTTCTAGAAAGCAGTAAAGTCAGACTCCTTGAGTTTGGTAGGACCTCATTTGGATTAAAGATTAAGGTTCTTTTCTGAACTCACCACTGCTCTTTTGTTTTCCTGTGAAGTTGAACCAGATCTTTTTTCTATTCAAAGTCAGAAAACAAAACTGAAAAGAATGCCAGAGACCAAAATATAAACAAGAAAACTATAAACAAGTTGTATTAATTTTATGTGAGAATAATCTGAGTTACCATCTTAATGAAATTGTTGATGTGTTTTACTTGACTTGGAGACGTTTCAGTTATATGCATATTATCTTTTAAGATCATTGCATTGATTCTTAGCCAAAATCTATTACTTCATACCAATTTCCATCCTCTTCACAAAGCCCATCAGCAAAGCTTTAGCCATCTAAATTCCCATCTGTGTTTCTGAAACATGATCCTTTTCAGATCACCATCTTAACTGTTTTTCAGTTGATATGCTGCCTATGCAGTAACTTTGAACTTCATGGATATTTGTTCTATTTGCTCTTCTGATCTCCACCTCCTACACATGGGAACTGAAATCATAATTCTACTTACCCTTTATCACCCACCTTGAGAAGTTATAGTTTCTTCATGTGATTTTCTACTTCTAATCCTCAATCTTAAGACCTTTATGAATATTAATCAGTTTGCAACATTGCACTGCAGCAATGTTGAAAACATGAAGATTGTACAAAATGACTGAATCATATTATTGAAATATAAAAGATTTAGTTAGGATCTATGAAGGAGAAATAATTCTAAATTATAGCCATTCAGTTTAATTGAGGATATGGCACTATAGGTAAGTATTGTTTCAAGTAGTGGAGAGGATTATGTGAATTGCTCCAGAAAACCAGTAAGGCTCCTGGCTCTTGTGGTTATGCTTAGTCTACCAGCTTGCTCTGTTTTCCACTGTGGTATGCCTGCAGATAAATACTTTGGAAGAAATGTTTACTCTTAGAGTTTGCTGGATCACAACCACAAAAGTGATCAACTAGAACAGAGAAAATTAAAAAGTTTAAGGATTAAAGAGTTCGTTAATTTCAAGGAGAATGAATATTATGAATACTTACAAACTTTTCTTAATGGAATATGACTTTTGAGTTAGAGAAGCATTAGAATGGAATTACTATTCCCTCCTACTCTGCTTTCTCATTGTATGATAAATGATAGTCAGGTTTGCTGCATTGGCCAATTTCCATATTTTTGAGATATTTTTCTGGTGGCCATTGTTATACAAAGTCAGCTTATCATTTAAACTGCCTATTGACTCTTTTTCTCCACTCTTTCCCTCTCTGCAATATAGGATTTTTAAAAACTATACCAGAATTTAAAAGTTGGATATTCATTATGATATTACCATTATTATTATAGAGACTATCTAGGCAAAAGGCGACACAGAAATGTTACTGGCCAAAGTAACAGGAATTTGAAAGATTAGCAGTTGCCAAGCAATAAATTGGTTGCTTAGCTCTATTTATTCAGATAAAAAGAAAACAAAAGGTAGAGAACCAGCTGATTAAATGGATAGGTATGTATCTGACTACATTATTTTTCCCATTGTCATCAATAGTTTTTCCTCTGCTTATACTCATTTTAGTTTGAACCTGTTTAGATTTATAATCTCCAGGAATGAATAACAAATAAGGATGGTGATTTTACTAATTACCTAAATTAACAAGCCATAATGCTGTAGTATAATTTATATTTTCAGAAAAGACTTTTTAAAAAGTAGGCTAAGAGGTTGCTGATTTTCATTTGAGAAAATTTTATTATGGCAAAATTTGCTTTCTTGACTTTAGTTTAACATTACACTGAAATGTAACACCACAGTAAATCCTCCAACTCATCTCCGCCTATACTGGGACTTCTCTAAATTGCTGAGAAGAGCCATTCCTTGGCTGGCTTTTGGATGCTTTAGGACCAGCGAAAAGAGAAGATATAATATTCATGTCGACACTTCTGTTTCTGGCAAATTTACTGCTTTTGACGAAACCCAAAGCATTTGCCACTAAGACACTTATGAAAACAGTGGCATTGTAAACTGCTAGTTTTTTAAAAATTTTATTCATTCATTTATTCAGCGTGCTTGAAATGTGCAAAGTATTACCTAAACCCTGATGAGGGATTGGGGAGGGATGCTGTGGCTTAAGATTGCTCTGTTCCTCTTACAGACCAAGTTTCAGGAAGAGAAAATATAGACATTGCAAGTATATCGTAAAGCACGCCTGGTATTTCTACAGTTTTCTGTGTCACGGACTATGATGATTCCAGGCACATATCATCCATTTACCTGCAGCCTACTAAGTGTGTACCCTTTATTCTGAAAGAAAGATACACTATCTGAAATATCAGAGGATTTCAGGGTGACATTAATACCTTAACTGTCAAAAATGTAAACTAATATTTGCTTCACTTTTCTGATTCATATGTATTCTTTTAGAATGTCGAGTCTTCCATGGGAAAAAATCATGAAGATTACTGAATGTATGGCCTTAAAAAGTGAAATGCAACTTCCAAAAGTTTTAAATTTAAAGTCAAGGCGTACCTAAATCACAGGGGAAATGTGGTTCTCTTTCTATTATCATTTTTCACCATACCACTTTATGCATGGTCTGTCTTGAAATTTTCTTCTGAAGTACAGGCAAAGTTTCTGTCATTAGGGGACTACTATTGTGTGAAGTCAGCAAGTGCATATCAAACTTTAAAATATGCATTAAAGGAATTATATTTGCAGTCAGTAATTGTAGTATGCTATAAAATCCTGGCCTACCAGGTTCAAGGACAATGCTATCGTGGTAATTATAATCCTACTTGCTATAACAACTTTATGTAAACATGATCTCAAGTAAGTGTTCATTTTATAATGGCTTCTACTATCAATACTCAATCCACTTAGTTACCAGGAACTGTCAATATGCCCTTCACCTCACATGTACTTTAGTGACAGGTTCCACTTCTCCAGCTTGTTATTTATTTGTTAGCTTTATTGATTTAAATTCCTTCTCTGCTTCTACTTATATGTCTAGTGGAGAATGATATTAGCACAGACTTTGTGACAAAGATGCAATGAACAGCTTAACATGATCACTACTGGATCAATCCATAAGGTCAAGAGAGAATGGAGGGATATAAGTATATCAAGAGGTATTTAACACTATTCTTAATTTACGCCAAACCAATTGCCAAGAATATACTTTTCAAATTCAGCTAATATTTTCTTTTCAGATAATAAACAAACCAATCGTGCCATTTAACAAAGATTTCTTAATACCTACTATGTGATTGCCACTGTGTTTAGTATTGCAGAGAGAAAGATGAAATAGACATGCTTTTTGTTTACAGCTTAAGGGAGGAGGGAGAGAAATTTTTTAAATAATAATACCACAATGTAATGACTACTAAAGTAGAAATACGAATGTTTTGGGTTTTGAATTTGGTTTTGGCATATACAATAACAGTTTCCTCCCAAGAAAAGGGTGCAAAATGAAGTTTCTTCATGCGATTGGATAGGCAAGTTTAAGTAAAATATAAAGTTAAACTGCTTTGCATAATAGAGGAAGAAGAATTTGACAATTTAGGAGAGAGGTCTACAATACTCACAAAATACTTGGTGTGGGGGATCAATGTTGCCAGAAATAACAAGCTAAAAATTGGCCCACTGTAGAGAGGGACCATCTGATCTCTGATAGTCTCTGCTTCTCCTGACACCAGCTTCACAGAATAGCCAGCACCTGTACCCCAGGCCACAGTGTGTCCTGGCACCTAGGACACCTGGGCCAAGGGGCTATCTGCACCAAAGGTGTAAGGGGCTCTAGGTGGCTGCTCTGGCCCAAACATGAATACCTTGGTGTTCCCTGTCCTTCTGTTACTATCTCATCAGTTCTGTCTTAGCTTTGTACCTGTTGATGTGTTTCTGAGAGTCTAGGGTTTGCACCTTTCTTTATAATAAATACAAACATTTGGGGGGGGGGAGGAAGAACAAAGCTAAATTTCACCCAAGTATTGATGTGGTATGGGTCAAATGTACAGTTGGATGCTTAAAGACAAATAGGCAGGGATCCCTGGGTGGCGCAGCGGTTTGGCGCCTGCCTTTGGCCCAGGGCGCGATCCTGGAGACTCGGGATCGAATCCCACGTCGGGCTCCCGGTGCATGGAGCCCGCTTCTCCCTCTGCCTGTGTCTCTGCCTCTCTCTCTCTCTCTGTGACTATCATGAATAAATAAATAAAATCTTAAAAAAAAAAAAAAAAAAAAAGACAAATAGGCATAAAAGGGTATAAATAAGTAGCTGAAGAAGTTAGAAATTATTATTTAGGACATGAAGCCAGACAGATGTACTAGGGTGAGAACAGAAAAGACTCCATGTACCATGCAAAAGAGTTTGGTTTTATGTTGAACAAAGTAAGGAACCATGGAGTATGTATACATCTACATATATATAATCAGATTTCTGTATTTCAACAGTTGGATGTCCCATATGTACTTCAAATTCAGCATGGTCAAAATTTAACTCATCACTGAACCAGTCCTTCAAACCTGTCATTTCCTTTTTTTAAGATTTATTTATTTATGTATTTATTTTAGTGGGGAGAGAGGCAGAGGGAGAGAGAGAATCTCAAGCAGACTCCAAGCAGAGCCTGGATGCGGGGCTCAATCTGAGGACAGAGATCATGACCTTAGCTAAAACCAAAAGTTGGATGCTTAACTGACTAAGCCAGCCAAGTGCCCCTCATTCTGCCCTTTCTGTGGTTCTTAATTCCTCCCACTCTTTTATCTTCCCAAACATATCTCTTAAAAACCTACATGGCTAATTACTTTTCTCATTCTCTACTTCCTTCACCCTATTTCAGGCCATCATTGTCTCCCATCTGAATTATTACAACTGGTCTCACCCTTCAAAATGATTAATTTCAATCTATTCCCTACAGAAAGATAAATTTTTCTAAAATGCAAAGTAAATCATAAAACCTCCTGTTTGTCTCCTGCTTTTTTTAGGAGAAATTCCCAGTCTCCTGAAATTGATTTAGACGATGCTGAATGATCTGGCTCTTGATTACTTCTCCAGCTTTACTTCATTCAATTTTCTCCTTACTCTCCACCTCAATAATATTGAATTTCTTTAGTCCATCAAATGTTATCCATCACTTCAGAGCCTTTACGAGGGTCTATGTCTTTTGTATGCAATATAGTCCCTAATTTTATGTTCTATATATACATGACCTTATCCTAGGCTGTCTCTCCATTGTCCTCAAGTATAAGTTAGATTGTCCCCCTATGTGGTTCTCTGACACTCTGTATTTTTCCTATCATAACACTTAACAAAAAAAAAAAAAAAAAAACACTTAACATGCTGTTTTATAATTTCCCATTAATGTGATATATCCCCTGTAAATTTCTCTCTCCACTAACACAAAGGGTAAACAGGTCTTTTTAACAGTAGTATCTGTAGGGTATACCACACCTGGCATGGATACAGGTACTCAATAAATGTTAAATGACTACTTTATATCTATAAATTGTAAGTTTAGAGAGATCAGAAGAAGGTATCAAGTTAGGTTACTGTGATGGTCTATATAATTGACGTTGAAAACCTGAAATAAGGCAGGACAACTGATAATGTGTGGGAGAAGAATGAAGTGTAGTGAAAGATTTAGGAAGTAAACTTGGTAGGACTTGGTAACTACCTGGATACAGGTGGTAAGAGAAAAAAGAAAGTTAAGGATGACTTACAGTTTTAGATCTTAGATCACTAATGATGCAATAAAAGAGGAAACACAAAAAGAGCAGCAAGTTTGCATGTAGAAAAGGTACAATAATGTAGAGAAATCATCAGGTTAATTTTGAAAACATTTCATTTGAGAGAAATGTAGGCCCAACTACTAATTGAGAACATCTTACTGGAAGTAAAACTCTGAAAACTCAGAAAAGGAGTAGGAAATAGATACAAAGTTGAAAGTAATTGGTCTATTGATGATAGTTGAAGTTATGGAAAGGGATAAAATTGAGAAACAACAGTATGTGGAATAAAAAGAGAAAGACAATGAGGATTGGCACTGAAGATCATCAATTTTAAGGATTAGACTAAAGAATGGAAGCCATAGAACTTATGGCCAAAAGTGGCAGATTGAACACATGCGTCTACTTTCACTCCATCCAAACCACACTAAAATAAGAATACAGATATTTATATTTTTAAGTATAGTTAATAAAGACAGAACAGAAGTGTGACAAGAAGAACATACAACTCAGGAAGTGATAAATATTTGGACAAGTGGTAAGTAATTTTGCAAGCTTGGGGGAAAAAAACAAAACACCACCAGAATCTTATCCAGTATTGAGGGTCCCCAAGACCTGAGCCAATATATGTAACATCACCCAGAAAATCTCAATAAGAACTGGCAGCACTATACACTTCACAAAGTTGGAGTAAATCTCTACTCACATGTTCAGTGCTTCTATAAGTCTTTTGAAATCCAAGTAGCAGCAGAAAACCAAGTATTACCAAACAACAAAAGTGAATTTCTATTATGAAATACAACAATCAAAACAGTTAAATAAAAGTTGGAGGGGACTGATTTTCCAACCGTGAATAAGAACACCATTTTCTTTTTTTCACTATTTTCAGATATTATTTATACTCAAGTTAGTTAACATATAGTGTATTATTATTTTCAGAGGGTGAATTTAGTGATTCATCAGTTGCATATGACACCCAGTGCTTATTTTTCAAGTGCCCTCCTTAATGTCCATCACCCAATTACCCCATCCTCCACCCATGTCCCCTCCAGCCACCCTCAGTTTTTCCCTGTAGTTGAGTCTCTTATGTTTGCCTCCCTCTCCATTTTTATCTTATTCTATTTTTCCATTCCTTTCTCTATGTTCCTCAGTTTTGTTTCTTAAATTCCACATATGAATGGAATCATATGGTATTAGTAGTCTTCTTCCAATTTTGTTAGCATAATACATGCTAGTGCCATCCATATCATTGCAAAAGCAAGATTTCATTCATTTTGATGGCTAAGTAATATTCCATTGTATATCCATACCATATCTTCCTAATTCATTCATCAGTCAATGTACATCTGGACTCCTTCCATATTTTGGCTATTGTGGACATTGATGCCATAAACATGGGGTACATGTGCCTCTTTAAATCACTATTTTTTTACCCTTAGGATAAATATCTAGTAGTGTAATTGCTGGATCATAGGGTAGTTCTGTTTTTAACTTTTTGAGGATCTTCCATACTGTTTTCCAGAGTAGCTACACCAGTTTGCATTCCCACCAACAGTGCAAGAGGGTTCCCCTTTCTCTGCATTCTCACTAATATCTATTGTTTCCTGAGTTGTTAATTTTAGCCATTCTGACCCATGTGAGGTGGTATCTCATTGAGGTTTTAATTTGTATTTCCCTGATGATGAGTGATGTTAAAAATTTTTTCATGTGTCTGTTATCCATTTGTATGTCTTCCTTGGAGAAATGTCTCTTCATGTCTTCTGCCATTCCTTGACTGGATTTTTTTTTTTGGTGATTGAGTATTGACTTTGATAAGTTCTTTATGGATTTTAGATACTAGCCCTTTATCTGATATGTCATTTGCAAATATCTTCTCCCATTTCATAGGTTGCTTTTTAGTTTTGTTGGCTGTCTCATTTACTGTGCAGAAGCTTTTTATCTTGATGAAGTCCCAATAGTTCATTTTTGCTTTTCTCTTGCCTCTGGAGACATGTTTAGTAAGAAATTTCTGCAACTGAGGTCAAAGAAGTTGCTATCTGTGTTCTCCTCCAGGACTTTTATGGTTTCAGGACTCACATTTAGGTCTTTAATCCATTTTGAGTTTATCTTTGGGTGTGGTGTAAGAAAGTGGCCCAGTTTTATTCTTCTGCATGTGGCTGTCCAGTTTTTTCCGGATCATTTTTTGAAGAGATTGTCTTTTTTCCATTGGATATTCTTTCCTGCTTTGTCAAAGATGAGTTGACCATAGAGTTGAAGATCCCTTTCTGGGATGCTTTGGGTACTATTGATTGACATTCAACAATATTTGCTCTTCTTATCCATGAGAATGGATGTTTTTCCATTTCTTTGTGTCTTCCTCAATTTCTTTTGTAAGTGTTCTATAGTTTACAGAGAACAGATCTTTCGTCTCTTTGGTTAGGCTTATTTCTAAGCACCTTATGGTTTCTGGTGCAATTGTAAATGAGATCAATTCCTTGATTTCTTTCTTCTGCCTCATTGTTAGTGTACAGAAATGCAACTGACTACTGTGCATTGATTTTATATCCTGCAACTTTGCTGAATTTCTGTATCAGTTCTAGCAATTTTTTGGTGAAGTATTTTGGGTTTTCTACATAGAGAATCATGTCATCTGCAAAGAGTGAGAGTTGAACTTCTTCTTTGCCAATTTGGATGTCTTTTATTGCTTTTTGTTGTCTGATTGCCGAGGCTGTGACTTCCAGTATTATGTTGAACAACAGTGGTTAGAGTGGACATCCCTGTCGTGTTCCTGACCTTAGAGGGAAAGCTCTCAGTTTTTCCCCGTTGAGGACGATACTGACTGTGAGTTTTTCCTCTATGGATTTTACGATATTGAGGTATGATCCTTCTATCCCTACTTGGCAGAGAGTTTTTATCAAGAAAGGATGCTGTATTTTGTCAAATGCTTTTTCTGCATCTAGTTGAGAGGATCATATGGTTCTTGTCTTTTATTAATGTGATGTGTCACTTTGATTGATTTGCAAATGTTGAGCCACCCTTGCAGCCCAGGACTAAATCCCACTTAGTTGTGGTGAATAATACTTTATGTTTTGTTGGATCCTATAAGCTAGCATCTTGTTGAGAATTTTTGCCTCCATCTTCAGCAGGGATATCAGTGTGTAATTCTCCTTTTTAGTGGGGACTTTGTCTGGTTTTGGGATCAAGGTAATGCTGGCCTGATAGAAAGAGTTTGGAAGTTTTCCTTCCATTTCTACTTTTTGGAACAGCTTCAGAAGAATAGGTATTAAACCTTCTTTAAATGTTTGGTAGAATTCCCCCGGGCTTCTGTTTGTTGGGCAATTTTTGATTAGTGATTCAATTTCTTTGCTGGTTATGGGTCTGTTCAGATTTTCTATTTCTTCCTGTTTCAGGTTTGGTAGTTTGTAAGTTTCTAGGAATGTACCCCCTTCTTCAAGATTGCCTATGTTGTTGGCATATAATTGTTCATAATATTCCCTTATGATAGTTTGCATTTCTTCAGTGTTAGTTATCTTTCATTCATGATTTTATTTATTTGAATCTCTCTCTTTTTTATAAATATGGTTAAGCATTTATTAGTCTTATTAATTCTTTCAAAGAACTAGATTCTAGTTTTATTGATCTATTCTACTAGGGTTTTTTATTTATATATCATTGATTTCTGGTCTAATCTTTATTATTTCCCATATCCTGCTGGATTTAACTTTGTTTTCTATTCTTTTTCCAGCTCCTTTAGGTATAAGGTTAAGTTGTGTATTTGAGACTTTTCTTGCTTCTTTTTTTTTTTTTTTTAAATTGCTTCTTGAGGAAGGGCTGTATTGCTATATACTTCCTTCTCAGCAGCATCTCAAATGTTTTGGTTAGTCCTATTTTCATTTTCATTTGCTTTCATGTATTTTTTAATTTCTTATTTAATTTCCTGGTTGACGCATTCATTCTTTAGTAGGCTACTCTTTAATCTTCATGTAATTTTGATCCTTCCAATTTTTTTCTTGTGGTTGACTTCAACTTTTAGCGCATTATGGTCTGAAAACACGCATGGTATGATTTCAATCTTTTTGTATCAGTTTAGTCCTGACTTGTGACCCAGTACATGCTCTATTCTGGAGAATGTTCCATGTACATTCAAGAATGTGTATTTTGCTGCTTTAGGATGAAATCCTCTGAATGTATCTGTTAAGTCCATCTGGTCCAGTATGTCATTCAAAGCCATTATTTCCTTGATCTTCTGCTTAAGATTATCTGTCCATTGCTCTGAGTTGGGTGTTAAAATCCCCTACTATTATTGTATTATTCTCTATGAGTCTTCTTAAGCTTGTTATTAATTGATTTATATATTTGGCTGCTCCCAAGTAAGAGGCATAAATATTTACTATTATTAGATTTTCTTGTTGGACAGACTTCTTTATTACAATATAGTGTCCTTCATCTCTTATTACAGTCTTTGGTTTACAATCTAGTTTGTCTGATATAAGAACGGCTACTTCATCTTTCTTTTGATGTCCATTAGCATGATAAATGAACAGAGTGGTATCCATTCTGATACCCTGTGTCTTTTGATTGGAGCATTTAGTCCGTTTACTTTCAGAGTAATTACTGAAAGATATGAATTTAGTACTATTATATTACCTGTAAATTCACTGTTCCTGTAGATTGTCTCTGTTCCTTTCTAGTCTTTTTTACTTTTGGTCTCTGTTTCCTGCTCAAATATGTCCTGTTCCCTTTAATACTTCTTGCAGAGCTAGCTTAGTGTTCATGAACTCCGTTAGTTTTTGTTTGTCTTGGAAACTCTTTATCTCTCCTATTCTGAAAAACATCCTTGCTGGATAAAGTGTTCTTGGCTGCATATTTTTCCCATTAACATGTTGACTGTATCATGCCATGCTTTTCTGGCCTGTCAGGTCTCCTGCTGACCTTATGTGTCTACCCTTGTAGGTTAAGGACCTTTCTCCCTAGCTGCTTTCAGAATGCTCTCTTTACTTTGTATTTTGCAAGTTTCACTATAATATGTCCCAGGGTTGATCTGTTTTTGTTCATTTTGAGGGAAGTTCTCTGTACCTCCTGGACTTGAATGCTTGTTTCCTTATCCAGAATAGGGAAGTTCTCAGCTATAATCTGTTCAAATAAACCTTCTGCCCTTTTTTCCCACTCTTCTTCTTCTGGGATTCTTCTGATACAGATATTATTTTGCTTTATGGAATTGCTGAGGTCCTTAAGTCTACCTTCATGATCTTCCCTCTTCTTTTCAGCTTCATTATTTTCCATAATTTTATCTTCTATATCACTGATTCACTTCTCTGATTCATCCATCCTCATTTTTATGACCTTCATTTGTGTTTGCATCTCAGTAAAAGCATTTTTAATTTAGTCCTGACTACTTTTCCATTCTTTTATCTCTGTGTAAAGGATTTTCTAGTATCTTCTATGCTTTTTTCAAGCCCAGCTAGTATCTTTATAATTGTGGTCTTAAATTCTATTTCAGACGAATTACTTACATCCATATTGATTAAATCCCTGGCCATGAGTTACACCTCATGTTCTTGCTTTGAAATGAATTTCTCTGCCTTGTTATTTTTTCCAGAAAAAAGAATTAACAAACAAAAAATAAAAGCAGGAACCAAAGAAAAAGGAAAAAAACCCCACAAGAATACTAAAAAACTACATCATTGATATGTTTTAATGTGCTTGTTAGAAGAATCTAGATCTCAGGATGCCTGAGTGGCTCAGCAGTTAAGCATCTGCCTTAGGCCCATAGCATAATCCTGGAGTCCCAGGATTGAGTCCCACATCAGGCTCCCAGCATGGAGTCTGTATCTCTCTGCCTATGTCTCTGCCTCTCTCTCTGTGGTCTTTCATGAATAAATAAATAAAATCTTTAAAAAAGAAAAAAGAATCTAGATCCCAAAATAAAATAAAATAAATTGAAATAAAATGAGAGTAAGCAAAAAATAAAAGATATATAAAGTATATATGTAAAAATTTTAAAATTTTAAATTAATAAAGAATTTTAAAAAGGAATTGAAAAATATAGGAAAATACATGAACTAATAATAATAATAATAATAATAATGAATAAAAATAAAAAGGAAACTAGATCCTACTTTCCCTAGAGCAGCAGCTTTGCAGCACTCTGTAATCAATAAACTTGATACAAGCTAGATGTCTGTGCTGGTCTTCTGGGGGAGGAGCCTGCTGCTTTGATACTCAGGCTGACTAGTTTCAGTGGAGATGTGACTCTAGGGCACAGAGTGGTGGGGCTAGGTGTACCAGCTCTGGCCTTCACTAGGTGGCCCTGTTTCGTTCCCTGAAGGCTTTCAGCACTGATGGGAGGGATGAATATGGCTGCCCTCAGCTCTCTAGCCTTGGAGCTGAAAGTTTGTGCACCCTGCTCTTCAGAGAGCTCTCACAAAAGAACAAATCAATCACTGTATTTGTGTCCTCAGTTTCCATCTGAATACTATGTTCATTCTGCCTGTGTCTGAGCCTTTTTATCTCAGGTACAACTGGGTTTCAAAATTTCAATTTTCAGGGACTCCTGTGGCATGGACCCACACTTCCTCCAGGGACGGGTCTCACCATGTTTGCTGGCCAGTCCCAGAGAAGTGATCACACCTCCAAAAGGCAGTTCACAGTTTATAGTAGAAAGCCAGAACCAAGACGTACTGCTCTCATCTGGCTTTCTGGTTCTTATACCTGGGATCAGTGCAGCACCTTAGTGACACCTGTTCTTCCTTTGCCCAGAGGATCCTCAGACTACCTGTCACTCCTGGATTCTACCCCTCTTTGCCACCTTGACACCTTTAAGCCAGGCGTGCCCCAGACACTAGCGAACTTCCAAAAGTTCAGATTTCGTGCTCCACCTTGTGGTAGCCTCCATAATCAGGCTCCCTCCCTGCTGTGGCATCCATAGTTATGCCTCCCCCATGTGAACTTATGAACCTCCTCCATTCCAAAAGGTGGTTGCTTTTCTACTTACAGATTTGCAGATTTTGTTCCCCTAGAACTCCAATTGATTTCTTATGTGTTCAGAATGATTTGATAACTAGCTGTGTTTGAAGAATGAGACAAGTTTAGGGTCCCCCTACTCCTTCAACAGAATACCATTTTAAAAAAGAGAAAATTCTGAAAACAAAAAGAAGAGCAAATTCCTAGAAAATTAGAAATTTGATACCAGATATGAAAAAGTCAAAAAATATAAGTGTGAAGACAAAGTTAGGACGTATTCTAGAAATTTGGGCAAGGGACGCCTGGGTGGCTCAGCAGTTGAGCGCCTGCCTTTGGTTCCAGGTGTGATTCCGGATTCCTGGGATCGGGTCCCGCATCAGGCTTCCTGCATGAAGTCTGCTTCTCCCTCTGCTTGTGTCTCTGCCTCTCTTCCTATGTCTCTCATGAATAAATAAATAAAATCTTTAAAAAAAAAAAGTTGGGCAAAAAGATAAAGAGATTAAATAAAGTTAAGAAAATTACCAGTGTGGTCAAGAAACTATAATAAAACAAAAGTTCCACAAACAGGGAACAGAGAAAAGAGAAAAAAAATCATTTGTATTGGTTTCAAAGTACCACAAACTTGGTGGCTAAGAAAAAAAAATACAAATTTATTATTTTACAATACTAGAGGCCAGAAGATTAAAAGCAGTTTCACTGGGCTAATCTCAAGGTGTTGGGAAGGCTGGTTTCTCCTGGAGGCTCTAGGAAGAAATTATTTCCCTGCCTTTCCCAGTCCATAGCAACCACATGTATTCTTTCTCATGCAGTTCCTTTCCTCCATTCTCAAAGTACATTACTCTAATCTCTGCTTCTGTCATCACATGGCCTTCTCTATGACTCTAACTCCTTCTGCATACCTCTTATAAGAACTATTATGGTTATGTCAGGCCCAGCCAAATAATCCATAATAATCTTCCTATCTCAAAACAACTACCTTGACCACATCTGCAAAGTCCTTTTTGGTATAAAAGATAAGATTCACAGGTTCTAAGGATTAGGATATGGACATCTTCACAGATAGGGGAGTGGTGTTAGAGAGTATTATTCAGCCTACTAAACTACTGATGATATAATTCATGAAAATTTCCCACAACTGAAGGATCTGAATTGGAAAATTAAATATACACCTTATTTCCCAGCACAATGATGAAAACAAAGACACAATAAAGTATAGTTAAATTGTAGAATATCAGAAACACATGAAGATCCTATAGGCTACAATATAAATTATAATGATATAATTCTTCCCAAGAGTACATTGAACATTAGAAAACATTGGAAGGAAATTATTTCCAACCTAATATTTCATAATCAACTAAACTATTATTCAAGTGTCAAGTTAGCATAACCTTGACACCAAAATACAGCAAAGATACAAGAAATGAGAATTACAGGTCAATATTTCTCAAAGGTTAAAAAGACCTAAATGAAATATTAGCAAATCAAATCCAGCAATATATTAATAGGACAAGATAGCAACAGCAAGTAGGGTTTATTCCCAGAATGCAGGATTGATTTAACATTTGAAACACAATCAATGTAAATTACCATATCAAAGGAGAAAAATAAATCAATAGACTAGGAAAATGTAATTGATAAAATTTGACTTCTATTCATGACAAAAACTCTCAGCAAACTAGCAACACAAAAGAACTTTCTCAAACCAAAGAAAAAAATTACCGATAATATTATAATTAATGGTGAAATACTGAACACATCCTCCCTAAGAAAGAGTAGAGCAAGAAGAACGCCCCCATCACCACTCTATTCAGCACTGTTAAAGAGGTCCAAACCACTACCATAAGGGTAGGAAAACACATAAAAAATATAAGTATCAGAATGAAAGAAGTAAAACTGTCATTATTTGCAATATATTTATATATGTGTAAAATCCAAAATAATCTACAAACTATTTCAATTAATAAGTACATTGAACAAGTTCACTGAATATGAGTTCAACATACAAAGATTAATTGGATTTTATTTACTAGCAACAAACAAGGCAAGTGAAACTCTTTAAAAATACCATTTCCAAAAGCATCAAAAAATATTAAATAAATAAAATACCTAGGAGTAAATCTAACAAATTTATAACAGATCCAACAGAATTTATACAAAATTCTTACATTGTAAACTATAAACATTGATGAAAGAAAGTAAGAGACATCTAAAGTAGAATGATAGGTTTGTGGATTAGAAGAATCAATATTGCTAAAATGTCAAATCTTGTCTAAAATGAATCTATATATATTTGATTCAATCCCAGTTATTATCTCTGGATTTTTATATTTCATTTTTGCTTTTTGTTTTGGGGACTTTTTTTTTGGTGGACATTGACAAACTGATTTTAAAATTTATATGAAGATTGGAGAGAACCTTGAAGAGCCAAGGTGACCCTGAAGAATTAAGCTGGAGGAGCAAAAATATTAAAAATTATTGTTAAGCATAATTATATGGATGAATCTCAAAAGTATATGAAGTGAAAAAACATAAATGCATAAAAGCACGTACTATGATTTCATTTTTATGACATCGAAGAAGGCAAAATTAATTCATGTTATAGTAGTCAGAATAATGGTAACTCCCAAGATGTCTGGGTGGCTCAGTGGTTGAGCGTTTGCCTTCAGCTCAGAGCATGATCCTGGGGTCCTGGGATCGAGTCCCACATCAGGCTCCCTGCAGGAAGCCTGCTTCTCCCTCTGCTTATGTCTCTGCCTCTCTCTCTCTCTGTGTCTCTCATGAACAAATAAATAAAACCTTTTAAAACTTATTTTAAAAATTAAAAAAAGAATAATGGTAACTACTGAAGAGGAAGTACTGACTAGAATGGGGCACTAAGAAACCTTTTTGACTAGTGGAAGTGTTTTATATCTTCATTTGGGTGTTGTATACAGGTATATACATACAAAAAGTCATCAAACTATATATTTAGGGTTTATGCAATACTTTATATGAATTTTACCTTGATAAAATTTGAAAGACATAATTGATATTTCAGGGTAGGATAAAAACATATCTACACATGTAAAGTTACAAATTATGCTTTCTGTGATAGCTGTTTGAGGACACACTCTACAAAATGAGAGCAAACGAACCATAAGGAAGACCTAGGGGAAAAAAAATAGGAGACCAAACCAAGGAAAGAAAGGAAAGGGAAAGAAAGTTATGATAAATCCCAGATATGGAGGGAGAACAGTCCAGACTAGAACAAGCTCTGTGAGAGATGACTCCAAAAAAATTAATTTGATAGAAAGCCTGATACAACTGAGCATCTAGGGAGTTGATTTAGACAACTGCAGAGAATTTGAGGTTTCATTAATGAAAGGTACACAAAAGAGCAAAATCAATAAATGCAACAATTTTTTTCAGGAAAACCATAAATTTCATAGGAAAATAATGTAAACCTAGTTTACTACCTAACTCAACTCTTTGAAGAGCATTTACCTGGTTATAATAATAAAATCCCTAACTATCTGGCCAACTATAATATAAATACACAAGGGATTAAATAATTAGCTAAGGGGTTCCTCTGGAGTGGAGGGAATGATGAGAAGCACGTGTGGAGATTTTTGTTTTTTATAATAAACCTGGCAGCATATTTCAACCCCTTAAATAATGTGCATGCACAACTTTTATTTAAATAAAATCTTCAAAACTTTTCAAAAAGAGGATGAGAGTGATGCAAAAGAGATTAAAAGGTGATCTGTCAGGAGATGAACTTCAGGAGGACTAACAGTTGGACTGAGTGATAGATTGCTGCTGATCATGGTCTAAATGGAATACCTCAAGGTTTTCAAATTAAGTTTTCAGTGCTATTCCCTTGCATTTTAATCCTATCATCTTTCAGAGCAAGACAACCTTTCTTTTTGAAACTCCTTTTTTAAAGCAAAATGCTTTAAATAATTTGAGAAACATTCTGTCAGCATTTTAGTCTTGCTGGGAAAAAATTATTTCCTTCTCTCCTTCCAGTATTGCTATTTCTCAACATATTCAGCAGAGGAGTTATTACTTATTAAAGCAGATGACATTCCCTAAGAATTTTCAGAAATTATAAACAATTACAGGAAGGAGGAGTGTTTCCATTACCAAAAGGCAATAATGATGGAATTCATTATTGAATATGCCAGGGAGATCATAGAGTTTAGAGAGCAAGCACAGTGTTTTAACCTTTATTCTAGCTGATAGAAGATGATTCAGTATTCTATTATCTACAATGACAAGTGATTTATTGGGATACTTTCTTTTCTTCCAAACTGTTTTAAACCATTGTTTTTTTTCTCCAATTGCACTGATTTTTCATCTTAGTGCATGTACGAGGCTGTAAACATTTGAGCCATCATTTTAAAAAAACAAAGCCAACAACAACATCCTCAGCTCTAGAGATACACACTTCCTTAATGCTATACCACAAATGGAGGCTTGCCTTATTGCATGCCAAAACAGCTTTTAGGCAGACTTTTAGTAGTCTTGTCTCAAAGCAACCAAAGCTTAGGAAAATCCTACTTACAGTTCCCCAAAATTCTGCTTTCTAAAATCTTATTTGAGGAAAAACCACTGTGTGCAGAGCCAGATACTCTTACTAAAAGAGAAAATTACTTTAAAATAGAATTTCTAAACATTGAAGGATGCAGGAAGCAGATTAAAGGCTGATAGTGAGGCTGTGATGATTATGTATGTGCCATTTTTTTCAGGCTCCAAATCCTAGCATGCATTTCCCTTGCCCTCAAGGGAGGTGAGATTGTCGGTTTTATGGTAATCGATCAGAAAACTATCAGACAAGCAGTTTTGCTGAGGTTCTGAAATAAGAACAAAACATTTAAGAACCTTTCCTCCTAATGTTCTTCTCCAATGGAGAGAAAGACCCATACTTCAGGTCACTGATAGAGTGGCAGATTATTATTTAGTTTTCAGGTAGGGAGTTGGCGGGGAGTACTAGAATGCTGAGTCAAATGGTGCCTTACCACACTGATATCTTTTTGACAAATTGCCCAGATTTCATGGTTAATGAGCCATTGTTATCTGTGTTCGGTAGATGTACAAAATTAAAGTTCTGAACGACTAAAGACTGCCACTCTAGTGTATTTTCCGATATTGATTGCCCTCTGTAATTTTGTTATATACTAAAATTTAGAACTGTATATGCATGAAATGGAGGAAAATTTAAAGGAAGAATGTGTTATTAAAGATAACAATCTGTATGGTTTCAGGTTGCTTTTTATTTTAAAACATATAATCTAGCAAGAGGGAAGTCTAAAGTATTGATATCTCAACCTTAGATTAGGGAACAAAAGAATTGGATTCTGACTATTTTCCTGAGTGGTTTGAGTAAACCACTTAATCTTTGTGCATCTAGGGCTCTATTATCTGTCAAAAAATAAAATGAAAAACCTAAGAGACATTAACTGTAAAAATCCTTCTAACTCCAAAGATCTTTGTTTTGTTTTCAAAGTATTGTACTTTCCATGGGATATTAATCTGTGATATTATCTGTTTAAAATATGCCAAGATTTTATCTACATTTTTCTAATTTTAAGCTATTTTTTAATATTAATCTTTTGATTTACATAGATTTTAAAATTACATTCATAAGGAATATTGGGGAAATTTGTGGTGTGCAGACCAGTGTGATAATTTCTTATTTTGATATTAAAATTATGACATTAATTAAGAAGGTGTCATAGCTGTTTTATTATGAAATCTTTGGGCCATATTGAAAGATATAGATATCATAAACATCTAGTACATGTTGAAATAACTTTCAAAGATAACTTTCCAAAATATTTCAAAAATAATTTTCTGAGATGGAGCCACTCCTGCCAACACTGCACATCAGCAAACCAAAACTCAGATAATTTTCCTGTCCTATAAATGCTCTTCTTGATCAGAAATTAGTATGTCCAGTCAGCCAATCCCTAAACACCAAGCCAACTCTGGGTTTTTTACTTATTTTCTTATTCCTTCTCACCCCAGACAAGGTTGACTATGTGGCCACAGTCAGTCAGACATTGTCTATTTGTCTCTTCCTTGTTCTTTATTCTTTATCTTATAAAAGCTTTGTGCCTTTTACCCATTTTGCAGTTATCCAAATGGAGACTTTCTGCATCATGAATCATTACAAAAAAATTTTTTGTATCACCTAAGTTGTCTTCTTTAATCATTTTTTAACATACCCACTTTTTTAAAAAATCCTATTAATCTTCCTCCTTCTCTCAAAACAGCCATTATTCTAAATTTGGTGCTTATCATTTCTAATCACATTCTTATAATTTTACTATATAAACTATATATGTATACAATGTGTCATCTTGCATGTTTCTATTCTTTATAAAATAGTAGCATACCATGCTTATAGTATATATACACAAGGTTATATTTTTTAGATTATCTATTTTTGTAATTTGGCTATAGTTCATAATTTTAATTATTTATTCTAATAAATTAATGTGACAAAATGTGTTCATTCATTCACCTATAGATAGACATTTAAGTTGTTTCCAATTTTTAAAACAATATTTCAACAAATATTCTTTTTTAATATATTTTTTTTATTCATGAGAGACACAGAAAGAGAGGCAGAGACACAGGCAGAGGGAGAAGCAGGTTCCATGCAGGGAGCCCGATGCAGGACTTGATCCCGGGACTCCAGGATCACGTCCTGGGTCGAAGGCAGACACTCAACCACTGAGCCACCCAGGTGTCCCTCTATAAACATTCTTATATATATTTCCTATACATATGTAAGGAAGTGTCCCTAGATTATAAATGTAGGACTGGAATTATTGAGTTCTAAAGTTATGCACATTTTCAAGTTTGTGTCTCCAATTGCTTTTCAAAGTAGCTGTATTAATCTATACTCTTACCAACAGTGTTTACAGTGCCATCTGTTGTATAGAAAATTTTGTATTTAAGGTAATCAATTTTTATGCTTTTGGGTCCTGTTTAAGAACTTATCCATAACATGAGATCCCAAATGGTTTTTTCTATATTTTCTTCTGAAAGAAGAACTTTATTGCATCTAGAATTGATTTATGGTATAATCTATGGATTCATCTTGTTTCCATATGACTAAGCAATGGACTTTAAAAATTCTGAAATCAATCTGCTTCAAACACACACACACACAAAATACTACACCCCACTAAAATGCTCTAAACTCTTATGAAACCTGGTCTCCAGGATTACTTGTGGTTCTTCATCCCTGTGTTCCCAGAGATTTTACCAGTTGAAATTATGTTTTGGGTTAATTTCTAAATATATAAATCACCAAGAGGCTTGTTGGAAGATAGCAGAGTAGGAGGATACCAAGCTCATTTTGTCCCATTAACACAACTAGATAACTACCAAATCATCTATACACCCCAGAAATCTACCTAAAGACTGATAGCACAAGCTCCACAACTAAAGGGAGAGAAGAGGCGACATCAAACAAAGTAGGAAGTGTGGAGACATGCTTTAAGGAAGAAATGGATCCTGGGTCCTGCAGAGGGAGGAAACCATGGTGGTGGAGGAAGGGGAAGAGAGGGAGAGAGAGAGAGAAGCACAGAGGGGAACTCACAGGAGAACATTTCCCCAAAGTTGTTGGCCTGTGAAACAAGAAGGGTTGAGTTTTGAGTTCTTGCTACCAGCCAGATTTAAAGCATAAAGTTTGAAAGGTCAGCTGACTTGGCTGGATATAGCCCACAAGGCACTGTGCTGCTCCTGGAGAGAAGGCAGGCAAGCAACCTAGGGGCGATAGCATGGACGTGATCTGAAGAGCACACAGGCACAAAGGGGTAAATTATTTGCTCTTCTCAGAGCACTTCCCTGAGAGGTAGCATTCACAGAGACACTTCTCTGAAAACAGAGGACATGGCTAGTGCCATTTTCCTTTCCTGCCCCTAGCATTAACACAGAGCCACCTGCAGCAAGCAATGCAGCACCTATACTCGCTCCCTAACTTACTTACACCAAGCCCCACCCCCTTCACTCTAGGGGGACTCTTTCTCAGTCAAGGTTGCCTCAGTACAAGCACAGTACTGACTTTGCCCAGAAAACCAGCACAGACCCCTTCCCACAACACACCTCCAGACCAGAGAGTTCTACAGGGCCTCAGTTCTTGTGAAAGTGGTGTCAGGTCTCATTTCACAAGCAGACCAGAGCACACCTAGTTAAAACTCCCCACAAACATTCCTTGACATCTTAAAAGACATCTACGAAAAGCCCAAAGCAAATATCATTCTCAATGAGGAAGCACTGGGAGCCTTTCCCCTAAGATCAGGAACAAGACAGGGATGTCCACTCTCACCACTGCTATTCAACATAGTACTGGAAGTCCTAGCCTCAGCAATCAGACAACAAAAAGACATTAAAGGCATTCAAATTGGCAAAGAAGAAGTCAAACTCTCCCTCTTCGCCGACGACATGATACTCTACATAGAAAACCCAAAAGCCTCCACCCCAAGATTGCTAGAACTCATACAGCAATTTGGTAGCGTGGCAGGATACAAAATCAATGCCCAGAAATCAATGGCATTTCTATACACTAACAATGAGACTGAAGAAAGAGAAATTAAGGAGTCAATCCCATTTACAATTACACCCAAAAGCATAAGATACCTAGGAATAAACCTAACCAAAGAGGTAAAGGATCTATATCCTAAAAACTATAGAACACTTCTGAAAGAAATTGAGGAAGACACAAAGAGATGGAAAAATATTCCATGCTCATGGATTGGCAGAATTAATATTGTGAAAATGTCAATGTTACCCAGGGCAATGTACATGTTTAATGCAATCCCTATCAAAATACCATGGACTTTCTTCAGAGAGTTAGAACAAATTATTTTAAGATTTGTGTGGAATCAGAAAAGACCCCGAATAGCCAGGGGAATTTTAAAAAAGAAAACCATATCTGGGGGCATCACAATGCCAGATTTCAGGTTGTACTACAAAGCTGTGGTCATCAAGACAGTGAGGTACTGGCTCAAAACAGTATCACATAGATCAATGGAACAGAATAGAGAACCCAGAAGTAGACCCTGAACTTTATGGTCAACTAATATTCAATAAAGGAGGAAAGACTATCCACTGGAAGAAAGACAGTCTCTTCAATAAATGGTGCTGGGAAAATTGGACATCCACATGCAGAAGAATGAAACTAGACCACTCTCTTTCACCAGACACAAAGATAAACTCAAAATGGATGAAAGATCTATATGTGAGACAAGATTCCATCAAAATCCTAGAGGAGAACACAGGCAACACCCTTTTTGAACTCAGCCACAGTAACTTCTTGCAAGATACATCCACGAAGGCAAAAGAAACAAAAGCAAAAATGAACTATTGCGACTTCATCAAGATAAGAAGCTTTTGCACAGCAAAGGATACAGTCAACAAAACTAAAAGACAACCTACAGAATGGGAGAAGATATTTGCAAATGAGCTATCAGATAAAGGGCTAGTTTCCAAGATCTATAAAGAACTTATGAAACTCAACACCAAAGAAACAAACAATCCAATCATGAAATGGGCAAAAGACATGAACAGAAATCTCACAGAGGAAGACATAGACATGGCCAACATGCACATGAAAAAATGCTCTGCATCACTTGCCATCAGGGAAATACAAATCAAAACCACAATGAGTTACCACCTCACACCAGTGAGAATGGGGAACATTAACAAGGCAGGAAACCACAAATGTTGGAGAGAATGCGGAGAAAAGGGAACCCTCTTACACTATTGGTGGGAATGTGAACTGGTGCAGCCACTCTGGAAAACTGTGTGGAGGTTCCTCAAAGAGTGAAAAATAGACCTGCCCTACGACCCAGCAATTGCACTGTTGGGGATTTACCCCAAAGATACAGAAGCAATGAAACGCCAGGACACCTGCACTCCAATGTTTATAGCAGCAATGTCCACAATAGCCAAACTGTGGAAGGAGTCTCGGTGTCCATCGAAAGATGAATGGATAAAGAAGATGTGGTTTATGTATACAATGGAATACTACTCAGCCATTAGAAACGACAAATACCCACCATTTGCTTCAACGTGGATGGAACTGGAGGGTATTATGCTGAGTGAAGTAGCTCAATCAGAGAAGGACAAACATTATATGTTCTCATTCATTTGGGGAATATAAATAATAGTGAAAGGGAATATAAGAGAAGGGAGAAAAATGTGTGGGAAATATCAGAAAGGGAGACAGAACATAAAGACTCCTAACTCTGGGAAATGAACTAGGGGTGGTGGAAGGGAGGAGGGGGGGTGGGGGTGAATGAGTGACAGGCACTGAGGGGGGCACTTGACGGGATGAGCACTGGGTGTTATTCTGTATGTTGGCAAATTGAACACCAATAAAAAATAAATTTATTTTTAAAAAATAAATAAATAAATAAATAAATAAAACTCCCCACAATCAGGCCAGGGACCAAACACTGCCCACAGCAGGTAGGGAGAGCCTCCACAGATGACTGACCTGAAGGACAGAGCAACTAAAACACAATAGCAGAGCACACACAGCACATGCCAGAGATACTCTCTGAAGTGCTAGGTCCTGGGCATTACATGACTTCTTCTTCATAAGGCCAATACTTTCTAGAGCATGAAACATAACTGACTTTTTGAATAGAGAGAAGACAGAGGCTTAGACAAAGTGCCAAGATGGGGGGGGGGGGGAATCTATCCCAAATGAAAGAACAAGATAAGGCCATGGCCAGATATCTAAGCAAAACAGATATAGTAACATGATTGATGGAGAATTTATAGCAGGAATCATACGGATACTCACTGGGCTTGAGAAAAGAATAGAAGACATCAGTGAAACCCTTAACCACAGAGATAAAAGAGTTCAAAAAGAATCAATCAGAGAAAAAGAATACAATAAATGAGATTGGAAATAAGTGTGATGCAATGCACATCAGATTGGAAGAAGCAGAGAAACAAACTGGTGATCTAGAAGACAAAGCAAGAAAAAAATGAAGCTGAACAAAAGAAAGAAGAAATATGCAACACGAGAACAGACTTAGGGAAACAGTGACTCCATCAAATGTAATAACATTCATATTATGGGAGTACCAAAAGAAGAGAAAGAAAAGGGGGAAGAACATTTATTTCAAGAAATAATAGCAGGAAACTTCCCTAATTGAGGGAAGAAAACAGACATCCAGATACAGGATGAACACAGAGAACACAAGATGCACAGAGAACTCCCATCAAAATTAACAAAGCAGGGATCCCTGGGTGGCGCAGTGGTTTGGTGCCTGCCTTTGGCCCGGGGCGCAATCCTGGAGACCCGGGATCGAGTCCCACGTTGGGCTCCCGGTGCATGGAGCCTGCTTCTCCCTCTGCCTGTGTCTCTGCCTCTCTCTCTCTCTCTCTCTCTCTGACTATCATAAATAAATAAAAATTTTTTAAAAAATTAAAAAAAACAAAATTAACCAACCAATCCAACACCAAGACATTATAATTAAATTTGCAAAATATAGTGATTAAAAAATTTGAAAGCAAAAAGACAAAAGAAGTCCTTAACTTACGTGGGAAAATCCATAAGGCTAGCTGGAGATTTCTTAACAGAAACTTAACAAGACAGAAGAAGTGGCATGATATATTCAAAGGGCTGAATGGGAAAAATCTGCAACCAAGAATATTCTATCTAGCAAGGCTACCATTCAGAATAGAAGGACAAAGTTTTCCAGACAAACAAACACTGAAGTTCATGACCACTAATCCAGCCCTGCAAGAAATATTAAAGGGGATTCTCTGAGTGTGAAAGAGAAACCAAAAGTGACAAAGGCAAGAAACAGAGAAAATCTCCAGAAACAACAAAACAAGTAATAAAATGGCAATAAATACATATCTATACATAATTATTTTGAATGTTAATAGACTAAATGTTCCAATTAAAAAAAATAAAGTGTCAGGATGAATCAAAAAAAAAAAAAAAAAGACATGTCTGTATACTGCCTAAAGAGACTTATCTAGGCCTAAAGATCTAAAGACCATTTTAGATCATTTAGACTTGCAAATTGAAATGAGAGGGTGGAAAAACATTTATCACACAAATGGATGTCAAAAGAAAGCTGGAGTAGCAATACTTATACTGGACAAATTAGACTTTAAAATAAACTGTAAAAAGAAGCAAACAAGGTCATTATATAATCATAAAGAGGACAATACAACAAGATATAACAACCATAAATATGTATGCACCCAACATGGGAGCACCCAAAAATGTATTATATATTGTTTATAGTAAAACAATAACCAAATATGAAGGAACTAATTGATAACATAATAATAGTAGAGGACTGTAACATCCTGCTTGCACCAAAGGACAGATCATCTAAACAGAAACTCAACAAGGACACAATAGCTAAATATACATCTTCTGCAAGTGCACATGGAACATTCTCCAGAGTATCTCACATATTAGCCCACAAAACAAGCCTCAAAAAATTAAGAAAAGTCAGTCATACCATGAAACTTTTCTGACTACAACACTATGAAACTAGAAGTTAACCACAAGAAAAGAGCTAGAAAGACCACACATACATAGAGATTAAATTACATGCTACAAAACAATGAAGGGGTGAACCAGGAAATATAGGAAGAAATAAAAAATTATATAGAAACAAATGAAAATGTAAACACAATAGTTCAAAATCTAGGGACATAGCAAACGCAGTTCTCAAAGGGAAGTTTATAGCAAGCAATACAAGCCTACTTCAAGAAGAAATATTAGAAAGGGTGACAACATGAGCAACTGCTAACTCTGGGAAATGAACAGGGTAGTGGAAGGGGAGGTGGGCAGGAGGATGGAGTGACTGGGTGATGGGCACTGAGAGAGGCACTTGACAGGATGAGCACTGGGTATTATACTATATGTTGGCAAATCGAACTCCAATAAAAAAAAAACACATATATAAAAAAAGAAAAATCTCAAATAAACAACCTAACCTTATACCTAAAAGAGCTAGAAAAAGAACAACAAACAAAACCCCAAACCAGCAGAAGAAGGAAGTAAATAATAAAAATTAGAGCAGAAATAAATGATATGGAAACTAAAAACACAATAGAATAGATCAATGAAACCAGGAGCTGGTTATTTGAAAAAGTTAATAACATTGATAAACTTCTAACCAGACGTATCAAAAAGAAAAGAGAAAGGACTCAAATAAATAAAATCACAAATGAGAGAAGAGAAATAACAATAAACACTATATAAATACAATTATAAGAGAATATTATGAAAAATGATATGGCAACAAATTGGACAACTAGAAGACATGCATAAATTCCTAAAAACATATACCCTACCAAAACTGAAACAGGAAGAAATAGAAAATTTAAACAGACTAATTAGCAGCAAGAAATTGAATCAGTAATCAGAAAACTCCCAACAAACAACAGTCCTTGACTTCACAGGCAAATTCTACCAAACCTTTAAAGAAGAGTCAATACAACTTCTTCTCAAACTATTCAAAAAAAAATTAAAAAGGAAGGAAAACTTCCAAATTCATTCTAGGAGGCCAGCATTACTCTACTACCAAAACAAGGTAAAGACACCACACACAAAGAGAGAGAGAGAGAGAAATACAGGCCAATATCTCTGATGAATATAAATACAAAAGTACTCAACAAAATACTAGCTAACTGAATCCAACAACACATTTTTAAAAAGCATTCACCACAATCAAATGGGATTTATTCCTGGGCTGCCAGGGTGGTTCAATATTTGCAAATCAATCAACATGATACATCACATCAACAAGAAAAAGGATAAGAGCCACATGATCCTTTGAATAGATGCAGAAAAAGCATTTGACAAAGGATAACATTCATTCATGATTTTAAAAAAAACCTTCAACAAAGTAGACGTAGAGAAAACCCACAGCTAACATCATCCTCACTGGGGAAAAACTGAGTTCCTTTCCTCTACAGTCAAGAATAAGAAAAGGAGGTCTACTCTCACCACTATAGTATATACCATTATTCAACATAGTCCTAGAAGTCCTAGCCACAGCAATCAGACAACAAAAAGAAATAAAAGGCACCCAAATTGGTAAGGAAGAAGTAAAACTTTCACTCTTTGCAGATGACATGATACACTGTAAAGAAAACCCAAAAGACTCCACCCAAAAAACTGTTAGAATGATGAAGAAATTCAGTTAAGTCACAGATACAAAATCAACATACAGAAATGTGTTGTGTCTCTGTACACCAAAAATGAACCACCAGAGAGGGAAATTAAGGAATCAATCTCATTTATAAGATACCTAGGAATAAACCTAACCAAAGAAGTAAAAAACCTGTACTCTGAAAACTAGAAAACACTGATGAAAGAAATTGAAGAGGACACAACGAAATGGAAAGACATTCCACGCTCTCGGACTAGAAGAAAATTTACTGTTAAAATGTCTATACTACCCAAAGCAATCTACACATTTAATGCAAACTCTATCACAATACCAACAGCATTTTTCACAGACCTAGAACAAATAATCCTAAAATTTGTATGGAACTACAAAAGACCCTAAATGGCCAAAAGCAATCTTGAAAAAGAGAAGCAAAGCTGGAGGCATTACAATTCTGGACTTCAGGTTATATTACAAAATCATAGTGGTGAAAAGAGTATAGTATTGACACAAAGACAGACACATAAATCAATGGAACAGAATAGAAACCCCAGAAAAAAACCCCACAATTTTATGGTCAATTAATAGTCCTGAAAACAGGAAAGAATACTCAATGGGAAAAAGATAGTCTCTTTGACAAATGATGCTGGGAAAAGTGAACAGTGATACATGATAAAGAATGAAACTGGACACTTTTTACACCATACACAAAAATAAATTCAAAATGGATAGAAGACCTAAATATGAGACCTGAAAACATAAAAATCCCAGAGGAGCACATAGGCAATAACCTTTGACATTGGCCACAGCAACTTCTTTCTAGACAGGTCTCCTAAAGCAAGAGAAACAAAAGCAAACATAAATATTTGAAATTTCACCAAAATAAGAAGCTTTTCCACAGCAAAGGAAACAATCAACAAAACTGAATGGCAACCTACAGAATGGGAGAAGATATTTGCAAATGACATATCTGATAAAGAGTTAGTATCCAAACTATATAAAGACCTTAACCAACACCCAAAACACAAATAATTCAATTTAAAAATGTACAGAAGACATGAACAGAGACATTTTTCCAACGAAAATGTCCAGATGGCCAATGGACACATGAAGAGATGCTCACATCACTCATCATAAGGGAAATGCAAATTAAAACCACAATGCAAAATCACTTCACACCTGTCAGAATGGCTAAAATCAACAACACAAAACACAATAGGTATTGGTAAGGATGTGGAGCAAAGGGAACTCTCGTGCATTGTTGGTGGGAATGCAAACTGCGGCAGACACGTTGGAAAACAGCATGGAGGTTCCTCAAAAAGTTAAAAATAGTACCCTACAATCCAGGAATTGGACTACTAGGTTTTAAACAAAGGATATAAAAATATCAATTCAAGGGGATGCATACATCACAATGTTCATAGAAGCATTATCTACAATAGCCAAATTATGGAAACAGTCCAAGTGTCCATTGACTGTTGAATGGATAAAGAAGTTGTGGTATATATACACAATGGAATATTATTCAGCCACCAAAAAGAATGAAATCTTGACATTTGCAGCAATGTAGATGAAGCTAGAGTATATTATGCTAAGTAAAATAAGTCAGAGAACAACAAATACCATTTTATTTCACTCATATGTCAAATTTAAGAAACAAAACAAACAACAAAGGGAATTTAAAAAAGAGAAGCAAACTAAGAAACAGACTCTTAACTGCAGAGAAGAAACTGATGTTTACAAGAGGCCTGATGGGTGAGGGGATGGGCTAAATAGGTGAAGGATATTAAGGAGTGCGCTTGTGATAAGCACCAGGTGTTGTATGGAAGTGCTAAATCACTATATTGTACAACTGAAACTAATATTACACCGTGTGTTAACTGGAATTTAAATGAAAACTTAAAAAATTAAATGTATAAACTACCTGAACAGTGTAAAGTTGAGCTCCAAATGAATGTGAAGGTGGGTCCTTATTCATAAATTCTCCAAGAAAAAAATATGCTACCACAACTCCCAGCACAGACTAAGACACAAATTGCTTAATTGGCTCACTTGTTCCAGGGATAGATATTTTTCCAGTTCACTTTTGACTTATTCACTGGTATTGCAACTCTTCAATAGTTTTTCATTTTATTCTCTATTTCATCTTCAACCCCCTAACTCATGTAGAGCTACAGCATCATTTTCTGTCCCCACTGGGTCATTAAATTCCAGTTCCTTATGACACAAATAGAACCAAGCCAGTCCCACTTCCCTAAGTAGCCAATCAACTCTTGCCCTGGGGTTTTTTTCCTCATCATTTATCTCCCTTGGGATTTTCCAAATTTTTTTGTGAGCATTTAAATGAATGATTATGTTTTATCTAGTAGTAGGCTTCTAAAAACTGAAGCCTATTCTAATGATAGAATCCCTACTATCCAGAAAACAAAGCTCTTTAAGTTGTTTTAATATAATATTGGATATTATGTTTCATATTCAATTCAATGATGAAGGAGATAATTTTAGGATTACTAAAAATGCAACCAAGATCTGTCCATATGATTCAGTGAGAAATTCTTACATAAGGTCACATTGGAAGTGGTTTTAGCCCTTTTTAGCTTTTTTAAAGCTCATTTTTCAGACGTCATAGATGAATAATTTGGTCACTTTCAAAGCTCTATTATTTAACTCACATAATTTATTAATGTATTTGAAATTATATGAATAAAAATTGTGATTAACTCATTTACTCAACTCATATTTTCTTGATTTGTATTGGAATGCTATGTGTCATGATCTCTAAGAATTCAAAGTGTCAGTTCAGTTATTTTGCCAAGTTTTCCCATTATTCCTTCATACCTAGCCTATGCCACAGTAAAAAACAAAACAAAACAACTGAAAGGCAATCTCCATCCATATGTGAAACATTTTTCTGCCTCTGAGCTTTGCCATGCTTTAAACTATTCAAATGCTCTTATTCTCCACTCCTCAAGTCAAACTCTCAAACAAACCTACACGTCCTTCAAGGCCTACTTACAAGACTGTCATCTTCATGAAAGCACTCTTTATTGCCCCAAACTCCAGTCTCTTTCTGCACTCCATGATCCTTATCACATTCTACCATGGTTTATTGCTTCATCAGGGTTTTAAATTTTGTTTTAGCTTAGAAAATAAAAGTCTCTCTTTTATTCTTATATTCCATGAAACACTTTGAGAATTTGTAGAAAATCAATAGAGTTTCAAGATAAATAAAAGCTCTTTTACAATTCAAATTGATTGCTTGATATTATTATAAAAGTGTCATTATTCTTTTAAATATAAATCCTGCAAAGAGAGAGATAAAAGTGTTACATGCTAAATAAATAAATGTGTTACCTGCTACATAAAAGGTGTGACAATACCTAGAATAAACCTCTCTGGATGCCTACAAAAAAGGAAGGTTCAGACTAAATGACTCCTAAGGTTTCTTCTATCTCTAAAACGCTAATATTCTTCACCAACTTCATATACATTTTCAAATATATTTCAGTCAGAGGGCACACCTTTGTATTGGCAGTGAGGTGGTACTTGAATGCAAGTACACCAAGAGACTGGGTGTTCTGGGAGCACAGCTAGGGTGGAGTGCAACTGGATGTTCCCCTCCCTCCAAGCATGGAAATTCCGCAGGAAAAGCAAATAAAAGACAAACAAAAAATACTAGACACAGGAAGAGAAACTTTCCTCCTACGTTGGCTCTCCACTGCCCTCTATTGTCTCAGCTTAACACTATGCTTGCTGAAAATGAGAAATGATCATAAAATAACAGAAGCAAAAAAAAAAAAAGACTTCCAGAAAACACTACGCAGAAAGAGAAACTCTCCTCCTACAATGTTTCTTCACTGCCCCCTATTGTCTTAGCTTAACCCTACCCTTGTTGAAAATGAGAAATGATTATAGAATCCAGTTCCATCATTGCAGACCAGGCAATGAAGGATGAGCTCAAATCTGAGTGGCAATGAATTGATGACTGGTAAAATAAGGAATATAAATTTCGTTGCATACATGTTATCCTCAATTTAGGAGCAGATTTCCTAAAACTTAAAAGATAGATGTTCATATTATGATATGAGGAGGTAAATTTGGGGTTTTTTTAAACAATAATATAATTCTTTCAAACAGCAAAATACTAGTTAAGAAACTACAATTTTGATATATTAACTTGAATTAGAGCAGCTCAATGCATTGTAAGATTTCAATTTATTTTCTAATTTTGCAATTGGGGAATATATTTTACCTTTCCAAACTTATTACCGTTTGATATCAAAGTCTATTTTTTAAAATATCATGAGCTACTCCTTGGGGAAAAAAAGACAGACTTATGGGCAGCCCAGGTGGCTCAGCGGTTTAGCCCCGACTTCAGCACAGGGCATGATCCTGGAGACCCAGGAACGAGCCTGCTTCTTCCTCTGTCTGTGTCTCTACCTCTCTCTTTCTCTCTCTGTGTCTCTCATGAATAAATAAATAAATAAAATCTTTTTTAAAAAAAGGCAGACTTATAACTTAAAAGAGTATCTAGTGGTTGTATATTATAATACAATAAACATTGGACTCTAATCTCTAGGACTTCATTTGAATAAACAGAAATAGTATAATGGTACTAAAACATGTGCCTAAATTATTAGAATAAAGAACTGTTCTTCACAGATCTGTTCTTCAGATGATTTTCTTAGATCTCACTATTAACTTATTTTTTAAATTTTCTATTACAAATAAAAAATAGAAAAATGCCCTATATAACTTAGGCAGCATGCCATAGTGGTTAAAAGCATGGGCTTTGAAAATAGACTGAGTAGGTTTAGATCCTGGCTCTCACACTCATTATACTTTGGGCAAGAGTAACCACTCACTTTCTCATTTTTGTCATTTGTAAAATGGGGATAGAGTACCTGTCTCATAGGGTTTGTGTGTATATTAAATGAGCTAACAGAAATAAAGTGCTTAATAAGTGTCAAATGAAAGTTCTTTTTTTTTTTCCTTTTATCTATATCCTTGAGAACAAGTATCAGACACTCTTGATTGATCACGGTGACTGATTATGTTAAGAAAAACAACTAATTTTCCCTAAAACTCTCCTATCATCACATCAGAGGACAGAGAGATAAATCTAAAGTGAACTTTCTCTCCCTTAGAATTCCAGGAACATTTAACTATTTCTTCAAAATGGGATTAAAAGTATTTTTTGTACTTTTCCTTACAACTTGTCAGATAGCCATGCCTAATTTATCCCTATTACTCAAGGTTGTGACCTATCAATATGAATCATATTATATAGTTACATTTACATATTTCTCACCCAACTGATACTCAGAAAAAAAAATCTATTAAGTCCCAGGATGGGAGTCTTTAAACTTCTTATTGTAAAGCTTGTTAAATTTCCTGTTTCAAGCCATGGATAGCAATACTAAAGAAGTTATTCATCTAAAGTCACTTTAGAAAATAAACTGGTACTAAGAATGGGCTACTGAGCAGAACATATACATATTGAGTAGAACGTGGTAGGACATTGTTTCCTGCCAATCTTAATACAATCATGTATCCAGTAGTTCAATTCATAATCATTTAATAAAATGAACATTTGTAGCCTTAAATATTAAGAAAGAAACAGGCTATTAAAAGTTAAAACCCTAGTTGCATTTAGCTATGTTTAAAAAAAAAATCCCAGGAATATTGTAATGAAGTCTAGGTTTAGGAGCAAGCATTGTGCAAGTTAATGTAAGTAATGAACCTTTCATGTGAAATGATGTAGTGTCACAACTCATTTGCATCCCACTTAAAGTGTAATTAAGTTTCTCTGACAGCATGGCTTATGGCTGAAAGAACAGACCTGGCTGCTAAATTAATCCAGAGTCCCTCAGTTAATAACAGTCAGCAAAGAAAACTTTACACACTCTTTCATTTAAAGTTCCCAAACTCCCATTTACAGAAGTATGTGACAAGGCAGCCCTACAGAGAAACCTCTGTATGAAATTGATGGCTTCCCACCAGACAGATTTAATCATCAAAATACCTGAAAACTGGACTTTGATGAATCAGAATATAGGAATATGCTGTTTTCGTTCCAACTAGGAATGCTGTTAGTCTAGAGGGGATGATTTCACACTTACATTTCACCGCATCACATATTTAAATTATAGTCTGTTTTCAGACTTTTAATTTTAGGATTTATAACAGAACTGGTTTGCTGTGAGTGCTCAGAAATAATGGGATTTATTTTTTACGATTTTTAGTGATTTGAGAGACAGAGAGAGTACAGAGTGAAATGGAGAAGCAGATTCCACGCTGAGCAGAGAGCCCATGTGGGTCTCCATCCCAGGACCATTGGATCATGACCTGAGATGATGCTTAACCAACTAAGTCACCCCAGAATTTATTTTGTATTCATTCAGGACTTGAGTACTTCATATAAGTTTCCAAGTTGTTATTCAATAAATTCTCTTGAGGTTTTTGTTTGTTAGTTTGCCGTTGTCATTGCTTATTTATTTTGTTAGGAATATTCAGTTTTGCAATCACCAGAACTGATTATCATGTTGCCATAAGATTAGAACTACACTGTGTTATTTAGGACACATTTAACTAAAGAAGGATCTGACTCATAAATAATCTAATCTGCTTTCAGAGATACAGATAAGAGGACAAATTTCTCAGAATCAGATTGCATTTCTTTCTAGGACATATAAGAATCTTTGCCCAACAGTTATGCATAGCTACTATTTGGTGCTATTATCCTGTTCCCCGCCCCCCTCCTCTGGCCACTCCAATTCAAAGGCTGATATCAAAAGAAATACTCTATCTTTAAATTAATAGCCTCAAAAATCAACTAATGTTGCCACCATAAATAAGCCAGTTCCTCAGAAAGTCAGTTAAAGTTTTGGTAGCTGAAAAAAAAAGACGAGATATATCTTTAACATACAAGACATTCCTGAATTCTACAAGTGCCCAATGATGTAATCTAATGCCTATTGGACTTACTTCAGTCCCCTAAACCAAATTATTTGAGGACTTTCAGGTTAAGTAAGCATTTATTCTGACATTACCTGCATGACATCCCTACCAAGAAAATTACCATACTTAGGAATTAGATAATATGTAAAGTGTAATATTGAGTACAAGCTATAATGTTCACCTCTTTGTATTTGCACATGGGCAAAATTTGCAAAAACTTATTTTTCTACATCAGGTCACAGCACTATGCAATGTATCACTGGCATTTTAACAGAAACATTGCATTCTTTTTTTTTTTTTTTTCCAAAGATCTATTTTAAGGAACAGAAAACTTGCCAGGAAGGATGAGTTGACAGAGAAGAAGCACTCCAACAATTATTTTCTCTTACCATTTATTAAAAAGAATCACTATATAGTTAAACATAAAGAGTAAAAGTCATGTTCAATTAAATAATTTACTTTGGGCATATTGTTGGAATATTTACAGTGGTACCAAACAAAGATCTTACTTCAGCTAACCAACTGAAGCCAAAAGATGAATTGTGGAGCTTTATTTGTTAATTGCTTTTCTTTATGAGTTATAACCCGTGTTGTCAGAAGGATCACAACAAAGCTCCCTCCACAACTTTGAATCTAGATGCTCCCAGTTGTCTCCCATAAGCCACGTCAGATTGAAAGGTTTAAAATACTCAAGGTAATGGCTTCAGGTCACATTGAAATAAAAATCCAAATTTGAAGTATTCAATACACAGCCATGTTTTTATTTATTCATTTAAAAACAATGAAATTTCAAAAGAAAAACATATATATACTTAGAAATTATGTATTAATATGTTACATTATTTTAAATTATATTTATATAAGCATTATGTATTATATGCTTTTTTACATACATATGCAATTTTTCTTATGTGCAAATATACAGACCTCCTACAATATTAACTGAAGTGTGAGAAACCATTCTATGTTAATGATTACATAGACAGATGGATAATATTATATATATATTTCTTTTTTTAAAAAAATTTTTTTTAATTATTTTTTTTAATTTTTATTTATTTATGATAGTCACACCACAGAGAGAGAGAGAGAGGCAGAGACACAGGCAGAGGGAGAAGCAGGCTCCATGCACCGGGAGCCCGACGTGGGATTCGATCCCGGATCTCCAGGATCGCGCCCTGGGCCAAAGGCAGGCGCCGAACCGCTGCGCCACCCAGGGATCCCTATATATATATTTCTTAATTCAAATCACACCTCAAAGAGTTTTATGTCAAGATGTCCAAATCTGGGGCATCCCGGCTGGCTCAGCGGTTTAGTGCTGCCTTCAGCCCAGGGCGTGATCCTGGGGACCTGGGATCAAGTCCCACATCAGGCTCCCTGCATGGAGCCTGCTTCTCCCTCTGCCTCTGTCTCTGCCTCTCTCTCTCTTTGTGTTTCTCATGAATAAGTAAATAAAAATCTTAAAAAAAAATGTCCAAATCTAAGTATCACCGTGTAAAAATAAAGACTACTATCATTCATACAATACTCTTATAAGATGAGCATTATCTATAGACTGTCAAAGCACATAACATAAGCTTTTACTACCAGTAGCAATATTCCTACTACTATTCTTTTTATTTATTTAGTTTATTTATTCATGAGAAACACACGGAGGCAGAGACACAGGCAGAGGGAGAAGCAGGCTCCATGCAGGGAGCCCGATGTGGGACTCGATCCCAGGTCTCCAGGATCCCACCCTGGGCCGAAGGCAGGCGCTAAACCACTGAGCCACCCAGGGATCCCCTACTACCATTATTCTTAAAAGCAAATAGAAATCATGCAGTCTTATATAGTGCCTCGCAGTCTGAAGGAAATTGATCCAAATTGACTACTATATAGATTCATTTCAAATTAGGTGTGAGTTGGGACACCTCGGTGCCTCAGCAGTTCAGCATCTGCCTTCAGCTCCTGGCATGAGCCCAGAGAGTCAGGATGAGTCCCACATCTGGCTCCCTGCATGGAGCCTGCTTCTCCCTCTGCCTGTGTCTCTGCCTCTCTCTCTGTGTCTCTCATGAATTAGTAAATAAAATCTTTTTAAAAATTAGGTGGGAGTTGATCCAAATAATAGAGTTGTTAAAGTATAACATGCCATTCAAACAAATATGCTGAAAGTAATTCACCTGTGTTATAAAGAATACAAAAACCTGTGTGTGTATATATGTGTGCATATATTATATACATATTTATATTTTATATGTACACATTTTTTTTAACTTAGGCACTGTGAAAAAAAATTATGAATGTTTAAAGTATCTTCAAAAAAAACATACGATATCTGAAATGAGCAGGTACCAAACCAAAAAACTCAAATATTTGTAAAATGTAACACATAGGGAATAGTTACAAAAGGTTAACTCTATTTGGATTTTTGGAGTTATAAAATGTTGAGAAAATAATGCAAGTATCCAAAAAAGACTACATTATAGATTTAATTCTATGTTTTCGAAAGCTTGACTAATTTGTCCCTTGGCATTTCTCACTTCCTATTAGCTTATATAATACAAACAGAAAACGTTTTAGAATAAATTTGGTAAAAATATCACTTATGAATACAGCCTCTTATTATCAAAAATACAATGAGGGTCTTTCTCAGATATTAAAGAAAAACAAAACTTAAGGAGTTGTTAAAGCTCTTATCTCCCTCTCACAACCCATTGTAGCTAAAAGCCAAAAGGAAATATGTAATCAAATTATTGTTGCCTACTCACAAATTAGGCCCTCTGGTCCTCAATTTCTATGTAGAGTATTAAACAAAAGCTTCATAAATTTATCTAATCCCTGAACCATGAGTTGTATATGAATTCATTTTATCAATACCAAGTGGCAAATATTCTCAGTGAAGAAATGCAATCCCATTCTCCTCATTCCAGGTAATGTTGATTTTAAACTGTAAGCTCAGCAGTTTTTTCGTAGTTAGGAAGAAATAATCAAAATGGTATAAATTTTTTTTAAATGGTATAAATTTAAGTTGGCAAATTTAATGTGTAAACAAACAGAACCAAGATTTAAACTAAAAAAAAAATTATATAATTGCTTTATAAGGCAAGTTGTCGGTCATGATTCCTAGGTTGAAAATCTATTAGTAATGCCATTTATAGTTTTATTATTTATAAAAAGTTAAAAGTATTTATGGTCTGCTATAAAATGTCAGATTTGACTTGTGCAAATGGCTACTTTTTGAGAGGCATAATGATACTGCTGTGCTAAGCACTGGTTCCTAAGACTTGGAGCTCTAAGGAAACCAACTAAAGCTGCTGTTTGCTCATTAGCCCAAACTTTATTGTAGTTGTTAATGTCTGTGCTGATCTCTGGCAGGCAAACCCAGACTCTAGAGACCTGTTAAGCAACCACCTTAGCCGAAGGAATCTAACCTTACTTATATGCCTCTACCTGCTTGAGTTGGTCATTTTATTCTTTCTCATGATTTCAGAAGCTAATCATATTTATTATAGTAGTCTTTTTCATTCAATCATCAACAATTATTTTCTTTATCATTTTTGTTTATTTTGGGAATTTTTTCCTGATATCAATTTCTATGTCTTTAAACTGTTCATCTCCTTATTAATGCCTATTAACTATAATCTTTTAACAGAGATACGGCTTAAAGGGATAGATTTTGGAAGCCATCCATGTGCCAAACAGAGAATATTGGATTCCTTTTTTATTCAGATTGTTGCCCCATAGACTTTCTTCCCCTGTTCCCAAGACTGATCCTGTCAACCCTAATGAAGAATCTAATATTAACTGAAGTCAGCCAGAATCATTGACAACCCCATTCTAAGAATTATCCACTTAGAGAACTGGTGATCAAAGCCAAATTACCTTCTCTGCTCTTCCAACTGCAGTCCCTCAGAGATCAAGACAAATTAATTGTAAAAAAACTTTCAAGAAACTGCTATAACAACGTTATACACAGAACAATTGACAACTTCTATGAAGAGACCCATAAACTAAAATCTATGGTCTCTGATAAACAAAATCCATTGATTTATCGTCATCTTCCCTCTCCATTTATTCTGGATCTAGAGAAGAAAGCATGTGAGGTATTTCAATGAGGGAAATTCTAGAGCTCACTCTGGCATAACTCCATAAAGCTTCCAACAGTTGTCTCCCTTCTAGAATTTTCTTAAAAGAACTTTCTAAATAAAGGGTCTATCATCAAATAATTTGAATGCTATAGATTATCCTGCTGTCAGGACAAACTCGAGTAGCTTGCTTGACTTCCTTTCAGAACAGGAATTCATAGGAGTTCATTATGGCTAGAATTTGGTTTTTTGGGTTAGAATGTATTGATTTGTTTTAAGATGAAAAGTGTATCATAAGAGCCAAGCATTGTTTGTGATGTTATTTTTCCAAAAATAGTTTTCACAAAAGGTATTTTAACAAAGATCTTAAACTATCAAGCTCTAACAAGTGTTAGGATCTAAATATACCATATATTCTCATTTCACTTGCCCCTGCAACAAGAAACTTACATTAATTCCTGACTTTATCAAGCTCTGGATTGTCATTCAACAAGAATTTTATTAAGTGTTTGCCATGCAATAGACACTTTTCAAACAGGGCAAAAGTAATCAACAAAACAAAGTCCTTGTCCTCATGGATCTTATATTCCAGTTACATTTATAGAAGAGACTCTTGAGTATTAGCAGACATGTAAGCCAAACATTTTGAATTCCTTTCACCATTTACCAAGAGAACAGGATGCCATTTTTGATTTACTAAAAGCACTGCAGGAAAACTGATCAATGTTAAGAATTCAGATTATAGCAGTAAATCATTATCCACCTGAATAACCTTTTTATTCATCATCTGTTATGTTCTTCTGCCTGACAAGAATAAATTTTAGGTCAAAGATGATGTCTATCTTGCACACTAGCATGTCCCTATTGTCTAACACACTTAACATTTGTTGAATGACTAATAAGCAACAGGTGAAATAATGAATGAGTAAATGAGTATCACTGAAGTACCTGTTCATAAGCAACCCTATAACTGTGGTTGATTTAACACCCTTAATTGCTCACAGTATTATCCTTCTCGCTTCCCAAAGTGACTCTGTCAAGTGACCTTCCTGTTATATTAGGCAGCAGGCAAAATTCTAAGAAAAATTATAAATGTACTAGTCATAGACTGAGGGAGCTATTTCTATGCTCTTCACCCCACCCTTTCCTCTATCTCCCAATATTTGGATATTCTACTGCTAAATTCTTTATACTTTTCTCTGAGTGGTGAGGCAAAAGATTCCATACAGTGCCATTTATGTATTATCACAGAAGGGAGTTCCCTTGTTTCCCAAAACTGCAGCATCCTCAGCCTGCTGCCTACCTTTACAAACCCTATTAAGTTTCTTCTCCTACTAAATTGCACAATAGTTTAATTTTTTCCAACTAAAAATTAAGCATGCTCCTTAAGTCACATTAAAATCAGGTCCTCAAAAACATTTCAGGCCAATAGCTTCTTTAAAAAATATATATTTTATTTATCTATTCATGAGAGACACACAGAGAGAGGCAGAGACATAAGCAATGGAAGAAGCAGGCTCCCTGCCAGCAGCCTGATGCAAGAATCGACCCCGGGATCACAACCTGAGCCAAAGGCAGACACTCAACCACTAAGCCACCCAGGTGCCACCAGGCCGATATCTTCTAAACTAATGGTGAGTAATTCTATAATTTCAAGTTCTATAAATGCTCATTTAAATACAGTTGTTTTCTTTAGAAAAGCCTCAGCTCTAACTGAGGCATTTGCACACAGTTTCCTTTTACATAGGTTGGATTTTCATTCCAGCAAAAACATATGTCAGGCTTTTCAATGTTCCCCCTGGAAAACCATTTTGATCATCAATTTGCCTGATTAAGATCATAGTAGTTTTCTATCAATCATCCACATGCAATAGAAGGCATCATCATAGTGTGCTTGCTGTTGCTTCCCACTGTGAATTTTTGGCCACATGGTTCTTACTACAAGCCCAGCTAAGATCACTTATATTCATATAAATTTTTATTTATTTATGATAGTCACACAGAGAGAGAGAGAGGCAGAGACACAGGCAGAGGGAGAAGCAGGCTCCATGCACCAGGAGCCCGATGTGGGACTCGATCCCGGGTCTCCAGGATCGCACCCTGGGCCAAAGGCAGGTGCCAAACTGCTGCACCACCCAGGGATCCCTGACATCACTTATATTCAAAAGAAATTGATTAAAGTGGTCATTTCAAAATATTTTCTGATTATAAACTCATCCAAGTTACTTATAAAAACACAAATTCCTGGACATATGGAGAAGATGGTAGCAGAATAGGAGGACCTTAGCTCACCTAGTCTCACAAATACAATTAGATAGCTTTTATGTCATCCTAATACCCCAGAAATCCACCTTAGGACTGGCAGAACAAACTCCACAACTAAAGGTAGAGCAGAGACTATATTGAAGAAGATAGGAAATGCAGAGACATAGATTTTGAGAGAAATGGATCATGGTTGTGGTTGCAGTGGTAAGGAGGGAGCTGTGGTCACAAAGAAAGGCCAGAGACATAATAGCAAACAGAGGGGTATATGGGGAAAATGAATACCCATAGCAATTATCTTGGAAAGCAAAAGGGCCCAAATTTTGTGAATTCTTGCAACCAGTTGGATTTAAAACCCAGAATTTTAAAGGTCAGCATGCTTGGCTCTGGAAGAGCCCTGAGGACACTGGGGCTGCTCTTGGAGAGAAAGTAGGGCAAACAGCCCATGGATGACAAGTGTGGAAACAGAAATCTGAAGAGTACCTGGAGCACAGAGTGGGGAGATTAATTGTTCATCTTGGAGCATGTCCCAGTAAGGCAGCATTCACAGAGAGACCCCCTCAGGGAACAGAGGAACTGACAAGATAAATTTCCCTCCTCCCACCCCACAGTATAAGCACAGGACCACCTGTAGAAACCAGCAGAGGGCTCACACTTGTTGCCTAACTTGCTTATACCAAGCCCTGACCCTCTGTACTCCGGTGGAACCACCCTTCCGAGTCATACTTGCCTCACTCCCAGCATGGTGAGACCCCTTCTAAAGAAAACTGGCCCAAACCCTGCCAACACCACATCTCCCCATCCAGGAGTTTTGCAAGGCCTCAGTTCCAGTGGCTGTAGGAAGAGGTCTCATTTTATAGGCAGACTCGAGCACCACAGCTAGGGGCCAAATACTGCCTACAACAGGAAAAGAGAGCCTCTGCATATGAATGGTCTGAAGGATAATGGAACCAGGACACAAAAGCAGAGCACACACAGCACATGTTGGAGACACTCCCAGAAGTGCCAACTTCTACACTACAATTCAGGGTACAACAGGACCTCTTCATCATAAAGCCATTATCCTCAAGAACAGAAGATGTAGCTGAATTTTCTAACACTGAGAAATAGGCACAGAGACAGAAAAATGAGAAGGCAGGAGATTTTGTCCTAAATGAAAGAACAGGACAAGGCCTGGAGATCTAAGCAAAACAGATATAAGTAACACATCTGATGGAGAATTTAAAGAATGATTATAAGGATACTCACTGGACTTGAGAAAGGAGTAGAGGACATCAATGAGACCATTAACACAGAGATAAGGAATAACATAGCAAGGATAAAGAGGTCAATGAACAAAATGAGAAACATGCTTGATGGGATGAACAGCTGGCTGGAAGAAGCAAAGGATGGAATTAGTAACCTAAAAGACAGAATAATGGAAAGTAATCAAATTGAAAAAAAAAGAGAAAAGAATTATGCAAAATGACTAAGGGAACTCAGTGACTCTATCAGATGTAATAATATTTGTATTTTAGATGTCCCAGAAGAAGAAGAGAAAGAAAAGGGGAAAGAAAATTTATTTGAAGAAGTAATACCTGCAAACTACCCTAATCTGGGGAAGGAAAAAGATATCCAGATCCAGGAGGCACAGAGAACACCAACAAAATCAATAAAAGCAGATTCATGCCAAGACATATTATAATTAAAATAGCAAAATATAGCGATAAAGAAAAAGTATTAAAAGCAATAATATAAAAGAAGATAGTTACATATAAAAGATAATGTATTAGGTAGCAGCAAATTTTTCAGCAGAAAGTTTCCAAGCCAGAAAAAAAAGTGGCATAACATATATAAAGTGCTGCAGCCAAGAATACTCTATCCAGCAGGCCTATTATTCAGAAAAGGATAGATAAGAATGCCATGATGGCTCAGCAGTTGAATATCTGCCTTCAACTCGGCGTGATCCCAAGGTCTGGGATCGAGTCCTGCATCAGGTTCCTTGTGGGGAGCCTGCTTCTCCCTCTGCCTATGTCTCTGTCTCTGTCTCTCTCTCTCATGAATAAATAAATAAAATCTTTTCTTAAAAAAGACAGATAAAAATTTCCGAGATAAACAAAAACTAAAGGAGTTCAAGACCACTAAGCCACCCTATAAGAAATATTAAAGGGAACAGTTTGTGTGGAAAGGAGAGACCAAAAATATCAATGTGAAGGTAGAAAACACAAAAGCAATAAAAATGAAAAACTTCTATAAAAAGTCAGTCAAGGAACTCACAAAATAAAAGGACATAAAATATGATACCATAAACCTAAAACTTGGAGAGGAGAAGAGTAAAGAATGGGTTCAAACTTAAATGACTTTCAACTGAATGTAGACTGCTTTATGCACAAGTTGTTATATACAAACCTAATGGTAACCATATATTAAAAATGCTAATAAAAATGCAAAGAATAAAGAGAAAGAAAATCCAAATATATCACTAAAGAAAACCAGAAAATCATGAAAGGAAGAAAGACAAGAAAGAATCAGAGAAAATCTTCAGAAACAATCACAAAACAAGTAATAAACTGTCAATAAATACATACCTATCAATAATTACTCTGAGTGTAAGTGTATAAACACTACAATCAAAAGCCATAGGGTGACAGGAAGGATTAAAAAAAACAAGACCCATCTATACGTTGCCTACAAGAAATTCATTTTAGACCAGAAGATACCTGAAGATTGAAATGAGAGGATGGACAAACATTTATCATGCAAATGGAGATCAAAAGAAAGCAGAGTAGCAATACTTATATCACACAAAATAGGCTTTAAAACAAAAGCATGTAACAACAGATAAAAATGTATACTATATAAAAACAAAGGAGACAATCCAACAAAAGATATAACAATCATAAATATTTATGTACCCAGGCAGCCCAGGTGGCTCAGAGGTTTACCGCCCCCTTCAGCCCAGGGCATGATCCTGGAGACCCGGAATTGAGTCCCATGTCAGGCTCCCTACATGGAACCTGCTTCTCCCTCTGCCTGTGTCTCTGCCTCTCTCTATCTGTGTCTCTCTCTCTCTCTCTCTCTCTGTCTCTCTCATGAATAAATAAATAAAATCTTTATAAATAAATAAATATTTATGTATCCAACATGGCAACACCTGAATACATAAGACGGTTAATAACAAATATAAAGGGACTAAGCAATAATAATACAATAATAGTAAGGGACTTTAACACCCCACTTATGTCAGTGGACAGATAATCTAAATAGAAACTCACAAGAACACAAAGGCTTTGAATGACACACTGAACCAGATGGATTTAACAGATATAATAAGAACATATCATCCTAAAACAGCAAAATACACATCCTTTTCAAGTGCACATGGAATATTCTCCAGAGTAACTCACATATTAGCCCACAAAACAAGCCTCAAAAAATTAAGAAAAGTCAAAGTCATACCATGAAACTTTTCTGACAACACTATGAAACTAGAAGTCAACCACAAGAAAAAGCTAGAAAGACCACACATACATAGAGATTAAATAATATGCTACAAAACAATGAAGGGGTGAACCAGGAAATATAGAAGTTAAAAAGTATATGGAAACAAATGAAAATGAAAACACAATAGTTCAAAATCTATGGGACACAGCAAACGCAGTTCTCAGAGGAAAGTTTATAGCAAGCAATACAAGCCTACTTCAAGAAGAAAAATCTCAAATAAACAACCTAACCTTATACCTAAGAGAGCTAGAAAAAGAACAGGAAATCAGCAGAAAGAAGGAAATAAGAAAGATTGGAGCAGAAATAAATGATATGGAAACTAAAGACACAATAGAACAGATCAATGAAACCAGGAGCTGGTTCTTTGAAAAAGTCAGTAACATTGATAAACCTCTAGCCAGAGGTATCAAAAAGAAACGAGAAAGGACCCAAATAAATAAAATCACAAATAAGAGAATAGAAATAACAAGAAATACCACATAAATACAATTATAAGAGAATACTATGAAAAATCATATGTCAACAAATTGGACAACTAGAAGAAATGCACAAATTCTTCTCAAACTATTACAAAAAATAAAAAAGGAAGGAAAACTTCCACATTCATTCTAGGAGGCCAGCATTACTCTATTACCAAAACCAGGTAAAGACACCACACACACAAAGAGAGAAAGAGAGAGAGAGAGAGAGAGAGAGAAACACAGGCCAATATCTCTGATGAATATAAATACAAAAGTACTCAACAAAATACTAGCTAACTGAATCCAACAACACATTTTTAAAAAGCATTCACCACAATCAAGTGGGATTTATTCCTGGGTTGCCAGGGTGGTTCAATATTTGCAAATCAATCAACATGATACATCACATCAACAAGAAAAAGGATAAGAGCCACATGATCCTTTGAATAAATGCAGAAAAAGCATTTGACAAAGGATAACATTCATTCATGATAAAAAAAAAAAACTCAACAAAGTAGGTTTAGAAGGAACATACCTACAGAATAAAAGCCATCTGTGGAAAACCCACAGCTAACATCATCCTCATTGGGGAAAAACTGAGTTCCTTTCCTTTACAGTCAAGAATAAGAAAAGGAGGTCTACTCTCACCACTATAGTATATAGCATTATTCAACATAGTCCTAGAAGTCCTAGCTACAGCAATCAGATAACAAAAAGAAATAAAAGGCACCCAAATTGGTAAGGAAGAAGTAAAACTTTCACTCTTTGCAGATGACATGATACTCTGTAAAGAAAACCCAAAAGACTCCACCCAAAAAAACTTATTAGAATGATGAAGGAATTCAATAAAGTCATGGATACAAAATCAACATACAGAAATGTGTTGTGTCTCTGTACACCAAAAATGAACCACCAGAGAAAGAAATTAAGGAATCAGTCTCATTTATAAGATACCTAGAAATAAACCTAACCAAACAAGTAAAAAACCTGTACTCTGAAAACTAGAAAACACTGATGAAATAAATTGAAAAGGACCTAAAGAAATGGAAAGACATTCCATGCTCATGGACTAGAAGAAAATATATTGTTAAAATGTCTATCCTACTCAAAACAATCTACACATTTAATGCAAACTCTATCACAATACCAACAGCATTTTTCACAGACCTAGAACAAATAATCCTAAAATTTGTATGGAACCACAAAAGACCCTAAATGGCCAAAAGCAATTCTGAAAAAGAGAAGCAAAGCTGGAGGCATCACAATTCTGGACTTCAAGTTATATTACAAAGCTTAGTGATTAAAACAGTATAGTATTGATATAAAAATAGACACATAGATCAATGGAATAGAATATAAAACCCAGAAATGTACCTACAACTATGTGGTCAATTACTCTTCAACAAAGCAGGAAAAAAAATCCAATGGGAAAAAGATAGTCTTCACAAATGGTGCTGGGAAAACTGAACAGTGACATGGGAAAGAATGAAACTGGACACTTTCTTAGACCATACACAAAAATAAATTCAAAATGGATTAAGACCTAAATGTGACATCTGAAACCATGAAAATCATAGATAAGAGCACAGGCATTAATTTCTCTGACATCAGCCATAATAACGTTTTCTAGACAGGTCCCCTGAGGCAAAGGAAACAAAAATAAAAATAAACTATTGGGACTATGTCAAAATAAAAAGCTTTCCCACAGCAAAGGAAACAATCAGCAAAACAAAAGGGCAACCTAAAGAATGGGAGAAAATATTTGCAAAGGACATATCTGATAAAGAGTTAATGTCCAAAATAAACAAAGAATTCAAGGGCAGCTGGGGGGCTCATTCAGTTAAGCCTCAGACTCTTTCTTTTGGCTCAGGTCTTGATCTCAGAGTCATGAGATTGAGCCCCACATGGGGTTCCACACTCAGCATGGAGTCTGCTTGAGATTCTCTCCCTGTCCCTCTGCCTCTCCCCCAGGTCTCTCTCTCTAAAATAAATAAAATTGTTTTTAAAAAATTATAAAACCCGACACCCTAAAAACAAATAGTCCAATTAAAAATAGAAGACAGAACAGACATTTCTCCAAAGAAGACATCCAAATGGCCAACAAACACATGAAAAGATGCTCATCCTCACTTATGATCTGAGAAATGCAAATCAAAACTACACTGCAAAATCACCTAACACCTGTCAGAATGGCTAAAATCAACAGCACAAGAAACAGCAGGTGTTGGTGTGGATGTAGAGAAAAAGAAACCCTTTTCTTGCACTATTGATGAGAATGCAAACTGGGGCAGCCACTGTGGAAAACAGTATGGAGGTTCCTCCAATAGTTAAAAATAGAACTAACCTACAATCCAGCAATCACTCTACTGGGTGCTTACCCAACGAATACAAAAACACAATTCAAAGGATACACGCACCCATTTGTTTATTGCAGTATTATTTACAAAAGCCAAATTATGGAAGCAACCCCTGTCCTTTGATTGATGAATGGATGAAAAAGATGTAGTATATGTATACAACAGAATATTACTCATCCCTAAAAAGGAATGAAATCTTACCGTTTACAACAACATGGATGGAGCTAGACAGTATAATATTAAGAGAAATAAGTCAGAGAGAGACAAACACTATGTGATTTCACTAATATGTGGAATTTGAGAAACAAAACAAAGAAAAAAAGAGACAAACCATTTCCTGAAGACAGATAGTTAGTTCATTTTGCAGAACAGATGCTTTAGAATTTTGCCCACCTGCATTTTTAGCTAGTATAGGTTTTTCCTGGAATATGAGCTCTTTGGAAGGTTTGACTGTCTAATTCATAGTGATAACCCCAGCCACAAGAACAGTTCCATATACATGGCAAAAGCTCACAAAATAGTTGTTGAATAAATGAATCAGTCTATAAAACTCATATTTATCAAGCCCTATACACAATGCCAAGAGTGTTTAATCAGAGTAGAACTTATAATATTTTTTTTTTATTTTTTTTTTTAATTTTTTTTTTTTTTTATTTATTTATGATAGTCACAGAGAGAGAGAGGCAGAGACACAGGCAGAGGGAGAAGCAGGCTCCATGCACCAGGAGCCCGACGTGGGATTCGATCCCGGGTCTCCAGGATCCCGCCCTGGGTCAAAGGCAGGCGCTAAACCGCTGCGCCACCCAGGGATCCCAGAACTTATAATATTAAATACAGGTACATCAAAGCCAGAAAGGTTGAAAGTTGACATTGATAACTTCAAAGTATTTTAATAGCCTATTTTCTTTCTTCAAACAATAATGTTTACAATTTGGGAAGGATTGTAATGGCTATAAATTAGAGATCCAACTCTTCTTATTGAAACCTGTATAATAGTGTCCTATGGCGTTACATGTCTATTATATGCCTATATGCTAAAAATGTGAAATGTATTTGTTGGTTAACATTGTGGCAGATTTTGCAGGTGGCACAACTACTTCATTGAAATTCTAATCCAAAGAACTATGTAGGAGAAAACATTCATTCCTTAAGACAGAAGGATTTTTTTCTTTCTTCCTTTCAGAGCAAAGGAGATTTCCTTATTTTGTAGATTCCCAGTGTAGTAGCATGGGTTTGTATATTTTATTTTTTAATTTTGCTCTTCCTTCTGTTTTGGTTTTCCAAAATAGAAGCAGAGATATTTAGAGTAGATATAAAGAAAACATATACTAAAAAATTCACATGAAACTTGTAAGAAATCCAATGTTAACTAAATTAACAAAACTTTTGAAAAAGTGAGTACACATCATTGAAATGAAAGCTCTAAGAGAGCAGAGGTGACATTATTTGACTCCGTATCCTGTGACCCTAACACAGAGCCAGGCCCATAAAAGTACTTGGTGAAAGTTTGATGAATGAATTAAAGAATAAATGAATGAATTTATTTCTGCCTAATAAATATATTTAAATAACTAATTTTGTTTTCATTAATCAAACCCATTTTTAACAAACAACTTTCAGTAGCAATTTGCTTGATCCTCAAGTACACATACCTTTTTCTACATATGAAGACAAAATTGTCCTTCAGTTTTCAGTGTTGACTGTGCTAGATACCACAGATGACAGAACTAAACCATTTTAAGAATTCAGTGAAACATTTAACTCTATTTGACACTTAAATAGACAACAGTGTTAAATCCATCACTTTGTTTCTGTAACTTCCACTACTGGGATTTTCATCCAGCTGGCATCACCTTAACGAACAATACACACACAGTTCTCAGTTGTCATTTTTTTCTCCTTCTACGAAATAGAAAATAAAATGGTAATGGTAATAGAGCTGTAAAACACAGGATACCAACTTTACTCTAATGACAGTATGAGTGTCATTTAGGGTAGCTGCTCTCTGAATAAGTAGATTCGGGACCTAATAACTACAGAAAAAGACCTAGTAGATATCCATTGCTGGAGCCTGAAGTTCTGTTGGCTGATCACTGCCCAGTTAGGATTGCTGGTCTCAGCTACAGTTTCCCTATAGCTCAAAAAACCGCCCAGCTGCTTTTGTATGCAGAGGTTCCTAGATCGATTTCTTACCAGAATAGATTCCTTACAAACAAGGATAATCCTTTATTTGAGGTTTAGTCACTTGAATTCCTCTCTGTATTCCTCACTGTCAGGCTTTGCAATTTTTATTTATTCTTGGTAGAATGCACTTACTATTGTAGCTATGGCACTTTTCACTATAAGCCCTTCTTTTCAGGGCCTTTGAGAAAGAAAGATCTTTAGCTAGAAATTTCTCATGCTTGTTGACAGTCCAGAAATGATTTATTTTAGGAGAGAATAGAGGAGAAAGGAGTAGAAAGATCATTTATTCTATCATCTTTTGAGAACTTGATTATCAGTTAATCACAGATTTATTGTAAAATGAAATGTGATGGCTTTCAACATTTTATTTTATTGCTTTTATCTTTCTTTAAGAAGTAACACTAAAATATTTTAAAATCTCATGAATAGAGTAAATCCAATAGGCTAAAAACATTCCCTGTGGCTAAAGTGATTTTAATTTATTCCCTTCCACATTAATATGGTAAAATGGATTACTGTAACACTAGACAAGAAAACATGCTTTAATCTTATACATATTTAATCCTATATATATTTACAAATACATTTACAACATATTTATTCATATATGGGTCTATATATAAACCAATATTTATTTTTTCTGCAAGTGTCCTTTCTGATGTTTTTAAACACCAGCTTCTTCCACATATGAAAGAGTCCATAATCAGAATTGTCACTCTCTAAAACCTCTATTTAATACCCTGACTATTAAATCCATTGCTTTCCAAAGCTTTTTCCCCATGAGAATTACTGTATATATGTGTGTATATATATATGTATATACATATATGTATATACATACAGTGTAGGACTAAATTATAAAATGGTTACTGAAACAATTATTTAACAGCATTTCAAATGGTATCAAGCTCATTGTGGAACTCTCTGATTTTGCTACATAGAAATAAAATATTAGACTAATTTCTTTAGAGAATAGCAAAATTCAAGGCAATCTGTTGCTCATGTTTCTTCTTTTTCTAATAAAAGAAATTATTCAAAGTAAGTTATTTCCAATTACTTACAAGTTCACCCAGGGAGAGGAAAAGAAAAAATAGCGAGTGGATTTGCTTAAAAGACTATTATTCCAACTTTCCAGAATGAAATCTTCAATATAAACTAGTAAATAGTACAGAGACTATAGTGGAGAATATACAAAGACTAAAACTAGATATAACTATTAAGAATTTAAAGGAAACTTGTCATTATCTTCATATTTAGATGTAAAAGCATAATGCTTATAAAAAGTCTGCATACTGAACATAAAGACTCCTAACTCTGGGAAATGAGCTAGGGGTGGTGGAAGGGGAGGAGGGCGGGGGTGGGGGTGAATGGGTGACGGGCACTGAGGGGGGCACTTGACGGGATGAGCACTAGGTGTTATTCTGTATGTTGGCAAATTGAACACCAATAAAAAAATAAATTTATTATTTAAAAAAAAGTCTGCATACTTATTTCTGATTTCTTATGTTAAACTTGAAGACTCTACAACATATAAAATCCACTAAAATATTGAATACACATACAGATACTGATTTCTCAAAACCAAGTTTATATACCAGAAACACAAGGGGAAAGTATATGTAAAAATATAAAGTTATATACTGTGTTTATTATTATATTTTTATTATTTGAGCCCTAGAACTTGATTTTGCCCAATTTTTATAGTTTTGAATGTAAAATTTAAATAAATAAATAATCTGGGCTTTCTTTATGTTTGATTTAGGGCAAGACTAAGAGTAAGCCATTACTAAAAAACTGAATCTTGGGCAGCCCGGATGGCTCAACGGTTTACTACTGCCTTCAGCCTGACCCTGGAGACCCGGGATCAAGTTCCACATCAGGCTCCCTACATGGAACCTGCTTCTCCCTCTGCCTGTGTCTCTGCTTCTCTCTCTCTGTATCGCTCATGAATAAATAAAATCTTTTAAAAGAACGGAATCTCACAGATTCTTGAATAGTATAAAATTTTGTGCCCCATCAAATATTATTTTGTGTGTGGGCCACAGTAGGACCATCTGGCAGGCATATTAGTTGTGGCCAAATCCCAACCTATGGTGTTTTGTTTTATTTTTTTTTAAAGCACTACATAAAATGTTCAGTTAGATGTTAGCCTGGGTTCAAAATGAAAACATATGTGTGAGCCATTCAGAACTTATGAATAAATAAAAATGGAAAGGTCAGTAATGGTCTTTCTTCCTCACTGTTACTAAGCCTTTGAATTAAGCTCAGGAAATGTATGCAGGTGGTTTTTTGATTAATTTGATAGAGGTACATCCATGGAACCAATTTACAAGTGATTTGCAGGCAGGCTGGCATTACTGAAATAAACGGTGCTATTACTATGATTTATGCTACTATTTCTAACACAAATGATAAAGTGAAATTTACAGTCCTTAATTACCACCGTGAAAAATTGGGAGGGAGAGAAAAGAGCAAAGATTGGCAATTTGCAAACTTGTCATTAAGGCAAGATACAAAAATCCATTTGCTTTACTTAAAAAAAAAATATTGCACAAATAGGCCTTACTATATTATCAATCCACTAGGGAGGAGGAGGGAGTTAAAAAACAAATGATAAGAGCTTGACCTTCAGCTACCAGGAAGTATGGTTTAGGAGAGCAGCTGGAAGAATTTAGCCTCTAGTTATAAAAAGCAGGAAAGTTACAAAATGCAACACAACTCTACACATTATTCCGGGCCTCTCACAGTTTGTTCTTCAAATCACTTCCTTTCTATTCCATTTTTCAAATGTTTTATAGCAGTAAAAAAGAGCAAATTAAAGAAATCATATCTTACCTTTTAACTAAATGTTTTTCTCTTATCCCATTAATATCCAAAAAGCATTGGAAGCCTGTTAGGATAGTCCAAGATGTTTATAGAGGTATTGCTATCCAAAGAACACTAGGAAAGCTACACAGAGGAGAACCTAGTTAGTCTAAGAGACATGGCTCAAGCATTGCAGTTGTCAAGAGGCTGCATTTAATGTGAATACCCAACTGCCTAGGCGATGGCTCTTTGCGGTCTCCATGTTTCATTATCTCCGGTTTTATGAATCTAGTCAGGCTCTATTTCGAATACTTAGGCCCTTGTGTGACTGACCTACTATCAAAGAATGCCTAGAGTTTTAATGAATCTTCTGATCACTATTGCTAAGTTTGATCCAACATATAGTAATAACATGCAGTAGTCATTCACCCTGCTTCACAGACTGGTGTATGGCAAAACTCTGAAAAGTTACAAAATGTAGTGACTGCGTATATATGAGGAACAAAGGAGTCGGAAAAAAGATAATAGATGTTTCTTGTCTGCCTGACTTACAAAATAATGGTGCAATTTTAGATATAGGGAAGGCACAACCCAAACCTGGGAATTGATAGATTAGTTTCAGAAGTACTAAGTTGAGTTGCTGGCAGGACATCCAGGTACAGATATCCAGTAAACATTATTAGGAATGTACAATTAAAGTTCTAGAGATAACTTAGGCCCAGATGTATAGATGTTGAAGAAATCTGGAAAAAGTGAAAGTTGAAGGCATGAAAGAGGATCATATTGCCATAGTGGAGAATATAAAGACAAGAAATCTGACAGCAAAAACAAAGAGAAGACATATTTGGAAGACCAGGAGAAAAGAAAACAATGAGATCAAAAGGACTAATCAGAAAAGAAATAGAAAAATCCTAAAAAGAACCTCAAGAAGAAAGGAATGATCAATGTCACATGGCTACATAGAATCAAGAACAAGAAGATTCCATTAAATCTACTGACCAAGATAACTTCACCATATAATTACCAAAATAAAAGAGTTAAAGAAATAAACACATTTGAGAAAAAGGAGCTGCAAGTGTAGAATTTTCCTATTAGAAATAAAATAGGAAAAAGTTAAGGAGAAAACTTCAGAGATGGATCAGTTAGAAGGCTTTCTAAATAATAGATGTACAGCATATATAAGTATCTCATTGATTTCTGATTTCTTGCCACTTCTTAAAAGTTTCTTCTTTCATGACTGGGATATTATAGTGTATAAACAGCCTTCAGATAAGTCTTTGATGGAGTTTATCCCTTTGCATGTAGGACCCCAATGATCATGATGGATTATTTTATCTTTGCCTTATTCCCAGAAAGCCCAAGCGTATTTGGGCATTCTACCAGAAATCAATTTCTCCATTTCTACTTCCCATCAGCACAAGCTTTGTTCCCATTCCATAAACCTTCATTTTTTTAAGCAGAATTTTCTCCATTTTAATTATCTTCTTCCTGAGATTTTATATCACAATCAAATTTTCACATCTTCTTTTAATAACCTCCTTAACTTCAAATTCACAAATTTCACACTTTTCCCTTGAGAATTATCCATACCTCCATCCATCTGTATTTGGATAGCATCTCCTCTTCATAAGCATTTTCTAAGTCATATTTTCATCACTATACTGATATGTACCACAGGGTACTTGCAATGTTCCAAAACAGAAAATTCTGGTTCTTTTAATTTATAAATATTTTCATCTATAGTTAATATTAACTAGCTTTTGAGGGCTTTATGTATCAAACATTTTGTAGGGTGCTTAACATTCATTATCTCATTTAATCATCTCCAAAGCCCTTTAAAATGAATATTTTTATTCCTCCAATCCATCAACAAGGAAATTAAGTGTTGGAAAGATTAGGTCACTAATCCAAAGTCACACAACAAGTAAGCAACAAAGCTGGAGTTTGAACCCATATCCATTTGACTCCAATGTTCATCTCCCTTGTGGAAAGTTCTATTTCAATACTTTTATAGTCTTACTTTATAAGAATATCAATCATCCATTAGTACATTTTCATTAGTGGAACATTGAACTAAATAAATTCTCAGTACTGAAACCAGGCATCTGTCAATTCCAGTTCATCCTAATGCAAAATACTCAGAAGGACAGAATTCAAGAAATGGTTTGTTCTTCTAGCCTCTTCACAATTTTACCAGGGGCATCCTGTCTCTCAAGAGAATCATGAGTATTTTATTTTATTTTATTTTATTTTATTTTATTTTATTTTATTCTTTTATTTTATTTTATTTTATTTTTTTATTTTATTATTTTATTATTTTATTATTTTATTTTTACTGGAGTTCAATTTGCCAACATACAGCATATCACCCAGTGCTCATCCCGTCAAGTGATCCCCTCAGTGCCTATCACCCAGCCACCCCCACCCCCACGCAACTCCCCTTCCACTATCACTTGTTCGTTTCCCAGAGTTAGGAGTTTCTCATGTTCCGTCACCCTCAACGATATTTCCCACTCATTTTCTCTCGTTTCCCCTTTAATCGCTTTCACTATTTTTTATATTCTCCAAATTAATGAAACCATATAATATTTGTCCTTCTCCAACTGACTTACTTCACTCAGCATAATACCCTCCAGTTCCATCCACATCAAAGCAAATGGTGGGTACTTGTCATAATATTCCATTGTATACATAGACCACATCTTCTTTATCCATTCATCTCTCGATGGACACCAAGACTCCTTCCACAGTTTGGCTATTATGGACATTGCTGCTATAAACATTGGTGTGCAGGTGTCCTGCCATTTCACTGCATCTGTATCTTTGAGGTAAATACCCAGTAGTGCAATTGCTGGGTCTAGGGTAGCTATATTTTAGCTCTTTGAGGAACCTCCACACTGTTTTCCAGTGTGGCTGAACCAGCTCACATTCCCACCAACAGTGCATGAGGGTTCCCCTTTCTCCACATCCTCTCCAACATTTGTTATCTCTTGTCTTGTTAATTTTCCCCATTCTCACTGGTGTGAGGTGGTATCTCATTGTGGTTTTGATTTGTATTTAGCCTGATGGCCAGTGATGCGGAGCATTTTCTCATGTGCCTGTTGGCCATGTCTATGTCTTCCTCTGTGAGATTTCTGTTCTTGACTTTTGCCCATTTCATGATTGGATTGTTTGTTTCTTTGCTGTTGAGTTGAATAAATTCTTTATAGATCTTGGATACTGGCTCTCTATCTGATAGGCCACTTGCAAATATCTTCTCACATTCTGTAGGTTGTCTCCCATTCTGTAGGTTTAGTTTTGTTGACTGTTTCTTTTGCTGTGCAGACATTTTTTATCCTGATGAAGTCCAAATAGTTCATTTTTGCTTTGTTCCCCTTGCCTTCCTAGATATATCTTGCAAGAAGTTGCTGTGGCCAAGTTCAAAAAGGGTGTTGCCTGTGTTCTCCTCTAGGATTCTGATGGATTCTTGTCTCACATTTAGATCTTTCATCCATTTTGAATTTATCTTTGTGTATGGTGTAAGAAAATGGTCTAGTTTCATTCTTCTGCAAGTGGTTGCCCCATTTTTCCAGCACCATTTGTTGAAGAGACTGTCCTTTTTTCAGTGGATAGTCTTTCCTGCTTTGTCAAATATTAGTTGACCATAGAGTTGAGGGCCCACTTCTGCATTCTCTATACTGTTCCACTGATCTATATGTCTGTTTCTGTGCCAGTACCACACTGTCTTGATGATCACAGCTTTGCAGTACAACTTGAAACCCGGCATTGTGATGCCCCCAGCTCTGGTTTTCTTTTTCAATAATCCCCTGATTATTTGGGGTCTTTTCTCATTCCACCCAAATCTTAAGATGATTTATTCGAAGTCTCTGAAGAAAGTCCATGGTACTTTGATAGATATTGAATTAAATGTGTAAATCGCCCTGGGTAGCATTGACATTTTCACAATATTAATTCTTACATCCACGAGCATGGAATATTTTTCCAACTCTTTGTGTCTTCATCAATTTCCTTCAGAAGTGTTCTGTAGTTTTTAGGGTATAGATCATTTACCTCTTTGGTTAGGTTTATTCCAAGGTATCTTATGCTTTTGGGTGCAATTGTAAATGGGATTGACTCCTTAATTTCTCTTTCTTCAGTCTCATTGTTACTGTATAGAAATGCCACTGATTTCTGGGCATTGATTTTGCATCCTGCCACACTGCCAAATTGCTGTAGGAGTTCTAGCAATCTTGGGGTAGAGTCTTTTGGGTTTTCTATGTACAGTATCATGTCATCTGCAAAGGAGAGTTTGATGTCCTCTTTGCCAATTTGAATGCCTTTTATTCCTTTTTGTTGCCTAATTGCTGAGGCTAGGACTTCTAGTACTATATTGAATAGCAGTGCTGAGAGTGGACATCCCTGTTGTGTTCCTGATCTTAGAGGAAAGGCTCCCAGTGTTTCCGATTGAGAATGATAGTTGCTGTGGGCTTTTTGTACATGGCTTTTAAGATGCTGAGGAATGTTCCCTCTATCCCTACAAGATCTTTAGAGTTTTGATCAGGAATGAATGCTGTATTATGTCAAGTGCTTTCTCTACATCTGTTGAGAGGATCATATTGTTCTTGTTTTTTCTCTTATTGATATGATCTATCACATTGATTGCTTTATGAGTTTTGAACCAGCCTTGTATCCCAGCGATAAATCCCACTTGGTCATGGTGAATAATCTTCTTAATGTACTGTTGGATCCTATTGGCTAGTGTCTTGAGAATTTTTGCATCTGTGTTCATCAGGGATATTGGTCTATAATTCTCCTTTTTGGTGCGGTCTTTGTCTGGTTTTGGAATTAAGATGATGCTGGCCTCATAGAACTAGTTTGGAAGTACTCCATCTCTTTCTATCTTTCCAAACAGCTTTAGTAGAACAGGTATTGTTTCCTCTTTAAACGTTTGATAGAATTCCCCTGAGAAGACATCTGGCCCTGGACTTATGTGTCTTGGGAGGTTTTTGATAACTGCTTCAATTTCCTTGTGATTATTGGCCTGTTCAGGTTTTCTATTTCTTCCTGTTCCAGTTTTGATAGCTTGTGGTTTTCCAAAAATGCATCCATTTCTTCTAGATTGCCTAATTTATTGGCGTATAGCTGCTCATAATATGTTTTTAAAATCATTTGTATTTCCTTGGTATTGGTGGTGATCTCTCATTTTTCATTTGTGATTTTATTAATTAGAGTCTTTTCTCTTTTGTTTTTAATAATGATGGTAAATGGTTTATCTATCTTATTAATTCTTTCAAAGAACCAACTCCTGGTTTGTTGATCTGTTCCACAGTTCTTCTGGTCTCTATTTCATTGAGTTCTGCTCGAATCTTTATTAACTCTCTTCTTCTGCTGGGTGTAGGTTTTATTTGCTGTTATTTCTTAATTCCTTTAGGTGCAAGGTTAGATTTTGTATTTGAGCTTTTGCCAGTTTCTTGAGGGATGCTTGTATTGCGATATATTTCCCTCTCAGGACTTTTGCTGTATTCCAAAGATTTTGAATGGTTGTATCTTCATTCTCATTAGTTTCCTTGAATCTTTTTAATTCTTCTCTAATTTCCTGGTTGACCCTTTCATCTTTTAGCAGGATGGTCTTTAACCTCCGCGTGTTTGAATTTCTTCCAAATTTCTTGTGATTAGTTCTAGTTTCAAAGCATTATGGTCTGAAAATATGCAGGGGAACTTCCCAATCTTTTGGTATCGGTTAGGACCTGATTTGTGACCCAGTATGTGGTCTATTCTGGAGAAAGTTCCATGGGCACTTGAGAAGAATGTGTATTCAATTGCATTTGGATGTAAAGTTCTGTAAATATCTGTGAAATCCATCTGGTCCAGTGTATCATTTAAAACTCTTGTTTCTTTGGAGATGTTGTGCTTAGAAGAACTGTCATCTACAGAAAGCACTATGTTCAAGTCTCCCAGTATAAGTGTATTATTATCTAAGTATGCCTTAACTTTGGTTATTAATTGATATACTTGGCAGCTCCCACATTAGGGGCATACATAAATGTTCATGATTGTTAGGTCTTCTTGTTGGATAGATCCTTTTAAGTATGTGTAGTGTCCCTCTTCATCTCTTACTACAGTCTTTGGGATAAACTTTAATTTATCTGATATGAGGATTGCTTCCCCTGCTTTCTTTTGAGGACCATTTGAATGGCAAATGGTTCTCTAACCTTTTATTTTCAGGCTGTAGGTGTCCTTAGGTCTAAAATGAGTCTCTCATAGACAGCACATAGATGGGTCCTGCTTTTTTATCCAGTCTGAAACTACGTGTCTTTTGATGGGATCATTAAGCCCATTCACATTCAGAGTTACTATTGAAAGATATGAATTTAGTGTCATCATAATAGCTATTCAGTCCCTGTTTTTGTGGATTGTTTCCTTGGACTTCCTCTTTCTTTTCAGGCGTCCCCTTAATATTTCTTGCAGAGCTGGTTTGGTGGTCACATATTCTTTCAGTTCCTGCCTATCTTGGAAGCTCTTTATCTCTCCTTCTATTCTGAATGAGAGCCTTGCTGGATAAAGTATTCTTGGCTGCAGGTTCTTCTCATTTAGGACCCTGAATATATCCTGCCAGCCCTTTCTGGCCTGCCAGGTCTCTGTGGAGAGGTCTGCTGTTAACCTAATACTTCTCCCCATATAAGTTAGGGATCTCTTGTCTCTTGCAGCTTTAAGGATCTTCTCTTTATCTTTGGAATTTGCAAGTTGCACTATTAAATGTTGGGGTGTTGGAACGGTTTGTATTGATTTTAGAGGGGATCTCTCTATCTCCTGGATCTGAATGCCTGTTTCCCTCCCCAAGTTAGGGAAGTTTTCAGCTATGATTTGTTCAAATATGCTTTCTGGTCCTCTGTTCCTTTCGGTGCCCTCTGGACCTCCAATTAAATGTAGATTTTTCCTTCTGAGGCTGTCGTTGATTTCCCTTAGCCTTTCCTCATGATCTTTTAATTGTTTTTCTCTTTTTTCCTCAGGTTCCTTCCTTGCCATTAACTTGTCTTCTATGTCACTCTTTCTCCTACTTCATTAACCCTTGTTGTTAGGACCTCCGGTTTGGATTGCATCTCATTTAATTGATTTTTAATTTTGGCTTGATTAGATATAAATTCTGCAGTCATGATGTCTCTTGAATCCTTTATGCTTTTCCAGAGCCACCAGTAGCTTTATATTTGTGCTTCTGAATTGGCTTTCTGACATCGAATTGTAATCCAAATTCTGTAACTCTGTGGGAGACAGTACTATTTCTGATTCTTTCTTTTGTGGTGAGTTTTTCTTTCTAGTCATTTTGCCCAGTGTAGAGTGGCTAAAAACAAGTTGCACTGGAAAAATAAAGAAAAAAAAAAAAGAGGAAAAAAAAAGGGAAAAGACAAAAACAAACACAAAAAACACAGAACAACAACAAAAAAGGAGGGGGATCCTCTGGTTCTATATATTGTAAATCCCTCTGACTTCCCCTGGAACTTTCCAGCATTGCTCATCTGTGCTGATTCTCAGGTGTGTGCACCTGGGGGAGCTGCCCCGCCCCCTGCCAAGTGCGGGCTCAGTAGGAGCTGTTTATCCTGTGAGGCCCTGTTTCCTGGCTCCCCGACCCCCCCAGGCACAGGGTGACACCAGGAGGAACAACCACACGGGTGGCAGCCAGCTCTCCAGCCCTGGAGTCAGCTTCCGCAGTAACTCCCTCAGCAACCAGTCCGCGGGGCCTGGATGCTCTGGGGGCGGGGCCGCGATCTGCTCAGCTCGGGGGCGCCTGGTGGCAGGAGCATCCTCGCTGTCCTGGGACCTCCCAGCCTCTGCCTGTCCCAAGGGGAGCACCGGATCCTGGGCTGTGTCCCCGGCGCCCTGGGATCCCCGGCCTGCGCAGCTGGAATCCGTTCCCGGGGCGCAGCCCCCTCCGCGGAGCCACCGCCATAGCTGTTCCCGGGCCCTGTCCCTCATGGGCTACAGCCCTTTAGGGAACTCGGCCTGCAGTGTGTGGCGCACTCTCCCCCCGGGGGGCACCTCCTCTGTTAGTGACCCCGGGAACCTGGGGGCATCCCTGCCCCTCCTGGGATCCTGCCCAATTTCCCTGCAAGCACCTTTCCATCAGGGAAGATTGTTAGAGTTCCTGCTTCTCCGGGCCTGGGCTTTCCCTTTCTGGGGGCACGCGTCACCCGGCCTTAGCCCGGCTCCTCACGGGGGGCCCCTCCCTCACTAGATTATTTTTTATTTATTTATTTTTCCATCTTCCTACCTTGTTAGAAGGGCGAACGCTTCTCTCTGTAGCGTTCCAGCTGTTCTGTCTTTAAATCTCAGGCCGAATTTGTAGGTTTTCAGGATGATAGGAAGTTATCTAGGTAACTTGGTGAGGACAGGTGACTTGGGGACCCTTCTCTTCCCCCATCATGCCCCGCCCCCTATCATGAGTTGTTTAACGGGTCTTTTCCTCTGTTTCTCTCTGTTCTTTTCTCTACCCTAATTATTCTGAATTCATATTTATTGATAGTGTGAATATGCATGAGATCACAATTTGAAATTACTCCTTGTTTTCATCAATATTATGATACATTTTCTAGAGTTGGCTTTAGTACATATATTATTTCTTATCAAATATAATATATATCATGTATCTGTAAGTATACATATATACACTATTTATATATATATATACACTATTTAATGGTACTAGCATACCTTCATATGCTGTAGCTTAGTATGAATATATTTTTTTACTTTTATATTATATACATATATATTTAATTTAATGACATTAAACCAGCAGCATGTCTTCTATTAAGTAGTTCTCAAATGATGCATATATATTGGTTCTTTATTACATTCCTTTTATAACTTTCCTTTCTACTTTCACAGTTGAAATGCTAGTTTTATTTGTATCTTCTTGAACCCATTAAAAATTGAACACAATTATATTTCGAAGAAAATGCCATGCCTATATGTGATACTTTCTCTAGAACTTCACTGTCCAATATTGTAGCCATTAGTCATATCTGGCAACTTAAACTTAAATTTAAATTAACCAAAATGAAATAATAATTAAAATTTATCTTCCCAGTTGCAATAGCCACATTTCAAACACTCAAAAGCCACATGTAGCTAATGGCTCCTGTTTTAGGTAGAGCATATATAGAACATTTTCTAACATCACAGAAATTTCTATTAGTGATTTATGATTTTCAATAGACAAGTCAATCTTTAGTATGTCTTGCTACTTCTCTTATTACCCTTCATGAATGAATAAAGAAAATATGGCATATGCATACAATGGAACATTACTCAGATTTTTAAAGAGAAGGAAATTCTGCAATATACAACATGCATGAATCTTGAAGACATTATCCTAAGTAAAATAATAAGCCAATCACAGAAAGACAAATACTGTATGATTCCACTTATATAAGATATGTAAATCAGTCAAATTCATAGAATCAGAATGGGATGGTGTTTGCCAGGGGCTAGAGGAATGCTAAATGGGGAGTTACTAATCAATAGGCATAAAGTTTCAGTTTAGGCTGGCACAATTCAGAGGAAAACAAATGCCAGATAATAAATTATTCTTTTACCATTGGAAAAAATTATCTTCCCACTTATTTTTTTTATTGTCCATACATAGTCCTTCTAAATTTTCCTACTTACTACCAGTTTGAAATAATAGTCTTGGAAATATTTTACAATGTAATATCAATAATGCAAATGCCCTCCAATTCAAAAAGAAATATTCTATAACTTTTTCTTAAACAAAATAGTCAATAGATCTTGAGTCACCTCTTTATTATCTCCCATTGTTCCAAAACTCAAATAACAACAACAACAAAAAAAGTAAAACAGTCTTCCTGATAGAATATGCAACTCTTTGTATATTCCAATGATGTTCCTACTGGAGGTCCTTGCTGAGAATTTTGTTGTTAGAGCTGGAAAAGAATTTCCCAAGAATTTGTTATGATTCTTATGGACAGATCATTATTTCAGCTCCTATCCTATATTTCTACTACTGTCAGCAGCTTTATAATAGGCATCTGGTTCTTTCCTTGCTTCCCTATTTTCTGAAAAGCTTGAAATCCATAGACTACACATATGAAAAGCTGACACAAGTTAGGGTTGTAGTCTATAGTCATGAAACACACAAAGGAGAACTAGCCAACATATATCCAAACCTCTAATCTTGGCATTTTTGTCACACACTCTTTGAGATATCCTTGACAAGAGAAAGCTTATATCTTAATGCATTTCTTATTATAAAAAAGAGATGCATCATACTGTTGTGTCTTAATGATTAAAAAGAACCACCAAAACACAGCCCACAAGGGAGCTAAAACTCCTGAAAGCAGTTAATAAGGGAATAAAGCTGAAGTGAAGAATAACAGGGCAAAGGAATACTGTGATTAGTCCTATAATCCCTTCAGTTGAGTTTTAAACCATGTGCATTTTACAAATAGTTTTTTTTAATAATAAAATTATTTTTTAAGTCTATGGGAACAATTTCCCACCAGTTGAGTAACATAGAAATGTTATGTATTAGAATAAAATGCAGCAATCAAAATGAGTGAATACAGGGGTGCCTGGGTGCCTCAGTCAATTGTGTCTGACTATTGATTTCAGCACAGGTCAAGATCTCAGGATCTTGAGAACGAGCCCTGTGTCAGGCTCAACACAGTAAGAGTCTGCTTCTCCCTCTCCTCTGCTCCTCCCCTCGAAGAGTGCACCCTCTCTCTCGCTCATAAATAAATAAATAAATAAATAAATAAACAAATAAATAAATAAATTGAGTAAACACACACAAAAAATGTGTGAACCATTGCAAAACATGACTTTGCAAAATATTTGGCTTTTGCCCCTTGTGTGTGTATCTGCACTGGTTTGTGCTATTCACAAAAACATCTTAGTTAATAGACCTTCCCAATTTATTAAAAAGAATATACCACTTAATAAACTTTTTAAATATAACAGTTTTATGGATACACACATTTAAAAATAAAGAAAATATATTGAAATGATATAGACCATACTTAAAGGATCTATCCAACAAGAGGACTTAACAATCATCAATATATATGCCCTGAATGTGGAAGCTGCTAAGCATAACAATTAATAACCAAAGTTAAGACATACTTCAAAAATAATACACTTATACTTGGTGACTTCAATGTAGCGCTTTCTACAATTGACAGGTCATGAGAGCAAAACATCACCAAAGAAACAAGAGCTTTAAATGATATACTGGACCATATGGATTTCACAGATATTTACAGAACTTTACATCCAAATGCAACTGAATACACATTCTTCTCAAGTGCACATGGAACTTTCTCCAGAATAGACCACATACTGGGTCACAAATCAGGTCCTAAATGATACCAAAAGATTGGGATTGTCCCCTGTGTATTTTCAGACCATAATGCTTTGAAATTAGAACTAAATCACAAGAAGAAGTTTGGAAGGATTTCAAACATGTGGAGGTTAAGGACCATCCTGCTAAAAGATGAAAGGGTCAACCAGGAAATTAGAGAAGAATTAAAAGGATTCATGGAAACTAATGAGAATGAAGATACCCATTCAAAATCTTTGGGATACAGAAAAGCAGTCCTGAGGGGGAAATACATCGCAATACAAGCATCCATCCAAAAACTGGAAAGAACTCAAATACAAAAGCTAACCTTGCACCTAAAGGAGCTGGAGAAAAAACAGCAAATAGATCCAATACCCAGCAGAAGAAGAGAGTTAATAAAGATTCGAGCAGAACTCAATGAAACAGAGACCAGAAGAACTGTGGAACAGATCAAAAAAACCAGGAGTTGGTTCTTTGAAAGAATTAATAAATGGATAAACCATTAGCCAGCCTTATTAAAAAGGAGAGAGAAAAGACTCAAATTAATAAAATAATGAATGAGAAAGGAAAGATCACTACCAACACAAGGAAATACAAACGATTTTAAAAACATATTATGAGCAGCTATACGCCAATAAATTAGGCAATCTAGAAGAAATGGATGCATTTCTGGAAAACCACAAACTACCACAACTGGAACAGGAAGAAATAGAAAACCTGAAGAGGCCAATAACCAGGGAGGAAATTGAAGCAGTCATCAAACACCTCCCAAGACACAAAAGCCCAGGGCCAGATGGCTTCCCAGGGGAATTCTATCAAATGTTTAAAGAAGAAACCATACCTATCCTACTGAGGCTGTTCTGAAAGATAGAAAGAGATGGAATACTTCCAAACTTGTTCTATGGGGCCAGCATCACCTTAATTCCAAAACCAGACAAAGACCCCACCAAAAAGGAGAATTACAGACCAATATCCCTGATGAACATGGATGCAAAACTTCTCAACAAGATACTAACCAATAGAAAACAAAACAAACAAACAAACAAAAAAGATACTAGCAAATAGGATCCAACAATACATTAAGAAGATTATTGGGATTTATCCCCGGGAAGCAAGGCTGGTACAACATTCATAAAACAATCAATGTGATTGAAGATATCAGCAAGAGAAAAAACAAGAACCATATGATCTTCTCAATAGATGCAGAGAAAGCATTTGACAAAATACAGCATCCACTCCTGATCAAAACTCTTCAGATTTTGTAGGGATAGAGAGAACATTCCTCAGCATATTAAAAGCCATCTACAAAAAGACCACAGCAATTATCATTCTCGATGGGGAAACGCTGGTAGCCTTTCCCCTAAGATCAGGAACACAACAGGGATGTCCACTCTCACCACTGCTATTCAATATAGTACTAGAAGTCCTAGCCTCAGCAATCAGACAACAAAAAGAAATAAAAGGCATTCAAATTGGCAAAGAGGACATCAAACTCTCCCTTTTTGCAGATGACATGATTCTATACATAGAAAACCCAAAAGACTCCACCTCAAGATTCCTAGAACTGCTACAGCAATGTGGCAGTGTGGCAGGATGCAAAATCAATGCCCAGAAGTCAGTGGCATTTCTATACACTAACAATGAGAATGAAGAAAGAGAAATTAAGGAGTCAATCCCATTTACAATTGCACCCAAAAGCATAAGATACCTAGGAATAAACCTAACCAAAGATGTAAAGGATCTATACCCTCAAAACTATTGAACACTTCTGAAAGAAATTGAGGAAGACACAAAGAGATGGAAAAATATTCCATGCTCATGGATTGGCAGAATTAATATTGTGAAAATGTCAATGTTACCCAGGGCAATGTACACGTTTAATGCAATCCCTATCAAAATATCATGGACTTTCTTCAGAGTTAGAACAAATTATTTTAAGATTTGTGTGGAATCAGAAAAGACCCCGAATAGCCAGGGGAATATTAAAAAAGAAAACCATAGCTGGGGGCATCACAATGCCAGATTTCAGGTTGTACTACAAAGCTGTGGTCATCAAGACGGTGTGGTACTGGCTCAAAACAGTATCACATAGATCAATGGAACAGAATAGAGAATCCAGAAGTGGACCCTCAACTTTATGGTCAACTAATATTCGACAAAGGAGGAAAGACCATCCACTGGAAAAAAGACAGTCTCTTCAATAAATGGTGCTGGGAAAATTGGACATCCACATGCAGAAGAATGAAACTAGACCACTCTCTTGCACCATACACCAAGATAAATTCAAAATGGATGAAAGATCTAAATGTGAGACAAGATTCCATCAAAATCCTAGAGAAGAACACAGGCAACACCCTTTTTTGAACTTGGCCACAGTAAATTCTTGCAAGATACATCCATGAAGGCAAGGGGAACAAAAGCAAAATGAACTATTTGGACTTATCAAGATAAGAAGCTTTTGCACAGCAAAGGATACAGTCAACAAAACTCAAAGACAACCTACAGAATGGGAGAAGATATTTGCAAATGACGTATCAGATAAAGGGCTAGTTTCCAAGATCTATAAAGAACTTATGAAACTCAACACCAAAGAAACAAACAATCCAATCATGAAATGGGCAAAAGACATGAACAGAAATCTCACAGAGGAAGACATAGACATGGCCAACAAGCACATGAGAAAATGCTCCGCATCACTGGCCATCAGGGAAATACAAATCAAAACCACAATGAGATACCACCTCACACCAGTGAGAATGGGGAAAATCAACAAAGCAGGAAACAACAAATGTTGGAGAGGATGTGGAGAAAGGGGAACCCTCTTACACTGTTGGTAGAAATGTGAGCTGGTTCAGCCACTCTGGAAAACTGTGTGGAGGTTCCTCAAAGAGTTAAAAATAGATCTGCCCAGCAATTGCACTACTGGGTATTTACCCCAAAGATACAGATGCAGTGAAATGGCAGGACACCTGCACCCCGATGTTTATAGCAGCAATGTCCACAATAGCCAAACTGTAGAAGGGGCCTCCATGTCCATCGAAAGATGAATGGATAGAGTAGCTGTGGTCTATGTATACAATGGAATATTACTCAGCCATTAGAAACGAGAAGTACCCACCATTTGCTTTGATGTGGATGGAACTGGAGGGTATTATGCTGAGTGAAATAAGTCAATTGGAGAAGCACAAACATCATATGGTCTCATTCATTTGGGGAATATAAAAAATAGTGAAAGGGAATAAAGGAGAAAGGAGAAAAAGTGAGTGGGAAATATCAGAAAGGGAGACAGAACATGAAAGACTCCAAACTCTGGGAAACGAACTAGGGGTGGTGGAAAGGGAGGTGGGCGGGGGGTGGGTTGACTGGGTGATGGGCATTGAGGGGGGCACTTGATGGGATGAGCACAGGGTGTTATTCTATATGTTGGCAAATTGAACACCAATAATAAATAAATAAATAAATAAATAAACAAACAAATAAAATAGACCAACTTTAGAATAGTGAAAATTGAAAAAACTGGGAAAGGTAAGAAGAGGAAAGGAGTGAGGGAAGGGAAAGGCATAAGAGATGGACACTAGGTCTGTCTATAACAATTTACTTTTCAATATCTTTTCAATATTCAAGTCTAGGTGGCAAATGTTTAATCTAGGTAGTGGGTGTTATTATTTTCTGTACTTTTCAGTTGTTTGGAAATATTTCACTTTAACAGAATAAATTCTACTTCTTTACTGTTGAAAGTGTCCTCAGTTTATATAAGATTTTCCAACTAAGACTATTCTCTGCTGCTCTTTTTAGGGAGCTGAGTAGAAAGTCTAACCCCAGAAGAGCGGTTATTATCATTAAATCCAATGTGCAAGGACACGTGTAAACAAGTCTTATTAAAGAGCTACCCATAAACCATCCAAACCAGTGATTCATTAAAAAAAAAAAAAAAATAGCCTCAGGCATATCAGCCCTACTCAAACACTTGAACTTTCTTATTTTGCTCCTTTCCCCATAATTTAAGAGAAGGAAATAAAGCTTAAACACCAAGTATATAAATATTCAAATTTCTAAAAAAGTTTAAACCTGCCTTTAAAAACACAGTCATTTTGAAACAAAGATTGATTTGATTGAGTAAAAATCTATAGTACTCACTACAAGACATCACTACTGGAAAGCAGTAGAACTAGGTGCTGTCTACGCCTCGGTGAACAAAAAGAGAATTATAACGATAAAGTTGAAATTAGGCCAGTAATTTAGGCATTTTCAAATTAAAATGTCATCCACTTTTCATTTTTCTCCAATCTTATTCATGATTTTCCAGTAGCTCACTCTCAGAAAACTGTAGGCTAGTTAACTGATTGATGCTATGAACAAGTGATGGTGGACAGAGTACTTGCATTTACAGAGTTAAAAGGAAGAAAATTGTTTTTTTTCACTTGTATAGATTATACAAATTTCTTCAACCTGTAAAAACCTACTATTAAAAAACGAAACATTTCCCATAAATGTTTCCCATAAATTCCCAGCTCTATTTCTATTAACAGGAGAAGTTAATTGTCATATAAAAGAATATCAATTTCAAGACCTGCTGTTTAGATCCATGTTAATAATATTCAAAACACTGTACATGATACCCTAAAGTATTCCACTCACAAAATAGAGATCAAAAGGTACAACCTGTGCAATCCAGTCAATTTACTGCCACTCACACGAGAGATGTGTGCATTTCAACCAAAGTCTGCATTAAGCACATACTTGCCTAATGTCACATGTACAAGATCAGAAACTAAACTTGCCTCATCAAAAATGTTAAGGAATGAACATCTTGAAAGTATTTCTTAAAAATTCAGATTCCCCTTCCCCCCAGCAAAAGAATTCAGATTCTCAGTCATAATTTTTTTAATTAAAAATTAGAATTAAATTAGTAGTGTTCAAAGTTAGTAACAAGCTAATTAAATTAGAGAATTTTAAATTTTTATTTCTTTTCAAAATATTTTTAATTTAAATTCAATGCAATTAACATATAGTATATTATTGGTTTCAGAGGTAGAATTTAGTGATTCATCAGTTGCATATAACAGCTGGTGCTCAGGCAGCCCTGATGGCATAGTGGTTTAGCACCTCCTTCAGCCCAGGGCGTGATCCTGGAGACCCGGGATTCAGTCCCGCATCAAGCTCCCTGCATGGAGCCTGCTTCTCCCTCTCTCTCTCTCTCTCTCTTTCTCTCTCTCTATCTGTCTCTAATAAATAAATAAAATCTTAAAAAAAAAAAAAACACCTGGTGCTCATTCCATCAAGTGCACTCCTTGATGCCCATCACCCAGTTACCCCATCCTCCCACCCACTTTCCCTCCAGCGACCCTTAGTTTGTTTCCCATAATTAAGAGTTTCTTGTGGTTTATCTCCCTTTCTGTTTTTGTCTTATTTTTCCTTCCCTTCCCCTATTTCATCTGTTTTGTTTCTTAAATTCCACATGAGTGAAATAATACGATATTTCTCTTTCTCTGAGTGACTTATTTTGCTTAGCATGATACCCTCTAGCTCCATCCACACCTTTGCAAATGGCAAGATTTCATTCTTTTGAATGGCCGAGTAATATTCCATTGTGTATATATGCCACATTTTCTTTATCCATTCATCTGTTGACGAACATCTGGGCTCTTTCTATATTTTGGCTATTGTGGAAATTGCTCTATAAACATTGGTTGACAGTGCAATTGCTCTATTTTTAACTTTATGAGGAACCTCAAAATAGTTTTGAATGGCTATAGCAGTTTTCATTCCCACCAACAATGTGAGAGGAGTCTGCTTTCTCCACATTGTCGCCAACATCTATTCTTTCCTGAGTTGTTCATTTTAGCCATTCTGGCTCATGTGAGGTGGCATCTCATTGTGGTTTTGATTTGTATTTTCCTGATGCCAATTGATGTTGAGTATTTTTTCATGTGTTTATTAACCATTTGGATACCGTCTTTGCAGAAATGTCTATTCATGTTTTCTGTCCATTTCTTAAATAGACTTTTTGTTTTTAGGATGTTGACCTTGGTAAGTTCTTTATAGATCTTGGATACTAGCCCTTTATCTGATATGTCATTTGCAAATATCTTCTCCCATTCTGTAGGTTTCCTTTTAGTTTTGTTAACTGTTTCCTTTGCTGTGCAAAAGCTTTTTATCTTGATGAAGTCCCAATAGTTCATTTTTGCTTTTGTTCCCCTTGCCTTTGAAGATGTGTCTAACAAGAAGTTGCTGCATATGAGTTCAAAGAAGTTGCTGCCTGTGTCCTTCTCTAAGATATTGATGGATTCCTGTCTCACATTTAAGTTTTTCAACCTAAATTCAATCCTTTCATCCTTTTTTTTTTTAATTTTATGTATGGTTTAAGAAAATGGCCTAGTGTCATTCTTCTGCATGTGGCTATCCAATTTCCCCAACACTATTTGTAAAAGTAACTGCCTCTTTTTTCCATTGGATATTCTTTCCTGCTTTATCACAGATTAGTTGGCCATAGAGTTGAGAATCTTTTTCTGAGTTCTCTATTGTGTTCCATTGATCTATATGTCTGGTTTTGTGCCAGGACCATACTGTCTTGATGATTAAGCTTGGTAATACAGCTTAAAGTCCAGAACTGTGATGTTCTGGCTTTGGCTTTCTTTTTCAACATTTATTTTGTTATTTGGGGTCTGTTCTAGCTCCATACAAATTTTAGGGTTGTTTGTTCCAGCTCTATGAAAAATGCTGTTGATATTTTGATAGGGATTGCATTGAATAGACTGCTTTGGATAGTATTGACATTTCAACAATATTCATTCTTCTGATCCATGAGCATGGATGTGTTTCCATTTTCTTTGTGTCTTCCTCAATTTCTTTTGTAAGTGTTCTATAGTTTACAGAGCACAGATCTTTTGTCTCTTTAGTTAGGCTTATTCCTAAGCACCTTATGGTTTCTGGTGCAATTGTAAATGAGATCAATTCCTTAATTTATTTCTTTTGCCTCATTGTTAGTGTATAGAAATGCAACTGACTTCTGTGCATTGATTTTATATCCTGTGACTTTGCTGAATTTCTGTATCAGTTCTAGCAATTTTTTGGTGGAGTATTTTGGGTTTTCTACATAGAGAATCATGTCATCTGTGAAGGGTGAGAGTTGACTGCTTCTTTGCCAGTTTGGATGTCTTTTATTTCTTTTTGTTGTCTAATTGCTTAGGCTGTGACTTCCAGTACGTTGAACAACAGTGGTGAGAGTGGACATCCCTGTCGTGTTCCTGACCTTAGAGGGAAGGCTCAGTTTTTCCCCTTTGAGGATGATATTCACTGTGGGTTTTTCTTCTATGGATTTTATGGTTTTGAGGTATGATCCTTCTATCCCTACTTGGCAGAGAGTTTTTATCAAGAAAGAATGCTGTATTTTGTCAAATGTTTTTTCTGCCTCTATTGAGAGGATCATATGGTTCTTGTCTTTTATTAATGTGATGTATCACTTTGATTAATTTGTGAATGTTGAGCCACCCTTGCAGCCCAGGAATAAATCCCACTTAGTTTTGGTGAATAATCCTTTCTAATGTACTGTTGGATCCTACTAGTTAGTATCTTGGTGAGAATTTTTGCAACCATTTTCATGAAGAAAATGGTCTGTAATTCCCCTGTTTGGTGAGGTCTCTGTCTGATTTTGGGATCAAAGTAATGCTGGCCTCATAGAAAGACTTTGGAAGTTTTCCTTCTATTTATATTTATTGAAAAAGCTTCAGAAGAATAGGTATTATATTTTCTTTAAATGTTTGGTAGAACTCCCCTGGGAAGCCATCTGGCCCTGGACTCTTGTTTGTTGGGAGGTTTTTGATTACTGATCCAATTTCTTTGCTGGTTTTGGGTCTGTTCAGATTTCTATTTCTTCCTGTTTAAGTTTTGGTTGTTTATGTTTCTAGGAACTTATCCATTTCTTCCAGATTTCCTATGTTTTTGGCATATAATTGCTCAAAATATTCTTTTATAATTCTTTGCATTTCTTTGGTGTTGGTTGTGATCTCTTTAATTCATGATTTTATTGATTTGAGTCCTTTCTCATTTCTTTTTGATAGGTCTGGCTAGGGGGTTATCTGTCTTATTAATTCTTTCAAAGAACCAGCTCCTAGTTTTGTTGATCTGTTCTACTGCTCTTTTGAATTCTATGCCATTAATTTCTGCTCTAATCTTTTTATTTCTCTTCTCCTGCTGGATTTAGGCTTTGTTTTCTGTTCTTTTTCTAGCTCCTTTAGGTATAAGGTTAAGTTGTGTATATGAGACTTTTTTTTGTTTCTTAAGAAAGGCCAGTATTGCTATATACTTCCCACTTAGGACCATCTTTGCTGCATCCCAAAGGTCTGAACTGTCATGTTTCATTTTCATTTGTTTCCATGTATTTTTTTTAATTTTATTTCTTTAAATGTAATTATTAACATGCTTAGTTCATTTGTAATAATGAGCAAAAAATAATTTCACTCAACTCTGTTTGACTTAAAAATTTAAATTTCTTGCAGTGATGTATACCATTGACATATTTTATTTTCTACATACTATGACATTTCAACATCTTTAAAAAAAAAGCATTTCTGTTTGGAGAGAAATTGCCTCTCCCTGGGCTAGCCAATTCTTAGAGATAGCAAATGGCCCAGCTAGGAGCACATCTTTTATATGTGCACACTAACCAATGCAAAGCCATTTCTCCTCTACCTGGCCATACAACTCAGGAAGAAATATTCCTCTGCCTTAATCATCCCAGGGCCAGGTACCAGGCAACTAGGGACCATTTTTTGACATTAGAGCTCACCAAAAGTATTCAGACTAACCAATCCTAACTTTCCTGTCCTGCCTTGCTTTTCTCTCAAAAATTCCATAAAGCAGTGGCCTAGGTGCTCCCATAGCTCTTTTTCCTTCTGCCTCCTGACCCATGCTAGTGTTTACCGTGTGATCCTTCATGTCATGTCATGCCTCCTGTTTTAAGGACCTATGCATATAATAAACTGTTTTCCTGAGCTTCTCCTGAATCTCCTCTTGCGGCCACACCTGATTGACCATCACATAACGCAAACAGGATTTTATTTTACTTGTTTTCCTATTTTCTACATGCAGTACTACTGATGATTGTCCATCAGTATCTATTTATCCCTGCTACCTTTTAATAACAGATATCACTGGTTTTACCTAACCTGTGACTGCCTAGCTCAAGGGGACATTTCCTAGCTTCCCTTGCAGCTAGATATGGCCCTTTTGCCAGGTTTTGGTCAAACTTATCACATAGATGAAAAATAAAATTTGTTTTTTGTTAATCTAAAAGGCAAATACAGGAACAACATCTACCAATATGTAGAAGTGATTTTCAATTAAATACAGAAAATCACTTTCTAACAATAGCACTTTAGAAGCTACTGCACTTCCAACACTAGATCTGCTTTTCTTTCCATTTTTAAGATTTTATTTATTTATTTATTTATTTATTTATTTATTTATTTGAGAAAGAAAGAGAGTATGCAAGCAGGAGGAGGAGCAGAGGGGGAGGGAGAAAGAATCTCAAGCAGATTCTGTGCTAAGTGCAGAGCTTGATGTGAGACCAGATCCCAGAACCCTGAGAGCACAACTTGAGCCAAAAGCAAGAGTCAGATGCTTAACTGACCAAGCCACACAGGTACCCAGATCTACCCCCTAGATCCTCTACCAACAAAATGGAAGGAAGAATTTCTGAATTGATTTAAAGATTTGAATAGATGGGCATTAAAGTTTCTTCCAGCCTAATATTCTGCAATTCTACATCAGGTAGGAAAAGGAAAGTTGGGAGGAGGATGAGAAAATGGGGAGCAGGATAGAATGGGGCAAAGAATAAGGAATAAAGAAAAGACAATTTTAATTTATCACCAAGATAGATTATTGGGAAATACATCTGAGTAACTAGAAAGAAATTGCTTTATCATTTTTATGCAATACCAAGTTTCCTGGTACATGTCCTTCTCTTTCTAAGAAAGCAAAAAAATAATCACAATACATTTCAAACAAATATATTTGAAAATCTAGAAAGCAAACTCCAGATTCAGAGTATTGTTATAAAATTGTTTCTCATGGTCTTAAGATTAATTTTACTGGAATTGAACATGCCTTTCATTTATCATTTATGGTAGCACTTTTAGACTGCTTGATTGATTCATGTTACAATCACAGAGTAACTTACTATTCTAATTTATAACATGATGTCTGTTGACTTTTGCCATACTTATATCTCTCCTGGGTTCTGTCACTTTACAAACATCTTAGTTAATGGCTCCTTCCAATTTATTAATGTCTAATTAAAGCAAATAACATAAATTACTATATCATGCTTTTCTTGGCACTGTTTCTACTGCCTAACACAATGCTATTGTTATAAGTGGGCCTCAGAAATACTTTCATTCAATGATTGTTTATTGAGGTTCTATTCTATACCTGCCAATGCTCTGGGCACTGGGAATGATATGGTCCTGTGGCTAAGAGCGCAGGCTTCTAGGTTGAATGAATCTGGGTTTGAATCCCTGCTCTGCCACTTAGTATACCTGTTTCTTATACTGCAGTTTCCTCACCTGTAAAAATGGGCAAAATAACAATGCTTCCTTCCCAGGTGAAAACAGAATAACATAATATATGTAATGAGATTAGCATTCCCTAGCATATGATAAATCCTTAATAAATGTTATTTATAAGTTAATCACATTGTATCTATAAGATAATGTCAATAACATAACCATTCATATTATAATCTATGTACTATAATTCACTGGATAAAAGTTCCATGAAAAAAGGATTTTTTGCCTAATTTTTTTTTTCATTACTATGTGTCTACTGCCTAAAAGAGTGCCTGGAACATACTAAGCACACCAAAAAAAAAGTGCTTTAAATAAATGAATCAGTAATCAACACATATTTAAAATGATTTCATTTTTTTATTACAGGCATTAATTTCAAAAATTAGAAACTACATGGAAGAATGCTATACTAAGATTAAATAAAGAGGTGCCTGAGTGGCTCAGTTCGTTGAATGTCCAACTTTTGGTCGGTTCAAGTCTTGATCTCAGGGTCATGAGACTGAGCCCTGCATTGGGCTCCATGCTCAGAGAGGAGTTGGCTTGAGGTTCTCTCCTTTTCCTTCTCCCTCTTCCCTTCCCCCTGCATTGCCCCCCAGCAAATAAATACATATTTTTAAAAATTAAAATAAGAATGAATTTTAACATATCCAAGATAAGTTACTTCCTTCCAGGATGCTTAGAAAGACAAGGTCTGTTATGCAGGCAAAAAGCACTTATAGTAAAAATCAACAACATAAAAAACAAGTGTTTGCAAGGATGTAGAGAAAAAGGAATCCTCTTGCACTGCTGGTGGGAATGCAAACCTGTGCAGCCACTGTGGAAAACAGTAGAGATTCCTCCAATAGTTAAAAATAGAACTACCCTACATGACCCAGCAATTGCACTACTGGATATTTACCCAACGAATACAAAAACGCTAATTCAAAGGGATACATACACCCCTATGTTTACAGCAGCATTATTTACAATAGCCAAATTATAGAGCAGCCCACATGTCCACTGATTGATGAACAAAGAAGAAGTGATTATATAGATATCTATCTATCTATCTATCTATCTACATATAGAGAGAGAATATTACTCATCCCTAAAAAAGAATGAGCTCTTGCAAATGTGCAACAACATCGTTGGAGCTAAACAATAAATGCTAAAGTCGAAGAAAGACAAATAAGTCAAAGAAAGACAAATACCCTATGATTTTATTGATATATGGAATTTAAAGGTTTTTTACTTATGTATTTAAAGGTTTTTTACTTATGTATTTATTTATTTGAGAAACAAAGATGGTGAGAGAGTGTAAGCAGGGGGAAGAGAATGTCAGGGAAAGACAGAACCTCAAGCAGACTCTGCGCTGAGTGTGTGGGCCTGATGCAGGACTCGATCTCATGACCCTGAGATCATGACCTGAACTGACATCAAGAGCTGGACGCTCAACCAACTGAGCCACCCAGGAATTTTAAGAAATTTATATGTGGAATTTAAGAAACAAAACAAATGAGCAAAAGGGAAAAGAGAGAGAGAAAGAAGCAAACTAAGAAACAGACTTTTAGTTATACAAAACAAAGTGGTCACCAGAGAGGAAGTGGGTGGAGGGATGGGTTAAGTAGGTGACGGGGATTAAGAAGTGCACTTGCTGTATTGAGCACTGGGTGTTGTATGGAACTATTGAATCACTATATTGTACATTTAAAACTAATATAATACTATATGTTAATTAATTAAAATACTTTTTAAAAAACTACTTACAGTAAAATGCCTACTTCTCTATATAATCTAAATAAGAAATCTTTAAATTGGCAACAAATGTAGTGAGTTAATTAAACATACCTGTTAGATACTCAGAGTGTCTTAACACAGAAGGACTTGAAAAACCCAAAATGATAAACTCTTGATTTTCTTATTAATCTCAGGGCTACGCAAGACAAATGCTTTTAACAGAAGAAATTAAAATATTAATAATTCCAATCTTATCTCCTAACAACATATTTTAGTAGTTCTTGGAGTACAGCAAAATGGCTTATGCACATTTGTTTTTCCATTCAATATCCCAGAAAATCTGCCAAAAGCCAGGGTTGCAGATGGAAAAGAATTAAAAAAAAAAAAACATAAAGAACTTAAATAACCCACCAAGATTTACATCTAAGAATTATATAATGACTGTACTGGAGATGTGGAGATACAATGGACACCAGTCACTTGTCTCTATCACATTTTCCTTCTCCCTTTTGTTCAAAAGCCTTGTAGCCTTTGAAAAAGTGCTCCTTACCCTTCTCTGTGTGACTTAGGCAGGGCTGCCAATTACAGGATCATAGCGTCTTTACATACTGAAGTGGGAAGAAGAAATCTGTTTCCTTTATAGTGGCTAAATTAGGATTACTGCACATTTTCAACTCCCTGAGTCATCTCCCTCACCACCACCTCATAAAAGAAGCCCGTCTCCATAGGAGGAAAGAATTAAGGCAGATATACAGAAATATGGAAGAGATGTAGAGATGAATAGGGGAGAGTCAGACATGGGGGTGTGAGAAGAGAAAAGAGAAAGAGAAAAATATGTGTTGCCATCACTCTAATCTTTGGATTGAAGAAGGCCAGCTAGTCTTCATCTTCTTAAATTCCTGAGCCAACAATTCTCTTTCTGCTCCTAGAGTTTTACTTCTTCCACTTACAAATAAAAGAATTCTGATGAATATAGAAGCCTTTCAATTTAATTTAATTACAAAATATATAGAGGTAGAGTGTAAGTTTATAAGTCAAAATATTTCAAGTCTTATGAATATTCAAGATTTCTCACTTTGGGCACTATTTTTTTGTTTCATATTTTTAATTTTTTATCCATTTATAGGATTAAAACTGCAAAACATTTGGGTTTTACTCATTGAAATTTTTCTCTTTGAGATGTGAATGCTCACACAAGTAATAAAAATGAAGAACTGATTTACTTTTTTTTCATTTTTAAGAAATTATACCAGCAATTCAAGTTAATATAATTATTATTAAGTTATTAACAGAGGGAGGATAGCACAGGAATTAAAGAGCATGGACTCTGAAACCAGACTGCCTGGATTCAAATTTAGACTCTTCCATATAGGAGCTGTGAGAACTTGGTCAGGTTATCCAAAAGACATATGTTTCCTCACCAGTAAAATGGATTATGGTGTGGTGACAGGATTTGAAATGTGAACAGTGCTTAGAATGCCATTCGAGCTGAAATTAAGCATTGCATTAGCGTTAGTCATTATGGTTGTTCTTATCATCTAAAACAATGTGATGAAAAAAAAAAAACAATGTGATGTTTTAAAATGCCTCATTGAAAAAAAATGTTTCATTGGGTTGGCTCATTTTATCACCTTACAGTTTGCTTCAATGAAAGAAATGAGGATCAGAATTTCTTGATAGATGCACAAAAGTTTAGGGTACATTTCAAAACTGATGAAGCATTTTATCAATGGTAGTAGTGCCAAATCCAAGAATAGCATGGTGGTTCCCTCTGCTGCTTAGCCTTTTTCCTCTAAGGAAGAGGAATGCAGTGGAAAGCAAATTTTCTGACTGAGACTAGAGGCTAAAAGAATCTAATACTGATTGCTTTTGCTTGTTTTTTTTTACAATATGATAATTTTTTTTAATGTTGCACTGTGATTCTAGAGATCGCATGCTCAAATATGCAAAGGACCAGGTAGGTATGTACTGTAACATGCTCAAATATGCAGAGACCCAGGCATGTACTGTAATGGCACTCTGAGTCTTGTAAATTATAAAAAAAAAAAAGTATTTTACAATGTATATCACTTACTTTTATCATCAAAGGAGAAAAATACACAAAACATGTGATCTTTTCAGAAAAATTATAGGTTCATGACTCAGCTACATCAAACAGAATTTGCTAATTTGTTGCATCTAAAAAATCACAAAACAAGCCTTGGAAGACAAGCACAGCATAAATAAGCATTTTAAAGAAAAACTGTATAGAAAGTTAAAGAAATCTGTGGATGAGATTAATTTGAGGAGGTGAAGAACATCCTTAGATGACTGGCTGTCATATGGAAAAGTCCAGTATAGCATTTTCAACAGGAAGAATGTGAAGCGATTCAAATAGACTAAATGTGGTTAAGTGCTTTGTCAGAATGGTAAAATTGTATTTAACTATCCAAAATAACTAAATAAAGAATTTTTTTTCTTTAAGGCTATAGCCATGTAATGTATCTCTAACCCATACTTCTTGACTGAACATGTTTACAGATAACAATATTGTTTGTCCTGCACAATTAAGGCATGAAGAATCTATATACCCCTGTACGGACTTTGCATAGAAACAAGTGATACCCTAGACACAGCTGAATTGATTGCTTTAAATTTTACAATTTTAAAGTTTAAAACAAAGGCTTTAGAGCTCAGAATTCATCTCACCAGGAAATTGTCTTCTAAACTTTGCTTATTGACTTAAATTTTATAAAATATGGGGGAGGTATAGAACTTATTTAGTGAAGTTGAATTAATATTCTAATAATATTCTAAAAGACACTGGGTATCACGACTACCTAGGATCTCTTTATAGGATTCAGATCTTTGAGGCTAGTTTCATGAAATAACCAGTCCTATGAATTTAAATCAGGAAATGGGTCAGCCTTAGGAAATACCATAATTTCTGTCACCTGTGTGATTTTGCATTTCAGAGGAATTGCATAGTCACTTTAATGCTTCTAACATTGTATGATGTCTACAATAATAAATATGGGTAAGACTTATCCATATTTTGCAAACCAAAGAGAATGTTTGAGAGTTTAATGATTTTTTAAAACTATTTGGAAAGCCACCCTAAAGCAGCAAGCAGCTTTAGTATGCATTAAGAGATTTTTACCAGCAGAGTTCCATCTCAAGGTACTATTCCCTCTTGCTTTATAAAAACAAAACAAAGTAACATTTCAAGGCACTGTACCTAGCAGTCCCATGGACCTGTCTCTTGCTTCAACAGCATTTGCCAAACAGACCCAGGGATGACCAGCCTCAGATCACCCTCCAACTTCTTTTCCAGTAGCAACTTTTGGAATTATCTTCTCAGTCAACCTCTGCCTCTGGCAATAAGCCAACAGCATATTTTGAGTTTAGCTCTTTATTGCCAATCAACCATGAGCTCCCACGTTAATAAGAATTATTCCACCAGGGTGGAGGCTAGTCAAATGTCTGATCAACACAGTCCTCAAGCCTCCTACACCTATTTCTCTCTAGGCTTCTATTTTGAGCATGACAATGTGGCTCTGGAGGGCATGGGCAGCTTCTCAGATACTTAGCTGGATTTGGCTCAGAAGGTTAAGGGCACCAATGCCTCTTGATGCAAATCAGCTCAGCAGCCATGCCCTCTTCTAAGATATGCAGAAGCTGTTCCAAGATGAATGAAGTAAAACCCTGAATGCCACGGAAGCTGCCGTGGTCTAGGGAAGACCCTGAACCAGGCTGTTTTGTACCTGCGTGTCCATCATTCCAGAACTGCATTTCTATGAGTTCCTGAAGAACCACCTCCTTGATGAAGAGGGGAAGCTCATCAAGAAAATGGCAACAGGGATCCCTGGGTGGCGCAGCGGTTTGGCGGCTGCCTTTGGCCCAGGGCGCGATCCTGGAGACGTCGGGCTCCCAGTGCATGGAGCCTACTTCTCCCTCTGCCTATGTCTCTGCCTCTCTCTCTCTCTCTCTCTCTCTCTCTCTCTCTCTCTCTGTGTGTGTGTGTGTGTGTGACTATCATAAATAAAAATAAAAAAAGAAAAAAGAAAATAAAAAAGAAAATGGCAACAACTTAAATGACCTCCCAGGCTGGTTGGTCTCCAGGCTGGGCTGGGCCAGTATCTCCTAGAAAAGTTCACCCTCAAGTAGGTGTGGAGCCTCCGGAACCCAGTGGCCCTTGAGGGACCTCTCTGGTATCCCCCTCCTGTCGGGACTTCTGCTTGAGCCTCTCCCTGCAGCTACTAGGTAGCTTTTTAACCACTCTGAGGCCCTCTCCCAAACTGGGGATCAAATAGAAACCATAAAGCTTTTTGCAGAAAACAAACAAAAACGATTCAACAATTGCAGATAAAAAACAATCATCAATTGAGAAATTTAATCCAGAAAGCATCAAGAAAGTAAACATTTGTAAATAGTCACATTCTGAAGAAGGAAAATCCAGAACCTAAAAAAATGAAAGTTTTATATTCAATATTACTGCAAACTATTTTTAGAAAATTCAATGTAACATTCTCATGACCTTGTGAATATTAAATATTAAAGCAATTTACCTGGTGTCCATACAAAATATGTAACTCCAAATTTACATACATATGTAAATTATGTATATTCTGTTCCAATTGTTTCCCAGAGTGATTTCACTGAAACATTAATTCCACAGAATTTTTATAGATAGCAAATATTAAATGTGGGAGACAGCTTAGAACAGTAGGTGAGTTCACATTATGCCTACTCTGCTTATGTAATTGTGAGCAAATTTTTTAACTGCCATATGCTTCAGTTCCCTAATCTATGAAACAAAGATAAAAATGGTATCTGGATCATAGAACTAATGCATAAAATGTTTAGAATAGTGTCTGGAAGATAGTAAATACTCAGTAAGTGGTAATTGCCATTGTTATTGATATTGATATTGCTGCTATGTAAAAAAAAGTACAGTGGAAAAATATGTTTGCAATGTTTTGGGTTATAATATACAACAGATTTCTCTTTTGAAGGATTTTGGAGTTACTAATATGCTAATATCCATAATGACTCTCCAAGGGACAAATAGAGTTTGCAGTGCTTTCCAAACTTTTGTCACTGGAATCTTTCCCTGACCCCCTCAGCATATTTTTCAAAACTAGTATCAATGATTAGACCTGAAGGATATAAGTAAATAGAGGATTTTTAAAAAGATAATTTTTTAAAAAGATATTTTTTAAAAAGATAATACAAACAAAAGAATTTTTTAAAAAGATAATACAAACAAATCTATCTACTGTGATCACTTTAGTAAGAAATTTTTAAAATTCAAGTTCTAAAATCAGACCTGACTTTAAGTACTAACTCCATTACTTAGGTATTATGTGATCTTAGGCAGGATAATGAACTTCTCTGAGCCTCTGCTTCCTCATTTGTAAAATGATGATAGTAAACATACCTATTACACAGGATTGCTATGAGGATTAAATGGAAAAATATTTGTCAAGTACTTGCCAAAATGCTGTCAAACTGGGGACAAAGATTCTGTTTGGAGCATCCCGTGAGGTGTCCCCATTCCCCCACCCCACCCACATAAGTCTATGACCCTCTCATGCTGAGAATGACTTGAGAATCAGGAGAATTCCGATATCTCCAAATATTTCTGGTTAAGGATGCATTATTGCTAGCATACGATTTTTTTTGAATGATAACATTAATCCTAACCATAAAAAACTATGACATAACAAATTATTCAGCTTTATGACTGAGCCCTGCTGAGACCATGTCTCTATCAGGACTTAGAGGGGCCAAAGGAAGCTCTTCATAAAGATCCTATATTTTGTTTTGTGTGTGCCTGCTTCTGCTAGGTTTCTTTATTTGTTATTATTATAAGCTGGAAAATTGATGTAATTAATTATATTGCAGTTTGGGTGGGATGGAGGTTGGGTGTTCTTTTTATCTGTAGCTAAACATAAATACTATAGCAAAACAGTGCCTCACCATAAGCACACAATGAATATGAACTGTTACCTATCATCCCCATTCAGGGTTGGATCCAGAGGGTTTGTGGAGTAGAAGCTTACATAATTTGGGAGGACCTTGCCTGAAAAAAAAAGAAATATAAAATTAGACCATGCAAGGGGCCCCAAAGCATAAGCTTTATTAGCTTTATAATAAATCCACTTAAAGGACAGAAAATATATATTCCTGCCTTTAAGGAGTTTTAAATATAATAAGGGAAATATGATAGTACCTAAGAGTTTAAATAGCAGTGTAAACTATAAGAGAAAATTCAATATAGCAATGCAAAAAGGTCACAAAGCAGGACATAATAAATTTCTAAATGAGTGGCATAGTTAATATATATTATGGGAGATCAAGAGACAGAGTGATCACCATGACCTGGATTATCCTAGAAGGCTTCACAGAGTATGTAACATTTTAGTTGGGTTGAAAAGGGAGAATTAGGGTAGGCAGAAAGAAAAGAAAATTCTATGTGTTCAAATATTCAAATCATTTAAGTTAAAATGACAGACCTGCTTGGTTGAGGTAGAAGTTTCTGGAAGACAGCGATTGAATATGGTTTGAGAGCAACTAATTAAAGATTTTGAATAGCAGTCTAACAATTTGGAGCTTAACCTTACAAGCAAAATGGAGCTACTAATCTTCTTAAAAATAATAAAGCAGTGTTTTATGACCACCAGTCACATCACCACCAGGGTGGTACCAAAGCTGAGGGAAACATAGAACACATATTATTATATATGGCAAAGCTCTCTTATAAGATCTATTACTCATCTCAGAGTTTTCAAATACCTCATGCTATTTAACCTGAGTATCTGAAAATTCAGTGTCATAGTTAAGCTGGGGGAAGGGGAGGTGGCCGGGGAGATGGGGTGACTGGGGGATGAGCACTGAGGAGGGCACCTGACGGGATGAGCACTGGGTGTTGGCAAATTGAACTTAAATAAATAAATAAATAAATAAATAAATAAATAAATAAATAAATAAAATATATATATAATTTTTAAAAGCTGGGGTCAAAAAATTGTGTGACTTGGAATTCAGATTTTTGAAGTCTATATCTCATAGGTACTTAAGAAAATTATGAAATACTCATAAGTAGCAAAACTTGTGAAAACATTAGGCCAAGTAATAAATATAGATAATTAGTCTATTTCAAGTGTTGAATGCTATTTGCCATCAACAAAATAGAAAATTTTTCACCTTCATATATCCAGAGCCCATCAAGAGGCTGATCTGCTTACCGTGGTGGTGATGGAGAACTGTCAAAGAAAGCATTCACTTCGATCAGTAAGCCTTGAATCCTAAGTTTAAACTTGAGAGTAAGTTGTCCCATGTAGTAACTCTGTATTACAGCCATCAGAAAAGAGACAAAAGAGCAAATACCATGATATAAGTAAAGAAAACAATGTGTTTCTTGCTCCCCAGGTCTTGATAAAATTAAACTTAAATAACCTTTTTTTATTAATATCCTTAAGGCAATCAACACCTTATTACATTTTAAGGAATTCTATTAATTGTACTTAAATCTTTTTGTATGGTATTCATTCATATCAAAATTTGGACAAAAAGTAATTTGAGGAATTGCTTTTTGTGACTTAATACACACGGAACATTTATTTATGTAGTATTTATAATGTTTAACAATGTGAATTTGCTTTTATTCATCCCACAAATAATTTTTTTAGAAGATTTTTTTTATTTATCATGAGAGACACAGAGAGAGAGAGAGAACGGCAGAGACACAGGCAGAGGGAGAAGCAGGCTCCATGCAGGGAGTGCAATGTGGGACTCGATCCCAGGACACCGGGATTATGCCCTGAGCCAAAGGCAGATGCTCAACTGCTGAGCCACCCAGGCATCCCTCCACAAATAATTTTTGAGGGCATATTATGTGTACAGCTTCTCAGTAGGTCCTAGAGAAAATTTAAAGAAATTGAAGATGTAATCTCTGTCCTAAAAGTACATATAATTTTTACAATCAGAATGAAAAAATGTACATCTACAAATTAATGAATAGTTCAAGGAAACATAGATTTAGAACCAGATTAGATTACACAGAAAAGTAACAGAAACATGGAGATAAATGTAACTTTGTAATAGTCAGAAAATGCTCCTGGGACTTGACCTTCACAGGAGAAAATACATAGGCTGAATATAACTATCTTGAATAGCTTATTTGGAGTGTTTATTTTGCCTACTTCAACTTCAAGTTTTTCCAAAGCTGAAAATAATGACATCAGTTGGTCAGCATTTACTGTTCACATTCCATGCTAGATGCTGACTTCTATGTATTCCCCCAAATCTATTAGAATATTGTTTTTACCGAGGTATATATTAAATGTTTATTAAGTGTTAATCAATGAAAGAAACATTTCTTGTGAAACCACCATCTGCCTTTTCGGTGCTACATGTTAAAACCACAAAAGCAAGTCATTTCCCTTGCCCTCAGGTGATTCACAATCTAGCAGAAAAGAGAACTATAACAATATAAGAGAAAATTGTGAAAAGTGCTTTAATAGAAGTTTGGGAACACAGAGCAGGAGGCTCTGGTTCTAATGGCAGGGAACTGGAAGAGTGGGGAGCATCTCAAAAACTTGACAGAAGTTACAGTTAAAGATGTGTAGGAACAGAAGAGGAAAGGAAACCAGTGTATTGTAAGTGGAAAAAATAGCATGAACGAAAGCAGAGGGTATGTTGAAAGCTGAAGAGAGATGTGAGAGCAGGTATAAACAGCATGCTGTGTACATGGTGGAAAATCGTGGCAGGGTAGAGGGGGGAGGTGATATAGTCAGAGAAGTCATGCTAGTAGAAGTGGGTGCAGATCTCAGGAGTTAACATCAAAGTTTATTTTTTTTTAATATTTTATGTATTTATTCATGAGAGACACACACAGAGAGAGAGAGAGAGAGAGAGAGGCAGAGACACAGGCAGAGGGAGAAGCAGGCTCCATGCACCGGGAGCCCGATGTGGGACTCCATCCCGGGTCTCCAGAATCACGCCCTGGGCTAAAGGCGGCGCTAAACCGCTGAGCCACCCAGGCTGCCCAACATCAAAGTTTATGATGAAACTACGTGGAACTATTGTAGGGTTTTAAGCACAGAATTTACTGACAAGGTTTATGTTTAAGAAGAATCACTTTGGAGGATGTATAGAAGAACAAAAATACTCTAAGAAATTTTGAAGTCTTTCTAAAATTTATTTTTCTATCCCAGCTTCCCCTAACTGCACTGGTAAGCTTTCATTTTCAAAGTTATAGTCTTTATTTCAAATGATTCTTTTGAAACGTCTGAAGAGAAAAGGATTTTAAAGAATTGAACTCAATTCAGTAACAATGGAACTCTTTATTCCCTCTCTGCAGCATAATACTTCTTGAATGTCCTAGTGCTAGATACACTCATGCCTTCTCAATTATTCCTTTCTCATTATATAAAGGAAATTAACCAAAGTTATTCTGACTGAAGGAAAGAAAGCAAAATTTAGCGCCAAGAATAAATTACTGTAAGCACTAAATGCTATAGGTTTAAACAGCCATTTAGAAAACTATCCCATCATAAAAGCAAAAGAAATTTATCTGCACAAAAGTTTAAAACTCCATATATTCAATGGCATTATTGTTCATATTCTCAAATCATGTCTAACTCTGAGCTACTTTTGCATAGAAAAAGAACTGGAACAATTTTAAAATGTATCATGTTGAGGGTTTTTTTTTTTCCCTTTCTTTACAAATAGATCATGTTCTAATATCTCAAAGTGGTCAAAGGTGTTCTTCTGGCAACTTGCAAATTTCAGTAAAAACATCAACTTTAGTAAAAATTCAAAGTGTCAGATAATCTTAATTGTGTAGGAAATTTTAGTTGTTTTGTTATATAGTTTAGAAATATCAAATTCCAACAAGAAAACTTATGGAACAAAATAAAATTAACATGCATGGACAGAAAGCACATGTTTTTTATTCTAGTATTCAAGTGTTCTCTGGAATGAAACTTCTTTTTTTAAAAAAAAGATTTTATTTATTTATTTGAGAGTGAGAGATAGGAAGAAAGAGAACATGAGCAGCGGGAGAGGGAGAAGCAGACTCCCCACTAAGCAGGGAGCCCACTGTAGGGCTCAATTCCAGGACCCAGGGATCATGACTTGAGCCGAGGGCAGACGCTTAACCAACTGAGCCACCCAGGCTCCCTGAATGAAACTTCTTAATGAGGTATCTATTTTATTAAACACACTTAGTATATAAAGAAAAGCTTAAGTGCAAATACAAAACAAAAACTTCACAACACTATACATGGCAGTTCTGGGGTATCCTTATGTTCAATTGCTGATGCAATTATGACACAGAACCCCTTTTGGCCTGATGAAGTTTTATTTTTTTGTAAAGATTTTATGTATTTATTTGAGAGAGTGAGCGAGAGAGAGAGAGCTCTCACACAAACTGGGGAAGAGGAAGAGAGAGAAGCAAACTCCCTGCTGAGTGGGGACCCCAAAGTGGGCCTCAATCCCAGGATCCGGGGATCATGACCTGAGCCAAAGGCAGACACTTAACTGAGCCACCCAGGTGCCTCTGGCCGGATGAAGTTTTAGTTTTAGTTTCTTAAATCAAATTTCCACAAAGGAATAATACATCACCTATAGTAACAGAAACATGTTATTTGGCCAAAAATGCAATGACTCCTGAAGGGCAACACTGAATTTTTCTAAACTGGAGTAAGTAAATTTCTAAAAGTCAATAAAAGAGCAGACAATAAAAAAAAATAAAAATTAAAATTAAAAAAAAGAGCAGACAATATTCTTAACATGTCTTGTTTAGCTATATAAACTTTTATTGATTTCTCTCTTCTTTCATTTTTTTAACTGAAGTAAATTTCACACATAATATTTTCAGATGTACAACAGAATCATTTGAGATTTGTATTCATGTGAAGTGATCATCACAATCAGGCTAGTTACCATGATTCACCATACAAAAAAAAAAAGATTCTTTTTTTCTATCCTTGTGATGAGAACTTTTAAGAGTTCTCTCTTGGCAACTTTTACATATGCAGTACAATATTATTAACTATAATAATCATACTGTATATTACATCCCCATGATGTCCCATTTATTTTACATCTGGAAATGTGTACCTCTTGAACCCATCTACCCATTTCCCCAACCCCAACCCCTTTCTCCTCTCACAACCACTCATCTGTTCTCTATATCTATGGGGTTTACTTTTATTCATTTGTTTTGTTTTTTTTACATTCCACATATAACTAAAATCATATATTATTTGCCTTTCTCTATCTAACTTATTTCCCTCAGCATAATACCCTCAAGTTCCACTCACTTTGTTGCAGTTGGAACAATTTCATTCTTCTTTATGGATGAGTAGTATTGCATTGTATATATTACAGTTTCTTTACCCATTCATCTACCCAGGGACATTTAGGTTATGTATCTTGGCTATTGAAAATAATACTGTGGTGAACATAGGGTTGCACATAACTTCGAATTATTTTTTTCAAATAAATATCAAAGTGGAATTGCTGGATCATATGGTAGTTCTTTTTTTTTCTTTTCTTTTCTTTTTTTTTTTTTTTTGAGAAAACTGAATACTTTTTTCCGTAGTGGCTGCACCAATTTACATTCCCACCAACAGTATACAAGGGGTCCCTTTACTCCACGTCCTCACCAGTACTTGTTATTTCTTATCGTTTTGATCCTAGCCATTCTAATATATGTGAGATTATAGCTCATTATGGTTTTGATTTCCATTTCCCTGGTAATTAGTGAAGTTGAGCATAATTTTGTGTGTCTGTATGTCTTCTTTGGAAAAGAAAGTCCCTCTGCTCATGTTTTAATTGGACTATCTGATTTTTTGCTACTGAGTTGTAGGAGTTCTTCATATATCTTGGATATTAACCTCTTGTCAAATATATGATTTGCAAATATTTTCTCCCACTCAGTACACTGCCTGTTCATTTTGTTGGTTTCCTTGGCTGTGAGGAACCTTTTTAGTTTGATGTAATCCCACTTAATTATTTTGCTTTTGTTGCCTTTCTTTTGGAGTCAGATCCAAATTAAATTTAGTGTTCCTGGTTTCACTGATCTGTTCTATTGTTTTTTTAGTTTCTATTTCATTTATTTCTGCTCTAATCTTTATTATTTCCTTCTTTCTGCTGGTTTTGGGGTTTGTTTGCTCTTCTTTACCCAGCTCTTTAGGTATAAGATTACATTGTTTCTCTCTTTTTTTTTTAATTTTTTAAAATAAATTTATTTTTTATTGGTGTTCAATTTACCAACATACAGAATAACACCCAGTGCTCATCCCGTCAAGTGCCCCCCTCAGTGCCCGTCACCCATTCACCCCCACCCCCACCCTCCTCCCCTTCCACCACCCCTAGTTCGTTTCCCAGAGTTAGGAGTCTTTACGTTCTGTCTCCCTTTCTGATATTTCCCACACATTTCTTCTCCCTTCCCTTATATTCCTTTTCACTATTATTTATATTCCCCAAATGAATGAGAACATATAATGTTTGTCCTTCTCCGATTGACTTACTTCACTCAGCATAATACCCTCCAGTTCCATCCACGTTGAAGCAAATGGTGGGTATTTGTCGTTTCTAATGGCTAATATTCCATTGTATACATAAACCACATCTTCTTTCTCCAAGGTTTCTCTTGCTTCTGGCTTTATTACTATAATCTCTCTTAGAACACCTTTTGCTGCATACTACAGATTTTGAACCATTATGTTTTCATTTTCATTTGGCTCCACGTGTTTTTCTATTTCTTCTTTGACTTCTTGGTTGACTCACTCATCGTTTAACCTCCATGTATTTGTGAGTTTTTTCCAGATTTTTTTCTTGTGATTGATTTCCAGTTTCATATCATTGATATCAGAAAAGACACAATCTTTTCAATCTTTTTCAATGTTTTGTGAACTAACATGTGACCTATTCTGGAGAATGTTCTATTCTGGAGTGTTTCATCCACTCATGAATGTTCATGTTCATGAAACATGGTTTCATGTTTCAAACATGAAATGTTTTGACCATATTCATTAAGTCCATCTGATCCAATATGTCATCAAAGCCACTGTTTCTTTGTTGATTTTCTGTTTGGATGATCTATCCATTGAGATAAGTAAGATGTTAAAGTCTCTTACTATTATTGTATTATTATTGATTTCTTTCTTTATCTCTATAAATAGTTGCTTTATGTTGGGTACATAAATATTTACAATTTTTATATCTTCTTGTTGATGTGTTCCCTTTATGATTATATAGTGTCCTTCTTTGTCTCTTGTTAGTCTTTGTTTTATAGTCTATTTTGTCCAATATGAGTGAGTATTGCTACCCCAGCTTTCTTTCTTCTTCCATTTGCATGATAAATATTTCTCCATCCTCTCACTTCCAATCTGTATGTGTCTTTACTTATGAAATAAGTAAGTGCCTTGTAGGCAGCATATAGATGGGTCTTGCTTTTCTATCCATTCAGTCACCCTAAGTCTTTTGATTAGAGCATTTAGTCAATTTATATCCAAAATAATTAATGATAGGTACATACTTATTGCCATTTTGTTGCTTATTTTATGGTTGTTTTTGTAGTTCTTTTCTGTTCCTTTCTTCTCTTGTTCTCTTCTCTTGTGATTTAATGGCTTTCTTTAGTGATATGCTTGGATTCCTTTCTATTTTTGCATATCTATTATAGGTTTTTGATTTGTGATTACTTTTAGGTTCATATCATAACATCTTATGCATATAGTAGTCTGCAATAAGTTGATTAACTCTTGGGGCACCTGGGTGGCTCAGTGGTTGAGCATCTGTCTATGGCTCAGGTCATGATCTTGGGGTCCTAAGACCTAGTCCCACATCAGGCTCCCCACAGGGACCCTCTTCTCCCTCTGCCTAGGTCTCTGCCTCTGTGTGTGTGTGTGTGTGTGTGTGTGTGTGTGTGTGTCTCATGAATAAATAAATCTTTTTTAAAAAGTTAATGGTCACTCTTAACATTTGAATCCATCTAAAGGCACTAAATTTTTACACTCTCCCACACCCTCCCTTTTATGTAAATGATATCATACTTTACATCCTTGTATTATGTGATGATGGTGCCCATCAGCTCTTTTGTTCCCAGAGAAGTCTCCTAAAGATCCCTGCCCCTCCAGTGCACATTCTGAGATTAGAAAATAAATCTTCTTCTCATAAACTCCCTGTGCTTTTCAAACTGCTACTTCTATGCTGTATCTGGTGGGGTTGTTTGTTATGCTGTCTCTTAAGGGCAGGAACTCAGTTTCATATTGCCCTCCAGCTATCTCAGAGCTGAGCCTGCTGATTTTTAAAGTACTCAGAGTTAAGTCCCACAGATTGTAAAAACTTAAGCCCCACTGGGTTTCAAGCCCAAATATTATAAGGACTTGTCTTCCCAGTGTAGGTCTCCAGGTCATATGTGGGATCTATTCCTCTCTCTTCTCTGTGCTTGTGGTGTTCCTCCCATTTGTGGTTAGTCGTGCCAGGAATTTGGTTCCTGACTGGGTCTCTGATCCTCCAACCTTTTTCCACATGGCCTTCTCTCTACAATTAACTGTGCAGTCTGTTTTGTCAATGTACAGGTGATTTTCTGGGTTAGTTGCTCTGATGTGGCTATTATCTAGGTTTTCCTGTGGGATAAGGTAAGCTTAGGATCCTCCTACTCTACTATTTTCCCAGGTTCCCAATGTTAAATCTTCATGCTGGATCGATCCCTTTATCATTATGTAATCCCTTTCTTTGCTTTTTATTATTGTCTTTGTTTAAAGTCTATTTGGTCTAAGTGAAGCTACACCAGTTTTCTTTTAATTTCCAGTTTCATGGAATAACTTTTTCTATCCCTTCACTTTCAGTTTTGTGTGTCCTTACATCTGAAGTGTCTTGTAGGCAGCAAGGCAGCATATAGATTTTGTTTTTTTTTAATCCATTCAGCCACTTTGTCTTTTGATTGGAGAACTTTGTCCATTTACATTTAAAGTAACTTTTAATAGCTATGTACTTACTTCCATTTTGTTAATTGTTTTGTGGCTGTTTCTGTAGTTCTCTCTATTCTTTTTTCTCTTGCTCTCTTCCCTTGCAGTTTGATGACTTTCATTAGTATTATGTTTAGATTTTTTTTCTCATTATCTTCTGCGTATGTATTACAGGTTTTTGTATAGTGATTATCATGAGGGTACAGTCACATATTACAGTCTATTTTAAGTTGGTAGCGACTTAGTTTAACATATTCTAAAACTATATTTTCCCCATCAACACTTTGTATTATATATATATTTCTTTTTAATTTTTATTCCTTTAAGTGTAAATTTTTTGTTTTTGATGTCACATTTTGTTTTGTGTATCTCTTAACTACTTATTATAGTTGTAGTTAATTTTACTACTTTTGTCTTTTAGCCTTCATACTAACTTTATGAGTAATTAATGCACTATCTTTACTATATATTTACTTTTACCATTGAGACTTTTATTTCCCCCAATATTCTTATTACTAATTAATCCATTTTCTTTTCAGCTTAAAAAAGTACATTTAACATTTTGTAAAGTCAAGTTAGTAGCAATAAACTCTAGCTTTTGCTTGTCTGGAAAACTTCTTTATCTTTCTTTCATTTATTAATGATAATCCTGTCAGGTAGAATATTTTTGGTTGGAATTTTTTTTTTCTTTTTAACACTGAATATATCATGCCACTTTCTTCTGGCTTGAAGAGTTTCTGCTGAAAAATCTCATGGGGAGCCTTTGTATATAACAACTGTTTTTTCTTGCTGCTTTTAACAGTCTCTCTTTATCTTTAATTTCTGACATTTTAGGTATAATGTATCTTGGTGTAGATTTTTTTGGGTCCATCTTATTTAAAACCCTCTGTGCTTCCTGAACCTGGATATCTGTTTCCTTCTCCAAGTGAGGGAAGTTTCAGCCATTATTTCTTCAAATAAGTTTTCTGTCTCTTTCTCTCTCTCTTCGCATTGAGACCCCATAATGTACATGTTATTCTGCTTGATGCTTTCCTATCACCTCTTAAGCTACCTTCACTTTTTAATATTGCTGCTCTTTTTGGATGAGTTCTACTACGCTGTCTTCTAGATTGCTGATCTGTTCTTTTGCTTCTGCTGTTGATGTTGAAATATCATTCTAGTGTATTTTTCACTTCAGTGATTGTATTTTTCAGTTCCGTAACTTCTGTTTGGTGCTTTCTAATATTTTTCTGTCTCTCTTGAAATTCTCACTGTGTTCACCCATTCTTCCCCTGAGTTCAGTGAGCATCTTTTGACCATACTTTGAACTCTATTGGGTAGGTTACTTATCTCTATTTCATTTGTCTTTTCCTGAAGTTTTATCTTTTTCTTTCATTTCGAACATATTCCTCTGCTTCCTCATTTTGCTTGACTATATGTGTTTCTATGTATTAGGTAAAACATCTACCTCTCCCAGTCTTGAAGGAGTGGTCTTGAATAGGAAATGAACTTGATCATTCAACTTTTCCTAGCCCTTGGTTGTCTCTTCAACTTTGGTGATTACCCAAGTAGCCTGATATATTCTTGATAAACCCCAGTTGTTGAAGGTGTGCCAAGATATGTAAGTGTTCTGAAGGGTGGAATCTCAGTCAGCACCTACTTTCAGGCTAATTGGAACCCAGATCCTCAAACAGCAGCTTCTAAGGTATACGGATACATACAGTCTCATAGGACTGCAATTTTAAACCTTGCTGGGCTCTAAACTAGGAGATCTGTAGGCATACCCTGGCCAAGAGTTGCAAAAATCTGGACTTTAGATAACTGTATAAGCTCCCTTCTAGGAGGTACCTATGAGCTGTAGGGAGGGCAAAGGAGAATGCAAAGATGATGTCTCCCTGTCTAGGTTCTGGAAAGCTCCTCCATAGCTTCCAGATGTATGGCAAACCTAAAGCCTATCTCTCAGACTAAAGCTCTAGACCAAGTACATAGGCCTTTTTCACAGGAAACCTGGAGGATGTGTTTCACTCTGTTGTTTGTGCAGTACCCTAGGAGTTGTAGCCTGCTGAGAACTGTCTTTTTGAGTGCTACAGTCCTGTGGAGTCCATGCCCAAGTTCTCTGTCAGGGTCAGGTGATCAAGGGGCATCCCTGGCTTTAGCAAGGCAGTGGGAGAGTGTTGATGCTGGGGCACACCCTCTGGTTTCAGCTAGGCTGAAAGAGCACTGGGGGAGATAGGGCACACCTGTTGGCTTTAGCAAGGCAGTGGTAGAGTGCTTTGACTATGTGCATCTTCTGACCTTAGCAAGGCAGCAGGAGGGTGCTATGACTGCTTGTGACCACCTGTACTAGCAAGGGAGCCAGAGACAGCAAAAATGGTACCAGATAGTGCCTCCATCAGCAGAGTCCCAACTATCCTCTGCCCCTCTGGCAGATGCTTTAAGATGAGTAAGTGAATCTCCTTCCGTTATGGTCTAGGCACTTTTCAAACTGCTGCTTTCATCCTGGGTCCTGGGGCAAGTGAGTTCACGGGTGAGCCTTTTACTTTATTTTTTTTTTAAGATTTTATTTATTTATTCAGAGAGACACAGCAAGAGAGAGAGGCGGAGACACAGGCAGAGGGATAAGCAGGCTCCATGCAGGGATCCCAATGTGGGACTCGATCCCGGGACTCCAGGATCACACCCTGAGCTGAAGGCAGACACTTAACCGCTGAGCCACCCAGGCATCCCTTATGTGAGCCTTTTGAAAGGAGTATTGCAGTTCCCTACAGCCTTATGGGTCCCTTGAACATTAATCCCATCAGTTTTCAAAACCAGACTTGGCTTGTCTCTTCAGCACAGATCCCAAGGATTGGAGTGCCTGGTGTGAGGCACACATTACTCACTCTCCAGAAAGAAGCTCTGGACTTGTGAGATCCCTCCCAATTTTGGGTCACAGCACTAAGGATGGGGATTTTGACAAGACCACATCTCTGCCTCTCCTAACTGTCTCAGAGAAGCCCCTTTACCTTTTGTTGTGGAAGAACTGGTCAGCTAGTTTTCAGTTATTTTTCAAAGGTAACTGTCCCATATGTAGTTGTAGATTTGGCATGTCTGTGGAAGGACATGAGTTCAGGGTCTATCTATCCTGCCATCTCATTGATAGTTTTCTTTTTAAAAAGTTTTATAGAAAAATTATCAATGATGTTCAAGTGATAATAATCACTTGGAAACCAAGTTGCATTAAAGTTAAGGCTGAGCTATATCAAATTAGAGAATTTCATTTCTAGATTTTCTCTTTGCATCTACAAGGGCAAAGAATTACAGAGAGTTATGCTATTATGGTGAGTCAATAGAATCAAGGTAAATACACAATCTTGGTAACTAGGCTAAAAACTCCTTGCTATATCATTTCTTCAATTATAGACCACATAATTTATGTCCAGCTTTTTCAAATAAGTACCTCTAGGGCAGCCTGGGTGGCTAAGTGGTTTAGCACCGCCTTCAGCCTGGGTGTGATCCTGGAGACCCGGGATCAAGTCCCACGTCGGGGTCCTACATGGAGCCTGCTTCTCCCTCTGCCTCTCTCTGTCTCTCTCTGTGTCTCTCATGAATAAATAACTAAAATCTTAAAAAAAAAAAAGGTACCTCTATTCTCTACCTTGCCTACATAGACGCTGCCCTTTGAAAAAAACCAATAATTTTTGTAAGCTTCTATAGCCATTCTTTATCCTTCTGATAAATAAATTTGAAATTATATTTTTCATATTTAATACTAGTTCTGAGTTACAATTACCTTTTTAAGATTTTAATTGTAGATAAACAGAAAAATTATAAAATCAAAACAATGTCACTCACCTTGTAGAAAGATCAACTTATTTTACACAGTGTATGAAGTGTCCACAAAATAAAATTTTATCTTTTTCTAATGAGACCTAAACATGGCTAATAATTTATTTGTGATGAAATCACTGAGATTACTATTTTGAATTCAGGAAAATAGGCATATAGGCATATATGTGTTACTGATACAATGTCACTTTATATAGTAAAATGGTGAAGCTACTTATAATCTGAATCTATTCATTTGCAATTATAAATACATAAATATATACATATGTATGTATTGTCACACATATATCAAATGTAAGTAGGATTTAAAGAATAGCATTTTTACTCCCATAAAGATAAAAAAAATACTTAATTTTAAGTTTGCGGGTTTCTTTAAATTTTATGTATTTTTTATTCATGAGAGACACACAGAGAAAGGCAGAGACACAGGCAGAGGGAAAAGCAGGCTCCCCATGGGGAGCCCAATGCAGGACTCAATCCCGGGACCCCAGGATCATGCCCTGAGCCAGAGGCAGATGCTCAACCACTGAGCCACCCAGGCATCTTGAATTTTAACTTTTAATTAAGCCTTACATGTAAGCAATTCATGTAACAAAATAGGGAAATAAGACTTAAAATTATATAAGCGTCTCCTACATAAATTTCTAACAACTAAAATAGTGATGAACTAGATACAAATAATATTAGCTGAATAATATAGACTATGAATTCAGGAAAAAAGTTACAAGATCTACATTGAGCTATACAAAATTATAATATCATAAAGCTTGCCCCACTGTAGAACAAGGTGATCTCTGAAATTACAAGGCAGTGAATTCAGAACTATAAAAAGGAAATATTACTTCATAACCTTTAGTTAACCTGTAGCTACAGTTCCATAGGAGGTCATAAAATCAAATTCTGTGGTTGGATTTAAAAGCTGAATAATTTTATAGCCACTCATAATATCAGGGTTCAAGCTCATTGCCTTCAGTGGCTGGAATAGAATTCTTTGATCATATCAGTAGACTACTAGGTATGAATGTGTGTAATAGTATATCTTGTCTTAAAAGTTAAATATTAAAATAACTTCTTGGGAGTCAAACGACACTGTTCACCACATTAGTCTCCTTTCTAGCATATGTTAGAGTGGTAAAGAATTGAATCCACAGGAAGTTGCCTTCAGAAGTCAAAATGTCTCATTCTACTATGATGAAGTCTTCCCATCAATTTACAGACCCACATGCACAGTTAGCCTCTGTTTGATAAAACACTGTATCCAGGTTATTTCATCTTGAGTGATCTTCTATTTCTAAATTGAAACCTCACTTTTCCAGACTGCCCACCCTTCTCCCTTACATGGTATTTTAGCTAGTGAGGATACTTCCTGTACCTATCATCTTAAAAAAAATACAAATTACAAGTCCTACCTATTCAAATTTTTAAATTGCTTTTTAAAATGTACTGTCCTTTCATCTTTAAACATTTTTAAGTTATTATTTCTTGCCCTTGTGCCTTTGATCATTCTGACTCTATCACTGGAATGCCTTGGTCTGCCTCTCTCACTTTAAAGATCTATTTTAATTCCAGTTTCTTTATGAAGTGATCCCTGATCTCCTCAGATTAAAGTGATACTACAAACCCACCGTCTCTAACTACCTTGTAGGTCTAAAATATTGCATCTATATTTCTAATATTTATCCATTTCTACCTTACTCAAAATGTATGTATAAATGAATATAGCTTACCTCTTGATCAGCTTTCTTGTAGAATGTAAAATATTATAAACAGTTCCTACACCTAAGTCATCCCTTATGTGTTTCTAAGCTTCTAGTCCACTGTCTTCAACGTGCCAAATGCTCAGTAAGCATCTGTGGCACAAAAGAATAATTAAATGAATGGTTTGAGGATGGTTGGTTTATGTTTATGTCTGATGTTTATGTGAGCATGTGCTTCCTTGGACAATAACAAGAATTACTTTGTGGCATACCTGTTACCAATATCTTTACATAATTCTTACCTCTCCTCTTCCAGCTGGCAATTATCTTCTTTTTGGTTACTTTTGAAAATTCCAATACTTTAAAATAATAAAATAAACCAATACAAAAAATAAAAAAATTCTTAAACCCAGTATTCATATGAAAAAATACTGTAGTAAAAATGTACAAATGAAAGAATGCTGAGACTGTCATTGTTTTAAACACAATCTTGTGATTGTTTCCGGGTAGAATTGAATGAACACCAAAAATATCATTTTGTTAACCTACTTCTTCCATCTAGTGGCAAAAAGCAGTAAAAAACAATGTCCTAGAAAAACACCGTGATCTAATGGTTCTAAATGCCATTTCAGGAACTACTGAGAGTCCAATATCCAAGGCTTAAATTATATTAAAAAGTATATAAACAGTATATTAAAAAGTATTATAAAAAATAATTCTAGCTAATTGATGGTGTTCAGCTAGGGTAACTGTCAAAAGTCACTTAAATTCATAGGCGTATTTACACATTTTAACAAAGACTTCTGGTACATCATCCCATACTAAATTGGGATGAATTTGGGTATACAGTTACATTTCTGGACCAAATTTTGGATAACTATTTAGAATTCCATTATTCCTCAACTATAGGCCCAGGGCTACTGTGTTGTTAGAAGCATCAAGAATTACAATTGAGAGCCACTGAAATTGACCTAGTCCATTGGAATTACCAGTCTGCAATAATAAGCACTGAAATACTTTATGACCTGAGGCATAGGGTCAAGTGGGAAAAGTGGCAAAGTTTAAAGAAGGTACAATCAGCTATTCTGCATTGTTAGAGCTCTTTCAGAAGCATTAGTGAAAAATAACATGTAATGCACAGCATAATTATACATTCTCTGCACTCTCAAAGACCACCAGTTTATTCCTAATACATGAGGTTTGACTGCCCTTCTAACACTCTGTTTGCTTCACTGCAAATATAATTAATGTTTTATAAGTTAAATGTGGGCTACACAGAAATGAAAAAAATGTTATGTTCTACAAGACAGTAAGCTTTTCCCTTTCCTCTATTTAAATGAGCCATGTAACATGTTCACAATGTAGAATGGTAATATAAATTAAGAGTTTGTTGGGGAGTCTGTCTGGTTCTGTAGGTGGAGCGTGTGACTGTTGGTCTTGGGGTGGTGGGTTTGAGTCCCATGTTGGGTGTGGAAATTACTTAAAAATAAAATCGTAAAAATAAAAATAGATAAATAAAGAGTTTGTCAACGTTTAAAACTATATTAAGACAACATATAGGAAATGTAAGTATTAGTGAATATCGTAATTATTTCAAATTCAGTATTTTTTATTTAAAAACTTTTTGTTTGCTTCCTAATTTTCAAGAACAAAGAAACCCTGCCTTAACACCCTCAATCCCAAAAGAAAATATGAGTATAGTTGGATCAGCTGCAATGCAGTGAAGCTCTAAAATCAGAGAACAGAAAAAAATACCCAGTCAATTTTTCTATCCCTGTGTTGGAGTGAGGGCTATAACAGGATTTTAAAAATGTGCCCAAACATACATATTCATGTTTGGATAGAATATATTCAATACTAAATACCTATTAAAGATTCAAAACTTTATTCTTTTAATTAGGGATGAAGAAAGGACTGTTATAATTTGTACACAAATTTACCTGAGTTAGTATATCCACTCACTTTTGTTTACTTTTCTGAAGCCAATTTGTAATTATTAATGATCATCATCATCTTAACATGCAAAATATTTCTGAGGGACTCCAAAGATTAAAAGAAAATTACAAGAAACCTTTAAATTATTTTGGGTTTCTAAGTGAAAAGTTTTTCTTTGCATGTCACATATTTGCGTTTTCTTTATGAATCTCCATATTGTTTTAAATAAAATTAGAAGATATAGGTGTGCTCCAGTTTTGACCCAATCTATTGAACTTTAATGTAGAATTTTTTACAGAACACCAAAACTTTGATTTACCCACATCAATCTGTATGTCCCATGAACATGAGGTTTGATGCTGAACATATTTTAACAGTTCTAAATTATCCTGCTAACTATTCACTAGCAAAAGGGCCTCTGGCATACAACTTTCTTTTGCATCTTCTGAAATGAAATTCTTTTAGATATTTCTATGAGTGCTCCTGAAAAAGTTTACCCCAATTCAACAATGATTTAAATGTAACCCTTTCACAATAAAACCTTATTTATCAAAAATTCTAATAATTAGAAATATTTACCAGTATAATGAATATCTCTTTTCTCTATAATATCTAATAGAAATTTTACTGTACCAGTTTTATTTAAAACACATGGTGAAAAAAAATAGTCACTTCCCTGTAGGATTAAAAAAGGATAAAAATGAGTCAACTACTTCTTTGGTAAAGAGCAGCATGCAGGGCCTCCACAGATGCTGCAATAAGAGTTAGGTTTAGGATTATCTTCACTTTTAAAAAATTAAAACAAAAACGGGTGCTCAGCTGATTGAGTGTCTGACTCTTGATTTCGGCTCAGGTCATGATCTCAGGGTCATATGATTGAGTCCTCCACTAGGTTCCATGCTGGGAGTGGAGCCTGCTTAAGATGTTCTCTCTCTCTCTCTCTCTCTCTTCTTTTGCCTCCATCCCCACCAGAAAAAAGCATTTTGGACATTATTTATACCCTAACATAACTTATTAAGCTTAGACATTAGATTTCATTATTTATTAAAAAGTTTATGACCAATAATATTTACTGTCCTTGGTTGTATTTATTTATTGATAATGGTGACAGATAAGTTTGGCAAATATATGGTCAGAACAAGATGTCAAGACTAATACCACATAGAGTAACTCTGAGAGGGACACTTCTAGTCACTACAAGCAATGCTTACTTTTTTTAAAAAGTTGTTTGTTCTTTTAAAATATCAAAATAAGCCACCTGGCGGCTCAGTCAGTTAAGTGTCTGCCTTTGGCTCAGGTCATGATCCCAAGGTCCTGGGAATGAGCCCCACATTGGGCTCCCTGCTCAGTGGGGAGTCTACTTCTCCCTTTCCCTCTGCCCCTGCCCCTTTCTCATATGCTCTCTCTTTCAAATAAATAAAATCTTTAAAATAAATAAATTAATTAAACAACACAATATTAAACTGTTTATTGACTCATTGTTTGCATAAATCTAGAGAAAAGACTTTTAGCAACTCTTAACTTATAATCAGCCTTTAGTCTTTACTATGATATTTGTTACTCTTCTAAACTAAAATCGGGAATGGACTTCCATTAGCTAAAATATGTTCGTTTATTCAAAATTATTTCTAGGACTTACTGATACAAAACATTCAGCTTATACTGTAGTGAGGAAAAGGCAAATTAGGCACAAGTCATGTCCACAAGAAGTTCACAGCTTAGCTGTGAGTAGAGGAGTTAACTGAGTAGATAAGATAAATGCAAAAGTAATAAAGCACAATAAGAAAGGCATGCAGAGAAAAGGTTTTATGAAATTTTTGGAAAGAGATTTTACTAGCCACACAATGCTGAAAGTTGGATATGATGTACGTATGTTCTAAGGAAAAGGTTTGCAATCATTCACTCATTCACTCATTCATTCACGTGGGCCAATTATTCTACTAGGACACATATTTAGATTTGTCCACTCTGTGAGAAGAAACTAACAAAAAAGTTGTAATTTCCTTCCCCACTTACCATAATATAGCCATGCTATGTGGTATAGTTCTGAATTTCTTCACTCTTGCATTGTAGAGCCTATAGGAGAAGTTCCCAGAAATCTGAAACTCAACCAACACCTCCAATTCTATTTGTGTGTATATGTGTGTGCATCTGTGTGTGTATGCGTGTGTGTGGTGAAGAGATAAGAATAGGTTCAGAAGCATTTAAGTGGTCAACTTGTAGAAAGAGGGAAAGTTTGTAGTATTTTCTGAGTGAAAACTACAGAGAGACATTTAGGGAATTAGACGATTTTGTATACAGGCAGAGATCCATGCCCCACTCCTATGCAGAACCCTTGAGATAGAACCTTTGACTGGGTGGGATGGAAATTCAAAGAGGTTGACCACAAAAACATTAAAAACTCCTGTGTCCAAGCTTGAATAGTAAGTAGTAGAGTCATGAGTTCAAGGGAGCATATTGGTTTTACTATCATAATATTAATAGCAACCAATGTAGATAGAAGAATATAGGATACTTCTAAAAATATTCTGCAGTAAGTAAAACTCTTAGAGCTTTTAAAACATCCTAGAAAGGGTGAAAAGACCCTTGAGTGATAATTAGTACTGAGTTTCCTGCCAGCAGGCAAGTGTGGTCTGGGAATATACTATCTATTCTAGGTAAATTTTAAAAACCGTAATATTTCTTTAACCATGTAATAAAAGCAAAATTCATGTCTGCTACATATTCAGTTATTCAATAAATATGTGTCCAGTGCCTACTGTGTGTCAAGAATGGTTCTGAGGAGGGATCCCTGGGTGGCGCAGCGGTTTAGCGCCTGCCTTTGGCCCAGGGCGCGATCCTGGAGACCCGGGATCGAGTCCCACGTCGGGCTCCCGGTGCATGGAGCCTGCTTCTCCCTCTGCCTGTGTCTCTGCCTCTCTCTCTCTCTCTGTGACTATCATAAATAAATAAAAATTTTAAAAAAAATTAAAAAAAAAAAAAGAATGGTTCTGAGGAAAATCTTACTCGGACCTCATAGTCTGGTGAGAGGTATATACATACAATAAACAAATATTTAATATGCCATGTGGTGATAAGTGCTATTAATAAAAATAAATCAGAGTATGTAAAATAAAGAATGAACAAGAAGGAAATTGTTATTTATATGACACAATCAGAGAAAGCCTATGTGATAAGAAATATTTAAGTAGAGATTTAAATTCAACTGAGAAAATTAGTCCCAGTGGTTTCTGGGGAATATATGTTCTAGAGAGTTAACAAGAACAAGAGCAAAGACCTTGTAGCAGGACTCTCCTAGGTATATCTGGGGAGCAATGAAGTTAATGAAGTTGGAATGGAGAGTATGAAAGGAAAACTAGTTACACATGAGGTCTGAGAGATAAATGATTGAAGCCAATGACTGAGATGACAAGCCACTGGCATTGTTGAACAGAGGTGTGGCATGATCTAACATTATAAAAACAACAGTCTTTGAACTTCTGCTTCTACCTATGAAAAAGTAATTTTGGGGGAACTTGTATATGGGACTTGCTATGGGACCTGCCATAAACAACTAGAAAAAACTGAATAAAATATATGGGGTCACTATTGTCAGATATTAGATAACATGTGGTACAAGAAAGGGAAACAAAGTGAGTCCATAACTACTCTTGCTTTTTTGCCTGGAAGCAATTCCAGAACTCAACACAGAGAGATCTTTAAATAGTCTCAAAAGGATCAATTTGGTAGAGTAATGGATTATCACTTCAGAGTGATATCACTTCTGATATCATATAGATTATAAAAGATATATCACTTCTGATGTCATATAGATTATAAAAGACTGCAACTTCTGTCTTGGTGCACACACTTGATCTCTTGCTCTCTGAGATTGCTTGTTCTGGGGGAATACAGAAGCCTTGTCAGGAAGCAGCCTTGTTGAGAAGCACAGATCGTATAAAACTGTCAAAAGCCAGGTGAATGAGCTTAGAAGCAGATCCTTCCCCAGTCAAGCCTTCTGATGGAACTGCAGGCCCAGTCAGTAGCTTGATCATCATCTTAGGAGAGACCTTGAGTGAGAACCACCCAATTAAGTCATCTGCAAAATCCTAATCCATAGGAATTGTAAGATAATAAAAACTATTTTAAGATGCTAATTTTGGCAGTCATTTTATATGCATCAATAGGTACCTACTACAATACCTGGAATGAAAATTTGATCTGAGAGGATTGGCAGCAGATTTGACACTAAAATGACAGGTTCAGTGAATGTGCAAACACAGTGATAGTAACTCTCCCAAATAAAAGCATAGAGCAAAAAGACCAGGAGCAAAAAATGAATAGAATCTCAATGAACTGTGTGACTAAATCAAACAGTCTTGATTGAGGAGAGGAAGGCACAGGAAAAATATTTTTTTAGATTAATGGCTAAAAGCTTTCCAAATTTTATAGGAACTATAAACTCAGAGATCCAAGAACCTCAACAAAACTGCAATTAAGATAAATATCAAGAAATCCACACCATGGCAAATGATAAATTCCAAAAACCCCATGATAGAAGGAAAAATCACAAAATAGGGGACTGAATTTAAAAAGACACATTACAAACAAAAGAAAAAAGATAAAAAGATAGCACACTTCATAAGAAACAACACAAACAAGAAGGCAATGCAATTAAATCCTTATCATACTGAAACAAAAAGCCAATCTAGAATTCCATCCCCAGTAAAACCAACTTTCAAAAATTAAAATAAAGACTTTTCAGATAATAAAATTCGGAGTGAATTCCTCACAATAGACCTTCTTTAGGCAGAAGAAAATGATATCAAATGAAAAAGAAACTTGGATTTCAAAGGAATGAAGAGCACTAGCAATAGTAAACATGCAGGTAGACATACAAAAAAACTCACTTTTCTCATTTTTAAATTTTTATAAAATATAATTGACTAATTCAAGCAAAAATAAAAATATTGTATTGTGGATAGAAGAGTGAAAGAATGTATTCTAGCAGTAGATTCCAGCAGTAGATTCTACTGCTAAAATGATACATTTAAGGAAATTTAATGACACATTTAAGGAAATTAAAAGTCAAGCCAAGCCATAGACTGGGAGAAAATATTTGCAATATGTAAATATGTCTAAAGACTTATATCTAGAATATATATTTTAAAAAACATCTCAATAATAAAAAGACAAAAATATCTGGATAGACACTTGACAAAAGAAAATATATGAATGGCTAAGAGGCACATGAAAAGTACTCAAAAGTATTGGTCAGTCAAGAGACAGAAATTAACACCATAATGACAAACCAGCATACCCACACTTGAAGGTCTAAAACTTAAGACTGATAATATCAAGGTGGGTGGGAATGTAGAACAAGAACCCTCATGCATGTTGGTACCATAAAATGCTAAAATCACTTTGCAAATAATTTATCATCTTTTTAGAAGCTAAGTATACCATTACCATATAATCGAGTTCTCTTAGACTTTTACTGAAGAGGAATAAAAACTTATGTTTGCAAAAATACTTACATACAAATGTTTGTAGTAGCATTACACAAAGTAGCCAGAAACTAGAAGCAACCTGAATGTCCATCAACAACTGAATCAATCAATAAATTGTAGTATATCCATATAATGGAATAGTACTGAGAATAAATATTAAATATTAATATTAATTAATATCAATATTAAATATTGATACATGCAACAACGTGGATAAATTTCAAAAACATCCTGCCAGTGATATCCCAGACACAGGAAACTGGGAACATAATATATGATTATAATTATATAAAATTTCTAGGAAAGGAAAAAGTATAGGGACAAAAAATAGGTTAGCTGTTGCTTGGGTTTGAAGATGGGATTAGGGATTGACTATAGACAGGCACAGGGGATATTTTCCAGTGAACAAATTGTATACTTAAATGGGTACATTTTAGCAGTGCCTGGGTAGCTGAACATATACATCTCCTGATATTGCCACTAAGTTGTCTGATGAGCATTTTATATTGACATGCCCCAAACTGTTCAGCCATTATACTTGATATTCCTCAAGTTATCTCATTTTAAATGGCAAGCCTTTTGTAGTTCAGGACAAAAACTTTCTCACTTGAATCTACATTCTTCTAGTATCCATTTTTGAAATATATCCAGAATCTTATAACTTCCTAAGACTTTCATTAGTATCACTTTGGCCCAAACCACTATCATCTTCCCTGAACTACTGCAAACCTTGGGTTATTGTAATAGTCTTTAAACTGATCTCCCTGCTTCTTCCCTTGCCCTGGGCCACTCAAGTGCCCTAAGACACCAAAATCTTGAAAGTGTGATAACATACTCTGTTGAAAATGTTAAAAGAAACTATCATACTTTGATGGTGGAAATGCAAATTTCCCTATGGAACATAATTCTGTACTTTCTAGGAAAACTGTACATGCCCTTGCCCTTTGACTCAGAAAATACCTTTCCTAGGAATTTACTTCAAAGATATACTGACAAAAATATATGTCTTTGTAAAACAGAAATCAATTTCTTCCTTAAATGGGGATGTCCTAGGTGAAAAGAAAGTGACGCTGGGGCATTTGGGTCACTTAGTCAGTTAAGCATCTGCTTTAAGCTCAGGCCATGATCTCAGGGTCCTAGGATAGAGTCTCCCACCCCCACCCTGCGTTGGGCTCCCGGCTCAGCAGGAAGTCTGCTTCTTCCTCTCCCTCTGCCCCTCCCCCGCACATCGCTCACACTCTCATTCGTACTTGCTCTTTCAAATAAATAAATAAAATCTTAAAAAAAAAAAAAAAAACGGAATGATCCAGTCAAATCTCCTTGTAATTCAGATCATGACAAATCTGGCAAAATATATACTAGCAGGAGATTCCTTACCTATGGAATGCTTTTAGCAGGATGTATTTGGTTGGTTTAAGATTGCTTATGATAAACAAACCAAACAAATCTAGATTTGAATTTATGGGGAATGGATCCTTGGAAAATATCATATAAGCGGTATAATAATTTGAATATAAAATGGAAATAGTTATTGACTAAAATACAGCCCCCTTTGGTGTTAAGCCCTATAACTGAAAACATGGGGTATGTTTGCTGCCTTTGCCCTTTTTATAGATATAGATTAAGTCCACCCTTCACCCAACTTTAATTGGCAATGCTGAGCACCCCCTGGAATTGGCTGAATCGTCCTCAGTAGTAAACATTAAGCAATATAAAATTCTAGGAGGGCAACAATAGATCATACTTCTTTTTTTTTTTAAGATTTTTATTTATTTATTCATGAGAGACAGAGAGAGAGGCAGAGACACAGGCAGAGGGAGAAGCAGTCTCCATGCAAGGATCCCAATGTGGGACTTGATCCCAGGACTCCAGGATCATGCCCTGAGCCAAAGGCAGATGCTCAACTGCTGAGCCACCCAGGCGTCCCAGATCACACTTGTAATGAAGGAAATGGTTGAGGTGGTAGGTTTGATTCCCATTAATTCCCTTTTTCAGCCATTCTAGCTACCATAAAACAGACTGTTCCGAAGGATGCCTGGCTGACTTAGTCAGTAGAGCACATGACTCTTGATCTCGGGGTCATGACTTTAATCCCCAGGTTGGACCTAGAGCTTACTTAAAAAATAACAACAGCAACAACAAAAACCCAAAACAAAGAAAACACAGAAGTTAATAGAACATTCCTAAAGGTAAACAGATTGTCAAAGATCAAACAAAGTAGTTCCTTGAATTGCTTCAGTTATATCGAATATGGTGAAGACTGTATAGGAAGTACAAAAGGCCAAGGGGACCTGGTATACCAATATGCATCTAACAAATAATGCCTTCTTTTCAATCCCAAGTTCAGAATCCTTCCAGACATGGTATGCCTTTTTGTGCAAATGTGTAATGGAAATCAGTGTAAACTTACTGTACCACCATAGCAATATATAAATTTCCTGGAATATTCAGTTGCTCATTAAAGTCTATATGAAAGACATTTGCTAGCCTGTTACTGATATTGTTCAGTAGCCCCAGATCACAGAAGGGTATTCGATAATTCTGAGTCTAAATATCAATCATGTCTTGGATGATGTCAGTGACCCAGAGTAAATGCCATATAGAAGAGTGCCCAAGGTGGGAAGTTCACAGGGAGTGCCCTGAATACATAAACAAGCTGCTCACTGATCCAATGAGAAACCCCCCTACCAAAAAAAAATATCCCTCCTCCCCACCTTCCCCCCATTACTCTAACAAAGCAGCTAACTAACTGGTTCACTGATAGAAGTTCCTGGTTTGAAGGTTGTGTTCCTGTTTGGAAATTCCCAATTGTGTGCCTTACTGATAGAAAAAAAAAAAAAAATCTTGAGGAGAGAAGGAGCAGGCAAGTTTGAAAATCTGGCAGAGTTGAGAACTGCTAATTTAGCAGTGTGAGAAGAATTAGGCTTCTGGTCTCAGAGGAGCATTTGGATATTTACAGACTCTGGGTTATAGTCAACAGCAAATGGGTCCTAGAACACTAGACAATAGAGAACATTCTTATGTGGAACTCGATTAAGTAAATCTCTACAAGAATTAAGGAGAATTAAAGGAGGTCATGTGGATGCACACAAAACAAACAAAAAATCCCATTTCCAGCTTAGAGGGGAGACTGAAACACTAAGGCAGATGCCTTAATCAGATTCCTAAACTACTTGTCTGGTAGTTACACATGTTCAGATACAGTAGCAACCTGTGTCTTCTCTAGCAGGGGTAGATGTTATGGGAAATCTATAAAAACCTGTACTATAACATCTGGAACCAACCAAATGAGATCCAGAATTTATTGAACAACGGACTCTAGTCATCACCCTTATGGGGAATGTGGTATATGAGAAATCACTTCCTTGGGAAGAAACAGAATAATCCTGTAATATTAAGTGATCTGTGTTATGACAAACATTATTTTAACCACTCTTCTACATCTGCATAACAAAAGATTTCATAAGTTTATTTGTACAGTTAAATAAAAAGTAAGATATATGTAAACAATGAATTGCCAGCATGAGAAAATATTCTGAGAAGCAGAATTAAATATCCCAACAGATGTAATACTTATGGAAACTTATTAATCAGAGAAGGCAGTGACTTTGGACTTAGAAGAAATATACACTGAAGTTAAATGCTCCATTGACACATTACAAAAAGGTTCAAATAACTGTGGATACAGGAGGAAAAAAGTAACTGAGTTGGTAAAAGAAATTAAAAGGCCTATGAAGCTGTATGGTCATCATGAAAGTATCTTGTAGAGGTAATCCTCTACACAGCAGTTGCTGGTCTGTGATATGTTTCTCTCTGATTACCAAGGGAACATTTACTGGTGGAAAAAAAAAAAAAAGATAGTTGTCTCCATCTAATCTTCTTGTAAACAGCTGATAACTGACTTTCTTAAGCTAAACATATTTGCTAGCAAGAGTGTTCTTAACTGTGGAAATCTCTTAGCAAGACTGTCCCTATAATCTCTGGAATCTAAAGCATGGCTCCTGGGAAAATATCACATACACCCTTAACCAATCTAAGTACAAAATGGAGATATTTCATAACTTAACCCCTCTCTTGTTATATGAGGTCATTCATAAACCTCACTTAAAATTTTCATCCATTACTGGCCAGAGAAAGGTGTCCAATGCAGAAAGGAAGGGCCATGGGAGCCACAAAGGATAGACTAGATTTTTCTCTAATTTGCCTGACTCTTCTGATTGCTTATATCCTTGAACATATTAATATAGCTGGACTAAGATATAAAAAGACTCTTTATTCATGTAAGTCTACTTTGATAGTGCAATCTTTTCTGTTAGCTCTAGTATGCTAACATTTATATATAAATTGGAAGAGAGTATGACTATTTACACATATTTGCTTATATTCAAAAATGGAAACATAAACTATAAATTTTGTTAATGGTTATCTATAGAGGAAGGGAGGTAATAAGTTAGAGGGAACTATAATACAGGCCATACTTTTCTGGGCATATCTTGATTTGTAGATTTGCATTTGGAGACATAAATATCTTAAATTATTTTTAAAATTCCCAAAAAGTGAAAGGGGAATGCAACCAGTGAACCCAACTGTGTATTAAGTTTGGTGGCATAATAGAATGACAGAAACTACTTTCAATGGACTTTAAACACAGAAATTCGCTCTCTTTCCTTCGTGAGATATAAGGTCAAAAACAAGAGCAAAAACAAAAATAATACACCATTTAAGCTCTTTTCAGTAACAATATTGTTGCTGACAGTGTCATTTTATTCAGAGTCTATGGTGCATATTGTGGGAAAAAGCAAATGAGAAATTATGTTGAAATCTGAAAATCTATTTGGATTAGAAGGGAAACAGATATCAGATATATGAGATTAAGTAGGAAGTATCAATACAAAATCATAATGCATTTGCTCTTTAAAAGGCCTAGAGGGACACCTGGGTGGCTCAGTCAGCCAAGCATCTTCCTTTGGCTTAGGTCATTATCCCAGGGTCCTGGGATCCAGCCCTGCATTGGGCTCCTTGCTCAGTGGGGAGCCTGCTTCTCTCTCTCCCTCTGCCCACCCCCCTGCACCCCTCCATCCCCCTCATGCTCTCTCTTATGCTTTCTTTCTAATGAATAAATAAAATCTTTTTAAAAATAAAACAAAATGAAATAAAAGGTCTAGAAAAAAAATACCCAACCATTGGGCACTCCTAATGTCCAAATAAGTGGTTGGTAAACATCATTAGCCACTAAGAAACCAAGACCTACTGGGGGAATAGCTAGTTCTATGTCTATAGCGGGTAATGTGCAAGATGAGCTGGAGCATCTTGCCATACCAGGAAGAAAATAAGCTCTTAAAGACTATTAACTAAAGTCATGCCAAAAGATTTAGAAGCCAACTTAAAGAGATTCCCAGTGGCCAAAGATGGAAAACACTGACCATTAATGAGAAATCTGCAATGGATAGATACACGTAAACTATTTTTAAATCCATGAGTTCAGAGAGATTTAAATTTCAGTATAATTAACATAGTGTTATATTAGTTTCAAGTGTGCAATATTGTGTTTCAACAATTCTATGCATTATTCAGTGCTTATCATGATATACTCTTAATCCCTTTCACCTATTTCATCCCCTCCCCACCACTTCCCCTCTGGTGCCCGTGTTTGTTCTCTACAGTTTTCAGTTTGTCTCTCTTTTCTTTGTTCACTTGTTTTCTTAAATTCCACATATGAAAAAAAATTCCACATGAGTGAAATCATATGGTATTTGTCTTTCTCCTACTGACTTATTTCACTTAACATTATATCCATGCTGTAAAAATGGTAAGATTTCATTTTTTTAATGGCTGAGTAATACATATATATACATATATATATCTCATATCTTCTTTATTCATCTACAGATGGACACTTGGACTGCTTCTATAAATTGGCTATTTTAAATAAGGCTATAATAAACATAGGGATGAATATATCTTCTCAAATTAGTGTTTTCATAGTCTTTGGGGAAATACCCAGTAGTGGAATTACTGGATCATAACGATTATTCTATTTTTAATTTTCTGAGGAAACTCCATGCTGTTTTCCACAGTGGTGTACCCAGTTTCCATTCCCACCAACAGTGCTCAGGGTCCCTTATTCTCCACGTCCTTGCCAACACTTGTTATTTCTTGTATATTTCATTTAAGTCATTCTGACAGATGGAAGATGATGTCTCCTTGTTCTTTTGATTTGCATTTCCCTGATGATGCGTGATGCTGATCATATTTTCAGGTATTTTTTGGCCATCTGTATGTCTTTAGAGAAATGTCTCTTCATGTCATCTGCCTATTTTTAATTGGATGTTTTGGGTTTCTTGCTGTTGAGTTCTTTATATATTTTGGGTACTATCAGATATGTCATTTGTAAATATCTTGTCCCTTTCCATAGGTTGCCTTTTAGTTTTCTTGTTCCCTCTACCATGCAGAAGTCTTTTTTTATTATTTTAATGTAGTCCCAATAGTTTATTTTTGCTTTTATTTCCCTTGCCTCAGTCGGCATATCTAGAAAAATGCTGTTATGGCCAATGTTAGAGAAATTACTGCCTATGAACTCTTTTGAGATTTTTATGGTTTCAGGTTTCATGTTTAGGTCTTTGATCCATTTTGAATTTATCTTCGTGTATGCTGTAAGAAAGTGGATCCAGTTTCATTCTTTTCCAAGTAGCTGTCCAGTTTTCCCAACATAATTTGTTGAAGAGACTTTTCCCCATCGCATCTTCTTGCCTCCTTTGTTGTAAGTTCATTGACTATGTAAGTGTGGGTTTATTTCTGGGCTCTCTTCTGCTCTATGTCTCTGTGTATGTTTTTTTGTGCTAGTGCCATACTGTTTTGGATTACTATAGCTTTGTAGTATAGTTTGAAATCTAGGATTGTGATACCTGCAACTTTGTTTTTCTTTCTCAAGATCATTTTGGTTATTCTTTTGTGGTTACACTCAAATTTAAGGATTACTCATTCTAGTTTCATGAAAAATGTTGGTATTTTGATAAGAATTGTATTAAAGCTGTAGAGTGATTTGGGTAGTGTGGACATTTTAAAATTATTTATTCCTTAACCCATGAGCATAGAATATCTTTCCATTTGTTTGTGCTGTCTTCAATTTCTTCCATCAATGTTTTATAATTTATAGGTCTTAAAGTACAGGTCTTTCACCTCCTTGGTTAAGTTTATTCCTACGTATTTTATTATTTTTTGGTACAATTGTAAATGGCAGTTTTCTTTTTTTTTTAATTTTTTATTTATTCATTAATGAGAGAGAGAGGGACAGACAGACAGACACAGGCAGAGGGAGAAGCAGGCTCCATCCAGGGAGCCTGACATGGGATCACACCCTGGGCTGAAGGTGGCACTAAACCGCTGAGCCACCCGGGCTGCCCCTGGCACTGTTTTCTTAAGTTCTCTTTCTGCTACTTCTTTATTCATTATTAGTGTACAGAAATGCAACAGATGCATACTATGATTTTGACCTCTTTGAATTTGTTTAGACTTGTTTTGTGGCCTAATACACGATCTCTTCTGGAGAATGTTCTATGTACACTTGAAAAGAATGTGTGTTCTGTTGTTTTAGGATCAAATGTTCTGACTATATCTGTTAGGTTCATCTGGTCCAATATGTCATTCAAAACCACTGTATCCTTGTTGATTTTCTGTATGGATGATCTATCCATTGAAGTAAATAGGGTGTTAAAGTTTCCTACTATCATTAGTATTACTATCAATTGCTTCCTTTATGGTTGTTATTAGTGGTTTATGTATTTGTGTGCTCCCCCGTTGGATGAATAAATATTTACAATTGGGTTATCTCCTTTTATTATATAGTGTTTGCTCCATTTATGATTATGTAGTGTCCTTCTTTGTCTCTTGTTACAGTTCTTGTTTTAAAGTCTATTTTAAGCAATATACATATCGCTACCCTGGCTTTCCTTTCAATTCCATTTGCATGATAAATGCTTTTTCATCCATTTACTTTCAATCTGCATGTGTCTTCAGGTCTGAAATTAGTTTCTTGTAGACAGTATATAGATGGGTCTTGTTTTTTTAATCCATTCAGTCAACTTATGTCTTATATTTGGATCATGTAGTCCATTTGCACTCAAAGTAATTATTGATAGGTAAATACTTATTGCCATTTTGTTGTTTTTAGTTCTTTTCTGTTCCTCTCTTCTCTTGCTCTCTTCTCTCATAGTTTGCTGGCTTTATTTACTGACATACTCGCATTTCTTTATCTTTTGCATTATCTATTACAGGCTTTTGATTTGTGGTTACCATTGGTTTCTATACAACATCTTATGCATTTAACAGTCTATATTAAGTTGATGGTTGCTTTAAGTTTTAACCCATGCTAAAGGTACCAAATTCTTATTACTCTCCTCCCAATGTTTTAGGTATATGTAATGATACTTTATGTTCTTTTATTTGGCAAATCCCTTAACTGATTTTTATAGATACACTTAATTGTACAGCTTTTGAGCTTCCTACTTTTCCTACTCTGGTTTGTGATCTTACCTTTCCACTCATAGAATCCTTTTTAACATTTCTTTTAAAAAAAAAAAAAAACATTTCTTTTAAGGCTGGTTTAATGATACACTCCTTTAATTTATGTTTGTCTGAGAAACTCCTTACCTCTCTTTCTCTTCTGAATGATAACCTTGCTGTATAGAGTATCCTTGGTCATGTTTTTTCTTTCAGTACTTTGAATATACCATGCCTCTCACTTCTGTCCTGCAAAGTGTCTGCTGAAAAATCCGTTGATAGTCTTATGGGATTTCTCTTGTATGTAACTGTCTTTTCTTGTTGCTTTTAGAATTCTCTTTATCAACACGTTTTGCCATTTTAATTACTATATGTCTTGGTATAGACCTCCTTGGCTTGATTTTGTTGGAGGCTCTGTGTGCCTCCTGGATCTGGATATCTGTTAACTTCCCTAGATTTGGGAAACTTTCAGCTATTATTTCTTTAAATACGTTTTCTGCCCCTTTTTTCTCTCTTCTCCTCTGGCATCCCTATAACGCAAATGTTATATGCTTGATGGTCTTTCTGAGTTCCCTTAATTTATTTCCATTGTTTTCTCCTTCCTATTCAGTTGACTGCTTTCCATTACCCTGTCCTCCCGGTCACTGAATTGCTCTTCTGTTTCCTCTAGTCTATTTATTCCCTCTTGTGTATTTTCAATTTCAGTTATTGAGTTCTCCTTCTCTGATTGGTTCTTTTTTATATTTTCTATCTCTTTGCCAAAGGTCTCTCTGAGGTCCCCCACTCTTTTCTCAAGTACAGTGAGTATCTTTATGACCATTAATTTAAATTCTCTATCAGGCATAAATCTGTTTTGCTTAGCTATCTTGCTGATTTTGACCTATCCTTTCATTTGGGACATATTCCTTTGTCTAATCATTCTATCTTTCTGTGTCTATTTTTACATATTAGAAAAGTCAGATAGGGGCAGCCCTGGTGGCTCAGCGGTTTAGTGCTGCCTTCAGCCCAGGGCATGATCCTGGAGAGTTGGGATTGAGTCCCATGTCAAGCTCCCTGCATGGAGCCTGCTTCTCCCTCTGCCTGTGTCTCTGCCTTTCTCCCTCTCTCCCTCTCTCTCTCTTTCTCTCAAGAATAAATAAATAAAATCTTTAAAAAAGAAATGTCTCCTGTTCTTGAAAGCAGTGGCCTTGTGAATAAGAGAGGTCCTGTAGTGCCCTGCAGTGCAGTGTCCCCTATTCACCAGAACCCGTGCCTCAGGAATATCTCCTACATGTGTTGAATGCACTCTACTGTTGTGACTAAGCCACGCTTGCCTTCAGTCCAGTTATCTGTAATGGCTCTCTGCCTATTGTGGGCAGTCTTTGGACCCTGTGTTGTTAGTGGGCCAGTCTGGGGCTGACTTGGGCTTGAGTTGAGTCAGACTGGGTATTTTCCATAACTGCAGGGACACCAAACTTCAGGGCACTCTCCCTGTGTTGTCCTCTGAGCAGCTTTCATTGGTGGGCGGGGCCTGCAGTCAGACCACATGTCTGTCCTCAATCCACTGGTGAAGCCACAGTCAGACTAGTGATTGTGGTTATCTTCACTTCTTCTTGGGAGCAGGAATCATTTTGTGGTGGTACTGGCCCCTGCTGGGTGCTGGCCAGGCTTGTGGCACCACTTCAGATGGATTCTTTCCAAAGGCATGTTGGAGGGTGTGTCTGTGGGAGAATGAGAGATTGGGGCACTTGGTGACAGCAAGGTCTGCATAGGTCTGCTTTGGGAGGGGACCTGCAGGTATCTGGGAAAACTGCTGAGGCTGGTTGGTTTGGGGGGAGCAGAACTGAAGAAGCACATGGAACAGAACATGCTATTAGCAAGCTAGGTGGAAGGTGTTTTCAATGCACTGATTCCTGCAGGTGTCCATGGGGGGCATGCTCTAAGATTATTAAAGAAATCTTCCCATATACCCCAGGTATTTTTTAAACTGATGCTTTTTTGCTATATCTCAGCCAGGCTGTTCACTGTGTTGTCTCTTTAAGGGTGGGAACTCAGCTTCTCTGACCCCCTCCCCACCATCCTCGCTGGAGCTCACTCTCTCAATCTCTCAAATAAATAAATAAATAAATAAATAAATAAATAAATAAATAAAATCTTTAAAAAGGGGGGATGGCTCAGTTTCCAACTGCCTTCTAGCTCTTCCAGAGTGGAGTCTGCCAATTTTTAAAGTTCCAAGTGTTAAGCCCCATTGGTTCCAGAAAGTCATGAGGACGGGCTTATCTGGTTTTCAAAGCCAAATGTTATGGGGATTCATCTTCCCAGTGCAGGTTCCCATGTCTGGGGTGAATGGAGTGGGGTCTGCTCCTCTCCCCTTTCTGTGCCCATGGTGTCCCTCCCTCCTATGGACAGTCCTACAGGTCTGTTTGCCTCCCAACTGTGTCTCTCTCTCTTACCCTTTGATGTGGCCTCTTCTCTGCATCAAGCTGTGGAGAGTCTGTCCTGTCAGTCTTGAGGTTGCTGTCTGGGTTATTTACACTAATGTGGATGCTATCTAGTTGTATCTATGGGACAGGTGAGCCCAGGATTGTCCTACTCTACCATCTTCTCTGGAAGTCTAAGACATAATTTTAAAAATCTCATTGGTCATCTTTGGAGATTGCAATAGAATCAATTATTCATGAAACTGCTAAATAAAAGAATCAAGCATTTATCCTGTAAAAACAGTGTTTCTTGGTATCCAAATAGTTGAATTGAGATTTTTTTTTAAAGATTTTATTTATTTATTCATGACAGGCACAGAGAGAGAGAGAGAGAGCCAGAGACACAGGCAGAGGGAGAAGCAGGCTCCATGCAGGGAGACCAACATGGGACTCGATCCCAGGTCTCCAGGATCACACCCCGGGCTGAAGGCAGCGCTAAACTGCTAGACCACCAGGGCTGCCCGGGATCATTTTTTAATAGAAATATTCCAACTAAGAAATATGTACTAATGACAAAATTGGATTATCAACATTTTACAAGCCCTAATGAATTTATGAATTCAGGCAATGGTCATCAATGGCTCCTAATATCACAAAACAGAGGCAACCAGTTGTTTTGCATCTCCTGACAGAAATACACCATCATTGAGATACTCTTACCAAAAATTGAACCTGAATGTAATCAAGCTTCTAGATGTAATTCACAGAAAATACAAGAGGCAAATGAAAGCATGGGAATACAATTATCAAAAGCCAGACTGCAGAATCCTCTAAAATATGAGGAAAATATCTAGAATACTAGTAAAAATCAGAGTATTGCACTGGATTTTGTGGCTTGTCATTTTGAGTCCTCTAACACCCACAGTATTTCATACGCAAAAAGAGCTGTCTTTGGGTGAAGATGACCTAGAAGATAACAGAGCAAGAAAACCCTATATAAACAGGGTTAGAAACCTGATTTCAAGTGTGATTATCAACCTCTACATCAATCTGCAAAAAATCTGTTATATCCCCTTTTACTGTTTAAGCTGGTTTGAGCTGAACTTACTTTTACTTGGAACCCAAAGGTTCTTAATTTATAGGTTAGAAAAGGAGCTATATGCTATGAAAAGGAACCACTTCTAATGAATAAATTTATAGTTGAGGCTCCATATATGCAAGTGTTTATCTATTATCTATCTATCTATCTATCTATCTATCCATCCATCCATCCATCCATTCATCCATCCACCCATCCATCCAACCATCCATCCATCTATCCATCCACCTAATATCTGGGGTTTTTTTCCAAGTTATAAATAAAATCAAATTGAAGAGTAAAGTAGCAGGCTGTCTTTCCTTCTTTAGTTTTTAAGCTGCACTGGGGGCATATTTAAGTGTAAGGTTCCCCTCCAAATCTTCTCCAGTCATTAATCATTGAAAATATTTCAGATATTGACTAATTACCCAAAAGATAATACTGTGAAAAAACAAAAGTGTTTAAAGCCAGTGTTCTGTAAACACTTTAAATTAATGGATCTTGAACATTTGTGACTAGATTCAAAATAAGAACAAAACTCTTGAAACATATAAACAGTAAATGTGAGGTAGTCTGATATTTTCAATTCTATTTAATTATTTTTGTGTTATAATTCACTATAAAGATCCCACAATCTACTTCCTAAGAGGTTTGCAACCTGTAGTTTGAAAAGTTATTGATATCAATTACTTCACTATTTTTGAAAGAAGATGGTCCTCTCAGAAAGGAAAAAAGATACATTGTCACTATTGCAAACAGTAAAATATTAAGGACAGGAAAGCAGACATTCACCATCTTTAGGTTTTCTGTACAAGTAGTCTACAAGATTATTTATAATAAATTACTGCTAAATTACTTCAGTTTCTGACACGTACAAATAAAAGGCTGTAATAGTTATTTTAAGTTACTTGAGGATGTGATTTGGTTGCCAAAGTTTTCAGATCTTCTGAAGCCTGTCTTTTGATCTTTGACAAAAACCAAGTTAGTAAAAGCATTTAGTATAAATGCAGCCTGGGTTTTCTGCCTCTCTAATATTCTCCTACAGTATGATTCATACCCTAATCATGACACATCCTAAGAGATCTGCATTCACATTAGCCACTAGTCTACCACCAAAATATACCTGTTGTAATGACAAATTTTCTGGTGTGACATTGCTGCAATAAATAATACCTTAGAGGGGCCTGTGGAAAAAATGTGTTTCTCTTGGCAAGTAGCTTATTAATAAGAAGTGGCTTGAACATTCATCTTCTCTATGAGTATACCACATAAAGTGATATTTGTACAGACAATTGTCACTTTTCATAGATTAGTAATTTCCAGTTTCCTATATTCCTCACACATGTGTAATCTTAGCTCTAGAGATAACTTTTTACTATTCCTTATATAAAAAAATGATAGTTGGTGTTAATAAATGCTTCTGATAGTCAATTTATAAATTTGCTCTACAAGAGCAAAATTAGGATGATCAGATAATGCCCAGGAATTATGATTTAACAAAAAAATATGCTCTTTATATAAATCTTCAACTAGAAGATTCATTTTGCAGCTATACTCATCTCAAAATGCAAATGCTACTTCTTGGACTTAAGTCCAAAAATCCATTAAGTATAAGTTGACCTAATGAAGTAATTGAGTCAATACCTAGTAAAATCAGCACTTACAAAGTAAAGTTTTTGACTGTGATGAGGACTAAAGGACAAGTTGGGGGTGGGTAAAGAGGACTGGGAGGGACAGAAACTTGAGACAGACTGAAGGAAATGGAGTCCTCTCATGTTTGAAGGCAAGAAGCAGCAACAGAAGTGGGTAAAGAAATTCAATTTAGAAATCAATACTTATTGCCTATGCACTATACAAGTAATATTTTAGTATAGGCATTGCTGAAACGAGAATAAGTTAGTAAGACATGGCTCCTTTCTTCTTTGGTCTACTATCTATTATATATAGAACACGGTGGCTTATGTGACAGGAAAAAAAAATTCTTTGTTGCAGGTTGCTTAAGCCTCCCGAGTTACAATCTGGGGAAAAATTATAACACTTCAATTTCCCAAATATAGGCCCATTTTTCTATTAAAAAACTAACCATTCCTGTGTCTATTTTCCAATGAGAATAAGAAGGTAAAAGACAAAGATGAAGAGCTAAGAGGAGAAAAAGGTAATGTATGGATGTGTTTCTACTCCCTTTCCTTTCCTCATTAAAACCAATATCAAAAGGGAAAATACTCCAAGATTCTCCCTACACATGAAATTTTGAAATCTATCTTCTAAAATTACTAAATCCAATAAATGCTCATTGAATGCCTACTGTGCTTTGGGATCTATGCACGCAGACATAGGTCCTTCAGAATTAACAGAGACCTACAGATAAATAATTACAATGCAATGTACTTTAGCTTGGGTTCACCCAAAGAGCAGAGACTGAAAAGAAGGGCCATATGCCAGTCATTAATTTTTGAATGCAATTCTAAAGAATCAGAATGGGATCTTGGAAAAATTAAATTAGATAAACCAATATAAGGTTGTGTTTGGGGGCTGATCACTACTGTAGGCAACTGAAACTTAGGCCCACTGAAGACCCCGGAGAAAATGCATGGAATGCATCTCCGAATAGTCTGCCCAAAGGATAGAACAGTATTTATCCACCAATTCTTACCTGCATTTGACAAGAATGTTAACTCCCTCAACTTGCATGTCTGTACATATGTCAGAAGAGCTGAGATTTCCCAAGGTGTTCCATGTAGCTGAGGTGTCAGAAAAGAACCAAGGCAGAAAGCAAGAGATATGTGGTATAACAGAGGTAAGAGCTATCAAAGAGTGTAATAGGTGGGGACTCAAAAAGATGACCATAAAGATGGGCATTGACACACAAAACTACCCAATACAGTCCACTCCTTGCAGCATTCAGAGCCACACATGTTCTGTATTGAGACACATCTATCCCAAAGTTTTCGAGGTAGCAGCTAGCCACTATATAAAGACACAATGCAAACTATGTAGTGAAACAAGCTACTGTCTCCACTTCTGTAACTGATTTTACATCTATAATTGATATATATCTTCTTTCTCTACCGCAAATTCTACCCTTCTCTCATATTTGGCCAAATTCTTCAGCAGGGCCAGGTTGTTTGAGTAATGAGATGATCTAGACCTTCAATTGCCCATTTCAGGTTATCATTTGACATTGAAGCAACAAGAGAGATGCCCCAATGGATCCCCTAAGAAAGATGCACACTATCCTGCCTCCATTAAAGCTGTAATTCCAGCTTTTCATGATAGCCAGGGTCAAAGTCCCTTCTAATACTAAGAATTTGGGCAGCCCCAGTGGCTCAGCGGTTTAGCGCTGCCTTCAGCCTAGGGTGGGATCCTGGAGACCCAGGATCAAGTCACATGTCGGACTCCCTGCATGGAGCCTCCTTCTCCCTCTGCCTGTGTCTCTGCCTCTCTCTCTGTGTGTGTTTCTCATGAATAAATAAATAAAATCTTTAAAAAAATAATACTAAGCATTTATTTGTCTGATGAACTGCTGCCACAAGGAGCCATTATGACTAGGTGATTTTCATAGCTTCAGGTTCAATGGAACATTTATTGGGTCCTACTGTGGAAGCCTTCCCACTTTTCCTTCAATCCAGAAGAGCCCACAGTTGTGTCATTGTAATAGCAGTTGCCAGTTTCCAACTTCAACTTTTTGCATCATTGGTTCAGGGTATATACTAAATCCTGTAGAACAGCATCCCAACCTTACAGGAAGCTGTCCCTGAACTTGTACTTAGCTAAAATTTTAATAAGCCATTTCATCATTGTATTAGGTTGGCTGCTTTCAGGTAATGTAACATATGGTAAGACCTGTAGCTTCTACAGGAATGCACCTATTTTCATTTCTCCTCTATCATAAAATGGGTCACTTGGTCTCAGGTGATAAGACACAGAATCCCACGTTAGGAAATCAGGCATTCTGTAAATTTTTTGGATGGTGGTTCTGTAAGATGTGTTAGGCATAGAAAGCAAATCCAAGTTTAGAGTAGATGCTGATCACAGTACAGACGAATTAATTTTTCTCAAATAGGAGTCTGATACAATCAACTTGCTACCAAGTGGCTGGCAAGTCTCCTCAAGAAATAGTACCATGTTACGGTCTTGGTATTGGTCTGGGCTGCTGGGATTTGGGGCATTAAAGAGTAACAGTCATTAGTTTAACATGGTGAGAAGGAATACATACTATTGGGCCTGTACATAGCCCCTATTCCTGTCAACATGGTTCTTCTGCTCATGGATGCATTATGCAAACTCTTGAGTGGCTGAGGACAGAGGCTGGCTGATACAAACTGGATAAATCACTGTGTCCACCTGGTTGTTAAAGGCTTCCTCCATAGTGTCTCTATTCTGGTAGGAATTAATGTGAAACATAAAGATCCTCATGCCTTGTGCCCATTTCTGTGAATCCATTTACATGCCTCTTTCCCAAACTTCCTTGCCTCCCAACTTAAAATCTTATCCTGGACAACTAGCCAAACCAAGGGTCCTTGTACTTAAAGACATTTCTCCACAACACAAGTGAATGACAAACTAAATTGCTCACATGTCTGCTCACTAGAAGGCCTTCCTTTCACCACCGTCATTTGGGGCCTTTCCTGAATGGATCTATAGTATGGCAACAGTTCACTTTCAGCCAGTACCAATGGATCAAGATAACCCATTAGGCATGCCTTTTCCCCTCCTGTTTTTTTTTTTAATATTTTATTTATTTATTTATGACAGACACAGAGAGAGAGGCAGAGACACAGGCAGAGGGAGAAGCAGCCTCCATGCCAGGAGCCTGACATGGGACTCGATCCCGGGACTCCAGGATCACACCCCTGGCCGAAGGCGGCGCTAAACCACTGGGCTACCGGGGCTGCCCTCCCCTCCTCTTTTATTTGGTTATGGAAATCTTCTCATGAAGCCATGAGTGTAAGATGAGGGAAAGGCATCCACAATAGAAGTAGGTGACATAGGATTCTGAGACATCTATTCATACAACTTATTTGTATCCTCTGGAGGATTCAGTCTCTGAGACTGAATCCTGAACGTAGTACTTCCATCATATGATGTATTGTTGTTGTGCCTTTTTGAACTTATAACTTGGTAGATTTGATAATACTTATCTTATGATAGACAGCTCTGGTCAGTCACTTGTATGTTCCATGGCCAGGTACTCAACCTTTACTAGAAGCCAGGAATATGGCAGGAACTTCTTTTCAAATATTCTTAGCTACAGAAGACATAGCCTTGCTCCAGGAACCTAAAGAGGCCGTGCTATGTCTCTTCTATTGGGGCTTTCCAGAGACTATCTCATAACCTTACTCACCACAGAAACCTTTAGCATCATCAGATCTACTGGGTGACAGGGCCAATTGCACGAAGGCCAAAACTGCTACAATACCCTCTCTTGGTCCTGGGAATGACCTCAGGGTGGGGAGTGGACCACTGAACCATCTTATTACAAGATATTCTTAGCCTTTGATCAGCAGGTCTCCATGTGTCCCATTCTAATAGAGGACCATAATGGTGATTCAGATTCCTTAGCCTCTGTGTCAACTCAGACACTAAATGTACTATATTCATCAATCCCAAACATCTTAGTAGACACCTTTCTTCACACTAGAAATATTCTGGCTCAATGTCCACATATCCCCCTGGGGAACAATTAGGAAAATATTTATCATATATTCTTAGGGTAACATTTTTCATTATTTTATCGAGGGGACCCAGCCTTTTTTTCAGTTAATTGGTTCTGGTTTTGAAAACTGGATTAGCTGTATAAAAAGGGTGAAAAACCAGGCAGCCCAGGTGGCTCAGCGGTTTAGTGCCTGCCTTCGGCCCAGGGCCTGATCCTGGATACCTGGGATCAAGTCCCATGTTGGGCTCCCTACATGGAGCCTGCTTCTCCCTCTGTCTCTGTCTCTGTCTCTCTCTCCCTCTCTCTGTGTCTCTCATGAATAAATAAAATCTTTAAAAAAAAAAAAAAGGGGGATGAAAAAAACAAAATAATCTATTCCAAGAGCTGAAAATAGCCTACTGCTCACCAGTTTTCAATTTTTTTTTTTCTGGTGTGTAAATTGGCTAGCCACCCATAGCACTCTTAGGTACACCTTGGACTATCAGCTAAAGTCACAGATATCTGATGTTAATGCACTCTGACGGTCACTCCTGCTTTGCTGCTCATTAGAGTAATTACAGTCACAGAGCTTCTGTTAATTAGTGTCTCCACAGGAATCTAATATTCTGGAAATGTATCTTATCCATCAACACTGGACATCCCAGTTCTATGGCAACACTGCCCTACTCAGTTCTGGGATACAAAAGCTATCTATACGTCAGGTCACAACTGAGTTTCTAAGAATGACAGTTGTGACCCAGCAGTTTCCTCTGTTCTATTCTCCTCGAGGTAAACACATTCAGATGGTGGGTTTTCTGGTCTCATGTAACATTCTATATTTATGGTCTAACATCAAAACGTTATAATCTAAGTCTCTGATCTTTCCTCAATGACTCCACCAAAGCAATTTTAGCACTTCTGCTTCATTTACTATAAGCCACCATTTTATCCAATTGCAAAAATTAACTGGGCAGCATATTAAAGCAAGTTTTAGGTGTCCTTGTCAAGATGTTAAGCCCCAAGTTTAACATCCCATGTCAATAAACTTTTCCCCTTTCCAGCCCCAGATACTGACTTTTCTAGATACACTCCAACATGTGCTCCCCTTGTTCCAGGTCCTATCCTTTCAGTGTGCACAATACTTCTCACCACATGTACTTATTATTACTTCCACTACCCTTTGGGAAGTGCTGCAATCTGATTCTCATTTTAAGTCTGATGAGGAGATGGCACAATTTTGAGAACAAGTATTATTTATGAGGCACCCACTTCAGGTTTTGGGGGTAAGTGTCACGGCAAGTTGAGGATGATTGCCTCCAACAAGGGTAAGGGGGCTGCTTCTACCAGTCCAGAGAGTGAAGGAAAATCTGGAGTTCAAGATATGCTAGAACAGGCTCATCCACACACATGTCCCCATCCCAGGTCTCAGAATCTCACTCTTTCCATAATAGACCCCTCATTTCAAATAGGAGACCTGTCAAGGCTCAGTATTCAGTAGTGTAGTTATACTTACCATTAAACCCTGAGTTTGAATTTCCATACTGTTTGTGCTTCAGCTACTACATGTAAATAGGGCTTTTCAAATACTGAGGTGCATTTTTCTGATGTTCATAGTGTACCTTGAATTTGTAGTTGCCTATTTTGTTCTCATATCTCCTAAAGACTTTTCAAAAAGCAGTCAACTCCACAACTCCACCTTCAACAGTCTTCAGAATTACAAAAAAAAAAAAAAAAAAAAAAAAAGGAAGTTGTATCAGTCCTACTAGAGCAATTGTTGCCTAGGTGGGGACAGAGATTCCTGTTGCTTCCTATTCCACCACCTAGAACCCTCTCCAAATTCCAAATTGTAATTTTTTTTAAATTTTTATTTATTTATGATAGTCACAGAGAGAGAGAGAGAGAGGCAGAGACACAGGCAGAGGGAGAAGCAGGCTCCATGCACCGGGAGCCCGACGTGGGATTCGATCCCGGGTCTCCAGGATCGCGCCCTGGGCCCAAGGCAGGCGCCAAACCGCTACGCCACCCAGGGATCCCTGTAATTTTTTATTAATGTAGAAATACCAAATAAAATTTTTTCAGGGCAGCCCAGGTGGCTCAGCAGTTTAGCGCCGCCTTCAGCCCAGGGCATGATCCTGGGGTCTGGGATCGAGTACAACGTCGGGTTTCCTGCATGGAGCCTGCTTCTCCCTCTGCCTGTCTCTGCCTCTCTCTCTCTTTCTCTCTCTGTCTCTCATGAATAGTGAAATCTTAAAAAAAATTTTTTTCAACGTCAGAATTATTTTAAAAAGAAAAGAAGCCGAGATGCCTGGGCGGCTCAGTGGTTGAGCATCTGCCTTCAGCTCAGGGCGTGATCCCAGAGTCCTGGTTTGAGTCTCACATCGGGCTCCCTCCAAGAAGCCTGCTCCCTCTGCCTATGTCTCTGCCTCTCTCTGTGTGTCTCTCATGAATAAATAAAATCTTTTAAAAAAAAATAGAAAAGAAGCGGTCAACTTCACAATCCTTGTTATTACCACTATCTCCATGCCCAATGCTACTCTCACTTATATTGATGTTTGACCTTTCATCAGCTCCTCAAGCTAGTCTACCACTGAAGAAAGCCTTAATAACTGTGATATTACACCATGTTCATCACACCACCACCACCAGTGGGGTCTCTATCACTAAATTGCCCCAAGAATGATAACAGTCCTGAGTCCCATCCTGATAAGATATTTTCTAGGGCCACTTCAGCTAACACTGGACATAGCCTGGGTTCCCCATAAAACAGAACTGGAACAAGAGCTTGCACATAGGTTGATTTTGATAAAGGAGTAGGGAAGTAGGAAGTAGGAAGAGTCAAACAGGAAATGAGGAAAAGGCCATATCGTGTGCTATGAGTTGGCTGCTGCTGCTATCAGTTAGCAACTGGTACAAGCCCCTTTAGTAAACCTCTGAAGAGCCACATGGAAGGTCCCTTAGGTGTATTTGTATTTAACCACTGCCTCTCATCCTCCTTGTTCAAGAATTGCCCCATGGGGTTTAGCTCCCTATCCAAGGATAGCTCCCTATTCCTATCCAAGGATAGTTGATGTGTGAGAATGCTTAAGGGGGTTCCTGCCTGTGTTCCACACAGCTGAGGCAGCAGCAAAGCCCTGGTGCAGGAAGGAAGCAAGGAGTACACAGTGCAGCTAAGGCAAGTTGCTGTGAGTTCACAGAATACAACTGGTTGTATAACTGGAGTAAAAAATGTTAGGCTTAGAAGATGAGAAGAGCCTAATACACAGTAGGATAAGTGCTCTAATAAAGCAATATTCAAATAATATGGAAACTTAAATGGGAAAGAGAAGATCCTTGGGCTTTGCAGCATGACTGGAAGAGCTGAGGGCTTACTGTTATTGCTTCCCCATTTGTATCCTTTTTCTTTTTAAATATCAGATTAAATTCTATTCATTATCTTCTGCCCCCAAAGCCTAATGTCTTAAAAAGGAGGAAAAGAACTTAAATATTTTTGTGGCAATTTTTTTTCACATCAAAACGTAGTAGTTGGTGGCTAAAAACACAAAGTGTTTAGTAGCCCTTCCTGCCACCTTATCTGTGAGGGATATGTCCCAGATCCCCAGTGAATGCCTAAAACCATGGTTAGTACTAAACCCTATATATACTCTACATACATGCCTGTGCTAAAGTTTAATTTATAAATTAGGTACAGTGAGAGATCAATAACAAAACCACAAATTTCTTTTTTCACAATTTCACAGATTTGTCACTATAAATCTCAGCAGCCTCAAAATGTTTTTTTTTTTCTTTCCCTATTTAAAGAACTTTCAACTCTTCACTTCAAAGAAGCACTTTCCAGCTTTTCGTTGGCATCTCTGAATTGCCAGTATTATCACCCTTGAGTTTGGGGACCACTATTAAGTAAAATAAGGGTTCTCTGAACACAAGCACTGCCATACTGTGACAGCTGATCTGATAAACCAGATGGCTAAGTGACTAATGGGCGGGTAGTGCATATATAGTGTGGATACACTGTACAAAGAGATGATTTAGGTCCCAGACAGGACATTGTGAGATTTCATCAGGATACTCAAAAAGGCATGCAATTTAAAACTAATGAATCGTTTCTTTCTGGAATTTTCCATTTAATATTTTTGGACCATAGTTGACTGTAGATAACTGAAACCACTGAAAGAAAAACTACAGGTGTGGGGTAGGGAGAACTACTGTATTTCCCCTTGAACTGTGACTTACACTTTACTGGAGCTGTGAAAAAGCATGAGAAAACACTTGAATAAATGCATACACTGTGTAATCTATTTAGGTGGTGAGGAGAGAATCTGCATCATACTGTAGTAAACAATTCAGAACACGGAAAGGAAATGCATTTATACATATAATAAACAAAGGAATGACTATTCTTTTGTGGTCCTGAAGTTGAAAAACAAATTCAAAACAGTGATTACAAATGCCACTCTCAAATACTAACTTTCTACTGAATGTACTGTTTGTGTGCTACTAATGGACAAATTTTCCAAAATTCTGTGGTTGAACTGCAGGTTCCTTTCAAAAGAAAAGGATTATATAAGATGCTTTTGCTTGCTTAGTATCAGAAGAAGAAAAATATTTATTTAGATGAAAACAAGTAAAGAGATGTTTTAAACACACCTAAACAGATAAAAACAGGATACCTATCGGGTATTAGAAAGTTCACAAACCAACCACAACATTCAAATTCAATATTTTATATGGTTAGATCTAAAGTATTTTGTGCTTTACTTTTCCCATTATAAACAGTTATGCTTTATAGCTGAGCCTGTGATTAAGAATGATTGATTCACTTCTCAAATCAGGACACACTAAATACATCTTTTTTTGGATAGTTTTTTATGCATTTATAAAATTGCTTCAGGTAGTTTATAAGTCACTATGGATCTTTTTTTTATTTTTAAGATTTTATTTATTTATTCATGAGAGACACACAGAGAGAGGCAGAAACAGAGGCAGAGGGAGAAGCAGACTCCATGCAGGGAGCCCGATGTGGGACTCAATCCCAGGGCTCCAGGATCACACCCTAAGCCGAAGGCAGAGGCTCAACCACTGAGTCATCCAGGCATCCCACCACAGATCATTTTAAATAAGCCTTTCCTATCCAAAACTGGCATATTGTTGCCACATTAAATTAGTTACTACTGTCCGTTTTCAAGTTATTTTCTGAATTTATGTAGGATGCCTAACAATGGCATCATACTATGTAGTTATGAAGACACTTATGGTCTTTTGTAAAAATCAATATTTATTTTATACCAGTTCTCTTTTCAGACAGAAGACGGAATAAATGAAAAGAATTAGTTACTAAGTCACATTTAACTAGCACAGGGATTGTTCAATGCAACAATATACAGAAGTTAACTCCATTTAATTTACAGCTTATTTCATAACAATATTTTATTAAGATATACTTCACATGTAGTAAAATCATAAATCTTAAACATACAGCTTGGGGGATGTTGACAAATGTATGCAACTACATAACTGTCAGCCACATCAAGATACAAAACATTTCAATTACCCACTCCCTCAAATACCCTCATGTCCTTTTTCCAGACAATTGGAATCCTCTGCCCTCACCCAGAGCAATCACTGTTCTGAGATGCATCACAACAGCCTGGTTTGGCCTATAATTGGCCTTCATATAAATAGTTATACAGAATGTTGTATCTGGCTTATTTTGTTCAATGTAATGCTTTTGAGATTCATGTAGGCTCATGCATGTACCAGTAGTCCATTCGTTTTCATAAGTAGTATTCCACTGTCTGAGTATATTGCAGCTTGTCTATCATGTGGATAGAAACTCGATTGTTTATAGTTTTGTGTTATGAATAAAACTGCTATAAATACTCATTTGAGTATATACTCTCTTGAGTATATACCTAAGAATGAAACTGCTGAAACACAGAGTAGGTGTGTATTTAACTTTAGAAACTTCCACTTTTCCAAAGTTCTTGTACCATATACTCCATTCCTATCCATTGTGTATGAAAGTTCTAGGTACTCCACATTCCCATTATTGCTGGACATTATTCCCATTATTGTCAGTCTTTTTCAGCTTTAACCAATTTAACCGATGTGTATATTTCGTAATTTTAGTCATTTAGTGGTATCTTGTTATGGTTTTAATGTGCATTTCCTTGATGATAAGTGATGTTAACTTTATATATTTACTTTTGTATATTTTTTTTCTGTGAAGTTTCTTTAACTGGCTTCTTTTATTACTGATTTACAGGAGTTCTTCATATATTCTGGGTAAGAATCCTTTGTCAGATATGGGTACTTTGAATATTTTATTCCAATCTGTGGCTTGCTTCTTCACTTAATGGAAGTTTTTGATGAACAAAAAGTTTTTATTTTGATGAAGTCCAATTTCTCTTTTTCTTTTAAATTATTGCTTTTCATGTCCTATCTGAAAAAAAAAATATTTCTCTAACCTGGATTACAAAGATTCTCTCCTAGATTTGTTTTCATTTCACCAGTTACATTTAATTTTTCTGTAGACTTTTAAGTAGGAGAGGTTTTGATTTTGTTTTCATGTTTTTTATAGTTATTTCAATACCATTTGTTGAAAAGATTATCCTTTTCCTTTTTAAATACATTGGCACCTTTGTAAAAAAAAAAATCAGCTGATTGCACATTGTTCTTTCTAGTTTCTCCATCCTGTTACATTGATGTATTTGTTTAAACCTATGCCAAGGGCACACTGCCTTCATTATTGAATCTTAATAGTATGTTCTAAAGTCAGATTGTATAAGTCCTCCAACTTTGTTCTTTTTCAAAATTGTTTTGGCTATTTTGAGGTCCTTTATATTTCTTTTTTTGTCTTTTTTAAAGACTTTATTTACTTATTCATGAGAGACACAGAGGGAGAGAGGGAGAGAGGGAGAGAGAGAGAGAGAGAGAGAGAGAGAGAGAGAGAGGCAGAGACACAGTCAGAGGGAGAAGCAGGCTCCCGGCAAGGAGCCCAGTGTGGGACTCGATCCCGGATCCTGGGACCACACTTTGAGCCAAATGCAGACGCTCAACTGCTGAACCACTCAGGCACCCCGGTCCGTTGTATTTCTATATAAAATTTGAGTCAGTTTGTCAATTTATACTCCCTCTGGGATTTTTAACTGGGATTGTAGTGAACCTATAGATTAATTTAGAAAAACAAATTAGGTGGCTTATTTTCTCCTATATAAAGAAATCTATAGGTAGGTAGTCCAGATATGATACATTACTCTATTGCACTGTTTAGAACCCAGGCTCCTTTGTCTTGTTGCTCAGCTGACTATTCATTGACTGTCTCCTCATTGATACAATACAGCTAGTGTGTTACCTCAGGTTTCAATTATGCAATTCAGGAGAAAAAGACAAAAGGTAAAAGGTATGTGGCAGCTGAATCTTTCACCGTTAAAACATCTTTTCTTAATGATCTACTGGACAATGTATACATACATCTCATTAGTCTGAACCGTTTTATCATGTCATTTTTAACTGCAAAGAAATCTGGAAAAATGTTTTTAAGTAGTGCCCCTAAAAATTCAAGTTCTGTTAATAGAAAAGAAGAGGATAAAATATATTGTCAAACAGACAGACAACTAGGTACTCTGTACAAGTAATAAAAGTCCTTAAGGGCAGCCCTGGTGGCACAGCGGTTTAGCGCCGCCTGCAGCCCAGGGCGTGATCTGGAGACCCTGGATCGAGTCCCATGTCAGGCTCTCTGCATGGAGCCTGCTTGTGTCTCTGCCTCTCTCTCTCTCTCTCCCTGCATCTCTATGAATAAATAAATAAAATCTTTAAAAATAATAATAATAAAATAAAAGTCCTTAAAAAAATTCTTCTCTAAGACTGCTAATCTCTTAGTTAAGAAAGCTAGTGAAGGACCAGGTTTGGTGGAGAAGTTCATAGATGATCTACTAGATGGCTTCAAACTCTGAACTATATGACAATTCAAAATTTGAAAAGCTCTAGATTAGGAGTATTTGATGTTTACAAAATAAAATGAAGACATTTTGGCATCTGGTTTAACAGCATTAAGAAAATGTCACTTGTTTGTAAATGAAAGTAGAATCTGTTGCCCCAATTCAAGACCATTTCATTTCCTTCCACACACTAAAAATAGTCACAAGACAGGGAAAACAGATGGTTAAATACATATGTAACTTATGATGCCTTAACGGATGAGGATCTCCTGTCAACTGGAATAGGTCATTGTTTTCAACCCATTTCAACAATGCACAGAAGATTCTAAGTAAAGAATTACTGTACATTACACGGAATTCAAAAAAATGCACAAATAACATATTCTAGTCTCAGGCTGGCTGAAGTTTAGGGAAGTGGAAAGAAATAATGATGTTGGTTGACAGAATCAGGGATATCTGGGGTGATGGTGATGCAAGGCAGATAGAACTGATTGACGTGATGACTCCTAGACTAAATGACTCTGAGAAACATTTTAACTTTCTAGATAAAGTCATCTACAAACTTCCTATTCTCTTGCTAACTCATATACAACTTGCCAGAGATACTATATTTTCACTGAACTCCATGAAAACAGTTCTTGAAATGTGCTGGCGGTATCGTGATTAAAAAAGATTATACTTATTATTGGTTTACCTTAAAAGATACAGAGGAGAAATGACTGATATGGTCATCTACTATACTCCTGTACATCAGGTTTCTCTGTTAGCCACAGCTCTGATTCTGGTTGTTTCCATTCTTCTCCAAGCAGTGTGTTAAAACCGAAAGGCTTGAAATATTCCAGACGATGGCTAAACACAAAGAAAAAGAAGGTGGGAATTGAAATGAATTATGCATTTGTGAAATAGTTGTCCTGAAGGGCTATTCATTTTGTCACATTTGTGACAGAACAACATTCTATTTTAAAAATACCAAAGGTAAGATGTATTCTATATGTACAACTTTTTTATTCTTGCTATCAAACACTCAGCTCTGAAATTCACCCACATCTTAAAACACTCTTAATTCTACAAAAGCTCCCTCACACCTGAGAGAAGAAATAAAAATCAACACTCAAAACCTGTCTCATTCTATCTAGCATTAGAAAAATATTATACTCTCAGAGATGTTTTTACATTCAAATTTTGAAATACTTTATAAGCCATATAGATAATTGTTTTAAAGTTTCAGCTCTGTAGCTTAGAGGATAGACTACTTTGCCAAAGCAAGAGAACTTAATGTAAAAGAGATTTAATTCTAGTTCTTTTCTTTCTAGGAAAAGCATTTACCTATTGCGGCTTACCAAGGAGAGAAAGCCTTAACTAACATGTAACAGTGGATGTTAAACTGTGTAGAAAATCATTCTGCTCTGGCTCAATCTTATGATGGATGTTATCAGGGGAAGACAGCCAGAGACTTAACTGAAGGGCACATTTTCAAACAGCAAGAAAGGATTTATTAACCCTTTAATTACACAGAAAACACACAGATGTCTCTGGCCATTAGCTCTGAAAGGGATCATAAATGAATTTGCAACCATACTTTGATACCAGCTGTTGCAATACTAAGAAAGGCTTTTCTCATACTGCTATGGAGATATAAGTGCTCTACTGACAAAAGTAAGAGAAACTATGTCTGTCCAAAGTCAGTCTATCAAGTACTTACTAGGGACCATCAGGGAACATAGGACTCTACTAGGTATTTGTATACATATCTTCTTTGAGTGAAAATGTTACTACTGTTCTACGCATAATTCATTTTCAAAAAACTCAGAGTTGAAACATATTTTCATTTATTTTCTACTTACAAATCAGGTTTTTGTCCTTGCTGCAGTTCATGTCGAGGTACAGGGTAAAGAGCTTCATAGTTTCTCTTATCTTTTGATCCATGAATAGCAAATGCATTGAATTTTGTCACATGTGGTGGAAAATAACTCCAAGGAAGATAAGCTCTACCTTCCCATTTTGTCTCTCCTGTGCACACTTTGTACGACAGAGCAAGTTCTTTCTACAGAAATAACAGGTGAAATACAAAAGGTAAATTTAGATCTATACTGTAAACATTTTATATACGATATGTATATAACATATATGTATATTACATATTTAAGGATTTTGTCTAATATTTTTATTTACTTACTTTCCACACATTTCTTCTTCCAGAGAGTAAAAGCACCAAATGTTGTCCATGACTGTCAAAATTAAAATTCCCCATGAGTGTTTGAAAGAAACAAATGTTATTTCCTTTACTTTCCTTCATGTCTGCAATATGTGCATATCTACAATATGAATATTAGATAATTATAGGGAGAATCAGTGTGTTCAGTTACTTAGAAATATCATCTTTGAGTATCTCATTTTTCAGAAAACTGCAGTCAAATGCCTAAAGCTACACATGTTCAGACTGCCTCTTAAATTTTATAAATAAGAAATTACATAAAATACTTCAACCAGTTAGATGGTACAAAATATGAAAAAGGGTGTGACATACCATAGTATCTGCTGCTCAAAATAAAACCCATTTCAAAAACTAAATAAAGTACCCTAAAAGAAGCTGGCACTGATTTATAAGTCTGAATCCAACAACTTTACTAAAGGTTACTTCTGTAAAAAAAAAAAAAAACAAAAAACAAAACAAAACAAAAAAACAAAACTGTCTTGAAGCTTATTAGGAAGATAGAAAATAAAAACATAGATTGTCTAATAGAAGTGAACATGCTGAAGATTTTAACTTGTATCTATTCTCTTCCACAACTGTCCTCTCAGTTCTGTCTGCCTCTTGTATTTTCCTGCTTTATACCATTAGTTTTTGACACTAATGTCACATTTTCAAAGATAAAATATATCCTCATATGGAATTCTAACAAGAGTGCATAATTGGGATTAGCCAGGTCAGTAAGAATTAAAGGATTTCAAATAGCTACATGAAGCAAATTTACTGTCAGTGGAAAAGACTAAACATTTCCTCTCAAATGGACTGTTGTGAGCTTTTCAGAAAGGACTTTCCTTCAATAAACTATTTTTAACAGAAAACAAGCATTGGTTTTCATTTAAAAGTTCTCAGCTTATTTTTATTATTATGCAACTTTAAGAACATCCTAAAAGGAATAAAATTCCTTGCAAATTAAAACAATAATATTCTTCATGTTGCTTTCCCAGAGGTTAATTAACCATCACAGGAGTTGACTGCCTGAAGCAAATGCATGATTCTTGATTATTAACTGTCCCGTAATAAATGAAACCAAACTACTCTACATACTTCTTTTAACTTCTTAATAACTTAAAAATATATTTTTTAAATTATTAATTTCATACATAATGGTTATCATATAATTTAAAAACAAAAGAGAATCTAATTATCCTATTCATCTACTACGAAGTCATCACTTTGTGAAAATAAACTGGTATCATCTAATAAAATTAAAACTAAGGATAGGAGCAAGATGGCGGAAGAGCAGGGTCTCCAAATCACCTGTCTCCACCAAACTACCTAGAAAACCTTCAAATTATCCTGAAAATCTATGAATTCGGCCTGAGATTTAAAGAGAGACCAGCTGGAATGCAACAGTGAGGAGAGTTCGCGCTTCTATCAAGGTAGGAAGACGGGGAAAAAGAAATAAAGAAACAAAAGGCCTCCAAGGGGGAGGGGCCCCGCGAGGAGCCGGGCTGAGGCCGGGGCGAGTGTCCCCAGGACAGGAGAGCCCCGACCCGGAGACGCAGGAGCTGCACCGACCTTCCCGGGGGAAAGGGGCTCGTGGGGAGTTGGAGCAGGACCCAGGAGGGCGAGGATGCCCTCGGGTTCCCTGGGACAGTAACAGAGCAACTGCGCGCCCAGGAGAGTGCGCCGAGCTCCCTAAGGGCTGCAGCGCGGACGGCGGGACCCGGCGGGACCCGGCGCAGCTGGAGGGGCTCGGGCGGCGGCTCCGCGGAGGGGGCTGCGCGGCCCCGGGAGCAGCTCGGAGGGGCTCGGGCAGAGGAAGAGGCTCCGTGCGGAGGGGCCTGCGCGGTTCCAGGAGCAGCTCGGAGGGGCTCGGGCGGCAGCTCCGCGGAGGGGGCTGCGCGGCCCGGGAGCGCGAATCCAACAGCGCAGGCCCCGGAGCACAGGGCGCCGGGACTCAGCCCAGGATCCGGCCTCCCCCGGGAGGGGCAGAGGCCGGGAGGGCCCAGGACAGCAAGGACGCTCCTGCCCCAGCTGAGCAGATCAGCGGCCCCGCCCCGGAGCCTCCAGGCCCTGCAGACGGAGAGCTCCGGAGTTCCTGCGGGAGCTGAATCCAGGTTTCCAGAGCTGCCCCGCCACTGGGGCTGTTCCTCCTGCGGCCTCACGGGGTAAACAACCCCCACTGAGCCCTGCACCAGGCAGGGGCACAGCAGCTCCCCCAAGTGCTAACACCTGAAAATCAGCACAACAGGCCCCTCCCCCAGAACACCAGCTAGACGGACAACTTCCAGGAGAAGCCAAGGGACTTAAAGAACACAGAATCAGAAGATACTCCCCGGTGGTTCTTTTTTTGTTTGTTTGTTTTTGTTTTTGTTTTTGTTTTGTTTTGCTTTTTGATTTGTTTCCTTCCCCCACCCCCTTTTTTTCTCCTTTCTTTTTCTTTCTCTTTTTCTTCTTTTTTTTTTCGTTTTTTTTTCGCTTGTCTTTTCTTTCCTTCTTTCTCTCCTCTCTTTTTCTCTTTTTCCCAATACAACTTGCTTTTGGCCACTCTGCACTGAGCAAAATGACTAGAAGGAAAACCTCACCTCAAAAGAAAGATTCAGAAACAGTCCTCTCTCCCACAGAGTTACAAAATCTGGATTACAATTCAATGTCAGAAAGCCAATTCAGAAGCACTATTATACAGCTACTGGTGGCTCTAGAAAAAAGTATAAAGGACTCAAGAGACTTCATGACTGCAGAATTTAGAGCTAATCAGGCAGAAATTAAAAATCAATTGAATGAGATGCAATCCAAACTAGAAGTCCTAACGACGAGGGTTAACGAGGTGGAAGAACGAGTGAGTGACCTAGAAGACAAGTTGATAGCAAAGAGGGAAACTGAGGAAAAAAGAGACAAACAATTAAAAGACCATGAAGATAGATTAAGGGAAATAAACGACAGCCTGAGGAAGAAAAACCTACGTTTAATTGGGGTTCCCGAGGGCGCCGAAAGGGCCAGAGGGCCAGAATATGTATTTGAACAAATCATAGCTGAAAAGTTTCCTAATCTGGGAAGGGAAACAGGCATTCAGATCCAGGAAATAGAGAGATCCCCCCCTAAAATCAATAAAAACCGTTCAACACCTCGACATTTAATTGTGAAGCTTGCAAATTCCAAAGATAAAGAGAAGATCCTTAAAGCAGCAAGAGACAAGAAATCCCTGACTTTTATGGGGAGGAGTATTAGGGTAACAGCAGACCTCTCCACAGAGACCTGGCAGGCCAGAAAGGGCTGGCAGGATATATTCAGGGTCCTAAATGAGAAGAACATGCAACCAAGAATACTTTATCCAGCAAGGCTCTCATTCAAAATGGAAGGAGAGATAAAGAGCTTCCAAGACAGGCAGCAACTAAAAGAATATGTGACCTCCAAACCAGCTCTGCAAGAAATTTTAAGGGGGCCTCTTAAAATTCCCCTTTAAGAGGAAGTTCAGTGGAACAGTCCACAAAAACAAAGACTGAATAGATATCATGATGACACTAAACTCATATCTCTCAATAGTAACTCTGAATGTGAACGGGCTTAATGACCCCATCAAAAGGCGCAGGGTTTCAGACTGGATAAAAAAGCAGGACCCATCTATTTGCTGTCTACAAGAGACTCATTTTAGACAGAAGGACACCTGCAGCCTGAAAATAAAAGGTTGGAGAACCATTTACCATTCGAATGGTCCTCAAAAGAAAGCAGGGGTAGCCATCCTTATATCAGATAAACTAAAATTTACCCCAAAGACTGTAGTGAGAGATGAAGAGGGACACTATATCATACTTAAAGGATCTATTCAACAAGAGGACTTAACAATCCTCAATATATATGCTCCGAATGTGGGAGCTGCCAAATATATAAATCAATTATTAACCAAAGTGAAGAAATACTTAGATAATAATACACTTATACTTGGTGACTTCAATCTAGCTCTTTCTATACTCGATAGGTCTTCTAAGCACAACATCTCCAAAGAAACGAGAGCTTTAAATGATACACTGGACCAGATGGATTTCACAGATATCTACAGAACTTTACATCCAAACTCAACTGAATACACATTCTTCTCAAGCGCACATGGAACTTTCTCCAGAATAGACCACATATTGGGTCACAAATCGGGTCTGAACCGATACCAAAAGATTGGGATTGTCCCCTGCATATTCTCGGACCATAATGCCTTGAAATTAGAACTAAATCACAACAAGAAGTTTGGAAGGACCTCAAACACATGGAGGTTAAGGACCATCCTGCTAAAAGATAAAAGGGTCAACCAGGAAATTAAGGAAGAATTAAAAAGATTCATGGAAACTAATGAGAATGAAGATACAACCGTTCAAAATCTTTGGGATGCAGCAAAAGCAGTCCTAAGGGGGAAATACATCGCAATACAAGCATCCATTCAAAAACTGGAAAGAACTCAAATACAAAAGCTAACCTTACACATAAAGGAGCTAGAGAAAAAACAGCAAATAGATCCTACACCCAAGAGAAGAAGGGAGTTAATAAAGATTCGAGCAGAACTCAACGAAATCGAGACCAGAAGAACTGTGGAACAGATCAACAGAACCAGGAGTTGGTTCTTTGAAAGAATTAATAAGATAGATAAACCATTAGCCAGCCTTATTAAAAAGAAGAGAGAGAAGACTCAAATTAATAAAATCATGAATGAGAAAGGAGAGATCACTACCAACACCAAGGAAATACAAACGATTTTAAAAACATATTATGAACAGCTATACGCCAATAAATTAGGCAATCTAGAAGAAATGGACGCATTCCTGGAAAGCCACAAACTACCAAAACTGGAACAGGAAGAAATAGAAAACCTGAACAGGCCAATAACCAGGGAAGAAATTGAAGCAGTCATCAAAAACCTCCCAAGACACAAGAGTCCAGGGCCAGATGGCTTCCCAGGAGAATTTTATCAAACGTTTAAAGAAGAAATCATACCTATTCTCCTAAAGCTGTTTGGAAAGATAGAAAGAGATGGAGTACTTCCAAATTCGTTCTATGAAGCCAGCATCACCTTAATTCCAAAGCCAGACAAAGACCCCGCCAAAAAGGAGAATTACAGACCAATATCCCTGATGAACATGGATGCAAAAATTCTCAACAAGATACTGGCCAATAGGATCCAACAGTACATTAAGAAAATTATTCACCATGACCAAGTAGGATTTATCCCTGGGACACAAGGCTGGTTCAACACCCGTAAAACAATCAATGTGATTCATCATATCAGCAAGAGAAAAACCAAGAACCATATGATCCTCTCATTGGATGCAGAGAAAGCATTTGACAAAATACAGCATCCATTCCTGATTAAAACTCTTCAGAGTGTAGGGATAGAGGGAACATTCCTCGACATCTTAAAAGCCATCTATGAAAAGCCCACAGCAAATATCATTCTCAATGGGGAAGCACTGGGAGCCTTTCCCCTAAGATCAGGAACAAGACAGGGATGTCCACTCTCACCACTGCTATTCAACATAGTACTGGAAGTCCTAGCCTCAGCAATCAGACAACAAAAAGACATTAAAGGCATCCAAATTGGCAAAGAAGAAGTCAAACTCTCCCTCTTCGCCGATGACATGATACTCTACATAGAAAACCCAAAAGTCTCCACCCCAAGATTGCTAGAACTCATACAGCAATTCGGTAGCGTGGCAGGATACAAAATCAATGCCCAGAAGTCAGTGGCATTTCTATACACTAACAATGAGACTGAAGAAAGAGAAATTAAGGAGTCAATCCCATTTACAATTGCACCCAAAAGCATAAGATACCTAGGAATAAACCTCACCAAAGATGTAAAGGATCTATACCCTCAAAACTATAGAACACTTCTGAAAGAAATTGAGGAAGACACAAAGAGATGGAAAAATATTCCATGCTCATGGATTGGCAGAATTAATATTGTGAAAATGTCAATGTTACCCAGGGCAATATACACGTTTAATGCAATCCCTATCAAAATACCATGGACTTTCTTCAGAGAGTTAGAACAAATTATTTTAAGATTTGTGTGGAATCAGAAAAGACCCCGAATAGCCAGGGGAATTTTAAAAAAGAAAACCATATCTGGGGGCATCACAATGCCAGATTTCAGGTTGTACTACAAAGCTGTGGTCATCAAGACAGTGTGGTACTGGCACAAAAACAGACACATAGATCAGTGGAACAGAATAGAGAATCCAGAAGTGGACCCTGAACTTTATGGGCAACTAATATTCGATAAAGGAGGAAAGACTATCCATTGGAAGAAAGACAGTCTCTTCAATAAATGGTGCTGGGAAAATTGGACATCCACATGCAGAAGAATGAAACTAGACCACTCTCTTGCACCATACACAAAGATAAACTCAAAATGGATGAAAGATCTAAATGTGAGACAAGATTCCATCAAAATCCTAGAGAAGAACACAGGCAACACCCTTTTTGAACTCGGCCATAGTAACTTCTTGCAAGATACATCCACGAAGGCAAAAGAAACAAAAGCAAAAATGAACTATTGGGACTTCATCAAGATAAGAAGCTTTTGCACAGCAAAGGATACAGTCAACAAAACTCAAAGACAACCTACAGAATGGGAGAAGATATTTGCAAATGACATATCAGATAAAGGGCTAGTTTCCAAGATCTATAAAGAACTTCTTAAACTCAACACCAAAGAAACAAACAATCCAATCATGAAATGGGCAAAAGACATGAACAGAAATCTCACAGAGGAAGACATAGACATGGCCAACATGCACATGAGAAAATGCTCTGCATCACTGGCCATCAGGGAAATACAAATCAAAACCACGATGAGATACCACCTCACACCAGTGAGAATGGGGAAAATTAACAAGGCAGGAAACAACAAATGTTGGAGAGGATGTGGAGAAAAGGGAACCCTCATACACTGTTGGTGGGAATGTGAACTGGTGCAGCCACTCTGGAAAACTGTGTGGAGGTTCCTCAAACAGTTAAAAATAGACCTGCCCTACGACCCAGCAATTGCACTGCTGGGGATTTACCCCAAAGATACAGATGCAATGAAACGCCGGGACACCTGCACCCCGATGTTTATAGCAGCAATGGCCACGATAGCCAAACTGTGGAAGGAGCCTCGGTGTCCAACGAAAGATGAATGGATAAAGAAGATGTGGTTTATGTATACAATGGAATATTACTCAGCTATTAGAAATGACAAATACCCACCATTTGCTTCAACGTGGATGGAACTGGAGGGTATTATGCTGAGTGAAGTAAGTCAGTCGGAGAAGGACAAACATTATATGTTCTCATTCATTTGGGGAATATAAATAATAGTGAAAGGGAATATAAGGGAAGGGGGAAGAAATGTGTGGGAAATATCAGAAAGGGAGACAGAACATAAAGACTCCTAACTCTGGGAAACGAACTAGGGGTGGTGGAAGGGGAGGAGGGCGGGGGGTGGGAGTGAATGGGTGACGGGCACTGGGTGTTATTCTGTATGTTAGTAAATTGAACACCAATTAAAAAAAAAATTAAAAATTAAAAAAAATAAAAATAAAAAAAAAATAAAACTAAGGATAAAACTTTAGAATTCTATCCAAGTTCTTAACTGCTTTCTAGACAAGTTATAAACCTATTTGCCTTAGCTATCTCACCTGTATGATGAAACTAATCACATAATAATTGAAGTTTTCTTACCTCACATGACAGTTAAATCATAGTTTTCAGTAAAAGATTCTGTCATGTTAGTTAAAAGGTAACACACAAAGATATATGACTACTCTCAAAAATAAAATTGTGAACAGCTATGTTTTCCAAATTACAATTAGCAAGAAATCAAATTAAGGGAAAATAAAATGGTATCTAAAATCTCATTCAAATCAACTGTTTGGGACTCTGTCCACCCAACAAAGATATAGAGGATACTGGATATTAGATACAGAGAGGTATTTAAAGGTCACTTAAAATGAATAATGGCAATACAAGAAATATTCATTACTACTTTACTAATTCAGAATTTATATGAATTTAGAATTTAGATGACATTTAGATGACAGCCATAAATTTATTTTTTACATATATAGGAAAAAACTGCCAACCAGATAAAGAGGGTTCCTAAAGGACTGGTCAAATTTGAAATGATTCCAAGGTTAATATTTTTGATAAGTCTAAAAAAACCTATGTGTGATTTAATTTTTATCCCTAGCATTGAACACAAAGTGACATAGTATACATTCAATAATTCAATGATGAGTAAAGAATACATAAATACATAATTGTGTAAAACATAAAATTCAAGTTTAATCTAGTCATTTAAAAAATTCCCTAAAAGAATATAGTTCAATTCATTATATCTATATCTCCCTTTATTTCTGAATAGCTAATACATAATGATGCAAATTTCAGAATAAGTAGTGAAAGTTTGTTATTTATAATGATAAATATATTTATATTTTTCACTTTACAAAAAACTTTACAATTTATTAGAAAATCAGCCACACTAGTGAATTATATATATCAGCATATTTTCAAACATTTATAAAATATGATATATTTACTTAAAATACACATAACAATACACATAATTCATATACATATGTATAATGTATAATGAATAATTAATTCAGATTAGCATTCTTCCTTTTGGTTGAGCTTTTACCATGAATCATATCATTTATAACTAGAAATTAACTGTATTCAAATTATATAGTAATGAGTTAGAAAAAATTTTATACTTACGGACAAAGTTCAACTTCTAAATATTGTTTGGTTATGTCATTCAAGAAAAATGCTTCCACAACTTTTGAAAAGAGATAAGACATACCAAGAAATTTAACTTTGCTTCAGTAATAAATAATTTATTTTTTAGAATATAAAATGAATTAACTCAATATTTTAATTTTTTAAAAAAAGATTTTATTTATTTATTCATGAGAGACACAGAGAGGCAGACATAGGCAGAAGGAGAAGCAGGCTCCCCATGGGAGCTCAATGCAGGACTCGATCCCAGAACTCTAGGATCACGCCCTGAGCCAAACACAGGCGCTTAACCGCTGAGCCACCCAGGCGTCCTAACTCGTTATTTTTAACATGATTCTATCCCCACTGGAAAAGGGGAAAAGAAAATAAATATACATTGCTTGGAAGAGGAAATACATAGAAAATAAATCATCAATTTTTTCCCATATCCAACTGTCCTAAGTTAAAAATATTAACAAAGCCTAGTGTTAGGTGAGATTTCAAAAAAAAAAAAAAAATATATATATATATATATATAAACGCTGCTACACAGACTTTGAACCAGTTATCTTCTTCTAGGAATTTATCTTAAGGAAATAATCAGACAACTGAGAAAAGAAATAAATATAATGCTATTCATCAAAGCATTGCTTAAAAATTGGGAATGATCTAAATGGTTATCTCTAATGTACAACTAAAACTCCTATTATACAGGAGAGCTGTTAAACATTACAAACAAATATACAGTTAAATTTTTTTGATATGGGAAGATAGCCATCATATTTGATAAGCAGGCTGCAGAAAAATAACCAAATGTACATGGAATAAGAATATCCCCGTGTGCCTGTGTCTAGATGTCTACAAAATATGCATAGATATACAAAAAATGACTGCTTATCTTTGAGAGGGAGAATACAGGTAGGTGATTTTTCTTTTCTTTATAATTTCCGGGAGTTTTCTGAACATATCATATTTTAAAAGTTATTTAATTATGAAAATAATACCTATTTCTTATAAATGATTAAAACAATACAAACACATGAAGTAAAAAGTCAAAGTCCTTTTCTTCCCACTTTGCTCTAAAACCTGTCAGACTTTTTCTGTCCTTCTACAACCTATTTCACCTGCATGGATTTTAAAAAATAAATATGGAATCATACTTGCCTACAACTTTCCTTTTTCACAAAAAAACAAACAAACAAAAAAACCCCCAACCTTTCTAGCATATAGAAACCTAATGCTTTTAAATTACTACATAGTATTCTTCTATAAAATGCTATAATTTATTCATATAATCCTTTAAGATAAACATTTAGGGCAGCCCGGGTGGCTCAGTGGTTTAGCGCCGCCTTCAGCCCCGGGCCTGATCCTGGAGACCTGGGATCGAGTCCCAATTCGGGCTCCTGGGATGCAGCCTGTTTCTCTCTCTGCCTGTGTCTCTGCCTCTATCTTTCTGTGTCTCTCATGAATAAATAAAGATAAACATTTAGGTTATTTCCAGTTTTCCATGTGTTATTTTTATAATGAAATATCTAAGATACAGATACAGTTCCATCAACAAGTCAGCCTTGTCCCTTTCTAAGTCTTTAACCTAAATGAATTAGAATGCTTCCATGATGGTTAATTTTATGTGTCTAGTTTAACCACGGTACCCAGATATCTGGTCAAACATTATTCTAGATGTATTGGTGAAGGTATTTTTTGAAACAGATTTAACATTAAATCAGTAGACTTTTGGTAAAGCAGATTACCCTCCATAATGTGGCTGAGTCTCATGCAATCAATTGAAGGTGTTAACAGAAAAAAGACAAAAAAAAAAAAGAAAAAAGACAGACCTCCCCTGACTGTGAAGGAATTCTGCTGGCCGACCATCAGACTCAAATTGCAGTATTAGCTCTTCCTTAGGTCTCCAGCCTACCGCTCTGCCCTGCATATTTTGTACTTGCCAGCCTCCAAAACTACATAAGCCAATTCCTTAAAATAAATCTCTCTTTCTCTATACACACACCCTCTCTCTTTCCCTCTCTCGCTCCCTCTCAACCCTGTTTCTCCAGAGAACTCTAATACATATTCTAATTACTATTTTGCATAATCATCTTAAAATCATTTTTGCATCTTCTCTATTAAACACTGTATTAAATTCTGGGAGTACCTTAATAGGCTTACAATCTAATCAGACATGAAAGTGGATGCTCCTAATAAATAATATTAAAAGGGAAGGAGGCATGGGTTGCTGCTACATAATTAAAAAAAAAAAGAAAAAAGAAAGCAAGAAAACAGACACTTAGCTCAAAAAAAAAGTGATTTAGGGAAGGATTCTTGGAGAAGGTGCTATCTAAGCTCCACCTTGAAAAATGAGTGGGAATTGGGGGAAGAACGATGGAAAGGGCATTCCAGGGTTAAGAGAGAGTATAATCAAATGTACGTGATTAGGGAAATATTGTCCCTTAAAGAATTAGAAATAGTTCAGTCTTTCTAGGCAGACATTTCAACGCATGAAGCATAATTCTGCAAAAAAATAAGGGACTAGGTCATTGAAAATCTTATACAGGGATCATAATAAGAAGGGTGAAACTATCCTGAGAGGATAGAGAGCCTGAGAAGGTTTGTAAGGACCTGAATTATGAGTTTGAATTTTCATTTTTGATAGATCTCTCTGGCTTCTAAGTGAAGGATGGATATAGGGGCAAAAGACTATTAAGGAAGCTTTGACTAGCCAAGGTAAAAGATCATAAAGGCCTAACTTATGGTAGGGATGTTGTGGATGAAGAAGAGGTACTAAATTAGAGAAACATTTAGGAGGTGAAGCTGATAGGACTCGTAAATGCATCCAAATATGGAGAGTGAGAGAAAGGAATATCTTCAAAAGATCTCATATTTCTATATCTAATGAATTAAGGTATTATAGTGACTGGGCACATGGGGATAGAAGCATGTTTGTGAGAGAAGAGGATGAGTTGAGCTTAGGACTTCTTGAGTTTGGTGGCTATAGTACCTCTAGTAGATAAGTCGCATTAATGTCTATACTAGTATGTAGCTGGTATATACAAGTTCTGTACTGATAAAAGATAACATGTTTTACATATTTTTATCATTTACAAGATGCATGCTATACAGATGGTTAGTATGGACTATAAGAATCATCAAAGGTTTCTTTAAAGAAATGAAACCTATATTAGACCTTGAACTAAGTGCATTAGAGTGGAGAGAATAGGATGAGAAAAGGTACATGGGTGAGAATATGCATAGATAGTAAGACCATTAGTCTTTCAGAAGTCAAGAGCTTTTGGTTGACATATGATTCTACTTACATATGGAATCTGGAAAACAAAACAAATGAGTAAACAAAAGGCAGAAACAGACCCATAAATACAGAGACACCGATGGCTGCCAGAGGGTGGAGAGGGTAGAGGGTGCCAAGAGTAGGGGGATAGGCAACATGAATAAAGGGGAGTGGGAGATACAGTCTTCCAGTCACGGAATGAATAAGTCACAGGGATAAAAGGCACAGCATAAGGAATATAGTCAGTGGTACCATTAATAGCTCTGTATGGAGATTGATGGTAGCTACACTTGGGGTGAGCATAGAACATATAGACTTGTGGAATCACTATGTTGTACACCTGAAACTAATGTAGCACTGTTATATTTAAAAAGAGCTTTTGATTGAATAGGATAGCCCAATTCATGAGTACTCTGAAAGCTTATAGAAAGGGTTTGAGGGGATCCCTGGGTGGCGCAGCGGTTTGGCGCCTGCCTTTGGCCCAGGGCGCGATCCTGGAGACCCGGGATCGAATCCCACATCAGGCTCCCGGTGCATGGAGCCTGCTTCTCCCTCTGCCTGTGTCTCTGCCTCTCTCTCTCTCTCTCTCTGTGACTATCATAAATAAATAAAAATTAAAAAAAAAAAAAAAAAAAGAAAGGGTTTGAACTTTATCTCAGGGATACTTATGGTTTGTAACCTGAGGAATGGAATCATAAAGAGTATTTCAGAAAGATAAGTTTGGTAGTTTAATTAGAAGAGGATCAAATAGCAAACCTGGCACAATGTAATTTCATGGCATGTCTTTAGCCTTCATTTGACATGTGAGATTAATTGCCAGTATAATATAAAAACTATATATTTTTTAAAGATTATTTATTTATTCATGAGAGGCACAGAGAGAGAGAAAGAGACAGAGACACAGGCAGAGGGAGAAGCAGGCTCCATGCAGGGAGCCTGACGTGGGACTTGATCCCGGGTCTCCAGGATCACACTCTGGGCCGAAGGTGGCGCTAAACCGCTGGGCCACAGGGGCTGCCCTAAAAACTATATTTTATATTAAAGTTAATAATATTTCTGTAAGTAAAACATCCCCGAACTTCCGCAAAGAAGGTTTATAAGGTTAAAGTGGCAATTTGAAGATACTTAAAGACAAAACAGAAATGCTGAACTCTTCTTAAAAAAGGTATCAGAAGTAAAAGAAAGAAATATGGCACCATTTAAAAGTCTGGATTTGTTACTGCCATTTTTCACTGTTCTCATTATATAGCTGAAGTCACATAGGTGATGATGAAAAAGTCAGAATGAGAGATTGGTAAAGAATGGAAGAAACCACACATGTCAGTTGTTCAGAAGAGCACTCACTTCCTTACAGCAAGATAAAAATAATAGTTCTAGGAGAGGCTATTATAAAAAGATTTATGTTTGCAATAAAATACAGTACTTCCACTTACCTTCATAATCCCACAGTTCATTGAAAGGTTTTCCTGGTTCTCCAAGTGGGGCTGGAGGATCATTGAAAAATGGAGCACTAACTTCCATCATCACTCCTCCATCGCCTGGATTCAACCTGACAAATGCTGGCTCATGCTTCACTGGAAGACCATCCCAAGTGTGTTCAATTTTAAAATCCATCTGAACACTCTAAAAGAAAAAAAAAGTTTAAAAACTCTTTAAAAATATACAAATGTTTCCTTTAGTTAGACATGAAATGACAATTTCAATGCAAAAAAGAAGGCAGTAAGGCAGCAAAGTAACAAGAACACAATTCTGAGAGTCAAAAGGCTATTAGCCTTCTGGCAAACCATGGACAGGAGTTCTATTGTAAAATAGGTAGTTGGATCCTAAAAACTTTAGAAGGAAGTCTAGATCCAGCTCAAGTCACCTTGTAAAGAGTATGTCAAAATCATTTATAAAAACAGTAATTAGTCCACTGAAGAAACTGTGTACATACGACTATAAACACTTGAGTTTCTAGGTCATCCTTTGTCTTCTAAAATGTGCAGGTGTCTGAATTATTGGAGCCTTTGGGAATCAATATCTTTATAATAAAATTCAATCTGATAAAAAATAACTCTATAAATCAGCAGAAGCACTGCTGTTAACATCTGTTTCTTTGACCAAAACCCTTTCTTTTTGAGTAGCAGATGAAGGGTGGCGGGGGTCAGGGGGCTCCAACCATTTCAAGGTTAGTAGAGTTTATATTGTCTTCCTTGGTCTCGGGGTATAGATTTTCTTAGTTTCTTCAATTGTTGAAATTTCACGTGTTAAATGACTACATGTTTGGTTAATCCCTTTTCTCTGATTGAAAAATGTGAACAAAATTTATCATTTACACTTTGAAATAGACTTAATACATTTGATACAAGAAGTATTTGCATTTTAGATTTTTTTCTTTAAAAAAGTAAGTAGACCTACATAGTATTATATTAATAGAATTACATTTTTTTATTAAACAGTATGGATCTGGCATTTTATAAATATTATCTCATTTAACTTCATAACAAACTTGGGGAGGAACCATTTTTATCGTCCTTACAAACAAAGAAACACACACACACACACACACACAAACAAATGAGGAAACAAATTTGTCCAAGGTCACATGGCTAGCAAATAATGAAACTGAACCAAAATAGGCCATGTTTTCCCAGATGAAGATATTTCAGGAATCTGCAAGAGGATGCAAACCTTATTTTAAGAGTGGTGGATTCCCCAAATCATACTACATCATTACGTCTTGTTCAGAAGATAATCCTGATTAGTAATGATGCTATTTCTAGACTTTAATTTCCCTTATCTGAAGTCTGGGCACTTCCTTGCTTCACATGTTACTTTTACTACAAATAATAAAGTTATTAAGTTTTAAATAACTTAATAGGTAGCACTACTTTACACCCCAAACAAGAGTAGATCTGCTTTTATATTTAACTTCAGTGAATAGATACTGAATACCTCCTAGGTACCAATCACAGGGAGATCCAAATATTTAAGCTCTGTGGAACACAGGAATCCAAGATCTCTGAAAACCTTTTCCTAAGTATGCAGGTCTTCCTAATTTTCACTACATGTTAGCAAATTTTAATTGATAACCTCTAAAATAAAAAAAAATAATTCTAGTATTATAACCCATTTGCCACTATTAGTATGTGAGAAGACAATACATTCAGCAATTTATATTCTTTACTATTAAAATAAACTCAGTGAGTGATAGGCCGCATAAATTGATTCTGATTTTTGTAGTACTGGCTTATATGGAATAAAATACCTCAACAATAAAATAACTTTCTTTAGTTGAAATATCAAGGCACAGTCTTCATATATAAATGGATAAACCTCAATCTCAAATTTTAGTACTAATAAGTATTATCTTAAAGCATATGGGAAGAAATAAAAATAAGTCAAGATATTAGAAATGCCGATTAAATTTGATACCAATATGCTAAGAGAATATGCTATTCTCCTAATTTGGAGCTTAACAATCCTGGCAAAATATAACATAGTGACTAGGAAGCTTTGGCAGATTCACTCATCCTCCACAGACCCAGTATATCTACAAAAATACTGCACACATTAAAGAGATCCCTATCTAATCATTGGGTTTCCACTAGGGAGTTTTCAATTCCCAGCTTTCAGGCAATCATCTCTATGTTCAAATGGAATTAAACCATTTCCAGCAAGTTGATCCTAAAAATGGCCTGTCATTTCCATTCACACAATGTGGGTCTTGTGGTCAGAATGAGGTGTAGTTTACACTTTCAAATTAATTCAAAATATAATCTTATCTGAAAGAAGAACTTAAATATAAAAGCAGAGCTACTCTTGCTGGGAGTATAAAGTAGCGCTACCTCAAGACTTTCTACTGGCCCTTTTCCCTGATTTTTTTGAGCAGTGTTTGAAATTAATGCAAGAGGAACTGAAAGAATATGTGACCTCGAAACCAGCTCTGCAAGAAATTTTAAGGAGGACTCTTAAAATTCCCCTTTAAGAAGAAGTTCAGTGGAACAATCCACAAAAACAAGGACTGAATAGATATCATGACACTAAACTCATATCTCTCAATAGTAACTCTGAATGTGATCGGGCTTAATGACCCCATCAAAAGGCGCAGGGTTTCAGACTGGATAAAAAAGCAGGACCCATCTATTTGCTGTCTCGCCATCCTTATATCAGATAAACTAAAATTTACCCCAAAGACTGTAGTGAGAGATGAAGAGGGACACTATCTCATACTTAAAGGATCTATCCAACAAGAGGATTTAAGAATCCTCAATATATATGCCCCGAATATGGGAGCTGCCAAATATTTAAATCAATTAATAACCAAAGTGAAGAAATACTTAGATAATAATACACTTATACTTGGTGACTTCAATCTAGCTCTTTCTATACTCGATAGGTTTCTAAGCACAACATCTCCAAAGAAACGAGAGCTTTAAACGATACACTGGACCAGATGGATTTCACAGATATCTACAGAACTTTACATCCAAACTCAACTGAATACACATTCTTCTCAAGTGCACATGGAACTTTCTCCAGAATAGACCACATACTGGGTCACAAATCAGGTCTGAACTGATACCAAAAGATTGGGATCATCCCCTGCATATTCTCAGACCATAATGCCTTGAAATTAGAACTAAAACACAACAAGAAGTTTGGAAGGACCTCAAACACGTGGAGGTTAAGGACCATCCTGCTAAAAGATGAAAGGGTCAACCGGGATATTAAGGAAGAATTAAAAAGATTCATGGAAACTAATGAGAATGAAGAAACAACCGTTCAAAATCTTTGGGATGCAGCAAAAGCAGTCCTAAGGGGGAAATACATCACAATGCAAGCATCCATTCAAAAACTGGAAAGAACTCAAATACAAAAGCTAACTTTACACATAAAGGAGCTAGAGAAAAAATAGCAAATAGATCCTGCACCCAGCAGAAGAAGAGAGTTAATAAAGATTCAAGCAGAACTCAATGAAATCGAGACCAGAAGAACTGTGGAACAGATCAACAGAACCAGGAGTTGGTTCTTTAAAAGAATTAATAAGATAGAAAAACCATTAGCCAGCCTTATTAAAAAGAAGAGAGAGAAGACTCAAATTAATAAAATCATGAATGAGAAAGGAGAGATCACTACTAACACCAAGGAAATACAAACGATTTTAAAAACATATTATGAACAGCTATACGCCAATAAATTAGGCAATCTGGAAGAAATGGATGCATTCCTGGAAAGCCACAAACTACCAAAACTGGAACAGGAAGAAATAGAAAACCTGAACAGGCCAATAACCAGGGAGGAAATAGAAGCAGTCATCAAAAACCGCCCAAGACACAAAAGTCCAGGGCCAGATGGCTTCCCAGGGGAATTCTATCAAACGTTTAAAGAAGAAACCATACCTATTCTACTAAAACTGTTTGGAAAGATAGAAAGAGATGGAGTACTTCCAAATTCGTTCTATGAGGCCAGCATCACTTTAATTCCAAAACCAGACAAAGACCCCACCAAAAAGGAGAATTACAGACCAATATCCCTGATGAACATGGATGCAAAAATTCTCAACAAGATACTAGCCAATAGGGTCCAACAGTACATTAAGAAAATTATTCACCACGACCAAGTAGGATTTATCCCCGGGACACAAGGCTGGTTCAACACTCGTAAAACAATCAATGTGATTCATCATATCAGCAAGAGAAAAAACAAGAACCATATGATCCTCTCATTAGATGCAGAGAAAGCATTTGACAAAATACAGCATCCATTCCTGATCAAAACTCTTCAGAGTGTAGGGATAGAGGAAACATTCCTCGATATCTTAAAAGCCATCTACGAAAAGCCCACAGCAAATATCATTCTCAATGGGGAAGCACTGGGAGCCTTTCCCCTAAGATCAGGAACAAGACTGGGATGTCCACTCTCACCACTGCTGTTCAACATAGTACTGGAAGTCCTAGCCTCAGCAATCAGACAACAAAAAGACATTAAAGGCATTCAAATTGGCAAAGAAGAAGTCAAACTCTCCCTCTTTGCCGACGACATGATACTCTACGTAGAAAACCCAAAAGCCTCCACCCCAAGATTGCTAGAACTCATACAACAATTTGATAGCGTGGCAGGATACAAAATCAATGCCCAGAAATCAATGGCATTTCTATACACTAACAATGAGACTGAAGAAAGAGCAATTAAGGAGTCAATTCCATTTACAATTGCACCCAAAAGCATAAGATACCTTGGAATAAACCTAACCAAAGAGGTAAATGATCTATACCCTAAAAACTACAGAACACTTCTGAAAGAAATTGAGGAAGATACAAAGAGATGGAAAAATATTCCATGCTCATGGATTGGCAGAATTAATATTGTGATAATGTCAATGTTACCCAGGGCAATGTACACGTTTAATGCAATCCCTATCAAAATACCATGGACTTTCTTCAGAGAGAACAAATTATTTTAAGATTTCTGTGGAATCAGAAAAGACCCCCGAATAGCCAGGGGAATTTTAAAAAGAAAACCATATCTGGGGGCATCACAATGCCAGATTTCAGGTTGTACTACAAAGCAATGGTCATCAAGACAGTGTGGTACTGGCACAAAAACAGACACACATAGATCAATGGAACAGAATCAGAACCCAGAAGTGAACCCTGAACTTTATGGTCAACTAATATTCGATAAAGGAGGAAAGACTATCCACTGGAAGAAAGACAGTCTCTTCAATAAATGGTGCTGGGAAAATTGGACATCCACATGCAGAAGAATGAAACTAGACCACTCTCTTTCACCAGACACAAAGATAAACTCAAAATGGATGAAAGATCTATATGTGAGACAAGATTCCATCAAAATCCTAGAGGAGAACACAGGCAACACCCTTTTTGAACGTGGCCACAGTAACTTCTTGCAAGATACATCCATGAAGGCAAAAGAAACAAAAGCAAAAATGAACTATTGGGACTTCATCAAGAGAAGAAGCTTTTGCACAGCAAAGGATACAGTCAACAAAACTAAAAGACAACCTACAGAATGGGAGAAGATATTTGCAAATGACGTATCAGATAAAGGGCTAGTTTCCAAGATCTATAAAGAACTTATTACACTCAACACCAAAGAAACAATCCAATCATGAAATGGGCAAAAGACATGAACAGAAATCTCACAGAGGAAGACATAGACATGGCCAACATGCACATGAGAAAATGCTCTGCATCACTTGCCATCAAGGAAATACAAATCAAAACCACAATGAGATACCACCTCACACCAGTGAGAATGGGGAAAATCAACAAAGCAGGAAACCACAAATGTTGGAGAGGATGTGGAGAAAAGGGAACCCTCTTACACTGTTGGTGGGAATGTGAACTGGTGCAGCCACTCTGGAAAACTGTGGTTTTTCCTTTGAGGTTCCTCAAAGAGTTAAAAATAGACCTGCCTTACGACCCAGCAATTACACTGTTGGGGATTTACCCCAAAGATACAGATGCAATGAAACGCCGGGACACCTGCACCCCGATGTTTATAGCAGCAATGTCCACAATAGCTAAACTGTGGAAGGAGCCTCGGTGTCCATCGGAAGATGAATGGATAAAGAAGATGTGGTTTATGTATACAATGGAATACTACTTAGCCATTAGAAATGACAAATACCCACCATTTGCTTCAACGTGGATGGAACTGGAGGGTACTATGCTGAGTGAAATAAGTCAATTGTAGAAGGACAAACATTATATGTTCTCATTCATTTGGGGAATATAAATAATAGTGAAAGGGAATATAAGGGAAGGGAGAAGAAATGTGTGGGAAATATCAGAAAGGGAGACAGAACATAAAGACTCCTAACTCTGGGAAACGAACTAGGGGTGGTGGAAGGGGAGGAGAGTGGGGGGTGGGGGTAAATGGGTGACGGGCACTGAGGGGGGCACTTGACGGGATGAGCACTGGGTGCTATTCTGTATGTTGGTAAATTGAACACCAATAAAAAATAAATTTATTAAAAAAAAAGAAATTAATGCAAGAAATATTGAATATACTTCCACTGCTGGGAGGAGTGCCATGGCTGACATGGCTGACAAGGGTAGAATGTAATTTTGGCTTTGACTGCATAAAATGATTTTAATTTCCTACTAGAGTGACAAATTTGTTAAGTTGCTTAAAGAACACTAATGTTAATCCAAGTGTGCATAATATTTATAACAAAATTAACCTAAAAAGTATAGTCCTGCCCACTAGTTTACAATGTAATCTAAAGATAATGTTGGATCCAGAGAGAAACAACTGATTCTCCTTTCAACTTCCTGGGGACCGGGGATACTTACTATTCTCTCTTGAAACTTAATTCTTAGTGCCTCTCAATTTTGTATGCACATGTGCTCATATGAAATAGACAATTCAACTGTCAATGTCCTTTGTGACCTATGCTAGTGTGCATCCCCCACTCTACTTTTTATCATTCTCTGCTGCCTGTACATTGCTCAGTTTTGATTCACAGCATTATACCACAGGACATGTTTGTTTATTGTCTCCCCATTCCCAGCCAGAAAGCCTGTAAGTAATATGAACTCATCATTTATTTGTCAAGTGAATAATCCTCCTAGTTTTTGGATCCAAAACTTCATGATTCTAAGGTTTTCTGCAAAATAAATCAATTGTATTCATGGTATCACTCTCTTTCAGTTAAAACAATAGCAAGTAACTAAGATAATATGTCATATCTAGAAACTTCCTTTCAATTTAGTTTATCAAAGGTTACCTACTCACTTTGTTTCAGGTGCTGTACCAGGTGTTAGGGAAATTAACTATAAGCCTAGGGGAGTTAGGGATGTGTCTCATGTAGCTAAACCAACAAAGTCTATATTATCAATTGGTTTATTTTATAGTCCAATTTGATAAAGTTGGATTCCTACACCAAGCTAAGTTTTTCTTTTTTAAGATTTTATTTATTTGAGAGAGAGCAAGAGTGGAACACATAAAAGAGGGAGAGGAAGAGGGAGAAGCAGACTCATAGGTGAGCAGAGAGCCCATGTGGGGCTTGATCCCAGGACCCTGGGATCAGACGCTTAATTGACAGAGCCACCCAGGTGCCCCACCAAACTAAGTTTTAAATGAATCAAAGATTTAAACATAAAAACCATATTATAAGAGAAAAATTAATTTTTAAGACAATGTTATAGTTGAAAAAGCCTTTTAAAATATAACCCCAAACTCAAAAGACAGAAAAGAATGATACATTTGGCTGCATAAAATTAACAAAACTAAAAGCAAAGACCTGCCTTCACCCACCCAAAAGAGCTCACTATTACAAAAATCAAAAGACAGTTGGGGAAAAAATATCTGCAACTCATATTTCAGACAAATAACTAACTTTTTCAGTGCTTAAAGGGGTCCTAGAAATTAATAAGGAAAAGATCAATACCCCAACAGAAAAATAGGATAAAACAGTTAACAAAAGGTAAATGCAAAATGTTCAACCTCATTTATGATAGAAATGCACATTAAAGCAACAATAAATTACTATTTTCTTGTATTGGAAAATTTGATAACATGATGTGATAATGCAAAACAATGAAAAACAATCACATATTGTTGTTGGGGCATAACTGGCACAGCTTCTGTGAAGAACAATCCTTCAAAATCTATCAAAACAAAACATGCAAATATCCTTTGACTCAACAATTCTAGTTCTAGGAGTTATTACACCTGCACATATTCAAAATGACATAAGTATAAAGATATTCACTGCAACACTGTCTACAATAACAAAATAATGTAAGCAATTTAAATACCCATAAGTACAGGATTGGTAAGGAAATTATGCTGTATCATGCAATGAAATACTATGTAGCTGCTAAAAAAGAGTAAGAAGCTCTATATATATTTAAAATATACTAAGGGAAAAAAAGCAAGGTGCAAAATGTATGAACTTATTTCATTGAAAAAGAAGACTATTTGCATAAATGCTTGTGAATGCATATACTATCTCAGAAAGCACAGACAAGAAACCAGTGGTGGCAGTGGTTACCTCTTATGAGGCAATTGCTGGAGACAAGAGAGCAAGGGAGGCTTATTTTCAACTGCTATTACTTAAAACAACAACAACAAAAACTGCCTGAATTTTATACTATTAAAAAATAAATGAATGATTAAAAAGTGTTTTTTAAAGTCCATGTGATATATACCTCCTCTCTATATTATATATGCTTAACATTTCTTAAATGTCAGAATGAATACTGGGAATATTATTGAAGGAATATATTCATTCAAGGTGATCACCAGCCTATTATGCAATTTTGATGTTGGCTGTTTAGACTTCCTTAGAAGAATGTTTATCGTTAATCTGTGTTTTTCCACATTTTAACTTCTATTCCTCAAATTACTCTTTCATCCAAAAAAAGTTCCAATTTTAAAATTATTTTCATGCTTGTTTGCATTATGGAGAGGCCTTTAAAAGGAAAGTTGAGAAAGGAGAGAACCGCAGAACACTAAATGTCCAGGAGACAAAAAACATTCCACAAAGGTTAAAAGAAGGAAGTAATGGAAAAGATGTTTTCTCAGAACGTTTTACAAGGGAAATTTCCAAATTCTTCTATTCACGAAATTGCCTTTAGTTTCCTATAATTATATTTCAGTTTGCATTCTTGCTTCCACCTGCACCCCTGCCCGTTTATGAGAGAAACGGAGAAAGGAAGCAGTCGGAAAGTGGGAGTAAATAAACTGTGCCAGCAGAAGCAGCAGCTGAAAAAGAAGTTACCAAAGAAAAGGCTAACAAGACTGGGCGAAGCTGCAAGTAAGAAGCGAGGTAAGGACGCTAAACAAGAGAAGAACACAGACCGGGAAGCTCTTTTTCCGTTCAACACTCAGCTCGCTGCTTTCTGCGCAGGTGACTGAAGAGGGCTCAGCCTTAGGCTCCGCCCAGCTGCCTACATATCCCAGGGGGGTTGGGCGTGGAGGACTGAAGCCAACTCGTCCTGGTTTTACAGGAAAGGAAAAAAAGGAAGTGAACCTCTGAACTTTTGATCATTCTACTGAAGTTTGTGTGATTTTCTAGAAGGAGAAGGAAGGGTAATTCAGCAATATAAATACCATGTAATAATCTGAAAATGAGCTGTAAATTCCAGTTCAGGCAGGCACTTTCCAACTATGATCACCAGCAAATCACTGTAAAAAGGATTTTGTGAATGGATATACATATACATAAATGTATTTAGGACAGTGCCTAGCATGTATGTAGTAAATACTCAGAAAACATTAGCTGTTATTATTAAAGTCTACACAGGTTTGCGTAAAGAAAATATTTTTCTGTTGAAATTTTTTAAATTATAGGTTACTTAAGTGGTTGTCCTATTAAAACTAGACTATAAGGCAGGATAGTCTAAATGACCCTTGAGATCCCAAAATATGGTTCTGGTTGGTTCAGTCTTACCTATTCCAACAGTTTCAGTATTTATCAGCTTATTTTCCTTCATTTAGTGTCTCCCACCCAAGACAGTGTGAACTTATTGTTTCTATACAGGATTAGATGTAAATTCATAACATAATCATACATAAACTTTTAAAGTTCTCAAGAAAAGGCAATGATTTACAGAACTACTCTATTTCTAAATAATAAAATCATTCTGTATTTTGGTTGCTGAGAGTTACCAAAATGTCTACGGGATCTGTGGGTTTAATTCAGCAAGCAGTCACTGGACCTGAACTTCACAGCTACTCTGAGAATACTGTGCATATATTCTACATGTTTAAGTAAATTCACCATTTTCTCCTGATCTGCAACAGCAGATATTACATTAGTGTATGGCCATTATTCAATTATTTTCAGGTAAAGTATTAAAGTACACCATATGAAGCTGCAGAAAAATCACAATTTCATATGGTTTAGCATAAGTATGTTTTGCTCATAACATACTTTTAAAAACTTCTTTGGGGGAAAGCAGCTTTCGTATTTGTTTTACGAAAACTATTATTTTTGTTTTATAAAAATCATTTGATGGGAGAGGGAAATGAGCTCTTGCTCAATAGCTCAATTTCCAACTTTGTATTCTTCATGGTGCTTTCTTTCCACATGGTACTGGCTGCTTGATGTCAATTTATTAAACAAATTAATATTAGTAAGAACTATAAATTTTCAAAGGTTTTCTTTCTTTTTTTAATTTTTTTTATTTATGATAGTCACACAGAATGAGAGAGAGAGGCAGAGACACAGGCAGAGGGAGAAGCAGGCTCCATGCACCGGGAGCCCGACGTGGGACTCAATCCCGAGTCTCCAGGATCGCGCCCTGGGCCAAAGACAGGCGCTAAACCGCTGCACCACCCAGGGATACCCTCAAAAGTTTCCTTTATTGAAGAAATATATCTAACACACACACACACAAAAATGAAATTGGAGCTAGAGAATGGTTAAACACATGATTTTCCCATTCCTTGTACTCAATTACACTGATACTTTCCAATCCACCAAATTCCTTAAATTAATTCCTTCATCAGGTATTTTTGAACCCTTCTTGGATTCCAGGCTCTCTAATGGAGCCTATAAACAAACTACAAAACAATATGATAGAGACTGGATGGAGGAAGAAGCACAAAGTATTAAGGAAGCACCCTCCTTGGGGAAAGTGGGTAGAGAACACAAGAGAACTTTTAAAAGCAAGCAACACTAGAGGGGATACTTTAAGGATAAGTGGAAGCGTGACAATTTTGTTTCATAAAGATGAAAAATATTTTGTAAAAGCTCCATGCAAAAACCAGTAGAATCTTACAAACCAGCTTCCCAAACAAACCGCAATACCGTAATTTGCATTGAACTTGACCATATAAGCCAAATAGCTCAAGTATAGAGATAAAAATTCCAACTTCAGATATTTAATTTACATAATGCAAAGACCACTCATCATTTATATCCAGAAAGTGATCTTTGCGTTCACCAACACTAATACATCTTATTAATATCTAGTGTAGGTGTGGAATTAAGTTTATAACTGATGCCAAATTAACTCCAATGGCAACATGCAGATTCAAATGTAGGAGAACTTAAAGTCTAGTCCTCGGGGAGCGGGGGAGGAGCTCATGAAAAAGTCCTACGCTGACCTTTCAAGAAAGAGTTGACGTTTGCCCACTCAATCTCTCCCTCCAGTAAGTTTAACATTTATTTATTTATTCATGAGAGAGAGAGAGAGAGAGAGAGAGAGAGAGAGAGAGAGGAGCAGAGACACAGGCAGAGGGAGAAGCAGGCTCCACGCAGGGAGCCCGACGCGGGACTCGATCCCGGGTCTCCAAGGTCATGCCCTGGGCCGAAGGCAGATGCGCAGCCGCTGCCCATTCCTCCAATTTTAAGATAGGGCTTAAATGCAGACAAAATTTTTAATACTGGAAATTGTCATTTTGCCCTCAGATATTAAGTTCTGCCTAATTTTTTCTGACAAAAAAAATAACTTTTTTGTTCTTTTTGAGGAAGCAAAGATTTGCAGGATCTTTGTACCACCTCTAACTACACGTACGCCTTCCTGACACAGCTAAACACAGCTTGTCTCCTTCCCCTAAAGACCCAGAGGGGCAGGGCCGTACTTAGCTTGTGGAGACCAAGCCCACCTCCAAGATCCTCCAGAAGCTCCGCTCTGGGGGCGGCCTCGGAAGGCGCCAGCTTGGGCCCCGCCTCCAGTCAGACGTCTACTCACTTTCCAAACCCGCTCCTTGCGGCCAGCAAGCAGGTTCCCTCAGTGCAGAAGTGCCAGGCATCAAAGATTCTGGGAGCGTTTAAAATATGTGCTTGACGCCCTCCCTACGTTTACAACTTGGGGGGTTTTCTTGAAAAACCCCACACGCTGCACAGCCCCGCGGGCTCGCCCCCGGGAGGGAGCCTGCTCGCCGCCTCGGGGGTGGCTCCGCGCGCCGCCTTCCAGGTTCTCACAGCTCCACCCAGAGCTGGACCGATAGCCAATAGCGTGTAAGGACTCTAGGAAGCGCGATGACGCAGGCGCCGACGTCCACGTGATGACGCAGGCCGCGTCGCCGTCTCCAAGGAGCGGCCCGGGGCACCGGTTTCAAAGTCGCAGGGCGGGCCGAGTGGACTTCCGCGGCTGGCCCCGGGTTTCGCCGGCGTCCTGGAGTCGACCCCCGCCTTCCTCCCCGAACGCTGCCCCCAGGACGCCGCCGCCCGGCTGCTCGCCGGCTCTGTAGGCTGTGTCCTGAGCGGCCCGGCACGACCCCGAGTGACCTGCGGGACGCCTCCGGCCGCCCGCGTCCGCGCTTTACCCCGCCGGGATTCGGGGCGGGGGAGGGGGGGGACGAGGCCCCAAAATTCACGTGGCGGATCCTCGGCGCGCCTGGCATCTGAAGTCCGCTGCCCGGTCGAGGGGCCGCGCTGGGACTCGGGAGAAGGAGGCGCGGCGGGGCTGTCGACGTGAGGAGGATGCTGCCTACGCCCTCGAGAGCTTGACAAGCCCCGGAGCGTCGCTCTGTCCTGTGTCTCCGCACGGCGAGCTCTGGTGGTGGTGGGGGGGGGGGGGGGGGGGGGTCGGGTCGCTTTTGTTGTTCTTTTTTTGTTTCATTTTTGGAAGAAAGTGGCAGGTGGTGAAATCCCAAGGAAATGGCCACGGAAATCGACTTTCTGAGAGACCAAAGTAAGCTCCGTATCCCACTGTGGAAAATGGTTACCCTGCGTGGCGAGGTTGCCGACCGGCTACTATTTTCGAATATGCCCGTTCGGTGCATGGAAATTTTGGAGAAACTCAAGTCAGCTTTACGGGAAAGCCTGGCGGGCGGGCGGGTGGGTGGGTGCGTATATGCTTAAGCAGAACATCGCCTGGTTCCTCCTTCAGCTGGACGCGGTTAGTATGTTCCTCGCATGCCCCGGAGAACTCAGAGGGGCGAGAGGCCAGGAAGAGTCTCCCCAAGGCACAGTTGTGGCTGTTTTTTTTGTTTTGTTTTGTTTTGTTGTTTTTTTTTTTAAATATTCATGAGAGAGAGACACAGAGCGAGGCAGAGGGAGAAGCAGGCTCCACGCAGGGAGCCCGACCCGACGTGGGACTCGATCCCGGGCCTCCGGGGTCACGCCCTGGGCTGAAGGCGGGCGCTAACCCGCTGAGCCACCCGGGCTGCCCAGTTGTGGCCGTTTTTGTAAGGAGATGTTTATGTAAAGTCCCGTTTCGGTTACGTGTACGTGCCAGGCTCTCAACAGGCACCGCTGCTGCAAAGAGGTGGACAGTCCTGCCCTCCAGGAATTTAATTTGAGGAAAGAAATCCGTAAATTCCATAGATACACGCAATTGGCAGCAGGTGCTAACCCTTACGCCTCGGTTCCTTCATGGGGTTGTTGGAATGATTAAATGAGAGTTTTGTTTTGTTTTTTAGGATTTTATTTATTCATGAGACCTGGGGTGGCGGGGGGGCGGGGGCATAGAGAGAAGCAGGCTCCATGCAGGGAGCCCGACGTGAGACTAGAACCTGGGACTCCAGGATCACACCTTGGGCTGAAGGCAGATGCTCAACCACTGAGCCACCCAGGTTGTCCCCGATTAAAGGAGTATTAAAATATGTAAAGGCTGGGGCAGCCCCGGTGGCTCAGCGGTTTAGCGCCGCCTTCAGCCCAGGGCCTGATCCTGGAGTCCAGGGATCGAGTCCAGGGATCGAGTCCCGGTTGGGCTCCTTGTATGGAGTCTGCCTGTGTCTCTGCCTCTGTGTGTGTGTGTGTGTGTGTCTCACGAATAAATAAATAAAATCTTTTAAAATACGTAAAGGGTTTAGCATAGTATCTGACACTAAACATATTTAACTATTAAAGGACTGTTATTAACTGTGATCAAGGAAGGTGTCATTTGGGCTAAAGCTTGAAGTACTAATACGAATCTGCTAGACAAGAACCGTGTGGGTATCCCAAATAGAATGGTATATGCAGCATGTATGCAGCGTTGAGGAGATGAGTATGCAAGGAGGTTGGCTTGTATGGAGTGTGGTTTATCTAGGCAAATAGCAAGTGGAGCTGAACAGGGAAGAATGGGACTGGATAATGAAGGGCCTTGTCTGCTGTGGGTTGAGTTTGGACCGTTGCACAGATGATAGGAACCACTGAAAAGCACGTGAGAGTAGCATGATTGAATTTGATTTGGAAAGCCTGGTAATGGCTGTTAGGAGGACTGAGTGCTCTAGCAGAGTCTGATAGGGGACTATTCTTAATTCGCACAAGTAAGTGAAGTAAGGTAGTACAGTGAAGTTGGAGATTAGGGAATTTGAGATGAGGTAGGGGGCAACTGAGGTTTTTGCATTAAGCAACAGGGAAGGTAGGGAAAAAGCAGTAAGTTCGGAAGCTTTATAAACCAGTGGTTAAGAACTCTACCCCTAGATTCAGTCTGTCTAGGTTCATGTACTAAGTTTATCTCTTTTCAGGTCTTTGACCTTTGTCGAGTTCCTTAGCTCCTTGGTGTTTCAGTTTTCTCATTTATAAAATGGAAATAATAGCACAATAACCCTTGTGGGGTTATAAGGATTAAATGAAATGATGTAAATAAAGCATGGTTTCTAGGGCATAATAAATGTGCTATAAAATTTAGAATTAATGGACTATAATGATACCATACATTAGCATTCTTTTTTAGGTTTGAAGTGGGAATATCCGCCATCCCATAAGGAAGACTGGCTGACCTCCATCTCAAGTAGTGGGGGACAAGAGTTGGGTGATAAGGATTTTGGTTGGGGTGGGGAGGGTACCTGAATCACCCCAAAACTATGATTTTTAGAGGAATGAGCCAGCCATGTTTTCTTTTTAAATGGAAACTAGGATGCCGGTTACAGCTGAGGTGAAAACAGATGGCTTGACCTTCTCCCACTTATTCTAACCTTCACTACACTGACTTCTTTTGATCTTAATTGTCTCTTCATTTGTTCCATTTGGATTTGGTAGTCTAGCTCAAGAGAATTTGATTTAGTGTTTCTCAAGTAGCAACCCCTGTGATAAAGCATTAGCTTTACAAAAAACTACAGGTAATTCCAAACCCAGTCATGCTCCTAGTAAACTCCTAGCATAATTTCAAGACCCCATTCTCCCACCTCCATCTGAGAAAGGAAATTTGATAGTCCTTAGAGACCTGTTCAAAGAGATACTTGTTTATGAAGCTAAGAAATGAAAAAGTCATTCTTGTAGTGGGAATTTGGGAAGTGGAGATGAACTTATTTTTTCTTTTCATTCTCTTAAGTGTTCTTCACAGGCCAAAAGTTTTTAATTTTGTTGAGGTTCTCAATTCTTTTTTTTTTTTTAAGATTTTATTTATTCATAAGAGACAGAGAGAGAGAGGCAGAGACATAGGCAGAGAGAGAAGCAGGCTCTCTCTGGGGAGCCTGATGTGGGACTCGATCCCAACACCCTGGGATCACACCCTGAGCCAAAGGCAGATGCTCAACCACTGAGCCACCCAGGCGCCCCTCAATTTGTTCTTATATGGATGTCTTATCTAAGTAATCTTTGCTTAATCAAAGGCTGCAAAGATTTTCTTCTATGTTTTCTAGAAATTTTGTAATTTTAGGTTTTACATTTAGATTTATGATCCACTTGGCTGAAATTTTGTATAAGGTTAAGATAAGGATCAAAGTTTACCTTTTTGCATATGAATGCAATTAAAAAGACTATCCTTTCTCCATTGGATTTCCTTTGCGAAAAGTCATTTGTCCTTATTCGTGTCCATCCATTTCTGGACTCTGTTCTGTTCCATTGACTTGTTTTATCTGTTTGAGCACCAGTGTTCCACTGTTTTGATTATTGCAACTTTATAGTAAGTCATAAAATCAGGTGATGTTAGCCTTTCAAATTTGTTCTTTTTCAGTTATTCTGGCTATTCTAGATGCTTTGCACTTCCATGTGGATTTTAGAATCAGCTTGTCAATGTCTTCAAAAAAAATGCTGAGATTTTGAGAGGCGTTGCATTGACTCTGTTGATCAATATGTGTAGAATTCATATCTAATGATATTTGAGTCCTCTTATCAATGAAAAGGTTGATCTCTGCCTGCATTTTCCCTCTTTGTGCCATAGCCTGAAAGTCTCTCACGTCATTCTCTCCATTGATGTGTCTATTATTTCTCTTGGCAATATTTTGTAGTTTTCAGTATATAGGTTTGCATGCCTTTTATCAGATTGATCCCTATGTATTCTGGTTTTGATACTATTATAAATGGTGGTATTCTTTTAATTTCTGATTTATCATTGCTAGTATATAGAAATACATCTTTTTTTGTGTTTTCTTTCATGTTGTACCCTGCAACCTTTTTAAACTCACTTACTCTGATAGGTTCTTTTCAAAGTTTATCAGATTTTCTACATAGATGATCTTTTCATCTATCAATACACTTTTACTTCCTTTCCAATTTGGATGCCTTTCATTTCCTTGCTTTATTGTACTGGCTAGAACTTCGAGTACAGTTGAACACAGGTGGTTGAAGTGGACATCCTTTTCTTTGTCCTGATCTTAGGGTACAAGCGTCTGTCTTTCAGAATTAAGTATGATACTAACTGTAGATTTTTCAGAGGCGTTTTTAGATGATTGAGGATATTCCTTTCTAGTCCTAGTTGTCCGAGAGTTTTTATCAGAATGGATTTTGAATTTTTTTCAAATGCTTTTTCTCTGTTTATTGAGAGTATTGAATTTTTTTTTCCATTTTGACTTACATTGATTAATTTTCATATTACCTTTTTGGGGGGATAGACTTCTCTTATGTGTTACCCTTTTTATTGTTTGATTTGGCTTTCTAAACGTTTATTTAAAATTTTAATTTTCTATATTCATAAAGCCTTTTTTCCCTCTTCTCATCTCTATGTCTGGTTTTGGTAATAGGCAATGCTTTCCTCACGGAATTAGTGGGAAAATATTTTGTTTTCTTCAATTTTCTGGAAAAGTTTATGTAAAATTGACATTATTTCTTCCTTAAATGCTTGGTAGAATTTACCAGTAAAGACAACGGACCTAGAGTTTTCTTTGTGGAAAGATTTTAAACTGTAAATTTAGTTTCTTTAGTAGGTAAAGAGCTACTCAGTAGTCTGTTGTATGGTATTTTTTGGGTGTTTTTGTTGTTGTTGTTGTTGTTATGTACTGTTGTATACAGAGACCCTCCACAGATTTCATATATCCAGAATTTTCTCTCTCAGGTCATTAAGCTGGAGCAATTATAAGCCTCACTTCATTTATTTTGCATCTCTCATCATCATTATCTCTTGTCTAGTGTCTGGCAAACCATTATTTATTTGCTTTTGGTTGTAATAAGTGGGAAGGTAGTCCTTGTTACTTCATTTTGGACATAAGCAGAAGTCCTATTCAAGTTACCCTACTTTTGAAATCTTAAACACAAGTTTCTTACTCCTGGTAGAAGTATTCTTTGGCTTCATCAAGACTTCTGTTCTTTGACTCTTCATTTTCCTCTATATCCTTAAGTCTTTCCCAGCTTGTTTTTATTGCTTTCTCTTTTTTTAAAGATTTATTTATTCATTTGAGAGAGAGGGAGTGAGCATGTGTTATGCACAAATGAGGAGAGGGGCAGAGGGAGAAAATCTCAAGCAGACTCCCTGCTGAGTATGGAGCTGAATATGGGGCTCAGTCCCACAACCCTGAGATCATGACCTGAGCCACCCAGTTACCTCTGTTTTTACTAATTTCTTATACAGCTTATAACCATTGCCCATCGGTTCATCTACTCTCTTGTTAGTGATCTTAATATGTTTATAATCTCGGCTTTTTTGAGTAGCACATACTGGATAATACTTCATCCCTTAATTAGTTGTTTATGTTGCCTTAATAGTTCTCACACCCAGCTGTTCAATAACCATAGATAAAAAACTCAACTCTCTAGATAAGTACCACCACAAACTCAAGGTTAACTCATAACTAAAAAGTGATCAAGCTGGGATTTGAACCTAGGCCATCTAGTTCCAATGTCTATATTCTTAATGTCTACTCAACAAAGAGACTTGCGGGGATCCCTGGGTGGCGCAGCAGTTTGGCGCCTGCCTTTGGCCCAGGGCGTGATCCTGGAGACCCGGGATCGAATCCCACATCGGGCTCCCTGCATGGAGCCCGCTTCTCCCTCTGCCTGTGTCTCTGCCTCTCTCTCTCTCTCTCTCTGTGACTATCATGAATAAATAAAATCTTTAAAAAAAAAAAAAAAAAAGAGACTTGCAAGAAAAAAAGGGGGGAGGGGAGCCTGTTTCACTGATGTGCATAGAAACTAAAATCCTACATAAAAGAGGTGACTGGGTGGCTCAGTAGGTTAAGTGTCCCAACTCTTGATTTCAGCTCGGGTCATAACCTCAGGTTCATGAGATCGAGTCCTCCATCAGTCTCCATACTGAGTGTGGAGCTTGCTTAAGATTCTCTCTTCCCCTTCCCCTCTCCCTACTCCTGCCTCTCCCTCTCTTAAAAAATATCCTATGTAAAATATTAATCCAGTAATGAATGTCTGTATGTGTACATATATGTATACATATGCCTGTGTATAATTGTCTTCATATTGGGTTCATCCCAGTAATAGTTAGCATTAAAAATTACTGAATACAATCAAGAAGACCTAGGTTAATGGAGAAACCACTAACATATTAAATTTGTAGATTAGAATACTCAATATATTAAATATGTCAGTTCTTCAACAGATTAATGATTAGATTCCGTGCATTCTCAAGCTTAGTTTTTTTTTTTTTTTTAATTTTTATTTATTTATGATAGTCACAGAGAGAGAGAGAGAGAGGCGCAGAGACACAGGCAGAGGGAGAAGCAGGCTCCATGCACCGGGAGCCCGACGTGGGACTCGATCCCGGGTCTCCAGGATCACGCCCTGGGCCAAAGGCAGGCGCCAAACCGCTGCGCCACCCAGGGATCCCTCAAGCTTAGTTTTAACAGTATCGTTCTAAAATCTAGTGGGAGAGGGGCACCTGGGTGGTTCAGTCGGTTAGGTGACCAACTCTTGATTTCAACTCAAGTCGTGATCTCAGGGTTGTGAAATGGAGCCCTACATCGAGCTCCCCACTGGGTACAGAGTTTGCCTAAGGTTTTCTCTCTCCCTCTGCTCCTTCTCCCTACCCCCACTAGTACACACATTCTCTTTCTCTCTAAGAAATAAAAATCTAGTGGAAGACTTAAGAATAACCAAGAGAGTTTTAAAGAATATCAAGGTGAGATATTTTACCTGTCAGCTATTAAGACTTAAAATATCCAATTATTAAATCAACATTAGATTGTCATACATAGGTCAGTGGAATAAATTAGCAAGGAAAAGACATATATGTGAAACTTGTTATCTGAAAGAACAATACAAATCAGTGCTAGGATGGTCCTAGGATAATTGGCTATCCAAATAGGAAAGAAAAAATAATAAAGATACCTTTCCCACATATATAGAAAAACCATTCTGATATTTTGATTTAACGGCCAAAATTTAGAAAGATTTTTCACAAAAATAAACTCATACTAATAGAAAGATGGTTAAAGAATATGACAGGCCATTACAAAAAAAAAAAAAATAAAATTTGAAGAACTACTAAAAAATGAAAAATCCCAGTCTCATCAGTAATCCAGAAAATGCAATGTCCAACAGTGGAATAAGTGTTGAATGAATGAAGGAAATAGTAGTTACAGTAAAATTTTCTCCAGATTAAAGTCAATCTCTGAGGACTGTATTTCCCTCAGTAATTCACAATTGACTTCTGAACCATTTTAATTACTGAGAACTCAGATTTAGTGTTTTTTTCTTATTTGAACACCCTATCAGGTAGGGTGAAAAAAGATTTGCATTGGAATTATTATATCCATGACCATATCTACAGCCTCCTCTTGAGAAGAGCAATAGGCAGAAACTAGATCCTATACGGTGCTAAAATTTTAGTGCTGTGTGTCAAGTTAACAATCTTAAAAGTTCTGTGGGCAACAATAAAAACATGGATAATTTCTTGTAAACTCGGTAAAAAATTAAAAACCATTTACCTTATCAGTATTCCATGATTTCTTTATCGGAATCTCATCTATTTGTCATATTTTGCCACTAAATTATATGTACTTTAAAGGAAGAAACTATTATCTGAAGTTCCCAAGATAGAATGTGTATACTACATGTGTGCATTTTATATATGCATTTTTAAAACTTGTATATTTAGTATGTATCCCATACATATGTATATGTGCTTATGTATAACATATACAGAAAAGTAAAAAAAAAAAAAAAAAAAAAAAAAAAAAAAAAAAAAAAAGAAAAGTAAAGAAAACAAATATAAAGCTAAGTGAGTGATTTCCAAGTTCAAAACTCATATAACCACAATTCAGATCAAGAAATAGAACATTTCCAGGATCTCAGAAGACCCTTAGTAATCATAATCTTTCCCTCTTTCTCAAAGGTAATTAAAGATAACTAAGGTCTTTAATTTTACACTATGGTTTTGCTTGTGTTTGAGCTTTATATAAATGGAATCATAAACCGTGTATTCTTCTGTTTTGGGCTTCTTTAACATTGTATCTTTGAGATTTATCCATATTCTTACATGTAGATGTAATTTGTTCACTTTTGTTGCTATAAAATATTCCAGTTTTAAATTTATCATGTTTATCCCTTCTTCTTTTGATGGACAATTGCAGTTTCCAGTTTGGAGGCCATTGAGAATAATGCTGTTTTCAACATTTTTTGTCATGGCTCTTGGTGCTCACATGCACACATTTTGGTTATGTATATTCTTAGGAGTTATGTATATGTTTAATTTTAAAGTTATACTAATTTACATTCTCACCAGCAGTGTACAAAAGTTTCATTATTTTACATTGGCACCAATATGTTCTCTAATTTTAGCTCTTTATTGTAATTTTATTTGTATTTTTCTGATGCCTAATTAGGTTGAGCAGCTTTTCTATATTTATTAGCCCCCTAGGTAACCTTTATGTGAAATGCCCACTCATGCCTTCTTAACACTTTTCTATAGGATTGTCTGCCTTTTAATTGATAGTTTTTTGTATATTCTAGGTATAAGCCCTTTATCTATCATATATGTTGGGAATAATTTCTCCATGTTCATGTCTTGTATTTTTACTCCTAGAAGTGTCTTTGGTGAACAGAAGTTCTTAATGTGGTTCAGTCTGTCAGACTTTTTTTCATTTATGGTTAGTGTTTTTTGTATTCTGATTTAAAAATCTTTCCCTACCTTAAGATTATAAAGATATTCGCGGGACGCCTGAGTGGCTCAGCAGTTGAGCTTCTTTCTGCCTTTGGCTCAGGGAGTGATCCTAGAGTTCTGGGATCCAGTGCCACATCGGGCTCCCTGTAGAGAGCCTGCTTCTCCTTCTGCCTATGTCTCTGCCTGTGTGTCTCTCATGAATAAATAAAAATCTTAAAGATTATAAAGATATTCTATTCTTCTCTAAAATTTGTTTTGGCATTCACAGTTATATCTTCATTTCACCCAGAACTGATTTTTATGGATAATGTTTTATTTTTTATGAGGACATCCAGTTGACCCAGAACCAATTTTAAAAAGATTATTCTTTCCCTCTCACTGCCTGGAGTGCACTTTCAATTATCATTCAGGTGTCCTAAATGAGCATGTATGTGTCTTTGTGTTCTTTATTCTCTTCCATTGATCAATTTCTTATTTTTATACAACTATCACACCACAGTAAATCTTAATGTCCAGTAAAGCAAGTCCTCCCCCATTCCCTTTTGCAAGAATGTCTAGCTATTCTTGTTAGGTTACTACCTGTTTTAAAAGAATTGACTTTTAAATTTCTGCAGTATCATCTTTTGGAATGTTAATTGAGACTGCATTGAATCTATCTATAGATTAACTTGCGGAGAACTGGTATCTTCACAATACTGACCCCTGTAAACCTTGAGTATCTCTCTCCACCTAGTTAGTCTTTTTCTCCTGAATGTTTCATAGTACACAGTCTTACACATCTTCTGTATAAATCCTTTAGATTTATTCCTTGACATTGGGTTTTTGGTATGGTATTATAAGTAATATCTTTTATTATTTTCTAACTTTATGTTGCCATTATACAGAAATATAATTAATTTTTGTATATTGACCTTGTATCCAACAACCATGCTAAACGTCACCACTATTCTAAGAATTTATCTGTATGTTCTATGGGATTTACCTCTATCTACACATGCATAACTGTGGTTAATAACAGGGTTTTTTTTTTTTTCCTTTTCTGTCTTTATACCTTTTATTTCTTATTGCATAAACTTAGACTTCCAGTACAGTGTGAATGTCAAGAGAATTTGTCCTTGTCATTCAATTTCCAAGGAAAGTTTTCAACATTCTCATCCTTATGTATGATATTTACTGTGCATTTATGTAGAAATCCATTGTTATATTAAAGAAATTAACTTCTGTTCTTATATTCCTGATGCTTTATCATGAATATATCTTAAATTTCATCACTGTAGCTTTTGATTGTATTTGTTGATCTTTTTTGTGTGTTTATTTTCAATTTCTTTGGGGTGGGCTTATCTTTATTAATCCCTTGATGCTCTTTGAGTGTAATTTGCTTTTCTTCTAACTTTTTGGGATAGACCTCTAGTTTATTGACTTAAGCCTTTTTTTTCTACTATATGCAATAAAGCTATAGATTTCTTTTCGGGGGCGCCTGGGTGGCTCAGTCAGTTAAGCATCTGCCTTTGGCTCAGGTCATGATCCTAGGGCCCTGGGATCAAGTCCCACATTGGGCTCCCTGGTTAGCAGGGAGCCTCCTTCTTCCTCTACTCCCTGTTTGTGCTTTCTAGATCGCTATCTCTGTCTCTTTCTCAAATAAATAAAGTCTTTTTAAAAATTTTTTTAAAGGTTTCTTTTTAAGCAGGCTTTCAGGTATTACATATTCACTGTCAGTTCAAAATACATCCAGATTTGTTTTGTAATTCCTCTTGTGACCCATGCATGGGTTATTAAAAAGAAATTTCTGAACTTCAAAATGTGTGAAAATTTTCCTTTTACTTTTTGGGTTTGATTCTAGCGTAATTGCCCTGTTGTCAGGTAACATGCTCATTTTAACTTTTAGTCTTTCTGAAAGTTGAGATTTACTCTCTTGCTAGGAAATTATCAGTTTTTAATGATCCATGTGGGGCAGCCCGGGTGGCTCAGCGGTTTAGCACCGCCTTGGGCCCAGGGCGTGATCCTGGAGACCTGGGATCGAGTCCCACATCGGGCTCCCTGCATGGAGCCTGCTTCTCCCTCTCTCTCGGCCTCTCTCTCTCTCTGTCTCTCATGAATAAATAAATAAAATCTTTTAAAACATTGATCCATGTGATCTTGAAATAATGTTTTGTACATCTACTGTGTTCTATGATATTTTTATTCACTTCAAAAAACATACAAATCGGGACGCCTGGGTGGCTCAGCAGTTAAGCGTCTACCTTCCGGCTCAGGGCATGATACTGGAGTCCTAGGGATCGAGTCCCGCATCGGGCTCCTGCGTGGAGCCTGCTTCTCCCTCTGCCTATGTCTGCTTCTCTCGTGACTAAATAAATAAAGTCTTTAAAAAAAAAATACAAATCACCTTATGCTTACTGAGAGCACTTGGCTTTATTCCAGTCCTTCATTTCTGTTATCTCTTGCTCCTATTTAATTTGGAATTTTTGTTCTGCCATTTCTCTTCTGTGTGGATGTTTAGCCTGGAACAGAATTTCAGTCAGTTTTCACTATTGGAAAAAAATGTGGCTATAGTTTATCTTTTCAATTCTTTTCACTTCTAGTAGCAAGAATAAAGTGGAGAGTTTTTGTTTTGTTTTGTTTTGTTTTTACTTCTGCTAACCTGAAGAGTAAAAACTAAGAGAAACAGAGAATTAAAGTTTATGAAGTCATAAAAATTAGTTCTTTGTAGCTATTTTTCCTACTGGCAGTAGGTAGTTGACTTACATGTATAGAAGGGCCTTTTCTTAAATTCCAGAAACGTATTCAAATTGAAGGCTCATTTTGGGAAGCAGTGAAGACTAGCAGTTTTGCATTGGTTATATCAGATAATAACTACCTTGCTTGTAGTTTTTAAATATTAAGCATTAGCCAGTGAACTACAGATTGGTTTTTTCCCTCTTCGTTTCAGATCAACGACTAAATGAAGTTCTTAGACGGTATCAGATGGAAGATTTTTCCAAATATTCATTGGTGCAGGTATGTAAATTAATTGATGTCTAACAAACTAGGTTCAAATTTGGTTGTAAATCTGTTCATATAAATATATTTAGGGTTCTCATGTGAGGTTGCTTACAACACTGAAATTTGTTTACAACTGGGATTCTTAGAATGGAAAGCTTGTTTTTGCTTAATAAATGTAGCTCTTGGACCATAGAAATTGCCCTTATTTTTGGAGTTAGAGCTTATGAATTATGTATGATGTTAAACTGTCTTGAGTTCTAAAATGAGAATCCATTGACATTTTGAAACCTGCTAAAATCATTTCTTAAGATACATTTCAGACTAAGTTTTAACTTGAAATTCTCATAAATGATGGCAAGTGAAAACTAAATCAAAATGGTAAATGTTTGATTTACTGTCATGTATTTATGACATTGTTTTTATTTCATTTTAAAGATTTTATTTATTCATGAGAGACAGAGAGAGAGAGAGAGAGGCAGAGACACAGGCAGAGGGAGAAGCAGGCTCCATGCAAGGAGCCTGACGTGGGACTCGATCTCGGGTCTCCAGGATCACACCGTGGGCTGAAGGCAGCACTAAACCGCTGAGCCACCTGGGCTGCCCTATGACATTGTTTTTAATATTTCTTTCCTTGGGTGCATGTTCTTATTTAAGTATTCTGTTAAAAAAATTTTTTTCAAGCAACAAAGTATATTTATTGGTGGACTCTGAGTTACACAATATTAAAAACAGTAGTTCCTATATTAGTGATAACTCCCTACCAATTTAATAAGGAAGTGTTTTACTTTTGACATCAATGAATCTTGTAACTAAAACATATTGTTTTGGGACACCTGGGTGGCTCAGTCAGTTAAGTGTCTTTCTTTTGATTTCGGTTCAGGTCATGATTTCAGGGTTGTGAGATGGAGCCCCTCATTGAGCTCCATTCTGGGCATGGAGCCTGCTTGGGGATTCTCTCTATCCCTCTCCCTCTACTCTACCCCTCACCCCTCACATACCCCCTCACCTCCGCTCAAGCGTGCTCATTCTCTCTCAAAGAAAAAAAAAAACCAAAAAACTATCTTAAAGTTATCAGAAAGGTTGTTTTTAAGAAATTATAAAGGAATAGTTTATCTTGTTGACTTGACTATACTTATCCTTATAGATATTTTTATTGTATTCTGAACATTTATCCTGCTGCTCTGTTTTTATTTACAAAGACCAGACTTAAGTTCCAGAGGGTCTTAATACTGTCCATCCACCAAGTTAATCATGATACTGTTTTTCTTATGTTGTTACTCATACATAACTAAGAACTGCTATCACTTAGGTGGTAGATAATCTTCCATAATACAATAGGCCCTAAATTTCTTTTTTTTTCTGCTTACTGTCTTATAGAATATGCCTAAAAGGAGGATTCAAACAAAAGTGATTTTAAAGCCCGAGAAGATCTCTGGGCACAGTATTGTATCATATCTACTGTACACGATATGTAGCTGGTTTTATCAGATAAAACAGTGATTCTAGGTAGCCCTTTAGAGGCACCTGCCTTATACATTGTGATTATAATTAATTAAAGCCTCAAGGCTACATACCAAGATCAGGTCTTCTTTTATTTCGTAATGTAGTCTTCTGTGAAATTACAGCTCCTTTAATTCCCTAAAGGTACATACTCTTCTTTTACAGGTACTATTATAGTCATACAATCAGATAATGACTCCTAGCTTTTATTATTGGTGGTAGTATATTGTTACTGCCTAAGAGTCTTCTGCTGTTCACCATCTTTTCGAAATATGTTGCTTTCTCAAAGCACCATTTCCCATGGATCTTGCCTTTCACTGCATAGTTTGTAGTGATGAGAAAGGAAGTGGTATAAGAGCATGAGAGAGAGATAATAATCTAGTTTCTAGCAGTAAGGTCCATATCCTTGGCCTTATGTAGTGTATTCTTTGGTTCTTTACCTCAGAAACATCATTCTGGCTTCTGAAAAAATGTTCAAGAGAAATTTTATTTTTATTTTTACTTTTTACTGTGTATAATAAAAGAAAACACATAAGTAGGAGGAAACCATTATCAAAGATTATGTGAAACCCAGGAGCACTGGCTGAGATCTCTTGTCACTAACTGGTGATTGCCACCAGCAACAGAAATCCTTCATGAATTTTTGTTTGCCCTTTTTGTTCACCAATGTTTCCCAGGTGCCTAAAACAACTCTTGTTAGTAGATGCTCAATAAGTATTTTTTGAATGAGTGAAACATCATATATCCTTTTACTTTCTTCCTACCTACTTATCTTCCAACATCATTTGAGCTCTATATGCCATGTACAATGAAAATGGAGTTTAAAAAATCATGATCAGCTTGTAAAATACCAACAGTTCATGCTTTTCCTTTTTTCAAGATAAAATCCTAATGAGATGTTCTTCTCCTTCCTCACACTGGGAAAATTGCCAAGACTTGTATTAAATTAACATACTTTATGAAACTTTCCTAATATTGGAAAAATAAAGCTGCCAGAATGTGATATTTATTTCTTATATTTTAAGTTGAAATTTTAAACTTGATTTTCTATAAAAACTATTATAAGTGATAGTTTTAAAATTCTTTTGTGCTGTCACTGTATAATGATCATTTAGGGTTTCCATGGTTCAAAGAAAGTTTTGTGAAATGCTTTAAGGTTCTTTTGTGTAGTATTGTTTCATAGGAAAATACACAATACAACTATAATAACTAATAATACATAAATTATATGGATTTAAACTGAAAGTTGTATTTTTCCAATGTGTCGAATAGCTTGTATATTTCATATATTTGGTTCATTATACTTTAATAGTTGATTCATCTTTTATTTATTTATTTTAAAGATTTATTCCTTTATTTTTAGAGAGTGCATGCACATGTTTGCATGGGGGGCAGGAGGGAGAGGGAGTCTTAAGCAGACTCTGCCCTGAGTGTGGAGCCTGCCCTGTGGGGCTCGATCTCACAACCCTGAGATTATGACCGGAGCCAAAATCAAGAGTTAGACACGTAACTGACTACACCACCCAGGCATAAGAATCATCTTTTTAAAAAACTTCTTATAATTATAATGTAATCTTCTAAAGATATTTTAAATAACCACTAATTTCTTTTTTTTTTTAAGATGATTTATTATTTATTAGAGAGAGAGAGAGAGAGGCAGAGACACAGGCAGAGGGAGAAGCAGGCTCCATGCAGGGAGCCCAATGCGGGACTCGATCCCAGATCTCCAGGATCATGCCCTGGGCTGAAGGTGGCACTAAACCGCTGAGCCACCCGGGCTGCTGAATAACCACTAATTTCTTGAATGGTCCCTTCAAGATAGTTTTGAAATTTAATTGTTTTTCTATGATTATTTTGTGTTTTTTATATAAATAGTATTTCAAGTGGCATTGCTTTCTGATAGTGTGGTAGTGGGCACTGACAAATTTGGAAAGATTTTAGTCAATAAGGTGGAAAATTTTCCTCTTTTCCAATTTCTTTGTTCCTACCTTCCCCCCCCCCCCCCTTAAATATCTGTCTTTTCTTACATGTAAGCTAGTTAATTCCTCCTTATAATCTCTGCCATACCAGTGGATGTATGTACTGAGGGATTAGTGTTTTGGTTCTCTTTAAACTTGCTGGAGGGACAGGGGCAGGAGAGTAGAATTGGACCAAAAAGAGGCCCTGGGGCAGGAAAGGATTTGATATGCTTGCATTATATGTAAGAGCTGGTCCCAACTATAATCAAATAATAGTTATTTGAAAATACATTGAAAGGAACAGGAGGGCCACTACTGTTGATCATGAGTTAAAAAATATAAGACTTCATAGGTAAAATGTAGCAAACTACCTGTACTATTTGAATTGAATCAAATTACTGGCTCTCTCAGCCAGCACTGTCCAATAGAACTTAGGATGGTGATGGAAATCTGTAGCTTGATGCTGTCCAATAAGGTAGCCGTTAATCACATGGGACTTTTGAGCACTTGAAATTAAGCTAGTATAACTGGTAGATGCTTTATTTTATTTTCATTTTAAATAATTTAAATTTAAAGTAGATGGATGAAGCTTGTAGCTATCGCGTTGGCCAGTGCAGTTCTAGACTCTCCATCTGTTGGAATTATTCAGGTTCAAAACGTTGAAGAGTTGATTTTGCATCATCCCATGATGATATTAGAAAATCAGTGATCCCAGGAGGCGCCTGGGTGACTCATTTGGTTAAGTGACTCTTGATGTTGGCTTGGGTCATGATCTCAGGGTCATGAGATCGAGCCCCATGTCACGCTCTGTGCTGAAAGTGGAGCCTGCTTAAGATTCTCTCTTCTTTTCCCTCTGCCCTTCCCTGCTGTCACAAGCTCTTACTCTCTCCAAAAAAAGAAAGAAAAGAAAAGGAAAAGAAAAGAAAACGATTTAGCACTTTAAAGAGAGTCTAATTGTAAGAGTTTAGCAACTTCTTATGCTGTACATCAACCTTCATTGATAAATGATGAAAATCAATCTCCTCATGATATGAATGATTTGCTACAACACTCTAAAAATATGCAACAACACTCACAAAATGCTAGCCAGTCTATATTTTCTTCCAAATGATGGAGAAAGGATACAATTAACATATTTCATAGCCAGTAATATAGATTAAAGTAAGGGCACAAAATTAAACATTCAGAATTATAATTAGAATACTCAGTGTATAGTTTCCTCAGAGGAAGAGAAGTGTCCAGAAAATTTGTCTACCCAACTGTAATTCAGTATTTTTGATATTCTTTCTATGATACACTCTCCTTGTCATCTCAGGCAGTCATTTTGGGATGAAAATAAATAGAAATTAATTGTATGTTATCCATTATATTAAAGACATATAAAATTCTCTGTAGGTTTCTTTTATTTAGGATAGTTTGTCTAAATTTTGTTTTAGAGAATATAAAAAGGATATTTATAAATGCTTTTATTATTTTGGTGAGCTTAGCTTAGTGAATAGGCTTGTTTTGTACACCTGAAGCTAATGACATGTTAATTATATTTCAATTAAAAATATGTAAACAACATAAATATATGTAAATATACTAATGCATATATATAAATGCTTCTTTAAAAAGATTATTTTTTTTTAGTATCTCTACACCCATCATAGGGCTTGAAACTACAACCCCGAGATCAAGAGTCACAACTCTATTGAGTGAGCTAGCCAGGTGCCCCTCTGTAAATACTTTTATAGTCGATTTCAATCTTACTCTCCCAAATTGATTTTTTCCAATAGATGTTGAATTGTTAAGTCATACAGTCTTTTACTCTAAAAATTTCACTAACAAGTGGGAAAGGATTGCTGAATCTTTATTCTTTCAAATATTTTTCTTATATTTTGATTTATCAGGTTTACAATCATGTAATTTTTATAATTCAGATTATTGGTCATTTATTCTTATGTTAGTATTTCCTTAGTAACTATCATCAGAAAATAGTTTCAGAACAGTGTCTTTATAGAATTTAGTTTAATATATATTGACCACCTCCTTTATGTAAGGCACTATGCCAGAAGCTGTAGTGATATGGAAATGTGTATAATTAAAATTACCATTTCACAGGAACCTAAAGACTAGTAAAAATATTGGCTAAGACAAATGTTAAATAGGTATAAGGCATTTTATTTGTATCTTCACCTTAAAGCCAAATATGGGTATCGGGGAGGGGAAAGGAGATCATCTAGAGTTGGAAAGATCAGGGAAAGTTTCTTGAAAGATGTAGCATGCCTGTTGGGTACTGAAAAGTAGGTAAGATTTCCAAAGAACTTCAGTGGAAGCTAAAAGAAGGGGTAGTGGAAAGCATTGCGGATGGACCCACTGGCATGATGAGAAGCCAAAGGAGGTGAGAAAGTGGAGGTTGTATTTAGGGAGTAAAACATACTTCATTTTTTATACTGTGTTTGGCATATATGAGAGAACTAATGGAAAATAGCATTAGGAAGGGTAGGGTGTTTGTATCTACACTGTAGAGGGCCTTCAATGGTTAAGTTGAGTTTGAATTTAATTTAGTAAACACTGAGCAATTATTAAATACTGTTTAGAAGAATGATAAAGTGGAGTGAAACATAATAGGAATAACAATTAGGAAACTTAAAATTGATGGATGGGAGGTTAATGAGGGCTTGAGTTATTTTGTAGAATGCCATCTATCTCTACCTATTAGTCCTAACAATGGTAGTTGATTTTATTTTTATAAAACTCCTAAGAAATTTGAGAAATAATTTTAAAGTTTGAACTACTTAATTATTCCAAGAAGACTTTTAATAACTTTTGAACAATTGAAAGTTAAGCTATCACTTGTCAGTTAATTACTTAAATAATACAATAACTATTTTTAATAGCCTAGGATTAAGTAAATCCTCCTCTGAAATTACATAGACTGCTAGATACATTTATTCTTTAATCTGTCAGGGGTCTCTGGAAGTTTACCTTTGTGTCTGGTTCCATGTGAACATGTCTGTTGAGGCTTTGTATTTTGAGAGCTAATCCTTTCCATGTGGGTTGAATGCTTATAATGTATACCTTGGTTAGCCAATAGATTTTTCACCCAAGTTAAAAAAGGAAAAAAAAAAATAAGCAAAGATTTATTAATAGTTTTCTGTATGTCAGGAATTATGCTAAACACTTTACATATATTATTCCTGTATTTAAATTTATATATTTCAAACATCAAAGTGTAGAAGATATTCAAAATAATATCTGTGCAGCTACCACCTGATTGTGTCCATTGCTAGCTTTTTGCCATGTTTATTTCTGGTCTTTTGTTGTTAAGAAATAAAACATTGCAGAAACAGTTCAGTCTCTCTCTACATCTTGTCCATTTCCTTCTATCCCTTCCCAGTGGTACTTACATCCTTATTAGTGTTTTTCAATACTATAGTGCTCCAATTTCTACTATATATGTTCATATCTGAAATAATTTTATTGTATTGTTTAGCAAGTTTAAAATCTTATATAAAATACTGTCTGTATCTGACTGCGAAACTTGCTTTTTTTGCTCAACATTATTTTTAAGAATTTGATACACATATCACAAGTTCATGCATTATAACTGTTGTCCACTACATTTCAATTTCACTGTGTGAAATTGACCACTGTGTGTGGTCTAATAAGACCACAGGTTATCCATTCTCCTATTGAAGGGCATTTGGATTTTGTCCAATTCTTACATTTTGCAGTAATGCTTAAGCACGTTATTAAATATGTCTCTATATACTGCACATCTGAGAGGTTTTTTAGGATGTATATCTAAAATTGGAGTTTTCTCATCTTCAGGTTTACTCGAAATTGTCAGAGGTGGTTGTACTTGTTTTCATTCCCATTCATGGTGTATGAAAGTGCTTCTTCTTTTTTTTTTTTTTAAAGATTTTATTTATTTATTCATGATAGTCACAGAGAGAGAAAGAGAGGCAGAGACACAGGCAGAGGGAGAAGCAGGCTCCATGCAGGGAGCCCGACGCGGATTCGATCCCAGGTCTCCAGGATCGCACCCTGGTCCAAAGGCAGGCGCTAAACCACTGCGCCACCCAGGGATCCCTATGAAAGTGCTTCTTGTAAAACATCCTTCTGAGCCATTGATGGCATTGTCAGGCATTTTGTTATCGTCATCGTGATTGGTGTAAAATGATAATCTCACTGTTGTTTTATTTGTATTTCCCTAATTATTAATGAGGTTGTGCTTGCCTTTATTACTGATCTCAGATTTCCTCTTTATTTCGCCTGTTAATACTTTGTTCACTGACACATGTAGAAAGTTTTCAATTTGTGAGTTTTCATATATCTTGTTTATATGCCTTCTAGTGGAAAAGTTTTAACTTTTAATAGTCATGCATCAGTGTTTTACTGTTGCAACTTAAGTCCTTCGCTAGCATAAATGGCCTTTCCATATTTAAGTCTTTAATCAGAAGTAGTAGAAGTAACCTATTTGTTTTCGTGATATGTCCATAGTAATGCATATAAATCTTACTAATTTCTTGAACTACTTATGGGATCCTATTGTATTACTTTCATTTAGCTTATTGATGGACATTTTTTTCTATTACAGTAAAAGCTGTACTGAACATCATGTACATCTCCTTGTTATTTGGTCATGTTACGAATGTTGCTGGTGTTTTAACTTTGTTTATGGTATTTTCAACTGCATAGAAGCTTTAAATTTGGATGTTGCTGGTGTTTTAACTTTGTTTATGGTATTTTCAACTGCATAGAAGCTTTAAATTTGGATGTTGTAGAATATTTCAGTGTTTACGCTTATAGATTTTATTCCTGGTATCTTCCAGCTAGAAAATGTATTTTGAGTGAAAGTACACTAGGCACTACTTGTATATTAGTGAACAAAACAAACAAAAGCATCTACATTAAGAAAGCTTTCTCTGTCTCAAGGTCAAAAATGCATTTTCTTTCAACAGTTGTTAAATATTTTTAAAACATTTGGATCTCTATCTGTATTTTATTTTTCCATTTAATCCATACTGGAGTGTAATTTTGTTACCTAACACTGTTACTTGAAAGCAATATTTTGTCTATTCAGTCATATTTCCATTTTTTTTATGTACCATGTTTCTATAAGTGTTTGAATCTATTTCTGTATTTCCTATACTTTTCTGTTTGTTACTGTGTCTGTACCATAGTGTTTTAATTACTCTGGCATTACATTGTTTTGATATGTAGTAGGGCAAGTCCTTTCCTCTTTTCTTCTTTTCCTTCCCCCTGCCAGTTTTTTGCCAAGCTATCTTGGCTCTTACGCATTTACTCATTCATAGGAACTATAAAATTTGCTTAAAATAAAGTTTCATAAATCATTCTATTGGAATTTCTTCTTGGAATTGCACTGCAGTTGCAGTGAATTTTAGAGAATTGATATATTCACAGTATATCAGCTTTTTTTTCCAGTATATCAGTTTTGACCTTTCACGTATTCATGAATGGTATAGTAGCGTTTATTTATATCTTCTTTTATGTCCTTCAGTAAAGTTGATTTTTCAGTAAGTCATTGAAACTTTTTTTTTATTATTGTTATTCCCAGATATGACGTTTTGTTACAGTAGTGAATAGGGTATTATTTCCTTTTACATTTTCAAATTATTGCTGGCATTTGAGAAAGCTGTTCTGTTGATCTTCTGATAACTTAGTATATTCTCTTATTAGACCTAATAATTAATAGCTTGTACGTAGTTTTCTAGGTAAATGGTCAAATTGTCTATAAATAATAATAGTGTTGTATCTTCTTTTTCAACCTTTAAATTTTGAATTCTCTACCCTGGTTCCACTGAAGTTAGCAGTGATAGCGAGTAGCCTTGTGGTATACTTCACTTAATGCAGTGCTTTTGATGTTTTACCATGAAAGATAGTAATTGATGCAGGTTTCCAGTAGATATTCTTTATCAAGTTGAGAAAATTCTTCCTACATTAAGTTTGTGAGAGTTTTTATTATGCATGAATGTTAAGATTTACCAAATAATTTCAACATCAATTTAAATGATTACTTGCTTTTCTTTGTCTTTTTCAATTGCATTAGATTTTCTAAGGTTGTGAAATTCTTAATTGTATTTAATTTTACACTACCATCAATTTTGGGTTTGGATGATGTGAGAAAACATTTTAAGATACAATATCCTCTGTTATAGGAAGCTGTCTTCAAAGGAGATGGAGATGACACATTAAAAAACACAGTAGTTGATCGAAGGTAAGATTGAGTTACCAGAAAAATGGTGTTTTCTTAAATATATTTATTATTGTTAAAATAATTCCTTTATTATTAAGATTGTTTATTTCATAGTTTGCTATAATTAGATTTATTTTTTTAAGATTTTATTGATTTATTAGAGAAAGTGAGCACAGGCAGAGGGAACGGCAGAGGGAGAAGGAAAAGCAGACTCCCTGCTGAGCAGGACTCTACCCTAGGGTCCTGGGGTCTTGACCTGAGCCAAAGGCAGATGTTTAACCAACTGAGCCACCCAGTCACCCTTATAATTAGATTTAAATATTAAATATACAAGGGAGAAAAAGCCAGCATTATAGTAGTTCTCAACTGGAGTGATTTTATATACCTCATATTTGTAACATCCTCTGGAGCTTCTAGGTATAATCTAAAACCAGCCCCCATAAGTGGAAAGCAAGGAGAAACTGAAGGAATAGTCAGACCACTCCGGATTGGTAGGTGGCAAATTTATTAAGCAATAGGTTTATCTTCAGAGGTTGGGTGACAAACTAGATTTCCTCACCTGCCTGCCATAATCTCTAACATTTGTGTAGAAACTTTAACTTGGTTCAGTTACATACGCAGGAGGCCTTAACTGGGTTCATGTACATACCCAGTATACATAGCCTCAGTATTACATTACTACTATCATTAGACTGTACCTTTGGAGCTGCTTCTGGGAGGGGGGAACTCAAGCAGAACACTGTTCCAGGGATAGGGGACTGGTGAGGAGCCTCCAATTGCCCAGGTTCAGCTCAAGGATCAACTGGCAATTGTCTTCTTGATGAACTCCTTCATTACCTCCCTTCCCTCAATATTTGACAGTATCTGGAAATAATTAATTGGACCAAGATTGAGAACAGGAAAAAAACAAAATATGAATTGTTATGGAAACATTTAACATTAAAATGTTGATGTTCAATTTAATTCACATGTTATACATTAACCTTTATTTAAACAATATGTCATTTTTAAATTATATATTTTTTCTTTAGCTTTTTAGCTCCTCTTATTATTGAGTATGATAAGCATCTGGAAGAGCTAAATGGACAGCTGAAGTATTACAAGGTATGAAATCAGTTAACAAGCTTTTTATAATATTTTACTATTAAAAATACATTCTTTTCAAAAACATGGATGAGGAATAAAATATTTAGGCATAACTAATCAATTCTTGGCTGTCGATAAGAGAGAGCGTGTATGTGTGTGTGTGTGTGTGTGTGTGTGTGTGTGTATGTGTATGTTTAAAGACTATGTTCAAGTTTTTGTTTTTTGTTTTTTTTAAATTCATTGTTTCCTTGTTCCTGATATCTCCTTGAAACATCTCTTAGATGCTTGAAGCTCTTAAACTCATTATTTATATGCTTACATCTTTACTTTTCTCCCAGGGAGACCCAAAACCATCTCATACTTTTAGACCTTTCTCTTTACCTTCTTTCTACCTGTATTTCCCACTTTTTGAAGAATGGAATTACCCCCTGAATTTCAAATATTATGTCCATCAGATTTTAGATGCATTTGATCAACTTCTAATATGAGCTTAAGCTGTGGCAGCTTTTGTCTGAAATCCTTAGTAATGAAGGTTTATTTTTAGGAATGAAGAGAGAGAGGATACATCTGAATCCTAGAATTTCTAAGATTAAGATATATAGCAGGCTCATGGGGAACAAGAGTAATAGCACATTGTTCAAGATACAGTCTGAGATTCAATGATCTACATTTTTAGAATATACCTAATATTTATTTATTTATTTGTTTGTTTGTTTGTTTATTTAGAATATACCTAATATTTATAATTTGTTTCTTTGATTTTAATTTTTTTTTAGTATTTTCCTCCCAAACTTTGACCTTTCTGATTGTTAGATAACCATACAAAAGAAGCATTTGTTAAAGAGATAACTTTGACCTTTCTGATTGTTGGATAACCATACAAAAGAAGCATTTGTTAGAGATACTATAGGTCTCAAGCTAAGCCCACCAAGAGGTAATAAACTTCCTTTTTTAGAGTTTGAATATACTCATCATTGTGTTTGCTTTATTTATTTTTTGTGTGTGTGTGTGTGTGTTTGCTTTAGATACAAATCCCTGGATTAGTTCAGTTTGGTAGCAAGGTTGATTTAATGTAATGCAAATGAAAAAAAGTATAGCAATGTTATATAAAAACAACACCTTAAGACTGATTTCCTTAGAATGGGGCTATACAAGTGGCAAACACTAAGAACTTTATCTACACCTCTTTCTCTTTTCTCTTCATACAGGGACAAGAGATCCTACCATATATTTTGAAGTCTAGTGCATAATAAGCCCTCAATTTTTGATGAGTGAATGAAAACCAGGGCTTATTAGAACAAGATGACTAGTTTTAGCTAAACAATCTCCTATTTATAAATTAATGGATTAACTAAAAGGATTTTACTAAAAGAACACATAATGCTTACATCTCTTAGAAATAAGTTAGGTTTTCTGTTGCATTTGAAATTATTTATACTTTCATTTCCAGAGTTTATCCTCTAATATATAAATTTACGAAGTGATCCTGTTAGACCCAACTTCAAAAACAAGCAGTTCTTTAAATTGCAGTTCCTATTTTAAGTTAATTAGGTATTTTCCTGGCTTTTACTATGAGCTTTTTTTTAGCCTGTGGTCATTTAAGTTTGAACCAACCATAGTAATATCTTTTAATCTTTCTAATTGACAATTAAAGAGCAACAGAAAGCTGTCTTCTGTACAAAATGGCATTTTGCTTTTATTTTTAGGGCTAGTGAGTTTACGGTTTCTGCTGAATTCACTCAGAATTGCCATAATGACATATAGTGTGATTGTTATAAAATGGGATAACTAGTTATCTTGAATTACACTTCTAAATTTTTAATTTTTTATAATCTGATTCATACATCTCTTTAATCAACTATTTTACTAAGATGTTTAGTTTCATTTTCCCATTTAGCGTTCTCAATCTAAGAGTGATTACTGAATTAATTACAAGAGAGAGAAAACGGTACCAGAAAGCCCAAGCGTCTATAAGAGTAGTTGCTACTTTTAGAAAAAAAGATGCGGACAGATACATCTAAGAACAGTTGCTCACATAGATATTACTGATTAGAACTAGTTCTTAGAATTTATTGACCTAGTAAAAAAAATAGTATATCTTGAGAGCAAGAAAAGTATTGCTATAATTCTCTATATGAAAGATTTCCTTCTGAAGATGTAAATAGTAAGGGGAAATTTGATATGAGAGGTACTGCTGAGATTGTTTCCTTCCAACTATTAAATATTCTGAAATATTTTGCAGTAAAGAATCTTCAATGTGCCCATAATGATTCACCCTTAATCCTAGCTATTATTTATATATAGATACATATTCTAATTATTTGAGTAATTTGAGTGAATATTTTTTCAGATCACTGATATTTTTGCAAATTTTAAGATCAGTTTTTTTTATTTTTTTTAGATCAGTTTTTTTTATTTTTTAAGGATAAAATGAGGATAATTACTACAATAAATTCCAGACCTCTTAGCATGTCATTCAAGATCTGTTGCCTGCCTTTCCAGTCTTCTTTCATTGCATCATCGCTTAATGTATGGTCACTTCTCAATTATCTGATAGTAAATGCACTCATTTTGGTTTAATTGTGATTCATTCATAGCAGGGACCTGGGAAAGGTTCACCTTTCCCAAAGCTAGCTTTGTATTTAGAGCTGGCTGTTACTGATTTCCTAGATCAAGCTGCCACAAGCTTCTCTGGTTGCAAGGGAGACAGAGGGGCTTGGAACATTGCCTGTCCCACCCTTCCCTTGCCAGGTTCACTCCAGGCTTGGCTCCTCTAGTTTCACTGAGGATACCCATTTAAGACTAATGAACATATTATGAGTTGATGGCAGTTTTGTTTTAAGTGCAATTTCACATGGCCTCCTTCCAGGTCTCCCCTTGCCCATTTACTCTTATTAGGAGCTGACAACTATGCCTGTGTTCTAATATTTTTTACCTCTTTACTTTTTATACATATTTCTCCCTACCAGAAATGCCTTTTCTTTCCTGTTGAAATTTTACAGTCCCTTTATCTCTTCAGAGAGAATTAAAAAAAAAATCATACCAATCTAATTCTCTTTACAGTATATATTTTATTCTCATTTGTATTTTAATTAGTGATTCTTTCCCCTTTTTTTCCATTTTTCCTATTGAAGTATATGTTAGTGATGATATAGGTTTATCATAGCAACCTTATATAGTATGGAAAATTTAGATCATTAATAAAGGTGATGAATAAAAAACTGAATGAATTACTACTAAAGAAGATCTCTATTTTATTTTTTGCCATTAACATTTTGCTTTTTCTAATACAAGCTCTTATATGAGCTTCAACTAAACTAAAGTGAATTAAGAATACATTCAGGGTATGGGGATCATCTGCTATTTGTTATAGCAACATGCCGAGGAGTATCTCTTATCTGTTTTTTTGTAAACATCTATAAATCATAGGGATTGCATTTGTAAATATTCCTCAGTGTGTCATATAAATATTTTTCTTTATTTCAAAATGAATATTTTATTATGTTCTGTGTAAAAACATCCATATATTCTAGTGCTTATTAGAAGTAAAGAATCTTTGTTTCTTATCAATAAACTAGTGCCATAGAATCCAACTGCTTGCATAGGAATGGATTACTTAATGGAGACCTGACTGCAATATGTATCACTACAACCATATTTTAATCTTTCAGAAACAGATGGGCGAGATGAAACTACAATTTGAAAATGTCATCAAGGAAAATGAAAGGTAGATCAGTGAACTATTGATTATTTTATTGTTATCCTAGGTAACTTTGTTGTTATTTGATATTTTATTCATTAAGTATACTGGTTATGAGTGCAGACTCTGGAGCCTGATTTCCTTTTTGACTCCTAGGTCCATTACTTACTTACTAGCTATGCAACCTTAGACGTTACTTCATCTCTTTGTGCTTTAGTTTTCTCATCTATGAGTTGAAGATAAGAACTTATTTCATAAGGCTAACTGTAGGGGAAAACAGGGTATATAATAAACATTTTATAAATATTAGCATCATTAATAGCATAGTTATTTTAATCACATATGTTATGAAACATAGTCAAAACAAAAACTGTCAACCCACCATCCAGTTAAGAGCTAAAAATTTTACCAATACTGGAACATCTACCCATGTTTTCCTTCACTATCCCATTCTTCTCCTTCCCTCTGCTGGAGATTAACATTTTCTTGTATTTTGTTTTTATCATTCTTTGCTTTTTAAATTTTTTAGCAAGTGTGTATACCCCTAACAATATATTATTCAGTTTTGTATTTCTTTAAACTATATAAAAATCGTATCATTTAGTCTCCTGGAACTTACGTTTCTAAACAATATCATTCAACAAACAAGTACAAGAGTTTCAAGGGATAATGTTGCTGGGTTACAGATTATATGAATATTCAGTTTTATGATATAATACCAGCTTAATTTCCAAAGTGGCTATACCAATTTCCATTCCCACCTGTGATATTTATGAGTTTTTATTGATCTATATGTTTTTATCACTTATTCTTGCCACTTTTCATAACTTTTGTTAAGTCCTTTTTTTAAAGATTTTATTTATCTATTCATGAGAGACAGAGAGACAGAGAGAGAGAGAGAGAGAGAGAGGCAGAGATATAGGCAGAGGGAGAAGCAGGCTCCATGCAGGGAGCCCGATGTGGGACAGGATCCCAGGACTCCAAGATCACACCCTGAGCCAAAGGGCAGACAGCCAACCACTGCACCATCCAGGCATCCCTGTTATTTTTAAGTCTTAAAATGATTTTTCATTGTTCTAAGTTAACATTTCCCTGAATACTAATATGGCTAACCATTTTTCATATGTTTATTTACCCATGTGACTTTCTTTTCTCATTAAATGCTGTTCATTTCTTTTCTCCATTTTCTTTTTTTTTTCTTTTTCCCATTTTCTGTTTACCTTTTTCTTTTTAAGTTGTCAATGTACTTTATATACTCTGTATTCTGAATATTTGGTGATGTGTCAGTCTTATCAATGCATTAACAATACGGTAAACAGTAACCATTGTAGAAATTTCAGATAGGAAGAGATTTAGTATTACTTAGGGACTATGATCTTGAGGTCAGGAATTTATAGTGCTGCCACCATCTCTGTTGCTACTCCTACAACATCCTTTGCATAAAGCTGGAGACTTGCATTGGAAAGTGAGGCACAGGGTATTGACTGTAAGAGACCCTCATGTCTATCCAGTTTTGCTTGCTATCTGTCATACCAGTAGAAAAATATTCTCAGCTCACTTCTGTTTTCTATATCCCCTTCAAGTAAGCACTGGTGAAACTTTAATTCCACCCACAACTCCAGCTATAAGAATCTCTGAGAAATGTAGTTTTAGACTTTCAACCACTGTTCTAGAGGCTGGAATATAAAAGGGATGAGAATGAGTAATGTTACTACAGTCCCATACAAACGTGCTAGGCAATAGGTGTTTCATTTATCTGTTCCCAGGTTATGATACTCATTAAATGAAAAGAATTTTGTTTTGTTCTTAAGGTGGTTGAATCTATCCATCATTTTTCTTATGGTTGTTATTGTTTGTGTCTCTAGCAAATGTCAGCCTGTGATCATAAGATCTCATATTTTTGGCTAAAAATGTTTAAAGTTTCTTTCTATCCCAAGTTTCTTAACTTTAACTTTTAAAGATAATGCAGCTGGGCTGAAATCTGATATATCTTTTGTTGTTGACTTGTATACCTAGAACAAAAAGTAATGAAATTAAATTTTAGTTCTAAATTCATTTAAAGCATGGGCTCATTTAAAGCTAGCATTCTTTTGTTTGCATTTAGCTGTGTTATATAGCAGTTTACTTTTTTTTTTTTTTTTTTGATTTAGTGCAATACATGCTCTAGAACTCTAGAATTCCCATGGAATTTATATGTCTTGCTTGTGACATTTTGTCACCTCCTCCCTCCCATTTGAAAAAAATGTTTCACTATTTCTCATCTCTTCTAATTTCTGAAAGCTTCATATGTTTAAGCTACCAACGTTGGCTAAAGTGTAAAATAAATCTTTTAATTGGGTTTTCAGTTTTTCTTATTTGTTTTTCCTCCTGGAAAAATTTTTCTAACTTTAACTTTTTTATGATTTACTGTTCTTTCTCCAAAAAATTATTAAGCTATGCTATTCCCTTTTGTTGTTTTTTTGTGTTTTTTTTGTTTTTATTGAAGTTCGATTTGCCAACATACAGTATAACACCTAGTGTTCATCCCATCAAGTGCCCTCTTCAGTGCCCATCACCCAGTTACCCCAGCCCCCCACCCATCCACCTCCCCTTCCACTACCCCTTGTTCGTTTCCGAGAGTTAGGAGTCTCTCATGTTTTGTCTCCCTCTCGTAATTTTTCCCACTTATTTTCCCTCCTTTCCCTTATAATCCCTTTCACAATTTCTTCTATTCCCCGTATTAGTGAAACCATATGGTGATTGTCCTTCTCCGATTGACTTAATTCATTCAGCATAATTCCCTCCAGTTCATCCACATCGAAGTAAATGATGGGTATTCGTCCTCTCTAATGGCTGAGTAATATTCCATTGTGTGTGTGTGTGTGTGTGTGTGTGTGTGTATATGTGTGTGTGTGTGTGTATATATATATATATATATATATATATATATACACATCATCTTTATCCGTTCGTCTGTCGAAGGACACCGAGGCTCCTTCTATGGTTTGGCTATTGTGGACATTGCTCCTATAAACATTGGGGTGCAGGTGTCCCGGCATTTCACTACATCTATATCTTTGAGGTAAATCCCCAGCAGTGCAATTGCTGGGTCATAGGGTAGCTCTATTTTTAACTCTTGAGGAACCTCCACACAGTTTTCCAGAGTGGCTGCACCAGTTCACATTCCCACCAACAGTGCAAGAGGGTTCCCCTTTCTCCACATCCTCTCCAACATTTGTTGTTTCCTGTCTTGTTAATTTTCCCCATTCTCACTGGTGTGAGGTGGTATCTCATTGTGGTTTTGATTTGTATTTCCCTGATGGCAAGTGATGCGGAGCATTTTCTCATGTACTTGTTGGCCATGTGTATGTCTTCCTCTGTGAGATTTCTGTTCATGTCTTTTGCCCATTTCATGATTGGATTGTTTGTTTCTTTGCTGTTGAGTTTAATAAGTTCTTCATAGACCTTGGATACTAGCCCTTTATCTGATAGATCATTTGCAAATATCTTCTCCCATTCTGTAGGTTGTCTTTTAGTTTTGTTGACTGTTTCTTTTGCTGTGCAGAAGCTTTTTATCCTGATTAAGTTCCAGTAGTTCAGGCAGCCCCGGTGGTGCAGCGGTTTAGCGCTGCCTGTAGCCTGGGGTGTGATCCTGGAGACCTGGGATCGAGTCCCACGTTGGGCTTCCTGTATGGAGGCTGCTTCTCCCTCTGCCTATGTCTCTGCCCCCTCTCTGTCTATGAATAAATAAAATCTAAAAAAAAAAAAAAAAGTTCCAGTAGTTCATTTTTGCTTTTGTTTCCCTTGCCTTCATAGATGTATCTTGCAAGAAGTTGCTGTGGCCAAATTCAAAAAGGGTGTTGCCTGTGTTCTCCAGGATTTTGATGGATTCTTGTCTTACATTTAGATCTTTCATCCATTTTGACTTTATCATTTATTAAATAGACTCTCCTTTTTCCAGTGCATAGTCTTTCCTGCTTTGTTAAATATTAGCTGACCACAGAGTTGAGGACCCATTTCTGGATTCTCTATACTGTTCCATTGATCTGTGTGTTTGTTTTGTGTCAGGACCACACTGTCTTGATGATCACTGTCTTTGATCAACCTGAAATCTGGCATTGTGATACCCCCAGCTCTGTTTTTCTTTTTCAATATTCCCCTGGCTATTCGCAGTCTTTTCTGATTCAATACAAATATTAAGATTATTTGTTCCAACTCTGTGAACCAAGTCCATGGTATTTTGTTAGGGATTGCACTGAACATGTAAATTGCTCTAGATAGCAGAGACATTTTTACAATACTTATTCTTCCAATCCATGAGCATGGAATGTTCTTCAATCTCTTTGTGTCTTCCTCAGTTTCTTTCAGAAGTGTTCTGTAGTTTTTAGGGTATAGATCCTTTACTTCTTTGGTTAGGTTTATTCCTAGGTATCTTATGCTTTTGGATGCAATTGTAAATGGGATTAACTCCTTAATTTCTCTTTCTTCAGTCTCATTGTTGGTGTATAGAAATGCCACTGATTTCTGGGCATTGATTTTGTATCCTGTCACATTGCTGAATTGCTGTATGAGTTCTAGCAATCTTGGGGTGGAGTCTTTGGGGTTTTACAGTATCATGTCATCTGCGAAGAGGGAGAGTTTGACTTCCTCTTTGACAATTTGAATGCCTTTTATTTCTTTTTGTTGCCTGATTGCTGAGGCTAGGACTTCTAGTGCTATGTTGAATAGCAGTGATGAGAGTGGACATCCCTGCTGTGTTCCAGATCTTAGAGGAAAGGCTCTCAGTTTTTCCCCATTGAGAATGATATTCATTGTGGGCTTTTCATTTATAGCTTTTAAGATATTGAAGAATATCCCCTCTATCCCTACACTCTGAAGAGTTTTGATCAGGAATGGTTGCTATATTTTATCAAATACTTTCTCTGCATCTATTGAGAGGATCAAATGGTTCTTGTTTTTTCTCTTGTTGATGTGATCTATTACATTGATTGCTTTATGAGTGTTGAACCACCGTCTCAGGGATAAATCCTACTTGGTTACGATGGATGTATTGTTGGATCCTATGGGCTAATATCTTGTTGAGAATTTTTGCATTTGTGTTCATCAGGGATATTGGTCTGTAATTCTCCTTTTTGGTGGGGTCTTTGTCTTGTTTTGGAATCAAAGTAATGCTGGCCTCATCAAACGAGTTTGGAATATTCTATCTTTTTCTATCCTTCTGAATAGCTTTAGTATTATTTCTTCTTTAAATGTTTGATAGAATTCCCCTGGAAGCCAGCTGGCTCTGGACTTTTGTGTCTTGGGAGGTTTTTGATAACTGCTTAAATTTTGATTATTGGCCTGTTCAGGTTTTGTATTTCTTCCTGTTCCAAATTTGGTAATTAGTGGTTTTCCAGAAATGCGTCCATTTCTTCTAGATTGCCTAATTTATTGGTGTATAGCTGCTCATAATATGTTTTTAAAATCGTTTCTATTTCCTTGGTATTGTTTGTAATCTCTCCTCTTTCATTTGTGATTTTATTAATTTGAGTCTTTTCTCTTTTGTTTTTAATAAGGCTGGCTAGGGGTTTATTTACCTTATTAATTCTTTCAAAGAACCAACTCCTGGTTTTGTTGATCTGTTCTACAGTTCTTCTGGTCTCTATTTCACTGAGTTCTGCTTGAATCTTTTTTATCTCTCTTCTTCTGGGTGTAGGTTTTATTTGCTGTTCTTTCTCCAGTTCCTTTAGTTGTGAGGTTAGCTTTTGTATTTGAGTTTTTTCCAGTTTTTGGAGGAAGGCTTGTATTGCCAAATACTAATTTTTACTGTTTATTTTATTATTCAGGGTAGGGAAGATATTTGTTGCCTCCATAAGAGCCATTTTTCTTCTTTCATTCAACTCTGATTTTGTTTCAGTGTCAATGTGCTAATGGGAGATAGTTGCCACCACAATTGTAAATGATAAGTCTTTTATTTAAACTAGTTTGAATTTCTTTTTACCAGGGATTGGTCTAGGAATGAACATGAGACCCTATTTTTAGCCAGTGATGTATAAGAGAAAGTCTGTTGTAGAGCTTCTGGTACAACATTTTCTCCCTGATTGGGGAAAAAAGAAGAAGACAAGAAGAAAACTTTACCCTCTTCTGGCTTCTTGTCATTTTAGAAAGTGATGTGTGCAGGGAACCTGGGTAACTTAGTGGTTGAGTGTCTGCCTTTGGCTCAGATCGTGATTCTGGGGTCCTGGAATCAAGTCTTGCATGGGGTTCCCCATAGGGAAACTGCTTCTCCCTCTGCCTATGTTTGCTTTTTTTCTCTGTGTCTCTCATGAGTAAATAAATAAAATCTTGAAAAAGAGAAGGAAGGAAGGAAGGAAGGAAGGAAGGAAGGAAGGAAGGAAGGAAGGAAGGAAGGAAAAAAAAGAAAGAGAAAAGAAAGAAAGAAAAGAAAAAAAGAAAGAAAAGAAAAGAAAGAAAAAAGTGAAGTTGGTATAGCCATTTTGTAACCATGTGGGGAGATATCAAGATTGAAAGAAGGGAAAGATGAGAAACCCTATGGTCTTTATTACATTATCAAACTGCTGAAACAAATCTGGAACCACTTACTCTTCCGATTTAATATTAGATGAGGTAATAATAAATACTTACAAATGAATGACTATTTTAAGTACTTAGTAAGTGCCAGGCACCATTCAAGGAAAACAGTGATAAAAAAGACAAAAATGACCAGCCATCCTTGGGGAACCTGGGTGGCTCAGTTGGTTAAGCGTCTAACTCTTGATTTCAACTCAGGTCATGATATCAGTGTCCTAGGATTGAGTCTCAAGTTGGGCTCCCTGCTCAGTGGGGAGCTTGCTTGTCCCTCTGTTCCTCTGTCCCTTCCCCCACTAGTGTGTGCACGTGCTCTCTCACTCTCAAAGAAATAATAAATCTTTTTTTTAAAATGGCCATCCTTATTTTTTGTTAGTCATTTTATTACTTACAGCCAAAATATACTGATAGACTTACTTGCATCTGGCAGAGATTCATAAACTACAGCCTGTGGACCAAATCTGGCCTCTTATCTCTTTTTGTAAATAAAAGTTTTTTGACTCACAGCCACACTCATTCATTGATATGTTGTCCATGTTAGATACTGCTGTTCTTGTGCTACTTGAGGTGCTGTGGGGAAGACTATCCCAAAAGTCTACCAAAATCCTAAGCTTTATAAAGTTTTAAGTTTCTATTTCAAATCTTGTATAAAGCCAGAGCTACCCTGATTTCTCTATGTCTCTGTTTATAACTTTGTTTTTGTTCTGATTACTAGTCTCTAGTCACACCAGCCTTCTTATTTAGCTTCCTTAAATCTGGCAAACCAGTTTCCCCTGAAGACCTTACTGATTTCTTCTGCCTAGAGTGCTCTTCTCCAGACCACATGGTACTGTCTCCTTCCCTTTGTTCAGATCTTTTATCAGGAAAGCATTCCCTGACTACATTATCTAGCTATTTCCACTCTTGTCTTTCTTTTTTCTATAATACAATTTTATTTATGGCACTTATTTCTATTTGAAATTATTTGCTTGCTTATTTGTCTTACCTACTAGAATGTATCCTTCATGAGAACAAGGTCCTTGTCTATTCTTACTTAACTGCTTTATAGCTACTACCATCAAATAGTGCTCTTCTATGCATAAACCATATAATTCTTTATAATTTTGAGTTTCAGTTTCTCTAAAAAGTAAAAACTTAGAGTTCTTTTTGATCTCCTTTTGATCTTCTGTGATTTTATAATTTTCCTGACTTTTTGTAGTTACCTTTAATTCAATAGCAATTCTTTAATGACTCATCTTTATTGAGCCTTTCATTTTCAGTTTAGGTTTCATGGAAAAAAACAACTTTTTTATACTCTAATTTTACCACTTTGGGTCATATGTAATTGTGCAATCATAATAACAGGTTCATGCAGCTATGATATAGATTGACTGTTCCAACCTCTTTTTAATATGCCTTCCTGTACTACAGAAGCTGGAAACTGAAAACTAGCTCATGATGTGAATTAGGTTCTGCTAATAAGTGCTTGTAAGATACCTAAATTAGGAGATAAGTAGGAGGAGAAGCAGTATCTGAGGATCTATTTTTATGACTGAGAATCTAACGAGTATAGTGTGGCTCTAGAGTTGATAATTCTGGGTAGCCACTTCTATCAAAGCTAAGGCAGGGTTCCTGCAGGCAATAGCTCTCTGACAGTAACATCCTAATTCCAGGATCTCAGATAAAAAGGTGTGATCTTGGAACCAGTAGTTAGTATAGTTGCTTTCTGATTGTCTAGCTTTGTAACTGTGGTCTGTGTATCAGTTATTTTAGCAGATCAGTTTTGTAATTAGCTAAACCAGTAAGACTAACTTTTTTAGAAGTTGCACTAAAAAGCAGAGAGCAACTAATCAGTGTTGACAGCAGAAAAAATGAGTGCTACTAGTTGGTAATGATAACACTGACTACCTCCACAAAGCTTTATATGATTTCTCTTCTTACTCTCAAGCCATCCAAAATGATGGAAGTTTCTTTTTTTTTTTTTATTTTTCCAAGACTCTTGCATTTTGACTTTATTATTATATATTTGAATAAGTACAACTAGAACCAGAAGTCCTATTATCTTGTATATAATACCTCTTCAGATATTTGGTGAACATGATTAAATTATTGATGTCTAATCTTCAAGATTTGTTAATGATACATAAAACAAAACAAAACAATGGTTTGGAAAAGATTAAAAGTTGTTTGTAGCAGCTTTATTCACAATTCCAAAACTTGGACACAACCAAGATGTCCATCAATGGGTGATTGGATAAATACACTGTGGTACATCCAGACTGTGGAATATTATTCAGCAATAAAAAGAAATGAACTATCAGACCTGGAGAAGGTATGGAGGAACCCTAAATAGATACTAGTAAGTGAAAGAAGCCAATCTGAAAAGGCTACAGATTGTATGATTCCACTATATGAGATTCTGGAAAAGACAAAACTATGGAGACAAGGGGCACCTGGTTGGTGCAGTTCATTGGGCAGCTGACTCTTGGTTTCAGCTCAGGTCATGATCTTGGGGTGGTAAGATCAAGTCCTGTGTTGGTCTCCAGGCTCAGTGTAGAGTCTGCTTAAGATTGTCTCTTCCTCCCCCTCTGCCCCTCCCTTGACCATGTGCACAAGGCCTCCCCCTCTTGAATAAGAAATCTTAAAAAACCAAAAACAAAACAACTGTGGAGGACAGTAAAATGATCAGTGGTTGCCAGGGCCTGTGGGGAGAGAGAATAGGATTGGATAGGATGAAAAGGCAGAGGACATAGGATTTTCAGGGCAAACTATTCTGTAAGACACTGTAATGATGATGATACATGTCATTGTAGGATGTATAACACTATAAGAGTGAACCCTAACGTAAACTATAGACTTTGAGTGATTGAGTCTATGTAGGTTTATCATTTGCAACAAAATATATCATTTTGGTGACGGAGGTCATGCTGATGGTGCCAGGGAGTATATTGGGGAATCTCTCTACTTTCTGCTCGCTTTTGCTGTGAATCTAAAACTGCTCAAAAATATCTTATTTTTTAAAGAGTCACCTAAAATGAGCACATTAAAAAAATAAATCAGAAGAAAGCATGAAAAGAGAGAAAATCATAATAGGGCATATAGAAACAAATACTAAGGTAGTAGATGTAAACCCAAATATATTAGTAATTATATTAAATTTCAGTGTATTACATGCTACAATTAAAAGTGATGTCTTGGAGGAGATTAAAAAAAGAAACCTATTGTAGAATACACTTATTAGAGAGGTTCCTAAAATGTAATATAGAATGGATACAAAATAAAAGGATGGAAAATAGATATACCATGCAAGTGCTAGCCAAAAGAAAGCAGATAATATCAGACACAGTAGACTTTAATGCAGAACAGATTATTAGGAATAAAAAGGGGCAATGAAAAAAGATTCAATTTTCCCAAAAGATATGACAATTTTAAAATTGTAAGCACTCAATAACAAAGTCCAGAATGGAAATTTTTCAGTTTTTCTGTTATTCTAGAATTGAAAACTTCAGTGATAGCATTGAAGACAGACCAGTTAAATTTTTTAAAAGTACTTAAAAGTATCAATAACAAAAGGTGGTTTTTAAATACATTATTTTTCAAAATACTTATTTTTCCTGATAGAAAATGTTTAATAAGAGAAAAATGACCAATACATAAATATAATGACAATTTTTTAAAAGGCACCCCAGGTCCCAGGGAAAAACTGTGATAGTAGGAGATATAAACAGATTGTTCTCAGTAATTGGAAGCAACCAAAAAAATAAGAGTATGTAATATTTGAACGATGCAGTTAACCAATCTGTAAGAAACATATATTGAATACTAATCCCCAATACTCCAGAATACGTATTCTTTTTAAATACACATATAACACTTCCACAATCGACCAGTTCCAAAAAATATCTTGGGTTTTTAAAGTATCAATATTACTCTGATTATATTCTTTGATGACAGTGAAAACTATACTAGAAATCAGCTTTTTTAAAGGTAACTAGAAAATTCCCAACTGTAGTTTAGTTAAGCAACTTCTAAATGTTACTTATAGGCCAAGGGATTAATAATGAAAAATTAGAACATACTTTTTACTGGTTGATAATGAAAATCATTAAAGGTTGTAGGTTGCAGCTAAGACCATTCTTAGAGGGAAATCTATCTTCTTAACTATATGCATTAGAAAAGAAATTCTAAAAATCAGTGATCTCTAAGAATTTGCAGAAGAGGTTAGAAAAAGACAGTAAGCTAAACCAAAATTATAAAACACCTGAGAAATTGGAGCACGTTGGGCAAGAGCCAGCAAGCATTGCAAACTGCAGGATGGGACACTTTGTCCCTAAGTACTTAAGGTACTAAAACAAAAATAATCTATACATGGGCAGTCCTTGTTATGTATGATAGTGCAGGACTAGAAAAATGACCTTGGAAGCTGAAACTCTGGAAAGTGATCTTAATAATCAGTGGATGAAAATTATGCTTTTTTCCTGTGACCTTTAAAAATTTTTATAAAAATACTGATAACTGTCTTACTGTTATTTAGAAGTGTATAAATACCCCAGCCCTTAGAACCCCGGTTCTAAGGAATGAGTTTTTTTACAAAGAAATAAAACACTTTAATTCTCAACGTTTCTAATGTTTTTAGTATACTAAATAAGTATTTTTACTATATTTTTCATTTCATTTAAAATTACTCTAGAGTATACCTGAGTTGATTTATAATAGGAATATCTGTATAATGGAAATAATGGAATATGATGCCATCATTAAAATATTTATAGGAAAGTGTTTTATAATCTGAAAGAATGCATATGTTTCAGTAATAGAGTTTAGAAGGCAGATTATAAAATATTAGCAGTATGGTATATCTGTTTTTAATGGAGAGCAAAAATTCTACTAGAAAATAAATCACACCATTAATAATGGTTTTTCTCTGGGACTTGGGATGTCTTTTTAAAAATTCTTATCATATTTTACAAAATATTTTTTAAAATACCAGAAATACTTAAACCCATGATTATATAGTCAGTTAATCTTCGACAAAAGAGGCAAGAATATGCAATGGGAAAAAAGACGGTCTCTTCAACAAATGATACGGGGGAAACTGGGCAGCTACATGCAAAAGAATGAACCTTTGTGTTGTTGATAATTTTAAGTACTTTTAAATTTTTTAAGTAGAGAATAATTAGCAAGCTCTTGTCCTTTCCTTAGGGAGTGATTATTTTTTTGTTGTTTCTAAAGTTAATAATCCTGTGAGTTTTATTACGTTTAATGAACTTATTTTTAATAAATATATTCTAAAAATTAGTATTGAATTTTTCTAGTTTCAAAGGAGATTTTTAATATCAGTAGGTAATTCTCTTTATTTTAAATAGATGCAGTTTCTTTGGGAAACTACCTTGAGATGTGTTTTATAAATAACCTCTGTTTATAATTTATGAATTAAAGGTTCAAGTTTTTCTGATATTATAAAAACTTTTTCCCTTTTAGGTTTCTATCATTTTTAAATAAAACAGTCTTTTTAGATGTATCTTTCTATAACTCTTTTGGTAGCTGTTTTAAAGCATAAATATCTATAATGTTAAGATTAAAATTGAACTTGCAGCTTTCAGAGTTATGGTCAAGTTTATGTAAAATATACTGAAAAATAAAGCCTCTAATTCTGATTTCATAACCAGCAACAATTTTATCCTACTCTGTTTATTAACTGGATCTAGTAAGATGTCACCTGAGTTCTGTGAAACACAATGAAGAAAATAAATAATTCTGCAGCATTTTATATCCCATTTCCTTTTAGTTAACTAGATGAAAAAAATAAATAAATGAAACCACTATTATATTTACAATTTTTTCTGAATGGCCTATTTCATCAATTAATAGTATATAATACCTAAATCTTACTATCTTGAAAAAATAAAATCTCCTTAGGATACACTGAGTTATTCTTGCATTTACTCTGACAAATTTAATGCATTTGAAATTGTTATATTTTTATTTTCAGAGCACAGTATTTAATGGTGGTTAACAATTCTAATTTTTGAGGTCTACTTAAAAATTATTTTTGTGTAAAGAATTTTTTTAAAGAATGCTTTTTGACCCAAATGTTTATTTAGTTTACCCTGAAATAGTGATTACCTCTTAGTAAAATGAATTTATATTATTATTGTGTCAACTGTTTTTTCTACAGGTTGCACAGCGAATTAAAAGATGCTATTGAAAAACAACTAGAGACCTTTCCCTTTGGCACAGACATGGGAAGTGATATATATACAGATGATGAAACAGTCAGGAATCTGCAAGAACAATTACAACTAGCCAATCAAGTGAGTGACATAAATTTTTTTAAATTAAATTCTGAATAAACAGAGCTTTTAAAATCCCTGTTATTCATTATTCATGAGTGGATAACAGAATAGCAAAATTAATACTTCGTGATTTTCTACAATTTACAAGAATAGTTAGCATGTAACAAAACTTATAATATGTACCTTCCCTGGTTGTTAAAAATATAGCTACTAAATATATATTTTAATTAAATCATAAAGCTTTTGACATGTTTTTTGTGTCTTATAGAAATATTTTAATGCCAGAAATGCCCTAGTGGCTCAGTGGGTTGGGCATATGACTCAATTTTGGCTCAGGCCATGAGGTCAGGGTCTTGAGATTGAGCCCTGCATCTGGCTCTGTGCTCAATGGAGAGTTGGCTTGAAATTCTCTCTCCCTCTGCCCCTCCACTAGCTTACTCGTGTGTGCATGGGCGCGCTCTCTCTCTCTCTCTCTCTCTCTCAAATCTTTAAAAAATAAGTTTTAACACGCAAGGAAATTTTTAAAGAAAATAACATACCTAAATTTACATTTTTCTGTGTTCTGGTATGGTATTTTCTTCAATTTTCAAAGATATAGAATTATATTTTTCTAAAATTATTCTTCTCTGAATTACCTTTTCTCCTTTTTTCCTCCCTCATAGTAGTTGAAATATTTGGGAAGCTATGGTATATATTTCTGTTTTCAACACTGAAATTCGTGATTATACATAGGGAATTTTAATTCACATTTTATATCCTAGGCATCTCATATCTTGTATGAATTTGAGTCTCTGTTCTACTTTTTAGCTGTATGCCTCAGTTTCTTCATTTATAAATGGAGATTACAAATTCTTTATTGCAATTTTTCTTTTTATAGTTATCTATGAAAAATCACTTTTTTATACCCTAGAAATTTGGTTTTGGAATTCTTATACTTATAAAAGTGATAATTTAATCAAACAGGCTATTTACCATAATAAAGGAATACATATTTAACACTGAATTTATTTTTTCATGTTAAAGGGAAGGAATTTGAAAAAGTAACAGAGGAAAAAAATAACGAGAAAGCATGCTCTTTCAAACTTTTAAGCTCTAGTTTGAGCTCTGTTCAGACTAATATTATCAGAAAGGATTTATAAATACTTATATAGAAATAAATGGAAATTAATTTTGGCTTATGAATGCTTTCTAACAGGCTATCAAAAGCTAGTGCACAAAATGCAATTCTTGGTACTCTGTATGTAAAAGAACCCTCTTAAATATATACAATGATTATTTGTCAATCATGGCTCAGTAAAACGTAAAAATTCTTTAAAAAGGAAGTGGAATGAAAACTAGATAAGATTTGTAGTTTAAAAAAACAAAACAAAAGCAAACCCTGTCTCTAAAAGGCATCTCTGCAGTACTTTTGTTGCTATAATTTCCAATGCTAAATTTTATTAAAACTTCAAAATTAGTCTTTTTTTCTTTTTAAAGCAAACTTGTTCTCTCATTCCTTACCTTTTTCTCCTCCTGTCTTACCCTCTCTTTGCCTTTCTCCTTCTACATCCTGCTCTACCTTATATTATGTCTCTGAAGACGGTCCTGTTTTTTGCTGCATTTTGAATCAGTCACCTCATAGAAGATTTGATGAGGTCTAAGTCTGAGCAGTCAAAAAGGAAAAAGCTGATTGGTTATAAACACAATTTCCCACAAAATCTATATTGTACTTTGTATATAAATATTAAACATAATTTCCCACAAAATCTATATTTTACTTTGTATATAAATATAAAACTGTAACTGGGATCCCTGGGTGGCGCAGCGGTTTAGCGCCTGCCTTTGGCCCAGGGCACGATCCTGGAGACCCGGGATCGAATCCCACGTCGGGTAGCCGGTGCATGGAGCCTGCTTCTCCCTCTGCCTGTGCCTCTGCCTCTCTCTCTCTCTCTCTCTCTCTCTTTCTATCATAAATAAATAAAAATTTACAAAAAATATATATATATAAAACTTTAACTGAATGAGAGTTTAGGCAGTTTGATGAAATATAAATAATATAAAATGTTATAACTCAATTATATCAGAACAGTAATAAACGTTCTGGTTATTATTCATATATATTTATGTATTTTGTTTTTAAGGTATGATAAAATACATAAAATTGTTTTGGAATCCCCATCACTAAATTGAAAGACCTTTGTGGAGTTTTTTATTTAAATTCAATTAGCCAACTTTTATTGTACATTATTAGTTTCAGATGTAGAATTCAATAATTCATCAGTTGCATATAACACCCAGGGCTCATCACATCACTTGCTGTTCTTAATGCCCATCACCCAATTACTCCATTCCCCTCCCACCTCCCCTCCAGCAACTGGAGTTAGTGTACAATCACTAAATTGTACACTTGAAATTTATATTACACTGTATATATATATATATATATATATGTATGTATATATATACACAGTTAACTGTAACTGGAATTTAAATAAAAACTTAAGAAAAAAAAAAAAGCTTTGTGTTATGAATGAAGACTAGTTGAATCCAAAATGAAGAGACAAAAACTAAGTTAAATACAATTTATAGTAAAAAAAAATAGAATAATTTTTTATATTCTGCTTATCAAAGTAATAAGCATAAAGAGTTTGACTATGCGGTATCTTTATTTCATAAGTATTAATTAGGTGTCTATTACGTATCAGGCACTGTGCTGATTGTTGAGGATATAATGGAAAGTGTTGGTTCCTGCTTTCATGGAACACAGGCTTTTATTAAAAAAAACCTCTGGTCAAACTTCTTGAATTTGTTTATTCTGTTTTCTAGCTCTGTGATCTTGGGAAATGTCTTCGTACCTTACCGTCATTTATATATGAAGATTATAATAATTCTTATAGAATTCTAATGGTAATTCAGAAATTCCCACAAAGCACTTAACGTAAGTGCCTAACCCAGATGTAAGTTAATAAATTTACCTATTTTGGAGAAGGAGGGGCAAGATGGCGGAAGAGTAGGGTCCCCAAATCACCTGTCCCCACCAAATTACCTAGATAACCTTCAAATCATCCTGAAAATCTATGAATTCGGCCTGAGATTTAAAGAGAGAACAGCTGGAGTGCTACAGTGAGAAGAGTTCGCACTTCTATCAAGGTAGAAAGACGGGGAAAAAAATAAAGAAACAAAAGGCATCCAAGGGGGAGGGGCCCCGTGAGGAGCCAGGCTAAGGCTGGGGCGAGTGCCCCCCCCCGGACAGGAAAGCACTGTCCCAGAGAAGCTGGAGCTTCACCAATCTTCCCCGGCGCAAAGGCCTCGCAGGGAGTTGGAGCAGGACCCCAGGAGGGCGGGGATGCCCTCAGGCTCCCTGGGACACTAACAGACACCTGCGCCCTGGGGAGAGTGCGCTGAGCTCCCTAAAGGGCTGGAGCGCGCACGGCGGGACCCGGAGCAGCTCGGAGGGGCTCGGGCGGAGGCTCCCCGGAGAGGCAGCTGCGCGGCCAGAACGCGAATCCAACAGTGCAGGCCCCGAAACACAGGGCACCTGGGACACAGCCCAGGATCCGGCCTCCCCCCGGGACAGGCAGAGGCCGGGAGGGCCCAGAACAGCAAGGACACTCCTGCCCCGAGCTGAGCAGATCAGCGGCCCCGCCCCTGAGCCTCCAGGCCCTGCAGGCTTAGAGCTCTGTAGTTACTATGGGAGCTGACTCCCGGGCTCCAGAGCCGGCCCTGCCACTGCGGTTGTTACTCCTGGGGCCTCACGGGGTAAACAACCCCCACTGAGCCCTGCACCAGGCAGGGGCAGAGCAGCTCCCCCAAGTGCTAACACCTGAAAATCAGCAAAACAGGCCCCTCCCCCAGAAGACCAGCTAGACTGACCAGTTCCAGGGGAAGTCAAGGGACTTAAAGTATACAGAATCAGAAGATACTCCCCCCGTGGTTTATTTTTATTTTTATTTTTATTTTTTTGCTTTTTGATTTCTGTTTGCTTCCCCCACCCCCCCCTTTTTTCCTTTCTTTTTCTTTCTCTTTTTCTTCTCTTTTTTTCCTTTTTTTCTTTTTCTTTCTCTTTTTTTTCTCTTTTTTCCTTTTTTTCTTCCTTTTTTTTTTTCTCTTTCTCTTTTCTTTCCTTCTTTCTCTCCTCTCTTTTTCTCCTTTTCCCAATACAACTTGCTTTTGGCCACTCTGCACTGAGCAAAATGACTAGAAGGAAAACCTCACCTCAAAAGAAAGAATCAGAAACAGTCCTCTCTCCCACAGAGTTACAAAATCTGGATTACAATTCAATGTCAGAAAGCCAATTCAGAAGCACTATCATAAAGCTACTGGTGGCTCTAGAAAAAAGCATAAAGGACTCAAGAGACTTCATGACTGCAGAATTTAGATCCAATCAGGCAGAAATTAAAAATCAATTGAATGAGATGCAATCCAAACTAGAAGTCCTAACGACGAGGGTTAACGAGGTGGAAGAACGAGTGAGTGACATAGAAGACAAGTTGATGGCAAAGAGGGAAACTGAGGGGAAAAGAGACAAACAATTAAAAGACCATGAAGACAGATTAAGGGAAATAAACGACAGCCTGAGGAAGAAAAAACCTACGTTTAATTGGGGTTCCCGAGGGCGCCGAAAGGGACAGAGGGCCAGAATATGTATTTGAACAAATTCTAGCTGAAAACTTTCCTAATCTGGGAAGGGAAACAGGCACTCAGATCCAGGAAATAGAGAGATCCCCCCCTAAAATCAATAAAAACTGTTCAACACCTCGACATCTAATAGTGAAGCTTGCAAATTCCAAAGATAAAGAGAAGATCCTTAAAGCAGCAAGAGACAAGAAATCCCTGATTTTTATGGGGAGGAGTATTAGGGTAACAGCAGACATCTCCACAGAGACCTGGCAGGCCAGAAAGGGCTGGCAGGATATATTCAGGGTCCTAAATGAGAAGAACATGCAACCAAGAATACGTTATCCAGCAAGGCTCTCATTGAAAATGGAAGGAGAGATAAAGAACTTCCAAGACAGGCAGGAACTGAAAGAATATGTGACCTCCAAACCAGCTCTGCAAGAAATTTTAAGGAGGGACTCTTAAAATTCCCCTTTAAGAAGAAGTCCAGTGGAACAATCCACAAAAACAAGGACTGAATAGATATCATGATGACACTAAACTCATACCTTTCAATATTAACTCTGAACGTGAACGGGCTTAATGACCCCATCAAAAGGCGCAGGGTTTCAGACTGGATAAAAAAGCAGGACCCATCTATTTGCTGTCTACAAGAGACTCATTTTAGACAGAAGGACACCTACAACCTGAAAATAAAAGGTTGGAGAACCATTTACCATTCAAATGGTCCTCAGAAGAAAGCAGGGGTAGCCATCCTTATATCAGATAAACTAAAATTTACCCCAAAGACTGTAGTGAGAGATGAAGAGGGACACTATCTCATACTTAAAGGATCTATCCAACAAGAGGACTTAACAATCTTCAATATATATGCCCCGAATGTGGGAGCTGTCAAATATTTAAATCAATTAATAACCAAAGTGAAGAAATACTTAGATAATAATACACTTATACTTGGTGACTTCAATCTAGCTCTTTCTATACTCAATAGGTCTCCTAAGCACAACATCTCCAAAGAAACAAGAGCTGTAAATGATACACTGGACCAGATGGATTTCACAGATATCTACAGAACTTTACATCGAAACTCAACTGAATACACATTCTTCTCAAGTGCACATGGAACTTTCTCCAGAATAGACCACATACTGGGTCACAAATCGGTTCTGAACCGATGCCAAAAGATTGGGATCGTCCCCTGTATATCCTCAGGCCTTTGGGATGCAGCAAAAGCAGTCCTAAGGGGGAAATACATCGCATACAAGCATCCATTCAAAAAGTGGAAAGAACTCAAATACAGAAGCTAGCCTTACACATAAAGGAGCTGGAGAAAAAACAGCAAATAGATCCTACCCCCAGCAGAAGAAGAGAGTTAATTAAGATTCGAGCAGAACTCAACGAAATCGAGACCAGAAGAACTGTGGAACAGATCAACAAAACCAGGAATTTGTTCTTTGAAAGAATTAATAAAATAGATAAACCATTAGCCAGCCTTATTAAAAAGGAGAGAGAGAAGACTCAAATTAATAAAATCGTGAATGAGAAAGGAGAGATCACTACCAACACCAAGGAAATAACAGACGATTTTAAAAACATTATGAACAGCCAAACGCCAATAAATAGGCAATCTGGAAGAAATGGATGCATTCCTGGAAAGCCACAAACTACCAAAACTGGAACAGGAAGAAATAGAAAACCTGAACAAGCCAATAACCAGGGAGGAAATTGAAGCAGTCATCAAAAACCTCCCAAGACACAAAAGTCCAGGGCCAGATGGCTTCCCAGGGGAATTCTATCAAACGTTTAAATAAGAAACCATACCTATTCTCCTAAAGCTGTTTGGAGAGATAGAAAGAGATGGAGTACTTCCAAATTCGTTCTTTGAGGCCAGCATCACCTTAATTCCAAAACCAGACAAAGACCCCACCAAAAAGGAGAATTACAGACCAATATCCCTGATGAACATGGATGCAGAAATTCTCAACAAGATACTAGCCAATTGGATCCAACAGTACATTAAGAAAATTATTCACCATGACCAAGTAGGATTTATCCCCGGGACACAAGGCTGGTTCAACAGTCATAAAACAATCAATGTGATTCATCATATCAGCAAGAGAAAAACCAAGAACCATATGATCCTCTCATTAGATGCAGAGAAAGCATTTGACAAAATACAGCATCCATTCCTGATCAAAACTCTTCAGAGTGTAGGGATAGAGGGAACTTTCCTCGACATCTTAAAAGCCATCTATGAAAAGCCCACAGCAAATATCATTCTCAATGGGGAAGCACTGGGAGCCTTTCTCCTAAGATCAGGAACAAGACAGGGATGTCCACTCTCACCACTGCTATTCAACATAGTACTGGAAGTCCTAGCCTCAGCAATCAGACAACAAAAAGAAATAAAAGGCATTCAAATTGGCAAAGAAGAAGTCAAACCCTCCCTCTTCGCCGATGACATGATACTCTACATAGAAAACCCAAAAGCCTCCACCCCAAGATTGCTAGAACTCATACATAGGCCAAAACCTGTTCCACTTCTCTTTTCAGATAGTTAAAAGAGAATAATGCTCTTTACCTACCAGGTCAGCATTTCTTAACCCTTTTGGTTTTGGGACCTCTCTTGAGGATGCTTAAAAATTACTGTGGACCTTGAAGAACTCTTTTTTGTGGGTTATATATCTATCAATGTTGAACATATTACAGATTAAAACTGAGAGTTTTTTTTAAAAAAATGAGGCCACATAAGAACACATTGTAATACCCATCAGAGAGATGATATCACATCATATAAACTTTGGAAAACTTCAATGTACACTCATGAGAAGATGAGAGTGGATAAGATAATGTCTTCATATTATTATGATCATAATTTTGACTTCAAGGATCCCCATATCACACTTTGAGACTTGCTATATTAAAAGATGAGTTAATGACTTGAGAAAACTCTAATTATAAAATGCCAAGTGAAAATAGTATAATATAAGCAGCACACTATATGACTCCCAATTGTGTTAAAAGAACAGAAATACAAAATCCTCTTCCAAAATCACATTTAAAAACTACATCCAAAATTTATAAAGATGGTTATACCCAGATGCTAGCAATATTTACTATCAGGTGTAAAATTGCAGGTTATTCTTTTTTTTTTTATTTTTCTGCGTTTTCCCACCTTTCTACAACACTTATTACTTTTACAAACCCGCCCCCCCCCAAAAAAAAAATCTCATACTTTATCAGGAGAAGTTTTCTTCTTTAGTAATTTCTAAGACTTACATTTTCTTATGGAAAAAGATAGTGCTTTTAAATCCATATCTCTGATTTAAGAGTTAAATTTTAGCTATGAAATCTGAATAAAAAGAAAATTTCAACATGAGGAATTTTCATCTTTAGGTTTATTCCCTGAATCATTTTTTTGTTTTTAGTGTTTTGTTTGTTTCTTGAGAGGGAGAAGGGGGCGGGGAGGCAAAGGGAGAGATAGACTCTTAAACAGGTTTCACATTTAGCACAGTGGCCAATGTGAGGCTCAGTTTCACAACCCTGAGATCATGCTTTGATCTGAAATCAAAGGTCAGGCACTTAATCAACTGAGTTACCCAGGCACCCCTTCTCTGAACTGTTATTAATACAAATGCATACCATCAGAAATATTATTATATTAATATATTGTTAATATTATAACTTTACCAGTTTTACATAAGTTCCATTTTTATTTTTGTGACTTTATATACAAGAATTCATTCTCTAAAACAATACGATTCATTTGTACTATGCAATAGCCTGCTAATTAATGAATTCTCAATTCTTTTTGTTTTATAGGAAAAAACTCAGGCTGTGGAACTCTGGCAGACTGTTTCCCAGGAGTTGGGCAGACTTCAGAGACTTTATCAGGAACATATGACTGAGGCCCAGATTCATGTAGTTGAGAGTCAAAAACAAAAGGTAATCTTGGATTTCATGGATTTCATTTCTTATATATCAGTTTTCATAGCTTTCTTGTATATCTTCATTCTTGAGAAACTTAATTTTGAAGAGGAATGCTTAAGTGTTTACTGTGTTATTTATTTTAAATAGACTTTTGCTGGTTACAAATTTCTTGGACAGTTAGTTAAAGCAATGCCTAGTATACATTAGGTTTTATAATGTGATTAGCAGTGAAAGCTGTATTTAGTTGTAAAAAGCAATTTTAAGATGATCATGTATAAATGGACTCCCAAAGCTTTTATATATTTTATTTCCTAGCTTATGACAGGAACTATTCATTAGATTATGGCCAGTGAAGAAACCTGCTCAAATAAAATGACAACATCGTGTAAAGTGAAAATCTTGACACCCTTAAAGTTACCTCTAAAATAGATATCAAATGTATTTAGCATAAATTAATCAGAATAGAATTTTACAAAAAGAAGAGCCATAAATGGTTATTAAGGCATTCTTTCTATCCAAAGTTAGAATGATCTTTGTATTCCTTCTAAGTGGACATCTAAACTTTTGCTATACCACTGTTGACAAAAACTTATTATCTCAGAAGACCATCCATTCCATTGAAAAATCTGCCTCCTTGACCCTTCCATTAGTTATTTTTCTGCTGGGAACATTGAAAACTGTATTCCAATTCTGATTCCTTTTCTGTGGGTTTTGAGGAGGCATCTGTTGAAATACAGTGGATATCACTCCTATCTTCAATTCTCTTTTATCAAATTCCAGTTTGTGAATCTTCCTATTATTATCATCATACTCGGAAATTCTACCTAAAGGAGTTTTGTTTTTCAATTTTATTTTACTTTAAAAAAAAAACATAAAAACAAGTATATTGCAAAAATGTACAGCTGACATTGCCTGGAGATGAATGGTAGTTTTATACCACAGTTGTTTTATGTATGTATGTATGTGTGTATGTATGTATGTATATTTTTTATTGGAGATCAATTTGCCAACATATAGCATATCCCCAGTGTTCATCCCATCAAGTACCCCCTCAGTGCCCGTCATCCAGTCACCCCATCCCCCCGCCCACCTCCCCTTCCACTACCACTTGTTCATTTCCCAGAGTTAGAAGTCTCTCATGTTCCATCATCCTCACTGATATTTCCCACTCATTTTCTCTCCTTTACCCTTTAATCCCTTTCACTATTTTTTATATTCCCCAAATGAATGAGACCATATAATGTTTGTCCTTCTCCAATGGACTTTCACTCAGCATAATACCCTCCAGTTCCATCCACGTCGAAGCAAATGGTGGGTATTCGTCTTTTCTAATGGCTGAGTAATACTCCATTGTATACATAGACCACGTCTTCTTTATCCATACATCTATCGATGGACATCAAGGCTCCTTCCACAGTTTGGCTATTGTGGACATTGTTGCTATAAACATTGAAGTGCAGGTGTCCTGCCATTTCACTGCATCTGTATCTTTAGGGTAAATACCCAGTAGTGCAATTGCTGGGTCATAGGGCAGATCTATTTTTAACTCTTTGAGGAACCTCCACACAGTTTTCCAGAGTGGCTGCACCAGTTCATATTCCCACCAACAGAGCAAGAGGGTTCCCCTTTCTCCACATCCTCTCCAACATTTATTGTCTCCTGTCTTTTTAATTTTCCCCATTCTCACTGGTGTGAGGTGGTGTCTCATTGTGGTTTTGATTTGTATTTCCCTGATGGCAAGGGATGCAGAGCATTTTCTCATGTGCTTGTTGGCCATGTGTATGTCTTCCTCTGTGAAATTTCTGTTCATGTCTTTTGCCCATTTCATGATTGGATTGTTTGTTTCTTTGCTGTTAAGTCTTATAAATTCTTTATAGATCTTGGATACTAGTCCTATATCTGATAGGCCATTTGCAAATATCTTCTCCCATTCTGTAGGTTGTCTTTTAGTTTTGTTTACTGTTTCTTTTGATGTGCAGAAGCTTTTTATCCTGATTAAGTTCCAGTAGTTCATTTTTGCTTTTGTTTCCCTTGCCTTCATAGATGTATCTTGCAAGAAGTTGCTGTGGCCAAATTCAAATAAGGTGTTACCTGTGTTCTCCTCTAGGATTTTGATGCATTCTTGTCTCACATTTAGATCTTTCATCCATTTTGAATTTATCTTTGTGTATGGTGTAAGAGAATGGTCTAATTTCATTCTTCTGCACAAAGCTGTCCCATTTTCCCAGCACCATTTATTGAAGAGACTGTCCTTTTTCCAGTGGATAGTCTTTTTCCTGCTTTATCAAATATTAATTGACCATAGAGTTAAGGACCCATTTCTGGATTCTCTATTCTGTTCCATTGATCTATGTGTCTGTTTTTGTGCCAGGACCACACTGTCTTGATGACCACAGCTTTGTAGTACAACCTGAAATCTGGCATTGTGATGCCCCCAGCTATGGTGTTCTTTTTTAATATTCCCCTGGCTATTCGGGGTCTTTTCTGATTCCACACAAATCTTAAGATGATTTGTTCCAACTCTGTGAAGAAAGTCCATGGTATTTTGATAGGGATTGCATTAAATGTGAAAATCGCCCTCGGTAGCATTGACATTTTCACAATATTAATTCTTCCAATCCATGAGCATGGAATATTTTTCCATCTCTTGTGTCTTCCTCAATTTCTTTCAGAAGTGTTCTGTAGTTTTTAGGGTATAGATCCTTTACTTCTTTGGTTAGGTTTATTCCTGGGTGTCTTATGCTTTTGGGTGCAAATGTAAATGGGATTAACCCCTTAATTTCTCTTTCTTCAGTCTCATTGTTGGTGTATAGAAATGCCATTGATTTCTGGGCATTGATTGTGTATCCTACCACACTGCCGAATTGCTGTAGGAGTTCTAGCAATCTTGGGGTGGAGGCTTTTGGGTTTTCTATGTAGAGTATCATGTCATCAGCAAAGAGGGAGAGTTTGACTTCCTCTTTGCCAATTTGAATGCCTTTTATTTCTTTTTGTTGTCTGATTGCTGAGGCTAGGACATCCAGTACTATGTTGAATAGTGATGAGAGTGAACATCCCTGTCATGTTCCTGTTCTTAGGGGAAAGGCTCCCAGTGTTTCCCCTTTGAGAATGATATTTGCTGTGGGCTTTTCGTAGATGGCTTTTAAGATATTGAGGAATGTTCCCTCTATCCCTACACTCTAAAGAGTTTTGATCAGGAATGGATGCTGTATTTTGTAAAATGCTTTCTCTACATCTACTGAGAGGATCATATGGTTCTTGTTTTTTCTCTTGTTGATAGGATGTATCACATTGATTGCCTTACGAGTTTTGAACCAGCCTTGCATCCCAGGGATAAATGCCACTTGGTCATGGTGAATAATCTTCTTAATGTACTGTCAGATCCTATTGGCTAGTATCTTGTTGGGAATTTTTGCATCTGTGTTCATCAGGGATATTGGTTTATAATTCTCCTTTTTGGTGGGGTCTTTGTCTGGTTTTGGAATTAAGGTGATGCTGGCCTCATAAAATGAGTTTGGAAGTATTCTATCCCTTTCTATCTTTCAGAACAGCTTTATTAGAATAGGTATTGTTTCTTTAAATGGTTGATAGAATTCCCCTGGGAAACCATCAGGCCCTGGACTTTTGTGTCTGGGGAGGTTTTTGATGACTGCTTCAATTTCCTCCCTGCTTTTTAGCCTGTTCAGGTTTTCTATTTCTTCCTGTTCCAGTTTTGGTAGTTTGTCGTTTTCCAGAAGTGCGTGCATTTCTTCTAGATTACCTAATTTATTTGCATATAGCTGCTCATAATATGTTTTTAAAATCATTTGTATTTCCTTGGTATTGGCTGTGATCTCTCCTTTTTTATTTGTGATTTTATTTAGCGTCTTTTCTCTTTTGTTTATAATAAGGCTTGTAATGGTTTATCTATCTTATTCTTTCAAAGAACCAACTCCTGGTTTTGTTGATCTGTTCTACAGTTTTTCTGGTCTCTATTTCATTGAGTTCTGCTTGAATCTTTATTATCTCTCTTCTGCTTGGTGTAGGTTATATTTGCTGTTCTTTCTCCAATTCCTTTAGGTGCGAGGTTAGCTTGTGTATTTAAGTTTTTTCCAATTTTTTGAGGGACGCTGTATTGCAATGTATTTCCCTCTTAGGACTGCTTTTGCTGTATCCCAAAGATTTTGAATGGTTGTATCTTCATTCTCATTAGTTTCCATGAATCTTTTTAATTCTTCTCTAATTTTCTGGTTGACCCATTCATCTTGTAGTAGGGTGCTCTTTTACCTCCATGTGTTTGAGTTTCTTTCAAATTTCTTCTTGTGATTGAGTTCAAGTTTCACAGCATTATGGTCTGAAAATATGCAGGGGACAATCCCATTTTTTGGTATCGGTTGAGACCTGATTTGTGACCCAGTATGTGGTCTATTCTGGAGAAAGTTCCATGTGCACTTGAGAAGAATGTGTATTGAGTTGTGTTCAGGTGCAAAGTTCTGTATATATCTGTGAAATCTATTTGGTCCAGTGTATCATTTAAAGCTCTTGTTTCTTTGGTGATGTGCTTAATTACAAGATCTGTCATTTGCAGAAAGTGCTGTGTTCAAGTCTCCCAGTATTAATGTATTATTATCTAAGTATGTCTTCACTTTGGTTTTTAATGGATTGATATACTTGGCAGCTCCCACATTAGGGGCATAAATATTCATGATTGTTAGGTCCTCTTGTTAGATAGATCCTTTAAGTATGATATAGTGTCCCTCTTCATCTCTTACTAGTCTTGGGGATAAACTTTAATTTATCTGATATGAGGACTGCGACCCCAGCTATCTTTTGAGGACCATTTGAATGGTAAATGGTTCTCCAACCTTTTATTTTCAGGCTGTAGCTGTCCTTAGGTCTAAAATGTGTCTCTGTAGACAGCAAATAGATGGGTCCTGCTTTTTTATCCAGTCTGAAACCATGTGTCTTTTGATGGGATCATTAAGCCCATTCACGTTCAGAGTTACTATTGAAAGATATGAATTTAGTGTCATCATAAAGCTATTCAGTCCCTGTTTTTGTGGATTGTTTCCTTGGACTTCCTCTTTCTTTTCAGGGGTCCCCTTAATATTTCTTGCAGAGCTGGTTTGGTGGTCACATATTCTTTCAGTTCCTGCCTGTCTTGGAAGCTCTTTATCTCTCCTTCTATTCTGAATGAGAGCCTTGCTGGATAAAGTATTCTTGGCTGCAGGTTCTTCTCATTTAGGACCCTGAATATATCCTGCCAGCCCTTTCTGGCCTGCCAGGTGTCTGTGGAGAGGTCTGCTGTTAATCTGATATTTCTCCCCATATAAGTTAGGGATCTCTTGTCTCTTGCTGCTTTAAGAATTTTCTCTTTATCTTTGAAATTTGCAAGTTTCACTATTAACTGTCGAGGTGTTGGACGGTTTTTATTGATTTTATGGGGAGGACCTCTCTATCTCCTGGATCTGAATGCCTGTTTCCCTCCCCAAATTAGGGAACTTCTCAGCTATGATTTGTTCAAATACGCTTTCTGGCCCTCTGGCCCTTTGGCGCCCTCTGGGACCCCAAATAAATGTAGATATTTCCTTCTGAGGTTGTCAGTTATTTCCCTTAACCTTTCCTCATGGTCTTTTAATTGTTTTTCTCTTTTTTCCTCAGCTTCCTTCCTTGCCATCAACTTGTCTTCTATGTCACTCTTTTTTCTACTTCATTAACCCTTGTTGTTAGGACCCCCAGTTTGCAATGCATCTCATTTAATTGATTTTAATTTCAGCCTCATTAGTTCAAAATTCTGCAGTCATGAAGTCTTTTGAATCCTATATGCTTTTCTCCAGAGTCACCAGTAGCTTTATAATTGTGCTCCTGAATTGGCTTTCTGACATCTAATTTTAATCCAAATTCTGTAACTCTGTGGCAGAGAGTACTGTTTCTGATTCTTTCTTTTGTGTTGTGTTTTTTCCTTCTAGTCATTTTGCTCAGTGCAGTGTGGCTAAAAACAAGTTGTACTTGTTAGAAGCGCAAACTCTTCTCTCTGTAGCATTCCAGCTGTTCTCTCTTTAAAACTCGGCGTCAAATCATAGGTTTTCAGGATGATTTGTGTTATGGGGGGGCGGGGGGGTGGGGCAGCCAGCGGGAAGGAAGGAGTAACCAGAACCTGCAGAGTCTTTCAGGGGAAAGCTCCCAGACAGGAGCTGGCATATTCAGTAGAAGAAAAAAGCCAGTTCCAAACCTACCTAAAGGAGTTTTTAACAACTACTTGCATGATGCTTTGCAGTTTACAATATGATTTTTTATATATTTGCCCTGGTTTGAAAAGAACCATATGTAGTCTGAGCAATAAGACCTTTACCTCTGAGGAAGGGGGAGTGGGAGGAATGGGCAAAATGGGTGAAGGGGAGTGAATAGGAGATATTGGCTTCCAGATATGGAATGAGTAAGTCATGGGAAGAAGAGGCACAATATAGGGAATACAGTCAATGATATTGTAATAGCGTTATGTGGTGACAGATGGTAGCTATACATGCAGTGAGCCATAATATAATGAATGTATCTAGAAGTTGAATCACTATGTTGGTTGTGCTTTTAAAACTAATGTAACATTGTATGTCAACTATACTCAAAAATTTAAAAGTAATATATATATATATGTATATATAAGTATATATACATATAACACACACCATATATATGGCATTTTATCAAAAAGAAAAGGCCTTTCCCTGTGAGATCTGGAAACTATTCCTAATATAAGTAAGTTCTTTGAGGCTGTTCCTCATTTAGGTCAATCAACCAAGTCTTGTGCTATTTTTTTCACCTTTATTTTTGTACTGTAACTATCCAGTTAGGTTTTTCTTGTTTTTTGTGTTTTTGGTTTTTGTTCAAGCCTTTACAAATAACACTTTGTCCTTTTTCTCCAGTTATCTGTTAGTCTTTAATTCTGTCATCCAACATATTGATACCCCCTTCCAACTTTGTGTCACCTGCACATATAGTTAATCGGATCATAACAGATAATCACAGAAACTTGGGGTTTCAAGTCATGAGAATTTTTAAGAAGGGGAGAGAGAAACAGTAATTCTGTGCCAGGATTTGAATGTAGGTTTTGAATATAGTTTCTCCGTACTGTACAATGTCTCTCTAATTCATCTATTTACTAAGAGTGATTTCTAGAAATAATGGTCTTATATAAAACATAATAGCCACATTTGTTCCTATATTGTCATCTTATTTAATTTTCTAATCATTTCAAAAAATTTAATCTTATTTCTTCAACTGTTAATTCACACAATAACAGAAGACAAGTTCATCTAGACATAAGCATAATGATTTTAGGCTTGATTTTAGGTTAATTTTACATATGGGTTATAAACAGAATGCTATTCATATACACCTCTACCATCCTACTGTAGGATCAATTGACCAATTTTCAACAACTGACCAAGCAACTTCATGTAACTAAGGAGAACATAGAAATGGTAAGTGAAAATATCCATTTAGTGTACTTAATGTATATAAACTAGAAATTGTGACTTTAATATTTATTATGCTAATAAAACTTAGTAACAAAATGCCCATGTTATGTGTAATGAAAATAAGTAGGTAGTACTCTTTTCTCTTTATCTGTCTTTTTCTTTCATATTCAGTGGCATGACAATGTTCATGATACTGACTGGAGATCTAAAGCTGGCATCTCGGGCAGCCCGGGTGGCTCAGCAGTTTATCGCCACCTTCAGCCCAGGGTATGATCCTGGAGACCTGGGATGAAGTCCTGCATTGGGCTCCCTGCATGGAGCCTGCTTCTCCCTCTGCCTGCGTCTCTGCCTGCCCCTCTCTCTCTCTCTCTCTCTCTCTCTCTCTGTCTCTCATGAATAAATAAATAAAATATTCAGAAAATAAATATAAAATAAAAATAATGCTAACATCTGTCTGAAATATCACGTAACATAATAGTAATCTTAGGGTCCTTGGTAGGATCTCTTGAGAGTAATCTAGACTGTGAGCTTCTCAAGAATAGGACTCATGCTTTATTCTTAGAATTTCATTTAGCATGCTGGTAGGTATATAATAAGAATAGTGGACCTGATAAATGAGTAGCACAGTTTCCTAAAAATAATAGGACATTAAGAATCATTTGTTAGTTGTTTGGCCACCAGTATTAATTGTTACATCTAAATGTCCCTTTAATTTTTTTCTAAACGAAATGTATTAATTAGCCTTCCTAATTCTGCTCTTTACCTTTTTTCTCCTCTCCTCTTTTTTTCTCTTCTTTTCTCTCCTTTTCTTCTTGGAATTTTATTTTACCTCATTGTTGTGTAATACAATTATGACATCCCAGGTAATTCCTCTTTCCTTTCTTCATTTTTCTTAATAACTCTGCTAATTCTTGCTAGTGCCTAGAAAATGTCTTTCTAATGAAAATGTCTTTAAGAGAGGAGTTGTACCACCCAAAGTAAGTTACCCAATTTTTTTCTACTTTTCAAAATTTTCTCCTTTAACCATGTAAAAAACGAAGTGAATTTTACCTTATTTCACTTCTGTTACTCTTAATCACTTAACATTTTTAATAATATACTTCTTAGATATTTTAAATAGTATTGAAGTACTCCAGAACAAAATGATATCCGTAATTAACAAATCACATTTCTCTGTGAAATTAATAGTTTAACCTAACATCACATCTATATCTCTTAGAATTGCAAGGATTATATAATTCTTTGTATCTTATACCACAGGGAGCCCCTATTTTATTATTAGCTACCCCAAATCATTCTGATGAAAGTCATGGGAAACAATTATTTGAATATTCATAGGAAATGCATTAAAAATTTCTAAGGCACAAGAAATTCATAGATTTTGGCCAAAACTAAGAATAGTGAGTTATATATATGTACAATAAAAATGATAAAGGAGTGACAAGATGGATGAAAGAGAGTCGTGTTATAAAGAGCAAAAAAGAGACTATCCTGGAGGTTAAAAGAAAGGAATATGGTAAGAGAAATTTTAAAACTTAAGCATTTTTCTTAATATACTTCATTGGGTATCACACAAGACTGCTAAATGTGAAGGGACATAGCTAAGTGATTGTAAAGATCTTGTACATCTCAAAGAGCATTCAGAGTATAGTTACAGAAGCAAGTGTGAGTCAAAATCAAACTTGAAGAAAAGTACCCATTAAAAAGTTTTCTGATTTGGGCACCTGGTGGCTCAGTGGTTGAGCATCTGCCTTTGGCTCAGGTCATGATCTCGGGGTCCTGGGATCAAGTCCTGCATTGGGCTCTCCACGAGGAGCCTGCTTCTGTCTGTTTGTCTGTCTGTCTCTGTCTGTCTCTGTCTCTCTCTGTCTCTCTCTCTCTCTGTGTCTCATGAATAAATAAAATCTTAAAGAAAAAGTTTTCTGATTCCATGAATAAGCTGATTAATTGAATAGTTTCCTATAAATGTACAGTAATTTGATAAGTACACAAAGAAGTAAATATCTTTCATGACCAGTGCACATTTGTAACATATAAAAGGTAGACTCTCCTAATGTGAATGGTACATAAAAGTACAAGTTTATATTTTTTACTGTGACTATAAATACAATGGGAGTTCACATTTCCTAGAGATTCTCTTTCCTGAAATCTTTTTTTTTTTTTTGAGATTTGTTCACCTCTATAAAATTACTCAAAAATTTTTTTCAAAAAAGTTTTCTGATTGCATATTAAGTTCCTTTAACTGTCAAAGGTTCTCTAATTGCAAGAGAAATGTACATCTATCCACAGACCCCTGTCCTACGTGGTAAAACAGGGATGACATATGAAATTATCATGATCAGTGTTTGAAAGGGATGCTTCCCTGGACCTTTATGAATCTCCAAAATCTAGAATATTAATACAGTATATAATTTTTTTTTGTAATGACAGAGAACACCATATTCACATGCAGCTGTTGAGCTCTACTAGGCTTGCTAACAAATTAGCTCCCAACACTAGCTTTTTAAAATTCACGATTCCAATTTACACTTCTCCTAATCACTCTACATCATTTATCTTTAAGGTGCTCCCAAATGGTAAAAGAAATACAAGCATCAATTATGTTAGTGCCAAATGACAGTATATATAATAAAAAGTTAACAGTACATTACAGACATAAAAGAATTTAGAGTTGTGAATCAGTTTGAACTGAAATCATTGAGGTAGCTTCACAGGAGAGTTTGAAATGATATTAAAGGCCATCTACTTCCTCAAATGATTTAGGCATCCTTTTATTAAATGCTTTTCAGTTAGATGATCATCTAGCCTCTGCTTTAAGTATTCTCTGTAAGAGATTTATCACTTCCCCAAGAGTCTGTTCCTTTGAATTCTGATTATTAGGAAATTGAAATCTGAGGCATGTGATGGCTCAGTTGGTTAAATGTCTGCCTTCATTTGGCTCAGGTCATAATCTCAGGGTCCTGAGATTGAGCCCTGTGTCAGGCTCTCTGCTCAGTGGGGAGTCTGCTTCTCCCTCTGCCCCTGTCCCCAACTCATGCTCTCTCAATAAATAAAGTCTTGAAAAGAAAAGAAAGAAAAGAAAGAAAAGAAAAGAAAAGAAAAGAAGGAAGAGAGAGAGAGAGAGAGAAAGAAGAAAGAAAGGAAAGAAAGAAAGAAAGAAAGAAAGAAAGAAAGAAAGAAAGCAAGCAAGCTAAAATCCTATTATGTTTCCTCCCACTGATGTATGGTTTTATCTTCTGGAGTAACATAGAACAAGCTCACTTCTTCAAATCAATCCTTCAGTTTATTTACTTGTAATCATTATGTCTTTCCTGATTCGTGCCCAATGTTGTACCCAGTTTTTTTTTTTTTTTCAACTATTCTGGTATAATTTACCTACCTCTCATTTATTCTGGCCTTCTTTCCCTGTGTGTGATAGTATCTTAAGTTGTGTTCTGTGAATTGAACACTAAATGCTGGTCTGCAGTAGTCTGCTTCCCAAAATAAAGATGCAGTCCTCAGACTGTCTTTCATGTTTCAGTGGAGGCATTCATTCACTTATTCCTTAAAGGTGTAAGTACTTCTAGTGTACTAAATCATATGCCAGTCACTTGAGAATTCTGGGAGAAGATAGTCTTCAAAAAATGGTTTGTGTTACAGCCATGAACTTTAAATTTAGGTTTTGAATACAATGCAAGGTGCCTTGTGAAAGTGCATATAAAGTTCTGTCAAAGTGCAGAAAGGAAACAATTATTTGTCTTAAAGTGAATGGATGATGGCAGAATGGAATTCCAATTCCAGAGGAAAATAAAATAGTGTATAAAAATATGAAGTCAATAAAATTGGGTAGAGTATGAGAGAAGCACAATGAAAACTCCAGAAGAAGCAGGTTGGAGAGATGTATATATGATCTGTTGGGATGGGAAAAAACTGAAATCAAGACTGTTGATGAGGTAATAACTATAGTCTATATGACTTTGCCCATAAGGCATACAGATAAAGATGATAAAAATAAGGAATTGAAATTGTGCCTTCATGGTAAAACCATCACTTAGGGAAGAAAATCAGTCCCCGGGATCCCTGGGTGGCGCAGCGGTTTAGCGCCTGCCTTTGGCCCAGGGCGCGATCCTGGAGACCCGGGATCGAATCCCACATCGGGCTCCCGGTGCATGGAGCCTGCTTCTCCCTCTGCCTGTGTCTCTGCCTCTCTCTCTCTCTGTGTGTGTGACTATCATAAATAAATAAAAATTAAAAAAAAAAGAAAAGAAAAGAAAATCAGTTCCCTTAGAAAAAAATTTTATACACCTGGAAGACTGCTTCATATCTTACTTTAGGTCCCTTCAGAGGCTAACCCTGAAAGAGGATTCTGAAGCATGTCATTTATTTAGGAGATAATACCAGGGAGCACCAGTAGGGAAATGGGGAAGTGAGACTGGGAAGAGAAAAGAAGGCAGCCAAAGGGTTTTTAATAATCTTGCAAATTAACACCATGGGTAACTGAAATTTAATCCTCTGGAAGCCAGTGTAGAACAGGCTCAGACTTACTCCACCATGAGCCACAGGAGTTTGGAACACCAGTTCCAAAACAGCCACAGGAGTTTTTAAACACCAGTTCCAAACAGCCACAGGAGTTTTTACACACAAGTTCTCTTCAGTCATTATTATCCAGCTCTTCCAGAGCAGGCTGGGGACATGAATTCTCCAGCACCTGATGTCTTACACAGTTAGGTAAACAAAGGAGGCTCCAATGGCCAAGAAAACCATAAAACCTCGAAAAGCAGATGCAGGTGGTTTGAAGTGAAGCAAGTGTCCACTAAAGTAGTAAAGTAAAGGTAAGGAAAGATTGCCAAGGTTATATTTTACCATCAAAAACTTTAATCATTATCATGACTTCATTTTTTTCTACTTATGTGCCCTACAGTTAATCTTTAAAGATGTAGTTTTAAATGTTCTAATACTGAATGTTTCTTTTTTTTGTTTTCTTGTGATAGACTAACCAACACTTTCTGGAAACAGTTACTGAACAAAATGTGGAAATCGAGCAACTTCGAAAACAACTTAGGTATTTTGAAAAATGGATTTTATTTTATTAATAATTATTTTTCTTCAGAATAAGTGATGATGGCATAATTTTTCCACGAACATTTTTTTTCTTCTCTTTTAAGCTTCTGTCAAAAGCTTTCTGGACATATGCTCTGTTAGTACCGGAAAATATTGAAAATACTGAAATCAAGACAATTAGGAGGAGGCAACTATAATATATATGATATGATATATATAAAGGGATGTTTCATGATGGTAAAACTGATGCTTATGGAGGAAAATCAGTCCTTTTAGAAATATCTCTGCACATATCTTTGTGTTCCCCCATAAGCAGACCTTGAGTAAAAGGGTGTCAAATCATGTAATTTATTTAGATGTAATACCAGGGAAGTGGGGAAGTGAAACAGGGAAAAAAGACAAAGCCAAAAGAGGGTTTTTAAAACCTGGGCAACTTAATACTATACATATTTATTGTGGCCCAGTGGTTTAATAATCATTGCATTAATAGACTTCACAGGAAAATCTTTTTCACTTTATGTTTCCCTTACTTATAATACTTAAAATTCAGAAGTATAGGCATAATAGAATTTTGCTCCATGATGCATTTAGAAGTATCTTTAAATTGTGATATAAATCAACATTTTATTAAAAATGTAACTTTGTTTGTTAAACGAACCTTGCTATTTATTTTTTTATACCATCATGTATTTTTGCCCCACAAAATATTTAGCTTTTTTTATAAAAGACTTTATTTTATAAAATTTTGTGCACCATTTTTTATGTTTTTATTTTATTGCCTTTATCAGCTTTTTAATTTAAGTAACTTTACTTTCTTTTCCCCTAGACATTCCTACCTTTGGGCACTTATTTGATCCTCTTTATTTCTTTAGATGTTATTGATTTTACTGTTTAAAATACTAAGGTTTATTTAGTTGCAAGATTTCATTCTTTTTTTCAAGATGGAAGTTTTGTTTTGTTTTTTTATAAAACTAATGTAAATCCATTATAGAAAACTCTAGATAGTATAAAAGTATATCAACTTGCATTACAATTCTGGCACTAACCATAGTTAGTCCACATTCCACAGGTTAATAACACAATCCCCAATAAGACTACTTTCACTAAGACACAAGTTCAAGGATCCCCAGGCCACCCACACATCTGACCAATTGGCTATAAATGCAGGTGTTTCCTCTAACCACCCAGGCTCAGTAATTCTCCAGAATGGCTCAGGGAACTCAGGAAAGCACTATACTTACGATTAAAGTTTTATTATAAAGGTCAGAGATCAAAACCAGACAAAAGAATAGACTCATTGAAGAAAGGTCTCAGAATTTGGACTTTCATGTTCTTTGCCCATGGAACCAGGATGCATGACCCTCCTGGAACATCACTCTGTTCACCAATTAGGAAGCTCACCTAAGCCTTAGTGTCCAGAGATTTTATTGGATTTTGATTATGTGCATATGATTTGTATTAAATGTAAATAAATTTACTTTTTAATGATATTTCTGAATGACTACATCATAGAACACAACTTTGACTATACTTCTGAAATTTAAGTATTATGACTGATTGCACTGGCCACTTGATTGAACCCAGTCTCCAGTCTCCCTCTTCTCCCTGGCAGTCAGAAGGTTGGGCCTATATCATGGCTCAAGGCCCCAAGTCTCTAATTACATGGTTGCTCTTATCAGCTAGGCCCAGCTCCCATTCTGAAACTAGTGTCTTACCTTGAGTCACGTCATTAGCATAAACTCATATGTGGTCCCAGGAGCCTACTGTAAATAACAAAAATAATCCTACTATGGGTGAGAGGTAGTAATGGCCTTGCAATTTTAAATATGAGTATGTAGATCTCACTGAGCAGTTGAGATTTGAACAAAGACTTGAAGGATATGAACAGATTATCCGTACAATGAAGGGAAAGAGTTTTCCAAGTGTAGAACTTGCCATTACATAATTGGAAACATGCTTAAGGAACAGCAAGGATGCTAGATGTCTCTGTGATTTATTTGAAGAGTAGCAAACCATTCCAATACTTTGTGACTCAAAACAATAGCCTACTTAGTTTATGATATGAGGGACAATAGAGCAGTTTTTTGGTCTGGACTTACTGGGCTGTATCTACTGAACTTGCCTATGTGTCTCTGGTTGGTCTGCTAACAGTGTAGTAGTTGGCAGTGGATGATAAACTGACAGGTTTATCACCTAGGTTCTTTTTTTTTTTAAGATTTTATTTTAATTTATGAGAGACACAGAGAGAGGCAGGGACATAGGCAGAGGGAGAAGCAGGCTCCCCACAAGGAGCCTAATGTAGGACTGGATCTCAGGACCCCGGGATCATGACCTGAGCCAAAGGCAGACGCTCGACCACTGAGCCACCCAGGCGCCCTTATCATCCAATTTCTGATGAAGGAAATTGTCAGTTTCTTCACCAGGACAACAAGGAAAGCCTTACTTTACTTCATCATGGCAGGGTTGGTTACCAATGATAGTAAAAGAGGAAATCCCAATGTACAAATATTTTTCAAGCCTCTCTCGAGTCATATTTGTTAATATACTAATGGCAAAGCAAGTCACAAGATCAACCCAAATTCAAAGGATAACGAAATAGGTAATCCTCTTGATGGGAAGTTTTTAAACATCATGTTACAAAGATGTGGATGTGGAGTGGGAAGAATTTAGGGCCATTTTTTTTTTACATTCTCTCTCACTAGTATACAGAGTATACAGGAATACAGGAAACGAGCAGTAATAAATGAAGTCAGAAATGTTATGGAGAGTGGAAGACAAGGTGAATGGGCCTTGTAGGCTATTGTGAGGACTTTCGTTTTTTGCTGTGGGTGAAATAGGATTTTGGGGGGGTTTTTTTTGGTTTTTGGTTTTTAGGAATGGTTTTTAATAGGAGATTGACACAATCTGACTTCTATTTTAATAGGATTGATCATTCTGACTGCCGTATTGAAAATAGACTGTAAAGAGGCAAAAATGGAAGAAGGGAGACCAGTGAGGAGGCTATTGCAGTACCCAGGAAAAAAATCATGTTGGCGAGGACTGTGGTGGTAGCAATGGGAGACGGTTAAGATGTGGTCAGATTCTGGTTTTCTTTTTTAAATGTTTTATATGGTAGATTCAAGAGGATAGATTGGATAAAGGTAACAGATTGAGTCATCATGGGTGACTTGATTTTTTTTTTCGACAAGCAACTGGAAGAATGAACTGAGAAGTCTATGTATAGGTGGCCAGATTTGGTGGGGGAGGAGGCAGTTTGGGCCGTATTGAGATTATACAAACTACTGGAAATCCTAATGCTATTAACCATTAGCATGCAGTTCAGTAGAGATCTAGACTCAAGATATGAAATTTTTAATGTTCAACAGAAAAATAGTGTTTAAAGCCATGAGACTGGAATAAATAAGTACGGTTGACCCTTGAACAGTACAGATTCACTTCATGGGTCCATTTACGTGCAGATTTTTTTCGTTAAATACATACAGTATTGTAAATGTATTTTCTCTTCCTTAGGATTTTCTTAACATTTTTTTTCTCTTCATTGTAAGAATACAGTACATAATATGTACAACATAAAAAATATGGGTTAATCAAGTATAAATGTTAGTGGTAAGGCTTCTAGTCAGCATTAGGCTATTAGTAGTTAAGTTTTGGGAATGTCAAACATTATATGTGGATTTTTGACTACATGGAGGAGTCGATACTGCTAACCCCCTTGTTGTTTGAAGGTCAACTTTTCTTGGATGGGACGATTAAATTTCCTAATGAGAATAAGTCTTCCCAGATCTTTAAAAATAATCTCAGTGTAATTTGTGCTAAAACCCCTGTAGTTTGTATGTATATATGTGTCTGAGAGAGAGAAACTTGGTAATCTAATCCTAATATTATTAATTAGGAAAGTGCCATTTACCAAGACCATTCTACAGAAGAGTAAAATGCAGTGTTATTTGTAAGAGCATGAGTTTGACAAAACAGAATAAAGAGCATGTAGAAATTTCATATATAACAGAGGTTGCATTATAAATCAGTAGGAAAATAGTCATGTGGGGAATGGTTGCTATCCATGAAAAAGATATGTAAAGCTTTGCTTTTCACATTTAAGTATTTATATGGTTTTATGAATTAAATACCTAAATGTAAAAAGCAAAACTTTATAGATTTTCTTTTAAAGTATCAAACAGTCTCTCTTGAACATTTGCTAAGGAAGTATTTCTTAATCAAAATTTAAATGCAAGCCAAAAAGGAAAAGATTGACATACTTGAATATGTTGAAATATAAGACTTATATTACGAAAATCAGTATGTCAAATGAAAAGGCAATCCATAGTCTGTGAGAAGACATTTGCAATGCATATAACTGACAGTGCATTAGTGTTGAGGAAACGTAACTAAGCATCAATTAATAATAAGTAAAAGTCCATAGAAAATTGGGTAAAGGATATGACCATTTCAAAAGTCATAACAATCAGGAAAGTGCAAAACCTAATGTGATACTATTTCTAAATAATACTACTGAAATAATGTGATAATTTGATACCAATTATCAGCATCAAAAATATTATGTGAAGTGTAATAATAAGGTACAAAAGGAAATTAGTTTTATAGATTTTTTTATAGTTTTATAGTTTATATAGATTTTATACATTATATACATTTTATATAGAAGTATATACATTATATACATTTTAAATATTTTAAACAGTAGAGTGATCATTTAAACACTGATGATGGATATGTACTTTTTTAGTTATATACATATCAGGTATATAGTAAAGTAAAATGTATATATATTATATGTGTGTGTATATTATAAAAGAATAAAATGTAAAATTACTAGGACTGATATACCCTAACTTCAAATTACTAATTGTCTGTATTTGTAGAAGTAGAACATTGGAGACAGCCTAAGTGTCTGTCACTAAGGAAATGGATAGGTAAATTGTAGTGTTTGCATCCTGTGGAATAATATGCATCATTTAGAAACCTGTATTTACATGTAGAGGTATAGTTATAGCAACATAGATAGATCGAAAAAACAAGGTTTATATAAAGTAAAAAAAAGATATGGTTCTATAGCATAAAAAACACACACACATACAAATAACATATATTTTACCAGCATATGTATATGTTCAAGAATATATCACATTTTAATGTGAACCTACAAAATGAAGGGGAATGAGGGAGGGATTGGGAATGAACAGGAAAATAAAATGAGAGCAGTCTTTCAAAGCTAATAGTGATAATGGGCCATGGAAAGAGTAGTGTGATTAGCTCAACTCTGCACTCAGGGTTCAGGAAGAATGGAAGAAAGAAGAATATGACTTATGGTGTATGTAGGATAAATCAGGGTGTGGAGATTCTGGAAGGAAGATGAGTAAGGAAACTGATTCATGAAGACCTTCAGTCATATGATAATAATAGAAATAGAAAATTAAAATGATGTAAAAGATTCCGTATAGGAAAAATGGACAGACCTTGGTGATATTGGGCTAAAGGATAGGGGAAGAACTGCAGAATTTTATTGCTAAAGCTATCTTACTGATCATCTTAGTTTAACTTCCCAGTTTTATAGAAGAAACCAAACTGAACCAAAGGCTCAGAAATTGTCCAGGGTTGTATGACAAATTCATGGAAGAGCCAAATTAGAACTTACATCTTGAATTGCTAATCTGGTGAGTTTTTAAACCTGGCTTTCTGACAGTGTTCACAGCAGTAAGAAAGTCAAGAATGAGAATTTATTTTTAAAGGATCATGAGTGATTACATTGACTTTTGACATCTGCATGGAACTTTCATTTGGTTTTTGGACATTTGGGCCTAAAGATTTTAAATTAGGGTTAGAAATCAGTAAAGCTAGTTGTGGTTTTCTAAAACCTAAAAGGTTTTAAGTGTTTAATTGTCCATGAACAATTTTGCCATAATATTTACTGACAGTATTCCATAGCTTAACATTAAGCAGTTCATTGTTGTATACATAAAACTATGCTTGCTTTTCCTGCCACAGATTTGAAGAAACATAAGGATAAGCAGATGCTTCTTTTAGAGAAGAGGGTGTTGCTTTCAAGCTTGACAGATTCTGAATGATGGGGCATATTGACATTACTAGAATTTAGGTTTTGAGATTCCCCTATATTTATGCCAAGAATAACTAAACTAAAAACTCTTTAAATTCTAGATTTGTTTATACTTATACTGAAAACAATTAGTTTCATTTGCTGTCTGATTTTTATAGTGCAAAAAAAATTAGAATCATAGGAACTTAGACTGAAGGCTTTTATCATTTTCCTTTTCAGGCGTTTCTGGTAATGCTCTGTCAGAGTAGATAAAACTTCAGCCTAACTTCTAAGAACCTTCAATCACCTGCTCCCCCCCCCCCCCACCTTCCAGTTATATACAAACTGCTCAAAATAGTTATTTTACTGCTTCTCATGAAAAAACTTTTGGTTTCTTCCTTTTGCCTTTGGTCATTATTCTGTTTCTCAGACCTTATAACCTTAAAAATCTGGTTAAAACCTGCCTTCTCCAAGAATACTTCTCTCAATTCGTTACACTAGATTTTCACTCTTCTTTTCTTGTGGATATACTCAGCATTTATTCATTTTAAGATGAGAGTTTATGCTATTTCTCTTTCAGTGCATTTTTGTCACATATATTGCTTATAATGTATATTTAGCTGACTTTATAGGAACAATTATTTTTCAAGTCATGTGCTCAGATTTTACATCTCCCTTACAATTTTTTTTTTTTTTTAATTTGAGAGAGTGAGTGAGTGAGAGTGAGCCTGGAGGAGTAGCAGAGTGGGGAGTAAGAGGATGGTGGAAAGAATCTTAAGCAGACTCCGTGCTGAGTGTGGATCCCAATGTGGGGCTCAGCCTTGCAATCCTGAGATCATGACCTCAGCCAAAAACAGAGTCAGAGGTTTAACCAACTGAGCTACCTAGGCACCCCTCCCGCCTTGGAAAATCTTTGAAGGAAAGGATTGTCATTTGTGTATCTCAGGAATAAGTTTTTTGGTTGTTGTTGTTATTAAAGTTTATTTATTTAGTTGAGAGAGCGTGTGCATGCGAGCAGGGGTAGGAGCAGAGGGAGAGGAGCTGGAAAAAGAAAGAAACAGACTCCCCACTGAGTATGGAGCCCAGTGCAGGGCTCAATTCTAGGACCCTGAGATTGTGACATGAGCTGGAATCAAGAGCCAGGTACTTAAATCGATTGAGCCACCCAGGTGCCTCTCAGGAATAACTTGTAAAAGGATGTAACTGTAAAGATTCACTAACGAACTTGCATAGGGATCCATATTAACTTTCAATCAGATCGACATCATCAGAATATTTATTTTAAAAAAAATTTGGTCACTAAGGAATGATCTCATTAGCAGAAACAGATACTATCTTCATATAAAGAATCTGTAATTTGTTAATCACCTTATTTTATATATTTTTTTAAAGATTTTATTTATTTATTCATGAGAAACACAGAGAGAGAGAGGCAGAAACACAGGCAGAGGGAGAAGCAGGCTCCATGAAGAGAGCCCGACATGGGACTTGATCCCGGGTCTCCAGGATCAGGCCCTGGGCTGAAGGCAGCGCTAAACTGCTGAGCCACCCGGGCTGCCCACCTTATTTTATATTTATTGAAAACTTAGGGATCCCTGGGTGGCGCAGTGGTTTAGCGCCTGTCTTTGGCCCAGGGCATGATCCTGGAGACCCGGGATCGAATCCCACGTCGGGCTCCCGGTGCATGGAGCCTACTTCTCCCTCTGCCTATGTCTCTGCCTCTCTCTCTCTCTCTCTCTCTCTCTCTCTCTCTCTCTCTCTCTGTGACTGTCATAAATAAATAAAAATTAAAAAAAAAAAAAACTTAAACGTGTGCTCTGAGTGTAGAAAAAAGTCCTTAATAAGTTTCTGTACGATACAGCCTCAAAATTGTTGTAATTAGACTCATTTCACACATCTTTTGTGGGTTCAAAAATTTCTAAAGATGAGATCCCATTCCGTTTTTCTAGCTTGAGGTTGTTTTTGTTGTTTCTACTTAACGTAGGTCAGGAGTACTAAACTAAGCTTCCTGAATCTTTTTATATTTGTGAATGACACCATCCAGTTCCTGCTTCAGAAAACTAGGAGGCATCCATCCTAAATCCTTTTCTGTCCCAGCTCTACCTTCTAAATGCCTCTCAGATCCTCCACTTTTATATCACTATAGTGTTACTGTTTTGCTCAGTCCATCAATGCTGCAGTAACCTCCAAAATAACTAAACTCTTCCCATCTTCTTTTTTCATATTGTCATCGAAATGATCTTTCTAAAATAAAATCTGATCATGGCTTTCTCCTTTAATGGCTACTAAATGCCTATAGGATTTAATTAAAATTACTCAACATGACATTAAAACCATCTGTGACTTGACCTTTGGCTACTTAACTCTGTATTTTGTCAGTCTTCACTTCAGTTTTCTGAACTACTTTCAGTTTCCCAAACCAGCCATGCTATTTCATAACTCCCTAACTTTTGATCACATTGTTCAAGCTGCCTGAAATGCCCATTCCTGATAAATCTTCTCTCAACTTTCAAAGTTCAGCTGAAGAATCACATCTACTAGAAATCTTTTTCTGAATCTTTATGGTTTATTCCTCCTCGGGTAGGAACCAAGCATGCCTACCTTTGTACCTCAGCTATAAACTGCACATACATCTGTCACAGCCTTTTTAACATTTTAGTCTACATAATTCTTTACAAATTGATCTCTCTTTGCTAGTTTATAAAGCTCCTAATTTAGCTATTTTTATCTTGCCATAATCTAACACAGTGGTAGACACATAGCAAGTGCTCAAAAAATATTTTGTGAGTCATTAAGTCAGCTAATTAAGTAATTAAGTTGCATCTCATTGGAGGGGCAAAACTAAATTTATGTGAGCTTATATTAGTGTACTTTAGCATTGGTCTTTTGAGGGGCACAACTGTTTTCTCAGACTGTAATTATTTTTAAAATTATATGTTAAATTCTTCAGTTGTGGAGTAATGCATGTCTACTTAGTACTTTGATCTGTAAAACACCTGAAAAAAAAAAATTTCATATAACTAATAGTAGCTTTGCAGACTAATTTAAGAGATTTTTCAGTGTTTCCCATTATGGATCCAGGCTTTAAGCTATATTGACTTTTAAATCTGTTTTTATTACTAATCATCTCTAAGTTTAAATGCATGATAGATGAATTTAAGGTTTTTGTTTAGTGTTCTATTTAAATATGAAATAAAATCCAGGAAATCTGTAAAATGTGATGGTAAAATGATTTATAACTAAATGGTTTTATTGAAGAGCAGGTTGCTTAACTGAATGAACTTCAGTTTCCTCATCCTTATAATAGAAGTAAAATTAGCTTCTCTACAGTTTTGCAATATACTATATACTTTTACTGTCTTTTCTCTCTTCCATTCTACTTTGATATCCAACTTATGTAAGTAGGCTTGTATAATACATACTAAGCAGTCTCTCGTAGTCTCTCTTTTGTGGGGTTCTTCCAAGACCTTCAGTATATAGACATCACCTGATGTTTCTTCAGATTACCATATTTAATCCTTTCCCTTTTTTGAAATTGCTTGGAAGAAGAATCTATATTTGCTATAGTCACTCTTTGGAATTTCTTTCAATTTGGATTTTGTCTAACCTTTCTATTTTTCTTTTCCTCAAGCTTATTGGTACCTTTTTTACCCTTTTTGCCTGAAAACAAAATCCTCCATTCTCTTTGATGATTTTTCTGCCCTTCTTGAACATTTCTCTACCGTCTTTTGTGTTTGTACCCTGATTTCCTCTCTGACCTTTGTGACCATTTCTTTTCTTCCTTAGTTTTTCTACTTCCTTAGTCTACCCACTGAAAGTAGACATTTCTTCAATTTCTAGCTATATTATATATTTTTCTCCCTCCTTAGATGATCATTATCCTACCCAACTTAAACTTTAACCTCACTAATAACTGTTTCCCAAATATGTACCTCTGGCCATACCTTTTTTGAGCTCTATACTTGAATTACTTAGAGCAAGAGTTCTCAAAAAAAAATTTTTTAAGCAGCAGAACCTTTTAAAAAATCTTATACATGGAACCCCAATATATAAAACTGGTAAAAGTGGAACTGTTATGATTGAGGTAAGGAGTGCAAATCTTCCCCATCTTGTAATTAATACCATCATCACACCTAGGAATTTTGCTTATTCTCTTTTGCTATTCCTCGCCACCCCATCATTCATTCATATCTTGTTGGCTCTCTATCCAGCTTATCACAAGTCCAATCATTAGGACTCTCACCTCTATCCCAAGCCATCACTGTATCTTACTTGTATTTGTCTTCTATCTGGTCTCTCTGCTTTCACTCTTATCCACTGTAAATCACTCGCTAAACACTGGCCCAAGTAGTCTCCTCAAAGCATAAAATAAACCTGTCACTCACCCATTTTAACACTTCATGGATTTTCATTGCAATTGGAACAAATTCCAAAATTCTTACTATGTTCAAAGGTACTTCTATGAATCTGACCTCTCTGCCTTCTTCTCTGATTTCATCTTCAATTTTTTTCTGTAATTCCAACTAATTATAATTTCTTAAAGTACTTTTCCCATACTAGTTACATATTATTGTTAATTCTCTCTTCCTTGTAATTCTACCTAGATTTTCTTAAGTTGACCTCATTGTCCTTTAGACCTTAGCTCAAATATCCCTTCCTTAGACAGCCTTTCCTTGATGCCCAACATCTTTTTCTCATTGTTCTATACCATTTGCTTCATAGTATTATACTTTCTGAAATTACTTCATTTATTTGTTTACATATATATTGTCTTTCTCCCTCTACTACAGTGTAAACTTTATGAGGACAGGGGCCTTATCTCCCTTACTTACTACTGCATCACCAGTGCTGATTATTATAGTACTTAGTACAGCTTATATTAGGTGCTTAATGAAGTAAGTCTAGGACTCTAGAAATACAGTTTAATAAAAGAAAACTGAATGAGTCACCAGCAGTTGAAGCTCAGCATGTTCTGACTGTATTCACAGTGTCTGGCATATTATAAGCATTCAATAAATATTTGTTCAAAGAATGAATCAGTGGAATCTCTTAGATTCTATCTTGGTAAAAACTATGCTATCTTTCCCAGTGGAACTTCTTGCTTACTGTCACCATCACTCTAGTTTAGACCTTTCCTGCCTCTGTTTCATTTATTATGAGCTATTGGTTAAAGAAAGAGAACAATCACTCTAGTCCATGTTTTTTCACAAATGCCACATGTATATTCCTAAAGTATAGCTCTGGTCCCATTATTTGAGTGCTCCCCATTGCACTTAATATAGTTCATTTAACTTGTTAATTGAGCCACATTGTAACCTCTTATCACCTTTCCAGTGTTATTCTCCATCTTATCTAAACATGTCCTACACTTTCCTGCCTTCATGCTTGTCCTTACTCTCTCTAGGAGCAGCATAGTGCCCACTAGGCTCTATCCCAGCCAAATCCACTGACAACTCCAGGCTCAAGCCCTGCCAGTTGCAGGAACCCGCAAAATGCAGCCCCTTTCATTTCCTAAGCCAAGGGCTTTGGGGAAATGTTCTCCTTGTGTGTTCCCCTGTGTAGTCCTCTCTTTCGTCATTCTCTGTGACCACACTCCCTCCCCTCTGTAGCACCCATGATCCGTTTTTCCCCTAAACCATGTCTCTGTATTTCCTACCTTTTTCCATGTAGCCTCTTCTCTCTTTTTAGTTGTAGTTTCTTCTGTCAGTCTTCAGGTCAATTTCTGGGGTATTTAGGATAATTTGATAGTTACCTAGTTGTGTTTATGGGATAAGACTAGTCTAGGGTCCTCCTACACCTGTTCCTGTCTGCTAATCAAATCCCAGAAATTTTAAGTTGACAAGGAAGTGTGCCTGAAAATGAAATATTATATATTTAAAAGTATTCCCTTTAAGCAAAAAATATAAATACATGAGTAGTAATAACTATAAATTATTAATATTTATTTCTTGTTTATCAAATGTGTTTTTCTAAAAAAACTTTTTGACATTTATAAAAGTACCTGTATCTAAGACATTTGCATGTAAAATAGCATAAACATAGTTATTAAACTTCATAAAATTAGTATTATTTTTGTTAATTCCTTTAAAGGTTTCACAAGTTTTAATTTTTTTTTTAATTTTTTTATTTATTTATGATAGTCACAGAGAGAGAGAGAGAGAGAGGCAGAGACACAGGCAGAGGGAGAAGCAGGCTCCATGCAGGGAGCCCGATGTGGGATTCGATCCCGGGTCTCCAGGATCGTGCCCTGGGCCAAAGGCAGGTGCTAACCCGCTGCGCCACCCAGGGATCCCTTTTTTTTTTTTTTTTTTTTTTTTTTTTAATTTTTTATGATGGTCACAGAGAGAGAGAGAGAGGCAGAGACACAGGCAGAGGGAGAAGCAGGCTCCATGCACTGGGAGCCCAACGTGGGATTCGATCCCGGGTCTCCAGGATCGCGCCCTGGGCCAAAGGCAGGCGTCAAACCACTGCACCACCCAGGGATCCCACAAGTTTTAATATTTGAAAGGACTGACAAGTTTCTGCAGAGTGTACTCACACAAGGCTTTTATTTAAAGGCAAAAGATACTATGGAGTTAAAAAAAAAAAAAAGCATAAGCAAGCATAGGGCTGTGGGTACAGGTAACATTCAACCGCAAGCACCCCTAGTCTTTAGACAAAGACATGCTTTGTCTCCAGATTCAGCTATCAAGAATTTTTTTTTTTTTTTTTTTTTTTTTTTTTTTTTTTTTTTTTTTTTTTGCCCCTTTGCTAACATAATCCATCCCTATTGTCTACCAGTACCAGGTGAAAACCATTGGTAGACAAATCCTGTTTGGGAGTTACCAGGTGAGATTCAGACTTTAAGCAGCACATCATAAATACCACTTTTCATTTTTTGGCTAAGAGTTAAGGCTAGATAGTCAAGCATCCCAAAGCTTTCTCAGCTGTAATCTTGTAATCTAGCTATAGCACACAGTTCTTGATGATTTTAATTCTAAAAAAGGCAAAATTATGATAATAGTTTGCATTTGTATAACTACAATAAGGTTTATTACAGTGCTTTAATATGCATTAACTTATTTGAACATTATGTTAATTTGTGAGCTATGCAGAAAAATTGTTCTTAATCTTTATTTTATACCCACAGTTCTGAGACTCAGGTTAAGTGATTGGCCCAGTTCACATGGCTTTTGTGGTGGTGGAGTAAGGTCCAGAAGATAGACCTTACAACTTTTATTCTAGAATATTTTTTAGTATTTCATGCCAGAAGTAGAAAGAGCTATTTACTTCATTTCTATCCTGTGAAACTAGGTAGGAAAATACCTACCTAGTTATATATAGTGTAGTGTATATATAGTGTAGTATATATATATTCTATATACTATAGAATATATAGTGTGTGTTTATTTTTCTCCCAAACATAGTTTTTTTGTGTTTTAGGGAATATCATAACTTAAACACTTTCAGAATATTTTCCCTCTAATGACTTAACAAAAAAAAGTCTGAAGACCAGTGCTGCAATTTCTTTCATCTATGTAAAAGAGATTCAGTTTCAAATGAGAAATTCCATTGTTCACAAAATTATTTTTCTAAGATTTTCACACATGAATATCAAATTGGATATGCAGGATCTAAGTAAAATATTAAAATATAGGGATCCCTGGGTGGCGCAGCGGTTTAGCGCCTGCCTTTGGCCCAGGGCGCGATCCTGGAGACCCGGGATCGAATCCCACGTCGGGCTTCCGGTGCATGGAGCCTGCTTCTCCCTCTGCCTGTGTCTCTGCCCCTCTCTCTCTCTCTCTGTGACTATCATAAATAAATAAAAATTAAAAAAAAAGTTAAAAAAAAAGATTTAAAATATTAAAATATAAGCTGTACCTGTTATTCTTTATCTCCTTTCCTTTTATGCTTTTTCATTGATTTATGACATATTTATCTGTCTACCATATGCCAAGTACTGTTCTATCTCCTGAGGATTTAAAATCAGTAAAATGTGATTCTTGCCTTTAATGGTCTTATATTCCATATATTTTTTTATAAACTCACAATTCCTCAAGGGAGTGTTTCTTAATAATGTATAAAATATTATGTATTTTACATAATACAGACTGGCATTATAGACTGGCAGTATAAGGTCTTTTGCCTAGGAAAAGTGAGGGAAGACTAGAGCTGAGGAGTCTTGAACTGATAGGTCTTAAAGATTTTCAAGGAATGTATCAGAAAAAGGGGAAGAAATCTAGTCCAGTCAAGCATGTGAAAAAATAAGACAAGCTAGACAAGCATATGTTTTAAGAAACAGAGAGTTACTGCTCTGTTATACTTGAAATATAAATTATATGAAGGGAATTGGCAAGAGATGAAACTCTTTGAGGCCAAATGATGACTACCCTTATATTAACAGAGGACTCTGTTTAAATACCAGTTTCATTACTTAATTTGTGAATCCCTGGGCAAGTTGGTATTTCTGTCAACCTCACTTTCTTGACTTTAGTTTGATAGAATAATCTTAACTGTACTTAATTCACAGAGAAAGTTGATTATATTAAGTGAGATCATTGCAAACCATTTAGGACAGTTTCTGTTACCTAATATCTGGTACATTTTAGCTACTGTTAGGTTTTTATTTCCTACTGTTTTATGGTAATCAGTAATGTAATTATAAATATTGTTAGAGAGTCAAAAGTAAATCAATTAATATATATTGTTAATTTCCACCAAATAATTTTTTTAATTCAACAGCACTAATATGATTGACTTATAATACCTACATAAAATATAATTAAGCAAATATGGGCAGTTCGTACAGTAAAGTAGCTTTGTTCCTAAAAATGTATGTTTTTTACATAATCCAAATGTTTTGCACTCATATTTAATGCTTAATTGGTAAGATATTAAAAATCTTTTTTTTCTGTATCAGAAACTCTTATTCTAAAATCTTTTTCTGTGGGGAGTCAAGAAGATACTGAAACTTATTTGATACTAATGGAACATTAAAAAAACTTGCTGTTTTTGTCCTTTACAACTACAATTTCTGAAAAAAGTAGCTATTGTACTATCTTGAATCAAATGTTTGAATTCATTAGGTTAAATGGTTATAAAATACATACTTCTGTTATTTAAGGAAGAATGATCAAGAGATTGAAGTTTTAGTTCATTTTCATAGAAAAACCAGTCAGTGATACTTCTTTAACTCTATAAATTCAGGAAGTTATAAACATAACTATATTCTGCTTAGCACTGTCATTCTTTTTAGGTAATTATTAAGATGATAAAGTACTTTTTCATGAAGTAGGAATCATTTGAGTATGAAATATAATTTATCCAAATATTAATGACTCCCACTTTATATGCCTGCCTTTTGCCTATATTATTCCTCTTCACTCTCATCCACATGCATTTTATTAGTAATAAGGGAATCTTTCAGTATCTACCCCTTAGATCCATTTTTAGGTGCATGAGTTAGTACTGATTTCACCAAATTTAAATTTCTTTTCTAGCTTTTTAAATTCTTTATGGTCTATGAAAAGTGTTTATTACTTTACTTTCTATTTTAGGCAAGCCAAGTTAGATCTGAGAGTTGCAGCAGCAAAAGTAGAAGAGTTAACTAAAGTGACTGAAAATCTTCAAGGACAAATGCAAAAGAAGGTATATTCCTATCTCTAAAACAACTGGAAGCCTATAGCTTAGTATTCTATGAATTTTATTATTAAACTATTTTGGATTAGGTATTAAAGAGTGTTGCTGAAAAACAAAAATCATTTTATTGCCCTCTAAATATAAAATTTTAAATTGGGAAGCTAAATTATAATTTTGGGGTTTTTTTGGGGGGATTGTATATTTTTTTTATTGGAGTTGATTTGCCAACATATAGAATAATTTTGGAAATAATTTTATTTCAACTTACTTTATCCTGAGTCAGTAAAACATTGTAATCATTCCTAAACACATAATTACTAAAAAACATAATAATGCATGATTGAGTTTGATTAATTAGTAATACACTAGATGAAAAGAAGCATTTAATACTACATTTTGTGTTATTTGTGTAAATACTGACATAAGAGACTTTTTTTATGTGTATAGGGTCCATTTGAGGCAGATGTCAAGGAAAGGTCAGGGTTTTAGATTTTTTTTTTTTTTAAAAGATGTTATTTATTCATTCACGAGAGAGGCAGAGACACAGGCAGAGGGAGAAGCAGGCTCCATGCAGGGAGCCCGATTTGGGACTCAATCCCAGGTCTCCAGGATCACACCCTGGGCTGAAGGCGACACTAAACCACTGAGCCACCGGGCTGCCCAGGGTTTTAGATTTAGATGGATCAAATTATCAAAAATTCTAGCTGTGGTACTTACTAGCTGTATAACTTTTCTAAGCCTTATTTCCTATTCTGTGAAAGTTGATTATAGATTTCTAATAATGGTAGATTTGTGAAAGGCTTATGTAAAACTTCCCATAGGTAACAGTTATAAAACTTGGATACATTCTTTAAAATACTAGAACACACCCAAAAACAGAAGGATACTGAAAGAGGTATGAATTTTAAGTTTTTGATTTCTGACCTGGGCATTCTCGCCAACCCCCATAGCTGTGCCTTCAGAAAACAAAGCTTTAGATGGGCTTACTTGGCCAAGATCAAATTTAAGGTGAGAAAAGCAGTTGAAAATTTAAAGAAGAAATATTGGTGCAAGAGAGCAATAACAACAACGACAAAAACCTGAGAGAAACCTGAATTCTGAGAAGAAACTCTGACCAAATCCATGGCTGATAGCCAAAGTATGCATATGAGAATGGGAGAGGGAGGTCAGTGAAAATGTAGGCAGAGACCTAAATGAAATCTATTCTTGAAAGATAGAGCTTTATGGAACTATATATTTGAGTTTGCTGCTTTTTATAATTGAGTGCATTCCTGAAATGTGTGCTATTCAAGCAACATAAAGCTGAAGCCTTAATGTTTGAATTATCAGAGGGCAGGGCCCAAAGCAGGCCGAGCAGCTTGAAATTACAGGGAAATTTCCAAAAGCAACAAAATCACAAAGAGGATGAGCCCTACCCTTGCCCAAACTTGACCAGTCGTCAAAGTATATAGGCACAGGAGAACTTTCAGGAAGCCCGGCTAAAAAAGCAACTGTGGAAAGAAATAAGAACTGATTACAGATGGCAGCTGCTGCATACTATGGGGGAAACATTCCGGAGTTTGAATCAAGGCAAAATGATTGCCTCCTTAAACAGAAAGCCAGTAATCCTCAGGATCAAAACAGAATCCCAAGTAACTGCAGTGAATTATCTATATTATCTATTTTTTTTAACCAAAACTTCCTAGACAGGAAAGTGTGACTGATGGGCCTGGGATGAGGGAAGCAGTCCATAGAAATTTACTCTCAGCAGACCTAGTTCTTTAATTTAGCAGGCAAAGGCTTCAAATAAGCGGTTATAAATATGTTCAAGGAATTGGGCACCTGGGTGGCTCAGGTCATGATCCTGGGGTCCTGGGATGAAGCTCCTTGAGCAGAGAGCCTGTTTTTCCCTCTCCCTCCCCCATCCCGCTTGTGTTTTCTCTCACTATTTCCCTCCTTCTCTCAAATAAATAAATAAAATCTTATTAAAAATTATTTTAAAAAATTTTTTTAATGTGTTCAAGAAATTAAAATTATATTTAAACTAGAGTAAAACAATGTTTCAGTGATAGAGCAGATAGAGAATTTTAGCTGAGAAATAGAAAATAATTTTAAAAATAGAAATTCTGGAGTTGGAAAGTATAGCAACCAAAATAAAAATTTAATTAGTTGGGCTCAAGAATAGATTGGAAAAAGCAGAAGAAAGAAGCAGTGAACTTGAAGACAAATCAACAGAAATTTTCCTAGCCAAAAAAGAGTTTAAAAGATGGAAGAAAAATGAACAAGACCTCTGAGATCTGTGAGAAAATACAAAGCAAGCCAACAGAAACATAATTGGAATTGCAGAAGAGAAGAGGACAGAAATGATGTTTGAAGAAATAATGGCTGAACACTTCCAAAAACAGGTAGAATAAACAAAGAAAATTACTTCTACACATCATATCGGTACTGCAGCCAGTTATTAAGTGAAAACTTGAAAGCAGCAACAGGAAAATGGCATGAACAAGAGAACCAGTGAGTAATGGCTGACTTCTTATAAAAAGCATGGAGGCAGAAAACATTGGAGTAATATATCTGAAATGCTGAAGGAAAAAAAAAAGGTTATTAAGAATTCTATGTCCAGTGAAACTGTACTTCAAAAATGAAGGCAAAATAAAGACATTTTCAGATAATTAAAACTGAATTTGTCACTAGCAGAGCTCTTCAAAGAATGCCAAAGGAAATTCTTTATATTAAAAAGGAAAGAACACCAGATGGTGACTTGGATATAGGAAGAAATTAAGAGCAATAATAATTGTAAATATGAAATAATTTTTGTACATATATTTTCTCTAATTAATACCTTAAAAGATATGACTGCTTTAAAGCAGAACTGAGCAGTGTATGTGATGGATTTTTTCTTTTTTTTTTTTTTTTTATTTAAATTCAGTTAACATACAGTATACTATTAGTTTCAGAGTTAGAGTTCAGTGATGTCTACCTAGGTGGTGGATTTATAAGGCATACAGATGTAATATAACAATGGCACTAAAGACTGGGATGGTACTCAGAGATAAATACAATGCTGCAAGGTTCCAGTGTTTTCTCTGAACTAAATGTTAATTCTGAATAAATTGAAATTGAGATGAGTTAAAGATGCATATTATAATCTCTAGAGCCATTACTAAAAATAATGCAAAGAGATATAACTAAAAATCAATAGAATTAAAGTGGCATGTAAAAATATTTAACACAACAGAAAGCAAGAAAGGATAAACAGGATTTTTTCTAAAGGTGATACAAATCAAAGATTAAAAGAAACAAACCTATTTATTTGAAAGCATTGATAATGTCAGAGAAGAAATATCCTATGATTATAATAGGATGCTGTATAACCAAGTTAAAAGAGCATATTCTTAAGGCAGATTATCTGTATACAAATCCCTGCTGTGTTTTGTTAGATTTGCACTATAACAAATGGTTTGAAATATTGGTAGAAATTTATATGCAGTGACTTTCGACTATTGTTTTTCTAATACAAAATTGATAGTGACATTCTCTTCCCCCTTTTTTAGTATATGTATGATTTATTTCCAAACTGTTAATGGTTATTTATTTTCCTTTTTAGCTGTTTAAAAGTTCAACTTTACTATCTTACTAGTTATAAAAGAGGTGCATGCTATTCACAAAAATGCAAATAATATAGAAAAATGAAAGAAAAGCACAATATATATACAAAATATATAATAGAGATATGCAAGATTACCTTGCAGTCAAATTCCTAAGAAATAATCACTGTTAACAGATTGTTTATAGCTTAAAGACCTTTTTTCTGTATGTATGTATACACATATATGTTTAAATTTTTTTAATGTAAGATTCATACCGTAAATACTATGCTATAGAATTTTTTTTTAGTGAAACATATTTCAGGGACAGCTCTCATACTTAGATATAAGATCTAGTTTTAAGGACTTGATTAGATAATGCTGTATTGGTATCCGTTCTTTAAACTTACATATTAAATCCCAGAAGTATGAAAACTTTATAGAGTAAATTCTTTTCTTTATATGCTGTATAATGATGTATTCTATTTTCACATACTCAAGCTTCCAGTTTCTTTATTTTCTAGGAGGAAGAGATGTTGTCTGCCCAAGGAAGAGAAGAAGCATCAGATAGGCGTTCACAGCAGTTACAATCTAGTATAAAACAATTAGAAACAAGGTAAATTGTTAAGTACATCTAGCTTTCTCTATAAGCTTGAAAAGATATTCCACACTGGAGTTTCAGTTGATGATATTTTCTAAAATATGTATTTTGTAACTGCTAAACAAAGTATAATCATAGGTTTAAAATATGATTTATTGGACATTATTTTAAAAAAATCACAGTAGATCAGTATTTTGAATATATATTCAAAGATAATTTCTGTCTTTACCTTTTCCCCAAAGCAGACATAGTCAAGTGTAGTCAATCCCCAAATCAAAAATGTTCTTTCCATCTTACAGCAGAAAAACAAAGAGGTAAAAATTCTGCAGAAAACCTATCTTACTAAGTAGGTACACAAGAGAAAAAAATACTCAAGAAACCATTAAAGGTGTTTTCTTTGGAGTCTTTTGAAGCAATAATTTTCAGTTATCTTTGAAGGTCTGGACTACTTTTTAAATATATTCTGTAGGTTGTCTTTAATTGCTATTTTAATGTAAATGTGCACTCAAAAATCTTTTGTTTTTGTTGTTTCCTAGTCCTTGTTGAATGTTCCCGTAAAAGACTTAAAAACTGTCATTTGTAATCAAAGATACAGTGGCCATAGACCATAAATTCATTTTATGATTGACAGCTGGAAATTCTACTCTGTATGATTAGAATCTTTTACACTCAGAAATAGTCTGCTGATCTGAGCACATTAAAAATTGAGCTCTCAGTTCTACTCACAAATCCATGGCTAATTTATTGTCCGGAAAACAAGATGTTTGACTTTGTTTCTTGTTCTTCAAAGTATTAATAAAAATAATTTCTTTCCTCATGGCAGGTTGAGAACTAATTGATTTTAACTACTAACTTGAGATTCTGATGAAAAGACTTGTAATTTTTAAGTGCTGGGGTCTTAAGGTTTTGTTTTTTCATTTTTCTGAACTTTTCAGCAGCTGATTAATTTGACTGTACTACTGCTTTCCTGAACTTCTTTGTGTTAACCTTAGAGAAAAATGTCTGGGTGTAGCTTGTCATTTCTATTATCCTAGTAGCTATTCTATGCTATGAAAATAAATGCTAGAGACTTAAAACAGTAAACTCTGAATAGTGAATTTTCATTCCTTTTGATTCTGATAATATTGAAATATAAAGAATCAATCAACAGTGCTTTGTCTTTTTAGTGTTGAAAGTTTGGAGTTTTTTGTTATTGTTAAATTTTTTTTGCTTTCAGTATGAAGCTATAATATAACCTAACCAAATAGCTCTCTAAGAAGAGATCACTGCACAATCTAAGGGTATTTCTTAAAAATCCAGGGACACCTGGGTGGCTCAGTGCTTGAGCATCTGCCTTTGGCTCAGGTCATGATCCTGGAGTTCTGGGATCCAGTCCCACATCAGGTCCCCTGCAGGGAGCCTGCTTCTTCCTCTGCCTATGTCTCTGCCTCTCTGTGTCTCTCATGAATAAGTAAATAAAATCTTTAAAAAAAAAAAAAAAGAAGAAGAAGAAATAGTAGTAGTCTAGTATGCAGCTAGCCGCCTCTGAAAAGGAAATTTTACATTGGCTGCCTTTTAGAGCTATTAAACTAATATTGTTACTATTATGATAAGAAAAGGTTATATACTTTAAAGTTTAAAAAAATCTCTTGTATTTTTATATATTTTTATATAATTTGTGTTTTTAGGTGTAAGTGTATCCTTTCTGATGGAACTGCCAGAATTCCTTTTTATTTTGGAAAAGTTTTGTTTTTAATGGTCCTCTCTGTTCCATAAAATCAGACACATTTTGGCCTCAATGAATGCTTGATATTGCCATTATTAAAAATTATTATTTTTTAAATTATTATTTGTGATCCTTTCAAATGCCATAAACACCTAAGAAGCATAAGTCATTTCCTTCTTTCAAAGAAAGGATTCCCCCTCTCCCCCTTTTTAGATGATTTATAGACCCTGGGAATTACCTCCAGAGAATGACTGTTGTCTCTGGGAAAGATTTTGCTGGTTTGTATATGCTCAGCTAGTTAAGGCAGAAGTTAAATGAGTAGAATTGGCTTAAACTACCTCTTCATATTTTTAAATTTGGTGTTTCTTTTAAAAAAGGATATAGGACTAAGAAATCTTCATTTAGATGACTGGTGAAAAGTAAATTTCATTCTAATCATTGTTCTGCTTTTTGTTTGCTGTCCCTACTCCTAAGCATAATAGAATACATAAATAGAACACATAAATACATAATACATCTTTAATTCAAGATGTTGAAATATCTTGATTTTAAGTGGAGTTGTAGGCCATACATTAGAAATGGGTGAATGTGATTGGATAAAATATGGAGGGCCTTGGAAATAAAATAAGTCAAATTTGGGTTTTGTGTGATGTATTACAAATTCTTTATCCCAGACTACGTGATGAAATTAATATTGTATGAAGATTAATTTGATGGTATTCTCAAGGTGAGGTTATCTGGGGGACAGGAATATAAATTGTTGGAGTAGAAAGATTTTGAGATTTAGAGGCAGAATTGCTTTGATTTCTGGTTCTAGTACATTCTGTCTGTGTATCTTAGATAAGTTAACCAACCTCTCTCAGGTGTAGTTTCTTTAGTTTTAAGTGAGGTAAGACTATATGTAGGGGACCCAGCACCAAGTTTATTATTTTAAATCTAGTCTATTTATAAGACTAACAAATGATAATGATTTTCAATGGTAAAAAATGGTTTTGGATTTTGTTTTAATCTTAATGAAAGAGAACAAGGTAGAAAGAAGATCTATAATAAACTGTCACAAAGAATAACAACAGTTTTCATTGTTGTAAAGAATAAAAGTCTTGAATCTTTTTCCACAGTTACAGCTCCTTGATTTATTATGAAATGTTTGCAAGGTAGCCTGAATATTTTTAATGTTGCTATTGACCAAATTATTTCATTATTGTATCAGTTTTGTAAGGTAGTTTTCGTATGTTAAATAGTTATAAATTAGCTTAATTGACTTTATTCATTTTTACTTTGATTTTTATCCAAGGAAAATATATAAGCATTGTTTCAAAGTCATAGTACCACAAGGATTATAATGAACAACAGGTTCTTATAAACTATAATTTCTTCACATAGCAAGTTTTCTATGTACTTCATACTAATTCATAACTAAATTATCAAAGCTCTAAAATGCCTTTCAATCTGGTCAGCCATACGAGGTCATTGTAATTACATTGTTTTCTTGAAGAAATCCATTGGTGGATTTCCATCCCCTTCTTCAAACCATTCACTAGGACTGATGCAAAAGACTAATTTGCTGTGGTCCTGGGATTTCCTTGCTATTCTGTATTGGAGCCTGGGTCTTTTTCATCCCCATGGCTACTGCTTTCTTTGTTGACTCCCTAATTTTAATGGATACCATTCTCCATCAGCTGAGGCTATATGGGACACATTTTTTAAGACATTGCTTATTTTAAAGTATCTTTATCCTACTTTCAAAGGTGTATGGTAGTTCTGTTGAGTAATAAATCATAGGTTGGAAATCCAAGGTTTTAAATCATTTGTCCTTAGAATGTTGATATTTTCCTTATATTGTCTATCCTCTAACTATAGGAAAGAACTACTATGTCATTCAAAATCACAATATTTTATGTGTGAATCCTCTTTTCCCTCTGGAGACTTTTAGGATCAGCCACCCACCATCATCACCATCAGTGTTCTAAAATCGCAGTGTGTACATGCAGTGAGAATCCTTTTCCATTCATCCTACTGGGGACATTCTAGAAATTCATGTCCTTCCGTTCAAGGAATTTTTTATAGATTTTTGAATTTCTTTTTTTTAATTTTTATTTATTTATTCACGAGAGACACAAAGGCAGAGATGTAGTCAGAGGGAGAAGCGGGCTCCATGTAGGGAGCCCAATGTGGGACTCAATCCCAGGACTGCCGGATCACACCCTGAGCCAAAGGCAGATGCTCAACCACTGAGCCACTCAGGCGTCCCAATAGTTTTGTTTTTTTTTTTTTTTCATATTTTTTCTGTTCTTTTTTCTTGAACTTAAAATTAGTTAGAGGGATCCCTGGGTGGCGCAGCGGTTTAGCGCCTGCCTTTGGCCCAGGGCACGATCCTGGAGACCCGGGATCGAATCCCACGTCGGGCTCCCGGTGCATGGAGCCTGCTTCTCCCTCTGCCTGTGTCTCTGCCTCTCTCTCTCTCTCTCTGTGTGACTATCATAAATAAATAAAAATTAAAAAAAAAAATAAACAGAGTATTTAAAAATAAAATAAAATAAAATTAGTTAGATATTGGACTTTTAGATCGATTCCCTAATTTCCCTATCTTTTCTCTTGTTTTTCATTCCTTCATTTATTTTCTCCTTTCTTGGAAGTTTCCTTAAATTTTCTTTTAACTAAGCATCTATTGAATATTTTATAAAATAAAATTAGTAGCTAAAAGCTACTTTTATTTTAAAGATCCATTTCTTATTCTGTTTCTTTTTCTGTAGTAGCTTGTTCTTATTTAATAGATGTTATATCTGCTGAGTGAAGTAAGTCAGTCGGAGAAGGACAAACATTATATGTTCTCATTCATGTGGGGAATATAAATAATAGTGAAAGGGAATATAAGGGAAGGGAGAAGAAATGTGTGGGAAATATCAGAAAGGGAGACAGAACGTAAAGACTGCTAACTCTGGGAAACGAACTAGGGGTGGTAGAAGGGGAGGAGGGCGGGGGGTAGAAGTGATTGGGTGACGGGCACTGGGGGTTATTCTGTATGTTGGTAAATTGAACACCAATAAAAAAAATAGATGTTATATCTTAGTTCAGTATATTAAATATATATTTTATCATTTTCTTCTGTCATTGTCTCTATCTCTGGATTCCTTTTTTTTTTCTTCTATTTGCCCATCTTTCTTCAAATGACTGGTGATCCTTTCTATTGATTTTTTTAAGATTTATTTTTATTCATGAGAGATATATAGAAAGACATAGGCAGAAGGAGAAGCAGTCTCCCCATTTTGAGCCAGGTACGGGACTCGATCCTGGCATCACACCTTGAGCCAAAGGTAGACGCTCAACCACTGCCCCACTCACGTCCCCCTGTCCGTTGATATTTGAGAGTAAGAAAACAAAGTACCTGCTTCAGCAGCACATATGCTAAATATTGGAATATAGAGAAAATTAGCATGGCCCACAGGCAAATTTGTGAATCATTCCATATCCTTAAAAACCAAACTCATAGAGAACAGACTGGTAGTTGGGGTGGAGGAAGGGGAAATGAAATAGGTGAAGGTGGTCAAAAGTTATGAATTTCCAGTTACAAAAGACATAAGTTGTAGGATGTGATGTATAAAATTGTGACTATAGTTAATAATACTGTACTGTATATTTGAAAGTTACTAAGAGAATAGATCTTAAAAGTTGTCATCATTAGGAAAATTATAGCTGTATATGGTGATCTATATTAATTACATTTATTGTTGTGACCATTTTACATTGTATGCAAATACCAAATCATTATGTTGTACACTTGAAACTGATAAAATGTTATATGTCCGGTATATCTCAGTTTAAAAAAAGAACAAGAAACCAAAAGCAGATAGGAAGCTAAGTGTGCACAAGTGGATTATGGCCAGGCAGACTTCACTGTATTATGTTTAGGCAGCAAGTTGGCTTTTTCCTTTGGCAGTTCCAATATATCAGAATCTTTCTTGGGCCAGTTTCCCCAGGGTAGGGTTCATCCGTCTTCTGCTGTGGCTTGGAGTAGAAGTGCACAAGTCTGAGTATATTCTAAAGTTGAAGAGAGTCTGGGAGTAATGATGTTTGATATTCAAACTTACATTCAATACCCTAGGGTTTAGTATACCTTCTTACTCCCAACTTTACTTGAAACGACAGCCCCTTGCTGTGTAGTTTTAGTTCTATAGATCTGTGGGTTGTATCTGTATCATTTAAGTGGAAGTTTGTGTTTGGCAGTATAGTATATTCATTAGGAATGTGACTCTGGACCCAGACTGAGTTCAAACTCTGGCTTCACCAGTAACTGGATAAATAACTTTGAACATGTTGCTTACCCTCTCTGTACTTCTGTTTCTCCATCTATAAAATAAATGTAATGATACAGCTATCTCATTGTTCAATAATAGAAACTATACCCTGCCTTATAGGTTAATGATATAACCTAACTCACAGCATTGTTGAAGATACTGCAGATTATGTTTTTCTTAACATAAAGTACCTAGCACAAAGAATGTTATTATAAGTTTTTGCTGTTATCTTTATTGTTGTCATAATAATGATACAAAGAGGGAACTTGACCCAATTTTAGCACGTTGGCAGGATTCTTATAAGATTTGGCTATAGAGAATGAAGAAGCGCCTTTATGAGAATAAGAATAGTAGTAATATGGGATATCTGGGTGGCTCAGCAGTTGAGTGTCTGCCTTTGGCTCAGGGTGTGATCAATCATCCTGAAGACCTCTTTTTCTGGGTACCAGGATCAAGTCCCACATCGGGCTCCCTGCATGGAGCCTGCCTCTCCCTCTGTCTGTGTCTTTGCCTCTCTCTGTGTGTGTCTCTCATGAACAAATAAATAAAATCTTAAAAAAAAAAAAAAGAATAGTAGTAATATGCCTTTTATGTTATAAAATTGTGGATATCTAGAAATTATGAAGCTGATAATCTGAATCTGCTTTACTGTAACTCCACCCAACTCCTAACACCAGTCTGACTTTTCAGAACTAAGTGGTTGCTGGGGCTGCTAGACTGTTGAATGCATGTGAAACTTTTAGTTGCAAAGCTTTTTCTGACATGGGTGGGTGTGAAGCCTGAATGTGAGTAGCAGGGAGTCTTCACTGAGGATTGGAGTTCACACAGTCGCTAAACAAAGCTTGCTCTTGAGAGATGAAGTTGGTACATGCCCTTCATGAATTACCTGCTCTGCCTGGCCCCAAAGAGGCCATGATAAAAACAGCTGGTAAACTAATGTTAGTAAAGTGCTATATCTCCTATGCCTCTTTGGGAGAAGTAGGAACTGCTTCGTTTTCCCCCACAAATGCTTTAACTGAAGTACAATAGAATGAATAATGTCATATATGAAAATTACCACATTAAAATATGAGAGGGCTAAATTCCATTAAAAGGCAGAGACTTACATATTTTAATTAAAAATCAAAGGGGGCCCCTGGGTGGCTTAGTCTAGCACCTACCTCTTGATTTTGGCTCAGGTCATGATCTCAGGGCTATGAGATCAAGCCTTCGTCAGGCTCTGTGCTCAGTGAGAGTCTCCTTGAGCTTCTTTCTCTACCCCTCCCTGCCTTGGGCTCTCTCCATTTTTCTCTCTCTCAAAATAAATTAATTTTTTAAAAAAGAAAAGAAACTAAGGCCCAGTAATATGTTATATTGGAAAACACCTAGGACAAAGAGTAAATGAACTAGAACAAAGATCTCAAGGAAAGGAAGATGAAGAGAATCAGCTATAAATTTAAAATAAAGATTTTAATGGAACACATTAGCAAGTATAAACAGAAAGGAGGAGTGACAGTCTTAATATTATACGAGGTATGATTTCATGTTAAAAAGGAGTAACAGAACAAAGAAGGAAGGACCTTATGTAATGAAAAATGGCACTGTTTTTGAAAAAGATATAACATTAATAAACCTAACTACAAGTAATGGGATAGCTAAATATGTGATGCAAAAGCTAGGAAATTTGATGAAAGGATGATTTTGATAAAGATACAGTTATGGTCATTATTTTGGGCCATCAGCATTTCATCTCCCTTGCATATTTGGAGAATTCCCCAGATTATACTTCTTCATGAGAGCATCATCTAATTCTATGGTGAAGTTTTGTGCATGTTCCTTGCTACAAAGATTCAAACTTGATTTTCCAGCTTTCCCCGTAAGTCTGTGAACTTCCCAGTAAACTTTTAATAAACCCTTTTTTGCATAGAGTTGGTTTCTACTACTGGCAACCAAAAACCCTGACTAAATGGTAGTAGACCTTAACTTCACTAAGAATGAAGCAGATATACCAAAACAAAAATGTTTTAAACATAGAGACGTAAAAGGTAGGCTGAGTTCTCTCATTTCCCAAACCTGGGAGAGTATGAGGTGTGCTGGAGAAGGGAAGTTTCCTCCTCATTCTTCTGTGTAGGTAGTGGGAATGGAGAGGTGAAAGAGAATGCTTCCCTTGCCATCACTTAGAAAAAAGAAATGCCTGGGGACCCCTAGGTGGCTCAGCAGTTAAACACCTGCCTTTGGCCCAGGGCATGATCCTGGAGTCCCGGGATCGAGTACCACATCGGGCTCCCTGCATGGAGCCTGCTTCTCTCTTTGCCTGTGTCTCTGCCTCTGTGTGTGTGTGTCTCTCATGAATAAATAAGTAGAATCTGGAAAGGAAAGGCAAGGCGAAGGCAAAGGGAAGGAAAAAGAAAGGCCTGAAAATAACAAAGAAAAGTGTGAAATGGAAGAGAAGAGCTGTCTTACCAGAATATATCAGAACCTGTTATAAAGCCATAATCATTCAGGAAAAAAATAAATAAAGCCATAATCAAATTGATATGATTTGGGTACAGAATAGACAAATAGATCAATGAAACATGATAATCTATAATTAAGTCATTATATTTGCATATTTTAGGTATGGTAAAAGGATTATTTCAATTCATCAGTTACTAATGGTATTTATACACCTGACCATCAATCTGAAAGAAAGTTAAATTGGACTTCCCTCTTATATACTCATTCAGGAGTAAACTCCAGATGCATTAAAGATTTACCAGTAAAAATATTAAAGACGTAGCAATCTTTTGAGGAAATCTAGGAAATTACATTAGCAATCTATGGAAGAGAGAAATAATCTTTATAAAAAATGAAATCCTACAAGCTGAAAAAAAACCCAAATTTAGCTGTATTAAAGTGAACATTTTTAGTGTAATAAAGATTTCTTTAATACAGTCAGTAGGCAACAACAACCAAAAAAGCAGATTTGGGAAAAATATTTGTAGTGTACAGAACAGCCTGAGGATTTCTCTTATTATTCAAAGAGTTCATACAAAGAACAAGCAAATAACAGAAAAAAATTGGCAGAGGATATGAAGAGGAAATTCAAAGAAGACAATTCACATGGCTAACTAAAAATACACTTAAGCTCTCCAGTAATCAGGGAAATACAAATTAACAGTGAAATGAATTTCCGTCCATCAGACTTCTGGGGTTTTACTTGAGGGGATTTCTATAAGATATTGAATGAGAAAAGCAAGTACAGAAAAGGGTGTATATTATGACTTTAATTTTTATAACAAAAAAATTATGTTTAAAAGCCTTTGGACCAGTGTGTATATACTTTGTACATTTATGTGTGTACATGTGTATATAGGTGTGTGTGATTTTATAAACATGGAGAAAAATATTTGAAGATATACATTAGTAAATTCACATTGGTTACCTGGGTAAAGAGGTAAAGGGAGCCAAGCAACAAGGAAAATTTTTAAAAGACCATATAAATAGAATAACTCGTTCTTTAAGGATTTGCTTCAAAACATTATCCTATAACTAATATGCTGCGATACTCTAGTAAGTGTAACATAATTAGAATATCTAGGCTCTGTCTCAGCCCCACAGCTCATTAGCCATATGGCCTTAATCAAATGCTTAACCTCTTTGGGTCTGTTGTTCTTTAAAATGGAAGTAATGAAACCTCCTTTACAAAACTTTTGTGCAGATCAAATGAGAAAATACACGTGAAAGTAACCAGAATAGTGGTTGTTCTATAATAGATGTAAATCAGTAAATCTCCTATTTTCCTTCTTCCCTTTAAAAATATTTAACTTTCGCAATGTAATTATTTACTCTTAGACTCTGTGTAGCAATCCAAGAAGCCACCCAATTAAGAGCACAAAAAACACATTTGGAAAAACGGACCAGAGAATTACAAGCAAAGTGCAATGAATTAGAAAATGAAAAATACGAAGCTATTGTAAGAGCCAGAAATAGCATGCAGCTCTTAGAAGAAGCTAACCTTCAAAAAAATCAGGTAAGAAAACTAGTAAATATGTTTATAAATAATGTAATACCGAACATTCCCTGAGATGACCTAATAATAGGAGAGTCAGTAGTTATAAAATGAACACACAACAATGATACTGCTATGCTCTCTATTAATAAACATGCTATATTCTTCATGGTAAGACTTTAATCATAAAACATGATAAAATAGGGGCAGTTGGCTGGCTCAGTTGGAAGACCATGCAACTCTTGATCTCTGGGTCATGAGATTAAGCCCCAGGTTGGGTATAGAGATTAATTTAAAAAAATAAAACTTAAAAAAATACAACAAAATGTCAACCCTCCCCCCAAAGCTTTCATATCAGATTTTATGTCTCCAATCCTTATGTAAACAATTTTCATCCTCTATAATCTCATACTTTAAAAAATCTGCTATAGCACTTTGCTGCAGTATACCCTATATTTTATTCAATTGAACCAGATTAATCTTACTCATCTTTATTTCCCCTTCATCACCTACATAATTACTCTAATAGAGCAGAACCTTAATTGACAGGAATTAAATTTAGCTGTAAAGATTTATTAACTGGAACCTTCTTGTCACTTCTTTTTTTAACCCTTTAATAATTGTGATTTTCTTTTATCACTTCCCTATAAATGGTATGTATATAGTCCACAGAAGTCACCAGGTGGATAGATTTGTTGTTAATGTTGTTGCCTCCTTTTTGTAGAGATATTAAATCATTACTTCATGTAACCAATATTTATTGAATACCTAACATATGCATAATTACTGAGAAACATGAAGAGTACAAAGGAAATACTTTGTTTCCTTTTTTTATATAATAGCGGGTTTTCCAAGAGGACTATTAAAAATGAAACAAACTATATAAGTCACATATTAAGAAGCTAATGAAAAATAATATTCCAAATCTTAAACTGTAAGAATACAAAGGTGCTTGTCATGCCTTTCCGCTAATAATTCCATCTGCGATTTGAATACTGTCTCAGAATGGTTGGAAGGCACAGCATAAACATAACATCCTTGGGAATTGCTCTAAATTCTAAGTTAGCTAGAACAGTTCAGAGCAGGACAAAATTGTTTATCTTTCCCCTCTGGAGCCTAGTCATATGAGCATTTGTTAATATTAGGTTACTAAATATGAACATTTTGTGTAAAGCACAATGGACAGAGAAGTAGCAATACTCATTGTCTATCCCTTAAATCTTCTCACTCAGGTCAGAAATCAACAAACCCTTAACAAGGCTGTTTATGGCTACAGTGTTAAGTTCCCTCCTGACCCATTGTTTAATTGTTCAAGGAGTACCACCTTCAGTTGCTTATTCCAAAAAGTCAAGGATTCTCTCTACAGATTATACAAACAGACATGAAACACAGCCTATTACAGTTCTTTTATGATGCTTCCCTATTTCCTCATTGTCCCATTCTCCCCCCACAATGTTGTTACATCAAAACAGCTTGTTACTGCGTATTTACAATAGCTGGGATATGGAAATAGCCCAGTGCCCATCCATGTATGAATGGATAAAAGTATGATGTATTTATACAATGGAACATTACTCAGTTGTAAAAAGAATGACATCTTGCCATTTGCAACAACATGAATGGACCTTGAGGGTATAATACTAAGTGAAATAAGTCAGAGAAAGACAAATACCATATGATTTCACTCATGTGGAATTTAAAAAACAAAACAAATGAACCAAAAAAGAGAAACAGACTCTTAAATATGGAGAACAAACTGGTGGTTGAGGGAGGGCAGTTGGATGGGGAGATAGGTGAACTAGGTGAAGGCAATTAAGAGTACACTTATAATGAGCTCCGAGTAGTGTATAGAACTGTTGAATCAAGGGCACCTAGCTTGCTCATTTAGTAGAGCATGCAACTCTTGATCTCTTAGGGTCATGAGTTGAAGCCCCATGTTGGGCATAGAGCCTACTTAAAAAAATAATAATTACAGAAAAACCTGATGAATCATTATATTGTACATCTGAAGCTAATCTAACAACCTATTGTTAATTCTACTTGAATAAAAAAAAACAGCTGTTATTTCTCACTAGCTTACCTATTTAAGCAGGAGGAAATTTGTTAGGCAATTTTTTTAAAAAAACTAGATGGGGATGTGTATGGTATCTTTGGAAGGTAGTGGGATAAGAACATGGGTCCACTTATCATATGATGATTTAAAAAAAAAAGAGAAATTCATTCAGCCTTAAAATTGGAGCAGTTCCAGGCTCAGAAAGATATTTGGTCTAGAGATGTAAATTTGAGAGTTGTCAGCCTATAAATAATATTTAAAACCGTGAGAATGGATAAACCATCAAGGGACAGATGGAAATAAAGCTCTAAGGACTTAAGTATTAGGTAGTACAATTTTTTTTTAATTCAGTTTTTATTCTAATTCCAGTATAGTTAACATACAGTATTATGTTCGTTTCAGGTGTGCAATATAATGATTCAGCAATTCTGTACATCACCAGTGCCATCACATCAAGTGCACTTCTTAATCCCCATCACCTGTTTCACCCATCCCCCACCCACCCACCTCCCCTCTGATGGGTAATGCAGTTTTTTTTTTATTTTTTTTATTTTAATTTTAATTTTTTTTAGATTTTATTTATTTATTCATGAGAGGCACAGAGAGAGGCAGAGACACAGGCAGAGGGAGAAGCAGGCTCCATGCAGGGAGCCCGATGTGGGACTCGATCCTGAGACTCCAGGATCACGCCTTGAGCCGAAGGCAGACACTCAACCACTGAGCCACCCAGGCGTCCCTGCAGGTTTTTTTTTTAAGATTTTATTTATTGGGATCCCTGGGTGGCGCAGCGGTTTGGCGCCTGCCTTTGGCCCAGGGCGCGATCCTGGAGACCCGGGATCGAATCCCATGTCGGGCTCCCGGTGCATGGAGCCTGCTTCTCCCTCTGCCTGTGTCTCTGCCTCTCTCTCTCTCTCTCTGTGACTATCATAAATAAAAAAAAAAAAAAAAAAAAAAAAATCTTTAAAAAAAAAAAAAGATTTTATTTATTTATTTATTTGAGATAGACACAGAGAGAACAGAAGGAGGGGAAGAGGAGAGGAGGAGAGGAAGAGTGAGAAGCAGACTCCCCACTGAGCAGGGAGCTTGATATAGTTCTTAATCCCAGGACCTCGGGTTGGTGACCTGAACTAAAGGTAGACACTTAACCAACTGAGCCACCCAGGTGCCCCAGGTAGTGCAATTTTTAAAGAGGTTCAGGAGAAGAGGAAGAAACAGCAGTGTAGACTAAAAAAGAAATGATCAGGGAGTTAGGAGGAAAGCTAATACTGTGGTATGCTAAAAGCCAAATAAGGAACGTAAAACAAAGAGAATAATCTGTTATCTCAAGTGCAGCTGACAGATTAAATAAGATATTCAAAATTGACTCATGGATTATCAGTGGAGACTATGGATGGTGAAAGCCTGATTGGAGTTGGTGTAAGAGAAAGTATTGCCGATGAGCAGGCACAGACTTTAGAGGAGTTTTGCTCCAGAGGGAAGCAGAGAAATGGGGTGTCACTGACAACAGAACTAGGATGATTGAGAGTATTTTTTAGTTGGGAGATGAAAATGATTGAATAAATAGAAACATTGAGGAGTTAGGTGACAAGGGATGTTAATTTGAATAATATCTAATAATTGAAAGAAAGGGAATTCCAAGAGATTTTTCCCAAGACTTTATTACCTGGGCTTGGTGGCTTATTTTGTATAAGGAGAAAAGGAAAATTGCAAAATAACTCTTAAGATTTCTAGTTGCACAGGTTAGAAGAGTGATGGCCCTGGCCGAAATAAATACCAGAGGAAACTAATAAATTTTTAGGACGAGATTAGGTGAAAAGATTAGGGAAAATAACTTAGGCAAGATTCCAGGTGGAGATGTCCCAGAAGTTTAGAATAAGATGTTTGCTTTCAACAAAGCAATTAGTGGATATGTTTTAAATCATTTATTATCTTTATTAATAATTATGTGATTTATAATAACATCAAATGATTACTTTTCTGAAGGCTGTTCTTCAGGAGAAGCAAAAAGAAGAAGATGTAGAGAAAATGAAAGAAACTGTCTCTCGGCTTGTGCAAGATGCTGCCATGATAACCAGGAAGGAAGTAAGGAGTTTTTAAACTTTAAGATTATTTAAAATTCAAAAGTTTACAGAATTTCATAACCTAAGACTAAATGCTACCTAAGTTTTTGCCTAATGGACCTAGCTAATTAACCATCAGCTAGTTGAACCAATTGTGCTAAATTTCAAGTACAAATCATCTTAGGATTGTAGCCCTACCATTTGAGTAGAGTGGGGTTAAGGTGGGGATAGAGCAAGTTGGGGAGGTAGAGAGGGGTTTAGGCTAGAAATATAATGAAGATTAACACACCTGAAGTATAAAACTAAAAAGAAGCTTCAAAATAAACCTAGAATATGCAAGAAGTAAGAGAAGAAAACCTGTTGCTTGCAGAATCTTAGAGCAGCTTAGGACTGTAGAAATCTGGTTTGACCTCTTTTTTTATCAGTAAAGGAACTTAAACCATGATATTGTTGACTCATTCAAAGTTACATACTAATTAAAGCCAGAATTTAGACCCATACCTTCTCCTGCTATACTGAGTCCAGCTTTATTTTGATCATATCATACTGGAACTTACACGATTTTTAAATTTTGTTGTTATTTTCAATTCTCTTATCAAGACTAAATCTGATATTTTGGTTTTAAAGTATTGAGTTGTTTCTTGTTTTGAATTTTGAGGCTTATGCAAATTAAAACTGGGACATGTAAGTTTACTTTCATATAAAAAGACAAAACATCTGTTTGCCTTTTCTGGTATGGAGATGAATCAATTCATAAGTGGTGTGGTAAAGTTTGAAACTATAAAGTGAATTGTGAAGGGGAGAAAAACCAAACCCATTTTAATGATTAAAAAAACTGAAAAGTAACTTACTTTTATTAGGGTTCTACCTTTAGGAAGTAGCAGAACTAGATGTAAATACAAATCTCTTGATTTTTGAGCCTCTTCTCAATCACCTTGAGAAATTGTTTGCCATTAATTTTGTATGTATAACCCATAAAAAAGGTTATTTTGTATTTGTATTTGTAACCCATAAAAAGGCTAAATGCTATACAGTGAACACTTACTCCTTACCCAAATAACTCTTAATGTCTTGCCACACCCTTTATATACATACATGCTCTTTTGCCAAACATTTAGACATCAACTACAGGCATTATGACACTTCACTACTAAATATTTTGGCTTATTTTTCCCCAAGAAAGGATGTTTTACTACACTACCACATCACTATTACCATACCTGAAAGAAAAAAAAATCAACATTATTTTAATCTACACTCAAATTTCCCTCAAATTTCCCTAAAATATCCTAGTACTTTTTGGTTTTTTAAATCCAGGATCCAATCCAAATTTATCTATCATTGCATTTAACTGGTATGTCTTTGTAGTCTCCCTCAACTTAACCCAGTCCTCTGCCTTCCTCTCTGCATAACAAAGAATCCTTTGTAGAATCCAGAGTATTCCACATCTGGATTTATGTGACCATTTCTTTTGATTAGATTTAGGTGGTTTCTAACAGAGTGATATGTATATCTCCCAACTGATCACATCAGGAAGCTATAATATCAGATTGTGCATTAGTTGAAGCTAAGCTTGACCACATGGTTAAGGTGGTACGACCAGAACTCTTCATTTGTATACTTTATAAATAATTGGGGAAAATACTTGAAGACTACACAGGTATACTTTCTACCAAAAATTTCATCCAGTGATCTAAGCATCCATTGATAATCTTTGCTTGAAATAAATATTATAAGGAATGATTACAAATGATTATGTTCTATCATTTTTATACATTTTTAGCCGCCATTTTTCAATAAGTATAAACCAATTAATAACAAAATTAAAACTCATTGATAATAACACAATAGTAGTAGGGGACTTTAACACCCCACTTACAGCAATGTAATCAATCAACAATGTAACAAGGAAACAAAGGCTCTGAATGACATACTGGACCAGATGGACTTAACAGATACATTCAGAGCATTTTATCCTAAAGCAGCATACATATTCTTCTCAATTGCATATGGAACATTCTCTGTAATAGATCACATACTGAGTCACAAATCAGATCTCAACCATTATGAAAAGACTGGGATCATACCATGTGTATTTTCAGACCACAATTCTATAAAACTTAAAGTCAATCACAAGAAAAAATTTGGAAGGACCACAATACATGGAGGCTAAAGAATAAATTGGTCAACCAGGAAATTAAAGAACAGTTATAAAATACATGGAAGCAAATGAAAATGAAAACACAGCAGTCCAAAACCTTTGGGATGCAGCAAAGGTGGTCCTAAAAGGAAAGTATATAGCAATACAGGCCAAGAAACAAGAAAAATCTCAAATTTACAGCCTAACCTTACACCTAAAGGAGTTGGAAAAAGTACAGCAAATAAAGCCTAAGTCCAACAGGAGAAGAGAAATAATAAAGATTAGAGCAGAAATCAATGAAATAGAAACCAGAAGAACAGTAGAACAGATCAACAAAACTAGGAGCTGGTTCTTTGAAAGAATTAATAAGATTGATAAACCCCTAGCCAGACTTTAAAAAAGAAAAGAGAAAGGACCCAAATCAGTAAAATCATGAATGAAAAAGATCACAACCAACACTGAAGAATACAAAGTATTATGAGCAATTATATGCCAACAAATTAGGCAATCTGGAAGAAAAGGATGCATTCCTTGAAATTAATAAACTACCGAAACTGAAACAGGAAGAAATAGAAAATCTGAAGAGACCCATAACCAGCAAGGAAATTGAAGCAGTAATCAAAAATCTCTCAACCACAAAAAAAAATCTCCCAACAAACAAGAGTCCAGGACCAGATAGCTTCCCAAGATAATTCTACCAAACATTTAAAGATTAATACCTATTCTTCTGAAGCTGTTTCAAAAAACAGAAATGGAAGGAAAATTTCCAAACTCATTCTTTGAGGCCAACATTATCTTGATCCCAAAACCAGAAAAAGACCCCATCAAAAGGGAGAATTATAGACCAAGATTCCTGAGATGAACATGGATGTCAAAATACTCACCAAGATACTAGCCAGTAGGATCCATCAGTGCATTAAAAAGGATTATTCACCACAACCAAGTGGGATTTATTCCTGGGATTCAGAGATGGTTGAACATTTGCAAATCAATGTGATAAGACCACATTAATTAAAAGACAAGAATGATATGATCCTACAAATTGATGCAGAAAAAGCATTTGACAAAATACAACATCCTTTCTTGATAAAAAAAATAAAAACTCTCTGCCAAGTAGGACTACAAAGAACATAACTCAATATCATAAAAGCCATATACAAAAGACCGACAGCCAATATTGTTCTTAACAGGGAAAAACAGAGCTTTTCCTCTCAGATCAGGAAATGACAGGCATGTCAGCTCTCACCAATGTTGTTCAGCTAGTACTGGAAGTCCTAAACTCAGTAATCAGACAAAAAAGAGAAGTAAAAAGCATCAAAGTTAGTAAAGAACAAGTCAAATGTTCATTCATCACAGATGACATGATTCTCTATGTAGAAAACCCAAAGACCACAAAAAAAATTGCTAGAACTGATAGACAAATTCAACAAAGTCATGGGATAGAAAATCAATGCACAGAAGTCCATTGCATTTCTGTACACTAGCAATGAAGCAGAAACCAAGCAATCAATTCCATTTGCAATTGTACCAAAACCCATAAAATACCTAGGAATAAACCTAACCAAAGAGATAAAGGATCTGTACTCTGAAAACTGTAGAACATATGAAAGAAATTGAAGAAGAAACAAATGCAAAAATATTCCATGCTCATGGATCAAAAGAACAAATACTATTAAAATGTCTATGCTACCCAAAACAATTTACATTTTCAAAGCATCCCTTTCATAATACCATCAGCATTTTTCAGAGCTGGAACAAACAACCTTAAAATTTGTATGGAACCACAGAAGACCCTAAATAGCCAAGATAATGTTGAAAAAAGAAAACCAAAAAAGAAGAAGGAGAAGGAAGAGGAAACCAAAACTAGAGGTGTCACAATTTCAGACTTCAAGCTGTATTACAAAACTATGATCATGAAGGCAGTATGGTAGCAACACAAAAACAGACAACATAGATCAGTAGAACAGAATGGAAAGTCCAGAAATGGACCCTCAACTCCAAGGCCAACTAATTTTTGACAAAGCAGGAAAGAATATCCAATGGAAAAAAGAAAGTGTCTTCAACAAATGGTATTGGGAAAATTGAACAGCCACATGTGGAAGAATAACACTGGACCACTTTCTTACACCATACACAAAAGTAAGCTCAAAATGACTGAAAGACTGAAATGTGAAACAGGAATCCATTAAAATCCTAGAGGAGAACACAGGCAGCAACCTCTCTGACGTTGGCTGCAGCAACTTCTAGACACATCTCCAAAGTCAAGGGAAACAAAAGCAAAAATGAACTATTGGGACTTTATCAGGATAAAAAGTTTTTTGCACAGCAAAGGAAGCAACAAAACTAAAAGGCAACATATGGAATTGGCGAAGATATTTGCAAATGACTTATCAGATAAAGGGATAGTATCCAAAATCTATAAAGAACTTATCAAACTCAATACCCAAAATACGAATAACTTACAAATCGCTTAAAATTCCACTACCCAGAGATAAGTGCTATTTTTAGCATTGTCCTTCTGAGTTTTCATTTAATTGCAAATTATTAATGATTGGTGTAACTATCTGTGAAGCAAAAAATTCTGGAGATATATATATCAGCCTTTGAACAGTGCTAAGCCTAGAAGAATAATGAGGCACTTTTCTCTTTCTGCGTATTACAGTTCTCAGTGTGTAGAATTTCAAAGAGTAAGTATTATTTTCATAAACTATATAATTGAACTATATAGTATTTTATAGAGCATATAGTATATCCTCCTTATATCCATTTATATTTTTATAATATATTTTTTAATGTTTTTGTTTGAAATTTTTCAGCTGTTTTGGTGATAATTGCCCCATTTATTATAATTTGACATGTCCTCCAAATATGTAGAATTAACCTGTTAGAGTGAGGATTACTTATTTCTAATGACTTTAGAAGTATTTTTTTATTAACAAAGTAAATATAATGAATAAATCAGCACATACTTATGTTCTGGCCATAAAACTGAACAAAATATGGCAGTAGCTTATTTCTTTAAAATACAGAAATAGCTATTTCTCAGATCTCTATAAAACAAGTAAAACTTGGGATCCCTGGGTGGCGCAGCGGTTTAGCACCTGCCTTTGGTCCAGGGCACGATCCTGGAGACCCGGGATCGAATCCCACATCGGGCTCCCAGTGCATGGAGCCTGCTTCTCCCTCTGCCTGTGTCTCTGCCTCTCTCTCTCTCTCTTTCTCTCTCTCTCTCTCTCTGTGACTATCACAAATAAATAAAAATTAAAAAAAAAAAACAAGTAAAACTTAATTTGTGAAAATAATGTTATTTTCTTTTGACTTTGATTTTCTTTTTATTTCAAATCATGGCTTAAATTTGGTGATCAAAATTATATTCATCCAGTTAGGCAATATTTGTGACATTATTGGCCTTTTCTGTTTCTATCTCTTGTTAATTTACTGTTTGATTTACAAATATCCTTACTATCCATACATTGTAAAAGAAAATGTTTACAAAAAAAACGTGAGGTTAGGATAAGAGAGGGGATTTTAGTTTCCATACAGACTTCTGAACTCCAACTACTTTAAATTGCCTCTCAAATATGTGTATTTGCTCACATAACAAGGTTTACATTGTGTTTTATCAGATACTAACCTCAAAAAATTTTCTATGATCTTTGCAGCATAAGATTTTACTGATGATATACCATCAGTCTCAGTAGTCCTACACTGTCTTTTTAAGAAATATGAACAGTTTAATTCACTGAATTTATCAGCATTATTATAAAAATATTTCAAAATATATTTATTAGTATAGTCATAAACCTTCATGCTAGCTGCATCATTTTTAGACACTGAAAAGAACTCTTAAAACATTGTATGAGAGGCAGATAGACAGACATGAATGCACTCATAGGGACTAAAATTTTTATATCCTGAAAACCTTCATGACTTAACTATCCCTATACCTTAATATCCCTCTTCTATATTGAAGGTGATAACTACTTAATCAGATTGTTGGTGGGATTTAATGAGATAATAACACAGCACTCTGAACAGTTCTTCACATATCAGACCTCAGTAAATGCTGTGGTTATCACTGACCCATAAAGAGGATGGATATAATTATATAATTATTCATAGGAAAGTTTGCATCAATTTAAAATCTAAAATAGAGCTCAAAGGGACTCATATATGTTTGTCCAGTCTTCAGAAACATAACTCATATTAATTAACCAAATAAAGTATGTGTCAATGTTGTAAATGTTCTGTAGAAGGCTTACCTCATGTTTTAGAAATAATCTATTTTATAGGATCTTAGAAAATTTCCAAAAATCTTTAGATCATAAATGTTTACTGGTGATATAGTATCAGTATTCCTTGTGGTCTTTTTAAAAAGCATGAGTAGTTATTAGAAAAATATATTATCAGCAGAGCCATCTCAATGAGATGTAATTCTTCAAAATGTTCTATATATATAAATTATACTGTTTCTGAAGCAATTTAAGTGTTAATTCAAATAATTCTCCTCACAAAACAATTTACCTAATACTGTGATATATGCAAAATAAAGAATATTCTTCTGTTTATAAAACAAAAGTGCCTTAAAAGTTACTAATTAATTTTTTAGTGTGTAATTTGGTTTTTCATTTGAATTGCTCTGTGGCAGGAGTTCTCAAAGTGTTCAGAGAGTCTGCAAGGTCTAACCTTAACTTTCTACTTATAGTTTACTGTTTGCTTTTTTCATACTTTTCTCTCATGAGGTACATTGTTTTCCAAAGACTGATGATCAGCACAACAGGTTGAACACAGATATAGATATGAGAACCTAGCTGTCTTCTGTTGAGCCAGACATTAAGGAAATTTGCAAAAATGTAAAATAATACCATTCTTCTAAAAAATTTTCAATTTTGGAAAATGCACTCATTTTTCATTAAAAAAATGTTATTTATGTTAACTTGTAATGCCTTGGTTATTATCTTTAAGGGGATTAGTAAGTAAATATTTTTAAATTTTGCCAGTTTTCACTTCTACTATGGTAAATTTTAATAGAAATTCACTCTTCTACCCCTATCATAATAAAGTCTTGACTCTTTAATATACCATATGCTTATTTATTTTTTATGACCTAAAATCAAACTTACTATTCTATGTATTTTTATTGGGTATTAATCATTTTTTGAGAACCTAAACAGTTTATAAATGTCTTAATTTACAGGTTGCAAACACAAGAAAACAGTATAGTGTACAGATTTCTCGACTAACAGAAGAACTTTCAGCCCTTCAAATGGTATGTTAGAAGACTATATTTATATTTTTCTCTGAATATTGCTTATTTTAAAGGCCAGGATATGTTTTGACGTATCTTATAATGTGTATTCTTGCTCATTCAGAAAATACTTGTTAAGCCAGGAACTATGCTAGATGCTTGGAGAAGAGTAAAAATCAAAATAAACATGTTACCTGCAATCTTGGAACTTAATCCAGCAGGAAAGATGGATGGCATTTATCACATTTTACTACAATTACCTTTTTTGACAAAAAATGCCCAGAGTGCTATTAAGCACCTTTCTGCAGCTGCTACCATATGCTAGGTTCATCTAGGAGACGAGGGAGAAAGAGAAAGTATATATTACAGTGGGAAAGAAGAAAGACAAGCTTCCCAAAAGAAATGAATACTGAAGGATAAATAGGCAAAGAGAAAGGAGAAGAGTACTTATGTGACTAGAGGTATTTAACAACTCTATTTGATGAAATGGAATTTAATAACCTTTAATAACCAGGGGAATAAAAGTACCAGAATTTTCAGAGATTGGAGAGATATTCTCAACTTCACAAACTCTAATATTTTCTGAATCTCTATGTCGCTTTTAATCTGACTACAAAATTCAGCAATGAATTGTCTTGTAATAAATATGTTACACTGTTAGTTCTCTCTTTCACCTGTCTCCCTCTCTCCCTCTACTCTCTTGCTTCATGAAAATCTTCTTTCCAACTAGATTGTACCTCAAAGTTCAAGAGTTTTATGCCTCCTTTTATTTTCCCTATTGCCTAGCACAGTGTTTTCACAGTATGATTTTTTTAATATTTATTGACTAATATTTAAACAACTCTGAAAGAGGGAGCATGTTTTTCATATTCTACAAACTTTGTAGTATACATGATGAGATTTTTCTTTGTGTATAGATCTTCAGAGTAATAGAACAAGAAACAGTGTTACTTTTTGTCTAATGTCATCTGTTTTAAGGATGGAGGAATATTAAGTAAAATTAATGGGATGCTGTGTGGCCAATTAGTCATATCTATCACTTTGCTATTTTGCTTGTTCTCTTACATGGACTGATTTAGCTATCAGCAGATTCACAGCTTAGAAAAGAAGGTCCACCCCAGTCCAGAATCATTTAATGGCTTGTAAACTCTGGAAGGACAAGAACATTATTTCTTTCTCTTTTCCCAAAGAAATGTGTATTGGATAATATCTGCAAAAATTTTTAAAATAATAACTCTTAATAACCACAACCAGAGCTATATGAACTCATTTTAGAGCAAAAAACTATATTTTAGTTTATTGCAAAAAGTATTTCTTATGATTTATAGTAAAACAATTATAATCCATAGCTAAGTAGATTTTTCTAAAGATATTAAATATTCTCTGATGTTGATTCCATGGAAAAAACTACTGATTAATTGAAATGTTTTAAATATTAGGCATTGAGAAATCTGTATGAAGGAAGACATGTTCAACTACTTTAAAAAGGAGATTTTCTCGGGTAACTCAAATTTACGACTATGTTTGAGACATGTTATTATGTCAGCTATTGATTTATATTCTTAAGTACCAGTTTTACCACCTATACCATAAAGATGAAGTCAAAGAAAGAAGTTTAATCCTTTAGCTAACCCAAAACTAAGTTATGCTTGTAGGAAGGAGAAAAACTTGTCTTTTAACTTAGTATGCAGATTTTTTGATAGATTCAAGAAAAGGCCAGTGCCAGTCTAGCCACATATGTCCCTTTGGAGAGCAGCACCACTTTTACTTTCTCCTATAGGATACAATTTCTCTTAAGAATACTCAAGCTTTTAAATCCGCCAATCAGCAGAGGTTGCTGTTCACCTACAGTAAATGAGTAACAAAATTGGTTATAATAATGCCCAAATTTTATACAAGGAAAATGAAAAGTTCATTATGATCTTCTATGATTTCTTTAAAAAATTTTTTTTTAATTTGAATTTCCACATCTTTAGATATTTAGATGTCTTTTTATTATTCCTAATCCAGTTAAATAGAGGCCACAGATTATAACCTATTGATAATGATTCTTGATATTTGTTATGATTTTCTTTATGGTACACTATAAGGTATGATTTTGAAAATACTCCTTGAGTACTTCAAAAAATATCTAGTATTATTGGTCATATCTTGCCCAAAAGGTAGGAATATTGATGGTGATTAATAGCAGATACCCATGAAAGCTTTTTAATAGTAATTTTAAGTGTTTGCTTTTATATTACAGTGAATTTTTAATAGAATTCATATATGTCTTTATAAAGGTCTAAACTTCTATGTCTTTTTTAACTTTGTTATTTGAGGTTAACCAAATATTCTTTCAGTCATCATTTAGGAGTGAAATGGTGGGTTGGATGGAGAGAGATGCATAGTGTATTTATCACATACTTTTCTTTATATGTCATTCACCAGATTCAGAAGTGTGATCTAACTCTGTTATTAATATCTACATAAAAATATGAGAATCATATCAGTAACTGCAGAAAAAGTGTTTGACAAAATCCAACCCCCATTCATGATTAAAAAAAAAAAAAAACTGTTAGTAACCTAGAAACAGAGGGAAACTTCCTCAGCTTGATAAGGAATATCTACAAAAAGCCTACTGCTGTGAAACCAAAAGCTTACTAATTAATAACTAAGATCAGGAACAAGGCAATAATGTGTCCTTTCACCACTGCTTTTCAACATCATACTGGAAGTACTAGCCAATGCAATTTGACTGAAAAAAGAAACAGAAATTGTACAGATTGGGAAGGAAGAAATTTGTTAGCAGATGAAATGATTGTCTTTGTAGAAAACAAGTTGAAGGCAGCCTGGGTGGCTCAGCGGTTTAGTGCCGCCTTCAGCCCAGGGCATGATCCTGGAGACCCAGGATCAAGTCCGCGTCAGGCAGGCTCCCTACATGGAGCCTGCTTCTCCCTCTGCCTGTGTCTCTGCCTCTCTCTCTCTCTCTGTGTGTCTCTCATGAATAAATAAACAAAATCTTTTTTAAAAAAAGAAAACAAGTTGAAAAACAAAAAACATGTAACAAAGAAGCAATTATAGCATAGCAAGATTGCAGGATACAGGGTTAATATACAAAAGTCAGCTGTTTTCCCATATACCAGCAATGAACAAATGGAATTTTAAATTAAAACACAATACCATTTACCTTAGCATGTAAAAAGTTATTTAGTTATACATCTAACAAAATCTATATGAGGAAAACTCTGATGAAAGATATCAAAGATGTAAATAAATAGATAGCTCATGTTCACGGATAGGAAGACTAAAGTCAAAATGTCAGTTCTTCCCAGCCTGATCTATAGATTGAGTGCAATCCCAGTCAAAATCCCAGCAAGTTATTTTGTGGATATTGACAAATTGATTCTAAAGTTTATCTGAAGGAAAGGTTAGTATTCAAAATCTATAAAGAATTTATCAACTCAGCACCCAAAAAACAAATAATCCAGTTGAGAAATGGGCAGAAGACATGAATAGAGACTCCAGAGAAGACATCCAGATGGCTAACAGACACATGAAAGATGTTCAGCATCACTCATTATCAGAGAAATACAAATCAAAACCACAATGAGATACCACCTCACGCCTGTCAGAATGGCCAAAGTTAACAACACAAGAAACAAGCGTTTGTGAGGATGTAGAAAAAGGGGAACCCTCTTGTATTGGTGGGAATGCAAACTGGTACAGCCACTGTGGAAAACAGTATGGAGGTTCCTCCAGAAGTTAAAAATGTTACTATACTATGATCCAGCAGTTGCACTACTAGGTATTTACCCAAAGGATACAAAAATAAAGATTCAAAGGGGTACATACACTTCAATGTTTGTAGCAACATTATCAACAATAGCCAAAAAAAAAAAAAAATAGCCAAACTATGGAGATTGCTCAAATGTCCATTGACTGATGAATGGATAAAGAGGTGGTATGTGTGTGTGTGTGTGTGTGTGTGTGTGTGTGTGTGTGTGTGTATTAGATTATTAATCAGCCATCAAAAAGAATGAAATCTTGACAATTTGCAGCAATGTAGATGAAGCTAGAGTGTATTATGCTAAGCAAAATAAGTCAGTTAAAAAAAGACAAATACCATATCTCACTCATATCTGGAATTTAAGAAACAAAACAGATGAACATATAGGAAGAGAGGAAAGAAGAGAAAGGGGGAAACAAACCATAAGAGACACTCTTAACAATTGAGAACAAACTGAGGGTTGTTGAAGAGAGGTGGGTATTAAGGAAGGTGCTTGTTATGTTGACACTGGGTGTTGTAACATGTAAGTGATGAATCACTGAATTGTACTCATGAAACCAATATTGCACTGTATGTTACTAATTAGAATTTAAATAAAAATTCAAAAATAACAATAATTTAAAAAAAAAATAAAGTTTGCTTGGAGAGACAAAAGACCTAGAATAGCCAATACAATATTGAAGGAGAAGAACAAAATCAGAGGACTGACACTACCAGATTTCAAGAATTACTATAAAGCTATAATAAGCTACTGTGATATTGGTGAAAAAATAGACAAATAGATCAGTGGAATAAAATACAGAACACAGAATGGAATAAGATATAGACCCACATAAATGCAGTCAGCTGATCATTGACAAAGATGCAAAGGCAATACAATGGAGAAAAAAGATAGTCTTTTTAACAAATGGGACTAGGATAATTAGATGCTTACATGTAAAAGAATGAATCTAGACATAGACATTACATCTTCTACAAAAGCTAATTCAAAATGGGTCACAGACCTAAATGTAAAACACAAAACTATAAAATTCCTGGAAGATAAATAGAAAATCTGGATGGTCTTGGGTTTGGCAATGAATTTTTAGATACAACATTAAAGGCATAACCCATGAAACAGTTGATAAGTTGGACTTCATTAAAATGAAAGATTTCTCGTGAAAGACACTATCAAGAGAATGAAAATTCAAACCATAGACTGGGAGAAAATATTTGCAAAAGGCATAGCTGATAAGGACTGTTATCCAAAGTATACAAAGAACTCTTAAAAGTCAACAATACTAAAGTCAAATAAAAAGTGGACCAAAATATAAAATAATAAAATAAAATAAAGTAGACCAAAGATCTTAACAAACACCTCCCCAAAGAAGATATACAGATGGCATATAAGCATATGAAAAGATGTTACACATTATATTTCACCAGGAAAATGCAAATTAAACAATAATGAGCTGCTACTCATTACACCAAATATGTAGCAGATACACCTATTAGAGTTGACAAAATTCAGAATGCTGACAAAACTCTGGGAAAGATGTGGAGCAACAGGAATTCTCATTCATTGCTGGTGGGAATACAAAATGGTATAGCCACTTTTGAAGAGAGTTTAGCAATCTCTTATAAAATTTTTTTAAAGATTTATTTATTTATTTATTCATGATAGATGTAGAGAGAGAAAGAGAGAGGCAGAGACACAGGAGGACGGAGAAGCAGGCTCCACATCAGGAGCCCGACGCAGGACTCGATCCGGGATTCCAGGATCGCGCCCTGGGCCAAAGGCAGGCACCAAACCGCTGAGCCACCCAGGGATCCCAATCTTTTATAAAATTAAACATATTCTTACCATATGGTCCAACAATTGCACTCTTCTGTATTTATCCAACGGAGTTGAAAACTTATATCCACACAAAAACTTGAACATGGACGTTTATAGCAACTTTCCTGACAGTTGCCAAAACTTGGAAGCAACCAAGCTCTCCGTTAGTTGATGAACAAATAAACTGGTACATCTAGACAATGGAGTATTATTCAGCACTAAAAAGAAGTGAACTATCAAGCCATGAAAAGACATTGGAGGAAACTAAAATGCATATTACTAAGTGAAAGAAGCTAGTCTGAAAAGGCTGCATATTGTTTGACTCCAACTATATGACATTCTGAGAAAGCCAAAACTATGGAGACAGTAAAAAGACATTATCAGGGGTTAAGGAGGAGAGAGGGATGAATAAGCATAGAGAAAGCATAGAGGATTTTTAGAACAGTGAAACTACTTTGTATGGTACTATAATGGTGAGTACATGTCATTATAAATTTGTCTAAACCCATAAATTGCACAACACCAAGAGACTTTGAGTGATAATGTTGTGTCAGTGTAGGTTCATCAGTATTAACAAATGTACCACTGCAGTGAGGAATGTTGAAAATGGGGGAGGGTTTTGCATATATGGGGGCAAGAAGTATAGTGGAAATCTCTAACTTCTCTATTTTGCTGTTTAACCTAAAACTTGTCTAAAAAATAGTCTATTAACAATCACACAAGATGAGTTACAAACATAGGAGAAATCCCAAATTTCACATCATAAAACCACCTTTTTGTATAGTAGCAACTTACTGTATGAACATATATGGAACATTAAACATATTTGGAACATTAAAGTTTCGTTTCTTGTGTACTAACAATTCTGTCTTAATGAAGGATGATCAATTTAGGTTAATCATCTGATTAGTAATATAGGGTTAATAACGGTCTTCATTATAATTAGAATTCATTGAGGTCGCAATTTAGAAGATTATTTTAAAATTTAAAAACATTGATATACAATACTTTTGTAAAATAAAATCATGCTAAAGGTAATTGAATATCAGTAGTATACTGCCATTAAGGAGGTTCATCCAAAGCATAGTTTACAATTAGTAGAAAATAATCACACCCATTCTTATAAATAAATAAATTAAAAACAAATAACTATGAGGAACCAATCATTATAAGGGTTTTCAGTTTTACTTTATTTGCAAAATACTAAATTTTTTCAATTGACTACTATGCTTGTTCGGTTTTACTAATTAAAACCTTTAGAGCAGAAAATGTTTATGATCATGCTAATAAAACTTTTACTGTGTCCATTGACTCTTCTCTCTTTTTTTTTTTTTTTTTTTGAGAGAACATATGAGCAGAGGGGAAGATGGGCAGGGAAGGGCAGGGGGGGAGCAAGAATCTTGAGCAGGCTTTATACCCAGAGCAGAGCCCAGCACGAGACTTGATCCCACAACCCTAGGATCATGGCCTAAGCCAAAATCAAGAGTCACCAACTAAGACAGCCCCTTAGCTCTTTATAAGTTTTGCCATAAATAAATAAATAAATAAATAAATAAATAAATAAATAAATAAATAAATAAATAAATAAAGAATGTATATACCTGTGTGCCTTTTAGGCCACAGATTATCCTCAGAGTGTGTGTCACTGTCCAGTTCTGTATTCCCTTTCAAAATATATAATAAGAGGGATGCCTGGGTGGCTCAGTGGTTGAGCATCTGCCTTTGGCTCAGGGCGTGATCCTGGAGACCGGGAATTCTGTCTCTCATGAATAAATAAATAAAATCTTTTTAAAAAAAATATAATAAGGTTATATGAATAAAACTAATGTAACAAAGGGGTCTCATTTATTTTTTTCTCTCTGAAATTCCTCAACCTCTGTCACCCATTTATTTAGCATGTTTACTTAGAACTCCTGAGATAGGTAGCTCTTTGAAGATGGAGGTTTTTTACTTTTGTTTAATAATCGGTATAGTCCTGCTGTATTGATAGGATAAGAGTGATATTCTTGTTATGAATAAATCATTCAACTTATCTGTTTTTTCTTAAGGTTTTACAAAAATGTTTATTTACGATACGAATTGAATTTATAGGAGTGTGCTGAAAAACAAAGCCAAATTGAACGAGCCATTAGGGAGAAAAAAGCAGTGGAAGAAGAACTAGAAAAGGTAAAAAAGAAAAAATAACTACCTAAACCTCAACTGCAAATGCCCACTATTACTCTCTTGCTTTCATCACACTATCTACTAGCAATCTCTACATTGTGTTTTTATTCAGAATATATTCACAGTCAGCACTTAAACACTAGTATTGCCTGAATGTGTTTCTTTATAATAGTGGCCACAGTATTTGTACACTTTACTTAAAGGTATAAATTTTTATGAAGTAGGCATATTCCTTGTTTAAGCTTCATCCCAATAGTAAATTTTACTAGGTCTCCCTTCTGTTTTTAAATTTTATGCCAACTTTTATTGGGTTTAAGACATCTATAAAAACAAGTAAGTATATATAACCAGTATATATAACCAAGTAAGTATATATAAGTATATATAATATATATTATATATATATAATTATAACATTGCTCTAATTTTAATCTTTTAAAAGTATAGATTTTTTTCTTAAATAGGAATATATTACCCTAATGAATGATATTTGAGAAAAAAATAATGTGAAAAGTCTACAGTTTAAAATTTCTTGCTTAAATAACTTTTTTATCATCAGTAAATATCCCACTCTTAAAATACCTTGGGGGAAAAAGGGGAAACTAAACTTGATGTAGCACGTACTGTGTTTTAAGTGCACATTGGGAACCTTCATAGAAGTTAAGTAACTTACCTAATGCTAGCAAGTAGTAAATGGTAGAGTCAGAATTTGATTTTCAAAAAACTATGTAATATAAAAGTATGTGACATATCTGTATAATTGACATAAAAAGATCATGACATCAGTAAAAGAGTGACTTACAAAACAGCACATAACAAAAGTATATATGTCATGTTCCAGGTAGGACCTTTATGGTCACCATTCTCCTGTAAGGTTAATTCCTTCTGAGTTATTATCTGTTATCTGTTAGGAATAGATCCCATTTAGATTGCTACCTGCTGCACATCATGGCTGGGATGGCTGGGATGAAATTTTTAATACCACATGAAAGAGATTAAAGAATAGGCTTAATTGAGGAAATGTAAAACAAGACTAAAGACAGCAGGTAAAGAAAAGGCACAAGTCCCTAATTCTCCCACTATCCCAGGCAAGTGTGCTAAAGTCAAAGTACTGCTAGGACCTTATGTATATATGCATGCATTGTGTGTGTGTGTCTGTGTGTCTGTATTTTAGTAGTGAGACGTTAATTTGCTGACATTCTACCTTTCTATAGAGCAGGACTGACAAAGCAGTCTTTTTGGTGGAAAAAGATACAGGTTACTTGGTCAAACAGTCTGGATTTAAAGGGTAGCTATGGGTAGAATTTGTTTGAGAATGTGAGCTGCTTAGCACCTGGAGACTTTACAATCTGTGTTGTGGAGGAAGCCTACTCTTATAAAAAGCTGAGCTTGGGTATACCTATTCCTGTTGGGGAAAGAGGAACCCCCATTTCAGTTAGATTATTATCTAGTTAACCCAGAGTAAGGTTATAGAACCACTTTCAGATAGTTCTATTTATTGTACCACAGCATATTTTTTTTTTAAGATTTTATTTATTTGAGAGAGAGAGAGAGCACCCATGATTGGGGATGGTGGGGAAGAGAGGGAGAAGCAGATAGCCCAAAGCGGATCTCAGTCCTAGGCCCCCAAGATCATTACCTGAGCCAAAGGCAAGATGCTTAACCAACCAAGCCAGCCAGGTGCCCCTAAATACAGAATTGTCTTGAAGGGTGTTCAAGACAATTTAATCAAAAGTGTTATCTCTTGTGACATTTAGAATATTTTTTTTTATTTCAGCTATTTTACATTTCTTTTTAAGATATTAAAGCTGTCCCCAGGATTAGTTGGCTTCAAGGCAAATTCCACCAGTTAAATGAGTTAATACCTATTCTTCTCAAAGTATTCTAAAAAACAGAAAAGGAAGGAAATCTTCCAAATTCATTCTATGATGCCAGCATCACCCCAAAGCAGGAAGACACCACAAAAAAAAAGAGAACAACAGGGCTAGTATCCCTGATGAACATGGGTGTAAAAATCTCAATAAAAACACTAGCAAACTGGGATCCCTGGGTGGCGCAGCGGTTTGGCGCCTGCCTTTGGCCCAGGGCGCGATCCTGGAGACCCGGGATCGAGTCCCACTTCGGGCTCCCGGTGCATGGAGCCTGCTTCTCCCTCTGCCTGTGTCTCTGCCTCCCTCTCTCTCTGTGTGACTATCATAAATAATAATAAAAATTAAAAAAAATACTAGCAAACTGAATCCAGCAATACATTAAAAAAATTATTCACCATGATCAAGTAAAATTTATTGCTGGGTTGCAAGGGTAGTTCAATATTTGCAAATCAATCAACATGATACATTAATAAAAGAAAGGATAAAATAAATAAAAATTAAAAAAATAAAATACTAAACTAGTTTACAATGAGCATGAATAATTTCAAAAATTAGCAATTTTTATATGTCAGTTTTCAGCATTTTATTTTATAAATATAAAGTAACCAAAATTACTGATATGTCTTACTATGTAACAATGGGAACAGATAGACACATGATTATGGGCTTTTATTTATCATTGATTTTAGTTTCTAAACTGTTATAATTTCTTAAGACAGTTTTCTTTTTTAAGGTAATATAATCTTTTGCAGATTTACCATGAAGGCAAAGTAAATGAAAGTGATTACAGAAAACTAGAAGAAATGCACCAAAGATGCCTGGTTGCAGAGCGTTGTAAAGATGATCTTCAACTAAGACTTAAGACAGCAGAAAATAAAATAAAACAACTTGAAATAAAGTAAGTTATTCTTTTGGAGTTTCTGTTAACATTTTCAGAATTTGTACTTTCTGGCAGATTCTTTTTTTTTTTTTTTTTAATAGGACTTATGTATATGTGGAAAAAAAACTTTTTAGCACGAAATAGAATTTTTTTCAGGCTTATTTCTGAAAACTGCTTTCCTCAGGAAGAAAAGATTTAACAGGACTATGCCCTTTTATTTTAAATTTCTCCTTTCTGGCAGTTAAATAGCATGCTCATAAGATTGGAGTTTTTTATACTAACTATTCGGCTTCCTTCTTAGTTATTGCTTTTATACTCAGTTTATGTGTATACTTCTTTTGTTAGTGAATATTCTATAATAACCCATCACGTTTATTTGTTGCATTGTCTATTAAAATGGTAAATTTATAGTCTGGCATATCCCTTCTGAATATTTTTCTACCTTTTTCCCCCAGAGTATTACTTAATACAGTAAAATTTAAGTTGAATTGTGTGAAATCTCAGTGTGTTACAGAATATGTTTAGTAGATATTTTAAAAATAAAGAGGAATAATGTCAGCAATACAGTGGAATGAATTGGAGGTATCCAGCCCATGTCCCTCCACAGAAACAAATATGTAAAAGGAATCCCTGGACAAAAGTACCTTTGTGAGAGCTTTGGGATCCAGGTAAGAGGTTACAAAACACTGTTGGAGCCCCAAAACAGGGAAGTAAGCCTGCACACCAGTGACAGTGCATACTATGGTCCTGTCTATGGACCAAAGCAGCCCCATCTCCCCATGGTCTTGGCTGCAGCACCACTTGTCTGCAGTCCTGTTTCTACCCCCTCCACTAAGGGACTCAGTAGAAGCCATCCCTGTGGATCCTTCTGATAATAGGTCTGCCAACCTCAGAGCTGACTGTGATCCTTGTATCCTGGCTCTAGCTCCACTTTCCTATGGTCTAGAGGCAGTCCTACCCAGCCAAAAACCAGCCAAGTGAACTAAAGGAAGTACTAACAGTTGCCCAGCAGAAGTCACACCTGACTGCAGACTTAGCAAAACCACAAGACATGGATCCAGCACTACTCTACCACAGTTTAGGTCACCTTTCACAGCCAAGGATCCACCCAAAAGACCCAGCAGAAGCCACACTTGTAGATGCTTCCAGGCCCCCCTCCCGACCTCAGACTTGACTCCAATCCCTGAGGCCTTGTGACCCAGCTTTAATCCCACTCTACCACACTACAAAAGCAGCCCTACCATCTCATGGACCAGCCAGTGACATGACAGAAATACCCTTAGGAATCCACTGGACACAACACCGGACTATGCTCCTGATTACATGCCTGCCAACCATGAACCTGGCAGATAGCCACACAAAATAATTTAAGCCTTGCTATACCACAATCCCAGAAGCAACCCCCACAGTTGTAAGACTTGGCAGGAGAAGCATCTGCCAAAATCAGTCTGCAAAGACTGGAAGAGGAATCTGCTTCTTCAAATACATAGATACTGAGAAAGAATCAGACAAACACATCAACACCAGGGAAAACTAATAAAGCTCTACTAACTGACCCAAAAGAAATGGAGATCCATGAACTGCTTGACAATTTTAAATGTTGTCTTAAAAATCAATGGCTATGAGAAAACACATTCAACTAAATGAAATCAGAAAAATGGCATGAACAAAATGAGAAGTTTAACAAAGAAATAGAAACCATTAAAACAAATCCTGGAGCTGAAGAACTGAACTGAAAAATTCTGTAGAGTTTCAGCATCAGACTTGATCATGCAGAAGAAAATCAGCAGACTTGAAGATAGGTCATTTGAAATCATCTAGTTAGAGGAACAAAGAGAAGAAAGAGTGAAAAAGGGTGAAGAAAACCTATGTGAGTTGTGGAATATCTTCAAGTAAACCAATATGTACATTATGAAAATCCCAGAAGAAGCACAGAATGAGAAAGGAACAGGTTTATAAAGAAATGATGGAAAGCTTCCTAAATCTGGAGAGGGAGTTGAACATCCAGATCCATGACACCCAAAGAATCACAGATAGGCTTAATTAACATCAAGAGGTCTTCACTTAGATGCATTATAATCAAATTACCAAAAATAAAGAAAAAATAATTTTGAAAACAGGAAGTGATTCATCACATACAGGGCATGTCCCTCAATCCCTGTATAACTATCAATAGATTTCTTAGAAGAAACCTTGCAGCAGAGAAAAAGTGGCATGATATATTCAAAGTACTGAAGGAAAAAAACTGCAAACCAGGAATACTATACCCAGCAAAGTTGTCCATCAGAAATGAAGGAGAGATTAAAAATTTTCTAAGACAAACAGAAGCTCAAAGCTCATTACCATTAAAGTTGCTGTACAAGAAATACAAAGAGTTTTTCAAGTGAAATGAAAGGATACTAATTAGCAACATAAGAACACATGAAAGTATAAAACTCACTGGGAAAAGTAAGTACATGGTCAAACTCAGAATACTCTGAATGTAATAGTAGTATATAAATCGTGTTTAACTTTAATCTAGAAGTTAAAAAGTAAGATTATTAATAATAGAGATACAATAATGTGTTAATTGATACATAGTATAAAAAGATGTAAAAAGTATGACCTCAGGAACAAAAATGTGAGGTAGCAGAGAAGTAAATGTGGAGATTTTATGTGATTGAAGTTAAATTGTTATAAATTTAAAACTAAGATTTTATGTAAGCCTCATGCAAATCAGAAAAAAATGTGTAAACACACAAAAGAGAGAGAAAGGAATGAAAGCAACTACTGTAAAAATACAGCAAATCACAAAAGAAGACAGCTATAATAGAAGTAAAGGAACTATAAAACAAAAAAAAATGCATACAAATTAGAAGTAAAATTGACTGTGTTTACAGATGATGTGATCTTATATATATTGAAAAAACCTTGAAGATACCACCAAAGAAGTGATTAGATCTAATACATAAATTCAGTAAAGCTATAGGATACAAAATCAGCATACCAAAATCAGTTGCATTTCTATATACTAACAGCAAACTATTTGAAAAAGAAATTAACAATCCACTTGAAATTACATCAAAATGAATAAAATACTTAAATTTAACCAAGGAAGTGGAAAAAACTGAAAACTAAAAAATCATTGGTGAAAGAAATTGAAGAAGTCATATATAAATGTAAAGATATCATCTTCATGAATTGGATGAAATAATATTGTTAAAATGTCCACATTCTTTACAAAGCAGTCTTCAGATTCAGTAAAATTCTATCAAATTTCCAATGGCATTTTCCACAAAAATAGAAAAAACAATCCTAAAATTCATAATGAACCTCAGAAGACTTCAAATAGACACAACAGTCTAAAGTAAGAACACACTGAACACATCACAATTCCTGATTTCAAAATAGAAGTCTTCGGGCAGCCTGGGCAGCTCAGTGGTTTACCGCCACCTTCAGCCCAGGACGTGATCCTAGAGACCTGGGATCGAGTCCCACGTCAGGCTCCCTTCATGAAGCCTGCTTCTTCTGCCTATGTTTCTGCCTCTCTCTCTCTCTCTCTCATGAATAAATAAAGTCTTTTTAAAAAAAACAAAATACAATCTTCAATAATAAACAGTTTGGTACAGGAATAAAACAGACATATAGATCAATGGAACAGAATAGAGAGCCCAGAAAATATGCATGCATTTATGGCCAGCTGATCTTTGACAAGAGTGCCAAGAACATACAGTGGGAAAAGGATTGTCTTTTCAATAAATGATGTCTGGATGTCCACATGCAGAAGAATGAAATGGACTCTTAGCTCACATCATATACAAAAATCAAATCAAAATGGATCCAAGACTGAAATATAAGTCCTGAAACTGTAAAACTACTAGAAGAAAACAGGGGAAAAGCTTCTTGACGTTGGTCTTCAAAGTGATTTTTAGATATGACCCTATGAATACAAGTAACAAAAACAAAATAGATTAGTGGAATTATATCAAACTAAGAAGCTTCTGCACAGCAAAGAAGAAAAGAGAACAAAGAGACCACCTACAACACAGGAGAAAATATTTGCAAGCAGTACATCTGATAAGGAGTTAATATCCAAAATATATAAGAAAGTTGGATGACTCAAGAGCAAAACAGATAAACTACTTTAGAAATGGGAAAAGGACCTGAAGAAACTTTTCTCAGAAGACATACAAATGACCAACAAGTATATCAAAAGGTGCTCATCATCACTGATGATCAGGGAAATGCAAATCAAAACCACATTGAGATACATCACTCTACACCTGTTGGAATGGCTAATATCAAAAAGACAAAAAAGAGACTCCAGGTAAAGATGGCAGAGACTACATTTAGCCCATCTGGTAAACTTACCAGATTTGTACTGCTGTGGCTGGAGGAGCCACTCCAGTGGGAATTAAAGCTGAAAATAGTGTGATCTTGGCAACTGAGAAGAAACAAATCCATTCTGTATGAATTAGCAAGGTGTACACAAGTGGAACCACTTACTGAGTGTGTAGGCTTGGAGTATAGTGGCATGGGCCCAAATTACAGAGTGCTTGCGCACAGAGCTCAAAAATTGGCTCAGCAGTACTGTCTGGCTTACCAAGAACCCATTCCAGCAGCTCAGCTGGTATAAGGAGTAGTGTCTGTGATGCAGGAATATTCTCAGTCAGGTGGTGTTCATCCATTTGGAGTTTCTTTAGGACTATTAGGCTTTCATTAGCATAATAAAGAAGTGATTGGAAAATCCAGAATTTCAGATCATCTCTTTACTTAAAATGTTGAGGGATGTTTTGTTTTGCAGACTTTTTGTATACTTCTACATGGTTTAATGGACTCATGCTTTTTAAATGACACTCATAGATTATAATAAACTGTTAAATCTACCTGCCCCCCCCCCAAAAAAAAAAGAGAGTGTCAGTGAGAATGTAGAGAAAAGGAAGCTCTTGGACATTGTTGGTGGGAATGTAAATTGATACAGCCACTATGGAAAACAGTGTATGGAGATTCCTCAAAAAATTTAAAAAACTACCATCTGATCCAGCAATCTCATTTCTGTGTATATATCCAAAGGAAACAAAATGACTGTCTCAAAAAGATATCTACACTCCTATGTTCTTTGCAGTATTATTCACAGTAACCAACATATGGAAAGAACCTAAGTGTCCATCAACAGATGAATGGATGTAGAAAGGGGAGGTAGATAGATAGCTATTTATTTCTAGTTATCCCCCCTTCTCTATTTTTTTTCTCACAATTTGTTGAAAACCTAGGTTGTTCATATTCTAGTTTCTTCTGCCTCATGCCTATATGTGATGCCATTTACCTTGTTTTCTCTGTCCCATAATTACATAAAACTCTGTCCCATAATCAAATCTAAAAACTAATAATCAAATCAAGAAGTTTGATGGGATCCAGTTCACATTTTTTTATAAGAATTCTTCATAAGCAGTAATATTTTGGACTTCAGTTTGGAGGCACATATGTGATCATTTCTGATGTTAGCATCCTTCTGAATTTATCATCCTTTGATAATCATTGCCTAGATCTATCATTTCATTAGGAACTTTATCAGCCAAAGTTGAAATAGGAAAAAGAACCACAGGATTATGGAAGTAAAAGACCTTGTATATTCCCTCTAACACCTATTAATCAGATAATGGTCACAGTATTTGATTAGCTGGATTCAAGAGATGGACATTTTTATTTTTTTATAATAAATTTATTTTTTATTGGTGTTCAATTTACCAACATACAGAATAACACCCAGTGCTCATCCCGTCAAGTGCCCCCCTCAGTGCCTGTCATCCATTCACCCCCACCCCCCGCCCTCCTCCCCTTCCACCACCCCTAGTTCGTTTCCCAGAGTTAGGAGTCTTTATGTTCTGTCTCCCTTTCTGATATTTCGCACACATTTCTTCTCCCTTCCCTTATATTCCTTTTCACTATTATTTATATTCCCCAAATGAATGAGAACATACAATGTTTGTCCTTCTCCAATTGACTTACTTCACTCAGCATAATACCTTCCAGTTCCATCCACGTTGAAGCAAATGGTGGGTATTTGTCGTTTCTAATGGCTGAGTAATATTCCATTGTATACATAAACCACATCTTCTTTATCCATTCATCTTTCGATGGACACCGAGGCTGCTTAAAAGATACATTTTTAAAGATAGAAATGGAAATTAGCAATATATTGAAGCAATATATGTGTTTGAAGATTGTCACCCAATAATCCATTGTTGAGAAAGTTCAAGAAATATAACCTATTTAAACTCTTAAGAGGGATCCCTGGGTGGCGCAGCGGTTTGGCGCCTGCCTTTGGCCCAGGGCGCGATCCTGGAGACCCAGGATCGAATCCCACATCAGGCTCCCGGTGCATGGAGCCTGCTTCTCCCTCTGCCTGTGTCTCTGCCTCTCTCTCTCTCTCTCTGTGACTTATCATAAATAAATAAAAATTAAAAAAAAAAAAATTTAAATCTAAAAAAAAAAAAAAAAAACTCTTAAGAGGTTTCTAGAACAAAGTTTTTTAAAAAACATTTTTAAGTCCTGTAACAGGAAAATATGAAATAGATCTTATTGTAATTTAGTAAGATAGACAGCTAATGTGTCTTCTTATGGAGTCAATTGAAGTAATAAAGGAATTTTGATCATTACCTACTTCACCTTCCTTACCAGTAGCTTCAGTTTATCCCCTTGAAGTCCTTGTTACACAGTGAGTCTCACTGTTAATAAAAATTTGAAAAAAGTTGATGTAGATTTTCTAGATGAGTGGTAACAGTTCAATTCATTAGTTAAGATTGCTAAATTGGATTATTTTCTTGGGGTAATATACAACATTGTGAAATTAATATAGTTTAAATCAACAGTGAAAAGAAATGGGTCAGAGCAAAGAAAACAAAAGTCTTTACTATAAAACATAGACTTCTTGACTTCTAATACAGATCATTAAGTTTAAAGGTTCTTTTTGTTTTTTTAATCAGTTCCTCAGAAGAGATATCACGTTGCCAAGAAATGATTCGGAAACTTCAAGACATATTGGAGTCTGAGAGAGAGAACTGTGGGTTTGTTAGTGAACAAAGGCTGAAACTTCAGCAAGAAAATGAACAGTTACAGAAAGAGACTGAGGATTTAAGGAAGATTGCTCTTGAGGCTCAAAAAAAAGCCAAATTAAAGGTATTTTCAAGACTTAAAGTTAAATGTGCACTTGTGAAAGTCAAACTATAAAAAATATTTGGAAAGACCCAATAAAACATTTTAAGGCCTTTTTTCTTTTTTTTTGCCTGCTCATCAGCTAGCACTAAATCATAATGCAGAGCATTAACCAGTCTTTTTTGTATTGTAGAATTTGGCAAGCATACTTGAAAATGATTGCTTTCACTATCCACACACACACAAAATTCTTTCCAACCATGAAGTACACTGATATTCCTGCCAAAGCAATTTAAGCAGTGCTAGCAAAACTATAGATTAGATAACTTTATAGACTGCCATCCTCTCTTCTTCTATAATAGCTTCTTACATATTGAATTCTAAAAACTAGCTTTATAGAGGATGCTACATCAGTATGCTTTGAGAACTTCTCATAGGTAGTCTAAAATTTCCATGCTAGGAGGAAGGCAAGAGACAAAAATCTCTAGAAAAAAAATTCTCCTTTGTTTTCACTCTCCTTTCCTCCTTCATCATGCTATGTTAAACATGCTACTGTTTAACTAGCAAAGATGATAAGAACAAGTTAACCTGTTTAAGGGAGTTTCAAGAAGCACTGGTCTCACATCACCATCATGTTGCTTGCCTTAGCCCATTCCATGCAACTTTTATAAAAATTGACATTAACTCTTTATAATGAAGATCTGTATCTTCCACTTTCATAGAAAGGATATAAAGTGGAAGTATTCATGTTTCACTTTGGTTTTTTGTTGCTGTATACTCCTATGAAGTCCTATTCCAACCTAATTCATATAACACATATTCATTGAATGCCTCCTACTGCAAGCATCAAACATCGTAGTTATTTTTAAAAGTTTGAATCTGGGGGTGCCTAGGTGGCTCAGTCAGTTGGGTGTCTGCCTTTAGCTTGGATCCTGATTGGGATCAAGCCCCACATTGGGCTTCCAGCTCAGCAGGGACTTTCCTCCTCCCTCTCCGTCTGCCTGCTGCTCCTTCTGCTTCTACTTTCTCTGCCAAATAAATAAATACATACATACATACATACATACATAAATAAATGCAGGCTTGAATCTGAAATCCTTATACAGAGAAGTTTGTATTTTATGATTTAGTCTTTGGGGAATCAAGACAATATAAAGCTACAGTAATTAAGACAGCGTGCTATCAATATAATAATAATTATCGGTGAAACAAAACACAGTCCAGGAACAAACTCGTTTTTCATAATCACATCATTTATAACAAAAGCACCACCATTGTTCAGTATGGAAAGAATTATCTTTGTGATAAATGTGCTAGATCAGTTGGGTCCATATTTTAAAGAAGCCTTGACCCTTATGTCATACCATACATTCACATTAATTTGAGCTGCCTTGTAGACCTGAATGCAACATATAACACAATGGAGTTTCAAAGAGAAAATCTTCATGACCTTGGGTAAGAATTTCTTAATGAGAACACAAAAAGCAATAATCATAACAAAAATGGATTTCATTAAATTAATATTGAGTCATCAAAAGATACCATTAAGTACAATGCTGGCCCTGGTTTCCAGTTTTGCCTATTAAAAATCACAATCTAAATTGTCAAAAAAGAAAAAAAGGTACCAGTAAGGGAGTGAAAGCAAGAGAAAGCATAATACAGAAAGTATTTGTAATACATAAAATATAGATGACATATGTATAATAGAATATATTTATAATACAAATAATATATAAATATACTTTTATATATACTAATATAATACAAAAAGGACTAATATCTAGAATATAAAACCTGTTACCAATTAATAATGATGAAACAGCAATTAATAAGGAAAAAACAAGCACCCCATTTCCAAAAATGGGCAAAAAACTTAAATATGCACGTCACAAAAAAGAATATATGAAAAGTTCAACTGCATTATTTATCAGCAAAATATAATTAAAATTACAATGAGGTACCACTACATATCCACCAGAATGCTAAAATTAAAAAAAAAATATATCAAGTGTTGACACAGATATAAAGCAACTGGAACTTCCATACAATACTTTGGGAATGTAAGCTGGCACAACCACTACCAGTTATTAGTGTCTTTTAAAGTTGGGCATACATGCATGCATACAATACCAAATAATCCTGGCTACATACCCACAGATATGAGTGCTTATGTTCATGAAAACGTGTATATAAGAATACTCACAGAAGTTTTAAGCATATCAAACACTGAAAATAACTCAAATGTCCATCCACATGAGATTACATAAATAAATGGTGCTGTACTCATATCATGAAATAGATACAGGAATAGAAAAGACTGAACTATTTCTATAAGTAATAATGAAGAGTCTTACAGACCAAATATTGAACAAAGAAGCCAAATGTTAAAAAAACTCATAATCTATTAATATTATATGAGAGTGAAGAATAAGCATAATTACCTATGAGGATGAGATCAGAATAACAGTTACGTTTTCAAAGAGTGAGTAATGATTAGAAGGGCAAATGAGGGAGCCTCGTGGGGTATTTAAATTAGAGTAGTGACTCTGGTATTTCAGTATATGTGTAAAACTTCAGTTGTACTCTTAAGACTTATGTAGTTTGTTGTAAGCAAAAGATAAATCTTGGCAAAGGAAGGTCAGTAGGATTGTAGATAAAAATAGCTTTGAGTTTGAAGCTTGGGAAGCTGGATGATGGACATATTCATTCATTGTAATATTTCTATTTTGGGTGTACTTGGAAGTTCTTATACCAAAACATTTCCATAAGTCAGTGTACTTTAGTGAAAAATTGTTATATCTTCCTCTTGTATTTTAAATTTCATATTACAAATTTCATATGGATGAATAAGTAAAAGTTACCAGTGACACTAAAATGTAGTAGGAAATGTAGGCAAATGTATAATTGATAGATGGAAAGGAACTTTCCTACCAAAACAAAACAAAAAAAGAAAGAAATTACAAACGAATATATTGATAGGTTTAAGTATATAAAGTTTTTAAATACTTAGAACCATTTTTTAAATGTTTAGAAAAGAATTAACTGGGGAAATAATTTTACCAAATATGACAAAAGGCAAAAACCATTCATGTATAAGGAGCTTTTAAAATATTAAAGAATATTTGTAACCTATAAAAATATATGTATGAAACATGAACAGAATTCACAGACTAAGGAAACAAATTGCTAATAAACAACTTTTTAAAAGTTTAAACTTACTATTGATTAACTGCATAATTGTCAGTGGAGTGAATATGCTGCTGAGAGTTTAAAATGCTACACAGCCTTAAATTTGTTCATAAGAAAATAATTAGAGTATTTCACAGTTTAAAAAAATTCATTGCAGCATTATTCATAATAACAAATTAGAAGCTATATCTAGAAATTAAGGAACAATGAAATGGCACATCTACAAAATACTTTATTGAATCATCAAAAATTGTTTCCAAATATTTGTTTTTTATTGCTATATTCTAAGTTTAAAAATAATTTTAAAAATATGAATACATATTTGTATATATGTTGCAATTCTGTATATACTAATCTAAATTCTAAAATTCATAAATAAAAACAATTATGTAGAAGTAGTTATCTCTTGACTTGTAGATTACAGAGGCCTTATGTTTGTTTTTTTTTTATTTTTTTATTTTCCATTATTTTATAATATATCTGTTTTGGGGGTTTGGTTTTTATAATGGGGGAGAGAGGAATCAATGACTCACCTATCTGGTACTACATTTTATCTGTCTTTAACAGTTGAAGACAGTAATTGATGTTTTAGAGAACAAAAGAATGACAGTTTATCTATCCCACGTATCCCACCAAAACTCCTTTTTTGCCAAGTTTGCGTTATATCTTAAGAGAATAATTATTGATAAATAAAGGACAGACCCTCTTAATTAACTAGATAGCTATAAATTGTATTTTGTAAAGAAGATCACTGTCAGATAACTGTTGCTTTGTAGCTGATTCCTTCTTTGCCAACACGGGAACCTAGTGCTACATTTCACTGCTTTTCTTCCCCCTTGAAAAAGAATGTGATCTTCCATAGACAAACTGAAAGGAGCCACAAAGATCAAGACAGTTGGATATTGAGAGGTCAGTTGGCTGCAAACCTTACAACTTATTATATAAAATTTTCCATTTGATCTTAAGGCCACGACATTCCTTTCAACCCTAGCTTTCGCCTTTTCTAACTTCTACTTTCTGCTGGAGTTCTCCATTTCTTTGTGGTCTAAATGTTCCTCATAAGTAGATAAAATTAAGATATGGATAGTTTAAACATTCCAGTCTATTTGTGTGAGTGGTTCTCTGCAGAGGAAGAATACAAAGGAAAAAGGAGAGAGAGACCATAAATCCTTTCTTCCTACCAACATACTAAATTCAATCATCCGTGGGATTTTTTTTAAAGATTTATTAATTTATTTATTCATGAGAGACACAGAGAGAGGCAGACATAGGCAGAGGGAGAAGCAGGCCCCATGCAGGAAGCCCGACATGGGACTCAATCCCAGGACTCCAGAATCACGCCCTGAGCCAAAGACAGACGCTCAACCGCTGAGCCACCCAGGTGTCTCTTTCAGTGGGATTTTTGTTGTAGAAGACCCAGTTGTAGCCCAGAAGTTTTCCAACATCACTGCCAGCCTGTCCAGTTTAACAACCGGAATTTCATCAGCCAAAGGATCTAGGGTGTGTTAAAGGCTAAATTTAAAGGCTAAATTTTGACAACAAGAAGCCATCATTCACTGTTTACAGAAGTATTTTGATAACTTTACTATGTTTTAGGTGCTGAAGATTGTAACGAAGACATAGTCCCACTGACTCGACCTCCTCCTTAAAAATTAAAAACATAATTTTTGCAGGGAGATAGGCAAATTTTAAACATATATTTACAAGCTAGTAGGAACTTTTGGAAGAACTTAGGGCACTGTAAGAACTTAAAACAGAGGGATCTGATTTTGTCAAGATGGAAGCAATAATTGAGGTTAAGTTTTAAAAGTTGAGTACAAATAACTAAGACCAGCAGGAGGGGTAAGATTATTCTAGGCAAAGGGAATATGTGAAAATGAGCCAGGAATGAGAAGACATTTTGACAGACACAAAGAGAAGGAAATAGTGGCACAGTACAAGCTTGTAGAAGGAGGTAAAGACCAGGTTATCATGAAGGACCTCAGAACAAGGACGGTCAAATTGCAGATAGATTTTTCCAAGAGGAAACAGGAAGTTAACTTCTAAAACTATATAGGAGCAGATAGCAGTTTTTAATATGTGTAAGAGAAACAGACAATTCCGCCTAATTTCATCAGAACCGTGGTTTCTCCAAAATTGAGATTGAGGTAGAAAAGAAGTAGCAAATTCTAAATTTGCAGAATCCAATAATAAAAAAATTAGTAAATTAGTAAAGTAGCAGGATCAAGGAGCCTCAGGAGGCTTATAATACAGAATTAATAAATCCAAGATGGTTTTCACAGGGCCAGTATTTATAAAGTCTTAAATTTCTACTCCTGTCCTATTTGAGAAAGCAAATTTAAGCAATTTAGGAAGCACTTTGCATTTAAGCAGAAGTAGTAAGAACAGCATGTTTGCAATTTACCACACAAACTGTGAATTTTGCTATTGTTGGGTTTTCCTTGGTGTTGAGTAAAGTTGAGTCCTTTATTCATCCTTTTTTGATTTTGAAAGTAGTGGGAAAAAAAAAAAAAGAAAGTAGTGGGGGATCCCTGGGTGGCTCAGCGGTTTAGCGCCTGTCTTTGGCCTGAGGCATGGTCCTGGATCGGGATAGGGTTGCCTGTCTTTGGCCTAAGGCATGGTCCTGGGATCAGAATCGGGTCCCGTAGGGCTCCCTGCATGGGGCCTGCTTCTCCCTCTCTCTGTGTCTCTCATGAATAAATAAAATCTTTAAAAAAAAAAAAAGAAGAAGAAGAAGAAAGTAGCTATGTTTAATGAATTATTAGAAGCTATATTGGTTGTGATGATTTTTAAGCACATTACTTAAAAATACCACAAGATATTCTTTATAATATTTTTTTAGTGAGATAAAGATGGCCCTAGAGTACACCAAAGAAATTGTTCTAGTGACTATTTTCTCAATTGACTCAAGGATGGTAATAGGTAGTTTTCATTCTAGAGGCATACAAGACAGAGCAATTCACTACATTCATTAAATGCCTGAGAGCATTACAGCTTAATTTTCTCCCTGATCCCCCAGTCCAGAAAACTTTTAGAATATCCAAAGAGCATTTACTTATATGCTTATTCTGCCTTAAGGTGGTTTAACTATAATGACATAAATTACCTGTAAATAATGGAAAATATTTCCATGTGAGATTCTGAGAATCATTATAGTCTTTTCCTGAAAAAAAAAATTATTTATGTCATAACTGAAGTGGTAAAGGAATTCTTGTATATGATTTCCTTTACAAAACCATTTGAAAGACAATCTGGAATTTATAGTGTGAAGTGACTTGAGGTTTTCAGTTGTTGAACACATAAAGGTGCAAAGAGGGTGGTGTACTTGGAGAGGTCATAGAAGCTCCACATACCCCCTGTATCTATACGTTTCCCTATATATCTATTCCATTTGCCTATTCCTGAGTTATATCCTTTATAACAATTAGTAATCTTTTTTTTAATAGCTTGAGTAAAAAACTCTCAGGTACTGAGAGCATGAATATTCTCCATGGATACTTGAAACAGAAGTTAAAGTAGATAATAAGAGCACTTTTTATTAGATGGTATATTTTTTTCCTACTGGCATTTTTAAGGTGTTGAGAACAGTGTTGGTAAAAAATTGTCTATCATAATTCTGGTTTCACTAAATTTATAGTATATTATAAATTTATATATAATATATAATTATTTAATTATATAATTAATATAGGCTAAGTCTTCATTTGTGATAAAGCAAATTGTAAACTTAATTTTTATATAGACTTCTCATCCACACATTTCTGTGCCACAAAAACACAATAAATGATTCCTTTTGTATATATCATTGATCAGTATATCTCCTACAATTACAAAAAAGAAAAAGAAGATACTGTGTTCATTTTATTCCTTAGATCAGTACAATGGAACATGAATTTTCAATAAAGGAACATGGATTTGAAGTTCAACTCAGAGAGATGGAAGACAGTAATCGAAATTCCACTGTTGAACTGAGGCATCTCTTAGTGACTCAACAGAAGGCGGCCAATAGGTGGAAAGAAGAAACAAAGAAACTTACTGAAAGTGCAGAAATTAGAATCAGTAGTCTAAAGTAAGTCCACTATTAATTGTTTGATACATTTTACGGAATAAATTATTTAACATTTAATGTCCTTGCCATAATCTTCTTGTAAAAATATCTTATATTTTTTATTCAGCAAATATTTACTGAACTGCTATGAAAAATATTAAGCATTATAAGCCCTAACTCATACTGCATATTTTTGTAAATTTTATGCATATTCCACAAAATATAATGATTTTTTTTATGAACATGACAGTTTAGAATCTTAATACTCTTTGCATATAGGTGTAACATAATAATGTTTTGTGGTTGCAATAGAATCTGATTGATTTGCAAAGCCTAAAGTATTTGCTCTGTGGCTCTTGAAGGAAATGTTTGCTGATCCTTGCCCAGAAAGTACTTGAGCTTTTATGCTGAATGCAGTGGATGCTATGAAAGGCTTTGAGCCTTTGAGTGATATGGTCAGGCTTAAGTGCTCAATAAGTCAGTTTGATTGCAGTTTGAATAATAGATTGTAGAGAGGCAAAGGATAGAAGGGAGAGGTAGACAAGTACTCTAATAATTGATATATAAAATGATTGTAACTTGGATTAGGTTTTAAAGGGTTGGAGATCATTTAAAAAAGTTTGTTGAGCCATGTTAAATATGAGCTGCCTAGAAAACATTTAAATCGGGGTATCAACTAGTCATTTAAGTCTGTAAGTTTGGAATTCAGGGAAGAGATTGTAAAGGGAGCTATAAATGTGGGAGTATTAACATACACATGATTTTAAAGTCATAGGATGAGAACATGTAGAAAGGAAGTCCAGATAAATTAGACTGTCTGAGGACTGAGTTCCAAAAGTTAAAGTCTGGGGAGATGAAAAGTCCACTGAAACAAACTGAGAAAGAATATCCAGAGAAATAAGAATCATGATAGAATGGTTTAAAAAAATTTTTTCAGGAGTATAAGCAATAATAATAGGTGATATTTACTTAGCACATGTTTGTTGTTCTAAACAACTTACATGTACTTAATTAATCTTGACAAACCTACAAAGTTGAGGACATCATATACATTTTACAGTTAGAGAAACTGAGACTGAGGGAGGTTAAGGAACTTGTTCAAAGTCACGTAGCTAAAAAAAAAAAAAAAAACAAAGTCAGGTAGCTAACAAAATGACCAGTAATGACAATATGCTCTTAACTGTTGTTTTATAAAATGCTGCTAATTGAGTAACGTTAAGACAGAGAATGGACCTTTTAGTTTGGAACTCTTTGATGGTCTTTATTAGCCATGAAAAGAGCAGTTTTGGTAGAATGCTGGAATAAAAATGTATTTAGAATGAATTTAAGAGAAGAGAATTTCTGTTTCCCGTTTAGTGGTGAGCTAGGCAATTTGACAGCGCTCCACCACAACTAAAAAAGTTAAATGAAATATAAAAAGCATCTATTAAGAGCATTAAAAGAACTAAGCAAAATAATTATTACCAATTTTGCCTTATCCCAGGAATGCTAAATTATTAAAACATTAGAAAATAAGTTACTATAATTTACCACATTAACTTTTTTAAAAAGAGAAAAATCATAAGGTGTTCCCAATAGAAACACAAAGGGCATTTGATAAAATTTGATATCCACTTAATGATATTTCAAAATGCCTCTTGGCAAATGAGGAATAGAATTTCTTTCTTTCTTTTTTTTAAAAAGATTTTATTTATTCATGAGAGACACAGAGAGAGAGAGGCTGAGACACACACAGGCAGAGGGAGAAGCAGGCTCCATGCAAGGAGCCCTTCGTGGGACCCGATCCTGGGTCCCCAGGATCACACCCTGGGCTGCAGGCGGCGCTAAACCGCTTCACCACCGGGGCTGCCCTAGAATTTGTTTAATTTTGTAAAGATATCTATTCTAAAGCAAACACTATTTTTAATGGCAAAAAAAAAAAAAAAGTAAATGTTCTTCGAAGATTGGGAAGATAACAAAGAAGTTCATTATTACCACTTCTATCAATATTTGTATGAGAAGTTCTTATCAGTGTACTGTGGCAAGAAAATTAAATAAAAGGTATACAAACTAGAAAGGAAGGAAGGAAACAGTCAATCTTCACAGGCAACATGACCGTATATATATTAAGTCCAAAATAATTAATAGATAATAGGCAAATATTCAAAAATCATTATATCTCTACATACCTGCAACAAATATTTCAAAATAAAACTTTAGTAAAATTTACAATGCACCAAAAAAACATCAAATGCTCAGGAATAAATGTAATAATGTGTTAGACTTCTATATGAGAACTGTGATTTCAGGAAGATTAAAGAAGACCTAAGTAAATAGAGACCAGGTTAATTGATCAGAACACTCAATGTTAGAAATTTGTAAACAACCTCCTCCCCCAACTATCTGTAGATTCAGTGTAATGTCAGGCAAAATCTTAGGACATGGAGCAGTATCTAAAACATATTAAGTGAAAAAAAAAAACAAAGTTTACACAGGGCATATAGTATTCTACCCTTTAAGAGGGGAAAGTGTACATGTGTTGTACATATATATACAAGCATGGTATATATAGACTATGTTCATACACATATGTGCATATTCTTTTCTTAAAAATAGATGACCAAAACAATAATTAAAATGGTTATCTATGAGGAGAGAGAAAGGAGTAAAGGATGAAGACTAAACTTCTCCGAATGAATCTTGTCCTATAAATATATAGGCTTGAAACTATATAAATGTTCTTTAATTATGTCTTAAATCAAAATTTTTTAGAACTAAAAATTGAAAGTAAAATTAAACAAATGAACTTAATTGTATAGGAAGTTCATGGCTTAACTATACAGATAAGTTATTTCAAATGACGTTAAACACAGTAATTAGACTATATCCCTAGTGAGATAAATCCTAAGGATAAAAGAAAATGTAAAAAACCATAAACTGCTTTTAGTAGTTATATCATTAGAAATAATATTGGTGTTATTATTATCCTGAAACTTATAATTATAAGATAAAGGAATTGAATAATTATATAAATGCCTTTAAGAACTGAGATTTTTATAATAAGAGGAAAGAAACTCAAAATAAATAAAACTTGTATTTCTAACTTGAAATCGGAATATTATCATGGGAACTGTACTCTTACAAACATGTATTTCCTGGCTCTGTCCACTTAAGGAACCTAGAGGCAGTGACCAGTATTCATTTGCAATGACGTATCCTAAAAGAAAACAGGACTCTAGAGAAATGATTGATTACATATCTAGGATAGGAAAATACAGTATGAGCCTAGGAAACACTTTGATGTAGCAAAAGGTAAAGGAAGGTATCAAGATTATTTGGCTCCTGTCAGAAAGACCCTGGAGCCAACTTAAGTAGGCCCCCTCTGGCTGATGTGTGAACAATTTGAACATAAAAAGAATATTTACAATAAATTGAATTATGTCAAATATATTAAAAATCCGTGACTTCAGAATGATATTAAATTTAAAAAGCCTTTGGTCACCTTTGGAAGATGCTATGGAACCAGCTCATTCTGAAAAAAGATAAAGGGGAAAATCAAGCTTTTATTGTACCCTTCCTTTACTCACCATACTTCATTGAATGCTACTTGGTCTTTCCTGCTCTAATTGCCCTTACTTCACTGGTTAGGGAATCAGTGTAGGGATTTTGCCATTTTGCTCAATGTTCTGATTATGTAACCCAGAACCAGGGAAATAACCAGAGTAGGATTATAGACACACTAGTTGTGAGACTTAAGCCAAGACTTAATGACCCTATCTGCATAAACCTCTCCTGGTTGGTGGACCATAGTGCTACTTGGGGTCTCTAGGACTTTTTCAGCAACAATGTCCAGCAATCTTGAAAATACCTGGATTTTTCCTTCCCCACTGCATGGTCACCCTGCTAACTCTTCACAGATCCCTCAAGGGAAGGCCAGAAGGAAGTATATATGGATATGTAACAGATTCCTTTTAAAGGAATCTGCAGCCCCTTCCTTTATTCAAGAGGCTTTGAGTCTGTGACCTGACTCAAGTTTGAGAAATGGTTATAGGGCTTTGACACTTTCTTATAGTGATTTAAGTCAGGCTGCAATTCACAAGACCTAGAGCTTTTCTACCTCTCCAAATCAAATGGTAGACCATCCATCTATACCAGTTTTAGGGTCACAGTGATTAACAAATCCCAAAGATCTCTGCAGATCAGACTCTCCTGATAACTACTTCAACTCTGCTGCCCATTCTAGTAATATTACCACATTTTCTTTGGAGATTTAGTCTGCTACATCACCTTTGCCATTGAAAATCCTATCATCAATGTTGAATTCAGGAAGTTCAGTTCCATGGTAGCCATTATCATTTCTGTTCCACAGTGAATAACCACTATAGAGCTCTGCAGGAATATTGGAGCAATTTTCATGACCATATTTCACACAGCCTTCGTGGAAAAAATGTCCTTGGGACCCTCTTGAAGGTCAGAGTTGAAGGATGGATGAGCTGCTTTTACCAAAAAAAAAAAAAAAAGAAAAAACCAAAAAAAAAAAAACCTCAGTCTAGCCTTCCAACCTTCCCCAGCCTTTGATAACTTGTTTACAATACTGATTCTCAAATGAGGACTACTTTATCCTTTTCTCCTTCCTCGAACATTTGTCTTGAAAATATCCAAAGACATAGGGATGATTCTGGATCTATGTACAGAGGCCGGGGATGCTGCTACACATCCTATAATACACAGAACAGCCCCTCATAACAAAGGATTTTCCAGTCAAAGATGTCAGAAGTGCTATAGGTGACAAACCTTGCTTTATACCATAACAAGAGTCTTCCTACCTTGCAATATCATTCAGTATAGGTCACCTTTGAATCCAGATTTTCTTCAACTAACCAAATGAGTCAAGATACTTGAGCTAACACACTGAATCCAGAATATCTCCTTTGTGAACCCATATCGAAAAATGTGGCCTAATCTAATTTATCTCTTCCACTGTAATACAGCACCCTTAGGATCCATTCTCTCACATACTCCCCAGGTTCTGTCTACATACAATTGACAGAATCATGTAATGATTTTTCTTCAAGGTTTAATTTTGTTGGTCATTGTCTAGAGCCTATCAAATTTGATTCTGGCTATAGATCTAGAATCAATGAAGGATGGTGAGGCAAATCCTGAAGGTGAGATTGTTACAGACTCTTCAGGCAGAGGATACTTACCTTTCCAAATAGTGAAGAAGGACTGCTTCTACTGGCAAAGGAGGTATGATAGAATTTAGGGATTCAAGGACTCAGCTTCATTGAAGTCTGTCTGAACACATGTTCCCAATTTTCAGGGAAGGAGAGACCTTGCAAGGTTGGGAATTCAGTTTGTATTTTAATTTAGCCACATATAGGATAAGACTTTGCATTTGATTATCGAAATCTTAGCTTTGCAGCCAGAGGAGATAGGCTTTCTTTTAAGGAGTCATAGTAGCTTTCAGGTCCCTAACCTAGACTTTGAGATCAGAATTTAAAACTCCGAGCTCTTTATTGTGACCCTCAAAGTTCTCCAATGTGCCTAGAAGGCCCATTATACCTTTCATTCACTAGAGTTTTATGTCCTTAACTACTTGGTCACTCAAAAACTTATCGTTTATAGGCACATGATTATATAGGTGATAATTTAAGTAACTATTTTGCCATTGTTTAGCATGGATTACCAGTGTGCCCTTTATCAGTGACCTTTAAATCTAATCAAAGCAGAGAACCAATTCTAGATAATCTAGAGTCCGAGTACTCATTCGTGAGGTTATATTCCTCTGGAACTACTTCTGGAATTGAAACCAATTCCTGTGTATCAGGGTTTATTCAGGAAAACAGAGCTACTCTAAATGGGATTTATTTGGGGGATTAAGTTTGACACGGTTGGGGGAGCTGGTAGAGAAGCCATTGCAGTGCAGTTGTTTCTGCATCTGGTGTTAGGCCCGAAGTCATTATGGGCCAGCTAAGTTCGAAGTCATGAAGATAGGCTGGATGTGAAGAAAGCAACTATAAGGACAAACTGGAACCCTGTTTTCATTTATCTCTCATCATCTCCAACACTGCCGTAGATGACGTGCAAGAAAAACTGGTGACCTTTACCATGCATCTTCACATGACTCAAGAGTCTGAAAGAGAACATCTGCCAAGAGGCAGAAGATGGATTTGCTGTAGATCCAAGTAGTGCTCCACACTAACATAGTGGCCTAACATATCAGCAGCAATGTGCGTGAGTTGCCACAGTGCCAGGTGCCCTGCCAGCCTTCAGAGACTGCTGCACAAATTTCTTTGGTCAACACCAACCCAGGACCAGGCAGGGGAGGGAATGCTGGGAAATGTGGTTCCAGCTTAGCTAAGTTGATGCAGTCCAAAGCTACCACCATGAGTTTGTCAATATTTAATTAGTAATATTGGGCAGTTCACAATGTTTATATAAGGAAATAGGAAACCATATAATATAAAAAAGACTTAAATGAACGTCAGTCTAATGATTACATTACATTTATGATAGCTATAATTTGTTGCATATATACTATTTGCCACTTTACAAACATTTAATGATCACAAAAACTTTATGAAGTAAATGCTGGAGTATTCCCTGTATTAGAGTTCTCCAGAGAAACAGAACTAATAGGGTGTGTGTGTGTGTGTGTGTGTGTGTGTGTATGTGTGTGTAAAGGTTTACTTTAAGGAATTGGCTCATGTGATTGTGGAGCTTAGCAAGTTTAAGGTTTTTCTGAGGAAAAAAACTAACAAGCTAGAGACTTAGCAAGGAGTTTCACTTTGAGTCCAAAGACATTCAGGCTGGAGACCTGAAGAGCAATTGTTACTGTTCAAGTCTAAAGGCCGCCTCTTACAGAATTCCCTCTTGTTTGGGAGAAGTCAACTTTTTGTTCTGGTAGGCCATCAATTAATTGTATCAGGTCCACCCACATTATAGAAGGCATTCTGCTTTACTCAAAGTCCAATGATTTAAATGTAAATCTCATCTAAAACACTTACAGAAACATCTAGAGTAATACTTGATTAAACATCTGGGCACCACACCCCAAACAAATTGACACATAAAATTAACCATCACACTCTCCATTTTACACATGAGGAAACTCTAGACTTTAAAAAATAATTTTAGATTTGAAAAAACTCTGGAAATAGACTTTTCCTAAGTTAGCTGCCTACACTTTGATAGCAAATCCTGACTTGAACTGACAGGAGGCTATTTATGGTATAGATATATCTGTGTGTGCACAACATACCCATCTACACGTATATACAGATACAAACATATTTCAATTATTGTGCCTATTCATATGTTTTACTGAGAAATATTTGTGACTGTTGTAATCTCTATCCTACTCTAAACCTGTAAAATATTTCTCTTGGATGTCTTAGGTTTTGCTATATTATATATGTAACTTGCACACACCAGCTAATTACTCCCAGTAAGTTACTTATAGTGAATGTGTTTTATTTTAGTTTGTATTTTCTGAAGTATCAAGCAAAGTACTTTGCCAAAATGAAGCACATAGAATATAGAATGTAATTGCCTTGAGTCTGTCAAAATAGTTTGAACACAAACCTGTCTATTGCTTTCATCTGGGCTAGAAAGATTGTTAAGGCCCTTACAACTTATGAGTTCAGGAATAGTACTTGATTTTTTTAAAAATAATTCACCCAAATTATATACACGTTTTATTATCAAGGAATTTTTACATGATTCCCTTGAATTATCCTGTTATTACATAGGAGTCTATGAGTTGTAAGATCATCCATATTTTTGAAAGGATATTTTATTAGTTCAGGAAGATCAAATAATGTCTTCAAAAATTATAGATATCTTAAGCTTTAAGTTTTTTGATCTTAGATTCTGTACATTTATGTTTTAATATATAGGATTAAATATATTTGACCAGTAAACACTCTAATTTATGCAACAAATGCCCTGTAAACTGAATTCTTACATCTGAGATGCTCTCATTCATGCTTTTATCTTTTTTTTTTAAGATTTTATTTATTAAAAAAAAAAAGATTTTATTTATTTATTCATGAGAGAGAGAGGCAGAAACATAGGCAGAGAGAGAAGCAGACTCCATGCAGGGAGCCCGATGTGGGACTCGATCCCAGGACCGCAGGATCACACCCTGGGCCGAAGGCAGGCATTCAACTACTGAGCCACCCAGGTGTCCCTCATTCATGCTTTTAAAATAACCTGTAAAGTAAGTGCTCTGGGAAGAAAAATTTGTATAGTTGTTTTCAATTATAGATAAATCATTAGTCTCACAAATTATTTTTCCTCCAAAACATAAATTGAGGCAAAACACAAAATAGAGGTGTCCCCACATGTGGTATGCACAAAACATCAAAACAGAGTGAAGATGAAAAAAGAACAGTAGACTTGAATCACCTTAGAGGAAGATGGAGAACACACTGGTGACATAAAACCAGATGGGCTATAATCATAAAAAGAAATTGAGTGAAATACTTTTTTAGTAAAAATATGCAGAATAAATCTGAAAACATGAAACTTTAGTAGCTGTAGTTATTTTTCTTTTTTTGCTGCTGCCAATTAGTATTTTTTTTAAGTTTTTATTTTAATTCCTATTCTTTAACATACAGGATTATATTAGTTTCAGGTATACAATATAGTGATTCAACAATTCCATACAGCATCTGATGCTCTCACCATGACAAGTGCACTCCTTAATCCCCATCGTTTATTTAACTCAACCCGCTACTCCTCTCCTCTCTGGTAACCCTCAGTTTGTTCTCTGTAATTGAGTCTGTTTCTTGGTTTGTCTCTCTCTTTTTTCCCTTTGCTCATTTGTTTGTTTCTTAAATTCTACATACGAGTGAAATCGTATGGTATTTGTCTTTCTGTGACCAACATGTTTCACTTAGCATTATACGCCCTAGCTCCATCCATGTCATTATAAATAGCAAGATTTCATTCTTTTTATGGCTGAGTAATATTCCATTATATATATGCATATGTGTATATACAGATATATACTACATCTTCTTTATCCATTCATCAGTTGATGGACACTCAGACTGCTTCTGTATCTTGGCTATGGTAAATAATGCTGCTATATACAGGGGTGCATACATCTCTTTGAGCTAGTGTTTTTTGTATTTGGGGGAAAACTCAGTGGTGTAATTGCTGAATCATAGGGTAATTCTATTTTTAACTTCTTGAGGAATCTCCATACTGTTTTCTAGAGTGGCTGCACCAGTTTGTGTTCCGACCAACAGTGCATGAGTCATCTTTATTCTCCACATCCTCGTCAACACCTGTTTCTTGTGTTGTTGATTTTAGCCATCTGACGGGTGTGAGGGGTAGCTGTGGTTATTTGATATAATCAATTCCTTTGATATCTACTGATAATAAAGTGATACTGGATTGAAAAGTCATCTATCTTTTGGTAAAACTCTTCCTAATGAGCTTATTCAGGATAACAAAAGGCTTCTTTGAATGCTCAAAATTTAGTTTTCAATATTGAGAAACATAACAGATTTTAGGAGTAAACATTGATCTGGCATGAGAGTTGAAGGTGGGAAATACACTGCAGAAGATCCAAAGCTCAGCAGTGAATAACAATTTTGGAGGAACATGTTTGCTGAAACATAAAGATACTGGTAACCAAAAATTAATAGTAAATGACATCTTTAATGATTCCTGGTTTGTAAACTCTATAATAGCAAATGTTTAATGAAATATATCTACTTATTTTTTAAGATGCAACAAATCTTAACACTAAAAGATAATAAATGTGGATATCTAAGAAAAATATCACAAAAGAGAGTTCTTATTTAATCATGTTATGGAATACCATTTCCACAGAGTTGATTTTCACTTACTCTTCTCTGTTCAAGAGTTTCATTACCCACTTTGTTCCTGAATTACTAATTTCTTCTCCTGAAGCTTTCAGTGTAGTCCATTTGGGGAGCGGTGGGGAGAAAAAGAAACCATAACTTTAAGATCGTACATACAGCTGCTACAAGAATGCTAATAGCATTTTTCCTAATTGTCCCCAAATGGAAATGCAGATGCCCATTAGCAATACACTGGATAATGGAATTTATTTTTATTACTCTATATTATCCTGACACACCTAGACTTTCCTTTTTCTAGTATATTCCTAAAATTAGAATTGTTGAGTCATAAGACATGCATATTTTCAACCTTAGTAGAAAATGCCTCACTGTTTCCCAAAATAATTGTAGCTATTTACATTCTTGCAAGCAATATATGAGAATTTCTGATAATCCTCATCTTCACTCAGTGAATGAAGTCAGATGTGTTAAATTGGGCAACTCTAATGACTGCTAGTCTCTCATTGTAGTTTTAGCTTGCAATTCTCATATTTCTGCTAAAGTTGACCATCTTTTTATATGTTTATTGGCCTTTTGAACTTTTATTCTGTGAAGTGTCTCTTCAGGTCTTTTAACCATTTCTCTATTGAGTTTAACTTTTTTTCAGGTGTTGCAAATATCTTTTCCCATTCTGTGGCTAATCATTTCTCTCCTCTAGCTCCTCTGTTTTAATAAAGAGAAGTTCTTAATTTTAATGGAGTCATGTTTATTTCTTTGGTTTTATGGTGACTGCTTTGTGTGTCTTATTTTAATGACTTCCTTTCTATCCTGGACTCTAAAGATACTCTTTCATCCTGCCAAAAGCTTTACAATTTTACCTTCAACATTTTTATCATTTTTTAATCTGGAATTGATTTTGTGTACAGGGTAAGGTAGAAATCTAGTAACCGTTCATCCCTGCAACCTTTAATGACAAACTTGTCATTTCGTCACTACTTTGCAGTATCTCCTTTTCATAATTTGTGTCCATATGTGTGTGTCTGTTTCTGAACTTACTTATGTTTGACTGGTCTGTCCTGTGTCAATACCATACTGCTGTGTTCATTATATCTTTAGAAGACACTTTTGAAAACAAATACAAGATTAGATAAGTGACTTGATATCTGATAAAACTATTCCTCTTATTCAGTTTTTCAAAAATACCTGTTGTTGGCTATGGACATTTCCATATGGCATATTCAAATTGTGTTCTTACATCCCATAAAGAAATGTGATGAGATTTTGATTGGAATTACATTGAATCTATAAGTAAATTTTTTTTAAGATTTTATTTATTTATTCATGAGAGACACACAGAGAGAGGCAGAGACACAGGCAGAGGGAGAAGCAGGCTCCCTGCAGGGACCTTGATACGGGACTCGATCCCAGCACCCTGGGATCACGACCTGAGCCAAAGGCAGATACTCAACCACTGAGCCACCCAGTCGTCCCAAATCTATAAGTAAATTTGAATCAAGTTAACATAATTTAAAATTCTAAAGATTCCAGTTTTTTGGACATGAATCTCTCCATTTGTTTACATCTTTTTTAATACCTCTCAATAAGGTTTATTAATTTCTTTGTACAAGCCTTACACGTCTGTTAGATTTAGTTGGTATTTTTAGTATTCAATATTTTTATATTATAAATCATATCTCTCATTTAGTTTTCTGACCTTTGCTTGTATAAAGAAATAGAAATGCTTTTTGATACCAAAAATCTTGTACAATACAAAAAGCTGTAGATTCTTTTCGATTTTTCCTTTCAGCAGCATTATTGTGATATGATTTGCATACCATGTAACTCATTCTGTTAAGCATACAATTCACTGATTTATAGTAACTTTACAAAGTGGTGCAAGCATCACTTCAATCAGGTTTCAGCACATTTCTATCAAACCACAAAATCTTTCTCTTTGCTAGGAGTACCAACTTCCTATTTCTGGCAATCAATAATCTACTTGCTGACTCTATAGATTTGCCTATTCTGGACATTTCCTTTACATGGAATCACATATTTTATGCATCTAGATTTCTTTCCCTTAGCATAATGTTTCTGAGACTCATCCATATTGTGTCATAGATCAGTATTGAGTATGTTTTTATTGATGAGTCAGTGGAATGGGTATATACCACATTTTGTTTATCCACTCACCAATTGATGGGCCTTTGGATTGATTCCATTTTTTCTTTTAATTGTGGCAAAGTATACATATAATATTTACCATCTTAGCCATTTCTAGCATACATTTCAGTATTAGTACATTAGTATTAATATTAGTATTAGTACATTAGTATTAGTATTAAGTACATTCACTTTGTTATGTTACCATCACAACCCATCCTTCTCTGGAACTTCTTTTCATCTTGAAAATTGGAAACTCCATATGTATTAAACTAAACCAAATTAAACTCCCCCTCCCCCAGCCCCTGACAACCACCATCTCACCTCTGTCTTTATGACCTTGACTCCTCTAAGTACCTCATACACGTGGAAGCACATGGTATTCATTACCCCTGTGACTGGCCTCTTTCACCCAACACAAAGTCCCCAAGGCTCACCCATGTTGTAGTGTGTGCCAGAATTTCCTTATCTTTTAAGGTTGATAAGAATGGACTTTCTTTTTGTTTTTTATATACTTCGCAGCTTTTTTGTCTCTTTTCTCACATTACTGTCTTATGTTTAGTTGATTTTTTTTATGAAACTTTGAGTTCCTGTCACGTTTCTTTTTGTGTATGCCTTATAGCTATTTTCTTTGTGATTACCGTGGAGATTACATGTAACATCCTAAAAGTTCTAACACTCTAATTTGAGTTTATACCAGTTTAACTTTAGTAACATACAAAAACTCTGATCCTGGGACACCTGGGTAGCTGAGCGTCTGCCTTTGGCTCAGGGCATGATCCTGGGGTCCCAGGATTGAGTCCCACATCGGGCTCCCTGTGTGGAGCCTGCTTCTCCCTCTGCCTGTGTTTCTGCCTCTCTCTGTATGTGTCTCTCATAAGTAAATAAATAAAATCTTTTTTAAAAAGTCTGATCTTTTATAACTCTGTCCCCACTCCTTTCAGTTGTTGATGTCACAAAATTATGCCTTTATGATTGTGTCCAAAAAATTTTTCAAAACTCATTAGTCTCCTATATTATATAGAAAACAAAATGTAACTCTTTTTGTTTTCTACCTGGTTTAAGATACTAATACATTGTTTAAAAAGCAATTAGTCTAGAAGCCAGTATTGTTGCAACTTTGGTTCATAACTGTACATTTTGTTTTCTGTAATTTAAGAAATTAAGGCATGTGTTGGATTTTGTTTACATATAATTATATCATCTCTGAATACAACTGTTTTTATTTCCAGTTATCATATATTTTATTTCCCTTTCTCACCTATTACACTGGCTAGACCAGTATGACTAGTATAGTATGGAATTAAAGTCATAGTCAAGGACTCTTGTCCTTTCTTTCAATCTCAGAAGGAAAGCTTTCAATCTTTATCTTTGTTCTTTGTATATGATGTTTTCTGTGTTAGGAGATAACTTCTGTTAGATTTAGATTTAGGAAGTTTCCTTCTTATTTTACTTAGTTTTTATCATAAATATTGAATTATAGTGGGATAAATTTTATAGATAGATTTTACTAGTGTACCAAGTTTGCATTCCTATAATAAAACCAACACTGTTGGAATGCATTCTCCTTATATATCACTGGATTTGCCTTGCTAGTATTTTGCTTAGTATTTTTATATCTATGATCAGTAGAGAGATTGGCCTGAAACTTCCTGTTCTTGAACTTTCATTGTTAAGTTGTAGTATTAAAGTTATGTCAGTCTCAGGAAATTGGAGACTGGTTGCTTTTTCTGTTTTCTTATAAACTTTGTATATTAGGAATGTTTACTCTGAATATTTGGTAGATCTCTCCAGGGAAATTCTGTTGGCCTGGAGTAATGGTGGTGGTGGTGGTGGTTTGGGATTTGTATGGTAATATCTTTGATTGTTGATTTCACTGAACAGTTATAGAACTCTTCAAATTTTCTATTTCTTCTATGAAACAATTTTAGTAAATTATTTTTTTCTATAAATGTGTCCATGTCTCCTAAACTTTCCAAGTGTTTTGGAGGCAATATGTTCATAATATATGATGTCTGAAGTATCTGTGATGATAGCCCTTTTTGCATTACTGATACTGGTATCATTTGTACTTTGTTTTGTGTTTATCATTCTCACCAAAGGATTGTTATATATTTTATTTCTGTTCTTTATTACCTCTTTCTGCTTTCATGTTGCTGTTCCTTTTCTATCTTCTTAAAATAGAAGCATCGCTCACAAATTTTCCCCTTTTCTTTTCTCTTAATTTGAATGGATTCTTAAATGTTACAGATTTTTTCCCAGACACTTCATAGCTTTAGCATACCAGTTTTGATATATCTAGTACTTTCGCTCAAAATATTTTTGCTTCAAAATATTTTCTAATTTCATTATTTCTTCTTTTAATCCATGTGTTATTTATAAGTACATTTTTAAATTTCTAAGCATATGGGGATATTTTAGTTATATTTTTGTTAATTCTGTTTTCCATAGATATGTCTCTTAGAAACAGTATATGTTTCTGTTTTAGACCATTCAGTTCATTTATATTCAGTGTAATCCAAAGTATATTGAGATTTGTTATCTTTATTTTATTTTAGTACTTGCTATTTTTATCATCTTTGCTTTCTCTTTCTTTCCTTTCTCATCTTTTTTATTGACTTGGTGCTTGTTTGTTTGTTTGTTTTTGTTTTTGATCATTCCACTTTCCCCCGCCCAAGCTTTGCAAATTAAAATGTATTATTTTGGTTGTTACGCTAGAAGTTATGCCATATATATTTACCATAAGAAAGACTAAAATTAAAGCCTCTATCCTCCTGCTAGATAATGTAAGAACTTTGGAACATATTAACACCATTCATTTCCTTGCCCAACTTATATATTATAATTTCCAGATTTTAAAGTCTTCTTTGTAGTGTTTTTATTTCACCCTACTAATTGTTTTATATAATAATAGTTCATTTACATTAACCTATATATTTACTACCTTCTTTGTTCTGCATTTCTTCTTATATCTCAAACGTTCCAACTCGGACAACTTGCCTTGTTATCTAAATTATGTCTTTTGGAAGTTCCTTTAGTGAGGATATGCTGGTGATGAATTCTCAACTTCTGTTTGTAAAATATATTTATGTCCATATTTGAACAATATTTTTGCTTGCTGACAGAATTCCAAGTTGAAGCTATTTTCTTTGAGAAAATTAAAAACGACAATCTGTTAACCTCTGACTGTGTTGTTTCTGTATAGAAATCATCTGTCCATCTCATTTGTCACTCCTTTGAAAGTAATCTCTTTTCCTGTGGCTTCTATTGAAATGTTCTGTTCTTCTATAGTTTCACTGTGATATATCTAAGTATGGGTTTCATTTCATTTGTTGTATTTTGTGCCTTTTGGTAGTATAGATTAGCATTAGTTCAGACAATTGCCAGATGTCAACTGTTCAGATATGAGCTCTGGGAATCTCTGCTCCCTGCTGTGGAGAAACTGGTGCTGGACCAGAAACAACTAGCAAACTGGACAAAATAGTTGAAACAACTGTTTTTCTGATCCATGAAAGAAAAGAAACAAGATCAAATCTAGAATCACCTTGGATTTCTGCCGAAAGGTACTTTCAGGACCATGAGCCAAAGAAGGTAATCTAAGCCACTGCCAGGTCTGATGACTCAGTAACTGAAATTTGCAAGGCAGAGAACCAGAGAAGTTGGAACTACACAGAGAAAGAGCTTCAGAAATCTGCATAGTCCCTTTGAGTGTGTTTCTCACTCATACATAGAATAAAACTCAAAGAAACCATGCAGACAATGACAAGGAGGCTGTAAGCTGAAAAACATAAAGAGTTCACAGAGGGCTGTGAGGTGGAGAATCCCTGTTGAATACATAGTGCATGAAGTTTAGACTCCAGAATCACTTCACCTTATTAATAGAATTAAACCAGCCAGAACAAAAAGTATTCTAAATTCACTTTGAGAAGACTTAAAACCACGCCTCAAAATAATCTAGCATGTTCTCAAGTATTTTAACTGCCTGCAAGAACAAATCCCACACTTTTATTACTAGGTAAGCAAAACTGGTACCCAAAGCCAGGAAGAAAAAGCAGTACATGGAAACACATTTAGAAATGACAGAAGTGGCACAATTAATAGACAAGAACTTTAGCAATTTTAAATATACTCAGTGATTTAAAGGAACACATAAAGATGATGAGAAAAGAAATGGAGTATACAAAAAGCCAAATGGAAATTTGGGCATGCAAATTATAATACTGGAAATTCTTTAATGTACTGGATGGGATTAACAACAAATTATGCACTGCAGAAGAACAAATCAGAGAACTTGAAGACAGAAAAGAAAAAAAAAGCTATCCAAAAATGAAGCATAGTGAGGAAAGATCAGAGAGCCTCAATGACCAGAGAGACAATATCAAGCAGTATAAAGGAGGGTGAGGGTGAGGGTGGGAGTTAGGGGTATTTTGAGAAATAATGGCCCAAAAATTTTCATATTTGATTTAAAAATCTTTATATCAGTTATCTATTACTATATAACAAATTGCTCCAAAACTTAGTGGCTTAAAACAACATTTATTATTTCACAGTTTCTGTGGGTCAGGAATTCAGGCATGTCTGAACCAGAATGCCTCTGACCCAGGATCTGTCATGAAACTGCAATCATCTCAAGGCTCCAAGAGGGAGGATTCACTCCCAAGTTCACACTAAAGCTGTGACAGGCCTCAGATGTTAACTATTGTTGGCAGATGTCAGTTCCTTGCCTCACGAGCCACTTTATGTGTGTATTCACAACGTGGCAGCTTGCTTCCTTCAGAGTAAGAAGTGAGAGAAAAAGAGGTAGAAAAAGGGAGAGGAGGAGAGAGAGGAAAGCAAAACAAAAGTTGTGGTTGTTCTTAACCTAATCTTGAAGTGACATCCCATCACTTTAACCTTTTCCCGTTAAGTAAAAGCAAGTCATTAGGTGTAGCCTTAGCCCCTTCTGCCCTGCTTGAGTGTGGGGCTCTGAATACCAAGAGGTAAGGAAATTGGGGACTATTAAAAATAAATCTTACAGTTCAATAATGATAGAAACCATGCAGTTGTACTCATAGTTATTTACCCTAAAGAAATTAAAACAGATTCACACACACAAAAAAAAACTTGTGCACAAATATTTGTAAGTACTTTATTTATAATAGCCAAAAATGGGAAACAACCCAAATGGCTATTAAGAGTTGTGTGGATAAACACATAGCAATGAAAAGGGACAAACCACTGCTAAATGTAATATGGATGATTGTCAAAAGTGAGATGAAACAAAAGCCAAAGAAGGGTATGTATGATCACATTTATATGAAATTCTAAAAAAAAGACTAATCTAATGACAGCAGTATGATAAATACCTAGGGCTGGGGTTGGTGGTGGACAATGACTGCACAGGGTCATGACGGTAATATTTTGGGGTGATGGACATATTCTGTATATTAGCTGTGATTGTAGTTGTGCGGGTATATGCATTTGTCAAACTTTATCAAGCTCTATATTCAAAATGGCTACATTTTATTTCAATAATTATACCTCAGTAAGATTGATTTTTAAAAACAGCCCCTGCTCAATTCTCTCTCTTCCACCCTTCTGGGACTCTGCTCAAAGGTATGTTAGACTTTTATATTACATTCCTATGTCTCTCTTTATTTCCATTGTTTTCTTCTACTGTGCTGCACTCTGACAGTTTCTTCAAATCTAGTGTTTTATAAGTTGTCTTTTTGTGTTCAGTCTACTGTATGTGTCCATTGAGTTATCTTAGGGAGTTTTTTTGTTACTGGAAGTTCTATTTAACTTTGTCACATCTGCCATTTTACATTCTTAGAGTCTCCTGTTTCTTGCTGACATTTCTAAGTTTGCCTTGCATTTCTTTTAAAATAGTAAACATTACTTGAAAGTCTACATCTGATAAATTCAGTATCAGACAAATTTGTTTCTGTTGGTTTGTTTCTGTCTAGATTCTCTATCTGCTTGTTAGTAACTGCCCCAGAAAATTTTTGTTACAGGGTTTATACATAGATAGGCTTTGCCTTGCTGCTTCTTGGTGCCTTGGAGTACTTCTGGTTTTGAGCACATTACCAAAGGTAGGCTTTCTGGCCTTCCATAGACATTTGTTCTTTGAGGTAAATCTGTAAGATGGCTGGTCTGTGGCCATAACTTCACAGGAATGTTTCTTTTTTTTTCTTCTCCTGTTTTGCTTATGACCAAAACAGGAGAAGAAAAATAACCTTTTCTCTGAGTGGTAACAGAACCAAATCCTAAATGTGGGGTATTGTAAATGCCTTCCAGGGCATAAAAAGCATTGGTGCTCCAATATTCTGATTTTTCTCCTTAAAAACTTCCATTCAGGGGCAGCCAGTGGTTCAGCAGTTTAAGCGCCTGCCTTCAGACCAGGGCGTGATCCTGGAGTCCTGGGATTGAGTTCCACGTCGGGCTCCCTGCATGGGGCCTGCTTCTCCCTCTGCCTGTGTCTCTGCCACTCTCTCTCTCTGTGTCTATCATGAATAAATAAATAAAATAAAATAAAAATAAAAATAAAAAACTTCCATTCAGTAATTGTCTTGGGACTTTTTGCAATATTTTCATTTCGTTAATGCTTTTAAAGTGTTGGAGAGTTTTTCATGCATCGATTAATCTGCATGGCTTAGTGTACTTTTACTGGATCCAAGCATATACTCTTTAAAAATATCCACTTCACGGGCAGCCCCAGTGGCTTAGCGGTTTAGCGCCATCTTCAGTCCAGCATGTGGTCCTGGAGACGCAGGATCAAGTCCCACATCAGGCTCCCTACATGGAGCCTGCTTCTCCTCTGCCTGTGTCTCTGTGTCTCTCTCTCTCTGTCTCTCGTGAATAAATAAATAAAATCTTTAAAATATATATATCCACTTCATTTAGCACAGTGATGTGTCTTGGTGAAAACTGGGTGAAAATCTTAGATAATTTTTGTCTTATACAGAGTTTACATGTGTCTCTGATCAATTACAGCATCCTGGAGGTTGAAATGGACTATAGCAACAAAATAATTAGGCATTAGAACCAATGTTACACTTATACAACATACTACTGCTAATTATAAACATTAGCATTGATACTAGTATTATTTCTTAACTAAAATATGTTGTGTACCTTTGTGTTTTAACTATATTACTTTCAGGTATAGTGAGGCCAGACTCAGATCAAGAGAAACACATGAGAAAGAGATTTATAGATTCTTATAATCAGAGTTCCCTGGGGCAAACACAGCACTCTACAAAAGGCCACTCGGGGGAAGCACCAGGGTTGATCACAAGGCAAAGGGAGTAGGGGAAACTGGGCAAGTCCCTTTATTGTAATTTCTGTGGAAGGAATGAGATAGGGTAGGTAATTTTAGGATTAGCTAATTTGAATGATTTCAGTGGGCTCTGGTTGTCTGATATCTGGCCCTGGGGCAGTTAAGGCAGGTGTAGAGTGGCCCAGATTATGAGAGCCCAGTAGGTAAAGTGGATAGTGTGAATTTAATTGGCTGCACAAGAACGGAAAGTGTAGGGCCTCAAAACTGAGTCAAGACAACATTTAAAAACAACTATATTATACTTTGAAGTAACTAATAGTAGGGAGTCATAAGCCTGGGGTATAAGGACACATTATTTAAATAGGACAGAAGTGCCTAACTTTGATTTATTTATATCACAGTGTTGAAATGAGAGATAAAAAATTACCTGTCATGTTAGCTGAGATCTTAAAAACATCTTGAAAAATGTAGCATAATTTGTAACTATACTTCTTGCTTAGCAAGAGACTTCCCAAACTGAGGATGTCCTGTAAAGATTTAACATCCCATTTTCTAACATAATAGCTTTTTCTTCAGTCAGTATGCTTTGGTGATTAGAAAGTGTAAATCTACTCAGAGAAAGCTTTTGTCACTTGGCAGATATTTTGCATCAGGTTTAAGAGAAAGGCAGTGCCACTTCTTTGTGGGTCTCTTTACCCTTGATTTTTCCATAGTTCTCAGGGAAAAAAAGTAATGAATAAGTCAATTTTGTTTAATATTACCATTGTATTAAAATTACACGTAGATTATTAAAATGGTATAAACTCTACAAGAATATAAGCACATTAAAATTTTATATACTTGCTTTATTGTATTAGTAAACTTACCTGAAAATACCCAAATTTGCTCTGATTTGGAGTTTTATTATACCTTCAAAAGTGTTTGGCAAGATTATTTGCATCTTGGCTATTTCTTGACTCCATTATGTTCAGAATTAAGTTCTGAATTTAAAGTGTCTAATTAAAAGTATCTAATACTTCAGTTTGCAGATTTATACACATACTTCCAGAAACAAAAGCAGATACCTTAAAAACTCAGATTTAATTTTTAAAAAAATCTGAGTGACCACTCTTTTTCTAAGCATTCCGCTAGATGCTATAGAAACACAAAGATGGGCAGCCCTGGTGGCGCAGTGGTTTTGTGATGCCTGCAGCCTGGGGTGTGATCCTGGAGACCCGGGATAGAGTCCCATGTCGGGCTCCCTGCATGGAGCCTGCTTCTCCTTCTGCCCGTGTCTCTGCCTCTTTCTCTCTGTATGTCTCTTGTCTCTCATGAATAAATAAAATCTTTAAAAAAAAAAAAAAAAGAAACACAAAGATGAGTAAGACAAAGCCCCGCTCTTAGAAATTACTACATCCCATTATCCACTTTTGTTTTTCCTTATAGCATTCATCATTAACAGTAATTGCATTTTATACTTATTTCTTAGCACTTTTTATCTTGCTATCTCCGCCACAGTAATATCAACTCCATAAAGTAACTTGTCTCTTGTGTTCCCCACTATATCCCTAGACCCTCGAAGAATGTCTAGCCCTAATAGGTACTCAGAATGTATTTATTGAATGGATGAATGAAAGCTAGTTGATTTTTTTCAATTATTGTTTCTTTTCTAGGACAAATTTGTCTTACAATTTTGATCATTCATGCATAATTTTAGTTTTTAAAATACATTTGAACTTTGTGAAACATGATAAAGTATAATGTGTCCCCACTATTCAAGAGACTAAGAAACATAAATTCCCATAATTACACCACTGCCTTATAAGTGAAACTTTTTTCTCTTCTCATAAAGTTTCAAAAATGCTACCCATTCTAATAAATATTATGAAAACTGTTTAGTGATAAAGGAATACCTAGTCTATGACATAGGCACCAGGATTTGGTGAAATAAGTTTTTTTTAAATTGGTACTGCTCATAATCAAGATCATACTCTCATAGGATAAAATATTCCACAAAACAATGTGTCTTTATCCAATCATGTTTGAACTCCTGTTCTGAATTTTTTTTAACTTTGTTAGGGATTTCTGTTCTCAAGGAAAAATTCCACTTTCCTATATTATTTTTTTAATTGGGGTTAACTTTTACTCAGTATTTACAGGATACTCAAAGTATACACAGGTTCCATAATTTGACAATTTAGGAGCCACTTTTGATTCCTGTCTCTCCATTATTCCTTTATCTTGAAATTTCAAGTACACATTGATCATATGTCACAACCTTCTGTGGTCCCTGCATGTATATATATCCACAGACACCGATATATCAGTAGTTATTGTCACATAATATTTGTTGAATGAGTATGTATATATGAACATAACTATTTATGTAAACATAAAATCCATAGCATAGTGTTGGGCACTTGATAGGTATTCTTTAGAATGTTTATAGTTGATTCAGTTGAATTATTGAAATGTGTTTTTTTTTTAAAGGAGTACTGCTAACCAGTAGTACAAGACCAAAGAAGAATCCCTTCAGCCTGAATTCTGGATGCAAGTCCAACTTTATGAGCAAGCAGAGTAGCTCCATGTATGACTGATTGAAAAGAGTTTCCTAGAATGAGTTTGCTGTCAAAAAAATATCAGTCTTGTTACCTGTCATCACAAATAATTTAATTCTTTTTGAAGACTGTAACAGTGAACTAGACAGACAAAAAACCTTACTCTCATGGAGCTTTCATTCTAATAGAGACTGTAAACAAGACAAATTAAATATATAATGTGGTAGATAATAAGTGCTGAAGAGAAAGGTAGAGCAGAAAAGGGGAATAGGTATATGTTTAGAAGGGAGTTAGTTTTAGAAAGAATCAGCAGGGATAATCATCCTGAACTCTCCTGACATTTTCTCTTCTTTTTGTTGAATAAGCCCTGATTACATCCACTTTGTTGTCCTCCCTGTACCTTCACCCGTTCAGCTTATGGTGGCTAGACAAAAGCACACAGCTGTGCTAGTGAGCTCACTCTAAATCCGTGATCACAAAAAGGATCTTTATGCTGCCAGGTAGTCAGTCTATATTCTGTTCTCCTTGGCACCTATTTCATACCCTCTTGTCCTTCCTCAAATCTTTCACATCTCCTTTCCATCATCACTTTCATTTGGTAACCTCAGTTCCTCTTTCACTAAGAGAAGCAATCAGAAGAGAACTTCTACTGTGTTTATATTTCTTTTTTTTAATTTAAATTCAATTTGCCAACATATAGTACGTCATTAGTTTCAGATGTAGTTTTCAGTAATTCATCAGTTGTATGTAACACCCAGTGTTATTACATCAAGTACCCTCCTTAGTGCCCATCACCGAGCTACCCCATCCCTCCCAGTTCCCCTCCAGCAACCCCCAGTTTGTTTCCCAGAGTTAAGAGTTTCTCATAGTTTGACTCCCTCTCTGAGTTTTTCCCATTCAGTTTCCCCTCCTTCCCTTAGGGTCCTCTGCACTCTTGTATTTCGCATATGAGTGAAACCATATGATAATGGTCTTTCTCTGATTGACTTATTTCACTTAGCATAATACCCCCAGTTCCATCCACACTGATGTAAATGGTAGGTATTTATCCTTTCTGATGACTGAGTAATATTTCATTGTATATATACTGCATCTTCTTTATCCATTTATCTGTCGAAGGACATCTCGGCTCCTTCCACAATTTGGTTCTTGTGGACATTGCTGCTATAAACATTGAGGTGCAGGTACCCCTTTGTTTTACTACATCAGTATCATTAGGTTAAATACCAAGTAGAGCAATTGCTGGGTTGTAGGGTAGCTCTATTTTTAACTTCTTGAGGAACCTCCACACTGTTTTCCAGAGGCTGCACTAGCTTGGATTCCCCCCAACAGTGTAAGAGGGTTCCACATTCTCAATATCCTCGCCAACATTTGTTTCCTGTCTTGTTTATTTTAGTCACCTAACTAGTGTATAAAGTGGTATATCACTGTGTTTTTTATTTGTATTTCCCTGATGCCAAGAGATGTGGAGCATTTTTTCAAGTGTCTGTTGGCATTGGGTAGGTATTTGGAGAAATGTCTGTTCATATCATCTGCCCATTTCTTGACTGGATTATTTGGGTTTTTGGGTGTTGAGTTTGATAAGTTCTTTATAGATCTTGGATATTAGCCCTTTATCTGATATGTCATTTGCAAATATATTCTTCCATTCTGTAAGTTGCCTTTTAGTTTTGTGACTATTTCCTTTGCTATGCAGAAGCTTTTAATCTTGATGAAGTCCCAGTAGTTCGTTTTTGCTTTTGTTTCCTTTGCCTTTAGAGATGTGTCATGCAAGAAGCTGCTGTAGCTGAGGTCAAAAATGTTGCTGCCTGTGCAGTTCTCTTCTAGGATTTTAATGGATTCCTGTCTCGCATTTAGGTCTTTCATCCATTTTGAGTTTATTTTTGTATACGATGTAAGAGAATTGTCTAGTTTCATTCTCCTGCATGTGGCTGTCTAATTTCCCAGTACCATTTATTGAAGAGACTGTCTTTTTTCCATTGAGTATTTTTTTCCTGCTTTGTTGAAGTTTAGTTGAACCATAGAATTAAGCGTCCACTTCTGGGTTCTGCTTTCTGTTCCATTGATCTGTGTCTGTTTTTGTGCCAGTACCATACTGTCTTGATGATCACAGCTTTGCAATATAGCTCAAAGTTAGGCATTGTGATGCTCCCAGCTCTGGTTGGTTTTTTTGTCCCCCAACATGCCTCTGGCTATTTGGGGTTTTTCTGGTTCCATTCAAATCTTAAGATTATTTGTTCCAATTCTGAAAAATGTCGATGGTATTTTGATAGAGAGTGCACTGAGTGTGTAGATCACTTTGGGTAGCATAGACATTTTCACAATATTTGTTCTTCCAATCCGTAAGCATGGAGTGTTTTTCCATCTCTTTGTGTCTTCCTCAATATCTTTCATAAGTGTCCTGTAGTTTTTAGAGTACAGATCCTTTACCTCTTTGGTTAGGTTTATTCCTAGATATCTTTTGGTTTTGGGTACAACTGTAAATGGGATCGATTCCTTGATTTCTCTTTCTTCAGTTTCATTATTAGTGTATAGAAATGCAACTGATTTCTGTGCCTTAATTTTGTATCCTGCCACATTGCTGAATTGCTGTGTGAGTTCTAGCAATTTGGGGGTGGAGTCTTTTGGGTTTTTCACATACAGTATCACGTCATCTGCAAAGAGAGAGAGTTTGATTACCAATTTGGATGCTTTTTATTCCTTTTTGTTGTCTGTTATTGAGGCCAGGACTTCTCGTACTATTTTGAACAGCAATGGTGATAGTAGACATCCCTGTTGTGTTCCTGACCTTAGGGGAAAAGCTCTGTTTTTCCCCATTGAGAATGATATTTGCTGTGGGCTTTTCATAGGTGGCTTTTATGATACTAAGGTATGTTTCCTCTATCCCTACATGGCAGAGTGTTTTTATCAAGAAAGGATGCTGCATTTTGTCAAATACTTTATCTGCACCAATTGAGAGAATCATATGGTTCTTCTCTTTTCTTTTATTAATATGGTCTATCACATTATTGATTTGTGAATGTTGAACCACTCTTGCATCCCAGGAATAAATCCCACTTGGTTGTGGTAAATAATCCTTTTAATGTACTGTTAACAGGATACCATTGGCTAGTATCTGGGTGAGTATTTTGATATCCATATTTATCAAGGATACTGGTCTGTAATTCTCCCTTTTGATAGGGTCTTCGTCTGGTTTTGGGATCAAGGTACTGTTAACAGGATACCATTGGCTAGTATCTTAGTGAGTATTTTGATATCCATGTTCATCAGGGATATTGGTCTGTAATTCTCCCTTTTGATAGGGTCTTCATCTGGTTTTGGGATCAAGGTAATGTTGGCCTCATAGAACAAGTTTAGAAGTTTTACTTCCATTTCTATTTTTTGAAACAGCAGAAATAATAAGTATTAATTCATCTTTAAATGTTTGGTAGAATTACCCTGCGAAGCTTGTTTTGGGGGGAAGTTTTTGATTACTGCTTCAATCTCCTTGCTGGTTATGGGTCTGTTCAGGTTTTCTATTTCTTCCTGTTCCAGTTTTGGTAGTTTATAAGTTTCTAGGAATGCATCCACTTCTTCCAGATTGCCTAATTTGTTGGCAATAATTGCTCATAATATGTTCTTAAAATTATTTCTATTTCCTTGGTATTGATTGTGATCTCTCCTCTCTCTCATTATTTTATTAATCTGAGTCCTTTCTCTTTTCTTTTTGATAAGTCTAGCTAGGAGTTTATCTGATTCTTTCAAAGAACCAGCTCCTAGTTTCATTGATCTGTTCTACTGTTCTTCTGGTTTTTATTTCATTGATTTCTGTTCTAATCTTTATTATTTCTCTTTTCCTGCTGGATTTAGGCTTTATTTATTTTTTTTTAAAGATTTTATTTATTTATTCATGATAGTCACAGAGAGAGAGAGAGAGAGAGAGAGGCAGAGCGAGAAGCAGGCTCCATGCACCGGGAGCCCGACGTGGGATTCGATCCCGGGTCTCCAGGATCACGCCCTGGGCCAAAGGCAGGCGCCAAACCGCTGCGCCACCCAGGGATCCCTGGATTTAGGCTTTATTTGCTGTTCTTTTTCCAGCTCCTTTAGGTGTAAGGTTAACTTGTGTATTTGAGATTACTCTAATTTTTTGAGAGTGGCGTGTATTGAAATATACTTCCCTCCTAGGACTTCCTTTGCTGTGTCCCAAAGATTGCAAACAGTTGTGCTTTCATTTTCATTAGTTCGCATAAATCTTTTTAATTCTTCTTTAATTTCCTGGTTGAACCATTCATTTATATTTCTATTGCATCTTTTCCCATATATCTTTCTGTAATGAGATAAACTGTCCCTTCTCCAGTATAAGGCCAAACTTTTTATTTGTCCCATAGATTTCATCTACATTTTGCTATACTGCCTCCAGTTGGATTCTCAATTAAAAATAATCTTTTTTGAAAACAAATTTCCATAAAAAATAGAATACTTAATATATTATAGCCACATGAAATAGTTAACTGTCCTCAAGAGAGAAATAACTAAAATTCATGTAATAAGCAATTTAAAACTAACCAACCAGTCTTCTAAGGAACATTCCTACTTATATGAAATCTTGGATTGTAAATTTTTTTAAGGTTTTATTTATTCATGAGAGACACAGAGAGAGAGAGAGAGATTGAGAGACACAGGCAGAGGGAGAAGCAGGCTCCATACAGGGAGCCTGACATGGGACTCGAACTCGGGTCTCCAGGATCACAACCTGGGCCAAAGGCAGCACTAAACCACTGAGCCACCTGGGCTGCCCAGATTGTAAATTTTTTAGACTTTCCACCAGTGCTGGTCCACAGTAGTCAGATAAGCCCAGCAGATCACATTAGGTAACAAAGCCCTGCCTAGCCTAGTCAAGAAGCAGTCTGTGTCTTGACTCCAGTTGTACCTTTTTTTTTTTTGTACCTTGAATCCAGTAAATACAACTAGGATTTTTTTCAGTTTCAGAATTCACCCTCTTCTCTGTCCAGCCTTAAAAACTAGGTTTTGGTAAACAACCTTCCAAACCTTAAATAAGTTAAAGCTACCAAATTTCCAGTAATTTAGTGATTTTTTCTTACCTCTTAGATAAAAGGAAAGAAAGGAAATAGAATTATTTCCTTCAAAATCAGGAGAATAATACCATCACTTGACACCAAAAATGGGTACGATTATGATTTTTTTATACTATGCAATATTTTTTAAAATAGCTTTTAAAATCAGTATAAAAAAAAAAAAAAGGCAGATATTGCCCTGCCATCAGAGACACTACATTCTACTTGGAGAATCAGACTATAAATACCTATACTAATGGAAGTTTACTCAGCTACCACAGTTTTAGCAATTTAATCTCCGTTTTTAGTAAGTTAATTCTTTATTTCTTTTACCATTTCATTGAATTTGAATTTATATCAAACTCAATTTGCATGTCATTGCTAAGAACTTAAATTGTTCTCGCTTCTTAAGTAACGTATCAATATGAACATCCATTCAGCACATAACTGAAGGCATTATGTTCATTTTATCTCCAGTTTACATAGAATCTTAGAGATCGGGCAGCACTGGTGGCTCAGGTTTAGCGCTGCCTTGAGCCCAGGGCATGATCCTGGAGAGCCAGGATCAAGTCCCACGTTGGGTTCCCTGTATGGAGCCTGCTTCTCTCTCTGCCTGTGTGTCTCTGCCTCTCTCTCTCTCTCCGTGTCTGTCATGAATAAATAAAAATAAAATCTTTAAAAAAATAAATAAATAAAAATAAAAAAGAATCTTAGAGATCTAACTATGGTTTCCCAAAGTGATCTCCATCTTTTATGCATAACTTATTTCAATAGCCTTTCACATATGGAAAAATATAAGCTTAGACTCATATATTTATCAGTGACCTAAAACAATGAGCTATTGAAGTACCAATTTTTAGAGACCTAAAAGATTTTCTCCTAAACATGAGTGACTGACTTAAGATCTTAGTGTAAGAATCATTGGGGTATGTATAAAGCTAACACACTAATTAAAATTCAATGTCTGCCCCACAAATGTGTGATTATGTATAAATCAATTTTTCCAAGCCTCAGTTTTATCATCTACAAGAATAAAAGCTACATTAGCTTTCTAGGGTTATTTATGAAAAAGTATAAATATCAAAATGTCTCAAATTATAAAGTATCAAGCAAATATATATTACTATTAAATTAGAAATATACTCAATTTTGTTTTTTAATTGCTTTACTGTCCCTGAATTGCTAGTCCTTGGATGTCCTTAAGATGTTTTCAGCATTCTTTTCAATTCTTATCATGATCTTACCCTTTCAAATTCAAGTGAATATTAATTATTATCACTACTTTTCCTTCTGCCATTCTGGTTCAGTGTAACTATTTTTAATAATCTTGCAGTACTTACAGAAAGAATCTCTCTCTGAATGCTCTTATTAAAGACGGAGCAAAAAACAAAAAAAAAAAATAGATTTTTCCACCCATCACCCCTCTTTCTTTTGAGACAGAGCACTGTTTTGAATAAATTTTAAAAGCTCCATGTTCTGTGGTATTTGAGGTAGATTGAATAGATTGAGAAAGATTACTTAAATGTAAATCAGTTATCATAAATAAATAGGTTACATTTTTTACATGCTTTGAATTTTTAGATTAGCCATACATCTTTAGACATCTTTTTAAAGGGAATAATTATACTTAAGTTAAATATTTCTTGTTGCATGATAATTTTTATAAAATTATAAAAATGTGAGGAAGCATTATATTCTAACAAGGTTTCATTGCATATATTTAAGTTTTGCAGGGGAAAATCTAGCTTTCGTAGGTTATAGTTAACCTTGCTTGATATTCCTATGTTGATTGTTTAAACCACACAGTTGGAAATAGAATTACATTGGAATATACTAAGAAAAACTTTCTCCATGTCTCTGTGTCACTAAAATTGTACTAGTATGTCCAGACATGTCAAAACTAAAATGTTAACTTTCAACATAGGAATATTTTCACAAGATTTTGCATTAAGATTATTTCCTTTCACAAAAGGATTATGTATTTAATAATCTTGAGAAACAGTATGTTTTTAGCACATAAGGAGGCAGCACAGCATTAGAGATGAGAGCACTAACTCAAGAGTCAATTAAACCTGAATTCGAATCCCACCCAGACCCAATCCTTTCCACTTCTCTATAAACCCCATATATTACTATAAGGCTTTATTTATATGATAGCAATTATAAGGTATTAACTTTATGCCTACATGTAAAATGTTTAGGAAGCAAACAGTGAACCCTGGGCTTAGGGAATTGCCTTTACAAGTGATGAGAGATTGTTGTATTCAGAGTAAACCATGATATACTTCATGAGACTTACATGAGAAGCTCACGTGCTTATTCCATTTTTAATTTATGAAAACATTACTAGTTTTAGAAAGCACTAGATTTTAGGCAAGATTTATATATATAAGTTGTATCTCTTCTCTTTGGAGATATAAATAACACTGAGGAATATATATATGAAATCAAGTAAAAAAATCTTTCTGCAATAGAAATGTAGCTACTAAAATATTTTCACTGACATATCTCACCTCTTGGTCAAAATAGAGAATTATATGGATACTACAATAAGCTTATAATTTTTGAAGTAGAAAATTAAAATTTATGCTTATTCTAGTAAAAACATATGTTACAAATGTGATGATCTGGACATATTTACAGTAGCATCCATATCGGGCATCAGCAATTTGAGGTATGCTATGTTGTACCAATAGTGCACAAGGCTAACTCCTAGATGATATTTCTGTATCTTTGGGGAAGGATTCATTTGCTACCCTTAGAAATGGTATTGTTTTCAGAATGATTCAATGGTAAAATCCAGGCCTTAGCCTATTAGGTCTTTCATTAATAGTAAATTACAAAATAAACTACAGAGCAGTACTTAAGCAAATGGCTCATTTGATGCATCTCACTCTCCCTATAAGAGTTTCTCTGTATAAAAAAAAAAAAAAAGTTTCTCTGCATATGCCAAGAATTTATACATTCCGCCATTCACACAAAACGTGTTTATTACTAGCTATCAAAAACGAGCTCTTTCAGAGTAGGTCCCAGCATCCTGCTTCCCAGTGTGCCTTATTGTGCCATATGGAGCATCAAAGCTTTCTCCCTAAAAATGTGCCTTTTAAAAACTTAGTGCTAGTCTATACTCAACAAATCTTGAAAATACTTGGCTGTTTGCCTCTATCCTCGCTACTTTATAACAATTAAATTCTTATGAGTTGGCTGTTTTCTTGCTTATTATGTGTCCATCTACTTATTACAGTTAGAAAAATATTAGAGGCAAAACCAAATAGCAACATAGCCACAAAACCTTTAGGATGCTAGAGTCCTCTGGACTGATTGTGCTGCCCTTGGAAACCTTTGTTCCTTCTGATGACTGACAATTAAATATAATTACCAGGTACCTATGATTTCTTAAGATCTTACCATGAGTAAGTATAACCATAATTAAATGTAACATAAAATAATTAAATAATTTTCCCATAGAAGGAAGTTTTTCATCTTAGTCTCAAAAAGCTAGTATAAAAGCTTTTTAAAAATATAAGCTCCTCTCTTCTTTCAGTTTGAAGTTTGCATTAATTTGTAAGATTTTATTAATTCATCTATAATTATTCTCTCTTAGTTTCTCTTTTATCTTGAAATATATGTAATATAGAATTTTGAGCTTCCAAGAGGAAATAATTTTAATAGTTATTATTAATATATAACATTTGTAACTATGCTGTATCTATAGTAATTTTAATTGAATGAGGCCTTGTTAGTTTTATAGATTAAATCAAAAACTTTTTTCTAAAGATTTTATTTATTCATGAGAGACACAGAGAGAGAAAGAGAGAGACGCAGAGACACAGGCAGAGGGAGAAGCAGGCTACATGCAGGGAGCCTGATGTGGAACCTGATCCCGGGACTCCAGGATCACACACTGCGCCGAAGGTAGTGCTAAACCACTGAGCCACCCAGGGACCCCCTAAATCAAAAACGTCTAAAGGAAAACAGTGAGATGAGAGTTACCCTGCCAAATATCAAAATATGGAAAGCTGTATGGTAGTGTTGACATGGAAATAGATAATTTGGACAGAATATAGTAAAACATAAACCATGTAAAATTAGAAATTTTGTTCATGACAATATGCCATTTTGAATCGGTGAAAAAATGATGTTGGAAAAATTTTAGATCACTTAGAATATTCTGTGTTCTGTAAATAAGGTAAATTCCAGGTAGATTAACAAGCTAAATGAAGAAGGTATTAGAAGAAATAAGATTATTTTTATTATCTTGGAATGGAAAAAATCTCTAGTCAAAAAAATCCAGAATGCAAAAAAGAAAAATATTAATTGATTTAACCATAAAAATTAAAATTCTATATGAAGAAAGGTACTAAACAAAGATAAAAGACAATTGACAAAAAAGTAAAGGATTAATATGCAGAATTCTTTTTTTTTTAATACAGGGATTTTTTTAATTTATTTATTCATAGATACACAGAGAGAGAATGAGAGGCAGAGACACAGGCAGAGGGAGAAGCAGGGAGCCCGACGTGGGACTTGATCCCGGGTCTCCAGGATCACACCCCGGGCTGCAAGCGGCGCTAAACCGCTGCACCACCGGGGCTGCCCAATATGCAGAATTCATGAAGAATTCCATAATTAAGAAAAAGATGAACAACCTAATAGAAAGATAACACAAGGCATAACACAGGGCAGCGCACCAAAGCAGAAATACAGAGCTCCTTAAACTTAGCAGATCAGGTTCACACACACTATTCACTGAAGAAATGCAAATTTAAACAGTAATTTTATCCAGAAATTGATAAAAAATGTAAAAAAAATGGTTATTATGTAGTGTCTGCAAATACCTGAAGAAATGAGAGTAGGTATACAATATTGGTGGGAGTGTAAACTAGCAAATCCTTTTTATAAGGTAATGTGCCAGTATCGGACAGATTTAAACTGGGCATATCCTTTGAAATTCCAGGTACAGGAATCAGTCCTTAAAAAATACTTGCATCTATGTAAACATGTGGTAACATATGTGTCCTTGCCACCTGTCAGGTTCTTCGCATCTGTTAAAGCAGCCTCCTTCACTCTGGTTTCTCTGCCATCAGTTCTGCTCTAGTCCACTTTTCATACTGTTGTCAGAATTATCTTCCTGAAAAGCAATTATGATTCTGGCCCTGCCTACCTAAAGACTTTTGTTTTATTGTTACCTATAGGGTTTTTTTATAGTCTTTTCTCCACCTTATCAGCGATCTGCCTGTCTACCTCTGTCCTTCATGTTCTTGTGTTCCAGCCACACTGAACTCCCACTTCAATAAACTAAACGTGCTCAGCCAGCCCTTTTACAGCTCCTAGTCTGCACTCCACTCACTCATCACATATTTATTGAATGGCATCATTCTTTAAGTACTGACGATACAGCAAAGCCCAAGGTCCCTGTCTTGTTTTTTGTTTTGTTTTGTTTTGTTTGAAGATAGTAGATTATTGTTGGGAAAGTAGAATTATTGAGAGAGAGAGAGAGAGAGAGAGTGTGTGTGTGTGTGTGTGTGTGTGTGTGTGTGTGTGTGTGTTTAAATCAGATAATAAGTACTATATAGAAAATTAAATAAGTCCCTGTGATGATGAATGGGGGAGAACACTAGACAAGATCCTGTGAGAAAATAGATCTTAAGACCTAAAGACAAAAAAGATCCTGTCATTTAAACATCAGGAGAAAGCATTCCAAGCAGAGAGAACAGTTAGTGCAAAGACCCCAAGGCAGGAATACGTTTGGTATGTTTGAAGTAAAAGAAATGGTATGCAAAATAAAGTCAATAGTGGCAGATTTAGGAAATGTATTATATTACATATTACCAGCCACCACAGTAAACAAACTCTGCAGTCTCACAAACTTTAACATAGCAAAGATTTATTTCTTACTCACGTTACTCCTGTCAGGTGGTTTTGCAGGAAGGCTCTGCTAATAAAAATTCCACCATCTTAAACATGTGGTTTCCCAAAATCACTGAGACAGGGAAAGAGAGGGACAGAAGAACGCTGGCTCTTAACCAACTCAGCTCTGAAGTGAGCACATCATTTCCTTTCACCTTCATTGGTCATACTAGTCATATGGAATCAATCTAACTACATAAGAATCTAGGAAATATATATGGAACAAACAGTGTTTGGTAAGACCTGTCTCTGCTGCAGACAAGAACCTGATCTTCTAGGTTTTTATTAGCCACGTTGAAGGGTTTTAAGTGTGAATGAAGGACAGTGGTCAGTTTTGAAAAAAGTTACCTGATCTGATTTTTTTTCTTAAAGATCACTGTGGCTATTATGTGGAAAATGAAAGTGAGTAATATAGCTGGGGAAAAATTTAAAAGGCTACTGCAGGATTCTTATTAAGAGATAATGGTGGCTTAGACTAAGAAGAAAGAAAAAGGTGAATTTGTTGGGAGTATTTTTTTAGATTTAATAGAAGGTGCTGATGGATTGAATATGAAATATGAAGGAAAAGGTAAGAATCAGGGATGATTCTAGAGGTAGTCTGTACATGTTATTTCTTTGTTAGGATGTCCTTTCCCAGCTTCCCACCTGAAAAAAATGTTCTTCTTTCCAGACTCAACTCAAATATGATTTTTTCTGTAAGATATTTTTAATTCTCTTACAAATCAAGTCTTTCCTTTTTCTACACTCACATGACATTCTTTAAAAAAAAAATTCTTCTTTATAACACTTACTGAATTGTAGCATAACTTCTACTTTTATCTATTTCTTCTATAAGACAATGAGCGAATGTCTTACCTGGCATATAGTTGACTAATAAAATCGTGAATGAATGGATGTACAATATGTAATATTTTTCTGATGAAAAATAGGTATATTTTTCTGGTGAATATATTACATATTGTACATCCAGTACAATTTTATTGATATATGAATTTATATGAATACACAGCATTTGAGCCTAAGGAATTTTCTTCAGTCTCTAAAACATTATTCTTGGCTATATATCTGTAATGTTTGGCTGCCATAGCTGTTGTTTTTTTTTTTTTTTTAATGGAATGAGAGGCAGCTGCAGGTACTGGCAGATTACAAAATGCATAATTACTAAAAGTAACTGAAGCATATTACAGTATAATTCAACAGGAAAAAAACATCTGGCACATGCTATGTTAATTTGTCATAAGAGAGTTTCAAAGAAAGCACTTGCTGCAGCTGGCAGATCCATCATTTTCCTGAAACGAATAGTATACCTTTGTTTTTAATTCTCTCATATAATACAAAATAGAGTCTTATGTGATTTAATCTTTAGTCATCACTAAAGGATTTCAAGCATTGAGGATTTCCCCTATGTTGTATCAACCAAAATATACATGGCTTATTCTTATCTTAAACCTTGCCTCAATAATAACAGAATGATCTGAGCAATTATAGTTAGATGATAATGCCTAAGATATTGGCCCAATTTTCAGGCTCCCATTCCTTAAGGAACTTCTCTTTTTTTATTTAAAGTATTTGTGGTATTTTCAAAGAAACTCATGCATTGTAGGGAAAACTTTGCTCTTCATAACCATACTTTTCAGTTACGTATGCCAGTGAGCTAAGAACTAAAGCACATTTCGAGTGCAAACTCTTCCTTTCAGTACGGGTTAGGTATGATATCCATTTCTATGACAGAGACAAACAGAAAAGAGTTAAGTATTACTATAAAACAGCATCTAGTGCTGACATTTTTTGAAATAATCTATATTTCCAACTCTCTCCTGAGCATGTCCATAGTTACCTCAAAATCAGTATATTAAAAACTAAACCCATTATTTCACACATAACCCAAGTTTTTATTCCATCCTGTATTTCCCATTCCATGAGTGGTAATATCTATCCAGTTGCTCAAGCAAACCTTGATTTGCTTGATGTTATCCTGAACTTCTCCTCATATCCCTAAATCAATTATTACTAATTCTATCTCCTAAATATTTCTTGAATCTAGCCATTTCCCTCCAGTAGTTCAGGCTATCAATATTGGTCATCTGGATTACTGCTATAACCCTCTAGTTTACCACAGTCATATTTCCTTACTACTTTTTCTTGCTGTAATCAGCAAGATTTTCTGATACTCAGATCTAACCATGTCACTTGTCTTCTTTTTTTTTTTTTTTTTAATTTTTATTTATCTATGATAGTCACACAGAGAGAGAGAGAGAGAGGCAGAGACATAGGCAGAGGGAGAAGCAGGCTCCATGCACCGGGAGCCCAACGTGGGATTCGATCCTGGGTCTCCAGGATCGCGCCCTGGGCCAAAGGCAGGAGCCAAACCGCTGCGCCACCCAGGGATCCCTGTCACTTGTCTTCTTAAAAAAAACTCAGTGCTGGGGCGCCTGGGTGACTTAGTTAAGCATCTAACTCTTGATTTCAGCTTCTCAGTATCTAGTACTTTATAACTTCACTATGGCAATAACTGGGTCTTAGTCCTCCTTGTCTCCCTAGCACCTAGCATAATATGTGGAATGACAGGCATTCATTTCAGTATTTGTTGAATGAGGAACTTTATAGTCCCTCATTCTTTTCCTAAGATCAGCACTTAAAATTAGGTGTTGTGAAGAAAACTCACATATTACTTTGTAACTTTGAGTTTATTCTTCAAATAACTTCTTAAAATAAGCTACCCATGAATGACTTTTATACATAAAGCTCTATCTCACATTCATTTTCCTAGTAGGAATCTCCCAAATTTTGATACCACTTTGAGAATGTGTGGTAGCTACTCTGAAAACATAATCACTGAATTATCTAATTTATTTTCTTCTGAGAGCAAAAATGTAGTGAAAACTTGGAAAAGGCAAAATATAGCATATTAGAAATGTTATTATGAAATGTACTAATTAACTGATTCTGTGGAGTTTCCTAAAATTGCCTAGGCTAAAAACCACCCTGTGTGTTCCAGGCACCTTTTTAAGCCTTGTGAATATAGCTGCTCCTCCTTCAGAGCTTTCAATCTGATGCAGAGAGACAACGAGCAAAAAAAAGCAAACCAACAGATAAGATAATCTTAGATGTTTTAAATGGTATGAAGAAAACGAATGAATTGATACAATAGACAGTAACTGGGATGGAGTGGGAGCTGAAAGAACTACACAATTTTTTAAAAAGTGGTGAGAAAAGCTGGCATTTGAACTGAGGCCTGAATGATAGAAATAAATCCACTGTACGAAAAAGCCAGGAAAATATTCCGGACAGATAGGTGAATAGCAAATACAAAGCTCTGGTATTAAGAAGGAATAAACCGGCAGCCCAGGTGGCTCAGCGGTTTGGAGCTGCCTTCAGTCCAGAGTGTGATCCTGGAGACCTGGGATCGAGTCCCACGTCGGGCTCCCTGCATGGAGCCTGCTTCTCCCTCTGCCTGTGTCTCTGCCTCTCTCTCTCTCTGTGTCTTTCATGAGTAAATAAATAAAATCTTTAAAAAAAAAAAAGAAGGAATAAACCCATGTAAAAGAGAATGAAGGTATAAGATTGAGGAACTAGACATGGATCAGATCATGAGAATCTTATAGGATATTTTAGGTAAAATATTTTTACTTTAAAATATTTAAGACTATTTTAGGTTAAAGACTAAAGTAAAATAGTGGGAAATCATTGAAGAATTTTAAACACCCTTAGGTCTTTAAAAGATCACTTTACCTCTTGTGTAGAAAATGGACTTAGAGAAAGGGCAAAACTGGAGTCAGGGAGACCAGATCTTAGATTTTTGCAGTATTCCAATCAATAGATGACAGCAGCTTAGAACAGAATGATGTCCATAGAAATGGAGAGAAGTGGGCATTTATGAAATATATTAGAGAGGTAAGAAAAAAATGATGTTCAGTATAGGGAATGAGGACAAGGGAGGAGTCAAAGATGATGCCTGAGCTTAGACTTGAACATCTGGGTAGATGGTGAGGCCTTGTCCTGGGAAGGCGGAAACTTGGGGTGGTCTAGATAAGAGGCAGTTTACATTTTGGACACGTTACATTTGAGGTGCTCATTAGTGTTCCTTTACAGTCATGGAATAGATGAGATCACTTAGGGGAAATGTGCCGATAGGGAAGGAAAAAAATCTGGGACTATGACCAAGAGTGCTCTAATATATCTAAAGCTGGCCTGTCTGCTTCAACCTGTGGTATTTTTAGTTAACTGAATGAGATTTGAAACCTTAGGATGAATTTCCTTTTTTTAGTAGTCAGGTCTTTTGAAGCCATACAAAAAGTTAAGATCACAATCTTTGCAATTACTGACCATTTTGTCACGTACTTAGGCTTAAATTTCTTTTTTTAGAGAATCTTCATTTTGCCTTTTAGGTCTTGATATTAAATGATGCCACAGATATGCTTTACTAATATCTCTTGTAATTATGAGGCAGTGTGATTTGAGAGAGCATTTTGATTAAAGACTGGGTATGAACCCCATTTTTTCATTTAATCACTGCATGACCTTAGGAACATTAAATAACTTCTCTGAGTCTTTAATTCCCTTACTTAGAAGATGAGGATAATGACTACTTTTCAAGCTTGAAGTAATAAAAATAAAGTACAATAGTAAAGTTAAGGTACAGTAGAAAACTCTCTTGGCTGAGGTCCACCTAATCATATAACAACATTAATCAGTGAACTAAATTTCTGTGCAACCAATGTCCAAAGCATTCTACATGCCCTTACCTTATTCAACGTCATTCTAATGTTGTCTGTCGTCTGTCCCTTGCTTTACAAGTGTCATTATGTTTGATCCCAAACTAGGTTATGCCTATTGTATTTGTTTTGGAAATACATAAATAAATATACCAGTGATATGTAAGTACAGAAAGAGAAAGTTACTTCTTTTAAAACTGAATTGGATACTTCAGAGAATTTGCTGTTACAGTATGTTTAGACAAACTACTCTGAAGGAATAGAGGGAATACTGTAAAAATCTAGAAAACTCTGTGTTTGGATTTCTTGCCAAGTGCCTCTAAATGCTTGAACCACATTAATGGAGCCAAAAGTAGAAATAATTATAGATGATACATTATGGATGTGGTTTGTGTAAGAAAGACATTCAACACTGAAACACTCATACTTTAAAACATAAAGGTATTAAAAAAAAAATAAAAAAATAAAATAAAATAAAAAATAAAAAAAAATAAAAAAAAAAAAGAAAAGAAAACTTTGTATATTCCAAATGAAAAGTCCAGACAAAATCCTTATCCTCCCTTAGGCCTCAGACCTCTTAAAAATTTCAGGAAAACTATAGACGTCTTCCCAGAACAGACAAATACACAAGATCTTGCAGATAATTTCAGAGTGTTTAGGAGTATACCTAAAGCCTATCTGTGGATCACAGATGAGGAACCCTTGCCTTAGGTGCTTACTCTAGACTTACTTTCATCTCAGATTGATGAATTAAATGACCTATCAGTGTTGATTGTAATATTTTGCTTGCTAAAGCATTTAATGTTTTCTTAACAGAGACAGCATATATATTATTTTTGGCTAAATAATGCTGTAAAATTTTGCTTATACTGAAGGGCAGTAAATCAATTATATTTTACAACTATTTTTAAATTACATTTTGTAGGCATGGTTAGGATTTTATGTCACATACACATGAGCTATATAACTGAACTAAAAATGTTTAGGACACTGATGGGCTAAGCATTTCCCAGCAATATAAGGAATTCCACATTCTTATACACTTGTATTAAAATAGGTAGAAGATAATAATTTTACCTTAAACCATATAATATATTGTATAATATGCTCTAAATTATATAGGGAAATTGAGTATAGCTTCATTTAAATTCTTTAATTAGAATAAAATATTCTTTAAGTGCCATAAAGTCATACAGAAACAAAATGTCATCTATCTCTATACCTTCTGGCAAGCTACACTTAAGTCATCCCTGGTAGGTAAGAATGTTTCTGTTTTTAAAGATTTCCAGTGAAGAGATTATATAGCTTTACTTGGCAATTGTTTCAAGTGTAATACCACTGTGAAACTCTCTGAAAAGTTTTACGTTTATCCTAAATCACTAATGATTAGGGATTCATATATGGAACTCACCATTATGTTCTGTAATGAAGAGAAAATTTCTCACAGGTACTAGAGAGTTGGAGCATCCTCCTGCATCTTTCCTTTATTCCTGCAGTGAAACATCCTGACAAAGAAATAAGGAGTTGCAGAGCACTGACAGGCAAGCTCTAGGAAGGTCTCAGGGGATAGAGTTGGCAAAATCACTTTTCTCTCCATCCTTTAATACCTCCTAAAATTTCATTCAGAAGTGAGAGTGAAGGAAATGCTTAACTGAAAAATAACCCTTTCTTAGCCACTTCAGATCCTTTGTAGAAAAAACTAAAACATAAATAAATCTAAATAAACAAAAATAACCTTTATCTAAAATGTTTTGTGGTAGATCCCTCAATAAATGTTCATTGGACAAATAAGAAATAAAATTTTCTAACTGCCAGGTTTTCTGTAGAAGTGTAGCCATAAATCAACAAATGTTTATTGACACCCTGTATGTAAAGCACTGTGGTAAATACTATGAAATTAAAAACAATCCCATTTTTAAGTTCCATTATACTTGGGGAAGAGTATGTGTGTGTGTGCATATATGCTATGTATGCTTACACACACATATAAATGAGTAATTAGCATTATAACAGAATTGCTTAAATGCCTTGGAACATAAAATAACTATAAGAGGTTTGATTTAGGGATCCCTGGGTGGCGCAGCGGTTTGGCGCCTGCCTTTGGCCCAGGGCGCGATCCTGGAGACCCAGGATCGAATCCCACATCGGGCTCCTGGTGCATGGAGCCTGCTTCTCCCTCTGCCTGTGTCTCTGCCTCTCTCTCTCTCACTGTGTGCCTATCATAAATAAATAAAAAAAAAAAAAAAAAAAAAAAAAAATTAAAAAAAAAAAAGAGGTTTGATTTAAGAAGAGAACTGACTGGATTAAAATGAACTGGGAGGTAAGGAGGTATAGAATGAAGAGAGAGTACCTGAGTAGCTCCATCGGTTGAGCATTCGACTTGATTTCAGCTCAGGTCATGATCTCACGGTTGTGAAGTCGAGCACCCATCAGGCTCCACACTGGGCATGGAGTCTGTTTAAGGTTCTCTCTCCCTCTCCCTCTGCCCCTTCCCCTGCTTGTGTGTGTGTACATACTCTCTCTCTGAAATAAATAAAATCTTTAAAAAAAGAGAGAGAGAGAGAGAGAAGGGGGCAAAGGTAGAATCTTAAAAAGTGGGGCAGGATTTTAAAGAACAATCTAAAAAAAGAAGATACAGAAAATGACATAAACATGAGCCTAAACATATTATATATATGGTTTATATGTGAGATAGTGAGAACCTAACTGAAGTGGAAAGCTTCTATTGGAGATAAGGTTGGAAGGAGATATTATACAAAATTTTGGAGGATTTTGAATAACAGTCTGGAGAATTTGGATTATTTTGTCCAATAGCAGAAAACCACTGGAAGTTACTGCTTAAGGAAGCAAATTATTACAGTGACTTAGAAATACATTAATGATGTAGGAGATAGTATGCTGTATTAATTTAGTGCTTCTATATGCATTGTGATGCACTTTACATAATTTTTTCATTTGATATTGAGAAATCTGAGCAGTTGGCATTTGAAATAAATCTAAAAACTAAGTTATAAAAACTTGAGTTGTGATGAGGGCACTTGGGTGGGTCAGTTGGTTAAGTGTCCAACTCTTGGTTTCAGGTCATGATCTAGCAGCCATGAGATGGAGCCGCACTTCAGATTCTCTCTCCCTCTCCCTCTTCCTCTTCCTCTCCCCCCACTGTCGCATGCCCACTTTCTCTCTCTCAAATAAATGAATAAATAAAATCTTTAAGGGACGCCTGGGTGGATCAGCAGTTGAGTGTCTGTCTTTGGCTCAGGACATGATCCGGGGTTCTGGGATCAGATTCTGCATCTGGCTCCCCAGAGGGAGCCTGCTTCTCCCTCTGCCTGTGTCTCTGCCTCTCTCTCTGTCTCTCATGAATAAAGAAATAAGTAAGTAAAATCTTTAAGGAAAAAAAAAAAGAACTTGAGTCGTGATGTTAACACTATATAGAAATGAAGAAGAGATGCAAGAGACATTGCAAAGAGTCTGTTTAGGAGCAAACTTACAAGTAGCATTTAAGAGAATGTGAGAAATACAGTTCAGGTGTTTAACCTAGGCAATGAGGGCAGAGATGTCATTGATATAAAATTGGGTAGCAAGAGAAGAAGTAGGTTTTCAAGGAAATGCAAAATTTTGTTATTAGGCATGTTAGATTGGAATAAAAGGCTGAACCTTTAAGGAAGAAGTCAGAAATAAAGATATAACTTGTTAGTCTTTAAGTGAATGTGTAAATCTTTATATTCCTAGAATGCTTAATGCACAAACTTACACACATATACTCTTCACTTATTCATTCAACTAACATTTAGCAATTGCCTGCCATGTTGCAATGTAGGGGAGTGGTTAAGAGCACAGAGCTTGGAACAAAAGGGCCCAGTTTTTTAATCCTGACTCTACAACTGGACTAGCTACATGACCTAACTTTATTTTTAAATTTCTCTGTTTTTAAATTTTCTCATATGTAAAACTGAGGATCTCATAGGGTTATCATAAAAACATGAATAATTTAATCTAAATAAAACACCTAGAAGTGCCTGGCACACAGTAAGCACTATGAAAGTGTTATCACCATCATCATCATCATCACTGTTACTTGCCAAGCTCTGTCAGTACCAGATCATAAGGACACAATGATGACTAACTTGCATACGATACAGTGGGGGTTACAGAGCTTGATACAGAAGAGCATATTTACACAGATTAAAAATAAGTTAAAGTTTACAATTTGAATCTTTGTGATCTTAAATTTTGTGGGAAATTATTACTATCTAATAGCACTTGTCAGAAATTATTATATCATATAAAATATCATGGATTATTTAGGTATCAAACTATGCAGTAGGTGTTTTCTGAAGAAGTTTTATATAAACTAAATGTTGGCTAACTTTATAAATGGGTTCATTATATTATCTTAATCTCAGTAGTACTCAAAGGTTATTTTGCATCAGCACTAATATGCATAAATTTCCCTGTAATTACATTTGGCCTAAAAGACTGGTCACTTCAGTTCTTTTGCCTTTCTACATTTAGTTATGTTGAGGAGCAGCAGTAATTTTAAGTTACATAAATTGAAAGTAAGTACAGTAATTTATTCTACATTATTATTACCAGCAAAGGAAAGCAAAGATAAAAAAAAAAATTGGGGTTTGTCTGTCATGGAATCAATGATAGATACTAAGTCTCCTCATAGTCCATGTCATTTATGGATGAAGCCATTTCCCTCTTTGTTCTGTTATGGCAACAATTATCTTTTAACCACCATATACCTTGTACTTGGCACACAGTGTTCAGTAAATATTTGTGGAATTGATTTGTGGATGACATTATTTTTTGTTGTCTCCTGTGTATTTGTAATGAATTGCTGTTCATACACCTATAGAACACTTAAGAGGCTTACCATGTTTTTAGGCTGTGCAGTTCATTTGGAAAAAATTCAAAGCTGAAGTTATTTTAGAAGTGTTAACCTGTTGATTTATTTAAGAAGCAGAAGGTCAGAAGATAAAAAAACAACCCTGAATTAACTGAGTATTTTAATACTCAGAAATCTGATCTTTTTAAAAATTAGTTTTAAGACTATCTGCATCTAACCTGGGACACTTGAAATTATGTTTGGCCAAAAGCAAGATAATGCTTATATGTTGGGGGGAATTAAAAAAAAAAAAAGACAGCCAGCTCTATGCTTAAGATAAATCGAGCTTTAAAAAAAAAAAAAAAAAGATAAATCGAGCTATTAAAGCATAAAGGATATGAATATATAAGATATAATGTATATACAACCAAAACACAAATACCAATTCTGTATATACTACACTGAAATGTTGGAGTGGAAATTTAATATTACCTTAAATTTCCAAGAATTGAGCTCCTCTAAGAAGCACTGTATATGAATCTTAAAAATGCATACTACAGCTAAGAATCTCAATAGCTTATGTAATTTTATAATAACAAATACTTTATCGATTTAATATGAATCTATGTTCATTTTAATGGCAAATAATTCCTCAAGATAATAATATTGAAAACAAATATTCGAGTGCTTTTAGAATATATGTGTGTGGGTTTATTTTGCTTTTTTCGTGTGGTAAAATAAACATAAAATTCAACATTTTAACATTTTTATAGTTGTGATAAAATACACATGAAACTTACCATCTTAATCATTTTTAAGGATACAGTTCAGCGGTGTCCAGTGTATTCACATTGTTGTACAGCCAATCTCCAGAATACATGTGCACTTTTTAAAGAAAGAAATGAGTCCTTTAAAATATGGCCTATTAAAAAGAGACTTTATTTTGCACATAGAAAGGTATTTTTGTTCAAAACATGAACATATATCTCAAAAAGATTCTATTTTGTTAGATTTTTGAACAATGATATTAATGGCTTGGGGGTGGGGGGGCACTGTCTCTTGATTAATAGGAGTGAGCTGAGTCGACAGAAACTTCATACCCAAGAGCTGCTTTCTCAGCTGGAAATGGCAAATGAAAAGGTAGTTGAGGTAAGATAATGACTCTCCCGGGGAGTACTTTCTGCTGCAGCTTGATACACATGTTATAGAATTTTACCTGAGCCAACTCCAAATTAATTCTCTACTTGGAAATGACCATACAGAGGTGAGTACTCCTTGTAGAGAAATCATCCATAACCTAAAAGTCCACATTTTATAATGTGAATAAAAGCTTTGAAAGTCAGTGATTCATCATATGTAAATGACAAAAGGTAGAGCTCTTATTTCAGTTTCACCAGTATAACTTGTGCTGTGTTGCAGAAAATCTGTTAAGATCCCCTTCATTTCTAAGCATGTCTAAGTCTATATTTTTTAGCCTGGTCCTCTTATTTTGTTTTAATTCAATACATAAGATGTGTAGAAATTACTTTCACTACTGGAATATATTAAAATATTCCTTCAGATTAATGCTTTAGAACTAAATTCAACAAGAGCTCATCATTTTCTCTTTGAATTTTTAAAAAAGTAAACAATTTATAGATTATGACTAGAGCTTTCTAGAACTCTAGTTCTTCATTTCATGTTCTAACTTCGAATTTATTAGTTGGAATTTCATCAATAGGCTATATGGTCTGCTATGTTTTTGTGGCCATCTGTAGAAACTGTAGTGAAATCATTACTCTCAAGTTTCAAAGCATTATAAATTGATATGAGCCATTTAGAAAACAAACAATAGCCAGTAAAATACTTGTTGTCGTTTTTTGTTTTTTTTTTTTTTAAGATTTTATTTTTTCACAAAAGACAGAGAGAGGCAGAGACACAGGCAGAGGGAGAAGCAGGCTCCATGCAGGGAGCCCGATGTGGGACTCGATCCCGGGACTCCAGGATCACGCCCTGGGCCAAAGGCAAGGCGCGAAACCGCTGAGTCACCCAGGCGTCCCTCATTGTAGTTTTTAAAACTTCTAGGAATCTGTACTTAAGGAAATAATGTAAAATATGAAAAAAATCACAGATATTCAGAATAATGGAAGATTAAAAGCAACCAAAATGATCAGTTGAAAAAGAACAGTTGCATATATTATGATTTATCTAACCTGGACTGTTCCTTAACCATTATGGTAGCAGCATAGAAAAATGCATATTGTATGTGGTCTGATGGTACCTATGAAAATGATTATTATGGATGATGAAATTTCCCCCCCAAGTTTTCTCTAATGCTAATGATGTGCCTTTTAAATTTAAGACTACATATTTAAATATCTTAGTAAATTGAAACAGCCAATATAGTTCTCTTCATAAAATTTAATTTTGCTTTTGGGCACAATAAGAAATATATAAGCTCATTTTAGCAGATTATTGTTTTGTCAGTATTTTATATTACTAGGCATGACGTTCACTGTTATCACTTATATGTTAGGACCTGGGAACTAATTCTTCATAGAAGGTGTGTTTTTCTTACTGTTCCTGATTAGACTTGGTGTTATTCTCTCAATTCAGACAAGTGTCAGAAAACCACATAATAATTTTAGTTGAACAAAAACTTTTTTTTTTCAGGCTAGTAAGTATGGAGACGACTAGTACATTTTTTTAATTGATAGTTTCCTTGAACTTGTCTGTATGACAGCATGTTGTGACAAATTTATATTCGTGATGTCTGGGTAGTTCCCTGAAGCTGTTCTAACAAAGTGTGATAAATTTGGTGGTTTAAACAACAGAAATTTACCGTCACTCAATTCTGGAGGCCAGAAGTCCAACATCAAGAAGTCAGAAGGATTGGTTCCCTCTGAGGGCTATGAGGAAGAATCTCTTCCATGCCTCTCTCGTAGCCTCTGGTGTCCTCTGTGTCCCTTGGTTTGAGATGGCATTTTCCCTGTGTCTTATGTGATCTTCCCTTTGAACATGTCAGTCTCTGTGTCCAAATTTCCGCTTTTTATGAAGAGACTAGGCATATGGATTAGGATCCACCCTAAAAACCTCATCTTACCTTAATTATCAGCAAAGACCCTATTTCCAAATAAAGTCACATTCATAAGTACTAGGGGTTCAAACTTCAACATCCTTTTTTAGGGACATAATTTAATCCATATTAATGCCTAGTAACTGTTGATGATCCTAATATCCTCTAGAGTATACAAATGTATTGAGGAGCAAGTAGAAACAGAGTTCTTCCCCCTTTTAAGTAACACTTTTAACATACAAATCATTTAAGACAAATCTCTCTCTTAAATCACAAATTTTATAATGAATATTTTCTGTTCTTCCACCTTAATAACGGCAGCATCACAATTTCTCTAGAAGCTTGCTCTCAGTTAGTAGTTCTGAATCACTAGCAAACAACATCAACACCTAAGAACTCAGTAGGAGTGCAGATTCTCAAAATTCATCCCATCCTACTGAAGCTCTGGTCGTGAGGTCCAGCAGTCTGTGTTCTCACATTCCAGGTGATTTTGAAGCAGTGATCTAGCATTTCAAGGTTAATATCAAATATTGAAAATCTTGGTCTTCTGATTCACTTTGATTTTGGATTTAATTCACTTTCTTTGGTAACATGTAGGGGGGGGGAAACAATTTAGTCAAAGTGTAAAACCAGTTTTGAACTTCGAAGTTCATAATTTGAAAAAAATGTAAATTTGGAGATCTATTATCTTTGCATTTTATAAGGGGTAAAGTGATACTCCAATTTTTCATTGATTATTCCAAAAAACCTTTCTGTGTCGCATATGGATTTCTAATTTGTTTGTTTTATGTTTCTCCAAACAGAATGAAAAACTAATTCTAGAGCATCAAGAAAAAGCCAACAGACTTCAAAGGCGTCTAAGTCAGGCAGAACAGAGAGCAGCTTCAGCTTCTCAGCAGGTAGGGAGCTTCCTCATTATCCCTGGAGAGTAAGTAGTCTGAGTAGATCAAAGATAAGAAAAGTTCCTCAAAAGTTCCCAGAGAACTAGCAGTTTTATTTTTACTTGATTAAACTATTTAAAATTAGTCTCTTTAATATTTCAGGTTGAAAAAGTAAACTTTAAAAACAGAAATAGACATGGGTCTCCTAAATTGACACCTAAATCTAGAACTGTGCTGTCCAATATGATAGCCACTAGCTGTAAGCAGCAGTTTAAATTTAAATTATTAAAATTAAGTAAATTAAAATCTGAAATCCTCATTACACTTGCTGGATTTCTTTTTTATTTTTTTTATTTTTTAAAGATTTATTTATTCATGAGAGACACACAGAGAGAGAGAGAGAGAGAGAGAGAGGCAGAGACACAGGCCGAGGGAGAAGCAGGGAGCCTGACATATGGGACTCGATCTCAGGTCTCCAGGATCAGGCCCTGGGCCAAAGGTGGCACTAAACTGCTGAGCCACCCGGGCTGCCCTCTTTTTTATTTTAAAGATTTATTTATTTGAAAGTGAGTGCACGTGCAAGTTGGGGAAGGGGCAGAGGAAGAGAGAGAAAATCTCAAGGTGACTCTGTGCTGAACACAGAGCCCAGTGTGGGGCTTATCCCACGAGCCTGAGATCATGACCTGAGCGAAAACCAAGAGTCAGATGCCTAACTGAATGAGCCACCCAGCTACCCCACACTGGCTGGCTTCAGTAGCCATGTGTAGCTATGGTCCTCATATTAGACAGCATAAATAGAACTCTATGATCACAAGAAGCTCTCTTGGATAGCATTGCTTTACAATTTTGTTCTGGGGCAGCCCGGGTGGCTCAGCGGTTTAGCACCACCTTCAGCCCAGGACCTGATCCTGGAGACCCGGGATCGAGTCCCATGTCGGGCTCCCTGCATGGAGCCATGGAGCCTGCTTCTTCCTCTGCCTGTGTGTGTGTGTCTCTCTCTCTCTCTCTCTCTCTCTCTCTCTCTCTCTCTGTGTGTGTGTGTGTGTGTGTGTGTGTGTGTGTGTGTGTCTCATGAATAAATAATAAAATCTTTAAAAAAATTTTTTTGTTCTGTCTAGGCATGTATCATTGACAGCTTTGGAAGTAGAAAATATTGCTTTGAATGTAATATTTCAAATTGCACTGTTTTTACTGTAATTTTTAAATAGAAAAAATGACACAGGTTAAGTTCATTTAATGAACATTTGTATAAAACCATATAAATTAAAATACCATATAAAGGGGATCCCTGGGTGGCTCAGCGGTTTAGCGCCTGCCTTTGGCGCAGAGCATGATCCTGGAGTCCCGGGATCGAGTCCCACATCGGGCTCCCTGCATGGAGCCTGCTTCTCCCTCTGACTGTGTCTCTGCCTCTCTCTCTCTGTGTCTCTCATGAATAAATAAATAAAATCTTAAAAAAAAAAAGAAATACCATATAAAAGTTGTCCAGTGGGAAGTAGAATGCAGAGAATCAATAAAATACTAAGAGGTAATTACTCATATGTACTTATCATATAAAGGAAATGGGCCATTTGTTCTAAAGTGGGAGTAATAGTCCCTGGCTCCTATTAGGGACAATATGAGATCATCTAGTGATTATAAAGATAGGCTGGAAACAGTTTAGATAGATAGATGGAGAGAGATAGATAGGCAAAGAAACCATGTTACTACATTATTAATTACATTTGGTTGTTAATATATTGTTTCAATCAAAATTAATATTATGTATAGATATTACAGTGTTTCATACATAGTACAGCAGCTCTAAATACTCATTGAATTCAGTGTATATATGTGATATAGATTTTTTTTGAAATCTACTTGTGATATGAACAAGGCATGGCACTTAAAAAAAATCCAGGAATTTGCCCTTCTGTTCCCCTCTCTTGAAAGTAATTATAGCTTTATCAAATAAATTTAAGTTCTTATGAAATTATGAATTAGTTAATGGATTAAGTAGTTAATCTTTCAAGATGTCATTCATTCATTTAGATTATAAGTTAACAGGAGCCACAGTGTACTGGGCAGTATCTTAAAGTCTGTGTTCTGCTGTCAGGCACATAACCTAGTACCATTAAGTAGCCTTGTGATTTAGGGCAATTTCAACCTTTCTAAGCCTCAATGTCCTCAATTTTGGATAATAACACCTCCCTTACAGAGTTACTGAAAGACCAAAGGAATTAACACATATAAGCATTTAATATAATCATTAAGTGGTTAGTAATAGTTATATAAGAAATTAAATTTCTACATCACAATCCTTAAAGCTTCAAGTTTACTTTTTTTAAGGACTATGATAAAGAAAAATCCTACTTAAAATCAACTACGTTGAGTTCCATATTAAAAAGAGTACAGTTACAGAACCTTAATTAGATTATGCAAGTGGCATCTAGTTTAGTCTCCCTCCTGACAGGATTAAACTTAAACAGTCCAACACTAATGTTTTTCTCCTGTTATTTAAACTCTCTAATGACAAATATTTCACTATTCTCTTTGTGAGCTTTTTTTTTAAATGTTGTGTCAATAATCACTTTAGATCTTTTTTTCCGTAAGCTTTCTCCTTCCATCTTGCTTTTATTTGAAGATGAAAAGTAATCATTCAGCATTCTCCCCATCCGCAAAAAGGAATTATTCCCTGGAGTTAATTTTTTTCTGTCTTAAATGAGTCCAATTTACAAATTTTATTAGATCTATATTCAGTTTTTTAAAATCTTTATCTTTGCTTTCTCTGAATTCTTCCTAATTTTCCCATCTTCCTCTAAAAACTGGAAACTATCCTGCTAAGGGCCTGATACTTAATGAAACAAGGAAGTGGAGTTACCAGATTATTATTTCCTCTAATGTGCATGTCAGACATACCAGTGCAGCCCAGCATCATGCACAAACCCTGCATTGTTCTGAGTCCTCCGTGCTCTTAATGTGCTGGTCTGATTAACTTTTTCTGCACATTCTTCATATATCTTTGGACAATAGTTATATGTTCTAAGTGATTAGTCTAAACTACTGAAAGCCATACTGTATTCTTTTGACACTAAAATCAGTGTGGTGAAGACTTTCTGTGCAAGAACACAAAACCTAGAAACTACAAAAAGAAATTAATAAATGTGAATATGGGGCAGCCTGGGTGGCTCAGCGATTTAGCGCTGCCTTCAGCCCAGGGTATGATCCTGGAGACCTGGGATGGAGTCTCACGTCGGGCTCCCTGCATGGAGCCTGCTTCTCCCTCTGCCTGCGTCCCTGCCTCCCTCCCTCTCTCTCTCTCTCTCTCTGTCTGTCATGAATAAATGAGATATTTTTAAAAAATAAAAAATAAATGTGAGCATGTAGAATTTCAGATACCTACATTTTAAAGTCATAAAGTCAATGACAAACTGAAAAAAATGCCTGCAATACATGTGACAAAAGTAATAGCCTTAACATATATGAAAAATGTGGCTAATAGTCAACAGAAAAAAGTGCAACTGTGTAATAGACAAAGAATAAAAAATATTTACAGAAAAGGAAAAGAAGGATAAATTGCTTTTAAACAATTAAAAATATGCTCATCCTCACCCATAAGAGAAATACATGCTTAAGCCGTAATCACATATCATTTTTCACCATTTCACAATCATGTCAGAACATGAAGTTTGACAATACATTATCTGGCACTTCCACACATCACTGATGTAAATGTGTGTTGGTGCAATCTCTTTGGAGCCCAATTTAGCAGCATCTCTCAAAAATTGTGATATGCATAACCTTTGACCCAGTCATTCTAAGAATTTATTCTGCAGGTGGTATACTTGCACCTGGGCAAGTCTGTGCAAGGAAGCCTGTCAAAATACTAATTGCAGCATTGCCTATAATTTTAAAAGATTAAAAGCTACCTAAATGCCCATCAATAAGAAGCCAATTAAATTATGGAGTATCCATACAGGAAGAGTTTGCTGCTGTTAAGGAGAATAAAGTAGATCTCACCTGGAGTCATTTGTAAAGCAGGTCATTTAGAAGGAAAAAAACAAGATGAGAAGTCTGTATAGTATTTTATCACTTTTTAAATAAAAAGAGTTGAGGAAATATATGTATTCTCATGTAGAATTTCTCATCTAGAAATATGCTTAGAATATGGAAATAGTTGTCTCTGGAAAGAGGACTATAGAATGAAGGACAGCGATGAGAAGACTTCTTCATGACGTATACTATTTTGTACTATTAGATTTTTTTTACTTTGTGTATATAATATCAACTCCAATTGATATTTAAAGACTATTTACCTTTCTGGTGCTGGCGAAAAAAAAAAAAAGACTATTTACCTATTTGACTTTTCTTACTGTGATTGGTTATTATTAACAACTTTGTGTTGCACTGGCTCACAGTTTGTATTTTACTCACTTTTCTAGTTTTTATCTAGATGTTTTTCATCCATCTTTGAAATATGTTTTGGATTCTAAATATCGTATATCTCTCTGAGCTATGGAAATCGTATACGACATGCATATCTCTAGTGTAATACAGGTATTTTAAAGTCTCAGGAGTAAAACAGACATAACCTCTTAGAGGACACCCTTCAGTAAGATTATTTTCAATAATTGTTAAGTTGTGATCAGTTATACTTTGTATTAGTGTAAGATTTTCCATAGAAAAAGTAACTACTTACTGATTGTCTATTTTAATTGCAGCTCAGTGTGATTACAGTGCAGAGAAGAAAAGCAGCCTCCATGATGAATCTGGAAAATATTTAAAAATATTCATAGTTCACTCACAGAACTTTAGACTTGGGAAAGCTGTTGGACTAGAAGTGTATTGAAATGGTAAAAACCTGCAGAAAGAATGGTTAAGGCTTGTGTCATTTTGCATAAGTGTTTTCCATTCTGTTTTGAGGGTTATTGGAAAACAGAACAGTGGCAGCTTCCTGTATGTAAAGAAAATATAACACTATATTGAGCTTCAGTGGAGAATAAAGCCAGCTGAGAAGAATTCATTGCCTTCATCAACGTGTCTATTTTTCAATTCCCCCTTTTTTCCCTTAGAAGAGCATAATTTTCAAACTACTAATCATAAGAAAGAGATTTTAAGACAATGCTAGAATTCTAATATTTCAGGTTCCATGATTTAAGAATTTCACATCTAATTGTTACTCCTAACCCATTTTTTTAAGTTCCCAAGTATCCATTTTATTATAAACTCATAAATGTAATAAATTATGCACTTTCTAAAATGATGCTGTCATGTATTTTAATGTATAATCGTAGTGATTCATTTTTAATTTATGTGATTTCCATTATTTATCAAATATTGACTTTTAAGAATTTGGAAAGTTTTATTTTTGTTTTGCTCTATTACTCAAAGCAGTACTAATCAGGTGGAGTCTTAAATTCTGAGAATGCATGGGCATTGAACTATTACAGTCTAGTTGATTTTCACAAATCCACGGAGTTAGGTATTCTCTGCTCCTAGTTGGAACTTGGTATATCCTGCTTTCAAGTAATTAGTGTAGATAAGTTTGCATCTGGTTAACAAGTTAGGAAACTATTGGAAAACCAGCAATAAGAAGCTTGGGACTGGTGCTAACAAGCTGAGTTAGAAAGGGAGTCTTTGACATGGGTCTGAGAATGGAAGCCATGGAGTATGAGAGCTTGCCTTGAGGCTATGTGATGCGGCTGACTGCCTCTTCCCCTCCAGTTTTTGTGCTGAAGCTCTGATGGTGGCCTTCTTCCACTTCCGTCACTACTTTGTCCTTCCTCCCCAACAGGATCTCTGTGCATACCTTGCCATCTCACATTCCTCAGATCACCACTACTCAAACATCCTGGCTTCAAGAGAGCCTTCCAGCCTCCAGACTAGGTTAGGGCCCCTGTATTTCTCATAAAGTGTGCTGTATTTTTTATTCATAGCACTTGAGAAAATTTGTAATTAACTCTTTTTGAATTTTCAGTGTTGTCTCCTCTCCAACAGTCAGCAAACTCCTTGAGAACAAGACTTATGTCTGCTCCCCTTCATTATATTCTTAGCATTCAACATAGCTTCTGGCACACAGAGGGAATGAAAAACTGAAAAAGAATTTTTAAGGACAGGACCTTAGAAAATGTCTTCATTTGTTGAATGAGTTCTGGAAGACGAGTCATTGAAGGAGACTGAACAGGAGCAATGAGAAGGTTGTAGCCAAAAGAATCCAATATGAAAAAAACTAAAGGAGGAAGGGGTTCTTATGAGTTGGAGGGGATAAATGGTTGCTAGTGTCAAAAGCAGTGATGGGATGAAATAATACAAGTATGATAGTTAAATGATAATTAGGCACTTAGCTTACTTTCATTTCCTAAGAATTTTTCATTTGATTCTCTAATGTAAATTTCTTCCCATGTCATTCACAGACTAATTTCCATGTAATGAGTTATATTCATATTCATGTTTATAGAATATAAAATTTATTTTTAAAAACTTTTAATTAGAGAGATGTTAGAATTATATCGTACCAAAAAAAATGAGACTGTAAGAAGAAACACTTCAGAAACTAACATTGTAGGCAAATGGAATGTGAGTATGATGATTGTCCTTTTTCAGGAATTAAATCTAACTTCCCAGACTCATTTCTTCAAGGTAAATCCTTTAGCATAAGCACTTTCTCCAGACTTTGGCCACAGGATCTCCTCTTTACATTTGAATGTTGATAACCCTCTCTCCGGTTGGATCCCTTTGAATACTCAGATATTCGTCCCAGTAAAGGATAGGCTCCTAACAGGCAGGTAATAGGCCCTTCTTACCTCTGCTGAATTTGAACAGACATAAGCTATGTTTACCAACAGAACTGAACATGCATGGTTATTTTTCTTTGAGAGAAGTTTGTTAGCTAATGATTACTAAATGTAAAAACAGTGGCGTTTTTGACTTCTCATATTGGTCAGTCTTGCCTTCATTTACAGAAACAGTATCATTTTTCTGTGAACTGTATTTTAGGAGACAGGAAATGAATAGGAAAGAGAGAAAAGAAATGATATAAATCTGAAATTGAGGACAACACAGCTAGTTCATTTTATTTATTCATGTTTCTTTATTTGTGTCTCCCTGAGGAAGAAAAGAGATATGATTACCTCTTCTTCCCTTTGTATACAAATATGCAAATTGGGGCAGCCAACAATCTTCTAATTTCTCCTCTGGTGTGATCACTATAACTACCCCAAATATGGGAGAACATTAGCAACAATTCAGTCATTCGTTTATTCAGCAAATATGAATATTTCATAACTGCACAGTCTGCCAAGCCAACTCTCAGACAAATCAAGGAAGAATGAAAAAATACTTTAAACATTTTGGTATAAATTCTGTTCTTTAACCATAATGTATTTTATCAATTTTTCCAAAATAGCAAATCTGTAATGGGCTTTTTTTTTTTTTACAAACATTTTAATCAAAAATAGTTTTTTTAGTTTATTTAGAAATATATATATACATAGAGATAGGCGCTCAGAGGAGACACACACTGCAGTACCCTAGTGTTATGTATGAAATCTGTCCCTTACCAGCCCTTCAAACTTGTGTGACTTTTGGGCAGTATTAATGGTCTTATTTATATAGAAATGAAATAAATATGTATATACTTAAATAACGAAACTCATAGGATGGGTGGGAAGGCATCCTTAACTTTTTGTAACACTGGCAGTCACCCAGCTACCAAGGAATGAAACAATCTACTCTAAGGAAGACGTTCTTAGAGCCTGAGGATTCACCACAAAACAGGCACATGTGCCCCACATTCCCATAGACTCCCCCATATACTAGCTCTAATACCACTCTTGTTTCTTCCACTCAAAAGTATACTGGAATGTAACCATGTGATCATAACATTATGGAGCTAACTTTGAATCTTCTCTAGTTTATTTCTTTCTAAATATGCATTCTTAAAGTTCACTACTTTGTTTTTAGAAAACAAATTACTGCTGTTATTGTGCACCCCTGTTGAAATTCACTGGTGTGGAAGGGGTGGGGGTACTCTCCCTTGAGATGACCCAGGCCACTTTCCAACAGTTTTGACCATTAGAAGGTTCTTCCTTACATCGAATTGAAATGTGTCTTCCTGCCTTAGTTCTACCTTGTGCAATAGAGTAAGTTTAAGCCATCATACACGTGGCAGGTCTTCAGCCTTTAGAAAATAATAATCATGTTCTCCCTGCACTTAATAGACATCTCCATCTCCTCAGAGGACTTGGTTTTGAGTCCCCTTGCCAACTAGGCACTGGTCTCTGAAAGCGCTCCAATTTTCATATATCTTTCTTTATTCATTCAATAAATATTTATTGAGCACCTACTTTACACCAAGTATACTTGGGATGCATCAGTCTTATGGCCAGAACCAAAAGTTATATTCAGAATAGGTAGTAAAAAAAAAATTATTCCCTTGTTCTAGATCATGAGAGATGAGGAGAGGGTGATTATCTAAGTAGGGGGAAGACAATGTATTAGAATCTCCAGGGCATAGGTATGGTTCAAACTACGTACCCTTCCCCTTTTCCCACCCCCAAGAACAGACTGACATAGTCTCTTAGGGAGACCTGCTTTGAGAGTTACTCTAGTTAGTGACTCATGGAAATGTACATGTAATTTCTCATTAGTATTTAGAATGAGAAAAACTATTGTAGAATGTGTACTTCCATCAATGCAGCTTAGTTCACTTTTTTGGAATTTGAATTTCACTGTTGGAGATATTGAGCATATTGTTGACTAAAATCTTTTCCAAAGGTTTTGTTGCTAAGCCAGATCTTTGCCCAAGAAGCCAGACTGGTCATTCATCTCTTTTACATTTTATTATGTTATTGCAATGTGCTGAAGTCCTTTGAACTCCAAATCTGTCATCCAGTTTGTTACTTATAAGCACAGGGACTGTGTCTGTTTTATTTTGTTTTCATGCTGGGTTTCTTGCACGATTGACAACTTCTTATTTATAGCAATGCCATCTACAGATTTGGTAAACGTACCATCCATATTTTCATGATAATCATGAAAAAGATGAGAACTAGACAGATGTGAATGCAGTTGATCTCTTAGATCACACCAACCACCAGCTCCCCTAATGGATAATTAATCAGGATCCATGGGGCCTGGTCTTTCGGCCTGTTTCTAATCTAGCCCATTTGCTGCTGCTTCACCATCACACTTTCTGCCCAGAGAAAGTTCCTTTATGTCACAACTGGCATACTTCCCAGACCTAATCTAGTAATCCTGCCCAAGAAGAAAATGTAGTCAGATTTTTTTTTTTTTAAGGATTGATTGATTGAGAAGGGAAGGGAAAGAAGGAGATTCCCTGCTGAGCCCAGAGCCCCACTTGAGCCTTGATCCCAGGACCCTCAGATCATGACCTGAGCTGAAATCATGAGTTGGCCACTCAACCGACTAAGCCATCTGGGTGTCCCCAGATATATTTCTTTTCAGTAAATCCATGTAGTAGCCTAGTAATCACTTTTTTAAAAATTTTATTTCAAAGACTTAGGGACCCAGGTGGCTCAGCGGTTTAGTGCCAGCCTTCAGCCCGGGATGTGATCCTGGGGTCCCGGGACCGAGTCCCACATCAGGCTCCCTGCATAGAGCCTGATTCATTCTCTCTCTCTCTCTCTCTCTCATAAATCTTTAAAAAATAAAATAAAATAAATATTTAAAAGCCTTGAAGCTTTTAATATGGCATGGAAATTTTCATTGTTTTCATCGTATTTTCAAAGAATAAAATCAGCAAAATATGATGCGTAGAAAATCTGTTAGCACTAAGATTTTGAAGATGAAAAATATGAGACTAGCATCTCCTTTTCGTATAAACTATAGGGGATAAAAGAGTATGAGAAAAGTGCACATTTCTACAAATAACCAAAAGAATGCATTGGGGAATCTTTCCCCAGATCTACAGTAATCATGCCGCTCTGTGGGACTAATATCTATTTATTGAGCACCTATCACATGTAAGATACGTGCTTGGCATTTTGCATTTATTACCTCTCATAATGCAACAAATCCACTGGTTCAGTTTTACCCTTGCCTTTCCAGAGATAGAAGGGATTATAAAAGTTAAGCCACCTGCCTCAACTACTCCTAAGTACTCCAAGTGAGAAAATGCCTTTGAAACCCCAGGTTTCAAATACCATGCTTGTTTCGACACAGGGAATCAGTCACGCTATCAGCCACTTTATACTTATTAAAAACAATCTAACATATTTATGATTTTCTGGTAAATATCCTTTTTTTGGTGAAATTGTTACCACCCACTAAAGAAATCTGAAAACCTTTACAAGAGGGTATTCTGACTTCCTTTGCTTAGATCTCAATTTTCCACTAAAGTTACCTTTTACGTTATAGCACATTTCTTTTCAAGGTTTGAAAAAATTACCAAATCCCCCTAGATAGGAAGATGCTTTTCCTAAGAAATTTGAAGGTTTCCAGAGTTCTTGATTGAGTGATAACAATTTCACCTAAAAAAAGTGTCCTATCTACCAAAAAGTCATAAACATGTTAAATCGCTAAGCATTATAATAAAGTGGTTGATAAAATATTGTATGACTTTTTATGTCAAAACAAGCATGGGATTTTAGAGCATGATGTTTGAAAAGTATATTTACTCACTTTAAGTACTTAGGACTAGTTGAGGCAAAGATCACAGGGATTTACTATGAAAAAGAGAAACTCAAACAATTCAAACAGTAAAGCTGGAGCAGAGCCATAATTAGCAAGAAAGAGGGAACGCGCCCTTTGAGGCCTCTACATAAGGGAGGAAAACACCACAGAAAACGATTTGCTTCATAAAAAAATTGTATCACACCGGTAATAATCCTGAAATTAGAATTTCATCAGCCAGATTAGTGGGTGAAATAACCATAATTAACCCATAATTATAAATGCACTATTTCAAACAGTCATATGTAAGCCTAAGTAGTAGTGAGACTATCAGGATACACTAGGCATACATTAGGAATGACACGTTTTTTATCTTTGCTATTTAATTTGGCATTACTTGACTTATTCTACACTTGATCTTAACCAAAAGACCGAGAAGAGACAACTTATTTCTAAAAACTGACCAGACTTCTTGTACTTTATATCACAAAAAAACAGATTGAAGGTTTTGTATAGCATCAAAGTCTAACGACAGTAGTCTTAATTCCAGACTTATCATCAAGAAACTAATTTTACCTAATTCTCTTTAACCTTCCAAACAGTGTGTCAGGACATAGGGAGAACTATGTTTTTGATGGCAGTGTTTTTCTTTGATCCTGTATGCACATATTTTATCTGTAAACATGTGTGTGTTACATAAATATATATGAAATGAAACTAATTCCATTCTCCCTAGAAGGCAGGGACTGACCACAGCTGAGTGTGTTGCTCATTATCCATTAGGTTATGTCCAGTCATTCATCCGGTGCATGAACATCATGTTTTAAGCCAAGATTATTAGCTTTATTCTATAGAAATTCATTGAACTAAAGTTCACATGTATAATCCTCCGTGTACTTGAGAACACACGGGCTGCTTGATGTGAACTTTCTACTCGGAGGCAGTAAAGCCCAGGGAGCTCAGTCGCAGCCTGGCTGGGGTGAACGCCCAGCTCTACCACCAACGGACTTGGAGCAACTTCATTTCTGTGCCTCCGTTTCCCCGTCTCTAAATTATTATTTTTTTTTTCCCCGTCTCTAAATTAGATAGTGGTGCCTACCTCACATTGTGAGGGGTACACGAATTAATATGTAAAAAGCACAGACCAGTGTCTGCCATTTGATAAGCCCTTGTAATGATCTCCAGAAGTCTGAAGGATCCCCCGAAGGCAAGCAGAAGGACAGATTCTGTTTTTATTGGAGGTTTTCACTAGGCGATCCCATTGTGAAGGTTATACACTACCGGGTGGGGGGCGGGGGGATTTCGGCAGGACTTAAGTACACAGGTAAAAGGCTGCTGCAATAATCCAGGCAAGAAATGAGGAGGCTTGAACCTCACAGTAGGTGGTAGCGAGATGGTGGTAGTGATCTAAGGACGGCGGGCCTCACAAAGGACCCCCAGGTTTCAGGCTTGAACGCCATTCTCCGAGGCAGGACGGGAAGCAGGCCGGGCGGTGGAGCCCGCAGTGCCTGGCACACCCAGGAAGGCCTCCGCTCCGCAGCAGGGAGCAGCTGGAGTCAAGCAAGCAGAGGACACTTGCTTTAAAGCTCCTCTTCAATGACCGGGGCAGTCAAAGCTCTTCTCTTCTACCCCAGACTAGAACACCTCATCTAATGCAGTTCTGAGCATTAAAGGGAAATCATACTGAAGATTTCAACCTTGAAGTTAATTGCAAAGTTTGCTGCAGATGGCTAATGTTTCAAAGGTAGACTCGGTTTTCTAAGTCATCTGGGTAAAAACACGAACACGAGTCCCCGGTGCCACATTTCCCACCACACGCTGCAGAACTGCCAATGACAGGCCCTTCCTTTGGCTCCTGGGGACTTAATTTCCCCAGGGAACGCTTGTGGTTATTCAACTTGAAGACCTTGCAGGAAGAACCACAGTTATTTCTCCCTGGGGTCTTACTCAGAGCAAGCAACATGGAAGTAAACAGTCACTAAAGAGGAACAAGGAGAAATAAACAAGCTTTTAGCCAAATGTATGAACAATCCACATTGAAAAAAAAAAACAAAAACGGCCAAGATTTTACAAGAATTATAAATTAGGGACAGTGACGCCACCCTGCCGTGGTTCAGAATCTACAGGAGCACGCAGGCCCTAAACCCACAGCAGCTCTGCTGGTCCCAATATAAAGGAAGGTGCATTTCATTCTCTGCTGATTTCTGCATGTAGTGGTTAAATAAAGACGGCTTCAGGCTGGGGAAACAGAACCAGAAATTAGAACTAGGGTCTAGGCCCAGTCCTGCCAATGCTTAATGTTACCATCTTGGACCTACGTCCTTTGTGGAATGCAGAGACTGCCCTTGTCCTAGGGGTTCAGAATTATGTGATCAAAAGAAAGCATTTAATAAAACTACCCTTTGAAAAATTATTTTTGAAGGACCTCACTGTCTTCCTGTCATTCAGGAACAACATATTTTGCTGCAGAAGGCTCACCGGTCAACATGTTGGAGAAATCAAGGCCTTGTTCCTAATCACAGGCTACCATTTACTAAATTCCTCGTGCAGGCCTCAGGAGAAGTTTATGAACTTGCTTTAATGGAGGCTTGTGCAGGGTAGGTGACTTGGCAAAGGTCACACGGCCGATAAGCTACCCCGTTCAGCCCGTAAACCCAGGGCTCTCTAACCCGCAGTCTAAGTTGCTTCAGCAACAGGTTACTCTCCGATCAAAAACTCTTTGGGGAAAAAACCGCAGGTGGGAAGATCCTTTGATTACTAATGGTAATCAAACCATTACCAGTTTTCAGCGTCTCATCTCACCCTCAGAGTTCAGAGTTGAGCCCACAGCAGCCCAGCCCCAATCTGTGCTCTTCTCCCACAGGCGGCCAACATACACCAATTCAGGACCACTATGTCACATACATCTTTAAATACTTAGCAAAATAAAAAAAATAAATAAAATAAAATAAATAAATAAATAAATAAATAAATACTTAGCAAAATCAGATTTCAAAAGACACTTAAAAATGTATTGCAAAATGTACAGCATTTATTCACATACAGACAAAAAGGCACAAATTCTACTAAATAGTTCAACAAAAAAATACAGCTGTCCTCAACTAGTTTTATAAATACTTTCAAAAAGGGGGTAGAAATAAATACAGGATTGGGCCATGTAATATAAAATAGTCATCTCTACATATACTTTGTTTAATTTCTGATTTTTAACTCTTCATGCACCTTTTTTTCCAATTTTAGCTGAATGGACACCAAGCTAGGCACATAGTGAAAAATCCTCTGTACAAGGTTACAAATGTAATGACAAGTTTGTCCATTTCAAAATAATTAAGATTTGTACACAACACATAGAACCCTTCATTTCGATTTTGTGTTTATAACCTAACAAATGACATTCCAGGCAACTTTACAAAAGTTTAACTAGCCTACATTTTGACATAATACATTGATCATAATCAAAGATATTTCTTGGTCAGGATGCACAAGGAAAGATAAAGCTTCAAAGAAAAGAAAAGAAAAGCAGAGCGAATGGCTCGTACTAAGAGAGTGCAAGTGGGTGGGGTGGGTGGGGTGGGTGGGTGCTGCGTATGGCCGCCTCATACAGAGTTCCCAGCAGGACGTGAACTAACTTACAAAGCTATCATTACACTGTCAGAGAAACCGTGCTCTATACCATTTGCATTTCAAAGCAGGAATAAAAAGTGTGGGCCTTTTATTTTTGTGTGGGTTTTTATTTTTTTTTTGTTTTGTTTTTTGTTTAGTTTTTTTGGTTCAGCATAACTTGGAACGTTTGAAAGCTTTTCAACCTAAATGTGGGGAAAAAACAGGTAAGGCATTATTTTTGCACAAAACTAGCATTCCTAAATAGTGCAAATGAATCTGTTACCTCTTAAAATGGTGAGAGGTCATATACTTACTAAAATTTAGATTTTCTTTCTATGGCTTGACAGATTAACCCTCTATATATTCTACTCTCACCCAGAGCTGTTGCTGTACAGGGTCAAAAGGGAACTGTAAAAAGTGTCCACCTTTCTTCTGTATCCAGCAAAAATGTTTTTGCTCATAGGCAAAAAATCTGGTTTTTAAATTATGCTATGAGTCAATGTACAACTTGGATCCTTTAAGAAACTCCTAAGATCTGTAGCAACAGCTTATCTGGACAGCAGTCTCTCAAGATGAGCCCCATAGCTCAAAAATAGTCAATCTAAAAACCTGGGTCATTCTTTCCCCTCCCCTGAAATAGCTACTAAAATGTATTCGAAAAGTTAAGACTTGGTCTGAAAATGTCATACATACAATGGGGATGCATCAGATCTACTATTTGATCATCCGATAAAACTTGCATAGCAAGATGGAATTCAATAAGCCTTTTTTGCTGTTGACAATCACCTGGAAGACTTGAAAGGGAACTACAGAACTCAAATCATCACTCGTTAAGTATCAGAATGTCCCTGCCACATGGAAACAGATGTATAAATGAATCGGGAAATCTGAATACTGATAATAACTAAGGATAATTTAGGGGAAATTGGGCTTGTTCCAAGTGCCCATAATTCTAAATCTCGTTGCTATTTAAACTTTCCTTCTCTTAAGTTTGATTCACAACTACATTGAATTCCAAAGAAAATTAACAGGACCTTAACACTATCCACTGTCTTAATACATAAGCACTGCAGTGAGTGCAAAAACAGAACATTGTCAAATTTAATGCTAAATTCATTATTGCTGATAACTTACTAGTTATTGCCATTTGCAATTAGAAAGTCCAAGTTACGAATTGGAGCTTAGAACTCTGACTCCAGGAAACCTGTTCCACTTCAGTCTCTTTCCCGTATCACCTCGGTCAATGGTAAGAGGTTATCGCAACTTATTGCCTTTCTACTGTTTTTAAAATATAACCTATTTTGCTTTTTTTTTTCTTTTTTTCTTTTTCATTTTTTTTCCTTTTTCTTAAGGAATCCGTTCATGTTGGAAGCCCAGATTCCCCAACATACGCACTAGTGGTTGGCTCTGGGACGTAGGTCACCAGAGTCTGGAAGTTCATCACTTGAACTTGACTAGCCATTAGTATCGTTGGAAGCCAGATGGCCAGGTATTGCCCAAGGCCAGGGAGCTCCCAAGCTGGCCCAAAAGGCAGTGGTTAGGGAAGAGGAAGGTCAAGAGGACTGGTAAGAATGGGACCAACTGCCCTTTCTCACAGACAGAACTTTCTAATGGCTTTACTCTCCTCCACCAGTCCTATACCCACAACACACTCGGGTGCTTCAGGCAGCAGGACCTGCTCCACGTACCCTCCATCTGCAAGCTGCAGCAGCTCCGCCCTGGCCCTTCAGATCTTCCAGTACTGACCTTTTTGAAAATTCTCTCTTCCCCATCTGCTGATCTCATTCATACATGAATTCCCTAGAGTTACTGAAGCTTCGGAGCTGCTGCCTGTAACTACAATGTAACAAAAACAGCCTCGGGGGCCAAAGTATAAATATGACTTCAACATCTACCAGTCCTACAAAGTAAGTTTTATGGGCTGTTAAATGGTACGTGAGGGTTTCTCAAGAACTGCATCTGATTCCGCGTATTCAGGTAACCAAGAGTTTGTGCTTTGGGAAGAATACAGAGGGCAGTGCAAACTCGTGAGGCTTCCGCAAGCCTTGCCCTCTGCAAAGACTTATTTCATTCTTATTTTAGTGTTTAATTCAGCCTCTAGTCTTAGTGTCTGACGGTTACAATCTACTCTTGTGTTTCCTCAACAAGTTGCAGATAACACACTTCTCACAACAATGATTTATAAATGACTCTGGAAAAAAAAATTCAATCTGACTTGCAAGTAAATGTGTGTGTGTGTAGCTCAGGAGTGATGGATGGGTCTCCGCTCGTCCCCCACGTCAGAGCTCTCGTCTAGCAACTCCACGGCAAGCCCGCAGCGCTCCCACACCGCCTCAGTTTCATCAAGAGGCCAAAATGCTTCTCCTGATGATGTCTGTCCTCCTGCTGATAGTGCTGCTGGCGTGTATACACTTCTTTTCAGATGCCTCGCTCTCTGAGTCACTCATCTCGACATCAGGGACGTACCCGTCATTCTCATGGTCAGATTTCAACTTGTTTTTTGCCCTTTCCTTGGCTGGAACTCGGCCTAAGCCCAAATAGGGGTAGTCTGAGTGCTGGTGGCAGGCCCCGTCGTGGGCCTCTCCCTGCTGCTGCCGTTCCCCCTTCTTTGGAATCCGGAACCCTCCCCAGTTCTTCACTGGGCTGGCAGGTGTCGTAGGCACTTTGACTGCAGTCTGGTTATAGTTCACTCGGATGAGGGAGCCGTTGCACTTGGGCACGATCTCCTTCCTGGAGCCGGGCGCCGACTGCCCCGTGCCAGGGGAGGCGGCGGCGGCTCTCGGGCTGTCCAGGTGCCGCTGGGACGGGTCCGTGGGCCTCAGAGGCTTGTGACTCTGTTTACAAGGTCTGTCCTTGAAGTCTCCCCTGCTGAGATCACAATGAAGACGATGGTCTCTTCTGTCCCCGGAATCTGGCATCACCACGCCATTCTTCTGTTGTGCTGACACGAGACGGGCCTCCGCAAAGGTCTTTTCAAAACTCAAGAAGCCCTCTGGGACCACCGTCCCCTCCCTTCTACCACACAGGTCTGGCTGCTTCGGCAGGGCTTTGCCTCCGCTCCCAGTGCTGTGCTGCAATGGATCTCGCTTATGGGGCTTTTTCAGCGAATGGACCAAGGAAGTGCCCATCTGCTTCCTGAAGAACGCGGAATGCCACTTCAAGTCCTCGATCTTGGGGGCGTCAGGGCCCACAGAAGGACTGTTAAACAAAAGCATGTTTTCCAAGGAGGAGGAGGACCAGGAAGAAGAAGGCACACCTACAAATATACAACCACAAAGAAAGAAAAATTACAGAAGCAGACCCAAAACACCACTCTAGGTCCCCAGCATGGCCCGATCAACACGAACTTCCCACCCAACCGCACAGCGTACACCACCCAGCTTCTAAGAATTCACACGAAAATATCACCTGCCCTAAGAATCTGCGTTCAATCTGCAGACTGAATATGCTGCGTTTTCTTAAATAGCCGAAGCTCACAAAGGTTTCCATGAAACGACCTCCCCAGAAAAACCTTTCCCTTCAAACCACGTAAGCGATCTTTCAAAGAGGAATCCACGCAGAATCCATCCAGTCAGTCAGCGCCCCTACCCCTGCACATGGTTAGGCACCTGCTCCCCGACGCGACCCAGAGCCCACCCACCAGTGCGGGGCCGGGGGCTTTCAAGTTGCCCTCTCTGGGGGGCGCCTGACTGGCTCAGTCAGTCAAAGATCTGACTCTTGATTTCCTGCTCAGGTTGTGATGTCAGGGTCTTGGGATCGAGCCCCGCATGTGCGACTCCACATTCGGCTAGCGTGGAGTCGGCTTGAGGTTCTCTCCTCCCTCCGCCTCTGCCCCTCCACCCTGCGTGCGCTCTCCTGCACCCACGCACTCTGAAATAAGCAAATGAATAGATAGATACATCTTTAGAGTTTCCTTCTCCAAGTAAATACGAGCTATATGATGAGGACAAATGTAAGTACATGAAACAAGAAAGGAAGGTGCTTAAACTCATTCTTGACACACAGCAAAGGTCTTTCAAAATCTTTCCTATTAAAAAAAATAAAACAAAAAACAAAATCTTTCCTATTATATGCAAAGCCTATTTACGGAATTAAACTGAACTGGCATCCAACACGTGGGTAACTTAAAATGGTGTTTTGCAAACATTTTTCCTACAAATCCCAGTAACTAAATTTCAGAATGTAACCCACTAAAAGCTCACACTTCATGAAATATTAGCCTCCTCCATCTGATGTGGCACTCTTACATTTTCTATTCTATGTCACTTGCTTTTGATGCTGGTGACCCACTAAACTCCTCTCACAACCAACTAATGATAAATCATAACCCTCCGTGTGAAAAACCCGGGGTGAATTTATAACACACGGGAGTTTATCGCAAGGACCATGTTTCTGCAAGAGCCTCGAGGACATCTGTAAAGAGTTGTTCTCTTGTTCTGTGTCCCGTAAGGTATAAACCGCCGGGAAAACCAGGTTCAGCCGGGCAGGAGCCCATCCGAGGCCTCCCTGCTCTGCAGACACGAACACGGCGTGTCAACAGAGCGGGGCTAGCAGCTCCCACTGCTGAGCTGAACACGCTTGCTTTTCAAGAAGCAAACCTTAGGGTCAACCTTCACGAAGCCACACTTCTGTGTCTCCTCCTCAGTACTGTGGGAAAACAAAGGTAAGAGGGATTGTCATTTTCTAAACTGATTTCCATCTACCTGGGATCTACGTCTCTGAAAAGCCTCAGACTTCTGTCGTCACATTAAGTGCTGTCCCCACTGAGGACACACTCAGCCAGCAGAATGGCCCTGCCGGTTCTCAGCTTCGCACACGAGCCTTAACCCCAGACCCTGACTGACATGTGTCAATCACAGCCATCTCCTCCACTTCACCTGGAACCATCTACCTTCTAAGACAGGAGATCCACCTGGGACATGAATAAGAACACAACTGAAAGTTTAAAACTGGGATAAAAGGAAAAAGAGGGGCAGGGGGAGCATCCTAAAGGGTTTCCACTTCATTCCCTGGGGCATCCTGCAGAAAGCTTAACGTTGCTTTCAACCCAACATACTTAGTATGGCTCATATCTCAGAGGGGAGGGAGGGTTTGTTTACCTTCTCTGGAAGAGCAGTAGGATTTCATTACAGCTGTGTCACACAAAACACTTCCTAACCTGGTTAGGAATCTCAATCTCTTACCCGCATAAAAACCTGAGCCATGAAATGCAAAAAGCGGCTTGCAATATCCCTGAAAAAGGACTCCTAAGTGAAATCAGATGAAAATGCTCCTTGCAGCTTATTTTTATAGGTAATCACTCATTACAGAACTACTGAACAAGAGCCACGGAACGCCCCTCCACGGGCCCAGCCTGCACGGCGGCAGCTCTGGAGGCCGGTGACCTGCACCCCGCAGCCTTCCGCGCGGGCTGTTTGCAGTAGGCCACGAAGGCAGGGGATAAACTAGGTCCCGCTCCTGTGCATTCAAGTAGGAACAGTGAGCGAAACAAGTCCCCCTGAAACAATCCCGATCAAACTGCTTTCGCTTATGAACCCTACTTATAAAAACCTATTTTAAAAGTTTTACAACTAATAAACTCTAATGATGCATCTGGAAAATATTTACTCTCCGGAAGAAAATATCTAGGATAACATTAGTGCATTAATGCCATTAGTATTAACTATGTAACGACTCGAGACTAGCATTAAGACCCCCTAAGCTTTCTTTGTTCAGCTGACCAATTTACACCTAGCTCCGTGTATCCGGATAGTTTCAGGTAAACCAGAATTTGGATTTCAACGTAACAGGAGGTAACCACTTCTTTGTTGTTTCTGCGTCCGTCACCTACAGAGACAAGAAGCCACAGAAGCAGGCCAGTCAGCCTCCTGTGGCCGCACAGGGCAGTGAGGCCAATGCCGCGGCTCCGGCCCTCGGGCAGGGCGGGGCCGCAGAGACCAGCTCCCCGAGGACCCAACCCGAGGTCTGGCCGAGCCCTCAGGGGCCCTCCTCCTCCGAAATCCTTCCAGATGCCCGCTCGGCAGGGTTCATGCCCACAGCACCTCCGTGCTCAGAGACCCGCGAGAGGTCGGGGTCCTGAACCTGGCCTCTTACAGATGGAGAGTCCCAGAGACTTGCCCTGCGGTGCGCTCCACCTCCAAGGAACGGTGTGCTCTCTCCGCAGCGCACGAAGCAGGAATCTTAGTTCCCTTTTCCACTTTACCTCGCTCAGAGCGATGTAAAAGACACTGAATAAATACTTGGTGCTGAATCTCAAAAATACTCAAAATTCCACCTATTCCAAAACATCCACTGGGAATGTGCTCCGAACATGGACGTGTGCCTGGAGTACACAGTCTTAACACTGCTTATTTACCGTCTGTTACAGGTGGATCCAAAGGCTAGAGAATCTGTAAATCTTCCCAAGTGTCCCCATGAAACTTGAAGTTTATCGAGTGCTTTGCAACACAATAGAGAAGTTGCCGTTACATTGGAGTCTCAGAAGAGCTCCCAGTAGGAAGCTTGGGAGCTCAACCCCACATTACACAGGAAGAAGTCAGGGAGCCTCAGAAAACAGGCTTGCTTGTTTGGCCTGCAGGTAGAGGATATGGGATTCGACCCCTATTTGAGGTCAGATTCATAGCCCTTTTCCCTACGGTGTGATGTTTCAAATGCCAAAAGATTTTCTTTGAATATGAAAGTCTGTGCTGCTCGGATTCTCGTATAGCATAAATATAAGAAAATTAGCTTTTTTTTTTTTTTTCCTTAACAGAACGTTAAGGCTTACAAACCCCTGCACTATTGTTTGACCTACAAGAGCTTAATGCATACCTGAAACTCTTTCTTGCTCCAAGAGCTTAGTGTAAAGATTGAATATCTGTTCCTGGACTTTGCACACAGATCGCTTAATCTTTTCCCTGCGGGTCACCATGTAAGTGAGGTTCCGAACCTAGAACGTAGAGAATAAAGATTCTAAGTAAGCAATACATTATAACGGTACTTTGGTGTTTTTCCTTTACCTGAGAAATTTGTCCTACTAGGGCCATGAGGGGCATCTGAAATCAAGATGTACTTATACATTTTATCCAAGCTCTAATCTACTTTCGGGCTGCTAACTAGGATTCCACACACACCCCTCCATGTAGGCAGAGCAACGCAGAAGAGATTGTAGGAGGAGCTCCAAACAAGCCCTGCGGCCTGCACCGCACCCAGCCTGGCGCCCACCCCAGCAGAAGACCGCTGGGGTCCAGGTCCAGGCTTGCCACCTCTTGCCAAAGGACTCCGCTTATCACCCCCTCAATGTCCTCTTCCTATGAATTCTATGATCTAAGGCTTTAGAGCAGCTCGGAAGCCACTCTATCCAGCATCTATCTCCTGAAAATAGAATTGGGGAAACACAGGGTCAAAAGGGCCATCTGAAGAGCACCCCACCCACCCCCAACCTCCCGCCAAAAATTATCCCTGCGCAGAGCTCACTAGTAGAAGATCAAATGGTCATCAAGAAGCCAAGGAAACTTCTCTGTCAACTAGACAGTATCTGAAGCTCACAGGCAGCTAACGTGTTCCTATAGAACATAAAGCTAGGGAACCATTGCCCACCATTGCCCTGCTGTCAGCACCTCCAGTCCAGCTCCCTGCAGGACACCACCTTCTTCCACATTCATTTGTAAATAACTAGAAAGACGCAAGTGCTGAGAGCTCCACTTGGTATCTGATGGCAGCCACCAGGGATCACATGGGGATCACACGTATACACTCACTACCCAAACTAACTCGACACCTAGAGGTGTTCCCTAAACAGGAACAAAACAGTCAATAACCAAGCCATCTTCAGTCCTAGAACCTACTGGGAAACCTGACCAGGTTGCATGCACCTGAAAACCCCAATATCAAACGCAACACGACGGGCTGTACTCGAACCTCCTCAGGGAGAGACCACCAGACCAGCGGTGGGAGCGCAGGGGCCCTAGAGCCCTCTCAGGTCCCATTTGGGGGGGGGGGGGGGGAGGGGGGACTACAGTCCTTGGGGAGGGGCCCCTTCCCCTGCCACCTTTCTTCAACCAAGGTCATCAACGTGCTCCGTAAGGAGGGATGGCAACAGCCGCACGCACGGAACTTGGCGCTCTGGCTCTGAGCCGGCGCCTCCCGAGGTTTCCAATCCTTCATGAACCCTAGTGGTTCCAGCTGTTCTTCCTGGAGCGGTGTTCAAGGCTGTCCTGTGTGCAAGGACAGGAGGCACAGAGACAACAGGCTGACCGGCTTTCACACTTGCATCGTGGTGGAGGTTCCTGGCCTAACACACAGGCACCAAGTCAGGGACTACTCAGGATGTGCCTAACACCTCCTCTTGCTGTAGAGATATGTGCGTGTGCACATGTGCACGTAGGTAGAATTAAAGAATTGAACAGAAAATCCCCCTCCCGGTCTCGGAGTAAATATAAATACTATCTTGGTGGAATTCACCCCGGCTAAGGCCCCTCCTGACAGCCTCCGGGCCCAGGCCAGGAAGTAGGGGTCCTTTATAAAAATTCTGGCCAATGTGGGAATGGAAGTGGCTACCAGGCTACTACTGTCTTTGAGAAGTATTGTTCCACCGGGGGGTGGGGGGCGGTGGGTATTAGGCATGGAGGCTCAGAGAGGCAAGACCTAGACCCGTATCACAGATTAAAAACTCTTGGACAACAGCTTTTACACCAAGGAATCGGACTTGTGGAAATAGGGGGCAAATTGACATCCTAGGAGACGGGAGTCACGCTCTTCACGTCCGATGTACAGCCAGGATACTTAGAGCTCTGGCCCTGGAGACTCCCCACGAAAACAGAGAGTAAAGGGAAAGCCGAGTCCCTGAACTTGGCCTAGTACCGGGCTCCGGGAGCTTCAAGCACCAGCTCCAGGAAAGGCCTCCCCAGCTGCTGAGCGGGCAAATCCCCCCATTCCCCTGGTCTCTGCTGAGAAACCTCTACCCAGAACACCAAAAAGCCAAGGCCACGGTGGGTTTTCAGTGGGACAAAGCGCCCCGAGTCCACCAGGCCTGGCTTACCCCATGGAGGAAGGGAGCGCCCGAAGCCCTCCCTCCCTTCTGCACAGAACCCTCGTTGGGCACAGTTCCATCAGCGCCCCTGCTGGGACCGGACATCCCCTGCGACATCCCCTGCGACATCCCCTGCGACATCCCCTGCGACATCCCCTGCGACATCCCCTGCGACATCCCCTGCGACATCCCCTGCTCGGCCCTTCCTCACCTTCAACCCTCCCCGGCCTCATCTGCCCCCAGCTGCCAGCAAGGAGTTCCCAGGAAGACCAGTCCGTGGGTGCACGCACACCTCCCTAAGCACAGACAGCTTTTCCCCAAAGGGAGGGATTCCCCAACAGAAACACGTGGGGACCCAAGACAGAATGCTGACCACTACCCCCAGCCCTGCCCACGGTTCTGGAGTCAATAGTGGGGGTTCCAAGACCTTGCGCCGCGCTAGGTTTCCAGGTAATGTTGCGGCTGCTTGGGGCCCACACTCTTGAGCACCACCGCCCTCAGGAATCCAAGAAGGGTCTCAAACACTGCTCGCACACTAAAGCGTGATACGTCGTTTGTCGGGGGACAACTGTGGCCTGATTCTCGGTGGTGACCATCCATCCCACGGAGTGTCAAGTAGGGCAGTTGCCCAGGAGCTGGCCAGCCTCAAGCGCAGGGCACGGCTTTATCTGAGAAGGCACGCCCTTGCTTTACGGAGGTTTGCTACATCTTTAAGACAGGGTCCAGGGGACAGGAACCCCACCAGAGCCAGGCGGCCAGCTCGGGACCTGGACACAGCCACAGACCACATCTCAGCAACCGTGTCTTCTTAAGGCTGTGGCTCCCCAGCCCTCCTCTAAAACCCGCTCCTGCCACCTCACTTTCCCTTCCGATCCAGAAGGTTCCCGGGTGTGGAATGCCCCCAGGTGTGTATCTGCAAGAGCGAGCCATTCCCATCACCGTGCAGTTGTTTGCTTCCCTAATGAAAGCTGTTGGTCACTTTAGGACTGACCGCAGCCTTTACGCCAGCCCCGTGTATTCCCGGACTCTGCGTACCGGCTACGAACCACTACTGTGGGGCTCAGCAGAATCCTAACTTCGTTGAGAAACAAAAGTAATTTAGGATTTGTTCTGGTCACCCCCGCCCTAATGAACCTTTGGCCTGATATACTTATTGTCTATAATTACAAAGCACTGTGCAGCGCTCGGGGGCAAAGACTTCCAGGTTTTTTTGTTAAAGCCTCCACCATCACAGGCCTCATGGCAAATTCTGGAAAACCTATCTTTCATTATAATGAGCCCATTTTAAACTAACACTAAATTCCCTAAAATCTCTTAGGCTTTTAATGAAGTAAATGTAAGTAATGCCACACACACACACACACAAAAATCCTGATTTATTCCCTGTTTCTCATACATCATTGGTATCATTCTACTTCAAAACCAACAGCGATGACTCCAAAAAAAAAAAATGTTTAGAATTTAATTATAAGTGCGTGTTAATCTGCATAACTGAAGTACAGAAAAGAGTTAGTACACCACAAGCATTTTCTACACTTTTATTCTGTGGTGATCATGAGACAGACACAGTCCAAACATGTAGACTTCTCGTCCTCCCTCCCGAGGACCAGCTGACTCCATAGCTCATGCACCCCAAGTACAGCGGTCGTCAGGCTGGGAATAATGGCTTCTCACCAGGATTCAGTTAATCCTCCTGATCCCTTTCTCCTCTCTTAACAAAAATGCCACATACGTGTGGTTGAGGCGAGGTCTTCTTTACACTCACCACCAGGGGGGGCACGGCAGCGGAAGAGCCTCCCCGCCCTCGCGCCTGCCTGCCCGCCTGCCTGCCTCCCTGCTCGGAGGCCTCCGCCTAAATCGGACTCCTAACCTGCTCCAGGGGGTCACAACAAGCTGGCCCGCGGGCACTCAGTCTCCTACTAAAAGGAAGTCTCATGAACACGTCCTCCTCCGCGCCCGTGCCATCTTCAGCAGGGCCATGCGGGTCTCTGGGAGATCTGGGACTTTGGGCTTAACACACTCCTCCGCTTCATCCCTGCTCTGCCCACACCCGCACTTCACGTCATCCATGGGTCAGCTCCTCTCCCAGGCAGGTGAATCACTCCCTGCTAGGAAGTCAGGTGCTTGGGGAAGATGCATTAACTGTTTGAGGCCACTTGGGTGCCTTTTGGTGCAGGATGCGTCAGGCCAGACAGAGGGCCTGGGTCCCCGCTGCCGAGCACTAATGAACTGAACGTGGGCTGCTCCGAGACGCCTCCCCAGTTAGCAAGCCTCTGCCAGAAACTACGGGGACAGGAGGCCCCGGAGGAGGGAAGACAGCCCGCTCCTAGTATTCCCGCAGCAGGGAGGGGAGATCCAGACCCGGAGTCGGCGGTTGAGGAAGTGCCATCAGCCGCGGCTCTGGGAGCCCAGGGCCACTACACTCAGCAATCCAGCAGCGTGACCTAGTGGTGGGCTGAGCTCCCAGAAGCTCCTTGGTGGGACAGGCAGCCCCGGGCACCAGGGACCCTGCCCCGCCCCGGGCCACGCGAGCACACACGCACAGCAGAGCTACCCTGCCTCAGGTAGCACTTAGCACCTCACTGCCTGCAGTACCTTCTGGAACGGATACGCAGCTGTACGGAAGTTCATGCCCACACGCCAGCACCCACTGCCCACTTGGGAATTCGCCAAGAAACGAAGGCGGGCCAGAGCGGCACCAGCACCCAGGTCTCCCCGGGCTGAACAAGAGCTCTTCCTACTTCACCCGCCCCTACCAGGGTTCAGATCCACCTGGTTTTCTAACTCAGGTGGCACAAACGGTTCAGCCAACGCCCTGGTCATCTTCCTGGGGCTCAGGTCCCTCTAGTACTGGAATGAAGGGGGGAGGGGACACACCCCATTTGATCTTACAGAACCGCGCGGATTAGTGGGAAAGTGTCTTAGTATATCACAGAGGAGCCCCCCGCTCTGGGGCAGTCTTACACGTATGTACAGGAGTTTACCGGCCCATAAATATATTGAACCAACACAACCTCATGCTGCAGTATGTACAGGGTCTGAGAGTAAATGAACTGGCTACCGTTCCTTGCTCTGGGCAAGCAGCCGCCTCTTTGCAATCTTCTTTTCTAAGTCACTACAAGGTGTCAGTGTCAATCATTACCCTCTCCAGGTCCTGCCGCAGATGAGTGAACAGCTGCAGCCTCCTAAACAAGACATCCTGCTCCCGCTTCGCTAGATTGTCCTCTTCATCTTTCTTTGGAGTGATCAAGGGCTTGTTGAAGTTGACCTTCCTCTTCAACTTCCAGTACTGGTACAGGAAATCCACCACTTCCTCGGGCAGCCGCAGGGCCCTGGCCACATCCAGCAGGTTGACGAAGGTGTAGAACTCATCTTCCAGCTGTTGCAGCTTCTGCTTACGGACACTAACCCGGTGGGCCTCCTCCTGATTCTGCTCCAGGCTTGCAAAAGGCTCCAGCGGATTCCGAGGGGAGCACTCAGAAGCCCCGTTCTCCTGAGCGGCCCCCTCCCCAAGGCTCTCCTCAGGTTTTCTATGAGAGCTATGCTTCGGGCAGTAGGACTTGAACTTGACTTCGTCATTCTCCGCCAAGATGGTCTTCATCTCCAGGCCCCGGTCAAAAGCACAGGTCACGTGGAAGGCGGTGCGGCAGTTCTTCACAGAGCACTGCAAAGAACACAGAGAACAAGAGAAAAGACGGTCACGGAGCCACAGTGGCTGAAGCCCATTGGAGCTACGCACCCTCCGCACACATGCACAGGTGAGTGGAACTTCCAGCATGTGCCAGGAGACGTTAACCCTGGCACCTCTGGTCATATGTTAAATAAGGTAAAGCATGGGCTTAAAGTCATTCTTTAGATGAAAAGTTTCATAAACCAAACCATGTAACTCTTCTGGCAGCCTGGGTGGCTCAGTGGGTTAAGCGGCTGCCCTCAGCTAGGGTCATGATCCCAATCATGGGGTCCTGGGATGGGGTTCCACAGAAGCCCTGCTCAGCGGAGAGCCTGCTTCCTCCCCCCCTGCCCCTCCCCCCACTCAGGTGTATGCATGCTCTCTCTCAAATTTTTTAAAAGAAAATGCCTCGGGCAGCCCGGGTGGCTCAGCGGTTTAGCGTCTGCCTTGGGCCCAGGGCGTGATCCTGGAGACCCCGATCTAGTCCCACGTCAGGCACGTCAGGCTCCCTGCATGGAGCCTGCTTCTCCCTCTGCCTGTGCCTCTGCCTCTCTCTCTCTGTGTCTCTCATGAGTAAATAAATAAAATCTTAAAAAAATAAAAAATAAAGAAAACGCCTCTTATATAGCAAGTGCAATTATACAAATGGCACGTGCAGCCAAAGGTGGTCTAGCATGCAGATTATACTAAAAAGAACATGTGCTCATGACACAGAGTACACTTTGAGAATTAACTGCTTTTCCTAGAGTTGAACTCTTTTAAAAGTGCTTATATTAAAAAGCTGGAAAAAGAATCTCTTCAGGGGCACCTGGGTGGCTCAGTGGCAAAGAGCATCTGCCTTTGGCTCAGGTCATGATCCCAGGGTCTGGGATCAAGTCCCGGGTCAGGCTCCCCGACAGGGAGTCTGCTCTGTCTCTGCCTCTCTAGGTCTCTCATGAATAAATACATAAAATCTTCCAAAAAAAAAAAAAAAAAGAAGAACAAGAACAAGAAGAAGAATCTCTTCCGGAAGAACCACTAGTCAAGAGTTTTTCAAGGAGTCTTCACTCTTCCTTCCAGGCAGGAAGAGCCCAACACGAGTGGGAAAACAAACGGTACGTTTCCTCCAAGCAGCCGAGGGCTGCTCAAGTCTGAGGAGAGTGAATACGAAACCCCTGGAAGAGGAGGAAAGAAGGGGAGAAGGAGGGAAGCCAGCCCAGGAGGGGGGATGGAAAGGCCTCCTCGGGGTGCAGAAGGCCAAGCAGCTCCGCCGGGGGCGCGAGGGAAGGCCTCGGGGCCTGGCCCACCCGGGCGCTGCCCACGGCCCGGGCGCAGGACCCTGAAGGGCCGCTTCCTGTGGTCACACGGAGGCTGCGCCCTCCCGCTCACAACGGCCCCCTCCGCCTGGCGGGGGCTCCGGGAGGAGGCTCCCTGCGGCCACTGCAGCCAGTCCCCTGAAAGCAACCGTGGACCCGCGGGAGGCCGAGCCCCGGCGGCCAGGACCGCAGCCGAGAAGCCTAACGAACCTTCCTCAGGGGGCCCCGGGCCCACAAACGGCGGAGGCTGGAGTCGGGGCTTCTGCCCCCGTCACCGCACCTCGGACGGACTCCCGCCGGCCAGCACGCCTTCCGCTTCTCCAGTCTCCTTTGCCCAGAAGTACAGCAACCCCAGCCCCCTCACCACTCCCCCACGACAAAACGTAAAGTACGTGAACGAACATAAATCTCTAATTTCACCCATAAATAACCTGCACCCCAAGCAATGCGTCAAACAGGCTCCGGGGACAGAGCACGCACGCCCGCCGGCCGCGACCCCTGAAGGCCGGGGCGCAGAGCCGAGCGGAGGGGGGAGCGGAGGGCGGGACCGCGCGCCCCGACCCGGGGCGGGGACGGGGACGGGACGGGGACGGGGACGGGGACGGGACGCGCCGCGGCGGAGTACTTCTACCACTTCTACCGGGCTGTGTAAAGGCGCCAAGCGGCCTTCCTCCGGGTTTTCCTCTTCAGGTTGACTCAGCAAACAGATGTTACGGAAACCTAAACCAGAGCCTTCACAGCTGCAGACATTTCAGAGAGGAATTCTTTAATAAAAATCACTCTATTATTCTGTGAAGATATGAAAAATCATCACACACTAACTTGGCCTTTTCTCCCTCAAATTAATGCTCTGGGAAAAAAGAGCTCAGCGGCAGCCAGAAAGTCATTTTATCGTCCTCTCTTCAAAGAAGAAACCAAGATCTCACGCGCCCACGTCTCGCTGTCGGTGCCGGGGCAGGACGGGTGTACTCAGGAAGGGCAGAAACTCTATCCGCAGAGGACGCCGGTGCCAGGGAAGGCAGGAGCTTCCACTTCCCTCGGCCGCAGTCCTGCAAGTGCTCACCGGGTAGGTCGGCACACAGACGCGCTTGCAGGGCCCTAACGCTTGGGCTTTAACTCTGAGGTTTTTAAACAATGTCTCTTCCATTCTCTCCCATAAATACCGGAGGGTTTTGCCACGTTTTAGTTTTAAACCGAATCTATTCACATGCAAAAACCCCACGCTGTTTTTTAGGTCTACAGCCAAATCCCACCAGCAATCTCATGCCTCACCCTCTCCATCTCTGTTACATTTTGGATTCCAGAACTCCAGTGGAGGTGATAATGAAGAAAAGTAGAAATACCAGGCTTACAAAATGAAAACTTTTTAAAACCTCCAGCCAGGGGCTAACTCTACTGAAAGAAGAATTTATCAGCCAAAATGACTTTGCCCAGTGAGGTCATTTCCTTAAAACCTAAGCCTGGCAGTTTGCATCTGTGCTGATCCGTTGTGTTTTCTGTGTCGAGAGAGGAGACGGAGGCAAACCGGGCCTCTGCTCTTAGGATGTGTTATGGAGACGGAGGACCAGCCTGTGGCCCTGAGCTGGGAGCGCCCCGCCCCCCACCCAAAGAGCTGGACTCCATCTCTAGGGCCAGTGTCCGCCACAAACAGCATCTGAAATCCCTGGTGAAGGAAACAGCATCTCAGTGTCTTAAGTCATGACTCTACATGCTGATAACGGGAAGCCTGGAAATTAACCTTTTATAAAACCTGAAAAACCAGCAGGTCATTTACATTCCCACCATAATTCTGTCTACCTAAGGATTCTTGACACCTGTCGGTGTGTTGTGTGGACACGGAAAACGCAGGCCGTTTTAACAAAACCGTTTCCCCCACCCCACTCCGGTCCCCACACGTGATGGAAGCCAGGACGAATCAGATATCCAACCTGGGTTCGGATAACCGCTTCTGCAAACGGCACTCGCTGCAGCACCTTGCGGGGGGGCCCTTTACCCAGCTGGGGCTCCAAGGAATCTCTTCTACCAACCACAAAAACAGAGGCACACCGAGTCGATCTGGAACAGAGAGCAGGGAAGGCCTCTCACGCCCTGTGAGCGCACCTAAACCAGCGTCAGGAGGCGCGTCAGGAGGCCCGCCACCAGCCCTCCAAGTACCAGTGGGAGGGTGACCAACGCTCCAGGGTCAAGACTGGTTCTTCCCTGAAGGCGTCTGCCTGTGAAGAACTGCAACGCTGGGCTTAGGGGAGAAACCAGAGACAAAGCGGAACTGCCTTACAGCTCAGGTGCACTTCTGAGTTGCTCTGTGATTGTTACAGCTGGGGTTCTGGTTACAGTGGACACGACCCGCCAGGGAAAGGTGTCTGCACTGGGCTGGAGCCGTTCCTCGGCAGCCTCACAAGAGTGGTGAGAACCCTGTTCTGCTCTCTGGCTTCTAGACCCATCCCCAAATGCGTGGACGGTTCCCAGAGCCCTCCTTCGTCCAGCCCCCAAGCACAAAGAAGGAAAATGATGCCATTATGACTAAATGCATTACCTGTATGGAGGCCCCAAACTTCTCGTTGCAGAGGCTACACACCAGCGCCCACCGACTGCTGGGGATGTGAGACACCTTCGTGATGGGTTCCATCTTCTCAGGGCTGCCAATGCTCACCTAGAGACCCAAGGAATAGCAAGACAGGGTGGCAGAGGCCATCAAGCAAACAAGAGCTGAGCAGGGGCAGTAGAAACCCAAAGATCTTCTATTCGCCTACAGACCTCCTACCAGACAGTAGCCTCTCCTAGGAGAGCAAAACCCCTACTTCCAAGCACGGAGACAGTGCAGGGGCCAGCTCTGGACCAGCAACCGCGGAGAACCCAGAGCCCAGTCCCTAGGCTCTGGCCTCCACGCACCAAGCCGGGGTGGTCATCTGACATACACATCCTGTTTGTAAACATGCAGATAACCAGTAACAGTCACTTCTCACCTGAGTGTCTGACAGCAAGATGGGTCTGCATGAGGACAATGCAATCTAATACACCCCTGCCCACAAGGAGGTGATCAAGACTGAAAACCCTTCTTAAATATATTTAAAATAGTTTGTGAACAATGGAGTAATATATGCTAATTTTAGTATCGCCCTCAGTGAAGAAAACCATTCTCTTCAGTCAGAAAAGATTACTACATTCAAAGTGGAAAACTACCAAGATAAATAAGGTAGCCGGTCTGCAGTCAGCCTGGATCCCTGAACCAGAAGATCCGGTGCTACCAAAACCCAAGTCATGAAACTCCAATCCAAATCAGTTCCAGATAATTTTCTTCAAGAGGAAAAATGCACCAAAATCACACACCAAAAAATGCTGAAATTTCAATCACAAGTGATATTCTCATACTGAGCCATGCAAATTAAATTAGTCAAGGTCTGGGACTTGAAATAAATTAGACCAGACCTGAAATTAAAAAGGTTGAGGCTAAGTAAGAATTTTAATTTAAAAAAAAAAAAAAAAAAAACACACACACACACACAAATGTGACCTAAAGCAGTGATTCTTTAACCATCCTCGTGCTACCTGGACAGCTCACAGGCCCCGGGATTTAGCGGCAATCCCTGGGGAAGCCAGAGTAGCACCCAGCCCCACTCCTGGGAGCGTGTCTCGGTGCGAGGGTGAGCGGGGATACATTTCTCAAATGAACACAACCGAGAGTCCAGCTCACCGCTGCTTCCAGGAAACATTCCCACAAACCTATATATACCATGACAAGATGATAGTTCACTCAGTATTCAATTTAGGGGGTTGGAGAGGAAAGAAAAAGACCGCCATTAAAAGGTGTCTTTTGGGGCACCTGGGTGGCTCAGTGGTTGAGCGTCTGCCTTTGGCTCAGATCATGATCCGGGGTCCTGGGATCGAGATTGAGTCCCACATCAGACTACCTGCAGGAAACCTGCTTCTCCCTCTGTGTCTCTGCCTCTCTATGTCTCTCCATGAATAAATAAATAAAATCTTTTTTAAAAAATGTGTCTTTTTATTCATCAGCTATAGTACCCCATATTTACAAACGGCTCCCCATCCTCACCCCCAGCTCAAAGCCAGGAGTACCTCCTGAGCTAAGCTACTATTAAAAACCACACCTACCTCAGGGATCCACAGAGCACAGCTGACATGGACCCACTTGGTGCCACTGCGGGTAGGCTTCATCGCTCCGCCTTTCTTGGGACACAGCAAACACTTTGGCTGAACCCCCAGGGCACATGTCCTGCACAGCCAACTGCCCTCCGGGACCTTGAGGATTCCGTAACAGGCCTGTGAAGCCACAGCACAGCCCCCAAGGAAAACACAGAAAGAAGAAAAGATTCATTTCTTTCCCTACATTATCTACTAACTTTAAAAATACCTAGAAAGATTTTATCAATATAGAATAGAGGTACCCCCATGTCCACCTAGCTGGAGACCCTCTCCCTTCAGGAAAAATGCCAGGCAGCCTCACAGTAGCAGCCAGGAAGGCATGTGGCATCTTCGGGGATAAACACATATCTATTTACCACATTTACCAGAGGGTGGGCCTGAACACTCCTAGAGGACAAATAGGTTCACAAAATATTTGCTGTGCAGTATTCCTACAGACACCTATCTACACCAGGTTCCTAAATATTGGGCAGTAAATTCTCAAAACACTCCACAAGGAAGGCTAAGTGGGGGAAGCTATTCCTTCTCTGATTGACCGATGTGAGTAGGATACAATGTGAGGGAAAAACACACAAAGCAGCTGAGTCTCTGACGAGATGGCCTTGCTCAGAAGGAAGAAGGGGCACCCACGTTCCCCCCAACTACGCGAAATCCCCTCACTAGACCCCATCACTCTCCCAAGTGAGTGCAACAGGCACAGAAAGAGGAGACCTTGTGGACAGAGAATCTGGGCTCTTCAGCCAATATTTACAACAAAGCCTGCTTTGCAGGAGATGGCAAAATTACCCAAGACAGCGTCAATGGCTGGAATCAAGGATCTCACCGCTAAAGTCATTAAGATGATGGCTCAAAAATAGAGAAGGCAAATGTTAAATAGTGAACACAAAACCAGGATGGTTCCAGGAGCACATTCAGAAGCCTTAAAAAAAACAACACCACCACCACCAAATCATTCAGAACTTTATCCTTAAATGACCCAGAAGTCAGGAAGTCTAGAGACACAGTAACATAGCTCCAATCCTCCAGACAGGAAAAACCCAGCCCCTCTGCAATCTGAATATCCAGGACGCAGAAAGGAAACCACAGCGAGAGAGAGGGGTGAAGTCAAGTAACACCAAGACTGGAGCAGAGGAGCCCTGGGTCGGGGCCCAAGGAAGCCACTCTCAACACAGACTTACTGGAAAAACAACTTTTAACAGAGCTAAGAAGCACTAGTAAGGTTTCAAGTTCTAAAAACATCTGTAGCAGGCATTCTAGAAAAAGTCACATTTGAAGAAAACCTTTTTTTTAACTGGACAATCAAGTCTACGTTAAATGAAAAGATTAAATACAGTAGGCATTCAAGGGAAGCCTCAAGAGCATCTCAAAAAGAAGATGAAGTAATAAACATGAAGGCACGAGAACAACGCAGCACTGCTGAAAACTGGGCACAGTGTGGGGTGGGTGCCCAGGGTCCCAAGTCCCTGCTCCAACTATTGTGACCAAACCGCACTGGGACGCTGAGCAGCCAGCCCACCTTCGCATCAGGGAGCCCATTTATAAGACAGGTGTTCAACTGGTTTTCAAGTAGAACCGGTGTTTTCAAACAAAATTCTCAGGGAGAGAAAAATAAATAAGGAAAATAGCACAAAAAAGACTTGAAGCTTCATCTAGGAAGGGAATTTTTAGCAACAAACCGGGTGACACTGGTGGTCACGGTGATCTTGACACACAATCACTTCAGAAATTCCATTATCCAGCAAACTTCCCAGATAATCTGAAAATCTAGAGCCAATAGGTAGCCTTCAACACGACTACAGCAAGAGACTGCAGCCTTGTGTAAGCTCCTCCTGATGTCCTCAGGTAGAGGAGAAGCCCAGCAGGAAGACAAATTAAGTCTGTAAGTTTGTTTTAAATCTCCACATCAACAGATGAATGACAGCCTTTTAAAACCCTAATAGTAGGATGCCTAGGTGGCTCAGCATTGGGCGCCTGCCTTCTGCTCAGGCGTAATCCTGGGGTCCCAGGACCAACTCCCACATCAGGCTCCCTATGTGGAGCCTGCTTCGCTCTCTGCCTACATCTCTGCCTCTCTCATGCATAGATAAAATCTTTTAAAAAAATAAAAAATAGGGCAGCTCCAGTGGCTCAGCGGTTTGGCGCCGCCTTCGGCCCAGGGTGTGATCCTGGAGACCCCGGATTGAGTCCCATGTCGGGCTCCCTGCATGGAGCCTGCTTCTCCCTCTGCCTGTGTCTCTGCCTCTCTTTGTGTGTGTCTCTCATGAATAAATAAATAAAGTCTTTTAAAAAATAAATAATAAATAAATAAAAAATAAAACCCTAAGAAGGACATAGGAACACGTGTCCCCACAGAAATCCAAATTACTTCATTACTGCATTAAGGAATAAATAGAGAAGAGAGACAGACTGTCACGAGCTTTTAAAGATCACCCAGGGCCCATCCTTACTGAACCTGAAGGATTTACCTTTCTGTGGATTGGCAAGCAACCACCAAGTGCCAGTGGGCATCAGACAGGACATGAAATAACATTTAAGAAAAGGAGCCTCCTCACTCTTCTTTAACATCACGGTTTATATAGGAACACATTAAAAATGTTCTGGGTTGAACTATGTTCCCTAGAGATAGGCAGCCCTAACCACAGTCCCTCAGAATGTGACCTTATCTGGAAACAGGGTCCTAAACAGATGGAATCAGTTAAGGATGGTGTCCTACTAGAGTCGGGTGTCCTTGAAAGATGGCCATGCTTGAAGACACAGACACAGCAGGACACACGTGACAACAAAGGCAGAGACTAGAATTGTGCAGCTGCAAACCAAAGAGCACGACAATTGTGAACAAATCACCAGAAGCCAGAGTCAAGGAAGGATTCCTCTACAGGTTTCTGAGGGGACGGGCCCTGCCAACACCCCGTGATTCCAGATTTCTAGTGGTCAGAACTGCAAAATAATAAACGCCTGTTGTTTTAGTCCACCCAGTTTGTGGGTTATGGCACACACTAATACAGCAAACTAACCACCTTGTAGAAACTGCCCTCCACCCGCCTCACCCCTCCCACCACAGTGTTAACATCTAAACTCAGGTGTGAAAGCCAGGGCAGGGCGGCTCACAGATTCCTTTTAAGTAAACCTTACTTCTATGGATAGAATTAAAAACATTATGTGAGGGAAGATTTCCACAGAGCAGCCTATACTTCCAGTTGTAACAAGTAGTAGGAAATACTTCAAATACTCTAAGAACCTATTAGGAACAAAAGATTTCGTTCATAGGACCCACTTCCTTAACTCACTTAGGACAGCAGGAAAACAGACCCCATCTGTAGGAAGACCTCTGGCCTACTTGGCAGCAGGTGCACTTACACCCCGAGTGGCTTCATCCTGGAGCCCACATACCTGGTGCACACAGATGTTGCATTTGTCACAGAACACCATCTCATTGCCGTCCTCACCATCAGGTGACTGGCACACATCACAGACAACATCTTCATCATATTCGATCCCCAGGCCTTCCTCAGTCTCTATAGCATGATTCATATTGTCATAGCACCGCTGCTCAAATTCCTCCAGGACCCTTTCCATGGTGTACTCATCTAATTCAGGCATTCCTGAAGGAAAAGTGCCACAAGAACATTTTAATAAGACCCTATTAATAAATATTACAGGGCAGCCCTGGTGGCTCAGCAGTTTAACGCAGCCTACAGCCCAGCCCAGCGATCCTGGAGACCCAGGATCGAGTCCCATGTCGGGCTCCCTGCATGGAGCCTGCTTCTCTCTCTGCCTCTCTCTCTGTGTGGATCTCTCATGAATAAATAAAACCTTAAAAAAAAAAAAAAAAAAAAGAACCAACTACTTATTAAAAAAATAAGTAAATATTACAGTAAGACAGTATTAGTCTATCTGCATTTTCAATTTATAAATAATCTTATACATAAACCTATCCCGTGTGTCCCAAACATTTTCTACTGAATGCCTTGCAGACTGTTCCAAGGAAGGCTCTTCAAATTAAAAGGCAGAAAAAGTCTTCCATGCAACACTTTTGTTTCTTATGATCAGGCACTTTAGATGGGAGTATCAGAAGTCGAAAAGCAAAAGATAAATCCCAGAAGGGTTTAAGGATATTAAATATATGTACTGTTAGTTAAATGGTCATTTCATCACATTATACACAACAATATGTAAGTGACTTCAATATAGGACACCCGGACGGCTCAGCTGGTTAAGCGTCAGGACCCTGGGATAAAGCCCCAAGTGGGGCCCGCGGCTCAGCAGGGAGTCTGCTTCTCCCTCTCCCTCTCTCAAATAAATAAAATCTTTAAAAACAAAACAAAACAAAACACCATGACCATATATTATGGTTTGGGTGTCTTCTAAAAAACATTCCTTTCTTGCTGCTTAAAAATGTTGCTCTGAGAACAGATTTCACTGTGAGTACACAAATGTTTTTAACTGGTTTATCCCTCCTCACCCTCTGAATTTACAAAGTTGAGATGCATAGTTAATCAGACACATGAAAGACAGAAACACAAGGAATGTCTAAAGCAAAGGAAACAGCTCATTGTGAATCAAATAAAATGCACTCTTATGCAAGAATGATCAAAAATAAATTTCAAGTGGTTATCGTGGTTACAGTAATGGGGAGATAAGACTTTTATTTTCTTCCATTTGTGGGATATATTCCAAACTTCCTACAATGAAAATGCTCATGCAGAGAGAAAAAACAGGTTATAAAAATATTCTAACAGAACATGTAAGTGGCAAGGAACAATACAAAGGTCATTAGAGCCAATAACTTTTATGTACTCTGATAAATATAAAACCATCAAATTAACACTTCATGTTTCTAAAAATCTGGAGAACACATCAGAGCTGACTGTGATAAGCTCTAAGCACATATTCAAAAAAGCCACCTACCTAGAGGCACATGCTATTTACTGATAAGATACTCCGCTGCATGGCCAGGCAGGGACTTATATCTCAATTCCTCCTACCAGTTTTGAAACCAACACTTGCTATGAAAATACAATCCTACGCCCTATAATTAACTTCTACCATTACAAAGACCAGTAAAAACTGGGACGCCTGGGTGGCTCAGCAGCTGAGCATCTGCCTTTGGCCCAGGGTGTAATCCCGGAGTCCCAGGATCGAATACCACATTGGGCTCCCCGCACGAAGCCTGCTTCTCTTTCGGCCTGTGTCTCTGCCTCTCATAAATAAATAAATAAATAAAATCTTAAAAAAAAAAAAAAAAACTAAAACAAACATCTAAAAGCATATGTTCAATTTATGTTACACAACCGCATGGTCATCTTGCCAAAGTATCCCACACTACCTTTCAATCTGGTGAGCTAGCCCGGAACTCATTACTTACACCATCCACCAGGCGCTCAGTGTCTGTGGCTGCGCCCCATGCCTTCAGACAGGACACCTCGCCAGTCAAGTGCATTTTATACTGACCTTTACAGAGCTGCTACAAAGCAGAACTTTAATCTTTGAAGCTCGAACTGAACGGGTGTTCAGTTCCAAGAGAGCTCTGAAAACTTATGCAGATTGTGTAAAACCACTTCCTGGCTTGCTAATATCCTGGCCATTACTACCTAAAAGCAGGGACCAGGAGGAAGGCAATGTACTTTGTCCAAATAAGCTGAATGATCAAATAGGGAGAAAGAAACAACTCCCCTGGCTCAGTGGGCACTACTGCTCCCTTCCAACAGGCCAATGAGCAGCAGGACAGCACAACAAGCATCCAGTATATGGCAGGCGGGCCCTGCACTAACTAGGCTCAGGGACTGATCCAAAAATCAAAGCAGTCTTTGTCCCTCAGGGCCCCAAAATCTACCATCCTTTAAATATTTACTATGTGCCAAACTGCTAACAAACACCTCTGCTGCCTCTCTCCACCCAGGACCCACAGCACAAATTCTCAGTAATCCGCACAATCTGTCACTCCAAGCCCAGACTTGACCTCAGTGGTCCTGCTCATCAGGACACCTCAGGCAGCACTCAGCAATCCTGAGATGAAACCTGTGTGCCATCCTGGTCTTGACACCAGGAGGCACAAGCAAAATGAGGTACAGAAGCTCCAAGCTATAGATATACCGAGAAGCCAAAAGCCGTAACACACAGAAAATAGACCATATGATGGGTGGAATGGGGGGGGGCGGGGGGTGCACGGGGAGAAAGCCAAGACAGAGGTGAACAGGTAAAAAAAGGGAAAAGCACTCCAGGTTTAGAGCAGGACTTCAGGGAATCACAGAGGTGAAAATAAGAGGTTTATAAGAAAACGGTGAACTTGGCTGGAGTGCAGTTTCCTGTGAGTTACAGGCCACAAGTGAGAAAGGATCTGAACAGCACTGCAGGAAAACACCACCAGAGCACAAAACCGTGCGGACCAGACGACCCTCCTGTCATCTTGGAGAAGTCACTTCATATCTCTGGGCTTTAGTTCCCTTGAGGGGAGCATGCAAAAGGGGCAGGTGGGGGCAGAGACGGGGTATCCTGCTCCCATGCCTTTGGAAAGGTCTTTCTTCAATCCCACTGCTCCCTCTACAAGCCACTCACAGAGTCCCTCTGAACACGGGTGCCAGAGCCAGACAAGCTGACCTCTGAAAAAGACCACAGGACTCTGAGACTGAAGCTCTGATGGAGCTGGCTTCACCAGGCAAGGAGGAGCTTCTACTACTCACTCATATGCCTGAAATTCTTCTCTGTTCATCCCTCATTAATAAAACAATATAACCCAAGGTCTCTCATTATTAATAAAATATAACCCATGGTCTCTCACCCATCTCCTTAAATTCCTCATTCGTCAGCTCCAGCCACGCAGCATCCATGTCGTTGAGGTCGTAACGACACACACTGTCAGCCAGCGTCCGGATGTCAACATAGCCCAACTCTGGAGGCTCAGAGCCCGGCGAGACAATGTATTTCTTGGGCCTGATGAACATGAGGGATTTCTCTTCAGACACGACCCTAGTTAACAAGAAAACAAAGCAGCCAGGTTACCCTTCCTGCCACATGGCCCAAAACGTGCTTCCACTTTCCAATGCCCTAAATCCCAGGCTATCACCAGATGAACAGGCTTAAAAACCCTAATGCCACTGCTAGTAAAACTAAGTAGGATTCATGAAGGACCCCAAAATGGAAAGACAGACCAGTGAAAACACCGAGGAGTCCTTAAAACCAGCTTTTTCCAATTGGCTTCCCAGGATACTGCATGACCAGCCTTGATTTAGGACAGCAGTTGCTCTGGCCTAGCCACAACAGCAAAACACTAACCTCCCAAGTTTCAAAAGCTAATGACTACATCACTTTGTACCCATCCAGCCTGACCACCTGAAGGTCTAGCACTAGGCTCTCAAGAACACGGAGGCCAAGAGCAGCCACCAGGGCAGGACAATGCCCAGCAGAACGCTGGGCAACCAAGGGGACAAACCCATCATCACTAATCTTAGAAATAAAAGTGGGCCTCGTCCATTACTAAGCAGTCCAAGACCCCGAGAGGCCTAGCCAAGGAGGGGACTCTCCCAACATACACTTAGGATCCCAGGACAGGGACACAAGTTCCCTCCTCTCCTTACACTGCCACCCTCTCCAAACCTGTTAACACTGATGCCTTCCACCACACCCTACTCAGAAGAAATGACCACACACAAGATCAAATCACTCCCAACTTGGAATGAAGGGCCTTCTCCCTAAAGACAAAGGTCCGGTATCACAGCACCCCCGCATCCACAGTTCCTGCCTCATCGCCACGTTCAGCAGTTCATGTTAGCAGCAACAAGTGGTCCAAAGAGTGCCAGTATTTTCAACCACCATGTAAGCACCAGAGTGATCTTATCTACATAACACTGAAATAGGCAAAACACAGGGAGTTATTTCTCCCATACTCAACCAAGAGCAGGGTTTTAGCTACCTAGAAACTCCGGAAGCTGTATCACATTTACTGCTCTTGTGCCGAGTTCCCAAATAAAAAAATGATTCAGCGAGTAATTCCTGGATGGGGACTGCCAAAGCTGAAACAGTTGGTGTTGTGCCCCAGATGTAGATTCTAAGGCAAACATGGTGTTTATCCTGCAAAGCCCAGTTAAACATTCCACCCCACCAGCCAGAAATCTGGACTGGTCATTTAAGCCCACACATCTATGCAGACGTTTATCAGAAACCCCCAAACAATAACCGGCAATGGTAAAAGAGTCCAGTTCACAAAGGAGGCAGCTGACTGATGCACAGCAGAGATGCCAGGCACTAGATGAGCGTAGAGACCCCGAATCTGCTCTCCCTGTGAAGAGCCCTCCAGGTCAGCTGGGCAACACAACGAAGAAATAAGCAAACTGGCCTCAGTTCCACGCGGAGGTAAATCATCAAGGACCAGCACCCAAAAGACCCTTAAGGGGAAAGGTGCTTCCTAAGTAAATTCAAAGAAAGCCCGGCAAGAGCAACTGGGCAAAGTCCATCCATAGGAGAACTCATCAAATACACTGCTCCTCTTAAGCTTGCCTTCCACATAACCGTGACCTGGCAGGCCACCTCACATTTGCCTTACTCCAGAGGTGGAGCCCAGCCCAGCCCTACAACACCGGAGAAGCCACCCTTGCTAGGTGAACAGTGATGGATTTTTTTTTACTTGTTTTAGGGGATTAATTTAATTTTTTTAATAATAAATTTATTTTTTATTGGTGTTCAATTTGCCAACATACAGAATAACACCCAGTGCTCATCCCGTCAAGTGCCCCCCTCAGTGCCAGCCACCCAGTCACCCCCACCCCCCGCCCTCCTCCCCTTCCACCCCCCCTAGTTCTTTTCCCAGAGTTAGGAGTCTCTCATGTTCTGTCTCCCTTTCTGATATTTCCCACCCTTGCTCTCCACAGTGAACAGGAATTGGGGGTGGGGATGGGGGAAAAAAAGAAGTTGTGTAAACATCCAAATTTCCCTCCCCCACCAGTCATCTCCCACAGTGTTCTAGAATTTGCCCGACTCTCTAAAGAGAGCAGCACCTTCCCAAGATGGCTGGAATATTAAGTTTGGAGGACCATGGCCCTCCAAATCACTACCCTATGGACCTAGAGTGTCTTTCTACACATTTCAGACCACTTGGGGTCTTGTATTACTTCACTGCTAAGTCAAATTGCTCTTCTCAGGCAGCGGCTGTCAGGGCAGAAAGGCGATGGCAGGTGGGGACTGGCACGTGTACCTGGCCACCGGCTGAGGGATGGTCCCAGGGCTCACTGGCACCTGGACCCCTTTCTCCCACTCCTGTCTCCAGGGATCTGCCAACACATAGTACTCATCTGGGTTCAGCTGATAAGAGTCATGCAGCTTCATAGCAGTGATCAGGTCCGTCCTAAACACCTGGAGAGGGAGAGACAGGGTCACTGACATTTGATATTTGCATTCTTCTTCAGAGTGCTGGCAGCTGCAGGGTCACCATGGAGCTGCCGTGTAACAAGGTCACTGTATCAGCAGAGCCCGAGGCCGACCTATTACAGGAACCCCTCAGCCTGCCACGCCCTTGGCCTCTCAGGCGTGGAGGTGCCAATGGCTCACGCTACCCCCTCACTTCAACTCCACAAGCCGGCAGCATGTCTGACAGCAGCAATGAAACCTCAGTCTCTTCCCCTGAAATTCTATGAGCTCCCAATTCAAAAGAGGGCTGCTGGTATTTCCCTCGAGGGTGCTCTCTTGGTAAATGTTTTAAGAAATGAAACTCCACTAACCATTTAACAACTTCAAGCCAAAACCCAGAACTACCAGGGCCTCCTCTTCTATACTCAGACTGCCACCACCCAGCTCTTGCCTCCCAGGGCTCCAGGGCTCATGGCAAGGTATTTGGGGAGTCGGGTCCTGGTTGGCAGGTGCCACGCAGAAGTACAGGCTGGACAAATATGGGAAAGAAGCAAGGACAGACCAATGGGGTCAAGTCAAAAAAGGGGCTCATAAAGAACATGTTTACACACCTTTCCCCAGCATTAACCTCTGTAAGGGAAGCAGTGTTTGTGGGGAAAGGAGAGGAGGGAAGGAGAGAAAAAGAAAGAAGGAAGCAAGCTACTTTACCCTCGTCTCTCCCTGCCAAAAACAGACCCACAAAACTCAAAGTACCCCTGTCCTGAGGGAGCTCCTCGCCCCTCGTCAGGGCGGAGAGGAGACCAGCCAAAGGCGGCCTCGCATGGCTGCTCCCGCCGACTGGGGCAGGACAGGAGCACGGCACTGCCTGCCAGCGGGGCCTCGTCCTCGGGCCACCAGGGTCTCAGGGCTACACAAGGAAGCTCTGACCCTGGCATTAGCGCTGGCCCCAAGTTGTATTTGGCACGAAGCACACCTGCATCTGTAAGCTGCGCTCTCTGTTTACACAAGTCACAATGCTGAACTCTCTCTTCTTAGGACAGGGAGTTCTTTCTTAAGCTGTGAAGCACAGTTCACATTATATGCCTGCTAATAGGTCCATATTTGTTTTTCCTGCTGGCTTTTCAGACTGGTGATCACTTTAATAAACTTCACCATAAGAAAGTCTGAGGCAGTGTCTGAATAAAAAGGCCATTTCTCTGGCCTGCCACTTTTCAATGCTGATTTTTCCCAGTCTGCCACTCCTGGTTTCTCAAGTCCTGGTAACAAGCAGTACCCTGGCTGTGCACCATCCACAAAAGCACAAGTACGATCAGGCTCCCTCACAGCACTGAGCCCACTGAAGCAGGCGCCCAGCCCAGCTGCCCAGGACCTGGATCACCCATGCCCTCCTCACCCCCAGGGAGAAAAGTTCTTTAAAGCAACAAAAAAAAAAAAAAAAAATTCACAGGTCTATACCTTCAGGAAGCAAATCAGTTAAAAAACACATTTCAACTAAGTCTTATATGTAAAAATAAAAATAAAAATAAAAAAAAAGGAGTATGCCAAAGAAGGAAAATCAAACTGAAGCAACAAGAGGAGAAAAGGCAGCCCACCATTCCTTTACTAAGACTCAGGGGAGGATGGTCAAGAGCTGAAGCAGATGCCCTAGATGAACTTCCTGGCCCCCGGGAGAATTTGACATTAATGCTAACCTACATATAAAGTAGTCTGAACTAGGAGCTAAACTCAGAGAACTTTAGGGGAAAAAAAATCAGAAACCAATCAGCCTCTGGGTGAGGGCCAAGGCTGGCGCCATGGTGCTGCTCAGCCCTCCTCGGGCGCCAACTGTTCCTACTCCAATCCCCCTGTACTCTTGTCCTGAAGTAAGACAAGTGCACTGTCAACAGGAGAACACTGGTTGGGGAGGCAGCACGGACAATTAAAGCAACAAAGACAGGCAGAGCCGCTCAGCACAGAAAAGGAGGGAGGCCCTGCAGGTTCCGAAATGACAAAGGCCTGGAAACCTAAAGGCAAAAATATGGCCACCTTCCCATGAAGGTTTGAGCTAATGTCCAAGTGTCTCCTGGGATGGTTTTCTGATTTTAAAGGATATATATACTACGCTTCCTCATGGGGAATGTTATTCCCCAACCCAGAAGTCCCCCATACCCCCACAAAGTATCACCCAGCAATCCCCATTACACTCAGGGAAAAAAATACCTGGTAGAATGAATGCAGGCCTGTGCTCTGCAGCTACAGGAAGAGGTGGTCTCTGAAGCCATCCCGTTAAAGAGGCAGCACAAGCCAAAGGGCTGAACCAAAGGCTCTCCTCCCGCAACCTGCCCACCTGAAAAGTGATCAACTAAAATGCCCTTTCTGCAATCATTTAAAATCCTGAGGGCAGCCCCGGTGGTACGGCAGTTTAGCGCCGCCTGCAGCCTGGGGTGTGATCCTGGAGACCTGGGATCGAGTCCCAGGTCAGGCTTCCTGTAGGGGGCCTGCTTCTCCCTCTGCCTGGGTCTCTGCCTCTCTCTCTCTCTCTCTCTCTCTCTCTCTCTCTCTCTCTCTCTCTGTGTGTCTCTATGAATAAATAAACAAAATCTTTAAAAAAATAAAATAATAAAAATAAAATAATAAAATAAATAAAATAAAATAAAATAAAATAAAATAAAATAAAATAAAATAAAATAAAATAAAATAAAATAAAATAAATAAAATAAAATAAAATCCTGAGAGCCTGGCAAAGGTTGTCAAAGATAATGTAGCTCAGGACTGGTAGAGGCCCCTAATCAACAAAGGCCAGCAGAGGTATGCACCTAAAAGCAATTTTAAATAAAGAGACAATAGATAATAGGTAGGTAGGTAGGTAGGTAACAAAATGTGGGGGAGCAGGGAAATAGAAGATGAGAAACAAATTGAAAAAGGAGGGGAAAAAAGCCTTAAACGTAATTGCCAAAACAAAACTCCCAGAATTACAATGGGTTGTTGCCAAATAAGCCACAAATTCATGGCCAAAACTAACTTGAGGCTGGCAGTGACCGGCAGCAGCCGAACCCGCTGATCTCCTGGCCAGAGGAAAAGTTGTTGGGAGCCAGCGAAGATGAAACAGAAAAGGAAAAAAAGAATATAATTAATAATAATAGCTAACATTTACTACTGAGCACTCTGTAAGTGCTTAGTTTGTATTAATGTCTGTGTATTAACCCACTCAATCCTCACAAGAATCTGAGGAGGCAAACACACCTGTGTCATCCCCATCTTACAAATTTAAACTAAGCACGAAGAAGTTAGATAACTTTCTCGTGACTGCAGAGAGACATCGATATCAACCAACCAGGTGTGTGCCAATCTTATGTACTCATGCACACGGGCAGGACATGCACAGTCACACCATCATTCAGGAAATACCTCTGAAGGTTTTCGATCTTCATGTCTGGAGCACGAACCTCTCCTGTGCTGGGATCGGGAATTCTGTGACCAAGTAGTCGAGAGGCCTAAAGACAAATATCCAGAGAGAACAATTAAAAGTACACGAATCACTGTTGTTCACATAGTTGTGGGTTTCTTTTTTTTTAAGATTTTATTTATTAGAGAAAGAGAGCGCACCCAGGCGCCAGCAGGAGCAGGGGTGGGGGAGGGGAGGTGGCGAGAAGCAGACTTGCTGTGGAGCAAGGAGCCCAGGGTCCCAGGATCACAACCTGAGCCCAGGGAAGACAACCAACTGAGCCACCCAGGCGCCCCCACAGGGTTGGTTGGTTGGTTTTTAAACCAAATTCAGCAAGGCTCATCTCAGCACCTCCCATGGCATCCCAAGCTGTGATGCTCCTCCACTCCCAGTACTTACTTAAGCCACTCACTTTCCAGAGCAGACCTAACAAAATCCCTGGGTCCTCGCTATGCAGCCCAGGTACGGCACACAGGAGGAGAGGCCTTTTAAGAGCGTCATGCATGTGGGGCCTTCATCTGTAAGTCTGCACTTCTTAAGAGGTTCAAAGTGTCACATTGGTAGATATGATTTGAAAAACATTTGACTGAGTTTTCAGTAACATTTCTAAATGCTAGATCATTATGTTAAATCATAATGCCACCCCCCAAAACCTAAGGGGAAAAAAAAAAAAACAAAACAAAAATAGAGCAGCTCAGACTACAGTAGACTAAGTGCTATGGCCCAATAACTTTTAAAATTGCCTACACCCCTTTCCCAAGAAAATGCCAATGGGCTCTTTTCTGTGCCTTTCTTCCATAAGTCAAGTAACTAATGCTCTGTTATCCAGCCTTTCGCTGGCCAGCCCCAGAATCTGGAGGCCCTACCAGGACACCCGTGTCTCTTAATTGCCACCATGTCTGAGCTCCTCTCAGGCCTAAGACCTCTCTGCAGCACCAACTCCATCCTGCTTGAGATGCTCTCTCAGCCTGGGTGCCAATTCTCCTTCCTGGTGACTACTTTGTGGTTCTTCGTCTTCCATGCATCCTGTAAACCTCAGTGTTTCTCCCTCTTGCTCCAAGTGCTGTCCCCAGGGACCATTCATCCCTGTCCTCTCAAGTATTACCAGTGTGCCCAGGAGATCCCCACACTCACCTCCCTGCCGAGCACTACGTCCACTGTCACATTTAAAGACATTAAGTTCAGGGTTCCTTAGATGGATCAACTCAGAACAATAAAAACTGGCCTCAACATCTTACACCCAAACCTGTTAAGCCTCTTCTATTTCTACTTTGAGGACTACCAGTACCATTTCTACTAGAATTCAGTAATCTAGGATGTCTAGCATCCTAGACTCTCCTCACTCAGGCTACATCCAATCAATGGCCAAGTTATATTCAGTGCAACTACCCAACACCTCAAAATCCCAACCTCTTGTCTCTCCACCTCCACCTCTGCCTCCTGTCACTTGTTTTATTGGTCATCTGTAGTGGCCTCCAATTTGTGGGTACCATACCAGCACCAGAGAGCTGAAATAGCCGGCACAACCGCCCCCACTGGGTGTGGGACTTTATAATTACTCACCTCTACCCAGAATACATACTGTACTGCTTCCCAGAAATTAACAAACCTCTGCAAAATAAAAGTCCAAACCTGAGGGAACTGCCATTCTACCAGTAAAATTATTAGCCACTCCAACAGGAAGCTTGACAAGGGACACAGAATCAACACGCCCTTAAGACCTTGAAGACATTAGGAAATAGGTTCTGCACATAAGCCTATCATCAGATTTGCAATGACCGAGACTAAAGGAGATTTCCAAGCTCCTCTCTCACAGGGAAGACTAACCTCGATCACCAGTTCTGAAGGCTGTTACTGGGTTAACTGACTGCTGTTAGGTTAGCAAAATTAGATTTCCTACAGTGACTCTATTATACTATTCAATAAATATTTTAGAAAATTCTCCTTGAAGGGACACCTGGGTGGCCCAGCGGTTGGGCGTCTGCCGTTTGCTCAGGTAGTGATCCCAGGGTCCCGGGATCTAGTCCGCATTGGGCTTCCTGTGTGGAGCCGGCTTTTCCCTCTGCCTAGGTCTCTGCCTGCCTCTCTCTCTCTCTAATAAATAAATAATAAAATCTAGTAGGTATGTCTCTTTAAACTCCAATGACTTAAGAATGTCTCAGTCCCACAATGGAAAAAATATTCTGGGTACACAAGGGTGCAAACCCAACTTGCAGAAGTCCCAAAATTGGTCATCAGTGGTCAAAAGGAAAAGAGAGAAGCTGAAGTCAGGAACCTGGAAAGGGAAGGCAGGTAGTTCATGTCTTCAGACAGACCTCTTTTCACCCTCTGGTCCTGCTGGCCATCCTCTGGTGAGACTTAGAGAAGAGACACAAGAGCACAAGCAACTCCAGAAGGATGCCCAAGGGTTGGTTCATAGAGGGAAAAGAAGATATGGGGCAAAAGGCATGGCCCCTTTCCTTCAATTACTATGAAAAGGGTTATAAAACCAGATAATCGGGATCCCTGGGTGGCTCAAAAGTTTAGTGCCTGCCTTTGGCCCAGGGCGTGAACCTGGAGTCCCAGGATTGAGTCCCACATCGGGCTCCCTGCATTGAGCCTGCTTCTTCCTCTGCCTGTGTCTCTGCCTCTCTCTCTGTGTCTCTCATGAATAAATAAATAAAATATTTAAAAAAACAAAAAAAAAACAAAACAAGGTAAGAGTAAGGGGAGGGGAGTCTCTATAGTCAAAATACTATCAGAGTTAAAACAAACAACAAATTTGCTAATTTTTTAAAGTTTTATTTAAGTAATCCCTACAGGGGATCCCTGGATGGCTCAGTGGTTTGGCGCCTGCCTTCGGCCCAGGGTGTGATCCTGGAGTCCCGGGATCGAGTCCCACATCAGGCTCCCTGCATGGAGCCTGCTTCTCCCTCTGCCTGTGTCTCTGCCTCTCTCTCTGTGTCTCTCATGAATAAATAAATAAAATACTTTAAAAATAAATAAAACCAGGTAACTAAAGATGCTACAAATTTGGTATCTGACAGTATTATCCAATACTGGATGCTGGTCCACTCAAAAGTAGTCTATTCCTCTTCCTTCTAATTTAATGCAAAAGGAAGGAGAGAAACAGTAATCTATTAAACTCACTTTACAGAAAGGGAAAGACTGGGCAAAAAGGCAAAATTTATCACTGACAAAAGAGATGTTCGTAAAAGCCAAAAGCCAGTAATCACCCAAATATCCGCAAACTGCACGAGTAATCATTTGATGATATCCATACAATTTACTACCCAAATTGTGCTATATCCATACAGTGGAGTACTACCCAGCAATAAAGAAGAGAAAGAATGAGCTATTGATAGGCACCATGTTGGAATGAAAGAAGCCAGACAAAAAAAAGCATATATTACATTATCCCATTTATATAAAACTCTGGAAGATATAAACTAATCTATAGTGACAAAGTAGATCAGAGGTGGACTAGGGAAAAGAGGGAAGGATTATCTTGAGTGTTAGGATTTCATGGGTATAAACACTGCAAAATGTTATCAAACTGTACACCTGAAATATATGCAGAAAGCAAGTGATGGTTTCCTACCACCCATTAACAGTAAAGGAAAAGATAATGCTCCATCTTACTTCACACAAGTAACTTGTATAAAACCTAGACTTTGCTGAACTAGGTGAGAATCCGGACAGAGACTCAGAGGATCCTTCCACATCCAACAGCAGATATTTGTTGCTGGTGATCTCCTCTCCCTGGTTTACTTGCTTCCAAGAACTATGTCACGAGCTATCAGGTGCTAAGGCACTGATGACTACAACATCCAGCAGACCTAAGTTGGTACTGTGCACACAGCCGGTTTCCCAAAAAAAAAAAAAAAAAAAAAAAAAAAAAATTCAGGTGGAAAAAAATATAGTGTTGCGGAGGACAGTCATGCTCACCAAGAGTCACCACCACTGTAACTCAAGAACTGAAGGTGCAGGCACCAAGAATATACCCATTTTACTTATTTGAAGATAGGTTTGGTTTTGGTTTTAAAGATGTACTTATTTATTTTAGAGAGAGAAAGTGAGCATAAGCAAAGCACAAAGGTGAGGGGACTTCAAGCAGACTCCCCACTGAGTGCAGAGTCCTGAGGGGCTAGATATCAACCCTGAGATCATGATCTGATGCTAGATCGACTGAGCCACCTGGGCACCCCTCCAATATAGGTTTAAAAAAAAAAAGGGATCCCTGGGTGGCGCAGCGGTTTGGCACCTGCCTTTGGCCCAGGGCGCGATCCTGGAGACCCGGGATCGAATCCCACGTCAGGCTCCCGGTGCATGGAGCCTGCTTCTCCCTCTGCCTGTGTCTCTGCCCCTCTCTCTCTCTCTGTGACTATCATAAATAAATAAAATCTTAAAAAAAAAAAAAAAAAGATACGGTTTTGAACTATAGGGAAAATGAGGTCATGGAAAATAAAGCAGTAATGCATTTAAAGACAGCTTGTTGGGGCCACACTGCCTCCTGACAGGAATGCACCGACATCTGCAGAAATATTCAGAAATATTCACAGTCTACCAGCAACAGACTGAAGTCCTGGCAGTATTATATAATCAATTCTCCCTACAATCACGCTTTTCCGGGGAACCTCCCAAGTGGTCAAGACACTCTCAGAATATTATCCAAACAAAATAATTTGCTTCCTCTTTTAATTAAATAAAAAGTCGTTTTTTCCAAAACTTTTTTTTGAAGTATGTTGGGTGTAAACAAACAAAAATTAAAACCAGAACTGAAGAGTTTTAAAATACCATGAGGACCCAGAGATAGTGATTTATGCTACAGCAATACACTAGCCACTTAAAGCCCACGCGCTAAGATTACACTTGCCTGGTGCTGCATTTTGTTTGTTTTCAGAATGTTAACATTTAATGGCAAACTAAACTAAGAATATGACAAGTAAAATTCTTTATTTTCTTGTTGCTTTCAGGAGAGGAGTTGGGAACTTTAAAAATTTGGCAATGATGTCTAAAACTACTTTACTGCCCATACACAAGATAGGATTATGTAAAGTCCACTCTAGTGACAAGTTTAAGTGAATTTAAAAATTCTGAACACACGGGCAGCCCTGGTGGCGCAGCGGTTTGGCGCCGCCTGCAGCCTGGGGTGTGATCCTGGAGTCCCGGGATCAAGTCCCACATTGAGCTCTCTGCATGGAGCCTGCTTCTCCCTCTCCCTGTGTCTCTGCCTCTCTCTGTGTCTATGAATAAATAAATAAAAATCTTTAAAAAAAAATTCTGAACACATACACCGTTTAAGAACAATTCTCTAATTAAACACTGAAAATTCAGAATAGAGAAAACATCTTGTTTTATTTTTTTTTTGAAGATTGAATAAATAATTCATGAGAGACACACAGAGAGACAGACAGAGACACAGGCAGAGGGAGAAGCAGGCTCTATGCATGGAGCCCTAAGTGGGACTGGATCCCAGGACTCCAGGATCACGCCCTGGGCTGAAGGCGGCACTTAACCGCTGAGCCACCCAGGCGTCCCAGTACCTGTTTTAATATCCTCAAACTCCCGCCGAAACAGAATTTTGTTGTGTGACAATAAATTTATAAAAGGCTCATAGAGCACAGCATCATGAGCATGGCTCCCGTTCATGCACAGAGCATTCTGAACCCTGCTTTCAGGTCCTAGTAGGCAGGTATCTCAAACACTCTCCTTTAAAATTAAAAATAGCCATGTTTCTTGCCCTAGATCTAAAATAAGGAAAAACCTCAAGAGTAAATCTAATACACACTGCACACACTCCACTGGTAGTAACTCATGTGTGTGATAAGCCAGGTTGTGGAGCACATGTAGGGTTCAGAAATTGAAATGGTCTGGTGTTCACACCACCACAAAATGTTAACTGTGAGAGAACCTCACCAATGACCAAATACCCAATCTCCTAGGACTCCAAAACTGCTTCTAGACACCAAGTAACATGCTGGTGTCTTTAGGAGTGTTAAACCAGCTTAACAAAGTAAGGCACTTAGGAGCAACGAGTATCAAGTCCAGCAGATCAGCTCATATCACAAAACTGCACAGACCTGAAACACACCTTATGCATTACTGGAAAGCTAGGGACAGCCCTGTACAAAAAGCAAGCAGTCCTGTGGAAATTCTCACTGGAAAGTAAGCAAATTTAATGTAGTTATTAGCTATTTGCTTTAACTGCAAGAAAGAAGACAAAATTCTAATGTAACTGCTGTTTCTATCAAGGGCTGACCCTACACCTCATCTATCCCCAGCATAACTTAGCTCCATGGTCCAAGTTGCTTCCACATTCCAAAATACAAAAGCTTAACATATAGATTTAAAAAACTGGCTCAGGAATGTTTCAACATAAATATACTTGGGCTTTCAACCAACGGACACACAAGTGTTTCACAGTTACCCAGTCCTCCTGCCAACGTCCAAGTCCAATGGCTACAGATTAGGCCATGGGACTAGATCATTTTGTGCTAATTGCTCAAGCCCAAGAGGATGCTTGCTCTGCCTATCAACGTCAAAGCCAAGCCACAAGTCGGGTTTGAAAAGGGACAAAGCCATCTGTGTGACTTGAGGACACATGGGTTCAGTACACATTCTGCAATATTTAAACCAAAATCCCTACATTTCAAGAATGCTTATACAATCCATTAGTGTCACAAGAAGCAACTGATGGGAGAAAAGAATAAAATAAAAGTATAGTCAAATAGGAATAGAAGTGGAAGCAGAGTTAACCTTCATGCAAAAGAGAAATCACCAAAGACTTTCATGAAGGTAACCAAGCACAGCCAATCAAATTAAGAAAACGAAGGTAAATCATCAAAAAATTTAAGGGAACTCATTAAATGCGGTGAGACACGAAGAGGTACAAGGCAGAAGTATGTTCCATACACTAAAATTTTGGTCTCTCTTCATTGTTTATCTGTAAGCTGGAGAGCACCAAAAAAAAAAAAAAAAAAAAGTCCTCATGTAACTTTATGTTTACCACTCATCAACCTGAATTACCAAATGCAAAATTAGTAGGTGTGAATTTAGCTCGGCACTCTTTTCTGCTCATTCATCATCACAGGTGATGGAGTAGAGCTCAGCTTATAACTGAAGAAGACAGAAATGTTTCAGGGCCAGTACAGGTGTGGAAACTAGGCCACCAAGGAGGGTCCCCCCCGACCCCAAAAGGTACCTGGTTCCAGACTCCCAACAACATGCGAGGCCTTCCCACAGGGAAGTCAACACAGCCCTGCTATTTAGGAAATTCAGCAGAAAAAAGGAAGCCCTGCTTCACAACTTCAGGAAAAACTTTCAAGTATCTCAGCACTCTTCTCTCATTGTTTAGAAAAAAAGAAGAAACAAAAAACCTTTTTAAAAAAATTTCCCTCTGGGTCTTTGAGAAGCACATTTAAAACCAACCAAAAAATTCCAAAATTATCATTTACATTCAGCTCCCTTATCCTAGCCAAAGATCCCATATTTTGAAAAGAAAAAAAAATGTGTCAAATGGACAGTACTTATTAAGTAATATTTAATTATCTTATTTTTACTAGAAGAGAGTATAAGGATGATGATCAGAGCTGTTAATTGGCCTGAGAGAACAATCCAAATTCCTTCCAAAAGGAAGGACACTTGATGTTTTAATTTGCTTCTATAGCTTAACTGAAGATAAAAATGCAATCTCCTTCAAGTTTTGGAAATACTGACAATAGCTGGTGGATCCCATTTCCACATTTGCCAAAACCCCTAAGGACACAGGATCCTGGGCTGGGAAGCAGGAAACCAAGGGCTCTTTTCCCTGGGCCACACCCTGGCACAGTAATTAACTTCAGAGACTGACTAGGGCCACCCAGTCCCGGGAGCCCGGCAATTACAGAAGCAGCCAGCAAATACCCCAATGCTACTTCGTCCGCCGTGGGGCCAGTCCTCCACAGGGCACCTGGACAAAGGCTTCAACAGCTCCAACTGCAACTGGATGAGGGCTTGCACTGGCACAGAAACCACCCATCCGGCCCCAACTGTAAATACCACTCTGGTATTCCCCTGGATCAGGCCAGAAAACAAAGCAAAGGACTCCAGCCCAGAGGCCAGCAGGGCCCAGGCGTGACTGCGGCGGTGGCGTGGCCCCGCGCTGACGTCGGCAGCTGCCTCTCCTCCACTTGGACAAGTTCTGCATTGGGCTGGGAACTGCTGCCAAAATCCTGTCAGGGCTGCAGGCCGGAGAAGAGGCTGGGGAGTGGCCACTGCACAGACCCAGCCCTCCTTGCGGTGCAGCCTTTCCCAAGTGCCCAGACCCACCTGAGAGCGGGCTCAGTTCTGTGCACCCAACTGCGAGGGCCCAAAGCACCCCATTCAGATCACCCCGCGCTCACACAGAAAGATGGGCTACAACACAAACACGCTGGCTGGTGCCAGAGGCCTTCACTGTGGCTGCAAAGGGGATCCCATGGCGCAGATACGTATGCGTTTTTATAAGCTGTGGCGTTCCGAGGGTGCTGAGCGAGAGCCGCTGGTTTACCTCTGTCGTCCTCTACCACCGTCACCGCATCGGCAGGCCTGAGCCATCGACAGGCCTGGGCCGACCTACTGTCGTAAGGCACCAACAGATGCTTTATACTGCACCTACTATATGACAAAAGGGCGGGCTGCCTACCTTCTAGGACAGCTGACAGCTGTCACTCCCTTCCTCCACCACTACCCTGGGATTTCCACACCAGGCTTAGAGCAGGCTAGAACCCAGCTTTGCGGTCTACCTCGTTTAACCCTCCAGGACTCCTCATCGCTCTGCTTCCACCTCCTTCAGGGAAGCCAGCGGAGAGGAATACATTAAGAGGAAGAGGAAAATGGTTGTCACACCATTAAAGGGACATTTGATGGACACATTTTGGTGTACTCTGGATACTCACTCCTTCCTTTCTAACAAGAGTTCTGAGTGGGAACTCCTATTTAGATGAAACATTTGGTCTTCTAGGGCTATTATGAGCCTAACTGTGTCCCCCTGAAATTCTTCTGTTGAAGGCTGACCCCTAGTACCTCAGATCAGAATGTGACTTCGTTTGGACAAAAGCCTTTAAAGGGGTGATTAAGTTAAACTGAGGTAACCAGGGGGACGCCTCAGTGACTTGGTTGGTTAAGTGTCTGTCTGCCTTGGGCTCGGGTCATGATGCTTGGGTCCTGGGATCAGGCTCCCTGCCCAATGGGGAGTCGGCGTCTCCCTCTGCCCCTTCCCCCTGCTTGTGCTCTTTCTCTCAACTCAAATAAATAAAACCTCTTTAAAAAATGAGGTCATTAGGGTTGACCCTAATTTTATCTCACTGATGTCCTTAAGAGAACATTTAGATACACACAGACACCAAGAATACACATGCTCAGAAGACCACATGAGGGCACGGTAAGAAGGCAGGCCAAGGACAAAGATCTCAGAAGACCCCAAACTTGCTGATATCTTGATCTGAGACTTCCAGAACTGTGAGAAAGAAAATTATCTGTTGCTTAAGCCACCCAGTCTGTGGTATTTGTTATGGGAGCCCAAAAAGATGAATACAAGAGCCTTTAGGGCTATTAGGAGCCCCTGGATAGCTGGATAGCTAGCTGAGAAGGACTAGACAAGGCCACAGTCCAAAATGGTCGTCACTAACCATATTCAACTTTTTAATTTACACTTTAATTCATTAAAATTAAACAAAATCAGGCAGCCTGGATGGCTCAGTGGTTTAGCGCCGCCTTTGGCCCAGGATATGATCCTGGAGACTCGGGATTGAGTCCCACGTTGGGCTCCCTGCATGGAGCCTGCTTCTCCCTCTGCCTGTGTCTCTGCCTCTCTCTCTCTGTGTCTTTCATGAATAAATAGAAATCTTTGAAAATAAATAAATAAATAAAATAAAATATTAAACAAAATCTTCTCCATTACATTAGATTAGAACATTTCCATCCTATTGGGCAGCACTAGACCAGAAAGAGTCTGAGAAAACGTTCCAGATGAATGTTTCAAGATTTTAAGTAGCCCCCAATGTGGGACTCAACCTCACAACCCAAGATTGAAAGTCACACGCTCTACGGACTGAGTCAGCCAGGTGCCTCCACAAGAACCTTTTCAAACCTGGCTCTCAGGGAGGAAATGAAGCAGCAGCGAGGGCAAACAGAGGGAGCCTAAACCTGTTGCTCAATGCCAAAAAATATTAAACCTTGTATTAGGCATTTTTATTTTTAGTATATGAAAGTAATTCATGAAACCTTCTTCTGATTAATTCTGAAACTAAAAAAGCAAAACTTTTTTACAGCTGCTGTCAGACAAAATTGTGTATTGGAACAAACAGCAAGCATTTATTGAGTACTTAGGACTCCTGAGGACACTCTGATGAGCACCACAGGGGGCAGAAAGAAATATTTCAGCAGGTTTTTGCCACCAGGAGAAAAAAGCCTAAAAACAGAAAAACAGGTACTGAAGGCCGTGCACGGACGCTCAAAAGGCACTCCCAAGGGCCCCACCAGGGGTGGGGACTGCAGTACCTTGCCCGCATCTCCCGCATCTCATCTCCCGCATCTCATCTCCCGCATCTCATCTCCCGCATCTCATCTCCCGCATCTCATCTCCCGCATCTCATCTCCCGCATCGCATCTCCCGCATCGCATCTCCCGCATCGCATCTCCCGCATCGCATCTCCCGCATCGCATCTCCCGCATCGCATCTCCCGCATCGCATCTCCCGCATCGCATCTCCCGCATCGCATCTCCCGCATCGCATCTCCCGCATCGCATCTCCCGCATCGCATCTCCCGCATCGCATCTCCCGCATCGCATCTCCCGCATCGCATCTCCCGCATCGCATCTCCCGCATCGCATCTCCCGCATCGCATCTCCCGCATCGCATCTCCCGCATCGCATCTCCCGCATCGCATCTCCCGCATCGCATCTCCCGCATCGCATCTCCCGCATCGCATCTCCCGCATCGCATCTCCCGCATCGCATCTCCCGCATCCCCCGCACCGGCTAACTCTTGCCCCGGGGCCTGGCACCAGCTGCTCCATTCCCGTCTGCTCCGTTCCCGTCTGCCGAGCAGGCCCTGGGCTCTTGCCACGCTTACCTCGGTGCTTATCTTGGCACCGACCTGGTACCGACAGCCCTTCTGCCGCCACGACTCGCCGCCACGACTCGGCCCCCGCCCCGTGCCTGCGCACCCCACACGCCCCCCTCACGCCCCGTGACTGCGCACCCCACACGCCCCCCTCACGCCCCGTGACTGCGCACCCACTGCCTCGTGACTGCCCCCCGCCCCGTGACCGCGCACCCACTGCCCCGTGACCGCGCACCCACTGCTCCGTGACCACACACCCACTGCTCCGTGACCGCCCCTGCCCATGACCGTGCACCCCAAACGCCCCCGCCCCTGACTGCACACCCACTGCTCCGTGCCCATGCACCCCCCCATGACTGCGCACCCACTGCTCCATGCCCATGCACCCCCTACCCCGCCCAGTGACCGCATCCCCACTGCTCCATGCCCATGGGGAGTGGTGAACTCTGCCACCACTCCCCATGCCCACGCCATGCCTGCACCGGAGGCTCCCAACCCAGAGCCACGTGGAGTTCTCTCCCACCCAGGGTGCCACGTTGAGGTCTCAGTCTTCATGCTTCGGGCCCCTCCCCTACACTTCTCAGTGTGGCCACCTTCAGCTGCAAAGCTGTGCTAACTTACAGCTTGTGCTCGACCAGAAACCTAAAAAATAGTCCTGTTTGCCTAATAACTATTTCTTCCTTCAGGAACTGCCCAAATCTCAATCCTGCATTTCCCCAGCCCCTTCTGTTCTCTGAATTTGTGCCCGCATATATACATTTCCACCAAGCATGAAAAAGACACCTCTATTCTCCCCTAATGACTTTGTGGTCAAAACTGGATTTCATGTAGGTCTGAGTTCCTTGAAAGCGGGCCTGATACTTTTCCCATCATGCAGTAGAGCAAGCAGGTTTCCTGAGTTTAATCTGTAATATAAAACATAAGCTAAGGGGCTGGAGCTCAGGCACTGTGCTAGGTACAAAATTTCCTCATTATCTGAGAGGAGCTCTTCAAGTAGCATGTTAGCTTCTCAATACACAGAAGCTTGTATGACATTTATTTTGAGTGCCTGGAAGCCAACTAACTTCTGGTTCTCAGCTGTACTGTGAAAACATGAGGATGCCAGAGAGCAGAGATGCAGACAGCAGTAGTATTAAATACAGTCACATTCAAAATCAAGTGAAGAGCACGGACCCCACGACTTACTGAAAACCGATGCTTAATATTTTCACATACACTAAGCAGTCTTCAATCTCCCTCTGTATCAGGCTGGACTAGTCGATAATTAACTGGCTTCAATTAAGTCCCCTCTTCATAAATAGCAACTCTAAATGCCATAAATGATGTTTAGGAAAAACAGACATACCAGTGACTTCTAAAACTGGATTACTCATCCTTGGATAACACACCAGAAGCCTGAGGAATGCCCACCTGCAGTCAACCTCACCAGAAAGACGGGGTTACAGACCTGGAGTATCACACTCACATGTGATGTCTCTAGGCCTTGGCTTTCTCTGACCTGCCTGATATGTGAAGGGCCTCAGCTATTTAAAGCATTACATTAAAAAATCATGTTTTCACACTGACCCAAACCCGGGTAGGCTCCAAGAACAACAAAGCAGGACTTACTGCCATTGTCGTCAGAATCCTCACTGCTGCTGGGAAGGCGACCTCGTTTCATGATCTCCCCGGGAAACAGCAGGCAGCCTGCAAAGCAATGAGACAGCACTTAACCCAAGATGATAATACACAATCATCAAGTTGTGCTTCAGATGGCAGCCCAGGATTTACAGCACACAAAAGCAAACAATCGGCTTTAAGTAGCATTTGAATTGTAAACAGTAAAAAGACCAAAGATACATAATTAGGTGCAATCATTAACAGAACAGGTTTAAAAAGGAGGGGGAGGGGTAGAGAAGTCACGTATCAGTAGGTCTCCCAAAGGTGCCAGGTTTCTCTCTAGTTCCAGTGACATTATCACTACAACTACTCCAGGAGTCTTTTTAGCTGACTGGCGGCAAGCACTGCAGAAAAAAACCCGCGGCAATGAGCACAGTGCTTCCTCACTACAGACAGATTCATATTTTACGTGTGTATATGGGGGATGGGGAGTGAGGCTGTGCCTGAATGTGTGAATATTTACACTGCACTGGGCATGATTATGCTTCTCAGGCAAATTTTGCTAAAATAATCCTAAAAGCCAAATAACCTGGAGTTCTAGGAACAAAATAAATGGGGTATTAGGAAAGTAAATATCTCCTCCAGCTATCTCCAAACCCTCAGCAGCATTCACAGCTACAAGAGGAAGGGACCAGACATTATCGGATACAGCCCCCTCTCCTTCACTCAAAAGGAAACTGAAGCCAAAAGAAGTTCAAGCAGCAACTTGCCCAAGGTCATACTGTGGGCAGGAGCTGGGAATTCCAAATCCAATTTCACTACATTTCACGCATTTCACCCAACTCCTTACAGCCTGGTCCAACCTATCCCAGCCAGACACCCGGCCCACCTTGCTGACTCCTTTCCTTCCAAGTGGTAACAGGCCTCCAGCATCACCAGGTAAGAGAAAGACTCTACTCAGGAAAGAGGACAGTGGACCAAGATTATAAAGACCGATTCCCCGGTCATATTCACACAGGCGGCTCTTTAAAGAAATCCAAAAAGCTTTTCCAAAGTGAAATTACTGATCCCCTTGACATACTTAGGAATGTGATCTTACCGCAAAGCAATGAATCCCAATGAGGGAGGAGGGCTTTTCACTGTCAGAAGTACCCACTCAGCCCCTCACGGAAAGTACATCCCAAGCTCCCCCTCACTGGGAATCGCAGCATTACACTGCGGTAGGTTTTTCACAGGATGGTGCACAGGAATGCTGTGGATCAAAATGTGGAGAACCACTGTATTGGAACAAGACAGAAAATTAGAAACTCAAAGCTCTACTCTAAAATGGACCTATAAAAGAGCTGACCAAAAAAAGCAGAAAACACATCATACAATAAAGTCTGTTCCCACCTATCAAACAGACCTACATGGATACACTAAAATACTCAGGCCCCTGATCTATAATTCTAATACTTGATATTTTCTTTCTGAGACACTCACCAGTTAAGGTTTTTGGTTTTTTGTTTACCAATGAATTCTTCAAAAACCATTAACGAAAGAATTTACCAGGTGGCAGCCCAAACACGAGTTGTGATCTGGGCCATGGGCTATCTTCAGGCTAGGGTTTCATACTTTGGAGCAGGGTCACAGTCCTACAATGAACCCACCCGCCCCATTCACCCGTAAGTAACACTCAAGCAATCCAGAACTTGGCCTGGGGCAGGCAGGCCCATTCCAGTCAGAAGCTTCCACGGCCAACAAACACCTGTGGCCAACTCCCCACTTGGAAGGACTGTCTTCCCTGCCCTGTCACTACATGCCAAAAACACCAACTAATGACAGCTTAACACTCCTCCAACCTTCCAGGGAGGGCAGTCCTGCTCTCTTTCCAACAGGAGGCCCAAGGAGAAAAGAGAAAAGCAAGGACCACTCATTCCTAACAATAGCTTCAGGTCTCCAAAACCTATTTACACCAAAAAGCTTTAAAAAAGGAAGGAGGGAGGGTAAGCTATCTAAAAAGGAATTCCTTAAAAGTAAGGGTGTGCAGGGACACCTGGGTGGCTCAGCAGTGGAGAGCAGCTGCCTTCGGGCGTGATCTTCTGAGTCCCGGGATTGAGTCTCCCAGCAGGCTTCCTGCATGGAACCTGCTTCTCCCTCTGCCTGTGTCTCTGCCTCTCTGTCCCTCTCATGAATAAATAAAATCTTTAAAAAAAAAAAAAAAGGTCTTCCTCCTAGCCTTCAGCCTCCAGTCCTCACCCAACCCAAACATTCAAACACAACTCCCAGAGTAAACACCCAGATCAACAGTCACTAAATGAAAAACGCAAGCATTGGCCAAAATGGAATGATGCTCCTAAACACACGCTCTCTCAAGCAAAATTACACAAGTGAAAGAATAAAAATAGTATTTTCCTCCTAATGAACTCCATTTTCAACCACCCTGAAAGACCTTGAGAAGAAAGGACAATTGAGAATGCTATACTGTACTTCTCCAGGGATCCTGGCATGGTAATGGGGGTTACTGCACAGAATTTCCTCTGTGGCTCGGATGTGCTTAAACCTTGACATCAAGCTGGTCTGGTCTATCTCACCTGGGGTTACTTGCTGTATCACGAAATCAAAGTACATGTTAGGATCTTTAAGATACACAATACAGTGGTTGTACGCTTCAAACAACTGTCCAATAGAAGCCGGTGTGAGAAAAGAGAGGGCCCTCCTCATCATTACCTTTGCTGACTCTTTTAGGGCATGGCTGATCATTATCTCAAGGACAGAATTAAGTAACAATTACTTAAAACTCCCAACACTCAGAGATAGCAACAAGATATAAGAGCCTGTATAATGCATCCCATGAACATGTAAATCCCTAATCTACCAGAAGGCGCTGGAGGAAAAGAACGGTTCCTGACCTCATGGAACTCCAGCTGAGGAAACAGACAAGTCAACAGAGATTACATAATGGTTAGTGCCTGACAGCTGTATGCACAAAGCTCTGTAGAACAGAGGTTGATGGAAAAGTTCCCTGAGCAGAGTCTTGAAGAACAAAGGGGAGGTAGCCAAGTGGCAGCACAACATTTTGGGCAAAGCAAGGTACTATAACATACATGTAACCTACCATATTACTCTGCACAGCATCTTCACCTCCAGAATCTTACTATTTGCTTACTTCTTTACTAATATACATCCGTTTTTACCTTTTATCCAGTTGTCAAGTCTTACTGATTCAGAAGGTAGGAGTCTTTCAAGTTTCCCTAACTTTGCCCGTAGATTTGTCTTTCCAACACCTGTATCTGCATAGCTTTAAGCACCTCCCTTCCACTGCCTACAATCCTCTTGAATAGGTGACCACATCCAGTCATTCTGTCATTTCCTACGCAAATCCGGCCCTCTGTTACATACTTACAAACATGTCCAACCTGGCCCCTGGCAACCTTACCCGAGCTGTCCAACCTGGCCCCTGGCAACCTTACCCAAGCACATCTCCGAACATCTCCCCCCGTGACTGGGCTTGCGCCTCTGCTGGGCCAGGCCTCTTTCCACACTCAGCGTCTGCTGATGCTGTTTTGCCCTGTTTTCCCTACCCCCCAATCCCACCTCTTCCCGGGGCTCAGTGCAAAGCCACTAAGCATGGCCCACCGTTCCCATTAGAAGCACTTACATTCTGTTCAGCTCATTTCATGAACCTTTTCACCCGGTTTCAAGGTGTTATTTTATTTTATTTTTGTTTATTTACTCACGAGAGACCGGGGGGGGGGGGGGGCAGAGACACAGGCAGACAGAGAAGCAGGCTCCACACAGGGAGCCTGACATGGGGGACTCAATTCCAGGACCCCGGGATTACGCCCTGGGCTGAAGGCGGCGCTAAACCGCTGAGCCACCCGGGCTGCCCCTCAATGTGTTATTTTAATAATCAATTCTTGCTTTGCATCATCATTTCAATGTTCCACATGGGTCTCTAGAAATTTATAGAGTTCTTGAGAACAGAGATCCTCTTTAATTAAATATGAAATAAAGACACCAAGGAGAGGATCCTGAGCAAAACATACCCTCACAGGGCAGCTACAAGAAGATGCACCCAGAACTCTGGATTCAGTCCTCACCCAAACATTCTACCTGATTTCATCAAAACAGACTCAAAGTGATGCAATTTACAGGAGCCTGGAGTGTCCACTCACCATAAGAAGGTGTCCATTCACCATTAGAAGCAGAACAGCTAGGCAGATAAAAATACTAATTATTAGGCATTTGGGACTTTGTGTCCAAAAAGAGGAAGAATATCTAGGATGCCTGATTACTTTTTTTAAAGATTTTTAAATTTATTTACTCATGAGAGACACAGAGAGAGAGAGAGAGAGAGAGAGGCAGAGGGAGAAACAGGCTCCAAGCAGGGAGCCGGATGTGGGACTCGAACCCAGGACTCCAGGATCACGCCCTGAGCTGAAAGCAGACACACTGCTGAGCCACCCAGGTGTCCCTAGGATGCCTGATTATAGTAGGAACATTGCCTGGAAAGGCCAAGTCAGAGGAGGTCGTGATTGGATCTGGCCAGTGACAATCCTTTGGCATCTCCACTGCAGGGAAGGGCGGGTCAGATACTTGTGGTGGCTGCACAGAACACCATCTCCTCAGGAAGCATAGGCACCATTATATCACAATCCTTATTGACATTACATGCAAATCACTTTCCTTCAATCTTCTCTTCACACAGGCTAAAACTAGTGGATTAACTATTAATTCGATTAAATTTGTATTGAATTAGATACCCAAGATATGGTAAACAAAATAAGGAATGGCCCAAGGGAACATACACATACAGTAATAAGCAAGTAACTAGACAAGTAGCTCCACTGGGATAACTGCTATAAAGGCTATAGGATTACCACTCATGGATTATGGAGGGATACGGGATACATAAATGAGAAAGCAAGGTACCTCAAAACCTTGAAATTCAACTGTCCTTAGATTGAAACTGGGGGCAAAAACCTCAGCATGCCAGAAGAGCAGCCATTAGCTGAAGGAATCCATCCATCCCCAAGGTGGCTCAGGAATTTGCCAAAGAGAACAAGTTCAGTGACCTGGGTGTGGTCCCAGGGAGGCATGACTGGTATGTGATTCTAAGGAAGAAAGAATGAGAAATGACCTCAGGGATAAGGAGTGAAGGGGTTTTACAAAAGAATAAAATGATGATTAAGAATTTGACGATGTTTATTCAATGCTATCCTGGGAAAGAGGGCCTGATTTGAGGAAAACAAACCGTCCAGCTATTAGAATTACTCTCTGTGGCAGAACAGGGACCATTCAACAGGCCATAAACTCTGCGGTTATATAAGAAGTTATAATCACCCTAGGGATTTTAATTATCTTATGCCTCATATGCAGGAAGTGAGGTTTCCTCCTCAAAGTATCTATTTTATCCATTATGTTTCATTCTTACTTATTTCGCACTAACGAAGTTCTAGAAGGTATTCAAACACCTCGAACTACTTCTCTAAGTTATCACCTACACATAATGCTATGTATTAAAATAACCTATCGATGAATGACCGAGTTTTCATACACCAAGTGCACATTATGCTCACTCCGCTTTATAGAATGAGATGCTTTCACTTTAATATCTAATTGACCTTTAACTGTAATTACTTCCATAATATTATTTTTAAAGATTTGTTATTTTTGAAAGAGAGAGCGAGCATGCTATGCTGCAGGAGGCGCAGAGGGTGGAGGAGAGAGACTCTCCAGCAGACTGCCCCCCTGAGCAGAGCAGTGCGGGGCTCGGATCTCCACCCACCCCCGCACCCCCCAAACCAAGAGTCAGATACTCAACCATGGTGCCACCCAGGGATCCCTCTGTTATATTACTTTTAAATTTACCGGTGTCCTTCCATTTTCTAGCAAAATTAATCTAATCTGTTAATCTGTACTATATTTAAAAATGTACTTAGGAAAGGTATAACATAAAAATATATATAAAGAATATTTTCAGACACCAAGTTATCTATACATAAAATGTATTTTACAATGAGCTACTTCCTTTGTTTGCTAAATTCATACAATTTGGATATTATTTTTAAACATTATGTAACTGATACTTTGATTCCTAAATTATTAATCATTGAATAACCTCCCATTAAAAAACTTCCATTTTCTTAATAGGTCACTTTCTTATCTTCTGTGGAGTAGGTATGTAACAAGGTATCCAAATAGAATAATGACCTATACTTCATAGTAATTTTCTTTTCCCTAAAGGAGTATGAAAGAAAATCCAGCTGGTTTCTTACCTGTTTTTAAAGACAACACTAACTGCTCAGTTTTCAAAGTGGCAACATTATCTAATTCCTATGCTCACTGAGAGTCTAAAAATACTAGTGTGACTATAACTCAAATCCAGCTTCCTCACTTTAAGCTAAGAGTTATAAATGGTATAAAAAAAATTTTAAGTAGTAGTCATATATCTGATTTAATTGACAAACTGCTTAGATCTTAAGTGTTAAAGTTTTAACCTTGTCCAAATATTTCAAACCCCCAAAATGGGAACTGTTAAAAATGTCATTTATAATGCCATACATCAAAATCTGTTTTTTAAAAAAATGCTGCCCAAGCTACTATACAGCCTTTTCAAAAATGTCACACTTGGGGATCCCTGGGTGGCGCAGTGGTTTAGCGCCTGCCTTTGGCCCAGGGCGCGATCCTGGAGACCCGGGATCGAATCCCATATCATCGGGCTCCTGGTGCATGGAGCCTGCTTCTCCCTCTGCCTATGTCTCCGCCTCTCTCTCTCTCTCTGTGTGACTATCATAAATAAATAAAAATTTAAAAAAAAATGTCACACTTGAAAATATTCGGTGGAAAAGAGTTTTTTATATTAGCAATAAATAACCACCTCTCCCAAAAGATAACTGACCAGATAATCATGACTATAATATTTACTCCTACAGACATTACTAACAAAGCCTGAGTGCTGGAACACATTAATTCACTGCAAATTCTTAATAAATTATTTGTAAAAACTCTGCCTTTGAAAGTCAATAAAAATATTTTTCAATTTTTTAAAGAATTTATAAATTTGACTGATTCTAAATGAATCAGAAGCAGCTCCCATTTGCAAATTTGTAAATAATCCAATCCCCTGCTTAGGAGCTCTAAAAACAATCAAACCCTAATAGTTCTCTGTAATCACGGACTCCGGAGTTAGCAACTGAAGAGCAGCTATGACAAAATATTCCAATCATGTATATTTAGAATTTATTTACCTTCCCCCAGTAGAGGATAAAGGAATTTACACCTAAACAATGAAGGCAGTAGGTCACCATGGCCTTTCTATCCCTACCTCTACCTACTCACAAGTTTTTTGTTAGGTCTATATGCTCAGATATGGAAAGATGCCAAAGACATATTAAGAAACACAAGCAAACTGCAGGGGAGGGGGGCTGAAATACAGGTCCATTTGCATATAAAAGGGACAAAGGAAGAAAATCTATATTAGCACCAATTGCCTGCATATTCATGGAAAAATATAAAGGATATTAATAATGCTGTTTATTTCTGAGAAATGTAATCAAAGTCTTCATATAGAATGGGCTGGGAACTCGTCTTTCTGACATTTTATGACTTTGGTTGCTTAACTATCATCCCATCCCGCCCTACATTTGTAATAGTAAAGATTAAATAGTAGTAAAGATTTAAAATCCAAAACCTTTCTTCCCTACTGCTCACCATATATAGAAGACCCTGGGAGCACAATTTTTGAGTCCCATGCAAAGCACCAGTCTAAAATAAGTAGCCATCAAAAACTATGTAGACCCCACCCCCTTCCTAAGATGAGGTACCAGGTACCAAAGGCTTAGGTCTGCCTTCTAAGGAATGTTTGATGGAATAGTACAGAAAGAAAAAAGTAGAAAAGGTAATAGGATAATACTATAAAATACTATTATCACCCACTCAGTATTTACTTAAAAGCAAAAGTTTTCAAAACACAGAACAACCATTACCAGTAACTGGTCACTAAAAATATATGCAGTAAGGAGCACCCAGGTGGTTCAGCCGGTTTAAGTGTCTGCCTTCCCGTTCAGGTCATGAACCTGGAGTCCAGAGATCAAGCCCCATGTCAGGCTCCCTGCTCAGTGCGGAGTCTGCTTCTCCCTGTCTCTCTGCCCCTCCTACCCCCAGCTCATTCTCTCTCTCACACACATAAATCTAAGAAAATCTTTTAAAAATATATATATGCAGTAAGAATAGAAAAAACTAACCCAGACAGGAAAAGGAAGGTTTAAACTATCTTTAAAGAATAAACATTCCACTTCTTAGCCATTCCACGACTACTACTATTTTGGAAAAAAATAAAAATAAAAAAAAAGCTACATTCCAGAGATGGCTAACAAATAGGCCATTTCCTCCACCCATAGCAGGCATGGTTAATAAATTAGGTCATTCTTCTCCACAAGACCAGACATGACTTCAGAATCCTCCTTAACACAGTGCTACCACTCAGTCAGAATTCTAGGAGATAAAACCTATTTGCCCCATGTGTCTAACCCCTCTTTATACACTTTTTTTTTTTTGACAATTTACCAGGGAAAAAGTGTTCTTTTTTTCCTCCCTCTAAAATACTCATTGAAATTAGAAGTTGTGTTCCAGTCTGCCCTGAGGTCTCTGAACCAAATTCTAATTTACAGAACACACACACACACACAGGTCAAAGTTTAAAATTCCACTGAAGGATAACACTTAAGAAAAACCAAATGTTAACGGAGGTATTTCTGGATGAACCATGGTAAGTGGTAGGGATGGAAAGAAGTCTACAAACCCTTATTCTACCCACCGAAGAATAGGTCAATAAATGCAAAGTGTCTACAGGGTAATTTTAAAAGATTTTTAAATGCTTAAACCAGATGTTCTTATACAGGATATACAAAGCAGCTTCTGCAGAAACCAGACTCAACCAGTTAATGACAATTACACTGTGCACAGATTGAAATGCAGCTGTTTTGAGGAACTTTGTTCCCTGATTATAGCTGGTTGTCAGAAACTATCAGTTACCACTAACAATGTTAAGTCACCAAAAATTCTTAAAGTACTGTTAAAAAGGAAAGACGCCAAATGTATACTAGAATACCTAGATAGCACACTTAATAAAAACTGCCTTTACATACCATCTGAGTTACCTACGAAAACAAACATTTCATTATAATTGTCGAAGTTTTATTATTATGGTCACTGATATGTAAAGATGGTCTCAAAACCCAGCAACAAGGTCTGGAAAAGTATTCTAAGTTTAAGGCTGAAAAAGAGTCTCACCCCATGGACTGGGTCTACAGTCTTCCCAAAAGAAACCCATAAAATAATGGCTGCAGTGCTAGAAAACATTTCAGAGACCATTTAATCCACTCTTCCTAATTTTAAAGATGTGTACACTGAATTCTAGATAGGTTAAGTAGCATGAGCAAAGACACACAAACCTAAAACAAAGCCAATCCCCAAATTAAAGATCAGTTCCCAAGGTGAGTGGTCAATTCCAGTACCAGCCACCTCTTCCCAGGTGCCTCGACCATAGGCTTCTCCCCTACTGGACACCTGTGATTTAGAAAGATGTTAACCAGGAGATTAAGGCCACATACCATGTATTATGAGGAAGCAGCCAACTAAAAATATAATCAATGAAAAACAGTCTGTTAACTTAGAAACTAAAACAGGGTTTCCTGGAAAGCTATTATGAAGACAGTTGTAAATGCCATTCCATTCTGCCTGGTGGAGCATACAAAAGGTAGAGCTAGAAGGAGAATGTGCTAGTAGGTTTTCTGAGCACTAACCACGGGGTTAGGAGTCCTCAGAACAGAGCATTAGCTTCTTCTGACTGGTAGGACATATGTAGCCTACTTGGAGGGACATTACCTCCCTCTGTAGGAACTCCAGTTTATAACGCGTACTCCCTTACACAGAGCTTCTTAGCCTGGCCCCTTTGGAGGGTGTAACTACCTAGGTATGCTTTCCCAGGTACACAAGGGCCCAATGTTATTTATTCTATCCTCAAAGGGGATCTAAGAACCGATGAGTTAAGAACCACAGCCCTCAGACTAGCAAAGTCCCTCTGCATGTGGTATTTATCAGGCAAACTTCTGATTTCCACTTTTTTCAGGTTCCTACCAGAAAGTAACTTAGCCCCAACAGGAATAATCTGCAGACCAGATAATGCGGAGTCTCACTATAAATCAAAGTTTCACAGCTTGTTTTTGTCCAGCCCCAGAACTAAAAATGGTTTACATATTTAAATGGGGGAGGGGTCAAAAGTACATATCATAACACACAAAAATTATACAGAATTCAAAATTTCACTATCCATAAAGTTTTACTGGAACACAGCCATGTTCATCATTCATTTACCTTTTGTTCAGTGATTACTTTCACACTTAGAAAAGCAAAGTTCAACAGTTTCAAGAAGCCCACAAAGCCTGAAATATTTACTATCTGGCCCTCTCTGCAAAGAGTTTACTGATCTCTGCTACAAATCAACATAGCACGTTTATAAACTAGTATTACGCATGTTTAGTGAAATGTGAACCAATGACCAGGTCCTGGGCAAACAAGTGCCTTACAGCTTACAAAGTTAAGAATCAGAAATCACTTGTTTAAGTTTTTTAACTAGGGCTGCCCGGGTGGCCCGGTGGTTTGACACCGCCTTCGGCCTGGGGTGTGATCCTGGAGACCAAGATCGAGTCCGGCGTCCGGCTCCCTGCGTGGGGCCTGCTTCTCCCTCTGCCTGTGTCTCTGCCTCTCTCTCTCTCTCTCTCTCTGTCATGAATAAATTTTAAATAAACTTAAAAACACAAAAAAGTTTTTTTAACTAAAACAGGTAAGACTCAGACGGGAGAAGGGCGGCAGGGATGCTTTAAGCAAAATAATAAAGGCCATGTCTAGAAACCTGTGAATTTTTCTCAAACCCCTGAGACTCCTACTTGGAGCCAGTATACACCAAATTATGAAAACTTCTAACAAGCTTATCTGGTAGGCAAAAAAAAAAAAAAAAGAAAGAAAAAAATGTTCAAGACTGGCATTTTTAACAATACATGGTTATCGGTGATGCAAAGGATCAGAGCGATCATAAAAAGAAATCACCACAATGTAAACACTAAACTGGAATCCAATAATACATTTTTTTTAGTTTAGTTTTGTTTTGTTTCTTTGAGATAGAGCAGGAGCAGAAGGTAGGAGGGAGGAGGAGAAGCAGACTCCCCACTGAGCAGGGAACCTGATGCGAGGCTCAATCCCAGGACCCTGAGACCCTCAAGAGACCCCAAGTGACCCCAACCAGGAGCTGAAGGCAGATGCTCAACCAACAGAGCCACCCAGGCACCCCTCCTACAATACATTTAAATGCATCCCCTAAATCCCTGAAATGACACACAAGTGCAACCTGAGTTTTCTGGGAGAGAGGTTCCACAGGTCTCAGATTTCAAGGGTCTTTCACTTAAAAAAAAAAAACAAAAAAAAAAAACAAAAAAAATTACAAGCCACCAGTACTCAGCCTCCACATCTTAAGTGCTTCATTATACTTCAACATTGAAATAACTGATGCTTACAAGGATGACCATGCACAATCAAGAAAAAAATCTTAGGGCAGTCCCGGTGGCTCAGCGGTTTTGCACCACCTTCAGTCCAAGACATGATCCTGGAGACCCGGGATCAAGTCCCGGGTCGGGCTCTTTGCATGGAGCCTGCTTCTCCCTCTGCCTGTGTCTCTGCCTCTCTCTCTCTCTCTCTCTCTCTCTCATGAATAAATAAATAAATCTTAAAAAAAAAATCTTAAATCATGTTTAGTATACCTTGTGTTAACCAAAGCAAACCATGCAACTCGACTCCAACTCCAGCGACTTGTTACCCTTGCCAATTCTTGCTCCTTAACTCTGCAGTAAGGAAAAAAAAAAATACTCCTTTTATTCTTCAGTTTGGACTCTCACCACTGAAATCGTCATTTAAAATCAGTGCAAAGAAACTGTCTTAGAAGCTGTCATGAGATTTAATAAAATCTGTGCAAACATTAAATAATAGTACTACATATACATATATACACTACTACCAATTGTTAGTGCTTTTAAAACAGAATAAATATTGTGGTTTAATTCCTTCAAAATACAAGCTCAGAAGAACCCAAGGTTTTAAAAATGAACGTATACGGGATCCCTGGGTGGCGCAGTGGTTTGGCGCCTGCCTTTGGCCCAGGGCGCGATCCTGGAGACCCGGGATCGAATCCCACATCAGGCTCCGGGTGCATGGAGCCTGCTTCTCCCTCTGCCTGTGTCTCTGCCTCTCTCTCTCTCTCTCTCTCTGTGACTATCATAAATAAATAAAAATTTAAAAAAAAAAAAATGAACGTATACTTGGACTGTCCTCAATCACCTAATAATGTTTTGACTCTACTTTGGAAAACCAAAAGCAAAAACTAAATACTGGACTGGTTTTAGAGTGACCAAAAGCTTGTTCCTGAATGCCTGTTAAGAGCACATTATATACCACGAATCTAGAGTAAAATGGAATGGAAATTCCCCAGTAACCAAGCTTTTCAGTCAACATCTGGCAATATTTTTGTTGCTTTCAGGTGAAGAAAGACATCCTTAGTAATCAACTCAGGACCTAGGCCAGATAAGGCCACAATAACACGGCCAGAGTCAGGAGCAATATCCTCTTAGACTAGATTTTGTCTGTGGACTCAGGACACTCTGACTCTTAAGCTAAACTTGCAGACAAGATGCCACTTCCACTCAAAGGTAAAAAGGCCCTCTGAGGCCACCCTGGCATATTTAAGGACTGCAGGGTAACTGACTCCATCAGAGTACACCAACTGCAAAAATATCAAAACGTACACCGCTCACGATCACATAAACAGATTTATACAAGTATACCAGGCAAATGACAATAAACTCTCAAAAAAGTCTCAAGCTTTCTGAAATATCAGATACTGCAAGTAATAAAAATATTAATGGTTCAAACTAAATACATAGATAACGTAAACTGCTGCAAGATCTTGAAAATGGAGAAAATGGACTGAACAGTAAAACTTTCAAGGAAATAACGGATGTTTTCAGGAATTAAAACTTTTCCAATTAAGGTTCCCACCAGGTTTCTTTTTTTTTTTTTTTCCCCAACCAGGTTTCTGATACTAAGAAAAACTCCAAGCAAAGCGACCCTATATTAGAAAACGTTTTTAAAAATAAGAAACTTTCTTGATTGTGTATTGCTCAACGTTGTGCTAATGTAATATTTTAACTTAAAGGAAGGGCAGGAATGAAGCTTAACACTGGTATAACTATTTGAACAACTGAGCCAAACTTTTTGATGCAAACCCAAATAAAAAAAAGCAAGACGTACTGGCCAGTGTCTATTTCATTAACCTTGTGGGAACCCTGGGATTTTAACACATATTCTGACAGACTGAATTGTAATGATGTAATGGGTGTCCCACAATACTACAGGAGGCAAGAGCTTCGTGGACGGAAAACAAGCAGAACTGTGACATTCGCGTGCCATTCCTTACTCCTGACAAATCCTAGATACAGGACATGATCAGATTGAGATCAAGTCTATTTATTCCAACCACCCCAGTATTGAAACACAGTCAATAATTCTTTTCCCAACAAGCCTGCAGATAAATACATTAAGCAAATTTCTTTAAAGCATTTTCCAAGCAATTTCCAAACCTAAAACTCAAATTACAATAAAATGCTATTTTAATTTTCCTACTTCTTAGAAGTCCATGGGATGGATGCCTGGGTGGCTCAGCGGTTGAGCATCTGCCTTTGGCTCAGGGCTTGATCCCGGAGTCCCAAGATCTAGTCCCACATCGGGCTCCCTGCATGGAACCTGCTTCTCCCTCTGCCTATGTCTCTGCCTCTCCCTCTGTGTCTCTCACGAATAAATAAAATCTTAAAAAATAAATCAAAAAAATAATAGAAGTCCAGTCATGATTCATTCCAAAGGTTTGACTCCTCAATGTCCAAGGTTCTGTCAAAAAAGTAACTACAGATTAAAAACTATCTATGGGAAATAAGCAGATGCAATAAATGATCCTCAGCTGGATAGTATTAATTTAGATAAAGCTGCTGTTATACTTTAGGGCCAACTGAGGAAATCTGAATATATCCCTGTATCAAATAAGATGAGAATTTATCAAGCTGGCTGATTGGGGGGGGGGGACACTCCTTATAGAACTGTATATATAGTATGATCTCATTTTGATTAAAATCTATATACATATGCACAATTATCAATAAAGTGATACAGTGGTGATCTCTGGATATTTGCTTCCCCGTATTTCCTAGTTTCCAACAATGTACGTGCAACACCACCTCTGTAATAATACTTTAAACCACTAAGGGCTCCTTAAAGCCAAAAATCATTATTTATTAAGTGACTAGTATGAACGAGTCACATGGAGATCTGCTCTTATTCCAAGTTCTCCAAGTTTTTAGCTAATCCTTCCCCAGCCTCTGAGCTAAGCAACAGTTCCTTTTAAAATAGAACATTTCCTTAAACTCCTCTAAGTTTTTTCCCGTCATCTCACTCTCAAGCGCACTTAATTTTTCAGTTTTCCTGGCTATAGCTATTCTTTCAACCTTAATAATACAAGACGAAAAGGTTCATTATAGGCTAAAACCCTGTCATGGGACAAAGGAGGAACTGTTATGATGGACTTTCTTCTTTTCCTTTTATTTTTTTTTAAGATTTTGTTTGTTTATTCATGAGAGAGAGAGAGAGAGAGGCAGAGGCACAGGCAGAGGGAGAAGCAGGCTCCATGCAGGGAGCCCGACGTGGGACTCGATTCCAGATCCCGGGATCACGCCCTGGGCCAAAGGCAGACGCTCAACCGCTGAGCCACCCAGGAGTCCCTCCTCTTTTCCTTTTAGAAGAACATATACCTAGCTTTGTCATAGGTAGATTTTCTGTGGCAGCCCATCCAACTTTCCTTACAGAAAAAGCAGCCTAGGATCTTAGGGCAGAATCAAGTTCAAGTTCTACAGTTTGTCAGGCAACTCCCTTTAGGTCTGCCTAATGGAAAAATGAAGGGGGAAACGGGGAATCAGTACACTTAGCTGCAAACGATTTGCTGTAGACGTCAAAACTGCCAATTTATATATAAATATAAAAACACGCAAACTTGGGGACCCCGGGGTGGCGCAGCGGTTTGGCGCCGCCTTCAGCCCGGGGTGTGACCCTGGAGTCCCGGGATCGAGTCCCACGTCGGGCTCCCTGCGTGGAGCCTGCTTCTCCCTCTGCCTGTGTCTCTGCCTCTCTCTCTCATGAATAAATAAAATCTTAAAAAAAAAAATACACAAACTTATGGAAGACCAGCAAATACCAAACAAGAAGTCGTCGGAAATATTTGGAATCTAAGCAGTAAAATTCTGGGCCGCAGACGTGCGCTCTGCAGGGTCACCCCAAACACCCTCTGCCCCCCACGGGTGCTGCCCGCTCTACGACGAGCACTGCACCCGGAGTCAGGCCTGCGTCCCAGCAGGGTCCTACGAACTCTTCCTTCCTCTCCCCTGCGAGGCCCTGCGCCTCCACCAGCGGCGACCCGAGCAAAGCGCAACGCCCCACGGTCCCCTCTAACCACCGGGACCACTAGGAAACCGGCTTCCGGGGAAAGGGCTGCCCGGTCCCCCGAAACGAGTTCCTGGGCCTTGAGACATCCTAAACAGCCTTGAGCTACAAGGAGCCGCAGAGCCAGGCTTTCAACAGGGAGCGTCCGGAAGCGGGGGGCGGGGGCGGGGGCGGGGGGGTCACCTAGTAAAAGCCTCTGGGAAACGAGCCCCTAAGCGTTCCTTCCCCACCGGCGGAGCCTCCGACGCGCTCCCGCTTCCCCGAACGGCCGTCGTCGGGGCCGACGTGCAGCTGCGGCTTCGCGGCGAGCGGGGGAGCTGCCCCGGGGCGGCCTGGGGCGCTGGGGTCGCCGCCGGCCGGCCCCGCCGCTCGCAAACGGCCTCCGGGGACGGCGCATTCCTAACGGGTTTCGAAGGCGCGTTTAAATCGCCCGCTTTTTTGTCTGCTCGCTGCCTTCTCCGGGCGCCGGGGCTGCGGCCGCCCCCGCGCGTCCGGGAGGGGGAGCCGGGGAGGGGGAGCCGGGGAGGGGGAGCCGGGGGCGGGCGGGGCGGGCGGGGCAGGCGGCGGGACGCGGCGCCCGCGTGGGAGGGACCCCGGGCTGCGGGGGAGCCGGGCCGCCGCCCCGCACCCAGACGCCCGCCGCCCGCCGCCCGCCGGGTGTGCGCAGGGCCGCGGCTCCGCGCGGCACCGCCCCCTCCGCCCGCCCTCCCGCCTCTCCTCTCCTCTCCTCTCCTCTCCTCTCCTCTCCTCTCCTCTCCTCCTCCTCCGCCGCCTCCTCCTCCCGAGGCGACAGAAACAACAGCGCGGAAGGAGGGGAAAGTAACTCCCGGCACCTCCGCCGGAATTAGCCCCGGTGCAGCGATGACACCTTCTCGTGGCGCAGCCGGGCCCGCTCCCTCCGCAGCGCCGTCCCCGCCGCCGCCCTCTCCGTTTGAAAGTGGCCGCCCCCCCGCCGCCGCTCCTCCCGCCCCGCCGCCGCCGCTGCACCAATCCGCTCGGCCCCAGTTGCAAATCAAACGCTCCCTCGCGTCCAGAAGCCACTTGCGCCGCTGGAAACGGCCGCGCCGTCCCCTCCCCGAGTCCCTCCCGGGCGGCACCTGGAGCCGCGGCGGCCGCGCCGGCGAGAAACGGCCGCGAGCTGGGAGCGGCGAAGGCGGCGAAGGCGGCGGCGGCGGCGAGCAGCCCCGGGCGGGCTCGGCTCCGGCTCCGGCTCCCGCTCCGGCTCCCGCGGCCGCTCCCGCCCCCAGACAGTTCTGGAAACTGTGGATCACCTCTGTCACAGGAAGCCATCCGGCGAGGAAGGCGGCGCGGAACCAACAAACAAACGCCTGCGGCCGCCCGCCGGAATCGGCGCGGGGACGGCGACGGGCTTCGGGCCGCTCCCGGGCGGGGGCGCGGCGGCCGCCCCCGCGCCGCGGGCTTTGTGCGGGGCGCGGGCGGCGCGGGCGCGGGCGCGGAGGGCCGGGCGTCCCCGCCCCCGGAGCCCCCCACCCCGGCCCCGCGGCGGCGCCCCCGGGACCGTTAGGTGACGCCTCGGCCGCCGCCCGCCCCCATTCCCACCAGGAGCCGCCTCTGCCCCAAGGCCGGAGGCGGGCCACAAAAGTTGGCCCCGGGGCCCCCCCAGCACCTGCCCACGTGCCGCGGAGGCTCGGTCCCGGGGCTCCCCCGGCCCTTCCCCCCGCCGCCCTCGGCCGCCAGGTCACCTATTACCGGTGGGAGGGGAGAGAGCCTGCTATTTAAACGCCCGCGGAAGTTGAGGCACCCCCACTGGCGGGTGCCGTGCACCTGCCTCCCGCCGCCGCGCTCCGCCACTTTGAGCAGCAGCCGCGTCCTCGGCCCCGCCTCCTGCCCGCAGGCGGGCGGGCGGGCGGGCGGGCGGGCGAGGGCGGGGGGGAGCGGGAAGGAGGTGGAAGGGATCGAATTTCTCCAGCAAATGGGACCGTTCCGACAGGATTCGGTTCCCCGGTCAACATTCCACATTCCATCCCTCTCCCGCATTTGCAAGCCAGCGCCAACAACCCGGAGAGCCTGCCGGCTTCCGAACAACAGCCCCCAACTCACAAACACTCACAGGCACCAGACACGTGCACCGAAGGGCTCCTGCAACTTGCAGTCCCGGGGTGCACGCCGCACGCTCGGGTGAAGGCAGCGAAGCCCAGGCGGCCCCACCCCCCACGGTCTGCACGGTCTGCAGATGGTGCCAAAGGTTGCAGTTTGCAATCCGCTTTAAGTTCACGGTTAATCGGTACTTTGCTCTACCGAGGCAACTCCTTCCTGGGCTCACCGGTGAAGGGCTTTACACTTTGCAGGCAGTCTCGCTTTGAGTGAAAGGGTCCGCTCCCTGGAAACCCGATTTGGGAGGATCTGACTGCCGAGCTGTCCCTGCACCCCCTGCTCCCTGCCCTTGCATTGATGCACAGAATATTTTGGACATGTGGTGACGCGGTGACAAGCGCCAGGGCTGCCGCGGCCACCCTGCCGAGACGGACCTACACACACACACGCGCGCGCACACACACACACACACACACCTATACGTCTGGACAGATACAGTCGTCGCCCCCCCCCGCCCGCCGCGGTCACACACACACTCCGGATTCATATATGTACGCGGACCTGCGTTCTGCCATTGCCATCTGTCTACCAAGTTGCTACTATGCTTTCCACTTTCATGCAGCCTAATGCGCTTTGGCTTTTTTTTTTTTTTAAATGTGTATCCGCTAAAGCCAACTAGACTGGGCTTCTGCTCCTACACGCGTGTAAAGGAGGATTCACCTGAAAACCGCACGTTCTTCGCAAATCCGAAAGAAGAAGAAGAAAAAAAAAAAAAAAAAGCTCGAAGTCTTCAGCGCCACCACCACCCCCACCCACCCGGCAAAAAAAAAAAAAAAAATTTTTTTTTTTTTTTGGAAAAAGGATCATAATACAACTTACTGATCCAAACACAGATCAATTCTCAGGATCCCAAAACCATCTCGTCCTCCTCCTCCGGCCCCCGCCCCGGCAATGCCCAAGTTGCTGGTGGGATAGTAACGCGGCGCTCGGCGGCGGCCGGCCCTCCCTCCCTCCTCGCTCGCTACATATCGAGAACCCAATCTTTTGGCGCCATATTAATGACGTACTATATTATTTCCACTAGGCAGCGACCTTCGGCATTAAATTACTCCCGAGAACTCCCGAGCAGAGCAACAAAACCATCAAATATGGCTGAGCCTCTCGGCTGGTCCTGCAGCCGCCGCCGCCGCCGCCGCGGTACCGGGACGCGCACACGGACCCACGCGCGGACACGCGCGGACCCACGCGCGGCCCCCCGCCCCCCGCGCCCCGCGCCCCGCGGCCCGCGCGCCTACCTGCTGCGGAAGGCTTCGGCGGAGGCGCTGGGCTCCACGCCGCCGGCTCCGCGCTGCATGAGTTCGGGCCGCGGCGGGCGGGCGGGGAGCCGGGCGGGCGGGCGGGCGGGCGGGCGCGGAGCCGGGCGGGCCCCTGCTCTGCCGGCGCGCACACACGCGGCCCTCGCGCAGGGAGGCACTCTCGGACGGGCGTTCGGCGGCTGATGGAGGAGGGGCCGTGCGAATCGAACTCCCTTCTGGGTCACTGCTGCCACAGGGGGGAGCACTTTACTCCTTGCCCGAACGCGAGGGTGGGGACGCGAGGGCGGAGGGAGCGCGCCGGGAGTCCGCCGCGCGGGGGGCTCCGTCCCTCGTTAACTCTTCGCGGGCCTCGGGCCGCGGGGGGCGGGGCCGCGGGTTGGGGGCGGGGCCTGGGCCTCGGGGGCGGGGCCTCGGGCCGCAGGGTGGGGGGCGCCGTCCCGCCCTTGAGATCCCTCCCCTCGCTTCCCTTGCAAGTCAGGACCTTCTCCAGGGGGTCTCCAGGCGGGAAGGTGGGCTTTGAGATCCCCCCCTCCAAACTGCCCCGGTCGCGATTCTCGTCCGATCTCCTTGTTTGTACCTGGAAATGGATTCTCGCAGATTTAGTTTGAAATTCTTCACAGAAAGAAGAAAAAAAAAAAAAAAATATATATATATATATATATATATATATATATGTGACTATTAAAAGAAAAAGTGTGTGATCTAGGTGAAAGGTTTTATTTTTAGGCTGAATGGCAAAATAAACAGTTCTTTTGTAGTAACAGTTCTAGGGAGTTGAGAATCGGGATGACGTTTTTAAATACAGGGAATCCAGTTTTGGAGATGGATTTGCGTCTTCACCCGAGGTTGTATCGGACATTGATCATTGCAAGTGAGGATTGATTCGTTGGAGGGCAATGATTATTTATAAGTGGACAGACACCACCTTTCTAGTTCACAGGATTTCAGGACTGGACATTGCCTTCGGAATGAGAGAATGGACACTAAAGCTGAAACTGGAGTTGCGGACTAATGTAAAATTAATCATTAGAGGCTTATCCGGGAGGGTATGTATGGGTAAAAATAACCGGTTGCCAATATTCCAGAAAATACAAATTTGCTTTTTTATGTGGAGGTTAACACAGAGGAGAAAAAGAAGTCTATGTGACCCTTAGGTTCCAAAGGAAAAAAGACATGGGTGCAGATTAAAACTCCCCTTCAGTAAATAGCAAGAGTGATCACTAATTACAAAACTGAATATTGAACCCGAAGGCATGTTGGAACTGCTGGAAGAACTCTTCCGAACATTATCAGGTTTGATTTCACACAATCATGTACCAACCTATCCACCTGCATCAAGAACATAATAATCTGATAAATGTGGCAAGACAAAACTAATTTAGCCTCTGTATACTTTTTTCAGAAAGCACTTAAACCAAAGGAAACCTTAAGTATACGTCTTCTGTCTTCCTCTCCTGTTGCACTGAGGAAGAGGACGTGTCAGCCTCGTTCAATGTGCTTGTTCAGTCGCTGTTTACAGATCACACGTGTAAAGCACTATGCCATTGTTGTCACTATGACTAGGTCACACTGCAGCTTCGTTACCTCCCTTGGTTCACCTTACACATACTGTCCTGTAGAGGTAAGAGTACACAGGCTTCCCAGACAGACAGACAGCACTGGATCTAGCTCTACCAGTTGACCAACTTGTATGACTGGGGTAAATTATGGAACCTCTGGGATCCCTGGGTGGCTCAGTGGTTTAGCGCCTGCCTTCGGCCCAGGGCGTGATCCTGGGGTCCCAGGATCAAGTCCCACATCAGGCTCCCTGCATGGAGCCTGCTTCTCCCTCTGCCTGTGTTTCTGCCTCTCTGTGTCTCTCATGAATAAATTAATTAATTAATTAATTAATTAATCTTAAAAAAATTATAGAACTTCTTGGAGCCCCAGTTTCTTCATGAGAAATAAAATGAGATTAACAGCCCCTAACCTTGGAATGAGAGAGCCCCATAAAAGTGCCCAGGAGAGGCCCTGGTAGTTGGTTATCAACTCCCCGGACCATTCCTCCCTATCTCTTTCTTGGTCTTCTCTGGAAAATTGCAACTTTTCTAAATTCCAGCCAGTCTTATTTCAAGTATTCTCACCAAAAAAAAAAAAAAAATTAAAATTACATTCGCCGCTTAATACATTACTTGTTTTTTCTGACTATCCCATTCCCAAAACATCAGGCCACAAAATAAAAGTGTACTGAGTTGAGAAAAATAAAGAGGTGAAACAGTACACAGACTGCCCTAGCTGATGAATTAATCAGGACTGAGGGTCCCAAGAATAGTCTCTCAATTATGCCATGACTTCAAAATACTGATGCACTCAGGCAGTGTCACGTGCTATAAATAACCCTGGACTAGAAGTCAGGAGACTCCTACCAACTCACACTGTGACTCTGACAAATCTCTTTGGGCCTTAGTTTCCCCAATGAGATGATAGACAAGATGATATCTGATACCTTTTCTTCTTTAACATTCAGTAATTTCTGATTGTTCTTACCTAACTTAGAAAGTGATGATTAGGGACTCCTGGGTGGCTTAGTGGTTGAGCGTCTGCCTTTGGCTCAGGGTGTGATTCCGGGATCCTGGGATCGAGTCCCACATCGGGCTCCCTGCATGGAGCCTGCTTCTCCCTCTGCCTGTGTATCTGCCTCTCTCTCTCTCTCTCTCTGTGTGTGTCTCTCATGAACAAATAAATCAAACTCTTTAAAAAAAATAATAAAACTACTTTCTGTTCCATTCTGTCACTTACTGTCTTACCTTGCTGAATCATTCAGGATCACCATCTCCTAGAACTTAGAACAGTTGCATTAATTCACACTTTATTACCAGAGATGAAAGGACATTCAAAAACACAGCCACGAAGTCATCAGTGTAGTTGAGATATCAAGATTCTAGGCTTTCCTGATCTCATCTGGTCTGATCTGATCCGTGTTTGTGATGAAAGTTATAATTCTGGGATCCCTGGGTGGCTCAGCGTTGGGTGCCTGCCTTTGGCCCAGGGCGTGATCCTGGAGTTGCAGGGGGGATGGAGTCCTGACCCACCCACATCGGGCTCCCTGCAAGGAGCCTGCTTGTGTCTGCCTCTCTCTTTCTGTGTCTCTCATGAATAAATGAATAAATTATTTTTTTTTTAAAAAAAGAAAGTTATAATTCTATGTATCTCTTACGTTCTGCTATGGCCATATGCCATTCAATTATTTTCTTCTGTAATATGGGGTTTTACGAAATAAATATTTGGAACTTTATATTCATATTCCTGATTTCAATACTACATGATTAAACCCATGAATGTTTACTTAGTCATTTCATTTGTATGTACTACTCTGTAGGTAGAGAATTATAAGTTCTTAACAAGAGATGCAGAATTGCTCATAATTAATAGTTGTTCTTTGTTTCTTGGGTTTTTTAAGTAGGCTCCAGACCCAACATGGGGCTTAAACTCATGGCCCTCAGACCAAGAGTTGCATGTTTTACCAATTGAGCCAGCCAGGTGCCCACAGAATTGCTCATAATTAAAATAAAGTAAGTGTGTATGCTGAAAGTCCTATATATCTCATTCCTTTAGAAACATGAGTAAGAAATTCTTTTTTTTTTAATTTATTTAATTTATTTTTTATTGGTGTTCAATTTACTAACATACAGAATAACACCCAGTGCCCGTCACCCATTCACTCCCACCCCCCGCCCTCCTCCCCTTCTACCACCCCTAGTTCGTTTGAAATTCTTACTGGCAAATACCACTGCCAGTTGGTAGACTCCATGATACATAGAATTTTTTATTGCACAAGGGCTATCCTGGATAAAATGGGATGTATTCTAAAAGTTTATTTGAACTTAGTTCTTGTTTTGAACTTTGAATTTATGCCCCAAATAAATCTTGTTATAATGAGGTTGTCAAGTCGTCTCTAAGAAAATAATTTTAATACTAAATGACAGAAAAGAATAACTTTCTGTTAACTTTTGAAAATGGGATTATTTGGGTAGGACAGGATCTACCTCAAAGAGAGACAAGGAGGTATAATTCTGAACAAGAAGAGAAAAGTTAGGAACCATATTTCACATTCGTTCACATTCATTCACATTCATTCACATTCGTGAATTCCATGAGAAGAAACAGGAGGTGATGGGTAGGAGATTAGGAGTAGAGTTCCCTGTCTGACCGGGCAAGGAGGTCACCAGTCCGGAAACAGCCTTCAAATATATGGAATGATTAGAAGGCCGATGCCTGAGATACTTTCTTGCAAGTGCCAGTAACAACTACAAAAATTTTTTCTTGAGGTTTTTTTCTTCTTTTTCCTTTCGTCTTGCTTGTTTATTCTGGTTGCTTTAATTTTGTTGATTTTCATACTTTTAGCACAAGTTAAGATGTCAGTGAGAAACAAGTCCAAGAGGGGGATAAGAGGGGATGTAACTTGATTCAACCAGATGGAAATGTCTAACACTGGAGAGGTTCAAAATAAGAAAAGCTTTCCTCTAATTATGAAAGGAAAACATGATAATGGAGAGAATTTTGAAAATTTAGGAAGGTAATATAACTCACCCACAGGGATAACTATTATAAACACTCCCATGTATTTTCAGTATTTTTTTCTAGGTATTTTTAATAAAATTGGAATGATGTCACACATTCCATGTTACAATCTTTCTTTTCACTTACACCTTTTTTTTAAATTTCAATATTGTACTTTTTCAAGTAAAAACAATATATATATATATTTAATTATCAGGTCTTTGCCTCCATACCATACCTTCACCTACAGGCCACTTCAACCATGTGTTCTCGTAGTTAGACCCTGGACCTTGTCAACTATTGGAAAGTTCTGTCCAGCTTTATTTTTTATTTATTTTTTTATTAAAGATTTTATTTATTTATTCATGAGAATAATGAATAATAATGAATAATAATGTCTCTCTGAGACACAGAGAGAGAGAGAGGCAGAGACACAAGCAGAGGGAGAAGCAGGCTCCATGCAGGGAGTCTAACATGGGACTCGATCCTGGGTCTCCAGGATCCCACCCTGGGCTGAAGGCAGCACTAAACTGCTGAGCTACCCGGGCTGCCCTCTGCCCAGCTTTAATATCAAATTAAAATATCTCCCATTTTATTTTAAGATTTTATTTATTTATTCATGAAAGACACAGAGAGAGGCAGACGCAGAGACATAGGCAGAGAGAGAAGCAGGCTCCCTGCAGGGAACCCCATGCAGGACTTGATCCCAGGACCCAGGATCACACCCTGAGCCTTAGGCAGATGCTCAACCTCTGAGCCATGCAGGTATCCCCAAATATCTCCATTTTAACCACTACCTCTGAGATGTCCAAAACTTACACTTCTCTCTCAACCTTTCTTTTTATCTGAAAAGTCACTCCAATCTACCCCACTGACCTCTCTTCTTACCAGGGTGCAGGCTAGCAGTAAATCGAACTGTGATCTCCATCCAGCCCCAGCATGGGTACCTGAGACTCATCAGAGACACATGATTTCCAGGTCCACGCTAGACCTACTGAATCAGTAAGGGGAATCCAGCAACCTGTGTTTTAACAAACCCTCCAGGTAATTCTGATCCATGCTCAAGTTTGAGAACCACTGGTGTAGATCTTACCCCTACCCACCAAACTCAAAGCTCAGGGACAGACTTTAGAGAAAAGGTGACAAAAAGACAAATGGGCCTATATTCTGCCAAGTTAGTTAAAAATATAAACAATTACAATAAACTGCAGGGCTTAGAGGGAAGTATATACCTAGACCTCTAATCTTGTGTGTGGGTCCTGAAAGGAGGGTGGTCAGATAAGATTGTTCAGAGTAAGTGACCCTAAATAAAGCTAAAACCTGGAGTATACCTGTTAGCCAGATGAGAAGGATGGGATCAAGCATTGTACTTCTTCTTTCTCCTTCCTTCCTTCCTTCCTTCCTTCCTTCCTTCCTTCCTTCCTTCCTTCCAACAAAACTCTGGCTTCTGTGTGAAGAATGGATGGGGTGGGGTGAGATAAGAGGTGGGGAGTTACCAGGTGAGAGATGAAGGAGGCTTGGACCACAGTTATTGTTCACGGAAGAAAGACAGGCAGACAAACTAGCCCATGATGGAGGCCTGATTTACACTGTCCCCCTTCTGGAGGTCTCCAGCTCACCCAGTTCAGCACCCATTCAGGGAAGGAGTATGGGAACTCCTTCCCCCAACTAATTAGGTGCCAAGGGGATGTCTCCAGAACTTACAGGCTCCCTGGTGCCTCTTAAGAGGGAGAGAGTATCTTCTAGGGGAACCAAAGAAAGGTCCTTCTGGACCCCACTGCAGAGGGGTCCAAGCCCTGATCCTGTACACAGAGCAGTGGCTCAAACTTCATGAATCGGGGCGATCAAAGACCAGTTTCCCCCAATGTGGTTGGGAGGACCCGTGCCCTGGCAGGGGTCTTTTTCAGCCCCCCTTCTTGCACAAACTTGGATCCCAACCCAGGCCCCTCCTTCCTCACTTCTCTGCTGCCACCCCACGAAGTCCTTAACCCTCCTCCAGAAAGCTCTGTTTTTCTCTTTTCTTCCACAATATACCTCAATGGCCCATTATAACCTGATCCCAAATCATTAGCAAATGAAAAACGGGCTCCCTTTCCTCTGAGACTGAGAGGGCTGGGGGCAGATAGGGAGAGGAAGCAGAGAAGGAGGTACCCTCCCACTAGTTTAGTTCCAGTGTTAATGAAGCCAGAAAAAGGAGGCAGAGCAAACACAAGTTTCTGTGTTAAAATTGTTTGATAATTCACTTTTCTTTTCTGCGGTAAGACATATTTCATTTTGGACAAGACTTAGTGGATTGGATGTCAGAGGTGAAGGAGAAATTGGGAGTAAAAGATGACTCCCAGGTCTGAGGCTTAGTTCTCTGAGTGGATTCTTTCATCTATTTAACAGACATTCATTGAACACTGAGCTCAGGGCATGCAACGGTAAAAAAGACAAATAAACCCTTGCCCTCCTGGAGCTCACATTCATTCTCGGGGTAGGGGAAATGCCTGAGCTTGAGGACATACTAATGAAAGATGCTCAGAAGGCAGATGGGCCCAGGAGTCTGGTGCTCTTGGAGAAAGGCAGGGTTATGTCAGGGAGGAAGCACTTCCTCTGCCTTATGGTCCTTCTAGCTGGACTTAGAATCAATTTTATGGGAAACAGATTAACGGGAGAAAATCAAATTTAATAGGCTTATATACAGGGACTCCACACAAAAATGAAATTCCAAAGACAATGAGGCAACATGAAGCTTATAAGAGCTAAGGAAAGGGGGAGGGTCTGAGGACTCAAAAGGAAGACAGGCTGTTAGCAGGAAGGTGAAAGATGTCTTGAAAAACAAAAGTTGCCCTATTATGCAGATGAGTTTCTTAGGTAAAGGGGAGTCTCTATTAATAGCTCTCTTCCTAGTACAGGCTCTCCTTTCCAATGTAAATTTAGGCAGTTAGGACCAAGAAGAGAGCTTTTTCTGCATTTGCTGGGTTTTGATTACCTTTAACTCCAAATAATATTCATTTCAAAGTGGCCCGTCTTGGGGCAGCCTGCCCCTGGCACCTACAGTCGAGAGTATTGGTTCAGGAGTTGTCGGCATAGAGAGATTGAGTCAGGCATTGGATGAGATTAATTGGAAGGGTCTACAAAGTAAGAAGAAAGAGAGCCTAGGCCCAAAACTAAGGTGTCACATTTAAAGAATGGGCAAAGGAAGCTGCAAAGCTTCAGTGGTTTCATTGAAGACAGTCCAGATGAGTTGAAATGGTTTAGCCTACTTCGTGTCTCAGTCCGGACTTCTAAGCCCTACTGGAGAAAATCACAGATTCGTGCCGATTGGTTTCACAATGTATTCATTATCCTCCACCTCCACAGCGTTCTGAAATCACTCTCTATTTCCCAGTCAGTTCAATCTCCCGTTCACCTCTGGATCTTTCTCAGAACTTTCTTCCCATCCTTCGTCTTCCGTCCTGCCACTTACCTTGGCACTTTGAGCAGAGCTCCTAATTTCCTACATCACGGAGGTAACAGGCCCTTGGACAGGAAAGTCTGACTTTCTACCACCAAACTTGCAGAAATCCTTCCCTGTGGGCCCTCCTTTCTCCCTTCTTTCCTGTCACAGTGGGAGAGAGAAGGCCTTCCCTCCACCTAGACTCAGAATCCCTTGAGACTGGCCCACTTTGTTGTCTAACACAAGATTAGCCCTTCTCTTGCAGGTACCTCTACTTCTCTGGTTATTGACTTCCTCCCAAACGCATTTAAAGATGGTTATGTTTCCACTAAAAAACAACAACAAAACAAACCAACAAAACCCAAAAACTAACAAACAAACTCTCAAAGCTCTCTTCCTATTCTTTCCTCTTTACAGTTCAGTTTTTGAAAGAATAGTCTACACTCACTCCGGAGCCCACTGATATCTGACTGATGTCCCCAGTCACCTGGTGAAACTGCTCTTGCCAAAATCACCACTGACATTCTTATTACTAATTCCAGGGGCAATTCCGAATCCTTGTTTTACATGACCTCCCACAAACATTTGACACTATTTTCCCATTCATGCCCTGTTTCTTCAAATGCATTCATCTGGCTTCCATAACACCAACAGTCTTCTGGTTTCTCTCCTACTTCTCCAGCCTCTTCTAATCCTTTTGCAGGTTCCTCTTTTTCTGTTAAAGCAATGCTTCAAATTATTTTCGAGTCTAAGGGAAGAAAATTTTTGGAAAATTCAACTAAAGAAAAAATTTTGGTTGAGACATATCATAAGAAAAAAAGAATGGTTCACTAACCATTAAACGTTTAGAATGGATACAAAAAAGAACATCTGGTTAAAGATTATTAGGCTAGTCAATCAGCTGGATGGGTAACCCTAGCTTCCCAGAAGGAGTTCTCAGTCTTATTAAAGTCTGTCAGAAAACTGTTCACGCACTTTATCAGGAATGCTAATTGCTTCCCAGAAGGAGTTGTAAATTACATCACACACAAAAATTTCTGTCCCAGACCAAATTCGAGTCCTTCCCCACCCCCCTCATTTTCAGCCTCTTAAATGTTGGTTTTTCCTTAGGGTTCTATCCTAAGCCCTCTTCTCTTCTCATTATACATATATCTCTTGGTGATCTCATGTATTCTCATGGCCATCCCTCAAGATACACGTCTATAGAGCCACTTCCACACCTGACCTTCACACTTGTGTCTCCAGTAGATTCCTGAACACTCCACTGGCAGCTCAAACTCAATGTGTACCAAACGGAACTCATTTTCCCTCCTACTTGGTACCTCCTCATCTGTCCCATCACTCACTTAGTGGTACCACCATCCACAAAGGCCAACTCAGAAGCCAAAACATTTTCCTCGACTCTTACTTTTCTTTGACACTGTGGGAGCCAAGGGTAGACTGCCCTAAAATGGGCCACTTTAGCATAAACATTATTTTGAGTTAAAAGCAGTCAGATTCCAGCAGATTCAGGAAAAGCTCTTTACCTCCCCCTCTACTGCCTGCCAGTACCAGGAAGAGAGCTATTAACGAGATTTCCTCTTTACCTAAGAAACTTATCTACATAATAGGGCAACCTTTGTTTTCCAGATATCTTCTTTCACCTTCCTGCTAGCTAATGGTCTTTCTCCCACTTTGTAACCTCAGACCCCCACCCGCCCCCCATCCCTTAGCTCATATAAGCAGCATGTTGCCTCATTGTCTTTGGAACTTCATGTCTCCCTGGACTTCCCCTATCCATGCTCTTTTTTTTTTTTTTTTTTTTTATCCTATCCATGCTCTTAAATATTATTTTCTCCTCTTAACCTGTCTCATGTCAGTTTGATTCTTAGTCCATCTAGAAGGACGTTGAAAGACAGAAGAAATTCTTCTGCTCCAACAACACCATCTCCACCAACACCACCAATCCAATTTATCACCAAGTCACTTCCCCACTGGGTCTCATTTCTTCATCCCCACAGCTACTATCATCATTGACCTAAACCACCACTTAACTGGTCTCCCTGCTTTCAATTTGTCTGCCTTTAATTCATTTCCTACCCTGTAATCAGTGAGATCTTTTTAAAGCAAAAATATGATCATGCCATTTCCATTTAGAACCTCTAATTGCCATTTTCCCCCCTATTTGTTCTTAAAGATAGAACATGTCACCAACATAGTCTATCAGGTCCTTCATGTTTCAATTCCTACTTACGTTTCCTAATTTTCCTTCCAAACTTTTCTCCCACACTCATGGCACTTCACATTTCTTCAGTGGTATCTAGAGAACTTTGAAAATTTTATCCCTAAGCTTGGGTCATTTTTCCCTATCTGTCTGCTTTCTCTTGGCTCCAACTCACTCAAGTTCCACAAAAAAGGCTTATCCTACCTCTTTAACCCCACCCCTCTCTAAATTCCCATGATATTCAGTACTATCACTATATTATCACTTTTCTTCCTGTTTTGTAACTTTTTTGTACCCATCACTAGATTCAAGGACATTGTCACTTGTGTTCTCCAATTGTGTTCCTAATAAGGCCTAACAATTGGTAGGCACTTAATAAATGTTTTGAATGTGATTACATTCATGTAATAAATAGTCTCCAAAACACTATTTTAAAAAGATTATGGCATGCCTGGGTAGCTCAGCAGTTGAGCATCTGTCTTTGGCTCAGGGCATGATCCTGAGGTCCGGGATCAAGTCCCACATCGGGCTCCCCACAGGGAGCCTGCTTCTCCCTCTGCTTATGTTTCTGCCTCTCTCTGTCTCTCATGAATAAATAAGTAAAATCTTAAAAAAGGGAGAGAGAGAGAAGGAAATTTAGACTCTTACACATTCCTAGAACATAACCTAAAAAGCAAAGAAATCTCCTTATGTCATTCAACTGGGCCACACAAATGAAAAATTCATTAGGCTGTAAGGCTATACTGATGTATACATTCCTAAAACTTCTGTTCTGTCACAGGAAGGAGTGCCTTTTCAGTACTGGTAGATACAATACAGGCAGGGTTGCAGAAGTAGGAAAAGAAAAAAGAACATTGAAAATCGAAAAAAAAAAAAAATAGAATGGTTCTTTCCAGAGCCCTTTATATATATTCTCTGTCACCTGGTGTTCTGTTTTCTACCCAAATGGCCAATAGGAATGAATGACTGTCTCCTTTCTGTGGTAGAGACCCACCAGAGCTCTAAGGGCAGGGGAAGAATCTAAGTCTTGCCTCATATCAGCCAAATCTTACTTAATCTCTTGCACATATTTCTCCACCCCAGTCCCTGGGCTTCACCCCGGATGGCCTTCCCATCCTCCCAGAATCCCATTGCCCTAGCAGCCCTGCTACTCAGAACAGAGCATCCACGCAGGCATCTAATATATCACTGCCTGACTTCTAATCGTGGGTCAAGCCCACTAGGTCATTCTGTAACATTCATCTTAGTTTTAAAAACATGAGAGGGACATTGTTGGCAAAAATCCAGGCATAATGAATTCTATGTTCTAGAAACAGAGAAACTTGAACTATTTCAATTTGAAAGTAACAGCTGGCAGGAAACCAACAGAGCAAAGTCCTCTGGGAGGAACAAAAAACAAAAAAACAAAACAAAAAAAACCCCAAGCTGGTTAGTTAACTTGTAGGTCTGTAAGGTGGGCAGATTTCTTTAAAAAGCAAACGAAGCAATTTTAGACTTGAGAGACTTAATTGGCATCCAAGGCCAAGAATATGAATAATGTTACATAAAAACCTTGCTCAAGTGAGAATTCTGCAATCGAAGCATTCTGACTCTAATAGCTAATGTGTAAGGGAAAAGAATATAGAAAAGGATGTTTATTTATCCACTCATATATTATAGACCATTCATGGTACCAAGATATGAATCCCATCCTTTTTTTTCATCACGGCAAGTAAAGAGTGATGCTTTTCAGAACTTTTTTTTAAGAAAATAGAGTTGAGCTGCTTTTTTAGGTTCCAAACAATGCCAAGATACTCCAGTATTTGTTCTTCTATCAATAAAACGAGAAACTTCAATTTATGTGTAGGGTAAAAAACTGGGGAACTAATAATGGCTTAATAGCAATTCTAGATCACTTTGGTAATGAAGAATAGGAATAGCATATATAAACAGAATTCAAAGACAATAAAAGATTTATTTCTTTTAACCCTTTCCTTTTCTCATACCCCTCCCAGTCCACCTAGAATATTACCAGCGAAATGAAAGAAAGGCACACAGGTAGAAAAACAACAAAGCAAAATACCTGGGGAAGCTATACCTATGTAATCTTTTTTCTTTCAAAGTATAAGCATCAAAAAAAAAAAAAAAGTATAAACATCATTGTAAGCATCACTGCAAGGACACAGACTTATGTCTAAAATATGCCTATTTCTCGACTATTAATTTTATGACAGCAAAAAATGAAAAGCAATCTAATGTCCCAAAATAGGAGAATGTTAGGGTGCCTGGCTGGCTCAGTCAGAAGAGCATGAGACTGTTGATTTCATTGTTGTGAGTTTGAGCCCCACATTGGGTGTAGAGATTACTAAAATAAATAAATAAACCTTAAAAAGTTAGACAATGTAATTTATGGTATTTTGATATAATGGAATGTTTTATAGCCACTAAAAGAGTCACATTTTTATTTATTTTTTAAGATTTTATTTATTCTTGATAGACACAGAGAGAGAGGCAGAGACACAGGCAGAGAGAGAAGCAGGTTCTTTGCAGGGACCCCGATGTGGAACTCGATCCAGGGACCCTGGGATCACGACCTGAGCCGAAGGTAGATGCTCAACCACTGAGACAACCACGTGTCCCAACAGTCACATTTATTTTTTAAAATATTTTATTTATTTATTCATGAGAGACACAGAGAGAGAGAGAGAGAGAGAGAGGCAGAGACACAGACAGAGGGAGAAGCAGGCTCCATGCAGGGAGCCCTACATGGGACTGGATCCCGGGTCTCCAGGATCACACCCCGGGGCCGAAGGCACCGCTAAACCACTGAGCCACCAGGGCTGCCCCAGTCACATTTTTAAATCATGAAAATTAAAAGTGAAATACCTACTAATTGTGGAAGCAATAAAGAAAGGGGACCCTCATACAATGCCAGTAGAAATATGAATTCCTAAAGCCTTTTAGGAAAGTAATCCGGCAATATTTTTTAAACTTAAAAATACATTTTTCAGACAAAGACCTTGATGCAGGGAAAGAGTATTTAAAAACAAAAATAAACAAAAGCAAGTAAGGACTGTGCCATGGAATCCTCTTATACAAATGTGGAATAATTTTCATGGAAGTAATCCAAACTGAAAGTTTACTTCCAACTTCCTGACCATAATGTCTCTGGGATCCTGTGAGACCCTCCAGCCTTGCCCTTATTTTAATACCAGCCCTCCAGGTGATACAATCTCTCACTTGGCAAGAACTCAGGGATGTTTACAGACCACCAGTTTTGTACAGTCCGCCTAGACTCTTCTCTTTCTTCACTCTCTCTCCTATTCCCCCGTATAATTAATCATCAAGTCTGGATAACTGAATTTGCAATGTGTCCCCCACTTGTCACTTTCTCCTACTCCTACATCCTCTATCCTGACTCAAGACTGTATTACCTTGGGGCACCTGAGTGGTTCAGGGGTTGAGCATCTGCCTTTGGCTCAGGTGTTGATCCTGGGGTCCTGGGATTGAGTCCCACATCGGGCTCCCTGCAAGGAGCCTGCTTCTCCCTCTGCCTCTGTCTCTGCCTGCCTATCTCTAGGTCTCTCATGAATAAATAAATAAAATCTTTTTAAAAAATTAAGTTAAATTAAATTAAAGACTGTATTACCTTTCACTTGAATTAGTGGTTTTCCTTCCTCCTTAGCACTCCCTGCTGCAATGTATTTTATACACGGTAACCAAAACAACCCTCCAAAAAACTCTGAGCAGTTGATGCCTCCTTTTTGGGTAGAGAGCAAACCTCAACATCCTCAACACAACATTCTAGGTCCTCAAGCACCTGGCTGTGACCATAGCCTGAACCTGCAGCCCCAGTACCTTTATGTATTTTTTTAAAGATTTTATTTATTTATTTATTCATGAGAGACACAGAGAGAGAGGCAGAGACACAGGCAGAAGCAGAGGGAGAAGCAGGCTCCATGCAGTGAGTCGGATGTGGGACTTGATCCCTGGTCTCCAGGATCACGCCCTGGGCTGAAGGCAGATGCTTAACCGCTGAGCCACCCAGGCGTCCCACCTTTATGTATTGAATTGGTTGGTGTACTGGGTTAAAGAGTGTCCCTCCCAAAATTCACTTTGACCTGGAACCCCCAAATCTGGCCTGATTTGGAAATAGGGCTTTTGCAGATGTAATTAGTAAGCGAAATCTTGCTGGATTGGGGTGGGACAAATCCAATGACTGGTGTCTTATAAGAAGGCCAGGTGAAGTCACAAAGAGACATACAGAAGGAAAATGGCCATGCACAGAAAGAGACAGAAATTAAAGTGATGCAGCTTCAGGCCAGAGAATGCCAGGGATTGCCAGCAGCCACCAGAAGCTAAAAAGAGTGAAGGATGGTTCTTCCCTAGAACCTTTACAGGGAACATAACACTGCTGACGCCTTTATTTCACACTTACACCTTCCAGAACTGTGAGAATAAATTGTTGTTTTAAGCCACGGAGTTTGAGGTAATTTGTCAGAGCAGCCCTAGGAAACTAACACAATGGGCTAGGAGATTTTTGGTGACAAACAACAACAACAACAAACATCTTAAAAACTTAATTTAGCTTACAGAAAAAGAAAGAGGAGATACTACTGTATTCGGGGAACCTAGAGCAGAAATTCAGCTGAGCCTCAGGAAAATCCAAAATCAGAGGCCAAAGGCCACCAATTTCTCACCCTGTGACATTTTATCCCTTTTGCATCTGTTTCATTTCTCTCTCTCTCTTCTCGTTCTTCCTTTTTCTCTCTTCTCTTCCTACCTTTCTCAAGGTCACAGCCACCAACAACTGCAAGGTTGACCTTTTGGTATCCCAAAAGAAATTGACCACTTTTTTCTCAGTTTCTATTCCAAAATTCCCCAGGAAGAACTGATCACACTTTTGGGTCAGAATTTCAGCATCATTCACCAAGCAATGACCAGAAGATGATTCTTACAGAGACCATGTGATCCTATAGCACCAAGATGATTTTCACAGAAATCATGTAGTTGAAGTAGAACTGGGAGGGGGAAAGGAAAACGAACCATTGATGCCTTGATAATCATGCTTCCCCTTTTCTAGAAATTCCTTTTTCTCTCATTCTCTATCCCTGCTTACTGAAATCACACGCCTTTCAAAGTCTAGCTTATATGTCACCTTTTCCACAAAATATGTTGGACTCTGCCATTAGACCATGAATCCTCAAAAGCAGAAACCCATAGATCTTATTCTTTCCTATATCCTCTTCTCCTAAGCAGCTTTCAGAATTTTGTGGCTGCTCCTTGAAGCCTTCTTGGATCTATTAATTTAGGATTCATCCCACCCTTCTCTAGGTACCTGCAGTACTCTGTTGGAACTTCTTTTCCAGCATTTGCCATCTTCTAGCTTCTACTGAAGATACTTGTTTGTTTTACTTGTTTAAGTGTTTGAAATGTTTTTTAAAGAAATGTTTTTCTCTCTCTTGAGAGAGAGAAAAAGCATGGGAAGGGGTAAGGGGTAGAGGTAGAAGCAGACTCCCCACTGAGCAAGGAGCCTGACAGGAGGCTCAATCCCAGAACCCTGGGTTCATGACCTGAACCAAAGGCAGAAGCTTAAACCAATTGAGCCATCCGGGGGGCCCCAACTGAAGATATTTCTAAACATGTTTTTTTCCTTCTCTGAAGTGTCCACTCCTTGTAGATAAGTTCCAGTACGTTGTACATAAGAGTCAGGTAGTAGTTCTCTGTTAAATATAATTCCCCATCCCTACTCTCTCAAAAATTCAGTTAACAGGAACGCCTGGGTGGCTCAGCGGGTTGAGTGGTTGAGCATCTGCCTTCAGCTCAGGGCGTGATCCTGGAGAGTCAGGATAAGTCCCACATCGGACCCCCTGCATGGAGCCTATTTCTCCCTCTGGCTACGTCTCTGCCTCTCTCTCTCTCTCTCTGTGTGTCTCTCATGAATAGATAAATAAAATATTTTTAAAAAATTCAATTAGCAGTATGTAAAGTTGGTTTCAACTGAAGGACAGGTACATATGTATTTTTGTCCTCATCATATGACCTAGCTTTGATCATTCCACTCACATGATGGACTCAAACGAGACCTTGTTCCATAATATCGTGAAGATCCTGGAGAAGGACCTCCTGCCCCCAGCCCTGCAGGCTCTGAGTACTGTGGTAAGGAAGGGGAAGACAAGGCACCTGGGTGGCTTAGCGGTTGAGGCTCTGCCTTTGGCTCAGGTCATGATCCCAGGGTCCTGGGATCAAGTCCTGCATGGGGTTCCCCGCAGGGAGCTTGCCTCTCTCTCTGTCTCTCATGAATAAATAAATGAAAACTTAAGATCCACCTTTAGGGATCCCTGGGTGGCTCAGCAGTTTAGTGCCTGCCTTCGGCCCAGGGCATGATCCTGGAGTCCCGGGATCAAGTCCCACATCGGGCTCCTTGCATGGAGCCTGCTTCTCCCTCTGCCTATCTCTGCCTCTCTCTCTTTGGGTCTCTCATGAATAAATAAAATCTTTAAAAAAAAAAAAAAAGGAAGAAGAAGACAGGTAAAAAGAAAGGGGACCTAGGTACCCTACTTAAGATCTAGGGAGGGAGAAGTGCTGGCTGGGATGTCAGGCACACAGATGACAAGAGCACGGGGTGCCTTTTGCCTGTGTTAAAGAGAAAGAGGGCTGAATGGGCAAGTTTTACTGCCAATCCAGGAAAACAACGTTGGTAAAGTAGAAATGGAAGTAGGTCTTGTCAGAACCAAGATCCTGTAAACAGTCTGCCTCCCCTATTGGGAAAGCAAAGCCTTATATTGCTTAGATTGCTGGAAACCCCTGGAGCTAGGCCAGCTGCTTGTCAGAGCAGCTTATGGCCGAGAGTGGAGGTGGCATTGCTGTGCCTGGGTGAGAGGTCGCTGTGCCCTGGATGTGGGAAGGGCAGGGCTAGAGTGGGCAGGAGAAGGCCTCCGGGGAGAAATCCGAACCGGAAAGTCATGATGGCTCATCAAGCAGTGCAGGGTATGCTAAAACCCACACGAAGGGCAGTAGGGTCAGGCCCTGGGCAGGTGCCATTGCAGAGGCCAGGCTACCCTGCCATCGAGCATCAAAGAGTCCCTGTCACCCCCTCCCCCAAATCAGGGACTTCTGAGACTCCCTTTCTGCACTTTAATGCCATCTCAGACAAAGACCACAAACTGAAAGACATGCAGATATGGCTGATAGAGAACTCCTGCCCATAAAAGAGCTGGGTAGGGGTTTCAGGTGTAAGATCCATTAGAGTATATTTAAAACTTCAATATTACAACCAAAAGCAAAATATGAGACTATGCTACTCAATATTAACTGATGCTTTTCTATATTTTTGTGGAGGGGTTCTTTTTCTGTTTTTTTGTTTTTAAATCTTTTATTTATTTATTCATGAGAGACACAGAGACATAGGCAAAGGGAAAAGCAGGCTCCATGCAAGGAGCCCGAGGTGGGATGATCCCAGGACCCCAGAATCGTGGGAGCTCAATCCCAGGACCCCAGAATCATGCCCTGGGTGGAAGGCAGGTGCTCAACTGCTGAGCCACCCAGGTGTCCCTGTGTTTTTGTCTTGATAAGTCATATTACTACAATGTGATGAATTTGCAGCTTTTATGTCCAGGACTTAGTAAAAATTTTTACTGTACTCTTTCCTTAATCCTATAGGTCAATTAGAAGTCCCTTGAACAATCAAAGAGCAAGTTAGGGATGCCTGGGTGGTTCAGTGGTTGAGCGTCCGCCTTTGGCTCAGGGTGAGATCCCGGTATCCGGGATCAAGTCCCACATTGGGCTCCCTGCATGGAGCCTGCTTCTCCCTCTGCCTGTGTCTCTGCCTATCTCTCTCTGTGTCTCTTATGGATAAATAAATAAATCTTAAAAAAAAAATTAAGAAAGAAAGACCATTATGCCATGTGCTTCACTTCCTGGGAGAGAACAAGAATCATGCTGTGACTTGGCATGAAGGCCAATGCAGCACTTATTACACACACAGAACACAGGGAGGACATGAGAGGTAGAAGGGGAGACAGACAACCAGACAGGGGCGTGGCTTCCTGCTTCCCTTCCCCACCCCTGGCCTGGCAGGGAGGAGCTCATCCAGGTGCACCTGCTCAGCCAACAGGCAGGACCAAACGTCAGACCCAAGCTTATGTGGGCAGGGCCTGGCTCATCAGCCAAAAATCTACCTCCTCTTCTTTCCCTACCTGTCATCCAAGAGAATCTCTTCACTCAAGTGTGACTTTGGTGCATAGAAAAACTATGGCGAAGTTACTTTGGTTTTGAGAATTAATAATTGACTTTACAAAGTCAAAACCCATGGATATTTTTCTGTACGCTTGCAAATTGAACTTATTTATTTTAGAGATATCGATAAATTTGTTTATTCATCTACTTATTATTTATTTATTATATTTTTTAAGATTGTATTTATTTATTCATGAGAGACACAGAGAGAGAGAGAGAGAGGCAGAGACACAGGCAGAGGAAGAAGCAGGCTCCATGCAGGGAGCCTGAGGTGGGACTCCATCCTGGGTCTCCAGGATCAGGCCCCGAGCTGAAGGCAGATGCTTAACCGCTGAGCCACCCAGGCGTCCCAATGGGGCGGGAGGGGGGTTGAATAATGTTTGGTCACATTTTCAAATTTACTTAACTAACCTATTTTAAAGATTTTAACTGATTATAAATTTAAAATATTCAGTTTACTTTTTTTTTTTAAATATTCAGTTTACTTTTTAAAATACTTCAGTTATCTGACCAAAATTCAAAAACCACCCCCAAAACAAAAAACCTTCCCAAGTATGTAAGTAATTCATATATATCTCATGAATTAATCTTATAAATATGTTATAAATAAATGTAAATATTATTTATAGTTATAAATTAAATTATAAATATCTTATAAATATGTCATTTTAAGTTTTTTTACATGTCTAACATTACATTTACAATGAAAATTTTCCACTTAAAATCACAAATATAAATCATCTACTTAGATTACACATTTTATTTATTTATTTTTAAATTTTTCATTTATTTATGATAGTCATACAGAGAGAAAGAGAGAGAGGCAGAGACACAGGCAGAGGGAGAAGCAGTCTTCATGCACCGGGAGCCTGACGTGGGACTCGATCCCGGGTCTCCAGGATCGCGCCCTGGGCCAAAGGCAGGCGCCAAACTGCTGTGCCACCCAGGGATCCCTAAATTACATATTTTAAATAAACTCTACACAGATGTGTTATTCTAATAGGTTATATTCTCTTAAATATTATAAATACCTAAAATACTAAATGTACAGATTTCTTTACACAAAAATACTAATACACAAAAATACTAATACAATGTATTTTATTTCCTCAAACATTTCTATGTATTTTTGTAAGATTTTATTTATTCATGAGAGACACAGAGAGAGAAACAGAGACACAGGCAGAGAGAGAAGCAGGCTCCATGCTGGGAACTCCACGTGGGACTCGATCCGGTGTCTCCAAGATCACGCCCTGGGCTGAAGGCAGTGCTAAACCGCTGAGCCACCCAGGCTGCCCACATTTCTATATTTAATTGTAAACCTTCCCACTGTTTAAGAATATGCTTATTGCTTTTTTAAAAAGTTTATTTTCTCAAATTCTTTTGAGCATTATCTTCAAAAGATGGTTGAGTTGCATATGAGGTTTAGAGCCACAAATATCTGAGGGAATTTTGCTCATGACACCACTACCAGGATGAGTCCTTTTATACTCTTAATATATCGTAAACTCAGAAACATAAAAAGAGAGCTGGCTGTCACCGGTACCTCCAAATAGCCTGCATTGATTCTCACCTCCAGTTAGTCACTTCCCTAGGTAGACATTTCCATTCCAAACAGGGCTAACCTGTGTAATCAATAAGGTATTGTGGAAATGATGCTGAGTGACTTCTGAAGCTAGAACATAAAAGATATTGCTTCTCTCTTGTGTGCTCCTGGAGTGTTTGCTCTGGAGAAAGCCAGCTATTTATACAGCTGTACAAAGAGGTCTATGTGGTAAGGAATTGAATCCTCCTGCCAACAACCAGTGTTAACTTACCATGTGTATGAATCACTCATCTGGGAAACAAATGCCCCAGCCCCAGTCAAGCCTTCAGCTAACTGTAGCCCTTACTGACACTTGGTCTTAGACCAAGACCAAGCATAGTGCTCCCTGCTCAAAACACAAAAACCCCTGCTCTCAAATTCTTGATCCATAGTAACTGTGAGATAATAAACATTTGCTATTGTTTTAAGCCTCTAAAATTTGGGAGATTTTGTAAGGTAGCAATAGATAACTAATAAGGAATGGTCCTATCAGCCACACCCCTGAATCTAAAGCATATCATTATCTAATTTTAAATCTATTAGCTCCTATAAACTTCCATTCAGGCAGCCCTGATGACTTAGAGGTTTAGTGCCGCCTTCAACCCAGGGTGTGATTCTGGAGTCCTAGGATCGAGTCCCATGTCAGGCTCCCTGCATGGAGCCTGCTTCTCCCTCTGCCTGTGTCTCTGCCTCTCTCTCTATGTGTCTTTCATGAATAAATAAATAAAATCTTAAAAAACAACAACTTCCATTCATGTGACTACACCATTTGCTTGAATTAAACTATTTATTGCTTCATCTCATCCTGATTTTTTCCCCTATTCTTTCTATCTGCTTGATCCACAATTATACAGACATTAAAATATATCAAGTTCTGTGTCTCATAGGCCTATTCCTGACTCTATTATCACCACTTAAATGAACAGCATTCTAGCGCCAGTTATCATCACAGCTAAAATGTCCATGAAGTCTAATAAACCTCTCAGACTTAACATGGCTAAAAAAGAACACTCAATTTTCCTTTCCCCTAACCTACTCTTCCCAGTTTTCTAGCACTCTGTCAATGGTATCATCAACTGCTGGTATGCTGAGAAGCCCATACCAAAAACTGAAATCATTTTTGATTCTTTTCTTCTCATAAAATCAACAATGAGGTTCTACCTCCAGAACATAACATGAATTTGTTAACTTCTCTTCATCTCTTTTCCTATCATCCTAAACTAAGCCATCGTCTTTCACCAGGAAACTACAAATTGCCTTCTAGCTGTAATCCCTGGTCTATAAATATTCACTTACAGGTCTTTGCATGACGTATTTTAGGTCTCTTGAGTAAATACCTAGAAACGAGATTGCTGAGTCATATGCTAATTACCTATTTAAATTTTTTTTTAATTTTTATTTATTTATGATAGTCACAGAGAGAGAGAGAAAGAGGCAGAGACACAGGCAGAGGGAGAAGCAGGCTCCATGCACTGGGAGTCCGATGTGGGACTCGATCCCTAGTCTCCAGGATCGCGCCCTGGGCCAAAGGCAGGCACCAAACCGCTGCGCCACCCAGGGATCCCCTACCTATTTAATTTTATAAGAAATTGCCAAATTATTTTCCATTTTGCATTCCCACCAGTGATATATGAGAGTTCCAGTTTTCCACATCTTTAGTACTTGGTTTCTTTCTCTTTTTTAAAGCCATTCTAGTTGGTGTGTAGTATCCTTTGTTTTCTTTTTAGCTGAGACAAAATTCACATACAATGAAATGTACAAATCCTAAATTTTCAATGAGTTTGATAAAAACGCATGCTTATGTAACCAAGATGTAGAACATTTCCATTACCTTACTTAATTCCCTAGTAACCCCCTTCCAACTAGTTTCTAACCAATCAGGCAGCCACTTCTGATTGCTATCACCATGGATTAGATTAGTTTTACTTTTTCTTAAACTTCATAAAAGGAATAGTATAACATACACTGTTTTGTGTCTGGTTGGTTTTGCTTAACATGCAATGGTTTGAAGAATCATCCGTGTTATTCCATGTATCAGTAGTTCTTTATTTTTATTGCTGAATAATATTTTATCGTATGAACATATCACAATTTGTTTATCCATTCACCTTTTGATAGACTTTTGGGTTGTTTCCAGCAATTCCATTCCTTGGTATTTACACAGGAGAAATGAAAGCATATGTCCACAAAAAGACAGTAATAGCCTGCCTCCTCTCTTGATCCACTACAATTCATTTTCCATATAGCAGCTAGAGGGATCTTTTAGATAAATTACTCAAATCCCATCACTCTTCTGCTTAATACCCTTTAGTGATTTCCTATCCCACTTAGGAGAAAACACAAAACCCCCACCATGTCTTTTGAACCCAGACATCACTGATTTTCAACCTCTGGGAACTTTTGACGGCTGGACCCAACCTCAGACTAAGTGAATGAGAATCTCTGGAGGAGGGCCCCACATAGTTTTTAAAGCTTCCCAGGAGATTCTAACAGGCCTCCCTGTTTTTGAGGTCCTGCCAGCATAACCTGGCTCCTGGCTTTCTCCCTTTATCTCATACCACTCTCCCCTTAGGGTGCTATAGTCCAGCCACACTGGCCTCTTTTCAGCCCTCTGAACACAGCAATTTCATCCCTACCTCAGGGGCTTTGTACCAGTGTTTCTTCTGCCTGGAATGTTCTTTAGATCTTAGTGTGACTGGTTCTTTCTTGTGATTCAGGTCTCAGCTAAAATGTCACCTGCTTAAAAAAAAAAAGTCACCTGCTCAAAGGGGCTTTTCCTGCCCACTCAGTCTACAGAAGCCATACTCTAGCATGTAAACTTGTTCAAATACTCTACATTATATCACACGTACTTCTAACACTGTCTTATTCATGTACTTTTTGTATGTGTTAATTGTATGCATCCCCTCTCTAGAATGTAAATCCTATGAGAATAGGACCTTGCCAATCTTGCTCTCCACAGTATCCCTAGTATTTATAATCATGTCTGGCACATAATAAGGGCTTAAAAAATATTTGCTGAGGGGTCACCTGGGTGGTTCAGTGGTTGAGCGTCTGCCTTCAGCTCAGGTCATGATCCTGGAGTCCTGGGATCCAGTCGGCACTGGGCTCCCTACATGGAGCCTGCTTCTGTGTCTGCTTCTGTGTCTCTGCTTCTCTCTCCATGGCTCTCATGAATAAATAAATAAAATCTTAAAAAAAAAGAAATATTTGCTGAAAGCACAAAAGAATGCATGTATGAAACGTGCATGGTACGCGGAAGATAGGGCAAAAATCCAGATTCTTGTAACTTTGTTTCCCCTATGTGTGTTAGCATGAGGTAGTTGATTTACAGGGAAAAGGAGAGATTCTAGCCTAAGGAGATTAAATCCAGGTACTTGAGTACATTAGGACTAAAGGCAGAGGTGGTTTTTGGTTTCTACAATCTTATCTTTAGCCCTAACTTGATGCCGTGCACATCATAGGCACTCAGTGATTATATTTCTATTAACAGTGAAGTGACTATGATCAGCTTTGAGGGGCTTGAGGGGATGTTGGGAGGAGGGGGTATGAGGTGTAGTGTGTGAGTGGGGATTAGGGGACCATGAGAAAGGAGACTGAAGTGTATTTATGCCTTTATCCTCACTTTAGGGAACTGTTACCAATTCAAAGCATGAAATTCAATTTACTCTATGCTAGCCAATTGGATTTCAAAACAATGTTCTACTCTATATGTGATTTCTCTTTATAAACAGGGCAATATGTTAAAGCAATGTTTCAAAGAAATTTAAAAATAATAAAAAAGGAAAAGAATCATATTAGGAAGGAGAGAGGAGGGAACAAGGAAGAATTTAGGAACACCTTTGTGTAGATGTAATACTAAGCACGTTCAGGCATTTATTTATTTATAAATGTAACTACATGAAATAAATGTAATAATACCCATTTTACTGATGAGGAAATGGAATGAAATTTAGAGAAAAGTTACTTCTCTTTTAAATATTCTTACGATTTATCTGTTATAAGATTGGATAAAAATATACAAGATATACTCATTAAATATATAGATGACATTAACAGTGGAAAAGCCACCTAATGCTAGCATGATAGACCAAATGTTCAAACTGATCTTGTCAGGCTAGAATGGTTGACTAAAACCAAAGGTTAAATCAATACAGTGGATAAAATGTAAATCCTGTAGTTAGCTACACGGGTACAGAAAGTTTAGCTGGAGGGTTTTTTTTTTTTTAATTTGATTTATTTATCTGAGAGAAAGAGAGCACACGAGTGGGGGGTGAAGGGGTGGGGGACAGAAGGGGAGGGAGAAGCCGACTCCCCACTGACCTAGGAGCCCCACACAAGGTTGATCCTAGGACCCTGAGATCATGACCTGAGCTGAAGGCAGATGCTTAACTCACTGAGCCACCCAGGCACCCCTGGAGTTTTTGTAAAAAAAAATAAAACTGTCAGAATGTGTAAAATAAAAATGCAAGAAACAAAGAGTGAAGGTGAGTTGTAGAGAAAAAAGAAACCTCCACACACTGTTGGCAGTTATGTAAACTAGTGCAGCCACTGTGGAAGACAGTGTGGAGGTTCCTCAAAAAGTTAAAAATAGGATTACCTATGATTCAGCAATTGCACTATTGGGTATTTACCCCCAAAATACAAAAACACTAACTCAAAGGAATACATGCACCCTTATGTTTGTTGCTGCATTATTTACAATAGCCAAACTGTGGAAGCACGTGTCCGTTGATCGATGAATGGATAAAGAAGTGTGATATGTGTACATATACTGAAATATATATACATATATATAATGGAATATTATTCAGCCATTAAAATGTGGAAATCTTGCCATTCACAATGACATGGATGGAGCTAGAGAGCATAATGCTAAGTAATGTAAGTCAGAGAAAAACAAATACCATAAGAGTTCATTCATATGTGGCATTTAAGAAACAAAACAAATGAACAAAGGAAAAGACAGAGAGAGAGAGAGAGAGAGAGAACTCAAGAAACAGACCCTTAACTATAGAGAACAAACTGATGGTTGCCAGAGGGGAAGTGGGTCCGGGGGATGGATGAAATAGGTGAAGGGGATGAAGGGTACACTTATCATATCGTGATGAGCACGCAATACTGTTTAGAATTATTGAATCACGGGATCCCTGGGTGGCGCAGCGGTTTGGCGCCTGCCTTTGGCCCAGGGCGCGATCCTGGAGACCCGGGATCGAATCCCACGTCGGGCTCCCGGTGCATGGAGCCTGCTTCTCCCTCTGCCTGTGTCTCTGCCTCTCTCTCTCTGTGTGTGACTATCATAAATAAATAAAAATTTTAAAAAAATTAAAAAAAAGAAAAAAAGAATTATTGAATCACTATATTGCACATCTGAAACTAATATAACACTGTGTGCTAACTATACTGGAATTAAAATTAAAAACTTACATTGGGGATGCCTGGGTGGCTCAGTTGGTTAAGCATCTGCCTTCAGCTCAGGTGATGATCCCAGAGTCCTGGGACCGAGCCTGTCTGTGTCGGGCTCCCTGTTCAGCAGGGAGTCTGCTTGTCCCTCTCCCTCTGCGTGCCACTCTGCCTACTTGTGCTCTCTCTAGGTGAAATAAATAAAATCTTAAAAAAAAAAAAAAAAAACTTGTATTTAATCCTCCCTCTTTACAGCATTAATGGAATACACATAATTCATCCCATTTTTATAGATGAGAAAACTTAGGTGTAGAAAATCTAAGTGATGTTCTTCAGAGCAGACAGCTAGTGAAGTTAGCAGCACCCCACCCCACCCCAGCAGTCTGACCTGGAGCACATGCTCTTACCCACTGTACCTTCCACCCTAGCTGTTTCTTTCAGAGCTTCCTCTTCCTTTGCTCATTCCTCAAGTGTCTGTGTTCCTGAGTCCAGTCCTCAACTCTTAGCTCATCTTACTGTATTGCCCCTCTGGTGACATGAGACTTCCACTGAAACGTCTATACTGATGAATCCTATAGCTGCCCCGATAGTTGCTTATCCAATAGCACTTACCCTTCCACTTTCTTCCTTATTAGTAGATGCCTCTATGAGCTTCAGGGGAGGCTAGACCCAGCTGCAATCTTGGCCCCAGAGAGTGAAGCATGAGTGGTTTAAACCAAACTTTCTAGAGACTGATTTAAGCACTGGGGGACAGTCAACTGAGAGACTTTTGTAAAAAGTTATCTTAGCTCTCTCTTTTTTTTTTTAATTAAAAAAATTTTTTTAATATTTATTTATTTTTTTATTGGAGTTCAATTTGCCAACATATAGCATAACACCCAGTGCTCATCCCACCAAGTGCCCCCCTTAAGTGCCCATCACCCAGTCACCCCAACCCCCCATCTTAGCTCTTAAACACAATATTCATTAACTGATCATTTGTCTTCTCTCACACAGTTGTGTCTGCCTATGTCTAGAATTAAGGTAGCCATCTTGGAGACCTTAAAATTTTCAGGAATGTGAAGGGCTCTTGAGAACAAAATGTTTGAGAACTATTGCCTAGTCAGTGCCAGCATCATCCCTCAACAGGATTTATTTGAACAATTTCTGAATGGTTCTTCTGCTGCTGATTTGTCCATGGCCAATCCCAATAAACCCACTCCCTACCTTGCTTCCAAGGTGATCTTACTAAATGCTAATCAGATCCCTGTTTAATCCTTCAATGGCTCCCTGTTTCTTTCAGTTTAGCATCTAACACCCTACTTATCTCATTTAATTTCTTTCTCTCCCTTCACACATATCGTTCACCCCCAGCCATTCACAGTTAATTGCAGTTTCCAGTCAGAAATGATACTGGTTGTTTCTATGCCTTCCCACCTGCTCTTTTTTGTTTTTTTGTTTTTTGTTTTTGGCTTTGGACCAGAGGACATTTATACTTCAGTGAATTGGTTACATAGGTGATGGAAAAACTAAGAAGTCAATAGGGATGGTGAGGCAACCAGAGATGAGCAACAATAGCAAGCCACTACCAATAGCAAGTCTTAGGGCTGGAGGAATAAGAGGAGGAAGTGGTGTCACCAGATCCCATGGGTCAGGGTTACCCAGGGAAATCTTTTTTTTTTTTTTTTAATTTATTTATGATAGTCACACAGAGAGAGAGAGAGAGAGAGAGAGAGAGAGGCAGAGACACAGGCAGAGGGAGAAGCAGGCTCCATGCACCGGGAGCCCGACGTGGGATTCGATCCCGGGTCTCCAGGATCGCGCCCTGGGCCAAAGGCAGGCGCCAAACCGCTGCGCCACCCAGGGATCCCTACCCAGGGAAATCTTGAACCATGGTAGATCTGGGACCATGCAAGACCCAAGCCTTGGCAATGGTGCCTTCCAAAGTTAGGGTTCCCCACCTGCTCTTAAGTCAGACCTGTCACACACTATCCTCTCATTCTCTAGCTAGCTAACTCCTACCTGTCCTTTAAAATTCAGCTCCTGGGTGATTTTCTACAGGAAGCTGTCTCTGGGCCCACAGTATAATTTACCTGTCCCTCTTTTGTGCTTGCAAAGCACCATTTACCAAAGTGATCATCAGAAAGTACCGTGACCACTGGTTTGTCCAGTTTTCCCACTTGATAATAAACTCTTTGAGGGTTGATGTGGCATCTCTTTATATTGCTTGAGCCCAGGACAGTTTCTGACTACAGTGTTGGGAGCTATTGTATGTCCTCAGAAAATGTTCTGTGAATACATTTTTTTTTTAATTTTTTTTTTATTATTATTTATGATACACACAGAGAGAGAGAGGCAGGGGGAGAAGCAGGCTCCATGCACCGGGAGCCCGACGTGGGATTCGATCCCGGGTCTCCAGGATCGCGCCCTGGGCCAAAGGCAGGCGCCAAACCGCTGCGCCACCCAGAGACCCCCTGTTCTGTGAATACATTAATGAACTCTAACATAATTTGCTTCTGGGATGTTTCGTTTTCTGAAGCCTTTACTTTCCTTTTTCTGTGTTCAAGGCCTGGACTGTTCAGGACCTTTTGCTTCACACCTCTTTTCCAGTGTCTTCTGTGGGGCTTGAGAGGAAATGTTATGTGGCCTCTTAACCGCATCTTAATACCTGGGGGTGTATAGCAATGCTTTCTGGGGTCCCAGCCTTATGGTCCCCTTCAAACTCTGCTTCCTGGAGTGGAGGCCTCAGTGGTTTCTTCCTGAGTCTCATGCTTGGAATACTGAAATTTAATTTTATCAAATCACCTTCTAAAAGAAGCCAGAAAAAAATGTTTTCCTGTTTTGTCAGTCTTCTACCTTTTGTGCTTTTTCAGACCTTTTTTCTTTCACTTTGGATAAAAATAATAGGTAGCAAAGGCTTAGTGTTTCGGAATCCCTTCTTTGCTTTTAGATACGACCATTAATATTAGTGCCTTGCCTTGTGTTTGCAACAGTCTGTATATGCACAAGTACTAAGAAAAGCTTTTAGAGAGTAGGAAGACAATGAGCATGGTATAAAGATGAATAAAGTAGATACTTTATTGAGATAAAAATCACATACCACAGCATTCAATCACTTAATGCGTACAAATCCGTGGTTTTTAGTATATTCACAGATGTGTGCAACCATCACCGTAATTAAACATTTGCATCGGGGATCCCTGGGTGGCTCAGTGGTTTAGCGCCTGCCTTCAGGCCAGGGCAAGATCCTGAAGTCCCAGGATGGAGTCCCACATCGAGCTCTCTGCATGGAGCCTGCTTCTTCCTCTGCCCATGTCTCTGCCTCTCTCTGTGTATCTCTCACGAATAAATAAATAAAATCTTAAAAAAAAAAGTTTGCATCACCTCCAAAAGACACCTTGTACTCTTTATTTATCTTTTTTTTTTTTTTTCCCAGCAAAAGTGGCTCAACTTTATTACAGGGAAGCTAGGGAGGAGCGGGGCAAGTGAGGGTCTCTGTCAGGAACTGCCATCGCTGAGCAAGACTGCCAGGCCCCACGTCTATTTGGAAGGCAGGAGAAGATCAGTGTCCTGCTCCCTTTGGTCCATCATGGGCCCAAGGGACCAGGCCCTCACTACTTGGGGCTGAGGTAGGAAACAGTCTTTCCTGTTTTCTCCAGGGTCTCCAGCAGGAGGATGTCCACGCTGTGCTCAGAGTTGATGCAGACCTTCTTGTTGGGCAGGTCAATGTCAAACTCAACTCCTCCCAGCTTGTTGAGCACCCGACTGACCGTGTTAGAGCATCCTTCACAGGTCATGTCCACAGAGAACTCGTGCTTCGGCATGACTGTGGGGATGGCTGGTGGTGGTGGCAGTGGTGGCGGCAGCGACGCTTCTCACCTTGTACCCTTTTTTTTTCACCTTGTACCCTTTAGCTAACAGCACCCCCCCCCCCCAACTGCCTGCCTCCCTCCTTTGCCCCCATCAGCCTTAATACTACAAATCTACTTTCTGTCTCTATAGGCTGTCCTGTTCTGGACTTTCATTGGAGTAGAATCATAGGATAGCATAGAATCTGGAGGGCTGGCTTCTTTCACTTTGCATAATGCTGTCAAAGTCCATCCATGTTCTAGCATGTGTCAGCAGTACTCCATTGTGTCGGGCAGTCCTTTCAAACACCAGAACTGGACAGGCCCAGCACTGCCACTGGAGCCATCAGAGCCAACCCATCTGTTTCACTTCGGTGAGGTTTTCATCTGCAGTGGTTCCTTGCTGGCCATCTCACTGGTGCCTGCTGTGTATGCCTCTTCACCTAAGCAACCACTATCAGCTGGCATTGAGCCTTTCGTGAAGACTGGAAACTAAAAAAATCAGAATTATAGACTGAATCCTCCAAACCGTTTTATGACTTTGAGCAACAGATGTCATAAGAAAACCGCCTCAGACTGTTTCTTCATAAGTTCTAGTAGATTTCCTAAGTATATCCAGCAGGAAAGTCCAGGCTAGGAATAGGCCTAGAGCTTATATGAATGTAGTGGTTATTAATTTAGTCGTTCTCAGTGTGTTCCCTCAAACGGGTAACATCAGCAGCACGTGGGAAACTTGAGAGAAATGCAGATTCTCAGGCAGAGCCTGGATTCGCTGAATCAGACATTTGAGGAGTGGGGCCTAGTAAATCTGTGTTTCAACAAGCCTCCAGGTGATCGTGATCCACACTGAAGTTTGAGAACCACCGATTCATTAACTGGTATACTACTGTCGGCATTGGCAGATGAATGCAAATTACTGACGCATACTCTGTTTTGTATCAGGTGTATATACCTGATAGATGACGGAGAACACCATTTGTGGACTAAAAGGCAGATTGTGATATATATCTGCTGAATTTCTCTGCATTGATATGACAGCTGATTATTCCCCATCTCCTCCGTTTCCTTTTAAACATGTTTTGATAAAAAATGTACTTTAAAAAATCCTAATTAACTTGTCTTTATAGAGTTCATTTCCACATCAGATTGAGATGATCTTACCGGCGGCATCCTTAGAAGATGGTATTTCTACAAATCTTGGTTCCAAAAAATTAATTCTTACAAGCACACAGGTCTCCAGAGATTGCTTTTCTGAGTGAATGTTTTGTCAGCACAGAGACAATATCAGGCAGTGCATTTTTAAGGCAATTGGTAACATGATGCCCGTATTGATGAAATACCCACGAGTTCACTTTGGACACGCCAGGGACTTTATCTATTCTGTTGTTAAGACCAAACACTTTTTAGATATTCTGAGGATAGTCATTATCTCTTTCAGGAAGAGCACAAGAATGGTTTATTCTTAGTTAATCTGAATAGATTTGATTCATTGTTAGCAATTTTGAAATTTTGCTAAAATGTGCCTTAAATACTTAGATAAAAGTATAATTCTGATAAAAGCAATTTACTAAAATTCACTATTGTGTGGTTCTTTTGAAATAGTAGCCATTATTTCCTCAGCCTCTGTTTTCATTTTGCTTTAAATACTATTAAAAGTGATTCTTAAAAAGGCTTAGACACACAGAATCATGACATGTGGTACTTGCCATATACAGTCTTGCACTGCTAATTATCACTTCATGTATCTGCGTCATCCCTCAACTAGATTTACCCTCCTGGAGGGCAATAAAAATCTCTTAATACATATTTGTTTGCCTTCATTCTGTGTACCATAGACATCCATTAGATATGCATGTATTGATTGATAGGAATGTGAAACACTCATTCCTCTTGTCAGGAATAGAAATTCTCTCAAATTAGGTCAGTCAAGAACAGATAACAATAGACACTTCATAGATGTCCAAGGACCTAAGCAAAGTACACCCAGACCATATGAGACATGGAACTGGGTGATCAAGACCCAAGGCTAGTCTTTCTTCCTGGGACCGTGTGGCTTCAGATCTGTGCTTCTATCTGTGTCTTTCCTTCTTTTTTTTTTTTTAAGATTTCATTTATTTATTCATGAGAGAGAGAGAGAGAGAGAGAGAGAAAGGTAGAGAGAGGCAGAGACACAGGCCGAGGGAGAAGCAGGCTCCCTGCAAGGAGCCTGATGTGGGACTCAATCCTGGATCCCGGGATCATGCCCTGGGCCAAAGGCAGACACTCAACCACTGAGCCACCCAGGCATCCCTGTGTCCCTCCTTTGTCAAGATTCTTTAGTAGACTGGCCTTTTTACTGTGGTACTTTCATTCTAAAATATGAATAAAAATATGAACATATGTGATTTTTGCTTGTCATGGACCTCCCCAACTATTTTATTTTATTTATTTTTTATTTTTTTAAAGATTTTATTTATTTATTTGACAGAGAGAGAGAGAGAGAGCACAATAAGGGGGAGTGGCAGGCAGAGGGAGAAGGAGAAGCAGACTTCCCACTGGGTAGGGAGCCCAATGTGGGGCTCTGCCCAGGACTCTGGGATCATCACCCAAGCCAAAGGCAGATGCCCAACTGATTGAGCCACCCAGGCACCCTGCTACCCAACTATTTTAGATCAAGAGCCCATCAGCATGTAATTGGTTCAGTTTTAGAGGCCTCGTTTCAAATTTCTAGAGACATTATCTGATCAGGGTAATGTTCAGTTCTAATACAATCACCTGTGAGTAGGGAGTACAAGTTGTTGAGGAATCACGTAGTATGTAGAGCTGTCTTTTCAGGAACTGTGAGTGAACAGGGCCACTAAGAATGGATCATGGTCAAGGGAGTGCGAGCTGGTGCATCTATTCCAATTTTATACTATAACCTAGAACTCCAACAAGTGTGCAAAAGTTAGGCATTAGATATAACTAAGGTCATAGATAAACTTCTTTCTTGTTTTTTTTAATTAAAGATTTTATTTATTTATTCATGAGAGACACAGAGAGAGGCAGAGACATAGCCAGAGGGAGAGGCAGGCTTGCTGGGGTGGGGGTGGGGGGGCGGCTAATGCAGGACTCGATCCTAGGACCCCAGGATCATGACCTGAACCAAAAGCAGACACTCAACTGCTTAGCCACCCAGGCACCCCAATAAACTTCTTTCTTAATCTATATCAGGGGCTAGCAACTATGGCCCTTGGGTCAAATCCAGCCTGTGGTCTGTTTTTATAAGAACTAAGAATGGTTTTTCCATGAAAAAGAAGAGGTAACAGAGATTTTTAAGTGACAAAACTTCAGATATTTACTCTCTGGCCCTTTACAGAAAAAGTCTGCCAACCTTTAGATGAGCTTTCTTTTTTCATTCATTTCATGAATATTCACTGAATATCTACTATATTCTAGGCACTCCTCTAACTGTTGGAGATGCTGTGACATCACAAGACAAAAATAGTTCCTGCCCAGGAGTTTAGATTCTATTGTAGGTGAGAAGAGACCAACAATAAGCGCATATATCAATAAATAGGACAATTTCAAATTACAAATGCTGTGAAAAAATAAACAGGAGATACTAGTAAAGGGAAAATAACTGGAGAAGGAGACAAGTTGGTCAGAGCGATCCTATCTGTGGAGAGGACACTTATGCTAAGACCTAAAGGTCAGGAAAGAATCAGTTATAGGAGGTGAGCATGACAGCCAGAGGAAATGAGGGCCAAGTCCCTGAGGCAGACGGACGTTTGGCTTAGTCAAAGAACCCCAAACAGGCCATTGGTGTTCAGGTGGGACGTTAGGAAATGAAGTTGGGAGATAGATGGGGTCAGATCATATATGGCCTTGGAAGGAAGCTATTGAAGATAACATGCTCTCATGAATGACACGATCACATGGAGTTGCAAAAATATTCCTCTGACTTGGGGTGCCTCGCTCGCTTAGTTGTTAGAACAGCAACTCTTGATCTCAACTCTTGATCTCAGGTCATGAGTTTGAATCCCATGTTGGGCATAGAGATTACTTAAAAAATTCCCTTGCTGCCATGAAATAGATTATAAAGAAACAAGAATAAATTCGATTTAAGATCATTGTAAGATTATTTAACCTCTATTTAAGGATATTGGACCGATTCAAGTGAGACATGATTGTGATTTAGACGAGAATGGTGCAATGGAAATGGAGAAGAATGAATGAATGAAGCTATTTTGAAGGAAGAATTAATGAGGCTAATGGACTGGATGGGAGAAGAGGAATCACAGCTTTCTGTTTGAGCAGCTGGGTGGATAGTGGGGTTTGTCACTTTCTCCAGATCATGTTTCGGTAAATGAGGGAGTCTCCAGAAGTAAGAATGTTGTTTATGCATTAGGAAGTTTCAAAGCCAGAAAAAACATTCTCAATGTTGAATTTTCTTAACTTTTGCATATGTATTTGTCTACAAGGGATAAATGAACAAAAAGTACTTTTTTGGCAAACTCTGGACTATCCTTAGAAAATTCTCTTCTTCAGAGTAATAACTTGTGTGTGCTGACAGTGTAATGATCTCTCAGGGCTGCCATTTGGTCCCATGATTTTGTCACTCTGTGTCTCCCATAGGAAGAATGCTGTGAAAAGCCAGAGAACCATTGGTCCCTGTCCAATAGGGCATGCCTGGCCCTTTCCCTCTTCCCCATCAAGGACTATGTGCAAGATGAGAACCAGCATCAGCCTACAGATGCTGAGATTTGTTTTGAAGCATTTAAAGAGGAAGCAAATGCTCAGGGGAGGCTTTAAGTTTCTTTCTACTTACAGAAGTTGAATTGCAAGAGCTTTCTCTTTACCATTAATCACCAGGTCTAGTGTGAAGCGAGCCAACTTCAGAGAGTTAGTTAAAAGAGGTGACTAATGACTCAACTCTCTCCTTATCTCACTCTCTCTTCAGGTTTGATCTCTCTAGACACTCAGGCTGCACTTACTGGCTCTCACAAGACTTCCAGTGTACTGCGGTATCCAGGGAGTTCTATGTTTAAAGAGGCCTGTCCTGTAGCCCCATCCAACCAGCTGATGGGGAACTTCAGTGCCTAATTTGGGCTGTGAACAGGGCCTAGGGTGGAAGAGCAAGTATACTAGGTCTCTATAAATGTCTGTGTTCACCTTGATGGTTTAGGCATGACCTAGAAAACCTGGGAGGTCCTCACCATTTTTTTTTTTTTAAGATTTATTTATTTATTCATTCAGAGAGAGCGAAGAGAGAGGCAGAGACACAGGCAGAGGGAGAAGCAGGCTCCATGCAGGAAGCGGGATGTGGGACTCGATCCCTAGTCTCCAGGATCACACCCGAGGCTGCAGGCGGCGCTAAACCGCTGAGCCACCGGGGCTGCCCGGTCCTCACCATTTTAGTCTAACAATTTGACCATTAACAATTTGACCCTTATTATACAGAATCTTTTCTTTAAGATTATAATTATTTATTTATGAGAGACACAGAGCGGGGGGGAGGGGGCAGAGACACAGGCAGAGGGAGAAGCAGGCTCCATGCAAGGAGCCCAACGTGGGACTCGATCCCAGGTCTCCAGGATCACGCCCTGGGAGGAAGGTGGTGCTAAACCGCTGAGCCACCCAGGCTGCCCCCAGAATCTTTTTTGAAGTTAGTTCTACAAGTTTGCTTTTGGTCTGCACTCACTGAGTCCTGTAATAGCTTATTTTAGAAATAAGCTTTCATGGTTATCCCTATTGTTCCAGCTTCAGTGATCAAAACATCCAAGACTATGTTTTGATTCCACTTCTTTCTATTGTGGCTCTGAGTCTTAGATTATACTAAGCAATTATTAGTTACTTCGAATCCACAGTTTCACTGTGTAACCCCTGATTATAACCAAGTATTACTCTCTTAATGATATGCCAGTGGAGCTAGTTGTTCAAATCACATATATCTCCCATGATGTCTACTCTCCTTCACAAACATGGGGCTCCCTCTATTCCCCTCCACCATGGCTGCACACTTCCAGGAGGCCCTTTGCCAGCATCCAGTCAGATACCTCTTCAGTAATGAAGTCAATAGGAAAAAATAAAGGATGGAAATATAACCACTTAATGCCAATGAATTTGTTTAACTACTTAAGGCTGTATCTCAAAGTATAAGTATGTTGCACTGTGTTTTGTAAAGTACTGCTTATAATTCATTGAGCTTTCAAAATAACTCTTTCCTATTAAGCTTGCATTGAGAAGTGGGGTTAATTTGCCAGAGTACTTTTTTGTGATAATTACAGGACTTGCAGATTAGCATGAGTGAATTGGCAAGGTTCTGTAGCTAATAAAAATACGCACAAAAATTGTAACATTCAACTGCTTCAAGATTCCTTGAGGAAAAAATTAAGCATTCCTGATAGGCCAGTTTTGAGTTCAAGCTAGCACATTAATACATACTTAGGGAGAGATACTTTTCAAATGACATGGTCCAACTTTCCCCATAATAAAAGACACAGTTCTGCTATTCAAAGATTTGAAACTAAAATAGGTGAAATAATAAAAGATAAATTTCATGAACTAGAAGACATTTTTTAAAAAGATTTTATTTATTCACTCATGAGAGACAGACAGAGAGAGAGAGAGAGAGAGAGAGAGGCAGCAGGCTCCATGCTGGGAGCCCCGTGCAGGATCCGATCCCGGGACTCCAGGATCATGCCCTGGGCCAAAGGCAGGCGCCAAACCGCTGAGCCACCCAGGGATCCTTAAAAGACATTTTAAAAAAATTAAGTAAATGGGATGTGAGGGATAATTATTTTGCCAGCTAGGCTATATAGCTCTTTATTAGAACCATATGTGAAATATACTAATATTGCACTGAACTCTAGGCACATATGACCATTAATTCAATAATCATTTGTTAAGTACTTACTGGGTATCAGGCACCATGCTAGGCACTGGAGATGAAAGTCTCAACAGGGAATCCTGTCTGAACACTGTGCTCGGAGATCTGATAACTAGATTTCCAATGGTAATTACTTCTGATCAATTAAAGCTATCATTTTAATTGCATTGGTTGAACTTTGAAGATAGCAAAGGAATGGGTCCACTGTTCTAACATTTAGAAGCTACTGGCTATCAGTATATACTACTGGCCAATTCTCAGCTGGCTTGGGAGTCTCTTCAAGTTTCAATTAGTTATATATAGTTATATTATCTACTCAAGGGTTCTAAGGCAACTGCCTTCAACTTTGGCAAGCTTACTCATAACACCGAAGAGGGGAAAGAAAAACTTTCTGTGTCTCTGAGCAAAGATCTCTTCTGTGTTTAGCAAAAAACAACAACAAAAAAAATGAAAACAAACAAAATAAGGGTGCCCAGGGGGTACAGTTGGTTAAGCATCTGCCTTCCGCTCAGGTCATGATCTCAGGGTCTTGGGATGAAGTGCTGTGTTGGACCCCACTTGTGTTCCTTCTTTCTCTTACACACTCTCTCTCTATCAAATAAATAAATAATCTTAAACTAAAAAAGGAAACAAACAAAATACTTCCTCAGTTAGAAGGCAGGAAAGAAAAGGGTTTTTGTTATATATAGAGGGGGATGGAAGAACAAATCAGGTCATATTATAAGGTAGTCCATTGACCACTGACTTCATGGCCCTTTCTTAAACAATAGTTTGGTGTTTTGTTTTGTTTTTTTTTTTTAAGATTTTATTTATTGGAGAGAGAGAGCAAACAAGCAAGAGAGAGTACGAGGGGGTGGGGGTGAGGGGAAGGAGAACCAGACCCCCTGCTGAGCAGGGAGCCTAACACAGGGCTCAATCCCAGGACCCTGAGATCATGACCTGAGCTGAAGGCAGATGCTTAACTAACTGAGCCACCCAGGTGCCCCAAGAACAGTGTTTGAGTCACAGAAAAATTGAGAAGATAGTACCGAGAATTCCCACATTGCATTTCCACCCCACACTAAACCCCAATTTGCCTTATTAGTGACATCTTCCATTAATATGGTACATGTCAAAATTAATGAACCAATATTGATGTATTAGTAATATCCAAAGCCCTTACTTATGAGACACCCTTAGTTTTTTGCCTGATGTCCTTTTTCAGTTCCAGATACCAAATTATATTTTAGTTCCCATATTTCCTTAGGCTCATTTGGCTGTAACAGTTTCTCAGACTTTCTTTGTTTTTGATGACCTTAATAATTTTGAGGAGTGCTGGTCAGGTATATTGTAGGATGCCTCTCTATTGGAATTTGATTTTTTTTCTCCTCATGATTAGACCAGAGTGTGAGGTGTTGTTAAGAATATCACTGAGTACAGTGCCATTTTTATCATATCATATCAAGGGTACATACTATCAACATGATTTATGACTACTACAGTTGCCCTTGATCACCACATTGAAGTAGTGTCTGTCAACTTTCTAGACTATAAAGTTACTCTTTTTGTTCCCTTTCCATACTACCGTCTTTGAAAAGAAGTCACTAAGTATAGCCCATGCTTAAGGAGTGGGAAATCATGTACCCCTCATTATGGGTTGAGTATTTATATTAATTATTTGGAATTATGCACATGAGCAAAAGAGATTTGTGTCTTCTTCACCACTTACTAATGTACTCAATCATTTATTTATATTAGTATAGACTCTTGGATACTTCTCTGTTGGGTTATAATCTGATACTAGGTTGTTATTTAGGTGCTTGAGTTATTCCAAATTTGGTTCTTGTGAGCACTTCAGTTGGCTCCTGTGACCCTTTGAAAGACACCCCAGAAATACAGGGTGGGTTTTTTTTTTTTTTTAGCCCCTCACGACTCCTTTTCATTCTACAAAAGAATCATTACTAGTTTCTAATATTGAGATTCAATCAGAAGGAGAGGTTTTTTTTTTTTTTTTTCCAGATATCTGGGTTTAGTTTCACAAATCTTGTGACAAAAATGCCATTATTTTAGGCTTATCCAAAGACATATACACTCTCTGCTATGCACCTCCCACCGCTTTCCCTGCCTGGGCATAGAAAGATGAGTTAATCACGTTCTTCAGTATATGGTACATTATCATCACCCTTCTGTGCAAGTTTCTGCCCTTATTCTACTTATTTATTCTCTTATCCCTAGACTCCATTCCCATTTCCCCCCTCTTCTCCACTTCCTCTCCCTGCCCCAGCCAGGAAACTATTTCTAATATAGTTTATGTGTATTTTGGCTATATGCACTTTTGTAAAATGTATATTGTTCTGTGCTCAGGTATTCTTAAGCAAATGGTGTTCTATTATATATTTCATTCTTGATTTACTCATCCATATTTTTAATGTCCACACATGGGGCTACGTGTATATCTGTGCCTTGCCTCTAACTGCTGATTGGTATTCTATATTTCATCTCTTCACTCTCCCATATTGCCTCCTACTGCCCATAATCACAAACAACCCTATAACAAACATCCTTACACCTTGTTGAATGGATCTGTGTGTGACAATTTCTGTGAGATGTATGCCAGGGAGCAGAACTGCTGGATCCTGGAAAACTGTAAACTTAATTTAACTAAATAGAACCAGATTGCTCTCCCAAATTATGATGGTCTACACTTCAACCAGCACCTATCCCACCAATGCTTGGCATTAGTCAGCCAAATTTTTTTTTTTTTTTTTTTTTATTTATGATAGTCACACACAGAGAGAGAGAGAGAGAGAGGCAGAGACATAGGCAGAGGGAGAAACAGGCTCCATGCACCGGGAGCCTGACGTGGGATTCGATCCCGGGTCTCCAGGATTGCGCCCTGGGCCAAAGGCAGGCGCTAAACCGCTGCGCCACCCAGGGATCCCAGTCAGCCAAATTTTTTGAGGATAAAAGTGTAAAGTAATATTTTGTTATTTTCATTTTAATTTCACTAATACCACTACTTTGAGCATTTCTTCCCATGCTTCTTGGACTTTGGGGTTGTGCTTTTGTAAATTGCCAGTTGTAGACTTTGCCATGTTCCCTTTGAGTTTGATGTTATTTTCTTGCTGATTTGTAGGAGTTCCTTGTTTATTTTAGATACTAATCTCAGTTTTAGATAATGCAAATATCTTCTTCATTCTGCATTGTCATATCTTTACTGTATTTTCCTTGAAAAGTAATTCTTAACTTTGATATAATCAAATGCATCAATATTTTGCATTGAAATCTTGTTCTAAAAGTCATTACCTAATGATTGCTATTTTTTATACTTGCACTGATGGCATTGTGGACACATACAGAAAGTGTGGCCATATTTTTAAGAGTACGCTGGGGGCTATAAAGAAAAAAATGAAAAGCAAAGGCTAAAAGCAAAATCTTGGATCTGTTTTAAAATAATTTGGTAAAGTAAAAACAAAATGAAAAAAGGGTATAGAAGAAGCAGATATGATAAAATCTTATTAATTTTAAAATTTGAGTGATGACTATGTGAGAGTTCATTGTTCTATTCCACGTTTTTTTTTTTTCTTTTTAAAGTAAGCTCTATGCCCAACATGGGGCTTGAACTCACAACCTTGAGATCAGGAGTCATATGCTCTACCTATTGAGCCAGTCAAGCAACGCTGTTATATTCTACTTTTGATATATTTAGAATTTTTTAACATGAAAACTAAGCTATTTCCTTCCCTTAGGTCAGGAATAGTTTTCTATATTTTCTTTTATTAGCTTTATACTTCCAATGTTCACATTGAGGTCTTTAATCCATTTATGATTTTGGCAGGGATCCAATTACATATTTTCTTATATATACTAAATATAGAGAACAAGTTTCCCCAAAATCATCTGTTACATTTTCTCTTCTTTCTTTTGTGGTACCACAAAATTGGCAATAATTATTTGTATACATCAGTAAATCTCTACTGTCTGCTTTATTAGGTCTAATATGTCCATTCTATTTTATTCCATTCATTGATTTGTTTTTGCATAAATATTATCCTGCTTTTATTATTAATCCTTTTGTTATATTCTAATACACTTTTTTCTTGTTTTGAAAAATTAAGCTGGTTATTCATATGTCTATTGTTTTTAAGATTATTTATTTATTTATTTATTTAACAGAGACAGAGAGAGAACAAGCACAAGCAGGGGGAGCAGCAGAGGGAGAGGGAGAAGCGGGCTTCCCACTGAGCAGGGAGCCCAATGTGGGGCCCAATTCCAGGATCTTGGGATCATTACCTGAGCCAAAGGCAGACACAACTGGCTGAGCCACCCAAGTGCTCCGCATATGTCTTTCCATATAAACTTTAGACATGTTTATTAAGTTCTTTACAAAAAAAGTATTTTAATTAAGATTTACTGAGTTTATAGATACAATTAGAAAGAACATACAGGTTTATAATTATTTCATATGTCTTTTTCTATCACACTGATTTAATAAAGTAATGGCCCTATATCTCTTATATCAGAATCTGGCCAATCTATGTTATTTGTCTATTAAAAAGTAGAATTTAACTGAATAGTAGTAAAAGTAGATAGAACTGGTTTCAAAACACTGAATGAATGGCAAAGAAATCAGATGTTGAGTCATGAAAAGATACTTGTTAAACTCACAATTATTCTTGGTGCTATGCTAGATTTTGTACCCCCCAAAAAAGACATAAGTGCATATGTTACATCAGTTGGAGGCTTACATTTAAATGGGCAACACTGAGTGGGTAAACACGTACAAGATATAGTACAATAAGAACTAAACTAGTCAGTGAATGGACAAATATATTTCTAGCATACAAAAGTGCAGAGTAAATGAATATCAGGGGTGATAAATAAGAGCATGGGAAGAGAGAGGGTAGAGAGCATGAGAAAGTATTAGAAGATATCGTAATTAATTTTTGCCTAAAAGAAAGTGTGTAAAAAGTGTGCAAAGTAAACTACCACATGTATAGAAAAAGGAAAAATGATTATGAATTATTTTTCTTGTATATACATAAAATATCTCTGGAAGAATACACAAAATCTAGTAACATTAGTTGTTTGCAGAAATGGGGATACATGGCTTGGAATGGGAACAAGAGGGAGAAAGATTTCTTACTGTATACACTTTAAAATTTTTAAAAATCTGGATTATGTAAACTATCTATTTAAATGTTTTAAAAATTAAGCTTAAAAACTTAGTGAGGGGCAGCCCCGGTGGCGCAGAGGTTTAGCGCCGCCTGCAGCCTGGGGTGTGATCCTGGAGACCTGGGATGGAGTCCCACATCCGGCTCCCAGCATGGAGCCTGCTTCTCCCTCTGCCTGTGTCTCTGCCTCTCTCTCTGTGTCTCTCATGAATAAATAAATAATTTAAAAAATTTTAAAAAAACTTAGTGGGTTAAAAAGAAAATTTCCAGAATATTTATAATATAAAATAGGAAAAACAGGCATGCATGCATACACACTTCTATACATGCACCAAAAGAATTTTGTACCAATAGAGGGAAATGATAGAAGGACCTTAGTTTTGTCTAGTTCCACGAATACAACAATAACTATCATATCATCCTAAATACCCCAGAAATCAATCTGAAAACTGGCAAAACAAACTCCACAACTAAAAGTAGAATAGAAGCCACATCAAAGGAAGTAAGTGTGGAGATGGGGCTTGGGAGAGAAACGGATTGTGCCCATTGTCAGAGAAGGTTGTGCCACAGTCAGAGAAGGTTGAGAGACAGACTCTCACACAGGGGGATGTACAGTGAAAACAAATCCCCATAGCAGTTAGCTTAGAAAGCAAAAGGGCCTGAATTATGTGACTTCTTGCAATGAGGTTTAAAGCCTAGAGTTTTAAAGGTCACTGTGCTTGGCTCTGGGAGAGCCCAGAGGACATTGGGGCTTCTTTTGAAAAAGAGGAGGCTATTTGAAAAAACAGCCTGTAGACTTATAGTGAGGAAACAGAGATCTGAAAAGTGCCTGGGGCACACCAGGGGGAGTTTAGTTGTTCGTCTCAAAGTATATCCTAAAGAGGCAGCATTCATGGAGAAACTCCTCCAGAAACAAAGGAACTGTCGGGTCACCTGTGGGAACTAGCACAACACCCACACTTGTTACCTAATTTGCTTACACCAAGACTCACTTCCACACCCCAATGGAACTGCCCTTTCCAGTCATATTTACCTCAGTCCCAGTATAGTGGGTCCCCACCCCCAGAAAACAAGCCCAAACCCCTACCAACACTGTGCTATATTCAGGCCATGGATCAAATACTGCCCATAACAGGCAAAGACAGCTTCTGCAGATAACTATTCTGAAAGATAAGGCAAACAGGACACAACAGGAAAGCACATGGAGCACAAATTGGAGAAACTGCAGGAAGTGCCAGGCACTGGGGAACAGGGGGCACTAAACTGCAGAGAAGTGGCACAGAGATTTAGACAAAATGAGAAGATAGAGGAATTTGTCCCAGATGAAAGAACAGGACAAGGCCACAGCCAGAGATCTAAGCTAAATAGATGTAAATAACATGTCTGATGGAGAATTTAAAGAATGATCATAGGATACTCACTGGACTTGAGAAAGGAATGGAGGATATCAGTGAGAACATTAACACAGAGATAAGGAATAACAGAGATAAAGGTTTCAATAAACAAAATGACAAACACACTTGATGGGATGAGCAGTAGGTTGGAAGAAGGGGGTAAAGAATTAATGACAGAAGACAGAATAATGGAAAGTAATCAAGTTGACAAAAAAAAAAAGAGAAAAAGATTAGGTAAAATGATAATAGACTTAGGGAATTGAGTGACTCCATCGAATATAATAACTTTCGTACAGGGCAGCCCCGGTGGCACAGTGGTTTAGTGCTGCCTTCAGCCCGGGGCGTGATCCTGGAGACCTGGTATGGAGTCCCACGTCAGGCTCCCTGCTTGGAGCCTGCTTCTCCCTCTGCCTGTGTCTCTGCCTCTCTCTTTCTGTGTCTCTATGAATAAATAAAATAAAAAATCTTTAAAAAATTAAAAATTAAAAGAAAAACTTTCATACAATAGGAGTCCTAGAAGAAGAAAGAAGAGGGGCAGAGAATTTATTTAAAGAAATAATACTTGAAAACTTCCCTAATCCAAGAAAGGAAACAGATATCCAGATTCAGAAGACCCAGAGAACCCCCAACAAAATTAACAAAAGCAGATCCGCAGCAAGACATATATATTTTTTTAAGATTTTATTTATTTATTCATGAGAGACAGAGAGAGAGAGAGAGAGAGAGAAGCAGAGACACAGGCACAGGGAGAAACAGGCTCCATGCAGGAAGCCTGACGTGGGACTCGATCCCAGGTCTCCAAGATCATGTCCTGTGCTGAAGGCAGGCACTAAACCACTGAGCCACCTGGGCTGCCCACCAAGACATATTTTAATTAAAACAGCAAAATAAAATGTTAAAGAAAAAATATTAAAAGCATCAAGACAAAACCAGACAATTACATACAAAGGAAAGCCTATAAAGTACCAGCAGATTTTTCAGCAGAAACTTTCCAAGCCATAAAAGAGTGGCATGATATATCCAAAGTGCTAAATGGGAAAAACATGCAGCTAAAAATACTCTATATAGCAAGGCTATCATTGAGAATAGAAGGACAGATAAAGAGTTTCCCAGACAAACAAAAATTAAAGGAGTTCATGACCACTAACCAGTTCTGCAAGAAATATATATATATATATATATATATATATATATATTTTTTTTTTTTTTTTTTTTTGCAAGAAATATTAAAGAGGACTCTGAGTGGAAAGGAGAGGCCAAAAACAACAATGTGAAGGTAGGAAACACAAAAGCAGTAAAATGAATATTTCTATAAAAAAATCAGTCAAGCAACTTAGAAAACAAAAAGATGTAAAATAACAAATTGAACACCAATAAAAAATAAATTTATTTAAAAAAAAAAGATGTAAAATATGACACCTTGTGCCAAAGGATGGGGAGGAGAGAAGTAAAGAATAGGTTCAAACTTAAACAACCTTTAACTTAATATAGGCTGCTAAATGCAATGTCATATACACACTTAACAGTAATGACCAATAAAACACCATTAATGAATTTACAGAGAAGAAAGAAAAAGAAATCCAATTGTGTCACTAAAAAAACCCGGAAAACTGGGATGCCTGTGTGGCTCAATAGTTGAGTGTCTGCCTTCAGCTAAGGGCATGATCCTGGGGTCCTGGGATCGAGTCCCACATCAGGGTCCCTGTAGGGAGCCTGCTTCTCCCTCTGCCTATGTCTCTGCCTCTGTCTCTCTCATGAATAAATAAAAATTTTTTTTAAAAAGTGTCTTTAAAAAAAAAACAACTGGAAAACCATGAGAGAAAAACAATAAATTTAATCAGAAAATCTTCAGAAACAACCACAAAACAAGCATTAAAATGGCAATAAATACATATCTATCAGTAATTGCTTTGAATGTAAATGGACTACACATTCCAATCAAAAGGTATAAGGTGACAGAATGGATAAAAAAACAGGACCTATCTGTATGCTGCCTACAAGAGACTCCTTTGAGACCTTAACACACCTGCAGACTGAAAGTGAGGGGATGGAGAAACATTTATCTTGCAAATGGAGATCAAAAGAAAGCCAGGGTAGCAATATCAGACAAAATAGACTTTAAAGCAAAGAGTGTAACAACAGACAAAGAAGGACACTATATAAAAATAAAGGGGAAAATCCAACAAGAAGCTATAACAATTGTAAATATTTATGTACCCAACATGGCAGCACCCAAACACATAAAACAGTTAATAACAAAGGAACTAATTGATAATAATGCAATAATAGTGAGGGACTTTAACACCTCACTTACATCAATGGACAGATAATCTAAACAGAAAATCAACAAGGAAACAATGGCTTTGAATGACAAACTGGACCAGATGGATTTAACAGATTTATTCAGAACAGTCCATCAGAATACACATTCTTTTCAAGTGAGCTTGGAACATTATTCAGAATAGATTACATATTAGGCTACAAAACAAGCCTCAACAAATGAAAAATGATTAAAAACCATACCATAGATCTTTTCTGACTACAATGCTGTGAAATTAGAAGTCAACAAGAACAAAATCTGGAAAGACCACAAACACATGGGGGTTAAATAACATGCTACTAAACAATGAATGGGTTAACCAGGAAATAAAATAGAAATAAGGGGCACCTGGGTGGTTCAGTCAGTTAAGCATCTGTCTTCAGCTTAGGTCATGATCCCAAAGTCCTAGGACTGAGCCCCGAGTTGGGCTCCCTGCTCAAGGGGGAGTTCGCTTTTCCCTCCCCTCCCTGGTTCTGCTCTTTCTCACTATCTCTTTCTCTCTCTCAAATAAATAAATAAATAAACTTCCTTAAAAAAAAATAAAGTAGGGGTTCCTGGGTGCCTCAGTAGGCTAAACATCTGCCTTTGGCTTGGGTCATGATCCCAGAGTCCTGGGATGGAACCTGGCATTTGGCTTCCTGCTCAGTGGAGAACCTGCTTCTCCCTCTCCAATTCCCCCTGCTACTTTCTCTCTCCCTGTCAAGTAAATAAATAAAATCTTTTTTCAAAAAAAGTAGAAATAAAAAATTACACAGAAAGAAATGAAAATGAAAACACAATAGTTCAAAACCTTTGGGATCCAGCAAATGCAGTTCTAAGAGGGAAGTTAGGCCTACAGGCCTATTTCAAGAAGAAATATAAATCTCAAATAAACAACCTATCTTCACCTAAAGGAGCTAAGAAAAGAACAGCAAGCAAAACCCAAAGCCAACAGAAGGAAAGAAATAATAAAGATAGAGCAGAAATAAATTATATAGAAACTAAAAAAACCCAACAGAGTAGATCAATGAAACCAGGAGCTGGTTCTTTGAAAAAAAAAATCAATAAAATTGATGAATCTCTAGCCATATTTATCAAGAAAAAAAGAGACAGAGAAAGGATTCAAGTAAACAAAATCACAAATGAGAGAGGAAAAATAACAATAAACATCAGAGAAATACAAACAAATATAGGAGAATATTATGAAAAACTATATGCCAACAAATTGGACAACAGAAGAAATGGATAAATTCCTAGAAACATACATCCTACCAAGACTGAAACAGGAAGAAATAGAAAATTTGAACAGACTGCTTATCAGCAAAGAAATTGAATCAATAATTTTAAAAAAACTCCCAATAAACAAAAGTCCAGGACCAGATGGCTTCACAAATTCTACCAAACATTTAAAGAAGATGCCTATTCTTCTCAAACTATTCCAAAAAATAGAAGAGGAAGGAAAACTTCCAAATTCTTTCTATAAGGCTAGCATTACCCTGATACCAAAACCAGATAAAGACTCCACTGAAAAAGAGAACTACAGGCCAATGTCTCTGATTAACATATATGCAAAAATACTCAACAAAATACTAGCAAACCAAATTCAACAAGACACTGAAAAAATCATTCACCATGATCAAGTAGGAATTATTCCTGGGTTGCAAGCATGGTTCAATATTCAATAATGAATCAGTGTGATACCTCAGATCTATAAGGGAAAGGATAAGAAACATATGATCTTTTCAATAGATGCAAAAAATGCACTTGACAAAGTACAACATCCAATCATGATAAAAACCCTAAACAGGTATGTTTAGAGGGAACATACCTCAGCACAATAAAAGCCATATACAAAAAACCCACAGCTAATATCATCCTCAATGGGGAGAAACTGAGAGCCTTTCACTTAAGGTCAAGAACATGAGAAGGATGTCCACTCCCACTACTTTTATTCAACATAGTCCCAGCAGTAAGATAACAAAAAGAAATAAAAGCATTCAAATCAGCAAGGAAGAAGTGAAACTCGCTATTTGCATATAACATGACACTATATAGAAACCCCAAAAGATTCTACCAAAAAACTACTAGAACTGAAAAACAAATTCAGTAAAGTCACAGAATACATCTTTGAATATGTCTGTTGACCATCTGGATGTCTTCTGATCATTTTTAAATTGGATTGTTTTTTGGGTGTTGAGTTTTTAAGTTCTTTATATATTTTGGATACTAATGCTTTATTGGATATATCATTTGCAAATATCTTCTTTCATTCTATAGGTTGCCTTTTAGTTTTGTTGATTGTTTCCTTCTTTGTGCAGAGCTTTTTTTAAAAAATATATATATATATATATTGAAGTTCAATTTGCCAACATATAGTATAACATCCAGTGCTCATCCCATCAAGTGTACAAAATTGATGTACAGAAATGTGTCACATTTCTATACGCTAATAATGAAACAGCAGAAAGAGAAATTTAAGAAAATAATCCCATTTACAATTGCACAAAAATAATAAGATACCTAGGAATAAACCTAAGGAAAGAGGTGAAAGATCTATACTCTGAAAACTGTAAAACACCGATGAAGGAAATTAAAGATGACACAAAGAAATGGAAAGACATTCCATGATCATGTACTGGAAGAACAAATAATGTTGGGGTGCCTGGGTGGCACAGTCAGTTAAATGTCCAACTCTTGGTTTCACTCAGGTCATGATCTCAGGGTTGTGAGATTGAGCCCTGCATTGGGCTCCACACTCAGTGTGGAGATTGTCTCCTTCTCCCTCCCCTCTGTCCTTGCCCCTGCACTCTCTCTCTCTAAAATAAAAGAATATATAATGTAAAAATGTCTATACTACCAAAGTAATCTGTACATTTAATGCAATCCCTATCAAAATACCAATGACATTTTTCACAGAGCTAGAACTAACAATCCTAAAATTTATATGGAACCACAAAAGATCCTAAAGTCAAAACAGTCTTGAAAAAGAAAAACAAAGCTGGAGGCATCACAGTTCTAGACTTCAAGTTATGTTACAAAACTATAGTGATCAAAACAATATAGTATTTGGCACAAAAATAGATGTATAGATCAGTGGAACAATATAGAAAATCCAGAAATGAACACACAATTATATGGTCAATTACTCTTTGATGAAGCAGGAAAAAATATCCAATAAAAACAAGACAGTCTCCAAAAAATTATGTTGCGGAAACTGAAAAGCAACATGCAAAAGAATGAAACTAGACCACTTTCTTATACCATACACAAAAATAAATTCAAAATGGATTAAAGAGCTAAATGTGAGACCTGAAACCATAAAAATACTAGAAGAGAATACAGGCTGTAATTTCTCTGAATCAGCAGAAGCAACTTTTTTCTAGCTAGGTCCCCTGAGGCAGCTGAAACAAAAGCAAAAATAAATTTTTGGGACTTCCTCAAAATAAAGCTTCTGAGAGGGGTGGTGGGTGGGGGAATGGGGTGACTGGGGAATGGGTACTGAAGAACACACTTGATGGGATGAGCACTGGGTGTTATACTATATGTTGGCAAATTGAACTTCAATATATATATATATTTTTTTTTTAAAAAAAAGCTCTGCACAAAGAAGGAAACAATCAACAAAACTAAAAGGCAACCTATAGAATGAAAGAAGATATTTGCAAATGATATATCCAATAAAGCATTAGTATCCAAAATATATAAAGAACTTAAAAACTCAACACCCAAAAAACAATCCAATTTAAAAATGATCAGAAGACATCCAGATGGTCAACAGACATATTCAAAGATGCTCATCATGACTTATTATCAGGGAAACGCAAATCAAAACTCCAATGAGATATCACCTCACATCTGTCAGAATGGCTAAAATCAGCAACACAGAAAATAACAGGTGTTGATTGAGGATGTGGAGAAAAAGGAACACTCATGCACTGTTAGTGGGAAAACTGGTACAGCCACTGTGAAAAACAGTATGAAGTTTCCTCAAAAAGTTAAAAATAGAACTACGCTATGATCCAGCAATTGCACTACTGGGTTTTTCCCCGAAGAATACAAAAACCAGAGGGATCCATGTACCCCAATGTTTATAGCAGCATTATTTGCAATAGCCAAACTATGGAAGCAGCTCAAGTGTTCATTGATTGATGGATGGATAAAGATGTGGTATACAGACACAAAGGAATATTATTCAGCCATAAAAAAAGAATGAAATCTTGTCATTTGCAACAACATGGATGGAGCTAGAGAGTATCATGTTAAGCAAAATAAGTCAGAGAAAGATAAATACCATATGATTTCATTCATACATGGAATTTAAGAAACAAAACAAGCAAAGGGGGAAAAGAGAGAGAGACAAACCAAGAAACAGACTCTTAACTATAGAGCACAGACTGATGATTACTAGAGGGGAGGTGGGTCAGGAGATGGGTTAAATAGGTGATGGGGATTAAGGAGTGCACTTGTGATGAGCACTGGGAGATTAAATTAAAAACTTAAAAAAAATTTTTGTGCATCACAATGCCAATAACTCAACCTTATGCTGTTGAGAAATGAGACCATGGTAGAAGTTCCAACTTTGTTAGCAAGGCCTAGAAGCCACATAAAACACCCAACAATATGTATAGAACAGACTAGGAATGAATTATTGAACAAGTGAGTCTAAGTCAGCCTTGACATGTATTCCCTCTTGGAATAATCAATACTCTGAAGATTTTATTTATGTATTTGAGAGAAAAAGAGAGCACACATGCAAGTGGGGGTAGAGGCAGAGGGAGAGAATCTTCTTCAAGGAGATTCCCCACTGAATGCAGAGCCAGATATGGGGCTCAATTCTACGATCCCTGAGATCATAACCTGAGCTAAAACCAAGAGCCCGGCATTTAACTGACTGAGTCACCCAGGCACCCCTACATGAATAAATCTTTTAAAAGATAATAAAATATATTTAACCATGAGATACAGTATCAGTTTACTCTTCCATTGCATCTGCCATGAGAATGTTAGGAAAGCAACTTGGTCAGCTCCTTCTAGCTCATCCCAGCCAACTGAAATCTATGTCCAGAGTTTAATGATAGAGTATTGGGGGGATCCCTGGGTGGCTCAGCGGTTTAGTACCTACCTTTGGCCCAGGGCGTGATCCTGGAGTCCCGGGATCGAATCCCACGTCGGGCTCCTGCATGGAGCCTGCTTCTCCCTCCTACTGTGTCTCTGCCTCTCTCTCTCTCTCTCTCTCTCTCTGTCTATCATAAATAAATAAAATAAATAAATCTTTAAAAAAAATAATGGAGTATTGGTCTACATAGTATAAGAATTGGTAATCACTCAGCTGTCCCAGCAAATTCATTGCCAACTATTAAATTATTACAGGGGATTCACTTTAAACAACACAAGATAAAGAAAGCTAGGGACACCTGGATGGCTCAGCAGTTAAGCTCTGCTTTTGACTCCTGGCATGATCCTGGAGTTCAGGGATGGAGTCTCACATCAGGGTCCCTGCAGGGAGCCTGCTTCTCCCTCTGCCTCTCTCCCTGTGCTTTTCATGAGTAAATAAATAAAAACCTTAAAAAAAAAAAAAAAAAGATAACAAGAGCTAACAGTAAGGCTCAATAGACTTTTTTTCTGGCTCATAATAAAAATCCTGTATTTCATAGATAATTCCTTCTCTGAGTAATAATTCCTACCTTGTTTCATATACCTGAGTTTTATCCTCACTACTATCAGCATTAGTAAATTTATATCATATAACAATTACTTGAAATACCCTCATCAATAGCACATCCATGTCTCAGCTATATATTTCTTTAAAAAAAAAGATTTTATTTATTTATTCATGATAGAGAGAGAGAGAGAGAGAGAGAGGCAGAGACACAGGCAGAGAGAGAAGCAGGCTCCACGCAGGGAGCCTGATGTGGGACTCGATCCCAGGATTCCCAGATCGCGTCCTGGGCCAAAGGCAGGCGCTAAACCGCTGAGCCACCCAGGGATCCCCACAGCTATATATTTCTACATTAAAATTCCTCTCGGCGTGCCTGGCTGCCTCAGTTGGAAGAGCATGTAACCCTTGAACTCACCTTTGTGAGTTCTTGCTCTATACTGGATGTAGAGATTAGTTTAAAAAATAAATTAAAAATTTTAAAACAAAAAGTAATTACATTCTTCTAAATTAAAACTTGCATATTGATTTTTAAAATCACATATTTTCTTCTAGTATATACATTTTGATTTCTTTTTTTTGTTTGTTTTTTTGTTTTGTTTTTTTTTTTTTTTACATTTTGATTTCTTAGAATTTAACCTTAACATATTTATTTCTTGCTTTTTTTTTTTAAGATTTTGTTTTATTTATTTATTTTTTAAAGATTTTATTTATTTATTCATGAGAGACACACAGAGAGAGGCAGAGACACAGGCTGAGGGAGAAGCAAGCTCCATGCAGGGAGCCCAATGCAGGACTTGAACCTGGGAATTCGAGATCATGCCCTGAGCCTAAGGCAGGCGCTCAACTACTGAGCCACCCAGGTGTCTCCACTTTTTTTTTTTAAGTAGTCTACAGGTACATCTTGGTGGATCAATGGTTGAGCATCTGCCTTTGGCTCAGGTCATGATCCTGGGGTCACAGGATCGAGTCCCACATCGAGCTCCCTGCATGGAGCCTGCTTCTCCCTCTACCTGTGTCTCTGCCTCTCTCTCTCTCTCTCTCTCTCATGAATAAATAAATAAAATCTTTTTAAAAAAAAAAAAAGTAGTCCACGCACTCAGAATGGAGCCCCTCCCGGGGCTTAAATTCACAACCTTGAGATCAAGACCTAAGTTGAGATAAGAGTCTGTTGGGTTCTTAACCTACTGAGCTACCCACGTGCCCCTCTTTTCAAGCTTTTTAAAAATTCTGAAAAATTTTTTAAGATTTTATTTATTTATTCATGAGAGACATAGAGAGAGGCAGAGGGAGAGGGAGAAGCAGGCTCCATGCAGGGAGGTTGATGTGGGACTTGATCCTGGGACTCCAGAATCACGCCCTGGGCTGAAGGCGGTGCTAAACCGCTGAGCCACCAGGGCTGCCCTGAATTGTGTTCTATGTTATGGCTTTACTTAGAATTTAAAGTGTTTTTCTCTGAAAACTATCATTTAGTAATTGTCTTATGTTCCTTTAGCTACCAGTGAAAATTGTGTGACTTATTTTTAAGCATTCTTTAAAAAAAAAAAAAAGATTGATTTATTTATTTGAGAGAGAGAGCTCGTGAGCACTTGCATGGGATGAGGGAGTCAGAGGAAGAGTCTTAAGCGAACCCAATGCTGAGCACAGAGCGTGACTCCAGGCTTGATCTCACCACCCTGAGATCATGATCTGAGCTGAGACCAAGAGTCAAACATTTAACCAACTATACCACCCAGGTGCTCTAAGCATTCTTTATTACAATTTCATGGAATTCATGGATATAAACAATGATTTGGAATGTGATCAAGTTCACACAAAATTTTTAGGTTGCCCATATCTTGAAACTCATATTTCTACTGAAATATTGGTGAACTAAACTTCATTTAAAGATTTATTAAATGCAAAGCAAGTACTAATTGTTATATAAAAAAAAAAAAAACACCAAAATGCTTCTGTACATGAACGATGTAACCAGGGTGTTTGGGGTCAAATCCCAGGGCTACCACTTACTAATTGTGTAAGACTGGGTAAGAGATTTAACCTCTTTATGACTGAATTTTCTCACCTGCCCAGTTGGGCTAATAATGATACCTACCCTGTAAGTTTGTTAAGAAGGTTAACAGTGGGGACACCTGGGTTGCTCAGCGGTTAAGCATCTGCCTTCTGCCCAGGGTATGATCCTGGAGTCCCAGGATCGAGTCCCACATTGGGTTCCCTGCATGGAGCCTGCTTCTCCCTCTGCTTGTGTCTCTGCTTTCTCTCTCTCTCTCTCTCTGTGTTTCTCATGAATAAATAAATAAATAAATAAATAAATAAATAAATAAATAAAATCGTAAAAAAAAAAAAAGACTGTTAACAGTGAATATATATGAAGTAGTGTTGATGTAGTAAGTTTACTTACTTCTACCCAAATCATCTCTGGGTCTGTTATCTGAGACCTTTATTACTTTCCCTTTTGAAAAAAAAAATTTCTTCTTTCCCCTTTCTTTCACATAGTTTTCCCTTTTTATAATAGTTCTAGATCTCCATTATTAATACAATGTACTATTCAGTAGCTGTGCTGATGTACCTCAATTTCCCACAGGAAAAGTTAGCTATGACTTTATCCAAACCCAGGTTGGAGTTAAGTAGATAACACAGATCACTTTTTCCTTGATCTAGTCTTTCTCTGAATTCTTTCTTCTCATCTTCAGCCAGATGCCACTTAAGGTGATAATCAAATTGAGAAGCAACTTAGAAAGAAAAAGACAACCTGCCTTTTAGAGTCCTAAGACATTTTATGAACAAAACAAAGAAAAATCCAGACATCCTATCTAGTAAATGATCCAGGAGGATAAAAAGGGACAACCTCAACCAATAAAGCAGTGACTACAGAAGTTTTTCCACATCACACTGCACTCAGACCTTACTCTGAGAGTTTTTTGCTACTTAATCCTTTCATGGACATTATATGTACTACAGAGGACAAGAGCAAGAACAGAATAAGCCACACATAGAATTTCAGAGAGAATAAGATATAGGAATTCAGAAGCAAAAGAGGAGGAGATATTTTTTAAAGATCAAGTTTTGACAAAGAGGTAATGGGAGCAGGAAGGGAAATGGGAAATGCAATAAGAAAGGTGCAGTGAGAAATATGGGAATAAATGCAGGGCTGAGTAGATGGCAATAAGTACAGTTCTATTTTGAAAAAAAAATCCAATGAGGAAAAAAATTAGAGAACATATGGGAAAATAACTAAAAAGCTGTTGAAAGAATGGACCTGAAAAGAAGAAGAGAGCTTAAGTTCACAACAATGTTTGAAAAAGTGAAGAAAGGTTTTCTTCCTCTTCCAGATTCCCATGTCCTCTGAAAATATGGTCACTAAGATGCAGGCATCTTTGTGGTATTCATCCCATTTCCTTCCTTTTTGACATTTATTTTCACTCAAATAGGCTGCAAATCACTTTTACTAGAAACTTGCCAAATCATATTTCAAAAGTTTGTGGAAGACTTGGCCAAGCTCACTGAATAGTGTCTTGGGGTTGGCTGTTTCATTTGGTCACAAACATTTGGCTACCTCTGAATAGCCACAACAGCAGCAGGCAAAATGAAACTTAGCTCACCAGGTTGGAGCAAAGGGTTCAGGTTACTTCCTCATGTGACCCAGTTGGCTTGGCTTTCTTCTGTGGCAGCAAACTGAATCTCTAGCTCCAGCCAGCTGTCACAACGCTGCCAATGGTCAAAGGGTGTCCAGGCTCTTAATATAGCCTGAGAATCCACGCACACCTTTGACCAGAGAAGCTCCATGACTTGCCTCAAGGAGGGCCAGGAATAGAACCCAGTGTCCTAGCTCTTCACTTTCTCTACAGAGGCTAGATTTACAGACTCTAAAGATGGCTATGCAAGGCTTAGTGAAGGGCTGTCATTTACTAGGAGACTCTAGTATGTGGGTAACTTTTTTTCTTCCTTCTTTCCCACTTTCTATTAGATTAACAATGTTATCTGGTCTCTGCTCTCCCACCCCCCACCAGCCCTCTCCATCCTCCCCTCCTGCTATACTGGAAGCTATGATGTTTCATTTCTTTTCGTAGTTTCCACTAATTAAAAGAAATATATGAGGACATTTCTCAAACACATACAAATAGAGATAACAATATAAACTTCGCCCTGTATTCACTGTCTAGCTTCATCAGATATAAATAGCCAATTTTGTTACATCTCTGATTATTTTAAGTGTATTTATTTACTGAAGTAATCTCTACCCCAACGTGGGGCTCAAACACCACCCCAACACTGAGTCAAATGCTTTTCTAACTGAGCCAGCCAGGCACCCCACACTTTTGATTATTTTGAAGGAATTCTAGACAGCATATCATTTTACCTATGCATATTTTACTATGTATCTTTACAACATAAGGACTCTAAAAAAAAAAAAAAAACCCACACAATTAAAATACGATCATCACGCCTAAAGCAAATTAACTATAATTCCCTAGTATTATCAAATACCTAGTCAGTGTTCATACTTCCCCAATTGTCTACACTTTTCTTACATTTTCCTTAGTTTTTTTACAGTTTGTTTGGATAAGCATCCAAATAAGATCCACACACTGAAAATGTTGGCTAAGTATTTGAAGTCTCTCCTCTTTTTTTTTTTTAATTTTTTTATGATAGTCACAGAGAGAGAGAGAGAGAGAGAGAGAGAGAGAGGCAGAGACACAGGCAGAGGGAGAGGGAGAAGCAGGCTCCATGCACCAGGAGCCTGATGTGGGATTTGATCCCGGGTCTCCAGGATCGCGCCCTGGGCCAAAGGCAGGCGCCAAACCGCTGCGCCACCCAGGGATCCCTCTCTCCTCTTTCTTGTTTTCCCTCCTGTCTCTACCTGATTTATGTTGTAATTTTATTTTTAATTGAAGAAACTTGGTTTTTGATCTACTAAGTTTTCCACAGTCTAGATTCTGGTGATTCCATCCTTAGTGTTTTTTTGTTTAAAAAAAAAAAAAAAACAACACAAAACAAACACCATATTCCCTTGTCTCTTATACATCTTGTGAAATCATAGGTCTAAAGGCTTAATTGGATTCAAGGTATTATTTTTTTTAAGATTTTATTTATTCATGAGACACACACAGAGAGAGAGAGAGGCAGAGACACAGGCAGAAGGAGAAGCAGGCTCCATGCCGGGAGCCTGATGTGGGACTCGATACCGGGACCCCAGGATCACTCCCTGAGCCCAGGGCAGATGCTCAACTGCTGAGCCACCCAGGCGTCCGGGATTCAAGGTATTATGAACTAATCATTATGAACTAATGGATTTAAATATGAATTGTGAACAAATAAATAAAATTGTGTGGTTTAAGCCACTAAATCTTGGAGTAGTTTGTCACATGGCAATAGTTAACTGCAACAGTCCCCTTCATTTAAAGAGAAAACTTTATGAATAGAAGGATTATTATTTTTTTTTTTTGGCCTAGAAGGGTTAGTTAATATTTTTTTTTTTTTTATGATAGGCACACAGTGAGAGAGAGAGAGAGGCAGAGACACAGGCAGAGGGAGAAGCAGGCTCCATGCACCGGGAGCCTGATGTGGGATTCGATCCTGGGTCTCCAGGATCACGCCCTGGGCCAAAGGCAGGCGCCAAACCGCTGCGCCACCCAGGGATCCCTAGAAGGGTTAGTTAAAATATTTTTCATTGTCCATTCTGTTGCATCCATAAGCTGGCATTCCAATCTTGATGGGCAGGTGGCATTGCCATTTGTTTTAGAAACTGCTCCCCATTCTGTGCCCATGCATGAGTAGCAGAGGGCCTGATCAGTCCATTGTGTTCCCCACAGTCCTTTCTGGCATTGTTGCCTCATGTATCACACACTGCATTTGCCCCTCAAGAGTTCCCCGCCCATGATCACCGTTTTCTGATTTCTACTATTACTTCTAATTCACTGGTGACCCATTTTCTTCAAATGCAGTGTCTGGGAGCCTTTTTTCTGGATACAGAAAAATTTTAGGGACACCTGGGTGGATCAATGGTTGAGCATCTGCCTTGGCTTCAGGGTATGATCCTGAGATCCTAGAATCAAGTCCCAGATTAGGCTCCCTGCATGGAGTCTGCTTCTCCCTCTGTCTGTGTCTCTGTCTCTCTCTCTGTGCCTCTCATGAGTAAATAAATAAAATCTTAAAAAAAAAAAAAGAAAGATTTTAAGCAAAATTGGTCAGTCTCCTTTACTTACCCGGAAGCCATGTCTAATTTGTAGGTGGATAATTCAGATATTACTAGCACTGTTTCTTCTGTCCGAATGACTGTAATTCGCTTAGGATCTCATTGAGAATGAGGCACTTAAATATAACTTTCTTAACATTTGGTTTCTGTGTTGGAGCCTATGGAGTAATGGGAACCTAAATGCGGTAACATTTTATAGTAAAATTTTAAGAGCTATATCAAGAGAGTTCTTGAGACTCTATATCTCTAACATCAGTAATTCAGATATGGCTAGGTATGTTCACTAGCCAAGTGACTCTCACCCACCAGCTTTTTAGGTTGGCTGATTCTATCCTGCAGAATGCTGTAGAGGCATCATCTCTGGACACCTGGGTGGCTCAGCAGTTGAGCGTCTGCCTTTGGCTCAGGGTGTTATCCTGGGATTCCGGGATCAAGTCCCACATTGGCCTCCCCGCAAGGAGCCTGCTTCTCTCTCTGCCTTTGTCTCTGCCTTTCTCTCTGTGTCTCTCATGAATAAAATAAATAAAATCTTAAAAAAAAAATTTTAAATAAAGGCATCATCTCCTGTAATTCTCACCCAAACCCCATGAAATAGGAATTCCTCCTGCAAACCACAACCTATCAGCACCTTTTGGGTCACCTGCAAAGAGCAAATGCTACAGACATTGAATCAAACTGTGCCAGGGTTTTTGCTCTTTTCACTGTAATGTGAATATTGATCATTACCATGATCAAGATTGCTAGACTTCTAACTAGACACTTATGAAGGGCTCCTTTAAAAAGTGTAAAACAGGGACGCCTGGGTGGCCCAGTGGTTGAGCATCTGCCTTTGGCTCAGGTCATGATCCCAGGTCCTGGGACCGAGTCCTGCATCAGGCTCCCTGCATGGAGCCTGCTTCTCCCTCTGCCTGTGTGTGTGTGTGTCTCATGAATAAATGAATAAAATCTTTTTTAAAAAGAATAAAATGTGTAAAACAGAATCTATAATTTTGGTGGTTTTAGCCCTTCAAGTTGTGAGCTAAATGGATGATGTGCGCATGTTGGTTACCCTCTGGACACTCTGCTTTTGGTATGTGGAAGTTTTCTAGAAGTGGGGGGGGGGAGCTAATCCCACCCAGAAGAGACAGGGAGAAGAGTAGAAGAAAGAACTAATAGAAAAGATAGAAATTTCTTTGACATCATAAGACTTACCCATAAGCTACCGTATATATAACTTAAGTCAGAGGAAAATAGAGATTTACATTCTTTCTTGCTGTGTGTTTTATCACAATACCAGAAGACTGCAGCAACAGAGGAAGAACAACATGAAAAACACTGAGAAACAACAACAACAACAAAAATAGTCCGACAGGCTGCTCATCTCCCACATGGTGGTATTTTCTCTGGTCAGGTTGCTAATGTTATGGTTGAGAAGGAGAATGATTGGAGGATGGTGGTAACAAGTATATTCAGGAATAAGTCTTAGAAATTCTTGATGAAGCTCGGTAACATCTTGCTAAATCTCAAGCCGGGTAATTTATATACACTCATATACAAACACAGACACACTATTCTGCCCTTGTTCTTTAGCAAAGAGAGGGCAGCTTATAGCAAAAGAGAAAGCTCACATTACAAAGACTTCATTACTTTTACAAAATATGTACCCAAGGACATTTACTAGTGCACTGAGAGCAATTATCATAAATAATTAAAACTAAACTATTCTTCTCTAAATAAGTGTATAAAGTACATTGGGTGATTCAAAGCACTAAGCTTTCTCAACATCGTGTTTTGTATACTTATAATGCAAGAACCCATCCAAGTCATTAAAGCCATATTCCTGGTTTTTCCAGACTTTTTTTTAAATTTATTTATTTATTAGAGAGAGAGAGAGAAGAGAGAGACTGCATGCGAATGAGGGCAGGAACAGAGGGGGAGGGAGAGGGACAAGTAGACTCTGCACTGAGCACAGAGCCTGATGTGGGGCTCTATCCCAGGACTCTAAGATCGTGACCTTAGCTGAAACCAAGACTCTAGCACTCAGCCTACAGAGCCACCACTGAGCCACCCCATATGAGACTTTAGAGCAGATTTGGGTGGGATAGATCAACTTAGGATACTGAACGCCTTCCTACTGTTTGGTCTTTTCTTCCTACAGTAATTATTTATAAGAGAAAGAAAATGTTTATAGACATCTTTACATGAGGGTCCCTCACAGCAGTATTTTATACCTTGAACACATAGTTTAAAAAGCTTGAGTGTCAAGCAACATGATATTTCAGAAAAAACATCACTGCCCATCACAGAAGCCATTATGGTTTGTTTGGAGGAGTTCCCTTTTGGACACTTTCCTACTCAAAGAGCACAAGATAAAGAGTCATCACAATGTCACTGAAAGGATTGCTCAAAACACTGATTTAGGTATCTAATAACTCCTTGGCTTGCTCCTGTGTTAGTCTTGGAGGAAACTGAGGTTGCCAGTGAGAGGGAAGAGCTATTTTAGGGTCAACTTCAATAGGCGGGATTCTCCTTAGTCAACTTCCAGGATTATCCTGATTTGAGTCTTCTGAAAGTGAATCACCTTTAGGAATCCCAGCAACCTGGAGGTTAATCTGACCAATTCAGCTCTTGGAACTGAAGTTAATTTAAAAGCAGTTTACAGAGAACCTGACCTAGGTTTTCATTCCTGGGGTCTCTTTTAAGTAAACCTAGACCTCTCCTTCCTCTATCTTTCTTAAATCTTTTAAATCAGCAGAGATACTGCAGCTGTGTTAGCTAAAGGCTGTGAGTACCCACATTGTCTCCAAAAGGATTCATGCCACACTTTAGGAAAACCCATGTCAAATAAACATCTCTATCATGACCAGTTAAAGTAACAACTAAATGACAAACCAAGGCCTTTGAGAAGATTTATATGCAACTTCAATTTAAATATCCTGAAGCTCATTATCAGTAATCAGAGATAGATGAAGCAAAAAAGTACAAGCTTCATTTTGCCCGAACTTTTGGATCATCCTCTCTCCGGTTTTTCATCAAAGTTGTTATCATGGTCTTCAGACTTGCCCTTCTCCCTTCCACTTGAATCATATCACAACCACCAACTTAAACAAGTTCAGTAATCTGGAATGTACAAATACATGTGTTAAGTCTACCCTCTGGTTTTGTTTTTTGTTTTTTTGTTTTTTTTTTTTTACCCTCTGGTCTTGATCTCTGTTTACTCTTTCTCTTCCCTTACAAAATTCTAGAGAAATATGTGGCCCTGATCAGGTATTTGGGCATATTAGATGAATCAAATTGGCTCAATAATTTTTTTTTTTTTTTAGGATTTTATTCATTTATTTGAGAGATTGAGGGCATGAGCAGGAGTGGGGGAGAGACAGAGGGCAAGGAAGAATAAGGCTCCCCACTGAGAGCATGGAGCATGTCACTGAGCATGGAGCTCGATGACATGGCTCCATCTCAGGACCCCGGGATCATGACCTGAGCGGAAGGGAAATACTTAACTGACTGAGCCATCCAGGTGCCCAAATTGGCTCAATTAAAGTTACATTTGACAGATTTGTATTACACCCTAATAGGATGCTCTATCATCCATTCCATCATGGGTTATATAAAATAGCAGGTGAATCATCAAAATGTAACCAACTGGGAAGGAGGCAAAATATATAATTAGTAGCCAAGGGATAGCCATTGTGAGATTTTAAAGGCACTGAGAACGGCCTTCTCAATTCAAAGTCTTTTTTTTTTTTTTTTAAACTCAATTCAAAGTCTTAATTGGTTCCTACTATAGGCTGTTTCCACCATGGTGTCGGAAAATGTCACATTACCCTCCCTTTGAGCTAAAGGAGGTTTAGAAAATATTTCGCGACTGTGCTATCCTACCCCACCCTCAGGGTAGACAGCACTAATCTACCTTGATTTTTCTGTTATGCTAAACTCAGATGTGTCCTTGCAGTACTTCTCAATGCACTGCAGAGAGCGGCTATCAACTGTCGCTATTAACTCTTTAAAATAACACTACTTGATATTCTGAGTTTATGGCTTTAACATCTTTAAAATGAAAGGTCAGACACAATGTCATTCTTAGGCATAAAAACTTTAAATCTCGGGATCCCTGGGTGGCACAGCGGTTTGGCGCCTGCCTTTGGCCCAGGGCGCGATCCTGGAGACCCGGGATCGAATCCCACATCGGGCTCCCGGTGCATGGAGCCTGCTTCTCCCTCTGCCTGTGTCTCTGCCTCTCTCTCTCTCTCTCTCTCTCTCTCTATCTGTGTGTGACTATCAACTTTAAATCTCAGATGTTTAGGGATGGCTGGGTGGCTCAGTTAGTTAACTATCGGCCTTGGGCTCAGGTCATGACCCCTGGGTCCTGAGATGGAACTTGGCGTCAGGCTCCCCGCCCCACTGGGAGTCTGCTTCTCCCTCTACCTCTGCCCCTCCTCTGTTCTCAAATAAATAAAATCTTTAAAAAAAAAAAAAAAACTCAGTTGTTTATATCAACAGAGTGTAAAACCTGCTAAAATGGGAAAATGTTTCATAAAGAAGAAAGAAAATGTTAGGGCATGAATTTGGGGCAAAGGAGCAGTTAGTTCTCTGCACAATATTCTGACACAGGAAGATTAGACTACAATATGAATAATCACTTGGCACACTGGTGCCGAAGAACATTTCAGAAAAACAGTAATTTTTTAGCCTGAAAACACTAGACTTTGAACCCATTTGTTATCCTGTTTTACTTAAAGGTTATGATATATATTTATAAATATGAACAATGTAGACAGAAAGTAGAGGTTGGGGAATAATTTCATGTTCAATAGTCATTCCCCATTCTCACCTCTGGTGTGTTTGTCCTGTGCTACAAAGGAGAAAGTGAAGAAGGCAAGAAGGCAAGAAGGGCAAGTCTGAAAAGCAGAAAATTGTGAGCCAAAGACAAAGTGCACACTCTAAAGCCTGGTGAAAATACAATAAAAGAATTGTAGTGTCATAATGACAGCAGCAAAAGCTTTTGCTATCAGGGAACTAGTGGAGGCTAGATCTTCAAGTGTTGAAAGCTGAAGTCTGCAAATTGGGGAGTTGCTTCTGCATTCTGAGTGGGAGCATGGAACTGGAACTGCCCTCAGGTCAAGTCCTCATTTCCGTCCAGGAGGTACTGTTTTGGTAAATCTTTTAGTGATACACGCGTAAGATCAGTCAGTCCCCACCTGTATCAGTCCATTTGGGCCGCTATAACCAAGTATCATAGACTGGGAAGCTTAGAAACAACAGAAATTTATTGTTTCACTGTTCTGGAGGCTGGAAACTCCAAGATCAAGGGAGCAGCGTGAGAGCAGGAGACCCCTGCCCCTTCCACTTTGTGGGACAGAGAGAGAGGGCACCAGCTGTGAATCAGGTCTCCCTAGAGCTTCTTTCATGATGCATCAATCCATTCATGAGAGCTCCTCTCATATGACTTAAGTAACTCTGAAAGGCCTCACCTACTAAAACCATCACCTTTGGTGCCAGGATTTCAACATATGAATTTTCCTGGAACACAAACATTCAGACCATAACATCTCCCTTTAGGGAGGCTCTGAATCAGCAAGTTACACAAATGCAAGAACTGACGTTAATGTTTTGCTTAGTCCTTTAAATTAGTTCATTACGGTGGAAGCTTGCCTCTCCAGATAAAGACAATATTTCTTCCATAATCCGAATTTCAACGGCCCCATGTCTAATTATCCCTTACTCGGGGCACCTGGGTGGCTCAGCGGTTGAGCATCTGCCTTTGGCTCAGGTGGTGATCCCGGGGTCCTGGGATCGAGTCCCGCGTCAGGCTCCTCCGTGGGGAGCCTGCTTCCCCTTCTGCCTGTGTCTCTGCCCCTCTCTCTATGTTTCTCATGAATAAATAAATAAAATCTTTTTTTAAAAAAAAATACCTTTTCTCTGAAGATATTTGATTGGCCTTATCCAAGCATTTGTTTGCAAGATCAGGAAACCAGATTATGGCAGGAAGGGGACACCTGGGTGCCTCAGCAGTTGGGCGCCTGCCTTCAGCTCAGGTCATGATCCCGGGATTTGGGATCGAGTCCCGTATCAGGCTCCCTGCGAGGAGCCTGCTTCTCCCTCTGCCTGTGTCTCTGCCTCTCTCTCTCTCTCTCATAGATAAATAAATAAATCTTAAAAAAAAAAAAAAAAGATTATGGCAAGGAGGATTTTCAAGCTAAACTTTTCTCCAGTTTATGCCTGAGGAAATAGAATCCCAAGAAAATGGTTGAGTGTGTGTACATGCTCCCTGGGTTATATGCAGGACTGGTTACACAATTTGTGTGCCCAGTACAAAATGAAAATGCAGAGCACTTTGTTTGAAAAGCAAGAAAAAAATGCCACTGAGGTGACTAAAATATGAAGCTTTTCCCCCTCTTCCATTGTCTCTTTCTCTCCCTTGGTATTCTTTATTTGCTACTTAATATCACTCTCTTTGAGCCTCAGAATACTCATTGGCCAGTGCTGATCCTTGCAGATATTGGCAAAGACCCTCTCCCTGGTCAGACAGTAGACAGACTCCTCTGATCTCCTTCTTGACTAGGCCTGAGCCAGGGCCCCCATCCTGGCAACGGAACCCAACTGTAACCAGAGTCTTAAGGCAGTTCAGAGAGAATTTCCCACCCTTGATCCATGATCACTATGGCCGGCCTTCAGCAAGAATCCTGTTAAGTCCATTCATACTATTGTGGCTATCTCTTCTTAATAATTTTCCACCCAGGGCAGCCCTGGTGGCTCAGCGGTTTAGCGCCGCCTTCAGCCGAGGGCATGATCCTGGAGACCTGGGATCGAGTCTCACATCAGGCTCCCTGCATGGAGCCTGCTTCTCATAAATAAATAAATAAAAATCTTAAGAAAACATTTTTTTCCACGCATAGATGCCTTACTCTGCTCCTTGGGTATAATCTCCACTGACCTTGCTGTATTCAGAGCAGAGCCTGGTCTCTACTCTGAGCCTAGACTATTACAGTCTTGATACCTATTGCAATAGTCCCAAACAAAGTATTCCTCACTGCCATAACAGATGTCAGAGTAACTTTTTCTTTAATAGTTCTGGTGCTGCCACTCAGGATGCCATTCATCATCAGACCCCTGGACTCCATACCTGGGATTCCAAGTGCACATCTTTTAAGCCTTTGTCTTCAGTTCTGACTGATTTGGGATCCATTGGTGAGTCTGAATACTAAGTCAGTGCTTTGGATGACAGTCCATGGAAGCACTATAAGGGCATATTTTGATTCTTAGGATTCTGAGTATACTCTCTGAGGCTGGGTTATATGCAGTCATGGGGTGTTTGTTTGTTTGTTTGTTTGTTTGAAAGATACCTCCTGAGCTGGAAGTTCTTTCTGGAACTTTCAAATGGAGATTCACCCCATGATTCTTGGGTTGGAAATTTCTTGGCTAGTGCTTGGTTTCAACTGTGATTTATTTCCTGACTCCAATGCTGGAAATTTGTTTTCTGGCTCCTTGTGAAGCCTCTTTGTTTTGACTCTATTGATCCTGCTTCTCCCATGGGAATGTTTTGTCCAACTGAAGCCCCCTTCTCAAACTCCTGTTACCTATGTGCTCTACCACTATAGTACTAATTCTGCTCATTTTCTTTCTAGATGACATGATTTTACAAGGGATAATTTGGAACTTAGGATCTCTCCTACGTTCTGGCTCACCTGAGACCTCTTCTTGTCCATGGCCTCTACTCCTTTTACCACTTTCATTCCCTAAACCTTTCAGTATGTCCACATTCAAACTCCTGCCTCTGCCATCCCTCTTTCCACCTCTCCAGATCTTTCTTTCCCCACTCTAGGCCCTCTTCACAATCTCTAGAACTTTAAGCTTCCTGCCCCCATTGGAGGCCCTTAAGAAACTCAGGGACCCTGGAAGCAACTACATGAGGCTAAAAAGGATTTTTTTAAAGGTTAACTATAAATAGACTCAGATGAGCTTTGTAAACATTCAGAAAAGTGACTAATATTCCCTCAGTCTCACACCTATGGAGTCCATAGACTCCATAAAACTACATATCAGAGCAAAAGAAAAATCTTATTTTCCTCCACGAATATTGGTAAAGTCCTTTAGCCTTCTATTGAATAGTTAAGCTCAACTTGTCCCATTTATCAGAAACACAATTCAGATCAAATATAAAGTAGAGGGACACCTGCGTGGCTCAGCGGTTGAGTGTCTGTCTGCCTTTAGCTCAGGGCAGGATCCCGGAGTCCTGGGATTGAGTCACACATCGGGCTCCCTGCATGGAGCCTGCTTCTTCCTCTACCTGTGTCTCTCCCTCTCTCTCTGGGTCTCTCATGAATAAATAAATAAAATCTTAAAAAAATATATAAAGTGGAACAAAGATATTTCCCAAGTATTTCATATAAACCAGTCAGTTTTATGTTACTGTTTAAAACTTTAATACCGGATACAATTTTACAATGAAAACTGTTTGATCTCTATTTGTGTCTGTCTATATGTTTATGTATATTTATGCATGTATATATGTCATGTATATGTGATATTTTTCTACCTCCAGATGGTATTACCAAATTAATTCACAAAATCCCATAAAGGAACTCTATTCAAATTGGCTTAGTGATAAATACATACTTAAATAAAGAAAATATTCCTAAAACTATCAGAAACATAGAAATTAGCCCAAATGTTTTGTTTTGTTTTTTAAGATTTTGTTTATTTATTTGAGAAAGAGATACAGAGACAGTGTAAGCAAGGGGAGGGGCAGAGGGAGAGGAAGAAGCAGACTCTCTGCTGAGCAGGGAGCAGGTGTGGGGCTCCAACTCAGGACTCTCAGATCATGACCTGAGCCGAAGGCAGACGTTTAACCAACTGAGTCACCCAGGTGCCCCTATCTAGATGATTTCTAAGTAAGATAAACTACTGAAACATTCATCACTAAGCATACATTTAAGTTTATATACTTTTGGTTTCTTATTTTAATATGGCCCAGAGAAGCTAAATGTATTTGGGTCTGTTACTAAGTTCTTTTTGCCACATTGAAAAGTTGAATTTGAGGAAGCATATACCCATATAAATTGTGAGATGGAATGATGGCTAATTTTCTTTGTCAACTTGACAGGACTAAGGGATATCTATATAGCTTGTAAAACACTATTTGCTGGTGTGTCTGTGAGGGTGTCTAGGAAGAGATTAGCGTTCGAATCAGTAGACTGGGTGAAGAAGACTGCCATTACTAATGCTAGTGGGCACCATTTAATCCAACAAGAGCCTGAACAGAAGAAAAAGAAAATTCCCTCTCTTTACTTCAGCAGAGATATCCATCTTTTATAGCTTTTGGACATCGGAGCTCCTGGTTCTTGGACTTTTGGACTCACACCATTGGCCTCGTAATTTTCAGGTCTTTTTTGTTGTTGGTTTTTTTTAGATTTTATTTATTTATTCATGAAAGACAGAGGGGGAGGCAGGGCCCGGAGACACAGGCAGAGGGAGAAGCAGGCCCCATGCAGGGAGCCCAATGTGGGACTTGATCCCGGGTCTCCAGGATCATGCCCTCCGCCGAAGGCAGACTCTTTTTTTTTTTTTTTTTTTTTATTTATTTATGATAGTCACAGAGAGAGAGAGAGAGAGGCGCAGAGACATAGGCAGAGGGAGAAGCAGGCTCCATGCACCGGGAGCCCGACGTGGGATTCGATCCCGGGTCTCCAGGATCGCGCCCTGGGCCAAAGGCAGGCGCCAAACCGCTGCGCCGCCACCCAGGGATCCCCGAAGGCAGACTCTTAACTGTTGAACTACCCAGGCATCCCTCTTATTTTTCAGGTCTTAAATCATACTAAATTACACTACTCATACTAAATTACACTACTGCCTTTCCTAGTTCTGTAGTTTGCAGATGGCAGATTCCACTTCTTGTCCACCATAATTGGATGAGCCAACTCATAATAAATCTTCTCTTACATATATCAGTAAACATCCTATTGGCTCTATTTCTCTGAAGAACCTTGACTAATACAAATGGTGTACTCATAAAATTTGCCAATCTGTTGCATAATTATAGTATGCTACAGACAGTTCACAATTATCTACTTCCCTATTTTCTCTGTTTAAAAAAAAAGATTACTAGGGGCACTTGGGTGGCTCAGTTGGTTGAGCATCTGCCTTCTGCTCTGGTTCCAGGGATGGAGCCCTTGCATGGGGTGGGGGTGGGTGGGCGGGGGGCAGGGAATCTGCTTCTCCCTCTGCCACTCCCCCTGCTCGTCCTCTCTCGCATGCCCACTCTCTCTCTCAAATAAATAAATAAAAATTAATTAATTAATTAATTAAAAATATTACCAATGGCTAAAAGTTATAATAAGTATATGTACATTAAAAACTACTACAAATAATAAGGGTAAAGAGAAACAACCCCATGAAAAGAAAACAAGGAATGTAGGAGGTATTTTTGTTAAGGGAAAAAGAGTAATTTTGTCCTAAATTAAATGACTAGTTATTTCAGAATAAGAAAGAGGAAAAGTGTAGGATAAAAACTGAATGGATATAAAATGTTGTAGAAGGTTTACAGAAAAGGAATTTTAGAAAAGGAATTTATCTTATGTGGTCAAAGCTGGCTCAGATTCAGCCAGTCAAAGCTGGTTCATTTATAAGATTGCTTTTTTTTTTTTAAATGAACTTTGATATTAAAAGCACACTGATACAAAACTAGATTTTAGTTTTCTCCCTATTTAAAAATGATAACATTTTCTTGGATTACTGGTCTCTTCTTACTAAGAGATTATAAAAGGCTTTTCTTTACCTTTTGAATAATATGCCTAGGAAATCAAGATTTTGTGTCTTATCAGAATAATTCCCTGTGCTTTATGTTAACCTTTATCATGTCCTCAATTATTTAAGAGGACCAAATCTTCTCACTTTTTAAAAGAGCTAAGGGTTTTTTTGACAATCAGGTTACCTCCTCTACTTACTTTTGAATTCTGTTATCATCACTTTGGTTAAATAGGTAGCTCAGGACTGGTTCACAGTGACCTAGGATCTTATTTAACCAACTATTCAAACCTTTTGACATTTTGCCTTTCCCAAATCAAATCCTAAATGAATTCTTGATCCCAGACTAGGAGACTTCCAAGAGGCCCTCTGGAAAATTTCCAGGGATTTATTCTTTCGCTTTGTAAAAAGAGAGATATTAAAAAATAATTAGGTTTATTCATATGTTGAATGGCATAAAAAAATCATTGTCAGGTAATAAGGGATGCTTAACCTTCCCTAGAGTCTATCTGTATGGGTAACTGTCAATAATATAAATATTTCAGGAACTGTACAAAGTTCATAGCAATTTATCAATATTCTCATGGTCCATGATATGACCAGTATAAGGTATCAATTACAATTCCAGTTTTATTTTTAAATGTTGTATGCTACAGAAATAACCAAAATCCCTGGTCAAATTAACTCACATTGGATCTTCAACGATGGCCATTTTAAGTCTTTTGTTCTCAGATCATTATTGCTTTACTCTGATACTTCCTTGAAAGTGTTTGGAATTAATTATAGGTCAGAATGCTTTATCTTCAACAAAAAGTGACTGTCTCAGAGCACCATAGAAAAGAACATGACAGATGTTCTAGGATACAGGCTTTTTGGGGCCATTGCTTAAATATCTTTGAGACCATACCTGAACTGAGTAAGGATTTCCAGAACTCTAGGTGAGAGGCTGATAAATTCCTAAAACTGCTAACTCAAGATCAAGCACAACAATAATTAATTACATGGGATTGAATGATCTGATTAAGGACAATTATAGCTTTTTCTTTAGAATTTTGCTAGTTCTTTAATGTTCTATAGTCCAGGTATAATGTACTCCTTTCCGTTTTCTCTTAAGCTGTGTATAATCCACAACAATTTAGTCATTATACTTTTATAAATGGAAATTGAATACATATTTTTTCTTTTTGCCTGATCCTCCAGAATTAAGAAATTCTTGTTGAGTATTCTTATTTCCATGACAAAATAATTATTTGCATAAGTTCAATAAGAATCTGTTCTGGGGAAAAAAAAAAAAAGAATCTGTTCTGGGATGCCTGGGTGGCTCGGCGATTGAGTGCCTACCTTCAGCCCAGGGCTTAATCCTAGAGACCTGGGATCGGTCCCGCATCAGGTTCCCTGCATGGAGCCTGCTACTCTCTCTGCCTGTGTCTCTGCCTGTCTCTCATGAATAAATAAATGGAGTCTTGAAAAAAAAAAAAAAAAAGAATCTCTTCCCCTTTTAACAGTGCAAAATTAGGGGTGCCCAGCTGGCTCAGTCAGTAGAGCATGTAATACTTGATCTCCAGGTTGTAAGTTCAAGCCCCATGTTGGGCATAGAGCTTATATTTTTTAAAAAATTATTTATGTAACCAAACTTTGACTAGAGTGTCATATTTCAGAATAATATGCATTGAATCAGATATGACCAGGGAGTTTTAAGGAACTAAGTTTGACTTACGGAATTGATGCTTATAAGACCCTCTTGGGAAAAACAACCTGGTACCTGAGGTAAGTACTTAAAGGTAAGTAAAAGTCACTTCCTGGCAGGCCCAGAAACCCTAGGATATTTTGGAGAACTTGAGAAGAAAGCAAAGCACCCAAATCTATAGGTATCGCAGGTATGATTTGGTGGTAAGTTCTTGGCTTAGCCTCCTATCCTCAAGAAGTTTTTAAAGTCTTATTTGAGATTCCTTATTAAACATTCTAGCAGGGATCCCTGGGTGGCGCAGCGGTTTAGCGCCTGCCTTTGGCCCAGGGCATGATCCTGGAGACCCAGGATTGAATCCCATGTCGGGCTCCTGGTACATGGAGCCTGCTTCTCCCTCTGCCTATGTCTCTGCCTCTCTCTCTCTCTGTGTGACTATCATAAATAAATAAATAATTTTAAAAAAAAAGCTTTAAAAAAAATAAATAAACATTCTAGCAAAATAGGTGTGCCTTGGTGGCTCAGTTGGTTAGGCATCTGCCTTCAGCTCAAGTCATGAGCCCAGGTTCATGGGGTTGAGTCTAGCATCCATTGGGCTCCCTACTCCATGGGGAGCCTGCTTCTCCCTTTGCCTGCCACTCCCCCTGCTTGTGCTCAATCTCTCTCTGTGTGTGTCAAATAAATTAATAAAATCTTTAAAAATATATTTTTTTCTAGGGATGCCTGGGTGGCCTAGCTGTTGACTATCTGCCTTCAGCTCAGGGTGTGACCCCAGAGTTCCAGGAGCGAGTCCCACATCGGGCTCCTGCAGGGAGCCTGCTTTTCCCCCTGCCTGTGTCTCCGCCTCTCTCTCTGTGTCTCTCAAGAATGAATGAATGAATGAATGAATGAATGAATAAATAAATAAATAAATAAATAAATAAATAAATAAATAAATCTTAAAAATTTTTTTTTGTTAAAGTTCTAGCCAAACAGGCTTAAGGTCTATATGGTCAATTACATTGACACTCTACTTATGTATATAATCAGGCCAAATCTGATGAGACCAGATTTATTTTGTAAACAAGAATCAAAAAGGAGGGTAACTAGAAGGCCCCTGACTGGCTCAGTCAGTAGAACATGTGACTCTTGATCTCATGGTTATGAGTTCAAGCCCTATTTGGGTATAGAGCTTTCTTTAAAAAAAGAAAAAAGAAAGGAAAGAAAGAAAGAAAGAAAGAAAGAAAGAAAGAAAGAAAGAAAGAAAGAAAGAAGAAAAAGAAAAAAAGAAAGGAGGGTATCTATAGAGAGAACTTCCATGTTTCACAAACTATAGGAAACATTTATGTTTCACACATTATAGAAAACTACAGCATTTCATTGTGGGTATCAGATTCTGGCTCTATTCTTTGTCTTTTTTTTTTTTTTTTAATCCATCTATAGATTGGACTGGATCCTGCTGTCTTGCATATTTTGTCAGTCCTTACGGAATTTTCAATCTGGCTGTGACTTTCTCAATTAATGTTTTTAATTTTTCTCCCACCCTCCTGCTACTTGAGAACCAAAAGCTGACTACCTGGGATGCCTGGGTGGCTCAGCGGTTGAGTGTCTGCCATCGGCTCAGGGCGTGATCCTCGAGTCCTGGGATCGAGTCCCATGTCGGGCTCCCTGCATGGAGCCTGCTTCTCCCTCTGCCTGTGTCTCTGCCTCTCTGTGTGTCTTTCATGAATAAATAAAATCTTAAAAAAAAAAAAAAAAAGCTGACTACCTGGTTTCTTATGGGGAGTCTATGTTATCTTGTATCTTAAAGCCCTGCAAGCTAAAGATGAACATTGGACAACCTTTGTGCCTGGAGCTACTGTTGTGTGAACCACTGAGGAAGTTCACTGGAAAATCTGCATCTTCATGCTCTGCTTCAGGAAATAACCACAACTGTGACATAGTATAATGCATAAAATACATTCATACAGCAAACCAGGAAATCCATCAGATTGCCACTGTTGTCCTCACTCCACCATCTAAGGATGTTTCAAGCCCAACATTGGATTTATACTGTCTAATAAAAGAAACAATGTCTCCTTTCCTGGATCAAGAGGAGAGAATGAAAAAGATTCACTTCTTTTACCACCCAGCAATTGCACTGTTGGGGATTTACCCCAAAGATACAGATGCAATGAAACGCTGGGACACCTGCACCCCGATGTTTATAGCGGCAATGTCCACAACAGGCAAACTGTGGAAGGAGCCTCGGTGTCCATCGAAAGATGAGTGGATAAAGAAGATGTGGTCTATGTATACAATGGAATATTACTCAGCCATTAGAAACGACAAATACCCACCATTTGCTTCAATGTGGATGGAACTGGAAGGTATTATGCTGAGTGAAGTAAGTCAATCGGAGAAGGACAAACAGTGTATGTTCTCATTCATTTGGGGAATATAAGTAATAGTGAAAGGGAATAGAGGGGAAGGGAGAAGAAATGGGTAGGAAATATCAGAAAGGGAGACAGAACATGGAAGACTCCTAACTCTGGGAAACAAACTAGGGGTGGTGGAAGGGGAGGAGAGTGGGGGGTGGGGGTGACTGGGTGGTGGGCACTGAGGGGTGTCACTTGACGGGGTGAGCACTGGGTGTTATTCTGTATGTTGGCAAATTGAACACCAATAAAAATAAATTTATTTTTTTAAAAAAAAAGGAGCAGAGGGAGAGGGAAAAGCCGGCTCTCTGCTGAGGAGCGAGCCTGATTTGGGGCTTGATCCCAGGACCCTGTGATCATGACCTGAACCCAGATCAGATGCTTAACTGACCATTAAGGTTAACGCCATTCAGGCATCCTGAAGAGTAACTTCTTTTTCTTCTTTTTTTAAAAGATTTTATTTATTTACTCACGAGAGACACAGAGAGACAGAGACAGGCAGAGACACAGGAAGAGGGAGAAGCAGGCTCCATGCACGGAGCCTGATGTGGGACTCGATCCCTGGACTCCAGGATCACGCCCTGGGCTGAAGGCAGAGGCTTACCCACTGAGCCACCTGGGCATCCCTGAAGATTAACTTTTTTTTTTTTTTTAATTTTTATTTATTTATGATAGTCACACAGAGAGAGAAAGAGAGGCAGAGACATAGGCAGAGGGAGAAGCAGGCTCCATGCACTGGGAGCCCGACGTGGGACTCGATCCTGGGTCTCCAGGATCGCGCCCTGGGCCAAAGGCAGGCGCCAAACCACTGCGCCACCCAGGGATCCCAAGATTAACTTCTTAATCAAACTTTACACAGGCTACTCTGAGCCTTTTTCTTAGCTAGGCCTTGGCCTTGGCCCCCATCCCTGCTGGGCCTGAATACTCAGTTATAGGATGAATCCTGCTAAGTAAGTTTAAAGATGATCCCCTATCATTTGGTATCTGATCAGATTCTTCAATCGCCACCCTTTATACCTGATCGCCCTGGCCTCCCATCAGCAAGAATGCTGTTATGTCAGTTTAACAATCCCCGTACCTTTGATATCTCATCTTCGTGATTTTCCATCTACTGACCCTCCCATTGTTTCTTGGCTGTAAATCTCCACTTGCTCTATTCAGAGATGAGCCTGATCTTTCTCCCCTATTGCAATAGTCTAGACACCTATTGCCACAGTCCTGAATAAAGATCCCTAACCATTTTAATACGTGTTAGAATAATTTTTTACTTAACAGAACTCCAGGTTCCCACCCTGGAGACTCAGCAAATGGCCCATGGGATTCCCTTCCTGCTGCCTACAGGACCACACGTGGTGCCTGCCTGAGGGCAGCAGAATCAAGACAGGCATATGTGCCAAGAAGCTCGAGATACTTGTATCAGGGGTAAAGGAGGAGTGAAGTTTCCCCGTTTCTTTGGGTCAGAGGGCAAGTTGGAGACTATAGTGACATATACACTTGGAGACACCTGTGCTCAGCAGATGGACATCTCACGAGGGTCACTGCGGCATGGGCAAAAGGAAGAGGCTTGAATGGAAAACAAAAACAAAAAACAGTGATCTATTCTGGAGCACATGAAGAAATCCCCTAAGAAATTTCCAGAAATACCAGACGGAAGACTTAAAGGAATTACATTTAAACAAATGAATCAGTGATAATTTAGTCACAAGAGGAAATATAATTTCTTTTTGAAGTTATACACTGCTAAGGCCAAATTGCACATTCCAGAAATTATAAATAACTAGGATTATCATTCCTATTCTAGAACACTCACACACTGGGACGCCTGGGTGGCTCAGCAGTTGAGCGTCTACCTTTGGTTCAGGTAGTGTTCCCAGGGTCCTGGGACTGAGTCCCACGTTGGGCTCCCTGCATGGAGCCTGCTTCTCCCTCTGCCTATGTCTCTGCCTCTCTCTGTGTGTGTCTCATGAATAAATAAATAAAATCTTAAAAGTAAATAAATAAATAAAACACACAAACAAAATCTATGGTTATTTACCACTTTAAAAAGCAAAATAGAAATTATTTCTTTAAAAAAAAAGAAAAGAAATTATTTCTTTAAAAAAAGAAATTATTTCTTGACTATGATACTGAAAGCTCAGGTAACAAAGGAAAATATAGAAAAACTGGACTTTATAAAAATTAAAGGCTTGTGCATCAAACAATGAAAAGGGAACCCACAGAATGGCAGGAAACATTTGTAAATCACATCTGTGATAAGAGATTAATATTCAGAATATATAAAGTTATATAAAGGTATGAATAAAAGTTATTGCTTAAAAAAGTTAGTGCTTAATGGGTATAGAGTTTCAGTATGGGGTGATGAAAAAGTTCTGTAGATGGATAGTGATGATGTTGAACAACAACATGAATGTTCTTAATTCCATTGAAAGTGGTTTAAATGATAAATTTTATGTATATTTTACTACAATAAAAAACAAGGAATTACCTAACTACCAAAACCTCCGAATTTATTAAACTAGTAAGTTAAGAGATGATTATTGGACTATAAAAGGATTTCTCAATATTCAAATGATCTCCTTTAAGGAAGCTCTTTCCTAGAGCTATATCATCTTTTTAGAAATCATTAAACAGTTGTTAAAGCAGTTAAGAATGAATAAATGGAAAAGGTAAAGAAGAAAAGAAAATATACTAGAAACCTTTGCAAAACTGTATGTGTCTCTTTACAAGGCTACTAAGTATTCTGCTTATATGGATTTTCCAAATGTTTTGTTTTGATAAAAGCTTTAAAGTTACAGATATAGTAAAATGAACTTCCTTATATCTGTCATCAAGGTTTATCAATCATTAACAATTTCCTATATTACTTTTTTATCTCTAAATATATATATTTATTATTTATTATATATATTATATATTATATATTACAATTACTTATTTATTATTTTTGAAAAACTATTGAAGATTAGAGAGTAAACTGCAGACATCATGATCATTTACCACTAAATAATTTGAGCATGTAGGGTGCCTGGGCAACTCAGTCAGCTAAGCTTCTGCTCTCACTCAGATCATGATCCCAGGGTCCTGGGATCAAGCTCCAAATCAGGCTTCCTTGCTCAGCAGGGAACCTGTTTCTCCCTCTCCCTCTGCCACTCCCCCTGCTTGTGCTCACTTGGTCTCTCTCTATATGTCAAATAAATAAAAATCTTAAAAAAAAAATTTTAGCATGTATTTCATAAAAAAAAACAGTGATTTTGTATTACGTAGCTACATTACGATGATCATAATCAGGGAATTTAACACTGATGCAATATTATACAATGCATATACAAATTTCTCCAGTTATCCTCTTTTGAAAAGAAAAAAGCCCCCAATGGGCTTGAACATATGACCCTGAGATCAAGACCTGAGCTGAGATCAAGAATCAGACACTTGACCAACTGAACCACCCAGGCATCCCTCTAGTTATCTTAATGTCATTTATAGAAAAAATAATTATCTTCTCTATCTAGAAACCAACCCAGGATCTGCATTTCGTTGAGATACGTTCTCTACTCTTTTTAAATCTAGAATAGTTCAGTCTTTCGCAACATAAATACTTTTGAGGAATATAGGCCAACTATAGAATATTCCTTGCCTGTAGTTGGTCTGATTAATTTTTATGATTAGTTTCAGGCTATGCACTTTTGGCAGGAATACTGCATAGGTGATGCTGTGTCCTTCTGAGTGCATCACATTATTGTGACACATGACACCAGTTTGTCCATTCTTCCGCATTCTCTCTTAGTTAAGGTAGTTTCCACCAGGTTTTTCCACTATAAAGTTACCCTTTGTTACCTTTATTTTTCCCTTTGTTATTGTAATTTGTGGGGAAGTACCTTAAATCTAAGTAAATATCCTGTCAAAGTCAAACTCAATGGCTTTAACATCCACTGATGATTCTAGTCCTAATTAATTATTTCTATGATGGTTGCAAAATGCCAATGGTTTAACTTTATTGTTTCTTTTACTAGATGTTGTTTTAAAATGTAATGTTTTGTAACAAATGCATTCTTTTATGTGGCAGATATATTGGAAATAAATTTGTATTATGACCGTGAATGTGAAAAACAATGCATTACATTTTTGACCCAAAGAAGTTATAAAAGAGAAAATTAAAGAGGTATGGGAGGGATGCCTGGGTGGCTCAGCAGTTGAGTGTCTGCCTTTGGCTCAAGGCGTGATCCTGGGATTCTGGGATCAAGTCCCACATCGGACTCCCTGTGAGGAGCCTGTTTCTCCCTCTGCCTGTGTCTCTGCCTCTCCCTGTGTGTCTCTCATTAAATAAATAAAAACCTAAAAAAAAAAAAAGTATAGGAAAATGGGCAAATATTTCAGTTTTCTTTCCAAAAAGTAAGGGCTTCTTTTGAATGAAAACAATCATCGAAGACTACAGTAGTGTTTAATATAAAGAGGTCTATTTCCAAGATAAAGATTTAGAGAGTGAAGGCAACTTTTTAAAGAAGTCTGATTATAAATAACCAAGCAGAGAATAACATCAGTTGATAACAATTAGGGATTAGTGAGAAAGATTGTTTCTGGGTATTTACTTCTTTAAAGCTTATTTTAAATATTATCTTAAAATGGGGTATAGTGACTCTAATTGTATTTAGCTCTTTCTTAGAAGTACACTTACTGTGATCCACAGAACTAAGGGGTCATTAGTCATGTAACAGCAGGATATAGTAATTGCACATAATAAACTAGCAAGAAAAATCTTCCAATGCTGAACTTGCAAAAATAAAGATATTAAGTGAGAAAAACCTTAAGTCAGTGGTTCTAAACCCTGATAGCACAAAAGAAACACCTGGGAGCATTTAAACTGCTCAGACCCTACTTCAATCTCGTCATACCAGCCTAGCATGGGTGTGTTGAAAAATCTCCCCAGGTGGTTCTAATGTGCAGCCAGAGCTGAGGACCACCACCTAAATCCATCACCTATTAAGGAAATAATTAAACCTCAGTATGGTTAAAGTTTCCTGCCTAATTCTCCATTGCTTTTTTTCATCCTAGGCTAAGATCTTTAGTTTTTCCCAAAGCCCCTTGGGGTATGACTAAAGGCCCTCTTTCAGCAGCTGTACTCACTTGTCTTACTTACCTCTTATTCCTCCTTCGGGGTTGGACATACAATAAATATTTCCATTTCTCTGGATTCTTCTGCAAAGAATCCCTTTCTTTTTTTTTTTTTTAAGTTTTTATTCTAATTCCAGTTAATGTGCAGTGTAATATTAGTTTCAGGTTGTATAACACAGTGATTCAACACTTCCATACAACACCTGGTGCTCATCATGACAAGTGCACTCCTTAATCTCCATCACCTATTTAACCCATCCTCCCTGCTCCTACTTCCCTTCTGGTAACCATCGGTTCTTTCTTTATTGTTTTTAAAGATTTTATTTATTCATGAGAGACACACACAGGCAGAGGGAGAAGCAGGCTCCATGCAAGGAGTCCCACATGGGACTCGATTCCGGGTCTCCAGGATCACACTCTAGGCTGAAGGCGTGCTAAACCGCTGAGCCACCCAGGCTGCCCCCATCAGTTCTTCATAAAGACCCTGTATCTTGATTTGTCTCTCTCTCTCTTTCTTATTTAAATCCCTTTCTTTTTAAGGGTTTCTGATGCAATAAGCAAAATAATAAAACATACATTGTGGAAACTGTAAATATTGCAAAGATTTTAGTTTATTCTTTTTTAAAAAAGATTTTATTTATTTAATCATGACAGACACAGAGGGAGAAAAGCAGAGACACAGACAGAGGGAGAAGCAGGCTCCATGCAGGGAGCCCTATGTGAGACTCAGTCCTAGGACCCTGGGAACACGACCTAGCTAAAGGGAGACGCTCAACTGCTGAGCCACCCAGGTATCCTGATTTTAGTTAATTCTTAAAGCATCTATTGCTATTTGAATTATAAACAGGGCAGCCCGGGTGGCTCAGCGGTTTAGTGCCCCCTTCAGCTCAGGCCGTGATCCTGGGGACTCTGGATCAAGTCCCACGTTGGGCTCCCTGCATGAAGCCTGCTTTCCCCTCTGCCTATGTCTCTGCCTCTCTCTCTGTGTCTCTCATGAATAAATAAATAAAATCTTTTTAAAAAAAAGAAATATAAACAAAATTCATCTTGCTGATTTCCCTTCCTAGTCTCTGTTCTTTGATAATATAGAATAATTTTCTACAATTTGATTGTATTATTTTTACTCACAAGGGCTTACATTTACTAGGAGTCAACATTTCTAACAAGAATCCCCACACTTTCCATCTGAAACCTTCTTAGAGGTCCCAATGATTTTACTAAGGCAAATATATCTACATATAAATTTATATGCATATATATGTGTTTATACACACACACACATGCTTGTCACATATAGCAGAATATTCAATTGCTATAAGACTCAGTTTTACACTTCAGGGGAACTGGTTTATTCAATCCCTAATTTTCCTATCTTGCATTGGAAAACACCCTCCTATAGTTTCCTGCTGCTGCATATCGAAAATTATAATACGTATAAGGTAAAATACATGTAAAACTGAAATCTAAGCCAATGAAATCGAATGTTTTTGATTTATTAAATTCATTTTGTGACATGCTCAGCAGCAGTTAATTAGAAACCCTGAATGAGAATGAAAACAGAGGGAAACATAAATATTAACAGTCATGGTAACGTCTGCTGATGAGTAGTTATAGGAATTTCTTGAAATGCGTCTAAATCCTAATATGAATATTTTAACACCACAAAATACATTTTTGAGGTAAGTCAGTGTTATAAACTCTTGTCCAAATGTAAAACATATTTCTGAGTATCTAATTTCAGCAAACTTATGTTCATTTAAGTAAAAATGCTGGGAAAGTATAGTTCTTTCAAGTTCAACACAAGGGTTCTATTTAATCAAACATTTCCATCTTTTTTTTTTTAATTTATGATAGTCACAGAGAGAGAGAGAGAGGCAGAGACACAGGCCGAGGGAGAAGCAGGCTCCATGCACCGGGAGCCTGACGTGGGATTCGATCCTGGGTCTCCAGGATCGTGCCCTGGGCCAAAGGCAGGCGCCAAACCGCTGCGCCACCCAGGGATCCCAAACATTTCCATCTTTGAACAGGTTGAAGTATTTTGCTGCTCTGGTCATAATAAGTAATCCTAGATAATGCTTGTTTTCTATGGTCTATCCGTAGAAGATTGACTCTACCAATGGAAGTCTCTGGATATTGTATGTGGGGAAAAGAGAGAAAAGAGATGAGCTGTCCTTGCACTTTGTCATTTTTCATCCAACATGCAAGTTGTCATTTTCCTTTAACTTGTTTACTTTCTCTCCACCTCAAAATAATAAAGAATCACACTAAGAAGACTACATCAAAACTCTCCTGTTTTACTCATTTATGAGATAGAACTATGACTTCTGGGCTCTCACTCACTGTTTCAGGACACCATTACAACAAAACAACTGAAAAATGCCACTATGCTAATTATAATGGAATTTAATCTATGCAATTAGGTATTAGAAATTCAGAACCTGAATCTAGCCAAAAGTCTTGATACCATTCAGAAGGTAGAGTTTGCCCCAAACTACCCAGTGTAAACCTACATGATTTTGAGGAGACCACTAACAGAATAAAATACCATGTAAAATAGGAGTTAAAAACAAATAAGCAAAAAGATGTAGAAGAAAGCCCCGGAATCCAAGAAATAGTTTTTGGATAGGAAACATTTGATTACCTACAGCTTTTTACTTCTTGAAATACTTTTCACCAAAATTTAGCTATACTTAGGGTAGGGTTTTGGGGAGTTTCTTCCCAAAGTGTTCTTAAGGATCTTTAGTTTCAGTAAAGAAGCTGTCATGCTTCCCTAATGCTCATTTATTTGCCTTTAGAGGTCATAATTGCATACAAAATGCTACATTTCTTTTCATCTGAAAAAAAAAATGTGCCTGATGAGTTTTATTACTTCACTTGGTACAACCATGCAGGGCTTGGACAGGTGCCTTACAATCTCCTTCTCCAGCTCTTCAGCAATGCAGTCATCCCCCTGAGCTAGAACAACACTGACTTCATATATTACTGGGTCTCTTTGAACATTAAGTGTGTAGTAGCTTTTCATAAAAGAAGGGCTTCCATAGAGGCAAGACTAAAATCATAACAACTGACTTCAGGTATAATAAATAGCACCAAATGCAGGGACCTTTTTATTTTCTTAAATAGATTTTATTTATTTATCTGTCAGAGAGAGAGAGAGAGAGAAAGCACAAGTAGGGGGAGTGCCAGGCAGAGGGAGAAGGAGAAGTAGGAGCCATGCTGAGCAGGGAGCCTCATGTGGGACTTGATCCCAGGGATCATGACCTGAGCCAAAGGCAGATGCAGGGACCTTTCTATATCAGAAAAGGCCTATGCTTGTTTGAGCAATCAAGTCAAAAGACAACTTCCAAAACCTCTGAGTCAATGTGACAATAACGCAGGTTACAGTTTTGCTCTCTTCTGAATACTTGGTTTAGCCATAGTGAAAGAAGAAAAAATAATTATTTTATAGACTTATAATTTTATTTTAAAGGAGATTATTAGGGGCACCTGGGTAACACAGTCAGTTAAGCATCCAGCTGTCGGTTTCAGCTAAGGTCATGATCTGAGGGTCATGAAACTGAGTCCCTCAGCAGACTGTGCTCATCGTGGAGCTGCTTGAGATTCTCTGTCTCCTTCCCTTCCCACCCTGCTCTCTCTCTCTCTCTAAAATAATAAATAAATAAATAGATAGATAGATAAATATTTTTTAAAAAATAAGGATTAGTATAGTAAACCCCATTACCTATTATCTAACTTTAACAATTATCGACCCTGGGCAACCCTGGTGGCTCAGCAGTTTAGTGCTGCCTTCTGCCCAGGGTGTGATCCCGGAGAGCCAGGATCAAGTCCCACATCGGGCTCCCTGCATGGAGCCTGCTTCTCCCTCTGCCTGTGTCTCTGCCTCTCTCTCTCTGTGCCTCTCATGAATAAATAAATAAAATCTTAAAAAAAAACACACACACACACAAAACCAATTATTAACATTTTGCCAGTCTTAAGAAAAAAAAGAGTTTTAACACCAGGGAGAAGTACAATAATTAAGGCTGTCACAGTAAAAATATGACAAGCTGATCAGAAATATTAAACAGGAGAATATGAAAAGAATGCTAGTCAATTATAAGAAACTTGCTTTCTGCTAGCCCAGCATCCAGCTATGTTCAATACTGTAAAAGTAATTGTTGCACGGTAAAGAAAATTTTCAGCTGAAACAACAACATAAACATTGCCTTCACTGTGGGTTTTATGAGACCCTGACTGGGAAGAGTGGTACTTTACTTCTTCCAAGACTGCTGCAGGATTCTAATTTCAAAAGATTCTGGTGGATGTGAATAATAGGAAAAGGGAGCTCTTCTCCTTCCAGAGGAATTCTGTAATGGAAAAGAGCCACAGATAAGGCCCGGAAAGATTTAGATTCTATTCTCAACTCTGCCAATAGGTGGCTTGATAACCATTAATGGAACAAAATACTATAGAAAATAGGAGTTAAAACAAAAAAGATGTAGAAGGAAATTATGCAGAGTCCAAAAGCATAGTAAAGTAAAGCACACTAAGGTTTAAAAGTGGCTCTATTGCTTAAAAAAATAAAAATTGAACCTGAACCCAATCAACCTCCAGGTTGAACCACAACTTACAGGGGATAGAAGAACAAGTCATAGAACCACAAGGAGACAGCCAAATCCAAAATGGGCAACATTGTATAGGGGAAAAAAATGAGCCAGTTTCTACATCAAATTAACACATAAAAAGAAAAAAAGAGAGGGACATGGGAAGGAGGGAGGAGGCTCTTACAGAATAAAAGAGACTTAAGAACCATAACAAAGGGCAGCCCCTGTGGCGCAGGGGTTTAGTGCTGCCTTCAGCCCAGGGCAGGATCCTGGAGACCCAGGATTGAGTCCCACGTCGGGCTCCCTGCATGGAGCCTGCTTCTCCCTCTGCCTGTGTCTCTGCCTGTGTCTCTGCCCGCCCCCCCCCCCCATCTCTATGAATACATAAGTAAAAATCTTGAAAAAAAAAAAAAAAAAGGAAAGAAACAACCAAGGTAAAAAGAAAACCACATTAAAAAAAAAAAAAAAAAGAACCATAACAAAGAAATGCATTATGTGAACCGCTTTTGGATCCTAATTTAAACAAACCAGCTGGAAAATATACCTTTGAGATGGCTGAGAAAATTTGAAGATGGTCTTGGTGTCACATGGTAAGTAGTTACTTATAATTATGTTAGGTATTAATGGTGTAGTGGTTCTGTTTTTTGCATGCTTTTTAAAATCTTGTTAGAGAACTTTTACTAAAATATTTACAAGGGAAATGACATATCTGAGACTTTCTTGAAAATTTTTCAGTAAAAAGAAGAAAAGGAAGAAAGAAAAGAAAGAGGAAGTAAAGCAAAGAAAAATAATGTAGGGAGAGATAGATGAAACGATAGTGATAAAATGTTAATTTTTGTTGAAACTGGAAAACTGGTACATAGGAGTTCATTACACTTTTTTTTCTACTTTTGTGTATGTTTGACAATTTCCATAATGAAACATTTTTTAAATGGATGCTTTGGTGTATTTGGGAGGATATAATATTGATGTCATTCCACCCTGCTCCCTGGGATTTATAGGCTGAAAAATTTTCATCCTATTTTAAAACAAATAATAGGAGTACTTAAAGGACACACGATGTGATTCAGGTTAGACTTATGCTAGCATTGTTTTTGTGTCATAATTTACTATAGTTGAAGGGCTCTTATATCCTGTTTATTCACTATTTCTGTAACACAAACTTATCTAGCTCTTGAATTCTGTGTTTTAGGAAATACCATTTATAAATTAAACACTGCATGAGTCCCCAAGTCAGTCCACTTAGATGAAGCAGAAGGAGTTTTTAAACCTCCGGAATGCCATGCAATTACATTTTATTCCAAGAACATACTCATGGACTTAGGTGAAGACTCACTGCAGAAATTCTAAGCTTTAAAAAAAAAGAAAAAGAAAAAAAAAAAGAAATTCTAAGCTTTACTTGTTAAGGTAAACAAAATTTGGCAACTCAAGATCTGAGACCTAGACAAATATGAATTATGGTGCTTTCCCCAACACCCAACATCAATTTAATCTCCTTCAATGACAAATTTTGGTTCCATCTAGGGCCTCTGCCCACATAGGCAAAAGTAGTTGGCAGGATTGTGACTTTCTTATGCCTATAACGTATCTCTCAGAAGGAAAAGTCCTGACAAAGACCTCTTTATAGGTTTTTTGATATGAAGAGGGTAGACATCAAAAACTATTTAATTTGATCTGAATTTGATTTTAAAAACTTAGCCGAGGGGTGCCTGGGTAACTCAGTCAGTTAAGCATCTACTCAGGTCATGATCTCGGGGTCCTGGGATCAAGCCCAAGTTGGGCTCCTGCTCAGCGGGGAATCTGTTTCTCCCTCTCCCTCTGCTGCTTCCCCTGGTTGTGGTTTTTGGCTCTCTCTCTGTGACAAATAAATAAATACAATATTTTTTTAAAATTAGCCAAGGGGGCAGGCCAGGTGGCTCAGCGGTTTAGCGCCGCCTTCAGCCCAGGGTATGATCCTGGAGACCCGGGATCAGGTCCCACATCGGGCTCCCTGCATGGAGTCTGCTTCTCCCTCTGCCTGTGTCTCTGTCTCTCTCTCTCTCTGTGTCTCTCATGAATAAAAACATAAAATATTTTTTAAAAAATAGCCAAGTTTTTGTACACTAATTTGGTTTTAGGTAAATTTTTTAGCAGAATTCTAAACATTCTAGAATAACTGTTAAGTTATTAATGGACAAAAATGTGGTTAATTTTTTCAAAATTGGCAGAAAAGCAGTAATTCTTATAGGTCTTTAACACACCTCCAGTGATATATCTCCAAATACTCCTTCTCTTTTGAATAGCAACCCAGCATAGGAAAATTGAGGCAAGTCGGAGAGAGATCAATAGGTTCTAGAATGAAAACACTACCAACAATTAATATATATTAAGATATATCCCTTAAAACAGCTGGCATTTGGAGTGCCTGGGTGGTTCAATGGTTGAACATCTGCCTTTGACTCAGGTCGTGATCCCGGAATCCTGGGATGGAGACCGCATCAGGCTCCCTGCATGGAGCCTGCTTCTCCCTCTGCCTATGTCTCTGCCCCTCCCTCTCTCTGTGTCTGTGTGTGTGTGTGTGTGTGCCTGTCTCTCTGTCTCTCTCTCTCTCTCTGTGTGTCTCTCATGAATAAATAAATAAAATCTTTAAAAAGATTTATTCATGAGAGACATAGAGAGGCAGAGACATAGGCAGAAGGAGAAGCAGCCTCCATGCAGGGAGGCGGACGTGGGACTTGATCCCAGGTCCCCAGGATCACCTCTGGGTGGAAGGCGATGCTAAACCGCTGAGCCACCCGGGCTGCCCAAATAAAATCTTTTAAAAAAACCAGCTGGCATTTATTTTTCAAGATACTTTTCAGTAGAAATTTGCAAATATGCACATAAGTGTATAACTCAATGGATTTTTGTAAAGAGATCACAACTAGGGATGCCTGGGTGGCTCAGTGGTTGACTGTCTTTGGCTCAGGTAGTGATCCCAGGATCTGGGATCAAGTCCTACATCGGGCTCCCCAAGGGGAGCCTGCTTCTTCCTCTGCCTATGTCCCTGCCTCTCTGTGTGTGTCTCTCATGAATAAATAAATAAAATATTAAAAAAAAAAAGAGATCACAACTGTATACTGACCACCCAGTTTAGGAAACAAGTCACAGTGACGAAAGATGCATATGGACAATAGTATTGCAACAACATTATATGGTGACAGAGGGTAGCCATACTTATGGCAAGCATAGCATGCAGTTGTTGGATCACTAGGTTGTACACCTGAAACTAATGCAACATACGTGTCAACTATACTTCAACTGAAAAATTAATTAAATAAAAGTTTAAAAAACATTATGCAGCTTAGTGGCTTGGTCAATTAAGCGTCCAACTCTTGATTTTGACTCAGGTCATGATCTCAGGGTGTGAGATTGAGCTCCACACAGGGCTCTGCACTCAGCAGGGAGTCTGCTTGAGATTCTCTCCCTCTCCCTCTACCCCTTCCCTCACACTTTTTCTCTCTCCCTCTAAAAAAAAATTATTTTTTAAACCCACATTATACAGCAGCTCTCCCGTGCACCAACCAGTTGCAACTCCCATGGCCTCTTTGTCTACACTATTTTGTGCTCTTTTGATGCATTTATTTTTGCCTGTTTTAAATTTTACATAAATGGAATCATGCAGTATGACTTTTTCATATCTATATCCTTTTCCTCAACATTGTTTGTAAAATACATTCATATTTTTGCAGATGCTGTTATTTTCACTGCTAAATAGTATTTCATTGTATGCATACCCTATAGTTTATCCATTCTCTGTTGATGGGCATAGGGGTTTGGTGAATTATAATTGAGCTGTTATGAAATCTTTGCACTATCATTAGGTGCATATACAAATACATGTCTGTTGAGTATATGTAGATGGCATTTATTTTATTTTATTTTATTTTATTTTATTTTATTTTATTTTATTTTTTGGCATTTATTTTAATAAAACCTGAGATTTCCAGTGCAGAGATCATATTTCCTTCATCTTTGTGGTCCAGGACAAGCTAATGACTGGTACTCAGTAGATAATAAATCTTTGCTAAATGAATGAATGAATAGATGCTTTCTGTGGCCAATTAGCTTTCCTTCATGGCTTCAGGACTTAATATATGTAGTATATTTTAGGGTATCATTGAAATCTTTCTATTTATACACATCATCAATTTTCCTTTCAGTTAGGTTTTATCACGGAAGTCTTCTTTCTATATTGTGGATGTGTGTATGGTAACTGAAATGATTGATGCCCTGAAGGCCTTTCAAAAAACTACACGCATATTAAGACTGCCCTCTGTCTAGTGCTGTTACAGCTTGCTTTTTGCTTTGTGAACTGCTTGACACTTTTGCTCAGTTATTTATTACTGAGGCTGCTTCCTACATTTATCTGTTACTTTTCCAGGACACCACAACTAGACTTTTTATTTTTATTATTATTATTTTTAAAGATTTTATTTATTTATTCATGACAGACACAGAGACAGAGAGAGGCAGAGACATAGGCGGAGGGAGAAGCAGGCTCCATGCAGGGAGCCCGAGGTGGGACTTGATCCCCCGTCTCCAGGATCACACCCGGGGCTGAAGGTGCTGCTAAACCACTGGGCCAGCGGGGCTGCCCACAACTAGACTTTTTAATTTGAATTAGCTCTGGTTATAATACTAGCCCTTACAAGTTGGTTACATAAACTTTAAAAAAATGAACTTTAAACTAAAATTTTGACTTTTATCTTTTTGCAATGTAGGCGTGGGACAAAAAAGAGCATTTTTTGAGACTATATTTATACAAAATGGGAAATGCTATGGCATATGCTGCAGGTGCTAATATGTTGCCAAAAGAAATGGCTAGCAATATTAGTGTCTTACCTTGCTTTCCTCTCTCTAGTTCAGAAAGTGTTACTTTTCATTGTGGGTGGCATTAATTAATATAATGAGAAGACGATGGAACTAGACAAAATATTACAAGCTCTTCATTTAGCTACAGACACTGACAAAGTGCCCACTCGGGTGGACTTCTAGAGTTGCAGGGCTCAGGATTATATGATTCTTACGTTAGCAGTCACCTGGAGCAGGAGACCCAACATTGTTGGTAACTCAAAAAAATTAGCTCTAAAAACTTTAAAATTAGGAACAATATATGATCTGCTATACTTTTTTGCTGAAGACAAAATACCTTCATGAAGCTACTGATTTAGAGATGTCAACCCAAAAGTCTTTAAAAGGAAGAACACATCTAAAAAGGACAGTCACTTTTGATGGTTTGTCCAATTAACTTAGAAATACCCTTGACATTTTTCCTCTGGGAAGAAAGACTTTGGGTGACAGTTTTTTAGACTGTTGTTGTTTGGGGTTGTGGAATTTTCTTCTTCGTTGTTTTCAAGCCTTTAAGCAATGAGAAATGGCCTTGAACTTCAGCTCTGGAATTTTATACCTCCTTGCATGCATGTAGCTACTTTCTGGGTCATTGTACTTGTAGTTTCCTTTTTTTCCCCCCTCTTAAAGTCACTTTGATATCTCATCATCATTTAAAAACTACTGTTCCCAAAGGCCTTTCCTAGTTATCTTTTAGATGACTGATTACTATCAAAAAGGAAAAAAAGTAAAATAAACTTTAAAATAAACCTAAAAAGAAAAGGGAAAAAATCCAAACCATTTAAATCAGTGCCATAAAACTATTTTGGAAAACCAGCTTTCTATATTTTAATGCTTTCCATGTCTGAGGCATTTCTCCAGACTTTGGTGCTATAATTGTAACACCATCTTGACACTTCTACTTTTAAGCCACAAAGTTTGTGCCTGTTCTTTTTCAAAGAGAAAAAGTTGGAGCCAAGTGACCACTATGCATACTCATGACTCATAGGTAATGGAGGCAGCAGGGAAAGGTCCACACTGAAAATGCAGATCCAAGCCTGTGCTTTTTGATGGTATAAGGAGTGGCCAGAGCATTGAAGAAAGGAGCTTGGCTGAAGTTTACACCTGCTCTGATAAACGAGGGTGGGGGGAGGGGAAGGCGGGCAAAAGCCAGAGGGATGATTCCTTTGTGAGATTCAGAAAATAGAGCCTCTGCATGCATATGAATTGCCCCTTAAGAGTAGAGCCCTTAGAAAAGAGCCCCCTTTCCCAGTTGACACAAGGGAGTGCCAGGCTAGATGTCAGCCCCTCCTCCAGCCCTGGGCTGAGTGCACAGTGCTGGACACAGTCTGGATAATCACAGGTTGCAAACGTTACTGCATGGCAGCCTTGCAATTTACCAGTTCTCTGGCTACCCCACTCCAAAAGGGACTTTGTCTAGGCCATGTCCAAATCACCCATAAATGACCTCCCAGACAGCTGCACCGGTGCAGGAACTTTGAGGCATAAGCCGGTCTCCAAACACATAATTTGGGATTGACAGAGAAGGAGACAGGGAGAAATGGTGATAAACAGACTCATCTCCAGAACTTTAGAAAAATACATAGTCAAAATAAAAAATAAGAGCTGCAATAGGCAGAGCTGGGGAAACTGTAACAGATTTTTAAAAAGGAAATTATATTCCCTAAGGGCCTCCCACATGCCAGGTACTGTTAGATGCTTTATTTTTATAAATATTACCTCTTAATCATCAAGAAACTCTATACATGAGGTATTGTTTTCTTTCTCTCAGTAGGGAGAAAAGCTAAGGCTAAAAGAGGGTATGTCAATTGCTCAAGGTCACATAAGTAGTAAGTGGTAACCCAGCCCCCACATATTACAACTCTTATGATTAGTTCTTTAAGTTCTCCTGCACTAATACCACCCATCTCCAGATCTGACACAGGAGAGTGGGGTCTGGATGGCATGGCAGAGACAAATGATTACCTTCTAATATCCCTTCTCTGCTTCCCTTTTAAAAGGAGAACTGGGAGGCCTGGGTGGCTCAGCGGTTGAGCACCTGCCATCAGCTTAGGGTGTGATCCCAGGTCCTAGAAAGGAATCCCGCATCAGCCTGCCTGTGGGGAGCCTGCTTCTCCCTCTATGACTCTGCCTCTTTCTCTGTGTCTCTCATGAATAAATAAATAAAATCTTTCAAAAACATTTTTTTTTTAAAAGAGAACTAATTTTAGCTAAGCACACAGTCAACCGCCGAACAGACTGTACCTCCCAGCTCCCCCTGCACATAGGTTACATGACTGCATTTGGCCAATGCTAAGTAGAAATGGCATGCGGAACTTCATGGAAGCCATACATCTTTTTGGTCTCATTTTTCCTTAGTGCTACCTAGAATTTGGATGTAATCTTGAGTTATGATGTTGCTTTGAGACTAGAAGTTTAAAATGGCAGAACAAAAATACAGAAGCTGCCTGGGGCTCTGACATGAACAATCTATGTCCAGACTTCCATTTTTATGAGTGAGAAATAAGCTATTTAGTTTAAACCACTATTGGGGGGTCTTTTTACTTGTACATGAACCCACCCCTAACTGATATAAGGAAGGATCTGCCACCTTATTTAACCACACCACTGACTTCTTTTCTCCCTTCTACCTCAATACTCTCTGGTTCTACCTTTTCATACCTCAGGCTAATTTTTTTACCAGGTATACTATTGCCTTTATCTGACATTGAGACTTAGGACCCGTTGGTCCATATTAATAGGTTTTCTGATTTGTAATTTTAGTTAAGAGAGGTCAGTACCTTACACTGGAGTTAAAATTAAGAAAAGAAGAGGGGTACCTGGGTGGCTCAGTCAGTTAAGTGTCTGCCTTTGACTCAGGTCATGATCCCTGCTTCTCTCTCTCCTCTCCACTTAGGTGTGCTCTCTCTCTCTCTCTCTCTCTCTTACTATCCCTGTCAGTATCTCTCTTTCTCTCTAAAATAAATAAAATCTTTTTAAAAGGGGGGGGGTGTCAGTCCCCTCTCCTGGGAAATTCCCTATTGATGATTTCCTTATCATTTTTAGTATAAAGCTTTGCTTGTCACTGGGGCAAAACCCACCTTTGACACACATACCCTAAATTTTCACCACATCATTCCCGCAGAAAGTGGGTAATTATTCATCTTAACTTATGTAACTAAGGGACATCAGTTACGTGCATGCTCCCTGGAGAAAGTCTGTTTGCTCCGGATGACTTGTTCTTCTATCCAGTCAGATTTACAGGGGATCACTTCTTGTTCCCAGATATACCAGCGTCATGAACAGGAATGTTATGTGTGTTTCAGTGGCTCATGCATTGCATAAAGGCATTTGTCCTGAGAAAGGGGTACTGTCTTTTAATAAAAGCACAGGGGTGCCTGGGTGGCTCAGTTGGCTAAGCATCTGACTCTTGGTTTTGGCTCCCGTCATGATCTCAAGATCATGAGATGAGCCCCACATAGGGCTCTGTGCTCCGTGGGGAGTCTGCTTGAGAGTTTCTCCCTCTGCCCCTCCCCCTGCTCTCTCTCTCTCTCTCTCTCTCTTTCTCAAAATAAATAAGTAAATCTTTAAATGAATTTACAAAGAAACCACACAAAGGAGCTGTCTGATGGCCAAGCTCTTGCCTGGCGAGCTATATCTGCTCAGACACTGTGTGGGATAATGGTGTACCTGTCTTAATAAGGTCTGAAATAAGACTTTAACCCCTAGTAGTTTTAGACTTCCCAACCATAAATATAGAAAAATTCACAAACCTTATGTTTTTCTGGGCACCTAGGTGGCTCAGTAAGTTAAGCATCTGCCTTCAGCTCAGGTCATGATCCCCAGGTCCTGGGATTGGGCCCCACATCAGGCTCCCTGCTCAGTGGGGAATCTGCTTCTCTCTCTCCCTCTGCTCCTCCCCCACTCATGCTCATGCTCTCTCTCTCTCCTAAATAAATAAAATCTTTTTTTAAAAACTTATGTTTTTCTCCTCTATAAGATAAGGAGAATACTTTATCTAGAAGGTAAGATGGAATAGATAGGTTTTAAAGTTCTCCACAAAGTCTAAAAAATTCTGCCCACCTTTTTATAGAGACTTCTGTGACCATTCAATCTGAAAGAGTCACAGTCCAGGGTCATTCTCTTTCACATCACTTTGTTTTATTGCTTTTTGTTATCTGGAAATATTTTGTTTATTTACTGTTTACTGTTTATTGTCTGTTTCTTTCCCATTGCCCACTGTTCTAGAATATGAGATGCATGGTAGCAGAAGCCTTGGCTATCATACATATTGCCATATCCTGCATCATCGAAGAGTTCCTGGGATATAGTAGATTTTCAATACATATTGGTTGACAAATGAATGAATAAATTTGATAGTACTGTGAAAAAAAATTCCACAAATACAAAGTACTATTATTAGTGGTAATTGAGGGCTTTGATAACTCATAATATTTCTCTCATCAAAATTCTGGCTTTCCTTTAAGAAGCTTATCACATTTACTACTGAAACATTCAACGTTTAGAGTGAAAGACTAAAGAAAGGCTGAAGTGCTGGTGTGGAAATGAAGAAGCCAGTGATTGTTTCTTTGCTTTTATGCTATGTCTGAGTTCCTGAGTTGAATACAACAGTTGTGTTATTTTACCCATTCAAAAACATCATTTTATTATTTTGCTTAAAGATTATTTATTTTAGGGCAGCCCCGGTGGTGCAGTGGTTTAGCACTGCCTGCAGCCCCGGGTGTGATCCTGGAGACCTGGGATCGAGTTCCGTGTCAGGCTCCCTGCATGAAGCCTGCTTCTCCCTCTGCCTGTGTCTCCGCCTCTCTCTTTCTCTCTCTCTCTCTGTGTCTCTCATGAATAAATAAATAAAATCTTTTTTAAAAAAAAGATTATTTATTTTAGAGAGAGAGAGTGTGAGTGGGGTGGGGGCAGAAGAGAGGGAGAGGAATCCTCCAGCCGACTCCCTGCTGAGTGTGGAGCTCAATGTGGGGCTGGATCCCAGGATCCTGAGATCAAGAGCTGAGCCAAAAGTGAGAATTGACCCTTTAACACACTCAGCCGCCCAGTCACCCACAGAAACATCATTTTAAATACACAACTGGAAGGGTTATCAGTTCAGGCTTTTTTCCACAGTAGAAGAAATCTACTAAAGAATAACCAAAAGGGGTGCCTCACTGGCTCAGTAAGTAGAGCATATGACTCTTGATCTTGGGGTCCTGAGCTTGAGCCCCATGACACAGGCAGAGGGAGAAGCAGGCTCCATGCAGGGAGCCCGACATGAGACTCGATCCCAGGTCTCCAGGATCACGCCCTGGGCCAAAGGCAGCACTGAACCGCTGACCCACCAGGGCTGCCCTAGAGTTAACTTTAAAAAGAAAAAAAAAAAAAAGAATAACCAAGAGATTGCTACTTTGCTCTGTATGTAGAATGGAGATACACAGGTAGGTGATTGATGAGACTTTGTTTTGTGTGGGAAATCCCTAAAGGTCATTCTTCATTTCAAGGTTTTCCACACTCCCTATAATCTCTCTCAAGTAGCCACACCCATCAGAATCTCCTCTTTTCCAACAAAGTTGCATCCTTCTCACTTCTCATTCTAACACTTATGCTACCTTACTACTTGTGGAGCACAGTACTCATTTGTTTTTTTCCTGAAAGCTATGGCCATGCTTTTTAAAAATCAGCTTTCAGGGATCCCTGGGTGGTGCAGCGGTTTGGCGCCTGCCTTTGGCCCAGGGCGTGATCCTGGAGTCCCGGGATAGAGTCCCACGTCAGGCTCCCTGCATGGAGCCTGCTTCTCCCTCTGCTTGTGTCTCTGCCTCTCTCTCGCTCTCTCTGAATGAATAAATAAATAAATCTTAAAAAAAGAAAAAGAAAAAGAAAGAGGAAAAAGTAGAGAAGAAAAAAAAGAGTAATGTCTGGTCATGACTGCTGCTGTGAAATATTAAAATGCTACTGACATTACCCTACACACAAACAGAATAGAGATATACAAGTAGCATTTTCAGGAAGTGATAAATGTCCTTAAAAGTAAGAAGATGTAAAAATGAAATGGGATAGAAACAGATCAAGAGGAAAAAAGCATAAGATGAAAATAAGCAGAAGAGAACCCCTTCTTCTAATCCCATATAGCTTGTTAAATAACATGTTTTTACAAATAAATATTCCAATACAACTTCATTTCTTTAATATCTTGAATCTTTATTTTAGTAAAGATGTTTCTTCTTTACTCTGGGAGCAGGAGAAGGAGGTTCCCTGCTCAGCAGGGAGCCGGATGTGGGGCTTGATCCCAGGACTCTAGGATCATGACCTAAGCTGAAATCAGACACTTAATTGACTGTGCCACCGGAGCACCTCAAGATGCTTCTTCTTTTAAATAAAGGTGCTAGTTTCCTATTATATTAACTGAATCAAATAGATCTTAAAAAATAATATTTGGCATTGATTATTTTATAGAATAAAATAGGATACAAATTATAATTTCAAGATCAGAAAAGTAACTTTTTGATAAGATACAGAACATAAAATCTATCTATTGGTGAAATACTTAAAATTACATTAAAGAGAAGTATGTAAATATCAGAAACAGCAAGTAATGTTTTCAACTGGAGAAAACAAATTAGCAAATTTCATAATTCATGAATTGGAGTTTAATTCATAGTTTCACCCTAGGATAGCAATTTGTTTGCTTATGTCAGATCCTGGATCTTGGTAGGGATGTCAGTACATAAAGATGTGCTTTGAGGGCAGCCTGGGTGGCTCAGCCGTTTAGTGCTGCCTTCACCCCAGGGCATGATCCTGGAGACCCGGGATCGAGTCCCATGTTGGGCTCCCTGCATGGGGCCTGCTTCTCCCTCTGCCTGTCTCTCTCTCTCTCTCTCTCTCTCTCTCCTCTCCGTGTCTCTCATGAATAAATAAATAAAATAAAATAAAAAAAGAGGTGCTTTGAGCTGGGGTACCTGCTCGTAAAAAACCCTTATGTATTCTTTGAAAATGATATCACTCACTAATGCTTATTAATTATGAAATTCAAAAATAAAGATAACTCACAAGTGGTTAGAACAACTTCTGTGACACTGTGGTAAGGTAAAAATGAGATCAGGCTTTGTCATCAGGTAGACCTACATTACATCCTGCCTCCAGCATTTACTTGCAAGGTCTATAATAATCCACTTAAATTCTGAGCTTTGGCTTCACCAGCTTTAAAATAGGGAGGTCATTACCCACCTCACGTGGTTGTTGTTTAAATCAATATAATTTATTTAATGGCATCTTGATCTCTGCTGGGCACACAAGTACTCAAGAAACCTTGGTCTTACCTACTCAGAAGTGAGGCTATGTTGAATTGTGCATGCAAAATACTCTAATTTAAAATAGTAACAACCAGGATGCCTGGGTGGCTCAGTGGTTAAGCATCTGCCTTGGGCTCAGGGCATGATCCTGGTCTGGGGATTGAGTCCCACGTCGGGCTCCCTGCATGGAGCCTGCTTCTCCCTCTGCCTGTGTCTCTGCCTCTCTCTCTTTCTCTGTGTCTCTCATGAATAAATAAAATCTTAAAAAAAAAAAATAGTAACAACCTTAGGATTTTCTTTCCTTAGTTTATTTTTATTTACTTTTTTAAGATTTTATTTATTTATTCATGAGAGACACAGAAAGAGAGGCAGAGACACAGGCAGAGGGAGAAGCAGGCTCCAAGCAGGCAGCCCGACGTGGGACTCAATTCTGGGTCTCCAGGATCACGCCCTGGGCTATAGGCGGCGCTAAACCGCTGAGCCACCGGGGCTGCCCCAACCTTAGGATTTTCTAAAATAAACCTAAAATAAAAAGTATCCAGAGGAAAAATAAGAAGTATCCAAGGGGAAAAAAATGAAGATTCAATTTACCATGAGATTCATAGTTACAAACATTATAAATCTTTAGAAGTCAACAAAAGATGGGTACTGAATTTAAATATTTCCTTTTGAATCCTAAAAAGTTGTAGAAATATATACACCATGGTTCATGATATCATGATCCATGGTATCACAGATTATAACTATCATGATCGCTATGTTAGTTTCAATTTTCTCCATTTATAAACTCAGAATAGGCTAAGTTCAGCAGGGCTCAGCTTAAACTGTAAGATTGGCTTCTGACTCACAGAGCTCCTCTCTCTAAAATGACTGCTATTTCATGAATTTAAACAAGTGCCACAAGTGCTCATTTCCATGTGTGACATTTTTGATAAACTTCCAGGTTTCAAACTGGATAGGAAAGCCAGATTACAAGCCACATTTGCTTAGTGTGAACAGTGAACTAACTCTGATACAGTCCCTCTCAAGACTTCCAGTTAAATTCCTCAAATATTAGCCAATTACTTTAGTCTGAAGAGAGCTAGTTAATCAATTTCTAACATACAACAGAAATACAGTGGATAGAAAAGAGAGTGCTTAAAAAAAAAGAAAGAAAAAAGAATGCTTTGTGATAGAAAGATCTTTGGAAATAATCAGGATTGAATGGAATCCTCCAGAAGCTCTAAGCAATAAAACAATTATGGTTTACCATTTCATATATAATTCAAAATAAAACTATTCCAAACTATATAATAAAAATAAGGAGCTCCAACAAAATTCTAAGTTGTCAAAAAAAAATTCTAAATTGTCATATGATGATGGTATAGAAATCTTTTTAAAGGAAATGGCAGGTGTTAAAAAAAAAAAAAAAACTGTTTCTCTTGCTTTGTTTATTGGTGTATCAAGCTGTCAATAGCAAACCCCCAAGAAGCCACCAGAATAATCTTTAATCAAACATGGCTAAATTTGTTAAAATTACTGCAAAGAGGGAGAATACCACTTCAATAGTCTTAGAAGTATCTCAGAAAAGGTCAGAGGCAGAAATTTATAGGGTTTGGGGTATGGGTCTTCTAAAGTGGGGATTAGGTTAAGATTGGGAAAAATTGGGGTACCTAGGTGACTCAATTGGTTGAAGTCCAACTCTTCATTTCTGCTCCAGTCATGATCTTAGTGTCCTGCTCTGCAGTGGGCATGAAGCCTGCTTAGGATTCTCTCCCTCTATCCTCCCACACCCCCCATGCATGCTCTCTCTCTCTCTCTCAAAAAAAAAAAAAAAAAGATTAGGAAGAGTTTATGATATAGCAGTTTGAGATTGATGGACATATCAATGAGAGGGTCTTGAAGTAAGTCTTTTTTTAAATATTTTATTTATTCATAAGAGACACAGAGAGAGGCAGAGACATAGGCAGAGGGAGAAGTAGGCTCCCCGCAAGGAGCCCAATGTGGGACTTGATCTCGGATCCCAGGATCAGGACCTGAGCCAAAGGCAGATGCTCAACCACTGAGCCACCCAGGCATCCCATTGAAGTAAGTCTTGATAAGTAGACAGTTGTTTGATAACAGAACATTTGCCCAGGTAACTAATGTATTATTTTGAGAAGAAGGCTGTTTATCCAGATGATCAATTTATTGTTCAAATAAATTAGGTTTTGGAAATTTCCTGATTCAGACAATGAAATTATTTATTGCTCTACCAGTTGTTCTTCCTGGACAGGAATTTCCTGGAACAATAGTGAGTCATATTGCTACAGGTGGTCTAAGTTCTTAGACCTGATCATTAAACTATGTGGATGTGAATGGAATCAGTTCTCATTGTCTAATATGGAATCCAACGCTGGTGGAACCTCAACATTGAATTAGGTATTGAATTAGGAATAAAAGAGAGGGAAGTGAGGAAGTATGGGGGCCAGTCAACAAAGGAATATGCAAAATAATTTCAAGCAAAATTGGATAAAGTTAGCTGCTTTCTCCAGAAGAGAAGGATTGAGGGACTTCATAATTCAACTTTTGCCCCCAAAAGGAGCAGAGAGAGATTCAGCTATAGCTTATGTAGACCTGCTTACCCTACTTGAAAAGTCTGAAATGCTTAGTTCTGATGGTTTGTTTCTTGGGAGCTGGACCAACCCATTCAATTTTGTATCCTTAACACAGGATACGGTGTCATTAAGTGTTCCAAACATGACAGGTGGAATGAATGAGGCTCTACCAAAGGTTGTAATTGTTCTCTGGGTGGGGAGCTAGACTGAACAAGTGTAGAGGCAGTTTCCTGGTTGATAACAAGCCCACATTTAAGAAGCTGAGTATTAGCCTCAATGAGAATCTTGGGCTAAGAAAAGACCATAAAGATGCTCAAAGGACACCAGAAACAGATGAGGTAAAGGAAAGAGCAGAGAAGAAGAGGAGACATCTGATAATTAAAAATGGCTTGTGTTTACATGGCACTCTTTATTATACAAAGTATTTTCACTTATGTTATTTCATTTGATCTTCACAATATTCTTGTAAGGAAAATAGAATGGGCATTATTATTGTCATTTTATGGATGAGAAAGTTGCAGCTCAGAGATGGTTAAGTGTCTCATCTAAGGTCACAACATTGTAAAATTCAGACAGGGCTCTGGGACCCAGATCTTCTGAAGAATTTTGCAACTGCTAAGAATTGGAAGCAGAACTAGAACTGTGAGAAGAGTGAGAGAGGTGTTTCTCTTTACCCCTCCAACCATAAGGACCAAGGTTTGCCGAGTTTTAAGTTCTGTAAATAGACAAGAGTATGCTGTGAACTGTAACTGAATGGGAACTGTTGATGGAGTTGTCAGATCCCATATCCTGTGCCTGGGTACCCTGAACAAAGCTTCTGAACCATCAGAAGTCAACACTGCCATCGTTTAAACACAGATTATTGTTTTTACGCCAGAGTCCTGCCTGGCCACGTGTTTCCACAGGCAGCAAAATTTCAGTATCCTTGTCTGGCTGGGCTTAAGTTTTTGGCAAGAATTTCCCCTTCTCTTGTGAACATCTTGGAAAGCTTTTAACTGAGCACAAAGATGTTTATTTTGAGAGGCAAAAGGGACTAACTAAATAAGTTCAAAAACAATCTCTACCTCTCCCACTAGATGATCCTTACTTTTAAGATGTAAGGGATTTTGCTACCCCCATCATCTAATATAATAGAACCCACAGGTGATAACTATCTGGAATAGCTCTGAAGAAACTGTTGATTCTCTCTGTGACTTCAAACCCTGGAGAGGTATTAAGAACCTGGGGTGGGGATGCATTGAGGAAAGTAGAAAGGAAAAGAAGTGGTAAATCTAGGAAGGGGGGAATGGTCATATTAAGAAGGTAGACAGCCAACCATCATTCAGCTGCCCCTCAATTGCCTGATTATTTCTCAAATACCTTTTGGAACGGTTTTCACACTGATTTTAGAAGGGGTCGTGTCCAGGCATAGAACACAATTTGTTAGGCCACAGGAATAATGGCAAACATCACATGGTCAATGATTTTTGAGGCATGTTGATATACAACCATGTCATTTTAGAATTATAACATACTTTAGAGTAATTGCTCCAAGTTTCTCATTTGAAAGATAAAGAAACTAAGACCTAGAAAATTAAGTGACTTTACTAAGGTCCTACATAATTCAGCAGAAAATCTGGGTATGTTAGGCAAGACTTGATTTTTGTGGTTATTGTACCACACTGTGAAACAGTTATTCTGAAAGCTAACATTTCTTGTTCTCTGTTTGTCTATTTAATGATTGATTATAATTTTCTCTTCTTTCTACATTGGATTTCTCACTTTTAAAAAATACTGTCAAAAAAAAAATACTGTCAAATTTCCCTTCCAGTGTGAAGGGACCTAGCAAAGGAAAAGCTCTCTTAACTGAAGTTAATAGAGGTAAATATATTTTTTAGAAGTTTTACTCAGAGGTTTAGACTTTGAACTTTCAAAGTTTCCTTAGAAATATGGTAGTAGAGGCAGGGATGTGATGACAAAGGGAGAGAACAGAACTTCCTGAAAGTGAGAAGACAGATCCCTGAGGGCTTAGAGACAAGTGGAAGGACACTGGTTTTGATCAAGATGAAACCTTAATTTCTTCATCATGGAAATTGCCAAAACTTTATGGTTAGACTCTTGAAGTTATTGTTTGTATCTGATGTATACAGAGCCCTTTATGAGCTCTTAATTAGTAATAGGAAAGAATCACACCACTAGCACCAACAGATGGTATAAAGTTATAAATCAGTCTAGTTTGTGGAGGTAGAAGATCAATTTGACTTGGATCGATACTCTTTATTCTTCTAGAACAAACTCAGGTGTGGAGGCCAAGTGGGAGAGGATGCCTCTGGGATCCCCTTCACTCATAAGCTCTTAAACTCTTAGTATTCAATTTTTCCATTGCTTGCCTCTCCTACAAGTTTATATCAAACTTCACAGTCCCTTTGCCATCAAGTCCCATGATTTACAATTAAACACACTCAGTTTTCTGCCAGTGTTGAATGATCTTGATTGCTTTTCAATCTAAGTTCATTTTATTCTGCCTTTTAAGGTTCCAAAGACACCAAATTCCTGCCCCCCACCCCAACCACCACCACAGTGCATAATTTCTCTCCTTTCTCTTAAGAAAGCAATAGTCACTGGTTTTGTTTCTCCTCAACTCCTGAGGGAAGGAAGTGACACCAGTTTGAGAGGGTTCTTTTAATATTGCTGCTATTGGCAAAGTATTATTTTGCTTTTTAGCTACATTCGCCTTACTTCCTGGGTTTTGTTCTCTGAAGTTAACTCCTGATTTTAGCTCAGATGCAAAGAAATTCTGACAAGACAAGAATCAAACCAAGAAGAAGAAGACAAGGGTTGCCTATATTTTAGATCTAATAACTAGAGTTGCAGAACTTCCAAAAGGGAAAACAGTATCAACAGCAAAAGAAGTCAAGATTCCAAGCTTACCTGCCACATTGTGAAGATGAAAAGCAACCAAAGTCACTAGGATAACTGGTCTTTGATTCTTCTCCCAGACAGCATTTTCAAAATCCTGATGATTCTTTTTGTTTTCCACTTAAACTTCAGTCTGCAACAGACTGAATGCTTATGCTCCCTCTCAAGCCAAATTTATACATTGAAATCTTAACCCGCAAACTGATGGCATTAGGGGATGGGGCTGTTGGGAGGTGATTTGGTCATGAGGGCAGAGCCTGCATGGAGTTCATCCTTGTAAGACACTCCAGTTCTCTCTGAGGTCACCATTTCCTCATCCCTTCCACCATATGAGGTTAGAGTGAAAAACAGCTCTCTAGAGCTCTCTAGATCTCTACACTCTCACCAGGCATGAAATCTGCCGATACCTTAATCTTCGACTTCCCAGGCTCCAGAACTGTGAGAAGTAAATGTTTGCTGTTTATAAGCCACACAGTCTATGATCTTTTGTTATAGTGACTCAAATGGACAAAGATATAAATGTGAAAGTGTTTCATGTTTGGGTGTAATGGTGTTTCAGTTGTCCAAGTATGGACCTTCTTCCTGATTCCTAACAAGTATCAAATTGATGTAATTCCATCACTCACAGCTTATACTACTAGGATCTAGTTAGGGCTTTTCCCTTGCTCTGACAATTAAAGCTTGGATTTCAAAAATTGTCCTTTCTATGGAAATTCAAGGAAAATAATCCAAATGATAAAACTACTATCATTTGGATTTTTAGGGTTTTTTTTTTCCTCTTTAAATTACAAAGTTACACTCTTCTCATCTATAACTACACAACTTTTAGGCAGCTCAAAACAATTTGACAAGCAGTTTTTGACCAAACAACTCCTGATATCAATGCGCAGATCACTTGTTTTGTGAAGCTCTTCACCAAGTTGGGAGTTTTATTTACAGCACAAAACACCAAAACCTGTTTTAAGTTAAAGAAGTGTGGTGGTGTTTTTCTTTTAGAAATGTGTTTTATTATTATTATTATTTTTTATTCATTTATTCGAGAGAGGCAGAGACATAGGCAGAGGGAGAAGCGGGCTCCCTGCAGGGAGCCCAATGTGGGACTCGATCCCAGGTCTCCAGGGTCACAGCCTGGGCCGAAGGGAGGCGGTAACCCGCTGGGCCACCCGGACATCCCAGTGTGGTGTTTTAAAACCATGTTCACAAAGTCTTTGACACCCCTCCTTTCGAAAGGTAGAACCTGGGGCGCCTGGGTGGTTCAGTGGTTGAACGTCTGCCTTTGGCTCAGGGCATGATCCTGGGGTCCTGGGATTGAGTCCCACATCAGACTCCCTGCATGGAGCTTGCCTCTCCCTCTGCGTATGTCTCTGCCTCTCTCTCTCTCTCTCTCTCTCTCTGTGTGTGTGTGTCTCTCATGAATAAATAAAATCTTAAAAAAAAAAAAAAAAAAAGAAAGGTAGAACCTAATTCCCCTCCTTTGAATGTGGGCTGGTCTTGGTGACTGCTTCTGATGAATAGAATGTGGTAGAAATGATGCTGTGCTGCAAACAGGGCTAGGTCATTAAAAAGGATTGCTTCTATTTGGCTCTCATTCTCCTGGATCACTTGCTGGAGGCGAGGAGGCATGCAGGGAGCCAGCTGCCGCGTCATGAGAACACTAGCACAGCCCTGGGAGAGGTTTATATGGAAAAGACCTGAGCCCTCCCCTAAAAACCAAGTCACATGTGGTAGTCCTTCTTTAAAAGGGATCCTCTAGCCCTATCAAGACTTCAGAGGACTACAGCCCCAGATAATATCTTGACTCTAGCCTCATGAGACACCCCAAGCCAGAACTACCCAACTAAGCTGCTCCAGAATTCCTGACCCACAGAAACTGCCAGAGATAATAAATGTTTATTATTGTTTTGAGCTACTAAGTTTTGGGGAAATCTGTTGTGCAATAATAGATAACTAATATAGGAAGCAATTAGCAGAGGATACTGTTCTATTCTTGCAACCCTATTCTTGAAATGAAAATAACAATTATTGTACAATCAGAAAACTCTTTTTTTCCCAGCTATTTACATTTTATTCTCATTCATTTGGATCACATAAATCCCACCCAAAATGCTCTGAATCTCTATTTTTCTTTCCATCTGTTCACATTTGAAAGGTTGATATGCATTATTTGCATGTGAATGCATGGATGTGAATGGAGCAGGAATGCCAAAAAGGGTTAAGAAAACTGAAAGCTAGATACAACTCCCCTATTACACATTAAATATTTTACACCTTTTATCTCCTTTGAAATTCCTTTTCTGTCTTGGAGGTAATGCTTTAGTTTTGGATTGGTGTTAGCTCCAAGGTACTAGCTTCTTTTAGGGTCTTATTACTTCTTGAGTGAATTACTGGTAAGTTCTCATCTTTTGCCCTCTGGCAAAATTCTCTTCTAAGGCACAGATCCGACTATATCTTTTCTTTAGAAAACTTTCAAAGAAAAAAAAACTTCCAAAGGGAAAAAAAAAACTTTCAAAGATTGTTCATTATATTCTAGATTGAGGTCAGTCATCAAACCCCTACTCCATGTGTGGTCATGTACAGGGCTTAAAACAAGATAGTGTCCGGGAGACTGTTTATAAACCATAAGGCATGTACAAGTATGACATATCCTCTTCCTCAATGTTCTATAATACCTTATAATGTCTTCCATTTCCTAAGGAATTAGAATCCATTGATAACCCCGGTTTAGTAATACCAATTTCCCTTGGGTAATGAGGTTTATTGGAATCTTTTAGACTTATTGCTATTTTCTATGTAACACAAAACTGCCTATTCTTTCCTATGCCTGTGCTAATCTTCATGATGCGATTGGCGATACCAACTCACTGGAATTTTAAAGAAGAGAATTTCAAAGGAAAGCAAACTAGTCTCTAGTCATGGTGGCCATTAATGTAATCTACCTGAAATGGTGGGTGGGAGTTGGTGAGCTTCCTGTGAAACAACATAGGGGAGGAAAATCTCTTTTCCTCCAGCTCTTTTTCCTTCTACCCTTCTAGGTTCTTTGCTGGGGTTCTGTAACAAAAGACAAACTAATAAGAAAAAAAGAAAGAAAGAAGCTTAGGTTTGCCAGATAAGATATAGAACATCCAGTTAGATTTGAATTTCTGATAAACAATAAAATTTTAGCATAAGCAGATCCCGAAATATCACATAGGATGTACTTATATTTCAAAGTTATTTGTTGTTCAAATTCAACTGGTAAATTTATTTAATAAATTTTACATGAAATGAAAGCCTACGTAAGAAGACCTGAAGAAGCAGTTAAACCTTAACATTTTTGTACTAGGTTTGGTGAAAAATGGAAAGTCATGGAAAAATGTGATAGTACAAAAGTATGAGCTAAGGCAAAGTCTGTCTGTTCAGATTCCTCCCACTATCCCCATATTTAGAGATAAGGATGCTCCTTTCCTCTGGGCGTGGAGAAGTCACTTCTCACATGAGGGTCTTATGATTGGGTTTAAGGGAGAAAGTCAGAGAGTCCTTCCAACATCTATTTCTCAAGATAACTCAGATTAAAAAAATTTAATATGCCAAAGTGCCACATTTTAAGGTAGTGTGTCCTAAACCCCATCACCAACAAACCATGAAAATCATGGCTGGGGTCATGTTGAAATCATATAGTGACAATAGCCAGTCATTTTTCAGCATTACAGTAACTGAATGTGATCTTTGGAAATCTTCTGCTTATATGTCAGTTATTGAGCTTTTACTTTCAATTTCAGACCCAGTCTTTCATGCTCTGTTCTGCATTTCTGCTTTGCCAGCAGCTGCCTCTTAGGCTCTGTCAGTAGGGGCTGCTGAGGGAGACTGTGAAACCAGGGGAGGGAGAGGGACTTGCTTCTGCCTGTTTTTTTTTTTTTTTTTTTTTTGCCTTTTTTTTTTTTTGCCTGTTTGTTTTCTCTTTGCTTCCTGTCTATTCATGGCTCCTGTGGAGCATCATTCCAGCAACACTTCTTTATCCCCGAACAGCACTTCCTTCCCATAGTAGCAGTTGAATCCACTTTATAGTTTTCCAGCACCTGTATAACCAGATTCATCCTCTCCCCACCATGAGCACCAGCTGGTGGGAACCCTTTCCTTGGTCGTCTCAGCACCCTCCTCTAACTTTTGAATCCCAACCTGTTATAGTTCTCCTAGCCCTATGAGTGTGTGACAGCCATGAGAATGTCCCTCACACACCTTCAGCTATAGAGAGTGTAGTTAGGGCTGCTAGATTTTACAAATAAAAATACAGGATGGATACCAGTTGAATTTGAACAACAAATAACTTTGAAATATAAGTACATCCTATTTGATATTTCGGGATCTGCTTATGCTAAAATTTTATTGTTTATCTGAAATGCAAATCTAACTGGATGTCCTATATTTTATCTGGCAAACATAAGCTTAATCAATCAAGGGCCCTGACTACTGCTCTTCGAAATCCAGGCAGATTCCTGGGACTCCCGTAACCGCCAACTTCAGCCCGATGACTCTCCTATGGCCTAGCAAAAACTTCCTTAGATTTTATGATCCCTTTCTCCTTTACTCGGTTTAGACATCTCAGTTTCACAGCTCTCTCAGCTCCCTTCATGTTTCCTTTCACACAGGCATTTCCCCTAGTGAAATGCTTGCAGGTTTAATCCTGTTTCAGTACCTGACACAAGGTAAGCTAACACAGGGTAGTAGCAGTTTCCTATAGTTACTACTCTGTGAGGCTTTGGTATTTCCCCCTACCCTTTAAGTTACCTAGTAAAACAGCTCACTGCCTTGCTAACAATTCTTCAGAGTAAATCTTCTCTCTTGAAATAATTGATGTGGTTTCTGTTTCTTGACTAGACCCAGACTAAGTGCCCCTGAGCTTGGTGAGAACTCTTAATTTCTCCAGGAAGTTTAAGAGACTAAGACACTCCATGAAAGGGATGTGGGATGTTTATTTTCCCTTAACTTCCCTTGTTGTTTAACAGAGTTGGTAAAACGGTTGAGCAAGATGACTGCTTGTTATAAATGTGGCATTAGACATTTGTTATGTTGTGTTTGATACTGGGAATCGCACTTGGACATGGCTTCCCAGGAAGGTAAGGATGAACATGACAAATCTTGAAGCCATTCCCAGTGAGGGGCATGCTTCTTTAATCTGAAGAAGAGAAGACTGCAGGAGGATGGGGTTCTCAAGTATTTGAAGGTCAGTCATATGGAAACCAGATTAAATTTATTTTGTATGGCTCCAGATGGTAGAATGGAACCAATCGGCAGAACTAGAATGAGACATGTGAGCTCAAAATTTGGCAATAATGCAAACCTGTATTCCTTCATTATTTGCTAAACATTTATATGGCAAGAAGGAGAAATCATTTTTCTACTAATAAAATGTATAGTTCTTTATGCTCAAAAAAAGGACTTATATGTGGTAACATAACAAAAATTGTTTCACTTCTTGTAATTTTTTCAGTTTTTGTATGACCCACAACTGCATAGTACAAGTCACTTACACTCACAAAGTAGAATAGAGGTAACTCACATGGATATCATTTAATGTCCTGTCCAAACATGTGTAAGAGTTCCTTCATCTGACTTTTATGTTGGCACACATTTTCTTGTTTTGTCCAATACTGTAATATAGTTTTCTTAGGTTAGTTTACAATTATGTCAGTGGAAAAATCATGACCTAATAAAGGGTTTGTGATTTAGATAATAAAATAAGCCACTTATTCCTAGTTAAAATACCAGGGCATTATTGAGTTTTAGAATTTCAGATGACCAGATCTTCATACTTCAGTGGTCAAGTGTTGAAGTTGGGGGACTAGCCCTTATTCTGCTTGTGTTACTTATAAATTCATCTCTCAAAAATCCTCAACATGAGGCTCCCCGATGGCTCAGTCGGTTAAACTTCCAACACTTGACTTTGGTTCAGGTCATCATCTCAGGAGCCCCACATCAGGTTCTGTACTCAATAGGGAGTCTGCTTGTCCCTCTCCCTGTGCCCCCAGCCCCCAAACCCCACCACCCCTTGTGCTCTCCCTCTCTCTCTCAAATACATAGTCTTTATTTTATTTTTTTAAAAATATTTTATTTATTTATTCATGAGAGTGTATACACAGAGAGAGAGAAAGGCAGAGACACAGGCAGAGGGAGAAGCAAGCTCCTCGCAGGGAGCCCGATGTGGGACTCGATCCCGGGTTCCCAGGGTCATGCCCTGGGCTGACGACGGCACTAAACTACTGAGCCACCCAGGCTACCCAAATAAATAGTCTTTAAAGAAAATATTCAACGAAGGTAGTTTAGCATAAATGAAGAATATATGTTTTTTAAAATTTCCCCTTTGAGAGCACTACCTACTTACATGTAGCAGGACTGGTTTACATGACCTCAGTATTATGAGGAGTGGCACCATTTAATGGCTGAGTTTAGGAATATTTTATCACCAGTTTTTGATTAATGCTCAGGAGCTGCGTGCTTTGTCTGTCCCTTAATTCAAATCTCCAGTGGGTAAAAAATACAGGGAGCATATTTCCGCCAGTACCTCACTAAGAACTAGAGTTTCTAAAAATAAATTGAGCTACCTTGCAAAGTAGAGAGTTCCTCAACATTGAATGCTACTTATCTTGGACATTACAGAAAAGAATTCTGCACATGGAAGGAAGATAAACTGGATTATCAGATGGAAATAACTTCACATAGATAAATGTAAAGTCCTATGCTGTGATACTTTTTTTTTTTAAGATTTGTTTATTTATTTATGATAGACATAGAGAGATAGAGAGAGAGAGAGGCAGAGACACAGGAAGAGGGAGAAGCAGGCTCCATGCAGGGAGCCCGACACGGGACTCGATCCCAGGACTCCAGGATCAGGCCCTGGGCCAAAGGCAGGTGCTAAACCGCTGAGCCACCCAGGGATCCCCTGTTGTGATACTTTAATAGGTTATAGGAGACTAGCAAAACAATGGTTCATATGAAAAATATATTGGGAGGGATCCCTGGGTGGCGCAGCGGTTTGGCGCCTGCCTTTGGCCCAGGGCGCGATCCTGGAGACCCGGGATCGAATCCCACGTCGGGCTCCCAGTGCATGGATCCTGCTTCTCCCACTGCCTATGTCTCTGCCTCTCTCTCTCTTTCTCTCTCTCTCTCTCTGTGACTATCATAAAAAAATAAAAAAATAAAAATAATAAAAAAAAGAAAAATATATTGGGAAATGTTCTTTGATGCTTGAAGATAAAGCAAAAGAGAGGGCTGTATGTCCTTTCAATGTCATACATTGTTCAAGGCCCCCTGTTGAACTTTTTAATTTTTAGGAGAGTGTGAAGAGTTTGGCTTTGTTATTTACTATTGACTATAGCCCAGACACTATGAAGGTACCTGCTAACTTGTAGGTTTTTACTTACAAATGGTTTTTCTGTGGTGGAAAAAAAAATCTCAAAACGTATGCTTTATTACTCTATTGCATCTTAACTAGATTTTTTTATCTAACTTAAAAATAACATCGCAAAGTTCCTGGGTGGTTCAACTGTTTTAAGCATCTGCCTTCAACGTAGGTCATGATGCCAGGGTCCCAGGACTGAGCCCCATATCAGGGGTGTGAGCAGTAGTGGCCCCTGCTCAACGGGGAGCCTGCTTCACCCTCTCCCTTTGCCTGCTGCTTTCCCTGCTTGTGCCCTCTGTGTGTGTTGTGTCAAATAAATAAATAAAATCTTAAAAAAAATAGTTTATTGTAATGTGACTTGACTTTCTTGATGGATTATAAAAGCTCCTCAAATGTTTTCAAAATTAGCTTTATTATCCTACTAGTTCTTTCATTAATTAATAACTTAAGTTTTTGTACCTGTGGTCACTCTGTATTTCTATGAAAATCAGGTTTTTAGCTTTTGAAAAAATTGTATTTGACAATGACATGAATTAAAAAGTGAAGTGGTTGTTCAAATGGTAAATAAAATATTAATAAATTCAGGCTTCAGAACTGTTCCCTGAACTAATTGGTTGACACCTGTGGCATTTGATTCAATTCTGATTGATCCCTCATTTGATCCCTCATTTTTGGAGGGATATTGTCTAAACAAAGAAAAAAGAGGAGGACACCTAGGATGATGAGGCTTCTTGAAAACATTTTAGATGAGGTATTAATAGAACTATGGAACAAAAAGGGATGTGTTATTAAGTTTTAAAATCTCTGACTCCATCAAATATGACAAATCACAGTGCTATGTGAATTGAAGAAAGTCATTAACCTTTCTGGGTCTCAGTTTCTTTATCTATAAAATGAATGAGTTAGACTAGCTCTAAAGTCCTGAGATAATTGTACTTAATATTTAAAGTTTATTGAATAAAAGAAGGATTTGTGCGATGAAGGATTCAATTTTTTTGTGCATTTCCCAAGAATATGATAAGCTCTCTGATTAGAAGTTATAGGAAATAGATTTTTGACTGAGTGTAAGAAAAACTTTCTAACTGTGGGAAATGTTAACAAATAGAATCAGCTGTCTTCTGAAGTACTGAGTATTGGGGCCATTTTGGAAGATCCATTGAAATATGCAAGTAGACTTACCCTTCTGGTGCCATTAAGCTACATGGCCTGAGACATGTATTATTTGGTCTTAATTAAACCCAGGCACATCTTTACTTGTCTTCCAGAATGGCTCCCAAATGACTAACTGCATTTCTAAAGATTTCCTTTTTTCTGATTTTGTGTGTGTGTGTCTGTGTGTTTTCTATTTCTTGGCCAAGTCTGTTAATTTGACTGTGTTTTCATTAACTTATGGTCAAGCACAGTTGTGTCCTGGAACAGATCATATTGCTTTGTGAGAATTAAATATGTTCATCTCTTCCCAATTCTGGGACAGTAGCATTGTGCTGGTAGTCTGAAAATAGCCATTATGTGAAAATTTACACAACAGAAATAGGTAAATGCTATACAGTATGGCTTATCTGGGGGAGAGCTGGCATATCTGAACTGATATTCCTCTTTTCACAACTAGGTCCAGTCACTAGTAGGTCCATGTCTTGTTTTTAACCACTAGACTGGTCTCAACTGCATAATCTAAAAAGCATCCTTGTAAAACTTGTGGTTTGCACCATGTCACATTCTTGAGCCAGACCCAGGACGGCTAAGCAGGTCTTGATTCCATGGTTAAGAAAGGACCTTGTGTACATATAATTCTGACATGCACATGGCTGATTATTATAGGGAATTTGGCTCTATGATCTGACCATTTGATGATCTTTGCAGCTGGATAATGGGAATCTATTTTCTGTCACACGAGATAATAGCTAATCCAGTTTGTCAGTCTTTTTGTTTGTCCATTTGCCTACTTGTTAGATCAAATTAAGAAAATATTGTGCGCTCACCAGAAAGGACTTGTGCCCATAGTCCTCGGAAAACTGGACTGGTGAGTTTTTTGTTTCTATGTTTACTCTTTTTTTTTTTTTTTTTTAAAAAGATTTTATTTATTTATTTATGATAGTCACACAGAGAGACAGAGAGGCAGAGACACAGGCAGAGGGAGAAGCAGGATCCATGCACCGGGAGCCTGACGTGGGATTCGATCCGGAGTCTCCAGGATCGCGCCCCGGGCCAAAGGCAGGCGCCAAACCGCTGCGCCACCCAGGGATCCCTCTATGTTTACTCTTGACCTGTAGCTGAGATTATAGAGATAAAGCCAGCCAGTTCTCTGTAATTGAAAAAAGCTTTTATCTTTCACTGTGTATGTGAAATATTTTCTTAACTCTGAAGGATAGTAATAAAATTGATTATAATGTCTTTTTAAATTTATTTTTTTAAAGATTTTTAATTTTTATTTATTTATTTATTTTTAAGATTTTATTTATTTATTCATGAGGGACACAGAGAGAGGCAGAGACATAGGCAGAAGGAGATAGGTTCCCTGCAGGGAGCCTGATGGGGGACTGGATCCCTGGACCCCAGGATCACGACCTGAGCCTAAGGCAGACGCTCAACCGCTGAGCCACCCAGGCATCCCCAAAAGATTTTTTATTTATTAGTTTGAGAGAGAGAGAGAGACAGAGAGAGCACAAGCAGGGGAAGAGGCAGAGGGGAAAGGTTGAAACAGACTTTCTACTGAGATGGTTGCCTGTTGCAGAGGTCCATCCCAGGACCTAGAGATCATGACTTGAGTCAAAGGCAGACACCTAAGCATCTGAGCCACCCAGGTGCCCAATTATAATGTCTTTTAAGTTAAAGAAACTCTGGGGACTCCTGGGTGGCTCAGTGGTTGAATATCTGCCCTTGACTCAGGTCATGATCCTGGAATCCTGGGATCAGTCCACATCAGGCTCCCTGCATGGAGCCTGCCTCTCCCTCTGCCTGTGTCTCTGCCTCTCTCTCTGTGTCTCTATAAATAAATAAATAAATAAATAAATAAATAAATAAATAAATAAATAAATAAAATCTTTAAAAAAAAACTATTTTAAAAGACTTATAGGATAACCAATTATTTATGCCTACAGTATGCTTACATGTATCTAATAATATTTCCAGAATTCCTAGAAAATAAATGAAGTTTCTAATACCCTAAATATTCTAGGCTTTTCACAAAAATTGTTCCAGAAAGTGCCAACTCAGGGGTGCCTGGCTGGCTCAGTCAATAGAGCATATGACTCTTGACATTGGGGTTCTGAGTTTGAGCCCCGTGTTGGGTATAGCGATTACTTAAAAGCATTTTATATGATAACCTAGATACATATATATAATACATAATCTAAATTCACATGATTAAGATGACTCTTTGGATAAATCAGACTAGTTTTAATAATGGTCTGAATAAAAAGATCTGTATCAAAAAAAACCCAAAAAACAAAAAATAAAACCACAACGAAAATGATCTGTATCTTTTCCCCTGATCTGAGTAGTAGCAAATATTTTTGTACATTTTATTTTTTAGAAGATCTAGGCTTGTTTTCTGAACTTCATTCAGCTACTTCCTGCACAAATTTACTGATGAAATAAGTTAACATTACTATTTAATAATGTTAAGGATTGGGCAGCCCTGGTGGCTCAGCGGTTTAGCGCTGCCTTCAGCCCAGGGCCTGATCCTAGAGACCGGGGTCAAGTCCCACATTGACCTCCCTCCATGGAACCTGCATTTCCCTCTGCCTGTGTCTCTGCCTCTCTCTCTCCTTCTCTCTCTCTCTCTGTGTGTGTCTCTCATGAATAAATAAATAAAATCTTAAATAATAATAATAATAATAATGATTATGAAAAATGAATGTAAAATTTTGTGTCTAACCAAAGTGAACTATAATTTTGACAATCTTTTTAATATCAACAGTCATTTTCTATAATATGTTAGCTAAAATTAGCATTTCTAATAACTTTAACTTAACTTTAAAATATGGGACTAATATTAAATCGTTGGATACCTAGATTATTTCTAAGGTAGAAATTTAAAACATTGGTTAATAAATATAGTTTTTAAATATATATACGTTTGTTTGTTTTATTGTACTAGGGAGTGGCTAACCTTCAGATTATGTTAATAAACATGCTTATTTATGCTTGTATAGAACACTCTATCAATTACTCATCCTCCAGTTTCTTCTGTAAAATAGGGGCTAGTTTGTTTAAATGTTATAGTTAACATAGGTGATTCAGGCCATATTAGGAACAATAATGACAATTGTTTGTTTTTTCAATAACGACAATTGTGTAAGAAATAATTAAAAGAAGAACAACAAATGATTGCAAAGTAAAGGAATTTGTTTTGTTTTTCAAAGAAAAAGTGAGGTTTCCTCCTAAAGGAAATTGTGTATTCCAGAACATGAAATAGCATTAGGAAAGACAAAACTTGAATGGATACAGAAATTTACTTTCAGTAAACCATATTTGTCGTGGTTGTCTAAAAAGAAGCAATAAAATATGTTAAAATTTTGGCAAAGTTCTCTTAGATTTGATGGGCTCATTCAAAAGATATTTTTTTTTTAAAAAGAAACTTGGAACTCTTTATTGCAAAATATTGAATTAATGCAAAAATAGAATTTGGCTTACTCTCCATTAAAATGATAAACCAGTCTTAGAGCTCTTAACAAGGAGTAATAAGCAGTTATTATTCACTTTTTGTGTAATACGCATAGATAGCAGAGATTTATATTGCACCAGAATAAGTTTCTGTATTTTGTGTTGATTTTATCATGTCTTTGATCATTTTTTTTAGAACAAAGAACAGCCTCCTCACATCTAAAAGAGCCAAAATTCCTTAAAATTGTTTTACACACTTCTATGTCTATTTTAAAATATTATATTGTTGCTTTAATGAATAGGTAACTAAACTTTTTATCTCAAGCACTCATGATCCGATCTTAATCATGGACCAAATCTCTTCCCTTAAATCTATTGCTTTTGCCTTCCTAAGATTCAGATTCAGAAAAAATAAAATTCTCAGAATGTCTTTTTTACACCTAAAACTGCTTTGGCGATGCCCAAAGAACCTCTGGTAAATCACAAAGGTTTGTTTTTGAACCTTATAAGAAAAGATAATGTCAGGAATGGTTTGGTGTTTCTGGTAGCTCCGTATTGTTTAATAAGCTCAATAACTTATTAAAGAGTAGAGTAAGAGTAGTCCAATCAAAAGGGATGCTCAGCCTTCTTTAAGTTAACTTTTGTAGAGGTAAATGTTATTAATATAAATATTTCAGAGGCTGTACACTTTATAGGAATGTCCTTAAGATTTGGCATTGCCCTGCCATCCTTGACCTTCTTAGCCTCAGGGAGAGGTTGATCAAACCCTGTGAAACGTGCACATATTAGATTACTTTGTTCTCCATTCTGGTATTGTTAGTTACCCCGGTAAATTAACCATAGCCATTTATTCAGTCTTAGGGGTATTTTCTCCTTTTCTCTCATGCTTGCCTGAAGGCTCATCTCTAAATTATAAGCTACAAATGGGAACTTTGTTTTTTTGTTTTGTTTTTTTAAAGATTTTTTATTTTATTTATTCATAGAGACACAGAAAGAGAGAGGCAGAGACACAGGCAGAGGGAGAAGCAGGCTCCATGCATGGAGCCTGACGTGGGACTCGATCCCAGGTCTCCAGGATCACGACCCGGGCTGCAGGCGGCGCCAAACCGCTGAGCCACCAGGGCTGCCCCAAATGGGAACTTTGAAACAAAAGTCTTAAAGCCTCCAGGAAAGGACAGTACCAGGTACTCCAAACTATTGATACTTCAAAAAAATGGACCCTTAAATACAAGGCTTCTGAGTAGACAGCCCTTAGACAACTTTTAGTCCATACCAGTGTTCTGAGTCAGGATTTCCAGGACTCTGTTTTTTGGACAAACAGCTAATAACTTTTTTTTTTAAGATTTTATTTATTTATTCATGAGAGACACACTGAGAGAGGCAGAGACACAGGCAGAGGGAGAAGCAGCCTCCTCACAAAGAGCCAAATGTGGGACTCAATTCTGGGACTCCAGGATCATGACCTGAACTGAAGGCAGATGCCCAAACACGGAGCCACCCAGGCATCCCAAGCAGCTGATACCTTTGTAAATCCAGAGTGCTGATGCAAGACCCAGTGGAGCTAGAATTAATTATAAGGTCAAAAGAACTGATAAAGGAAATGTAACAGTGGTAGTTATTTGTTTGGAATATTGTTGTTTTTTAATGCTCTACTTTCTGACAAGTATATTGTTAATTTTTAGGTGGCAAATTATTTAAAGGAATTCTTTCTTTGAGAGGTACATGCTGAAACATTTTCATATGAAATAATGTGATATTTCAGATTGGCTTTAAATAATCTGGGGATGAGAGTGAGGAGGTTGATGAAATTAATTTGCTGTGTTGATAATTGTTCAGCGGGTACATGAGGGTTCATAATGCTAATCTCTATACTTTTATATGTGTTTGCTATTTTATCACAGTAAAAACTGTTTAAAAGATTGTATTATTGAGGTGCTTGGCTGGCTCAGTCGGAAGAGTGAGACTTTTGATCTCAGGGTTGTGAATTCAAGCCCCACATTGGGTATAAGATTACTTAAAAATAAAATCTTTTATTTATTTTTTATTTTTTTCTTTATTTATTTATGATAGTCACACAGAGAGAGAGAGAGAGAGAGAGAGAGAGAGAGGCAGAGACACAGGCAGAGGGAGAAGCAGGCTCCATGCACCGGGAGCCCGACATGGGATTCGATCCTGGGTCTCCAGGATGGCGCCCTGGGCCAAAGGCAGGCACCAAACCACTGCGCCACCCAGGGATCCCCAAAAATAAAATATTTTAAAAAAATTCTACTATTACAAATTTTCCTGTGTTTTTAAGCTCTTCACAATCATTATTTCAATATTCACATTTTATTTCAAAATATATACAAATGACTACTATTAATCTCTATGGTTGAATTTAGATTGCTTTCAATTTATTATTATAAATAATACTGGAATACACCTTTTAATGCTTAAACTTTTCACTATATTTTGAATTATCTCTAGAAGAGGACTTGGTGGATCAAGAAGTGTGAAATTCTAAGGCTCTCGATCATGGAGCTGTTTAATTTCCCCAAAGGTCTTCACCAATACACCACACCCTCATATTAGCACTGGATATTTTACTTGTTAAGATATCTTCCAATATTGTGAGAGGGATAGTGTCTCATTGTACTTTAACTTGAGAATTATTTCCCGTAGGCTGTTCCTATGCTACTGTTTGAAGTTTCTGTATCTCGTGTTCACTTTTGCTTGGATAATCATTCCCACTGGGTATGGACTTTGATATTTGGCTGCTGATGGTCATGATCCCTTACCCCTGAGCCAAGGGAAATTCCTGGATGCTTTGACACTGTGACTCTGAATGTTCTGGCTTCTGGCATGAAAAGAAGATCCAGGCAAGTGGGAGGAAACAGTACTGACTGGCATAACTGAAGCTCTGAGCCAGCAGTATAGAACACGGCCTCAAGCGTATCTGGATCCTGGAGGCTGGGAAGACATACTGGGGTTAATGTGAAATTTACTTCAGGGGTTACATTTTATATCCCCATATGGACTCTGCTACTAAAACAGGAAGGCAGAGTGAAGTTTCTAGGCAGATGAACTATCCACTTACCAACATTTTTAACTTAAAGTTGGATATAGCAAATGTCAGTGCAATTCAATAAATATAAAGTATGCCGAGAGATCACCCTTCATTTGCCTGATTTTGAGACTACACTGCAGGGAACAGGGGAGTTGTAATCAACTTTCTGTAGGTGGTATGAAACTATCCGGGGTAAACCACCTGCCAACAGGAATATACTCACTTTTTTTAGGTCAAACTTTGTTGGATAAAATATTAAAGATTTCTATATTACTTCAGGATCAAATCTTCCACGATGACATCTTAAAAGAGACAATTTAAGAGAAAAGGGAGGTGAGGCATGAGAGTGGCTAACAAAGATCCTATGTGATAATTACCATTTTAAAAAATCTATCTAAGAAATAATCTCTCCTGATTGCTGTACTTGATAAATAAGTTTCTATTTATGAAACTATCAGGAAAACTTGTGAAAGACTTTGAAAGGGGCAAAAGATTATCGGGTGTCCTTTGGAAGGACAGTTAGACGTTGTCTGGAAGGCTTTTAGGGCCTATCTGATTTTATAGTGATCCATGCCTTTCACTGCCTTTGACTGGGCAGGCTACTCTACAACTCTGTAAGTTGTAGAAAACTGATAGTAATGCAAATGATTCTTGTCCACAGAGATGCAAATAGGTTTTGTTTTGTAAAGATGCATTTGATTTTCCCCTGCAGAAAAGAATTCTAACCTTTACATTTATAGGCCTATGAAGTTTTGTATCCATTAGCAACTTCATTATCTGATTCCCAATTTACGGAGTATCTAAGTATCTGTTCTTCAGATTTTCCTTTAAATTGGTTGTAACATCTTACTGGTTTCCTCATTAATAAAAGAGTTCTAGAAAATCTTTGGCAGTGTTCATTTTGTATTTATACAAGAGTCGATTTTTTTTTTTTGGACCCCCCCCCCCCACGGGCCCGCGGCGTTTGCGGGCCAAGAGTCTTGATTTTAATTAAAAAATCATTCTTAAAAAAAAAAAAATAAAAAAAAAAATCATTCTTTAACAACTCCAACCTCAATTAAATATGTATTAATTCTTTTCAGCAGCCATTAATAATGTTTTTTTCCTAAGAGGCCCCATATTTTTTCTGGCAACTGTGGAGATCAGGTCCCAGAACTGAAACAACTCTCTACCTCCAAAGTAGATAGATAGGTCTCTCGACTATTCTGCTATAACTGAGGTTTGCCTGGACCCAGCCTGACTTTGCAGAGCTTTGGAGGACTTGAGTACAGCTATTGCTTAGCCATAAAAGTCTTTACAAGTTTTCTTTTTTTTTAAACGGAATTTATTTATTTATTTATTTATTTATTTATTTATTTATTTATGATTTTATTTATTACAGACACAGAGAGAGAGAGAGAGAGAGAGAGAGAGAGAGAGGCAGAGACACAGGCAGAAGGAGAAGCAGGCTCCATGCAGGGAGCCCGATGTGGGACTTCATCCCGGGACTCCAGGATCACTCCCCGGGCCTAAGGCAGGTGCTAAACCACTGGGCCACCCAGGGATCCTACTCTTTACAAGTTTTCAAAATGCAAGGGAAAAGCTGAGAGAAAAGATAGAAGAAAGGGAAGAACAATGTATGAGACAGTGATGATCTTTTGAGTGGGCTCATAAAGTCTTGTAGCTGGGCACTAACTGGGCTTCCAGGGCTGAAGAGATGGAAGTCATTTATAAATTTCTCGAACTGACGTTTAGAGTGGATTTAAGAAAAGAATAATATTAGGACAGCCATGGCAGTGTAAGCAAGTACCTATGTTTAAGAGCCAAGGTTATGGCAGGAAACAACTGAGTTTAAATCTCAACTCTATGATGTGTTAGTTGTGTAATCACAGAGTTGAAGGGCATGGTGCTGCTTACACTCTCTGGGCCTTGGCTTACCCATCTATAAAATGGGGACCATGATCCTGTTGGCCTCACAGTGATGCTGTGAGGTTTAAATGCATTAACTTAAGTAAAGCACTTAGAATAGTGCCAGAAACTAGTAGGTGCTAGATCAATTTTAGCTGTTAAGAAGCATGTGTGATTAAGAGCTAAATTCAAATCCTGCCTCCACCACTTACAAACTATTATGGTAAGTTATTGAATTCTGTGCCCAGTTCCTCAACTGCAAAACTGGGAAATGGTAGTTCCTAACCCATAGAGGTGTCATGAGGATTAAATGAATTTTATGTGTAAAGTACCTCATATAGCATGGAAACAAAGTACATGTTTATTAAGGAATTATTATTACTATACTCATAATTATTAGACATTATTGTTTTTATGTATACTTCCTAAACGCAACCTTAACTTTCCTTTTAGAAAACTCCATCCCAATGAGGCAGAAAAGATGGAAGGGTGTCTTATAAATTAAAAGAGACTTATTAGAAAGATCAATCATTCACATTGTATAAACCTTATTTGGATCCTAATTCAAACAAACAAATATTTTTTTAAAAGACAGCTATTGGACAATCAAAAATATGAATACTGACTGGATGTTTGAGAGTTTGAGAAATTATTAATTTTTATTTTTTTATTTTTAAATATTTTATTTATTCATGAGAGATACAGAGAGAGGCAGAGACACAGGCAGAGGGAGAAGCAGGCTCCATGCCGGGGCCGGATGAGGGACTCGATCCCGGGGACTGCAGGATCGCGCCCTGAGCCAAAGGCAGGCGATAAACCGCTGAGCCACCCAGGGATCCCCTAGTTTGAGAAATTACTATTAAATTTTTAGGTAAGGATAAGAATACGATGATCGTGTAAAAAAATAATAATTTTTCAGTTGAGAATGAAATCCTTTGTGCCTGAGATTTACTTTTAAGTTATGTGTGTGAGGCAGGAAGGTGGGGTAAGATTAGTCAAAGGTTGTGAATGGGTGATGGGAATATGGAGACTTGTTACTCTATTGTCTTTTTTGAGTACATCTTAATTAAAACATAAGGAGGAGGAAGACAAGAAGGAGTAGGAGAATGATAACACCCCTAGGATCGGGTCTTACCCTGAGTGTCATCTCTCTTTTCACCTGGCCTCCAATCAGTAAGGACCCAGAAATCTCCAGAAGTATATTTTCTAGAGTGCAACTGTTCTGTCCAGAGTGGTATTCAGTGCCTTCAGCAAGACAGTTGAAGGAAGTCTTTAAGACTCAAATGTGAACCACTTCAAGTTTTCCCTCCAGTGTGAGGTGTAAGGTGAAGCTACACTTTCACATCCCCTGGGCTAGTCCTGTGGGTATCTGTTGCATAATACACACACACACACACACACACACACGCACACACACACACACCCCATTTTCCAAGGACAAAGACTAATTTTCAGAAGCAGTGAAGTCAAAATCCATTTTTTACATATGCAACATAATTTCAGAACTACTTCTTCCCAGGAAGGAGGTAGCTTTCCCTGACATTTTTATGCAGGGAAGTATCAGTTCCCTTTGTTTGTATTTTGAGAACTAACATTACATAAGAAATGGGATCCATTCCAGAGCAATCTACCTCTCCATGGACACTTTTAGGCTCACAAAGACCCGGAAAATACTTTAGTATTTATGGTTTTTTGCCCTTTACTGTTGAGCCCATACCTTCACATCCTTCAGTTGTGGAGATAATAGAAATGCAAAAAGATGTACGGGTTAATCTCTCCAAGAAAACTCCCGAGGTTTGGGGAAAGGAAGAGGACTGTGGGAGGTGAAGAGGAAACAGTTCTTTCAGTCACAAAAAACATAATAGATTGTTAGAACTGAAAGGGCCTTAAAGATCATTCCACCGAGATGCACTGAGATGGATGCTTAGAAAATCAAAGGGAGCATTTGCTGCAATTTTATACAATGCATTTATAATACATATTTAAATGACTTCTCTCACAAAAACTTGGCTAATAACAAAAGTCTTAAAACTGAGGAAATATTTTTTGATTTTTTTATTATAAATTTATATTTTATTGGTGTTCAATTTGCATTTTTAAATTTTTTTAATCAACAATACTATCACAACCCCAACCTTTAAAAAAGTTATATATACCATTATATTTATTATGGTTGTTAAAAAATTAATTATAGTCACTTAATTTAGTTGTTTATTATATTTTTTAATATTTTTAAAATATTTATGTATTATATTTGTTATACTAATTTAGCTGTCAAACTCAAAATTACCTACAGTTTGCTTGCTGCAGAAATCTTTGAGGTGCACTTTACCAGCAGCTTATCAAGAGCCGAGCCATGAAGTAGGCCTTCCTGAGATAGGCAGTAAGGGGGAGCCTTGTTTAGATAATTTTAAAACTATAATAAAACTAAGAATTGGTGCAGCCCCGGTGGCCCAGCGGTTTAGTGCTGCCGACAGCCCGGGGTGTGATCCTGGAGACCTGGGGTCGAGTCCCACGTTGGGCTTCCTGCATGGAGCCTGCTTCTCCCTCTGCCTGTGCCTCTGTCCCTCTCTCTGTGAATAAATAAATAAATAATCTTTTAAAAAAAACAACTAAGAATTGATCTGTCTTTTATGTGACCATTCTCTGCAATTGTAAACAATGTCCATGATAAAATTATCCTCCCTGAAAAAAATCTTTTGTTGGCCTAAATTCTAAACAATTGCTTCATTTGCTGTTGGATTTTAATATATAAGTAAGCTTCAAATTAGTACATTTTCTTCAGTAAACATTGTATTCCATATAGAAATGAATTCAGAGAACTTCCTTTTACCCAGTTTGCCTTTGATACACATGGACTCAGCCCCCACACGTTTCTTTTACTAGTGAGTCCTCCAACCCCTAGGGTACTTTATGTCTGCATTTAACATTTTGATGTGTAGTAAATAATGATAGTACAGAAACTTTAAAGATGGAGAAATAGAACTCAAGTTACTTCAATTCTGTTATTCTGTGTGACAATTTGTTTTTTAGTTGTGTGGTACTTTTGTTTACATGCAAATTTTAGTTTATATGCAAAATATCTTATTGACTTTGAATACCATCCTTAAAAGAAAAATTTTTTTTTTAAATTTTTATTTATTTATGATAGTCACAGAGAGAGAGAGAGAGGCAGAGACACAGGCAGAGGGAGAAGCAGGCTCCATGCACCGGGAGCCCGACGTGGGATTCGATCCCGGGTCTCCAGGATCGCGCCCTGGGCCAAAGGCAGGCGCCAAACCGCTGCGCCACCCAGGGATCCCTAAAAGAAAATTTTATTCTTGTAAAATTGCTAATAGTTTTAAAGCCAAGAACAAATCAAGAAAATACTACATCAGTGATATAACTTAGTAGTTACCAAATGAGTACCTCTGCAGGAGTTGTAGTTTTATTAAGATGTACTCACTAGTTATTGAAAAAAAATTTTTAAAAGATATTATTTATTTACTCATGAAAGACAGAGTGAGAGGCAGAGATCCAGGCAGAGGAAGATGCAGGCTCCTTGCAAGGAGCCCTACATGGGACTCATTCTCCAGACCCGGCATCACACCCTGAGCCAAAGACAGAGGCTCAACCTCTGAGCCACCCAGGTGTCCCCCCAAATTTTTTTTTAAAGATTTTATTTATTTATTCATGAGAAATGCACAGAGAGAGGCAGAGACATAGGCAGAGGGAGAAGCAGGCTCCAAGTACCAGGAGCCCGACGTGTGATTCGATCCCGGGTCTCCAATATCGCGCCCTGAGCCAAAGGCAGGCGCCAAACCGCTGCGCCACCCAGGGATCCCCCCAAAATTTTTTATGTGAAATATTATTAGACATTTCAAACCATTAAGTAGATATAAACTATTGAAATGACCAAAGATGATGCTTTTATATTGCCAGAAGACATCAAAAGAGTAATACTTGAACCTCAGTCATTTTCACCAAAGACGGGACACACCCTAAAGCAATAATAATGCGAATACTCATTACCATTTAGCCATTTTCTCTGATATTTGCCAAGAAGAAAAACTTCAGAAAGTTTTACCAAATATAAATTAATTTTATGATAAATTTTTCTGGAGAAGATATTTTAGTGGGAAATAGCTAACTGTGGAGCTATTTGGTAGCCATTAGAATAGACTCCAAAAAAATTAAGACCTGGAAATTATTGCAATTTCTGGAATTTACTGCAAAATGGGATTTTTATAAATTTCTGCTAAACTCAACCTTATGTTTAAGATTTTCCCTCATTTTCTATATACCTCTTACTTCATGTGAAATTAAAATAAATCAAAAGTGATTTTTGCTTAACTATAAATGAAGAAAGATTGAGAAATGTGCTAAAATGCTTGTTAAACATGGATGTGCAAAGATCAATTTTCACAAAATCATTGACACATTGGTAACTTTTGCAATAAATACCACCATAGGCAGCCACAGCTGGAAAGGAGCAAAATAAAGGAGTTTAAAATGGATTCTTGGGGGATCCCTGGGTGGCTCAGCAGTTTAGCGCCTGCCTTCACCCCAAGACGTTATCCTGGAGTCCCAGGATCGAGTCCCACATCAGGCTCCCTGCATGGAACCTGCTTCTCCCTCTGCCTGTGTCTCTGCTTCTCTCTCTCTCTCTCTCTCTCTCTCTCTCTCTGGCTCTCATGAATAAATAAATAAAATCTTTAAAAAAAGAAAGGATTCTTGTTGTTTTTTTAAAATATTTTATTTATTTACTTACTTATTTATGAGACAGTGAGAGAGACAGGGGGGAGGGGGGGGATGTAGGAGCAGGCAGAAGAAGCATACTCCCTGCTGAGGGGGAGCCCTGGGACTCTGGGATCATGACCTGAGCTGAAGGTAGAAGCTCAACCAGCTGAGCCACCCAGGTGCCCTAAAATGGATACTTTAAGATCTCTTAGAAGATAACATTTTAAAGAAACTTGGCTAATTTAAGTAAGACTCTGAGGGGATATGAGTTTTCTGTAATAGTGAGAACTGGAATCAAAGAAATACTGTTTTGTTAATGTTAACATGCTTCTATTTTTATCCAAGGTTGGTATGTCTTGGGACAATTTCGATACAGTTATAAAGGTCTCTTCTCTTGCTAAAAAAAGAAGATCCAGAGAGAACATCCTCCTAGAAAGCAGAAGGCTTTCCCTCACCTTCCCTACTTACTACTGTCACAAGGATTTGTTGTGCAAAGTATATACACATTCAGTAGGTAAATCCAATCCTGTATTTGCATAGGCATAGAGCCTGCAAAATGCTAATGAATTCCCTCTTTCTTAAAAGGCCGGAATTCCCTACATCTGACTCCAAGCTCTCTCATTATGTCCATCATATATTTTTTGTTTGTATCTTTGCAAATATTTTCAACATCTCATGGTTCTATGCGAGTAAAGCCCATATAAAGTTAAGTCAACTAATGGCCTAGTCTTAGCAAAAAAAAAACTTCAGTTCAGTCTCTAAAAATAATTGAACATCAGTTAATATCTTTTTGAAGATTTTTTAGGGAAATGACTGTGGAGTTGGGATTTTATTAATAACACTTGATAAGTGTCTTAAATTTTTCTTTCTTTAAGTCTCTCTCCATTTCTCATATATTTGGCGGCTAATCCACAGATCTTTCATTTCATCTCTCTGCAAACTTCCCCAATTTTTTCCCAAATCCTGGACATGCTAACTTGGTCCCATCTTCCCATCCTCTGCCATATTCCAGAGCTATTCATTTCTGGTAGCTGTAAGCTCTGGCTTCCCTGTCAAGTGGCTAGAGCGCTCCTTATTCAAAACCCCAAATCTGCACAAGACTGTGGGAAATATGTTGGCCACAAAAGGAAGTCTGCTTTACAGACAGAAGGGAAGTGATGTGAGTTTCTTTTTTTTTTTTTTTTTAAGTGGTTAGTATGTTGTATTCTTTTTTTAAAAAAAATTTATTTATTTATAATAGTCATACAGAGAGAGAGGCAGAGACATAGGCAGAGGGAGAAGCAGGCTCCATGCACCGGGAGCCTGACGTGGGATTCAATCCCTGGTCTCCAGGATCACGCTCTGAGCCAAAGGCAGGCACTAAACCGCTGCACCACCCAGGGTTCCCATGATGTGAGTTTCTATGCGTTAACATCTTTATCTGTTCAAGAGCTTCCCCAAAGATTTTCTGTTAAGTATAAACCTGTCTGTGACCAAGTAGTTGATTTAAATTCTGGGATGGCTGAGGAAAGAATCTTCCAGTATTTGAAGACAAGGGAAGCTAAATCTAAAGGTGATTTACATTTAGCAACTGAAGACCACCAAGAAGGGAAATTTTTACTTTTCCATTTTTGATGTGTTGTAAGTCATTCTCATTAATACTTTTTCAATATGGAGAAGGAAGAATGAAAAATAAAAATACTGTATGATAGAGGTCCAATTTCCTTATTAATTCTATGTCATCCTCTGAGATGCTGCATGGCCTGGTGAAAAAGCATAGATTTTGGAGCTAGGTATTTATACTTAGGCTTAATGCCAGCTCAATTACTTTCTAGCTTGAGTATAACTTAAAATATGACAGTTATTATCAGGAAAGGAAGAAAAGGAAGCATTGCCTTTTGTATATGGAGATAATAGCTGCTTTGCAAGATTATTGTAAGGATTAAATGAAATAATTTTTGTAAAATGCTAAGTGGGACATTATATTTATATATTATAATTATATATATTATTACTATTATTATTGCTTTTTGTTTTACTAGAGTAGGAGGGCCTCTGTCTAAACCTCTTCTGTTTCTAAGGGACTGTTTTATGCTATCCTTACCTTTAAAAAATCTAGAATACTAGATGAATAACAGTAATATGCAAATGACTGAGTAACAAAACTTTTCATATCTCAGTGATTGGTGGCAATAACCAAGATTTTGAATAATTTCATAGAGGTAACTGTGACAACTGTGACCTTCACTTTACCTATACGCTGTATATTCCCACCAGCTCCTCCCCAGTCTCCTCTTCATGACCACCAAGGAGAGCTAGAGGACCTTAGAGGAGGCTCAGAATAGTACTGCCTTGATTTTGGCAACACGCATATTGTTTCTGCAGCTAACTCAGCATGCTTGAGATCATTTTAACAGCATAGTGTTATCATGTGGTTTCAGTAGAAAAAGTCCCTATGTAAAAATAGCACCTTCTTCCTCAGCATGTCTGCTCCCTTTAATGAAAATAAGACTTTAGCTTAGACTGAGCCAATGCAGCTATCAAGGAGTGAGCTAAAATCTCATCTGCTCCAAAGACTGTTAGCCAAATTCACTAACGATGATACTTATAGCCATTGACAGTAAGAAAGACAATGTAGTAAGAGGCATGAACAACATGGGAAAATTCATATCTAATACACTATACTTAAACATCAGTTTCCTAGAATGAGCCCTCAGAAAATACAGTCAATGAGAAGAATTGCAATCACTCTACAAAATTATTTACAGCAGTATAAACAAACCAAAAAGAAGAAAAAGAAGCAGTAACTCTCATAAATTCTTATGCAATCCAATAAAAAAATAAAAAAAGGGGATAAATTAATAGAATTCAAGCCATATGGCAAGCTAGTAGGTTGCTGCTTCTTGAAGAATGGGGTTTCATTCATTCTTATCAGCTTGCATTCTATCACACCATGTTCCATTTTGGCATTGGGAAACTTCTATGTGCATTATTGATATGAAAATAAAACAAAGAAAACATAGTTTTTATTTTATTTTGTTAAAGATTTATTTATTTATTTATTTATTTATTTATTTATTTATTTATTTATTTAAGAGAGAGACAGAGAGCTTGAGAGAAGAGAACACAAACAGGGGCCAGGGCAGCAGCAGAGGGAGAAGCAGGCTCTCCACTGAGCAGAAAGCCCCATGTGGGGCTCCAGCCCAGGACTCTGAGATCATGACTGAGCCAGAGGCAGACACTTAACTGACTAATCCACCCACATGCTCCGGTTTTTATCTTATTTTATGTTTATTTAGTTTTATTTTACTTTCTTTTATTTTTAAAAGTTATCCTGGGGTGTCTGTGTGACTCAGTCTGTTAAGCATCCAGCTCTTGGTTTTGGCTCAGGTCATGATCTTGAGGTTGTGGGATCCAGCCCTGTGTGAAGCTCTGTGCTCAGTGCAAGAGTCTGCTTCAGATTCTCTCTCTCTCTCTCTCTCTCTCTCTGCCACGATCTCTCTGTCAAATAAATAAATAAATAAATAAATAAATAAATAAATAAATAAATAAAATCTTTTTAAAAAAAGTTATCCTAAGAAATATAATTTCAGAAACTATTCTTGAGCCATCAGTGACCTCACATATTATTTTCAGAATCTGTTCCACATCAAAAGAAAAAAAAATCTCTTCCACATCAAGCCTTATGAGAAGAGTAATGGCATAGTAGTAGGCATGGCTACCAACATTAGGCTAGTTCTACACCTAGCCTATCAATAAGAGTTCAATCAAGGAATCTGGCATAGGAAATAACCAGAAGTATGCCCATCCTATAACTACTTTCCTTTTAAATCTTTTTTTTTTTTTTTTTTTTTTTTTTAATCTTTATTTATTTATGATAGTCACAGAGAGAGAGAGAGAGAGGCGCAGAGACACAGGCAGAGGGAGAAGCAGGCTCCATGCACCGGGAGCCCGATGTGGGATTCGATCCCGGGTCTCCAGGATCGCGCCCTGGGCCAAAGGCAGGCGCCAAACCGCTGCGCCACCCAGGGATCCCTATAACTACTTTCCTTGAGTGAAATTTCCTAATAGGACAGAAGAAATGTTACCAGGAGCTTAGTTTGGTCCCTAGAAGTCTCTAAGATCCTTTGTTCAGGAGAAAAAGGGAGAATTGGAATTTTATTTTATTATTATAATTTATAAAGATTTTATTTGTGTATTTGGGAGGAGTGAGTGAGAAAGAGAGAGGAAGAGAATCTGAAGCCGACTCCATGCTGAGCTCAGAGCCTGACTGGATCCGATGATCACGATATCATGACCAGAGCTGAAACCAAGAGTTGGGCACTTGACTGACTGAGCCAGCCAGCCACCCTGGAATTTTATTTTATAATCCATTTCCCCCAGAAACCAGACCTTTCTTATGGGGATATTATTTATTTTTTTGCAAACCCTAAAATACCTTTAGCAGAAACTTTTTGAAAGTCATTTGAGGCAGTCATACACCTCTTAATTTTTACAACAGAGATTTTTTTCAGCCTCATTTCCTTTGGTGTAACTGAAACCTTCACTGGAGTATCAGTGTCTGTCTGCAGTGCTACCTGTGCAGGTTCCATGTCTGCATTTGATCAGCCCCTTTATCTACTATTTGAAAGCAACCCTAGAAGAAGTTCCCATCTGTCAATTAAGACAGACCACAATGCCTTGCACACAGTAGGCATTCAGCAAATGCTATTTAGCCACATGCTGCCTCTATCCACCACTCCCAGTTCCTTTTATCTGAAGGAAACTCTAGAATCAAATAAGCTAGGGCCTACAGAGGCATTATATAGTTTCCAGCACTGTCTTCTTTGTTTGCAGGCAAAATACATTTCAGAGGAACTACAGATAAAACATTTGAGTAGAATTATTCAGTGGGCCATTTGAGAATGGAACCAAATTTAAGAATAAATTTAGGAACGGGGGATATAAATTGGAAAATCATCTACCTAGAGATTTGTAATGAAGCTGTGAAAGTAAATGGATTTACTGAGAGGATATAAGAAAGAGAAGGTGAATGAGGACAAAACCCCAATTTTAATCATGAAAGGAATAATAACTCTGGAAAAAAAATTGACAGAGCAGTCAATGAACTAGGGGAAAAATGAGTATTTTCTTGTAGTAGAAGCTATAGGAAGTGAGTTTCAAAAAAGATTGATGGTGAGGGTAGCTGGCTGGTTCAGTCAGTAGAGCATGTCACTCTTCATCTCAGGGTCATGAGTTCAAGTCTATGTTGGGTTTAGAGATTATTAAAAAAAAAAAAAAGCCTAAAAAAGTTCTAGGTTCATCTGGGTGACTCAGTCAGTTGAGTGGCTAACTCTTGATTTTGGCTCAGGTTATGATCTCAGGGTCCTGGGATAGAGCCCTGCATAGGGCTTCACACTCAGTGGGGAGTCTGCTTAAAGATTCTCCCCCTCCTTCCCACTCTCAAATAAATGAATAAAAATTGTTTAAAAGATCTTATTTATTTATTTATTCATGAGAGACACAGAGAGAGAGAGAGAGAGAGAGAGCCAGAAACACAGGTAGAGGGAGAAGCAGGCTCCATGCAGGGAGCCTGATGTTGGACTGGATCCCGGGACTCCAGGATCATGCCCTGGGCTAAAGGCAGGTGCTAGACCACCGAGTCACCCAGGGATCCCCGAATAAAATTTTTTAGAGTAATAAAATAACTTTTTATTTTATTTTATTTTAGATTTATTTATTTATTCATGAGATACACAGAGAGATAGAGGCAGAGACACAGGCAGAGGGAGAAGCAGGCTCCATATAGGGAGCCCCATGTGGGACTCAATCCTGGGACTCCAGGATCATTCCCTGAACCAGAAGGCAGATGCTTAACCACTGAGCCACCTAGGCTTCCCTAACTTTTTAAAAAGTTACTTTTCGATGCACTTGGGTGGCTTAGTGAGTTAAGTGTCTGCCTTCAGCTCAGGTCATGATCCTGGGGTCCTGGGATGGAGCCCTACATTGGGCTCTCTGCTTAGTGGGGAGCCTGCTTCTCCCTCTGCCTCTGTCTGGCCCCTTGCTTGTGTTGTATGCCTTGGGACAATTTTCTTGCTCACTTTCTCTCTTAAATAAGAAAAAGATCATTAAAAAGTTACTTTAAAAAAAAAGATTGGGTTAAAAACTAAAATATTTAAGGAAGACATCATTGATAATTAGGAAGTAACTAGTTAACCTAATTACTAAAATAGGTGTTGCAAGAACCAGCTTGCAAGAACTGAGAAGTGAATCCAGGAGAAGGAAGTGGAGGTGATGAGATAAGCTACTCTTTCAAGATGGTGGTAAGAAGAAAAGCACTACTAGCTCAGTATATCAAAGGGGTAGCAGAGCTGGAGTTTCCATAGACTGAACCATGATATAAGTGCTGTGAATGTAGTAGATTGCAAAATAAGCACAAAAATCCTCCCTTTGTTGTATGCCTGCTGCTTTGCACTGTGACTTTGTAATCTTTTCCCAACAAGAAATAGAGTCTGTTTCTCCCTGGGATCTGGATTTGGCCATATGACTTGATTTGGCCTCAAGTACATGAGCAAACATGACAGAAATGAAGGCTTAAATATGGGTTCACTTGCTCTTTTCTATCATGTTAACTAACCTGGGCTTTTCTGCTGGAGGATGAGATGACATGGAGAGAGGCCCCAGCTATTCCAGCTGAGACCCCAAAAATGTGAGTCCGCCCTGGTAGAACCTGCCTAGACTAGGAAAACTGTCTAGTGAGACACAAAATGGTAAGAGACAAGAAATGCTTGTTGTCATAAACAACTATATTTTGGGATGGTTTGGTACACAGCAAGAACTACCTAATACAATGAGATTCCTTGTTACTCTCTGGACTAACTCAATTCTGAATAATATGAGACTCTTAGCGTGTGTCATTTTAGAAAACAAAGAACAACAATCTTGTAAACTTCAGTAATGTTCTATCTGGTAATCAGACACCAAAAATCATAAGCATCCAGAATACAGTTCTGAATTTATGTAAGCACCAATGTAAAAGATACTCAAACAGCAAGGAAATTCTCTGCCATAAAGTCTGTGTAATTTATTTATGTCAGAAGCACAGGTCATCTCTGAGCCTTTATGTTATAACCTGCTGATAGAGAATTCTATATAAATATGGTGGCAGTTTTATAAAGATCAGTGATTTCCTTTCCACAACAACTATCAGTTCACACAAAGGTTAAAGATGATATATTAGAAGCATTATTGGTTAAAGCAGAAAGACTACATATGTGGGACTTGGGTTTAAGAACAGAAGCCACCATAGTGGTCACAGACAGCATCTCTGGGTTCAGGAAAGATTGCAGTTAGACACTGTATATTTCACCACCCCCTGAGGATATCTTGTATCACTGCCCAGTAGTATGGTTGATGTTCACAGCAAGAACTCAGAGTCATTAAGAACATGTTAAATGATGTTCAATATATTCTGTTTAATGAGGCCAAGAATGGAAGCCACTTTATTACAATTTCCATAAAATAGCTTAATTTTTAAAAAGCTTGGTCCTTAAAGGGTGTAAGCTTCAATTCACTGGAAAACTCACTTCTTTGTGACACCTGATTTTCTGATGATATAGATTGGCAAGTTATTAATTTAGACACATTCATTTGGCATCATAATGGACCCTAAGACTGTAACATAACGATTCCTTCCAGAGACAGAAAGGAGCATTGTCCAGCAAACGTTAAGTAGAACAGTACTTTGTTCAAATTAGGAAACTGACATTGATGTGATTTCTTCATGTTTTGTGTGTGTGTTTTTTTTAAACAACTGTCAGCATTCTGTGGTCTCTACTGTTTTTAGTTCATGTTTCCCCGATGCCAGATACTACCATTAACTACTTTGCATCTTTACTTAGCAAGTACTGGAGTATTCCTTGTTCAGCAATTCAGGCTTTGGATCAACCTCCATAAAAAGTCCCTCATTAGCAAACCTACATCTTGAACTCCTAATGCTCCTCCATCTTTACTGTTACTTCCTGGATATGGAATAGTTATTGTCACCACAGTTCTTATCACTAAGCACATTCATTGTGGGCCTACCAGTTTCTGTGTAGGACAGTTAGTGCTTCCTCAGTCCTTTGTCCCACTTTGCCTATCAGATCTAATTTTTTTTTTTAAGATTTTATTTATTCATGAGAGACACAGAGAGAGAAAATGAGGCAGAGACACAGGCAGAGGGAGAAGCAGGCTCCATGTAGGGAGCCCGACGTGGGACTCAATCCTGGGACTCCAGGATCTCACCCTGAGCTGAAAGCAGGTGCTCAACTGCTGAGCCACCTAGGTGTCTCCCAGATCTAATTTTGGAGCCAAATTTCCATACCCCAGCTAAGGTACCCATCACCTTGTTCTTTAATCATCCAAGGGTCACTGAACTGAGCTTTAGGCATATGGAATGTAATATTCTCTTGGTGCTTTAAGTTCCCAACTTCTCAAATTTCCTACTTGTTCTAATACTCCCCAATAATAATAATAATAATACTCTCCAAATACTAGCTCTGCTGGTTGGAATTTTTGTCTTGGATAAAAGTGGTTCTAAACTCAATGTGGAGTATTTTTAAAAAGCACAGGCTCTGGTGTAAGATTTGAATTCTAGTCCTGGTTCTGTCCCAGTTACATGACCTTTGATAATTGTTTCACTTCTCTAAGCCTTAGTATATTTGTCTTTATAAGTCATTGCAATGACATTAGATAATTCATGTATGTAAGGTACCCAATATGGTTTAGCCCTTTCATTTTCTCTTCCCTTCATAATTAATCTATATGTCATTCAGGCCATTGTCTTTTGGATTTTGAATGCTTTTAACTAAGGCCATGAATGACCAAATTTTCCAATCATTTTTATGAAATTTCAGCTTCTCCCCAAGTATATAGCAATGTGGGGAGGGCTGAGTTCGCAAAAGCTATAAGCTGCTCTTTCATTATGAATGGGCTGGTATTTGAGATCATGTCTCTCAAACTCCCTTTCTATATACCATGCTTGCCACTTGTCATGTCTTCTTCTTCTCTAAACATCCACATATTCAAGAATGGTGGGGGCACTTGCAGGAAAAAACATCTTTTTTTTTCCCCTCCCAACATTCAAAAGCTTTGGCTTCCAAAATGGGAATTCTTCTTCTGTAGAAAGAATTGTAAATGTTACTTCTGCTTTTATAATTCCCTCCCTTATTCCCCTCCCCCCCCCCCCCCCCCCCCCCCCCCAGGAATGTGAAGATACTAATCTGCTTGGTGATAATAGGAAAGTACTGAACTAGCTTAGCTCCTTTGGGCTTTCTCTTTAGAGCTGCCTGCCTACCAGACAAACTGCCCCTCTGCTGCAGCCTCCATTTGGTATCCTACATGGTCTGGAGGACCACAGGATGAGACGCAGACCCCTACGCTCCATTCAGCTGCCTCGGTGTGTGCTTTGCAGATCCAATATGCTCCTTCCGTGGGTCCCCAGGTATAGATTTGAGGTAAAGGAGTAAAAACTCTGATTTCAGACAGTTCTGTTCTCTGATCTGGCTTTTTTCAAAAAGAGGAGGATATTTGGATCTTAATGGACTCTTATGACTATTTCTTATTTGGCATGTCATAGATCTTAACAGCAATTTACTAGTGTGAACAAGATTTAGTATAATCTCATGTCTTCTATTTCTTCTCACTAGTGTATAATTATTGTGGGCACACTGTCAGAGAACCATAGACCATAAAGTACCTGCAGTCCAACCTCCTTCATTTTATAGACAAGGGAAATGAAACTCAGAGAGATTGAGTCACTTAAACTCACATGAGTGGTCAGTGGCAGAACTGGGGCCTGGAACTCAGGTGTTCTAATTCCTGACCCAGTGCTTGTATCAAATGCCATGTTGCCTCTTCTTGGCAAAGTATAATTCAAAGCAGGTCTCTGCTGGTAGACAGAATTCTCTGGACCTTCACATCAGTTTCTGACTCTCACCTCCTAGGTTTCCATCTTGTGTTCAGCCTGGATCCAATTATCAGCCTCTGGTCCTCTTACCCACATGGCTAGGAAGGATTATATACATTGAAAGCCCAGGTATTCCCAACCTGTCTCCAGGTTCCAGGAGAACTGAAGAGTCACAGGTATAGTTCCTGAGTCTTCTAAATCAAAACCACCTCATTTGGGATGCCTGGATGGTTCGGCAGCTGAGCGTCTGCCTTTGGCTCAGGTCCTGATCCTGGGGTCCTGGGATGGAGTCCCGCATCGGGCTCCCCTCAATGAGCCTGCTTCTCCTTCTGCTTAAGTCTCTGCCTCTCTTGTGAATAAATAAATAAAATATATATTAAAAAAAAAACACATTAAAGATGAAAAATTCTTTTCTTTTTTAAAGCAAGTTTCTTTCTTTTTTTTTTTTTTTAAGATTTTATTTATTTATTCATGAGAGACACACAGAGAGAGAGAGAGAGAGGCAGAGACACAGGCAGAGGGAAAAGCAGGCTCCATGCAGGGAGCCCGACATGGGACTCCATCCCCGGTCCCCAGGATCAGGCCCTGGGCTGAGGGCGGCGCTAAACCACTGAACCACCCAGACTGCTCAAGGTGAAAAATCCTTAAAAAAACAAACAAACCAACAAACCAAAAACAAAATCACCTAATTTGGAAGTAGGGCTGGATAGCTTTTATGTCTGCATTCTAGGATCTTTATAGCATCAGCATCTTTTCCACAGCTAAACGTTATGGAGTTGTCTTATTCTTCCTTTTCTTTAATATTTAATGTCATAAGCCCCCTAGAATGTTGAAAGTGGTGTGACAAAGATATTCTACATCAGCATACAATTTTGGCCAATGATACAAATTTAACACAAAAACATGAGGCAGTGGGTGTAACCACAGTTTAATTTCCCAATGATACATTGTAAGTCTAAAATCATGTGTTTTCTAACTACCCCAACAAAGGCAAAGCAGATAGAGTCCTTGGGAAATGCACGGCCTATGTAACTCACAGATAAATTGTACTTTCATTTCCAGTTCCTGACAATTTATGCTTGAGGCCAGTTTATTGGGCAGCAACAACAGCAGCTGGGTTCCCTGCTGTCTGAAGAGAGGGAAGATCCAAGGAGTGAGCATGATAGGTGGCTGGTCTCTGGAAAGCCCAAGTGTTAGACACTCTCAGAATGTGTGTATGGTTGTGTATGTGTTTGGTGGTGGAGAACATAACAGTGGAGCATGAAGAGGTACTCTATACTTCCCCTTAGGCCCTGGCTTCCTGGAAGCTCTTAACTGGCAACAGTCACTTTCCAAAGAGAAATGGCTGCTGCAGCCACAGTGCAGGGAAACTCCAGGGCAGAGCCTTCAGTCCATCAACCTGAATGACTGATGCTTTAATTATCCTAATTAGAAATTAATTTCTTAATGTGGATGGTAGATTTGGGAAATATTTATCCATTTTATTTGTGCTCTCCCTCTTTGCCCATTCTCATCCCCAACAGCTTAAGATGTGGACCAGAAAAATGCTACCTTTTATAAAAGAGTTACAAAGTGAGAAAATCCACTACACAAATGGGAAAGGAAGAAAGTCCTTTTGTTCTGGAGATGACAAGAATCAAGCAGTTCGGCATGCATGCTCTGATTTGACCTTCTGGGGAAAAATCCAAGATGAAGGAGCAGTGAAATAGATTTGAGGAATAATCCAAAAGTGCAGAGAGTTTGTACCCTTCCCTTCAAATCAGGAATGCATTACTTGCATAACTCATCAGCAGGCAAGCTGTATCTCTAACTCCAACTTCAGGAAGAGACCACCATGCAAGGTGCTCCACCATAGGCAAGAAGCTCAGCAGAGTAAAAACAGTGGCACAGCATAGCTCATCAGAGAGAGCTAAGTTAGGATTCCTAAGCTTCCTTTAGCTGTAGTGCCCAGGATTTCCCACTAGCTCTCAGGCTGCAAATGTGGATAAAGGGGCCAACTGATACCAGGGGATCACCACAGTAGAAGTTCATTAACACCACCCAGGTTGGTCATAAGTGTAGAGCCCTCCCTGGAATGAGGAAATTGCTGACTGAGATTTATAGTAAAGCTAGATTCAAGTCTCACAAAGCCAGTGCTTCCGGCCCTGGTCAAGCTACAAGAATAGATCATGTGGAAGTTTGCTTGCAAATCTTGCTGCTATCATTTCCTCTCCCACCTATATCTACAAATGCATGGAATCTGCTTTTCATCTCCTTGAATCTGGTTGACCCTACACTTGGTCTTGACCAGCTGAAGTGGCACATGTATAAGGCCCTAGCCTGGCAGCTTTTATTTTTGTTTTCTTGGAAGCTAGTTGCCTTGCTGTAAAGAAACTCGAGCCATACTCCTGAATGAGGAGAGGACATGAGGAAAAAGACTGTGGAGGATAAAGTTCATCTGGGATATTCTGGGCCTAGGCAGGCTCTCAGCTGAACATAGTCACATGAGTGACCTCAGCTAAACCACGTGCATAGATTCCTGAAAAGTAATTGTTGGTTTAATGGTTAAAATACTGTTGGTTTAAGCCACTAAGTTTTTTTTTTTTAATTTTTAAAAATTTTTATTTATTTATGATAGTCACACACAGAGAGAGAGAGGCAGAGACACAGGCAGAGGGAGAAGCAGGCTCCCTGCACCAAGAGCCCGATGTGGGATTCGATCCCGGGTCTCCAGGATCGCGCCCTGGGCCAAAGGCAGGCACTAAACCGCTGCGCCACCCAGGGATCCCTAAGCCACTAAGTTTTGTGACGGTTTGCTACACATCATAAGATAACTGTAACAAACACAAATTCATAAGTCACAGATTTAATCAGTGGGATCCAGTCTGTCCAGAAACAAGCATGATCTAGCACTTTGTAGTAGAAACCAGCAAGGATCCAGAGGAGAGATAACTCTTGGGCGTGAGGCCTTCTCTCCCTACCTCTACGTACCCATGCATCAGTTTAGGAATAGCCAGAGGGAGAGAAACAAGTTAAAAAAGGTGGTATGGAGCAGCCCTGGTGGCCCAGTGGTTTAGTGCTGCCTTCCGCCCTGAGCGTGATCCTGGAGACCAGGGATCGAGTCCCACATCGGGCTCCCTGCGTGGGGGCTGCTTCTCCCTCTGCCTGTGTCTCTGCCTCTCTCTCTCTCTCTCTCTGTGCCTCTCATGAATAAAAAATAAAATAAAATAAAATAAAATAAAATAAAATAAAATAAAATAAAATAAAATAAAATAACAAAAAGGTGGTATGATAGGTGGAATATGGTAGGCCCCCTAGAGATGTCTGAATCCTAATCATTGGATCCTATGAAAAATTACTTACATGGCAAGGGGGAGTTAAGATTGTGGATGGAATTAAGGTTGCTAATCAATTGACCTTAAAGTAGGGAGATTATCCTGGATCATCTGGACCGATTATCTGATCACCAGTGTGATCAGTCCTTAAATGTGGGAGATGCAGAAGAGTTGGATCAGAGTAAAGAGATGTTAAGAAGAACTCCACCAGCTGTTGCTAGCTTTGAAAATGGAAGAATAGGGCCATAATCCAAGGTATACAGGCAGCCTGTAGAAGCTGGAAAGTGCAAGGAAAGAGATTCTCTTCTAGAGCTTCCAGAAAGGAAGCAGTCCTGCTGACACCTTGAGACTCATTTGGGACTTTCAAGCTTTTAAACTGTAGGATAGTAAATTTATGTTGTTTGAAATCACTAAATTTGTGTTTATTTTTTTTTTAAATAGCAGCACCAGAAGACTAATACAGGTGGTAAAGTTTAAGTGATTGAATAGTTGCTCAAAATCAGGCTATCTGAAACTGGAAGAGACTGAAATGGCTTTATTTTTTAAAAAAGATTATTTATTTATTCATGAGAGACACACGAGAGAGGCACAGGCATAGGCAGAGGGAAAAGCAGGCTTCCCGTGGGGAACCCAGTGTGGGATTGGATTCTAGGACCCGAGGATCATGACCTGAGCGGAAGGCAGACACTCAGCCACTGAGACACCCATTTGCCTCAGACTGAGATGGCTTTAAATGGCAATTTAAAGACTTTTTCCACTGTCACCCAGAGTGGGAAAGGCTGGAGATGGAAGATTAGAGATCACTTATGGAGAACAAAAAGCCACCTCTTGGTTTTTCACACTCCTGAATATACTGCGTTAAATTTGAAACCTTGTGGCACCTTTGTTCTGAGGCTTGATTTTCTGTTAAAACCAACTGCCTTTGGAAGACTAACACATTAAACTTTTCAGAATGAACACATTTTTCTGATTGCTTCTGAAAACAGGAGTTGGGTGAGGGGAGGCTGGAAGAAATAAAGGCAAGGGCTGAGCACCTAGATTCCTCGGCAGAGAAGGGGGAAGAGGAATGGGTTGGTTTTGACTCACAGGCATGGGAGACACCCCCTGAACATACTGATGTCCTTGAGCAGAGCTTTTAGCAGTCCCATTCCGCATTGCTCTTTACGAATAGTCTCAGAGGTGCCATAAACTCTGCATCATGTGGCACCGAGTGCATGCAGGAGTTCATTATGCCCAACAGCGAGACCAATCGCTTCACGTTACTTAGGGCTTTCACATTTTCACTGCTTCTTCCTGCTGCATTTTTAGATACCTGTGGTTTCATTTCAATAATTGGAGTCCCACATCTCATAACTGATCTTCGACCCTCCAAAGTAAAGGCTTTTTGAATCAAAAGTTATTTTCAATTTTTAAAAGAAACTTTTCTGTCACCATCATCATTACTCTTGAAATGCCCGTTAACCATATGATGTTAGACAAAACAGGAGTAATGAGATACCACAGTCTAAGCATGTCCCCCACACACCACTGTAACAATTGCCAGTGTTGTATCATTTCAAAGACACACAAATATGTGAGGGTACTTTAAGGGCAATTACACAGGTACCTTGGATGCTCTGGAGTTCACCCTTAATCTAGCAGCAGTTCTTGTTTGGAATCAGGAGTGGAGAATAAAGCAGCATCGGAGGAGGGAGGGCAATGAGAGGCTAGTGATTGCTCTAGTCACTGGGGGAGCAGGGAAAGAGTGGGAATCAGGCATCAGACCAAATGGGGTTAAAGCCACTCTAACACTCTGTGATTCTTAGAGGTTATTTAGCTTCTCTGTAACTTCTGTGTCCATATAAGAAAAAAGACAGGAGTGCAAATAATAGTGCCTGCATCTTAGGGTCAATGTGATGATTAGGCAACTTAATTCATACAAAACACTTACTTCTAGGTAGAAAGTAAAGGCTGAAAAAAAAAAGGCTGGATGAATACTAGTCCCATTTTCGTACATATGTCAAAAGTTGAGAAATCAACACTTTTGCCAGATCACAAATATTTTTTTCATTTATTGTTCATTTTTGCTCACATCAAGATAAATGTTTAGCTCACTTTGTTCCCTTCCCCACGTGAGGTTGGTGTCAGCACCCTACACACCTGGAGTCCCTGGAAACGTTTGAGAGGACTGATGCTGTTTCCAGGTTCCCTTATCAGGCCTCCATTTCTGTTTCTCAGTGCCTGCCTTTCCCCCATGTGGTTCCAATATCAAAATATTTAGTCCATCTGTCCCAGAAGGGTTTGGTCTTTCTCTTCATTTGTGCTTCTTGAAATAATACGCTCCTGAGGCACAGACTGTTCCTTCATCACTAAAAAAGGTCAAGCATTTATTAGTCTGTGTATAAACATGACAACAAAGGAGCCCTTGTAAAAATGGAATGTTCAGCTTGGACAGAACACAGAGGAGTTCCTCTTGAATCTGGCAAATTCCCTTGGATTTCATCTCCTTTAAATACACCATGTTAATGTCACTGTTTCTTTCTGGATTCTGGAGCTTTACTTATAAATCTTCATGAACCCTTTGAGGTACAAGTTTCTTCATTTATACAGCCTGTAAGTGCAATTTCTTTTTCAATTCACATGCATTAACTGTTTCTCCAGATAAACCAATCCTAATACTATGAAGAAGGTGTACTCTCCTGTGTGTCACACCACCCCTTATCACAAAAAGGGGAAGTGACTTTTCTTTGTTCACCAGCAGTCATTTCATACAGATGTTATTCTCAACCTTTTCAGTAGCAGCTCATGGAAGACCAACTTCTGACTCATTTTCCTCTTTAGATGTCCTCTTCAGATGATAGGAACCCAACACAGAGCTCTCTTTCTCTCTCATTTAGGTTTTCACACCTATCATGGTGGCCAACCACCATCGACAGTAGCCCGTTCCCTTTCCCGAACTCCCTCCTTTCAGACAATACATATTACCTCTATGTACAACATAGTTTCTGACTCAGTAATATGCATAATCCGGGCTTTAAAATGTTTTCAAATTTCCATATTGTTTCTTTACAAGCTGTTGTTGGTGCTGTTCTTTACAGAAAATTCTCTTGCTTTCCTTATCCAAGGATTGAAGAAGAGATGGATTCCATAATGAGGTATTTTCTAAGCCAGTCTGTGTCAGGTAAATGCTATCTTGGAAAACGCTGATCATGTTCCATGTCCCTTAAAACTAGTAGAGTAAAAACATCCACCTCTTATTGGGGACCCCAGATTTTATGTTTCTGGTGAGGACTTAAGGAATATAAGGCTCATTTGATCAATCTGCTTTCCTCTTCTGCTGAAGTTGTCTCAATAGGAGAACATTCTATGTGAACAATAGAGTTGTTAATCTCTATCTGCCCCTAATCCTCCTCTCTCCCCCTCTACTCCTTTCCGCTTGTCCTCTTTTTCTCTTCCCTTTTCCTTTTTAATTTGGCTTGCATTTTTGTCCAGGGCTGGCCAGGGAAGCAATGAGTCTTGGAAAAGAATCTACAACATACTGGCTCACTAAATACTTGTTTTACTGCTATGAATTTCTCTGGTGTATGGCAGGAAATCACGTGATTGCACTTTTTCAACTTAATGTCAACTTGTATTATTTTGTAACTACGTAAGTGAATGTCAGCCCTGAAATTTAGGGGCCTACCCTTCTCACAGGAAGTACAAAGTACATTTCATTCAAGTAAATGAAACAAACATCTGCTTTCATGGGCTGGCCCCAACTTACATTTCTAGTTTCTTCTTCTCGCATACTCCTCACCTCCCTAACACACACACACACACACACACACACACACACACACACACGGCTATTAGCACATCATATCATTCCCTTTCCTTGAAGCTTAGAACAATTTCATACTTTACCTGTTTTTGGAATACTACCCTTCCTACTATCCCATTTTTATTGAAAAAATTTCTACTTTTTAAAGGCCCAGCTTGCTGCCTCTTCTTGAAGTCCTTACTCATTTTCACTCTCTCCCTCCTCCTTACACTCACAGTGTTTTATTTCTTAAATGTCACCCTTGCTTTGCCTTTGTTTGCCATTTTTTGTTTGCTTGTCCTCCCCCCAACCCCCCTTACAATGCAAGTTCCTTCATGATAGGAAATGTCTCTGTATACTCCAATCTAGCATAATGGCTGCCATAATATAAGCACTAGAATGCTTAATGTCTTAGTTTACTGTTTGTTAAACTCTGGGAGAATGTCTTTCTCAAATTCCAGGCACAGGAGACAGAGAGTTTCTACCAACCAAGATACAGGATGTACAGCAGGAGATTAAGGGGAATGTGTATCCTGACAGAGATATCTGGCAGTTACTTGAATCCATAGGTCTAGAGCTGAGGAGAGATCAAGATTAGACAAGTGAGTTGAAGTTACCAGTGTAGGAGTGAGAATTAAACCATAGGAGTGGGTGAGAGCCCTGAAGAAGAAGGCATAGAGCAAAAACTGAAGAGGATGGAGGATAAATCCTGAGGAAAGACAACATTTAAGGGTGAATTATGGATCAAGTGCAACAGTGGACTCTGGGAAGGAATGGTTTCAGAAATAGGTAAAGAACAAGGGAGTGAGGTCACAAAAGCTAAAAGAAGAGTCAGATTTAAGGAGGAAGGTGTGGTGACTGGGACTAAATGCTACAGAACTAGGGCAACAACTAGAGAGGAGTGCAAGATCAATATGAGATTTTTAAAGGAAGGAAGTGAAAATTTCTTTTGGAAGTTTCTTTTTTTCATGGATGAAACAAGTAGCTGATAGTTAAAACCTAACAGGTCTGGGGATATAGGAACCAACCTCTCATTAAGACAATTATGGGCCTCATCAAGTCTCACCAAGAAAACCATATTCCAATATGAATTTCCTTGTTCCTATAAAAGGGATTATAAGGACATGACAGAAGCTTTGGTCCACATCCTGTGGCTACATTATAGTAACTGAGGAACTCCAAGCCATGTGCCCTTCCTAGATGGTGAAACTATCTTGTTATGGGTCATTGTGGAAGGGTACTCAAGGAGACCCTTTGAGGGCATGAAGAAAATTATCCATCACCACTGACCCTAAGGAGTAACAGAAGAGGAGCACTTAAAAGCAAAACATGCCTTGAGATAAGTATTCTGATTTAATACTATGATGAATATGGTTATCACAATTTAATTTATATTAATGTTGTGCCCAAGATTACATATCTGAGAAACCACCAAGGAGCCGACACTGATGCAAGTACATGAGGGTTTATTTACAAACTCGAGCTTGGGTCCAAGTATACCCGACACAGTGGAGCAGGGACTTGGACCCCGAAGTGGGTTACAGCTGGGTTTTTTATGGGCTGGTCTAGGGGATCTCCAGAAGGGGTGGAGGAATTTTTTCCATTCCAATACGGGGGAAAGGGTAGGGGAGTTTCTTAAGATCTGATATGGGATTCCCTGCCTAGGACATTCTGCAGTTTTTCCTGTAAAGTTCAGCTCTTATTCCCAGGGGCCTAAGATGGCTGTACTCGTGCTAATGCTAAACTTGAGGTGGAATGGCCTTAATTTTTCTCAGCCTCCACATTAATTTGTATTTATATTGTTTATGTTAAAATGAAATATGGCCTTTCTGAAATAGATTAAATTAATATTAACACAGAAACAATAACAGTTTTTTCCTTATTTTATTTTTGGGGAGGAGAGGAGATCCCATCTGTCTATTCTTTCACTAATTCTTCCATCCATCTCTCCATCCATCCACCTGTCTGTCTGTCCATGCAAATCATTTTTAAGGCCCTCTTATTTCCTGGGCTTTATGTAAGTGTCCGAAACTACAAAGAATTGGACCAGGTGCCAGACCTCAACATAGCCACCAGCTAGTATATAAGAATTTGATCTAAAGTATCATTAAAATTAGGCCCAGGATCAGGATATATATAATTATTTTAAAATAAAACCAAAAGATATGCTTTAGGCAGCATCTCTGTACTTCTTCAGTATATTAATGCTCCCTGACATTATTGCTATCACTGATAAATGTCAAAGGGGAGAGTGATATTTTTGGAGTTGATTTTTTTTTACCCTCTCATAAAAATAGAGTATAAACACACACACATATGCCATAGAAAGAACTTAGGCTAATATTTTTATACAGGGACAAGCATTAGCATATTTTTAAAGTTCACAGTTATATTCCTGTTGTCAGTTATGATCATCTGTTGGCTTGAACTCCTTATTTTATGATAACTAACAAAATCTAGTGGTATGATGTAATCTGCTTAAATTTCACAAGAGTATGAGAATTTTATAATCAAAGAGTTGCTGAAGGAGGCTGTGTAATTCAATATTTTCATGCAACCATCTTCATAAAGGCATAGTGCTAACTTAAACCAACAAATAATTATCCCTAATAACACAAAGCTGTAATTTAACTCAAGTTCATGAGTATTTCATTTTTAGGTAGTTCTTCCCTGTTCATAACATTAGTCCAAGTCACTATTTAGTTATAATTTATAATAGGCATATGTTTTGGGGAAAGACCATATACACTAAGGCAAAGCACAAGTGAGTCAAAGTTATCTGTGTCATCATGCCACTCTGCCATAGGCCCTTTTGCTTCCCTTGGAAGGTTGCACGTGCCTCCAGTGTTAGGGGAGCCACTAACGTTAATCTGGATTGCTCCTCAGACAAGTGAAAGATGCAACGCATTCATAAAAGTCCTGGAGAAAGTTAAGGTTTTTCTATCCTTGGAGAGCATACCCTCATATAAAGCCCCTTGCTTGATCTTTTGGTAGTTGGAATATCATACAACATACTACACTTATTAGTTTGAGGAGACTCTGGAGGGAATGTCAAAATAGCAGGTACAAGTGCTGTAGGAGTTTTCATTATTCATCACAAATTGCAACCTAATGGGTAAAGACCAGTACTGGTGATATACTGAAGTCATAAACTTCATTTTCTTACTTCACTCGAGCAGCATAAATTCGTCGGCTCTGCTGCTATAACAAATACTCCTCAAATCCCAGTTACAACTACAAAGCCTTTTTTTCTGGGATCTGTAATAAAAAAGACATGTGCATTAAATTAGGCTCATGTTTTCTTCATTCTAGATCCAGACTGAAAGAGCTTTTGCCATTTTTGGACACACATTCTTTTTTTTTTTTCTTTTTAAGATTTTATTTATTTATTTATTTGAGATTTGAGAGAGAGCACAAGCAGGGGGAGTAGCAGAGGGAGAGGGAGAAGCAGGCTCCCCACTGAGCAGGAAGCCTGATGCAGGCTCCATCCCAGGACTCTGGGATCATGACCTGAGCCAAAGGCAGATGCTTACCCAACTGAGCCATTTATTTATTTATTCATGAGAGACAGAGAGAGAAAGGCAGAGACAGAGGCAGAGAGAGAAGCAGGCTCCATGCAGGGAGCCCGACGTGGGACTCGATCCTGGGACTCCAGGACCATGCCCTGGGCAGAAGGCAGGCACCAAACCGCTGAGCCATCCAGGGATCCCTGGACATGACATTCTTAAGGCAAAGAGAAAATAGCAAGAGAGCTACTGGAAACATACAATAGTCCTGTCTTGCTATGACAAAAATACCATAGAGTAGGTGGCTCTTGGAGGCTGGGAAGTCCAAGTCCAAGGTACTAGCAGATTCAGTGTCTACTTCCTGGCCTATAGAAAGCCATGTTCTCATTGTATGCTCACATGGCTCTTCTTATAAGGGCACTATTCCTCTCATGAGGGCTCCAACCTTGAGACGTAATTACCTCTTAAAGGCCCTACCTTCAAATATCAGCACAGTGGGGGTTAGGGCTAAATGTATGAGTTTTTGGTGGAAACACATTCAGTTCATAGTAGGCTCTTTAAACTTTTGCTCAGATGGGGCACAGTGAGTACCATCAGCCGAAGTACTCACTTGTCCAAGCCAAAGTTCAAAAGTGCAGAAATTGGATACTGCCTCTAATCCTCTGTCAGAAAGGCTGAGTTGCTGGGAATGAAAATACAATCTACCACCCATGTTTTTTGCTGTAGTCCCCCCAGCTAATTCTCCAGACTCTTCTTTCAGCCCCCTTCTCTTCCTGACAGCTCAGGTAGGTTACTGTGGAGTTCCATGGAGGAAGACTGTACAAGAAGTGAGGCTGTAGCAGCTGCTGTTTCTACTTTTCTCTTTTTCGTTCTCCTCAGCCTCTGAGTGCAGAAGGCCAAGTGGGTTGGAGAGAACTGCAGATAAGAGGGAAGACAAATGAGGGAATGGAGACTTCTCTCATTAACCAAAGGGGTCACTGGGGTAGGGCCCAGGGCAAGAGACAGAGTGACCTTTATGTGTATCGCTAGAGTGCTGTGCCTGAGAGCATGTAATTAAGCCCACTCCTCAAAGCCATCATCCTCTTCAATTAATATTTACTGAGCACCCACTGAGACACTGGCCCTGTACTCAGAACTGCAAACTCTCTTGGGCTGGGAAAAGCTCTGACTAATTTGCACATTAAAAAGCACACAGACAGAGGAAACCCACCTTTTTTCCCCTTCCCAGTCACCCTGGGAGAGAACCTTTTCTCTTCTTCATTCATGTGTGGAATCCCAATTAAACATAGTAAACAAAGGAAACTTCTTACATTGTGATTTTCTTCCCTCTCCCCTTGCTTTATTTGCAGTCTGGATTTATTGCTCGAGAATTGCCTCCTTTAAGCATCATCCCCTATTAACCAGAGAGATAAAAGCCATAAAGGGAAGGGAACTCCTTCAGTTCTCTTTGCCAGCTGTGAGACAGAACAGCGCCTTTACAAGGGGAGCTGACATCTGTTGACTGAGGCTGCCTGTCCTGCACCAGGGCTGTGCTCATGCTTAGAATGCAAACGGCAGCCAGTAGAGACGCAGCCCGCTTGGAGAACTGCTGGAGCCCAGAGCAAATCTGCTCAGGCACTGGAAAAGAAATGGTGTGGTTTTAAAGCAGATGTATGTTCTTAACGTGGTTGGCTTGTAAAGCAATAAAATGAGGGGAATTTTTTCCCCCTTAGCCTATCACAACTGTTTGAGTAAATAGTGTCACTTAAGACAGGGCACTTCTATCACAATTCCATGTAGTATGTAGTCCCTATAACAGGATGAAACTTAAATTAGCATCACAGATAGAAGGCATTTCATTTTCTCACGTATGGTACAATATTAGGAGCAAACAACATATGTCTCCATGGTTATAAACAAAGGTGTCATGTTTGCAAAACAGATCCTATATGTAGAACATCTATAAATGGATGAAATATGGGGTTTTCTTTGGTTGAAATGGCGTTAAATATTTCAATCCACATGATCTTTATAAGAAATGTTTCTCCTTCTCTGTGAATATCCATAAGCTTTGTCTTTGCATTACTTTTCTCCAAAACTGAGTTCTAGGCTCAGTTCCTCTGTGACCTTGAGACATCAACTAGTCTGAGCTTCCATTTCCTTACCTGTATATGAGGACACTGAGCTAGATCAGGGTTTCTCTAGGGTCTCTTCTGAGGAACATCATTTCTGAGGAGATTGATAGGGGTAACATTTTTCAAAGGGGGTCCCATGGTCAAATGAGTTTAAAAACTGTGACATTAAACAAAATCAAACACATTTCTTTACTAAGAACTTTAGTAACAACTAAAATTGTCAGAGTAACTCTAGCAATATTCATTGTGATTCAGGAAAGAGAGCACATCCATGGTTTCCCTTGTGTTTTTTTTTATTATTTTTTTTAGCCAGAAAACTTTTTCTTGAAGATCGTTTCTTAGAACCAGTCTAAATATTAGACTTTAAAGAACTTCAACTTATGATATTCTAGGACTCTGTGGCCTGTTTATTCTGCTTAACTTCCCAAATTCTCTCACCTGTTTCAGGAAAAGAACTACTTTGGCTCTGATTCATTCACAAGGTGAAAGTCAGTTTTATTCTTCCTTCTTCTTTTCTCTGCAATTTATTTATTTGGGAAATTTCAGACCCACAAAAAAGTTGAAAGAATAGTAGATTAAGTATATGCTCTTCGCTTAGACTCGACAGTTGTTAACATTTTGCTCCAATTTCTCTCTCCACACACTTCATGTACTCTCTATAATCTTACTGCTGAACCTTTGAAAATAGATTGCAGACATCGTGACAATTTATCTCTACATTCAAGATGTCTCTCCTGAAACAAGAACATTCTCTTACATAACCTCAGAATAATTTCTACACATAAGAAATTTAATACTAATTAATATCATCTAATGTATACTCTGTATTTAAATTTCCTAAATTGAAATAAGTAAATAAAATTTTTATAATTTTTTTCAAAATCCAATATCCATTCAGGCTTCACATATTGAATTTGGTTATGTCTCCTTGACTTCATTGATCTAGAACCATCTCTCTAGCTTTTTTCTTTTTCACAAAATTATCTTTTTTTGAAAAGTCCATGTCATTTATCTTGTAGACTGTTGAACATCTTAAATTTGTGTGATTGTTTTCTCATACTTAGATTCAGTTTAAATATTTTTGACAAAAGATTAATGTGTACTTCAGATTGCCCCATATCAAAAGGTGCGTAACTTCACTGTCCCATTATTGGTGCCTTGAGTAATAGCTTGGGAAAGATACTACTTGCTATATTTCTTTTTGATAAGGTATCCTTTCTCCTTGGTAGTCAATAAGTGATCTGGTAGTTGACATTTTGAGACTTGTGAATAACTTCTTTCTCAACAATACTTCACCCAATGGCATTAGCATTTATTAATGATCCTTGCCTGGACCAAACATTACACTGGTGTTGCAAAATAGTGATTTTTTTTTTCTAATTCTATCATCCCTTCTACTTTATTAGCTGCTATTCTTTTTTTTTTTTAACTTTGTTTTATTTTATTTATTTATTTATTTTTTATTTTTTTTAATTTATTTTTTATTGGTGTTCAATTTACTAACTTACAGAATAACCCCCAGTGCCCGTCACCCACTCACTCCCACCCCCCGCCCTTCTCCCCTTCCACCACCCCTAGTTCGTTTCCCAGAGTTAGCAGTCTTTACGTTCTGTCTCCCTTTCTGATATTTCCCATACATTTCTTCTCCCTTCCCTTATATTCCCTTTCACTATTATTTATATTCCCCAAATGAATGAGAACATATAATGTTTGTCCTTCACCGACTGACTTACTTCACTCAGCATAATATCCTCCAGTTCCATCCACGTTGAAGCAAATGGTGGGTATTTGTCATTTCTAATAGCTGAGTAATATTCCATTGTATACATAAACCACATCTTCTTTATCCATTCATCTTTCGTTGGACACCGAGGCTCCTTCCACAGTTTGGCTATCGTGGCCATTGCTGCTAGAAACATCGGGGTGCAGGTGTCCTGGCGTTTCATTGCATCTGTATCTTTGGGGTAAATCCCCAACAGTGCAATTGCTGGGTCGTAGGGCAGGTATATTTTTAACTGTTTGAGGAACCTCCACACAGTTTTCCAGAGTGGCTGCACCAGTTCACATTCCCACCAACAGTATAAGAGGGTTCCCTTTTCTCAGCATCCTCTCCAACATTTGTTGTTTCCTGCCTTGTTAATTTTCCCCATTCTCACTGGTGTGAGGTGGTATCTCATTGTGGTTTTGATTTGTATTTCCCTGATGGCAAGTGATGCAGAGCATTTTCTCATGTGCGTGTTGGCCATGTCTATGTCTTCCTCTGTGAGATTTCTGTTCATGTCTTTTGCCCATTTCATGACTGGATTGTTTGTTTCTTTGGTGTTGAGTTTATTTTTTTTTTTTTAATTTTTTTTAAATTTATTTATGATAGTCACACAGAGAGAGAGAGAGAGAAGCAGAGACACAGGCAGAGGGAGAAGCAGGCTCCATGCACCGGGAGCCCGACGTGGGATTCGATCCCGGGTCTCCAGGATCACGCCCCGGGCCAAAGGCAGGCGCCAAACCTCTGCGCCACCCAGGGATCCCGGTGTTGAGTTTAATAAGTTCTTTATAGATCTTGGAAACTAGCCCTTTATCTGATATGTCATTTGCAAATATCTTCTCCCATTCTAGCTGCTATTCTTCTATAAAGAAGAATCTTCCCTTTCTCTCTCTCTCTCACTGAGTATCATGATGTATAGGTTCTTTTTTCATACAATAAGCTATTATTGTAATTCATTCTTTTCACATTCATTCAGAGACTACACTGTGCCAGATATTAAAGTGAGATTGACCTAACATTAATCTTAGTCTCCTTTACTTTTCCCCATAGTACTTAAGGAAACTAACAGTGACACATGGACAATTAATCCAGATTCTTGAACTGGCCACCACTCTGCTATAAAATTTTGTCAAGAAGGAGAGAGAATTGAAGATCAGGATGAGAGTGGAGTGAGATCTCCAGATTGTAATTATTATTCCCCTTTTGTAAACTTTGACCAGGCCACCATGATTCCTGCAATCACCAATGGCCATCTGAATCATCACACAGGAAATAAAAATCAATTTCCATCTCTGTGGAGCTATGCTGGATCTACCTCAGAAGGCAGGCAATTCTAACACCAAGAATTTGGCACTGATACTTGGGCTCAGGAGCCACAGAAAAATAATAAATTCTGTTTCTGAGTGCAAAATAGGTCATTTAACTAGGACCCAAGTCATTAGAAAGATAAGGGGAAATATGTCCATGTCATTAACATATAACAGGTTCTTAAGCAAATATCAAGGTATCAAAGGGCCTGGGCAAGACAGAAGCCCCAGAGCACTTCCCTGAACAAACACAGTCCACAGGCCTCACACAGGAAGCATCTTCTCCTCCCTGGAAGGATCTGAATGATGGATTCCAAATAATTAATCACCAAATAAATAAAAAACAGCCTTTGGTGTAGCCTGCTTTCAGTGGAAGGATAAAGGACTCTCTGTTCCTGGGAAAGAATAGACGGACCCATCTTGGTCAAATTTTCCAGTGGAAGGAGTGTTGTGATGTTATGGAAGGGGAAACCTTTTGCAGTATAAGCCTGGATGCCCTAGGGCCCTGATGACTGACAGAGGTCAGAAACATATCCAAAGGATGTACAATCTTTTGGATTTGATTTTGTTTCTTTTAGGGGAGGGTCCCTGATCCCTGTGAAGTCCAGGAACAGGTCCTCCAGCCCTAGAAGAATGCACAGTCTGTGTTTCCAATGGGGAGGGGCAGGGAGAAACTGACCTATGACAGGGAATCAATAGCCCCGGGGTGATTGTAATACCTGGAATATTTGTTACCTCAAAGTTTACAAAACTTTAGCATCTGAAGCCATGGGGGAGGATTCTCCTAGTTTACAGAAAACCTCTAAAGGGATAGGGGTCAAGTGGAAAAAGCCCAGGTTTTAGGAGCCACAAAACTAGAGTTCAAATGCCATCCCTGAAATGTACAAACAAGGCATAAAGCCTATGTAGCTTTGTTAATACCAGTTCCTTCATCTGTAAAATAAAAAATGCCTCAGAGATCTGTTGTGAAAATCATTTTAAATAAGGTAAAGCATGTGTATCACTTTATTAGTTAGGCTTCCTTTCATTCCAGCTAACAGAAACCCACCTGAGCTAGTTTAAGAAAAAAACTGAGAGAGAGACTAGAGAATTAATTATAAGGTAATAATATCCCATTATTCTTAAAGTCAAGACTTTAGCTAAGCCTTATAAGGAGGTTAGGACCAAGACATAAAAAGTCATCAGGAGTCATTGTAGCTTCTTTATATATCTGTTTTCTCTCTTCTTTTTAAAAGATTTTATTTATTTATTCATGACAGATTCACAAGAGAGAGTGAGGTAGAGACCCAGGCAGAGGGAGAAGCAGGCTCCATGCAGGGAGCCTGACGTGGGACTCGATCCCAGGTCTCCAGGATCACACCCCGGGCTGAAGGTGGCGCTAAACCACTGGGCCACCAGGGCTGCCCTGTTTTCTCTCTTCTAAGTCAACAAATCTGACACAGTGTGACTGCCCATAGCTTTTGAGTCTCGTATCCCTTTCTAAGACACCAACACAGAGGGAATGGGAATCCCATAATACCAATTTCAAAGTCTCACAAAGTCTGATTCCTTACCTTATAACTATAGGAGTTCATTGTGCAAGAGTGTATGGCAGCTGGGGACTGTGGGAGGGAGCAGTAGGATTGGATAGCATAAACGTGGCTAAAGAAGCTCACCTGTGGTGAGTGGTGTAGCTGAGGGGATCCTTAGGGGCTGGATGGATGTTCTAAAATGTTTTCTACAGATATCTAGCTCAATATCACATAATGAGAGTGTTAATTTTTCTGTTTCCTTCCTCTTATACTACATATGATGATCTAAAAGAAGAGGTGGGGACAATTGCTCACATTATTCTGGGGCTTTTGATTATTGAAATGGAAATCATAGGGTCAACATAGTATCTGGCAATAATGACACCACTGGGATAAATAAAGCAAGCTGTGTACTTTTTAGACCTTCCTTGTTCTTCCTAAATTTGGCTTCTAACTGTGTTCTCTGAAAATGCATCTGCCCACCCTTGGAAAATTCCTTGTTTCTGGTGATATGATGGCAGGAACAATCCTTCTATGGAGAAAAGTGTTCTGTATGGAAACAGGTGGGTTAGGAGGTAATGGTTAGGGCTAATGGTTGAAGAAAATACTAAGAACAGAATTGCTACAGAAACATAGCTGGCTTTTTCTTAACTGCTGCAGATCACATTCCCAGGTGTATGCAAGGCAGAGCCAGCAGGCTGAGGAAGGGCCTGATAAGAAAGACCCTGAGAGGCTATAAACAACCCAAGGCAAGAACCTCTTATGGGAAGCCCACAGGCTGTGGCCTAGGAGGGACCTCGGAAGGTACCCAGAGAAAACAAAAAAGAGTTCTGAAGGAAGCAATGTTTTCCACACCAAATACCTTCCTGATAGTTTGTTTTTAAAAAATTTTATTTTTAAGTAAGCTCTACACTGAACATGGGGCTCAGACTTAACAACTTTGAGATCAAGAGTTACATCCTCTACCAACTAAGTGAGCCAGGCACCTGCTTTTCTTAATAGTTTAGATCAGAGTATAAAACCCTCCTCAGTATAAAACCCTATTTCCTGCCCAACCCTGAACACAAGTTGCAAAACTGTAAGGAAAGAAATAGATTTCTATAAATTCACTACTGAGACTGAGGTATACTTTCAGGAGCTTGGACCAAATATAAGCTCTTTCCTTAAGAAACAACAATGTAGGGGATCCCTGGGTGGCGCAGCGGTTTGGCGCCTGCCTTTGGCCCAGGGTGCAATCCTAGAGACCCGGGATCGAATCCCACGTCGGGCTCCCGGTGCATGGAGCCTGCCTCTCCCTCTGCCTGTGTCTCTGCCCCTCTCTCTCTCTCTCTCTCTCTCTGTGACTATCATAAAAAAAAAAAAAAATTAAAGAAACAACAATGTACATGTAGTCACTTCAGCACAAATTTCTTTACATCACCATTGTAAACAAATTATGTCTGGGTGGTAAAATATGTTAAATGAATTTCAGGGTTTTCCTAGATTAGCTTAGATTTGAGGCACCATTTTATCTTCATCTATCTTCATCATTGTCTCTACTATATTTCTCAACCAACTGAAAACTCTTAAATCAGTGGGAACATTTACTGAGTAATGAGAATTACTTGAGTGGCAAGTCCTATTTGACTAAATAGCCCAGCCATGTCTTTGCTATTGATATAAATCCTTCCATATTATATTTACATCATTATATCCATTGTAAAAAAAATGCATTTCAACAGTGCAAAAATAATGTGTCAAGAAGGCAACCCCTGGGATGTTATAAATATCAAAAAAGTCATAACTATAATGATAATATTGGAATTTATTTTCAGAGGTAAAGTTTGAACTTATCAAGAGGACACAAGTGAGCAATGAAGACTTCTTTATTGAGTGCAGATAAATTTCAGAATTCTTTAAAAAAAATTTATTTATTTATTTATTCATGAGAAACACACACACACACACAGAGGCAGAGACACAGGCAGAGGGAGAAGCAGGCTCCATGCAAGGAGCCTGATGTGGGACTCAATCTCAGGTCTTCAGGATCACACCCTGGGCTGCAGGCGGTGCTAAACCGCTGCGCCACTGGGGCTGCCCTAAATTTCAGATTTTTGATAATCTTGTTAAATATTCTGTAGTTCCTTATTCATAAAGCCATCCCTCAGTTTTAAGACTGCTCACTGCTTTTACAGTTGCTGCTTTTGTTGCTTTTCCTTATCTGATCATCTCTACTAAAACACTAGTATGGTATCAGGTATCATCTAGTCTCTTTCCTGTGCTTTCACTTCTCTCTTCCCCCAATTCCTTTCCCATCTCCCTTTTCCCTAGAATATCCAAATATTCTAAGAATAGAACCAAGGAGATAAACAAGAAAAATAAGAATAAGCTATTTAATAACAGGAGAAAGGGAAGCGTAGAACCCATGTGTTACCTTTCTCTACCTAAATGAAGTCTATCTGGGCTGCCATAACAGAGTACCAAAGACTCACACAACAGAAATGTATTTTCTTGTAATTCTGGAGGCTAGGAGTCTGAGGTCAAGGTGTTGACTGGGTTGGTTTCTTCTTAGGCTTCTCTTCTTGGCTTGTAGATGGCTGTCTTCACATGGTCTTTCCTCTGTGCCTGTCTGTGTACTAAAATCCTCTTCTTAGATGGATCCTTAGTCATAGTGGATTAGGGCGCATCCTAATGACCTCATCTTAACTCAATTACCTCTTTAAAGCCCCCTTTTCCAAATACAGTCACATTCTAAGGTACTAGGGGGTTGGAACTTTGACAGATGAATTTGAGTTGTCACAACTCAGCCCCTAATAGCCACCATCATCTACCATTACCATCCCCTGCCACACCAGCCTACCCTGGGATTGATTGTCCATATCCTCGGTGATACCTGACTTTTTTTTTTTTAAGATTTTATTTATTTATTTGAGAGAAGGCGAGCACAGAGGGAGAGTGAGGGGGGAGAAGCAGATTCTTTGCAGAGAGCCTGATGTGGGGCTCAATCTCAGGACCCTCATATCATGACCTGACCTGAAGGCAGATGCCCAACCAACTGAGCTACCCAGGTGCCCCTGATCTCTGACATTTCTTTTAGCCGTTGATTTTTATTTTATTCTATTTATTTATTCATGAGAGACACAGAAAGAGAGAGAGGCTGGTTAAATGTGATTGGACACTTATGGACATTGTCTCGAGTGGATTTTTATTATTTATTTATTTCATTTTATTTTAAGATTTTTATTTATCCGTTCATGAGAGACACAGAGACAGAGGCAGAGATATAGGCAGAGGGAGAAGCAGGCTCCCGGTGGGGAGCCCCATGTGGGACTCCATCCTGGGACTCCAGGATCACGCCCTGGGCCAAAGGCAGATGCTCAACCGCTGAGCCACACAGGCATCCCTTAGAGTGGTTTTTAGATGAAAGTAATTTTTTCCCCAATAAGACTCATGACCACAGGTAAAGTTTTTAATGCTTCTCAATACCTACAACCCAGTCAGCACATTAGTAGATAGGCTTACAATAAAACAAAACCAATCTCAAATGAAAGAGAAACTGTTGGTCTGTCAGTTGCTGTTTGGACATTTTATCCCTTTGAGAAAAGCTCTTTAGAGGCAGATTGTGCCTCTCTGCAGAGATAGCAAAGGAATTCATTCAGTTGGTCCAATGAAAATTAAACTTGGAAAATTATCAGAATCCTAGCAATGTGAGAATTTTATAAATGGGTCAATTCCAATATTTTCATATATTCGACTAAAAAGATTTTGTTTTTAGGAACTTAGTTAACTCTGGATGATAATCATTAAAAGTTGTGGTAGTGGGCAGCCCTGGGGCTCAGCGGTTTGGCACCTGCCTTCAGCCCGGGGTGTGATCCTGGAGACCCTGGATCGAATCCCATGTCGGGCTCCCTGCATGGAGCCTGCTTCTCCCTCTGCCTCTCTCTGTGTGTCTCTCATGAATAAATAAATAAAATTAAAAAAAAAAGTTGTGGTAGTAACAGTGATCCCTCTTTTTGGAATAACTTTAAAACACTATAGTACAGATATTGAAAGCAAATCTTGAAAACAATACCAGCAGAAGTACCAGCTACATTTTGTTTTGCACAGTTTGATTTTTTACAAACATGGTGGGTAAATGTTTTTGCTGTGACCCTGACCTTTAGGAAGTTATTTGGCTCTTCACATCTCCAGAACTACATCAGGCTCTTTCAGAGCTCAATTTGCTCATGTCCGAGGGTGTGCCCCCACAAAGGACTATTCAGTTGTATTCTCTCATTCATTTGAAAAATTCAGGTTCAAACAAGAGATGAAATTTATGTTGTTTCCCAGACTCTTTGGGGATGTAAGCAAATACCTACTTTATTGAAAACAATCGTAATTCTTTAGCATAAGAAATAAAAGCCAGATTGAGAAAATCCAGAATAACTAAAACAATGATTTATGCTATCTTCCAAGATAGCTTTAAAGAGAAATTAATCCCCATTATCATGTAGATGGTGATAAAGAAGGAAATGGCAGGTAATGGAAAGTCTGACCTAATCCTTTTGAAGTGTTCATTCTTCAACAACCAGGATAATAATAATGATGGTGGTGGTCATTCTCAGAGGGAATTAGACATTTGCATAGTGTTCAGCCTGTGAGATGATACCCATTTAGAAAGACTAGGATGTTATTAGGCAGGTAAGAGGCTGTGCCCAGGAATGCTAATTGCCTCTTATTGTGATAACCATGATTTCATTTATTACCATGGGCCAACTGCTTTACTTACATTACCTAATTGAATACTCACAAACAATGTACTTAATGAGGTGGGTACTCTTCTTACTGTTGTACAGATGAGGAAACTGGGAGTTAGAGTTTATGTAACTTTCCTAAAGCCATAGAGCACAAGGAGGGGAGAGAGGAGCGCCGACATGTATGCTCCTAGAGACCATAAGGCCCAATTTATTGTATCAGATTAAAGGCATGAAATTTGGGTCAGGAAAATGTTTGCCATTGTGATATACCGGCTTTTTTTCCCCCTCTATAATGTATTCCCTAATCCAGTTACTTCAAGCACTGTCTCTAAAAATTCTAAAATTTTTGGACACCAACCTGCCAGAATAACTGAGGGCTTCACCCAAGAGTCTCCAAACTGTCTAAAAGACGGTTATTTATGTAGGAAATAATTATATTGTACTTTGGTATGAGAAAATCTCTCTCCTCAAGATGTATAGGAATAACTACCTACATACGCTGAGATCATTAAGAGGGGTGGCTTTTGCTTTCAAAAGACTGTAAAACACTTTCCTGGCACCTTCATTTCAGAAAATAATATTTCTACTTTTTTTTTTTTAAGATTTTATGTATTTATTCATGAGAGACAGAGAGAGAGAGAGAGAGAGGCAGAGATATGGGCAGAGGGAGAAGCAGGCTCCCTAGGGGAGCCTGATGCAGGACTCTATCTCAGGATCCCAGAATCCTGGTATTATGCTCAACCACTGAGCCACCCAGGTGCCCCTAATATTCCTACCTAAAGCTGAATCTTCTGCGACCCTGGCTTCCACAGTTGTCATCTGCAATGTCTGCTTTAGTCTAGGGAGGAGCACCTCACCTTGGCTGTCCACAGAACCCAGCCACAGGAGATAGTGGGGAAGAAGAACAAGCCCAGTTGCTGTCACGGTGAAAAATTTCTAGTGAGGCGCAAGTCTTTGCACACATGGTTTCAAGAGAGATTTCAGCCAGACCAAGCAGTCCCACTAGTTGTCAGAGCCTCTTGTTGATTCCCACCTTCAGCAAAAATCCTTTAGGGCAGCAAGCGCAGCAGGAAACCTGTCATTAACAACCACCATAGTGTCACATCAGCGATTCCCAGGAGTGTCGGCTCCACTATTTAACTCAGCTGTTTACCTCATCCGGGAGAGCTTTGTTTGATTGTCAGAAAATAGAACATGTACATTTGTCTGTCATAAACACACACAAGCTCTCCAGAGCACAAATAAACAAAATGATCATGTACATCGGTAAATGTGTTTGCATTATTTAACCAAATCAGATGAAGCATGTGAATAACCCTGCATATCAAGTACCATCGAGTAACTCGCTTGTAATCTGCCTTGTACAATACAGCCATTGCCACTCATTCCACTCACCCAATTCAGACCCTGGAAATGTACTATTTTTAGACCGGCTTTGTACACTACTATTTACAAAGCGCACTGTTAAATCCTTTGAATCGCAGCCAAGAAGTTGGGTGAGAACCTAGAAACCTGCCACACAGATCAGCATCCTAATCAACCCTGGGACAGCCAGCACTAAAGATCTGCCTTTGTTTCCTTTTCTTCTTTCCCTTTGTCTCCATAGGAATATCAATGTAAGAAGGCAAGGGGGACAAAGAGGTGGGCCTTATCTGTTCTTGTCGTTCAAATGGGTTGCTTTACTCACTCTCCTCGATAACAGCCCATGTGTCAACATCTCTGGCAGTTTAAGTTGTTCTTTGTCAAAACCGCTTTTGGAAAAGATTTGACCGTTTATATACTTGGGGGCCAATGTGACCACAGCAGGTGCGTCATGGAAAACTCAGAATGAGGTGCTTTACAGACGCTTGGATTTGGTCACATGACAGACCACTGCTCCCGGCCAATCCACTGTTGGCAAGCCAGCCAAGTGGCCACACGGGAAGGAGGGACAGAAAAGAAAAGAGTAGGCAAAGTGTTGGCGTGAGGCAGGTGGCGGATGAGGCAATCGCAAAGAGAAAGGATTGCAACACCAGGGAGGAGATGAGGGGCCTCATCATTTTGCAGCCAACAAGAAACCTGAAGGAACTAAGTTTGGCTCTGTTTCTACAGCTTGAGAAAAGCTGAGAACGGAAGCAATGACTGGGCTAATTCTGGACAAAATTTTTTAAAAATGATTTTTGAGATGAATCCAGATCTTTGCTTCAATTCTTAGCTTCTATGTAAATTGCTCATTTTCCAAAATTCTTTAATTTTTTTTCAGGTGATTTGAAGTGATTTGTATTTCATGGGATCATGTAAGACATCCCTGGTGGCCTAAAATGAGGACAGTTTGATCTTTTTCCTTTTGCTCACCCTCCTCATGGTGCCATATTGTTTCTTTGCTTAGTGTGGATAGGCTGGTGAAAACAATGTGGCTGGCGTGTAGCCAGACAGTGATACCCTGTCCTACCCTTGGATGTGTACTTGGATGTCTGCAAGTTCTCCATGGTGGTATATCTTTCCCTTTACAGAACTAATCAGAGAAATAGAAATGAGTTTTGAGTACTTTGGATCAAAAGTAGTCACTGAATTTAAGGCATTTTATTATTTTATTATTTCAAGTTAATGGGGCCTGTATATTCATCATAATATTAGAGATTTTATGAAAAAGTAGTGTGCCAAGATGATTAATAACAACGGCAACAAAAGCTACCTGCTTTTCAGCCCATATGTACCAGGCACTATTCTAGACATGTTATACAATATCTCTAACCATACCAACAGCTCTTCAAGTTTAGTATCATTTTCTGCATTGTGAGAGAGCACTAAGAATTAGAAGGGTACTTGGGCAAAGTCATCACCCAATCAATGGCAGACCTGAAATTCAAAACTAGGTTTGCTGTGTCCTTTCTACCACCACACAACTGCAACACCATTTGCAAATGTGAACCCGTTCTAAGCCATCAAAGGGAAATTGACTTTACTTTGATGAATATAAGTTCCATATACTGGGTTAAGGTATTTTAACAGATTCAATATGTCTATTTATATCAGGCTTCTTACAGAAGAGTAACAGGATTGTTATCTGGGTTTTCATTTGTAGAATTATGCTTATCTAATGCTACTTTTAATTCTTTACTATCTTCTAAGTATTCCATTTCACCTGATTCTTTTCCTGGAATGGTGGTATGGAAAACATGGTCTATAGTAACAGTGCATAAGAATAGCCTGGCTTTCTTTATAGATAGATGAATAAATGAGGAAAGAAATTTTCCCCAAACCTGAGCACGTAGGCAGATTTGCACACACACAGCTTGACCAAAACCAGTCATTGGACAAAGCTTGGGCAAGAGTTGGTGCTAAATAGGAAGGAGAACAAAGGTCATGGAGAGGTACAAAAAACAGGGAGCAGATATTGGTAAATTTTACATGTACAGTAGTACTGATATTATAGTGAATGTCTGCTCAATAAATTATTCTCATTTTCCGCCTCTGCCTATTTATTGGTTGGTCACCATCACTCTATAAGGGTGATGGGAAGAAATAAGAAGTATAGGTCTTTTTTCTTTTCTTTTATTTGAGGATAGTTGACACACAAGGAAGTAGAGGTCTTAATATAGATTCTAGAAAGTGAAAACTGCCTTTTATAGCTCTAAAACCAAAGCTTTTGGCCTCAATGTAGATTGTAGATATATCTATACTCTTTATTACCTGGGTTTTTTCATTTGCTTGTATCTTCATGTTCCATTTCTGTTTTGTCTGAAAAGAAAATGAAATAGAATTACCTCCTACACTCATACTGCTATTGACATTAAATTTCATCTTCTTTTATTATGATCAGCAAAGTTACTCATAACATTGGAATTTGTTTTTTGGTTTTGGAGTTATAGCTACTGCTGTTGTTGGAATAATTAGTATTGCTTTGGCACTGTGTTCCACCTAAACTCATGGCATTTGTGTACTATTTACCTTTCAGAAAAGCTATTTTCGAAGAAGAGAAAGAAAATGGGAGTACAGACTTCCAACAGCACACATTTTTTCTGTTCTCTCCTTGGCTCTAAAAGAGGATGCGTGAAACAGAATTTCAGTCTGTAATTAATGCAGCTCTCCATAAGATAAGAGGTTCTTTTATCTATAGAAAAATTGCTGCACTAATTCTCTTTTTTAAAGATGTATTTATTTATTTATTCATGAGAATCACAGAGAGAGAGAGAGAGGCAGAAACACATGCAGAGGGAGAAGCAGGCTCCATGCAGGGAGCCAGACATGGGACTCGATCCCCCGTCTCCAGGATCACGCCCTGGGCCAAAGGTGGCAGTAAACTGCTGAGCCACCCGGGCTGCCCTGCACTAATTCTCAATGAGAATCAGAATGCTCTAGTGAATGCCCTTTTAACAAGAGGAATTTACCTTTTCTAATCAAGTTTTAATATTTTGTCACAGGAAAACTAGAGGTGAATAAACATGCAATGATAATTTATTTTATTTTTTATTTTTTAATTAATTTATTTAAATATTTTATTTATTTATTTATTCATGAGAGACACAGAGAGAGAGAGAGAGAGGCAGAGACACAGGTAGAGGGAGAAGCAGGCTCCATGAAGGGACCCCGACGTGGGACTTGATCCCGGGGCTCCAGGATCATGCCCTGGGTCGAAGGTGGCGCTAAACCGCTGAGCCACCCGGGCTGCCCAATAATATTATTTTATAGAGCTGAATCTATAAACCTTAAATATTAATACTATGTTTAGATAAATGCTGAATAGAGATTACATTCAGAATTTCCAAATAATATTGACTGTATAGTAATGTATTTGTAAGCACAAACCTTAATTGGTTGCAACTTAGTTCCAGCTCTTTGCGGGGGGTGGGGGGTGGGGGGGCAGGGGGATACACCGGGGAGGGTGGACAACTTGGGAAATGCATCCTCATTTGACATAGTGAGGAAAAAGGGTTGTTCTGTGTTATATCCTAAAGTACTCTCCAAACAAGGAAGAAACCTCTGCTGTTTCTATCTTTATTTAAATATCTCCTTGTAGAACACACATTGCAATTCACAAATATTTTCTTTATATATATATAAATATATATAAATATATATTTAAAGATTTTATTTATTTATTTTCTTTAATCTTTAATCTTTAAATATATATATTTAAAGATTTTATTTATTTATTTTCTTTATATATATATAAATATAAATATATAAAAATATATATATTTAAAGATTTTATTTATTTATTCATGAGAGACACACAGAGAGAGGCAGAGAGATAAGCAGGCTCCATGCAAGGAGCCTGATGTGGGATTTGATCCCTGGACTCCAGGATCACGCCCTGGGCCGAAGACAGGTGCTAAACTGCTGAGCCACCCAGGCATGTCCCTATTTTCTTTATATATGTTTTGTGTGTGGGCTTGGAATAATTGGTAATGCATTGGCACTGTGTTCCACCTAAATGCATGGCATTTGTATACTATTCAGCTTTTTTAAAAACCTATTTTCCAAAACTAAAAGAAGAATGAGAGTATAGCAAATGACTAGAAGTTAGAGACCACAAGATTCTTCTCTGAGCTCTTGTCAAAGAAGACCCCACTGGAACACAATAATAACCGTGTCACACTGGTAACCTATTGGCTATTTTTTTTTTTTTTTTTTTAGATTTTATTTACTTATTTGAAAGAGAGAGAGCACAAGCAGGGAGGAGGGGCAGAGAGAGAGGGAGAAACAGATTCCCCACTGAGCAGGGAGCCCAATGCCAGGCTGGATCCCAGGACCTTGAGATCATGATCTGAGCCTAAGGCAGACGCTTAACCAACTGAGCCACTCAGGCACCCCTCTGTTGGCCCTTTGTATGTTCCTCATTTTCCACAACATACATAGCTAGATAACCGTTCTTTCCCTTCCATCGTGATACCATGTGATGCAGGTGTGAAGGGAGTAGATAGGTTTGTCACTGGGCACAAAGGTTCAGATGCATGCTTAAAGCAGGAATTTAGGTAGTTTCACTAAATAATGTGCATGATTTCTGGTGTGATTGCTGCAAGTAAAAATGAATGGGTAGTTTCAGCAATAAAGTTATTGTTATTTAAGGTACAGGAACAATTTTCATTTAAGTGATGTTTGCAATACTAAAAAACCTGAAGACAATACTATAGAGAGTAGCAGTCTAGCTTCTGTGTCTGTCCAATGTTCACTTTTCTCTTGCACGTCGCCCATACCTGTGGATGCACACATACACATGTGTGGAAAAGGGTTCTTTCTTACATGTTCACAAAGAGATAGGACTTTTAAGCTCAGAACCTCTTAAGAGTAAGAAACTTTTCTTGGTAGACAATCAACAGATTCTGAGAGAACAAATCTGACAGAGGCCTTTTCCTTGGTTCTTTTTGTTCATATTGTTCACTCTCACACAAGGAGGGCTGCTAGGTAGGGTAAGACCCTCAAAGGAGATGAAAGTGAATTATTCCGGACCAGCTGCCAAGCAATCCTAAGCTTCAGTTAACCTGGTATCTCTTTTCCTTGCCTCTGGCCTTCAGTTTTCCTTTTGTATCTTGAAAATCACATTGATATTAAATTGGGTCAGTGGGGAAAAAAATCTGTCACCAACTACTGCTTATAATTTTGGGGCCCAAGAAAACATTTGGCAAATAACCCTTATCTTGAGCGCACACCATACAAGACTCCTAGGGTGGTATTTAAATCTATTCATCTTAGGAAAAGATGATTATTTTAGACTTGAATTTCCACAATCAGAACATTTGCCTAATGCCATTAAATCAATATAAGTGGATATATACCCCACAGAAGTCCCTGTAATATACGCCAGTGGACATGAACAAAAATATTCATAGTAACACTATTTAAAATAGACTGAACAATTTGGAAATAGCCTAAATAACCACTGACAGGAAAATAAAGTGTGGCATAGTCACATACAGAGTGCTGTAAAACAGTAAATATGGACTACAACTACATACAAAATATGATTTTTTAAAAGATTTTATCTATTTGTTTTTTTGTTTGTTTGTTTGTTTTTTTGAGAGAGAAAGTGAGAGAGAGCTCATGAGTGGGGTGAAAGGCAAAGGGAAAGGCGGGGCTTGATCCAGGCACTGACTGGTCATCTAGGTGCCCCTAAAATAATGATTCTTAACATAATATTGTGTGAATAAGTTCCAGGGGCACCTGGGTGGCTTCATTGGTTAAGCGTCTGACTCTTGACTTTGGCTCAGGTCATGATCTCAGGGTTGTGGGATGCTCTGAGCTGAGTGGGGAGTCTGCTTCTCTTCCCTCTCCCTCTGCCCCTCTCCCTGCTGCATTCTCTCTCCCTCTCTCAAATAAATAAATAAATAAATAAATAAATAAATCTTTTTTAAAAAGTAAGTTTCAAAGATTACTTACAGCATGTAAGAGCCACTTTAAAGGAAAAAATGAACTAAAGAATTTACTTAGTAGTTATGTGTATACATGTAGTAATAACACTAAATAAAAGTGCAGGGCAGCCCTGGTGGCTCAGTGGTTTAGCGCCGCCTTCAGCCCAGGGCGTGATCCTGGATACCCCAGATCGAGTCCCACACTGGGCTCCCTGCGTGGAGCCTGCTTCTCCCTTTGCCTGTGTCTCTGCCTCTCTCTCTCTCTCTGTGTGCCTCTCATGAATAAATAAATAAAATCTTAAAAAAAAAATAAAAAATTGGGCAGCCCCAGTGGCGCAGCGGTTTAGCGCCGCCTGCGTTCGGGGTGTGATCCTGGAGACCGGGGATCGAGTCCCACGTCGGGCTCCCTGCATGGAGCCCGCTTCTCCCTGTCTCTGCCTCTCTCTGTGTGTGTGTGTCTCTATGAATAAATAAATAAATCTTTAAAAAAAATAAAAAATAAAAAATAAAAATAAAAGTGCGAAGAATAGTGGTTATATTCGGTGTGGGGAGGGAGGGATGTAGGATGGAAAAATGGCATATAGGTAGATTATTGTCAGTGTTTTGAACATGAAACAGTTTGCTTATGTTTGTTAAATAGTTAATGTTTGCTTATAAAATTAATAAGCATTAATAATCAAACAAAAAGACCATGCATGTGGTAAAAACCAACATGAAATAAAATATTGACAGATTACATGGTGATTTTTTAAAAAGATTTTATTTATTTATTTGTGAGAGAGAAAGAGAGAGAGAGTATGAGTTGGGGGGTGGGGAGGAGAGAGAAGCAGACTCCCCACTGAACTCAGAGCTTAACTTGGGGCTCAATCCTAGGACCCTGAGATCATGACCTAAAGCGAAGGCAGACACTTAACCAACTGAGCCACCCAGGTGCTCCAGTATGGCAATTTTTACATAAAATAGTTTTGTGCAAAATAAAATAACAAAAGACTGAAGTCATCATAACAGCAACATACTACAGCCATCTCCCTTCTAGTTTGAATCCTTAATAGTGGATATTCCCTGTCATTTTATCATTGTTTCTCTTCTCTTGTCCCTATGTAATTTTTCCTTTGAAGAGCACATTTACTCCCATCTCTCCAATTGCCTTTCAGAGGACTCCCCAGAGATATCCACCCAACACTGATTTCCCTCCAGCAGCATAATTTCAGCTACTCACGGGTTATCTCTCCTTGGATTCTAGGTAGGCATTTTCTACCTCAACCACCAGGATGACCATGAACTAGTCAGGTAAGCTCTCTCTATTTATTTCCTCATCTCCAAAAGGAAAGTTCTGTGCATATAATTTCTAAGGTCCTCACCATCTCTAAATTTCTGTGAATTTATGGGGCATCTGGGTGGCTCAGTTGGTTAAGCATCTGACTTTGGCTCAGATCAGGATCTCAGGGCCCTGGGATAGAGCCCCACATTGGGCTCTATGCTCAGCAAGGAGTCTACTTGTTCCCCTGCCCCTCCTCCCACTTGCATACTCTCTCTCCCTGTCTCAAATAAATAGATAAAATCTTTAAAATAAATAAAAATGAAAATAATTTTCTGTGATTTTATGGATTATTGACTCCTGTTGACATTAGCTGTTTGTCTAGGATACCACCATTATTCTAAGCTTATTTTGACCTATATCTAATTTTGTTTGCTTGTACTCAATCTGATACAAAATCTTGTAATTTCTTCTTTTGATATGTCCCTTAAATTTACTCCACTTTTCCTATTTCCCTGTTGTTGTTGTTGTTGTTTTTAAGATTTTATTTGTTTATTCATGAGAGACACAGAGAGAGAGAGAGGCAGAGACATAGGCAGAGGGAGAAGCCGGCCCCCTGCAGGGAGCGTGATGTGGTACTTGATCCCCGGACTCAGGATCATGCTTGAACCAAAGGCTCAACCACTGAGCCACCCAGGCATGCCCCTTATGGTGACTTTATACCTGGATTACTTTAAATATATCTTAACAGATTTTCCTTCTTCCCACTCCCTCCTTCTTTCGCATACCACTTCCAGATTATTCGTGAAAATAGCTTAGAAAAATTTTGTCAGACCAGTTTAAGAACCCATGATTCCGTATTACCTACTAAAGCAATTCCATATCCCTAACAACTTTAAGATCCTCTATAATGCATATGATCCTCTATCCAACTTTCTCTCTCACCGTTCCTCAGCACTTATTTTACATTGAAACTAGAGTCATTAATGTCACACAGATATGTACAATAATTTCTGCCTCTGAACCTTTCTGTGAATTCCTCAAGCCAAAATGTTCTCTTTTTTTTAAAACCAAAGATGCCCATTTCTCAAGGACCAACTAAAATTTCACCTATTTACAGCTTTCTCGAATATCTTAAATTACTGGTGAACTTTTTCTCTCTTCTCATTCAAATACTATACCAGTTAAAACTTGATTATGAACAATTGATTATTATTATTTTTTTTTAATTTTTCAAATTACTGGGATCTTAAAATCTTCCAACTAAATTACAATATTCCTAAAGGCAGGAACCATACCTCAAACCTTTCCTATGGTCCCCTTAGTATTCATTCAGTAAATATTAATCTCTACAACAGAAAATGTGTACATGCTAAAAAAAAAGTATCTATGAGAATATGTTCAATTTAACCCTTACTGAGCACTTGTATAATGCACTGTGATAGGCACAAGGGTCCTTCAAAGTTGAATACAATTCTTCTCAAGAATCCCACAATCTGGGCAGCCCAGGTGGCTCAGAGGTTTGGCACCGCCTTCAGCCCAGGGTGTGATCCTGGAGACCTGGGATGGAGTCCCACATTGGGCTTCCTGCATGGAGCCTGCTTCTCCCTCTGACTGTGTCTCTGCCTCTCTCTCTCTCTCTCTCTGTGTCCCTAATGAATAAATAAATAAAATCTTAAAAAAAAAAAAAGAATCCCACAATCTATTGAACTTGGGGTAACACATGCTTCTACTTTCAAATTTTTAGACTTAAAACTAGCCTAGGTATTAGTTATGTCCAAGTGCTATTATTTTTTATTTATTTTTAAAAAATATTTTATTTATTTATTCATGAGAGACACAGAGAGAGAGAGAGAGACAGACAGACAGACCGACACAGGCAGAAGCAGGCTCCATGCAGGGAGCCCAACGTGGGACCCAATCCCAGGTCTCCAGGATCACACCCTGGGCGGAAGGCGGCGCTAAACCCCTGAGCCACCCGGGCCCCCAAGTGCTTTTAACATCTCTAATTGTAGGTTTCACAGGCACTCCAATCAACTTGTTTATTGCTTGCCTGTCTTCCCAGTACAACTGTGTCAAATTTTGCTTTAAAGCTATGTTATTAGCCCTATTTAAAAATTGTTATATTGCAGGGATGTCTGGCTGGCTCAGTTGGTGGAGCATGTGACTCTTGATCTTAGATTGGAGAGTGGAGCCCCACATTGGGTGTGGAGATTACTTAAAAATAAATCTATAAAAAAATATTATATTGTCCTGAGAATTGTTCATCTTATTATTTAATCCTCAATGACATATCTTTCCTTACAGAATATTTTGTTTGATACTAACATAGAAACCACAGATTTCTTTTTTCTTTTTTTTTTTTTTTTAATTTTTTTTTTTTTTTTTTTATTTATGATAGTCACAGAGAGAGAGAGAGGCAGAGACACAGGCAGAGGGAGAAGCAGGCTCCATGCACCGGGAGCCTGATGTGGGATTCGATCCCAGGTCTCCAGGATCGCGCCCTGGGCCAAAGGCAGGCGCCAAACCGCTGCGCCACCCAGGGATCCCTGAAACCACAGATTTCTTTTTAGAATTTGCCTGTTTTATTTTCAATTTTTTTGCTTCAAATTATGCTTTTAGGTATTCCTATTATAAAGAGTGTAGAGATGATTTCTTTTTTCTCAGTCCAACTGAGAATCTCTGCCTTTAATAGGAGCATTTAGTCCATTTATATGTATTATAATTTCTAATACATTTAGAGTTATTTCTCTTATTTTGGATCTTTTCTTTTCTTTTAAAAAATTCTTTCTTGGGACACCTGGCTGGCTCAGCGGTTGAGTGCTTGCCTTTGGCCCAGGGCATGATCCTGAAGTACCAGGATCGAGTCCCACGTCGGGCTCCCCGCATGGAGCCTGCTTCTCACTCTGCCTGTGTTCCTGCCTCTCTCCCTTCCTCTGTCTCCCTCTGAATAAATAAATAAAATCTTTAAAAATAATAATAATAATAAATAAATAAATAAATAAATAAATAAATAAATCTTTCTAGCTCTCTTTTGGATCGATTTCAGTTTTTCCTTATTTCCTCCCATTAATGCTTTGGACAGTAGATACCCTATAACAATTCTCTTCGTGTTTAATCCCTAAATTTAAAAACCATATTCATATACTTAAAGTCAATCAATTGCTCTAACAATTTTTTAAACAATACAAGAAACTTATACCTTTTTAACTTTGATCATTCCTTCTTTGTGTTACATGCAATTGTTTTCTGAATTTTAGTTCTTTATATAATCCCAAATTAGATATTGTTATTTAATTACATATTTATTCAGTTACATATTTAACAATTACTTTGCTCATCATTGTTTATTGCACTTAAATTGTCTGGGTAATATTTCTCTTCCCAAAGTCCACCCTTCAGAAATTGTTATTGAGTTGATTGTATGTATGTATGTGTATATTTAAATGCATAAATGGGGATCCCTGGGTGGCGCAGCGGTTTGGCGCCTGCCTTTGGCCCAGGGCGCGATCCTGGAGACCCGGGATCAAATCCCACGTCGGGCTCCTGGTGCATGGAGCCTGCTTCTCCCTCTGCCTATGTCTCTGCCTCTCTCTCTCTCTCTGTGACTAGCATAAATAAATAAAAGTTTAAACAAAAAAAAAATGCATAAATGTATAGTTATGTTGGGTATTTATATGTCCAGAAATGTTTTTTTTCCCTCATGCTCTTTAATGATTATCAAAGTATGGATTTATAGGTTAGCAGTTATTTTTTCTCAGCATTTTCAAGATATTACTTTATTCTTTTGGTTTCTATTGTTGTTAGGATAATCAACATTTAAAGATAATGTCTTTTTTATCTGGTTACTTTTTAAAAAAAATTTATTTATTTATGATAGTCACACAGGGAGAGAGAGAGAGAGAGGCAGAGACACAGGCAGAGGGAGAAGCAGGCTCCATGCACCAGGAGCCCAACGTGGGATTTGATACCAGGTCTCCAGGATCGCGCCCTGGGCCAAAGGCAGGCGCCAAACCGCTGCGCCACCCAGGGATCCCTATCTGGTTACTTTTAATATATTTTCTTTCCTTTGATTTTCTTTTCTTCGAATTTTCCCACACTGTGTCCAAGTATATATTTTTATTTGGGTCTCATTGTGCTTTCAGAATCTGAGGACTCATGTCTTTATTCTGGAAAATTCTCAGCTATTATTTCTTTGACTATTATGTCTCCTGATTATCTGTATTCTCTTTTTCTGATAACCCAAATAATTCTTCTCATTCTTCCATATCTTTTACTCTTTTAAGTATCTTTATCTTCCAATTTACTAATTTTCCTTTTTTGTAAAAAAAATTTCTTTTTAACTGAGTTTTAAAATTAAACAACTATATTTTATGTGTTTGGAAGTTCTGTCTTGTTCATTTTTCAATTTTTACTGTTTTTTAATCTCCATGTATCTTATACTTTGCTTACATTTAGATTAATTGTTTTAGGTCTTTATTTTGCATGCTCATTTTATAGTCTTAAGCTAGTAGCTCTATTATCTGAAGTTACTGGGAATTTAACTCTTATGTTTATTGTCTCTGTGGCTTCTTATTCATGGTGAAGTTCCTTCTCCCCTACACATGCCTTATAGCTTTTGATTGAACTCATCTTTATTTTTATTTATTTATTTAAATTTTTATTTATTTATGATAGTCACCGAGAGAGAGGGAGAGAGGCAGAGACACAGGCAGAGGGAGAAGCAGGCTCCACGCACCGGGAGCCCGACGTGGGATTCGATCCCGGGTCTCCAGGATCGCGCCCTGGGCCAAAGGCAGGCGCCAAACCGCTGCGCCACCCAGGGATCCCTGAACTCATCTTTATAGCAAGGCTTTATCTGTAGGAATCCTGCATGGATTATATTGAAGGTATGACCCTCCCAAGCAGTTTTCCATTTGCCTCTATTGATATTGAGCAAATCTGTGTTATCATTCAGTGGGTCATTTTATGTGGATTTCTAGGCTGAAAGATTCCTAGACCATTTAGACAATGTGAATTCAAACCCAAACCTACATGAAGCTTTCTTATGTTTCCCCCCACGGAAAGCCCAGGCCAAGACAAGCAAAATTCCTTATCATCTGCCAGTGCCCATAGTTGATTTTTTTTTCTTTTATGGAGGGTGGAGCCCTTATTGATCCTGGCTTTATGCAAGGGTTTCAGTTCTAACTACTTCACTGACACTCAAGGCCTAATTTCCTGCATTTGTGTGGGCTTTCATAGGTCATACCAAGACTAGAAATTCCCCTCAAGTTTGCTAGAATATCAATTCACGCCTAGTTTTTGGTATTTTTCTTCCCTCTTAATTTTTAGTACTCGGGGATTTACTTTCCATAATTGTAAGCCCATCAATGCATTTAATGCTATTCTTCAGAAGACATGCCACTATCTAATCTGATTTATGCTATAATCAGAATCTGAATCTGAAATTCAAACCCACTGTTTTAGATCTGAGTCTTGCTTCTCTAATGACCTTTGTGGACTTGACATTCTATACTATTCTAGAAGCAACCTCACCCAGGACTCAGACTTTGTTTGTTTGTTTGTTTTCTAAAGATTTTATTTATTTATTCATGAGAGACACAGGGACGGAGAGGCAGAGACATAGGCAGAGGGAGAAGTAGGTTCCATGCAGGGAGCCCGATATGGGACTCCATCCCAGGACTCCGGGATCACACTGCTGAGCCACCCAGGCGTCCCAGGACTCAAACTTTGAAGCTCTTTCCCTTCATTCCTATGCCTGCCCCAACTTCCAGAGATTCTGACTTCTACCAGAGTAGAAAGAATATTGTCCAACAACAGCCTCCAAAAAAAAAAAAAAAAAAAAAAAAAAAACAACAACAGCCTCCTATCTCATTACCAAATCAATACCCTCTTATCTTCAGGTCCATCCTTAACATTGCCTCTAGACTGACTTTTTCTAAAACCCAGATCTGATTATGCAGCCCCCTATATAAAATCCTCTGCATCAAAACGAAGCCTGTTCTATTAAAAAAGAAAAGGGGCTATATTAAAATATGTCAATGTCATAAAAGCCAAAGAAAGGCTTTAGAAATGTTCTAGATTAAAAGAGTGAAAGGATGCAACAACTAAATGCAATACTTTACCTTAGAATGAATCCTTTACTGGAAGGGAGAAAATGCTATAAAAGATGTTACTACTTCAGTCAACAAAATTGGCATATGAATTCCAGATTAGATATTAGATAAAATCCTGATTAGATATCAGGATTAAAGTTGATAACTATCCTAAGATTTTTTAAAAAGATTTTATTTATTTATTCATGAGAGACACAGAGAGGAGCAGAGACATAGGCAGAGGGAGAAGCAGGCTCCATGCAGGGAACCCGGTATGGGACTGGATCCCAAGACCCCAGGATCATGCTCTGGGCTGAAGGCAAATGCTCAACTGCCATGCCACCCAGGCATCCTTCTGTGATTATAAAGAGAGTATCCCAATTGTTAGGAAAAACACACAGAAGTACTTTGGAGAAGAGGGCCATGATTATTCCTAAATAGTACAGAAAAAATATATGTGTGTGTGTGTGTGTACATGTAATACATAATACATAATAAAAAGGAGAGTGAGAAATCAATGAAAAGCAAATGGGACAAAATATTAACAATAAGGTAATCTGGATAAAGGATATATACATTGGGGACAGCAGTTGAGTGTCTGCCTTTGGCTCAGGGCATGACCCTGGAGTCCCAGAATCCAGTTCTGAATCGGACTCCCTGTGGAGCCTGCTTCTCCCTCTGCCTATGTCTCTGCCTCTCTCTCTCTCTCTCTGTGTCTTTCATGAATAAATAAATAAAATCTTTTTTTTTTTAAAGGATATATACTGGTGTTTCTTATACTATTTATACTTGCAACTTTTCTGTAATTTACAAATAAAAATTTAAAATGAAAACCCTCCACTGTTTCTCCACTGCCTGAGGATGTAATTAGGCACTTAGTAACCTGGTTCTGACTCCTTTCTAACTACAACTGCTACCATTTCCCCCCCCTTATACCTCAATTAGCAGGTCAGTGCTTCCCATTTCCCAAACACACTAGAGCTTCTACCCTTTGCTTATGTAGGTCCCTATGTCTGGAGTTTATTCTGCTCCTTTTCTGCTCAGAAAATCCTCATTTCTTCAAGGTCCAGCTCAAGATGATCTCTTCCATAAAGTTCTCTGAAAAATCTTACAGAAAGCTAGAATGAAAAATATACTTTGTTTAAAATGAGAAACATGGAAAAGAAAAAAATTTGAAACTGTTAGCTCATTTCATTTTACAAATTTTTTAGTTTATTTATTTATTTAAGTAATCTCTGCACCCAATGTGGGGCCTGAACTCACTAACCCGGTATCAAAAGTCACATGCTCTTTCCCCTGTGCCAGTCATGTGTCCCACAAATATTTTTTTTAAAATTTTTTTATTTATTCATGATAGTCACACAGAGAGAGAGAGAGAGAGGCAGAGACACAGGCAGAGGGAGAAGCAGGCTCCATGCACCGGGAGCGCGACGTGGGATTCGATCCTGGGTATCCAGGATCGCGCCCTGGGCCAAAGGCAGGCGCCAAACCGCTGCGCCACCCAGGGATCCCCCCACAAATATTTTTAACTTTAAAATTCTCATAATGATTTAGTGTATATTACTTCAAAGGTTTTACTCAACAGGAAATTTTGACTTGAAACTTTCTACTATATTTCTAATATATTAGAATATGTTATGCTATATTTAACTTTTTGTACATCTATAAGATTGCATGCTGTATCATAATTGAGTATTGGTTTCACCAATCACAGTGTGGAATGGGAACTATCTTATCTTCATATTCTCTCTAACATTTGGCAAGATGCCTAGGATGTAGTGGAGTCTAAATAAATTGAATGGTTATTGTGTAAAATAACCTAATTACCAAATATAATTTTAAAATGCATATACACTCATCTCCCAAGTTTAACATCACTATCATCCTGGCAAATACATAGCAAACACTTAGCAAAAATGTTTTCACTGAACCTATTCCTTCCCATGAGCAATCTAATAAATAGAATTCATATTTCTCCTGTTCTCATCATGCAAAATGACATGTAATGGGTGGGTGAGTAAGGGCTATTGTTCTATATACATAGTGAAGCCCTTTTTTTTTTTTTTTTAAGATTTTACTTATTTATTCATGGGGGACACAGAGAGAGAGAGAGAGAGAGAGAGGCAGAGAGAGAAGCAGGCTCCATGCAGGGAGCCCGATGCAGGACCTGATTCCGGGTCTCCAAGACCACGCCCCGGGTGGAAGGCAGGAGCTAAACCGCTGAGCCACTCAGGGATCCCCGTAGTGAAGCCTTTTTTAACCTCAAATTTACATAGAACCCGATCGAGTTATGGTCAGTATTTGAAAATCTCACTAGACTCAAAGCAATTTGTAAGTAACAAAATTCCATTTTAAGTTTGTCTCTGGTTTCTTAGGCTGTGTGTTATTTTATTTTATTTTATTTTATTTTATTTTATTTTATTTTATTTTTTTTTTTAATTTTTTTTTTAGGCTGTGTTTTAAAAATACTTTGTTTATAGGTAAATTAGTACTTGGATAAACATAACATCTATGTGGCTAGATTTGTCAGATGAATGTGTGTATTCATCTATCTCTGTGTTTAGAAAATAAGTTATTTTATATTTTAAATTTATCAAGATGATTATATCAGTGGATATTTAAATAAGCACCGAAGGGCAACCCTGTCAGGACCCCTCTCATTCCTGAGAGCTTTCTCTGTATCTTTGCTTAATAAACTTCTATCCCTTTAAAAAAAATAAAATAAAAAATAAAAGATAAATAAATAAATAAGCACTGAAGAGATCTAAAAGTTTTCCCTTCTTCCCTTATAGGTTCTTTTTTTTTTTTTTTTTTAAGATTTTATTTATTTATTCATGAGAGACACACAGAGAGAGAGAGAGAGAGAGAGAGAGGCAAAGACATAGGCAGAGGGAGAAGCAGGCTCCATGCAAAGAGCCCGACATGGGACTCTATCCCGGGTCTCCAGGATCAGGCCCTGGGCGGAAGGGAAGCACTCAACCCCTGAGCCACCCAGGCGTCCAAGCACATAAATTTCTTAGGTAAAAAGTTCCATCTAAGGTAATAGCTGTCTTCCTGACTGGCCCCTTTTTCCCAAATTTAGGCCATTAGAGTGGAGGAAGAGATTTTCATGAATCTGCTGGGTTTTGATTGCTTTTAGATCAAAATAATCCTCAAGACCAAAGTGGCGTATTTTGGGATAGCAAATTCTTCTCTTCATCACCATATATTTTCTAAGGGATAAAGAAAAAACAGGGGTGCCTGGATGGCTCAGTCGGTTGGGCATTTGCCTTCTCTCTGATTGTGATTCTAGAATTCTGGGATCAAGCCGGCGCCCTGCAATGGGCTCCCTGCTCACTGGGGATCCTGCTTCTCCCTCTCCTCCCTGCTCCTGCTATCTCTTTCGCTGTCACTATCTCTCTGTCGTTATCTCGGTTCCTCTCTCAAATAAATAAATAAAATCTTAAAAAAAAAAAAAAAGAAAAAAGAAAGCAGCAATGGCTTCAAAAAAAAAAAAAAAAAAAAGAATAAAGAAAAACAGTCCCTTCTAGGATTTAAAGTGAAAAAATCAGGGACGCCTGGGTGGCTCAGCGGTTGAGTGTGTGCCTTTGGCTCAGGGTGTGATCCCAGTTCAGGGATCGAGTCCCACATCAAGCTCCCTGATGGGGGGGGAGGAGCCTGCATCTCTCTCTGCCTGTGTTTCTGCCTCTCTGTGTCTTTCATGAATAAATAAATAAAATCTTAAAAAAAAAGTAAAGTGAAAAAATCAAAGTAAATTTATATTTTTATAGTCTGCAACCTAATGAAAATGACATGCACAACTTTCCCCAAATCTAATTTAAATCTTAGTTAAGAATATCCTAGCATATCAGTTGTTTCCTGGCATTTTAACTAATATTTGAAGAAGTGAGAAGGAATATTTTCCTCCCTTTTTAAAAGGAACAGTTAAATAACTGTTAAAAATTTTATTTTTTTATTACAAAGTTGTAAAATTTTGAGTGTTATCATGTTTTAGTGCAACAGGAAGTCTATAGATTCTGATATTAGGTGTCTTAGTCCACAGTCTTTACAAATAAAAAGTCTTACTTTGTATTTCCTTGAATCTCCCCTTCACATTACAATTCATAGTGAAGCAGGAGAGCAAGGTTCTTGTCTTGTCTCACAGGGCCAAGAATGAATCTTGCATACAAAGGAGAACAAGTAAAGCAATAGAGTTTTACTAAGTGAGGATTCAGAAAAGGCCCTCAGGAGTGAGAGAGGTCCCATCTGAGGTGCCATATAATGTAGAAAAGACATTAGGATTTGAAACCAATGGCCAAGAAAGAATTCTTGAGATGTCTTTGGTGCAAAAAGGTGATTTTTATTAAAGCAGGGCAACAGGACCCATGGGCAGAAAGAGCTGCATTGGGGTCATGAGGAGCGGCCCATTATATACTTTCAAGTTGGGAGGGGCTTAGGGATAGTGTTAATCTCTGAGAAATTTTGGAAGCAAGGTTTCCACGACCTTGAAGGGGCTAGCTATTGTTGGGAAAATGTCATTTATTACTGTCTAATAAAACCTTAGTCATGAGACCCTTCAGATGTATATCAGTGGGCCCTATGCTCAGTGGATGATTGTCAATATGTATCTTGGGGGTGTGGTTAGATATAAAGGAAATTTCTACAGGAATTTTTATATGTTAAAGTAGACTTACAAGATCCAGGGGCTCGGGCTCAGATTGCCTTTTGCCCTTAGCAAAATATCAACATCAAGGCAATTGAGTCCCTAGAGGAATGTCACTCTGCCTGTTTCAAGGACTTGTCAATGGGCTATAGATAGTAAGGAAATTTAATAATTTCTCTTCTGCCTTTGTTTCCCACATCAGTAGCATTTGATTTCTTTTCAGTATAGCTATTCCTTTCATAAGTTAAAAATTGAAGATGTGCTGCAACCAGAGTTCTTGAATTACAAAGCTCAGTGATTATATTTGATATAAGATCCTCTGGTCTACAATTAGGTAGTAACGAGAACATGCTGTTGACTCAGAAAGGTTAAGAGGCTTGTATGTGATGACCCAGAATAAATCCTAACTCCTTGAGTTCTAATAATAAGCTACACCACATTATTTTCTTTCTTTCCTTTACTTCTTTGCCCCACATATGACATGTAACTCAAAGAACTAGAGATGTCTTTCCTGGAAGAAAAAGAATTAGATCAGACATAACTGCTATTGGCAAACACTTGCAGGTCTTGGCTCCAGAGAGTAGAACCCATGGGTGGAATTCATAGGCATAACAACACCAACTCAATGTTAAAGACTTTCTAACTTTAACAGATACCTCATAACAGAATGGGTTACTCTGGAAGAATCCAATTTCTCATCAGGGGAAGTGTTCAAGGAGCAGCAGGTGACCATCTGCAAGGCTACTGTCAACACCGGACTAGACACTGCTATACTAATCCAAAGTCTAAGACTATAATCCTGCGATATTGGAGACTTTACACTTATGATATTATTGTCATTCCATCCAGTTCCTGTTCCAATAAAAATCTTGTCTGACATTTTGTCAGTATAGGTTAAAGTCATTGGAAATAGTCACTGCACAGATCTAAGTATCAGTTTCTTGATCCAGAAAGTGAGAGGATTGATGAGATGATTTCTAGAATTCTATTTCTAGCCAGATTCTGAACCCATAAGGAGGGTTCAAAAACTCACTGTGTTTTTGCCTCACTAACCCTTTTTGGTTAACTTCTAAGAAATTTAGTAAATGCATGACATTTTTTAACAACACTTAGAAACTTTGGGAATCTATTCATTTTCACTGATTTAACCTTGGTCATTTTGATTGCTTTTGTCAGTGGGGAAAGATAATATAACATAACTAAAATAATAAATAACCTCCCCAATAATTTGTATAATTGTTTGTTAATCTTGTGACAGGACCTCCAGCTATATTTTGCTAGAGTTAACTAAAAATAGCACATAACTTGCAACTTATGCAAGTTTTCACAATTTAAAAATTGAAGATAATGCTGCAACCAGAGTTCTTAAATTACAAAGCTCAATGATTATATTTGATACAAGATCCTCTGATCTATAATTAGGGACTAATGAGGACATACTATTGACTCAAAAAGGTTGAGAAGCTTGTATATGATGACCCAGAGTAAATCCTAAATCCTTGAGTTCTAATAATAAACCACAGCACTACACATATAGTATGGCATATATCACTTGCAGATTCTTGGGACCAGCATACTCCAGGCTGTTTGAGTATAGAGATGCATCTTCTAGGATTGCCCATACTCTATTCTCTGGGATGCATAACATCCAACCTTTGAGATCTCTAACATCTCACTTAGGATCCTTCATCCCTACTCTATGGGATTCTTGACACCTCACCTGTGAAATAGCCAATTTCACACCTAGCAGGTGTTCAAATTGAAGCCTCTGGAACCAAAGCTACACTAAGCTGTAAAGGGGGTAAAATGCAACTTCTGACTCAAGAACATCCAAATTAGGGATCCCTGGATGGCTCAGCGGTTAAGTGTCTGCCTTCAGCCCAGGGCATGATCCTGGAGACCCAGGATCAAGTCCCACATCAGGCTCCATGCCAGGATCCTGCTTCTCTCTCTGCCTCTCTCTGTGTCTCTCATGAATGAATAAATAAATGGCATCTTAAAAAAAAAAAATCCAAAGCAGTGGCATGTGCAGAAACACCACAATCTCAGACCAAATGAGCTAAACCCTTGGATCATTAGGGCCAGTGATCACTCTTATGCTTTTCAACTTATTTTTATCAATTAATGCCCAAATATCATCCATTTTAGTCATCAATCCTTTAGCATTATTATTTTGCTACTGTTCTTTGAATGAATCCTCCACTCTTCCTCATTTGCTGAAACCTGCCACTACACCCTCCATATGCTTCATTTTCAGCAAATCCTCCTATAGCATCCACTTCTCTGAAGTCTTTCACTTTCTTGCTCCAACTAAACCTAGATTTAGCCTGCAGATACCCTTCTCCTGTGGTTGTTTATTTTTTTTTTTTTTTCCTGTGGTTGTTTAAATAGTAGTTGTTTATTCTCATACACTAGGTGGAGGTGGAGTTGGTGTTTCATTGCCCCCACTATCATTTCTAGACCCTTACTCCGTGATGCTCTTGTAACCCTCTCCTCTGAGTCAGTGTACCTAATAGTACCTCCTTTCTACCTTCTAGAAGCTTTCATCTCCGGGTCCCCCAATCACTCTTTGGTTTCCCAGCAGTGTTCCTCTCAACCCCAGTGATTTCAAAATTCAGAGTTGACCCATATGATAGTCTGGCCTCCAGTTCTCAATCTCCCCATCTCTAATGGCCTTAACTTCACTCCATCTCAGCTGCCCACTCTTGGGGCCACATCCTGGATCTTGTCACCATCTACAATTGCTCCACTGCCAAAGTTGCTGATTCAGGCATCCTGCTCTCTAGCCACACCTGCCTTTCCTTCAGCTTGTCCCTCTCATTATGATTATTTTGTGTCTGAACTTCGATTTTTAGTCCATTGACCTTCTTCACTTTCCCCCAATCCATCAGCCCTCTTCTTTCATGCCTTGTTTCCTTATCCAGCTAAAATCTCATGGCCTGTCATTTCAGTAACTCTTGCCAGTAGCCTGAATTCCCTAGCTCACACCTTTCTGGCAGTCTCAGCTCTGCATTTACCCTCTTGTTTTCTCTTTCTATTTCTACACTAGAGCTGCCTTTTTGGAGAAAATTACTCAACAAGAAGGATTGGTGTCATTATGAATTCATGATCACCAAACTAAGAGAGTTCCTCAACATTGCCTACTTAGCAAGCTTCCTACAGTTCTCTAGTCTCACTCTACAGCCATCTGAAACTCTTCTCTCTTCAACCTGTAATACTCATCTCCTATCTCCCACCCAAATCTCTACTCTCAGGGAAGGGACCAAAGTCCCTAACAAGGCCCACAAGTCCTTACAGGCTTTTGATCTTACTTACCTTTCCAGCTTCATTCAAATGTGTTCTCACCTTTTCTTCCCAGCCACAATGGCCTCCTTTCAGTCTGTAAACTGTCTCCTTCACTAATACATCCTTTGCACATGGCCTTTTCTCATCCTATAATGGTTTTGCTTACCACTTTGCTGTTTGATTCCTATTTATCATTTAGACCAGTGCTGTCCTATAGAACTTTCTGCAATGATGCAAACCTTCTATACCTGCACTGTCCAATATAGTAGGCACTAGCTATGTATGGCTATTGAGCATTTGAATGTGGTTAGTGTAACTAAAAAATGGAATTTTGTATTTTGTTTGATTTTAGTTAATTTAAAATTAAATCATACACAGTTCTTGATTACCAGTTCTGTTGCGATAGCTTTAGATTTTACTCAAGCCAAAGCTTCCTTAGGGCAGCCTTCTCTAAGTCCCCATTTGGATTCAGTCTTCTTCCTCATGGCCCTTATCCTTTCCTATAACACCTATCTTAATTTGTAATTTCATATTAGTTGTGTGATTATTTGATTGTGATTCTGTTTGCTGACCATTGTGTCCTCAGAATCTTGCATAGCTCTTAGTACATCACAAATACTTTTCAGTGTATGAATGAATGAACATTGCTAGGGGAAGAAGAAAGGGTGCAGATTAAAATTGCTGCCAGTCATCTTTAGCCATAACCACTATGGTCCAACGAAAAATGACTACACTTCTGGAGAGCCACTAAAGAGTAAACTGGACAATCCATCACCTGGGTCAACCGGCCAACACTGGTGCAAGTGGATGAATGCACAGATAATACTGACTCATATGTTAAAGGCAAGCTCCTTGCCCTCAAACAATAAGCATCATCTCATTATCAACATCCTATCAAGTTACCAAGTGCCAAAACAATATCTTCCTCTAGCAGAGCTATGGACTTGATAATGTATTCTAATGTACATTGGCTGCTACTGATCTGTTGTAATTTTTAAAATACTGGTGTAATATATTTGAAAGTAAAGCACATTATTTCAACACCTGATTTACTCAGTTAAACATATGGCTTATATCTAAATGTGTTTTTAAAAGATTATACACTCTCAAATGGATAGAATTATAATTTCCCCTATTTAAGGGTTACATAATTAAATGTAGGCATATAATTTTTGTGGAAACAGATATATCATCTAGAACATCCTAAAATATTCTGGCTGCATCTCTTACTGATATTCCCCTTGAGAAAAAAATAGAAAAAAAATTAGCCTCAAGGAGGTCCTTCCATATCTAACACCTGAATTGTTCCAATAATAATTCAGAACTCCTTTCCAAGTCAAAAGTTTTTGAGGATTCTCCATTATTGTAATTATATTTTTAGTGTTCAATTCAGTGAGAAAATGTATAATGATAAAAGCTTCCATAAACCCAGTAATGTTCTGAAGTTAATAACTGCCATATTACTTATTTAAAAATAAGAGTATAAACATCTGCATCTTATTTACTTACAATGTAAACAACATGTATGGCAGAAATGCATACTTGCTCTCCTATCCCTGTATCTCTTACCATAGTCCATAGCCCTTAGGTGGGGAACCATTAGAAAGAGTTTTAACCATATTTTGTTTTTGTTATATATTTGGCCATTCAAGATCTCAGAAACTGATCCAAAAGTTAAAGCAGAAAATAGAATCACTAAACACAGAGAGTCTAGGCAAAATACAAAATATGTATTTTTTGCTTATTATATGTACTTTTGACAAGGGAATCATAGAACTTGGAAATATTCCAAGAGTTTATCTGAGCTATTTCTTACAATGCAATAGAATTTTATCTAAATCACTCATAACAGAAACCACTGGATGATGTAGGTGCATTCAGCAATGAAACAATGCTACTATTTTATTCTGGCTTTTAGTATATTCAGAAAAAAAAAAAGTGTTCTCTCTCCAGTTATGACTATTGCCATTGAAAATTCTCAACTTCCAAGCTCCTTTGGTTTTAGCTCCACTATTTATGTGTGTGAGTTGACGAGTATAAAAATCAGTGTCTATTTCAAGAGACCAGCTATCAGATCATTTCATAGATAGTAGCACCTGCCTTTTACTAATTTAAATCATACTTTAGCCACCAGGCATTCATTCATGACATTTCTTCCACTCACTTTATGATAATATTTTATATAAATTTGATTTTTGCATGAAAATACCCTCATTCTTAGAAGAACTTTATCCCTATCCTAATTATGATAAGCATAACATTAGTGATTCAAGAGAACAACATCCTGAAAACTGCCCATTTCAGGAGATTTTTGGTCTTATGAAATGTGATACATTGCATTCACATTTCAATAAAAACATACCTAGATGACAACCAAAAAGCAAGTTTCCTTTGGACAGTACTTATTAGGAGCCAGCTATTAAATGTTACTCCATTTGTAGTTAATTTTCCTGTCTTTAAGCTCTAGTTCTACAGCTTCTGGTTTTGCAAGGCATCTTAAATGAGTCATAGAGAAACAGCTGCTCCTTATTTTTTTTAAGATTTTATTTATTTATTTACAAGAGACACACAGAGAGAGGCAGAGACACAGGCAGAGGGAGAAGCAGGCTCCCTGCAGGGAGCTCAATGTGGGACTCGATCCCAGGATCCTGGGATCACAACCTGAGCCAAAGGCAGACACTCAACCACTGAGCCACCCAGGCGTCCCCAGCTGCTCCTTTAAGACCAGATTAAAAAAAAAAATTTTTTTTTAAGAATTTATTTATTCATTCATGAGAGACACAGAGAGAGAGAGAGACAGACAGACAGACAGAGACACAGGCAGAGGGAGAAGCAGGCTCCATGTAGGGAGCCTGATGTGGGATCATGCTCTGGGCTGAAGGCGGCGCTAAACCGCTGAGCCACCCAGGCTGCCTTTATTTATTTATTTATTTATTTATTTATTTATTTATTTATTTTATTTATTCATTCATGAGAGACACACACACACAGAGAGAAAGACCAGATTTATTTAGGTTGTGCTGACTCTAAACTGAATCAAAAGCTTACCTTCTTCTTGATCATGTAAACTCAGGACATTTTGATCCCTACCTTGTAGTCCTTAGTGATTTAAGCCCTCTACAAACAAATCCATTTTTGCCTGTATCACAAAAAGAATGCACTCGAGTTTTGAAGATCTATACTTTGTTGATGAACTTCTTTCATCCTCCAGGATGTGTAGTGGCAATACTACTAGCAACCTGCCCAGATAGCAAAATGCATATTCACTTTAATTTCTATACAGCCAGGGACACCTGGGTGGCTCAGTAGTTGAGTGCCTGCCTTCAGCTCAGGGTGTGATCCCGGGGTCTTCGGATAGAGTCCCACATCAGGCTCCCTGTGGGGAAGCTTGTTTCTCCCTCTGCCTATGTCTCTGCCTCTCTTTGTGTGTCTCTCATGAATAAATAAATAAAATCTTAAAAAATTTTTTTCTATAAGGCCAGGCTACATACCTCAGTGAGAGTTTTGAGCTACTCCTGACTTATTTATATTGATCGATAAGTCAGAATCCTCTGTTAATTAAACAATTAATACTAATCTGTCACATAGCACAATTCATAAAAGCCTGTTTCCCAGAAATTTTAGCATACTTGGTTCTCAATAAATATTTGCTGAATCAAGGAATGCATCACTTTATAGTGTTGGATGGGAAAAACAAAGAATCAGATCTCTTTTCTGAAACCACAACATAAAGAGGTGTGGGGAATGATGCCTTCCATGTAACTATGGTACTCCCTTCTCCCAGCATCCCAGTGTGAAGCCAACGTGTCCCAGGAATAGTGTTAAGTGCTTTGTACACACTATATTGTGAAATATAAGTTGTCCATTTATTTGGCTGAAGCAGTGTAAAATTTTCTTTAAGATGCAAACCAAAATCAAAGACAACCTGAGTGTCATCCTATGGTGGTTCTATCACCATAACCATTTTGTCATCCCATACTCCTCTACTCTTCTTCTGCCTCCCCTGACCAAAATCTGAAGCAACTCAGGAATTTTCTAGTCCTTCACATTTAAAAAAAATTTTTAGCTTTAATAAAAACACAAGGAATATACAAAGTAATCCCTTCTTACTCTCTGAATAGCAAACCAAGCAATCCAAAGAATGATTTCTAAAAAAAAATATTGAAGCACACATCAGAATTTACATTATACTCCAGTAGGTAGTAATGGATTGAAAACATTATCAAAAAAAAAAAAAAAAGAAATAAAGAAAAAGAAAACATTATCAGTGCTTTATAGTATGAGGAAAACCTGACTACATAATAATAAAACTATAAATAAAATCTTGGGCGGTGGAAAAAAAACAACCCAGTTTGCAGAACTTGAATTGCTGACTTTTTAAACATAGCTAGTCAATGTTTTTCATCTCATTTTAATTTATAAATTATTACTTTCTTAAGCTACATTCTGTATTCAGTTGACATTAAGTAGCAGCATAGCTAGGAAATATTTTTGCATTTTACATGTTAATATCTTTACCCTCACATAAACTTTGCATATTTGAGAATAATTTTAGTAATTTGGTAACTTATGATTAATACATCAGACTGATATGTGTGTGTGTCTTATTATAGTCCATATGAGGTTATAACAAACATATGTACAAGTCCTAGCCAATGATCCATTTCTAGGGAATGTTGGACAATCCAAATTTTGTTTTGGCCAAAGAACTTAGTCCCTTGGAGTTTTCTGCTGCCTAAGGTATTAATGAATATAATATTTTCTATGTGAAATTTCAGGGGCAATTAAAGCTCTGAATAATTCTTTTCCCCGTGGCTATCTCTTTCTTGGTTGGCAATTATTGACTTGGCTTTTGACCAACATAAGAAAAAATACTTCTTCCTCTTGTGATGACAGATGTCATTTTTTCAACTCTCAGATGCCAATGGGAATTGACCCTGACAGTTATGTACAGATAAAATCCTATTTAATAGAGGAGCATTTTCTGTTAGGAAAATTCCGTCTAATGAAAAATAGCTAGAAACAATTTGTTCTTTTTTACCAGGGAAACAGCACTGTGAGCAGCCCTCATTCCAGGCCCTGCTACGGTGTCATCTCTATTGTGCTACCAACTCACCAAAGTGGTGACGGGGGCCATGGGATTGAGCTGTGGTGGTGACTAAGCATGCCCCAAATGTCTTCAAGTTTCCAAGGCCACCCCAAAGTTGTATGACAGCTTTGGTCAGCCTCAAGGGAAGGTCTGTCTGACCTCATCACCACAGAGCAAGAAAGGGTTTTGTAGAATATTCTTCTTCAGTATCTCTAAAAAGCCTAAGCAAGGATACATGAGACATAGAAACTTGTTTCTAGGAAAGTTAGCCTCTCAAAATGTGGGTATTATCTAATGATACAGTCATTCACCAGCAGCTGCTGAATAAATATGATAATACATACAAAAGATGAAGGACAACTTTGAATAATTAGCACAGTACTCAGGACTAATGATAAGATTATTAAAGTTATACATCAGCCTACACAAAGCAATAATTTTCTTCCAAAAAGAGCTGATAAGTGTTACTGTCCAGTGAGGCATTTATTTTCAAACTAAACCCAATTAGAAAGCTGGGCTTCTGGCCATAGCTCCTACAGAAACCAACATACACTTCTTCCTTGCCTCTGACAGCCCAACCCAGTGATGAGTGCACAGGAGTAGTTGAATTGCATTTCATACTGTTTGTACTAACATGGCATCAAGCTTCAGAACTATCCACAGGTCTGCAGAGTGAGGGTCAGGCAACATTCTCTCTGTGTGGCTCTGTCTGCCCTTGTTGTCAGGACCTGCCCGAGGTTTCACCAGCATCACCTCTGACTCATACTTAGCATTCAATAGCAAGATGGAGTCGCCAACAATGAGGACCTGGCGGAGGGCCAGACCATTGGTATTAAAGCAATGCCTGACACAACACAGCTCACTGGGCCAGACATTTATGGGAAATGGCTGACAGCTGGATAAACAAGCAGCTCCTTTTGGTAAGCTGCAGAGGAAGCGGGGTGGACAGAGTATAGTCTTTGGGTATATGCGTCAAATGACTCTGTTGCCGTCAGCTGCTAGAAAACAGCATTAGACAGAGACACCAGCATGACATCTTTGGAAATGGGGTGGCGCTCCTTCAGCAAAGGCACCAGCAGGGAGAAAGAGGTAAAATGGCAAACTCTGTAGGGCCACAGAGCAAGCCAGAGGAAAGGCTCTATGTGGACACATCATGTGGAAAGGTCAGTGGGCCAGGTGTTTTTCGGTTCCCTGCCGTTCCACTCAAAGACGGTAGGAGTGCTGTGTCCTACCCCAAATCACTCTACACTGAATTCTGAACTCCATGGAACAAGCAGAACCTTGTGTTGGTTAGGAACCAAAAGATTCAAGATAGAAGCTGAAAGTGGAAGTCACTGGTAGAGCAACATTGACAAAAACTGTAGTTAGGTGATCAGGGTGTGTGTGTGTGTGTGTGTGTGTGTCCCGCCCCTGCATGCCTAAAAGTGAGTCATTTGTTCAGCTTAGTTTAGGTTTTAAGGCAGTTTGGGTGTTTGAGACATATTTAGCACAGATAAGTTTAATGTAGCATCAGGAAGAATTACCAACTCTTTCCTTTATGTGGCTTTTCAGAACAACAAAATGAGCTGGATACCGGCAAATAGCAGTCAGCTGAGGTAAGCAGCCATCCTAGGAGCAAATGCCCTTGTGCCAGGAAAACAAGAACGAGCATGAGTTAGAAGCAGGAAAATGAAATCCACACACACAGTTCTTGATTTATAGCTGTGAGACAATGCTTCCTTTACTTGGACCCTAGGATCTGTAAACTGACTCACAGGGCAGTGGGTATGCAGTGGCCCCCCAGAGAAAGCAGTCAGTGACAAGAGTAGAATCACACCCCACTTTGCTTGCCCCTTTGAGCCCCTGGGTCATTGCCGGGCCAATCCTAATCCTGCAACATGTGGGAAGACAATGTGTTCAGATTGAATAGTAGAAGATTAGACTAAAGAGATTACTAGTAAAAAAAAAATTTCTGGAAAAAGAAAAATTATTCTTTAAGCATGAGTGGGAAAGGAAGTTTCTTTGTTGCTAGTTGGAAAGCTTTGCAACTACTTATTTATTAAGGAAAATCAGGACAGTCTGGCACACAGCTTTGAGTTCCTGGATTCATCTCTATCCCTTTCCAGGAAGGCCTACGCTCTAATTTGGAGGCCCCAGTGTCTGCACTTTAACAGAAGTTTTTGTGTTTTGGGGTCTTGTCTGAGCTGGAACCACACAGGATGAAAATGGTGACAAATATTGAAAGGAGTGAAAAAGGTTGGCTCAGCTTCAATTGTCAAATTATGGCTCAAGATCATTTTCTTAGAGATAGCAGAAAGCCTTTGAGTAAAGGCAAATGAAAGGCTTGGGTCTAAAAACAGGCTTTTAAAAGTAGAAATAGAAACAGGTAGTAGGTAGTTGAAAAAACAAAAACCTACTAGCCAGAAGAGGAGGAGTAGAGAGAGAAGTAGACTCTGGGGAAGAAACTCTCTAAAGAAAGGTAGGAGAGAATAGGATCATGGCTTCTTGGCTTCATTTTCAGTTAGTGCCTCACACAATTCATTTAGGACAAGGTGGAGGCAAGTCTTCTCTCACCTCAATATCAGATATATGTGAGATGGGGGCAGAAGTGGGAGGATGTATAAAGGGGCCGTGTAATTACTGGGAACTCTAGCTAATGGAATAGACTGGCCATGAGGGACTATATAGTTGAGTTCAATAATCCTTATTGACTGTACCAGACCCTGAACTAGGCACTGGGGATGAGCAGATGAGTAAGACATGGTTCCTGCAGCTAGCAGTTCACCATCAAAGAAAGAGGCAGATGAAAAAAAAATGAAAATTATGATTCCATACATATTGGGATACAGGTAAGAACCAGGGCTACAGGGCCAAAGAAAGGGGAACCTTGCTCAAATGAGATGGTCCTGACCTCAGTCCCCACAGAAAGAACAAACCACTCCCAAGAATCCTGTACAACTTGGGACTTGGGCTAGTTCCAAGGATATCACCACCTCCAGCTGTCTCATATCTTCTCCCTCTCTTTTCTCACTGGCTCCTACTTTAGGTCTCTCCAGTACTATACGCATTCCATTCCAACTCTGCTATGCCCTCAAGCTGCTGGCTGAGCTTTTTTCTTTTACTGCCAAGGCATAGCCTACATTTTCCTACATTTCCTTCCCATCCTTTTATTCTTTGCGTACCCTTGATGTCAAGTTTTCACTCATTCCATTCTATAGTAGATTCCCTCCTTTTAAAAAGATTTTGTTTATTTATTTAGACAGTGAGAGAGCACATACAGGGGCAAAGGGCAGATGGAGAGGGAGAAGCAAACTCACCTCTGAGCACGGAATCTGATGTGGATTCCTGGGACCCTGGGATCATGATCTGAGCAGAAGGAAGATGCTCAACTGAATGAGCCACTCAGGTGCCCTTAGTAGCTTCCCTTATAAACAAGAATCACCAGTCACATCTTTATTACCAAATCCAATGGCCCTCACTGACTTTACACAAAGCTAACACTGGTAACTACCACCTACCCATTAAAATTCTTCCCTTCTTCAGCCTCCCAGGCCTCTCTGCTCTTTTTCTTCCCATTCTTCTCCTTCTCTATTTACTTCATTGGCACCATCAGCTTCATTCCTGGACCGTGATTGTCTCCCAAGAAGTAGACAATTTAGGGTCACTGAGGAGTCTCATGTACAAAGCCTGATCATGAATCTGATAATGGGTTCCCTTTCACATCTCCTAAGTGGGAGTGTTCCTCCCAATAAATAGCCACAGGCAGCTCACCTATGTTCAGTGTTCCAACTCTTCTCCATCTTAATGACACTCATATCTTTAACTCTAGTTCTGATCCTTCACTTTATTTCTACTACAGAATTTCCAGTTGTATATCAGTCAGGTCCATGTCCATGACCATCTGTGTCTCTGAGTTTCCAGCACAGTGCATTGCATACATTGACTCTTGTGCCAGGCACACTGTCTTCCAAGAAGCAGACAATTTAGGGTCAACAGAGGAGTCTCATGAACAAAGGCTGATAATGGATTCTTGTATCATCCACCTAGGGAGTGGGGTTGTTGTCTTATGCCCCTCCATTCTCTTTTCGGGGCCTCATTTGCCCTTGTGGCAAGTACTGTTACTCATAATAACATTGATCTGTCTTGTAGTTGACTGGCATTAAAACTGATTACAAAGTGATTTATACTTCAGCTTCAACATGGGAAAAGCTACAAAAACAGAAACAAAACCCTGAAAACTTCATTTTCCCATGATCTTTAATCCCAAAACAATAGTAACAACAATAATAGCACTTGCTACATGCCAGGCACTGTGTTGTGCTAAGTACTACATATTCTCTTTCTGAATCTTCTCAAAAACCTTGAGAGCAGAAAACATTTTATAGAGGAGGAGACAGAAGCTTAGGGAAGTTGAAGTAACTGGCTTCAGGACATTAAAGTGAACATCCACTTCACTGCACTTCACTACAGCCTCTTGTGTCTACTGGATTCAATTAGAGAGGGCTTGAGTTGGTTCACACCTTGAACAACTGAGGGCCTACTACATGCTAAGCATTGTGGGTATAAAGATCTAAAAAGATCAAGCCCGTGATCTCAAGAAGCTTACAGTCTAGAGGAAAAGCACCAAAATAGACTGATGCCTGGGAGGTGAAATGAGACTTTCAGATGAAAGGGTTGTATTTACACAAAGCACACAGAGTTCAGTATTACAGGTCTCTGCCCTTGAAGAAGATTCCAGCTGCTGGAGTTTTGCCTATGTGATGTTTCAGATTTAGATTCCCCTCCTCCTTGATCAGGCTCCTCTGTCTTTCTAAAGCTCATACTATACATATAATTTCCATTCAAATTCAAAATCTTTCTGATTATTGTAGTGAATGCAATGTTATTCAAGGATTTTTTTTTCTGAAAGAGCACCTATCTGACATGCATTTTTAATTTTATGTGCAATATGCAAATGTCATCACTGTAGTTGTTAACCGCAGTACAGGATTGCAATTAACTATGGAGCTGTGCATTTTAGTTATATGCTAATGCTAATGAGATTTTCATAAAGCAAGTCCAATTACCAGCCCTATTTTTTAACTGCAAGAGCTAGTGCAAAGCAAAGGTGTTGACTTCCTTTGGAATAAATTACCCTTTGTCCTTGGCTCCTTCATCATATTCAATCATCCTAAAAAGTAACTCCTGCTACTTTGAATATTTTATCCTGCCTTGTTCTACAGTACAATATTAATGGAGACTGTTTAGATTGTTTAGAAACCAATTTACACTGTGCAGGCAGGGAGAAAACTTCCTCCCAATGTAAACTGCTCCAGCAGAGGAGCAGAGCTTTGAATAGTCAAAGTAAACAGGACCTGGAGGAGACTGAAGACTCAGACAGTGAATTAGCAAAAATAAACCACAAGAGAGCACATACAGTGTTACCTTGGAGTGAGGAAGCTGCATGCTGTGAATGGTTATTTAAACTCAGATTTATGATCAGATGTGTCACTGGTTGAGAAGAACAACCTTGGAAGGAGAGTCATTCATTCATTCATTATTCAAAACACAGTTGTATGGGCTTCTGTGTGCCAGATGCTGAACTAGGCATGGAGAGTTCAAATATGAATTAGATGAGGAGGGGAGGGTTACTTAGAGGTTAGAAGTGAAGGGTTTTTTTTTTTTTTTTTTTTGGATTTTCATGTTATATTTCTGTGTTAATTGGTTCTTTTACAAAATTAAAGTGTTCTTGAATGACTTGGGCAATGAAAGCATGAGTAAGCAACAATGCTTGCTTTTTGGTGAACTTATAGTCAAACAAAGATACAAATATGTCAAATAATTTTGTAATAAAGGGTGACATGTGTTAAAATATCTCTTTAGAACAGGACGAAATGATGGAAAAGGTCAGTTGGGAGAATGGAGGTGAAAAGAGATAAGAAGCTTCACAAATGACTAGGGGATTCTTGAGTTGAACCTTGAACGTGAATGGGTATTTGCTAGAAGAATGGGGTGGGAGATAAGGTTAGAAAAGAGCAACAGAAAGAAAGCACAGAGATGTGAAACAGCCAGGGCTACTATAAGCTGCTACTACTACTGGAGTCATAGGGTATGAGGAGAACCAAAGATGAAAGGTGAAGTTGGAAAGAGCCAGCAAGGGGGGGGGGGGGCGGTTAAATAGGAGAACAAACAAATCATGCTTGCCTCGCCTCTTAGAGTTGCCACTTGGGCAGCAAAGTGAAAGATGGAGGGGGAAGGGGGGAGGCAAATCACCTATCTATCCTTCTTTTTGGCCACCTTTGCAAGAACTTTTTCTCTGCTCAGCTTAGACTCTGAGACAAATCATCAGATTGTATATTCCTTCTAGAGGATGTTTTCTATGTCCCTGTGAAAGGCAATCAAACAATAAGTCCTCTTTTTACTTTTACTATTTTCTCTAAATCAGAAAGCAGAAAGAAAATACAGAAGATACGAATGAAAGCTTGATAATGTTGATTATACTTTGAGTATCTTTCCTGCTCTAGGTCAACTTCTAAACAAGATAAAAAGAACATAGAAACAAAAGCAACAAAAGAGGAATAAGAGGGAGAACAATAAGGGCAGAGATGATGATACAAATATTACCAAAAACTGAGTAGAATTATGTATGGGTAATGGGGATATCTTTTCTTCTTCCATACCCAAACCTACCCCTGAACCCCTATCACCTCTGTCATGGAGAGGAAAGCCAGCCATTGGGAAAGGACAATGGAACATAGAATCTTCCAGAGATAAGTCAATGGAAGCAGACTTTGTAATATATAAGAAGGTTGGGGAAGAGATAGAAATTTTTAACATAAAAATGAGTTAATTTTAGTATAACAAAATTTTAAGAACATCCTAAGAGTGTGGGTTTTAGAAACAGAGAAGAGTTGCACCTGTTTCAGTTAGTAATTGGAATGATTTTTAAAGATTGATTGATTGATTGATTGATTGATTTGAGAGAGAGAAAGAGAGACTGTGTGTGTGTGTCTGTGTGTGTGTCTGGAGTGAGTGGAGGGAGAGGCACAGCGAGAGGGAGAGAGAGAATCTCAAATAGATTCTTCAGTTGAGTGCAGACCTGACTCAGGGCTTGATTTCACAACCCTGAGATCGTGATCTGAGCTAAAATCAAGAGTGGGATGCTTAAGTAACTGAGCCACCCAGGCACCCCTGGAATGATTTAAAGAATGTAAAGATAGTTCTGTTTCACTTCTCTGTAATTCTATGGGCATCATTCTTAGAATACTGCTGTAAGAACTCTGGTGATCACATCCATATTCCAGGTATCTGGATGGAGGAAAGGGCTAGAAGAATAGAGCAAGGGACATTTGTCCACTATCTTTTTTTTTTCTTTTTTTAAGATTTTATTTATTTTTTTATGAGAGAGAGACACACACACACACACAGAGAGAAAGGCAGAGACACAGGCAGAGGGAGAAGCAGGGTCCATGCGGGGAGTCTGATGCAGGACTCGAACCCTGGACTCCAGGATCACGCCCTGAGCTGGAGGGCAGACGCTTAACCACTGAGCCACGCAGGCATCCCTGTCCGCTATCTTTTAATGACACTTTCTAAATGTTTTTATACTATAATACCACTTACATCTCATTGACCAGAAATCACTCACATTTCCATGTGAACAAGCAGATGGATTGGCCTCTATTTATGTCCCCTGAAAATTCATATGTTGAAATCCTACTTGCCTCCCACAATGTGGTGGTATTATAAAGTGAAGGCTTTTGGAGGTAGTTAACATCACAAAGGTGAAACACTCACAAATGGGATTTGTGCCCTTATAAAAGAAATTTAAGAGAAAGAAAGTTTCTCTTGGCTATGTGAGGATACAACTGGATTCAGTAGACTGAAAACCAGGAAGAGTGCTCTTATCAGACATCATGTCTACAGTGCCTTGATCTTGAACTTTCCAGACTCCACAACTGTGTGAAATAAATGTTCACTGTTTGAGGGCAGCCCGGGTGGCTTAGTGGTTTAGTGCCGCCTTCAGCCCAGGGCATGATCCTGGAGACCCGGGATCGAGTCCCACATCAGGCTCTTTGCATGGAGTCTGCTTCTCCCTCTGCCTGTGTCTCTGCCTCTCTCTCTCTCCTCTCTGTGTATTCTCATGAATAAATAAATAAAATCTTAAAAAAAAAAGAATCTCTGAAACTTAAAAAAAAAAATGTTCACTGTTTGAGCCACCCAGTACATGGTATTCTGTTATAATAACCCAAACAGACTAAACAGGTAGCTCCTGGGAAAGATTTTCTCCCTGTTAAGAAATTATAGATGACGGGACACCTGGGTGACTCAGCGGTTGAGTGTCTGCCTTTGGCCCAGGGGATGATCCTGGAGTCCCAGGATCGAGTCCCACATCAGGCTCCCTGAATGAAGCCCGCTTCTCTCTCTGCCTATATCTCTGCCTCTATCTCTCTGTGTCTCTCATGAATAAATAAATAAAATCTAAAAAAAAGAAAAAAAAAGTTAAAAAAATAAAATCTTAAAAAAAAGAAATTATAGATGAGGAGAATTATTCTTTCTACCTTTGGACATAGACATAAGTTGGATAATAGCCCTCAGAAAAATCTACTTTGCTTATCCCTAGAATTTATGTTACCTTGCATGGGAAAAGAGTCTTTGCAGTTGTGATTAATTTTTGGATCATGAGATAGGGAAATCATTCTAGATTATCCAGGTAGGTCCCAAGTGCAACAAGTATCCTAAATGTCTCTCACAAGAGAATGGTAGAAGGAAGTTTGATACAGAAAGAAGAAAAATACACAGAGAAGGCAATGTGAAGATAGAAGGAGAGACTGGAGTGATGTAGCCATAAGCCAAGGAATATTGGTAGCCATCAGAAGCTGGGAGAAGCTAGAAACAGATTCTCTATTAGAGCCTTTGGAGGGAGTGTGGCCCTGCTGACAACACCTTGATTTCAGCTTAGTGATACTGATTTCAGATTTATGGTCTCCAACCAGTGAGAGAATAAATTTCTATTGTTTTTAAGCCATGAAGTTTGTGATAATTTGCTATAGCAGCCATAGAAAACTAATACTGACATAGCTGGGAGGGATGTGATGTCTCGAGTTGCAGCAGCCATCTTGTGATCATGAGGGAATAAGCCTGAGGATAAAACTCAACATGCTGGAGAAGATAGAGTGGAAATATGAAAAGAGCTGCTGAATTGGCCAGTTATCACTCAGGCTTTTGACTTCTTATAATGTGAGATCATAAATGTACTCATTGTTTAGCACTCTTCTAGTTGGATATTTTGTTACTTGAAACCAAAGGCATACTAATTGATACAGTCCTATCCAAAACAGTAGAGCAGTCATGGTTAGAAAGTGGCAGTGAGGGGCAGCCCGGGTGGCGCAGTGGTTTACTGTCGCTTTCAGCCCAGGGTCTGATCCTGGAGACCTGGGATCAAGTCCCATGTCAGGCTCCCTGCATGGAGCCTGCTTCTCCCTCTGCCTGTGTCTCTGCCTCTCTCTCTCTCTGTCTCTGTCTCTGTCTCTGTCTCTGTCTCTGTGTCTCTCATGAATAAATAAATAAAATCTTTAAAAAAAAATAATAAAAATAATAAAATCCTTAAAAAAAAAAAAAAGAAAGTGGCAGTGAGTACTGATGAAAGGACTTGCCCCACTTGCCATGCTCAGGATTATCTATAAAATGTGGGAAATAAACACCTTCCTTTGAGAAGCAGAACAGATAACCCAGGGGAGAGCCAGAAGTTAAGAAAATATTCAGGGAAATGCTTTTAGAGATAGGTATATTTGTTAATTACACAACAGGCTTTTTAGAGGACAATTAAAGTGTTTAGGAAGGAGGAGAGGAGTGGGAGGTGTTCTTAAAAGAAGATTATGTGAATCGTTATAGAGTATTATTGTCATAAGATTATATGGAGAGATAGAGTGGGGAATAGGGAGAGACTCACACTTTGGACAGTGACCAAAGAAAATAAGTATAAAGATTGGTGGATTAAACCAGCCCCAGGGTTGCCAAGAAAGTATGTTTCTACCATGCTGGGGCAATAGTTGTTTTTAAACTTTAGTGTTTATAAGGTTCATCTGTGAGATTTGTTAAACATGTTAAACATTCCTGGGCTCTAGAACCAAGATCCTTCCTTACTCAGCAGGTCTCAGTAGGGGCCAGAAATCTGCATCTACAATGAGTATCCCAAAGTGATTCACCTACAGTTGATCCAGGACTACATTTGAAACACATTGTCCAGAGTAGTGGCTTTCAAATGTTTTTGACTAAAACGTACATTAAGAAATACATGTTATAGTATAAACTAAGTACACACACCCATGTACACATGCACAAGGAAGGTGAAACAATTTGGCTTAAAATCATAGCAGTTTATTTTTCATTTACATAAAGCCCAAAGCAGATATCCTTGGTCAGGTGACTCTGGTGAGTGGCACTCCTCCACATGATGACTCAGGGACCCAGGCTACTTCCACATTGTGGCTCTGACAGCTTGTGGCCTCAAGGTTGCCTGGTGTCATCCAGCTGGCATAGGGAAGGAAGAAAGAGTGGAGGAGCTTATGTGGGAGAGTTTATGTGCTGTATCTGGAAGTGGCATTTTCCCTTTGGATATCTTCCTGCAGCCAGATCTCAGTCACTCACACTGTTGGCTACAAGGGAGACTGGAAAATGTAGAAGAGCTCCCAGGTATCAGTAAGTACTATCAGATTCTTAGTTGTAGATAGGTAGAGATGTGTGTATTTGATAAAACCAAATTTTCACAAAATAATACTTATTCCTACTGTCTGCAATATCCTTGATAGTTTTCTATTTTGTTCCATTCCATTCATTCTCTTTACTTTTTTAAAAAAAATGCCACAACTAACTTAATTTCATGTTCTACTAAATAATCCCACTTGGAAAGCATTGTCCTGGAGCCCATTGGTATTTGTGCAAAGGGCTAGGTGGCTCTACAATTCGAGGGGCTCTGTTTCCTCTGAATGTATGTTCAGTATCCCCACAGTTGGGCATACAGTAGGCATGAAGTAAGTTGTTTCCACTGACACTCTTATGATTGTGGTGGTGAAGAAGAGGGAATAGAGAAAAGATACAAAGGCTCTTTTCCCCCTCTAAGAGCTGTAATTTTTTTCCCCACAATTAACAAAGCATAAAATAGCCTCATTTTGGTATTTTGGTTTAAGACTCTAAAATTGAAAACATGCCACTGGGGTAAGATGCAGGAGGAAGAAAGTGCTAGAGGGAGAGTATATGTAAATTGAAGGCAGGAATAACATACAGAGATGCTCTGCTTGTGTACAGTGCTGTTGGCTTTCTCCTGGCCCTTACACAAACTACAATCCATCAGACTTGTTAACTTTGCCAGATTGAAAATACCATAAACCCAGAACTGCAATAGTTTCCATAGAGGCTTCTTACCCTTTCTGATCTAGACTGACTAAATTATTAGTTCTCAGACAGGCGACCCTCAATTGTATTTCTGAAGCTCAGGAAGGAGACAGACAGGTGGGGAAGAAGGAACTGCTCCTTGACTCCTGCTCCCCTTGCCTCCTCAACTCTTCTGCCCTTCCTGCTGCTTCAGACATTGGTGTGACAAGGGAATAGAGACAAGGGGAAGAAAAGAGAGGATTTGGAAAAGTGAGATGGGAAAAGGAAGCACAAAGCATAGGAGAGAGGGAAAGGGACATGGGGAGGAGGTAGAGGTGGAGGGAAGGGGAGAGTGGGGAAAGGGAAGTACACCAGAACAGGTTTTATCAGATGAAGAGAAAAAAAAAAAAAAAGCCAAAGTACTCTTTACTTCTCTTCCCACCTTAAGCATGGAATCAGGAGAAAATGACTAATGGATGCAGAAAATTTCCAAGATTGCAGATTCTGAAAGGATTCAGAATTCATCGAGTTTCATGACAAATGAAAACTACCCGATCAGAATGCTAAATGCCATTCAAAAATCATAGAATAAGAACTGCTCATTTCAGATATGTTAGTATGGGTTTCTTGGACTGAAAATTAGAAAGAAGGGGCTGTTAGGAAAGTCAGTGAGGGGTGCTAAACCAGAGAGAGACCTGGAGCAGCTCTCGGCCTATCCTTACCCTAGGCTAACTTCAGCCCTCTGAGAGTCTGTGGAGGTGAGACTAGTTAGAGTCCAGCTTTCTATTTTTAATTCAGAGTGTGCAGATAAGAGTTAAATATAAAGCAGATTAAGACTTCCTTTAAATCTCCTCTACAAAAGAAAAACTGGAATTAATCTACAGGGGCACTCTATGGAGAGCTCAGTATCATCATTTTCTAAGAATAAAATTAGAAGCAGAAAACTGTGTCCTTATCCTTTTGACATCCAAGAATTATCGCCATCAAAGTACTACAGCCCATGAAATTACTTTCCAGGTTGCACTCATTAGATTGAGCATTTTCATTCTGCAGACCCATGGTTTTAATGGAAAAGAAAAGAAAAAAAAATCCCCTTCCTTCATAAGACAACTGTTCCTATATACTAGCCAATTAATGGGATGCTAATGCATGTGGAAGTCATTATAAAATCACAAATGCAGAACTGAGAAGCAGATTTCAAACATCGATAGGCCTGGGCTTGTTGTGGATGATTGGACCATGAGTGTTGGGTTCAGGTAGTGCACCGTAGCCTGTATTCTCCACACAAGGCAGCTAAATAAAGAGCTACTCAATTACAAACTGTGATTTTTTGTTTTGTTTTAAACTTTTAATCACATCATATAATATTACCTTAATGGATTAGTCATTAAACAGGAAGCTAATCTGGCTACTATAGTCTTTGTCACTGAATGTGTTAACCAGATAACATGGCAGAAACAGAGCAAAGAGATTAAGAGTGCAGACTCTGGAGAAGTCTGTCTGGGTTCAAACCCTAGTCCCACTAATTACTCACTGTGTGACCTTGGGCAAGTTGCTTAATCTCTCTGTGCCTGAGTTTCCACTTGTGTAAAAGGAAGATAATGAAAGTCCATGCCTCAAGTAAGAATTAATTGAGAAAATGCATGCAAAGCAGTAAATCAATTCCTGGCATGATGGCAAGTACTCACCAGCAGTTGGTGGTTATTAGTATTATAGTGTTAGAGATGTAAGAGAAATGAATTCTGGAATGGCTGTGCACTCTGATGGCTTAGTTCAAAGCCTCTAAGGTATATAGTCCTTAAGACAGGCCTTGTCCTGAGATGCCTGAGTGGTTCAGTGGTTGAGCGTCTGGCTTCAGCTCAGGGCTTGAACCTAGAGTCCTGGGATCGAGTTCCACATCGGGCTCCCTGCATGGAGCCTGCTTCTCCCTCTGCCTATGTCTCTGCCTCTCTCTCTGTGTCTCTCATGAATAAATAAATAAAATCTTAAAAAATAAATAAATAAAAAGACAGGCCTTGTCATGCAAGGGAAAAGAGCAGTCAACTTTCTCTGATGGTCCTCTGTGTATCTGTAATCACAGCAATGCATGGGAGCCTGGGATGGCATGTGGATGTTTCAGTGTGTGCACCTAGAGCATTCTAGCAAGTCAGCAAGCAAATAGACCAAAAAGCCCCCAAAGTACATCTATATACATACATACTGATGCTTCAGTGTACTGATGTACACTTAGGTTATTTTAGCAAGTCAGACAAATAGACAAAAGAGCTCAAAGCACATCTGTATACATACACGCTTGTAATATGTCAAGGAATGTTAAGTGTTATAAAGAAAAATAAAGCAGGGTAAGAGGTTGAGGAGTGATAGAAGAGGCACTATGTAACAAGTTGCCAATTATGAGGTAAGGGCAAAAAAGCACAAAAGAAGTTAGAGAAGGTGAAAAACGAACGTGGACTGAAAGTATCGTGGGAAAATTCTGTTATGTAAGTAGGCAAGAAGGGGAGGATAGGAGTGGGGGAGCAGGTCTTTCCAGGCATGGGGTAGAGAGAGCAGAGTGTGGCTAGATGGCCACAGGAGTCAAGCCAGAGGAAAGGCGGGGGCTGCCAGGGAGAGGTGGGCAAAAGCAGGTAGGGTGGGTGGGCAGATTACAGAGTGATCTGAAGCCAGAGGCACTGGGCCTGATGTGGGCTATTATGTATAAATGCCAAGAGCTACTGAAAACTGCCTGGGGAAAAACATCAGCAACTCAGTTTTCATTTCAGCTGGTGAACAGGAATGAGAGCCTCAGGACTGCACCTGGGCCTGATGACATCAAAACACCTTTTTGTTCTAACTTGCATAACTGCTTATCATAGAGAACTTCCAAATGTGTCTCTCCATGGGGCCATTAGCAGCCCCACATTAACATCCTTCTATGCTAGTCAGGTTCAATGCATCTTGCTCCTGGTGCCAGCTTATGCCTCTCTGAGTTTTGTGGGGGGGCTAAGCATCACTTTTGTGCTTACCTTTGCAGTGACTGGAGTTGCGGGGGGGCATTACACTTGGAATGATGACACCAGAACCATATAGAGAAGAAGAAGGGTGCCTCAAAGGAAAGGAAGCTGCATTAGGAAAAATATCCCCTGGAAGCAGGGTTGCATTTCCATGCCTTAGTTTTACTTCCTTTTCCTTCAATGGCCACATCTTCAGTGGCCAGTAGGCTCACCTTGGCAGCCTTCCCCATCCCTCTAAGGTTTGCTGCTTCAAATTTCTGTGGGTCAAGCAACCCAGTAAGTAGGCATTTAAAAGATACCTGGCATATAAGCATGAATGTGGCTTTGAATGAGAGTTTAAGGAGGATCATTTACACCTTGAGCTTTATGGAGTTACTCAGAGGCCTTCTCTAAGAATCGTGTCTATATTTCTGTGGATCAAGCTGGCTGAAATTCTAGGCACCACAGAATATTCTGTATGAAGTAAATGTTATTTCTTAATGTAAAAGCCGAAGGCCAGGCATCATGGTAGTTTGCCTGGCTTACAAATTCAAAGGAGGCAGTCCAATCCAAGGCATATATAATATGTATTCTTTTTTTCCTTTTTTTTTTAATAGTTTTTTTTTTTTTTTAAGTAATCTTTGTACCCAACATGGGACTTGAACTCATGACCTGGAGATCAAGAGTCATATGCTCTACAACTGAGCCAGCTAGGTGCCCCACCTTCTTTTTTTTTTTTTTTTTTTTTTTAAGAATTTATTTATTATTGAGAGACACAGAGAGAGAGGCAGAGACATAGACAGAGGCAGAGACAGAAGCAGGCTCCATGCAGGAAGCCCGATGTGGGACTCGATCCCGTGTCTCCAGGATCACGCCCTGGGCTGAAGGCAGACTCTTAACCGCTGAGCCACCCAGGGGTCCTTTTTTTTTTTAAGTCAGTATCTCTTGGAGATCCCTGGGTGGCTCATTGGTTTAGCACCGCCTTCAGCCCAGGGCCTGATCCTGGAGACCCAGGATTGAGTCCCACGTCAGCCTCCCTGCATGGAGCCTGCTTCTCCCTCTGCCTGTGTCTCTGTTTCTCTCTCTGTGTGTCTTTCATGAATAAATAAATAAAAATCTTTAAAAAAAATAAAAATATAATAAAGTCAGTATCTCTGTCATGACATGCAGACTCTGATGAATAGCCCTCTTGGAAGTTCTACTAGTTTTGCTCAAATTGAACTATTTTACTTCAATAACCAGCATATTCTATATCCCATTGAGATAAAACTGCTTTTTGGAAATCTGTTAATTGACTTATGCAACAAATATATTAGGCACCCAATATGTGCAAGGTACAATACTACATTCTATGGATCCAGAGGAGGACAAGACCCCGAAGGCCCCTGCTCTCCAGCAAGTAGCTATAGACCACAACTCTCTGGACTTCTTAAATGGGTTTCTCTAAACTCCAGCAAAGATTCTGCTTCTAGTAATGTTCTAAGAACACTGCTGTCATTAGTTCCCTTTTAGCACTGCACCCTGTTTTAGCAACCAAATCATTAACCACAGATTCTATGGCATCACATCTTCAAAATGATAGAAAACACTTATAAAATCAGAATATAAGGTGAAAATCATGAGTAAGCAAAAGTAGCTTTGAAATTCCCTTAGGAGGGCACCACACTTGAAAGCAACACATACCATGTCCAAATAAATCTAACTCAATGTGTCTTCCAGCTTTGGTTAGGCACTACGTTAAATAGTTGACTTGCATTCAGGGGCAATATTGTTGATGAAAATGTATCTTTAAAACACTAGAATTGGGACGCTTGGGTGGCTCAGGGGTTGAGTCTCTGCTTCAGCCCAGGGTGTGATCCTGGAGACCTGGGATTGAGTCCCACATCGGTCTCCCTGCAGGGAGCCTGCTTCTCTCTTTGCCTATGTCTCTGCTTCTCTCTGTGCGTGTCTCTCATGAATAAATAAATAAAATCTTTAAAAATAAAATAAAACACTAGAATTACATTCAGCATCTGATACACTAGGACAGATTGAGAGAACAGCAGATCAATATGTAGGCTATTTTGAAATAGTAACTGATGAGTTATATTTGCTTTTAATAATTCTAATGGCTGTGCAGGTCCCAACCACTGAGTCAAAGGCATCCAATGCTTCAAAGTGTCTATGGCGATGGGTCTGAAAGTAGCCTTACCATTTCCAGGTGATCATTCCTAAGCCCCCAGGGAAGATACAGACATCCTTAGAGGACCATTGGATCAGAAGACGCCTGGGTTGGGTCAAGGGCAACATGTAGGGAATGGATATGGAGCTTAGATTTCCAATTATCAGCAGTGGGATGCTGTCACACTGTCCAGACACTAGAAAGGAAAAAGTCACATCTCAACTGAGGTCAGTAAAGACCAGAGAAGAGTGCTCAGCTGAGATCCATAACTTGGGTCTCTCTTGAGCAAAAAGGCAGAACGATGGTAAGGAGAAAAATCCTGCAGTTGCCTAAATATGTACCCAAACAGACAAAGTATTAAACTTGAGGGGACTGAGTCATTTTGATATAACAATATGTGTCCATTGTCTCAGAAATGAAGGCTTGAGAGTTAAATTATATTCAGTTATAGAAAACCAAGTTACACTTCTGCTCAAATGAATTGTCAATGAATTGTAAGTCAGCTACATGTCTCCCAAGTCACATTCTCTCAAACATACCCTCAGTAAGTAAAATGGCAGAAAGAATCACCAGCACAATTAAAATGGTTCTCTCTATATATTAAGAAAAATACATATGGAGTTATCATAATTGAAATGCAGGCAGGACCCCATCTCCCCATATTCTTTATTCCCTCATTCCTATGAGTCAGTGTCATAACAGTAGGCTGAAAGAACACGACAGTTTGCTTGGATATTCAACATACTTAACAAAACCACAAGAAAAAATGAGAAGTTTAGTTTCTTAACTTTATGCTTAGTACCTTTCTGGGTTTAAATGAGACTGAATCTTTTGTCATCTCAGTTCTAGGCATTTCTAACTCTACAAGCTACTCTAGAATCATATTATATTCTATCTTGTTATCCACTATTAATTAAATAGAACACAGATGTTCAGTAAATACTTGTTGACTAATAAATTAAAAGATCATACTCGTAAACTGGATTGGTCAGCAAGAACTGGGACAGGTTATATATTCATACTTCAATATGAACCAATAGAGTATATGGAAATTTAGTTGGGTATTGTGACATGGAGACTCTACCTGACCTGACATCCTATGATTCTAGTCCAAACCACCTGGTATAATAGCAGTTTCATCTTTAGAGATAAAAGCCTATTGATTCTCTTATAGAGAAGCAGCATTATCTTTTGCTATCCTCTGTCTAGTTCTCCAAAATGCTATTTTTAAGAAGGCCCAGCTAGAAAGGCAAATAGCAAGGTGGGTTGGGCTTGGTGTTGGAAAGGTGGAAATAGATCCTTCTTCTATCTTGTTGAGAAAAACTACTCAATTAGGTCAGGTAGGAGACTGAAAAACCATTTGTGCTGCTTAGGGAAGAGCTCAGTGAGATTATTAAAAGGTAGGAATGGAGAACAAATCTATTACAGAAATGCAATTAGCTTTGGAGAACAGTGTCTAAGAACCATCCAGATGGAACCAAGGTGGCTCTTCTCAGTGACCAGGACATAAGTCGCACAGCTGCTCAGGCCTTGAGGGCCTAAGGAGAGAAAGTGAGCAGAGGTGAGCATGTTTGTGGAGATTCCAGTGCCCAGCAAATGTGTCCCTGTACTCACATACTGGCAGGCTGCCCAGAAGGAGCCAGCCCAGCTGTTGGGTCTGGTGGCAGTCTATTTTTTGCTCCTAATGATACTGGGAGCAAAATCCCAGCTCTCTAGTCAGTGGGGCATTTTCCAGGCAAAAGCTTCCATAAGCATTCAGTTCAATAGACGTTGCAAATCAGGAAGGGCTTAAAGAATGACAGGCAGGTGCATCTATCTTTTTAAAGAAGAAAGTTAATTTGGATGTTTTATGGCTAGTTACACTATGATACTTGTAACTAGAGTCATAGCTACCAACCAAGATTCTTCAAATCATATTTATTATAAAATTCTAGAGCTGAACGGACTTTGGAGATTGTTTAGGTTTAGGAAAAAGAATCAGGAGTGTTAGAGACTTACCACAATTACACAGCTATCTCACAGCAAAGCCAGGATGAAAACCCAAATGGCCTGACTGCTAATCCAGGGATCTTTTCATTATATCTAACAACTTTTGCAAATACATAAGACATTTCTCCCTTGCCACTGTCCAGCATCATAGCTCCCTCCCCCAAGTATCTGAAAAGGGTGTATCTGAGGGTAAATATCTGGAAAGATTTTGCAAGTTTTGTTTAGAAGGTTTTTACTCGCTACCAACATCCTTTATAACATTTTGTGACATTTTCCTAAATATATTTATTCTTCTAACTGCAAAGATGAAAATAATAATTCAAAAGATAGAGAAATAAAAAATAGAAGTTTTCATAATTCCCAACCTCTAGAGATAGCCACAATAAAGATTTGGTGTACATCTTTTAGATCTTCTTTATATACATATTATATATATACCCACACATATATGTATATATAATCTATTATATAATAGAATTTACATATGTATTATATAAACATACCATAAATATATAAACATATGTGTAAATATATGCTGTAATATATGAATTGTCAATTTAATGCAGCAGGATAGGAAAACTCAATCACATTACTAAACTTTTGCAGTTTTATTTTATATTTGTAAATATTTTATTTATTTATTTGTGGGATACATAGAGAGAGAGGCAGAGACATAGGCAGAGAAAGAAGCAGGCTTCCTGCTGGGAGCCTGAACCCAGGACTCCAGAATCACATCCTGAACCGAAGGCAGGCCCTCAACCACTAAGGCATCCAGGCATCCCACTTTTGCTGTTTTAGAAGAAGCACTCCAGTTATTCTTGGTGGATGGGAGATGAGCTACTGAATATCTAAAGAGTGAGATTTCTTATCCAGAGAATGATTGGCCAGGACTTTGTTTATAAAATCTATACTCTCTCTCTCTCTCTCAATCTCTCTTTTTAAGTTATACTCTCTTTACCACCACTCTATTGCACCCTCACCCCTCACTCCCCTCAGTTTTTTTTTTTTCCCCTCAGTTTTAATGTATTGTTTTTCAAGCCCAAAGATAGGAATTTTTAAAAAGATTTTATTTATTCATGAGAGACACAGAGAGAGGCAGAGACATAGGCAGAGGGAGAAGCAGGCTCCATGCAGGGAACCTGATGTGGGACTCGATCCCAGGACTCTAGGATCACGCCCTGAGCTAAAGGCAGGCGCTTTAACTGCTGAGCCACCAAGGCCTCCCAAAGATAGGAATTTAAGCTGGGATCAAGGCTGTGTACTTGGAGAAAAAAGAAGGTAGTGGGACTCAAACTTTGGAAGAGGAAGGAGTTTCCAGAAGACAGCAGGATGGGGACATTACATGTTCCTAAAAGCCCAGGAGCCAATGGGAGCTCCAACAGTGATGGATGTGTGTGTGTCTAGGTAGGCCGAAAATCCAGCACTGCAAGTGGGAAACTAAAAATATTAGTGCCAAGGCCTCTACAAGGAAATCTAGACATTGTCAAGGGAGTTGCCAACCCACACACAGATTATGTGGGCAGGAAAACCAAGTGCTCAGAGATACACTCAACTGCCTAATAATCAGGGACTTCATCCCCACTTACCCTAGATTACAAGCCCTAGAGTTCTTTTATGATCCTAAATGGGTGAGAGAAGTTCCCTGAAAGATGCCCAAGATTAGACAACCCAACAGCACTGATGGAGAGGACTGAGTTTCATTGAAATGGATTTAAAAAATAATGGCATATGATGATTCTTTTCCCTATGTGTTGTGAAGCAAATCAAACATGTAACATATATGTGTTATACTGTAACATAATTAGATTTTATTTATATATCAGGATACCAAGTGATGTAAAAATTATTTCTTTCAATTTGGCTGTCTACCTCACACTAAATTGATACATTTATTTAAGAGAGATTACTCAAAAGTAAACAAAAATCTCAGAAGAAATTTTAGGAGACTATATGTATAAGCTATGGATCAGAGACACCTCTATATGATTTATATCAAAACAAAAAAGTTAGAAGAGAAACTGATGTTTATCAGAAGAGAGGTTGGTGGGGGGATGGGTGAAATAGATGATGAGGATTAAGGAGCGCACTTGTGATGAGCATCAGGTGATGTATGGAGGTGTTAAATCATTATATTATACACTTGAAACCAATATTACAGCGTATGTCAACTAACTGGAACTTAAATAAAAACTTAAAAGGAATTGAGAAGTGATAAAAGAAAAGATAGATATATGTGATACATAAAAATGTAAGAATTTTGGTATAGAAAGACATAAAATTGATAAAACAAATACTAGATTAGGGGAAAATTGGCATGGATATGTCAGATAAGGGGTTAATATCAGGAACATGCAAACAACTCCTACAAATTAATAAGAAAAGATAAACAATGTAACAGACATAATGGCAAATAATATGCATAGAATATTCACAGATGAACAAATCCAAATGATGATTTAACCCATAAGATGCTATATTCACTAGTTGTCAGGGAATTGTAAATTAAAATAACAATGATACTTTTCTTCTCATTCATTAGATAGTTTTTGAAAGTATCACACATTGATACTAGAAATTTAAGTAAAATTTAAACACACACACACACACACACACACACACACACCCTTTAACCCAGAAATCCCACTTCTGGGAAATCTATACCATAGAAATACCATGGCATAAGGTAGGGAAAGGTTCCAGTAATAAGACACAGAAAAAGCATGAAACATAAAGGAAAATGTTGATAAACTGGTTCTATTAATATTTACTTCTTCAGCCAAAGGATGTCCAGAACACATTCAAAAGAAAAGCAGAAGATAGCTGCCATTTGTATAATGAGCAAAAGATTAATATCCAGAAATATGTTTTATCTACATGAAACTGCCAATAATCAGTAATTTTTTACCTACAAAAATGGCAATTTCATATGATTCAATCTACTACAAAGAATTCTTCCAAATTGATAAGAAAAAGATAAACAATCAAAGCAGAAAAAATTGGACAAAGGATAGAAATTCACAGATGAGGAAAACCAAATGGCCAATAAATGAAAATATGCTTAACTCACTAGAAATCTGTGAAATAAAAGCTAATAAGGGCCCCCCACTGGCATGGAGCCTATTAAAAAAAGTCTGTGATAATACAGTTTCACATTACTAGGTTGACAAAGATGAAAATATATTGGTAAAAATGTGAGGAAATAGAAATTCTTACACACTATAGGAGTGCAAATTGGTACCAGTTTCGTAATACCAGGGAAGCTAATCAAAAGCACAGTAGCTGAATCATCAGCTTCATAGCTGAGTATATATACCAAGTAGAACCTCAGAAGACTTGTATAAGGAGGATTAATGAAGCATGGTTTATAACAGTGAATAACTGGAAACAATATGAATAACATGGTATTTTAAAAAATATTTTATTTATTTATTTGAGAGAGAGAGAGTGAATGAGAGGGGCAGGCAATCTGAAGCAAACTCCACACTGAGCACAGAGCCTGATGCTGGGCTCGATCTCATGACCCCGAGATCATGACCTTAGAGGAAACTAAGAGTCGACGGTTAACCAACAAGCCACCCAGGTGCCACAATAACATGGCATGTTGTAAGTAAATATCAGATACATAAACTGTGGTAGAGTCGTTTTGTCAAAATTAAAAAAATTGGAAGGACACCTGGGTGGCTCAGTCAGTTAAGTGTCTGTCTTTGGCTCAGGTCATGATCCAGGAATCAAGTCCTGCATCAGGCTCCCTGCTTGGCAAGGAGTCTGCTTCTTCCCCTGTCCCCCGCCCCTCACCCCTGTTTGTGCTCTCTCTTTCACTCTGCTCTGTCTCTCTCAAATACACAAATAAATCTTTAAAAAAAATTAAAGAATTGGATCTACATGTGTCAATGTGGATAAGTCTTAAAAGATACAATGTTGATTAAAAAACAAATTGCAAAACACACCTAAAGTATGAGACTAGTTATATGAATTTTAAAATTACACAGAACTATATATACATAGTAAATGTGGATGAGAACAATATCTGATTTTAGATAGTGGTTAGGAAGGGGAAAAAAGTGGAATAGAAGAAGAATAAAGAGGTCTTTATAAATAACATTTTTAAGAACCCTGAAATAAATATCATGAAATGTTAACAACTGTTTATAAAAATAATGTTAGGTACTTCAGCATTTTTAGATTATCAACTTTTCTGTATGTTTGAAATAAAAATTTAAAAGGTTCAATATGTAAGATTCCATGAACAATGATATTTGTAAAACTGGGACCAATGCCAGCACCCACTGACAGGGCAGTAGGTGAGGAAACCATGGTACATACATACCATGTTGTGGTACATACATACCACTTCAACAAACAGAATTGAGCTTTTAAAAAATTTGACTATTAAAAATAATGTAACATTAATTTCATATCTCACAATGCTGAAGTAATGAAAAATGGAATCCTATGATATATAGAGTTCCGAAACTGGCTGTGTAATATTTCATAATATAGAAGCAGATGACATCATAGGTGAATGTTTGCCCACTTGCCTCATCCTGTTTATTAATGATACATTTTCTTCCCTCTGCCCCTCCTGTGTCTTTGAAGTTTTCGCTCAGAGAGTCATTTACCAACCTCCAATTCCTCTGTGGTTATGGCTAGAACCTCTGGGTCACATCATTTTGCAGGAGAATAAATTATGACACCAGGGTCTTTGGTTTGATTTCTAATTAAGCAGAAAGGCCCTTAATAACTAACTCATCAATTTATGTGGGTGGCAAATGTCAGAAAGCACTTTGGGATTTAAGCCTTCTTCCCTGTCATCGAGGGAAGTATCCCTCTACCATCTTGTACCTCTGTGTCCATAGCACCTTTTCTAAGAGCTTAGTTAACCCCCTGTCACTATACAACTGTACTTCTGGGTCATGCCAGGCAGGAAATTAAGTTATAGACATTCTTAAAGCATCTCTGCTGAGTATCCAAGGGACTGGAGAAAAAAGTAGATAATGGGCGTAGGACAATACTAATAATAGATAAATGGCTAAGAGGGGCCCCACATGTCAGACCCCCCTGTGCTATCTCCATGAACTCAGTTCTGTATGAATACAGCCCATGAAGATTGTTGCCCTGTCACCAAGGTTACACCATTATTTGAAAGATTCAATAACATTCAATCGTTCCTTAAAGACATACGGCTCTCTCTAAACTCTTCCTTTGGCTGATATTTTAAGAGCTATCTCTATACTATGGATGTGTAGTCTACTGATGTTCAACAGCTGTGAAAGGATCACTCATATACCACACCATGGCCTTCCAAAGCCCTTGTCATCCAGAAATAAAATTCCATTTCTTAGGAGGAAAATGAAAGTTGGTTTTTTTTTTTTTTTTAAATGTTGAGAGTTTCTTCTCACCATAGCAGATTGGATCAAAATCTCCCAAAGAGGCGCAGAGACAAAGGGAAATGATCTGAAGCTTCCTGGTGAAAGCAGGTCACATTATTTTCCTTTCCTCCTCTTCCCTGTCAACACCTCTGTAGGAGGTATGCCTTCAGAAAGGCAACTGCACACATGAGCTCTCCAACCTGGGAAACAGGACTTGAATTGATAACCATAAGCACACTGGCCACTTGCAAACTGTTCCTGCTTGAGTATTTAAAAGCATTTTTGGTCAATTGAGGACAAAGGAAATGCCCCTTTCTGTGTTAGAAGAAATCAGGTTAACAATTTCAATTGCTTCCCCTGCAGTGGCTAGCTGATTTCCAAGATCTTTACCAGTAATGGTTTGTATGCTAGGGCATGCTTTCTGTGATGCTGACATATCTGGACAGTAGAGCACTAGTGTCATACTGGCGTAGCTAGGGGGCACGGACTTGGCAGGGGGAATCTGTAAAACTCAGAATACAGTTCCCAGAGACAGAATAACATTAGATGTCAAATGTGACATATAAAAGAAGAAAAGTGCCTTTGTTTTAGATATATCTAACTCATAGTACTAATGCCCCACTGAAACATTAAAGTTATCCCCACCCCCCCCCAAGGAATGGATCTGCTGTTCTTTAAGATGTGATTTTAAAACCTCCACCCCATAATAATTCTGGCCTTTTTAGAGCCTATAAGCCTAAGGCCATACATTCTCCTCATCAGAATTCACTTGAAAGAGCCTATAACCTTTCTGGTGAGGAAGCACTACTTCTTATTTTTCTCATACTTTTAAGTAACTTTCCTAAAAGGTAACAATGATGAGTCTGGTCTAGGACTGGAGACTGTTGCCTCCAGTGAATGGTGGAAGGAGGCCTTCAGGCACTCCACATTCCAAGTTAAAATGTTACTGTGACAGATGCTGAGACTTCTCTATGAATTAAGCTTTGGCCTCAGGATCAGCTCATAGCCTGGGAACCAAAGGCCCTGAGGTATTAGCCTGTTTCTCCTTGAAATTCTCTCAGGAGCTTAAAACACAGGAGTACTTTCTGATAGACTGTACATATTAAAGTTTTACAATCTCACCAGATTGTAATTGGCGAAGTATGGAAAATTCAGGGTAAGAGCCTGAAGATGTGGAGGAAGGGTCAGTCAGGATTCTTTGGATGTCAGGTTGCTGCAGCTTTATCTGCATATCACCTCTTTGGGGACTATATCTGTTTCTTACATTCCTCATGCTTTCCCACTATTCATGACATAAAACTTGTACCATCCAGGCATTCGCCGTTTTTGCTAGCCTTGATGTAATTAACTCATAATTCAACTACCCAGACTGATAAATATTTGTGATTTCCTTTATTCAGCATTTTTTTGTGGGGTAGAGGGAAAAGGGTTCTCTCTAGAAAGTGAACAGACTATTTACCCTCAATGTCCCTGGCAGATCCTGGCATCCCTTGTTTACAGAGAAGTACAAATTGAACTTCTAATAATAAAAACTATTTAAACGACTTATTCTGATCTTGAATAATGAAAGTTAATTGCACATTTTTGAATTTCTTTTCCCCAATACCTGTAATTTATCTAAAATTTGTAGAGAAATTCAATACTATGATGTTCTGCTAGAGCGCTTTAGTGCTCCAGGCCTTTAGGAGTACTTTTAAGAATTAAACTAATCACACTTCATATCATTTTCCTTAACACTTCTCAAATGGGGAGTTTGGAGGTGGGGAGCCCCATACGATGCGTAAGAAACCAATGGGGGATGCGTACTGCCCCCTGCTGGTGAAAGCAAGCCAATATTCTTGACCCTTCTTAAATACTGTGCTGCAACCGTAGTATCAGCTTCACATGATTTTTTTTGTTTTTTGTTTTTTTTTCTAAGTTGGCTTTGCTTTTATTTTTTTTAATAAAATAATTTTTTATTGGTGTTCAATTTACCAACATACAGAATAACACCCAGTGCTCATCCCGTCAAGTGCCCCCCTCAGTGCCCGTCACCCATTCACCCCCACCCCCCGCCCTCCTCCCCTTCCACCACCCCTAGTTGGTTTCCCAGAGTTAGCAGTCTTTATGTTCTGTCTCCTTTTCTGATATTTCCCACACATTTCTTCTCCCTTCCCTTATATTCCCTTTCACTATTATTTATATTCCCCAAATGAATGAGAACATACACTGTTTGTCCTTCTCTGATTGACTTACTTCACTCAGCATAATACATGATTTTAAATATTCTAAATATTTAGCTTTTTTTCCTTTAAGGGGGTGGGGCAGAGGCAGAGGGAGAGAGAGAATCCTAAGCAGGCTCAATGCCCAGCGCAGAGTCCAACACAGAGCTAGATCCCACAATCCTGGGATCATAACCAAAGCCAAAATCAAGAGTTAGATGCTTAACCAGCTAAGCCACCCAGGCACCATATTAAGCTGTTTTAAAAATAAAAAATAAAAAATAAAATTGAGGGGATCCTTGGGTGGCACAGCGGTTTAGTGTCTGCCTTCAGCCTAGGGCCTGATCCTAGAGTCCTGGGATTGAGTCCCACATCAGGCTCCATGCATGGAGCCTGCTTCTCCCTCTCCCTCTCCCTCTCCCTCTGCCTCTCTCTCTCTCTCTCTCTGTGTCTCTCTCATGAATGAATAAATAAAATCTTTTAAAAAATAAAAAAAATAAAAATAAAAATAAAATTGAGCAGTAAAAACTAACCACTATAATTTTCCCAAATTATACTCCCATTTCTCTATCGTCTTTATTTCCAATCAGGTTGATTATGATGTCATTTTAATTTTAGGGTAGTCTATACCCAATTGTTGACTAAAGTCCCTTTTATTTGCAATGATAGATACATGTATAAAACTTTTCTTAGAGTGTTCTTTCGAGATTATGTCTTGAAACTAACTACATTGGGGGGCAACTCTGGCTATAGCAAGTGCTGAACTTGGAGTCATATGTAATAGTTGAAGTCTTAGCTCTGGCACTTATTTAGTTGTGACACTTGGGCAAATCACCTAATGTCTTAGATCTCATTTGTGACAATATAATGATAATACCATATAACACACAGGGTTGTTATAAGGTTTATATGAGATTATTTCAATGAAAGTGTTTCTCAAAGAGCTATACAATTGGAAGGCATCACAACTACGGGAGCAGATAAGTATGGGCTTCCTCATGTAACTTTTTTTTTTTTTTTTTTTCCTCATGTAACTATTATTGGACAGGTATTTGGAGCAAGTACCCTAGAGCATAGTAGGAATTAAACATTAAACTTTAGATACTCTTTGAGATTAGCATTATTACCACTGTTTAATATTTAATGCTTACTGTTCTCTGGGGAACCAGATTCTGTGGAGATGTAGATTTAGACATTCACTGACTACTTGAATCCCAAACTAAAGTGCATACATAAGAAAAACATCTCACAGATGTCACTCCATGAAGCATTCTTTTTTTAAAATGTCTTATTTATTTATTTGAAAAAGAGAGAAGAACATGAGCAGGGGAAGGGGCAGAGGGACAAGTGGACTCCATGCTGAGCCTGACACAGGGCTTAATACCAGGACCCTGAGATCACAATCTGAGCTGAAGGCAGACACACCCAGATGTCCCTCTATGAAGCTTTCTTAGAAAGCACTTTCTTTAAAAAAAAAAAAAAAAAAAAAGCACTTTCTTCAATATCATGGCTACCAGTTTTAAATTGGTCTCAGCCAATCTCACTCTTCTGGGAATAATGAAAACTTATACTGAGGGTTTTGTGTGTGGGCTGTCTTTCCAACCTGGATTTTTCTGCTATAGAGTCTATTATTGGGCAGCCCTGGTGGCTCAGCGGTTTAGCACCGCCTTTAGCCTAGGGCCTGATACTGGAGACCCCAGAAGGAGTCCTGTGTCAGGCTCCCTGTGTGGAGCCTGCCTCTCCCTCTGCCTGTGTCTCTGCCTCTCCCTCTCTCTGTGTCTCTCATGAATAAATAAATAAAATCTTTAAAAAAAAAGTCTATTATTGATAAGACAAATACAACCAAAAAGTTAGAAACCTTAGCAATCCACCAAAATTATCTGGCTGCTGCTGCCCAACTATTTTTTTGTTCTTTTCAATCAATAGCTTCTGCTTTTCATTTGGATTTATTTCTTAGAATTCTTGATCTTTAATCCAATTTTGAGCCTTGCACTGTTCCTATTTAATGCATAAAGAATATTCTGGAATTTTAAAAGAACCACAATAAGTGAAACTCAGGGTACTAATTTTTGTTTTTGTTTGTTTTTTTTAGGGTCAAAGGATTGTCATATCTATTTTTGCACTCATTCTGTCCTCAGTAGGTTTTTCTTTGCTCACATCTCACACAGAGCATACTTAATTTAGTGAATTGATTTGGTTGTATGGTAAACAGAGAACCTACGAAAGTCACTATCAGAAAAGACTGAGAAAAGTATTTCAGGATACACTGAAACTATTTCAAATACTGTGGTCTCTCTGAATTTCTAGAAAAAAAAGTGGTTGGGAAACTAACTTTGTACATAGCTATAAGGAATGAAGTATCTTCTTTAAAAAAAAAGTTATGACCATTTTAAGAGGAAGCTATAAAACACAAGTTCTTGAAGTCATGCCAGCAAAAAGTATACCTCTTTTATTTATAGGGGATTAATCAGAACTGGGGCCTGTGTGAGCCTGCCCGCAGACTGAAGTCATTTGGTTCCTCTGGGAGAAACCTGGACTGAATTTCTGGAAGAACATGTCTAATTTTAGCAGAGGCAAGGAGAACCGTTGGGGCAGCAGGCTATGACAGTGGTCCCCAAGAGGTATCAACCCACAAAAGGGCCATGAAAAGAATGAGCTGTACTGTTTTCCATTCAAGTGAATGACATTTATAGGTGGGAGTAGAAGGCAACATGGACCCACAAACACCAGGGTTACTTATGTTGGCCTTGATGGTGGCAAGGGGAGAACCAAGGATAATGAGCTGCCCACAAATTCCTGAGTTTATAGGCTCATTGCATCCTCTTGGATCCCCAACCGAACCATTTCTGCATATTCTGTTATTGCTCCAACTGAATCCCATTTTTTCCCTCTCTTTTGTGATTATACAATGAAGAACTTGACCCATCTCTCTTTCTCTGCACCATTATTACTTTTCCAAGTGTCTTGCCCACCAAATCATATTTATCCAATTAAACTGATTTAATAAAGTCTATTTCTACCAACAAAATTTAACTATGCATGACCATATAATTATACCTTTTTATTTGTGAACTTCTTAATTTTCCATTCATATTAATTTATTAAGTAAAATTTATGTTTATTTTATTTTTTTTAAAGATTTTTTAAAATTTTTATTTATTTATGATAGTCACAGAGAGAGAGAGAGAGGCAGAGACACAGGAAGAGGGAGAAGCAGGCTCCATGCACCGGGAGCCCGATGTGGGATTCGATCCCGGGTCTCCAGGATCGCGCCCTGGGCCAAAGGCAGGTGCTAAACTGCTGCGGCACCCAGGGATCCCTATCTTTATTTTAATAAAATGTTTTCCCAGGGATCCCTGGGTGGCGCAGCGGTTTGGCGCCTGCCTTTGGCCCAGGGCGCGATCCTGGAGACCCGGGATCGAATCCCACATCGGGCTCTCGGTGCATGGAGCCTGCTTCTCCCTCTGCCTATGTCTCTGCCTCTCTCTCTTTCTCTCTCTGTGACTATCATAAATAAATAAAAAAAAAAAATTAAAAAAAAAATAAATAAAATAAAATGTTTTCCTGATCCCAAATACTATCCCATAGATGTCAGCCATATAACACCATACTTTTAATATATATTGGAAAAAAGTAATGCCCATTAGTGTGTTCATTACCTTTCTAGTGCCACTGAATTTCTATATATAAATATTTTTTAAAGATTTTATTTATTTATTTATTTATTTATTTATTTATTTATTCATTCATGTTAGACACAGAGAAAGAGGCAGAGAGATAGACAGAGGGTGAAGCAGGGTCCTTGCAGGGAGCCCAATGCGGGACTCGATCCCTGGACCAGGATCATGCCCTGAGTCAAAGGCAGACACTCAACTGCTGAGCCACCCAGGCATCCCTCTATATATGAATTTCATTAATTGTTGTTAACAAATAAATAAATGCTTGGATTCCCAAATACATTTGAATTTCATAGTTTGTCATTTCATACAAAAGAAATAGCCAATGTTGTTGTTTTTTTAAAAGATTTTATTTATTTATTCATGAGAGACAGAGAGAGAGAGGCAGAGACACAGGCAGAGGGAGAAGCAGGTTCCCTGCAGGGAGGACGATCTGGGACTCCATCCCGGGACTCCAGGATCATGCCCTGAGCTTCTGCTGAGCCACCCATGAATCTCCTCAGACAATGATTTTGCCTGTTCTTCCTATGAAGATTTCACTCATCTGAGAAGTGATTAATACAGAGTGACTAGAAATATTATGTTTAAAAGTTTATATATTTTCTGTGTAGCTATTTTTTTTGCTGTAGGCTTTAACCTGTTAGACTTTATAATGATATAAAAGAACTATAAAGATACCCTCAGCCTCAAATTTTTTAAATCAAAATTTTCCTCCATTTTCAGAAGGAATAATTATTCAGAAACCTTGTATATTAATTATTTCTTAAGAAGCTAGATCATTTGGTAATGTGTCTTAGCCAACTGTCCAAGGTCAGCAAAATGCTTTGGCATGTTCTGTTTTATGGCCCCAGGCAGAAAACCACAGCATTCTCACTATTAATATCTCTTGACCTTTCAATTTACAAATAGAAGCATCTCTGTGGCCTTTTCTTTCTTTTGTATATCCCTGAAAAGACAAGAATCTAGGGCTTGAGATAAGAAATATTTTAATTTATTTGGTTTTAAGCTATAATCCTATACTTTTATATAATGTTTGGACTGTTTATTCATTTCATGAAATTTTCCTAAGCACCAATTATATGCAAGTTACCATGTTATGTGTCAGAGAAACAAATAAGTCAGATATGCCCCTAAAGAGCTTATGGTTTAATTGGGGAAAGCAAATATATCAAGATACTATAACGTAAGGTAAAAAGTAGGAAGCACCATAGAGAAGCATAGACAAGATGATGACAGGGGAGGGTCAGAAAAGAGACATTATTGAATTTTGTGGGTTGGCGGCAAAGAGAAGGAAATTGATGATTAATCTAAGAAGGAAGTGGCATTTGAGCTTGCCCTTGATGGATAGAATTTAAACATGTGGAAAGAAGATGTAAGTGTGGACATTACAGATTGAGGGAACAGTGTGATTAAGGGCATGGAGCTCAGAAAATATGAGGTAAAAGTTTTAAGTAGTTCAGTTTGGCCAGAGAACAGGGTGTATAAATGAAAGATCATGGAAAATAAAATTGGAAAATTACTTTGAGAGCCAATCTACAGGGCTGTTAATGCCAAATGATGGGATGTAGACTCTATTTTACAGACAATGGAGTCCCACCAAAGGCCACATTCAGTGTGTGCTTCAAGGGTGTGTTGGACTAAACTGGAAAGGGAGGTGCTTGGAAGTGAGAATACCAACACACTGGACATATTCTATCACAATCTAATAAGAAATAGCCTAGATACTCTAGAAAACAGAGCCTGAAGCAAGGATTAAAGTGCTGATACATTATTTGGGAAGTGCAGGAAAAAGGAAAGAAGGGAAGGAAGAATATGAAGTAGTGCAAAGAAAAGTGCCTGACAGAACTAGCCTCTCCTTTGTGATGAGCCATAATGAGGCAAAGTGCAGCAGCAGGTCTGTACTTGCTGGCACATGAAACATCTTGGAATAAGGTACAAGGCAAAATCTTGCCTCTAGTATTCATTGAGAAGGACTAAAGAGGGAGTTTACTTCTAAGCTCCCTCCCACTGCCTGTTTCTCATTGGTCAAAATTGGCCTCACTGAGAATTAGTTACCTCACATATCAAGGGATGTCCCCAACTACTAGGGTCACTGGATCCTTCAACCTAAGGTATGGTGTTTCATCTAAGTCTGGAGGTTACAGGAAGAGCTAACAATTCTAGGTAAGTGTTGGTTGGCTTGGCTGTGTGTGTGTGTGTATGTGTGTGTAGTTTAGAGGTGAGGAGTCAAAGGGCTGCCAGGAAAAGCTATTGGTCAGTCTTAGCCAGTATTGGATAGGACAGCAAGTAGGAGATGGTAGCTGAGTATCTGAAGGTCCTAGAAGTGGGCAGTGGCCATGATATCTAGGGAGAAGCATAAGCCTTAAGTTGGAAATAATGATTCAAGAGAAAAGAGGAGCATTCATTCATACCATAGTTAGGGAATAATTATTTTGGCAGGCAGTCATGTTCCTTGGATTAAACTCTTTTCCCTCCAACATTATTTAGAAAATCACTTCCCTCTCAAGTGAAGCCTGAGAACCAGTGACTTAAAGATATTTCTGCATATTATCTGAGTTAGTATGACTTGAGTATTTTTTTTTCATTTCAATTCTATGATTTGTCATAAAATTTCATCATGTATGGCTCCAGTCTTTGGAAGAGGGGTTCAGAACTGTGTAATACCAAGTTCAGCATCATGAAGTAACATTTATTATCTAAGGATGGGACTATAAACACCAATTTGGACATAGTGAAGCACACTCAGCCCTCTTATTTGCAAGGAGAATAAGGTTCCAAAAGAGCCCTCTGAAAGAAAAAATTATCAATTGCAGATCACTTTTTAAAAAGATTTTATTTACTTGAGAGAGAGCATGAGGTGGTGGGTGGAGAGGCAGAGGGAGAGGGAGAGACAGACTCCCTGGTGAGCAGTAAGTCTGACATCTGAGATCATGATTTGAGCCAAAGGCAGATGCTTAACCGACTGAGCCACCCAGGCACCCCTGCAGATCACTTTTGAGTACCAGTGCCAAAATGCAAGAGTTCACCCCAAGACTGAAGAGGGAAAGGAGACCTTTTTCCTACTTTTTAACCTACCAAAAGCTGACACTAGCCAAATTTATCCTTAATTTTTTCCTTGGATTTTTTTTTCTACTCTAAAATAGGCTTGGTGCACTGAAAACGGAATTAGAATTCCAGTCAGTCTCAAGTCGCTTTTGCCTCTGTGCGAAGCAAATAGCTGGTAACGACTCACTTTGAAACTTGGTCTCCTTGACTGTAAAATGAAGATAATAGTACTTACCCTGCCAACCTCAGGACTGTTTGAAGAACTAAATGAGATAGAGCTCTGAAAATACTAAAGTGCTTTTCAAAGTGAAGTTACTGTGCTTTCTGTAAAGTCAAAGGCAGTCCTCCTTAACTGGGTGAAGTCAAAGCATGGAAAGAACCTGACAACCGAGATACGCTTAAGGGCTAGAAGAAAAAAAAAAAGAAAATGCCTCAAATCTCTGCTTCACTCACAATGTAGAAAATGCCCAAACCACACTGCATCAGATAGGGTTAAACTGATTCTAAATGTTTTAGGAATTTTAAATGCCTTTCTTAGAGACTTAGCCTAGCCTTCATCTACTAAAAGTCATGCTGCTAACCTAGTATTTGTAGGTTTCCTCAGTGCTTTGAAGATTTCTCCAGTGGCACTGGACTTGTTTTGCCTTTGATTTCAAATTCTAACCAAACCATTTACTATATGTATGACTTGGAGCCTTTTTAATTCAGCTGAGCCTCAGTTTCCTCATCTATAAATTGTGAATAAAAAGACCTAATTTGTAGGATTATCATTAAATTTAGAAACAATATTTCTAGTACACCTGATACAGTTGGTATTCGATAAACAACAGCAATAAGTATCTGTTATTGCTATTTTTAGTATGATACAGTAGAAATAACAACAGCTTTGAAACCACACAATCCTGTATTTACAAGGATTGTAACTTACAAGGAACATAACCCTAAACAATTTAAAACTTTCTGAAGTTGAGTTTTGAGACAATGATGTTTTCAGAGTATAATTCTGAGAATTTCAAAGGTATCTATAGTAGTTTGAATGGTGGTACCCCAAGAGATATACCCATGTCTTAAACCCCAGAACCTGTGAATGTGACCTTATTTGGGAAAAAGATCTTTGCAGATGTCATTAAATTAAGGATCCCAAGATGAGAGCTTCCTGGATTATCTGGATGGCCCCTAAATCCAATAGCTGTCCTTATAAGGGTCAGAAAAGGAGGAGACATAGAGAAGAGGAAAAGACAATGTGACCACAGAGGCCGAAATTAGAGTTTTGCAACCACATCCCAAGGAACAGAAGAGGCAAAGAATTCCCCCTTAGGGCCTATTAAGAGAGCATGGCCTTGCCCCAACACCTTGATTTTGGACTTCTAGTCTCCAAAACTGTGAAAATAAACTTTTGTTTTTTTGTTTGTTGATTGGTTTCTTTGTTTTTAAATATGCTCCACACCCAGCATAGAGCCCAGTGCAGGGCTTGAACTCATGACCCTGAGATCAAGACCTGAGCTATTATCTATCAATGGACTGAGCCATCCAGGCACTCCTAAACTTCTGTTGTTTTAAGCCACCAAACCAAGTTCATGGTAATTTGTTCTTACAGCCCTAGGACACTAACATAATATCTAACGAGGATTGCCTGGTACAGTGCTGGTATGTGACAAGTACTTAGCAAATGGTGGTACATAATGGGTTCCTCATTTGTCCTCACTAGCTCCTCAATGAGCAAATACCTGTATGAATCCATAGGTGGCCACCTGAGAGTCTGTTGCCAGGGATCAGGGAGCACGGTTAGCCTCAACCCATATAAGACAAAAGCCTAACCTGAGTTTTGTGAACACCAGGCTCTACCACAAGCAATTGATGGTAGGATTCTACTTTATAATAGCACAGATGCAGTCTCGTTATACCTTGAAGAGTTTGTTCTCCTAAAATTCTCACTGCTCCAAAGGTTTAGAATTTTAAAATAACAACAAATCTCTGTTCAAAGGAATGAATAATACACTTAAAGATTCTTCTGGTAACAATAGCTTCCCTCACCCTGAAGTGCTATAAAAATTCAGAGAGCAACGTCACCCAGTTGTGGAAGATAAAAGAATAGCAACTAAAACAGTCAGTCAGATCAAGGCAGGGAAGCAGTCTGTTGTTTCTGGGCTGAAAATGGTTCTGAATGCTAAAAGACAGAAATCACTCTAAAGAGGGGTGGATGGGGACGCCTGGGTGGCTCAGTGGTTGAGCATCTGTCTTCAGCTCAGGTCGTGATCCTGGAGACTCAGGATCGAGTCCCACGTTGGGCTCCCTGCATGGAGCCTGCTTCTCCCTCTGCCTATGTCTCTGCCTCTCTCTCTGAGTCTCTCATGAACAAATAAAATCTTAAAAAAAAAAAAAAAGAAAGAGGGGTGGATGGGTACATATAACAGACTTCTTCAGCCTGTGTTTCTGAGTTTAGCCTCCAGAATGAAGCAGGACTTTTGACATACTACCCCCAGGGGCTGCTCTCTTAGGTGTGACTCCGTTGGAACCAAGTATTTGTATGTGGTAGGGTCCAAAATTTACATAGCACAGATGATACAGAGCAAACATGGAACATTTTTAAAAAGTTTAACAGGTTTTAATTTCTTCATGAAGCATCATCCTGTGTAGAGCAATGATCATAGCAAATCCATACTGGTAGTTTCTTTGTGTGCCAGGAATTCGTGTAAGGACTTGATATAGAATAACCACTCACACATCCTAGTATGTAGTGCTATTAGGATCCCCATTTAGCAAATGAGCAACCAATGTCAGAGAATTAAGCTATTTCCTCAAGGCTGTATAGAATGGAGTAGATTCATAGCTGGGTCACCTGGTTCCAGAGTTCATGCTCTTCTTCACTTGAGGAACTGTGAGAAATAAAATTAAAATTGTCAATTAAAAGGATCCATGCATATCAAGTTTAAATAGTCTCTTTCAAATAAAGTCAATCTCTTTTGGGTAAATGCTCATTCATGTCCTCGTGTCTACAAGAGAGGGGCCCTGCGGCCCTACTGGTGCATATGGTAGACATCACTGCAGAGAGTGTAGCTGGAAAGTCCTGCAGTCTGTTTTTCACTGGTCTCTTTAGCTAGCTGGTCTCTGCACAGTGTCCAGCAGCTGGCTATCTCCTGCTATGAGAGAGTGGTCATAAGTAGCCAGAAGGGCACCTCTTCTGCAGCCTGCTGGCATTAAGGGTGTGGTGGAGGTGTGTCCACTTTCCACCTCAACCATCTACTCCCTCAGCTTTGGCACTGAGTCCCTTCAAACTGCTGAGCAGGCTTTTGGTCTTCTCTGGGCCCACTGGAAACCTTGGAATCTTTATGATGTCACTGTCAGCTCCAACAAAGAGGAAAAGACTACCTTTGTCCTTTTGGGACTATCATCATGCAACCAAGCCATTTCCAAACTACCACCAGATGCTGATCCAAAGGAGCTTACAGTATTCCCAGTTTGCATTCAGGGAGGTTGAAATGCAAACATTACAACTCAGATGTGCAAAAAATGTAGTTCTCTGTTATTTTCTGTTATGGATCTCAACTTGCTATGGGGCCCGATTCCCACTCAGCAGCAGAGAGAATTTTTAAAAACTTAAACTTCAGTCTGCTTTTAGAAAAATCTCGTTCAGTTTAACATACTCTATTTGAGGTAAATATTCAGTCAATGCAAAGTTAAATCTATCAGCATTGATTCTCCAAAATCCCTTAAGGGGGCTCTTTTCTCCCTGCTTCCCAAGATGGCCTCTAAAGAGTAACAGAAGTCAGGAGTGGGAATTCAGATTTTTATTGGTCTGGGCTGGTCTCTGAGTGCCCTCTGCTGGTGTCCACAAGGTGTGGCTAATCTTGGTTGGTCTTGTGGGGGTTATGCTGGAACCCACTGGTGGACTCCAGGGTCCCTACCATTTGTTCCAGGTATGAGGCCTCCACCTTTTATGACCATGTTTTGCCTCCAGGTCTCTGCAGATTCACTGGTTAATCAAAACCTATATGTACTGCTTTCAGGTACACATGGAACCATTAATTTGGAAGTGGAGGTAATTTGAGTCAGTGGCTGAACCTACAATGAGACATGTTCTTCTAATAAACATGGTAGGAAAGCCTTTGGCTTTTCCTGGGTTTGCTGTGGAAGTATTTCTGCCATCAGTTCCTAACATCACAGGTACCTCTAAAAATGATTCCATAATGTAATCGATCAATTCTTCTGCATGTGTTGTATGTGGCTGATCTGTTCTTAGTCACATAACCTCCAAAACTCTTCTGTTCAGAGATTCTATGAACTATCTAATATGTTTTAATTTATCCTTTCCTGTTTAGACTGACTTCAGTGAAATCTGTTGCCTGCAACTCAAAACTCTGACCAATGTAGTAACCTTCTCTCCATTACGCCTACTTCTCCTCTGCCCACAACATAAAGTATAACCATGTTTACAAAATTCACATAAATTTCTATAAGAAGTACTACCAAACTAGAGGGCTATCTTAGTCAAGGCTGTCTTGGTTTTAAATAGGAGATATTAACTTGAGCTATTTTTTGTCTAAAGGGAAAGTTCACTAGAATATTAAGAGCCATGCAGTGCTCTGGGAGCTGGAAAACCATCAGTAGACAATCATTTATGCTTCTTCATGCACAGTTTGTGGGCTTATACTACTTAAGTTTCAGTTACAAGTACAGACTACCTATTTGTTGGTGTCTTTCCAAGTCTTGAAAGAAAGATCAAACGTAGAGTCTTACCTGAGAGACATCCAAAGTCAAGTTGGAAATACTGTAAAATGGACTGCTCCGATTTTCCTTTTCTAGAAATTATGTTAAAGATTTCAAATATGCCATGGTGCTTATATTCTAAATCCCTATGCATTGCAAGAAGGCACCAGAAACTTCAAGTCAACATATAACCAGTTCTACCAACCCAAGTTTTCACCAATCAATGGTAGATTTCAGGTCTTTAGGAAGGCTGAGATTTACTGGCTTAAGTGGTATTTAGAGTTCCTAAATGGACTAAGAACTATGAAATAAAAACTGTAGGGCTCAACCATGCTCTAAGTAACAGAACAAGATGGGACATTTACTGTTGTCTCAGAATTTTGGCTAAGGGCCCAAAGCTGAGGACAGTAAGTACTAAGTAGTCACACAAAACCTTTTTTAAAAACGACTTAATAAAACATGCAAAACAGTCTTTCAATTACCAACACCTCCAGACTTTATATGACTAGAATATTTAAAAAAAATTTTTTTTTAGAGAGAGAGGGAGGATGTATGCACACATGTGCATGGAGAGGCAGAGAGAGAAGGAGAGAATCTCAAGTGGGGCTCAATCTCATGACCCTTAAGTCATGACCTGAGCTGAAATCAAGAATTGGATGCTTAACCAACTGAGCCACCTAGGTACCAAGACTAGAAATTTTTAAATAGATAATTAGAATGGATAATGTAGAAATAGAGAGGTCTTTGGCACCATCTCTCCAAGAGACACACTCATAGGGACAGAAGAACCTGCGGCTAGGGAGGATGGTCATCTTGCTTCCTATTGTATATTTACAAAGCTTCCCACACTCAAAGGTCCAACCTGTTTCCCCAGTATAGCAGACTTGATACAACCCAGTTAGTGCCAAAGGTGCTTCCTCAGGATCTTTGTCATGAGAGTGGCTCTGCTATATTGCCTCTATTTCTATGGGATTTCTTTCTGACTTATTGAGAAAATAATGCATATTTGAACCTCCATCATTTGGATGCACTGGGAGAAGGGGTAAAAGGCTAAGTGAAGGGTTCAATAGAACAATGAAATATGAAAGCTAGTCACAGAATTAGGGAAGTGGATCATTTATTTTGTTATTTTTTTGTCATCACAATATCAAACAGCTCATGTTTAAAGGAAGGTTAAAGTTAAGATTAATGTCAATGAAAATCATCACATATCAATGAATCTCAGATTGTTGCATTGTAATGTTAAAATATTGTTAAGATATGAACACTATATTTTCTTTTCTTTGTAGAATTAGTTAAACCTAGAATATGAATCCATTTTAATGAAATTCTTCATTTTCTGAACTACTAATTTTAAACAAAATTCCTCTTACAAGTATTTATAAGTTCAAAAACAAATGCTTACTTTGAAGTTAGTCTATAAGAATTAGGTATTTGTATCTAGACTACCAAAATTTTTAAGTTCTTAGGGTTTTTTAAAATAATAAGGCTAAAGTGTTCTTGTATTTTCTTTCTTTTTTTTTTTTTTTTAAGTAATCTTTACACCCTATGTGGAGCTTGAACTCATAACCTTGAGATCAAGAGCCATATACTCTACCAACTGAGCCAGCCAGGTGCTCCTTGTCCTTGTATTTTTTCAGCCATTTCAGAAGAGATAGGTGGGCGCTGGCTAAAGAAAAGGTGTCCTTTTTACCCTAAAAACTTAATTAGTAGCAGACAAATTTTGGTAGATTCTGCACTTTTTTTTTTTTTTTTTGGAGAGGGAGAATCTTAAGCAGGCTCCATGCCTAGCATGGAGCCCCACATGGGGTTCAATCTTACAACCCTGAGATCATGACCTGAGTCAATATCAAGAGTCAAATACTGAACCAACTGAGCCACCCAAATGCCCCAGAATTCTGTACTTTTGATAAAGGACTAAGTGCAACAATGATTTCCTCAGTCCCCCCATGGATAACTTATATTTATAGAGCACCAGACAGTATTTAAAGGGCTTCACCAAAGGTATAGCAGTTACAGCCTTGAATCAACTGAAGAGGCCTAGCTCCTAGTGTATTACAGACTGGCTTGGGGCCTCCAGTAAGCCAATCAATCTCCTCATTTATAAAATATGGGCATTTTGTGACCCATCTCTATGTCCTTTCCAAGCCTAACATTCAGTGGTCTTGCCTTCCTAGCAGCCAACTATAGAGTATAGCCACTCTGGCAAATGGACAGAGGTTGGTGGAGTTTGGCAAGCTGAAGAAAATGTTTGTAGACTCAGAGCATGGTTAAAACTGATGTGCAAGGAGTTCAGACAAAGCAAAAAGGAAAGTACTTTTCTGAATATGCTTGGTGATGTGTATGCAATTTACTTTCTAAAAAAAGACAAAGTATTTTCATGGCTGGTGTTAGTCCAAACTTGACACAGTTGCATCCAATGCATTCTGGTTCTTTTCAATGCTAAGAAGTTTAGTGACAAGTGTTCTTCTGTTTCTTCTTTTTAAAAAATTATTAGACTTTGGGGGTGAGGAGAAAATATGGGGGAAGTTTGAGTAATCCTTTCAAGGGCTTCTTCTTACTTTGGCACACAGATAGTTCTCAAGAGGAAAGAAGAGATTTTTTCAACCATATAGTTTTCCAGGAACAGGAAATTCACAGCAAAACATTTCCCTTTGTTTTGAAGTAGTCACAACACCACAAAACCCAAGGGCCCATATTGAGAAAGGCATCTATAATTCTTTGTATTTTGGCCAGCCTTCCTTGCCATATTGTTTACTAAAACATACACATACACCTAAATTCACATACATGTAGGAAATTTAAATGCAAATATATTTTTGCATACCTGTCATATGCATACTAAAAACTAGTTTGTATAAACAAGATAAATCAGAAATGTGCAGCATAAAAATTGTAATCTTGTTCAAATTATCCTAAGACTGTAGTATAGTGATTGTCAACCAGGGTTCTGTGGCATTTTGATATGTCAGAGAAAGCTTCATAATTGTATTAACAATTTTGAACAGTGTGTAAAATCTATTTTGGCTACATCTGAGTATGAAGGCTATTATTAAGATGTCCATCAGATGGCCCATAGAGCTCAATGGGCAAACAGACAATTGCTGGGAGTGGGACATAGGTGGAAGCAACATCAAACAAAAACAAAAAAATACTTATTGGCATAAGGGAGAACTTTGCCTTTAGAGGCACAAGGAGAATAAGTCAGATCAGCACACTGTTCTGTTCAACAGAAGCAAAGTGATACAATGCAACCTATAAGCAACAATCATATCATAGACATGATTGTTTTATAGCTATTGTTTACGTATTAATTTTTAATTTCTTCAAGTATATTGAGAAAAATCCTAATACTTGCAAGTATGTTGTAAACACAAAAAAAGTGAAGATCCTCATAATAAGAAAGCCTTTGGGGTTTGGTCCTGACTTTCCTATAATGCCCAAACCTACCCCCAGCCTCTTCTTTTAAGTCTCATAGGGCTGCTGGGTCAATCCAGGTACACCCTGAACAACTTGTGAAAGCCATAGAATAAAGCCCTGCAGGGATGGACATTCACAATATATATCATCCAAGAAAAAGGGTCTTTGGCTGGAAAAAGACATTATGAGATAGGTAGGAAGGGAAGAGCCATCTCTCTTCGGGATTTGGCCTGAGGCCATGGCCTGGTGGAAAATTTCTTCCAAAGGAGGTAGAAAAGGAGAGAGCTGAATCTTACAAACCAGATCATCTGTTTTTTATGTAATCCTTAGTATGTATATCCCTTTTCTTATCCCAAAGTTTTGGGAACCTAAAAATTTTGTTCATGGTCACAGACATGCTGTGTGCTTTAGAGAATTAAGGAGACAGGGCAGTCCGGGTGGCTCAGCGGTTTAGCACTGCCTTCAGCCCAGGGCGTAATCCTGGAGACACGGGATTGAGTCCCACGTCGGGCTCTCTGTATGGAGCCTGGTTCTCCTTCTGCCTGTGTCTCTACCTGTCTCTCTCTCCTCTCTGTGTTTCTCATGAATGAATGGATAAAATCTTAAAAAAAAAAAAAAAGAGAGAGAGAGACAGTGGGTCAGCCTTCGGGCCTGAGCATTTTTGGAAGGGCAAAGTCCCACAGGGATTAATGTGGTGACAATAGCATAAGCAAGAGATCCCCAAGGGAGAGGAATCCTGGGAACAAATGTTGGCCATAATGCCTGGCTCTTCCTCCAAAGTGAACACTCTTCTTTCACTGGTAAATCTCGATCAATCAGGCCTTGATTTACCAAGGGGTCTTGCAGGTTCTTTTATGCACTTGTGAAGAAGAATGGGGGAGTGTTGGGTTGGCTGGTAAATTTAGCATTATAGGAAAGTCAGGATCAAAGCTAAAATGTAATCATAACAGTGACTGACAAACCCTCAGCATGAGATACTGACAGAGGTTAAATTGCTGAAGGAACAACAACCCATTCATACTGTACTTTGGCAATTATTATAGATATTGAATTTAATAGATGTGCCTGGAAGTCACATTTATCAATTTTTTAGCACTTAAATTAAGGAAAGTGTTGAATAGGGACAACTCCCAGGATTTCCTAATTTAGAGTACTAAGTTTCTCAGATTAAATTTTTTTATTAAGTATCTGCACTGTTGGTGAAAAAAATTGACTGTAATTCCTAAAACTAAGCTGAAGTTCAAGCCCAGCAAGGTTTTTATTTATGAGGACAGAGAGAGAAGCCAAAGTGAAATAAGGAAATGAGATGAGAATCCAGATCAAAAACTCACTTTCTTAAAAACCAAAAAGAGTAACCCAAGAAACTGCCACATCCCTCTGTCTATTAAGAGCATGACATTGAATCACTTAGACATGAAGCTAGGTGAGAACTCAAACTTCTAGAAAACCACAGACTAAAACACATATATCTATAAATTTTATTCCTAACAAGCATAAAACAATCCTCCCAACAACAGATGCAGTATCATGGTATTTTAGTCCTAGTTAACTTCACTGATAACCATAATGTTACATGACTAAGAATAATCACCATGTAGGGAAAAGGTTTATTTAAAAAAATCTATGAGTTTTTAGATATTAGTTCTGAAGTTATGACTGATATTTATTCTAAAATGTAAGAGATGGAACCTTTCCCTCCTCTCCTTCACCCCAAAATTACCCCAAGATATAAAAAATTACAGTTTGAAAGACCAAACTTATAAAAAGTCACAAAGAAATAACACAATATATAAATCACAACTACCAATACTCAAGACTTGGCACAAAATAAAAAACACTGCAAATGCCATAAATAACACAATGCCATTCTACATCAACTATATGACATTGTTTCATGTATGTTGAGATAATTTTCCCTGCTAATAACATTGGATTGACATTAACTCATCCGCAAATTTTTAGGGGCCCTTGAGGAGTCACAACACACATTTTAAAGGTGGCTGCCAGGGTAGAACCATAAGACAGATGACCTTAGCCAGGTGGAGCAGGAATTGAACCAGTGGCCATAGTCTCATTAGCATGAAGTTCTATCAACTGAGCTCAGCTAAATAGCACACCTGTGTTGACTGATGTGGTAAGCAGGGGTGGAATAAGCCAGCCGCACCCTGTGCCTGTCAACTCCCTCTCTCAGGCCACATCGGAGCACTTGGCGTCATTCTTACCTTAACTTGTGTTCAAACATTATTTGTTAGCAGATGATATTATTTTTCTTTCTTCTTGAAGTGAAAATGGCATATCCATTGATAGGGTGGGTGAATGGGTTAGTAAACAGAAATTTAAGGACTAAAAATCATTTGTTGTTACAGCTGGAAGAAATTGAGTCCAACATCAATAGTCTACAGATGAGAAAACTGCAATGTAGAGGGGTTAAGTCCCTTGCCCAAGGTCATGGAGTTATTAAGTGTTGGAGCCAGGACTAGAATTACATCTGGTCTCCACGGTGAAGGCTTCTGGACTTCACACTGGTATGTGGAGGAAAAGAGTTGCAAGGGTAGGAAGAAAGAGACTTTGATCTCCCAAATGGCTCAAAACTTCTTTTAAAAAGTGATTTTTGTTGGCATGACTGGGAGCACTGCCCTGGCAAGTCTCTTTTGTCCGACCTCCTCCACACAAGCCTAAACTGCAGCCAAGAGAGCTCAGCACTCTGGCTGCCTAGAGGGTCTGGACAGGAGAGTTTATTTCTCTGAGGTGCAGGCTACTGGCAACTGCACATATACCTAGGGCCGCAATTCACCATGAGGTTCAAGTATCAGTGGCAGGGCCCCATCACAGTCCCGGAGGCCCCTGCTTCATGCTGACAGTGGATCTCAGGCAGTGATTTACCAACTGGTAGGGATTTCAATATTTAACAATAATATTTAATCAAACAACTGTACCAGCACATACAGCAGTCCTGAAATCAGCCCTGCATATGCCCATTTCAGATTAAATACTCTTAATGATATACTTAGCTTCTAAGTTTCTGAGAAGTAAACTTAATACAATATAGTGGTGTGTGAAATGTTTCCTGAAGTATGGGATATATCCAAAGGACTAGAGACCCAGGGTAAATCATAGTATATAGGTCCCAAATCCACCTCAACCTCTCACTTATAAAGCTCACTCCCCACCCCCACCACAACCCCTTCAACACAGACACACAGAAAGCAAACAAGCAATTTTAAAAAGGAAGTCACAGAAATACATGAGGTGTATGTGTACAAGGGTCATTTGCTTCCATGTAAACCTCTCAGTCCTCTTCCCCTTAGCTACTTCCCCAGACAGATAAATGGCTTTATCTATCAGATCATCTTTTCATCTCACCGGAACCAAGCAATCAAGTCAAAAGACATTATCTGGTAAAATGTGTCTTGGCCTGGATTTGCTGGAAGAGCTCTTTGGACTTGCCCAGAACTCACCCAATTACTGAATCTTCATTCATTCAGCTTTTGTGTTTGCTGGACAGAACCCAAGAGGAGAATATTATTATATCGGGGTTAAACAAGGTCATCTGGTCTGAGTGACGGACTAACACCTAGCTCCAAAAAAGGTACCTGTTTTTCAGGGTGGTGTGATCAGTATTAGGCAAGAATCTTGCAAACCATCTCTTACAAGGAGGCCAGCAAGATCACAGAAGGCAATACCTCGTTTGCTCAGAGACAAGCTGTTTTCTAATCAAGTTTTCTTATACTCAGAACTATGGAAACATTTTCAAAGGTATTATTCTCGGCAGGTTTCCAGTAATTCAACATTTCCAGACTTATCCAAATGGCTTCTGAAATATTTGCTGTTTGTTGAGAGCAGCTTTCAGGATGAGGTAATTAAAAGAAACCTATCAATTTGAGATTTTTTTTTCCATGAGTAAATAATGTTGACATACTGTTCAAATAAACCCACAATTTACTGCAATCTGTTTTTAGACAAACCCTCCACTTTAACCTCCAAATGGGAAAAACGAAGAGACTTTCCTCTTCTCATTTAATCAAGAACATATGTTCAAAGATAATACCGGAGGCTTATTCTGGGAAGCGTTCTGCTCTTCCTCTGACAGCGACGCAGTAAGCTCATGAGGCAGCCTCGACACATAATGAAAGCAAACGCCACCATAAATCTCCCGCCCGGCAGAGGTCACTTCAGAAAAATCGCCTGCTGCTCAAATAAGTACTGGCTATGCTGAGGCACACTGGGGGAGAAATGCCAACTGTGATAAACACTAGCAGGTATGCACCAAACCGAGGCCAACCCAGGCAACTGCAAGAGAAAGGAGCCCAGTAAAGCAGGTGTGTGTGTATGTGTGTGTGTGTATTTACACATCACCTCGCTGGTCCCTTGTGTTCTGGCTGAGTGAGGACAAGCAAGTTCACGGCAAGAGTAGCTGCTTTCCCTCTTAGGAGAGCTTGGGAGGCACCAATTTTCATTAAACCTAAAAGTATACACCGTGGCAAGAGGCCAAAACAGTCCTCAAAAGTGAGGCTTTAAAAAACATCTGTTAGGGCCTTTGAGATCCTAAGGAGAGAGAGAGAGAGAGAGAGAGAGAGAGAGGGATTGGACTCCAAGTCCAGTGCTTTTCATTTCCAGACTGTGAGTCATAAAAAGAGTGCGTAAATCCAGATCGCCAGAATACACTGACCCGAGTCTGGGTTTACTAACACCTGAAGTACATTTCATGGGAATTAGGTAGGTTTAAGCATCAACCTGGTCATGAAGCTTGAAAGGCTTTTCTCCCATCTCAGGATGCCAGGAGTCCTCTGGAACCTGGAATGGAGTTTTCTGACAGCAAAGGTTTACTGTAGCGTAAAAGAAATTATGGAGATTTTCCCGCTAGGCATAAGGACGTGATCACTATAGGCACCTGTGGGCCAAAGCAGGTTATCCACCAATATTCCTTTAAACACCAAATTATGGACTATTAGGCTACTGCTTCAAGGCTTCCACGAAGGTGAAACCTTGACAAATTCCAAAATAAAAGCCATAAAACCAATCATTTTTTAAACCTGCATGAGTGACACCAGGAAAATTAGAGCAGTGTGGCAGGTCACTGTGAAATAAAGCTGCCATAAAGAAGCTTATGATGCTTTCATGGAAAAGGCAATTAGAAGGTTACTTTCTCTCCGGTTTAAGACTGGTTCCTGTTCTTCCTCCAGCCCCCTGCCTTCCACCTCCCTACTGCAAAATGGATCAGTCTATAATAAGTAGTAGTTATATATCATAAGGCAGCAATTCCTTTTAGTTGTTCCACTAGAAAAAAGCATCCAGATTTAGAACTTGACAGGAACCAGTATCGCCTGCCCCCAAAAGCCGGCAGAAAGTCTGTGTGTGTCATTCAGCCAGCATGGAGTCTGGGTGTTTTAAAAGCTTTAATTTGAAGGGGATAAAAAACCTGGGCGTTAAGCAATTTGGCTGTGGATATTTAATGCAGCAGCCATGCTACAGAATTGGAGCCCCCTATTTAAAATGAGAAATTGAAAACTTACATGCTCTGTAGGCAAGGTGTAAGTAAATGTAAAATGGTAAGCAGAAATCAGCTGAGAACCTGCAGAAACACCATTAGAAGGACTAATGACTTGTTCAGAAGTGGCCTTAAATAAATGCTATGGTGTCATCTGCAGGTATGTAAAACAAGCCTGGCTTTTAATTAGCCAGAGCCATGCCTTCCAGTGTTTAGGTTAAAAGCACCAGAGGAAGCAATGACCTAGGGAGACTGAGATTTGCCCCAAAGCATACAGCTCCCCATTGACAGCACTAAGATTGGAACCCTGTCTCTTGATCTCTAGTTTCCACTCTAATACACTTGCTGTATGCAGAATAACACATCCCAGAGATGTCTATTTATCCTAATTCCCAGAACCTGTAAATACAGCACCCTACATCATAAAAGGGACTTTGCAGATATGATTAAGTTAAGGATTTTGAGATGGGGAGATTATTCTGGGTTATCCAGGTGGCTCAGTGTAATCATAAGGGTCCTTATAAGAGAAAGGGGGAGTAGGAGAGTGAGGGTCAGAGTCAGGGCTCAGAAGCAACTCTGAAGATGGAAGAAGGGTCACAAGGCAGAAACTGTCATGTCTTCTAAAAGCTGGAAAAGACAAGGACATGGGTTTTTCCCTAGAGCCTCCAGAAGGAATACAATCCTGCTGACACCTTGATTTTAGCCCAGTGAGACCCTTTTAGATTTCTGAGCTCCAGAACTATAAGAGAATAAATTTGTGTTGTGTGAAGCTACTAAATTTTGGTACGTTTTTACAACAGCAATAGGGAACTGATACAGTGCTCTAAGATGGGCATTGCATTTACCCCTCATTTTGATCTACTCAAAGTACCACTATTATCTCAGTGATGGTCAGTCTTAATAAAAACAAAAAGGCCCCACCACCACCTTTTTGGGTCTTTAGCACACACGTTCTACTCTCTTTAGAACTTTAGACACCCTCTTTCTCTCTGGCCCTTCATTGGTTCTCTTCTCTGCATCCTCATTCCCATGTGAACTTTACAAAAGGGAAATTTTTTTCTTATTGTCACCTGATCCATGTTGAGAAGTTATCTGGTAGGAACTTAAAAATATTATTCACCAACTATTTCCAAAGTATTAGAATACTCTGGGTGTGTCTCATTCTCTCACTTCTGCTGCCCCATGAAGCCTTGAAGACTGAAAAAAATTCAGGTTTCTTGTTTGGATGGGCCTTTCTCAGAGTGTCTTGAATCATACTCTAGGCTTTGGAGTCAGAGAGAACTTGGTTTGACTTCCTGACCTGGGAAAATTACTTATTAAGCCTCTATCTCTAAAATGGAGCAATGAATAGTGAGAAATCAATGAGATTTTGTTTGTAAAGTGTCACATACAATGTGACCCACTCAATATGTAGTGGTGGTGGTGTGAGTATTGAAGGTACCTATGACTCCCAATTCTAAGGCAATAAAGCCCAGTTAAATCCTGTGGGACCAGAAGTTTCAGATTGTGAGTTTTGAAAAGAGATACTCACCCAATGTGTAACAGCAGCAAGCATTTACACACTGCCAACCATGTACCTTTTCTTAAATATGGGGGATTTTAAGGGCCAAGAAGTCAGAAGAGACAATATACAGCCCTGTTCAAAAGAAGCTTATGGTTTAGTAGGGAGCAGACATAAAAACATAATTACTAGAATTTGTCACTCAGTATTGAAGACTTAAGTGCAACAAACGGTGACCCAGGGGAACAGAACCTGTCTAAGGGAATCAAGAATGTGGTCAGAGATGATGATTTTTGAGTTGGGTACTGAAGGATGAGTAGAAGTTTGCCAAGCAGAAAGGAGAATGAACATACAGGGCAGAGGAAAATGTGTAAGAAAAATGAAATAAAAGAATGTCAAAAGAGAATATCTCCTAACCATAACTATAGCATTGAAATCACTGGAATAAAGTAAATCCAGTTCAGCAAATGAAATCCATGGCCTTTTGTTCTGAATCGTCAACAACTCAACTTTTTCTGGATCTGCTGCAAAGTGATTTCAGGGTCACACTAAACAATTCATTCTTCCTTGACTAAAAATGATGCCTTGAGAATTCACTGATGGCCACAATGCAATCAATACTAATCAGGTAATATGCACTGGCCCTGAGATAACAAAGCATCCTGAATCCCGATGTATGAATTCATACTTGATCAATACTGCCCTATATGAGTGGAGGACTTTTTTTTCACATTCCAAAGCATTTTAGTAAGATGCTGAGAAAAATCAATAACTTATTAAATCCCAGTTACCTCATTAAAACAAACTATTAATCATTTTTGTTGCAATTATATTGGGACCACAGATCTGACTTTATATATTTTGTAGTGCTATGTATGCTCATATGTTTGCTCCATTCATTAGAGGAAATGATGCACAGAATGACCACACACTGCAGCCAAGATGGAGCTACTACAGGAAATGTACTTCCATGCATTATTGAAGGAAAAAATCCTGCAGTTGAAAAAGTAGGAAAGCTATAACTTCAGCTGGAAGTGGTAAAAATTAATTGATAGATGTAGGAGAGACTTAATGTTACTGAAATAACAATAACCACTTAAAATATTTTCTGCAGCTGAAATATTCTGAATACCATCCATGTAACACCAAGGAAAAGAATTATATTCATTTCCAGTTGTAAGATGGCTTTTTTCATCCACATGACAATACACAGTAATGTATATATATATTTTGTGAAATCAAAAAGTGAAATCTACTCATCTATAGTGTTAAGTACATTCATCAGCGAATGAAGACTTCTAGTTCTATTTCATTGAATTTTTAGGGGGCTTATTTCCTTAAGTATGGTTATCTTTTTAACCTTTTTAAATACAGATTTCAACCTGTCTCTTCCATTGCCATTTGCCATCATTTTCTTAGGAATATAGAGAGAAGTTAGAGCTACATGTTTATGAATTTGTGAATACATCACTTTCATTACCACAAAAATGTACCCTCACTTGAAAAGCAGGATACATTATCATTCTAAACTTGAGAAATTCGGAGTTAAACAAAATTATCCCACTAAATTATATAAGATACAGGTACTTTCTGGCAACCATTGTATAGCATTTCTTGAGAAATTGTGATCATTAAACCCAAATAATAGAAAACAATTAATTTGGAGGTGGTTAGTATTTGTGTAAATATATTTTTTTAAGATTTTATTTATTTATTCATGAGAAACACAGAGAGGAGAGAGAGAGAGGCAGAGACACAGGCAGAGGGAGAAGCAGGCTCCATGCAGGGAGCCTGATGTGGGACTCGATCCCGGGTCTCCAGGATCATTGCCCTGGGCTGAAGGTGGCGCTAAACCGCTGAGCCACCCGGGCTGCCCTTGTGTAAATATTTTTTCTAAGAGCATTTACATGTTGGTCCTCCCTACATGCTGCATGATATGGTGGAAAAGACACAGATGCTACATTTATTGGTCCTGGATTTGAATCCCATCTAACCACTCTCAAACTCTGTCCTAAGGCAGTTTACTTTACTTTTCTAAATCACTATTTTCAGAAATTAAAAGAGGATAGATAATATCTTACTTATTTACCTCACAGCATTATTGTTATGATCAAATAAAATCATACAAGAAAAAAAAGGTTATATATGTGAGGCCACAATTGGTCAGTTTTACTGTGGTTTTGCAATAAAAGAAAAATGACTTCAACTGTCAGGACTTGAGTCTTGTCTATGTCTTTCTCATCCTTAACCCCTGTGTACCAACACTTTTTCTCAAGCTTTTTAACGTTTTCATCACATACGTCATTTTAGTTTCTTTGCCTTCCCAAAACCCAGTCATCCCTCAGCTTCTCACAGCAAAGCCTAGGGGAGAATCCAGCAAGCAGAAACCTTCCATACAATACTCCTATCTCCAAGTGAGAGACATGGGATGAAGAGAAAGTTTGGAGAATATTCATACAGTAATAATTTTTATCCCTTTACACATTAATATTATCATCCTCCCTAGTGTTCTCAATATATAGTAATTATTTTTTGTTTTTTATATTTTAACTTGGGTAATAATGTCTATTTTCAAAATAAGAAAAGCAAATCACAAGGAAGTTACCCAGCAATTGATACAAGGCAGGTCCCAGAACTGGTCAAGAATGTAGTAGAAAGTAGACTTCATTTTTTTCCCACCTCTACAGAGTAGTAATTCCCAAAATACATACCAAGGCATCCCTGAAGATGCTCTGAAAAAGAATTACAAGTCTGGAATACAACAAGGAAATGCTGCATTGTCTCCTTTCAGGGATGTCCACAATGCATAGTAACAAGTGAGAGAAGTTCTTAAGTAAAGAAATCTATTTGTGAAAACAGAGATTAGAACCTTAAATGTGAAAAGCAAAATTTTAGAATATTTAGGACAATATCTTTATAACCTCTGGGTGCTGGGTAGAGAACTATTTCTTTTTTTTAAAGATTTTATTTATTTATTTATTTATTTTTAAGATTTTATATATTTATTCATAAGAGAGAGAGAGAAAGAGAGAGAGAGAAGCAGAGACACAGGCAGAGGGAGAAGCAGGCTCCATGCAGGGAGCCTGACATAGGACTCTATCCTGGGTCTCCAGGATCAGGCCCTGGGCTGAAGGCAGCGCTAAACTGCTGAGCCACCTGGGCTGCCCTATTTATTTATTTTTTGACAGATAGAGCATAAGCAGAGGGAAAGGCAGAGGGGGGGAGAGAGGAAGAAGCAGGCTCTCTGCTGAGCAGTATGCCCAGACCCAGGACCCTGAGATCATGACCTGAAGGCAAATGTTTAACTGACTGCACAACCAAGGCACCCTTCAACCATCATTTTTTTTTTAATTTTTATTTATTTATGATAGTCACACACAGAGAGAGAGGCAGAGACACAGGCAGAGGGAGAAGCAGGCTCCATGCACCGGGAGCCCGACGTGGGATTCGATCCTGGGTCTCCAGGATCGCGCCCTGGGCCAGAGGCAGGCGCCAAACCGCTGCGCCACCCAGGGATCCCTCAACCATCATTTTTTTACAATTTGGTTTATTCTATAAAGTTGAAGATGTGCCTGCCCTCACATTCAGTAATTCTACTCATAGGTATATATCCTAGAGAGATTCTTGCACATGTGCTCCAAGAACCCTGTACAAGGAAGTTCATAATCCCATTGTTTGTAATAGCAAAACATAATAAGCAACATAATGTAAGCAACATAATATCCATCAGACAAAATTGTGGTATATCCATAGAACGAATAATAGCAATGAACAAGGACAACAATTGTGTGTATCAATACATAGGAAGGGCAGCCCGGGTGGCTCAGCAGCTTAGCGCCCCCTTCAGCCCAAGGTGTGAGCCTGGAGACCCGGGATAGAGTCCTACGTCAGGCTCCCTGCATGGAGTCTGCTTATCCTTCTGCCTGTGTCTGTGCCTGTCTCTCTCTCTCTCTCTGTCTGTCTCTCATGAAAAAATAAATAAAATCTTTAAAAAAAATATATAGAGGCCAGGAACATAGAATTGGATGAACAACAGATCTCAGAAGAGTACCTACAGTACACTATTGATATAAAGCTAATTCAAAAGCATGTAAAATTTTAAAAATATACTATGGATATATACACATATAGGTGAACCATTATGAAAAATAAAACTCCAACACAAAATTCAGAAGACTGGTGACCTGGGGAGAAAGGAGGACAGAATCAAAAAGGGCAACCAGGGGGGATTGATGGGATTGGTAATATTGCATTTATTAAGGTGGGTATTTATTGTTCTTTATCCCTTATATGTTTTTTATAGATTTTTTTGTATGCATGAATGTTACATGCAAACACTCCAAATTTTAATTTCACTTTTTAACTCCATTCTCACAAGCATTGTCCATGTAATCCTTATATCTCCTCACACATACTCACACCCTGTTGAGTTCAGTTTGGGAAACACTGCTCTAGGCTTTAAAGCCTTCTTCTTTTGGCAGAGAGAACCCCTCCAGCCAAGATTTGTGGCCATTATTCCAGCAGGGCCAGGATGTAGCCGCAAATGCAGAGCTTTTCCTGGGTCTAAGAATCCTAGGATATTTTTTGCACGTGTCCTCATCAGGAGACATGAACTGTATATATCAGTCTCACCTTGGGTTTAAAAGTGCCAATCACAGAAGTAGTAGGTGATCTGTCAGTTCTGTTCAAAAGTAACTGACAGTTAACTCTCCCATGTCCTTGGAGTCCACTTTCCCTCCCAATCCTGTCCAGACACACACCATAGGAGGAACAACACTCCAAGCCAAGATGCAGAATCTCATAAGAATGAAAATTACTTGAGAGAGCTCAGTGTTTTCTAGGACTTACCATAAAAGTACCTAGTCGGGGGGCCATTTTTTGAGGCAATTCCTCTGTGCAGTTAATGCCTAATAATCTTCAAATATAAATAGCTCCTCCTGGGCTTTTGATGTTCACACCTTGGTGGATTCATTGAAAGATACTTTACAGCTGGTTGCATTGCTGAGAAGCCAATGTATTTCTCCCGCACGCCTTTGCTGATAAAGGACTTTTGAATCAGTGTGATTGTTGCAATATTAAACTCCCATCCATGACCATTGGACTTTAGTCCCTCATTAGTATCAGGTATAATGAGGTCAGGCTAAGAGGGGATTGTGTGGTCTTAAACTGAGTCAGTATTGATTGTTACTAACAGAGGAGCAGCCTACTATACTTTAAAACCCTGGTTATGAGGGAATATTTCATTTTTGCCGACTTTGTCTTCTATTGTGAAGACTGATTTCAGCATAATGATCCATCACCTGAAGAGATTCACTCTGCTGCTTCTGAACTCATATCTTGCAACCAGATATTTTATATTCTGCAAGTTTCCCAGTCCTCAGCAACCCAGCTCACTGCTGATCAAGCCCACAGAGGTCCCTGCTATTTGCTTTAGCACTTGCTTTTTCATCACCCACATCTCCCCCTTTTAGATGTTGCTTACTTGGCCCTCTCTCCTTGTAGGGGATGCCACAAACATGTTTGGCTCTCACTGATTTTTCTCCATTTTCTTCTTCTAGAAACCTTCTCACTTACACAGTTTCTAGCTAAAGAGCAAGTAAGTCATCTATCATCATATGAGGCGAAAATGGCACAAAGTAGCATGTGCTAAAGCAGAACCAACACGTTAATGGCAAATTTGTTTTCATGAAATGTTAAATTGACTGAAGTATCTTTACCACTGTGGCTTCATTCCTGGGATGGCATTTGGAGGGCAGGCTGTTGATATTTTCCTGAACCCAAGGGCAGGAGTTTAGCTGGGTAGCAAGAAGATGTTGAAATCAAGACCTGGAAAGTCATCCAGACCCTCCCCCTGTATCTCATATTACATTTTCTTATTGCATATCTACTCGGTCTCATTTCTCTTTCTCTGCTCACCAGCCTTCTCTGATCCTCAGATCAGAACTCATGACTGTTGGAGGATCCTAAGGATACATGGTATAGACCAATTGTATGACTCTCAGTTCCAATTCCAAACTGCCAGTGTTGCAATTTTTATTAGCCCCGCTTGAGTCAGCTGTCCAATTCACTGCAGCTAGAGGTCAAGGGCATGTTCAAACAAATGGTCAAAGGGGGCCATTTCCTCTGAATTAGGAAGTCAGTTAAGAGGGTCATTATAAGCCAAGGAGATACTCCAAAATGTGTCCAATATATGTACCTACACTTAAGAATAAAATACTTTTAAAATCATTATGATACATTCTTTCATTTCTTTAACAGATATTTAGTAAATCCCTAATTTGTCAATACTGTGCTAAATTCTGAGGATTTATTTATTTTTTAAAAAGATTTTATTAATTTATTCATGAGAGACACAGAGAGAAAGGCAGAGACATAGGCAGAGAGAGAGGCAGGCTCCCCAGTAGGGAGCCTGACACAGGAACCAATCCCGGGACCCTAGGATCACGACCAAAGCCAAAGGCAAGGCTCAACCACCGAGACACCCAGGTGCCCCCAGTTCTGAGGATTTAGATAGATGAGGTCCAGTCCTCCAATGTGAGAGATAAGCAAAAGAACACACTTGCAAATAAAATGATAACAAATTAGAATAACTACTACATAAAAAATAGAAAGGGCGATGTGATAGAATATTTGAGAGGTTTATGTGGAGGTGTGCTTACTTGAATCCTATTTGAAAGAGTTAATGCTAAATATCTAAAGACAGAGATGATACCAGCAGAAGGAAGTCAGGTGAAAAGTTGGCTGAGATGGGAAAAGTCTTAGGGAACACAAAATGAGTTTAGAGGAGTGGACAAAATCTAGCCCATACAGGCCCTTGTGTGGCATGCTAAAGGACTAGATTTTATTCTAAGTGTAGTAGGCAATGTTGATGAAGTGACAGGGAGAAAGATCATTTGCTTCCTGTTTTGAAAGATTACCTTAGTATGGGATTTTAGGCAAAATCCCATACTAAGCAGGGAGGCCAGTTAGGGAGCTATTATGGTAGCTTAGGAGAGAGCAGATGAACCTTTGGATTAAGGGAGGTGGTGGCTACTTTTGGGATGGACACAAGGCCCAGTTTCTAGATATATTTTAAGGCAGGACAACCAGAACTTGCTGAAGAGTAGAATTGAAGGAGAAAAAAAGAAAAATTGCAGATGACTCCTAGTTTGGGTTTGAGTGGCTGGATGGATGATGAGCTATTTTCTAGAATGGGGCACACTAGAGTGACTGACCAAATCCTTAACCCAGAAGATGGCAAGGCAAGAATTCTGCAACCCCAGATATCAAGATTCCTGGATCACGATGTGGTGAGAGACTCTTGGTTCTCTCTGCAACCCAAGGACTTCTAACTTTTCAGAACACTATTGTAATCCTGCTTTAGCTGTATTGGCCTTCTTGTCCAAGTCACCCCAACCACCTCCCCCATCAAAACCCATCTATATTCCAAAGCCTCTCCTCTGCCATGAGGAGCTTAGAGGAAGAAATATATAATGTTGAAGCAGTATTAGGAGGCAGTGAATAATCCAAATATCAATTCTCTCCCTTCTAGCTTTATATATTATTAGAACATATTGCTCAAAGTGTTTTATCAGCTTTCTCATCTATAATAAGGGCAGGGAGGAGATATCTCATAGAGTTTTCATTTTTAAAACTGAAACAAAACTATATATGTAAAGCACTTAGCCTAAATCATGTTAGGTGTTTAATACACATTAGATGTCATTACTCTTAATGTTTTTTTCTTTTATCTGTTTTCAAAGGAAATTTATTACCAGATACCAATTTGCTGCTTATACAGAGAGCCTGTAAATAAGTTTTGCTTGTCTCTATCTCTACAGACTAAGAAAGTTGAGTAGAAATATAATTATTTAGGCAAAAAATCCTACCACCAGGGGATCCCTGGGTGGCTTAGCGGTTTAGCGCCTGCGTTTGGCCCAGGACGTGATCCTGGAGTCCCGGGATCGAGTCCTGCATCGGGCTCCCGGCATGGAGCCTGCTTCTCCCTCTGCCTGTATCTCTGAGCCCCACCTCGATGTCTATCATGAATAAATAAATAAAATCTTAAAAAAAATTCTACCACAAGGAAAATAGATATTTGACTATATTTGTCCAATCTAAAAATTAAGATGAATTAAGACAGAGGAGCTTTCTCTGATTTGTGAAATTATTTGTAAGAAAAGTCTTACCAAGATATAAAATTACATTGTATTTAGTTATACATTGGATTAATTCTTTATTGAGAAGAATAATATGAAACAAGAATTATTCCAGAAATTCAGGACATATGGTCATTGTCCAATGAAGATCAATATAATGAGAGTTTACTTGTGTTTCCTGCCAAAAAATAACTTCTTTGGCATGTAGACATAACATAGAGGTAGAAGACAACAAAAGAATGTCTCACTAAGGAACATTCTGGTATCTTTTTCTATAAATTTCCAAGTATGGAGAAGACAGAATAATATTAACTCTTTCAAGAGGTTAGAACTTGTGCTATATTACTTGATTCCTTCTATTTCCACATAGAAATGAGTTCCTTCTTGGGAACCATCTCACAAGACAGGATGATCATAAAGATTTGGTGTTAGGATGTATCTTAAAGGTCAGTGATCCAAATCCCCACCTGGATAGAAAATAAATGAGAAAAAGAAATATTCTCTGTTGTTCTAATTCTATCCAAGAACTGCTACTGCTATTTTCACTGTCCTACATTCAGCTTCCCTTGAAGGAAAACCTAGCAATCCTGCCCCATCAATGTGCATAGCTTTACCATGTTTACCGAGCCAAAGCAATGAGACTCCCACAACAGGCCTTTTCTTGTCTCAGTGGCTTTCTATTTGTAGGAAGTCTCCATTAGCCTCAAATATCTAATAAATCTTAATACATCAAAGAAATAGGGTATGATAGGCAGAATAATAATCCCCTAAAAATATTCACATCCTCAGCCCTGAAATCTGTGGACATATAATATTACATGATATGGGAGGAAATAAGGTTACTAAGGGGCTAATTTTGAGATGGGGAGATTATCCTATCCTGGCTTATCCAGGTAGGCCCAATGTAATCACAAGGATTCTTAACAGTGAAAGTGGGAAGCAAGAGAATGAGAGAGAGATGGGAAAAAACTACCCTGCTAGCTTTGAAGATGCAGGAAGGGGCCATAAATTAAGGACTATGGGCAGGCTCTAAAAGCTGGAAAAAGGTAAGTAAATGGATTCTCCCCAGAGCTTCCAGAAGCCTTGCTGGCATATTGACGTTAACCCCAGTGAGACCCTTTTTAGACTTTTGGCTTCCAGAACTGTAAGAGAATAAATTTATGCTGTTTTCAACCAATAAGTTTGTGGTAATTTGTTACAATGGTAATAGAAAACTAATACACAGGTGGGTAAACAGAGGGTAATGAGATACATGGTTTACTCCCAAGGCCTCTTGGAGACCTCACAGGAGCAAACACCCCACGTGCAGAGCTGCTTATCTTCTTGGCCCCCAGAGGTCAGCCTACTACTCTTCAACTACTGAAGGCTTTTACTATAGCACAATGATGTGAAATCTTCAGAAGGCTAATTAAGTATTAGTATTGAAATAGGAGGAAAGAGTGAAAGCAGGAGGTAAAGGGCACTATATAAGGGGCCAGGTATGAGGCAATGGGGTACAAGAATGGAGTAGCCATGATGAAAGAAAAGTCATGACCATCGAGGTTATCTGCACCAATACCATCACCAAGCCCTAGCCACCCTGGCCTTCCTTCTCTGTTCCTAGAGCTCACTGAGTTTATCCAGAACTTAAGTCCTTCTGCCTGGAAAGCTCTTTCCCCTAATGGTGCATGGATTTTCAGACCTCACCTTAAATAGCACCCCTCAGACAGCTCCTCTATAGCGGCCAGCTAGATAGTATTATACCACTTGCTTAATTCTCTTCTTACCATTTACCAATATCTGATCATTTTCTTGTTTATATGTTTATATATTCATTACCTACATTCTCCAGCCAGAATATAAGCTCCATGAGAGCAAGGACCTTGTGTGTTTTCTCCATACTTATCTCTTCAAGGTCCAGATCAGTACCTGGCATAGAAGAGGTCCTCCATAAGTATATGTGGAATGAACAAATGACAGTTGAAAGGTCTGTTACTCACTGGATAGAGGTGGAAACAAAAGGATGAGTCATATATGGCTCCAAAGATTTTAGCCTTAAGTGACTGAGAGATGGTGGTGCCATGGAGAGATAAAAGAACAAAAGGAAAAAATAAATTTGGCCTATAAACCCAAAGATTAGTTTGGTTTTTAATATGTTGGGCATGAAATAACAGTAAGAAGTCCTGTAGCCCAACAACTGAACTCAACAACTCCAGAGTCCTACTTAGTGTCTCATCATTTTCTTCCTAAACTGACTTCTATTCTCTCCTCCACCTACCTCATTTGGTGACACCACTGTTCAGGCAGTTGTTCAAGCTGGAAAGCTCAGAATTCATTCTGGACTCCTTTCTCTCACTTATTCCAACATCCAATCAAGCCAATTTTCAAATTGCCAACCCCAAAAAAAGCCATATTTTTTTCTTTTACAAAAAGACAAATAGCCTACATATGCTGCCCTTTTCTTTGATAGTGTCACTATGCTATCTTAAAGTTGTTTTAGAAGAAAAAGAAAAAACTTATTCAGGCCCATCAGAGTAAAGTTAACATTTTAACAAGTGAGAAAATACTTTTCTTTTCAGAAAAAACTCCTACTGAACAGAATTTGAAAATATATATTTGGAAATGTTTCCATCATTTTGAAATTTTATTGCCAAAAGTGATATAAAGGTGTCACATGTACAAACATTTGTTATAAGGATGTTTTAAGGACATAGAACATAGAATTTACTAACCTATTTTAAAAATTTTTAAACAGAAGTTCAGCAGATATTGAACCGTTTTGTTAACATTATGAAATATATGTACCCCCTCCAGTTAGTTTACAAGAACAAGGGATTGATACCAGGGATAAAGGAAACATACTAACTTGAATTTCAAGAAAAAGGTATGCATAATCATAGCACAGAACTATAACTGAGCCTCATCATTTAGGAAATATACTTTCATTGGGAGCTACATCACTTTAAGAGGCTTTTGGCATCTGCATCGGCCATTAAACCCAAACACTGAATAAACTTAGAGCACGATCTACAAATCATAGTATCACAAGTATAAACCAAGATTTTATTTTATTTTTATTTTTTATTTTTTAAATATTTTATTTATTTATTCATGAGAGACACACAGAAAGAGAGAGGCAGAAACATAGGCAGAGGGAGGAGAAGTAGGCTCCATGCAAGGAGCCCCATGCGGGACTCGACCCCGGGAATCCGGGTTCACGCCCTGAGCCAAAGGCAGACGCTCAACCACTGAGCCACGCAGGTGTCCCTAAACCAAGATTTTAAAAAACAGACACACCAAACCATGAGGTTTCGTTTATCATAAATAAATAAAATAAAAATTACTCTAAATGTTTTAATCTCATTTTTATCTCATCCTTTTATAATTTCCATTTTGGAGTATGTTTTTAAATGGTCACAATATATTCTTGCAGCAATAAACATGAAATTTATTTGAAAAATAAACATGAAATTTATTTGAAAAATAACTACACTGGGAGAGAGTGGCTGAGATTTCCTTACCCATAGGTAAGGAAACATCATCACTGTTTGATGAAGCCAGAGGAATCGCCATAAAATGCACGTGGGCCCACAGCATGGAAACCCTTCATGGCTTTTCAGTCTACATAGCCACAGTCCTCTCATGACCAACAAGAGGGGTAAAATACACTCACGGGTCCCATCCCCTGGGTATATGCAGATTTGATGACACCCCAAAATACTGATAAGGAGATAACGTGCAGAAACAGTTTGTTAATACAACGGCTACCAGCTTGCTGCTTGGATGAGGTGAGCAGAGTTATTCTCAAGCCCTGGCTCCTAGCCCTAGCTCAGTCCCTTTCTTTCTCTATCTCTTTCTCTCAAGAAAGCATATGGAATGCCAATGGGGGAGACTCACCACATTATAGGGATAACCTTGAATTTGCTCTAATTTAAGATTTTTAAGGGGTAAAGCCATCACAAATATAATACATTATTATAGTAACACATTATTTGGCTGCTCCCTGATGAGTAAAAAAGCCTCTTGCAGCATCAAATCTCAACCCTTAGCAACATTCTTGACCCTACTATCTTCTGAGGTCTCACCTCCTACTAACCTAGGTCTCACACTTTATATTCCATTGCCTGCACATACTCTGCTATTTCTTACCGTGTTCATATAGCCCCCTATGCCCAAAATGTACTCTACTCCCCATCCCCATCTAGCTAATTTCCATTTTTTTGTTAAAACTATGTTCAAACCACCTCTTCCAGGAAGTCTTCTCTGGCCGACTACAGGCTACCTTTGCTGGCTCTTCTCTCTGTTCCTGTCATGCACTTTTGCATGGCTCTCTCACTGCACCAGAATTATCTATTTATGGGTTGGTCATCCCCACCAGACTGTGAGTTACTTTTAGGCCAAGGATGGAGTCTTACTGGTAAGCACAGTGCCTGGCATGTAGCAGGCATTCCATAGATGTTTGCTGAATGAGTGAGAGAGTGAGTGAGCAAGTGAATCACAGAGAATATGTAAGCCCTTGGATATTTAGGGCTGAGAGAATCAAAGGTTACTCTAGTGACAAAACATCCACATTTAATTACTGATCCTTCATTGCCTAAGATATGACTTCAATAAGAAATTGCCAAAGAATGACAAATTACGAGGAATGTAGAATTGGGGGGGTGGTTGTGAAGTCAGTGAAAAGGCAGAGGAGAAGAGAGGACCCTCATCACCCCCTCCTAAACAAAGCCACTTCTCCCCTTCACAGGTATTATCATAGAACAAAGACCTCTTAGGTAATCTGTGGCTGGAGAGAGTTAGAAACCCAGGGACTGTCAGGCATTAACCCTGTATTGCTGTTTTGTCCAGAGGTCTGAGGGATCCCAGAGAAGGCAGGAAGTATGGACAGCAGAGAAGCACTCTCAGGGAACCCCCAAATGTGGCTATTTTCCAACAGGTATGAGACTATTTCAATTTCTTAACAATTGGTACAGCCACATCAGTGAATAGCAGCTTAGTATCACATTGCCTATAGGTAAATCAAGTAATATTATCTATACCTCTGCATGTTCAGGGAGAATAATGGCTCCTTTAAGAACTGAGGAGTTTTATTAGCTCTTGACATTTGAGAACACTTTCTCAGAACTTGGGTGGATAAAACAAGCTCTAAATGAACACAGTGACTTTTTTCATTCTTTTTGTTCCTCTTAAAAACTTGCCTGTAATTGTGTTGGGCAGTTCTGCTCTTCCCCTTTACAATGAAATGAAAACTGATTCAGGCCTTACCACATGAGGGACTTTTAGTCACAACAAGCAATAGTTTTACATTTATTTGCATTCTATGTTTCCTTCTTTGTGTAACTGGAAGAGATTTTGATTCAGTCCTTAACCTAGTTTTTATAGAGCGTCTACCAAATGCCTCAGACCCAGACACACTCCATCGCTCTTGGCAAAATAAATGAAATGGGCTTTCATCAGAAATGATCAGTTCTCCTCCCAGAGAGAGTTTCTATGATTCCAGCACTTGATGGGGTTTTTTCCTTCCCACCTAATGGATTTATTTCTCACTTGATTGTCCTTTCCACATTAAGTATAAGCTGTGGACCTTTCCCACATGGAACTCACTCAGTGTTTTCATTTTCCAGGATTGATTCACTCTCAGAAGTGAAAAGTGGGGGGCTCTGAAAGTATCTCTGAAATGACCCAAAATAGCTGCAGTGTGCAAAGCAGCTGATTAAATTATTTTGAAGAGCTGACGAATGCCTTAAAAATCTCTGCACTGAATGCAATTACCAATGTTTTTCAAAGTGCACTTTGAGGCCACCTGCATTCCAACCACCCTCATGTTTGTTAAACATGTAAAGTTCCAGGTCCCATCAAAAGACTAAATTTTTCGTGGTAAGGGCCTGGTAATCTGTATTTAAAAAGAACTTTTGATGAAGTGTAATATTCATACAGAAAAGTACACATCCCTTAAGTGGATATCTTGATGAGGGGTTTCACAACTAAATCCATCTGAAGGGGATCCCTGGGTGGCTCAGCAGTTTGGTGCCTGTCCTCAGCCCAGGGCGTGATCCTGGAGTCCCAGGATCGGGCTCCCTGCATGCAGCTCGCTTCTCCCTCTGCCTGTGTCTCTGCCTCTCTCTCTCTCTTTCTGTCTCTCATGAATAAATAAATAAAATCTTTATTAAAAAAAATAACTAAACCCATCTGAAAAACCAGTATTCAGATCAAGAACCACAATACCACCTTCCTAGATTGTTTCCTTTCAGTCATGACCTATTCCCCCAACCTAATGTTAACCATTATTTTTACTTCATGACCTATTCCCCCAACCTAATGTTAACCATTATTTTTACTTCTAACTCCAGAGATTAGTTTCATCTGTTTTATTGATTGATTGATTGATTGATTGGTTGAGGGGGTACTGTCTATAAATACAATCATACAGGGGCAGCCCGGGTGGCTCAGAGGTTTAGCGCCACCTTCAGCCCAGGGCCTGATCCTGGAGACCCAGGATAGAGTCTACGTCAGGCTCCCTGCATGGAGCCTGCTTCTCTCTCTGCCTGTGTCTCTGCCTCTCTCTCTCTGTGTCTCTCCTTAATAAATAAATGGCTTCCTTTAAAAGAAAAATGGAATCATACAGTATGCATTCTTTTGTGTCTGGCATCTTTCACCAATTTGTAAGATTCATCCATATTGTTTCATGTAGCTATAGATTGTTCACTCTCTTTATCTAAATGGTATTTCACCAAACTTCACATAAGTCCCTCACAGGGTAAGGCCTGAATCAGCTTTCATTTCATTGCAAAGGGGAAAAGCAGAACTACCCAATACAATTACAGGCAAGTGTGGTGTGTGTGATTAGACCAAAACATATGTATTCATTCAATTTAATTCTAAATTACAATAAAATACAGAACCACTAGAATAAACAAATACCCAAGTGGTGGTGAGCATGTGGGAACAACAGAAACTCTTAATGCACTGACAGAGAAATCATAAATGTACAATCACTCTGGAACCCTTTCCAGCAGTATTTATCAATGCTGAATATATGGATGGCTAACTGGTGACACAGAAATTCCACTCCATGCCCAACAGAAATACATCCATATGTTTATCACAAAGACACAAACTAGAATGTTCACTGCTGTTCATAATAGTAAAAAACTTGGTACTTCCTTAACAGCCCATCGACAGTTGAGCCATATCTGCATTTTTAACAAGTTAACCAGTTGATTCTTACACAGAAATTGTGAGAATCTTTGAATTTGATATTTTGAGGATTTACTTTGAGAATAAGCCCAGGAATTTCAGCAATTATCAAAATCCATAAGGTCAATATGTTTGAATTTGTCAAAGAAAAAATATTTTTCATCATTAAACTTACAACCAGGCTTCAAGTAGAAGTTAATACTTAAGCACCATATACATTTCCCCATTACTTTTGAAAACTGAGCACTTCAGAAAAGAATGTTTCAAAAAATGTGTTAAAATTTTAATTGTGTTTTCACAGCCATGGACTTAGGGCAGCTGCTGCTACTCTTCAATCACACTATCACTGTTGTGAATGAATATTTCATATACTGCTGTTTTCCCATGAAGTTCCTTTGATTAAATAAAAACTGGGATTTGTAAGCTCAAGAAATAACTGAAAAAACCCAGTTCTTAGAAACTTTGACAGGAAGCAATTGAGCAGAGCCTTACTCTTAAGTCACACGTAAGAGTTTATTGTGTACTGGTAGCAGCTGACAGATTTGGAATAATCACCTACGTAAGGGACTCCCCTGAAGATGAAAAGCCATAAATAACATACACATAACTCAATAAGCACTCCTAAGGAGGTGGAAAAACACTCAGGAAGTAAATCTCCTTAAAGATAAACAAAGAGGGTGTTGAGCCATCCCTGGGTGGTTCAGTGGTTGGGTGTCTGCCTTTGCCTCAGGACATGATCCTAGGGTCCTGGGATCAAGTTCCACATAGGGCTCCCTGCAGGGATCTTACTTCTTCCTTTGCCTATGTCTCTGCCTCTGTCTCTGCCTCTTGAATAAATAAATAAAATATATTTTTTTAAAAAAGATAAAGGAACAGCCATTCTTATTCCTCAGGATTTTCATGGACTAAAAATAAAAATAATCCAAATAAACCACAAATGCAAACTATTTGGAGTCACCAAATGTTTAGAACTGAAAAGGACCCCAAAGACATCTACAAAGAGGAAAAGAAACACTCACTGTGGATATAATCAAGTAATCAATATTATACATAGCTGTGATTTTAAAATAAGTCTCTATAGCCAAATTCTTAGGCACTCAATAAAGTGATTAAATTTAGACTACGTGAATACCTCAGCAGTTACTAAAGAAGCATAACAAACTTAAGGAAAATTTAGCATCTCTAGGTATAAGCCATGAACCTGCTCATCTTTTAAAACTAGAACAATCATAGATATTGTTCTTTTGGTTAGATTTATAAGGGACTATTTGGGGGCAACCTTCCAAATTACAAGGCACAAGAGCCTACTAGTAAGCACCAATATCTCAAACCAAGGTTCAGAAGGGCCCACTGGTATTTGGAACAAATACAGTTGAGGGGAAGTGTGTGTCAGGCTCAGGAGGTGAAATGAAAGAGTACTGTCCCTGGACCTTGGGAAACAAATGCTATGTGCAGGTGACTGTGACATGACAAATATAGAGGAAGAACTCTGACTGGAGCAGCAGGAAGTTTAAAGGCTAAGAGGAGAGAGAGAGAGAGAGAGAGAGATTGAGAAACCATCCCTCCTTCCATCATTAATCTGCTTAGTCTCAAGAGAGATGGCAAATACTTAAAATATCAAGAGGCTTATTCACTTACAAGAAGCAGCCTATCTGAGAATATACACCTAATCCACCCTAAATTCTAAAACATCACTTCACTTGGCCCGTAATATCACACTTAACTTTCCAGGCAGTGGAATTACAAGGAAGGTGGTGGGAGTAGGGCTGGAGGTAATAATAGCTGGCCTGTGCACAAAAGCACTAGCAAGTCTGAGTTTTGGAATGTCTCTCGTTGTGACCTGTGAGAACACCATCACTATATCTTCATGATCTCTAGAATGACAGCCTAAAAAGGTGTTGTCAAGTAAAAGATTATCTTTGTTTTGGTAGGTTTTTAAAAAATATTTTATTTATTTATTCATGAGAGACACAGAGAGAGAGGCAGAGACACAGGCAGAGAAGCAGGCTCCCTGGAGGGAGCCCAATGCAGAACTCAATCCCAGGGTTCCAGGATCCTGCCCTGAGCTGAAGGCAGATGCTCAACCACTGAGCCACCCAGGCATCCCTGTTTTGCTAGCTTTCATAGAGAAAAGAAGTTGACTCTTTTCAGGACAATGAAATGATTTTAAATATGGTGACTTTTGTGTTGTAAGTTGGAAGCTAACCTGGCAGTTAGCTGTTCTTTGAGACAAAAGCTTTATCCTTATAATTTAGTTTACTTGAACTGCACAGGAGTTTTCTAATTAAAAATGGTCTTCAACAGTGTTACTAGTGAATTCACTATAATTTCAGGTTTAAAATACAGCTTTGCCCACAGACAGCAAAGACAAACCAAGGACAGCAAGCAGCTTTGGCTCGCTGAGGCTCTCCTTCTCTGAGCAGGAAGTAGATACTGGCACACTTGGGTTGTTCCATGCTTCTGAGCTCTAATTAAGTCCACCTGTATTTCTCAAACAGAGCTGATGTGGATGCCAGCAAGGTGAGGCCATGCATCACTGCGAAACAGACTTTGTTGTTCCACTGCTTGCACCCCATGCTTAAGGCCATCCTGGCACTACCCTGGCCATGGCTCGACCTCACCTCTCGTTTTGGGTCAACCAAACAATCTAATTGGGAAACCCCTTACATTTCTGATGGAGGAAATCTGTGGACTGTCTGGACTAATTCCCATCAAGGCCACCCTGGTGTGGTATTGATTTCCTCACATGTTTGTGTGATATTGGGAACTGAGTGAAGGTATAGATGGGCTAGATACACAGAATATAAGCTCCACAAAAGCAGGTGTTTCTATGTACCTTATTCAGTTCTATGTCCCCAGGGCCTAGAACAGTGCCTGGCATATAACAGGAGCTGGATTAGTGTTTGGTGGGTGTGTTGGTGATGCAAGACAAGAAGAGAATATGAATCAGAAGGAACTCAGCAACATGGGCCTGGCTCTTATGCACTAGAAATATAAAAGGTAGCTGCACCAGTAGAATTCAACACCCATCACAGATTTTTTAAAAACTAGATCATCAAGGTAAATCCTCCCTTATTAGTGTTTTTGGTTAATTTGACAAATATTTATTGAGTATCTACATTGTACTAAGCACTGTCTAAGACAAAAATCCATGTTTTCATGACATTTATATTCTAGTAGGGAAGACAGACAGGTATTTTGGAGAGTTTTAAGTACTAAAAAGAATATAATTATTAAAACAGGACAGTGAGGGGGGAAGAGCAGTGCTATTGCTTCTGCTAGGATAGTCCCAGAAGGCCTCTCTGAGGACCAGATAATTGATCTGAGACCTGAATACTGAGAAGAAAGAAGCCAGAGGGCATTCTGGGAGAACATTCCAACCGGCCAGATCAAAGGCCCTGAGACAGATCAAAGGTGCATTGAGAAGGTTGAGGGACAGAGTAATAAGTGGACAGAAGCTGAGAGGAGGAGAAAGAGGAGGAAGGTTGAGGTGTGGGTCTTTGTAGCCCTTGGTGAGGAACTTACATTCTAGTTTGAGTGAAAGGAAATCATAAAATGAATTTAAGCATAGGAGTAGGCTGATCTTTACTCATTAAAAAGATCTCTCTTGCTGCTGTATGAAAAATGGCTGGGTGGGGGTGTGGGGGAAGGAGAGAGACCAGTTGGGAGACCTTTGCAATGGCTTGACTGGGTTGTGGCAATGGAGATTGTGAGAAGTGGTCAGCTTTAGATACAGAATACAGCTGCAGGACCTGCTGATGGATGGCAGGTGAGGTAGGAAATAAAGCAAGGGATGAAGTGTGACTTCTAGGATTTTGACTAAGTAATTGAGAAGATGATGGTGCTATTTACTGATGTGGGAGTTTGAGAGAGAAGCAGGTATATGGGATGGGTACAAAATCAAGACTATTTTTTTTAAAAGAGTATGTTTTAGCCATGCTGAATTTGAGGCTGTCTGTTAGCCGTTCAAGAGTTTCATGATGTCAAATGATAGTTGGATACACAGATCTCAAGGAGTGGGTACAAACAGGGCTGGAGATAGGGACTCAGTAGTCATCAACATATTTATGGTATGTAAAAGTCTGGGCGTAGATGACCCCACCCAGGCAGAGTAGTTTTAGCTTTGCGTCAATAGCATCTTCTGCAGTGATGACCAGTTTTGGGGTTAGTGGAGAGCTCCCCAGCATCCTGCTAGCTCATAGCCAGATTTCTTTCAGATACATTCTTATTTCTCTTGTTGATGTAATGTGAACAAATTAGGGAAAATTATAGGGACAAAATGTCTGATTTACATGAAAGTTCAAGGATGATGCAAGTTCCTTTTTAGACTAGGTAATCTAGAAGGGAAAGCAGCAAAATATAAAAGCAAACACAAATTATCATTCTTCTCTAACTTGGTTTAAAGTCTGTTTTCTTAGTGAAGCTAATGCCATGTGAAATGCTGGGGGTAGAGGTAGAAAAGAGCCTCCAAACATTCCTTTTTAATGACACCATTCTCTAGCCAAAGAATCAAGAGATCTTGGACAGCAGGACTTAGCAGATAAGGAAAAGGGCAAACCATTAACGTTTAGGTAACATAAATACAGAACCTTTTAGGGTTTTTTTTTTTTTTCATTTTAAAAATATTCCATTCTGAAATCTATGATACTTTGTTCCAAATATATTTGATTTTCATTTTAAATTGTAAGGTCTCATTGTGTTTACTGCAATAAGCTTCTAAGGCACATCTGTAATTTTGAGAAGAAAACTAAAGCTTAAAGTTCTATAACAAATAGATCTAGTTTTCTATTTTGCCACTGGGAAACAAGGCAGACTGCACATTATGTTTCATAACCAAAATCCCCCAGAGTCCTTACACAAAACCTAAGCTGTATACATGACTCTACTTTGAAACAGTGGAATCTTGGGGTACAGCCAACCTTCACAAAACAAGTCAAGGAATTTCCCATGATGCCAAGGACTTTAGTCAGAGTTTGCAGTATATGGGAGACCATTTTTCCCTTTTTTCCACTTTAAATGTAAACAGAAAAAGAAAGAAAAAAAGAAGAGGAAAAAAGAGAAGGACATGGAAAGAAGAAAGGAGGAAGGAAGGGAAAGAAAGGAAGGAGGGAGAAGGTCACAAAGGAGTGAGGAAGGAAAGAATGAAGTTATTCTTAGAGGTCAAAGAAAAAGCTTAGCTTTTTCCTGGAATCATTAAATCTTAATCCAAGGGTAAAGGAAGTATATGGTTCCTCTCACTTTATACCAGAAAATAACATGTTTCCTGATCCTTTAAAACCACTGCAACATGAAACTGGATCTAAAATCCCAAGTTTCACCTTGAATTGAGAATCAACCCAAATACTCTGAGTGTTCTTCATGCCTTCTTTCTATTGAAAAGAAAAGGGAGGAGAGCTATTGCTTTGTACATCCTTACTACAGTGTCATACTATTGCTAAAGGATTAAAACAAGCATCTCCATTTTCTCTCACTCTCAATGGTGTTTCTTTGAACTTGACCTTGCCCAGTGCATCTAAAAAACAACAACAACAACAAAAAAAGGTTTTATCAAGTCTACTTTGAATACTGTCTACTTTTCTCTATTCTCCCCTCCTAACATTATACTCACTACAACTAGAATTATCTTCCTAAAGAGCAAGTTCTCAAGCACTTTCATGCCTCTACCTTTGCACACATTCTCCCCCTCTCATCACACTTATTTGTTTCACATGAATGTGTTCCACATTTATGTCTCTTATATTCCTATCTTGGTCTAGCACCACCCCTAAAGGAAAAGGCTACAAGTAGAATATTAATTTTTTTCCTCAATGTAGTTCCTTTAGTAGGTTGGTTGTATTAATGTCCCTCACTTGCCATGTAACTTGGCAGTGCCCTCACTCTCTGGGTGGAGCATTCTATCCTACTCTGACTCTGGGTTCAGATAGGTGACTTGCTTTGGCCAATGGGATGTTAGCAAACATAATTCCAGCAGAGACTTCTGAAAGTGCTTGCATATTTTCACTTGTACTTATGTGCCTCTGCTATTGCTATGAGAACATGATCTGACTAACCTGCATGCCCGTCATATAAGAGTCAAGTTACCATGGTCACCCAAGCTAGGCTATCCTAGAACAGTTCACCAATCCCCAGACATGTGAATGAGCCTACATATTCAACAAGCAAATGTAGCCTAGAGCCTACATATTCAACAAGCCCAACTCAGGTAGAGTCAAAAACTAAGTCAGGGATTACCCAACACTGACCCATGGGCCAAATCTAGCTTACCACATGTTTTTGTACAGCCCATGGGGGAAAAATCATAAACCATTAAATTTCATGGTAGAAAAATATATAAAAAAGCCATTTCAAAACATATGAAATAACATTTCATAACATGAAAATTATATGAAATTCAAATTTGTGCAGAGTTTTATTGGAACATAGGCACATTCATTCCTTTATATATTGTCTATGGCTGCTTTTGCACTACAAGGGCAGAGTTGAGTAGTTATAATAGAGACTAAATGTTCTGAGAAGCCTAAAATATTTACTGTATTTCCCCTTAAAGAAAAATATTGCCAAACCTTGTACTAAATAAATATGTATTGCTGTATGCCCCTGGGGCTTAGTGGTATTTTGTTACATAGCATCACTGTACCAAAAGTTCATTGACACATTTTGTCCACTTGAAGTTAATTCCTTTCTATTGTTCCCCCCACTCCCCAGCAAAGGGTACTGGTGGAGCAGCAGAGGCCCAGGATCAGAACAAAACCAGTTCCCTCCTTCTCACCACCACAAGCATGGGCTTCATGACCAGGAGCTCCAAGGATGAATACCAACACATCAAAAAATGTCACATTCTTCAGTGGCTTCCAGTCCAGGAGCAAACAACATCAACCTCTCTGCCACAGTGACCACTGAGAATCCAAAAGGCCCCTTATCATGAGGACAGTGCCACAAAATCTGTAAGCCAGAGATTCCATCCACTGCCAGCTGCATATCCAGAGGTCAACTTGCAGAGGAAGGGAGAAGAAATCTGAAAGATGAGTATTTACTTAGATTTTTTAAAAAGATTTTATTTATTTATTTATTTATTTATTTATTTATTTATTTATTTATTCATGAGAGACACAGAGAGAGAGAGGCAGAGACACAGGCAGAGGGAGAAGCAGGCTCCATGCAGGGAGCCCGATGTGGGACTCGATCCCAGGACTCTAGGATCAGGCCCTGGGCTGAAGGCTGCGCTAAACCGCTGAGCCACCTGGTCTGCCCAGTATTTACTTAGATTATTATAATGGATTAAGTTTACCAAATTAGACTAAAATTTAATTCCTACCGTGGGATCCAGGAGTAGAAATTTGGGAGTAACATTATTTTAATTGATAAAGAAAAATTAAGAAGTTACATTTTCTTATCTGTCAGTATAATATGAATGAATTTTGGAAACCTGATATGTATTTTTGTGGAATGAATAAACAGATGGTAAACTAAACTCCCCACCATATTGCAATGTACTCTTCCCACCACCTTCTGGCATTTCTATCCAGTTAAGGTATTAGTCCAGAAATAACCAATTCCTCCTCTTGAACTGCCTTCCAACTTCAAGAAGCAAGAAGTAATTTCCAGGTCTAGCTATTTTCATTCAGAGATGCCTAAACACCCTCTTCTTTCCTCTGGGCCCTTAGCTCAGGAATCTAATAGGTGGTCTTGGGTCTTAGATAAATTTACATGAAACAGACTGGCATCCTCCAGGTTAGAGGAACTCAGATCTTTCAGTAGACTTTGGCCTGAAACCTGTACTGAATATCTTCTGAGATTATAATGAGGCAATGTTTTCCCCAAGAGGAGAAAAAGTCAGATCCCACATCTGGAGTTTGACCTTTGTGCGTGTTGTCATTTCACCCACCACAGGAAACCTTTCTGGGCTGGGCTGAAATGTGTAACTTCTCAACAGTGTGGCTGGTAGCAATCCCACCCAGCTGTGTGGAACAGGAAGTGACAGGGCAATTAATATTCTGTTAAAACTTCAGGGGGCTACCCTAAAGCTGGATAGATTGCAGGGGTGACTCATCATGTAAAAACCAAGCATGGTATTGTCTGTTCACTTCTGCTGACTCACTTGTCAGCCTTAAGAAATATATACCTGAGCAGAGTTGCAAAGTCTCAGATCTGCTTTTTTTCTTTTTTTTTTTTTTAAAGATTTTATTTATTTATTTATTCATGAGAGAGAGAGAGAGGCAGAGACAAAGGCAGAGGGAGAAGCAGGCTCCATGCAGGGAGCCGGATGTGGGACTCGATCCCCGGACTCCAGGATCACACCCTGAGCCAAAGGCAGGTGCTAAACTGCTGAGCCACCCAGGGATCCCCCATGCCCTTTTTTTTTTTTTAAGATTTTATTTATTTATTCATGAGAGACACATAGAGAGAGGCAGAGACATAGGTAGAGGGAGAAGCAGGCTCCCTCTAGGGAGCCTGATATGGGACTCAATCCCAGGACCCTGGGATCACGACCTGAGCCAAAGGCAGACACTCAACCACTGAGCCACCCAGGTGCCCCTAAGATCTGCCTTTTTAAGGTGCTACCCTCAGTGCCAGCCACTGTCTATTCACTCTGTGGCGAAGCTTCTATAATGAGTCATGGATGTGTGGACTGTTTCATGGAGGCAGATGAGCAGCCTCTGCCCTGCTTTGGTTCATATGAAAATATCAAGGACAGCAGCACAACTGACAGTTGAGAAGAATCACAGTACTTCTACACTGGAAGGGAGACTTAGAGATCAAGCTAAAATTCTCTTAAGAGAGGGTGGGAAGGTGTATAGCAAAATGGGTAAGAGCTTTGAATCAAGAATCTTGAATTCATGTCCCATCTCTGCCACTTGAACTGGAATTCTAAATAGGAAGCTAATGTAGCTATTAAATAACTGTAAGCAAATTCCTCAGACTCTGTGAGCTTTGATTTCCTTATCTGTAAAATGAGGAATAATTACAGCACCCACCTCTTTGGGCTATTGTGAGGATTAAAGGAGATAAAGTATAAAAAGAATGCAGTGCTTGGCATGAAGTGCTCAATAAATAGTAGCTATTATTAAGGCTGTTGAGACAATCCATGGAAACCTCCTTCCTGGAAACAGGATAGATTCCCCATGTGTTTGGTATTAGATGGGTAAAGGGTAGAAGAATATCACTGCAAGCTGGGTATTGATGGAGGTAGTGAAGGAGAGGAGGAATAGCTGCCCAGGGCAAGGATGGGTTTTGAGTATCCTGAGGCGCTATGCCTTGGGCTCCAGGTAGGGAAGAACCCCACCTTTTGTGCTGGTTTTAGGTCTACTGAAGATAGTCATTCATTTTTTTAAAGACCCCTCTGATTATAAGTTTTTGAAGGCTCTGCTCAGATTTCCCTTCAAGGGCCTTGTTTAAATGCACGTACAAGGCAGCACAGACAAGTTTAAAAAAAAAGGCCAGCCAGTAATGGCATACAGAAACGGATACTTACATGATACTGTTAAGTGCACTCTTTTTAAACCACTAATTCTTATTCCACAGAAAGTAGTCTTTATGTCAAAGTCCTTAAGAGGTCCAACAGCTTGTATAACCAGCAAACCTCATGGTTAGTTAGCAGCTTTCAGGAGTTGGATTCCCAGTGATAAACAAAAGAATTCTGAAGGCCACAATCCATAAACTCTCCATAGAAACATATGGAACTACTTAAGTAGGTTGGCTCAGGACTGTTGTTTTGAAAACAAGTATCCTCAGCCAGAATCTCCACTGAGTGCTATTTATTGAATGGTTAGAGAAGGGCAAGACCCCCTGGGCCCTGTAGGGCTGCTCCTCTGCAACCTCAAACATTTTGCAGATATCGCTGTAAGCCTCCAGATACCTGGGAAAGAATACAAAATTCTATACATTTCTATCCATTCCACCAAATGCATTGAGGACCCCACACTCCTTAAATATCCTTCTACAAATCTCTGATTGCAAGATTTTATGCCTCTAATTCTCTCATTTCTTACTCTCAGAACTTTTTTGATTATAACTTCCATCAAGATTCAACAGGCCACTTTGTCCTTTGTACCTTACCAATATCCATCCAAACTTCTAGGATATGATAGATGATTCCAAAGCTAGTATCCTACTACTAAACTAGAAGTTCCTTGAGAAGAGCAATTTTTATCTAGCTCTCTTCTGTATCTCCAGGATTTGGCTTAATAGGTGCTTGACGGTATGGCTGTATTAATAAAATCTAATTAATTAGTTAAGATTACAAATTTCTGACTGAACTAATTAGGCTGTGGCCACCTTGATCTTTTGAGTCAGTGGTAGAGCCATGTATGATTAGAACTCAAAATTCTGATACTCACCATGATAACCTACTTCACAGGGACTTCCAGGAAACCCATCATGTAATTGCTCTTGCTCTTTGATGGCAGATTATGTGGTCACAAAGATGTAGATCTAGGATAGCTTTGGGATCCATTCATTGGCCAACATACTCAAAACAAGGACAGCCAACCTTTCTTGCTTGTGCCGTTTGAGTAATTTGTCTTGGTTCCTGAACAACACAGATTGTCTTTCTCTTTTTAAAAGTAATTATGAGGGTTTTTTTTCCTCATTATTAAAGTATTACTTAAGGTATTCCGTTTTAGGTAAATTCAGGCTAAGATAAATCTCACTATAAAAACCTAGAAATGCTGGATAAAATATAAATTTTAAAATGTTTTCTATTCATAGCCAAGCTCTCAAGAAAGAAAGAAATCCTCAGGCACCAGAAACAAAGAGGTAATTGAAAACAGAACAAAGTTTCAAAGTGTCAGCTCGTGATGTGGCTGCATTATAGTGATAGAGGGTTTATTATTGATCTATTCACCTAAGGACTTGGAATTTCATGCTCATGTGGGGATATAAGGTAGGCATTGGGCCCAAGCAAGCAAGGAATTGGAACTAGAAGCACTGCATAAAAACCATAACCCTTAAAGGCCTGTGCCCTACATGAAAGAGTAGCTTAGGTAAAAATCCAGCCATTAGTATAGGTTAATATCAAGAAAATTAAAAATTTTAAATAGGTGACTTAAATAGCAATTAGATATAGCAAGAAAATTTATAAGCTGGAAAACAGAGTTGAGGAAATTTTCCAGAAGGCACAAAGATATAAAGATCTGGAAAATATGAGAGATTAAGGGATATAGAAGGTAGAATAAGGAGGTCCAACATATATTTAATTCTAAAAAATAGAAAAAAATGGCACATAGACAATCTTTGAAAAGATAATGGTCTAAATTATCTTAAATAAATCTTAGAATAGATCTTTAATAAATGACAAAAAGGGCATATTTTAAAATTATAAATCTATAACTTTTCCAAAGCATGGACCCTCAATGGAAAGAAATATTAAGGATATGCTCACAAAGAAGAAAACTATAACAAAACGTAAAGAAATGGAATGCAAAGAGCAAGAGTACTCAGAATAATTAATAAACAAGTGGGCAAATTTAAACAAGCTTTGTTTAGACAGAGTTATCTAGAGAAACAGAACCAACAAGATACACACACACACACACACACACACACACACACACACACATAGAGAGAGAGAGAGAAGAGGAAATTTATAATGGAAGTCCCATAGTCCACTATCTGCAAGCTGGAGAACCAGGAAAGCTAATGTAACTAGGTGTAATTCTGTCCAAGTTCAAAGGCCTGAGAGCAGGTGACTGATAGTGTAGGTCCCAGTTAGTCCCATGGCCCGAGAACCAGGAGCGCTGATGCCTTAGGACAGAAGAGGACGGATGTCTTAGTACACAGAGAAAGAATTTGCCCCCTGTCCACCTTTTTGTTCCATTCAGGCTCTCAGGAGATTGAATGATACCCACTTGTATCAGTGAGGGGGATCTTTACTCAGTCTATAGACTCAAATGCTAATGTCATCCAGAGATACCCTCACAGACACGCCTGGAAATAATGTTTTACCAACTATTTGGGGATCTCTTAGCCCAGTTAAGTTGGACACATAAAATTAACCATCACAAGCACTGAAAGTATTAAATAATAATAATAAAAGTAAATAATAATAGTTATAAAGGTAACAATAAGTAAGCACCCAGCCATGGAATAGGAACCATTCTAAGTCTTTTCTCTTCAGGCTTTACTGAGATATAATTGACAAATAAAAATTACATATATTTAAAGTGTACAACATAATTATTTGATATACATATACTTTGTGAAATGATCACTGCAGTCTGGTCAATTAACATTATCTGGCACCTTACACAATTATTTTTGTGTGTGTATATTTGGTGAGAATGCTTGAGATCTACTCTCACAACAACTTTCAAGTATTATTATATCAAGTATTATTATAATCAGTATTATTAACTATAGTCACTATGCTGTACATTAGATTCCCAGAGGCATTCATCTTATTTTTAATTTTTAAAAAAATATTTATTTATTTATTTATTTATTTATTTATTTATTTATTTTTGGCATTCATCTTTTAAAAAAATTTTTTAAAGATTTTTTATTTTTTTAATGTTTTTTTTAAAGATTTTATTTATTTATTCATGAGAGACACACACACAGAGAGAGGCAGAGACATAGGCAGAGGGAGAAGCAGGTTCCCCACAGGAAGCCTGATGTGGGACTCCATCCCGGGTCTCCAGGATCACACCCTGGGCTGCAGGCGGCGCTAAACCGCTGCGCCACCGGGGCTGCCCTCATCTTTTTTTAAAAAGATTTTATTTATTTATTCATTCATGAGGGACAGAGGGGGTGGCAGAGACAGAAGCAGGCTCCACACAGGGAACCTGATGTGGGACTCAATCCTGGGACTCCAGGATCACGCCCTGGGCCAAAGGCAGGCGCTAAAGCACTGAGCCCCCCAGGGATCCCCTTGGCATTCATCTTATAACTGAAGGTTTATACCCTTTGACCAGCATCTCCCTATTTCCCCCTCCCCTGCCCCAGTCCCTGGTAACTGGCAACCATCATTCTCTATTGTTTCTTTGAGTTTTTTTTTTTTTTTTAAGATTTTATTTGCTTATTCGTGACAGACACACAGAGAGAGGCAGAGACATAGGTAGAGGGAGAAGCAGGTTTCCTGTGAGGAGCCTGATGTGGGACTCAATCCCAGGACTCTGGGGTCACAATCTGAGCCAAAGGCAGATGCTCAACCACTGAGCCATCCAGGTGCCCTGTTTCTGAGTTTGACTTGTTTTAAATATTTCACACATAAATAAGATCATACAGTATTTTTCTTTCTCTGTCTGATTTGTTTTCCCTTAGCATAATGTCCTCTAGGTTTATTCATTTTGGCAGGATTTCCTTTTGTCTCATGGCTGAACAATATCTCATTATATATATATATGTCAGTGAACCATCTTGCTCAACTATAGACCCCAACAGTTAAAACCAGAAATAGACAAGATTGCTTAACTCATGCTCTAACTGAAACCTATTGTGCTTATTTCTTATTACACTTGCTTGAGGCATTGATGAAGGTGTTTTGCAATGACCCAGAACATCCCAACCACGAGTCCAGGAAAGCCCTGATAGCAATGGAATGCCTAGAAGACCACATCCCACATGTCCCCCTTCCCTGCCCATGATCATGGGCTGAACACACACTGACCCCCACCCATGATCATGAGTTCCCTGCCTGCTCCCTTGTATGTACACCCCTGAACTTCTCCTGTTTTATAAAACTCCAGGTGTTCATCTTGCCAGTGGAGAGGTCAGTTGTTGTGGCTTGAGCTTGTCACCTCCCCCTGGCTGCCAGCATCCAAAATAAATTTCTCCCTTTCTCTTTTCCAAATCTTCATCTCCAGTTATTGGCTTCTCTTGCAATGAGTTTATCCGAGTTTATTCGGCAAAATTGCTGGCAAACCAAGCCAGGAGCTATGCTTTCAATTTGTCTAACCCCCTCAGGATTACCTGGAACCAAGCAATTGGCTGTGGCGGCCTGCCAGGGCTTACCCATTTGTTTCCTGGATTAATGGCTAATGAAAGATCATTCAGTAACATATATACCACATATTCCTTATCCATTCATCCCTTGATGGAAACTTCAAGTCAGCCAGGCCAAGTGCTAACAGCTTCTGTTTGCCCAAGGAGCAAGGAATGTAGCCTAAACTGCAGCCATGAAGTGGGGGAATGGGAGATATGGGATTCCTGGTAGTTGCTTTTTCAGGCAATGGATCCAAATACTTGTCGTCATAAATATTGAATTTGTTGCTGGACAAGCAACCTCAAAACATTATGGCTTACAGGGTGCCTGGTTGGTTCAATTGGTGGAGCATGCAACTCTTGAGCTCAGGGTTGTAGTTTGAGCACTATTTTGGGTGTAGAGATTGCTTAAAAATAAAATCTTTAGGGGATCCCTGGGTGGCTCAGCGGTTTAGTGCCTGCCTTCGGCCCAGGGCATGATCCTGGAGACCCGGGATGGAGTCCTACATCGGGCTCCCTGCATGGAGTCTGCTTCTTCCTCTGCCTATGTCTCTGCCTCTCTCTCTCCTCTGTGTCTTTCATGAATAAATAAAATATTAAAAATAAAATAAAATCTTTAAAAGAAATCATTATGGCTTAAAACAACATTTCCTTATATCGCATTATCTTCTGAGTCAGGATATTGCAGGGGTTGGCTAGACAGTTCTTTCATGCCACATGAGGTAAACTGGGGTCACTTGGTGGTATTCAGCTGGTGGCTGGGCTGGGCTAGAGGGCCCAGGAGACCTTTAATCACATCAGTTATCTTGACAAGATGGCTGGATGGCTGAACTAAGCAGGAGCCCTCACCTCTCCACATAGTGTCAGGTATTTTCTGTGTGGTCTCTCCAGCAAGGTTATCAGATTTCTTATATGGCAGCTCAGATATCATAAGGCCAAGACAGAAGCTGCCAAGTCTTTTAAAGAACAGGCCTAGAAGTGGTATAACATCACTCTTCCCTCTTCATTTGGTTAAAGAAGTCACAATCCAGTCCAGATTCAAGGAAGGGGAAATAGACCCCACCTCTCATTGGGAGGAGTGTCAAAGAATTCTCAGCCATGTTTAATACAGCAGCAAGGCTTTCACTGTTTGTGACTAAAGAGCACTTGAATGATCTTCAAGCTAGAGGCAAGTAACTGTTCTACCAGTACATTTGCATAGTAACACTTCCACTAGAATTTTATTTTATTTATTTATTTTTTTAATTTATTTTATTTTTTTTAATTTTTTTTTTAAATTTATTTATGATAGTTACAGAGAGAGAGAGAGAGAGGGAGGCAGAGACACAGGCAGAGGGAGAAGCAGGCTCCATGCACCGGGAGCCCGATGTGGGATTCGATCCCGGGTCTCCGGGATCACGCCCTGGGCCAAAGGCAGGCGCCAAACCGCTGTGCCACCCAGGGATCCCCCCCACTAGAATTTTAATCACTTTCTATGTGAAACTTTGTTTGGATTTGAAATCTATTTGCCATGTATAAGTAAGGTTTCAATCCCAGAAGCAAACAATAAATCAGGTAGCTAGCTGCTAGCTGGCTGGCTAGGTAGATAGATAGATAGATAGATAGATAGATAGATAGATAGATTTTTTTTTTTTACAGGGATTTGACTTAGGCAGTTGGGGGAGCTAATTAAGCAGCCTCTTTAAAGCTGTTATATTTCTGTCTAATGCTATATTTGAAGCCCACAAAATAGGCAAGATGCATATAAATGAGGGAGAGCCAAGTCAAGTGGGAACCCACCAGCATGAGCTGGAACCCACAAGGATGGCCTGGAACCAATGTCAGTTCTTGTCATCTCCAACCTTGATGAAGTGTCTGCAGTACATGCTTATGCCTTTTGTCACAAAGCTAAGCACACACCTGGCTCAGGAGAAGCTGAGGAAAGACCCAGGGTAAGATGTAGCAGTTTCAGGCTGGGATGTGACCCTAAGCAAAGGAGATAAGCCAACAGATAAAGCAACATGTGTGAGCTAAATAAACAACCACCTGCCCCAACCTTCCCAAGCATACAAAGCAAAATTGCTTCTGCTTCATTTTATCCTCAAATCCCATGTAAAAATGTCTCTTACAGGCCATCCTAATGGTAAACCCACAAAGAGGGGGCTTCTGGGAAAAGAAGTCCACTTAGCCAACTCAACACATTACGGAGACTTCATGCCATATCACAAGAAATTTCAAACATAACATTTGTCAGTGAAATAAAAAAGAGCTTTAAATGCTTTCAAAATAATTTCAATAATATTGTTTTTTAAAATATTTTAAATATTTTTTGTCATTGCTTTGGACAAAGTTTTTCATTTTTAAAAAATTTTTTAAATACCAAGAACTTAAAGAGATTAGATCATTACTGAAAAGTCTTGACCAGGAATGATACATAATTACTTCTTTTATTCCAAGATTTTTAAAAAAATAATCTCTACATCCAAAGTGTGGCTTGAACTTACAACCCTGAGATAAAGAATTGCATGCTCTATCAACCGAGCCAGCCAGGTGCTACAATATATATAGTCACTTTTAATATAAAACCTGATATAAAAAGGTTATATTTACAGAAACAAACTCAAGTTTCTCATATAAAATCCTGAAAGTGTTTTTTCTAGATTTATAGATATTTTAGAAATATTTTATTTATTTATTCATGAGAGACATAGAGTTCTAGAGAGGCAGAGACATAGGCAGAGAGAGAAGCAGGCTCCCCACGGGGAGCCTGATGTGGGACCCCATGCAAGGATCCTTGGATCACAGCCTGAGCCAAACACAGATGCTGAACCCCTGAGCTACCCAGGTGCCCTAGAATTTTTTTTAAGTTTATTTATTTAAGTAATTTCTACACTCAATGTGGGGCTGGAACTCATGATCTCAAGATCAAGAGTCATAGTGCCTCCCACTGAGCCAGCCAGGTGCCCTTAGATTTATAGAAATTTAATAGTTAATATCTTATCTAATGTTTTATATTTTCCTTATAATTATATAAAATAAAGAATGTGTCATAAATGTTTTGGTCAACCTTATAAAACATTTTTAAATCAACTCCAGCTTATGCTACTGTGCTGTGTACAAATATTACAATTTTCTATATGTGCCATGACATGAAAAACATAGGAATTGCTGATATAAATTCACACATATAAATTTCTGTACCTAGCAACAACAAAAAAAAAAATTCACAAGCTGTTCAAGTGTGCCCTGTATATTTGCAGAGACTGACCATATTATATTCTAGGGCACAAAGCACATCACAACATACAGCAAAGAACTGATATCATATATACCAAATTCTTTACTACAACGCAATTGATTTATAAATCAATTATATAAATAAAAAAAAGGAAAACACTTCGTATATTTGGGGATTTTATTTTATTTTATTTTACTTTTTTATTCGGGGATTTTAAACATGTTTTTTCAAATCTAGGCAAGATCTGAATACATTTATGAAAGAAAGCTTTTGAAAATGCCTTTAAGTAAATGATGGATCAAAAAATAAATCAGCAAAAAAAAAAAAGAAAAAAAAATAAATCAGCAATAATGGGAATTAGAAAATACTAAGTTAAAATTAAAACTCTATTTATAAAAAATATTCAAAGGTCATGAGGTGCCTGGGTGGCTCAGTTGGTCCTAGAATTAAGTCCCACATGGGGCTTCCCGCTCCTTGGAGAGCCTGCTTCTCCCTCTCCCTCCCTGCCACTCCCCCTGCTTGTGCTCTCTTTCTGTCAAATAAATAAACAAAATATTAAAAAAAAATATGAGAGGCTCAGCAAAAGCTTCACTTAGAGGGAAATTTACTGCCTTAAGTACGTATGTTTGACACCAAATATTGAAAATTAATGAGCTAAATAAGCAACTCAAAAAATTAAAAAAATTCTAGCAAAGCCAGTGAATAGAGGAAAAAAAATAATAAAGACTGAAAATTAATGAACCTAAAGCAATGAAATAATGGCATCATAAAACCCAAAACTGTTTTGAAAACAAACTTCTTATAAGATTTTCAACAAAAGAGAAGGTAAGAATAAAAGATATTATGAGTAAAAAGCAACCTAGTTATAAATATGGTTGATACTTAGGGTGCCTGGGTGGCTCAGTCGTTGAGCCTCATCTGCCTTCAGCTCAGGTCATGATCCCGGAATCCCACGATGGAGCCCCATGTCAGGTTCCCTGTTGAGTGGGGAGTACGCTTCTCCCTCTGCCCCTCCTCCTGCTCATGCTGTCTCTCTCCCTCTCTCCCTCTCTCTCAAATAAATAAATAAAATATTAAAAGTAAATAAATATGGTTGATAGTTAATAATCATAAAAGAATGCCTTGAGTATATTAATTAGAAAATAAGTAAAATGGACTATTTTCTTGAAACAAATACAGAAACAAAACTGACTCAAAAAATATAGAAAATCTGAATAAAGCTTTAAACAACTAGAGAAAATGAATCAGAGATTAAAATATACCCATTAAAAAACACTAGGACCCAAATAGTTTTGTAGGAAGTTTCTACTATACCTTCAAGGAATAGACAATTCCAAAACCATTCACAGAATAGAAAAAAAGGAAAGGAATCTACATACAAATGTATTTATTTCATGAGGTAAATATACTTTGATTCCCCAAAACAGATACAAAACTGAAAAGCTGGGATGCCTGGGTGGCTCAGCGGTTGAGCGTATGCCTTTGGCTCAGGGCGTGATCCTGGGGTCCCAAGGATCGAGTCCCACATCAGACTCCCCAGGGGAAGCTGGCATTTCCTTTCCCTCTGCCTTTCTCTCTGTGCCTCTCATGAACAAATAAATAAAATCTTTAAGAAAAAATAAACTAAAAAGTCAATCACACTCCTAAGCAGAGATCCAAAAATTCTAAATAAAATATAACCAATATATTCCAACATGTATTTATGTATTTAATACATATGCATTTAATACATTATATCCCAGCATTTATATTTAAATACATATTAAAATATTTTAAACTACTCAAAATTCTATGTTAAAAGAGAAAAATATACATACATTTCAGTACATGCAGAAAAAGTATTTTATAGAATTCAATCATTTTTTCATGATTAAACTGATAGCTAACAAAAACCAAAGTGAACTTCCTTAAGCCGATAGAAAGTACTTTCTACAAAGCAACCTACATATTCAGTGCCATCCCTATCAAAATACCAACAGCGTATTTCATAGAACTAAAACAAATAATACTAAATTTTATATTAAATTATACAAAAGACTCTGAATAGCCAAAGTAATCTTAAGAAAGAAGAACAAAGCTGGAGGTAACATAATTCCAGATGTCAAGATATAGTACAAAGCTGTAGTAATCAAAGGAGTATGGCAGGAGCACAAAAATAGATATATATAGATAAATGGAGTAGAATAGACAGCCCAGAAATAAACCTACTCTTATATGGCAAATTAATCTATGTCAAAGGAAGCAAGAATATACAATGGAAAAGAGTCTTTTCAATAAATGGTGTTGGGAAAACTAGACAGCTACATGCAAAAGATTGAAGCTGGACCACTTTTAACACCACACAAAAATAAACTCAAAATGGATTAAAAACCTAAATGTGAGACTGAAATAATAAAAAAGAAGCCTAGAAAACAACAGAAGCAGTAATTTCTCTGACATCAGCTGTGCAACATTTTTCTGGGTATGTCTTCTAAAGCAAAGGAAACAAAAGCAAAAATAAACCACTGGACATCAAGATAAAAAGCTCCTGCTCAGAGAAGGAAACCATCAACAAAATAAAAAGGCAACCTACTGAATGGGAGAAAATATTTGCAAATAATATATCTGATAAGGGGTTAATATCCAAAATATATAAAGAACATATACAACTCAACACCAAAAAAAAAAATCTGATTAAAAAATAGTCAGAGAACCTGAATAGACAGTTTTCCAAAGAAGACATTCAGATGGCCAATGGACACATGAAAAGATGCTCAACATCACTAATCATCAGGGAAATGCAAATCAAAACTAACTATGAGATATCACCTTACACCCGTCAGAATAGCTAAAATAGAAAGTATAAGATATAACAAGTGTTGGCCTGGATGTGGAGGAAAAAGAACCCTTATGTGCTGTTGGTGGGAATGTAAATTGGTATAGCCACTGTGGAAAACAGTACGGATGTTCTTCAAAAATTAAAATAGAAATACCGGGGATCCCTGGATTGCTCAGTGGTTTAGCACCTGCCTTCGGCCCAGGGTGTAATCCTGGAGTCCCAGAATTGAGTCCCACATCGGGCTCCCTGCATGGAGCCTGCTTCTCCCTCTGCCTGTGTCTCTGCCTCTCTCTCTCTCTCTCTCTCTCTCTCTGTGTGTCTCTCATGAATAAATAAATAAATAAATAAATAATCTTTAAAAAATAATAATAAAATAAAAATAGAAATACCATAAGATCCAGTAAGTCTACTGCTGGGTATTTTCCCAAAGAAAATGAAAATACTAACTCAGAAAGATATATAGATCCCTATGTTTATTGCAGCATAATTTACAATAGCCAAGATATGGTAACAACCTATGTATCTTTTGATAGATGAATGAATAAGGAAGAGGTGGTGTATCTATACAATTATAAATGTTATGTAACCATAAAAAAGAATGAGATATTGCCATTTGTGACAACATGGATGGACCTGGAGGGTATTCTGCTAAGTGAAATAAGTCAGACTGAGAAAGACAAATACCATATGATTTCACTTAAGTATGGAATCTACAAGTGAAACAAATGAATGAACAAACAAAAAAAAAGAGCAGAGTCAAACTTACAATTAAGAAAGCAAAATGATGGTTGTCAGAGGGAAGAATGATGGGGGAATGGACAAAATCGGTGAAGAGGAGTAGGATACACAGGATTCCAGTTATGGAATAAATAAGTCACAGAGATTTAAAAAAAACACAGCACAGAGAATACAGTCTATGATATTGTATTAGAATTGTATAGTGACAGACAGTAGCTACACTTGTGGTGAGCATAGCATAACATACAGAGAGAGTGAATCACTATGTTGTACACTTGAAACTAATGTAACAATGTGTCAACTATACTCAAAAAATTTTGTAAGTATACAGCAAAATTTCTCAAAGCAAATATTATACTTAATGATATGATTCAGAAATACTTCTATTTAAATTCCAAATAAAATAAGAATGCCCATTATCATCACTTTGAGTTAATTTTGTTCTGGAGGATATAAACAGTACAATAAGACAAGAAATAAAATAAGTAAAGGATTAGGGAGGAAGAAACAACTATAATTATTTGTAGATGAAGTAAGGGAGTTCATCAAGGCTGATGGATTTAAATATCAACATGTATATATAAATAGAATTCTTATACATCAGCCACAAACAACTAGAAAATATAATTTTAAAAATAGATTCCATTTACAACAGCAGCAACAGAAAGAAAAACAAATAGGCACTGAGAAATTAAACAGTTGATGTACAAGACTATGGAAAGAAATTATAAAAAAATTAGTGACAGTATAAAAGAAAAGCTAAATAAATGGAAATATATATTTATTCATGAACTGGAACATTAAAAAAATAAACATCTCAGTTACCCTCAAATTAATCTATAAATTTAATGCAATTTCAATCAACTGGGTTTTTAATATAACTTGATAAGTTAATTCTGATGCATATGAAAGAATAGAGAATAAACAAGAAACATTTCAAGAGTAGATTTCCATAAATGGAAAAATATGTTTGTTCATACAACTCAGTGTAGTGAACATGTTGGTTCTCCCTAAATTAATTCATATATTTAAAGCAATCTCAATGAAAATACCAAAAAAAATCTTCATTAAATTAGACAAATTGATATTAAAGTTTATATGAAAAAAATTAACATGAAGCAGTAGTCAGGAAAACACCAAAAAAGGAAACCAATGGAGGAGAGAAGGGAGTAATTCTATCACATTAAACCTACTATAAAGCCTCTATAATTAAAGCAGTGTGACGTTAGTGTAAGAACAGACAAATAGACTAGTGGGCTAAAAGAGAAGGCTCAGAAGTAGGCACAAGTTCATATGGAATTTTAATATGTTAAAAGGATGGCATCTCAAATCACTGGTACAAAAATGGACTTTATAATAAATGGTGCTTACACAATTGGGCACTCTTTGGGAAAAAGATCAGTTAGATCTATAACTCACACCATACACACAAAAACTCAAAATGTATTAGAAATATAAATGGGAAAAAAAAAAAGAAACCATTTCAGTACTGGAAGAAAACATGGGGGAATTCCTTTTCAGCCTTGGTATGGGCAAGGCTTTCAAACTATGACCCAAAATCCAGAAACAATGAAAAAATTGACAAATCTAACTATATAAAAAAATTTTAAGTTGCATGATAAAAAAATAAAGGCAAAGGCATCTGATAAACTGGGAGGAAATATTTGGAACAAATGCCACAAGATGCTAAGAGCCCTACACATGACGAATTCTTAAAAACTGAGGGACAAGGCAGCCTGGGTGGCTCAGCGGTTTAGCTCTGCCTTCAGCCCAGGGTGTAATCCTAGAGACGTGGTATCCAATTCCATGTCAGGCGCCCTGCATGGAGCCAGCTTCTCCCTCTGCCTGTCTCTGGCTCTCTCTCTCTGTGTCTCTCATGAATAAATAAATAAAATCTTAAAAAAAAAACTGAGGGACAAAAGACATGAATACAATTCATAAAAAAATAGGTATAAAAATCTTCAGACTCATTTATAATTAGAGAAATAATATAATAATACTGTGATATACTGTACCTCTTAGACTAGAAAAAGATAAAAAGCATGAATGCAATCTGTTAGCCTATGGGGAAAAGGCACATTGATACAATGCTAGTGATAATGCAAACTAGTACAGCCTTCTGGAGGAAACTCTGGCAGTAACTAATAAAACCACATATGCACTTATTTTTTGACCCAGTAATCTCATTTCTATGAATCTACTCTGGATACACCTCTGAAAACATATAGGAAAAAAGGTAGGCCCAAGGTTTGTCATTGTGGCATTGTTTGTAATTGCAAAAAGTTGTAAACAACCAAAATTCTCATATATAGGAAAATGGTTGAATAAACTAATGTTACATTCATACAATGGAACACTATGCAACAGTGAAAAAAGAATATGGAAGAGCTATACGACTTTTTTTAAAGCAAAGTACAAAAAAAATCTATAATGCTACTATCTATATAAAAATATGTAAGAAAATACATGTATCTGCTCATTTGTACAAATATAAAAGGAATTTAGGAAGAATAAACCAGAAGCTAATACAACTGGTTACCTAGCAGGGGCAGGTGGGAACAGAGTGGAAAGAATGGGGGGAATAAGAACAGGGATGAGTGAGGAAGTCCTACTTCTCTGAGGATACCTTTTTACATAATTCTGATTCTTAAAATCATGGTAAGATCATCAATTTTATATATCAACTTGACTGGCCAAGGGATCCTAGATTAAACATTATTTCTGGGTGAGGATGTTTCTAGAGGACATTAACATTTGAACTGGTGGACTTAGTAAAGTAGATTGCCCTCGCCAGTGTGGGTGGGCATCATCCAATCTATTGAGGTCCTAAAAAGAACAAAAGACAGAGGAAAGAAAAATTTACTCCCTTCTCCCTACCTCACTGCTCAGCTGGGACATCTCTTCTCAGCCCTCCAACTGAGATTAAAACTAACAGTTCCTGGTTCTCAGATCTTCAGACATGAACTAAATTATATATCTAATTTTTTGTTACGTGAAATACTAAATATATATATGTATATATATATACATATACATATAATGTACATACATACATTATATATATGTATATATACACACATATATATAATAAATATACACACACACAAACGTACACACACACACATCTCCAGGGTTCTCTTTCTCTGGAGAACCCTGACTAGCACACATTACTATTTCACATACCAAAAAAGCCCTAATAATTAAAAATCAACCAGACTGTGATGGGAAACTTGAGTGGGATACAATAGTAACAAATGAACCTGTGTTATAAACGACTAACATAATTAAATGGAAAAGGGGTGGTAAAGGAAAGAAATTATTTCAGTATCTTTGGAAAATAGTACTTTGACTAGATACTGTAAGCCTAAAGACCAAAAATAAAAGAAAACTACACGAATTCTATACTCCAGGTTAGTATGCATTGGTAATTCTGAAACTATGTGTATACTAGGATAAAAAAATTAAATAAATGTATTGTGGATAATAACAGCTAGGTTTCTCACTATGAAAAACAAAAAAAAGCTACAAAGGAGAGGAGAAAGGCTAGAATGAAACTTATGATGTTAAGCAAGGTAAGAACGCATTGTTTTTAATATGTATACATATGGATATATGCAGAAATAAATATGAATGTATATATTTCTTAGTTCTGCTGATTGGACTAGAAACAATGACATCTTGTAGCAATGACCATACTTGGTGCCCAGATCTTCATTCAAAATACCATTCTTCAATAAAAGGAATCAGGGCCAGAATCAACCCTAGAGAAATAGTTTATTTTAGAGGTAGGGTAAGGAAAATAGAAGATGGTCTTAAACAAGCTACACTGCCAAGTAAGAATTGCTCAAAAATAATCTGGACAGGATAGGGCACCTGGGTGGCTCATTGGTTAAGCCTCAGATTCTTCCTTTCTCCTCAGGTCATCATCTCATGGGTTATGAAATTGAGCACCATGTTGGGCTATGCACCCAGCATGGAATCTGCTTGAGACAGATACAGTGTCCCTTTGTCCCTCCCCCCACTCACGCATGCATTCTCTCTCTCTCTCTCTCCAATAAATATACAAATCTTTAAAATAATAATAATAATAATAATAATAATAATAATAATAATAATTTGGGCATGTTGAAAGGGCAGAGAAACAACCTGAAGGAGTTCCCAATGACCAAAGGTTGTTCCATTTGAGCAAAAAAATAATGATGATATTGAATTATGACCCATGAGTCTATACTAATATAAATAAAAAATTGAATAAAGGAGAGAGAAAGAAAGGGATAGCTCCTCTTTTTTACAATGGATTTCAATTAATAAATTTAGAGGAAATTATGGGAAATAGAAAAATTCCATTAGACAAACACCACAATAGTAAATGTTGCAGGCAAATGAATACTAAATGAATGCTAAAGTGAGTGGGCAAAAATATGACAAGGATGTTTGCAAAGTTTTCAAGTATCTCCCAGAAGATATTTATTGACAGCTAAGGGGAAAATAGTGGCTTTATATTTGAAAAACCTGGCAGATATCACCTTAACCAAGAGATAAAGGCTAACATCAATGGTAATAAGGCATACTGACATCATGTGTCCCCTGATATGATGTGCTAAGATGAGCACAACATAACTTCAGTGGTATCCTTGCCAAAAAGGCACAACCTCAATGTAATAATAAAAAACAAAAAACCATTCCAAATCATGGTCCAAAGACCATTATCTCAATGTAAAAATTAAAAAACAAAAGACCATACCAAATTACATCCTATAAATAACTAGTCAGTTCCCTTCAAAAGATACACACAAACACAAAAGGATTGAAAATATGTCACAGATCAGAAGACTAACGAGTAATGACAACTAAATGTAATGTAGGATTCTGGATTGGATCCTGGACCAGAAAAAAAGAAATTAGTAAGAAATCTGGTAAAGCTTGGAAAAGATCTGTAGGTATTAGATCAATGTTAATTTCCTGGCTTCCATACCTTTACTATGGTTATGAAAGATGTTAACATTAGGGGAAACTGAGTAAAGGGTATTTAAGAACTCTGTCCTATTTTTGCAACTTTTATGTAAGTTTGAAGTTATTTCTAAATAAAAGTTTTTAAAAAAATAGATCTGGAGGGAAAAAAAAAGGAAAGCAATGAAATTTCTCTCTGCACAAAGCCTGCCTTTCAAGGTAACTACCTGCCTAAAGAGGTCAAGAAAGTCCACTCTGATTTGACTCAATCCATTTTCTCTGTTCCAGGTAATTCCCATTTTCTTCTTCCCACCACATGAATTCTCATGGCACAGACTAGGAAATGGACAATTGTATGGAAACATGATCTGTATAGGGAAAAGTAAAAGATACTGGTTTAATATTTGCAATTTTTCTCCTATTTAATATTAAAATGATTATTTTAATATTAATATGTTTTTATGGTCCTAATTTAAGGTGCAAGTGCTATCAGGTCCAAGAGTCAAAAATCAACATGGATTATGGTATTAGAAATAAATAAATATAGTGGTGGAAGTGAAAACTAGAGACTCAAGGAAGCCATTCAAAAAATTTAGCCAGTGGCTTTATTATGAGTAATTACATGGCATTTTTGGTCAGAAGCAGTAGCTTAAGTCACTCTCTCACTTCCATTAGCCTAGCAATATTTTTTAAATGTCAAATATATTGCTATAATTATTTTTCATGTTTCTAAAAATATACCCATTTACCTTGGTTTTTTATAACATTTGTCAATATGATGAACATAAGACCATTCCTACTGTTCTTTAGTACCCTGCAAACAAAAATAAGAGCACCACACCTTTGTTCTTCACTATCCGTGACATCCTAAAATTCATTGTAAGTTTTACCACTTTTTGTTTAGAATCACAGTAATTTTTCACTGTATCTTATTTTCCTATTGCTATATAATTCTCTTGGTAGTAAACATCATGTCTGGTCATGATGGTATCCCTAAGGCACCAATACCTAATACACAGTAGATATTAAATAAGAATGGTGATGGCTTAAGGGCTGGGGCTGGTGAGGTGTTACAAATTTTGGGTGAGGATTAGGACTGAGTAACTAGGTATCAGTATTCATTTCATAGTTAAAGCATGTGGTAGGTATCAAGCTGGTATGCGAAGTGGTAGGTACTGTGCTAGGTGTGGGAATACAAAGTTGAATACCAAAAATAGTATATGCTTATATAGTGTATACAATGTCTCAGGCACTGTTTTAGGCACTTTATATACATTAATTTATTAAGTCCTCATAATAATACCATATGGTGGGCAGCCCAGGTGGCTCAGTGGTTTAGCGCCGCCTTCAGCCCAGGGTCTGATCCCGGAGACCCGGGATTGAGTCCCATGTAGGGCTCCCTGCATGGAACTTGCTTCTCCCTCTGTCTGTGTCTCCCTCTCTGTTTCTCATGAATAAATAAATAAAATCTTAAAAAAATACCATATGGTTATTTTAGAAATGAGGGAAATGAAAGGATTACGAGATCACACAGTTAGCAAGGGACAGAGCCAGGATTTAAACTGGATGGAGATATCTAATGGACTACTGGAGAGATATTTGCCTGAGAGAGTATGAAGCATATAGCATAGGAAGAGGGCTTATAACAATAGCCTAATGCCTACTTATAGAGGAATCAATTCTTTAGCCCAATTTCAGTACTGTAAGGCAAGAGTTGTACAATTAAGGCCTAAAAACACAAGAGCCCATACTTTACAATACAACCAAGTTTACACCTAAAGAATCTGGTATTATACTAATAAAGTTATGGATAAAATTAAGAAAAATAACATTTGAAAGCAGAAAGGAAACCATACCAAATATAGAAAATTAAACTTTCAGTAGTGGTGAATATTTTCCATTCAAAAGGCATATAAATCTTAAAAGTTAAACCATGAACAACAGTATGGAAGTTGCAGCTATCTATTACAATGTGATCGAGTTTTAGATGTATTCCATTTTACAATAAAAACATAGATATTAATCAGGTTCCAGTTCCATTTCTGGCTCAGAGTTGATACAAAAACTCCCCATCCCACTGCAGTTTATGCTGAGCTGGGTGCTATATGTTTACTACTAACCATAATGAGAGAAACAACTTTATGGATAAAATAGATATTCAGAGAAAAAGAAAGAGAGTATCTTCCTACCAAAATCTAACAGCGGAGCAGAAGCTAAAAACAAGCTGCAGTATTTCCTAGAGCCTATACCATAAAATTTGAGTCACCTGGGACCCAGTTATTGAGAATTATGTGGGAAGCAGGGGTATTTTGGGGAAAAAAGGAAGAAGGGCTAAAAGGTAACAATAAAATATTAGGATTATATGCCAATTATATCTCAATAACTGTGGGGAAAATATTAGGATTTCCCAAGACAAAGCAAAAATACCTCCATAATAGATGTAGTAGACATAGCTATAATATTGTTCTCATTTTCTGATTTTCCTATAGCTTCTGCTAAATGGGCATAACAAGTGGAAGACATTTGATACAAAGACGTCCAATCCATGAGCTTATCAGCAATGACCTGGGATCTGAATAGAAGAAATGAGTTGAGCCAATCAGATTCCTTTCTCAGGAATCTGAACCTGGAGACTCTAGGGAAGTTTCAGTTAGCAGTAAGGGCAAAAACCAAATAGACCATTTTTTTTTTTAATGTTTTTTTTTTTTTAATTTTTATTTATTTATGATAGTCACAGAGAGAGAGAGAGGCAGAGACATAGGCAGAGGGAGAAGCAGGCTCCATGCACCGGGAGCCCGACGTGGGATTCGATCCTGGGTCTCCAGGATTGCGCCCTGGGCCAAAGGCAGGCGCCAAACCGCTGCGCCACCCAGGGATCCCCAAATAGACCCTTCAGCTGGTGCCATGATATAGCAAGGTCTGAGTTCCTGTTATGGGCCACATGCAACCTGCAGTGTAAGGAATCCAAGCAATAGAGAAAAGAGGGTAGAAGCAACATGCTAAATTAATGTTTTGCTCATGTGACCAGAGAGAGGAGGAGGACGGAGTAGGCAAGAACAGCTTACAGTTCATGACAACTCTCCTTTAGGCCCAACTGTAATTCAATTTCTGTCCTTAGATTTTTCTGAAATCTCTCTGAACCCTAAGGTTCCTTATAACTAAAAGTGCCCTAGACAAAACAATGCATCCTAAGGTTAGGATACTTCTGACCAATCTTCTATACTTCATCTATAAGAACTGGTACTCAGAATAAAGGCCTTTGGTTAATCAAAAAAGCAATTTGCTATAAAGGAAATTGGTTAATTGTTATTTATGTAGTCTTGGGCAATTTACTTATAGCCCAAGCCTCACTTTTCTCATCTATAAAAAAGGGCTACATTTTGGGCTTGTTGTAGAAATAGCAATAATATATATGAAGAATGTGGCCCCTACGCACTCGAAACTTGGTAGTTGTCATCTTCATCAGAATAAAACCTAAGACTTGTTCAAAGCACTTCCGCTCTCTTTATTAATTCAATACACTCTACAGCCCTGATAAATTGGGTAAAGCAAGTGTTACTCTCTCCATTTTATAGATGGTCTAGTGAAGATCCATAACTTCCCAGGACCAAAGAGCTGGCAAGTGAAAACATGTAGACTTGAACAGAAGGCTTTTAATTGCCAATTTGTATTTTTTACCAGATAGCCTCTCATTTCATCAAAGTCTGGAGAGTGCACTCATGGATTAGGAAGAAATTTACAACCAAAAAGTTGAAAAGCTGTGAAGAAAAGGGCTCTGCTTAATCTTCAGTTCAAGAGAAAAACTCAGTCCATTAAAGCTCCCTTTTCCTGGGTATTCCTGATCTGAGATTTGACATTTCTTTGAAACATCACAATATCGACAAAATGCACACACTTATAGCTCCATGAGATAATGGAAACAGTGGTACTTTCTAGCGTAGAAGAGAAATTCATTATATTAAACAATCCCTGAAGAATAACATGAGAGACCAAGACCAATATAAGCAAATGTAGAAAAGGAGGGAAAAAAGAGGGGGAGGTAGAGAGGAGATTATTTCTGGCACACCTAATTACTACAGAAACTCACTCCTAATCTCCAGGGTAATTCACACTTTTATAGATCAGTATGTCAAATTACTTTTTCAGATCTTAATAAAATAATTCTGAAAGTTTCAGATTTAGATTGTGAACAAGCTTTACATTAGATGACAGGGCAGTTCTAAATAAAAGCTAGTTGCTAAATCTTTTTTTTTTTAAGATTTTATTTATTTATTCATGAGAGGCAGAGAGAGAGAGGCAGAGACGTAGGCAGAGGGAGAAGCAGGCTCCATGCAGGGAGCCCGATGTGGGACTTGATCCTGGGACTCTGGGATCACGCTCTGAGCCAAAGGCAAACGCCCAACTGCTGAGCCACCCAGGCATCCCTAGTTGCTAAATCTTTATCAAAGTTTCTCTTTCATATAAAAGAGAAAGGTTTTCATTGTTTACATTTACCTTCTGATGATTTTAATAACAAAAACTATTAAAACCACATCCATGTTCTAATATATAAAATCCCAGAGGGGCAAAACTTCCACTTCATGAGAATTATGTTTGGCACCTGGAACATTATGAAAACACAATACAAACTAAGCACTGCTCCCTGTTCATTCCTGTTGGCAGCCTTGACAGGATAATCCAGGTCAGATGAGATGAAGCACACAGGACTCTCATTTAACTGTTCTGGGGCCTCAGGTTCCTTGTGACATGATCTCTAAGGTCTCACCTATAGCTAAGTTTCTAAGCTTTATGAACTTTCTTTCTGAGTCACTCTCTCAAATCAAGTTTAATGAGACAATCAGAAGACTGAACTGCCCCTCAAGTCTAATCAATGTTCACTAGCTTTGCATGTCTTATAGGACCCCAAAGCCTAGACTGATCATAGGCTTAAGGTTAAGAGCATGTGCCTTGCATTTACTAGTTGTGTGGCCCTGGGAAAGTAGCCTAATCAATCTCTCGGCGCTTTCATTTCCTCAACCATAAGATGGGGTGATGCCTATCTCATAGTATTGTTGCAAGGATTAAATGAGTCAATGACTTTAATACATATTAAATGAAAGCTTAAAAGAATGCCTACAGCACTTTAAGTTCTCAGAACTATTAGCTGCTTTTATTATCATCTTTCAACTATGTAACATTCTTTAACATATATAAGCACAAAGTCTATGGAAATACCTGCCACCAGGGAGAAAAGATGAAATTCAAATGTGCAAAAGATCAAGGACAGGAATGTAAGAAACAGGAATACACTACTTGCTACAGGCTGCATCTGTTCAATTGAGCTGAGCTAAGCTTCATGTTGTTCCATGTAGCCTGTACTACCAATCTCTGCTGGCAAATGCTCGTCATAAGGAAAATGAATGGTAGAATGTGGGTGGAGCTTGAAAATATCCATTCCTACCACTAGCCCTGCATTCTTTGCTGTCTCTATATTATAGCACATTGGATATGATATACTGCTAACAGTTTCTAAGAGCCCTGGGGATAGATTGAAGAGAAAGAGCTAAGGGCATAATGGAAGAAGTGACATCCAGGGTATCCCTCTGAAGTAGTCTTGAATAACTTTTTTGAAGGTCAGTGGGAAGAGAGCTTGGTGAGAAATGAGCAGAAATTTCCAAATGGGAGGAATGGGATGTGTGTGTCCCTGGGCATGAAGTTTGGGAAAGCCCATATAGAAGAAGGCCCACAGTGTTGCCAGGAAGAGGGAACACAAAATAAGGTATAGCAGCAGGTACATTCAGTAATGTCCAGGGCAGAGTTTTAGCCTATTTTGCCAAGTTCCAGAGAAATAATCTCTGCAACTGATATACTTTGTTATCCAGTTAGCTGCCTTTAGTATTATATTTAGACTTGCTTTTCTTCAAAAACTTCAAATGATTGCAACTTCCACAGAATGTTTAAATAGGTCACAGTAATCAAAGAATGCTTTTTTCTTTTAAATAGACCCCAAAACTCTAGATTCCAGAGACTAGACGTTAATTCCCTCATTTTCCTGAAAAGACAGAATAGCAAATTCAACCTGCCCCACACCCATCTCCCTCCACTCTATTTAAGGGCTCTTATTCCACTGTTTAGTAAAAGGAAGGAGGATTTTCTCAGGAAGAAAGCCAATCCTCCAGGTTAAAAAAGCTGGATAAGGATTTTTAAAGATTAGGGACTTCTCTAAGAACAAATTAGTGACAAAAGTCAGGACATTTTACATCACTCTAGAGAGACTACTGAAGGGACTGCAGGGATATTACAATAGAAAAAGACAGTAACATTTAAAACTACAAACCTCATTAACTTCCTAATATGGCAACCAATAGTGATATTCAATATCTGTTGCCATGACCCAACAGGTAGATGTGAACCTCAACTCAATCTCAGAACTCTTTCATCCATGCTCCTCATATAGAAAAGAAAAGAAAAAACATAATGAAAAATCTAGGAAGGATTCTTTTTTTTCCTCTTTAAAGTTCATCCTGGGGTTTAGAAAGAGCTTGGAAGAAAGATTTTTTTTTTTTTTTTTTTGGAAAAAAGATTCTAATTAGGAAGAAGTTACCCTCATTGGGACAAGCACTTCCTTTCACTCCCTTTTATAAGCTATGAGCACATGTTTTCCACATTGTGAAGTCATGGCTTTCCAGCATCTTCATCTGATTCTTGTTTCCTTTTCCAATCTAGGGAAATGTTGCCAGAAATGTTCACTGAATGTCACTTTCACCAAAGAGATCCTGATTAAGAATTTTGGCATTTTGGTCTAGAAAACTTTCCAGAATAGTTATTGTAATCCAGGACTTCAAAGGAGTAGAAATTGAGAGTAAGAGAAAGAATTATTGTAGATAATCTATAAAATAGCTGCTATTAATTACCCCTTCCCCCAGTTCTGGCTTTGCTCTTTCCCTATGAGTTTACTGTTGAGTTCTGTTAGGCATTCCAGCCAAGGCCATGGGATTTATGACAACATAATATAGAGAATAAATGAGAAAGGAAGATGACTCCTAGGTTCCAAGCCCAAGAGAAAAAGAGAATGCAGTAGAGGATATAAGCAAGGGGTTAATTTTTGAAGGGAAGAAGAGGGAGGTAGGCTGAGAGGCAGTTAGAAACATGAGACTGGAGAGAAGATGTGAAATGTAGCTTCAAAAACAGACTAACAGTTAAAGCTTCCCTAGGGAGAGATTAATGAGCAACACATACAAGTTAGTGTGTGCATCCATGTACATGCTTTCACATACCTACAGGTTTAAGATGTGGGTGTTTGATGCACTTAGGAGTAGGAGAAAACAAAGAAGAAAGAAAAGAACAGAGTGAAAACGACAAGTTGGGAAAGCACGAGGAAAAACTCCAAGATGTTCCAAAAGCAAAGATAGTATTTTACTCTGGGGCAAACATTAACCAAAAGAAAACTGATGTTCTATGACTATTAATGTCATACAAAGTAGATGTAAAGGCAAAATTAATTATTCCAGGTAAGAGAGTCACCATATAATGACAAAAATCAACTTACAAGGAAGTTGTATGCAATGAATAGCATAGTCTCAAAATAAAGAGATGATTGAGAGAATGTCAAGGAAAATAAACACTCTAACATAGTGGGAGGTTTTTATACATTTTACTCAGTAACTGACAAACCTAAAAATCAGTAATATCACAAAAACATCTAATTATTTTTAACCATCAGATTCCAAACTCTTTAATATTAATATCTAATATTCTTTAATATTATTACCTTACTTATCTTTTTTTTTTTTAAAGATTTTATTTATTTATTCATGATAGTCACAGAGAGAGAGAGAGGGGCAGAGACACAGGCAGAGAGAGAAGCAGGCTCCATGCATCGGAAGCCCGACGTGGGATTCGATCCCGGGTCTCCAGGATCGCGCCCTGGGCCAAAGGCAGGCGCCAAACCGCTGCGCCACCCAGGGATCCCTATTACCTTACTTATCTTCCTCCTACTTGAAACTTTTCAACTTGAAACATGAGCTCTGGTCAAGCCAGTTCACCAAAAAACACCTTCTTGGTCTCACTTCTATTTCTCCCCTCAGGCTATGACCCCAAGCTGAGATGTTCTCTCCCCTCTGTAGACATTTTTTTCTTCATTGCAGTTGTGAGACAGCCTGAAACAGACCTGGTAGAGTTCTGGATCTCAGGGGTGGAGAAGACAAAAGGGTAGGTTGGTTCCAACCACAATGCAATTCCTGACCTTCAACTGGAAAACTGTGTTTGTTACTAGATCCCCCTTTTGGTTAAGGGCCACTGCTCCATGTTTGGGGATGACAATCTGTGTGGAGTATGGAAAATTAGAAAGATCAGAGGCCAATTGTGTTATCTCTTTTAGGAGAAAGTCAGAGGTCCAAGAAAGTGAGTCAGAGGAAGATTGGAGTGTCTGGGATTTCAAGCTAAAATGTGACAACCAAGGGAGGAGCTAGAGAATAAACTGAAGTTTCCAGTGATTAAATAAGGAATAGGAGATAAATGAGAAGCCAAGATGCAAGTTGAGTCTAATGGGGATCAAGTAGAATCTTATATTGTGAAGTTTTATGACTGGTCTCTTGATCTGACCACTTCTAGCACTTAAGCCATGGAATGACTCAGTATCTTGAAATGAACCCTTCACATTTTGCTTCTTCTAACAGGTATTCCTTTATCAGAATTTAGGCACCCTCAGGACACACATGAAGAAAGAAGTGTCAGCTTCCCTTTTTCCCTCATGCAGCTATAACATACCTGTAAGTAGTCAATACATATAAAAGGACAAGTCATGATAAAGATAATGCTTTGTCTGCAACTTCCCCTAAGGGCAAGAAAAGCAGACAAGTCAATCACCTTTCTGTACCAGCTTGTGGTCCTGGTCCCATTATCACTGTCAACAGTTTATGAAAAAATATAAATAATTCAAGGCTAAGTGTCAGTTGATAGTTTTAATAAACTCATAATTCTACAGCATGAAAGCCATTTTGTTTTCTCATTTTATTTGCTGTCTAAAATAACAACAACAACAACAACAACAACAACAATAATATACCCAACATGTAAGATATACCCTTAAATTAGAAATTACAAAACCCACATAATGTTGAAAGAGGCCATTTTCCAAAGAGTCAGAAAGCAATGGAAATCAAAGAGCCCCAGGACATCTCCACCCTAGGGACTCTGTCTAAAGCATCAGAAGATGCTTAATAAACCATGCTGCCTTCTCTACACTAATCATAGACAGTCCTGCCCCTTCCATAGTTTCAGAAAAACTGGAAAGGCCAGAAAGACAAACTCACTCAGGTACAGTTTGAGGTAGCTGTTGTCATAAGCAACTGAAAGAAGGGTATTGAAAAAAGTTTTAACTCCTTGACATTGGTCTTGGCAATGATTTTTTTTTTCATTTGACACTAAAAGAAGACAGTAAAAGCAATAATAAATGAGATTACACCAAACTAATAAGCTTCTGCATAGCAAAGGAAACCATCACCAAAATGAAAAGACAACTTATGGAATGGGAGAAAATATTTGCAAATAAGAGATCTGAAAAGGGGTTGATGTCCAAAATATATAAAGAACTCATATAAATCAATAGCAAACACACAATCTGATTAAAAATGGCAGAGGAACTGAATAGATATTTTTCCTAAGAAGACATACAAACCGCCAACAGGTACATGAAAAGATACTCAACATCACTAATTACCAGGGAAATGCAAATGGAAACTACAATAAGATAGCACTCACACCTGTTAGAATTGTTATCATCAAAAAGACAAGAGATAGGGACACCTAGCTGGCTCAATCCGTAGAGCATGTGACTCTTGATCTCAAGCTACTAAGATGAATAAGCTGTGAGGATCTAATATAAAACATAGTGACTATAGTTGATAATATACTGTATTATATAACTGATCACTTGTTTAAATGATCAAATAAATAAATAAAATGATGAATGTGTTAATTAACTAGATGGGGGCTCCTTTCATAATGTATACATATATTAAATCACCATGATGTATACTTTAAATATTTTATAATTTGGTTTGTCAATTATACCTTAATAAAATTGAAAACAAAGAGTTTAAGCTCTCTAATAAACCCTCTAATGCTGCGTCTTTAGTTTTCAGAGTACTGTGAAAGTTCTGGTGAAAGAAATAGGAATAACAGCAAGTAGTAGAGATATCAAATAACTTTGGGGATAATAGGAAATGCTGAAGGAAAGTTTTTTCCCACACTGTGGCTGATCAACGGGGATCTTAATGCTGTTTAGGAAACAAAGGATAGGCTGAGCAGAGAGTACAGTGATTCTTCACTAGGGTTCCACCTGACAATAAGACTTAGCACCAAACTCCACATTATAATGGATCCTGGTATGTCAGGGTTCCTATGTAACTCAAAAAATGATTCTGTTGCAATACTTGGATGGCTCCTGTGGTCTAAAACTGAGGTCCAGATTCTTTCTTGATTTAATGCCAGTTTTCTGTTCTTTATGCCAGGCTCTGTGTTGTTTTTGTAATTTACACAATCAAATGCTGTCTGTTCAAAAGGGAAGATCATTAGAGGGTTTGCAGGAGCCCCTCAAATACTCCATTCATTTTTAATGGGGTACTTGACATCCTGCAAAGTTCACATACATGAGGAAGAGATTGCACAGCACGAACTGGAAAAAAAGTACACTGCCTATTCCTCCAGGAGGATGCTGATAATGTGAGGCAACTAGTTCATGACATGTTTTATAGGACAGCTCTGTAAATGGTCATGCCTTTCAGCACAAAACAAATTAAAACATAATCATAACCCCAGTACCACTGTTACCACTGGGTGGCATTCTTTGTGATTAAATATATATCACATTGTTTTCAGGCTTGCTAGAATAAAAACTGTCAAATTCAGGATGGCAATTTACTTCAAATTTTGAAAATAAAAGTGATGTACCAAAAAATTATCTTTTGATTAACACTTTATATTTAGTTACAAGTCATATCATTATGATGAACATTGAGGGGTTGTCCAAATATCTTTCCAACATTGTAGTGGCATGGTGTTGAATATTGTTCAAAATAAATCGGCCATTTAGTAAATATTTTGAGATCTATTCCTTAAGGTTTCAGTTTACTGTCAAAAAACCTAAGATATGAAAAGCCAGATTTACAGAAAAGATGAATTGGAGAGAGAATATGTATTATTTACATTTTCTTCAATAGTTCTCTGCAGGATTCCTTCATAAAAAAAAATCCCTGTAATGAACTGGAGAACCTGTAACTCCCAGGTGGGTTCTTGCTACTCTGCACTTTGGGTAATTTTCTTCTGTCAACATTTGGGGGGATCAAAGAGAAGGGTTTTATTTCTCTTTCAAAGAGTAAACCTTTCCCAGCCTTCTCTCTCTGCCAAGCTCCACTTTTGAGAGCACATCCAAGAGTTTGACACAAATTGGCCACCAATCTTTGCACCCTGTGTCAGAAAGGGCACCTATTGTTAGTTCTCCACAACCTTAGGTCTTCTATCGTCAGCTTTGTATAAAAACAATTAACCAGCATTTCTGGGGCCCTCTGGCAAGACTTTTTTCATGGTCCTGGGCACTCAATCTCTTCTCATTGGAGTCTACGTTCAATGGAAAGAATATGAATGTTGGAGTCTGAATCTCAATCCTAACTCCACCAGTTAGTAGCCAACTGGCTGCAATATTCTAGGGTTTCAGTTTTCCCATCAGTAATGGGAGTAATGATATCCAATTCATTGAACAGTGTGGGATAAGTTAAATGTTGATAAAGCATCCAGCCCTGGGCCTGTCACATAACAGGTGCTTAACAAATAAGAGCTTTCATGATGACAGCTATGATCCTGGGTGTTTCCTGTCTTTTTTCTTTCTCTTTGTTTTCTCCTTGTATGTTTATATTTCCAGTAGGCTCTCTGTTGATCCTGAGCTCCTTTCTCTTAACCTGCATTTCTCCCCATAAACCCCTAATTTCTTATTCTCCCTCCTCACAAGCAAAGTCAGTGGATCAGCATTCCCATACCTTTCAACGTTCACGCCTTTCTCTTTAACCTCATCTGGAGGTTAAACTATTTCTACAGAACAATAGTCCATCTGCATGCCATTAGAGTTCAGCTCCTCTAACCTTTATTAGGTTGAATAGGATGCTAAACCCACAATGACTTTTTGGGGAGAGAAACTCTTTCAAAAAATTCCTCTGTACAGTTAAAATAGAATTTTATTTATATAAAAAAAGAATTTGGGATCCCTGGGTGGCGCAGCGGTTTGGCGCCTGCCTTTGGCCCAGGGCGCGATCCTGGAGACCTGGGATCGAATCCCATATCAGGCTCCCGATGCATGGAGCCTGCTTCTCCCTCTGCCTGTGTCTCTGCCTCTCTCTCTCTCTCTCTCTGTGACTATCATAAGTAAATAAATAAAAAAATTAAAAAAAAAAAGAATTTTATTTATAAAACCCTCAATGTACAGGTAAATTTTAGGATCAAGTCTATGGTTCTTGAGAAGTGAGATTCACAGGTTTAAAAAGAATTCTATGCAATATTTGTTCTTCTTTCCCTGGTTTGAATACAATAAAATAAAAGTACCTAAAATTTATTGAATGTCTATTTTGTGCAAGGTAGTGTGCTGTTTATAACCATTGTTATTTAATCTTCGTAACTATCCTCATAAAGTGTGTATTGTTATTCTCACTTTGTTTTTGTTTTTTTCATCATCAAATGAATAAAACACGTTTAATTTTTTTAGTTATTATCCTCACTTTGTGATGAAAAAAACTGAGATTCCAAAGGTTCAAGTGACTTACCTAAACCATGACGCTCCTAAGAGGCAAAGCCAATATAAATCTAAGACTGCCTCACTGTTTATGGTACAAAAAGCTTTATAACATGCACAACACAATAAAATATGTTATTCTTGTTGTCTTAAATATATTACCTAGTACTTTGGATCATAAAAGGTGAAAGACACTCATATAGGTGAGAGTGAGAGAACTCTGACATCTTGAACACACTGAAGATGGATGGCTGCAACTCTCAAGTTGTGGGAAGTCTTTTTTTTTTAATTATTTTTTACTGGACTTAAATTTGCCAACATATAGCATAACACCCAGTGCTCATCCCGCCAAATGCCCCCCTCAGTGCCCATCACCCAGTCATCCCAAAACCCCACCCACCTCCCCTTCATACTTTCAGTTTTTAAAGATTATTTTTTAATTTTTTTATTTATAGAGACAGAGAGAGAGAGAGAGAGAGAGAGGCAGAGACACAGGCAGGAGGAGAAGCAGGCTCCACGCAGGGAGCCCGAGGCAGACTTTGGCCCGGGGCTCCAGGATCACACCCCAGGCTGCAGGCAGCACTAAATCACTGTGCCACCAGTGCTGCTTGTGGGAAGTCTTAAAGACCAGTCTTATCCCTTTGTCATTTTAGAGTTTCCAGAAAGCCCCTAATAACCTGGTGGGAAGTTCTTTGAGCTCTCACAATCATATAGAAAGCACTAACTCTGCTGACTACAAATTAATCTTCTTTTCCTGGAACTCTGTATGGACTAAAGTATGGAAAGGTTATGGCCTCTTCCATTCTTAGATCGGTAAGCCATGGGCCAGTCAGGTAAAAGCTCAGGACTCTAGTCTTTACCAGGCACTATTATAGGACTGGGAGCTCAAATTCTACTGGAAATATAACCCAAGAGAAAACTGTGTTTATTAGGCCTCCTGTCAGGGAGTATACTGAATGTGGTGGAAAGGAATGCCTTAATAAGCTGCTTGGGGTAAGTGAAGGAGATTCACAAGGCATATGAGAAAGTCATTGCTGATGAGCCCTCAATTGTGTTCTAAGGAGGTGAGGTCCAGAAAACTATAAGGTGCCTGTTTTATATAAAGGGTTAGGTTTGCATATTTCAATCTAGATCTGGATTGCCCAGGAGACACTGAGCCCTGCTACCCAACATTTAACCATCCATTCAATACATACATATTGAGTGATTACTATATGTGTTCTGTTTGAGGTGCTAGGAATAAACCAGTGAACAACATGACAAAAAATATTTCGATCTGGGCAACCCTGGTGGCTCAGCAGTTTAGCGCCACCTTCAGCCCAGGGCCTGATCCCGAAGACCGGGGATCGAGTCCCATGTCCGGCTTCCTGCATGGAGCCTGCTTCTCCCTCTGCCTGTGTCTCTGCCTCTCTCTCTCTGTCTCTCTCTCTCTCTTTGTCTCACATGAATAAATAAATAAATTCTTTAAAAAATTTCAATCTTTCTTCTAAATAAATACTAAAAAATACTTAAAGGCATCTCATTTCAACACAGCCAACTAAGCTAATGCAGAACCTTCTGTATTATAGACTAAAAACGACTGACGTAATATAACCAACAACGTTTTTAACATAACTGAGATTAAAAGAAAGGATATCCCAGATATCAGGAATAAAAAGGAAATGTAAAATTAAGGTAGTAACTGTTGATCAGAGAGGGGACTGGACTAACTGGAAACCTTATTCTGCTAAGTGCTAGGGTTTTAGTAGTGATGGGTGTTTGGAGATATGGCCTTGGGCTCATATAAGACAGGAAGCCAGAAATGAAACCCCTAAATCAAGCTGGTACCCACAAAGTTAAACATCCATAGTGAAGGGAACTTAACATATCTATTCATCAGCTGAGGGAAGTTACAACATAAGAGAGGGTATCTCTTCCCAGAGCATTTGGGTGAAAAATAAAAAACACAGGTCTATGTCATGTCCAGTTTGGGAGTTCATATTTATACTGAGAGGTGCTAGAAATGGAAACTGGACCCAGACTGCATGTGACAATAGCAAATGGAAAACACTCTCCAGGGCACACAGACTTTATAGGAAAAACTACTCCCACTGAAGGTGAGTTCACAAAGCATACACAGGAATAATCTACCTTGAGTGAGAATGGACACAAAAACTGTGGAGGATTAGTACCCCCAAATAGTGCAGATGGTAAAATCATTTGGCATGGGCTATTTAAAACAGGATATCAAGGAGGGGCAAGATGGCTGAAGAGTAGGGTCCCCAAATCACCTGTCTCCACCAAATTACCTAGAAAACCTTCAAATTATCCTGAAAATCTACGAATTCGGCCTGAGAATTAAAGAGAGAACACCTGGAATGCTACAGTGAGAAGAGTTTGCGCTTCTATCGAGGTAGGAAGACGGGGAAAAAAGAAATAAAGAAACAAAGGCCTCCAAGGGGGAGGGGCCCCGCGAGGAGCCGGGCTGAGGCCGGGGCGAGTGTCCCCAGGACAGGAGAGCCCCGTCCCGGAGACGCAGGAGCTGCACCGACCTTCCCGGGGGAAAGGGGCTCCAGGGAGGTGGAGCAGGACCCGGGAGGGCGGGGATGCCCTCGGGCTCCCTGAGACAGTAACAGACACCTGCGCCCCGGGAGAGCGCCCCGAGCTCCCTAAGGGCTGCTGCGCGCACGCGGGACCCGGAGCAGCTCGGAGGGGCTCGGGCGGCGGCTCCGCGGAGGGGGCTGCGCGGCCCCGGGAGCAGCTCGGCGGGGGCTCGGGCAGAGGAAGAGGCTCCGTGCGGAGAGGGCTGCGCGGTTCCAGGAGCAGCTGGGGGGGGGGGGGGGCTCGGGCGGCGGCTCCGCGGAGGGGGTTGCGCGGCCCCCCCGGAGCACAGGGCGCCGGGACACAGCCCAGGATCCGGCCTCCCCCCGGGACAGGCAGAGGCCGGGAGGGCCCAGGACAGCGAGGACGCTCCTGCCCCGAGCTGAGCAGATCCGCGGCCCCGCCCCGGAGCCTCCAGGCCCTGCAGACGGAGAGCTCCGGAGTTACTGCGGGGGCTGAATCCAGGTTTCCAGAGCTGGCCCCGCCACTGGGGCTGTTCCTCCTGGGGCCTCACGGGGTAAACAACCACCACTGAACCCTGCACCAGGCAGGGGCACAGCAGCTCCCCCAACTGCTAACACCTGAAAATCAGCACAGCAGGCCCCTCCCCCAGAAGACCAGCGAGACGGACCAGTTCCAGGAGAAGCCAAGGGACTTAAAGTACACAGAATCAGAAGGTACTGCCCCGTGGTTCTTTTTGTTTGTTTGTTTGTTTGTTTGTTTGTTTTGTTTTGCTTTTTGATTTGTTTCCTTCCCCCACCCCCCTTTTTTCTCCTTTCTTTCTTTTTCTTTCTCTTTTTCTTTTTATTTTTTTTTTCGTTTTTTTTCTTCCTTTTTTTTTCTCTTTCTCTTTTCTTTCCTTCTTTCTCTCCTCTCTTTTTCTCCTTTTCCCAATACAACTTGCTTTTGGCCACTCTGCACTGAGCAAAATGACTAGAAGGAAAACCTCACCTCAAAAGAAAGAATCAGAAACAGTCCTCTCTCCCACAGAGTTACAAAATCTGGATTACAATTCAATGTCAGAAAGCCAATTCAGAAGCACTATTATGCAGCTATTGGTGGCTCTAGAAAAAAGCATAAAGGACTCAAGAGACTTCATGACTGCAGAATTTAGAGCTAATCAGGCAGAAATTAAAAATCAATTGAATGAGATGCAATCCAAAGTAGAAGTCCTAACGACGAGGGTTAACGAGGTGGAAGAACGAGTGAGTGACATAGAAGACAAGTTGATAGCAAAGAGGGAAACTGAGGAAAAAAGAGACAAACAATTAAAAGACCATGAAAATAGATTAAGGGAAATAAACGACAGCCTGAGGAAGAAAAACTTACGTTTAATTGGTGTTCCCGAGGGTGCCGAAAGGGACAGAGGGCCAGAATATGTATTTGAACAAATTCTAGCTGAAAACTTTCCTAATCTGGGAAGGGAAACAGGCATTCAGATCCAGGAAATAGAGAGATCCCCCCCTAAAATCAATAAAAACCGTTCAACACCTCGACATTTAATAGTGAAGCTTGCAAATTCCAAAGATAAAGAGAAGATCCTTAAAGCAGCAAGAGACAAGAAATCCCTGACTTTTATGGGGAGGAGTATTAGGGTAACAGCAGACCTCTCCACAGAGACCTGGCAGGCCAGAAAGGGCTGGCAGGATATATTCAGGGTCCTAAATGAGAAGAACATGCAACCAAGAATACTTTATCCAGCAAGACTCTCATTCAAAATGGAAGGAGAGATAAAGAGCTTCCAAGACAGGCAGCAACTAAAAGAATACGTGACCTCCAAACCAGCTCTGCAAGAAATTTTAAGGGGGACTCTTAAAATCCCCCTTTAAGAAGAAGTTCAGTGGAACATTCCACAAAAACAAGGACTGAAAAAAAAAAAAAACAAGGACTGAATAGATATCATGATGACACTAAACTCATATCTCTCAATAGTAACTCTGAATGTGAATGGGCTTAATGACCCCATCGAAAGGCGCAGGGTTTCAGACTGGATAAAAAAGCAGGACCCATCTATTTGCTGTCTACAAGAGACTCATTTTAGACAGAAGGACACCTACAGCCTGAAAATAAAAGGTTGGAGAACCATTTACCATTCGAATGGTCCTCAAAAGAAAGCAGGGGTAGCCATCCTTATATCAGATAAACTATAATTTACCCCGAAGACTGTAGTGAGAGATGAAGAGGGACACTATATCATACTTAAAGGATCTATTCAACAAGAGGACTTAACAACCCTCAATATATATGCCCCGAATGTGGGAGCTGCCAAATATATAAATCAATTATTAACCAAAGTGAAGAAATACTTAGATAATAATACACTTATACTTGGTGACTTCAATCTAGCTCTTTCTATACTCGATAGGTCTTCTAAGCACAACATCTCCAAAGAAACGAGAGCTTTAAATGATACACTGGACCAGATGGATTTCACAGATATTTACAAAACTTTACATCCAAACTCAACTGAATACACATTCTTCTCAAGTGCACACGGAACTTTCTCCAGAATAGACCACATATTGGGTCACAAATCGGGTCTGAACCGATACCAAAAGATTGGGATCGTCCCCTGCATATTCTCAGACCATAATGCCTTGAAATTAGAACTAAATCACAACAAGAAGTTTGGAAGGACCTCAAACACGTGGAGGTTAAGGACCATCCTGCTAAAAGATGAAAGGGTCAACCAGGAAATGAAGGAAGAATTAAAAAGATTCATGGAAACTAATGAGAATGAAGATACAACCGTTCAAAATCTTTGGGATGCAGCAAAAGCAGTCCTAAGGGGGAAATACATCGCAATACAAGCATCCATTCAAAAACTGGAAAGAACTCAAATACAAAAGCTAACCTTACACATAAAGGAGCTAGAGAAAAAACAGCAAATAGATCCTACACCCAAGAGAAGAAGGGAGTTAATTAAGATTCGAGCAGAACTCAACGAAATCGAGACCAGAAGAACTGTGGAACAGATCAACAGAACCAGGAGTTGGTTCTTTGAAAGAATTAATAAGATAGATAAACCATTAGCCAGCCTTATTAAAAAGAAGAGAGAGAAGACTCAAATTAATAAAATCATGAATGAGAAAGGAGAGATCACTACCAACACCAAGGAAATACAAACGATTTTAAAAACATATTATGAACAGCTATACGCCAATAAATTAGGCAATCTAGAAGAAATGGACGCATTCCTGGAAAGCCACAAACTACCAAAACTGGAACAGGAAGAAATAGAAAACCTGAACAGGCCAATAACCAGGGAGGAAATTGAAGCAGTCATCAAAAACCTCCCAAGACACAAGAGTCCAGGGCCAGATGGCTTCCCAGGGGAATTTTATCAAACGTTTAAAGAAGAAACCATACCTATTCTCCTAAAGCTGTTTGGAAAGATAGAAAGAGATGGAGTACTTCCAAATTCGTTCTATGAGGCCAGCATCACCTTAATTCCAAAACCAGACAAAGACCCCACCAAAAAGGAGAATTACAGACCAATATCCCTGATGAACATGGATGCAAAAATTCTCAACAAGATACTGGCCAATAGGATCCAACAATACATTAAGAAAATTATTCACCATGACCAAGTAGGATTTATCCCCGGGACACAAGGCTGGTTCAACACCCGTAAAACAATCAATGTGATTCATCATATCAGCAAGAGAAAAACCAAGAACCATATGATCCTCTCATTAGATGCAGAGAAAGCATTTGACAAAATACAGCATCCATTCCTGATCAAAACTCTTCAGAGGGTAGGGATAGAGGGAACATTCCTCGACATCTTAAAAGCCATCTATGAAAAGCCCACAGCAAATATCATTCTCAATGGGGAAGCCCTGGGAGCCTTTCCCCTAAGATCAGGAACAAGACAGGGATGTCCGCTCTCACCACTGCTATTCAACATAGTACTGGAAGTCCTAGCCTCAGCAATCAGACAACAAAAAGACATTAAAGGCATTCAAATTGGCAAAGAAGAAGTCAAACTCTCCCTCTTCGCCGATGACATGATACTCTACGTAGAAAACCCAAAAGTCTCTACCCCAAGATTGCTAGAACTCATACAGCAATTCGGTAGCGTGGCAGGATACAAAATCAATGCCCAGAAGTCAGTGGCATTTCTATACACTAACAATGAGACTGAAGAAAGAGAAATTAAGGAGTCAATTCCATTTACAATTGCACCCAAAAGCATAAGATACCTAGGAATAAACCTAACCAAAGATGTAAAGGATCTATACCCTAAAAACTATAGAACACTTCTGAAAGAAATTGAGGAAGACACAAAGAGATGGAAAAATATTCCATGCTCATGGATTGGCAGAATTAATATTGTGAAAATGTCAATGTTACCCAGGGCAATATACACGTTTGATGCAATCCCTATCAAAATACCATGGACTTTCTTCAGAGAGTTAGAACAAATTATTTTAAGATTTGTGTGGAATCAGAAAAGACCCCGAATAGCCAGGGGAATTTTAAAAAAGAAAACCATATCTGGGGGCATCACAATGCCAGATTTCAGGTTGTACTACAAAGCTGTGGTCATCAAGACAGTGTGGTACTGGCACAATAGATCAGTGGAACAGAATAGAGAACCCAGAAGTGGACCCTGAACTTTATGGTCAAGTAATATTCGATAAAGGAGGAAAGACTATCCATTGGAAGAAAGACAGTCTCTTCAATAAATGGTGCTGGGAAAATTGGACATCCACATGCAGAAGAATGAAACTAGACCACTCTCTTTCACCATACACAAAGATAAACTCAAAATGGATGAAAGATCTAAATGTGAGACAAGATTCCATCAAAATCCTAGAGGAGAACACAGGCAACACCCTTTTTGAACTCGGCCACAGTAACTTCTTGCAAGATACATCCACAAAGGCAAAAGAAACAAAAGCAAAAATGAACTATTGGGACTTCATCAAGATAAGAAGCTTTTGCACAGCAAAGGATACAGTCAACAAAACTAAAAGACAACCTACAGAATGGGAGAAGATATTTGCAAATGACCTATCAGATAAAGGGCTAGTTTCCAAGATCTATAAAGAACTTATTAAACTCAACACCAAAGAAACAAACAATCCAATCATGAAATGGGCAAAAGACATGAAGAGAAATCTCACAGAGGAAGACATAGACATGGCCAACATGCATATGAGAAAATGCTCCGCATCACTTGCCATCAGGGAAATACAAATCAAAACCACAAGGAGATACCACCTCACACCAGTGAGAATGGGGCAAATTAACAAGGCAGGAAACCACAAATGTTGGAGAGGATGTGGAGAAAAGGGAACCCTCTTACACTGTTGGTGGGAATGTGAACTGGTGCAGCCACTCTGGAAAACTGTGTGGAGGTTCCTCAAAGAGTTAAAAATATACCTGCCCTACGACCCAGCAATTGCACTGTTGGGGGTTTACCCCAAAGATACAAATGCAATGAAACGCCGGGACACCTACACCCCGATGTTTATAGCAGCAATGGCCACGATAGCCAAACTGTGGAAGGAGCCTCGGTGTCCAACGAAAGATGAATGGATAAAGAAGATGTGGTTTATGTATACAATGGAAATGTCGTTTCTCAGCCATTAGAAACGACAAATACCCACCATTTGCTTCAACGTGATTGGAACTGGAGGGTATTATGCTGAGTGAAGTAAGTCAGTCGGAGAAGGACAAACATTATATGTTCTCATTCATTTGGGGAATATAAATAATAGTGAAAGGGAATATAAGGGAAGGGAGAAGAAATGTGTGGGAAATATCAGAAAGGGAGACAGAACGTAAAGACTGCTAACTCTGGGAAACGAACTAGGGGTGGTAGAAGGGGAGGAGGGCGGGGGGTGGGAGTGAATGGGTGACGGGCACTGGGGGTTATTCTGTATGTTAGTAAATTGAACACCAATAAAAAATAAATTAAAAAAAATAAAATAGGGATCCCTGGGTGGCGCAGCGGTTTAGCGCCTGCCTTTGGCCCAGGGCGCGATCCTGGAGACCTGGGATCGAATCCCACATCGGGCTCCCGGTGCATGGAGCCTGCTTCTCCCTCTGCCTTTGTTTCTGGCTCTCTCTGTCTCTCAGTCTTTCATGAATAAATAAATAAATAAAATCTTTAAAAAATAAAAAAAATAAAAATAAAAAAAAAATAAAATAAAATAAAATAAAACAGGATATCTAGGAAGATTTTAAAAAGGAATGAATGGAAACTAGAAGAAAACAGCTGGAGGCAATGGAAAAAATTAAGAATATCAATTTGTTGAGGTGCCAGGTTGCTAATCTGACATGAATACCAAAGTATTCACCCAAGTACTAACCTACCTTGAGTGCCCATATGGCTGATTCTAACTCTGCTTCCATTTTATGATTATGTAATTTTTTTATCACATCCATAGATAAAGTATTCACCAACACAAAGAACAGAACTAAGGGGTATTATTTTATTGCTTTTTCAAGAACTTCTCAATTCAATGTATTCAACTTTCCTTTAATTGATTAGGGTACTAAGGAACAAAGAAATCAATTGTTTTTACCTACTGTATTAGTCAGGATGAAGGATAAGCTTTTATAACAAAAAGCTCCCAAAGACAGAGGTTAAAAGAAGGTAGATATTTATCTCTCCCAAATAAAAGTCAGGAAAGTCTATTCTGACAGAGCAGTTTTGCTCCACCACATCATTTAAGGACCCATATACCTTCATTTTACTTTTCCACCATCCTGTGGGGCATTTTGTTTAGTTTTCATGGTCAAAAGTAGGCCATGAAAGAGCCCTGTTTCACCTCAGGGAAAGGTGCCAGATCAAATGGGAGCATTGGCTTATTGTTTTAAGGCCAAGTTCTGGAAATGGCACACAACACTTTCACTTTCATCATCTGGCCTAACCTCAATGACATGGCCTCATCCAACCGCAAGGATACCTAGAAAAAATAGTTTCTAGCTAAGTGACCATGTATCCAGCTAAAATTCTATTACTCTGAAAGAAGCATAAAATATATTTGGGGATAATCTAGTAGTGTGTCACAGGTATAATTAAGCAAATACTGGGGGATGAGGTAATTAAGCTTTTTTAAACTTTTTTTTTTAAAGATTTTATTTATTCATTCATGACAGACAGACACACACACACACACACACACACACACACAGATAGAGAGAGGCAAAGACACAGGCAGAGGGAGAAGCAGACTCCATGCAAGGAGCCCGACATGGGACTTGATCCCTGGTCTCCAGGATCACACCCCAGGCCGAAGGCAATGCTAAACCACTGGGCCACAGGGGCTGCCCTCTTTTTTAATTTTTTAATTTTATTTTTTTAATATTTTATTTATTTATTCATGAGAGACACAGAGAGAAAGAGAGAGAGAGAGAGAGGCAGAGACACAGGCAGAAGGAGAAGCAGGCCCCATGCAGGGAGGCCGATGTGGGATTTGATCCTGGGTCTCCAGGATCATGCCCTGGGCTGAAGGCGGTGCCAAACTGCTGAGCCACCGGGGCTGCCCTTGCCCTCTTTTTTTAATTTTTAAAATATGCTTCAGCCTATCAGTCAATCACAACTATAGATCATCCTTGACCTGTGATGGGGTTATGAGTCGATAAATGCACCATTAAGTTGGAAATGTCATAGGTTGAAATACGTTTAACACATCTAACCTACTAAACATCATAGCTTACTTAGCCTCATCTATCTTAAATAAGCGCAGAACATTAACATTAGCCTAAAGTTGGGCAAAGTCATCTAACACAAAGCCTATTTTGTAATAAAGTGTTTAATACCTCATGTAATTTATTGGAATGCTGTACTGAAAGTAAAAAACAGAATGATTGCATGTGTACAAAAAGATTGTATTTTGCTTACTTACCGTCATGATCACATGGTTGATTGGGAGCTACATTTGATCAAATGGCTTGCTGCCATTTGGCATCATGAGCATTGTACCTCATATCACTAGCCTGGGAAAAGATCAAAATTCAAAGTACAGTTTTGGCTGAATATGTATTACTTTTGCACTATCACAAAGTTGAAAAATCAAAGGACAAACTAAGTCAGGGACCACCATCTGTATTTGTCAAAGTCCTGCTATTAGCTCACTATTGTTGGTAGAAAAAAAAAAACACACACAAAAAGAGGCAACAACTGAAGGATAGCAGAATATGTCATCCCAAAATATGCTTCTTTGACCTAAAGATTATTTTGAGATAATTATATTTTAGAAAAAGCAGTCATAAGAGAATCTCCAAATACAGGGTAGAATTTACTCTTTGGTAAGGGAAATTTGCATTTACAGGTCAATCTCCAAAACTTGGAGATATTGCAATATCGAAATAAAGTGAATCAGAGGAATTTTCTGGCTTCCCAGTGCATATAAAAGTTATTTACACTACACTGTAATCTTTTAAGTATGTAATAGAATTATGTCTAAAAAAATAAGGTATATACCTTAATTTAAAAATACTTTATTGCTAAAAACTGCTAACCATCATCTGAGCTTTCAGCAAGCCATATTCTTTTTGTTGGTGGAAGGTCTTGATGTGGATGGCTGTTGACTGATGGGGAGGGTACTGAAAATTGGGGTGGGTTTAACGTTTCTCAAAATAACAATGAAGTTAGCCTCATCAATTAACTCTTCTTTTCATGAACAATTTCTCTGTGGCATGCAGTGCTGTTTGATAGCATTTTACCCACAGTACAACTTCTTGCAAAATTGGAATCAATCTCAAACTCTGCCACTGCTTAATCAACTAAGTTTATGAAATATTCTAAATCCTCTGTTGTCATTTCAACAATCTTTATGGCATATTCACTAGCAGTAGATTCCATCTCAAAAAACTACTTTCTTTCCTCAGGGAAAAAAAAGAAGAGAGGAAGACATACCAAGAAATACACTTAATGACAGAGAACAAACTGATGTTACCAGAGGGGAGGTTGCTGGGATGATAGGTTAAATAGGTGATGGGGATTACGCTCTCAACAGTGGGCTTAAGATATTCAGTTAAACATGTTGTCAATAGATATGCTGTCATCCAGACTTTGTTGTTCCACTGATAGAGCACAGGCAGAGTAGATTTAGCATAATTCTCAAGGGTACTAGGATGTTCAGAATGGTAAATGAGCCCTGACTTCAACTTAAAATCACCAGCTGCATTAGCATTTACCAACAGATTCAGCTTGTCCTATGAAGCTTTGAAGGTAGGCATTGATTTCTCCTCTCTACCTATGAAAGTCTTAGATGCATCTTGTTCCAATAGAAAGCTGTTTTGTCTACATAGAAAATCTATTGTTTAGCATATCTATTTTCATTAATGATCTTAGATCTTCTGGATAGCTTGGGCTGCTTCTATGTTAGCACTTGCTGCTTTACTTGCACTTTTATGTTTTAAAGATGATTTCTTTCTTTAACCTCATGAACCAATCTCTGCTACCCTCAAACTTTTCTTCTTCACTGTTGACCTCTCTCAAACTTCCTAGAACTGACGAGTGTTAGGGTCTTTCTCTGGATTAAACTTTGGCCTAAGGAATGATGTGACTGGTTTCATCTTCTGTCCAGACTACTGACACGTTCTCCATATTAGCAATATGTTGTTTTGCTTTCTTATTAATCATGTGTTCGCTAGAGTATCACTTTTAATTTCCTCCAATAACTTTTCCTTTGCATTCACAACTTGGCTAACTGGCTCAAGAGGCCTAGTATCTGTCCTATCTTGCCTTTTAACATGTCTTTCTCATTGAGCTTTATCATTTCTAGCTTTTGATTTAAAGTGAGACCATGTATGGCTCTACTTTTCACTTAAATACATAGAAGCCATTGTAGGATTATTGATTGGCCTGATTTCAATATTGTTGTGTCTCAGGGAATAGAGTGGCCTGAGGAGAGGGAGAGATGAAGGGGAATGGCTGGTTAGTGGAGGTCAGAACATACACAAATTTATCAATTAAGTTTGCCATCTTATATGGGTACAGTTTGTAATGCCCCCAAACAATCATAACAGGAATATCAAAGGTCACTGATCACAGATCACTAAAAAAAATACATTAATGAGAAAATTTGAGGGATGCCCGGGTGGTTCAGTGGCTGAGCATCTGCCTTCAGCTTGGATTGTGGTGGTGGGATCCTGGGATCCAGTCCTGCATCAGGTTCCCTTCAGGGAGCCTGCTTCTCCCTCTGCCTATGTCTCTGCCTATTTCTGTGTGTCTCTCATGAATAAATAAATAAAATCTTTTTTAAAAAGAGAGAAAATAAAAAAATAAAAATAAAAAAAAAATAAAAAGAGAAAATTTGAAGTTTTGCAAGATTACTAAAATATGAAACAGACATAAAGTGAACAAGCATAGTTGGAAAAATCTTAGAAAAATCTATAGACTTGCTTGACACAGGGTTGTCACAAACTCTCAATTTGTAAAAATAAAAACAGAAAACAAAAACTTCAGTAAATGTGAAGTGTGATAAAGGGAAGTGCAATAAAACAAGGTATGCCTGTATAAGGGAAATCTCCATTTGTAAGGTATGTGCCTCTTTGTACCAGGAAAAGAAGAATGACTCTAAATCACAAGAAATTCTTATCAATGCAGAAGTCCACTTAAATTTGCCTAACAACCTTCCTTTTTTTACTGTACTTTCCCCGATAACCTCCCATACATAACTGGCCTCCTCACCCTGTAACATCTTTCATCTTTCTTTTGTCTTTAGCTAAAGGTGGTATAATATGGTGAGTTGGACCATTGGGGGAGTTTTACTAGTTTTCCTGGGTATTTCCCATGTGTATATGAGGTATATATATATATATACATATATATATATATACATATACGTATATATATATATATATTATTAAACTTGATTATTTTTCTCTTGATCTTTCTCTTAATCTGTCTTAATCCATCTCAACCAAAAACAATGAAGGTTAGAGGGAAAATTATCTAAAAGTCACCAAAAACCATTGTCTCTCTCTCTCTATTCCCCTGCCCCACCCCAAAATATACTGCCATCCATTTCTGTTGGTTTTACCAACAAATACCTATTCATCCCCCTTTGCTCAGGCTCTTATCATTTCTTACAAGGATTATTGTAAAGATCTTAAGAGTTTTCTATCTCTTCCCTCCAAATTATCCTTTTTTTTTTTTCCTCCAAATTATCCTTTACGTTGCTTCCTGAGTGATCTTTCTAAAACACAGAGGTATCCACAGCAAATATCATTCTCAATGGGGAAGCCCTGGGAGCCTTTCCCCTAAGATCAGGAACAAGACAGGGATGTCCACTCTCACCACTGCTATTCAACATAGTACTGGAAGTCCTAGCCTCAGCAATCAGACAACAAAAAGACATTAAAGGCATTCAAATTGGCAAAGAAGAAGTCAAACTCTCCCTCTTCGCCAATGACATGATACCCTACATAGAAAACCCAAAAGCCTCCACCCCAAGATTGCTAGAACTCATACAGCAATTTGGTAGTGTGGCAGGATACAAAATCAATGCCCAGAAATCAATGGCATTTCTATACACTAACAATGAGACCAAAGAAAGAGAAATGAAGGAGTCAATTCCATTTACAATTACACCCAAAAGCATAAGATACCTAGGAATAAACCTAACCAAAGAGGTAAAGGATCTATACCCTAAAAACTATAGAACACTTCTGAAAGAAATTGAGGAAGACACAAAGAGATGGAAAAATATTCCATGCTCATGGATTGGCAGAATTAATATTGTGAAAATGTCAATGTTACCCAGGGCAATTTACACGTTTAATGCAATCCCTATCAAAATGCCATGGACTTTCTTCAGAGAGTTAGAACAAATTATTTTAAGATTTGTGTGGAATCAGAAAAGACCCCGAATAGCCAGGGGAATTTTAAAAAAGAAAACCATATCTGGGGGCATCACAATGCCAGATTTCAGGTTGTACTACAAAGCTGTGGTCATCAAGACAGTGTGGTACTGGCACAAAAACAGACACATAGATCAGTGGAACAGAATAGAGAACCCAGAAGTGGACCCTGAACTTTATGGTCAAGTAATATTCGATAAAGGAGGAAAGACTATCCATGGGAAGAAAGACAGTCTCTTCAATAAATGGTGCTGGGAAAATTGGACATCCACATGCAGAAGAATGAAACTAGACCACTCTCTTTCACCATACACAAAGATAAACTCAAAATGGATGAAAGATCTAAATGTGAGACAAGATTCCATCAAAATCCTAGAGAAGAACACAGGCAACACCCTTTTTGATCTTGGCCACAGTAACTGCAAGATACATTCATGAAGGCAAAAGAAACAAAAGCAAAAATGAACTATTAGGAGTTCATCAAGATAAGAAGCTTTTGCACAGCAAAGGATACAGTCAACAAAACTAAAAGACAACCTACAGAATGAGAGAAGATATTGCAAATGATGTATAAGATAAAGGGCTAGTTTCCAAGATCTATAAAGAAGTTATTAAACTCAACACCAAAGAAACAAACAATCCAATCATGAAATGGGCAAAAGACATGAAGAGAAATCTCGCAGAGGACATGGCCAACACGCATATGAGAAAATGCTCTGCATCACTTGCCATCAGGGAAATACAAATCAAAACCACAAGGAGATACCACCTCACACCAGTGAGAATGGGGCAAATTAACAAGGCAGGAAACCACAAATGTTGGAGAGGATGCGGAGAAAAGGGAACCCTCTTACACTGTTGGTGGGAATGTGAACTGGTGCAGCCACTCTGGAAAACTGTGTGGAGGTTCTTCAAAGAGTTAAAAATAGACCTGCCCTACGACCCAGCAATTGCACTGTTGGGGATTTACCCCAAAGATTCAGATGCAATGAAACACCGGGACACCTGCACCCCGATGTTTATAGCAGCAATGTCCACAATAGCCAAACTGTGGAAGGAGCCTTGGTGTCCATCAAAAGATGAATGGATAAAGAAGATGTGGTTTATGTATACAATGGAAATGTCGTTTCTCAGCCATTAGAAACAACAAATACCCACCATTTGCTTCAACGTGGATGGAACTGGAGGGTATTATGCTGAGTGAAGTAAGTCAATCAGAGAAGGACAAACAGTGTATGTTCTCATTCATTTGGGGAATATAAATAATAGTGAAAGGGAATATAAGGGAAGGGAGAAGAAATGTGTGGGAAATATCAGAAAGGGAGACAGAACATAAAGACTCCTAACTCTGGGAAACGAACTAGGGGTGGTGGAAGGGGAGGAGGGCGTGGGGTGGGGGGTGAATGGGTGCCGGGCACTGAGGAGGGCACTTGATGGGATGAGCACTGGGTGTTATTCTGTATGTTGGTAAATTGAACACCAATAAAAATAAATTTATTAAAAAAATACAGAGGTATGTATGTATGTATGGATGATATCTATCTATCTATCTATCTATCTATCTATCTATCTATCTATCTATCTATCTAGTATCTACTTTATGATAGCCACTGTCCTAGATCTTTTGGATTCAGTAGCAAACAAAAAAGATGACCTCATGAAGCTTACATTTTAGTAGAAGAAAACAAAGAATGAATGATATACAAAATAATGAATACATTATAAAGTATGTTAGAAGATTATAAATACCAAGGAAAAAAGAAAAAGTAGAGTAAACTAAGGGAGACTGAGTGTTGCAAACAGGAGTAGGATGTTGGCTAGGATTCAAGCTTAGAAGGTAACATTTAAGCCAAGACCAAAGAAGGTGAGAGAGTTAGCCGTGAAGATCTGAGCAAAGAGAATTTCTTGAAGAGGTATGGCTGAATTGTAAAGACCTATGGTGGGAGCCCTACTAGCTTCTAGAGAAGCTAGAGAAAAATGAGTGAATATAGTCAGAGATGGGATCAGAGAGAAATGTAAAAACTTTGGTGTTCACTTTGAATCACATTAGAAGTCATTGTAGTTGAGCAGAAGAGTGACATGATCTGACTTATCTTTTTAAGACTACTCTGATTGGGGAGGGATAGGAAAGGAAGGGTAGAAGCAAGCAGAACAGTTAGAAAGCTATTGCAATATTGCAGGTGAGAGGTGACAGAGGTTTATACAAGATTAATAGTGGTGATAGGTTCTGGATATATTCTGACAGCAGAGCCAATAGGATATAATGTAAGATATGAAGGCAAGAGAGAAGTCAAGAATGACATCATGGCACTTGGGGCTAAATATATGGAAAGGTGAAGATATCATTAACTGAGATGGGAAGACTGAGGGAGGAGTTGTATAGGGCTTGGGGGAAGATCAAGAATTTGGTTTTATTTTATTTTATTATTATTTTATTATTTTTTTGGAATTTGGTTTTGGAATAATAAACTTGTGATACCTATTTGACATCTAAGTGAAAATGCCAAGGAAGCGGATGGATATATAAGCCTGGAATTCTGGCAAGATGCCTGGCCTGAAGATACAATAATAAAGCCAATAATTGGATATGTACAGGCACTGTTCTAAACAGTTTACATATGCTAACTCACTTAATCCTGACAACAGGTTGGCTTCCAAGAAGTAGTAGGAAATATTATTATCTTGTTTCACAGATTGAGTAACTGAGGCACATAGAGATTAAATAACTTGTCTGAGGTCACAAAGATAGTTTATGGAAGAGCCATGATTCAAATCCAGGCATGTAAATATCAAAATCCATGCCTTGAGCCACAGTACTATAGTGCAGGAAATAAATTTAGGAGTCTTCAGCATATGAAGTGTATTTAAATCTATGAATTCAGGTGAGATCACCATGAGAATATGATAGCAAAAAGGATCTAAGGAATTTGTTTAAAAATAAAATGGAGTCGGATGGATGGAAGTGGGTAGGAGCACAGATGAAATAAGATTGGCCCTGAGTAGATAAATGTTGAAGTTGGGTAATGAGTACATGGAGGTTCATTATTCTTTGCTGTCTATTTTGTTTATGACTAAACTTTTACACAATAAGAAGTGAAAACAAAGATAGGGGAATTAAGAACAACTATGAAAGAAGAACAAGAAAAAGTGACAGGGAGTCAGGAAAAAAAAAAAAAAAAACAGGAGCACAGTATCCTGGAAAGCAAATGTTCCAATTGTCTACTGACATAACAAACCACCCCCAAAACTTCATGGCTTAACCAAGCAGCAATAATTTATTTTTCTCAGAAATCTTTGATTTGGGCAGGTCTCAGCAGAGACCTGTCATCTCTGCTCATGGGACTCCAACAGACAGAGTGGCTTTCCTGGGCCTGCAGACTCATCTCTAAGGTGGCTCACTCATATGGCTGGCAAGTTGCTGGTATAGGCTGGAAGCTCAGCCAGCACAGTCCTATCTTTATCTAGGGTCAACTCTCAGATTTACTAAAGATAAGTAGTGCAAATGAGAATTACTTGAAAGTTCTTCAAACATGTGCCTTACTCTCAACTGACAAAAGACCCTTCAGAGAACATTGAAAAAAACTCCACTGGTGCTGGGATTGTTTTCTTTACAAAAATTACAGGAACTGAGGAGAATACATTTGTTATCTAGGTCTTTGTAAATGCCAGGAGAGCCTGTACTTTACAGTAAAAGATATCTCAGTTTTGTTCATATCCATTGGCCACAGCTTCCCCTTGGAATTTCTCTTTTGTAAAATGCTTTCAATCACTACAAGAAGATGGGAGAGGATGAAGAGATGTATACAAATTCTTGTGTCTTTGACAAATAATAGGCAAATAGCAAAAGCCAGTTTTTCTCTCATCTTCTTACCTATGACTTGCAATAGTTCTGTTCATGGGTTTTTAGAAGGTTTTCATCATGGATAGGCCCCATGGTTTTTCCTCATCAGTATTCTAAGGTGCTGACTGCCATTGCAGTCCACCAGAGTTCATTGAGAGTTTTTAACACCAAAACCTGATTTCCAAAATGCTTTGACACTTCAAATCAGGTCAGAGGTTAGAGTACCAGTGCTTTGTCTCCCCCCCCCCCCCCCCCCCCGGTATACCTAGCAACTACAGAGGGCAGGGGACAGCTAACTCTGAGACAAGTGAATCACCTCACATGCCACTGAACATACACCACTGGGACTGCAAGGCTGTTACAGGGGAACCAAAGAGAAAACAATGAAAAAAACACACATGGGGAGAAGTGAAAGGCAAGTTTTATCTTTACTTCCTATTTCTGCTAACTTGAAAATACATGGAGTATCTGAAACCATCAGATGTGACTTAGTACACATTTTGATCATGATGCAATATTTCTGCAAGTTATGTCTTTGCCGGTGTTTTATTATCTGAGAACAGATTTAAACACGCCAGTTTGTTTAAAATAAATAATAACAATAATAATGATGATTAATCCATAAACCAGGTTTTCTCTGTGGTGAAGTTTCTAAAGGCATCATCCTCATCAACAGGCACTCATTATCTACATATGTCATTAGCTAAGAGTTCAAGTATTTCTCAAAAACTCAAAAGAATCATAGTAAGTCCCAGGAGCATGTATTAAGCCTTTCAAGCTCTGCCTTCCTCTAGTGTAACTTAGTCGAATCAGAGTCAGTTGATGAGGCATTTGGAAAACAAACTACATTATTACCAAAACAAATACATTTTGAGTTTTCTTCTTTTTAAAAGATTTTATTTATTTATTCATGAGAGACACGCAGAGAGAGAGGCAGAGACACAGGAAGAGGAAGAAGTGGGCTTCATGCAGGGAGCCCAATGTGGGACTCAATCCTGGGACTCCAGGATCATGCCCTGGGCCCAAAGCAGGCACTAAACTGCTGAGCCACCCAGGGATCCCAAGTTCTTTTCTTCTTTCACCTCTCCTCATCACTTATTAGTGCTCATCACCTCTCCTTGGTTTCTAGGAGACCCCCTCTCCTGAATTTCCTCTTCCTCTTGGATTGCCCTTTCTTACTCTGATTCTGCACCCAATTCCAAAGTGTAGGCTTTTTCCCCCCACAGCAAACAACTATACAACACCAGCTAAGTGTCCTACAATTCAACTCAATTGTTACATTGTCTACCTGAGAGAGCAATCAGATCCTACAAGACTGCCTCAACTTCAGATGCCAATCACAAGTCCAGGCTGTCACCTGTTTTTCTTACCCACTGGCTATACTTTGGAGGTTCCAATGACTCCCTCATTGGATTTAATTAATTTGCTAAAACAGCTAATAGAACTTAGAAAAACATTTTACTTACTAGATTAGTGCTTTATTATAGAAGGTTATAACTCGGGATCCCTGGGTGGCGCAGCGGTTTGGCGCCTGCCTTTGGCCCAGGGCGCGATCCTGGAGACCCGGGATCGAATCCCACATCAGGCTCCCAGTGCATGGAGCCTGCTTCTCCCTCTGCCTATGTCTCTGTGCCTCTCTCTCTCTCTCTCTGTGACTATCATAAATAAATAAAAATTAAAAAAAAAAAAAAAAAAAGAAGGTTATAACTCAGGAACAGTCGACAGAAAAGATGCATAGGACAAGGTGTGAGGAAGGGGTGCCAAGACTCCATTCTCTTTGAGCACACCACTCTCCCTAAATCTCTAGATGTTCATCAACCTGGAACCTCTCAGAACCCTATTTTTGGGGGGTTTTGATGGAGGCTTTGTTGCAAAGGCATAATTGATTAAATTATTGGCCATTGGTGACAGAACTCAATCTTCAGCCCTCTCCCCTCTATGTTTAGGGGGTGGAACTAAAAGTTCCAACCCTCGGGCAGCCCGGGTGGCTCAGCGGTTGAGCGCCGCCTTCAGCCCAGGGCATGATTCTGGAGACCCAGGATTGAGTCCCACGTCAGGCTCCCTGCATGGAGCCTGCTTCTCCCTCTGCCTATCTCTCTGCCTCTCTCTCTCTGTGTCTCTCATGAATGAATAAATAAAAAATCTTAAAAAAAAAAAAAAATAAAATAAAAGTTCCAACCCTCTAATCACATGTTTGGTTGTCTTGGCAACCAGCCCCAATCCTTAGGTTACCCAGCTCTCCAAAAAGATAACATTAACAAAATAAGACACCCTTATTGCTCTCATCACTTAGAAAACTCCAGGACAAAGACCAAATACATATTTCTTATTATAAATAACAATATCACAGTTACTCTTCTCACAGACTCTTGATTTTCTCATGCCTCTCCTCATCATCTACCTACTTTTGTCCTCATACTACATGCTTTCAGTGACCTCATCCTCATTCATAGTCTTAGACAACTTTGCTTTCCTTATTGTTGCTGCAGGAATAGTGGCAGTAGTAGTAGCAGCAACAGTGGAGGAATAACACCAATGGCAGTGGTAGTAGCAAGAGCAGTAAGTAAGAGCACATCACTATTGTTTTTAACTTCAGTTATTATAGAAGTCCTCTAAGACCTTTCTGTGATCGTGATTGTTCCCTTTATTACATTTTTCACATTTCTGCCAATGTAATCCTTCTAAAATAGAAATTCTGTCATGTGATTCCGTTTCAATCTTCTAATAGTCCCAGTGCTCTTGGGGACAAAATATAAATTCTTAGTATGGTATAAAAGGCCTATCACTACCCAGCTCTGTCTATCTCAGCCCCTATATATGCCCCCTGGCATAGCCATCCCAAACAACTTGCATTTTGCCACATACAGAATGTTATTTCCCACCTCTGTTACTGTAATGCCCTTCCCCTTACCTCTTGCTGGATTCCCAACCCAACTGACTCCTATGAATCTTTCCAGAAACAGCTGCAGTTGTGTTTCCTGTCTAGGAAGACAACTCCAAGTCTCCAGGCTACTTTAGGTGTCCCTCCTGTGTGCTTCCTCTATTACAAAACACATTACAATAATTATTATTATTTTGCTCTTTGTTAATTTCTTGTAATCCTTTTTCCTGTGTATTCAATACTCAATTATAAGTATGATAATCAAGAAAATGTAGAATGAATGAACTAGTGAGTTATAGCTCAAGTATAGATTAATATATATTTTCCTTCCCCCCCCCCCCCCAGTTTCAATTCCTGTTGAAGAAAAAAGACAAGCCCAAATTGGAGTCACTTGTGCTAAGGTCCAAGTCAGCAAACCAAGATTTAATATCTAACCTAATTGTAGTTTCAGTCTTTCTTAAGAATGTGACCTCAAACCAGTCAACCTAGAATTACCTGATCAGCACTAGTGAGGTAATCTGTAGGACATACTCCTGCCCTTCCCGCAAAGGGAGGTAATCTTGTCTAAAACAATATACTTTTTGTTAAAATCTTATTCTTCCCATATGACTATAAAAGTCCTCCACTTGTTCTTAAGTAGGCTCCATGCCCAGCATGGAACCCAATGCAGGGCTCAAACTCACAACTCTGAGATCAAGACCTCAGCTGAGATCAAGAGTTGGATGCTTAAACAACTGAGCCACCCATGTGCCCCAAAAGTCTTCCATTTTATACAGCTCCTGAAGCTCCTTTCTATTTCCTAGATGGGATGCTGCCTGATTCAGGAATCATTGAATAAAGCCAATTAGATCTTCAAATTCACTCAGTTTAATTTTGTTTTTTAACATCCCTCAGGTTACTTATAGTCTAGCAAGGGAGACAGAAATGTAAGTAGATCATCTAGTATAATGATTTCAGAGGAGTCATTCAGGAACCCCTCAGGTTCATCCAGGAATCCCACATTAACAGCCTATTAAATAATAAGGAAATGAACACATAGGATAAATGAGGGAACATCATTATTTGATGAAATATACATCAGAGCCTTGACAGAGCATTTGCTTTATAAAATAAAGGTTGAAGGGTGTAGGGTCACATCTGTGCTCCAGCTGATAGTAATCAACTAGATACCACCTTTGGAAAAAGATCTCTCAACCAGGTTTGAGTGCACCTAATCAAGGACAAGGTGAGGTACCTAGTAAAATGCTTTGTAGTAATCCTTTGTTTTTCTCAAATCCACCAATCTCGTAAACTTAATTATAAAAAGTTACATCCTAGCTTTTTATGCCTCTGGGCCTTAAGAGTCTCTTCCTAGGTCTTCTGTGCATTGGCCATTTTCTATAGGAAGTTTTCATTCTGGCTCTCTGATCTTGCTTCCCTCAATTGGTTTCTTTTCTACTTCCTCTGGTCCTACATTCAGGAATCTATTCACACAAAGTATGGCTCCTCATTTCAATATCTGTCCTCAGCTCTGTTTACCAGTTAATCACAAGCCTCTTCTTACACACCAAGCTTTCTTTTTTCTTTTTCTTTCTTTCTTTTTTTTTTAAAAGTAAGCTCTAAGCCCAATGTGGAACTGGAACTCATGACGCTGAGATCAAGAGTCTCATGCTCTACTGACTGAACCAGCCAGACACCCCATGTACCAAGCTTTCTTCTCTCATCATCCCTTCCTCAACCCTAGATCAGGCCCATAGAACTGGGTGGTCTTCCACCTTCTACTTCATCAGCTCTTGATTTGGTCTTACAATCCTATGGTCTCACCCAGGCACCAGCCTCTAATTCACCCTGAACTGTAATCTCCAAAATCCATGTGTATTTCTTGATCTCATATCTGTGATTTTTGTCTACAGCAAGAAAGAATATTATAGCATCATATAGCATTAGAATCCAGGTTTCTACATCTCATTTTTCTTTGCAATTGCTATGAACACTATGTGAGGGCTAACTGGCTCAACTGTTTAGAGTTGTCATTTCAAGCTTCTGTGAATTGAACTCTTTATTAAAATAAAATCTTAGTGCCAGCAAGTAATACTTATAATGCTGACTTGTTCTGGCTAATATGGGTATGAAGTCCCCTTTCCTCTCATTCCCAACACCTCCAGGAATTCTGAAGAAACTTAAGGTTGGAAAACCACTGGGCTGGAAGACATTCTAAGGAAGCCCAAGTGGTAAGCTTCCTACCATTGGGACACGTTTTGTCACAGGACATGCAATATCCTGGAAAGCAGCATGACAATGGTTATGTGGGTTGACTTAAAAAAGATTGCCATGATTCAGAGCCCCACACCCCACTCACTAGCTAAGGTTCACAGGACCATTTACTTAACTTCTTTGTGCTTGAGCTTTCTCATCTTTAAGACAAAGATCATATGGTTCCTGCCTCTTTGTTTGCTAAAAGGATTGAATAAGTTCATAGGTAGAGAGAGTTTTAAAAATGCCTGGCTGACCCAGAAAGGTGATAAATAAATATTTGCTACTATTACCTTCCAAAATCATACCCTATTTCCAAAGAGCTGGGGGGCAAAGCATAAATGACTCAGTGTAGTCCTTCAACCATCACCACACACAGCATTTATGAGTATTGAGTACTGTCCTCCTTGTATGTGAGGTACTACAGACTGTCCCTTTGCAAACTATGTCTTGAAGTACATGAAATGGTAACTCAGGGCCCTATAAGGGGACTCTGGCTTTATCCAACAGAGTGACCAGTTCCACAAAAGAGTTTACTTCCCAAGATTTACTATAGATTTAGGTCAAGTAAAAGATTATACACAGTGCACAGTTTCTCAATGAAAATGGATTGGGCCATTTGATTAGATTTGTAAATCTAAGATTAATTGAGAGTTGAGCATTGCGATTCTAGGAAATAGGGTACTTGGCACATTTAGATATTTCTGAATCTGTCCCCTGTTTATAGCTACAAACATATGCCATTGATTTATGATTTTCCTTCTATAGGCTTCACCAGGATAACACAAATAGAGGTTAGTCATTAAATCCAGAAGGAATTTGAGAGCAGAACATAAAATTTAAAGAAGGTTATACACTGAGGGAAAAAAATGATGTAAGAAATAAGGACAACAGAAAATTAGCTGCTAAATCTTCAGGATAATGCATTTTTACAGGTTGTCTTTAATAATACTTGCTATATTGTACTTTAATCTGTGGTCCTCCAAGCTAAGCTAAGTAACTCCCAAGGGAAGAAGGGGAGAGGCCTTTGTGAGTAATATAAATAGGTCTTTCAAATCAAAAAATTTTTTTGAATCTTTTCTTTCTTGAGTTTGTATTTTCTTTATTACTTTTTGCACAGCAAACCTGCAGGGAATATAGATAGTGTAAATACTGACTCTACTTCCTGAGTACCTGAAGTTCTTCAGGCTCAGCCTATGCCAGACTCCTTCCTGGCCAGTCCAGGAAATGTAGGAAAGCTTTGTCAGTGTCTTTAATGTCCATGCCTCTGACTAAAATGGAAAGAATAGGTTATGATATTTCCATTCCTTTATCCTAAATTCTAAAATACAGAAAGTCCTGCAGCCAAAAGTTTTTCCAAAATCTGGCACAAAATTGTTTGGCGGCAAAATCTGACTTTCTTGACATGTAGCTGAGTGTAGTCATTATTTGTCTCACTTAGGGTGAAGATGCATACATTTTGTGACTATTTATTTATGGAGTATTGACCCAGACCGCACTAGAAATATTATACAATATATGGGATACATACCATTTACCTTTCCAAATTTTGAATTCCAAAATATAACTGGCCCCATGGTTTTAGATAAAGGATGATGGGCCTGTCCTAAGTGTTCTGAGTGGGAAGAGGTATGAAAGGAAAGGATACATTCTAGCTCCAAGAAGGAAACATGAACTACATATCTAGAAGGGTGGTATGCTCCACATGGATGGAATCCAAAGGAAGCTGTCAGTGTTATCCATCCCAATATGAGGTGCAGGAAACCAGTGCAGTGAGTGACAAAAATCAGTCACCAGCCATGCTCCTTAAGCAAGTGCCCATCATTGTCAACCAGTGCAGGCTAAGGCACATGTGAGTACAGAGTAGAGGATATAGACAGGCCAACCCCTCTAGAATCCTTCTCTCAGGACTGCTACAGTGCTTTTACTAGTGTCTTTCTTCATTTACCTTTCTCCATCTCTCTACTGTAAATGATTCTTCTTCTATTCTTATAAACTCCATACTAAATCGCTCCTTAGAATGCACTGGTGGTGATGGTAAGTCTAAGAAATCTAAAAAGAGCAAAATCAGTTTAATTCTGGTTACACGTAAAAAAATTTTTTTAATTCTGTATTCAGACTGCCTGGGCTGAAATTACAGCTCTACCAGCTCCAGCATATGTGACTATAATGATTTATCTAATCTCCTTGTGCCTCAGTTTTCTCATTCATAAAACAGAGGAAATAGAACCTATCTCATACAGTTGTTGAGAGGAATAAATGAACTAATGCTGTGTGAAGCACTTAGGCAAAGGTCAGCATATTGTGAGTGCTCCATAAATGTAAGCTACTATTATTTCTGTAGATGTCTACAACTGTCTTCTAAATAAACTCCATATATCAATAATATCTTTTTTCCTTATAGAACCCCTTATATCCAGTTTCCTAAGATGGTACTATAAGGACATTTGATGGTCAATAATTATTGCTAGATATGAAGATGAAGAAGACAATAACAAAAACATAGATGCACAATCAAAACTCAGTATGAAATTACAATCTGTTTTCATTACATTGCTGACTATAACATTCTGATGGTAGGTACAGTTTCTCCTCCTCCTCATTCTTCCTCTTACTAATTTGTTTTGAAATCTAAGAAATAAAAAGAAAAGAGGATAATAAAATATTTGATATAAAAATTTCAAAATAAAACTCTCAGGCAGGATAGGCACCTGGGTGGCTGACACCTGATTTCCTCTCAGACCATGATAGAGTCCTATGTTAGGCTCTGTGCTGGGCATAGAGACTCCTGAAGATTCCCTTTCTCCCTTTCCCTCTGCCCCTCCCCCACCACTCTCCCTCTTTAAAACAAAACAAAACAAAACAAAACACCCAAAAAACAAAACAAAACCATCAGGAAGGAACAAATCTTTAGGAAGTCCTTCAAATTATATTCACATTTTTGTTTTCAGACTTCTCATCTCTTAAACATTAATGCAAATAATATTAACCATACTGTTCAGCTAAGAATGCACTAAAAACAATTAATTCTGCATTAAATTAAATGCAATTACTTAAGCATTGTAACTAGAAATCTTTCAAATGGGGGCACCTGGGTGGCTTAGTCAGTTAAGCATCTGCCTTTGGCTCAGGTCACCATTTCAGGGTCCTGGGATCAAGCCCCACATCAGGCTTCCTGCTCAGGGAGAAGCCTGTTTCTCCCTCTGCCTGCTGCTCCCCTACTTGTGCTCTCTCACTCTCTGTCAAATAAATAAAATCTTAGGAAAAAAAAGAGAAATCTTTCAAATGATATATCCTTCTCCAATATTCCATAAACCTGTTCCATTCAGAGTTAGACCCTGGAGTAAATACTCCTTGACTCCCCCCAAAGACATCAAAAATAACATATGTACAAACTGGCATGTGGACTATCTCCACCACTGAATTCATAATTTGGGAGTTCATTTTCAGTGTCCCCTGCCCTGAGTCAATAGTTATACTGCAAAGGCTGGGAACTCCATATATTTACCTATTTCTCTCTCACCTCCTGCTCTGACTATATAATTAATGTTGGGGCTGTTTTTTTCTAGAGTCAGCCCTACCTGGACTGACCCATATTTGTCTCAGTCATTTTCACCTCCACCCTATTTTATTTATCAAAAGAGTAGTCACCAAAAAAATGCCCAACTTAAGGAGAGAAAAAATCACAGCTAAATGTAGGTTTAAAGCTGAAGAGACTTGAGATTGAAAAACTGCCAGTTCTTACTGCTCACTTACTCACACGAGGGTTTACAGCTCCTGAAATCATGCCAGGACTTTGAAAATGAAAGCTTGCAGTTAGAAAACGATGGCTCATGACAGCAAAGATCAGTCATGTGATAGGCCAAGCGTTTTCCGTCATTGCCTTCCTCAATCAGACAGGGCTCAGAAACAGAGGTTAATCGGTCAGATAGCATCCACGGAGGCTGAGGGCAGCAGAATCAGACTGCAGCAATTAATCATTTAATTGCTTTCTGATTCACTTTAAATGTCTTTTAAAAAGATATTAAAGAAAAACATTATTGAAAGGACATTTTAGACTATTTAATAAAGATCCAATATACCCTTTGTGAGCCAGAAAATAAATGGATCTCTGGCCCAACTCTGCTCAATGTTTTCTTGGGCAAGATTTACTTACACTGAAGGAATGACAGAGTTTCTGCTCCAGGCAGGAGAAAAGCATGTATAACGTACTTAGGAAAGAAAGCATAGGTGTAAACAAAAAAAAGGGGGGGGAGGGTTTGTTTGTTTGGCTGCTTATTTTTTTGGCTACAGAGTAGGACATGAAACCAAAGGTAACAGAAAAAGCCTAGATTTTAGAGGGCCTTGAATGTCAAGATAAAACAGCTTGGACTTAATCTATTAAGCAATGGGAGCCACTGAAGATTTTTGAGGAGAGAAAACACAATGAGTAGGGAATAGCATGAACTATGGGGTCCATCATCCCTGGGTTATAATTCTAACTTTGGCTCTCATTAGCTGATATAGGCACATTTTCACCCTTTTGGAGCCTCTCAAGCCATACAGTGGAAGTGACAATACCATTTCCTCAGTTACTGCAACATTAGAACAAATATATGTAACCCCAGGACTGGGTGCCCAAAAAAGTAGCTATTAAACTGGGTTACCTTTTACTACTGCTATGCTCTGAGTAGGAAGGTCAAAGGGTAAGAGTCGTGTAGAGGGAGACTAGAGAGGTCTGGACTGGATAGAGTTCAGGTAGGGGCAGTGACAAAGAGATAATGAGATAGAAAGCAAGGGACACTACAAAGGTAAAATGCCAGGAAATGGAGACTAAGAGAGATTAACTTCCTCAAAGCCATTTGACAATGACTGGACATGACCAAGGGAGGAGGAGCAGCCACAGAGACTCCAAGAAGCAATCTGAGATAAGTATCACACAAGTCAGAGACTCAAACTGATATGGAAATCTATAATAAATAATAAACACAAATAAATGCCTAACATTGAGCTTGGATTTCTAGAATGACTACAGAAATAACAAAAATCATATTGCTTGCTTCAGTGATTTCATCTTGATTCTTAATAATAAGAACTTCCCTGAGAACAATTTTCAAATCCACAGGGCCAGGGATTTGGGCCACAACATTACTCAGCATTGTACACAGGCAGTATCCTCTTTCCACACACCTTCACCATGGCTCACCTCGTCACATTACCTCCTCTATAGAAGTCCTCAACATTTCCTCAGGCACTTCCTACCAGCTTCATTGTTGTCAGTCACTTTATGATCTTCTCAGCACAGATAACTGCTGATGCTCTCCTCAGGCTGCAAATGCATTCCCAAAACTCACCTACTTGGATAACAGGTAGAGAAATACCTGGCACTTCAGAACAGCAGAGCAGCACCTAATATCTCATTGCACCTGACGTTTTCATTATGCATTGTGTTAGAAGTTTCTTTAGGAAGCAGCCTGAATAATTTTTCACCACACTGCTCTGTGGGGATTCATATTACTTTCTTGTACATATGAGCCACAGCACTGTGTCCAGCACAAGCTTCTGTCCTCGTCTGGGTCACTGTAGGTTTCAGTCATGTCAGCTCCACAGAGTTCACAAAGGAATCAACCTACAGACATTTCCTAGCCACATTTGTGCCTGCCAGGACACACAAGGGAAACTTTACAGCTTATATAAATGGACTTTAATATTGCAGTATACCTTTTAGGATGTATATTTAATTTGTTAGAACATGTAGAAAAGCTGACAAGCCATTTTGCACTTTTCGGGAAGCTTCTCCATTGCACAGGCTGCCCTAGAGCAACATAGGACTGCACTGCCTCACTACTCACCACCCTCTTGCTCTCCCTACAGGATCCCTCCTACCTGAGCTCTCTCCTAAGTACACAGAAGTCCTATTTAGAAGATTATGTGGGATTTTTGTTCCTGTATCACTTTCTTCTTCCTCCATCAATTTTTTTTTTAACATCTCTGAGAAACACTGATTATGATTTCATTTCATTTTATCATTAACTTCAGGACAAATGTCATGCTGACTTATTCCTGTTAAATGATATGGTAGTTCCTTGTGATCTGACTGGCTCCAGAATAATAAAATTCAAAATATGGTGTTTTGTAGGTAAAAATATTTTATGCTTTACAAAGAGAAGTAGAACTTGAGGAGATACTTGACACTTAGAGATCAAAAGTTTTTAGAAGTCAACTCATCATAAATAGGAGTGTTCCTTTTGGATTCTTCACAATATTTTTAATTTCAGGGGCACTTGGCACAGGGTACTAAATAGGCTCTTTAAAGAAGAGCTGATTCTCTGATGGTGCACAAATATTTCTCTTTAACCAAGTTACTCTTGGTTCAGAATAGAGACTGATATTTATGGTTTAAGTTTGTACTTTTAAAAAAATCTGTGTATTATCATAACAATATTAATGATAAACAGCCACTATTTATTTAGTGCTACTATTTCTATTTTACTCCTTTGTCACCACTTTGTAAGATAAAGTATTCTTTTACAAGTGAAGAAACTGAGCCTTAGAGAGAGATGCTAATTTATCCAGGACCAGCTAGCAAGTAAATGGGAAAATGAGAACTCAAATTTAGGTCTCTTTTATACCAGAGTTAGTGTTAGAAGTCACCATAATTCACTGGAATGATGGTACCCCCAAGTGACATTCCAGGAGTGCTTACTGGAGAAATCCAGCTTGATATTCATGATAAAGAAAAAAAAGCCTCAGTATTCACTAAGTATATTACTTATTGATTCCATACACACTTATGAGCATGTAATGACCTTAACCAGTTCAAGAAAAAGTACAACTCTGTGATATTTACTGACTTCTTACTCTATAAAAGGCACACAGCTAATTAATCACTAAATAGGGGAAGTTGTTGAGAAGAGTAAGTTGTGGTCCATTTCTTGGTGTACCTACCACCTAGCTGGATAGACAAGCCCTAAATACATGTTATGGGTATATTTAGAAAATATCAAAAAAGGCATTGCAAAGCTGGATGAGATTCATTACCAAATTCACAATACAAAGAAAAGTGCTAAGGTGAGACAGGTGAGGGATAATTCTCTCAAACCAGTAGTTGTCAGAGAAATGAGACTCGAAGGGGAACTAATGGATAAGCTAAGACTTAGTGAGGTTGGAGAGTGCTGAAAAGTGGCAGGAGCATCCAGAAGAAGTGAGAAGGAATCCCTGGAATAGTGAAGAGGTCTCCTTGCCTCAACAGTCTTATGTCATTCACTACAAGACTAAGGGGGTACTCCTTGCCCCCTCAGTCTTGATTAGAATATAGTATGACCAGTGTGAGGTGTTATCTCATTGCGGTTTTGATGTGTATTTCCCTGATGGCAAGTGATGCGGAGCATTTTCTCATGTGTTTGTTGGCCATGTGTATGTCTTCTTTGGTGACATTTCTGTTTATGTTTTTGCCCATTTCATGATTGGATTGTTTGTTTCTTGGGTGTTGAGTTTGATAAATTCTTTATAGATCTTGGATACTAGCCCTTTATCTGATATGTCATTTGCAAATATCTTCTCCCATTCTGTAGGTTCTCTTTTAGTTTTGTTGACTGTTTCTTTTGCTGTGCAGGAGCATTTTATCTTGATGAAGCCCCAATAATTCATTTTTGCTTTTGTTTCCCTTGCCTTCATAGATGTATCTTGCAAGAAGTTGCTGTGGCCAAGTTCAAAAAGGGTGTTGCCTGTGTTCTTCTCTAGGATTTTGATGTGGATTCTTGTCTCACATTTAGATCTTTCAACCATTTTAAGTGAGAATGGTGAAAATTAACAAGACAGGAAACAACAAACATTGGAGAGGATGTGGAGAAAGGGGAACCCTCTTGCACTGTTGGGGGGAATGCAAACTGGTACAGCCACTCTGGAAAACAGTGTGCAGATTCCTCAAGAAGCTAAAATAGAGCTACCCTACACAACCCAGAAATTCCACTCTTGGGTATTTACCCCAAAGATACTAATGTAGTGAAATGCTGGGACACCTGGACCCTAATGTTCATAGAAGCAATGTCCACAATAGCCAAACTGTGAAAGGAGCCATGATGTTCTCAACAGATGAATGGATAAAGATGATGTGGGATATATATATATACACACACACACAATGGAATATTACTCAGCCATCAGAAAAGAGGAATACCTACCATTTGCTTTGATGCGGATGGAATTGGAGAGTGTTGGGCCGGCGGGATCAAGGGGGATCAGGAGGCACCAACAAAATGGCAGCAGACCCCCCCCCCCACCTTGTGGCCCCCACCTCAGAACTTTCCCATCACCTGCTGACTGCCGGAGGACATGTCATCAGGAAACCTGAACCGTACTTTACCCAGACCCCATATAAGGGCATGAGCAGTTATTGCCCCAGGCTGATTCCACCAGTAATATGCCTAATACCTATCACCCCAAACAGACACCCAACCCCTTACCCCTCCCCTCTTAAAAAGCCCACTTGCTCTCCCCTGCACTCGACTTCCCTGCCTGAGACTTCCCCGACTCTCTCCCTCCCCTGCAGGCTGTGGAACCTCGCCCAAGAGCGCCTCCCATTAAACGCCTGTTTTGACCAACTTTTGCCTGGCCTCTCTATCCCATTTCACTACTGATCAGATTAAACCTGACAGAGAGTATTATGCTGAGTGAAAGAAGTCCATCGGAGAAGGACAATTATCATATGGTTTCACTCATATGGGGAATATAAGAAATAGTGAAAGGGATTATAAGGGAAAGAAGGAGAACTGAGTGGGAAAAATTAGAGAGGGTGACAAACCATGAAAGATTCCTAACTCTGGGAAACAAACAAAGGATTGTGGAAGGGGGGCAGAATGTGGTCACTAGGTGACGGGCACTGAGGAGGGCACTCCAATGGATGAGCACTGGGTGTTATACTATATGTGGCAAATTGAATTTAAATTAAAAAATGTAAAGAAAAAAGAAAGAAAAAACTGGCTAAGTATTTGGATTAAAAAGATAGAACCTTATTTCACAACAGACACTGAAATAACTTTAATGCAGAATACTTTACTCTAAATGTAAAAATCATTTAAAAAAATACAGTATGACTCCAGATAAAGCACAGTGATACATTGTTTAGGCTGAATTGTGTCCCCTTAAAATTCATGTGCTGAAACTAATCCCCAATATGACTGTATTTGGAAATAGGACCTTTAAAGAGGTGAGTCAGGGACGCCTGGGTGGCTCAGTGGTTGAGCATCTGCCTTGGGCTCAGGGTGTTGTGATCTCTGTCTGGGGATCAAGTCCCACATTGGGATCCCTGTGAGGAGCTTGCTTCTCCCTCTGTTTATGTCTCTGCCTCTCTCTCTGTGTCTCTCATAATAAATAAATAAAATCTTAAAAAAAAAAAAAAGAGGTGAATCATAAAAAGAGGTAAACTGTAAGGGTAGGCCCTTAATCCAATAGGACTGGTTGGTTGGTTGTTGGTTTGTTTGTTTTGTTTGTTTGTTTGTTTGTTTTACGTGGTGTCCTTATGAGAAGAGATGCTCAAGTGTATAGGAAAGACCCATGTGAGGTCACAGTAAGAAGGCAACCATCTACAAGATAAGGAGAGAGGCTTCACAAGAAAGCAAACCTTCTAATACCTTAATCTTGGACTTCCAGCCTCCAGAACTGTGAGAGAATAAGTTACTGTTGTTTAAACCACCAGGTCTGTGTTTTTTTGTTATGGCAGCCCTAGTAGACTAATGCACACACCTTCAGCTATTTCACATATAATTTCCCTGCCCTGGCTGGACCTGCCACCCCTTTCCTATGCTACCCTTGATCCTAACTGTCTTAGAGAGTTTGAACCTGGAGTAGCAGATTTCTAAAGAGGGCAGCTGTTTCATTTGGTTATCACGAAGACCCCTGTTGGAATACTTGGACCTCTGAAATCAGCTGAAGTTGATCTAAGGCAGCGCACTTCCAATCTCCTATAGTGAAGGACCAATTACCCCCCATTCCTTTGCTAACAAATCCATGATCCTACTATACATGTCAGATAGAGACAAGCAGCTGCAAGAAACTCATCACATAAATTTAACAACACCCTGTTCAATAACATCCCCTGATCAGGTACATTGATGTCGCCAAGTAGTAATGTGTTGGTAAATGTTCAGCACCCAGTTCTTAGGGGTGGGAGGAGTCCTGATTTGTAGCATTTGCCCATTTTTGTGATAAAAATACCTTCCACATGGCTGATTTCAAGTTACCAACGGGAAGTCACTGAACCACAAAGGAGGGAAGAACTGCCCACATCAGCTTTTCCAGCCAGTACCACCCACCTCCAGCATAGCACTGAGCAATGTCTGATTAAAGTTTCAAAATACTGTCATTTCTGTACATTTGCAAAAGGCAAATGACATTTTGTGTAACACTAATCTAAATTTCTTAAGTGTAAGTGTCCCCAAAGAAGTCCCCAGAAGTTTGTTAGCTCACTATTTTATCAGGATAAATTCTGGATCCACAAAAGTCCTAAGATTTCTAGAAAAGGCCTATTTACCCACAATTAGCTATGAAAAAAAATGGCAGGAGTTCATCTCTTATCTTCTTTTCCTCTTTTCTTCTTCCTTCTATCTAGAAATATTATCTCAAAGAACTTCTCCCCATATTGTTGATTTTTTTTCATTCTCTTTTTTTAAAGATTTTATTCATCTATTCATGAGAGACAGAGAGAGAGAGAGAGAGAGAGGGAGAGGCAGATATGTGGGCAGAAAGAGAAGCAGGCTCCCCGCAGGTAGTCTGATGTGGGACCCAGGACCGGAAGATCACAACCTGAGCCAAAGGTAGATGCTCAATCACTGGGCCACCCAGGTGTCCCTTTTTCCGTTCTCTGGATCTCCCTTGCCTGAAGAATGTTCTTTCCTGTGCTTTGCGTCTCTTCAACGTCATAGTCAACTCACATTTCCAATGGTCCATTCTCTTTCTCCCATAACTTGGCTTTATTGTGGAGATAGGATCCTAGCCTTTGTTACAAGGAGCAATGACAGGATAAACCCACTCAAACAACTCAAGGGTAAAACCCAAAGCAGCCAGCAGATTTAAAGGGCCTACAGGATTAAAGGCAGATAACACAAAGTTACATTAACCCTCTTTATCCTCACTTTCCCAGAACCAATTCAGCTTTGTTCTTTTTTTTTTTTTTACAAACACAGAGCTAGCTGTAAGTAAAATATTCAAAGCCTGTGGCATATAGGAAAGGGATAAAGAGTGATTGGAGTGGGAGTGACCAGCCCTGAAGTCCAGACGAGGTAATTAAGGCTGACCTTGGGAGGTGGCCATGATAATAGAAACAAAAACACAGATACAAGCCATAAAGCCATATTTTGGAATAAAATCAACAACATTGGACCACTGATTAGAGATGGAACAGCAAGGGCAAGGGAGGAAGATGGCGCAGGATTTTAAATATGGTCTGCAGCCAGATGAGTCATCTTGGAGCTCAGCTCCAATTGAGTTACTCAAATGAGGAAAAAGCCTTTGATGGCTCTAAGCCCACTGCACAGAGAATAAAGTCTTAATTCCTATATAAGGACTGCCACAATTTTTCACCAAGTTATCAGCAAGTTTGGACTCATTCATTCAACATGTATTGAACAGCTAGTATGTATTATGCTGGATTAGGGAATTAAAATGGGGGAAAAGGCACAATTCTTGACCTTAGGGAGTTCAGAGCATAAAGAAGGTAAACTTCAAATAAATTAATACATATACATATGCTCAAACTCAGTTCACAATATCCTCTTCATCTGAAATCTCTTTTTTTAAAAAAGATTTTTATTTATTTAAGAGAGAGAGAGAAAAAGAGCATGAGCGGAGGAAGGGCAAAGGGCCAAGCAGACACTGAGTGGGCAGACCGATATAGGGCTCAGTCCTAGGACTTTGAGATCATGACCTGAGCTGAAGTCAGGCATTTAACTTGACTGAGCCACCCACGCACGCCTGAAATCCCTTTTGTTTATTGAGTTTCTACTACATACGAGAGACTGCTTTTGGCCCTAGAGAGCCAGTCAAGTTATTTCTATCCATTTTCCAACCAGATATATAGATATATTGGTTTGGGATTGTCTGCATAGAGACCTGAGGCCACAGGGAACCTCAAAGGGAAAAGACTGAAGAACAAGAAGAGAACCAACATCAGATTCTCAGAGTAATGCTTATATTTCAAGGACTGGGAAAGGGAAGAGCCAGAGTAGCCAGAGGAGTAACCAGAGAGGGAAGGAAAAAAAAAAAAACCAAGTGAGTCACAGAAACTGGGATTGGAGAGTTTTAAGAATAAAGGAGAATCTGAACTGTATTCAATGCAGCAAAGGCTAAGAGAGAGAAGACTGAGAAAGGCACCAGGTGGCTACCCATTTCAGGTGATAGATGACAAAGATAAATGAACTGGCTGAAGGAAAGAAGTTTGTAGAGAAGGGCAGATTAAAGATGCACAACAGAGAAAGGGGGTGCTTTACAAAGACTCTGGAGCAGGGATTGAGGGGGTGTAGAATTCATAGGCACAAGTGGAAGGGATGGCTTTGGAGAGAAGAGAGACACTTCTTTCCCAGAAAATCTGCAGAGACACAGAGTAAAGGGAGGTTACAGAGGCCCTGGGGTGGGTGGGGGCTGAGGTCTGATAATACTATGTTCAAATCCCAGTCCTGCCACTTACTTTCTGTATATATCTGGCAAGTTACTCCAGCTCTTTGATCCTTAGTTTCTTCATATTTAAGATGGATAGAGTAATGGCTTTCTCATACAGTTGTTGTGAGCATACACTGAGAAAATAAATATGTCACCAGTGTCCCTCTTGCCTTACTAGTATAAGGTAATGTAGGATCACATAAATAAATCCTGGGATGCCTGGGTGGCTCAGCAGTTGAGCATCTGCCTTTGGCTCAGGGTGTGATCCTGGAGTCCTGGGATCAAGTCCCACATCAGGCTTACTGCATGGAGCCTGCTTCTCCCTCTGCTTATGTTTCTGCCTCTCTCTCTATGTGTCTTTCATGAATGAATAAATAAAATATTTTTTAAAATTTTAAAAAATAAAAAATAAAAATAAGAAAATAAATAAATCCTACTGGCCCTTGCTCCTATCTGCTCACATAGGACTGTGGCCCTCTGTAAAGTACTCTTGGAAAAGGTGCTCAAAAGCAAGCCCACCTCAATGAACTCCAGTGAATCAGCCAAGCCTCTGCTGTCCTCAAACTACTGCAGCTGAGGTTTTGGAACAACTACAATGCCAAATCCAAATACACTCACTGCCTCATACAACAGAGTTTTGCTGAAGCAGCCTTTTTAGTCTTTGCTTACAGTCTTTCTCCGCCCCACCCTTTACCAGTCTCAGCCAGGTCCTGGATCAAAACCTGAGTGACAAGTGCAATGCAGACCTAGCATTATCCTTCCTCTCCCACAACCAGCTTTGAGTCAGGCTCAGGAGGCTCTTTATCCTTTATATGAACACATGGGTGTTGACCCACCACATTAATTTGTTACATACCTCCTGATATGTAGCAGTTTCAATCTAAGTTAGGATACAACCTGGCATACACAGGGTCTCACTAAAAGTTAGGTCATTCCTCCTTTAAACTAGCACCATGGTTTTATTTATTCTTCTGGGGATGTTCCTTCTCACATTCTCCTCAGTCACATTTTGGTTTGACACAGGTGCACTGTATGTGGTAAGTTGCTATATGTTTAGTAATCAGCTCTCTGAGGAAAAAAAAAAAAAGCATGATTGTGTAGTGTTTGCCAGTTTCCATGGTGTAAACACTTCCACTGTGGCCAATTTCAATCTACCAACATGACATCAACCACCTCGCAAAATTCCTGAAAATCTAACAATCAGTTCTCCCAAGCTGGTATGAGTTATCTCCAGCACACCACTTGACAGGTTATTTGGAAGTCTTGGCTAGCAGCATACTGAATCAGCTCTGAAGTTTATGTCCATTTAATTAAGTTTCATGTGTGCCCAGTTCCTGCTCTGTAAAGACCACATCCACCCCAACTGTATTGCAATTCATGAGGATATACTGCAAAGGCATCAAGTCTCATTTAGAGATCTTCACTATTTTCATGTGGTTTGGGAAAGGATTGTACTTAAATGGCATTTTGGCATTTTGAGGGAAACAGACACACCCTGACGGGTGAAATCTCAGGGATGATCAGTGAACAAAAACACTGTCACCAAGTAAGTAAACAGTGACAAGTTTATAAGATGCTGTTGGCAGTAGCTGGATTTCTCAGTGCTGAACACTTGAGTTGGGCATGGTGGGAGCGGCTGGTTAGCCATTTGTCAGGCAAAGTCAAAACAGCCCTCCAGCTACAGCACAGACGGCAGACTGCAGCTCGTCAGCATTTTATTTATGACTCCTAATTAGCAAGCAAAAAAGGAGGGAAGAAGTTCCCAGCTTGGGATATACATACTTATACACATATATTTTGCTCAGAAATTATCTTTGTCAAAATAATTTAAATCCCCACAACCCTGAGAGGGAAATATTGTAATTTACATTTTACAGACAAGAAACTCCATTCTAAAAGGTAAGTGTAATTATCCTAATTTTACCAGTGAAGATTCAGAGAAGTCAAGTGATTTTTCCATGATAACACAGCTAGAATATGATGCAGATAGGACTAACAATCTTCAGACACTAATGCCAAGGCTCTTTCAATGAAATCATGGTTGGCTCTTATCTGGCATGTTAGTAATAGTCTTCTGACTGGGGTTAAAAGAGAGCTGACTACCAAACTCATTACATTTGTTAGTAAACTTCTTGTTCTTATAGTTAGAATTAATTCTTTGGAGGGAGGGGAGTTATTGAATGAGTAAGGAACATAGGATGACTAAGTGGATGAGGTCAAACTCCCTGCCTGCTTTTGAAGAACATGGGGTCTTGCTTCGTGACTGTGAGTCTAGTCAGACTTAGGGCAAGGGAGAAAGAGCAGATGCCCATAGCCCATGAGTCTGAACTGACTCTGCTCTGTGGAGAAGTAGTCCTTGAGTGTTTGTGAGGTAAAGGAAGCATCAAGCATGAATAGGCCTATTGACCATAATAAACAAAGCAGATTGCTTTACATCAACCATCTTACAGACAGCATTAGAAAAGGTTGCAACCTATTCTGAGCACTGGTGTGACAAAACAAACAACCCCCCTCCCCAATTGATATTTACATTATATAGGGAAAAGGCTTTAATTGACTTAAGTCATCTTTATTACAGGCTTATTTTGTTTTTAATTCCTGTGAAACCCAAAGAATAAAGTGTGTCTTACTCTCAAAGGGTCAGTGCCTCACTAAAGAATGAACTGGAAGACAGAAACTCCCAAGTTCTCTGAGGAGGTGTGGTCAGCATTATGGAGGTCACTGGTATTTCTGGCTCTCCACCCTTCCTGGGACACGAAAGGGTGGCATTTCTCCATTCCCTTGAGGTTAAGCATAGCCACGTAACTTACTTTGGTCAATGAAATGTGATTGGATATAACGTGTGTCACTTCTGAGTGGAGGAGTTAGTTAAGAGTTAGTGCACCATTCTCCATGCTTATTTCCCCCGCTGCTGCTATGGTGGCAGCACACGCTGTGATGACAGGCCACCTGCCAACTGGGTCTCAGAGTCACTCTTTCAGGAAGAATCTCCACTGAGTTTTGGAAGCTGTTGTTATGCTAGCATAACTTTACCTATCCTAACATGAGAGAAGAATAGTTTGGATGAGGAGGTTAACTAGGAGAAAAAGTGAAAAGTAAGAAAGCAAAGACTAAAGAGTCCTGCACATTTTGAATCCCATTGGAAACCCAGGACTCTGCTGGAAAACTTAGTGTCTAGGCTGCCATTCTTCCTCAAGTGGGCAAACAAAGGTAGAAGTTGAAAAGATGAATGAATCTGTACCCTCAGGTTTCTAAATGGATGACTGGAAAGGATCTAGACTCCTTAAGACCTAGTGAGAAATCTCCTGAGCTGAAAATGGAATTGAGATTGAGTCAAATCAACTTAACAAGTATCTACCGAGAGCCTACTCCTTGTAAACACTGTGTTCAACACTGCAGGAGATGCTTCAGAGTACAGAAGCCCCTTCCTTCTTTCAAGGAATTTATTACAATCTAATTAGTGAGCTCAAACTTAACATCCGTTAACGTCAAATAATAAAAGTTTTCTTTAATTTATTTTTTAAAGATTTTATTTACTTATTTGAGAGAGACACAGAGAGAGCATGAGCAGGGGGGAAGGGCAGAAGGAGAGGGAGAAGCAGGCCCCTCACTGAGCAGGGAGCAGAATGTGGGGCTCAATCCCAGGAACTTGGGATTATGACCTGAGCTGAAAGTCGCTTAATCAACTGAGCCACCCAGGTGCCTCTAATCAATGTTTTAAATAAAAGCTTCACAGCATAGATGTGTTCCCACAAAATAGTGAAATTAGTGACCAAATTCACCATACATAGAAATCGCTATTGATGACCTAAAGAGACTCAATCACTATTGGAAACTTTACCATATTTTGTATACTGCTTCATCCTCACACCCACAGTTAATATACCCTTGTCAGTGCCTTGTGGTTGAGACTGGCCACAAGTAGAAGAGATGGAGAGGATGTTCAGGCTCTCAAAGCAACGGAAGAAGAAAGAGTTCCTCAAGTACTTGGCAGCTAAACTAGAAATATTCAAAAGCAAAAAAGCAGCCTTGCAGGGTCTGCCTTGTTTGCCACAGGGCCTCAAGTGTAATAGTGAAAGGACTAAAGGGAGACCAAGGCCAAGAAATGCAACTATCTGGCTCTCCTGTTCACGTGCCCTACCCGGCCCCCTCCAGATGGCTTGGTTGTAACAAGCAGGAATGCTGCCAACTCGTTGGGCAACAGGTAAAGAGCTCACTGCTGCATATGTCATGGCACCTAGAGGCAGTGCTTGAGAATCTGTCTTTGAATTAAAATATAAGTTGAGATCTTATTAAAGAAAATTTGATACCAAGGAGACTAGTATCTAATCCAACTGCTTCCCTCCCTGAGCCTGGCCCCAACAAACCTGTGCTGTACAAAATTACATGACATTTTGGTTCAAATGAAGGTCTGTTCCTCTTTCTCCAAGTCTCTGGAATCATTGAAGGTTGTGTGTAAATTATCACCCCTAAGTGGGTTCTTCAAGCTGCATGACTGAATTCCTGCAAAGAAGTAAAAGAGGTGAAGAGTTCATTTCTTACTAGATAGAGTTTGAGCAACCCACCAGGTAGTAGCATCCTGGCACTGGGACATCCAGCATCACAAAGTCTGAGAAAACACTGTTGCTCCTTCCTTTGTATAAAGAAAGGTGCAAAATGGTAAAGCCAGTGCATCCACATCCACAGACCTCCTGAAGGGAATAGCTGTGCCCACTTTCCAGGCTGGGGAGCACCTGGGCAGGTCTTTAATAAAGGTAACTCAAGAACTGCCAATCATAAGCTGGAAGGCGGTCTGGCCTCCAAAGCTCTGTCTAGCAAGGGACTATGTAATTATGTGATTAACCGAGCCAATGTGTCTCTCCGTACTCTCTTCTCTTTCTGGGAATTGAATGGGTAATATAGGGAAGATAGTCACTGAATTGTTAGTGGTAGCAGAAACTGATAAGATGTGTACAGAGAGCACATGCCATGTTGGAAAGCTATGGGACAGAAGGTATGAGAGTGCCAAAGTCAAGACTAAGCTGAAGAAATGAGCTCAAGAAAAGGGACACAGAGCTGAAAACTAGGGCAAATTGGTGGCAACAGTTGTGGTGGACACAGAGTCCAAGTCAACTATGTTGGATAGGGAGGGGCAAGAACTCCCAAGGCTGAGCTCTGCTGGACCTCCCGGTTCTAGCTTCCTCATGGCCTCCTGAAGGCTAGTTTCCCATGAGACTCCCGTCTCCTGCATCCTGCCAATAAACCCTATCAGCAAAGTTGGTGTTTCCCAGCTCTTGTTGTTAAACCGCCTAAAACACACGCAGAGGGCCAGATTCTACAGACATCTAGACACTGGCCAGTCTAGACCAGCCCTAATTCTCCACCCATGTCACCAGATGTTTTTCATCCTAGGCATTTGATGCATAGCATGACAAGTTATATTGTTACTGATCTGTACAGGTTTTGATGCTGTCTCAACAGCTATTTGTTCTGTGGAATATTTTTAGCATGAGATGGGGGAGGTGCCGCATTGGTGAAGATGCAAACTGTCCTAGGTGGGGATGGTGTTACATTCTCCATGCTGCTCTAAGTGCCTTGCACACATACATGCTCAAAAAAAAAAAAAAAAAAAAAAAAAAAAGATGGTTGATGATGCCATGTCAACTCCACCTCTCTGTGTCTATAAAAGACAAGTACAGGTAATTGAAAATGAGGTCTCAGGAGATCTCTGGCAGTCTCTTCCTCCCTCAGGGGGTGAATCACAGAACATATAAGAGTAAGCGTGTGATCCCCCAAGAAAGATGTCACCTAGGGCAGAAGATTTCAGGAAAAGAAAGAAAGAGACAGAATGACATCCATTTAAAATAATCCATGCAGCTGTTTCCTGAACTCTCCGGAAGAACTGAGATGCAAAATGCCATATCTCCTCTCCATCCCTCCTCCCTTGCACACAGGCTTTCAGGTGACGCAATGATGAGACCTCTGCGGTGAGCCGTGAGCGGTCTGGGGGGATGCAGCCGGCAACAGAGCATGGGTTGCTGCCACCTCTTGGATATTTGTAGCCAAAGCAAGTCTCTGCCCCAGAAAGGATGTATTTCGGTGATATTATGAAATGTTAACGGGCAATCTGTTCTGAAATAATTGCTCAGTGTGTTGGCCTCCTTTTCCATTTTAGAATTTCAAAGGCATTGCAGGCAGAAAACAGTGCCAGCCTGTTAGTGGTACCTACACTGATTAAATCTAGCCCATCACAACCACAGCTACACAAAAGCTTTTTTTCTCAATTAATAAAGGGCAATTAATGGCATCATTGAAAAACTCCTGACACTTCAATTTAGAGCTATTTAGAGCTTCAATTTAGAGATATGTACAAGTTTTAGGATACGTATTTTTTAGCTGACATGATGAACAGCACCTGATTTCTGGGATACTCCCAAGTTTCTGTAGGGAAAAGAGAATGTTTACCAGAAACATACACGATAATGACAGCTTCTTTCCCCTTCTTACACACACACACACACACACACACACACACACATGCAACCCAGTTCAGTTCCAGTTATTCAGTGGTCACACCATCTCCCTTGCCTGTGGGAAACCTAATACATCCACACTGAAAATATCTAGGGTACTCTGAAGTAGGATACAAATCCTAAGGCTTTTATGGCATGATGGTCCTTTTGAAATATTTATATTGATCAGCCCAGTTCCTGGGAGGAAATAGGTTGTTTCTCTTATTCTCCCAGGTATAGGTCACTTGAGCAGTTGGGTTGTCATTTTTTTAATCTCCCTATTTCCCTAAGGATAGTGAGAGGATGATTTAAATGGCAACATTAACTGCTTTAGGGTAGATTTTCAAAGCTACACCAGGGGAGTTAAAAGCGCAAATCCTGTTATTGTTACAGGATTAATGCACAGAAGTCCCAGAATACCACTTTGGAAATGTAGCCAAGGAATATTATTTTAATGTACTGTATGTTATTTTTAGACGCAGCTATAGCCCAATTATCAGCAGGCATATCAAAAACGAGACAAGACAGATAGCTGTTTTTAATCCAAAATTCTAATGAGGTTTTTGGTGTTTGTATTTTCTTACCACTTAGAAGTCTGGATATTTGGAGGAAAAAAGTAAAAGAAACTACAGCAGCTACCTCCTACCTACTTTGTTGCTATAGAGGCTGCTACTTAGGGTACAGATTCTATAGAATATTTTAGTATTGTGTTTTTTTTTTTTTTCCCTAGGAGAGGCAGGTGGTAGGAAAAGGAGGTATTGAATCATTGGGACCTCTTGACCACACTATAAAAAGCTGCAAATCAACCACGGCATACTAATGATTTCAAAGCAGCAAGTCCAGGGTTCCTGCCATCAGTCATTTCTATTTCTGTTTTTACACATCTTAGACTGTTGTTCAAAAATAACTATCTGCAAAAGGTCTTCCAGTTGGAGTAATTTTGCTTCCAAGTTGCCCTGTGGGCATCAACCAACATTTATTGATTCTCTAGATGCCTGCTGTTGAGTTTTATTAAACTGAGCTTGTCTTTCCTTTTGGCCTCTGAGTAATTGCATAGATCAGAGATGACTACATCACTGTCTCTAGGCTACATCTAGTCTGTTAGATTATGGCCCCTAGAAGAACTCCTGCTTTTCTGTTAGTCAAGAAATACCCTACACTAACTTTCAAACCCCAGAGTATCTTCCATTATCTCAAAAGGTATTGTATCTTCCTAAAAAGTTCAAGCATGCTTGCACAGATCTGTTTCTATGTGGGGCAAGGTGATGGGGCATATCCCCACTTCAATAAACTCTGGCAGTTCACTATGTCAGTAAGGAGTTTCACTTGGAACTCTCCTTGTCTTTGGCTGCCAAGGACTTGCAGACCCTAGACCCATCTCAGCAAACAAATCAGAACCCTTTTTGCAACATCAGTGAACACTAGTGCTGACCTTGTTTATTGGAGCAGTTATCGGGAGGATTAAATGAGTAACATTCTAAGAAGCACTTAGTAAAGTGCTTGGCATGTTATAGACTCTCTGAGTTATATAACTTAGCTAAGTGGTTGGTCATAGGTAGACTCTGAGTTAAGGAAGCAACAGCACCAACAATTTTTTAAATTTACCTATTATATCTATAAGCAATTTACAAAATTATTCTTGTATATTATCTCACTAGCAATACACTGACAAATCTCTTTAATGTCTCTGGTGGGTACACATGTGTTTAATGTAGAGCTAACTCAAGTTACATGTCAGCTTTACCCATGTAGTTTGTACATAGAAGTTGAACTATAAATAGGATTGGAATGAAATTTTCCATTTCAGTTTCTGGGGCATTGTTCAGATCATAATCACCATTCATCTGTGTTTCTTAATCTCTGAAATGGAAGTGATTGGATCCTATACACTCAAAAACCAGAAGAGTACTCCTAGTTATAAATTTGGAAATTTAAAAAACAGATCAATAATTCATATGAATATCCACTATTGGTATAACACAATAAATTAGACACTATGAGATATATACTTTATGAATAGTCCTTCTTCTCAAAGAACATTAATTTAAGAACTACTAGGATCCTTGTATATACCTACATTTTACCAAGAACAAAAATTCACCAGCACCTAGCATAGAAGCACATCTAATATCTTTTAATTCCACATACTCAAGGAACATATACATAAATGAATAAACACTATGAATCACTAAAGATGAATTTCAACATCAGTCGGTGCGAGTAGAAGACTCCAAGAACTCGTTGCCCTATTTGCAAAATGAAAGGACTAGCGCTGCATTGGGGAATTTTAAAAGGTTAAAGTGATACAATACGTGTGGAGGACTACAGTAGGACTATGGTAGGAAGCCTTCTAAGTGGTTCCCAATGACCCTCACCTCCTGGTTTTCATGTCTTTTAAAAAAAAATTTTTTTTTAAGATTTTATTTGCTTATTCATAGAGACACAGAGAGAGACACACAGAGACACAAGCAGAGGGAGAAGCAGGCTCCATGCAGGGAGCCCGACGTGGGACTCAATCTAGTCTCCAGGATCACACCCTGGGCTGCAGGCACACTAAACCGCTGCGCCAGGGCTGCCCTGGTTTTCATGCCTTATATAATTCCCTGCCCTTAAGTGTGAACCGGTGATATGCTTCTAACTAATAGAATATGGAAAGGTGATGAGATGTCACTTCTGTGATAAGATTACAAAACACTGTGACTTGCATCTTGCTAGTCCTCTCTCTTGCTGGCACTCTCCCTTGCCCTCTCACCTGTGACAGGCTCACATGACAAGGGACTGAGGTAGACTTCTAACCAACAGCTTGCGAGGAACTGCGGCTTTAGTCCAACAGCCTACAGGAAAGGAATCCTGCCAATAACCCAAGTGAAAGCAATTTCTCCCTTAGTCAAGGCTTGAGATGACCACAGGCCTGGGTAACATCCTGACTGTAGCCTTGTGAGAGACCTTGCAGCTGAGGACCCAGTCAGGCCCATACCAGGACTCTTGACCCACAGAAACTAGCAGATAATGTGTTGCTTTAAAGTACACCATTTTGGGTAATTTGTTATGCTGAAGCAACAGGTAACTAACACAAGGGCCTATTGCACTATGGCCACATTAAAGTATGCAAATATATAGTATATAAAGTATACCATATGTAGAAGCCATTTTATTTTATAATGGGACTGAAATAATAGTGGGTTTATGTACAAGACTAGATTTTAAGCTAGCAAAGAGAATCATAAATGTGACCTTACTAAAGAGAAGAGCTAACTAGTTAGTCAATGGAATGGAAAAACTGGGATCCATTCTGCTTACAATCTCAGTGAATACCAGATGATAGTCCTGTGTGGCAATCAACACCAAACAGCAGTGATGAAAGAACGTCTTCAATTACACAACTGGTAGGCAAAGATGCAGTTAAATTCATCACTGCTGAGCAGGGGTTAAAATGGCAGTGGCCTCCTGGAAACACTTCTGTAAAACACTGGGAAACACGGTTGCTTCACATGAACCCTGGCCTTGCAGAAATTAAATGATTCCTTCAGCAGTCCTATTTTGAACTGTTCTCATTGCCTGCTGTAGACAGTTGGCTCTCAATCCATTTTATAGAAGCACTTTCTGTTCCTTGGATAAAAGGAAGTACATAAATTTCAAGTGCCATATTACCATACATGCATGGTTCTGTTTGGGCACAAGCATGTTGTTCTTGTCATAAATTCTGACTCAGAATGGGAGCCTGGGATTTACCATCTCACTCTTTATAGTTACAAGATCGACTAAACTGATTACAAGAAGAAATATGTAAGCTTTGAAACTGTTCACACCAGTGATGTGGTTCAGTAGCTTGTAAAAGTGGCAAATAACATCAAGCCAAAAGAAGGGAATTTCAGGAAAGACAAGGCTCTTAAAAACACAGAACCTAGGAGCAGTTGGTTCTCTTTGGAGCCTGGGATACTCTCTTCACTGCCTATTATTGGACTATTGTCCTTGGAAACATGGGTTTACTGCCCTGTAGTCCTCTCTCTATCATATCAGAGTTCTAGAACCCCTCTCTGAGGGATGGCAGTTCCAGTAAGTGAGAGACAGTTATTCTGGGGAATGGAATTTTCTCAAATTCTCTAAATCATCAGCTACTGTGTGTGTGTTGGTTTGGTTTGATTGTTTTAGCCAGTCAAGAGCAATCTTGAGCCACATTATAGTCCTCTTTTTGCCTTTCTCCAGGAGACTTCAGGCAGGTAGTACAGCCACTAACATGGAAAGCTATGTAGGTAGAGTATGAGCCCTAGCTATACTATTTACTAGCTGCGAGGCCTTGAACAAATTCTCTAAATCCCATAAGCCTCACTTTCTTCATATGAAAAATAGTTCAATATTACTGCCCTCATAAAGTTGAAGTGAAGATTAAATGTGACTTAGCACTGTGCCTGACACATAGTAAATACAATGTAAATATTAATGTTTATAGTATTACTGTTTTTTAATTTTGTTAACCCTCTTTTCATGTGTCAAACTGTTAGCTCTTTGAGGACAAAAAATGTTGGGATTGAGACATGGATTCTTACATAGCTGGATATTTTTTAGTAATTTTTCAGTGAGTGTACCTAGGCTAAAAAATCCCTGCCAAGCAGTCCTGAGAATGTCCTCTTTTCTATTCAATCTACATTCCCTCCCTTGGTGATCTCATCCCCTTGTGACTTTAAATACCATCTGCTTGCTGACAACTTCTAAATTTATATCTCCAGCCTAGATCTCTTCTTGAACTCCGGATTCTGGTATCTAACTGCCTACTTGACATCTTCATTAGGGTATCTAGTGAGTTCCTCAAACTCAACATAAAGTTCCAAAGTAGAATTCTCAATCTAAAAAACAAAACAAAACAAAAACAAAAACAAAAAAAAACAAAAACCCTGCCCACACATAGACTGTATATCAGTTGGTGATAATCCAGGTGCTCAAGCCAAAAACTTTGGAGTCATTCTGTTTTTCTTCCATAACCTATGTCAAATTCAACAGAAAGTCCCATTGGTTCTACCTTCAAAATATGTCCCAAATCTGGCCATTTCCCACCAATGCCATTGTCAACTCCCTGGTCTAAATTATCTCTCCCCTCCAACAGCCTTCTTTTAGAAATAAAACTATTTTAGGGGTGCCTGGGTGACTCAGTCAGTTAAGTATCAGATTCTTGATTACAGATCAGGTCATCATCTCAGAGTTGTGAAATCCAGCCCTGTGGTGGGCTCCATGCTGAGTGTGGAGCCTGCTTAAGATTCTCTCTCCTGCTGCTGCTCACACTTGCTTGTGCACTCTCAAAAGAAGAAGAAAAGAAGAAGACGAAGACAAGAAGAAGAAGAAGAAGAAGAAGAAGAAGAAGAAGAAGAAGAAGGAGGAGGAGGAGGAGGAGGAGGAGGAGGAGGAGGAGGAGGAGGAGGAGGAGGAGGAGGAGGAGGAAGAAGAAGAAGGAGGTGGGAAAGAAACTATTTTGAAATTATTTTTAGGGCTGCCTAGCATCTGACTCTTGGTTTTTGTTCAGGTCATGATCCTGTGGGTGGTGAGATCAAGGCTCATGTTGCATTCTGCACTTGGCAAGGAGTCTGCTTCAAGATTCTACTCTTTTTGGGACACCTAGGAGGCTCAGCGGCTGAGTATCTGCCTTTGGCTCAGGGCATGATCCCCGTCCTGGGATCGAGTCCTACAGCAGGCTCCCTGCAAGGAGCCTACTTCTCCCTCTGTCTATGTCTCTGCCTCTCTCTGTGGGTCTCTCATGTATAAATAAATAAAATCTTAAAAAAAAAGATTCTACTCTTCTGCCTCTCCTCCCATGCACATTCTCTCTCTCTCTCTGTAAAATAAATAAATCTTTTTTAAAAAAGAGATTTTTAAAATTATATATTCTGAATTTTTATTTTATTATTTTATTTTAAATATTTTATTTATTTATTAATGAGAGACACAGAGAGGCAGAGACACAGGAAGAGGGAGAAGCAGGCTCCATGCAGGGAGCCCAACATGGGACTCGATCCTGGACTCCAGGATCACATCCTAAGCTGAAGGCAGACACTCAACCAGTGAGCCACCCAGGCGTCCCTATTCTGAACTTTTTAAAAAAGATTTTATTTATTTAGAAAGAGAAGGAGCAAGAGCAGGGGGAGGGGAAGAGGGAGAGAGAGAATCCCAAGCAGATTCCTCGCTGAGCAAGGAGCCCAATGCAGGGCTCGATTCCATGACCCTGAGATCATAACCTGAGCCAAAATCAAGAATCAGACACTTAACCAACTGAGCCACCCAGGTGCCCCTACATTCTGACCTTTTTGAGAGTAAGTTCTATGATCCTAAGAATTCTCTAATGTGTATTTTCAAAAAACAAATACCGTCTCCTATATGTATGTAACTCTTTGAATTAGGAAATAATAATACAACACTACAATCCAATCTGATTCAATTTTTCGAATTATCTCAAGAATACTATTTTTCCTCTATAGGCCAGGATCCTCTCAAGAACATGGGTTGCATCTGGCAATTATGACTCTTTAGAGTCATTTGCTCTGGAACAATTCCTCAGTCCCTCCCCATCTTTCATGTACTAGACATTCTATAGGATATATTACACTCTGTAGGATGGTCTCTGCCTTAGTCCATTCAGGCTGCCATAACAAAATACCACAGAAAGGGTAGCTTAAAAACAACAAACACTTATTCCTCACAGTTCTGGAGGCTGAGAAGTCCAAGATCAAAGTGTCAGCATGGTCATATTTTGGTGAGGCCCTCACAAGTAGGCACTTTCTCACTGTGTACTCATATGGTGAAAGGGATCTAGGGAATCTCTCCAGAGCCACTTTTATAAGGCACTGACCTATCCATGAAGGTTCCACTATCATGATTTAAGTACCTTCTGACATCATGTTCAATAAAGAACAAAATGTGTTTATTAACAGGACCCACGTTCTGACATCATGTTCAATAAAGAACAAAATGTATTTATTAACAGATTCAAAAAAATAAAAAATAAAAAGCCAATCCTTCCAAGCATATTTGATCCTCCTTTTCCTTTATTTCCCAATTGTATATTTTCTATGCATTTATTATCTTCCAACATGTAGCATAATTTACCTAAGCATTATGTTTATCATTTATTATCTTTCCCCTCTGTACAACCCCCACTATAATATGAGGTCATTTAGGGGAAAGATTTTATTTTTCACTGATGCACCCAAGAACCTAGAAGAGTATTTGCACATAGAAGGAACTCAATAGATAACTGTTGAAAAAATGAATTAATTAGTGAATTAACATAAGCATTATTATCTCTGTTTTACTTATGAAAAAAGAATTGTTCTAAAGTTGACAGAGGTTAAAATAAATTGCATATTAAGTTATTCCTGAAATTGTATTCCAAAATTGTCTAATATCTGAACAATTTGGCAATTTAATAAATATTGATTTATTTAACTTAGAGTGGGCACTTCCAAGGTGCCTAACTTATAATCAAAAACATTCTGGGGATCCCTGGGTGGCGCAGCGGTTTGGCGCCTGCCTTTGGCCCAGGGCGCGATCCTGGAGACCCGGGATCGAATCCCACATCGGGCTCTCGGTGCATGGAGCCTGCTTCTCCCTCTGCCTGTGTCTCTGCCTCTCTCTCTCTCTCTCTGTGTGACTATCATAAATAAATAAAAATTAAAAAAAAAAAAACAAAAAAAACCAAAACATTCTAAGAACTATGACAAGATGATTTACTATGTATTAGATACTGGTATTTCCTCAAAAAGAGAAACTTAGTTTTGTTTTGTTTTTTAATTCCAGTGTAGTTAACATGCAGTGTTATATTAGTTTCAGGTATACAATACAGTGATTCAACACTTCCATACATCACCCAATGCTCATCACGACAAGTGCACTCCTTAATCCCCATCACCTATTTCACCCATCTTCCCACCCACTTCCCTTCTGGTAACCACTAGTTTGTTTTCTATAGTTAAGAGTTTGCTTCTTGGTTTCTCTCTCTCTCTCCTTTAATTCCTTTGTTTATTTTTTAAAATTCCACATGAGGGATGCCTGGGTGGCTCCATGGTTGAGCATCTGCCTTCGGTTCAGGTTGTGATCTTGGAGACCCAGGATCAAGTCCCGCATCGGGCTCCCTGCAGGGAGCCTGCTTCTCCCTCTGCCTGTGTCTCTGCCTCTCTCTCTGTCTCTCATGAATAAATAAATAAAATTTAAAAAATAAAATAAAATTCCACATGAGTGAAATCATATGGTATTTGTCTTGCTCTGACTTACTTTGTTTAGCATCATACTCTCTAGCTTCATCCTGTCATTGCACATAGCACAATTTCACTCTTTTTATGGCTGAATAATATTCCGGGGTGTGTGTGTGTGTATGTGTGTGTGTGACATCTTTTTTGTCCATATATCTATCAATGGACACTTGGGCTGCTTCCATAATTTCGCTATTGTATATAATGCTGCTATAAACACAGGGGCGCATGCATCCCTTTGAATTAGTGTTTTTGTATTTTGGGAGTAAATAGTGCATTTACTAGATCATAGTATATTTCTATTTTTAACTTTTTGGGGAGCTTCCATAGTGTTTTCCATAGTGGCTGCACAAGTCTTTGCCAACCAGAGTTGAAATACAGACCTCAGTGGAGAGAGCACAGTCAAGGCTCAATGAATTGCAGAGAAATTGTCATGGTGCCATGGTGACCAAACTTACTGGAAATCTACTCTCTGGAACTTGTTGGAAATACATTTTCTATGGTGTTGGGAAGCTTTTTACAGGGAGATGTCTCACTGAAGGCATTCTACTACAAACCACTCAAGATGAGGTAAAAGGGTAAGCTGTTGGCCATTGGTTGCTCTCAAGAAGCCAGCTGCTTGAGAAGCCATAGGCACTGCAAGAGTCTGTCTAGGGAACAGGTCAGAGTAGGAAGCAAATTTTTTTTCTCTTGCAATGTTTCTCAAGCACTCTCTACTGACAAAGCTTAACATGGTACCATCTAGTAAAGAAAAAATATTTAAAGGGCCTATATTCATTTTCTCAGAACAGTCAACAGAGAGTGAATTTGTAATTGCAAGGCAATAATAAATTGATAACTGACAGAGCCACCAAGACAAGAACACCACTTATTCTTGCTGAGTGTGGTTCCAGGAAAGTTCAGTGTTGTAATAGTTATCTTCAACAAAATCTCATGGTTTGTTGGTATAAATTCTTCCAAGGACACAAAAGAGTGGTGAAAGGATTGTGAAAACTTCCAGATCCAGAGATCTACTATGGACAGTGTCAGCTGACACTTTGTGCCACATTTGGATCAACGCAGAGCAAGAGAAGCTATGCTGAGATATACTACATCCACTCTCATCTTCGGAAGACATCTTGCTGTCCATAAGATTTTATATTCCTGCATAACTAATTTGGGAACATAAGCAAAGCTGACTTTATGTGTATCCTCAACTAAGCTGTGTCTTACCTGAAATGTTGCAGCATTCCATGGAATGTTATGCAACCATTAAACATGTTATTAAAAAGAATTTGTGGTAAAATGGAAAAATGCTGATGTTATAATTCAAGTGAAAAAAGTAGGGTACAATTATATAATATGTGAAACAAGCAAAAATGCATAAGAAAGGAAGAGGAAAAAAATACCACCAAAATCAGTCATTGTCTCTAGGCAGATTCAGAGTAATTTTTTCCTTTTCCTATTATTTTTTTATATTTTACATTGTCGCTATAGGGAACATGTACTAGTTATAACTTTGGGGCAAAACAACTCATCTAACAACAACAACAAATATATACGTGTATGTGTCTGAAGTCTTAAACTGAGCCAAGGTTTGGGATACAGAATTTGACAAATAGAGTATCTGAACCAGTTCTCTATAGTTTACTCAGAATAAGTGACTGGGACCCATATCAGTTTGGCTAACAGGTTATATACATTGTCTACTCCATATGAGCTAAAAAAAAAAAAAAGACAATACATTTACAAAATAAAATGAATTTCATTTCCTGAACCATAAGAGTTACTGAGATCTACACATATATCTGAGTAGGATATGAGGATAAAACCAAATATAAAGAATTAACCAGCCAAAGATTGAAATTCAGCCATGTCTAAGTGAAACCAGCAGAATTTGAAATGTCAGCAACTTTCTTATTTAAGAACTAGACAGACTGATAAGAGCAGGGGAGGAAGGATCCTGAGCTTACCTCCTCCCACAGACACATCAAAACAACAACTACGTATAATGCAACTCTCTGAAAGTGACCCGAAGACTTGGCAGAACAGAGCTCCCGTAGCTAAACAGAAAGAAGAAGCCGCATTGAGAATGGTAGGAGGGGCAGAGACATGGTAGGGAAGTAAATCTCTGCTGTGGCAGCACACAAGTGGGAGTAATACCACAGGCATGGAGGTCCTCGCTGAGGAGCAAGGGAATCAAGCCCTATGTCGGGCTTTTCAGTCTTGGAAACCTGCACTGGGAAGATGAGCCCCTCAAAATATTTGGCTTTGAAAATCAGCAGGCTTAATTCCAGTGGGGCTTATTTAGAGCCGGAGCGCCATAGGAAACCAAAACTCCACTCTTAAAGGGCTAGCACCCTATATCATTTGGTCAACACAAGAGTAGCAGTTTGAAAAATGTTTGAGTTATATCTGAAAGAAATTTACTAATTTTAGAGTATGTGCCAGAAAGGCAGGGATCTGCAGGAGCCTTTTCCAGGAACAGAAGTACTGGGTGCTATTTTTCTTACCCTCCTTGGCCTACCTCCCCAGATGTTTGTGAGAACCAGTTCTGACACACTCTGGCTACCTTGCGAGCATAGCTGATCTCACTCTAGCATTTCCTTGTAAATCTGCTCCAGCAGCCATCTCTCCAAAGCTGCTCCCAATCTACCACACCTGACAGGCAGACTCATTTGACACCAGCATTCCTCCAAAGTGACTACAGCTCTGCCACACCCAGTGGGCAGCCCTAGCCAGGACTAACATCTCTGTAAAGCAACCTCTATCCCCTAGTGGGGGGAAACCCTGCCCACCAGCCTAATAGTTACACTGAGCCTCTTGGCCAATGGCACCAGGAGCTAACCCTACTCACATTTGCAGCAGCCCCAGTTGGGCCTTTCAGCTAGCTTCACAGGGGCCAGCCCTGTGCACCAATGCAACTGAAGCAGCTACACCTGGGCCTTTCAGTCAGCCACACCAGGACCTAGCCCTGCCTGCCAGTGCACCTGTAGTGGTCACAGCCAGTCATTGCAGACAGCTTCACTAAAGGCCAGCACTGCCCACCACTGCACCCATAGCAGTCACAGCCAAGTCATAACAGGAGTACACACAGCCCATACAGGAGACACCACTGGTACACTTGGTTCTGGTGACTGGGAGGCATTTGCAACTGGGCCCCACAGGACACTTTCTAAATAAGACTACAACTTTCAAGTCCAGGAGAAATAGCTGACCTACCTAACACACAGAAACAAACACAGAGAGTCAGACAAAATTAGGAGACAGAGAAATATGCTTCAAACGAAATAACAAGACAAAACCTTAGGAAAAGAGCTAAATGAAACAGAGATAATCTTCCTGATAATAAATTCAAAGTAATGGTCATAAAGATGCTTATTGGACTTGAGAGAAGAGTGGATGTACTTAATAAGAATTTCACCAAAGAGACAGAAAAAATGAACCAAAGTTGAAGAATACAATAACTAAAGTGAAAAATATACTAAAAGGATTCATTAACATGATTAGAGGATGGATCAGGGATCTGGAAGACAGGGTAGTGAAAAGCACCCACACTGAAAGCAAAAAGAAAGAAGAAATTTTAAAAATGAGAATACATTAAGGAACTTTTGGGGTAACATCAAGTATAGTGACATCATTATAAAAGTCCCAGAAGGAGAATAAAGAAAGGGGTAGAAAACTTATCTGAAGAAAGAATAGTTGAAAATTTCTTTAACCTGGGGAAAGAAACAGACATCCAGTTCAGGAAGCACAGAGAGCCCCAAGCAAGATGAACCCAGCAGGTCCACACTAAGACACATAATGATTAAGGTGGCAAAAATTAAAGATAAAGAGAGAATTTAAAAGCAGCAAGAGAAAATTAAACAGTCTGTACAAGGGAAACCGCACAAGGCTATCAGCTAATTTCTTTTAGCAAAAACTTTGCAGGCTAGAAGGGAGTGGTATGATATATTCAAAATGCTTGGAGGAAAAAACCTATAACCAAGAATACTCTACCTGGCAAGATTATCATTCAGAATTGATGGCATATAGAAGTTTAAAAAGTTCAACATCCACTAAATTGGCCTTACAAAAAATATTAAAAGGACTTCTTTAAGCAGAAGAGAAATGGCCATAACTGGAAGAGAATTATAAAAGTGGAAAATTTTCACTGGTAAAAGCAAACATATGGTAAAGATAGAGATCAATCACTTGTAAAGCTAGTATGAAGGTTAAATACAAAAGTAATAAAATCAATTATATCTACAATTATTAGTTAAGAATACACAAAATAAAAAGATATAAAATTGACATCACATATATAAAACATGGAGAATAGGAATTTAAAAGTATTGCTTTTAGAATGTGTTCTAAAAAACTTTTAGAGTGTGTTCATACTTAAGTGACCATCAACTTAATATAGAATGCTATATACACAGTATATATATATGAACCTCATGGTAACCATAAACCAAAAACCTACAATAGATACACAAAAATAAGGAGAAAGGAATCCAAGTAGAAACACTAAAGAAAATCATTAAATTACAAAGGGAGAGAGCAAAAGAAGAAAGAGGAACTACAAAGAAAAAAAAAACTCCAAAAAACCAGTAATAATTAACAAAATGGCAATAAATACATACCTCTCAAAATTACTTTAAATGTAAATGGACTAAATGCTCTACTCAAAAGACATAGGGTGACCAGATGGATTAAAAAGACAAGACCTGTCTATCTGCACCCTATAAGAGACTCACTTCAGACTTAAAGACACATACAGACTGAAAGTGAAGGGATAGAAAAAGATATCCTATGCAAAGCAAAATAACCACAAAAACCAATCCAAAGCAAAAAACAAACACCTACGGTAGCAATCAGAAAGACTCTAAAACAAAGATTTTAACAAAAAACAAGGAAGGGCATTACATAATGATAAAGAGATCAATCTGGGATGCCTGGGTGATTCAGTGGTTGAGCAGTTGCCTTCAGCTCAGGGCCTGATCCCGGGGTCCTGGAATCAAGTCCCACATTGAGTTCCCCGCAGGGAGCCTGCTTCTCCCTCTATGTTTCTGCCTCCTGTGTCTCTCATGAACAAATAAATAAAATCTTAAAAAAAAAAAAAAGACTGCTGAATCACTGAACTCTACCTCTGAAACTAACAATATGGTATATGTTAATTAGTTGAATTTAAATTGAAAAAAAAAGCATGGATAGCAGTACATTAAGCAAATGCAAATAAAAAGAAATCAAGAAAAAAAAAAGAAATCAAGGACTATACTACCTTTATCACACACAAGGCAAAAAGCATTAAAACAGACACTGACAGTCACTTCATCATGATGGAAGTACAATCTGGTCCACCATGAAGCCAGGGCTGTCACAAACCTATTGTGGGCCAAATTATAGAGCACTGAAATCTCAGGTCAATCCACGTGAAATGGACATTTTTGCAGGTCAAAAGTGCTTGCATATTGGCAGCTTCAACCTGATCAGCAAAGCAAATATATTTGTAATCACTCCACCATGTAAACATATATATTTTTATATGTTGAATATATATTCAACATATTAAAAAAACAAACAAAAGGACATCCATTTCAAGAAAAAAAACTGGAACACATACAAATATGTAAAGCCTAAACAACATGCTACTAAAAAACCAATGAGTCAACGAAGAAATCAAGGAGGAAATTAAAAAAAATACCTGGGGACCAATGAAAATGGAAACACAATGGTTCAATATCTTTGGGATGCAGCAAAAACAATTCTAAAAGGGAAGTTTATAGTGATATGAGACTGCTTCAAGAAATGAGAAAAATCTCAAATAAACAATCTAACCTTATGCCTAAGGTAAGGGTACTAGAAAAAAGGAGAAAAAAGCCCATGATTAGTAGAAGGAAGGAAATAATAAAGTACAGAGCAGAAATAAATGAAATAGAGACAAGAAAAAGAGAGAAAGAGAAAAAGAGGAGGGGAAACAGGAAAGAAAGAAAAAAGAAAGGAAGGAAGGAGGGAAGGTAGAAAGGAAGAAAGATGAAGGAAAGAGGTAGGGAGCAAGAAAGAAAGAGATAAGACCAATGAAACTAAGAACTGGTTCCTTGAAAAAATAAAATTGATAAGACTTTAACGAGATTAATCAAGAAAAAAAGAACAGACTCAAATAAAATCAGAAGTGAAAGAGAAGAAATAACAACACCACAGAAATACAAAGGATTATAAGAGACTACTATGAATTTTTCATATGCCAACAATTTGAATAGTCTATAAGAAATTGATAAATTCCTAGAAACATACAATCTTTTAAGACTGAATCAGGAAGAAATAGAAAACCTGTACACACTGATTACTAGTAAAACTATTAATCGATAATCAAAACTGAATCGATAATCAAAAAGCTTCTGACAAACAAGAGTTCAGTACCTGATACCAAAAACACACAAAGACACTACAAAGAAGAAAATTACAGACAAATATCCCTGATGCACTTAAATGTACAATTTTTCAACAAAACATAAGCAAACCAAATTCAACAGTACATTAAAAGAATCATTCACCACTGTGAAGTGGAATTTTTTCCAAGGATGTAAGGGTGGTTCAATATCAATAATCAATCAAAATAATACACCACATATTAAAAAATGAAAAATTAAAATCTTATGATCTAAATAGATGCAGAAAAAGCATGACAAAATTCAACACATTCCTTCATGATGAAAACTTTCAGCAAAGTGGGGTTAGAGGGAACATATCTGAACATAATGGAGGTTAAATCCACAGCTAACATGATACTCGATGGTGAAAAGCTTTCACCATCCTCTAAGATCAGGAACAAGACAAGGATGTCCACTCTTACCACTTTTATTAAACAAACTATTGGAAGTCCTAGCTGTAGCAAACAGACAAGAAAAAGAGATAAAAGGTATCGAAATTGGTTAAGAAAGAAGTAAAACTGTCACTATTTGCAGATGACATAATACATAAAAAACCCTAAAGAGTCCACCAAAATACTATTAGAAAAAATGAATTCAATAAAGTTGCAAAATACAAAATTACTATACAGAAGTCTGTTGAGTTTCTATACACTAATTACAAACTAGCAGAAAGAGAAATTAAGAAAACAAATCCATTTATAATTGCACCAAAAAGAATAAAATGCATGGGAATAATTTAACCACAAAAGTGAAAGACTTATATTCTGAAAAGTATAAGACACTGATGAAAGAAATTAAAGATGACACAAACAAATGGAAAGATATACCATGCTCATGGATTAATATTGTTAAAATGTTCATACTAACCAAAGAAATTTATAAATTCAATGCAACCCCTATCAAAATACCAGTATTTTTCACAGAACTATAATAAATAATCCTAAAATTTGTATGGAACCACAAAAAACCTCAAATAGCAAAGCAAATTTCATAGAGAAAAATAAACTGGAAGGTATCACAATTCCAGATGTCAAGTTATACTACAAAACTATAGTTATCAAAACAATATTATTGGGAAAATGCAAAGCAAAACCACAGTGAGGGTGATCCCTAGGTGGCTCAGCAGTTTAGCGCCTGCCTTTGGCCCTGGAGTCCCAGGATAGAGTCCCACGTCAGGCTCCCTGCATGGAGTCTGCTTCAACCTCTGCCTGTGTCTCTGCCTCCTCTCTCTCTCTGTCTCTCATGAATAAATATGTGTATATATATATATACACACACACATACATATATATATATGATTCTCTTTTTAAAAAAAAAAAACTAAAACTAAACAAAACCATAGTGAGATACCTCCTCCTAGCAGTACCAAAAAGACAAAAAATACTGAGTGTTGATAAGAATTTGGAGAAAAGGAAACCCTCATGTACTATTGGTGGAAATGGAAATTGATCCAGCCACTGTGGAAAACAATACAGAATTTCCTCAAAAAATTAAAAATAGAAATACCATATGAGTAAGTCCACTTCTGGTATTTACCTGAAGAAAACAAAAATACTAATTTAAAAAGATACATGCACTTCTATACTTATTGCAGCATTATTTACAATAGCCAAGATATGGTCACAACTTAAATGTCTGTTGGTAGATGAAAGGATAAGGAAGGTGGAATATACATACATACATACATACATACATACATACACAATGGAATATTACTTAGCCATAAAGAAATCTTTGTCATTCACAACAACATGGATGAACCTAGAGGATATTATGCTAAATGAAAAAGTAAGAGAAAAATAAATACAGTATCATTTTATTTTTACATGGAATCTAAAAAACAAAACAAATGAACAAACAAATAGAAAACAGAAATAGACTCATAAATACAGAGACCAAACTGGTGGATGGGGGGTATGGGTAAAATACGGAAGGCAATTAAAAGTTATAAGATTCTAGCTATAAAATAAATAAATCACCAGGATGAAAGATACAGCATAGAGGATAGAGTCAATAATATTGTAATAACTTTGTATGGTGACAATAAATACACTTATTGTGGTGAGCATTTCACGATGTATAGAATTTCTGAATAATTATGTCATATACCTGAAACTAAAATAATACTTTATGTCAAATATACCTGAATTAAAATTTTAAAAAAAATGTTTAAAAAGAACCAGACAAGCCAGTCTTCTTATAGTTGTAACAGCAATTTGGAGGAATGCCCTAAACACTGAACTTTCAGTTGTAGGCCCTTATTCCTGGGAAATTTTTATTTAAATGTTCCAATACAAAGCAATAATTACTATCAAACCATCGTTCCTGCTAATGTTAAGATCTCTGCAATTCTAAACTCTAGGACACCCTCATAATTCTCCTGCAAAAAAACTTGGCAGCCACACTTCTCTTCAATCCCATAATAACTTATATGAAGAAAAAAAAATTGGGTAAGAGGAAAGAAATTCAAAAAGCAAACAGTAAGGATTATAAAATGATGGAAATGAGCACTGGATTGTTCATTATATGTAGATACCCCTGCCCAGCCTGCCACTGGGAACGGATGATCTGAACAGATCATCCAAACAAAACCTGCTGGGAGGTAGTGGATGACTTCATGACATCTGAGGATCCCTTCCAGTTTGGGACTCCATTATTTGGCAGAGATCTATTATACAAGGAAAATGTTAGGAAAAAAGCACTAAGCCTACAACAGAATGAAAAGATGAAGAGAAGCTGAGGCTGTGAACAAAGAGGAATATTAACTAGAGTGATCTCTGATTGCCAAGGATTGTCCCAGTTTTAACACTGGAAGTTCCACATCCCCAGAAACCCCACAATCATGGGCATACCAGGATAGATATTCACCCTACTACTTGGATCTGACAAAGATTAGCTTCTTTGGCTTTCCATGCAGACTAAAAGCTTTAATTAACTAAACCTCATGATTCCCTTGCCTGGGAGATAACGAATTATTGCCTTTCAACAAATGGTACTGATTTCTGCTCTTTCTACCCAGCTCTGTTTAAGCATATTCTCACTATCACCTACACAAAAGTTTGACTGTATGCGTCCTTCCAATTGCAGATCAGGAGCAGCTGTGTGTGGATAAATCCTGGGCCTGCTGGAAATGTTCTCTCCTTTACTAACTGTAAAATGGCAAGCCTTCCAGGAGAGAAGCCCTCTTTTTCGGTGGATTCTTTGACTATATAAGAAATGTACACCTGTAATCCTAATAAACTCAAGCCCATATGGCTCAGCTTTTTAAATTAGATCTCCCTTCAGAAAGCATAATTCAACAATCCAAATTATTTAATAATTAATGATTAGTCCTACTATTTACTTCTTTTTTTGAAAGCAGTGAGGGGTATCCAAATAAATGATCTGCAGAAAACCTTCCTCTTTTCCCTGCTTCCTCTCATCTACTTCCTTCTGATATTCTAATGTCTCCCTTTACTACCCTCTGTGATCCCCAGAAAACCTCTTGATCCCCAGCCTCCTTTTTACCTCTCTGGTTCAGTGTATTAGCCTATCTCCCATAAAGGCAGAACTTTTTCATAAAGAAGTGGGAGGAGAGGAGAAATTGGGCTGGTAATTACAGAATTCTCTTTGCCAGGCTAGGAAAGATAGAAAGTTTGAGAACATTCCCATCTTAGTTATTTTTGTTTCATAGCATTCCTAACATTAGTAAGTGTCTGACACAGATATCCAGAGCATGTTGGTGCTGAAAGTGACCATAAAATTCCAATCCCCTAATTTTAACAAATGAGAAAACTGAGACATTAAATAATTTGTTCAAAGTCCCCAAGTGTCCTTCCCATTGCTCTATGCTACATACATTTAAATCTTGTGACTTGTGGTTATCCCATTGCTCTATGCTACATACATTTAAATCTTGTGACTTGTGGTTATCAAAAGGAGAGACCACTAGACACTAGACACTAGACACTAGACCACTAGACCACTAGACACACTAGACACTAGACACTAGACCACTAGACACTAGACACACACCTAGACACACACACTAGACACTAGACACTAGACACACACACTAGACACACACACTAGACACTAGACACTAGACACACTAGACACTAGACCACTAGACACTAGACACACACCTGTAGTTGAATAAATTGGGATTATTGCATGCTGCAGCAAAGAACACACACAGTAACGAACTGTGGGATGTCTTGTAAAAAAGTGTGAAAAGGACTTATTATAGAATTGGGGCTTTGTTAGATGATTTAGGGGAGGGTTAAAGAAAGCGGACTTTTCTATGGATTGGATGCCAGCAGGAAGTGGGAGCACTTCTATGACGAAGTGTTTTAATAAATTTTATCTAGAAAGAGGGAAGCTTGGAACCAGGCTAAAGCTGTAATTGTTAAACAATCAGCAGTCACTCATATCAACCAGAAGAAAGAAATGTTTGGTCATGTTTGTGGATTGGATGATGTCCATATTTTGTCTGCGTTCAAACATTGTTACATAGTGATCTTTTTTTTTTCTTAATCCATGGTCACAGAATGGCCTTGTCTGTTGTTGATGTTTTGTGAAATTGTTTATGTTCAACAGTAGAACACCAAGATTTCTCTGTGCTGGACCAGCCCCCAGATATTGGGGACTGCTTTTCTCTTTCTCATAATAATAAAACTACTATCTAATGAACACTTTTAATATGCTAGGAAACTTTTTTAAAAGATTTTATTTATTTATTAATGAGAGACACAAAGAGAGAGGCAGAGACATAGGCAGAGGGAGAAGCAGGTTCCCTGAGGAAAACCCAACACAGGATTCAATCCCAGAACAATGGGATCACGACCTGAGCTGAAGGTAGATGCTCAACGACTGAGACACCCAAGCATCCCTATGCTAGGGAACTTTTAATATGCTATTGGAATAGTATCAATAGTTGGTACTATTATAACTGGGTAGGTATAATAGTTGGTAGGAGGTAGGTGCTATTGTAATTCCGATTTTTATATGAAGAAATGAAGACTTAATGAGGTTGTTCATTTGCCCAAGGTCACACAGCTAGTAAAGCAGAGCTGGGCCTCAAAACTAGGCAGTCTTTCTCTAGGGTCTGTACTCTGAACTGCTCTATGGTATGCCAAGTATTAACTAGAATACTGGAGGAGAAGGGGCAACTAATCTGTGGAGATGTGGGACATATTTGCAATAAATACAAAGGGGGAAATAAAGTGTCAGGAATTACATAATGGGATCATGAGACACTCAGGATGGAAGAAGAGAAAATGTGGGAAAAACCAACTGTGACATTTTGACCATAAAGCCTTCTTTGGGAATAGTCTAATAAAAGGAAAGCTGACTTATTGTTCCTTAACTGAAGAATGACTTTTACTATTTAGAATATTATTTTAAACTTTACTCTCTGTTTTCAGTATGAATTTAAATTGGCTGACAGGAGAAGGAAAATCAGCAGCAACTCCTCTGGCATAGTCAGTCAGAGCATCTCACTATATTCAAATGGTAAAGCAAAATTGTTCAGGGCTTTGTGATGGAAGCGGCAGGCACCTGGCAGTACCAACGACTTAATCATAATGATTAGGGGAGAAATATGGTTATTAATAGCCTTACAAATGCATTCATTTTTCAGAATCACCTTATGGATTGAAATGACAGAATGAAACTCAAATTAACAGACAAAGGCCCCCATTCCACTGTTCCCACACACACCCCCAGCTCCTCCTGACTTCAGTGGGTGTTCTGGGCACAGAGAAAGAACAGGAATGGCATATTGATCTATTTCTAGTATTCGAAAGGATTCTTCTCTCTGTAAATTTCAAGGCAGCCAAGATCCTAACATCACAGCAGCACTACATTCTGTCCTCACCTCAACAGATCCAAGTAATAGTACTAAAATACAATATACACTACTTGCCCAAACTGAAGGAAAAAAAGAGTTATTTCAGGTGGGAGGTGGGAGGTGTTAGAGATTTGATAATAAAAGAAAAATGGAAATGGAAAAGATTGCTCTTCAGCTATATTGTGTAATAAGTCCAGACTGATTATTACACATTCACTCTTTTAGGTATTATTCAACAAACTGTGTGCCTCTACTATATGACTAGCACTGTGCTAGGCTCTAACGATAAGAAGTCAATTAAGACTTGGTCTCTTGCCTCAAAATTCTACTTAGGGACAGCCTCGGTAGCTCAGTGGTTTAGCACCGCCTTCGGCCCAGAGTGTGGTCCTGGAGACCCGGGATCGAGTCCCACATCCGGCACCCTGCATGGAGCCTACTTCTCCCTCTGCCTGTGTCTCTGCCTCTCTGTGTGTGTGTGTCTCTCATGAATAAATAAATAAAATCTTAAAAAAAAATTCTACTTAGATTTTGTCTCCAGCTTTTCTTTGTACCACACCTTGCAGTGTTTCATCGATGTTTCTGTCTGCTAACAATTGTCATAATGATATGGATGATGATGACAACAAAAAGCACAGCTGTCCACAAGTTTAAGTGGCAAATGGCAAAAGAGCCTGTCCCAAAGAAACTTTTATCCATCTAAAAAAGTATTTATTTAGCAACTATTTTGTGGTTAAGATGTTGCCCTGGGTTCTGGGAGATGTTCAGAAAATGTTTCCATCCCTAGGAAGGCCTAGGGATTCTACAAGCTCACTCTGAAATGGGTAGAAATTCCCAGGACAGCCTTTGGTTTCTCTGGACCTCAGAAATCCCTGATGGATACTTTGGCCTTGTTGCCCCAGTTTCCATCACACTTCTAACGAGGATTGAAAATTGGCCTAGGAAAGTAGATTATGGGAACAATAACAGCAAAGTTAAGTAAATTCCACCCATTTTCTGGGCAACACCAGCAGGAAAAGCACTGTACTTTCCACATTTTCAAGGCCATGTATTCAAGACACAGCAGGATAGCAGCATGTAAAAGCCATACAAGCTCATGCCTACAACTTCTCTTCAGCAGCACAAGGCCTTAAGAAAAATGTATCTGTATGGGATGTCACCTAACTATGCCATTAATTGAAGCAACCAGTTTTGTTTCTTTTTTTTTTTTTTTAAGATTTTATTTACTTATTTGAGAAAGAGAGAGAGCAGGGGAGAGGGAGAGGGGGATGGTAGGGGACAAGAAGACTCCACCTTGAGTGCAAAACCTGAAGTAGGGCTCAACCCCATGATCCCATGACCCCATGACCCCAGTGGAAACCAAGAGTCAGTTGCTTAACTGACTGAGCAATCCAGGTGTTCCACAGCCAGTTTCATTTCAAAATGTGGGCACAGCATTGTAGGGTTAAGTGACAAGAACATGGATAATTTCCCAGATATTTTCTCAAAGCAAATAGCAATCACTGGTTGTAGGACAGATTCTTTGATTCAAAGCCACCTCTCCTGCAATAAGAAGGACAATACTCCTGGTCACCTCTCTGCCCCTGTCTTCCCCAGTGCCCCCCTCCCCACCCTCTACCACTCCCATCCCTTGCATAACCTTGCAAAGACATCTGCTTTATTTTCTTTCAGATAGTCCACCTCGTGATAATTTCCCAGCACCAGTAGCTAGGCCCTAGATTCTACATCTGTTCCACTTTTCTCCATTCCAGATGAGCACTACATCTTTACATTTGCTATTGTGATCACTGCTGAACCATAACAACGAGGTTAGTTGAGGATAAAGATTCACATCTCAGCACAGAAGGGATGGTTCTGGATTAAATTGGGGGTGCTTAACCCCAATAATTAAGAAAAGCAGATGGATCTCTGCTAATTGGCATCAGAACCTCAAGAAACTCCTTAGTAATCCTCTTCTATCCATCAAAAATAACCAACAAGGAAAGAAATTAACATTTATTTATTTTTTTGCCTAACCCTCTGTTAGGTTTTTTTTTTTTTCTCTGTTAGGTTTTAATATTATCTATTTATATCTATTTATCTTCATATAGTTCTGGCAAGTTAGTATTATTATTCTCAATCAATTCTACAAAACATTTCAGAGGCTAAAAGTAGGTAAAGAACTTGCCCAAGTTCTTCCAACTAGTAAGTAAAAGAACTGGGCTTGGAGCCCAAGTCTGTCTGATACCACAGCTTTTACTACATCTCTTGATCGTTTATTCTGAAAATGTACTAAAGGGGGGTCCAGGGGTAAAAGGCCTTCTCTTAGAATGATAGTCCACAGAGTTATTAGCAAGTCATACCTACCTCTCCTATAAACCTGACACAGGAACACATGGGTTCTAACCCCTTAGATTATCTAAATACATTTGTGATTTTCATTAAAGCAAAATAGCAATTATGTACTTGAAATATTTATAAAATAAGTCAACTACATTTGAGGGAAAATGTAAAAGCATTGCAATTAAACAGATCTGCACACACTGCAGGGTGTTTTTCTAACAAAAGGAGGAAGAAATAATGCCGCTAATAAAAACAATGATGATCTTGTTTAAATGTTCTAATAACTCATTTAGCACTGTTCCAAGCGGAACTGTATATTAGTAATTTCAAATAAAGTCTTTGATGAAGGATTAAATATATCTTCTGCTCATTCTCTTCTGCAAAGCTAGTGATTCAAGTGGGCTAATTTGTTCCCTTTCTTCTGGTAAAATGTTTTAAGTGATCTATAAATGTTTTTCTCCTTCTATTCACATTGTAAGAGGAACCAAGTGAATAATAATGAATAAGAATAAGGAGTTATACTGATGCATTGGAAGGGAATGGGTGCCCCCACCATCACTACATACACACGTGTATACACACACACACACACACACACACACACACACACACACATACACATGCTCTGAGTTCTCATTTGGGCTTCTAATAAGAAACAGACAAACCTCAAATTTCAATATAAATATTCATCAGGAAGCTATATTAAATAGGAACTAACCTAAAACAATTTCCTGCTCACCTTTGAAAAAATTATCATGCTAATTAATAAAGAGTAGGGTTTTGTGTTTTCAGAAAGAAGGGCATCTAAAAGTATACATTATAATATATATTTAGTTCTTCCAGTAGAAATAAAGATTGATTAAATTCTAAACTGATAATTTTCTCTTTGACACTTCAAACTTAATATACTATATCTGTAGTGCTCCTAACCTAATGTGGGAAACACAAACCAATCCATTTTAGTCTCTTTGGGGATGTAGGACACATAGTGAATAATCAAAACAATCACATGCTATGAGAGCTATACTTAGCCACCATATCAGATTGGTCATTTAAAAAAAAAAAACCCCTCCTGTTTAGAGGACAATATTGGACATAAAGACCTTGGCTGCAGAGCTGTGCTGAAATTCTCTAACACAAAGTAAAATGGCCATAGCACTCATCGCACTTTCTAAGGTAATTCTCTGCCTCCACAGCTCCTATAGATATCCTAAGGGAAGAGACAACTCCTTATTATTTCTTATTGTCTCAGTTTCTTTTTTTCTTTTTAAAGATTTTATTTATTTGAGAGAGAGAGTGACCAAGTATGAGAGAGCACGAGGTAGACGGAGAAGCAGACTCTCCACTGAGCAAGGAGACCGATGCTAGACTTGATCTCAGGACTCTGGGATCATGACCTAAGCCAAAGATAGACACTTAACTGACTGAGCCACCCAGGTGCCCCTTATTGTCTCAATTTCTAGTATTTGACATTCATAACATATTTTGAATGGAATGAAACGAATCCATCTATGAACATTTGGTCTGAAGTAACTTCTACGCTAGTATGCATATTTCTAATTTTTAAAAAGATTTTATTTATTTATTCATGAGAGATACAGAGAGAGGCAGAAACATAGGCAGAAGGAGAAGGAGGCTCCCTGTGAGGAGCCTTATGTAGAACTAGATTCCAGGACCCTGGGATTACGCTCTGAGCAGAAGGCAGATGCTCAACCACTGAGCCACTCAGATGCCCCCATATTTTAATGTTTTCTTCAACAAGTATGACCTGAAATACTTCCTAATCTTGAAAAAAAACAAGTCAACTCTTGTTTCTGGAACCCACAAAGTCAATTACAACCTAAAATATGTTGATTCAGGCCTCCCCCCACCAAATAAGTATCCAGGTAAATAATATTCTCTCAGTGGAAAAGATTCAAGCCTGTTAAAACCAAGTCTCAGGGTTCTGCCTAAATCCATTTCAATCTAGGGTCACAAAATTACCAAGGAAGAAAACTACAACGAAGAGAAACACACTAATCCCAGCTAATCCACTTGCTCCAAATTAAGGTGAAATTAAAACCTGACTCTTCAAAGAGGATGTAAACCCATTTGAAGGTGCAATGTTACCAGCAGATGAGGTGTTGAGGAAGTCTGCATGGCAGAGCCATCTCTCCCACTATATAACCAAACCAAATAAAGATTTCAACCCTTTAGAACAAAAAGGGCCTTCTTTGCAGGTAGCATTGGAGGCATAAATGTTGGTTGCCTCCTGATAAAAGGGACTGATTATTTTCAGTCAGTATTTGGAACTATTAGATAAGAAATTTTTTCCTGTCTCCAGTCTTAGGGCATCCCCACTTCCCAAGGCTACTTGTTCCAGGACTTGCCACAGCCTCTTTCTACCTGTTAGCCATTTCCCCTGTAATCACTTGGCCTGACCCCTATACCTTCATCTAAGTCAGGCCAGGGTCTCTGTCCTTCCTAGATCGATGGACCCAGGCCTCCGATCTGAGCCCCAGAAAGAACATGTTGCTGAAGACAAGGTTGAGAGAAGGTACCACAGGGAATGATCCATGAGCAGAACGGAAAAAGTGTTTTGACATTTCCTCCAGAAGCTTATAATACCCGGGAACACCTAAATTTGCAATTTTTACATTCTTCAGTATATTTTTAAACTTTAGATTGGAAAGGTTTTAGTGCGTTGGATAGAAGTGGAAGAAGGGATAGTCAGGGGATTATCATGTCAGCCAAACACACACACACACACACACACACACACACACACACACACACTTTGTTTGGAAATGAGAAGTGTGACCATATGACATAAGCCATGTTTGAAACCTGTCAGTCTTTTTCGGTGTTTTCTCCTTAGGTTCATATGACCTTAGTCCTGCATGAAATCAAACTACCATTTTGAAAAAATCCTTTAATTTAGAGTGATTAAATATTCTTTAAAATATTCACTGAGAATAAAATCAAAAAAAGAATTTATCAGAGAAACAGAGTAGAATAGTAATTACCAGGAACTCGAGGGTAGAGGAAATGGGGAAACATTGGCCAAAAGGTACAAACCTCTAGTTATAAAATTAACAAGTTCTGGAGAGCTAATATATGGCATGGTGATTATAGCTAGTAATCCTGTGTTATATACTTGAAAGTTGCTAAGACAGTGGTTCTTAAATGTCTTCACCACAAAAAAAAGAAATGGTAATTATGTGATAGGATGGAAAGTGGTAATCATTTTGCAATATATAATATATAAATCAACACATTGTATAGCCTAAAGTTATACAGTATAGTATATCAACTATATCTCAATAAAGCTGGAGAGGATAAAGAAACTGCTTTATATTACAGCAAGAGAGTTTTAGGTTACTTATAAAAATATCCTAGTAGTGAGAACTTATACTAGCAACATGTTAGCATGGAAGAGAAGAGGGCCCCCAATCTGAAGAGCTGGGTTGGCTTTATTATATATTAGCTATGACCTTAATCAAGCTATTGAACTCCAAATTTGAGTTGTTGTAAGGTTTAAATGAGACAATATAGGAAAAGTACTTTATACATAAAAAAGTATTTTTTAAAATAATGTTATTATTGGGGCACCTGGGTGGCTCAGTCATTTGAGCATCCAACTATTCATTTCTGCTCAGGTTATGATCTCAAGGTTGTGAGGTAGAGCTCTGTGTGGGACTCCATGCTGGATGTGAAGCCCACTTAAGATTCTCTCTCTCCCTCTCCCTCTACCCCCTACCCACCTACCCCTTGCCTCCTGCTCACTCTCATGCTCTCACTCTCAAAAAATATAAATAAATAAATAAATAAATAAATAAATAAATAAATAAATAAATGTGTTATTATTGTTACAGTATGGATCCAGCAAGATAAATAACCTAAACCCAAATTTCTCATTATTAACACACAGTTTACCTGAGCTTTCATTTTCACCAGGAAAGTACTGCAGACTGGGATGAAGGATGTTTAAAGTTCTGTTAGATAAAAAGAATAAAGCAGAAGTGGAGTAGCCCCAGGAATATGGCACAGCATCAACAGATGATAGAAGATGGTAACAGAGAATGGCTGCACTGTCCTCCATCAAGGATGGCCTTAAGTGTGGAAGGCCAAACAAAAACATCAGGAGGAAAATGATGGCTAAAAAGGTTGGGTGAAAATATATTACAAGATATTAAACAGGACAACTTTAACTCAAAACTCTAAGCCTGATACATTGTAATATAAGGTACGAAAAGGAATTCTAGGTTTAAGCTCAGAACCAATTTCAATAAACAGAAACCACAGTCTGTAGGTGGGAGGCCAGAATACTGAAAACAGAATGTTGCTCCAAGAGGGGCTTTTTCCAGAAGTTATGGTCCACTGAGCTTGGCCTGAATTCTCAGAAAATCCTACAATGAGGGGTGGCTGGGTTGCTCAGTCAATTAAGCAACTGCCTTTGGCTCAGGTCATGATCTCAGGGTCTTGGGATCAAGCCCCACATTGGACTCCCTGCTCACTGGGGAGTCTGCTTCTCTTTCCTTCTGCCCCTCCACTCTGCTCATGCTCTCTTTCTTTCTCTCAAATAAATAAATAAATAAAAACCTTAAAAAAAAAAAGAAGGAAAATCCTACAACGGATCACTCTAAATGAATTTTGAGAATAATTATGTTCCTGAACAGAGTATAAATATTATCAACCTTGACATTATGAAAGGAAATTACAGTTGAAAGGAGCTAGAAGGTGAAGAAGTGGGGGGGGGGGGGGTGTGCATGCACGCATGCATGTATTACAAAGGGCAGAAGATCAATATTTTCACTTTATGAAGGGAATGGTCAAGAAATTGTGTCAATAGTTCATTGATTGAGAGAAGCTTTTAGGTACTTTATTTTGAATTACAAAAGTAATCCTTAGAAGAACAAAAATACTAATATAATTACAATACAAAGAGAAGAAAGATGAGGGTGGTGACTGAGCTAAATTCTTACATACTATCACAGGATATCAATATGAACAGTGAATGCAGCAGATGAATCAGGATCCTCCTGATGTTTTTAAACAAAGTTATCTGTGTCATCATGCCACTCTGCCATAGGCCCTTTTGCTCCTCTTGGAAGGTTGCACGTGCCTCCAGTGTTAGGGGAGCCACTAACGTTAATCTGGATTGCTCCTCAGACAAGTGAAAGATACAATGCATTCATAAAAGTCCTGGAGAAAGTTAAGGTTTTTCTATCCTTGGAGGGCATACCCTTGCTTGATCTTTTTGGCAGTTGGAATATCATACAACATACTACGCTTCATTAGTTTGAGGAGATTCTGAAGGCAAAGTCAAAACAGCAGGTACAAGGGCTGCAGAAGTTTTCATTATTCATCACAAATTGCAACCTAATGGGTAAAGACCAGTGCTGGTGATATACTGAAGTCATAAACTTCATTTTCCTCCTTGGTTTCCATTCTAGTCATGATCTTATTATTTTTTAAAGATTTATTTATTTATTCATGAGAGACACAGACTAAGAGAGAGAGAGGCAGAGGCAGAGACACAGGCAGAGGGAGAAAGAGGCTCCCTGCAGGAAGCCTGATGCGGGACTCGATCCCGGATCCCGGGATCAAGACCTGAGCCGAAGGCAGGCACCCAACCGCTGAGCCACCCAGGCGTCCTCCAGTCAGGATCTTAAACTGAGCCCACATTGGCTTAACACTCAGTGCGGAGTCTCCTTAGGAATTTCTCTCCCTCCCTTCTGCCCCATCTCTCTAAAATAAATAAATAAAGCTTAAAAAAATAAAACCATGTTCGTGGATTACATACATGTATTGCTTTTTTAGGTTTTTTCTTATCTAAAAATAGTTGACACATAATATCACCTTAGTTTCAGGTATACAACATAGTGATTCAATTTCTCCATAGGATAGGCTATGCTCATGAAAGTATAGCTACCATCTGTCACCATATAATGCTATTATAATATCATTGACTATATTTCCTATTCTGTGCTTTTATTCCCATGATTTATTTATTCCATAACTGGAGGCCTGTATCCCCCATTCCCTTTCCCCTCTTTTTCCCATCTTCCCATCCCTTTTCTCCCTGGCAACCATCAGTTTGTTCTCTGTATTTATAAGTCTGATTCTGCTTTTGGTTTGTTTGCTTATTCATTTGTTTTGTTTTTTAGATTCTACATATAAGTGACATCATATGGTATTTGTCCTTGTCTGACTTACTTCACTTAGTATAATATCCTCTAGGTCCATCCATGTTGTCATAAATAGCATGATCTCATTATTTTTTATGGCTGAGTAATATTCCATTGTATGTACATCTATTCCATTTTGTATGTATATATATATTATATATATTTGTCATTATATATATATATAAAATATTTATATATATAAAATCTTCCTTATCTATTTGTCTATCAATAGGCACTGAGGTTGCTTTCATATCTTGGCTGTTGCAAATAATGTTACAATACACATAGGTGTGAATATATCGTTTTGGATTAGTATTTTCATTTTCACTGGGTAAACAGCCAGTACTGGAATTATTGGCTCATATACTATTTTTAACTTTTAATTTTTTGAGGAACTTCCATGCTGTTTTCTACAATGTCTATATCAGTTTACATTGCCACCAACACAAGGATTCCTTTTTCTTCCCATCCTCACCAACACTTGTTATGTTTTTGTCTTTTTTACTTTCGGTATTCTGACAGGTATAAGGTGATATTTCATTGTGGTTTTGATTTGCATTTCCCTGATGATTAGTACTGTTGAGCATCTTTTCATGTATCTGTTGGCTATCTAGATGTCTTTGGGAAAATGTTCATTCAGGTCCTCTGCCCGTTTTAAAATCAGATTTGGTTTTTTGGTGTTGAGTTGTATAGTTTTTTTTTTTAAATAATAATAAATTTATTTTTTATTGGTGTTCAATTTGCCGAGTTGTATAGTTTCTTTATATATTTTGGATATTAACTCCTTACAGACATATCATTTGCAAATATCTTCTTCCATTCAGTAAGTTGCCTTTTTTGTGTTGCCAGTGGTTTCCTTTGCTGTGCAAAAGCTTTTAATTTTGATGTAGTCTCAACAGTTTATTTTTGCCTTTATATCCCTTGCCTAGGAAACATATCTTGAAAAATGTTGCTATGGCTGATGTCAGAAAAATTATTGCTATGTTGTCTTCTAGGATTTTTATGGTTCTAGGTCTCACATTTAGGTCTTTAATCCATTTTGAGTTTATTTTTATGAATGGTGTAAGAAAGTGATCGATCCAGTTGCATTCTTTTACATGTAGCTATCCAGATTTCCCAATACCATTTATTAAAGAGAATATTTTTCTCACTGTACATTCTTTTCTCATTTGTCATAGGTTAAGTAGACTACTTACATCTTAAAATATTATTTTAAAAATGATTACATAAGCAGTTTAGAAAAAAGCTGCTATTAATCTGCTACAAGTTCACTAAGAACAACTCGTATCACATTAGACTGGGTAAGATAGAGGAGGTTATAGAAATATATGTTATTTCTTTCCAACTCTCACAATACCCAGAATATAATATGCATTAACAACTATCTTTTAAATAAATGACATCTGGGTTTCAGCCACTAAGTTGTGAATGAAGTCTTTTTGTGTATAATGAAGGAATTTGGGAGGAGGAATATTTGAATGCATATGGCCAAGTCTTTCCAATCCAAGACCCCTGAAGTCAGGCACTGGCTATAATTCTAGATCTCTCCTGGTAATCACCAGTGGCTTCTGAATCACCATTACCAAATCCTGCTAGGAACTATGCTCACCACTGGCTGCAGGGATTTCATCTTTCCTGCACACAGATATGACTCTAGCTTCACAAAAAAGTATCCAAACACCATTAGGGAATTCTCCCCCTGCACTGGTTTAGCAGCTACCCAAACTCCAAAAGGAGGTTTGGAGTGTGTCTTTTCAACTGCATGAAAACATTATTTTGTGTTGAGCTTGCTTTTAAGTACAGTTGCTCACTATTTGTAACTTAGTAATTAATCTAGTTTTGAGTTTGTTTGCGGCCAAAACATCTCCAAGGTAGGTTTCCACAGCTGAAATGGACCACTGAGACAGTTAAATTGAGAAATAAAACACTGCATACAAATTCAGAGCAGAATGAATTAATTTTCAAGGTCTAGTTGGCTCTTGAATGCATAACTTTATTTAAGAAAGTTCCCCAACATCTGGTTCTTTTTTTTTTTCTGTGTAAGGACAAGCATAGGGGGAGGAAAGTATGCCATCTGTCCTGAAAGTAAGTAACTCATTCCTCTTCATGCTAGGTGGAAATTACAATTTTACCAGAAGAAAACTTTATAAATAATCAATAAAATAACCTTACATATACATTTGTTTGATACAGGACAATGTGTTCACTTTTTAGCATGAAATTTTTCTTACTCCCAAATATAACACCTTTGATTTGAATTTAATATGCTAGTATACAAGTAAAAGACAATATAAGACCTGAGTTTCCACAGAGGGAGTCACTTTTTAAATGGATTTTGAGAGATGGACAGGGTTTTACGAGGTAGTAGCTAGAATTCCAAAGACAAGAAATAAAAAGTGTTGGCAAGGATGTGGAGAAAAAAGGAACCCTAGTGCCCTGCTTGTGGGAATGTAAATTGGTGTAGCCGCCATCAAAAATAGTATGAAGTTTCCTCAAAAAATTAAAAATAGAACTATCCCATGGTCCAGTAATTCCACTAATGAGTATTTACCTGAAGAAAAAGAAAAAATTAATTCAAAAAGATATATGCACCCCTATGTTTACTGTGATATTATTTCCAATAGCCAAGATATAAAAGCAGCCCACATATCCATCAATAGACAAATGGATAAGGAAGATATTACTCAGCCATAGGAAAAGGATGAGATCTTGCCATTTGTGACAACATGGATAGACCTAAAGGGTAACAGACAAATAAACTAAAAGCAGAATCAGATTTATAAATACAGAGAACTGATAGTTGCTAGAGGGAAAAGGAGCAGGAGGATGGGCAAAATGGGTGAAGGGGATGGAAGCTACAGGACTTGGTTATGCAATGAATAAGTCACAGGGAAAAAAGGTACAGCACAGGAAATATGTTTCAATGATACTGTAAGCGTTGTATGATGACTTACGTTATCTACATTTGTTGTGAGCATAGCATAAGCATTGTCAAATCACTATGTTGTACACCTGAAACAAAAGTGACAGTGTGTATCAACCATACTTCAATTTAAAAAAAAAAAAAAAAAGATTTCAACCAGGTAGATTCAGGAATGAAAAGTCATTCCAGGAAAAGAATAATGTGGAAGCTTAAAAATAAATAAATAAAAAGTAATTTGACAGGTCCAAATATCCCTTCTGAAGCAAAATTAAGTCACCACAAATGACTCTACTCAAATAGCTAATTCCCTCTCCCACAGCCTCCCTTACCATCCTTCCCACTGTGATTCTCTCCCTGCTGCCTCCCTCTGTTCCATGAAACAAACATACCACATCAAACTGGAAAACTGTGACTCTAAGAAAGGAAGCTCAGCTTGACAGGAGCAAAGCTGAATAGCTCTCTAAAGCCTGACTCAAAAGCTCTGTCATTTTAGTCTTAATGCCATTTAATGATAAATGATCCTTTCCCTACAATTTGCCACTGTTGTTAAACAGGGGTCTTAACAGGGCCCTCCCACCTGCACTCTACCTTTGTAATTAGTACCTCTGGTCCCTGTGCATATATTTCATGGGTGACTCACATATAAGCTAAGTGATAGGTAACCAAATTACAAGGCTATAAATACATCAAGTGTTGGCCTGGAAAAAAAAAGCCTGAGTGGTTTATGAAGTCAGCAATATTCTGACAACTGATCCTTACAACAGAGCTTAGTTTTCTTTCCCTTCCACCTCCCCACTTAGGTAATTTGATATTATACATGTCTCCAAGTATAAATCACAAGTGAATTATTGGAAAAAGGTAACTTGGGCCTGAAAGATTTTAATTATAGCAACATTTTTTATTCGTAAGAAGTTTTAGCTGGACTATCTCCAAATAATCTACATCCACCCAGAACATTTGGAAATAGGCAAGAATCCTTGGTATGTAAAGCAAATCTGGCCATGACTCTTCTTGGTATCATCATTTTGTTTTTTCTGTCTAAGTGGGTGTTAGCTACAGGGTGTTAGAAAGAAATCAAAAGAGTAGCATTTCCCAAAGTGTGTATCAAAAGGATCCCAAAGTTGAAAGCAAATATTGTAACAATGAAGAGGATCAACAATGAATGGAAATTTATAATTAACACTTTACCAGTTTCTTCTCTCTAATTTACCTTCATCGCCAACAGTTATTTTTATTTAATTAAAAAAATTATTCTTCTTCTATCTAAAATCTTCTGTTAGCCTGAAGACTAAGCATTTAATTTGAAATCTTCCTATATTATTATTTGTCATGATGTAATTCAGATTCCTCATCGAAAGCAAGAACCATGTTTTACCCGTCTTTGTATCCCAATCACCTACCTTGAAATTTGGTAGCCTAATACGAAATTGGAGATTATCAAACATTTGTATTGAACTATAAATGAAACCTTATTAAATAAGATGCCTGAATCCATGTGTGTGTGTGTGTGTGTGTGTGTGTGTGTGTTGTCTGTATAAAACTTCTGTGAACTTCTTGGTATTTTACAGCTTAAAATCTAACCCCCTTAATGTGATATTTTTTCCCAGTCTGACTTCAGTCTTCCATTCTGGCATCATCTCCTGCTCTTGAACCTCAGCACCATATCTGGGCTCAGCTTCTCCAATGTCAAGGCAAAGATTTGCTCTTCTCCTAGGCATGTTGCCTAGACATTTATGGAATGATGATATCACTTAAAGGAAATTGAGTCTTGAGGCACTCCCATAAAGGTCAGAAACAGAGACCAGAGTGAGTCGTGGAATGCAGGAAACAAAAGCCAGAAAACAAAGACACTGTAAAAGAATGAGAGAAGAAATCTCAGCTTAAATATTTTTTTTCTAAGACTAGAACATGACTGTGAGTACTGTTTACCTATTTATAGGAAAAGAGGGAAAGGGATGGACTTTGCTCTGGGAAGTAAATAATCAGAAAGTTAGTCCCAAGTACATTTTAACATCTAGAACAGAGTTAGTTTTGCAAATATATGCATAGTCCCTTATACAATATCTCAGTATCTCATGAAGTAAGTTATTTTATTAGTAATGATGGGTGAACACAAAGTCAACACCACTGTCCCATCCTCCATGTTCACTATCATCACTATCACAAAGAACTCAATTTCAGTTGATAACATCATCAGAACAAGAACAGTGAAAGATCTGTGTTGCTTTGGTCAACAGTAGCCTTCCCACCTGGAGAAGTTTCTCTGCACACCCAGATCCCTGCACTGCTGGAATCAGACCATCATATAGAATCAGACCACAGAAAGTACTGCTCAACCAGTAGCAGCTAGGGCTGCAGGACTCCCAGCAGACTTACAGACACATGAGATGCTGAGAAACCTCACTTCCTGAGATTAAATGAGATCATCAGAAATCACTACTTGCAGAGAGTTTTACAGGTGATTCTTCAGGCCTTACCATAGCAACCTCATCAAAGAAATGGAAGTCTAAAATGGCCAAATGACTTGCTGGGAACATGTGGCAAATCAGCAGAAAAGAGAGGTTTCCCTCAGCCAATTTAGTGCTTCATCCTCAGAACCATATTCTCTCTGCTTTTATACATGTCCCTGCTCTATAGAGTATGAACTTTCCTTGGAAATATGGACTATGGAAGTTTCCTTCCTAACTGAAGAGTGTTTCCATTTCTCTGTATTGCCCTCTCTTAAATCTTTTCTTGTGTACGTTATAACAAATGTCTTTATCACTAAGTAGAATTGCCTCAATGAGATCAGCTGCCTGAAAGTAATTGTCTCTGTTATAACAATGGCCCTGCTGTAGAAGAACAATTCTTTCCTACAGAGGAAGCAGAATCAAGACCAAAAGAAGAGCTAAATGCAAAACCGAGTCTGGATTTCCTTTGAGGCAAATTGCATTTCTCTCATAGCTACACCCAAGAATTGAGGACCACTCAGACTTTTTTTAATCAGGAGTCTTATCTCCTGATTTCTTAAAAGAGGAAGCTGAGGGCAGACTCTTGGCCTGAACGTGGATACTGCTTGACTGGGTAGGTTTCTTAAAGTCCATATTATGTCTATATCTGTAAAACGAGGGTGACTGATCCTCTCATGGGTTTTTTTTTTTTTTAAGGTTTAATTGAGTGACTATGTGATCAATGTTTAGAATGGCAATTATTGGAACTTAGAAACCAATTATTGTTAGACTCTTTCTAGCTAAGGATTCTTTCTAAACTTTTCAAAAAGTAAACCAAAAAAACTAACTGGAAGGGGAAGAAATACCATGGAACTGAAAAAAACAAGCTCTTCATATACAGCCCTGCCATCTCATGTCATGTTAATACATTGTGATGCTTTATGGCAGGCTACAGTAACTTCCCCAGTGTCAAGTTCTTTGCCAACTAAAGCTAAACATTTTTTTTTTTTAGCTTTTTAAAATTATGGTCCTAGGATGCATCCTTTCAGTGATAGTACTGCTGGTCATGCCAGTCTGTACAAAATGATCTTTTATCCAGTATGGTAAGGAATTATCCAATGAGGTTGTACAGTTTCTCTCCTTCACATCACCAAGCCTGTCCACCTCAGGACTTCACAAAACTTGAGTTCAGTTGTATATCCTGATCTTACTTTGGGCTAGGAAAGAAAATGGAGAATCTCTCCATGAGTGACTGTGAACAAATGAAGGTAACTAAAGCTGCCTCCCTTGAGGACTTCTCATTATAGCACAGGAGTCCTGAAAAGGCACACATATGAACAAATAAGGTCTTAGAAGGAGACAGCAAATTCCTGAAGTGACCTCAGGAAGGAAATGTCTGGGTATTTCTAACATTGTGCATTAGGGAGTTGGGGTGGTACTAGTATAAATTTGAGACATGCTAAAGAGTAACTGAAAGAAATAGGAGGAGATGAGGAGGCAAAATGAACAAAATGCCAGATATGCCCACATGCCAACAAGGAAGACGTGAGGAGGTGAGGTGTGAGGAGAAGTCTGTCACAGTGGCCAATAAACCATGAGGGCCAAATGTTTGGCTTGAATAACTCAGAATCTGCTCCCTGCCTACAGCAGGGCTTGGCAGTGAGTCAGCAAATCCAGCAACAGAATTTCTTTTTCAGGAACCACAGACAGTCCATTTACACACACACATACACACACACATACACAAACACACTCTTGCATGTATACACACTATCTTGTAGATATACCCTTCATCAGCAAGGAGAAAAATATGGCATTTCTTTTTTTTCTTTAAAAATGTTATTTATTAATTTGAGAGAGAGAGAGAGCACAAGCTAGGGGGAGGAGCAGAGGGAGAGAGAAGCAGACTTCTCTGCTGAGCAGGGAGCCTGACATGGGGCTCAATCCTAGGACTCTGAGACCATGACCTGAGCTGCAGGCAGACACTAACCTGACTGAGCCACCCAGGCGCCCCTAGCATTTCTTTTTCAAATTTTTTTGAAGATTTTATTTATTTATTCACAAGAGACAGAGACAGAGACACAGGCAGAGGGAGAGGGAGAAGCAGGCTCCATGCAGGGAGCCCGACATGGGACTCAATCCCTGGTCCCCAGGATCACGCCCTGAGCTGAAGGTGGCTCTAAACCACTGAGCCACCCGGGCTGCCCTTCTTTTTCAATTTTTAAAACCATCCATATCTTTGAAAATTATCAGGAATCATTTATCAAGAAATCAGAAGATCTATGTAAGCATCATTTTAAATATTCTTATTAAGAACATGCTACATGTCTTATAGTAATTTCTTCTATCCACCCCCTTTATAAGAACCAAAACAAAAACACAAGGATACAGCTAAAATGTTAACAGTGACTATATCTGAGTTGTGATATTACAAAGTAATTTTCCTTTTCATTTTCTTTGTTTTTTGTATTTTCTAATTTGTCAATAAATATGTATTTTCCTAATTTTTAAATATGTGTTATTTTTCTGATTTTGAATATATCTAATATGTTAAAGATAACAACAGAGTGAGCAAAAGTCAGACATTTCCACTGAGCAGCCTTGCTGTTTTATGATGTTCCTTCAAATGACACCTCATTGAACCAGCAAATAGCAACTACAATATCCTCTAGAAAGGGCAAGACCATCAGGGAAAGACAAAGGGAATTCAACAGACAAGGAAACTACAGAGATAATTTCACAGTCTTACAGGGACACTGAAGCCTATGTAGTGACTATTAAATATACACCTTAACATACTGAGGAGGCTTGATGGGACAGCAGTATCTACCAGGCTCATGGGTAGCAGAAACCCCCAAACTACCATCAATCCCAGGTAGGCCCTGTGCAACTTTGTTGGGCTTCTCCCTTTTCCAACTGTACTCACAGTTTTCAAATTGGGCATGAGTTTAAGTACTAATTAATTGGGTGTGGATAGAGAAATCCCTGTAATTGAAGCTGGTGCTGATAATGTCATTAAAAAAAATTTATTTAAATTCAATTTGCCAACATCTAGTATAACACCCAGTGCTCATCTCATCATGTCCCCTCTGATAATGTCATTTTCAAAGCAAAGACCATTTGGTTCTAGGTATTAGGCAGACTACAAAACAACTGTGCATTTCAAAATCTTTTCTGCTGCCCCGTTAATGAAAAAATTTCCTTAAAGGACCCATTGGAGAGGCTCAATTTGGTTTCAAGTACATTTTCCTCACCTTGGTATGGTGCTCCTGATAGATAAAACCACAAAATTGGAAACCCTGGCCCTTCCTTTAAAAAATGCAGTTGTTGCCAAACAAACTTTCCCAGGATTGGCTCTGACTATTTGCATTCAGTGCAGAATCATCAGTCCTACAAGCTACAAGTATTTTATATAAACCAGAGATCACACCAGTTCAGTTGTCATGTTATAGGGTCTTTAGTGTGCCAGAGGTGATCAGCAACCTCCTGTTGTCCATTCATTCCAACAGACATGTCCCCAACACAAGGCAGCTGAGAGTAAGTAGAAAAAGCAGAAAAAAGAAGGGCGGGCACCAAAGGAATGAATGGAAGTTAAAATGAGAAGCTACAGTCCAATGAACAGTATTTGAATGAAAAAGACACATTTGGGCTCATATCAGGTATATCTCAGGAGTCAGGTACCACAAACAGATAGGAGAACAGTTGGGCATAGGTAGAGATTTATCTGTGATCAACCCCCAACCTACATCTCATTTCAAGTAGCTGGATCTCAATCTGAATCACCTACCTGGTATTCAAGTTCATCTAAGCCCTTAATTATTTCCACAGGATTTATAGCTATATTCCTGAATTCCAGCCCTGAATTAGAGGCTCTGCCTCCAGCTGGCAGCCCCATTATGCTGCATGCCAGCTTTTGTCCTGCATCTCAGGTTTTCTCCCATACTATGGCTCTATACATGGCAACAGGGTGAGCAAGAGGCATCTATACCTGGGCTTGAGTCCCAAATATCACCTGTTTGAACTCGGCCAAGTTACTTTTGTAACTTCAGTTTTTGTTTACTTTTGTAAACTTCAGTTCTCTCATCCATAAAGTGGGACCAATAAGAGCTTCTTCATCCTAGAATTGTTGTGTGGAATTTGAGATGCAAAATACAGTACCTCTCACATGGTAAGTGTTCAATAAATTTGATAATGATGATGGTGATAATGATGAAGAAAGATAAGGTGATAATGATGAAAAAGGATAAAATGATGGAGAATCGTTCTTCTTAACCTTGGGTACACACTGGGGACTCAACTATACTACAGTGGTTCTCAACTGAGGGTTATTTTTTGCCTCCAAAGGACTTTGGACAAACGTCTATAGACTTGTTGGTTGCTTTAATGGCGGCGGGGTGGGAGGGGGAGAGCGAGTGGTAATGGGAAGGCATCAGGGTGTGCTACTGACATCTAGTGGGCAGAAGCCAGGGATGCTGCTAACCATCCTATAATGCACAGCACAGCCACTCCCTCCCACAACAAAGACCTATCTGGTCCAAAATGTCAATAGTGCCAAAACTGAGAAACTCTGCTTGCCAGAAATCCATGCTTACCAGCATCTCCCAACTTCCTTTAGCCCCTGCTGTCAATGTGCCCTTAGCTGGTAGCTGTGGCTGGTAGCTAAGATCTGACCCTTCCCAGGACTGGCCCATCCCACTGTCTCCTGAGCTCCTGAGCCCCTACCCTGTGGGATTCTTTGTAAAATGGCCACCAGGCTTCATTGGCCTGACCCGAGTCCATAACAGCAGGCATGGGGAGAATGACCAGGCCTTCCCTCTAACCAGCAACAGGAGAGAAACTGCTTCCTGCAGGGCCATGGCAGAGAGCCACGTGAAAACAAGCACAGCAACCACTCAAGCGTTCCACCCAAACTGGCTCCACACCAGGGCCAGACCATGAGTCACCACCACATGCTGCTGCCTCTCGCAGTGACCTTTCTTTATCCCTTCACTAGCTGTAAATCTTCAGGAGCAAAACAGCACAGAACAGACTGGGAAGGCCTTGGCAGAATATTGTACCTGGCAAATGCCCAAATCAAAATTCAGAGTTAAGTACCCAGGCCCTGAACAAATGCCAATCACAGCAACACCAAGGCTCCCCTGAGCCATCCCTGTGAACCAGAGAAATGGACAAATGGAGCCCCCTCTCTTGACATAATTTAAATCGTGCGGCAGCAGTGGAGCATCCTCTCCAGGAGAAGGAACAGATGTGTTTAGCAATACCCAGATGGCTGGGGACAAATTGAAGGACCTGTGTAATGTTTGCCTATAACTCACGCTTGCACCAAACCATACTGCACCCCTAAAGAAATCCTCCTTGTGTCCCTCATTCCTCTTGTGTCAAATGGAATTAATATTGTCTTCCATGAAGTGTTGTGAGAAACAATTAGCATAGGTTATTAAATAGTGCTTTGGCTCATAATAAAGCAAAACTGGCTTTTTTGTTTCTGCTTTTTCAGAGGCAAACCATCATGCTGGGAAAAAGGCCAGTGGATGGGGCAGCTGCCTTCTACAAGGGAATTTACTCTGCCCAGTCTCACTGAAGTTGTCTTTCCTAAAGTGTAGTCTTCTAGCCACCATCAAAAGCACAGAGAAAGCCCCCAAGCTAGCAGATTGCCAGGCCACATTGACAGCCTACCAAAATGGAATTTTGGGGATTAGCCTTTGGAAAGTACACTTTAAATAAGCCCCCTCCTTGAGTTTTACATCCACTAAAATTTGAGAATCTTATAACAATGAATAAACCCCAGGAGAGTACAACCAATGTCACTATTTCCAACAGTTAAGAAGAAAGACTGGGTCCTTCATCATCTTCTCTTGGCCTATGTTGCACATCTTACGCAAATAGAATTCCTGGACAAGACAGGACACATGCAAAATGACTCATCTGAACTAAACTGTCCACTCTCACACTTACGTTTGTAATACAACAGCAACACAATGCATTTGCCCTTCTTGGTTTTGTAACTTCTCCCAACACTCTTGAAGTTTAAAAGGACTGAGTGATTCCCCTTTGCTGTTGGATGCCTAATGCTCTGAGCAAATTCCCATCCCCATCACTTGTTACCAGGGAACTAATCATAAACAGAACTGACCCACAGTCAGCCAATCCCTCCTCCTAACCCCCTCTACAATCATTTTGAGTATTTGGTATGTGTTCCAAATATTCACATTCATTATCCTTATAATGATCTTGTGAGACATAATCTCTATTTTGTAGATGAGGGAACTAAACCACCAAAAGGCTACACAAGTAACAGAATTGGTACTTGAGGGGATCCCTGTGTGGCTCAGCGGTTTAACGCCTGCCTTCACGCCCAGGGCATGATCCTGAAGTCCCGGGATCGAGTCCCATGTCGGGCCCCCTGCATGAAGCCTGCTTCTCCCTCTGCCTCTCTCTCTCTGTCTCTCATGAATAAATAAAATCTTTAAAAAAAAAAAGAATTGGTACTTGACTATATTCTCTGACTCTAAACTCCATGCTGTTACTAGCTCAAATCAAACAAACCCAATGCTCTAAGCTCCTCTTATTGTAGGAAATTATGGGAAAGTAGCAACCAATTGAGTATAGTTGTCTAGAGTTTAAAATTCTCTCACCATACTATTAGCAAGCATGTACACACAAACCAACTAGAGTATAATTATTTGATGACTACTAGACCATTCAGTCTCATCAATTACGTTATACAAATTACAAACTTCTCAGCTAATAACAACAGCTAATAAATGTTAAGCATTTGTCACTGCAAAGAAATGTTCTAAGTGCTTTAAGTTATTCTAACTCATTGATTCCTCCCAACATCCTTCAGAATTGGTACTACCATTGTTCTCTCTTTACAGCTGAGAAAACTACAGAAAAGAAATGTTTAGTAAGATGTCTAAGGTCAAGCAGCTGGTATATACCCAGATAATTATCTGGAAATACACCCAGATAATAAGGCTCCAGAACCAATACCTTTGCTAACCCACCTTACTGTGTATTCCAGTATTAACACAGTAAGAGCTATAACAACAAAGACAAGGGCCAGGGATGGGGGGAGGGAGCTTGCTTTCCCTAAAGATCTTTCTAGTGCCCTAGAGAATTTTATGGCTTTGAACCATGGTTTCTAAAATGCTATAGAAAACAAAGGCCCATAAAGTGCTGAGCAACATAGAAGATGAAAGCTCTAAAATGATGTGGAATTCTGTCATAAATAAAGTCCTAGAAAGATTCCAGGTCTTCAGTATGCTCTCAACTAAGGCAGGGAGGAGCTTCGTTATGATTATTACAATCTAATTTAAAGCTGAAGCCAGGCTAGAGGGAAAAAAATGGAAAATAAACTCTCTCCTAAAGCTGTCAGCCTGGCTGTGGCCTCCAACTGTTTTAGTCACTAAAACCTTGTATTTAATGGTCACTTTTATAACAAACACTAGGAAAGAAATACAAAGCTCTAAATCAGAGTTTATTTCTAAAGAATGGAAAGAAAGGTGTTGGAGTGCTAAGAAAAGCCAGAGCAATGGTGCCTCCTTGGTGGTAATTCTGATGCAAGCACCAAACAAGATCTCTAGTTTCAAGCTGTAATCCAACAACCTTGCTACCCCTGCTTGAAGGGAATCCCCACTGCATTACAGAGTCCTCATCTCTAATACCCCCCAATGACAGCAACTTCTGTCCACTCAGCCCAGACCTAAGCTTCTATATTCATGTTTCAGAATGATCATCTTTCTCCATCAGAATATATATTTTACATAGTGTTATTGCCATAGGAAGTAAATACTGGGTGGCCCAAGTGAAAGTCTCCCATAAGACTCATTAACAAAGTACCAGAGCATTCATCCACTAAGCCTCAAGGATGTGGCTTATCTCTGACTATGTATGACATCTTTTAAATTCTTCAGCTCAGAAATACATTCCAGAGATGCTAGAGATACTACTATGGACTGTCGCTAATTACAGGACCTAAAAAGCCAAATGGTAAGACCACATTTGGCCAGACTTGTTTTCTAATATTTATGAGATAGTGTGATCAAACTAAAATCTGGTAAATATAACCCCAGCAAATGAGCAAATGTCTCTTGATCCTTAAATTCTAGCTTCAGTGTTCTCTCCTCCCTAACACTACCAAATTGAGTTAGTCTCTCCTTCTACATTCCCGTGACATTCGGTTTATATCTCAATTATGGCACTGAACATTATCTATGCTATAGTTCCTGGAGGGCAGGGGCCAGTGTCTTTTCATCTTAATGTCTTCACCACTTAGCAGAATTGGCAAGTAGGCACTCAATAAATATTCACTGAAGAAAAGAATGTGATCTAAAATAAGGAGGAAAACCCATCAGTTTGATTCAGAATGATCATATTAATTAATTAACCTTGTGGTACTGGGTCAATATTTCTGTGGCTCAATTTTCTGACTTGGCCTAGCTCTCATTCTGATTCTCTTCAACTTTGGTCCTTAATTCAGAGACTGGATCAGCTAACCTAAAGTATCAGATACATAACAGATACATAAGCATATAGGCTTACAATAAGTTGACATACTATTTACTTGGAGCAAGAAAATAACTAGTGTATGGATGCCTCCATTTTCCATTAGCAAATTAGGTGTAATAAATCTGAGCTTTTCTCCACCCAGAGGAAGAACAATCTTGGGTGGCCATTTCCACACACTCAGAGGAAACTAAGAGTGGGATGGATCATTTCTTCCCTGTTATTATCCCCTGACTCTGCACCAATATCATCAGCCCCAACCAACATAAGGATATTATGACCCTACTCCCAGGTTATAGACACCATAAAGTTCCTTATCCTGGGACAAGAGAAACTTGAGTAGAGGCAGGACCAGAAGAATGAAACTCAGACGTGTGCCCCAACATGCCTGAGTGTATTCCTGAGGTAGAGCCACATTCCAGAGTTTTCTCCTTTTCTACCCACACATTAATCACCCTTTATTTTCTAAATGACAGAGAAAATTTATTAACATGTGAGAATTCCTCAACCCACCCGCAAGCAAAAGAATTGTCTTTGTCAGCCTAGTTCATAAATCTTTTATGATACAGAATCAGGAAGTGAGTAGCGGGAAATAAGTCCACAGAAGTATGAGAAAACTAGGAAACTAACCAGAGAAGCTTGGCCAGTCTACATGACAGAGAGCTGGGGGGTGGGGACAGAAGGGATAAATTTAATTGTCAGTAGATATGTTGGGAGGTAGAGAAAAAGAGAATTGGAAAGGAAAAGTAGCAAAATTTTATCGTAAGTGGCTGGTGGATAAGAACAAGTTTCCCTTTAATGTGCTTTGAGAGACTCAAGTAAAAATTGAAATCACTTTTAAATTATTTTTGGTCTAGGCTGGCTTATTTACAGGAAACTCCACCACAGAGATTGGACTATTTGGGTTCTCAGCTTGTTCTACAGTTTTACCTACTACCATCTAATTCAGTAACACCTCTCCATTTTGAGAACTTTGTCTATGTAAGAATCTCTTTACCATACCCTTTCTAATATAATCCATGAGGGACCAACTTGGATTCACAAAGAATAAAGACTTATTTACAAGAAGATATAAAACTAATTTTTATGTTAGATGTCTATTACAGGCCAATCACTGTGAAAATTGCTTTAAGTGTGTTTGCTCCTGGGACCTGGGTGGCTCAGTTGGTTAAGCACTGGATTCTTAGTTTCCGCTCAGGTTGTGATTTCATGAGTTGTGAGACTGAGCCCCCACATCATCGTAGGGCTCTGTGTTCAGTGGGGAGTCTGCCTGAAGATTCTCTCCCTCTGCCCCTCCCCTCACTTGCATGCTCTCTCTCTCTCTCTCTCAAATAAATAAATAAATCACTTAAAAAATAAATTCAAATTGGGATGCCTGGTGGCTCAGCAGTTGAGTGTCTGCCTTGGCTTAGGGCATGATCCCAGAGACTAAGGACCAAGTCCTGCATGGGGGTCCCAGCATGGAGCCTGCTTCTCCTTCTGCCTCTCTTTCTGTGTCTCTCATGAATAATTAAATAAAATCTTTTAAATAAATAAATAAATAAGTGTTTGCTTCTCTATTTAGTAATGAAATATTTTTATCCTGTCTCATTTCAAAAAGGCTAAAAAGCAGCTTATAAGAGTACTTAAAACACATAACATAAATGAAAAGTGAGAGTAAACTTAAAAAAAATATACAATATAATGGCGAGTGCCTAAGTGAAGCCATGTATGAGGCCAAAAATGAATACACCACACAATACGTACACAATGTGTACATACTGATAGACCACACATTTGACTTTAGGCTTTCTAGCAGCTAGTTTGGAGAAGGAAAACCAATCAGTTATATAAATCACCAAGTCCATAAGATTAAAGCAGAGCAAGCTGTTCTTGGTATTAAGACCAAATCAGAATTTCTACAATGGAGAGAAACGCTGCATGATGAACAAAACAACTTCCTCAACAATATCCTTAAATAGAATTTTAAATACAAGTTTCAAACACCATTTCTTATTTTGATGTTGAATAAAAGCTGATGACTTCATAAACTAACTTAAAGCAAGTCTGCACTTCAGAGAGTTATGAAGTATATATTATTTTCCAGCCTCATAGACAAGGAAATTAAGACTCAAAGAGGTTAAGTGATATCTCCAAAGACACACCCAGTAAGATGAACACTTAGATTTTGGGGTTTTGTACAGGGCCACCTGATGCCAAGGTCCATGCTCTTTATGCTACTCTAGCAATGCTAAACCACATAACAAAAGGATTCCTTTGTATCAAAAGTTATTCTCCTCCAAAGTCATCATGATACACATGTATTTCCTTCTCAAAAACATGGAAAATATATGTTCTCAGGAGATAGTATTATAAGTCTCTGTTATAAGAGAAAGGCTCCCCTCAACTTTGGGGTGGTTTCTATTCCAGCATCAGTATTTATTTAAATATTCATTTAAAAGTAACTGAAGTAGGTGGCACCTATCAACAATGCCCTTAAGTATAAGCCTGCAGAAGAGGCTGACCCCTGTGAGTGGTAACTGAGATCTGGTTGTGTTGAAGGTGTCTTCCCAGATATCCTCCCAGGACCAGCAGGTGAAGGCATCACTGGAGACATTCCTCTTTTCTAAGGATGGGATGATAGGAAGAGATGTTCATAAGAAGATGGGAAGAAGGCTGGGTCATGGTGGCAGGCTCAAGGAACAGGAAAGTGTTCCCCAGACTCAAGCAGCTGAGGACCAACAGGAAAACTTTGAGCTAAAACTCTCAGTGAAGATCAGTTCTTTAAACTAACAAATAATCTGGGCCTTGTATGTTCCGGACTTAAAGCTATTCCACAGAAAAGAGGGATGAGCAAAAAGAGAAGACCTTCCCCACAGAGCTTATATTTCAATGGGGGACACAGACATTATTGAAATAAACATACATTTACAAAGCTACACTTTTCTCTTCCCTAGAATCAGATGAATATACTGAATTTCCCAGGACCCAAGGAACTCAGTGCAAAGAGCAGTTGCATTTCAAAACAGCATAACCTGAAAGGAGAAAAGCACCCTCTTGTGGCCCTCTGAGTGGTGGCACCTGAAAAAAACCCTAGTTCTCAGAGGTAGGAGGTTGCCCTGGACAGACAACCTGAAGTAGGCGGCCCTAAAGCAGCTGAAGTGTTGGTGGGCAATATTTTGCTTCTGTCATAAAGCTCTCTTCAGTGTTGAATCAGCCATTTAGTTAGAAGACATTTTCCCATGTGTCTATTGTTAAGTGGTTTTACTTCTGAACACCTGGACTCTTTTGGTGTGGGCTCAAGTAACACATTTTATAGGCAAGGGATCAGTCTGATTCTATTTCCATTTGCCCTGCAACTCTAACATGCAGCAGGGCCTAGAACAGGGAAGCATTCAATAAATGTACAGTGAATAAATAAATGAACGGCACTATGCCATCCAGCCTGATATTGCCTGCTTTGTGGGATCTTCGTAAGCCTGGACAAGTAATCACAGTGGTCAAGTCCCTGAATTCTCTGAAAATAAATGATTTCTTAAAATGTAAAATACAATTTATGTCCCTCCCAAGAGTCTCTATGAAAAGGATAATATTCACAAGGGATATACTTTGTGTTTGGAGCTAAGCCTAGTATGGCTTAATTTACAGTAGAGTAACATGTAAATTTATGATAATAAATTATATTATTTAAATGAAATTATAAAAATAAGAGTCGCTCACTCATATTCAACTTTCATGAATGCTGACACTTCTTGAAGAATATGGAGGTCTGATCTGTATTCAGGCCTGAATACCAGCATGAACCACAAGAGCCCAGGGACTGCTGGTTTCAAGTATGTAGATCAGAAGCCCAAATACCCACATAGTATATTTAGCGTTTCTAGCATGTCTCACTCAAGAGGCCATGAGGAAATCAGCTCAATACAGGGATGACACTGACAAAAATCACTCAATACCATTTCGCAGACGTCACTGGGAAAGACTAGGACAAGAAGGAAGAGAAAAGAAGTACATTAGAGGATGTGATGGAAGAAGTATGACAAAAAGAGAAAGTGTAGAATAAAAAACATTTTTTATTCTATTTTTTATTCAAACTATTTTCTGTAACACTTAATCCACAGAATCCAAAAGCAAAGAAACTAGTCAGTGGTCTCTGAAGGAGGGAATTGATTTTGAGACATGTTGATTATGTCTCTAATTCTGAAGCTCATGAAATACTCTACTGAATTAAGAAATACCAAAGGCTGAGAGAAATACTTCTGGCCAAAGATTTAATCCATCTGAGTTGAAAAGACCACAGGACACAGAAGGAGACATGGCTACCTAAATAGTCCATCATAGAACTGCGATAGCCTCCCACTGGATTCCACTTTTTGGGTTGAAAGTCTCCTCTGTCCTCTATATCTGGCTGGGCTCAAGCATCAGCTTTAACACCTGTATCTGGGATGTTTGCAAGGGAGTTAATGGTGACCAGAGAAACAGCTAAGTCACATCAAATCCTCATTATTCATAATTTTTGAACCTTATCTCTGAGGTTTGCTACACACAGTAATCCTACATCACTCCCAACCACCATCCTTGTAAAATTTATGGGAGGAGTGATTAAAGTATTAACTTTGGAGTCAGAGACACAAGGCTTTGAACTCTAGGTGTTTCAGTTAGTAGCTGTGCAAACTTGGGCAGGTTTATTTACCTCTCTGGAAGCAAAAGCTTCCTCAGAGCTCAAATGCAGATTATAATAGTACCTAGTTTCATTGAATTCTAGTAAGAACCAAATGATATGACTGACATATGTAAATCTCTTAGTAAATGTCTGGAAAATAATAGGCTTTCTATATATTTTTAAATGTCTTACCTGAGTCCAAAGATATCAAATGACTTGTCTGAGGTGACACAGAAGCAACCCAGCACCATTTGCTCTTCATTATCATGAATGGGTTTCAATTACTACTTGTATTACATATTATTTACCTCCTAATCTAGTCTATTAGGAAATGTGCTAAAATTAAAAAGAGACTTGTCTCATGCCTCCTAAACCTTTCAATCTTTTTAGAGAAATAATTATTAATCATCATTCTCTGTTCATAAACATTCAGTTAGGCTCACATCCAAATGTCAAGTGCTCAGACCTGTAAACATTTAAATAATTTTGCCAGTAAAATTTCATGAGTTTCCTCATAAAGTGTTTCAATTAACTCCACTTGCTAGATGTGAACTTATTCCTTAAAACAGCAATTAATCTTAGCTGGTGGTGTTTTGGTTTTCTCTTTAATAAAATTAATATATCCTTGAGGACAGGATTGTGGCTTCCACTTCCTTCCTACCCTACCCCATATTTGGCAAGGTATTAAGTCTATGTAGATATTTAATATCTGTGTGATCAGGTACTTCCTGGGTATTACTCAATACTACTACAATAACTTCTAGTTTAAGAAAAAGAAAACAGGGCAGCCCCGGTGGCCAGTGGTTTAGCGCCACCTTCGGCCCAGGGTGTGATCCTGGAGACCTGGGATCGAATCCCACATCAGGCTCCCTGCATAGAATGGAGCCTGCTTCTCCCTTTGCCTGAGTCTCTCTCTGTCATGAATAAATAAATAAAATCTTAAAAAAAAAAAAAGAAAAGGAAATAAACTGAGTCTCCTTCTCAAACTAAAGGTTAGGATGATAAAAATCTTAAAATTTTAAGAACATAGTTTCAAACAGAGGAACCACTTTGAGGACCTTGTAACAACTTCAGACTATGTGGATACAGTGAACCAGCCTCCTTGAGCTTCCAGACCCACCATTTCTCAGCAGTCCATGTAGCGAGGAGAGAACCTCCACAATGTTAAAAACAATTAAAGAGTAATATAATCTAAATTTCATCAGCCTGTGGGTTCACATGAGATATCATTGACAATAGTATCTCCCCTTTCATTCACTCTTTGTATCTGAATAGTGTAAGACTTCAACAATGCCATCCTTCCCTAGCTTTTCTAATTACATGGTAGCCACCACTTGTGTAATCACGGACAGTCCTCCTATAACCTGGTCTCTGTCTCTGCCCACCCTTCATACTATACCTAAAGTCATAGAATATAGCCACTTATTAGGCAATGGAAATTCTAATTCCTTGCCTGGGATTCTGTGCCTAATGTTCACAAATCTATAAACCCATCAGATGCCAGAATGGTGCCTTGCTCCCTCCCTTCACTGCCCACTTGATTACAGCAGACAGTCATCCTTAGAATGTAAGAGAGGATGCCACAGTTCTGGATGCCCTCACTTATCAAGCCCACATAGGTCAAAATACTGTGGTTAGAGACATATGCTCCAGGGTCAGACCACCTAGGAAAGAATTCTAGACTTAACGCTAGGGTAAACTACTGAACTTGGGTAAACTACTGACCCTGTCTGAGCCTAGTCTCCTTCTCTGTAAAATAGGGATAACACTATTATCCCAAAGGTTTATTATAAAGAGTAGATTCAACGACATGTGAAAAGCAGCCAGTATAGTATGTTGCACATAGTAAACACTCAATAAATGTTCACTCTTGTTATATCCTGAGAATGAATCACTGGAGAATCATTTAGCAATTGATTGCCATATGTGGCAAGAAAACTAAAAGTAAATTCTTTTTTGCCAGGCATTATTCTGGACTACTCTCACATAGTTTAATATACACGACAACCACTGAAGTAAACATTGTTCTCACTAGTTTTATAGGCTCATAGAAGCCACTTACCCAAAGTTATTTTGTCTAAATAAAAGAATAGCCAGTAGCTATTTAAAGCCCCTGTTTCCTCAGTTAAGCCAAGGTGCCTCTTATGCTTCAGAGGATGAGAACTCTTCATCGGTGACACAGTTACAGTGAAATTAGCAACATACTCATAGGTTTAAATTGCACTCCAGAAAGTTGTCTGACTCCAGCCTATTTCAGTTTCTGTTTACAGTTCTTAAGGATATAGCCATCCTCACAACTGTTGGATTGTCACCTTTGAAGTTTTACTGTGAAGTCAACAAGGATGTGTTTTTACAAAGTAACCTGAAGATCCTGCCTCAGGCCTGATGACTTCCCAGCAGGAGCCCAGCAGTGGTTTATCTCAAAGACTTTGAGCCCACTGGCTCTTCTAAGCCCCTTTATAGGTAAAAGATTGGAATCGATTAATCATTTCTGAGGCATTGACTTCCTACCCTGGAGTTGGGGGCCCCATTGTTTAGAAGAGAGTGGAAAAGGTGAGGTACAGGCTGCTGCTTTCAGGCTCTGGCATGGGTCACTCACTAAGGCTGGGAATGTAAGAGTTCAGGCCAGCACTCATGGTTTTCCTATTCCCAGGTCTGAGTTCAATTACCACCTTCCTCTACACCACTTTGTGAGACCTCATCTATCAGGAAGTATTATCTTTGATAGTTCAAGAGACTAAATTCCAGTAAGACCTTTCCTAAATCTTCATATGCCTCTCAATAGAAAGGTACTTCGGAAGAAGAGTGCTCTAAGAGACTCCTTTAAAATCCTGTCTTCCAGTTTCTGTTAACTGTAAGGGCAAAATACAAAATACAAAGTTTTTACCCATTTTCATTTCTGAAGTCAGAATATACCACACAATAGATGCATGCATTTGATGTGAGAGTATCCCCATTTTTCTCAAAAGTTGTTATTACTCCAGTGATGCGTCAATATTTACAAAAACTGCTTAGAATTCAGTAAAAGCCAAATAAAGACAACACCTTCCTCTGAGTTCCCTTGGTATTTTGTATGTTCTTCTATTATTTTTTAAACCATTTATTTTCATATCTGTCTCCTCTACTAGTCTAGAAATTCCTGAAAACCATTTGTTTTCTATCTGTGTCCCCTACTAATCTGTAAATATCTTAAGAGATGGAACTTCTTTTTGTTTGTCTTTATAGTCTCAGCAAAATGTTGTTTCTAAAATCTAGTTGAGTGATCAACAAATGTTTGGATGGCTGGATGGAGGGAGGGATGGATTAGATGGATGGACAGACGGACAGACAGATGGAAGACTTTGCGAAGTAGGTGTTTGAGCCAATCTAACTTGAATTTCTCTTTCATGGTGTCATCTTTTCACAGATCATAAGTTTAGAGATTTTAGAGATGATAATACCATCGACCAACGTTTCCCATTTCTTTTTTCTTTGTAGTTCTAGCCATTCAGAGGGCATGAAAGGAGTCCCAGGGTCCTCCATCCACCCATTTTCTTTACAGACAAGCAAGTTTCTTCAAAAGGATATGTTTAGTCAGTTTCAACTTCAATGGCTTTTTAAATGCCATCTCATTTCCGTCTTGAAGAGTCCAACTCTGCAGACCATTGTAATATTGATATGTACAAAAATTTTTAAAAGCTGTTATTTATTGAGAGGTCTCCATGCCAGGCACTATGTTATTGCTTTATATATTATAATGATTCAATCTTCATGAACACCCTAGGAGGTTCAGACAGCTTAAGTAACCTATCCAAGATGACATAGCTAATAAGTAAAACAGTAAGAATGTGAACTCAGTCTAAGTCCAGAGTTCTACATTTTATTTATTTATTTATTATTTATTTTATTTATTTATTTGAGAGAGCAGAGTGAGAGAGAGAGCACAAATGGGGGAGGCAAGAGAGAGGGAAAAACAGACCCCCTGCTAAGCAGGGAGCCTGACATGGGGCTCAATCCCAGAACCCTGGGATCATGACCCAAACTAAAGACAGATGCTTAACTACCTGAGCCACCCAGGTGGCCCCCAGAGTTCTACATTTTTATCTCTAATAAAATCACCCACGTGTCTCTTACATAGCTATTTTGAGGGTTTTATTGTTTTTAAAAAATATTTGCTTATTTATTTAAAAGGCAGAGAGAGAACAAGCAGGGGAGAGGGAAAAAGAGAGAGAGACTCTTAGGCAGATTCCCCACTGAGCACCGAAGTGACATGGGGCTCAATCTCATTGCCTGAGATCAGGACCTGAGCTGAAGCCAAGAGTCAGATGCTTAACCTGCTGAACCATCCAAGCACTCCTTAAGGGTTTATTCTCAATGATCAGCTGCTTTCATTCTATCACAGATGTGCAATACTTTAAATATGTTAATGCTGATTATTAAGCAGGACATAGTTAGGAAATAATTTTACTACTTCCATGAGGGTACCTGGGTGACTCCGTCAGTTAAGCATCTGACTCTTGATTTCCCCTCAGGTCATGATCTCAGGGTTATGGGATCAAGCCCTGCTGGATGTGGAGCCTGCTTAAGATTCTCTCTCTCTCTCCTGCCCCTCCACACACACACACCCTCTCTTAAAAAAAAAATTAATCCCATTAAATGGGATAGGATTCTATTACAAAGAACTTTGAAATGAGAGCTGAGAATAGGAAACATAACAGGAAAACATATGGAAACGCAAGGTGCTGACTGTCTTTGCTGCCTGTACCGTCCAGCAATTTTCCCTCAAAGGGAGCAGTGAAGTCACAGGGGATCATCCACTCTGTGTAATGTAACACGTCTTGATTAAATTTTAAAAGGAAGAAAAGGAAAGTGTAGTCTCTATACTGTCTACTTGAAGGTTAGGGCATATACAAGAGGCTGATGTTTTCTCTCACTAGCTGTTGGAATGTATCATATAACTTGTGCCCACTTAGGAATCAAGTTTGGGAAAGGATTCCTATCTATGAATTCCCAGTAGCTGTTTTTATTAGCATCTTGGGACATTAATGTTGCTTCTAACTTAATTATTCATGCTATTTTCAACCACATATTATATCACCATCAACTCAGTCCAAAGACTAAAATAAAACAATCCTTGGAAAATTCCAGTGGCATACTCATCCAGAGGGATGTGACCTTCAAAAGGCTTACTCAAATGCCTGCTCAAAGTCCCAGCATTCTCTGTTCCTCACATGCACAACGGAAGTGGTCCCAACCCAGACTATATTTGCAATCTCAAATTCTTTACTCACCCCCACCTGCTAGGCCAAAGACTTTCCCTCCGAGGACATGCCCCAACTTGTAGAAAGAATTATATCAATTAGAAACACTGCATTGACAGTGGTCGAGAATAAGCTGTGCCAGGAGTTCACATGTCATGAATACCAGCCATGTTTGGTTATTTATAACACAAAGTCAGGGCAATGGAATACTGACTCTTATAGGCTGCTTCTCTGGTCACTATGTTGCATTTTAATTCATATCACAGACTAATTAAACAGACTAAAAAGTACAAACTGGAGCTCAAATTTTCAAAAGGGAGATAAAGAAGACTGAATCTAGAATGTACTGAATACCTACTAAAGGGCAGGCCTTGTGCTGGGACTTTACTTATGTTACCTCTTTAATTCCCACCACAATCATACGAAGGAGGTATTGTTGTCTCCATCTTACAGATAAGGAAGGAAACATAACCTCCAAAGGATTAAATATCCTACCCAGGTAAGTGGTAAAGTCAGGATGAAGACCAAGACCATGTGACACAAATTCCATGTTTGTTTTTACTACAAGATCGAATTTCTCCCACACTGCCTAGTCCAGGACCAGAAGCAGAATAAGGTTTAAGATGTACAGATTTTGCAGTAGGACATCCTGAGCATTTAAATCTGCTTCATCACTTCTTAGCTATGTGACCTCATCAAGTTATTCAACCTCTCCAAACCTCAGTTTCCTCATCTTTAAAAAAGGAGAGATTGTTATAATGCTACCTCATAAATTTTAAATACTTGGCAATAATTATGATGATGGCCGTATTCCCCCCACAAAGCCTCCTCACCTGTTAAATAGAATAGTAATAACAAGGATTAATATTAACTGAATACTTACCATAGGCCAGGCACTGCGGTGAGGGTTTTACATGAATTACCTCATTTAATTCTAATAATCTAGTGAAATAATATTAGCTAACACTTCTTGAACACTATGTACCAAGATCTATTTAGATCTTTACTCATATTAACTAGTGAGTAACTGAGGCAGGTAATATTGTTGTTCCAAATTTGCAAATAAGAAAACAAAAGCTCAGAGAAGATAAGTAAATTGCCCATTGTTACATAGCTAGGAAAAGATGAAACCATGTTAAGAACTCAGGCAGCTACACTTAGGTGTTCACAATCTTAAACTTGAGTTTCATGCTCCTAGACTTGGGCTAGGTATCTGACACAGTACCTATACTTAAAGTGCTCTCAGATGTATTGAAGTTATAAGACCTACACATTTAATAAATGGGATGCTATAATGTTATAGCCAAATGTCCAAAATATGCAAAATATACATCAGAGGCCTTGGAAGATATATGAGGCAGTGGGGATGGTGGTCTATGTATTCTGGAGAAGCCTTCCTGGAGAATATGTGGCTTTTACTGAGCCTCGTGGGATCAAGTCAGTGAGGGGGTGAGGGGGGGGGAATGTTTCAAGAGGGAGACTCAGCAAACATGGAAATGTAGACATGAGCCACTTGTGGGGAAGAATTTTTTTTGTGTGTGTGTGTGTTGAAAATTTTATTAACATTTAGTTTAAAAAGCTTTATACCCATGCCAAGCCAATTCATAGAAGGTTCTCAAAGCAGTTACCCATTAGGGTTTGGTCCTTTGTTTAGAAGTCATGGGGCCTTGGTGTTTTTTTGTTAAGCGGTTTAAGAATTCATTATCTTGGTCCAGGGCTGGTAATGTTGCACCACTTTCTTCTCCCTCACAAAAATGGTTCTTGATAATGTTCAAAGCAGTCAGGACAAACTGAGGATTCTCATGAAGTTGAAAAGCCTCAATTTTATCAATGCCACCAATTTTTTCTATCAGAAGACACAGATTTTCCTTCTCTGAAAGCTTCTCTGCTACCTGGAGGATAAAAGAGATAACGTCAAGGATGATGATAACAATTTTGGTGTCTTGGATGGTAAGCAGATTCACCAGTGGTTCCTGGACTCCAGAGTGGACAAGGTGGATCAACTGGTCTATGGTGCCTCCAGTTGTGAAGTTAGCCACGGTCCAAACAGCCTCTTTCTGGACTTTAAATTCTCCATTTTTTAGCAGAGCCACCAAGGGAGGCAGCATGCCGCAAGCGATCAGCCGCTGGATGTGTTGGCAGGGCCCTGCAGCCACATTGCTCAAGGCCCAAGCTGCCTCCTCCTGGATGGAGGACTTGGGGTGCATCAGGAGTTGGGGTAGCACGTTCAGCATGCCCGCATCAATGGCCATCTGGGTCTGGTAATCCGTTCCTGTGACGATGTTCCCGATTGTGCGGAGAGAAGGGGTCAAGACATTGAGCTCTGAGCTGCTCATAAGCTGGACCAGCCTGGGCAGGACCCCTGTGTTGACCACTTGGCCGATGCGCTCATTGCAGCCATTGGTGAGGTAGGACAGGGCCCAGCAGGTATCCGAGAGAACCTCGCTGTCTTGGTGCTGCAGGAGGTGGGACAGGACAGGCAACATTTGTTTCATGGCTGTCTTGCAAAAGATGGGTTTCATGTTGGAGAGATAAAATTAGACCTGAGGTGAGGACTGACTGCAGAAGACCCTTGACCACAGTCTTAAAAATTGGGCATCATTTATAAGAGACAATTAGAAGCATTAGATTCTTGAGGAGGGGGGTTACCTGCTAAGAGTGCACCACATAGCATGGCTTAGTGCGGAGAGACGAGAAAGACAGGGAGGAGGCCCCAGCAGGCACCTCAGCATGAGGCAATGAGCACTCTCTCTGACTAAAGTGATAGCAGCAGGAGACACAAAGAAAGAAGGTATACTGTGAGAACAAAATCAGTAGGGCTTAGTGAAAGACTGATACAGGAGACATTTAGAGAAAAGGTCTGTGATGTAAGGATTTGTGCCTAGCTCAGCCAACCTCATATCCCCACACTAGGCTCTATTAATGACTGACTGACACATCAGTACATGCTGAAAACACGTTTGTCAACTAAACGAATGAGTCATCTAGCTACCAGCCCAAGCCCTTCATTTTGCACATGAGGAAACAGATCCCTAAGGTTATGTGAATCAATCAAAATTATTTAAGTGTAAGCAGCAAAATCTAAACTAAACCCCCAAATCCTGACTACTACTCCAGAATTTTTTCTGCTATAATTTGTTCTCAATTCAGAAAATCTTGAGGACTATAACATTGATAACAGAAATTGAGATTTGGAGAGAGATTACTGGGGTTCTTGGATAGCACCAATCTGGTTTTGGACATATAAACGCTGACATGATGACAGAATTTCTAACTTGAAAAGTCCTGTAAGAGGTTTTCAATCCAGAATTCGAGTAAAAGTGAAAATTAGCAACCAGAGATAGACTTATTTGAGAATCATAAATATAGAACTATTAGTTGAAGACATGAGGAATATATTTTTGTAATATCATGAATAAGAAATGTTTTTGGTCCCCCATTACTTTAAATATTTTTTAGTGTATTAAAGAATTGTTGAACAAGCAATGCACTTAACTGCAATCAGTATGTTAATGTTTCTGGAATCACTTCATTTGGTCATGTTAATCTTGATATGCCTGCATACACAGTGATTCAGGGACTGCTGCATTGGCTAGGCTATATTGGTGCCCTCTGAAAACATGCCAGGGTTCCAGATCTGTCTCTGTGGGTCCTGTTACCATCTTTATTCTGTACTGTAGTTAGATCTTGCCAACTATTATTTTCAAAGGCAAAGCAAAAAATCTTAAAACTTTTCTGAGACTTATAGAATATGCCTATGCTATAAATGAAGCAGAGTCCTTGGATATTTTTGGTGCTTCATCGTTCATGAATCAGCCCATATATCCCCTTATCTGAGAAGTCTTGCCTAAACCCCACCTGCGATCCTTATGCCTGCCCCCATTAAGCAGTCAGTCATTCCTTTCCCTGCATTCTTTCAGTACTCTAAACATATTTCAGTTGGAGTGTATGGCATATTGCTTTGTAACTGGTTCTGTGTATATCTTTTCAACCTGTGAATGTGTGTGTCTGCAAAAGTGGATTTTTTTATTTCAAGTTTCTATTTAAATTCTAGTTAGTTAACATATACAGTAAAATTGGCTTCAGGTATAGAATTTAGTGATTCTTCACTTACATACAATACCCAGTGCTCATCACAATAAGGGTCCTCCTTAATCCCCAGCACCCATTTAACCCCTCCCCCACCCACCTCCCTCCATCAACCCTCAGTTTGTTCTCTATAGTTAAAAGTCTCTTATGATTTGCTTCCCCCCCTCTCTTTTTTCCCCTTTCCCTATATTCACCTGTTTTGTTTCTTAAATTCCACATATGAGTGAAATCACATGAGAGAAAGAGAGCACACAAGCACATGAGCAGTGAGGGAGGGGCAGAGAGAAGGAGAGAGAGAATCTTAAGCAGGATCTACACCCAGCACAGGGCCCCACAAAGAGCTCATCCCATATCCCTGACATCATGACCTGAGAGGAAAACAGAGTTAGATGCTTAAACAACTGAGCTACCCAGGTGCCCCAAGATTTTGTTCTTTTTCATGGCCAAGTAATACTACATTGTTTATATATGCCACAACTTCTTTATCAGTCAGTGGACATCTTTTAATCTTCCTCATTTTCTCTTTTTTAAAGATTTTATTTATTTATTTGAGAGAGAGAAAGCACAAGTAGGGGAAGTAGCAGAGGGAGAGGGAAAAGCAGGCTCCCTGCTGAGCAGGGACCCTGATGCAGGGCTCAATCCCAGGTCCCTAGGATCATGACCTGAGCTGAACACAGACCTTAACCAGATGAGCCACCCAGGTTCCCCCCAATCTTTCTCATTTTCATGACATCAGTGCTGGCACATGGCAGAAATTTAATTCATTCCGGTGAAATCTTTTAATATCTGGGCATCAGAAGAGTCAGATAATCAAGTTTTATCTTGCAATTTATGAGACAAAGAAACCATATCCACACAAATTCATTCAGCAAGAGGGAGAAATTATTTCCCTTTCATAGAAACCTCCATAAGGGCAAACAGCTAGGGAGTATTAATGAGCATAATGTATGTGGAGAGAGGAAACTGATCTCACTGGAGCAGAAAAACAGCAGTTGAATAGGAAAGGAAGATAAAGTTGGGTAGGGTGAGTGGGATCAGATTGTGGAGGGGTTAAATGAAAGTTGGTATATTAGTTTTCTATCATTACTGTAACAAACTATAACAAACTTGGTGGCTTAAAATAACATAAACCTATTATCTTATAGGTCTGAAGCCCAAAAGTCAAAGATGGGTCTCACTAGGCAAAACCTGCACTCCTTTCTGGATGATTTAGTGGAGAATCCATTTTCTTGCCTTCTAGAGGCTGCCCACATTCTTGACTCATTACTGTTTTCCAACATCAAAGACAGATTACAAGAATATTTTAACCCTTCTTTGTGTAAAAATAATGCTGGCCTTAAGAAATGGCCCATCCGTCTTACTGTGGGATGTCCACATGCATAATATTTTGAATGGTTTTAATTCATTTACTGGGATTTGAGTTCCTATTAAACTAGTGAGTAGTATGATTCCCATGACACTGATAGGCTGTGTGATTCTTTCGCTTCTGCATAACACTAATTAATAATGACAATACAATGATCCTGAGTGTAGTTATTATCTTTCTTAGAGCTCAAGGAATTTCATATAATTTATCCTTTTTCTTTCAAAAATATGCCTACAACATCACCAGCTACAGTATCACTATTTGAAATTAAAATAAGGAATAATTTTCCAACATCAGTGAAAGCCCATAAGGAAGTTTATAAACCAGGGGTGCCTGGGTAGTGCAGTCCATCGGGCATCTAACTCTTGGTTTGCCTCAGGTTATCATCTCAGGGTCATGGTCGTGAGATCAAGTCCCACATCAGGCTCTGTGCTCAGCAAGAGTCTGCTTAAGACTCTTTCTCCCTCCCCCTCTGCCCTTTCCTCCCTCCCCTCTCCACTCTCTCTCTCTCAAATAGATAAAAATCTTTGGAAAAAAATAGTCAAACTGTTTTTATATATACAAATCATAAATTTAAAAAAATAATTAAGTGAACCTTCCTGAAGTTAACTAATTCTATCTTTAAAGTATAGGTGATAACGTCTGTGTTCATTCATTCACTCTGTTAGTAAGTGTTCCTGTAAAGTCCCAGGTACCAGATATCATTCTAGGCATAAGGGTCCAATAAAAACAAGATAAAGTAATCATTCGGGAGCTTACTCTTAGTAGGACACAGACCATATACTTCTAACAAACATATTAAGAGACAAATCATCTTTTAGGTAGTGAAAAGCACCCTGAATAAAAAGGAAAAATAGCACAGGGTAGAAAGAAAGAGGAAGGGAGTGTTATTTTAGTTAGGATGGTCAGAAAAGGCCTGAGCAGATATTTGAATTAGGAGCAAGCCATGTGAAGAAACAAATAAAGGATAAACATACCAATTTGATCCAAAGAACAAGTATTAATTAAGCATAGACTATGGACCAGGAATTATTTTTCAGGACAAACCAGAAGAGACAAAGAAACAGCAAAAAGTATATGTACCATTGAGTTATATCAACAAATATCTACCAAACACAATTATACCTTAGGGGTCAGTCTAACTACTCCTATTTCTAGATTATGGTTTTAAAAGTTTTTGCAATAAAACCATTTGTTTAAGGTCTCATGTGGAATTCCAATATATCAAACAAATAAAAATGAGTTGTGTTGAAGGATTTGTGGATGTCCATAGGCCCATCCTGTCTCCTCTTCAAAAGTTCCCACTCCCGCTTTGTAATGATGTTAATTTCTTAGTTTTGATAATTGTACCATGGTTGTATAAAATGTTAACATTAGGAGAAGCTGGGTAAAGGATATATAGGAACTCATTGTACTAATTTTACAACTCTTCTGTAAGTCTAAACTTATTTTCAAGTAAAAAGTTCAAAGGAAAAAAAAAAACTGACTCTTGTCATTACCAGGCAGACCATTTAGGGTATTGGAAACACCATCATGCCTTGCTGATTTAGCCTACTTACAAAGGACCTTCAGGAAGGGGCAAGCTCCTTTTTGTGTAGTTTGTTTTGGTTTTTAATCATTCTCAACATCAGAAAATTATTTCTTATGACTCCTTAAACACCTCATGCTCTGGAATAAACCCACTTTTCAAGTTTTGTTATCAATTAAGAGAATTAGAGAATTAAATTTCCTTCTACAAAATAATACTTTGTGATATGTTAGAGAACCACATAATTCTTTATCAACGTTCTTTATCCAAGTTAATAGCAACGCCTTTATATTTTCTCACAGGTTTTCTTTTTCCACATTTGAATCTTTCAAGGGACTTTCCACTTTAAGTTCTTCTTGACCTTCTGAAACTATGGTGTCCACAGTTTACCAATGGTCTTCCGAAAAATAAATAAATAGAAACAAAATTAAAAGAGGATCCAGTCAGCGTCAAATATCTTGGGTGAGAAGGGAGTAATATTCAGACTTTATATACAATATTCCTATTTGGATATTATTGCCGTAACAACCTCGCTACATTACCATATTTTGTTTTTTCTTACACATTTTTTCTCACCATTTATGACAGTTGTTAAGCCAAGTGCCCCAGGCATTTGCTCCTAACCAATGAACAGCCAGACTGGGAACTTCAAGTCTTTCAGCAAGTCACAACTGCCAAAAATGCTCTCTCGCCAGGAGACATATTCCCTGAATTATATAAAGGGAAATTCATTCTGAAATCATTCACCTGATATCATTAAACAATAAGAAAAGCAAATCAGCTAAGTCTATGACCTTGTCTGTTAGACCTCTCCATGCTTTAGTTCCCTATATGAAAAACAAGGACAAGAGTGTTTACCAACTTCACACGAGTGTTGCAAGAGTTGATTAATGCTTATACAGCACCATCTGATGAGAGGTTCTATGGCTGTTACCAGTTATAATAGGCTATAGAATGCCTGGGTCCCTTAAGAGCATTCCCTCCAATCTTGGTACCATGATTGTAGGTGACTTGCTGATGCCCGTCACTACTTTGTGACCCAACTGTACTTTCAGACATGCACACTGAGCGCCAGTAAGGCTATCACCCAAAGCTGAAAAGCAGTTTTTCTAATGCTGCAGGCTCATGCACAAGGCACCAAAATAGCACTAGAAATACTACACCCATATTGCTTTATCCTAGACATCTGACACTTGTAAAGCTCATGCCAAATTTCTTGTCACATATGTGTCTGGAAGCCTTCGTGCTGAGAGGCATTTCTTATCTTCTGACATTTCAGAGAGCTGCACGGAGCTAGACAAGCATAGACCCTCCTTCAAACAGGCATGAGGCAAATGTAAGCATTCTTTTCTGGTGACCTCCAACAGCCCTCATTGGACAAGATCCAAGACACCCTTCAGCACAGCACATCTGCAATCCTTAGCATGATCCAAATGTTTGAGCGTGCTTCTTCCAGTGAATAAGAGCTGAAGTGCCCTGGCTCTCCAAGGTCATCTGGAAATGATATGCCCATTAGCTAAATGAGGAAATGTTACTGCAACCATTAAGATCAAAGGATCTTCAGGGGTCCAAGGGTCCAGATACTCTGTCTCTAGTGACATAGTTCACCTACATCTATTAAAATCAAGCTTCAGTTCACTCTAATTACTATTGTGACTGATTCCCTCAAATAGAAACTAAAATAGGATTTCTGCACATGATACAATAGTAATTTCTAGTGATTTCCTTCTTTTCTGATCTTATCTATATATACAACCTGCTTGACAAAGTAGGTGCCATGGCAACCCCATCCCTAGCCATCAAGGAGCAGAGGTTTTTAGTAAGAGAATCCCTAAAGCAACATGTGTCAGAATAACCTGTTTTGGGGGGGGGGGGTGTAAAATCTTTGTAAAGATTTTATTTGTTTATTTTAGAAAGAGAGAGTGCAAGGTAGAGGAGGGGCAGAGGGGGAGAAAGAATCTCAAGCAAACTCCACATTGAGCACAGAGCCTAATGCAGGGCTTGATCTCATGACTCTGAGATCATGACCTGAGCTAAAACTAAAAGTTAGACATTTAATTGACTGAGTCACCCAGGTGTCCCTTGGTTTTTGTTTGGTTGGTTGGTTGTTGTTTGTTTGTTTGTTTGTTTGTTTTGAGAGAGAGAGATAGTACAAGGGCAGCAGGGAGGCAGAAGTAGAAGAAAAGAAAGAATCCTAAGCAGGCTCTCAATGTGGAGCCCAAGGCAGGGCTTATTGTCACAACCCTAAGATTGTGACCTGAGCTGAAATCAAAAGTCAGATGCTTAACTACTTAACCAACTGAGCCACTCAGGTGCACCAGAATAACCTAGTTTTAAATGCAAATTCCTGGGCCTTATTCCAGACCTTTGACTCAAAACCTCTGGCGAATGAGATCCAAGAAGCTGCATTTTTAACTAATTCCCCAGATGATCTTTTTTTTGAAGTTTTATTTTCCCAAGTAATTTTAATACATACTACATTTTTTTAAAGCCTGACAGAATTTTCAAGTAAATTAAAATACACACAAACCCTCAGCTTGTTGGGAGAGTTTCTGGCCACAAGTATATATTTAGTGGTCATTGAGTCATCTACTCTAAACTCACCCACAAGCAACAATGACAGCATTCAAGAGGAAGGAACACATTTCATGATTCCTTCCTTCTCTGAGCCTCATTGTTCATACCCCTCTTTTGGAATAATAAGTACCATATGATGTTTCTGGCATAAGTTGCCTTGTATTAATTTCTTATATTAGTTTTCTGTTGCGACTATATCATATTACTACAAACTTTGCACAAATTTATTATTTTACAGTTCTTTAGGTTAGAGGTCCAACACAAGTTTTACTGGGCTAAAATCAAGGTGTCAGCAGGGCAGGTTCCTTTCCTGAGGCTCTAGGGGAGAATCCATTTCCTTACCTTTTCCAGCTTCTAGAGCTGCCCATAATTCTTGGCTCAAGGCCCTCTTTCCCTATCTTCAAAGCAAGTACCACTGCATCTATTATTCACATTTCCTTCTCACTCTCTTCTCCCTCCCTCCTTCACTTTGAAGGACCATTGCATTGCAATGGGGCCATTTAGATAATCCAGGATAATTTCCTATCTCAAGGTTCTAAATATGTGGTTAAATCTACAAGGTTCATTTTGCTATATAAGATAACATTTCACAGCCTCCAGAGAGTAAGACACAGACAACTTTGGTGGGGGCATATTCTGCTTACCATACTTTTCAGCTGTAATACGAAGAATGTCTTATTTTGGGTTCCCTCTGAAACAGACTCTGAGGCTAAGATTTAAGTACAAGTCCCAGGAAGCCAAGCAAGAAGTGGAGAAGTGAGGCAGTAAGTGAAGAAAGCAAATAAGTGGGTTAATGAGCAGGGTACTGGATAGGCAATGGACTGAATTCCTCCAAACACCTTCAGAATAGTCACACCAAGGGGCAAAAAACCTGGGGCATGATTCATCAATTCGTGTCATTTATTAGTTAGAGGTCACATTAATTCCCAATGCTTCAGAAACTTCTTGCCCCCAACTGTAGAAGAGAATGTCCTTAACAAAGACACACAAGAGGCCAAAAATTTGTTCCATCTGAGGGCCCTCCAGAGTGGACAAAGGTGAAGATGGCATCTCAAACAAGGGGCTTTGTTTTTCAGGGAAGCGTGGTATTATGTATCAAAAGTTTAAATGCTCATATTTTCTAATCAAGCAATTCTACTTCCAGAGAATTTATGCTAAGGGCATAATTGGACACATATGTAATAATTGTCTGTAACATTTTAAAAACTGGAAATAATTTAAATTTCCATCAATAGGGGATTAAATTATGGTAATACAATTGAACGCTCTGCTATAATTAAGAACAATGATGTTCATTTACTGATAAAGAAAACAGTTCCTGACATATTTCTGAGAAGAAAAGCAGGTTACAAATAGTAAGTATATTATAAATCCATTTATGTAAAATTATGTATGTATAATATATGTGTGTGTGTGTGTATGCATAGCAAGATGGCTGGAAGAATGTTCATCAAAAGTCTAACAGTAGTTATTTCTAGGAAGCAGAATTTCTCATCCTTTATATTTTCTCCTTTATACTTCTGCATGCTACAAAAAATTTTACAATAAACAACGCATTATTGGGGTTCTTTCTTGAGTGGCTCAGTTGGTTAAGCATCTGCCTTCAGCTCAGGTCATTATCCCAGGGTCCTGAGATCAGCCCCAAGGCAGGACCCCTGCTCAGCAGGGAGTCTGCTTCTCCCTCTGCCTCTGTATTCCCTTCGCTTGTGTGCACCCCCTCCCCACCAAATAAATGAAGTTTTAAAAAAAAAGATTTGTTTCCAAAAAACAATGCATTATTAATCTATCACAAAAATATTTTTCCTTTAAAAAAATTCAAATTTGTCCTAAAAGATAAGCTTCTTTTCAGACCTAATATGATAATGTTCAATGTGCTTAGATGCACTTCTCCATTTTAAAACTGCATGAGGCTAGGGACCATGCATTACACAGAATACTTACGGCGTATTTTGAACACAGCAGGTACTTAATAAATATTTATTCTTTAATTGATTTTCATCAGTATGAAATTCAGTAAAACAACATACTGAATAAACTGGGTCACATTGAAATTTTTACACTGCCTGAAGATGACTTCCCAAAATGCTGAGAAGCCTGGTGTGGCCTTATTGGGCAGAGACCTGCTGCAGCAGGCAAGGGCAGGCCTGTCCTGCATGGACACACCCGCATCATAGAAGAGATGCTATCAAGAGCCTCATTTCCTTCAAATACAGGTGAAAAGCAATGCAAGTACAGCCTTACAATTTTACAGCACAAACAAGACAAATGGAATCTGTGTCAATCTATGAGAAATTAATTCAACACCTTAAGCCCTAAAACTCTAGTCCTTCCGGAAGAACACTGTACTTCCATTTATGTACTATGGCAGAGCTGACTAGAGGCAGAGAGGAACAAGCCATGGTGTGCCCGTAGTGCAATAGGGAGAGGACTATTTCAGCATAAACCTTCACGGTCTTCTCTCCAAACCCCACATCCTCCTCTTATGTCTAAAGCGAAAAATTTCTCACCTGTCCAGGTTGTTCTTGGACTCTCCTTTGTTGCTCAGAATCTAAATAATGAGCAGATGGAGATAAAAATAGAAAACAAACAAGTCCCAGTTGACCTTTGTATTAAAGTACTGTAAGAGAGGTTCTAAGAGGAGAACGCAGGAGGAGACACCAGAGAATCAAGTAGAATGGATGCTGGGAATTCATGAGGTGTCAGTTATAGATCCAGAGTTTTGGAGAGGCCCTGATGTACATGTGGAAGGGAATGAGGATTACAGTGAAGTAGAGAGATTTTTTATATTAAGAAAGCATACCACATACTAAAATCTAATCTGAATGGTATGAATAAAATGGGTGAGTGGTATGGTACATGAATTTTATCTCAATAAAGGTATTAAAAAAAAATACCCTCCCAGAAAAAAGCATACCCCACTTTAGCAGTTTATTGAGAAAGTAAAAAAAATATTTTTTAAGAACTCTAGTTACTTTTTGGGTGCCATACTACTTTGAATTCATTCTTGCACTGAGACTGAGCCATGTGGAACTTCAATTACATTTGGGTCGTGCTAGATTAGAGAAAGGATTCCTAAAGATCCTTTACTCCCAGCTCTCATTTCAAAGGTGAGGAAATAAAGCTGGGAAGGTTAAGTAAGTTTTCATGGTCACACAGTAGTAAAGCTGGGAACTATGGCATTCTGATCACAGGTCTTTTGAAATCCATCACACCACCCCCACCAACACTCTTCCTGCTATTGTTAACGGAAAGAAACAAGTTGAGGATAAACGTGATTAGAACACATGGTTATTATACCCACAGCTCAGTCCAGTTTTTCTAGCCTTTAGAACAAATCAGTCAGCTTGGCATCAATCCAATCAGTTGCACACCATAGTCCAGCTAATAGCCAAAGCCATAGAGATTCAGCCCAAGCCTGGAGAATAATCATTCTCACGATGGCAGTGTTGCCCTTGCCTCCTTTTGAAGAGCAACAGGAAATAACAATAGTTATTTACTTGGGCACTTATCCATGTATCAACTTGGGCAGGGCAGTCAAACCCCCTTGACACTGGAATTTGGAGAGTGCAAGTTTTTAAATAAGAATTTAAAAACTAGTAAATGTCACTAATGTAAATAACACCCATCTGTGAATCACATCAGAAATTTACAAAGTTAATTATGGGGATTGCATCTATGATGCTCTCCCAGGATGGCTTTGGCACCTGCTACGTGCTAGGCGCTGGTCTAGACATTTTACATATGGCATGTCTTTTAATCCCCATAATAATTCTATTACATGAGTATTAATCACCCCATTTTAATTTTAAAAAGCTGACACATGATGTGAGCAGGACCAAAGTAGTAAGAGACAAATTCTAATGTCAATACAATATTCTTAGGGCTCAAGGAGAGCAGTCTTCATGATGTGATTTAAGGTTGTAGGAAAAGAATTCCCTTTTATCCCAAGGAAGTCATCCTGGTAACTGTCATTTAATCATTAGTTTCATTCATCTGTAACTGAAATACCCTTAATAGTCAACTATGAAATTAAAAATAATCTATGCATTGATCAGAATAGACAATGCTATGCCTCAGAATAAACTAGAATCTCAGTGACTTGACATAATAAAAGTATTTCTTGCTCAAGCAAAGTCTAATGCAGATATCTAGAGTCCTTTAAGGGAACCAGGGATGAGATAAGGAGAGCACGGATGGTAAAGGATGAGAGATGGACGGTAAAGGATGTTTTAGATTCACAGCATGCACATCAAGGAGGTCTACAAGTGAAGTATATCATTTCCACTTAAATTCTGTGGGCCAGAATTCAGTGGCCAGCCTAATTCCACAGGTGACAGGGAAACATGGGGAGGTAGAGGGATGGGTGAACACTATAATCCCTGCCAAACTCCTAAAAGAATTATAGCTTTGGTTCTTACCTGTCAGCACATTAGTTAATAAGAGTAACAATAGGCACAAGTAATATGTAAGGAATCTCTTCTTCAGGATAGGACTAGAAAGGAAGAGATAAAAAAAAGGGATGGGGGCACCTGGATGGCTCGCTCAGTCGGTTAAGCTCAGGTCGTGGTCTTGAGATCCTGGGATTGAACCCTACATTGGGCTTCCTGCTCAGCGGGGAGTCTGCTTCTCCTTCTCCCTCTGTGTGATCTCTCTCTCTCTCTCTCAAATAAATAAAATAGCTTTTAAAAAGGGACAGTGACAGAGACAAATGTACATACTTAACAGTTTTGTTGATTTTTGCCTGACTTGCAAGATCAATCTACTAAATGCACTGTGTCTTCAGCTCATTGTTCATGGTTCTAATGGCTTTGGTTGTGAGACAGATTAGACTTTACATTTTATAAGTATAAATTCCCTCAGAAGTATCAGAAATAAAGTTGTTTGTTCATTTTATTCACAGGAGCAACTAGGTACTTTGGAGATACAACTAAATGAATAAATATTTTCCTGATAAGGTGACTCTAACATATTTAACAAATTCACAATTTTTCCATTTATTTCTACTATAAAACTCAACAACAATAAAACAATGAATTGGCCTGAAAAGGGAAAATAAATCAAATTTAGAGATGCATGAAATTTTAAAATCATATAGTTCAAGGAAAAATTATGATTTATTAAACATCAATAATTACAATTGGTACATGACCCAGTTAAGACAAAAACCTGGGATCCCTGGGTGGCGCAGCGGTTTGGCGCCTGCCTTTGGCCCAGGGCGCGATCCTGGAGACCCGGGATCGAATCCCACATCGGGCTCCCTGCATGGAGCCTGCTTCTCCCTCTGCCTATGTCTCTGCCTCTCTCTCTCTGTGTGACTGTCATGAATAAATAAATAAAATCTTAAAAAAAAAAAAAAAAAAGAAAAGACAAAAACCTGACTTGGATCTTCCTCTTCACTAAGTCTAATCACCAACTGCATTTGATTTTATCTCTAAAATACCTTTCAAGTTCATCATTTTCTTGTCATCCTTCTATCCCCAGTTCAGCCACCTCAAACATTCTCACCTGGAGTATCATATCACCTCTTAGATGATCTCCCTGCACTCTGCCTTGCCCACTCCCTCAATCCTACCCTAGAGGGCGGTGAGCTTGAAACTGCAGGGTGCAAGGGAATCTTTTTGGAAGCCAGTTGAACATGCTGATCCCCTCCCCCACACTCTCATGCCAAAAGTCTGATTCAATGGATCTGGAGCATAGTTCAGAGCTCTGAATTTTTAACAAGTGCTGCAGAAGATTTAAAAAAGTTTTAATTTATTTTTTTTAATTTTTAATTTAAATTCAACTTAGTTAACATATAGTGTATTATTAATTTCGGGGGTAGAATTTAGTGATTCACCAGTTGCATATAACACTCAGTGCTCATTATATCACATGCCCTCCTTGATGTCCATCACCCAATTACCCCATTCCGTCACCCACCTCCCCTCCAGCAAGCATCAGTTTGTTTCCTATAGTTAAGAGTCTCTTATGGTTTGCCTCCCTGTTTTTATTTTATTTTTCCTTCCCTTTCCCTATGTTCATCTGTTTTGTTTCTTAAATTCCACATACGAGTAAAGAAGATTTTGCGTGTAAAGAAGATTTTGTGTGTGGTCCTAGGAGAAACGCTGCTCCACATAAAATCTTAGCAAAACCCAAATCTCAATTGTCAATCCTCCGTTTAAAGCAAATGAAAGGCCAGTCAGCGCCTGCTGAATAAATTGCAAGCTCCTTATCATAAAATATAAAGACTCCATGACCCAGGCCTTGAATATCTCTCCAGACTCATGTTTCACTATTCCTTCTCATTCCTTACACTTTTAGAATCACCAGTGCCAAACTATTTCCTGAGCACATTGTGTTGTTTCTGACTCTAGATTAGCCCACGCTGTTCTGCCACTCAAAATTTCTTTGCACATTGTCTTCCTGATAACCAGTATTTACCTTCAAAATTGAGCTCGAGTCATTGCCTTTGTTAATTTCCTCAACTACATCACCATTGACAGATAATGTCTTCCTCTTCTTTGTTCCTCCTGAATGCTCCTGACCTTTGTATGGACTTCTATGACTGTACATCTCTGTTTACATTCTTCTCATTCCCTGTCTGTTCATCATCTCACCTCATTGCTTCAGCGTGGTGCCTGGCATGTGGAGGTACTGAATGACAAGTAAAGAGAAAAAATGAACTCCTTTGAGGATAACAACAAACACAGATTTCTCTTTGGATTATTTCTTAAGGTTAAATATTTTAGGTCAGTTCAATTTATAGCATTTTATCTTTCCTACTTTATTCAAATTAATTCTACAAACACTTTTTGAAAGCCTACTATGCAGGTCATTGTACAATAGTGTTCCTTTTTTTCCTTTTTTGTACAATAACATTTCTTAAAATCCAATGTTTATGTACTAAAAACTATGAGATATAGGTTTTCTTTGCCTTTTATTCTCTACCACTCTTTCATTAATTTTCTTATTCAACTAATGGTTTCGGTCCCAGTTAGATAGACTATTAGCACTTTGAAGACTATGTGATATCTTTTGAGATGCTTTATAATAGTAATAAATGTTTCTCTTTGAGAAAGCTAGAATTTCTTTTAAAATAGTATATTATCAGGTAGGGTTAAAGTGTTTCCATACATTTGTGTTTCTATTTAATGGGCTTCTTTGGAGAAGCACAGGATAAAGTAAATAGCAGCCTTAGACTTAACCCACATCCTAACCAATCAATAAGTTGTATTTGGGTTTTGGTTTTTTTTTTTTTTTTTTAACTGAATGATCTAAGCATCTAATTCGCATCCTGAGGGAGACTGTTAAGTAATAGAATGGACCTCTGTCTTTCTATATTTATCTATGGATCTTTGTACTTAATTCAAAGACCTCCTCTGGATTATGAAAGCAGACTGTGACAGTTGAAAAGGTGGCATAAATATTGTAGCCTTGGTTACCCCAGTTGAACTAAAAAAAACCCTCTTTTTTATGTTTATTCAAAAATTCAGGTTAGGATCTTAAGCCTGTACATAACAATGTAACAAAGTACTTAAACGTTACAGTTTAATACAATCCCTTATATATCTTATTATGTAAATTTGTCTCTCAGAGAAGAAAATGTTACCATAAAATAAACAGTAAAACTCTTAAACTAGCCAAAATACTGCAATCTAAAACAATTTTCTAACAGTAGAAGACATTGCTTCTTTTTAGTAGAAGAGTAGTTACTACAACTATACCCTCTAACATCAAAACAGTATTAATGGGGTGGGAGTGAGTGGGTGACGGGCACTGGGTGTTATTCTGTATGTTAGTAAATTGAACACCAATAAAAAAAAAAAAAAAAAACAGTATTAATAATTACGTATCCTATATTTGTTGACATCATAGAGTTATTTGGATGTGTTAAAAATATCTCCAGGAATAGTCTTCACTCTAGCCATAAACCTGTAAATTTTCCATGCAAAGATAAAAACTGTCTACAGCAATCAACAGTAACACTCCAAGTCTGGCACACCCAGACAACATAGTGCAGATGGTCAGAGGGCACTGTTAGCATCAACCAGAAATCACAGAGAGCCCCCCCATTCCTGCCTAGAGAACAAGTGCCCTCAGTGCAGCAATGACCAAACTCAAAACTGTCCCAGAAAATATACAATGAAGAGTTACAAACAGGCCCCAAGGAGGGATAAGAATTTATAATAAAGTTTCAAATCACTTGTAGAGTAGCTATAATTATTTTTATAAAACAGAAAATAACAAATGTTGATGAGGATATGGAAAAATTGGAACTCTCATACCATTATTGATGGGAATGTAATATGGTGACACTTTTCAGCAGTTCTTCAATGAATTAGACATAGAATTACTATATGACCACAATTTCACTTCTAGGCATATATCCAAAGGGAAAAAAACAAGGACTCAAAACAGATACATGAATGTGCATAGCAGCACTATTCATATCAAAAGGTCAGAAAAATGCTAATGTCAATCAACAGATAAATGGGTAAACAAAATGTAGTATATACATACAATGGAATACTATTCAGCCTTACAAAAGGAATGAAGTACTGATATATGGTACAACATTGATGAACTTAGAAAATATGGTAAGCAAAAGAAACTAGTCACAGAAGGCCACATGAAGACTGTCTCTTCAACAAATGGTGTTGGGAAAACTGGGTAACAACAAGCAAAAGAATAAAACTTGACCAATTTCTTATACCATACACAAAAATAAATTCAAAATGGATGAAAGACCTAAACGTGACATTTGAAACCATAAAAATCCTAGAAGAGAGCACATGAAATCTCTGACATCAGCCATAGCAACATTTTTCTAGATATGTCTCCTGAGGCAAGGGAAACAAAAGCAAAAATAAACTATTGGGATTTCATCAAAATAAAACGCTTCTACACAGGAAAGGAAATAATCAACAAAACTAAAAGGCAATCTATAGAATGGGAGAAGATATTTGCAACTAATATATCTGATAAAAGGTATCAGAATATATAAGAACTTATATAACTCAAAACCCAAAAAATGAACAATTCAATTTAAAAATGGGCAGAAGATGCGAATACACATTTTTTCAAGTAAGACAGGAAAATGGCTAAGAGACATAAGAAAAGATACTCAATATCACTTATCATCAGGGAAATGCAAATAGAAATTATAATGAGATATCATCTCACACCTGTCAGAATGGCTAAAATGAACAATACAAGAAACAACAGATGCTGGCAAGGATGTGAAGAAAGGAGAACCCTCCTACACTGTTGGTAGGAATACAAACTGGTACAGCCACTCTGAAAAACAGTATGGAAGTTCCTCAAAAAGTTAAAAATAGACCTACCCTATGATCCAGTAATTGCACTATTAGGTATTTACCCAAAGAATATAAAAATACTAACTTAAAGAGATACATGTACCCTGATGTTTATTATCTACAATAGCCAAATTATGGAAACAGTCCAAATATCCATTGGATGATGAATGGATAAAGAAGAGGTGGTGTGTGTATATATATATATATATATACACACACACACACACACAACCTATACATACATCCTCATACATGTATATACATACACATACATATACACACGGCGAAATATTACTCAGCCATAAAAAAGAATGAGATCCTACCATTTACAATGATATGGATGGAGCTAGAAAGTATTATGCTAAGCAAAATAAATCAGAGAAAGACAAATACCATATGATTTCACTTATACGTGTAATTTAAGAAACAAAACAAATAAGCAAAGAGAAAATCTTCTTTGAGAGGGAGGCAAACCAAGAAACAGACTTTTTTTTAAAGTTTATTTATTTATAATCTCTACACCCAATGTGATGCTCAAACTCATGACCTGAAGATCAAGAATCTCATGCTCTACCAACTGAGCCAGCCAGGTGCCCCAAGAAACAGACTCTTAACTATAGAGAACAAAGTGATGGTTATCAGAGGGGAGGTGGATGAGGGATGGGTGAAATAGGTGCTGGGGATTAAGGAGTGCATTTGTGATGAGCACTGGGTGTTTTATGAAAGTGTTTAATCACTATATTGTACACCTGAAACTAATATTACACTGTATGTTAACTAACTGGAATGTGAATAAAAACTTAAAAAAAAAAGAAAGAAAGATATCCAAATTAGTAAAGAAGTAAACTCTCACTATTTGCAGAATACATTATACTATATATAAAAAACTCTGGACTCCCAACAAAAAAATTATTAGAACTAATAAATGAATTCAATAAAGTTATGGGCTACAAAATTAATATATAGAAATCTGTTGTACTTCTATACACTAATAGTGAGTTAGCAGAAATAAAAATTAAGAAAACAATTCCATTTACTATTACACCCAAAAGAACAAACTATCTAGGAATGCATTTAATTTTTTTTAAGATTCTATTTCTTTATTTGTGAGAGACACAGAGAGGCAGAGACATAGGCAGAGGAGGTGGAGGAGAAGCAGGCTCCCTGTAGGAAACCTAATGCACGACTCGATCCCAGGACCCTGAGATCACGTCTTGAGCCAAAGGCAGATGCTCAACCACTGAGCTACCCAGGCATCCCAGGAATGCATTTAATTAAGGAGGTAAAAGATCTATACTCTGAAAACTATAAGACACTGATGAAAAAAATTGAAGATGATACAAATAAATGCAAAGATATGCCATGCTCATGAATTGGAAGAATTAATAATATTAAAATGTCCATACTAGCCAAAGAAATCTACAGATTCAATATAATCTCTGTCAAAACACAGGCAGTATTTTTCACAGAACCAGAACAAATAATCTTAAAATTGTATGGAACCATACATAATCTCAAATAGCCAAAGTAATCTTCAGAGAGAAAAACAAAACTGTAGGTGTCACAGTTGTATCCTAGATACCAAACTATACCATAAAGCTACAGTAACCAAAATGGTATGGTACTGTCACAAAAACAGACACAGATAACAAAATAGGATAGAAAGCTTAGAAATAAACCCATGATTATATGGTCAATTAATCTATGACAAAAAAGGCAAGTATATAATGGGGGAAAGATGGTCTCTTCAATAAATAGTGCTGGAAAAACTAGACTGCTGCATGCAAAAGAACAAAACTGGACTGCTTTCTTACACCATACAAAAAAATAAACTCAAAATGGATTAAAGACCTAAATGTGAGACCTGAAACCACAAAAATTTTTGAAGACAACACAGCAGTAATTCTCTGACATCATCCATAGCAACATTTTTCTATATATATCTCCTAAGGCAAGGAAAACAAAAGCAAAAATAAACTATTGGGACTACATCAAAAGTAAAAGTTTTTGCACAGTAAAGGCAACTCAGTGAATGGGAAAAGATATTTGAAAATGATATATCCAATAAGGGGTAATATACAAAATGTATAAAGAACTTATACAACCCAACACCAAAAAAAATCAATCCAATTTAAAAATGGGCAGAGGACCTAAACAGACATTTTCCCAAAGAAGACATATAGATGGCCAGTAACACATGAAAGGATATTCAATATCACCAATCATCAGGGAAATGCAAGTCAAAGCCAAAATGAGACAACACTTCACACCAGTCAGAATTGCTAGTATGAAAAATACAAGAAATAACAAGTGTTGCTGAGGATGTAGAGAAAAGAGAATTCTTGCACATATTGGGGGAATGTAAATTGGCACAACCATTGTGGAAAACATTATGGAGAGTCCTGAAAAACTTAAAAATAAAAATATCATATGATCCAGTAAATGTACTGCTGGGTATTTTTCCCAAGGAGAATGAAAACATTAATCCAAAAAGACATATGCACCTCTATGGTTATCGCAGCATTATTTACAATAGTCAAGATGGAAGCAACTGAATTATCTATCAATAGATGAATGGATAAAGATTTGGTATATCTATACAACAGAACATTATTCGGCCATAAAAAAAGAATAAAATCTGCCATTGGCAATAACATGGATGGACCTAGAGGATATAATGCTAAGTGAAATAAGTCAGACAGAGAAAGACAAATATCATATGATTTCACTTATATGTAGAATCTAAAAAACAAAACAAATGAACAAACAGAACTGAAACAGATTCTTAAATATAGAGAACAAATCGGTGGTTGCCAGAAGGGCATAAGTGAAATAGGTGAAGGAGATTAAGAGGTTCCAAACTACCTTCCAGTTATAAAATAAGTAAATCACAGGGATGAAAAGTAGAACCTACACAATGGCTAAAATTAACAAGTCAAGAAACGACAGATGCTGGTGAGGATGCAGAGAAAGGGGAACCCTCTTACACTGTTGGTGGGAATGCAAGCTGGCGCAGCCACTCTGGAAAACAGTATGGAGGATCCTCAAAAAGTTGAAAAAAAAAAAAAAAAAAAGTTGAAAATAGAGCTACCCTATGACCCAGCAATTGCACTACTATGGATTTACCCCAAAGATACAAATGTAGTGATCCTCAAAAAGTTGAAAAAAAAAAAAAAAAAAAGTTGAAAATAGAGCTACCCTATGACCCAGCAATTGCACTACTATGGATTTACCCCAAAGATACAAATGTAGTGATCTGAAGGAGCACCTGCACCCCAGTGTTTATAGCAGCAATGTCCACAACAGCCAAACTATGGAAAGAACCCAGATGTCCATGACAGATGAATGGATAAAAAAGATGTGATATATATATATATATATATATATATATATATATATATATATAAAATAGATTTTATATATATGGATTATATATATATAAAATAGATTATATATATATACATACAATGGATTATTTGCAACGACATGGATGGATTATAATATATATATAAAATAGATTATATATATATATATATATATACACACACACACACACACAATGGATTATTTGCAACAACATGGATGGAACTAGAGGATATTATGCTAAGAGAAAGAAGTTAATCAGAAAAAGACAATTATCATATGATCTCACTTATATGTGGAATTTAAGAAACAAAACAGGATCATAGGAGAAAGGAGGAAAAAATAAACCAAGACTAAATCAGAGAGAGAGACAAACCATAAGAGACTCTTAATCATAGGAAACTAACTGAGGGTTGCTGGAAAGGAGGGGGATGGGAGGATGGGGCAAGTGGGTGATGGACATTAGGAGGGCACATGATGCAACCCACATTGGGTATTATATAAGACTGATGAATCACTGAACTCCATCTCCAAAATTAATAATACATTATATGTTAATTAATTGAATTCAAATAAAAAATAATCAAAAGTAAAATAAAATACATTAACAGAAAAAGGAAAATACAACCTAAGGGATATACTCAGTAATATTGTAATAACTTTGTATAGTGACAGACATTATCTACAGCTATCCTGGTGAGCACTGAGTAATGTATAGAATTGTCAAATCACTATGTTGCACATCTGAAACTAATATAACATTGTATATTAAGTATACTTCAATTAAAAAACAAAGAAAAGGGGACACTTAGGTGGCTCAGTGGTTGAGCGCCTGCCTTTGGCTGGGGTTGTGATCCTGGGATCCTGGGATCAAGTCTCACATCGGGCTCACCACCGGGAGCTTGCTTCTCCCTTTGCCTGTGTCTCTGCCTCTCTGTGTCTCTCATGAATAAATAAATAAAATCTTTTTTTAAAATGAAGAAAAGTAGTAATACTACAAAGTCAAATAACATAAACCCCAAATTTACAACTCTGGTAATGTAAGATGCTTACACATACCTAAGTTAAATGTCTTAACTCCCAGGATCCCGGGATCATGCTCTGAGCTGAAGGCAGATACTTAATCACTGAGCTACCCAGGCGTCCCAAGAGATTCCTTTTTTAAGTCATGTATAAAGAACGTGGAATAAGAATGGCTTTAGACACCTTAACAACAATACTGGAAACTAGAAGATAAAGGAACAATGGCTTCCAAATCAGAAGAAAATGATCTCCAACCTAGAACTTTACCCCCAGCCAAACTATTAGTCAAATATGAAGGTAATATAAAAAGCATCTTCAGACATATAAGGGCTCAAAAACTGAGAGTGTGTTCCATTAAAATGAAAGAGTAACAAGAATATTTTGAGAAGGGATGTCTGGGTGGCTCAGTGATTGAGCATCTACCTTCAGCTCAGGGTGTGTTCCAGGATTTGGGATTGAGTCCTGCATCGGGCTCCTTTCAAGAGCCTGCTTCTCTCTCTGTCTATGTCTCTGGGGGATCCCTGGGTGGCGCAGCGGTTTGGCACCTGCCTTTGGCCCAGGGCGCGATCCTGGAGACCCGGGATCGAATCCCAAGTCGGGCTCCCGGTGCATGGAGCCTGCTTCTCCCTCTGCCTGTGTCTCTGCCTATCTCTCTCTCTCTCTCTCTCTCTCTCTCTCTCTGTGTGTGTGTGTGTGTGTGACTGTCATAAATAAATAAATAAAATAAATAAATAAATAAATAAATAATAAAAAATATGTCTGCCTCTCTCTCTCTCTCTCTCATAAATAATCTTTAAAAAAAAGAATATTTTGAGAAAAAATAAGACATGATTCTGACACAGAAGAGAGCTAAGGGAATTCCCAGTTTCAGGATAAAGGGTGCCACCAGACTGACAACTGTGTACCAAACCAGGGGTAACCACTCAAGATCGAGAGGTCAAACACCAAGTCAGAAAACTCCAGAAAAGATTGTCCCAAGAAATGAAGTCAATTGAATACCCAATGTTTCTGAGTATTTTGAAAATTTGCACAGTTTGAGATTGAATTATATAAACCAAACATAGGCAAACTTTCCTGTAAAGGGCCAGTTAGTAAATATTTTAGGCTTTTCAAGCCATAGAATCTCTGTTACACTACTTTACTTTGCTGTTGTGGGGTATGGTATAGCAGACATAAACAATATGTAAACAAATAGGCAAGGCTATGTTTCAAATAAAATTGACTTACAAAAACAGGTAGCAGGCTATATTTGGCCCATGACCCAGAGTTTGCTGACTCCTGATATAAGCATAGAAAAAACTCAACAGGGGCACCTGGCTGGATCAGTCAGTATAGCATGTGCCTTTTGATCTTGGGGTTGTGAGTCTGAATCCCTCACTGAGTGTAGAGATTACTTTTAAAATATCTTTAGGGGAACCTGGGTGGCTCAATCAGTTAAGCGTCCAACTCTTTATTTTGGTTCAGGTCATGATCTCAGAGTCATGAGATCAAGCCCGATGTGCAGCTCCTCACTGGGTGTGGAACCTGCTTAAGATTCTCTCCCTCTTCCCCACCACCCCTGCCCTGCTCACGCACATATGCTCTCTCTCTCTCTCAAAAAAATAAATAAATAAATAAAATTAAAAAAAGGAAAAAATATTTTAAAAAGAAAAAACTCAAATTTATAAACATGAACACTATTAATTCCCAGGAAAATAAAAATTGTGCAGAGAAGTAAATGTTATCATGGCTCAGAGAAATGGGAATAAAATTTACATAACCATAATCATGTAACTATTGGATATTGATGCTACTAAAATAACTATATATCTATATTAGAGGATGAAGAAATGGGAAATAGGCAAATATGTGATACATGCAAGGGAGAAGAGTAGAAGAAAGTTAACCCTCATCTGTAGGAAATAACATCTAAAGTGTAGATATCAAGAAGGAGCCAAGACAACTAACTTCTCAGCCCCAACTGAAGCCCAACTTGGCAGAGAAAATGTAATGGAAAAGTGGAAATGAAGTGAGGAAACACTAATGTGCCAAGCCACTGTTGTCCAGGAGACTTTTTTTTTCACTTGGACACAATTTTTATTTAGTCTTTTTTTTAAAGTAGGCTAGTCTTTTCTCTACGTAAAACTTCAAATACTGTTAATTTTAAAAACCTATTTACTATCTCCATCAACATTATTCAAGTAAACACTGAACATTGATCAAATTAAGGAAACAGATGTAGTAAAAAGTTAGTCAATGTACATATAAAACATATATAAACAAGAATATGTTATATTCTGACTTATGTGTAAAAAGATTACCAGCATTTCTTTTAGGTGAAATTCAGCATACCTGGTAAAATATATTCACCACTGCCACTTAGGTGATGTGTAATATTAATATAAGAGGAGGTAGCTATGGCAAGCTGCTTCCATTCAAAGATGTTGGCAAAATAGTCACATCCTTTTCTTTTTTTTTAATCCTCAAAACATCCTCTTAAAATTAAATACCCAAGACCAGATCCAATTATATAGTGGACATTGAATATTTAAGGACCTTTTTTTTTTGTCCAGATTTTTAAAGCTGTTACTCAAAATATCTATGGCACTGCCCATATGAGGGACTCTAAGAAGAAATGGACTGCCACCAAAAAAAGCTCTAAAACTTGTCTCACATCAACACAATGAGACACAAAGATCTGATCCTTCAAAAAGAATTCATCTGCTAAGGAGGACATAGACACTGATACCAATCTCATTAGAAGAGGAATGTGGAAAAAAAAGAAGAGGAATGTAGTATTGCATACCCATTGCCACTTCTGGTAGAATATTACAGATAGAGGCAAAACATCCTGTAGAAATGAGTTGATGAAGGCTCAGTGCTTAAGAGTAAACTTTGAGCAAATGCACAAGACTGGAATCAGTAATAAAGGACTCAGAATCTAGATGAGATCTCCCAAAGCCATACAGAACAACAGGAATAGGATCCTAACCTAAACTCTTCTTTAAGCCAAACAAGTTGTGTTCTTACCAGCTTGTTAGGGATGCTAGAAACCCTGAAAAGCCTCTACAAAATTCTTTTGACAATCTAGGTTTAGTTGCTCCAACAATTATTTTTGATATCTTAATAAAACCTCAAGTTAAGGAATCCTTTCAGGCATTGTAATATTGAAGTATGTAGTAAAATAGCATCTCAGAATATTAAACTTTATGGCTTTTTTAAGTTTTCTGCACTTCTTGGACCCTATACTTACAGAAAATTTATAGCAAGAATGAAGAGCAAGGTACAGACTTCATGTCCTAATAATAAACTGGAAAGAAAAGAGCAAAAAACAATCCTCTCTCCAATTCCAGGTTAATCTTCTCTCTCTCTCTCTCTCTCAATGTCTGTCTGTCTGTCTGTCTCTCTCCCAGGATCCCTTGGGCTGGGATTGAGAGGAAAATACTGGTAGGAGTAAATAAGAAATAAGGACTTGAAGGAGGAAATAAGGAAATGGACTTTTTGAGGAAATAAGAAAAATGGACTTGAAAGAACAACATGGTAACTAATACCAGATAATCAAATGGAGGCTGAGCCAATCCTCATCAACCAGCAATACAATTCTAATCCAAACCACATATAAACCAAGCTGAAAAGCTATAGACTGAGAATCTGCCATTGATAAAGGCTTATACATCATCCTTGAAGCATCTAATGGATGGCTATCCACTCAAGCCCAAACCATGCTGAATTCCTTGTGAACTGCCTCTTGAGGACATCCCAATAAACTAATAAGTTTATGACACCCAGAAAAGCAGATTATCAAAAGGGAACCCTCAGCACCATGTGAATTTGAATGGAACTAGAGAGTAGTAAATTCTACTCCAATCACAGACATTTGGTCTGAGTGGGTCCTATTTGACTATAGAGTTACCCAAGCAGGCTACTCTAAGGTATCCAGTCTTTTTTTTTTTTTTTTAAGATTTTATTTATTTGTTTGAGAGAGAGAGAGAGAGAGTGAGAATGAGCAGTGGGGAGGGGCAGAGAGAGAGAGAGAGATTGAGATTGAAAAGCAGACTCTCTGCTGAGCAGGAAGCCTAACGCAAGGCTTGATCCCAGAACCTGGAGATCATGACCTGAGCTAAAGGCAGACACATAACTGACCAAGCCATCCAGGTGCCCCTAAGGAATCCAATCTTAATAAGATTTATTTTTGTCTATATATTTTAAAAGCTCATGCCATGTGTGGGAATATATACATTCTCCAATTTCCACTTCCTGATGTGAAATATATCAAGGGGTACACAAGTTTCCTTAAGAAACAAGATCTGAAATTGAAAGTCTTGTTTAGTCTCTAACTTGAATGAAGGGTTCATTAATAACAGAGTCTCCACTGGAACTCCATGAATCTCTAAGATAAGATAGTTACTAATTCCAGTCAGTGATTCAAGCACTGCAAACAACAGCAGCAAAAAAGTACCCTTTGGATAATTGGCACCTCTCTATTGTATTCTCATAAGAAAATGTCTTTTATAAGAGAGCCAATACCATCACATTTATAAGCATAGGTTAAAAGTTCTACTGAAGCCCTGTATCTCTGTTCAATCTTCATCTATAATTTATAACCAGTGCTACATTGTCAGCTTAAAGCTATGCCATCCTTGTTAAGCTCCACCAAATTTAATAAATACATAGGAATCTGAGGTTAACACTCCTATTTATTTAGGAATTTTCTGAAAGAGGAAAAATGATGTATAACCTTTTAAAAACAGAACAGGCAATGATCTGATCTGATAATAAATCTGTTTAATCAGCATATGAGAGAGAGCTCAGACCTTCTCTAACAGTAAGTAAGAAATACCACGTAACAAGACACCTGCTTATTCTTTAATGTTTATGAGAGGGCTATGTGTCCATGTGACATTAGCTAAGAAAGATGGTTCCCAGGGATGGACTATAGTCAAAAAGGCCAACCACAGACATAAAGTACTAAGTGAAATATTGTGGCTCAGGGGAAAATATAGTGGGAGTGTAAATATGTGGGTTACAGACACTAGCTAAGGGCAGACAGGGTGATTTGTGTCTCAGGCAGCTTCTAATAAATTTCTGGGTACCTTTTACAACCTTACCAAACTAGCTGTTCCAAACACAACAGCTGTGTCAACTGACTTAAATAGACTAAGTTATTAAGTCTTAACAAAATGAGGAGGAGTTGCTGCTATGATAACAAGCTATGGAACACAGTCAAATGTTTGGTAAGGGCTTAAAACAAGTGCTGGAACACTGGGTAAGTATTCAGAAGGAAGCTGAACAGATGTCATGGTGAAGAATAGATGATATTTTCATCAACGCATTTAAGGTCAGAAAAAGAATGACAGACATTAGGGCTTGAAAGAATCTTGGAGGATTACCTAACCCACGACTCTCTTGTTTAACATTTGAAGAAAATAAGACCAAGGAAAGTTGCTACTTGCTCAATGTCATGTGAGTTTTCTTCATTTCCTGTTTAGACTCTTTCAACCGTATTATTTTGGTCTCCTCTACTTAAGTTTCTTGAGGACAGGTACTTGAACCTTTTAGATCATCCTTGCATTCCATAATTGCTGTTTAATCAGGAATTTCATGGATATAAACTCTGGCCCCCTAGGCTTCCTCCATTCAAATCAATCTTTTTCCTTCCAGTTCCCATACACATGCAAATCAAGCAAATACTAATGCAACATCTTTCTCCTCATGACTTCATAGAGGAAGTAAACAGAGAGCCAGGTCTACCAGATTATTTTATTGCTCCCAAGATAAAGGAAGAGTCATAAGTATCACCCTTTAGGGAGACTAAAATTCATCCTTAGAGAAAAATGAAGGGCTAACATGATATACATGCTACAAAACAAATCTGCCAAATGAAGTCTGCTGGTGAGAGAAAAAACCCATACCACGTGTTGGTAAATTTTGCACTGAGTCTCAGGTAGCTGATTCGTAAATACCAAGTGAGGAATTAATTTCAGAAAGTCACATGGGAAATTTCATCTCAGTTTTGGTGATATAAATGCCCTTCATTCCTTCATCAAATATTTACTGAGCACCTACTCTGTACTCAGCACTGATTTAGACATTAAATATCCAGTGGTAAAAAGCCAAAGTATCTGCCCTTAGTCACTCAAACACAAAATCACAGTCTTTCTGAAAATTTCTTTTCCAAACCCTCTATTATCCAGCATCCTGTGTCCTATCCAGTGTCTCTTTTATCTCTTTTCCCCCTTTACATTTGCTTCTAGAACTAGTACATTAGCCCAGGCTTTTGTTGTCTTGGGCCTAAACCAGTTTTCATATTCTCAATCTTCTTTCAATCTAAAATGTACACCATGACCAGATAATGGTCTTAAAAATCCTGACTTATTCCGGTTTGTTCAATTCTCAAAAGCTTCAGATGGCTCCACATAGTCTACCTCAAACTCCTGACTGCCATTTCCCAGTCTCCGAGTTCTGGTTCTATTTCTCTATCCAAGCTTAATCAACAGGAATACTAATTCAGCAGCAATCTGAAGCTGCATCAAGGTTGGTTTTTCGTTTTGTTTTGGTTTTTTTACCCTATATCTTATAAGTTTACACAAAGGAAGAAAAGATTTGTAAGACAAGCAATTCTTTCATTTATATGGGCTAGGTTCTTAGAAAAGCTATTTTATTTTATTTTATTTTTTTTTTTTATTTTATTTTTTTTTAAAGATTTTATTTATTTATTCATGATAGTCACACAGAGGGAGACAGAGAGGCAGAGACACAGGCAGAGGGAGAAGCAGGCTCCATGCATCGGGAGCCCGACGTGGGATTCGATCCCGGGTCTCCAGGATCATGCCCCGGGCCAAAGGCAGGCGCCAAACCGCTGCGCCACCCAGGGATCCCAGAAAAGCTATTTTAAATAAATGTAAAGTATATAGACTTTAATTTCCCCATAGAACAATGTTATTATAAATATTAACACTCTTGACTAAGAAGCTAATGCCTAACATTTTTACTGCAGGTCAAGACAGTGGAAAAGTGTGGTAAGTCAAAACAACGTCAGGAGGATTTTCTTTTCTGTGGAAATAGTATACTTCTAACTAAGCATCCACCAAGCACCCCTTTGTGGAACCCACAATCACCATCAATTATCAACCTGTACACTATAAAATATAAATATTTCTCAAGTGTATGTAAGCAATCAAGGTAATACAATCATAAGTGTGCATGTATTTTTTAAGTATGCATTTACTATAATATGTTATCAAAACTTATTATATAATTTCATTGTTTACTTGATAACTTCCACTTTATTTTTATTGAAGTAATGCAGAAGGTGAGAGACACCTTCACTAAGGACTTAGAATTTAGGAGGTTTACTTGGGTCAATTCTTTTTTTTTTTTTTTGACATTTAAAAAATTTTTATTTAAACTCAATTACCACATAGTGTATTAGTTTCAGAGGTAGAGGTCAGTGATTCATCAGTCTTATACCCAGTGCTCATTACATCACATGCCCTCTTTAATGCCCATCACCCAATTACTCAATCCCCTCACCCCCAGCCCTCCAGCAAACCTCAGTTTGTTTCCTATGATTAAGAGTCTCTTATGGTTTGTCTCCCTCTCTGATTTCATCTTGTTTTATTTTTTCCTCTCTTCACCTATGATCCTCTGTTTTGTTTCTTAAATCCCACACATGAGTGAGATCATATGATAATTGTCTTTTTCTGATTGACTTATCTCACTTAGATAAATAATACCTATTAGTTCCATCCACATCGTTACAAATGGCAAGATTTGGGACACTTGGGTGGCTCAGGAGTTGAGCGTCTGCCTTCAGCTCAGGGCATTATCCTGGAGTCATTAGGATGAGTCCCACATCAGGCTCCTAGCAGGGAGCCTGCATCTCCCTCTGCCTATGTCTCTGCCTCTCTCTGTCTCTCATGAATAAATAAAATCTTAAATTAAAAAAAAAGGCAAGATTTCATTTTTTTGATGACCGAGTAGCATTCCACTGTGTATATATATATATATACCACACATTCTTTATCCATTCATCTGTCAATGGACTCTGGATTCTTTCCATAATTTGACTATTGTGGACATTGCTACTATAAACATTGGAGTGTGGATGCCCCTTCATATCACTAAATTTGCATCTTTGGGGTGGATCCTCAGTAGTGTAATTGTTGGGTTGTAGGGTGGCTCTATTTTCAACTTTTTGAGGAAACTTCATACTGTTTTCCAGAGTGGCTGCACCAGCCTGCATTCCTACCACAATGTACACAATGTACAAGGGTTTCCCTTTCTTACTTGGGTCAATTCTGACAACATCTTTGAGAAAGAGAGACCTAGGGGCTACTTGCAAGTTTTTTCAGTGATAATGATAGACATATCAAATGGTTGGTACCTTTTTTTCTTTCAAAAAAAAAAAATCTTATAGTAAACTTAAAAGCTAAGCACTAGAGATTAAATTAAAGGTCTTTGTGTATTTGAAAACTTTCTTGAATGGCAATATTATTAGCATAATCACACTACAATAACTAAAAGTGAGACTCTCAATTAAATTTTCATCTTTTAATCTCTCATCACGTCTTTTTTCATAGTAATAAAAAGACCTAAAGTGCGGTAGACATAGCTAAGCCCAAAGAAAGTCAGCACAAAGTTTGATTTGGACCAAGTGAAGCAAGTCTCTCTACCTTGGTTACAACTCCGCTGTTGGCTGATCTTTATGGAAGGCAGCCAGCCTTCAGGATATAATCAGTCATTTACGTGAATTTTTATAGATAGATTATGTCACCGGGTTAATCGCTGATTTTCTCTGACAAACACTGTTTGAAACTGTTAAATACAAATGTTTTTGCTCCAGAGTGTATCAAAAGCTTTTAAAATGTGTATGTCTATTGATCAGTAATAGACTCAGCAATTTAAATTTGCATTAATTTTTTCCTAAGGAAATAAGTATTAAGTACACAAATATATATTTATAAGAATGCTCATCATGATACTGTTTATAACCATGAAAAAAGGAAATAAGTGTCCATTAATAAATAAATAATTATTAAATAAAGATACAACCAGGCAATGTAAAACTGTCTTAGACTGGATTCTTGCCAGAAAGAAGAAGCCAAAGGACTGCACTCAGGTAATTTATTTTGAGAGGTGAATGCAGGGAATAGTAATGCAGGACCAAGAGGAATGGCACAAGGAAGAAGGAAAATCCAATTAAAGGTATATTATCAAACCAGAAACTATGGGAAACTGGAGTTTGATCTGACTGGAGACCTCAAAGGAACCACACAGAATGTGCCCCTCTAAAGTGTAAGCCTACACAATTGATTTGGGGAACATTTGTCCATTGGCTCTCGACCTCCACTGGTAAAGGTTTACCCATAAGGATTTACAACCTCATTCTGCCAAGTCGCCCATGCTCAAGTTTCTAAACAGGCCCCCACGGGTTTCCCGCATGAGGTGTGAAAAGTCCCAGGCAGAAACAGAAATATACGGTGCAACTAAAGCAGGTACTTGTAAGGTAACACATGTGCAATAGCTGGAGTAAAATTGGGGCTGAGAGGATATGAGATATGAGAGCTAGAGGCGTCTAACACAAATATTTGCCAGAGAAGTGATGATATAGTTCTGTTGTCTATTAACATAGCAGATATCTGTTACTGATAAGAGAATAACAAAGTTATTGTAGCAAGTTACAAAATGCTATATATAGTATGATCCCATTTATTTTAGTTAGCTAGCTTTAGTTTCTACTAAGAGTCCCACAAGGTGTTTTTAAAGGGAAGGGGTGTTTTTAGTGCGAGAATCAATTAAGCGATAAGGGAAATGGGAATCTCAGAGGAACCATAATACAGACAGCGCTCAGCCCTTAGGAGAATGGGAAGCCACAGAACTTGGATACTAAGTACTCTCTCCACTTCAGTTGCTCTCTCACTCATGACCTAGTTCTGCTCCTCTGTCTTGACTGGCTCCCATACCCTATTTTTTGTACATTTGAATCTCTGCTTCCTCATCTAAGACACTGTTTCTGTGTCTTCACAGATATCCCTTTATGTCTCTCTACAGTTGTACTGGTTGTTCATTGCTGGTATCCATTCTAATTGGTAGATGAATATGTCATATCATCTGTTAAATATTTTTAATAACAATTGTGGATACACACATGCACACAAACACATACATACATAGACACACACATATATGTATTATGCAATTTTGGAGGCAAGAGAAGAAACATGGAAGGAAACAGAAAAGAAATCATTAGAGAGAAACTAAATGAACTAGAGCCAGTGGAGGAAAGTATAACTATAACTGCACACACAAATATATAGTTTATATATACAGTAGCAGCAATACACACATAGAGGAATCTCCTTCAGCCCAGTGCCAGAAATAACTCTTTCTCCTTTCAGTCTATACATAGAATGTAGTTAGTAAAGGGAAGGGAGAATTTGTAGAAATTTGTTCTCTCCATCTCCAGATAATGTGTGTTTCCCTGGAGAAAGGTAAGGAGAAAATAGCTCATTAGTATACCTTTGTACAATAGATCAAAGTGGTCAGGTACTCATATGCTCATAATTAAATACATGAGAACCAGGAAACATAAAACTGTCATACTAGCATCAACTTTAAGAATTAGATGGTGTCCTAGGGGTGCTTGGGTGGCTCAGTTGGTTGAGCATCCAACTCTTGTTTTTGACTCAGGTCATGATCTCAGGGTCACAAGATCAAGCCCTGCACCTGGCTCTGCATACTGGGAGTCAGCATGGGATTCACTCTCCCTCTACCCCTTCTCCCACTGCCAAAATAAAAAATAGAATCTTAAAAAAAAAAAAAAAAAGAATTAGATGGTATCCCAGGTTTCCCATAAAAATCTGAAGAAGACCTTTCTTATTCATCTTGGTATGTTCTAGCACACAAATATATTCAATATTAATAAATATTCTACTGAAAATCAAGTACTTTAATTAAATATTACTTATAGCTAATATCTATCATTTTAGTTCCTGTATTCATCATGAACCTCTTTAAAAGAACTGCCTACCCAACTTCAGGCCATATGGTTTGAATGGCTTGGCCCCACTCTTAAATCAGGTATGAACCATGTCTGGATTAAGTTAATCAGAAAATCCAATCCTTCTTCCAACCATAAGGGGAGATTCTAAGAATAAGGCTGACACGTAGAAGCAAGAGATGAAGTGAGACCCAGCCCAAGAGATTTTTCTTGAGCACCTGTGTCATGCAACAGTTAAGCCAGTCTCCCCACTGGACTTGATAGTTATAAAAGTCAATTATGAAACTCCCCTTTTGATTCAATCCATTTAGATTGAGCTTTCTTTACTTTTAATCAAATGAAAATTAATTGATACACTGCTTCTAACATACAGATGCTGATTTGTTTCTATGATTTCTTCCAAGAATATATATAGAACAGATCCACGGAGAAATAAGCCTTGCCAATAAAGTATTTTGTAAGAGAGCCTTCACCTGGTTCTGAACACATTGGACCCCTAAATCTTGAGCTTAGTTAATTAAATTGGATCCTTACATTACATATATTTATTAAAATAACCTTATTCACATAACCTTAATTTCAAAACTTTCTAAAGATAGACTTATTAAGAACAATAGCTGACCTTTTGGAATGAGAACTATGAACAGAAATGAGAACTATTAAAAATTTAACTAAATTTGGCTACCAAAACAGCCTCTTGTCCAGATTTCCTTTTCTTTTCATTGTCCAGACCAATTCTCCACCTTTTTCATATTAGGTGTGGGATAGCACGCTACTTCTCAGTATTCATATCCATCACAGTTACTTGCAGTCTATCTATAGTGCCTCCAAACTCACTTTAAAATACCAAGTCCTTATTAATAACACTCCCAAAGAGGTCTCACCAGGCCTTCCTAGTATTTCAGACAATTTTTAGCTCTATGGTTCTTCCCAATTTAAAAACAAAATGAATTTCACAAACAGAATTGAAATGTCAAATTTTACTACCATCTGGATTTAAAAACTGCAAGAAAAACTAGGTTTGGGTTGTTTTATTTTTGTAGCCAAAGTGAATGTATTACAGTATATTTGTTTTCAGACCATTTACCTCTCTAACCTGCATTTCACTCCAGGGGATTAAGGTATTCAAATGAAAAAGAGGAGACCATCCAGAAAATTCTGAGAGAGCCTATAAAATTCAGTAGTTTCATTCGATATAATGGAAGAAAAATCTTCCAACTCCTCTTCATCATCATCATGAGAATAAACCCGATCTGCTCACTGCACTGAATTTAGAACCGTGAATGTGAGTTAACAACTTGGCTCTGCTCCTCTGGGGGCTTACAATCTGATATATGTACAGACATTAAGGATATACCAGCAATTTAACAAAGGCTTTATAGTCCACCCATTTAAAGCACAATGCAGTTCCAATGCTTCCAAGAATGGCAGCAGATAAGATACATCAGGATACATCTGACAATGGAGGAGAAGCACAATGATGGAGGTGAGTTTAAGTCTCTCCTGGCATGGGCAGCAAAGATGTCACCTCAGGTAAAAGCCCAGGATACACACAAAAGGTAACTGAGTAACTCCTTACACTGGAAAAATCCCTACAGAGTGCATCAGTTGATTCTCCCAAGAACTGCAATGAGTAGCAGATCAAGAACTACCTACCAAATTTTAGAGACATGAAAACTAAGACCCTAAGAGATTATGACTTGGTTTAGGCAATTTGTAAGGAGCAAGGTCAGGACCTACACCATAAAATGATACATTGACTTTTGGCCCATAGTTCCTGAATGGAAACCTGATTCCAAATGACTTGGTTTCTTCTCTACTGCAGTACTCCCCATATGCACATCATTCAGTCCCAACAAATGATCCTGCTATGCTCCAGGAACTGTGCTAGATGCTGGGAATACAGAAGTGAACAAGACAGACAAAATCCCTGTCCCTACTGAGCTTACATATAGCAGGGAATACAGATTTTTTTTTCTGGCAAGCTTTTATTGAGGTAAAATATACAAAATACAAAATTTGCCATTTTAACCATCTTAGGGTTTACAGTTCAGTTCCCATAACATTTAATTATATTCACATTGTTGTGTATTCATTACCACCATCCATTTCCAGAATTTTTTCATCTTTCCAAACTGAAACTCTGCACCATTAAATAATAACTCCCCTTTCCTTCTCCCACCAGGCCTGGCAATCACAATTCTGTTTTCTGTCTCTGCTAATTTAACTACTCTAGGTACTTCATTTAAATAGAATCTTACAATGTTTGTCCTTTTGTGCATGGCTTATTTCACTTAGTCTTCAACGTTCATCCATATTTTAACATGTGTCAGAATTTTCTTACTTTTTAAGGCTGAATAATATTCCATTATATGTATATAGCACATTTTATTTATCCATTCATCTGTCAATGGACATTTGAGCTATTTTGGCTATTGCAAATAATGCTGCAGTGAACAGTGGTATATAAATCTGTTTGAGGTGCTGCTTTCAATTCTTTTGAGTATATACCCAGAAGTGGAATTGTTGGATTAGATGGTAAGTTTATTTTTAATTTTTAGAGAAATGACTATATCATTTTTCACAGAAGCTGCACAATTTTACATTCTCAACAGTATTACACAGAGTTCCAATTTCTCTACATCCTCACCAACACTTCTTATTTTCTGGTTGTTTTTTTTTTTTTAATAAGAGTCACCCTAGTGGGTATGAAGTAGTATCTTATTATGGTTTTGATTTGCATTTCCATAATGGTTAGTGTTGTTGAGCATTTTTTCATGTGCTCACTGGCCATCTGTATATCTACTTTGGAGAAATGTCTATTCAAGTCCTTTGCCTATTTTCTTTTTTTTTTTTTTAATTTTTTTTTTTTTAATTTATTTATGATAGTCACACACAGAGAGAGAGAGAGAGAGAGGCAGAGACACAGGCAGAGGGAGAAGCAGGCTCCATGCACCGGGAGCCCAACGTGGGATTCGATCCCGGGTCTCCAGGATCGCGCCCTGGGCCAAAGGCAGGCGCCAAACCGCTGCGCCACCCAGGGATCCCCTTTGCCTATTTTCAAATCGGGTTGTTTCTTTTGTTGTTATTGAGTTGTAGGATATTAATCCCTTACCATATTTATGATTTGCAAATTTTTCCCCCATTCCATGAGTTGTCTTTTCACTCTATTCATAGTATCCTTCGCTGATGTGAACACAGATTTAAATACTTACAAGTGTCGGGGATACTATTGAAATAAAGATATGGGCATAAATAATAAGAAACCTCACCTAGACTGAGAAGTTGAAGGTCTTCCTCCCTCATTCACTCACTCAACATTCACTGCTCTAGGCAAAAGGGATATAACACTGAGTGAAATAGACAAATTCTTGGGTACCAAGAAGCTCCCATTCTAATAACATTCATGAAGCAACATCTTAGCGGAAAGATGAAAAATAAAGAGCAGTTTGTTGGAGGTAAGTAGAAGGATAAGGGAAAAGAAATGAGAAAGTAGAAGGAGCTCTTCAGGGGCAAGAAACAGCCTCTCTGAGAGCCCATATAAGAATGAGAAGATGATATGTTTAGAGAACAGAATGAAGTCTACTGAGACTTGAGCAGAGAGAGCAGCAAAAAGTAAACCTAAAAGAGTAAGCAAGCCAGATTACAGAAATCCATATGCTGTGCTAGGACTATGGTTATTATCCTAAAGCAATAAAAAGCCATTAAGCGTTTTAATCAGAAGAGTGACATAAACAGACTTAATATTTATGTAAGATTACCTGATTCCAGAGAAGAAAATGGATAGAAAGGAAGGAGGCCTAGAGTAAGTGGCCAATGAAGAGGATGATGCAATAGTGGAGCTGGGGTCAGAAGAGGAAAAAGCTGTACTAATAAGAACACTAAAGAGAGCTGACAAAAAAATAACGTTAACTACTTAATTAAAGTAAGAAACTTATCTGCTAATAAAAGGCCCAAGGAGTAGCCTTAGGTGCAACTAGATACAGGGATTTACATGAAGTCAACAGGTCCTCCCCCTCACCACATAAATCTATATTGGAAATATGTCACTTATAGCTGTCCCCAAATTATCCTTATAATTTTAGAGTTTTCTACATTGTGAATTCTATCTCCCAAAAATAGAATATAAAAAATTACATTTATCAGGGAGTCAGTGAAGATGGCCAGACTAGGAGGATCCTGAGCTCACCTCTTCCAAGGACACCCAAGATAACAGCTACATCTATACGACTAACTCTGAAAATAAGCTGAAGACTGGCAAAACAGATTTTCCACACTTAATTGTACAGAGAAGGTCATATCAATAAGGATAGGAGAGGCAAAGACATGATTCTGAACTAAACCCCTAGCAGGAATAGCCACAAACAGGAGGGACACCACAAGCATGGAGAAGCAAGAGGCAGACCTCATACCAGGCACCTTAGTCCCTGGGGACCTATACTTGAAAGAAAGACAAGTCCCCATAATTTGTGGCTTTAAAATTCAATGGGCTTAACACCAAGAGAGTCGGAGGGCAATAGGAAACTGAGTTGCTTCCCTTAAAGAGCCTGAATAAAAAATACCTTAGCCCAGGACATAGTACAAAAGTAACAGTTTGAAAAGTGCTTGGTATATAACTAAAGATTTAGTGACTAATCTTAGAGGATGTGCTAGAGGCGCAGGGATCGGCAGGAGATTTCTCCAGGAAAAAAGTGCTGGTAGACAGAATTTCTACCCGCCCCCCTTACCCCATCCCCAGCCCAGATAGCCAACACTTGCAGTAGCCAACACTAACACTCTCAATTTACCTGGCTAGCACCAGGTGTCCAACCCTCATGTCCCCTGAAGACCCACTCCATCCAACCAACCCACCTCTGTAAACATCCCTCCAAAGCAGCTCCTGCCCCACCACACCCAGCAAGCAGCCCCAGTAGGGACCAGCCCGCTCCAAAGTGACTCCTGCAATCCCGCAGTTCTAGCAGCCTGGCTGGCTGTTCAGGGAGCAAGCCCTAGTTTAGTGTGCCTACAACCATGATGGAGAAGCTAAATCCAAACACCTAGGCTGACTGCCAGGACAGTGCACCAATGAGAGCCTCTTAGTTAGCCACTGCATAAAAAGAAAGCTCTGCTCTTCAATGTGCCTGCAGTAGTGAGAGCCTAACTACAAACATGTAGGCTGACTGCTGGCTCCATCCACCATGAGCTTATGGCAGCCTTAGACAGGCATCTCAAAAAAGATATGGACCAAATCCTGCCCATGTATCCACAACAAGCAAGGTGGGTCAACGTAACCAGCTTGGCTGAAAGCAACTGCTGCTTAGCTACAAAAGTAGGATGCATGCATCCCACGCAGGAGACACCCCTGAAGATCCCAATTCTAGAAACTAGGAGAGATTGCACTACAAGGCACCACAGTACTTCTTCTACACAAGGCCACTACTTTCAAGACCAGGAGATAAAACTGATATACCTAATACATAGAATGAAAACAGAGGTAGATAAGATGAGAAGATGGAGGAATATATCCCAAATGAAACAACAAAATCACAGTAAAAGAGCTAAATGAAATAAAAATGAGCAATATTTCTGATAAAGAATTCAAAGTAAAGGTCATAAAACTACTCAATGGACTTCAGATAACAATGGATGGATTTAGTAGGAACTTCAACAAAGGGAGAAAATATAAAAAAGAACCAGTCAGAGGTGAGGAATTCAGTAACTGAAATTAAAAATATACTATAGAGGATCAATAGCAGATTAGAGGATGCAGAAGAATGGATCAGTGATCTATACTCTGGAAGACAGAGTAAGAGAAAGCAACCAAGCTGAGCTGCAGAAAGAAAAAAAGAATAATAAAACATGAGTAGAAGTTAAGGGAACTCAGCAACATTGTCAAGTGTAATAACAATTGCATTGTAGATTCCAGAACGAGAAGAGAATGAAAGCAGTAGAAATGTTCATTTAAACAAACAATAACTGAAAAATTTCCTGATATGGGCAAAGAAACAAACATCCAGGTCCTGGAAGCACAGACAGCCCAAGGAGGTCCATACCAAGACACATAATAATTAAAATGGAAAAATGTAAAAAACAAAAAAAAAAAAAAAAAAGGAAAAATGTAGGGGCGCTTGGGTAGCTCAGTCAGTTAGGCATTCAACTCTTGATTTTGACTCAGGTCATGATCTCAGGGTCATGAAATCAAGCCCTCTGTTGGGCTCCATGCCTAGCAAGGAGTCTGCTGAAAATTCTCTACCTTTCCCTCTCTTCCTCTCATGCATGCATGCTTTCCCTCTCTTACCCTCTCTCTCTCAAATAAATGAATAAATCTTTTTTAAAAAGTTGAAAAATGTAGTGATAAAGAGAATTTTAATAGCAGCAAAAGAAAACAGTTTCAAATGAGAGAAACACTACAAGGCTATCAGCTGCCTTTTTAGCAGAAACTCTGTAGGCTGAAAGACAGTGGCATGATATATTCAAAGTGCTGAAAAGAAAAATCTACAACCAAGAACACTCTACACAGAAAGGTTATTATCATTCAGAACAGAAGGAAAGAGTTTCTCAGACAAAGGTTAAAGTAGTTCAACACCACCTAATCCATCTTACAAGAAATGTAAAAGGAAATTCCTTAAGTGGAAAGAAAAGGCCATGACTACAAGTAAGAAAATTATGAAAGAAAAAATTTCACAAGTAAAAGCAAACATGGTAAAGGTAGTAGATTAATCACTTATAAAGCCATAAGGGAAGTAAAAACACAAAAGTAGTAAAATTAATTATTTCTATAAAAATTAGACAAGAGATACATAAAACAGAAAGATGTAAAATGTGACATCATATACATAAAAAAGTAAAGAAATAAAAATTTAGTGCTGTTAGAATGTGTTCAAACTTAAGTGACCATCAAATTAATAAAGACTGTTATACACATAAGATGTTATATATGAACCCAATGGTAACCACAAATTAAACACCTATAAGAGTTATATAAAAACTACAGAGAAATTTCACAAGTACAACACTAAGGAAAACCATCAAACCACAAGGGAAGAGAACAAGAGAAGAAGAAAGGAATAGGTGAGAACTAAAAAACAACTGGAAAAAAACAAAATGGCAATAAATACATACCTATGAATAATTACTTTAAATATAAATGGACTAAATGCTCCAATCAAAAGACAAAGGGTGACTGAATGGATAAAAATACAAGACCCATCTATATGCTACCCACAGGAGACTTACTTCAGACTTAAAGAGATAAACAGACTGAAAATGAAGGGATGGAAAAACATATACCATGCAAATGGAAGTGAGAAAAAAGCTGGGGTAAGAATACTTACATCAGACAAAATATTCTTTAAAGTAGACTGTAGAGAGCGGACACCCAAGACTCCAAGATGGTGTCACCCATACCAGTGAAGGAAAAGAAGCTCATGGAGGTGAAACTAGGAGAGCTGCCAGGCTGGATACTGATGCAGGATTTCACCCCTAAGGGCATTGCTGGAGCATTTCAAAGAGGTTACTACGGGTATTACAAGTAAATCAATGTGAAGAAAGGGGGCATTGCTGGGATTTCTATGGTGCTGGCTGCTTATGTGCTTTTCAACTACTGTCATTCTTACAGGACCTCAAACATGAACGGCTACACAAGTACCACTGAAGAGGGCCCAGTGTGGAAGCACATTTGGCATTCCTGACCATGACTTTTGCCTGGCATCCTTGAATCCTTCCATTGCTTAATTCACAATTAATATCCAATAAAAGTTGACTGGTACTCGAAAAAATAAAAAAATAAAAATAAAGCAGACTGTAGCAAGAGACAGAAAAAGAGCACTATATAATGATAAAGGGATCAATCCAGTAAAAGGATATAACAACTGTCAATATCTGTGCATCCAAAAGAGAAGCACCTTAATACATAAAGCAAATACTAACTGACACCAAGGGAGAAATCGACAGTAATATGTTAATAGTAGAGGACTTTAACACCTCATTTACATCAATAGAGACACCATTCAAACAGAAAATCAATAAAGAAACAGTGACTTTGAACAACATATTAGAACAGATGAATTTAACATATATACCAAACATTCCATATAAAAACAGAATACACATCCTTCTCAAGTGCATATAAAACATTCTCCAGGGTGGATCAATATTAGGTGACAAAACAAGTCTCAATAAATTCAAGAAGATATAAATCATATCAAGTATGTTTTCCAACCACAACAGCAAAAAACTAGATATCAAATACAAGGAAAAATCTGGAAAGAATATGAATACATAGAAGCTAAATAACATGGATCAGTCAAGAAGTCAAAGAGGAAGGGTGCCTAGGTTAAGCATCTGCTTTTGGCTCAGGTCATACTCCAGGGGCCTGGGATTGGACCCCAGGTTGGGCTCCCTGCTCAGTGGGGAGCCTGCTTTTCTCTGCCCCTCTGATGATCCCCGTTTGTGCTCCCTCTCTGTCAAATAAATAAATAAAATCTTTAAAAAAAAAAGAAAGAAATCAAAGAGTAAAAAATGTATGGAGACAAATGAAAATGAAAACATAATGGTCCAAAATCTTTGGGACACAGCAAAAGGAGTTCTAAGGAGAAATTTATAGTGCTACAGGCCTATCTCAACAAATAAGAAAAATCTCAAACTACCTAACTTTACACCTAAAGGAACTTGAAAAAGAAGAACAAAGCCAAAAGCTAATGTAAGGAAGGGACTAATAATGATTAGAGCAGAAGTAAATGAAACAAAGACTAAAAGAATAACAGAATAGGTCAATGAAAGCAGAAGCTGGCTCTTTGAAAGGATAAACAAAATTGATGCACCTATAGCCAGACTCATTAAGAAAAAATGAGAGGGAACTCAAATAAAATCACAATGAAGGAGGGGGAATAACAAATGGCACCACAGAAACAAAAAGAATTATAAAAGAACATTATGAAAAATTATATGCCAACAAATTGGACAACCTAGAAGAAATGGATAAATTCCTAGGGACATACAAATCTCCCAAACGTAATCAGAAAGAAACAGAAAATTTGAACACAGATTACTAGTAATGAAATCAAATCAGTAATCAAAAAACTCTCAACAAACAAAAGTCCAGGACCAGATGACTGAATTCTACCAAACATTTAAAAAAAAGAGTTCTACCAAACATTTTGAGAAAAGTTGATTCCTGTTTTTATCAAACTGCTCCAAAAAAACAGAAAAGGAAGCAAAATTTCCACTCATTCTATGAGGCCAGCATTCCCAATACCAAAGCCAGACAATTACCAAAAAAGCATGAACATAGATTCAAAAAATCTTCAACAAAATATTAGCTAAATATTAGCAAGCCAAATTCAACAACACATTTAAAAAATCATTCACCATAATCAGAGATGCAAGAGTGGTTCAATATTACAAATCAATCAATGTGATATATCACATTTATAAGAGAAAGGATAAAAACTATATGAACATCTCGATAGATGCAAAAAAAATTGACAAAATGAAGCATCTGTTCATGGTAAAACTCTTAAAAGAGTGTGTTTTTGAGGGAACATATCTCAACCTAATAAACATAATATATAATAAACCCAGAGCTAATAGCATACTCAGTGGTGAAAAACTGAGAGCTTTTCCTCTAGATAAGGAATAAGACAATGATGTGTCTACTTTCACCACTTTTATTCATCATAATACTGGAAGTGTTAACTATAGCAATCAGACAAGAAAAAGAAATAAAAAGCATCTTAATGGGTAAGGAAGAAATAAAACGGTCACTATTTGCGGTCACATCACTATATGATGTGATGCTATATATAGAAAACTCTAGGGACCCCTGGATGGCTCAGTGGCTGAGCATCTCCCTTCAGTTCAGGGAATGATCCCAGGATCTGGGATCAAGTCCTGCATCAGGCTTCTTGTAGGGAGCCTGCTTCGCCCTCTGCCTATGTCTATGCCTCTCTGTGTCTCTCATAATAAATAAATAAAATCTTAAAAAAAAAGAAAGAAAACTCTAAACTCCACCAAAAAACAACAACAACAAAAAAACTATTAGAATTGATAAATGAATTCAGTAAATTTGCAGGATATAAAATTAATATACAGAAATCTGGTGCATTTCTACTTACTAATAAAGAAGTAGCTGTAAGAGAAATTAAGAAAACAATCCCATTTACAATGTACCATAAAGAATAAAATACATAGGAATACATGTAACCAAGGTAAAAGACCTATACTCTGAAAACTATAGGACACTGTTGAAAGAAACTGAAAATGAGGGGTGCCTGAGTGGTTCAGTCAGTTAAGTATCAACTCTTGGTTTCAGCTCAGGGGCATGAGATTGAGCCCTGTGTTGGTCTTTGTGCTCAGTGTGGAGTCTGCTTGAATTCTTCTCCCTCCTCCCTCTCCCACTACTTCCCCCTCCTCCCTCTCCCACTACTTCCTCCCTCCTCCCTCTCCCACTACTCCCCCCACTCATGCTTTCTCTTTCTAAAATAAACAAACAAATAAAATCTTTATTTAAAAAAAAAAGACAGAAATTGAAGATAATACAAACAGGTAGAAAGATGTACCATGCTCATGGATTGGACAAATTAGTATTATTAAAATGTCTATGTTACCCAAAGAAATCTACAATGCAAAATACAAACAGTATTTTTCACAAAACTAGAATAAATAATCCTAAATTTTGTATGGAACCACAAATACCTAAAATAGCCAAAGCACCCTTGAGAAAGAGTAAAGCTGAAGGTACCCTGATTCCAGATAACAAACTATACTACAAATCTATAGCAATCAAAACAGTATGGTACTGGAACAAAAACAGACACATAGATCAATGGAACAGTGTAGAGGGCCCAGAAATAAACCCACACCTATATGATGAATTGATTTATAATAAAAGCAACAAGAAAATACAATGGGGAAAAGACAGTCTTTCTAATAAATGGTATTTGAAACCCAGATAGCTACATGCAAAAGAATGAAACTGGATCACTTTCTCACATCATTTAACAAAAATCAACTACAAAAAGGATAAAAGACCTAAATATAAGGCCTGAAACCATAGAGGAGGAGTTAAGTTGGAGGAGTAGTAGGGGGGCCCTGAGCTTGCCTCATCCCTCAAACACAACTAGATCAACATCAAATCAACATTTTGAACAACTAGGAAATCAGTCTGAGAATTAAGAAAATAATCTGCATAACTGGAGGGAGAGAACATGGCAGATGTGAAGTTCAGAGACGTGAAATGAGGGAGAGAAGGGAGCCCTTTTTGTGAACAGAAGTCAGGGAGAGAGGGACAGAACAAGAGACAGCAGCACTAGGAGTTCGCACAAGATGTCATGGTATAGGAATCCCCTAGGTCACACTAGAAGACAACACATCCTTTCCTGGGATACACTTGGAAGAGAGTATATTTCCTCTCCAAGGACATAAAGCCTGTAGGGCACCACTGACGTTTAACAGCAGGAGACAGAGGTGTGTGCAGAGAGCAGATAACCTGGTCACAGCTTTTCACTGGGCTTCACCATATACTCCAGGCACCTACCTGTGCAGTTGTGTGACTGCTTTTCTGGGACAGAACAGTGCCAGATACAATGCTGTGAGGCTCTCTTCCAGGGGAGGAGAGCAGGTCTGCTCCTTGCCAGGTCCTTTAAGTTTTGGAGTTTTGAATCCCAGCCACCGGCCAGAGATAAAACATAGGAGAACTATGGTGCCAGGCCTACTGACAGCCTGGGCATGGACAGGTTGAGGGCAGAGATCTGATGAAAGCCTGAGACTTTGTCCCAGGAGGAACAGTGGAGGCCACAAGTTCCACTCTGGGGATAAGCAGGCAGTGTGACACCATCTTCCACTGTATCCCTACCCCTTTCACCCATCAGCATGGGCAGACTTCAGACTTCAGGGAGAAATATAACACCTTCAGATGGCATGGGACTTGCTTACACCAAACCCCATCCCCCTCACCTGGCAGAGGCATCTTTACAAGGGCAAGTCAACATTTGAGCCAGCCCAGCAGGCCTTTCCCTCAGAAGACCAACACATGTCCCCTGCATGCACCAAGTCTACTAATCACAGAGTGCTCCAAAGCATCAGCTTCAGTTCTGGTGGAAATAGGACAATTATTAGTTTTATTAGTAGTAGTAGTATTTTAATTTTTAATTTAATTTTTATTTGTTTCTTTGGAATCAGGCTTATAGTTTTTGTCGGTTGGCTGGTTGGTTTCATTTTCTAGTTTTTTGGATCAGGCTTTTTTTTTTCCTTCTTTATTTTTTGGAATCAGGCTTATAGTTTTTTTGTTTGTCTATTTGTTTTTGGGTTTTGTTTTGTTTTTTTTGTCCCTTTTCCTTTTCTCTTTTCTTGGATTTTTTTAAAAATCAGGCTTATCTTAACAAACAAATCAAAGCACACTTGAAGTTCCAAACACTCCTCATAGCAGGCAAGGAGGAACTCTGCAGAGGACTGACCTATGGGAAAGAGCAGTCAAAACACAACACCAGAGTGCACACAGAAAAACTTCTGGAAGTTGCCAGGCCCTGGACAGTGTATGGCTCCTTCTTAATGAAGTATTACGCTCAGGAGCAGAAAACATAGCAAGCTATCATATCACACAAAAGACAGAAACCTAGACATGATGACAAAAAGGGATTATCTCCAAAAGAAAAATTAAGAAAAAAAATCACAGCCAGGGATTTGCTCAACACAGATATAAACAATGTATCTGAATAAGAATTTAGAACAAGTCATCAGAATACTAGCTCAGCTTGAGAGAAGCATAGAAGACACCAAGGAACCCTGGTTCAGAGATGAAAGACCTAAGAACTAGTCAGGCCAAAATACAAAATGCTATAACTGAGATGCAAAACCAACTGGATATAACCACAACAAGGATGGAAGAAGCAGAGGATCAAACAGATGATAAAGAAGATAAAAGTATGGGAAATAATGAAGCTGGAAAGAAGGGGGAAAGAAAACTATTATTAGATGACAAACACAGACTTCAAAAACTCAATGATTCCACAAAGCACAATAATATCTATATCACATGAGTCCCAGAAGAAGAGTGGGAAAAGGTGGCAGAAGTTTTATTTGAACAAATTATAGCTGAGAACTCCCCTAATCTGGGGAAAGAAACAAGAATTCAGGTCCAATATGCACACAGAACTCCCATGAAATAAAAAAAAATAGGTAAACCCCAAGACATATCAAAAGTGAAACTTACAAAACACAAAGATAAAGAGATAATTCTGAAAGCAGCTAGGGACAAAAGATCCTTAACATACAAGAGTAGACACATAAGGTTAGTAGCAGATCTGTCTACAGAAACTTGACAGGCCAGAAGAAAGTAGCATGATATATTCAACATGCTGAATGAGAAAAATATGCAGCCAAGAAAACTATAACCAGCAAGGCTGTCATTCAGAATAGGAGGAGAGATAAAGAGTTTCCAAGATAAGCAAAAATGAAAGGAGTTCATGAACACTAAACCAGCGCTGTGGGAAGGAAAGATCAAAAACAACAAAGACTAGAGAGGAACAGAGACAATCCACAGGAACAGGTAATGCAATGGTGCCAAATTCATATCTATCGATAATCATTCTGAATGTAAATGAACTAAATACTCCAATCAAAAGATATAGGGTATCAGAATGGATTTAAAAAAAACAAGACCCATCTATACTTTGCTTACAAGAAATTCATTTTAGACCCAAAGACACCTCCAGATTTAAAGTGAGGGGGTGGGGAAATATCCATCATGCTAATGAACATCAAAAGAAAGCTAGAGTAGCTATCCTTATATCAGACAAACTAGATTTTAAACCAACAACTATAACAAGAGATGAAGAAGTACACTATATCATCATAAAAGGGTCTATCCAACAAGAAGACCTAACAGTTATAAATATTTATGCCCCCAACTTGAGAGCAGCCAAATATATAAATTAATTAATAACAAACTTAAAGAAACTCATTGATAATAATATAATATTAGTAGGTAACTTTAACACTCCATTCACAGCAATGGACAGATCATCTAAGCAGAAGATCAACAAAGAAACAATGGTTTCGAATGACACGTTGGATCAGATGGATTTAACAGATATATTGAGAACACTTCATCCTAAGGCAACAGAATACACATTCTGAGTGCCCATGGAAAGTTCTCCAGAACAGATCATATACTGGGTACAAATCAGGCCCCAACGAGTACAAGTACAAAAAGACTGACAGCATACCATGCATTTTTTCCAACCACAACATTACAAAACTTGAAATCAACCACAAGAAAAAAATTGGAAAGACCACGAATACGTGGAGGGTTAAAGAACATCCTACTAAAGAATAGATGGGTTAGCCAGGAAATTCAAGAAGAGATAAAAAATTACATGGAAACAAATGAAAATGAAAACATGACAATCTAAAACCTTTGGGATGCAGCAAAGGCAGTTTTAAGAGAGAAGTATGTAGCAATACAGACCTACAGAAGCAAAAGTCTAAAACACACAACATAACCTTACACCTAAGTGAGCTAGCAGATAAAGCCTAACACCAGCAGAAGAAGGGAAATAATTAAGATCAGAGCAGAAATCAATGATATAGAAATTAAAAAAAAAAACAAAAACAGTAGAAGAGATCAACAAACCTATGATCTGGTTCTTTGAAAGAATTAACAAAATTAATAAACCCCTAGCTGAACTTATCAAAAAGAAGAGAAAAAAAAACAAATAAATATAATCACAAATGAAAGAGGAGAGATAACAAACAACACCACAGAAATACAATTAGAATCAAATGAGCAATTATATGCCAACAAATTGGGCAACCTAGAGGAAATGGATAATTCCTAGAAACATATAAACTATCAAAACTAAAACAGGAAGAAATAGAAAATGTAAACAGACCCATAACCAGCAAAGAAATTGAATCAGTAATCAAAAATCTCCCAACAAACAAAAGCCCAGGGGAATCCTAACAAACATTTAAAGAAGAATTAATACCTACTCTTCTAAGGCTGTTCCAAAGAATAAAAATAGAAGGAAGACTTCTAAACTCATTCTATGCAGTCAGCACTACCTTGATTCTAAAACCAGACAAAGACCCCACTACAAGCCAATATCCCTGATGAATATGGTTGCAAAAATTCTCAACAAGATACTAGCTAATTGAATCCAACAGTACATTAAGGGATTTTCACCATGATCAAGTAGGATTTATTCCTGGGCAGCAGGGGTTGTTCAATATCCGCAGATCAATCAACATGATACACCACATTAATAAAAGAAAGGATAAGAGCCACATGATCCTCTCAATAGATGCAGAAAAAACATTCAAGAAAGTATAGCATCTTTTCTTGATAGAAAACCCTCCAGACACCTGGGTGACTCATTGGTTGAGTGCCTGCCGTTGGCCCAGGGCATGATCCTGGAGTCCTGGGATTGGGTCCCACATCGGGTTCCCTGCATGGAGCCTGCTTTTCTCTCTGCCTACGTCTTTGCCTCTGTGTGTGTGTGTGTGTGTCTCTCATGAATAAATAAATAAAATCTTTAAGAAGAACACTCAAGAAAGCAAGAATAGAGGGGTACCTGAATGGTCAGTCAGTTCAGTGTCTGCTTTCAGCTCCGGTCATGATCCGAGGGTCCTGGGATCGAGCCCCATGTTGGACTCTCTGCTCAGTGAGGAGTCTGCTTCTCCCTCTCCCTCTGCCTGCCACTCCCCCTATGTGTACTCTCTCTCCTCCTCACTATGTCAAATAAATAAAATCTAAAAAAAAAAAAAAAAGAGGAAGAAGAAGAAGAATAGAAGGAATATACTGCAACATTATAAAGGCCATACACAGAAGACCCATTGCTAATATCATCCTCAATGGAGAGAAACTGACAGCTTTTCTCCTAAGGTCAGGAATACAACAGGGATGTCCACTCTCACCACTGTTGTTCAACATAGTACTGGAAGGCATAGCTTCAGCAATCAAACAAAACAAAGAAATTAAAGGCATCCAAATCAGCAAGGAAGAAGTCAAATTTTACTCTTCACAGACCATATGATACTCTATATAGAAAACCCAAAAGACTCCACTAAAAAATTCTTTAAAATTATACATGAAATCAACAAAGTCACAAGATATAAAATCAACATACAGAACTATGTTGTGTTTCTATACACCAGTAATGAGGCAGCACAAAGCAAAATCAAGGAATTGATACCATTTACAAATGCACCAAAAAACATAAGATACCTAGGAATAAACCTAACCAAAAAGGTAAAAGACATGCACACTGAAAACTATAGAATACATATGAAAATAATCGAAGAAGACACAAAGAAATAGAAAAACATTCCATGCTTATGGGTTGGAATGACAAATATTGTTAAAATGTCTATACTACCCAAAGTAATCTACACATTCAATGCAATCCTGATAAAAAATAACAACCAGCATTTTTCACAGAACTAGAACAGTCTTAAAATTTGTATGGAACACAAAAGACCCTGAATAGCCAAAGTAATGTTGAAAAAGAAAAGCAAAGTAGGGGGCATCACAATGCCTAACTTCAAGCTGTATTACAAAGCTGTAATCATCAAGGCAGTATGGTACCGGCACAAAACCAGACACATAGATCAGTGGAACAGAATAGAGAGCCCAGAAAGGGACCCACAACTATATGGTCAACTAATCTTTGACAAAGCAAGAAAGAATATCCAATGGAAAAAAGACTGTCTCTTCAACAAATAGTGTTGGGAAAGCTGGACACTGACATTTAGAAGAATGAAACAGGACCACTTTTCTTACACCATATACAAAAATAACTTCAAAATGGATGAAAGACCTAAATGTGAAACAGGAAACCATCAAAATCCTAGAGAATAAAATAGGCAGCAACCTCTTTGACCTGTCCATAGCAACTTCTTACTAGACATGTCAGCAGGAGGCAAGGGAAACAAAAGCAAAAATGAACTCCAGGGATCTCGTCAAAATACAAAACTTCTGCATAGCAAAGAAACAATCAACAAAACTAAAAGGCAACTAACAGAATAAGAGAAGATATTTGCAAATGACATATTGGCTAAAGAACTGGTATCCAGAATCTATAAAGAACTCATCAAATCAACACCCAAAATATAAATAATTCACTTAAGAAATGAGCAGAGACATGAACAGACATTTCTCCAAGGAAGACATACAAATGGCTAACAGACACTTGAAAAAAATGCTCAGCTTCACTTATCATCAAGGAAATACAAATCAAAACCACAATGAGATACCACCTCACACTTGTCAGAACAAAACAATTAACAACTCAGGAAACAGCAGATGTTGGCAAGTATGTGAAGAGGGGGGAGCACTTTTGCAATTATTGGTGGGAATGCAAACTGGTACAGCCACTCTGGAAAACAGTATAGTTTCTCAAAAAGTTAAAAATAGACCTACCCAAAAAAAAAAAAAAAAAAATAGAACTACCCTACAACCCAGCAATTATACTACTAGGTATTTATCCACAAGATACAAAATGCTGATTTGAAGGGATACATGCATCCCAATGTTTATATCAGCATTATCAACAATAGCCAAATTATGGAAAGAGTCTAAATGTCAACTAATGAGTGGATAGAGAAAATGTGGTATAAATACAAAATGGAATATTACTCAGCCATTAAAAAGAATGAAATCTTGCCATCTGCAACAACATGAGTGGAACTAGAGTGTATTATGCTAAGTGAAATAAGTCAGTCAGAGAAAGACAAATATATGATTTCACTCATATGGGGAATTTAAGAAATAAAACAGATGTTCATAATAGAAAGGGAGGAAAAATAAGATAAAAGCAAAGAGGGGTGACTCCTAATTACAGAGAACTGAGGATTGTTGGAGGGGAAGAGGGGAGGTGGATGCGCTAAATGGGTGAGGGGATAAGGAGGGCACTTATTGGATGAACACTGGGTGTTATATGTAAGTAATGGATCATTAAATTCTACTTCTGAAACCAATACTACCAATACTATCTACATGTTAACTAATTTGAATTTAAATAAAAAAAAAAGACCTGAAACCATAAAACTCTCAAAAGAAAACATAGGCAGTAATTTCTTGGATATCGTCCCTAACAACATATTTATGGACATGTCTCCTCAATCAAGTGGAACAAAAGCAAAAATTAATTCCTGGGGCTATACCACATGAAAAACCTTTTGCATATCAAAGGAAACCATCAACAATGTAAAAAGCAAACCTACTGAATGGGAAAAGACATTTGCAAATGATATACTGGATAGTTAGTTAATATCCAAAATATATAAATAATTCATACAACTCAATCCAAAACACAATCTGACTAAAAACTGAGCAGAGGACCTGAATAGACAGTTTTCCAAACAAAACATACAGGTGGCCAATAGAAACATGAAAAGGTGCTCAACACCATTAATCATCAGGGAAATGCAAATCGAATCCACAAGAAACCACTTCAGACCAGTCAGAATGACTAGTATCAAAAAGACAACAAACAGGGGTGCCTAGGTGGCTCAGAGGCTGAGCATCTACCTTCCCCTCAGGGCGTGATCCTGGGATCCAGGATCAAGTCCTGCATCAGGCTTTTTTCAGGGAGGCTGCTTTTCCTTCTGCCTATGCCTCTGCCTCTCTCTGTGTGTCTCTCATGAATGAATGAATGAATATTTTTTTTTTAAAGTCAAGAAACAAGTGTTAGCAAGGATGTAGAGAAAAGGGAACCCTCACGTACTGTTGAGAGGAATATAAATTGATGAAGCCATTGTAGAAAACAGTTTGGAGGTTTCTCAAAAAATTTAAAATAAAACCACCATATGATCCAGTAATTCCACTACTGGGTATTTACCCAAAGAAAACAAAAATAGGGACACCTGAGTGGCTCAATAGTTGAACATCTACCTTCGCCTCAGGGTATGATTCAGGGGTCCCTGGATTAAGTCCCACATCAGGCTCCCCATGTGGAGTCTGCTTCTCCCTCTGCCTGTGTCTTTGCCTCTCTCTCTGTGTCTCTCATGAATAAATGGATAGAATCTTTAAAAAAAATTTTTTTGAAAAGGTATATGCACCCCTTATATTTATTGTAGCTTATTTATAATAGCCAAGATATGGCAATAACCGAAGTGTTCATCAATAGATGAATGGAAAAAGATAGATAGATAGATGATAGATAGATAGATAGATAGATAGATAGATAGATAGATAGATGATAGATAGATAGATAGATAGATAGATAGATAGATAGATAGACAATGAAATATTACTCGGCCATAAAAAAGACTGAGATCTTGCCATTTGTGACTACATGGATGGATCTAGAGGGTATTATGCTAAGGTAAATAAGTCAGAGAAAGATAAATACTATATGATTTCACTTAGATGTGGAATCTAAAAATCAAAACAAATGAACACCACCAAAAAAAGACACTTAAATATAGAGAACAAACTAGTGGCTACCAGAGGTGACGCAGGTGGGGCAATGAGAGAAACAGATAAAGGGCATTAAGAGGTACAAACTTCTAGTTATATAATAAAAGTCAGGCAGATGAAAAGTACAGCACAGAGAACATAGCCAATAATAGCATATAACGTATATAAGTATGCTTATCATGGTGAGCTTAGCAGAGAAAAGGACAATCAACAGCTGTTAATTAGCATTTTCCAGTTTTATAACCCCAAAAGCAAGTTCTCTTCCATTTCAGTACCAAATAAAAGTGTCAGGGGAATACTAATAGCTTCCATTAATATAGCACTTAGTATATTACCTCATCCAATCCTTCCAACATCTCTAGGAAGCAAGTACTATAATCCTCTCTCCCTAAAGTATTCAAAGAGAAAAATGATGAATTTCCGAAGGTCATACAGCTAAGAAGTGAAAGAATCAGAATTCAAACCCAAGCAATTTGACTCCAGAGTCTATACTCCCAATGCTGGGGCATTCCAACATAGAGTTGAGTAAAGAACAAGAACCAGCAAAAGTCTAAAAAGATCAACCAATGAGGTAGGAGAAAATCAGAGAATATCTGGAGGAAAATGTGATGGCTTAACGAAGGAAGAGTTTCAAGTAGGAAGGAGATATTTATCCACTCAATTAGGAATCAGCAGTTACACTTCAAAACATGCCATATATTCAACTATCATAGTGTGAATTCTCAGGAGACACTGGAAAAATTTCAAAAGGAAAAGCTGCATCTATGAAACAATCAAAGTGAATTTTGAATAAGCTTTCATTACCTATTTACATCATCACATTGGAATTATTCAGTACCATGTTTCATCTGTGAAACAAACAATAAACATCATTAAATATGAATAGGAGGAGGAGGAAGAAGAAAGAGAAGTCAATTGTGTCCTGAGGGGTTTAATGACATTAGGATAGAAACTGACCATTAGCTTAGCTGCTATAGCTCACTGGTAAATTAGAAGCTATTAATACGACCTATTTCAGCAGAAGAGTGAGAATAAAAAGTACATTTGAAATGGGTTTATAAAAGGAAACATGTAAAGTGAAAAAGTAGAGACAAAGTATAAACAAATAGTTTGAAGATTATGTGAAGAGAGGAAGAGAAATGGAATATAAGGGGGGGATGTGGGGCCAAGGGAGGGTTGTTTTTTTTAAGATTTTATTTATTTATTCATGAGAGACATAGAGAGAGAGGCAGAGACATAGGCGGAGGGAGAAGCAGGATCCCGGTGGGGAGCCTCATGTGAGACTCAATCCCAGGACCTCAGGATAACTACTTGAGCCAAAGGTAGATGCTCAACCACTGAGACATCCAGGTGCCCTGAGGGAGGTTTATTTTTAAAGATGATCCATAATAATACATTTTTGTATTGTGTGGGTAATAATTAAATGATGAAAGACAAAAACAGTAGATGGTAGACAGAGGATAACTCTAGTTTTGAGGTCCTTTAGTAAACAAGTAGGATGTGATCTAAGATACCAACGGAGGTGCTGGACTTTAGCAGCAGAAACACAACTCCCAATGTAACAGAAAGGAAAAGTAAAATACGTGGAAAGTACAGATGTAGGAAGGTTGGTAGGTTTTGTGATGGGAAATGAGGGAATTTTTCAGTTAATTGCATTTAATTGGTTAAGATGACTGAGTATAAATGAGACAAAAATACGGAGGTTTGAAAAGAAAGATCATACTAGAGTACAGTAGAATGTGCCAGGGAAGTATAATAGCATTGTCTGGCAGCATTGATACTATTTGGGATTTTGGATGGAAAACTTTAGGCAATCCCAGTCAGCATGGTTGCATGAACTTTCTCTACAAACATCAGTTGCTCAAGTGCAGTCACATTTCAAACAAATTCCAATGATATTTGAGACTTCAGACACTGACTACTGCTCCTTATTACCCTTTGTTCTTATTTGCATCAAAACAAAATAGGTAGACAAAGACACATGATGGACAGATGTATAGCCAAAAGAATAGGATAGACTGATAGATGGATACATTGATGCACAATAAATAAATTAGGGAAAGAAAGGGAGAGAAAAGAACAGAGGAGAGAAAAAGAAAGGAAGAGAGGGGAGAAAGGGGGAGATAAGATTGGGATAACCTTGGGCACCTGGGTGGCTCAGTGGTTGAGCATCTTCCTTTGGCTCAAGTCATGACCCCGGGGTCCTGGGATGGAGTCCCGCATCAGGCTCCCCTTAGGGAGCCTGCTTCTCCCTCTATATCTCTGTGTCTCTCTCTTTGTGTCTCTCATAAATAAATAAATAAACAAATAAATAAGATTTGGATAGCCCTTTGACAGCTAAAAAAATGTACAGATATCGTTTGAACTAATCCTATGTGAAAAGAATAATCTTGTTTAGAAATGTAATTGGCAAAACTGAAGCTATTTTCCTCATTCCTCGACTTCTACATTCAAAAAATGACAACAGCTTCCAGACAAAGGTGAATTTGAAGGAGGAAAGCCTATAAGGAAAAATTAGAAGGTCACTCTGGAAATGTCTTCCTAACATCTGAATAAGAACTGAGCCGGAGAGCTATATAGTCCAAGGACCTGCTAACCCAAACCCTGCACTTCCCAGGAAAATAAGATTAAGTCAAGGTTAATCTCACTCTAATGGTGAAGAACTGGCATCGTCACTCAAGAGGGATCAGCCAGCGGACTGTGGCAGCTCATGAAGGGAGTCGGGAGCAGAGTTTCAAGAGCCACTACTTGAGCAGTCCTCACTTAAAATCCCTGTAGTGAGTTTATTCCCTCAGGGGCCATAGACTTCTATTCTCTCTTTATTTTATTTATTTTTTTTCCTATTCTCTCTTTAAATAAACACTGTGATTTTACTCTTGGCTGTAGACGCTATATGACATTCCAGAGACTCAGATGAGAAGATAGACATATTCTGGACCCTAAATTCCTAAATTCTGATGTACATATGTATTTTCCCCTGAGGAGAATCATCATAACGGTAAGCTCCCAGCATCCATTCCTCAGAGCCCTGCATATATTACCCAAAATTGTTACTGCATGTTTTTTAACACACCCTGTGTGTTTCACTTGTCTTTGCTTATGTGCTCTTTCTTTCACCTGGAGAGCTTTCACCCTCCAACTATAGCTACTGAAAGCTGACTAGCCTCAAAGCCCAGCTTAAATCTTTTGGAAAGTCTTCCCATATCTTCTGAGTTGGATTTTATTGTTCTTTTTTTTAGTACTTCCTCAATAGTTTTAATTTTTGTGACTTTTATTCTATTGTAATTAAGAGCTTATATCTGCCTTCTCTACTTTTTTTTTCCTTCTCTACTATTTAATAAGCTCCTTGAAGATAGGGATCATGCCTTATTAATTTTTTTATACCCTCAAAGGACCCAGCAAAATTCTCTGCACCTGAAAGACCATCTGTAAATATCTGTTAAATTCGCATGTGTGTATCTTTAAGAAATCACACACTGGAATTTAGTGGTTTTGACCATCATGATCATTTATCTATGTGGACAAAATGTAGTGTTCAAGGCTTCCTGGCAATATACCTCTTAGGAATTGACATAAAGGTCTTCAAGACAGATATTTATCATAGCCATGAAATGTCTCCTCTACTCCACTTTGGCCCCTCCCTCAAATCACAGTGATGGTTGAGCTTATGTATGAAATGATCAGCCTAGAGAAAAATAATTGTTGTAATCTTCTTTCCTGGTTAAAAAGACAAGAAAATATTTCCCCCTCTGAAGAGCCTAGTATATGAAGAGATGAAAAATGTTTCAATTCCAAAATAAGAATGGCAGGGATAATTTGTCAAGGCTTCAGAATGCTTTGAAAAACCCACATAGACTCTCAGTTCTTAAAATAATTTTAAGTCCCAGAAGCTATGTGGTACAGCAAAAGGCTTTGGACTTACCCCAGCTCAGCTACTGATAGCCTATGAGACCTTATCAATGTCACTCCTTGCTTTTGGTCTAAATTTTCCTATCTATGAAATAAGTAAGTCAACATACTGTGTAATCTCTAAGGTTCCTTCTATCCATGATCATCTCTGACTCTGAGATGTTAAGATGTCTCTGCTCTGCAGCCATTTGAAACAATATAGCAAAGGTGCAAACAATCTGAGCACCATAGACCCCAGCAGAGGTCTAAATCTTGCCTTGGCCCCTCTGCTGTGTAACATCAAGGGAGACCAATAACCTCTCTGTTCTCAGTTTCTTCACCCACAGTTAAGTTATAATAATATTAATAACTACTTCAAAGGGTTATTGTAAGGACTAAAAGAGAGAAGTGAATTACTTAGCACAATGCCTGGCACATAGCAAGCACTTGATGAATGTGTGACTATCAACCCAAAGTATAAAGTAAATATTTATGGATTCATACTGATGTAAATAAATGGTTGAAATAAACAGAGAGAAGAGACAAATCTCCCTTACAGAAGAATTCCAAATAATTTATGTTGATACTCTCCCCTTCAAGTGGTAGAATTTAACTTCCCACTCTTCTTTCCCTCTTTAGAGTAGGTTGGACAGAGTGACTGGCTTCCAAGAGAAGAGTATGGAAAAGGAGGAAAAAGTAAGTTAACTGTGGAGAAACCTGACTCCTTGGCCAGGTGATGAAGATTACCATCAACATGATGAGTTACCTTACATGAGAATGGCACTACGTGGTTGTGGTCTTCTTCCTAAAAACCCATGACCTCTGTCTAATGAGAAAAACACTGAAGCAATCCAAAAAAAATTTTTTTCTGGGGAAAAAAAAAAAGCCTGATGAGTACTTCTAAAACTATAAGGTCATTAAGGCGAAGAAAGTTTGAGAAATGTCACAGACCAGAAGAGGCTAGGGAGGTATTATGATTAAATGTGATATAATATCTTGGATGGGATCCCAGAACAACAACAACAAAAGACATTAGAGAATAACTGGTGAAATCTGAATAAAGCATTATGTTTAGTTAATAATTATGTACTAATGTTTATTTTTAACTTGTGACAAATGTACATAAGTGATATAGATTGTTAACAATAGGGGAAGCTGGGTGAGGAGTATATAGGAGTTCTTTGTACTTCCTCACAACTTTTCTGGAAATCTAAAACCATTATAAAATTTTAATTATTTTAAAAATAATAGATTAGTTCATATTCTAAAGAAAAGCTCCACTACAAAGAGTGATGTCACTTCATCCATTTTAAAAACTTAACACAAAAAAGTACCCTTTAGAAAAAATGGATTTTATGTAATTTCTATATTTTCTAGGTAAAGTAACAAGCAGCCCAATGTCATCTCTCTGGACAACTTTTCCCAGTATAATTAATTGCAAGTTAGTTGTACTATAAGATTTGATTGACCTACTTAGAATTTTGGTTCTTCCTATCATTAATTAAACTTACAAGCTAATGCTTGTTCTTACATGTCTTGGCAGAACAAATTAATACTATCCGAACAAATTAATAACCTAGGCTCCTAACTCCTATGATTTGGGCAGGCTACATTTTCACTTTCTAAATCCTGTACATAAGGGAATCCTTAGGAAGGACTCTACTCTCTTATCAATACACATATGGAATTATCCTTAATAAGTGTCAGAAGAATACCCTGGAGCATTCCTCATGAAGAGGACTGAATGCTCAGAGAATGCCCTGAGCATTCCTCAGAAGAGCAGACCTCATCATGCCTTCTTATCGGAGCAATGAGAAGCTGGCCTAGTGCCCTAGTAAAAGACTTAGATGGAAACATCAAACACAAATCCTCATGATAAGGAAGCGCCTCATTTACTCAACAACACTCTTAACACCTGAGCTAAGAATACAGAAATGACAGACCCTGAAGTTTTCCATTCTTCAAGGGCAAAATAGCAACATGTTAAACAGAAGATGTAGAGATGTTAAACAGATGAAATTGAGTTCTTTAAATATGTAATTGGGTATTCAACTAGGCCATCAGAGCAATATGTAGTAGGAGTAAATACGCATTTTATGAATAAACACTGATCATGTGCTTCCCATTGATTGCCTCTTCTAGGCCCTGCAGAGGCTATAGAAATGATTAAGACACAGTCCATGCCCTCAAGCCACTTGCTATCTGGTAAATTGGATAAGGAAAGTATATCATTAGTTAACAAGCACAAAGATGAAGTTAATATGTGCCCCAAGAAAAGTACAAAGTGCTCCTTGAGGTCAAAGAGGAAGACATTAAATCTAGTTATGGACAGGGAAGTAGCATTTTGAGATAGGTTTAAAATTGTGGTACAAACTAGACAGTTTTGGATGGGGGTATTACAGGCAAAGCGACAGCCTAAGCAAAATCATTCAAGTTTTTCTGTTTACCTAGGGTATATGTAAATAAATCTTGGGAAATGTGACTTTTATTTTTTATTTTTTTAAAAAGATTTTATTTATTTATTCATGAGAGATACAGAGAGGCAGAGACACAGGCAGAGGGAGAAGCAGGCTCCATATAGGGAGCCTGATGTTGGGACTCAATCCCGGGACTCCAGGATTAGGCCCTGGGCTGAAGACAGCCGCTCAACCGCTGAGCCACCCAGATGTCCCAGGAAATAAGACTTTTAAAAGGAAGTGAGATAAATGCTAAGTCTCAGAAAGAGGGAGATGAGGAGCATGATGTTTATGTGCTCTTAACACAGCTCCCCTCAGTTGTAAGAAGGAAAATAGTACTGTGGAGAGATCAAACATCACTTTGATCATGATCAATATATTAACATGATGCAGTACCCCCTAGAAGAAGTCTATATTTCTAAGTAGTTTTCTAGCCCCACATCTAGTCATGTCTAATCGTGAGGAAACATCACACAAACCCAAACTGAGGAATATAATATAAAATGACTGGTCTACATTCCTCAAATATGCCAATGTCATAAATGACAAAGAAAAGTGGGGAGTTCTTCCTGACTGAAGGAAACTAAAGAGACAAGACTAAATGAAATACATGATCTTGGATTGGATCTTGAACTAGAGGAGGGATATGCTAAAAAAAAAAAAACCTTGAGACAACTGACAAAATTGAAATATAAACTGTACATTTTTAAAGTCTTATGTCCATGTTTAATTTCCTGAATTTGATAACTCTACTGTAATTACATAAGAGAATATCCCTGGTTTTGGGGAAAATGCACTAAAGAATTAGAGAGTAAATGGGCATGACGCATGCCATCTACTCTTAGATGATTCCGGAAAAAATATGTGTGTGTGTGTGTGTGTGTGTGTGTGTGTGTGTATGGAAACAGAGAAAGCAAGTGATAAAACAAATGTAGCAAAATGTTAAAAATCAATGACTACAAGTAAAGGGCATACAAGGTACGGGAGAACTCTTGGAATAATTCTTGCACCTTTTCTGCAGTTTAAAATTATTTCAATTTAGTCATCCTGTCTTTTTTTTTTAAAGATGTTATTTATTCATGAGAGACACAGAGAGAGAGAGAGAGAGGCAGAGACACAGGCAGAGGGAGAAGCAGGCTCCATGCAGGGAGCCCGACGTGGGACTCATCCAGGATCACGCCCTGGGCCCAAGGCAGAGCTAAACCACTGGGCCACCCGGGGATCCCTGTCATCCTGTGTTTTGATTGGAGTGTTTAGTCCATTTACATTCAAAATAATTATTGATAGGTTAAGTACTTATTGCTATTTTATTATTTGCTTTACGATTGTTTTTGTAGTTCCCTATTCCTTTCTTCTTTTGTTCTCCTCTCTTGTGGTTTGATGACTTTCTTTGGTGATATGCCTGGTGATTCCTTCTTTTTATTTTTTTCCATATCTATTACCAGTTTCTGATTTGTGGTTACCATTAGTTTATATATAACATCATATGCATAAGGCAGTTTATATTAAGTTGATGGTATTTAAGTTTGAACTGATTCTTATTTTTTTTAAAGATTTTATTTATTTATTTGTTAGAGAGAGTACAAGCAGCAGGAGTGGCAGGCAGAGGAAAAAGCAGACTCCCCACTGAGCAAGGAACCCGATGCAGGACTTGATCACAGGAACCAGGGATCATGACCTGAGCCCAAGGCAGACACTTAACCAACTGAGCCACCCAGGCACCCCTGAACTGATTCTAAAAGCACTAAATTTTTACTTCCTTCCCCCTAATGTTTTAGGTATATGGTATCATATTTTACATCCTTTTATTTTGTGAATCCCTTAACTGAATTTCATAAATATACTTGATTTTACCACTTTTGCGCTTTCACCTCCATACTGGTTTTATAAGTGACTAGTTTACTACTTTTATTATGTTTATGTGTACCTGTGAAATTTTTCCCTTTCCCACTTTTCTTGCTCCTGCTTATGGGCTTTCCTTTCCACTCAAAGAATCCCCTTTAACATTTCTTGTAAGATTGGTTTAGTATGATGAATTCCTTTAACTTTTGTTTTCTTACGATTTGCAATAACATGGATGGATCAAGAGAGCATAATGCTAAATAAAGTAAGTCAGAGAAAGACAAATACCATAGGATTTCACCCATCTGTGGAATTTAAGAAACAAAACAAATGAACAAAGAAAAAAAGAGAAAAACAAAAAAACCAAACTCTTAAACATAGAAAACAAATGGGTGGTTGCCAGAGGGGAGGTGGGTAGGGTTATGGGTGAAAAAGGTGAGGAATTATTAAGAATATACTTAATGTGATGAGCATTGAGCAATATATACAATTGCTGAATACTACATTGTACACCTGACTAATATAACCCTGTATTAATTATACTGGAATTAAATAAATAAATATTTTTCATTAGCATAAAAATTTCAAAATAAAAAGTTTTAAAGACCCTATAAAATATTAAAATCAAAAGTATTTTCATACATAAAGTTTCATAACCAATTTCTATTAAGGCATACATATTTTTACATAGGTATAAATTACTATTTTATATAGCACTTAAAACATTAGGATCTTCTTTTTCACTTAATATTGTCTTATTAAACATTTCCATGTATCAACTTGGCTGTATATCTATCATTTTTAATACCTATATAGTTCTTTGTTATGTAATCATTCTATCAGACACGGTTTTTTCTAGTTTTCACGATTATGATATCACTCCTATGACAATATCTAAAGAAATTATTTCTTTTCAGGAAAATTTCCTAGGGGTTTTAAAATAATTCTGTAGAACAAGATCTAAAAAGAAAACTACACTGTTAACTTATATGGGTTGAGATCCACTGATGCCAGAGGACATTTTTCTATTCTTCTTAATATGGAGTCAGTTTTGAAAATTGCTCATCAGCACATGGTACCATTGCCAGATAACAGCTCTCAGATAGACAGACACACAGACACATACACACACACACCCCCCCCCATTTACCAAGCCTATAGAGCAAAGCAAATGGAGACTAAGCTTTTCTAGTTAACACAAATCACTGAAGAACAAACTTGTTTATGTTCAAATGCATATGGATTTTAGTAAATATGTCTTATTCTTACAGAACTCCCAAGATATTAATATAGGAACTGCTTAGTTTAAAAACAAAAAACAAAAAAAGATACATACTTTGACTATAAATGTGGTGGGGGAACTTGAGCACCAAATGAAGAATAATTGTGTATGTAACGATAATTATGTCAGGCTAAAGACCAACTTGAGTGAATGACTGTAAACAAAGAACACCAATTAGCAATTTCAGCAATTAGGAACCGGTTTATAAAGTATAAGAGAAGCATGAGACTTTGTGGAAACCTACCAAGGAAGTATACAACACCCATGCACACTAAGATATATCTAAGCTGAGAACTATAAAATGTGTGGATATATATGAAACATAAACACTTGAATTCTTACTAAAACAAATGAACAAGAGTAAAGTTTTCAAAGAGATTGCTAGGACAAGAGAAAGTTTTGGAGTCGTAGAAATGATGCATATCTCAGCTCTGAAATCAGTTACATAGGTACATGCATTCGCTGAAACTCAAACTGTTCACTGTCCCAAAAATGCAATAGAAAACACACAAAATTAGGTGTCAGCAGACCTGCTCAGTCACAAATTAATTCTGTGAGCTTAAATGTCATAAAACCTCAGGTTCCTCATCTGAAAAGCAAGGAGACTGTATTAAATGATCTCTTTGACACAGTTCCTAAGTTCCCTGCTAGAGAGTCTAATTGACAATTATTTTATTTTTATTTTTTTAAAGATTTTATTTATTTATTCATGAGAGACACAGAGAGAGGTAGAAACAGGCAGAAGGAGAAGCAGGTCCCTGCAGGGAGCCCAATGTGGGACTCCATCCCAGGACCCGGGGATCACGACCTGAGCCAAAGGCAGATAGATACTCAACCACTGAACCACCCAGATACCCTAATTGACAATTCTTTAAAGTAGCAATGAATTTATGGAAATTAATACCGTGACTTAGGATTTTTAACAGTTTTAAGTTCAATTATATTAAGTAGTACATGAATATATTATCGTTATAAATAGAAATTTATTTATTTTTTAAAGATTTTTTTCTTTACTTATTTATGATAGTCATAGAGAAAGAAAGAGAGAGGCAGAGACACAGGAGGAGGGAGAAGCAGGCTCCATGCTGGGAGCCCGACGTGAGACTCGATCCCGGGACTCCAGGATCGTGCTCTGGGCCAAAGGCAGGCGCTAAACCACTGAGCCACCCAGGGATCCCCTATAAATAGAAATTTAAATGATATAGATAAAGCAAATGTTCCCTCTGGCCCCCTTCTCATACTCCTAAAGGGGACCTGTCCTGCCAGGTTGTAGTATATTCTTCTAGGCCTTTTTGTTGTTATGGCTAAAGAGGCAGTATGGTTCTGTGGCTAAATATAAACACTGGAATAATGCTGCCCAGGTCCACTTACCAGTAGCACCATTAGCCAGTGTAGAACTTTGTAGAAGTCACCCAAACTCCCCATTCACAGTTTCCCTATCTAAAAACAGCAACAAAAATGGCAAGCATTTACAAGGTTGTTGTGAAAAACAGATATGACACACATAAAACAGAACAGATCCTGACACACAGGAGTATCAGTTATTACTGATAAACTGTTTGGTATTTCATAATACAATATCTACACTTGCTTCTCTCAATACAGTAGACGAATAAGTAATTTAAACACTCTAATGCAAAAGAAATTACTCAAGTGCCACATTAAATGCAAAGGTGCTCAGAAAAATCATTGCCCTTGAGCCAAAAAAGGTGTCTTCAGTATCACTTAAATGGTTCATGTTGCAGATGGAAATCAGGCCTATCAAAGTCCTGTTACTAACATTTCAGATTTTTACTCAATATGGGAAGTATTAAGTGGGTGGTGGAGAAGGGAAAACTGAAATTCAAGAGAACCCCATCCAGCTTTGTTTCTGTAGGTCTATCCCATCAGTGAAAATCGTCAAGCAGTCATGATACCTAAGGACCCAAGGACAGTAGGAAGCATAATACTTCCTAACACAATGCCTGATGAATGACTAGCTTTCTATCTAGGCTATGGGCAGGGGTTTACAGATTTTCATTTCCTAATGCAGAATTCTTTTTTTAAGGTTTTATTTATTTATTCATTAGAGACCCAGAGAGAGAGGCAGAGAGACAGGCAGAGGGAGAAGCAAGGCTCCTCGAGGGAAGCCCGATGTGGGACTTGATCCCAGGACCTCAGATCACAACCGGAACCAAAGGCAGATGCTCAACTACTGAGCCACCCAGGCACCCCTACAGAATTCTTTAATGAAGAAAAAGCCTGCTAGCTGTTTATTATTTCAGTGACACAAATAGATATAGAAACTAAACTTTCAACTGACACAAGGGAGAATAAAGCACCACATTTTCTTCCAATCAATTTTTAACCTTTATACACAGTGATAACAGACTGTGCCAAAGGTTCTTGATTCTGTCTACATGAAAGGGCTATAACTGACACCCATTTAGTCCACAAGTCAACAGCCTTAAATAATGAAAATACGAGTGCCCTGACTACAGATTTGTGTGGTTCCTGGCTCCTTTTGCTTCGGTGGACCCTCCACTAGCAGGTGATCCGTTTGTTCCCATGACAACCCACGCTGAACAGAGTGCCCTGCTGTAGATGAGAGACACCAAGAGGGTGGGGATAAAGGCTGGGACTTGCCTCTAACCCAACCCAAGCATGTTTTTCTGCCCTTCCTGGCTGAATACCATATCAACATGTTTTCAAGAGCAATAATAGATGAACTTGGGTTGCAGAGTGACCTATGGCCCTTATGGTGTGATTTAAAGATCCCTCTGCCCCCAAATTACCCTTCTCCTTAAAACTGGCTGATAGCCTGTATTTGAAATTTATTCCTTAGCTTAATAAGCATTATCTTAAGAGTGCCTGGTGGGTCAATCAGTTAAGTGTCTGATTCTTGATTTTGGCTCAGGTCATGATCTCAGGGTTGTGGGATTGAGCCCCACGTCAGGCTGCATGCTGAACATGGGGCTTGCTTGGGATTCTCTCTCTCCTTCTCCCTCTGACTCTCCCCCCACCCAGCTCATACATATAGGCACGTGCACTCTCTATCTTAAAAAAAAAAAAAGGATTGCCTTAAAATGTAAATGTCTTAAAATGTACATGTCCTTGGGATAATTTGTTAATGTAGTATCACTCTACGGTATGAGCTCATTTCATCCATTCCTTTCTTTCTACCAGCTGGCTAAGATCACCAAGTCTACAGGATGAGAGTTACTGGGTTATACGTTATTGTTGTTATTCTATTTTTATCTTTTGAATCGGAAGAATTTAAAAGGGAGGGAAAGATAATTTTGGAGCATGGGGCATTGCCAGGGAAGGGAGTTGAGGAGGGGGGAGCAGATAGAATGGGCAGCTTGAGAACAACAAGATCAAGGAGAAGGATCTAGGAAATAAATACAAACTCAAAAAGCCCCATTATTTCCCAACTCTGTAACCAGCCTACTTCAGGGATTACTATTCCAGGTCCGGGCAATGACCAGATTGCATAAACTCTGCTTAACTTTCAAATTAATAGCACTGAGATTAATAAGGGAGCAATTTTTCACTACATAAACTGAATTTAAAATAACCCAATAACCACACGAAAAAAGCATAAAGAAAAATTATTTTTAAGACTTTATTTATTTATTCATGAGAGACAGAGAGAGAGAGGCAGAGACACAAGCAGAGGGAGAAGCAGGCTCCTGGCAGGGAGCCTGATGTGGAACTTGATCCCAGGTTTCCAAGATCACACCTTGGGCTAAAGGCGGTGCTAAATGGCTGAGCCATCCAGGCTGCCCAGCAAAAAGGAAAATTCTAAACCCACACACATGTACATATCCCATCATATACAGAACTATAATTTCAGAACAGAAGAACAGAATCCTAAAGCTGCAAGTGATGTAGAGAAAATAACCCCATTTATATATTTCTCCCTCTTCACTAAGGCAAACTGAAAACTGTGGTAGTCCTATATGATGACATTGGGCATGTATGGGGGAAGGGGATTACTTTCCCTTACTAGCTGGCTCTCCTCTGCTACATTTCATATAGCCATGACCACCACCATATATGGAGTGGAATAAGGACAGGACTTGCACAGCTGTTGGTCTCCCGAGGATGGAACTGCTGGCCTCCTCTCTTTAAATGTGGGCTGAGCAAATGTGTGAGCCAGCAGCTATAAGCTAGCTTCAAATAAATGACTGCTTTCTAGATCTGCCTGGATTGTAAAAATTACTGGTGTCCCTATTTAAAACAAGCCATCCCTCAGAATTCTAACTTAAAAGGTCTGAAAAAGGCCCAGGAAATTGTGTTTTTCAGTACTTCAGATGATTTTTGTAATCAAGCAAGTTTTGTAAACACCAAGATAAGAAATCTGCAATTTCAGAAAGAAAACCAGGAACAGGGAGAGGCCAATGTTGCTACCCTCCTGAGCTTGGGAATATGCATGGGGAATATGACAAGGGTGATTATTACTTCAGGCCCATCCACTGCCTATCTTGAGCAGAAAATTTCCTTAATGTCTCCAGGAATCCAAGATAAAGAGGGATTTCCCCTCTGATGTATAAAGGCCTATTAATACTCACAAACTCACTACATATAGTGAAACATACAATGAAAATCTTACTGTCATACAGTTATTCTTCCACGTGCTGGTGGTAAAGTCATAGACTCACCACCAAAAAAAAAAAAAACAAAACAAAACCCCAAAAAACAAAATCTGAATACTATACCAGTACAGCCAGAGTTCTGAGATAATAGACTAAAGCTAATTAATGCAACTAGTTAAAATGTGGATACTACTAAGAGCTATTTTGTATATAATCCTCAAACAGAATACAACTTTTCACAAGATTTCCTCTGCCACAGAAGTACATTAGGAATCCCATCCAGTAGCTTCACAAATACATGGTGTAGGCCTGGACAGGAACATACAAAGATAAAACCAGCAATAATGTAGAGTGTAGGATTACAAGTGAAGTTTTCAATATTTTTTCCTTTATTTTTATTTTAATATGGATACAATAAATAAGGAAATAACTATTGTTAACATATTTCTTGCTATTTACCCATCACAACTTTGTCAAAAAACAAATTAATATATTCCTTAATGACTGAGTCAGTTTACTAAAATTGTTTCTATTCTTTTAAAGACTTTATTTATTTATTCATGAGAGACACAGAGAGAGAGAGAGGCAGAGACACAGGCAGAGAGAGAAGCAGGCTCCTCACCAGATGCCTGATGTGGGACTCGATCCCAGGACCCTGGAATCACGACCTGAGCCAAAGGCAGACACTCAACCACTGAGCCACCCAAGTGCCCCTAAAATCATTTCTATTAATGAAGATATTATAGTCTATCAACACATTTCTTTGTAATAAACTTCATTTTTACATTTTTAACATGGAAATACTATAAAAGGCAATAAAAGATTAAGAGTCTTTTTTTTCTTTTCTTTTCTTTTTTTTTTTTTTTAGAGGGAGAAAGTGTGAACAAGTAGCAGGGGGTAGAAGCAGAGGGAGAGGGAGAGAACGAATCCTAAATAGGCTCCATGTTCAGCATTGAGTCTACCTTGGAGCTCAATCCCATGACCCTGAGATCAAAACCTGAGCCGAAATCAAGCGGCTGATGCTTAGGGGCTCCTGGGTGGCTCAGCTGGTTAAGTGTCCCACTCTTGGTTTCACCTCAGGTCATGATCTCAGGGTCCTGAGATCAAGCCCTCTGAAAGGTTCGAGATTTTCTCCCTTCCCCTCTACCCGTCCCCCTGCCTCCTTGCGCATACATGCACACACACGCACTCTCTCTCTCAAATAAATAAATACATAAAATCTTAAAAAAAAAAAAAGATATCCTTAACCTACTGAGCCACCCTGAGGCACTGCAAGTCTTATCCCAATTTCAGAAAAAGTATTTTATACAGTATGAAAACAGAATTAAATGTTTACTAAAGTAGCACCAAACATTCTGAAAACATAAAATATGTGACAGAAGTCTCTAAGACAGAGGCAAGGGGGAGGTGAAAGTCAAGGGAGTGAGGACATGAGAGAGGAGTGGGCAGGACCACTGCATGGGAATTCACTGCATACAGGTGGCCTCTGTCTTTGCTGCCTTCTTCACTGCCTGAGGATGAAGCACCTGGGCCCCCAGAAAGTGCACTGTGGTTAGTCCTACATGCCTCCTCCCCAGAATAGCAGGGCTCCCTGGCAGAAGGAACCATCGCATCTGGGCCTCAGGATCCTTTTATGTTTTGAAAGAGGGAGGAGAAGAAAGTGCCTAAAGGTGCAACAGGAAGAATGATCACCAAGAGGATCTCAGGCTCCAAAAGGAGAATCTGGGGCCTGACGATGAGTGAAAACAACTGATATCAGGGAAGAGAGCAGCCCTGTGATGATGGGGAGAACCATGGCTAAGAGAAGAAAATGGCAGAGAAAGAAGAAACTGTGAGGACTTGCTGCTGAGTACAGATAGACAGATAGACAGATGCTGTTGCCTGAGGGTCCTTGATGATGCTGTTCTCAGGCAGGCTTGGCTGAGCTCATGCTTTCCTGTCTGGCATACCTCATGAGGATTTTCTTGTTTGACCACAGCTGACTAAAGGATCTTTGCTTCCAGATCATTTGTTAATGGAGATGTCATTGCACAAAAGAAAGACAAGTGCTGAGTCCAGGCCAATGGGAAAAACGGAACTTACACATTTCTCCCACAGTTTAAAAATGATGTTCAAAATGTGTACTAAAATCAAAGATGGCTTTTTTCTTACTTGATTTTCCTAATGACAACTTTTCTGCTTAATATTTTCACTAAAAAGATTTAAGTTGGAATCAATAAGAAATTTCTCTTCTTATATTTTGGTTTGAGGTTTGATGTTCTCCTTATTTTGAGGATAATAATTGGGTTTTACCATTGCATCTAACGAAAATAAGAAAAGTACAAAATCTATTTTAAAAAGGCCTTGAGCAGGACACCTGGATGGCTCAGCAATTGAGTGTCTGCCTTTGGCTCAAGCCATGACCGCAGGGTCTGGGATCGATTTCCACATCAGGCTCCTTGCAGGGAGCCTCCTTCTCCCTCTATGTCTCTGCCTCTGTGTGTGTGTGTGTGTGTGTGTGTGTGTGTGTGTGTGTGTGTGTCAGGAATAAATAAATAAAATCTTTAAAAATAAAAAAAGGCCTTGTGTGTGTGTGTCTCAGGAATAAATAAATAAAATCTTTTTTTAAAAAAAGGCCTTGAGCAATATGTGACAATGCATAAGACTTAGTCTTCCTCTAAAATTCTGGTCCTCCTGCCCCTAAGTTTTAGAGAGAGAAAGAGGGAGTTTTGGCTCAGAAGAACTGTTTTGTCAAGTAAGATGGCTCAAAAAGTGTTTACAATTCTCATTTGACGATTCTTTCTGTAAAAAAAACAGCAAAAATGGTTATAGAGACTTTAAATAAAACTTTCATTATATGCAAAGGAAATGGTACAAGATACACACTAAGCTGTGTGTAGTTTTGAATTAAGTCAAGCATCCAAGATAAGGCTAAAATATACCCTTCCCTCTGGGGATCTGCTATCCCTGATTTAAAAACTGTAACAAAGCCAATCTGGGCAAAAGTGAGGTGCTAGCAAAAGGAACCTTCTCCATTTCCTTTTACAAATACCCACGGCAGGACTTTCATTGTCACTAGGTAGTTACTTCTCTCTTTCTCTCTCTCTCTCTCTCTTTCTCTCAGTCTCTCTTCCTCTCTCTCTCTCTCTCTCTCTCACTATGACTGTGTGTCTCTCTGCCCCTGTCTCTAGATTTCTGTGTGTGTCTTTCTCTAACTCCAGCCTCCTTCAAAAGACTGCATGGAAGATGGCCACAATGTCCACACAAACCCTGTATATTCCAGCATTCCTCAAAGTAGTATTTAATGGATCCTAGAAATTATACACTACTATAGCTCTTCTGGTAGTGCTATTCAGATGCATGACTGTTCCATTTTAAGCTAGACTACGGAGAATATTTGAAGAATTCTAAATTCTAGCTCCCCTAGTAATGTACAGTGTTTATCCTCCAAATTTGCCATGTGTCACAAAGCCACTACTGTGGCAGCTATTCAACAGCCTACACAAAAGAATCAGGGTGCTCATTCCAGTTCCAGACAACCAATGTCCATATCACCTATCACCTTGTACTAGGGACAGATCTGGACTCATAGTATCCCCCATGAGGCTTAGTAGGTGGCAAGACAGGCCAGAAGAAGGAAACTAGGAACTCCAAATACACAGAGCTAAGGAGTAGAGCTGGTGGTGGTCAAGTGTCCCAAGAGGGGTGACTGGTATTTGGCTTTCACAGGAAGCAAAAAGAAGACCTGGGGCCCCAGGCAGCACACCAAGCCAGGGAGGAGATTGTCTGGCGGTTGGTCACAGGACATGGCAAAACTAGTCACCAGTCATAATAAAGTGAGCTACATCAGATCTTTTTAAGAATTACTGGTGGTAGGGGTAAACAATACATGTAAATACATAAAATTATACTTGGGAGAAAAATTCTAGAAATTATAAGATTAGGTATCTAATCTCATGTTTACTCCTTAGTTAAGTGGTGACCTTAGGCAAATCACTTAACCTCACTCAGTCTATTTGGGCAGCTCTAAAGGAGATAATACCCATCACACCTGTTGCACAGGTTTAATGGACAGATGTGATGAAAGAACAGGTATGAAAGCAGTTTAAAAATTACAATGTTCTAAAAACAACAATAACCACAGTGCTCTAGACCCGTGACACAGTCTTCTCCCCTGTGTTGCACACCTGAGGGACACTCTGGACTTACAAGAGGAACAGTGGTTCCTAGTATTGCAACTCTCACCATAGAGGGAAGTACAGAAATATCTGGGCTGGGATAGTATCAGAATCTGTGCAGCTTTTTTTTTTTTTTAAGATTTATTTATTTATTTATTCATTTACTTATTTATTTATTATTTATGATAGACAGAGAGAGAGAGAGAGAGAGAGAGAGGCAGAGACACAGGCAGAGGGAGAAGCAGGCTCCATGCTGGGAGCCCGACACAGGACTCGATCCCAGGACTCCAGGATCATGCCCTGGGCCAAAGGCAGACGCCAAACCACTGAGCCACCCAGGGATCCCCAGAATCTGTGCAGCTTTTAAAAGTCTCTTCCTGCCAGACTGATACCCTGCTGTCTCTCTCCCCTCAACCCCATGAACACACACTGAGAGTCATTCCTCCAGTCCAACAGTATTTTCAGTTATTCAGTGTCAACATGTCATTTGATTTATGTTGTAAGTTGAAACTGGAGCCCTGGAGACCACAAGGCTCACAGATGTACTTCTTTGGCTACAGTGTAGCCTACATGGGTACTTCTCTGCTCCTCTTCCTCAAATTACACATACCTTCTACAATTTTTTTTTAAGATTTTATTTATTTATTCATGATAGACAGAGAGAGAGTGAGAGAGAGAGAGAGAGAGAGAGAGAGAGGCAGAGATACAGGCAGAGGGAGAAGCAGGCTCCATGCCAGGAGCCTGACATGGGACTTGATCCTTAGTCTCCAGGATCATGTCCTGGGCCGAAGGCAGGCGCTGAACTGCTGAGCCACCCAGGGATCCCCACCCTCTACAATTCTTAATATTTAAAAATCTGTAGAGTCCCATAAAATTTTGGTTTTCCGGCATCTCTTCAAAAATAAAATCTAGCAACACTGGATCCTAATTCCCACAAGAAAACATTCAAATTTTAGGGAGCATTAGAATCACAAGAGATTGTTAAAACATTGGATGTAGGATTCCACCTTCAGAGTGGCCCTATAACTTTCTGATTCTGTAGGTCTGGGATACTCTGAAAACCTGCATTTCTAACAAGTTTCCAGGCAGTTCTGATGCTGCCAGTCCAAGGTCCCTACTTTGAGAATTACTGTGCTAGATCATTGTATGGGCTGCTCCTGGTGAATAGAGATGCACAGTCCAGTTTGCCAGAGCCCCCATCACTTCCTATTGTCAATGATACAAGTATCTCTTGTCCTTCACCATACTTACACTGTTGTTTTTCCTACAGGTGCAAATCCACTTGACTAACTTAATGTGCCTGGCCTCCTAGGCATTTGAGTTAGCAACCTCTGCTACTTAAGAGCAAGAACCCTGCCTTACTTCTACACCCACTTCTCCCTCTCCTTTACCCCTTCTCTTTCTGTCTCTCTCATACATACACATTCATCATCCCAGTCTCTTAACATGGCATTCAAATACATTATTAGTTGCTTTGACTTCCTGTATAAAGTCTGAACCCTGGGGCAGCCCGGGTGGCTCAGCGGTTTAGCACTGCCTTCAGCCCAGGGCCCAGTGGAGACCTGGAATCGAGTCCCATGTCGGGCTCCCTGCATGGAGCCTGCTTCTCTCTCTGCCTGTGTCTCTGTCTCTGTCTGTCTGTCTGTCTCTGTGTGTGTGTGTGTCTCATGAATAATAAATAAAATCTTTAAAAAAAAATAAAGTCTGAACCCTTCAAGGCCTGAGCTTGAAGGACAGTAAGAAGCTCCTAGTTTGAAGCTAGGAGTTCGTTTAGTCAGTCCTCTTTCCCCTTGGATCCAGACCTCACAGCAGGTCTATGTTGACTCAAATGTGGATGTGGGAGCCAAGAATAAAGCAGAACATTACACTGGGTCAGGCATGAAGTTCTCCTGAGACCTACTTCTCCTATTTAGCTTTTCAGCCCCCATACTAAGCCCCAAATCCTCTGAAATTAATTACCATCCAGGAATACTATCAGCTGAGCAATTCAACAAATTGCCTTCCCAAACTGGTGTGATCATCAGCTTGAGAGCAGGGGACTGGCATGGGTGATAACTTTCTTTTCTTTTTTGGGGAGGAGGGGCAGATGGAGAGGAAGAGAAAGAATCTTAAGCAGGCTCCACACCCAGCACAGAGCCCAATGTGGGGTTCAATCTCACAACTCTGAGATCATGACCTCAGCTGAAATCAAGAGTTAGATGCTTAACTAACTGAGCTACCCAGGCAGTCCTATAACTTTCTTTTCTATGAGCCCATTAATGAAGACTTGGAACAAATTCTGTGTACATTTTGAAATCCATCAAAATGCAGGACAGGCTCTTTTCCCTAGTGTCCACCCCCGTTTAACCACACATGCTCTATCTTGGAACTTTGGTCCTACGCCATGGTTTGTATAACATGGTCTCAAATTTAACTTCCACTAAGAGTTTAAAAGTTTCTCTTTTCAATAATGAAATATAGGCAGTTTATTCCAGATGTTCTGTAAAGGATTCTAGTCTTTAAGGCCAAGAAATTTTATCCTTCTTTTATGGGCTGACAGCAAATGAAAGTTTGTTTTGCCAAAAGGGGTACCAAAGTAATTTATGAAGACCTGACCTCATTAAAATATTTTTGAAATATGACCAAAAAAAGAAACATCTTAATTGTTAGAGGCCTTTCTTGCACTGTCAAAAAATAGCCTCAGAGTAGTATTATTATCACTTCCATTTTATAGAAAAAGCCTCTGAGGTTTATAACAACATCCCAGATTTATACAGCCATCATAAAAGACAGAGTCAAACTCACTCTCAAGCCCACGACCTCCCCATTATCAATTTATCTTCATCATCCACAAATCTTACATCAAGGGCATGTCTTCCCTCTACACTGCCTTTAAAAAGCTTAACAACTCATGAGACAGAATATGGCTCAAACATAAAGCATAGAGTAGAAGACCACATGGTGATTACTTCTTAAAACAACAAGAGAAAAAGAGAATCAGCACATAGTGAATCAGAGCAAAGATATGCAAACACATTTTTAAAAATGACAAATGACTCCTAGGCCAGAAAGGCTTTGCTTGAATGTAATAACAAATCTTTAAAAAGAACAGATCCCTCAGAAGGGGATAGAGAGGTAGCAGCACAAGTATAAGAGCCTGAGACAAAATTTATCAAAGCCCATTAAGCACTCTCCAAAGACTCTTGGCCAGCTGTCCCAATCTTTAATGAAAAGAGATGCCTAAAACTTGTCAATTTCAGGAAGCCCAAAAGCCATGAAGGGAAAGACTAACAGATTTAACCACATAAAAAATTAAACATTTCTATAAGGTAAAGGATGCCTTAAAAAAAATCAATACTAGTAAACATGTTAGAAAAGAGGTTAATATTTCTATGCCATAAACATCTCCCTACTAAAAAATTATCAAGGACATGCAATCTGGGGATCCCTGGGAGGCTCAGCGGTATGGTGCCACCTTCGGCCTAGGGTGTGATCCTGGAGTCCCAGGATCGAGTCCCATGTCGGGCTCCCTACATGGAGGATCGAGTCTCACGTCGGGCTCCTGCTTCTCCCTCTGCCTGTGTCTCTGCCTCTCTCTCTCTCTCTCGCTTTCTGTGTCTCATGAATAAATAAAATCTTAAAAAAAAAAAAAGAAGGACATGCAATCCAACAACAACAAAAAATGCACAGAGGAGGAAATGAACAGACAGTTCATAGAACAGGAAATGCAAATATCTCAAAAACATATTGAAAAATTCTCAACCTCACCTGCAGTAGGAAACATCAAAAAAAACCTAAAAAGCTAAAAATATCAGTACATCAGGATTAGTAAAGGTATAGGGAAACAGATAATATCCCACATTCCTTGGAGGTGTACGAATGCTACATTTGTAATCCTTGAATCATAATTTGGCTGTGTGTAATAAAAATAAATATACCCCAAAAATCCGTGTGTAAGTGGAACCATGCAGTTCAAACCTGTGCTGTTCAAGGGTCAACTGGATTTCTTTGTTAACTTCCATTCAGCTTTCCAAGTGGTGCAATACTTTAAACAAATTCATGGGTAAGATAATGACACTTAAGTTACATACAGTAAATACAGATGATAGGAGGTAATGATTTCAATTCATTAAAGTTACCATGTTGACCAAAATAATGCTAATCTACTGATGCTATGAGCTGGGGGTATTAAGTTTAGACCCATTTTGTCTTTAAATCAAAGAAGAAAATAGCAAGATTCTCTCTTTCCTCACTTATTTTTCCCCCTGTAGTCAAACAGAGAAGTCCTCCAAAATGGCAGGATGTAGATCTCTTTTGATCTTTACTTAAACTTTTGACATTTTTGGCCTTAATTTTTACTTTAAAAATATTGCACTAAAATATGATATACCCTGGTTACAGAGTTATTTGACACTCTCTTAAATTCTGAGTATGAAATTAGTGCCTCACTGCCCTACTTCCAGCCCTGTCTTGCATCTTTGGTGCACAAGCTCAGATAATGTAAAAAACGTTCAATATTAAATCTAGACAACAAAACCTTCTTATAGTTGTTTTTCCATGGTAGCCTGTAGGTTAAAAAATGTAGCACATAATGTTATTCATGGTGAGTATGTTCAAAGTTTTGGAACAAACTGATTATAATAATATGTATTTTTTATTTGTGCCATTTCAAATTTATTGAAATGAGCAGGAAGACATCTGCCAAGTTGCAGTATTAATTGATGGCCAATATTTTCTAAAATAATAAGGCAAGCCATCGCTATACCCTTTAGCACTTCTATCTGGGTTATTCTTTATCAACAAGAAAATAACTCAGAGTTGATGATAGCCATTTATGAAAACAACAGGATTTAATTTTCTTATTTGAAAATATATATAAAGCTAAATGAAAATAAAACCTTCAAGGTTGCTCTCTACAGGGGAAGAACATTCAATAAAGCAAGAAAAATAAATGTACTCAAAACAACAGTAATAACTTATTATCAACTGTCATCTAGGGAGCACTTTTTACTATGTGACATAATGAAAAACTAAAATGTAAGCTGAAGAAATGTAAGTCAGGAGGAAAAAAATCCATATAAGGAACAACCTCTGAATAAATCACCATGCTGAATACTAGTCCCAGTCATTGCTTTTTGAAGTGCTGACATGTGTTATATAATTATTGAATAAGATTGGACATATTTGTTTCCAAAACAAAGTAAGCTAGCAAATAACTAGCATATTCACCTTGATAACTGGGGTACAATGATATGCATTTCTGGATAGAAATAGAAATGATTAGCTAAGCTATATTTTACTGGTAGCTCAGCTAAATTCAGCTTGTCAAAATTCAAAGTCTTAACAATGTACATAGTAATGAATTGCTGCTTATTTAGAACCTTTATATAACTAAAAAGTCATGATTCAAAGGCACTCACAGTTATCCTGATGGTGCTTTTTGTTTGGATTTTGTTTAAAAATGAATGGATGAATGAATGAATGAGCCCTCTGAACTCAAATCCCACTTTGGAGAATTACATATTGAGGCATTTTAAATAGTGGCAAAAAAAAAACCCACAACAACCTCAACATTCACCAGTAGGGAAATGACTGAATAAATTCTGAACATCCATATAAATACTGTATGGTTATTACAAAAAATAAAAATAGCATTATTGGGAGATAGTAAAAGGCAGTAGCTAGCACTGTGGACTCAAGAGTCACATTGCCAAGGGTGCCTGGATGGTCAGTTAGTGGCTGCCTTCAGCTCCGGTTATGATCCCAGGATCCTGGGTCCTAGCCCCACATCAGGCTCTCTGCTCAGTGAGGAGCTGCTTCTCCCTCTTTCCCTGCCTGCCATCCCGCTACCTGCCACTCCCCCTGTCTGTAAACTCCACCTGCTTGTACTCTCTCTGTGTCAAATAAACAAATAAATAATTAAAATCTTAAAAAAAAAAAAAGAGCCATATTGCCCAAGTTCAAACTGCTGCTCCCACAATCACTAGCTGTGCAACTGAGGGCAAATTGATCACATCTCAGTTCCTCATCTACCCAACAGTACCTATCTCATGTGGTAGTTGTGGAATAAATGAGATAAAGCCTAGGCATCTAGCCCATATTGGAATGATGTCCATATTTGGTGGGGGGGGGGGTGTTGGGGAGTGAGAACTGTACACATTTTATAGCATAGATCTATTTTAGTTAAAAATATTTTAGAGCACCGGAGCTCCTGGGTGACTCAGTTGGGTTAAGCATTCAACTTTTGGTTTTGGCTCAGGTTATGATACTATGAGTTGTGGGATAAAGCTCCACATCAGCCTCTGCACTCAGCAGGGAGTCTGCTTGAAGATTCTTTCCCTCTGCGCTTCCCCCCCCACTCACACACACAAGGCAGCACTCTCTCTCTCTCAAATAAATAAATAAATAAATAAATAAATAAATAAATAAATAAATAAATCTTTTTAAATATTTTGGAGTATTTATTAAATATAGTTAAGATTTAGAGCACACTACATGGATGTCTATCTGGTGGTGAGAGAAAAGAAGAACATTTTAACTTTTTCTTTGCACATTTCTGTGCTGTTTGGTTTGTTGCAAAGAATATATATTGCTTTTGTAGTTTGGAAGAATAATCCAATAACTTTTTGGAAGTGGGGTGGGTGAGGGTGCTAGCAAAAATGGAGGATACAAAAGCATAATTAAAGATTGTGGAGTGAATCTAGAAACTGAGAAGTTTGGCAGGTTGGAGTACGAAATACACAATGGAGAGTAGCAGGTATAAAGCTGAGGGTGACCAAAGGAAGGGTCATGTGTTCAGGGAAAAGGAGTGTGGACTTTACCTAGATGTTTGTGGAAAAATCTGTAGAAAAAAGGAACACAAAGTATCAGTTGTACTTCAGCAATGTGAAACACTAACTCCACCTCTCCACCAAAATAAAAACTTTTATGTGGCTCCCTTTTACTCCTTATCAGGATAAAGTCCAAGCCTACGTCCATGGGTCTTATCACCAGCCTTCTCACCCCACCCTATTCCAACCTCAAACTCCACTCTAGCCACAGTGAACTATGTGGAGTTTTTAGAAAGCTCTGCTTTCTCCAGGTTCTAGACCTTTGCTTAGGCTGCAGCTTCTGTCAGCAGTGCCCTTCCCCCATGCCATTTCAGTTCTGCCTGGCTAACTCCTCAGAGCTCAGCTAAAACACTCCCATTTCCTGAGAAACTCATCTCAATCTCCCAAGGCTCAGTTTCCCTTCTAGGTCCTCCCATACCACCCTGGAACTAACCTAAAAAAGGTACTTTTGACATTTATTCATAACTATCTGTTTATTGCCTGCCTTGCCAACTAGACTGAAAATCCATACGGGCTGGTACTTGATACTTTTCCATGGTGATTCTTCAGTACCTAGCACAGAACACAAAACACAGAGATCTATAAATAAAATACATACAAATATACATACATAAATGGATATCTTTAACTATACAAACCATTTAATCCCCTTTCTTGTATTCCATGTTTTCCCAAAAAGTTTCTGCTTTAATTCCCCGTCTTGGGACACCTGGGTGGCTCAGCAGTTGAGCATCTGCTTTCAGCTCAGGGCATGATCCCGGGGTCCAGGATTGAGTCCCACACTGGGGTCCTTGTGGGGGGGCCTGCTTCTACCTCTGCCTATGTCACTGCCTCTGTGTATGTGTGTGTGTCTCATGAATAAATAAATAATATCTTAAAAAAATAATTTCCCATCTTATATATGTTGGCCCATAGGCAGAGAATCCTCAACAGGTCATACCAGTGCAAGACTGGGTCGATGTGACAGTCTTATTGCTTACTGAAAACTAACTGGCATAGGGTTTTTTTAAAAAAGATTTTATTTATTCATGAGAGACACGGAGATAGAGAGGCAGAGACATAGGTAGAGAGAGAAGCAGGCTCTACACAGGGAGCCTGATGCGGGACTCGATCCCCGGACTCTAAGACCACGCACTGGGCCGAAGGGAGGCACTAAACCACTGAGCCATCCAGGGATCCCTGACATAGGGATTTTATATGTCAATCCTGCTTCTTGGTTAATTTAAGTTCTGCCCTAGAGGAAAAAACCTCTATGTATTGGCAAAAGTAGATATTTGAGCATTCAAAATGAATGTCCACAAGTCTACACTATGGCAAATTACTACAGTGAAAGCTTTTGGGGAGGCCTTTCCTGGTTACATCTGGATCTTGATTCATTTATTCATTCAGCAAATATTTAATAACTCCCACCAAAGGGCCATCTTCATTCTAAGCTGTGACAATACAGCAGGAAATAGGACAGACAAGCTCTATCATCATGGAATCACATTCTCCTGGAGGTTAGCAGAGGGACAGATAATAAACATGTAAAAATGAGATACTTTCAGGTAGTGTCAAATGCTATGAAGAAAATTAAGCATGATAAGAAATGATTAAAGTTGAGGGAGAGAGAATGAGAGCTCTTTAGACATATGATCAGGGTAAGGCTTCTCTGAGGGGTGAACATTTGAGGTAAGTCCTAAGTGATGAGAATTTTCTCAGTCAGGCATTAGAAAATCTGAGGGCGGGGATCCTGGGTGGCTCAGCAGTTTAGCGCCTGCCTTCAGCCCAGGGCATGATCCTGGAGACCCGGGATCGAGTCCCACGTCAGGCTCCCTGCATGGAGCCTGCTTCTCCTTCTGCCTGTGTCTCTGCTTCTCTTTCTGTATCTGTCATGAACAAATAAATAAAATCTTAAAAAAGAAAATCTGAGAGCAGAGAATTCTGGGCCTAAAGAGGAGTAAATGCAAAATCTTTAAGATAGGAATGAACTTGGAATATTCAAACAAAGAAAATTAGTATGGCTAAAGCATAATGAGCAAGGAAGGTGATATGAGAGCAACCAGAAGGTAGGTATAGAATAGATCATATAAGCCATGATAAGGAGTATGGATTTTATTCTAATGCAAAAGAAAGACATTAGTGAAGTACAGGTAGCAAAGTGATAGAATCTGATTTATATTGTTAAATGGCTAACATTGTCAGAGAATGAACTCTAAGAAGGCAAGAGTGGACAACAAGAGGCTGTTGTTGTGGTCCAAATCAGAAAAACTGATAGCTTGTACAAGGATGGCAGCATAAGATCTGGTGAGACGTGGTTGGTCAGGTTTGGGACAATATTCTGGAGACAAGGTCAATAGGACTTGATGTTAAATTAGATGTTGGAGGCAAGAGGAAAAGAAGAATAAAAAATTGTGATCTGTTTGGTCTTCTCATCTGAAATTCCTACACCTGTTTGCTTTTAAAAATCAGTGTTCTGCTGGTGAATTTCCTTATAACCACAACAAAGTCAAAGCCAGTCAAAATATCTGCTAGTGTGTGACAATATTTGGAATTATCTACACCAATTTATTGTAGAGAATTCAAGAAGTTTATTTTGTGTTAAACTAAAGCTTTTAAGCTTCTGATATATATATATATTTTGCAATCTAGAACATAGCTCATTTTCTAAAGACCCAAGTGCTTACAGAACATAGGTTTGTGTCCCTTTAAAAAGTGTCATTTCCTTGAAATTTTTATGCCCAGAGCTTCTACTAGTTATCACTTCTTATTTTGCTTTATAATCTTATTTTCTCATATCATGGCTATGCTTCATATCATTGTTTTATGAATGTTAAAACTAAGGCTTAGCAGGCCAGGTAAATTATAGCACAGGAAGAAACAGAATGGCAAGCTTGATTCCCTTACTCAACCCCCTACAAGTATTCATTCATGTTCTGTGAAACTCCAAAGACAGTATGTCTTAAAGAGCAATTCTTTTTCCCCTGAACTTAACTCGTCTGATGTTTTATATATTGTCCAGTGATAGTATCTTAGAAAATAACAGTTTGAAAACAAACTATACTTATTACTATGCACAAATATATAAGCCATATACAAAATATTATTAGAAAAAAAGCAAGCAGGATTGAATACAACTTCGTGGCTAAAAGAACTTAGAAAAAATTCACAGTACACATTTATCGTGTTAATAGTCATAGCACTGTTAAGGATGGAGAATAATTAGGGGACTTTAGGGGTAAACCATACTCCTCTTCCTATCAAGTTGTGAACCAACTGAAAAACAGGCAAAAAAAAAAAAAATAGACAGCTGAGAACTATCACTCTTACTGATAAAGCTGATGCTGGGAACAGGGCAGTACCAATGAGCCTCCCAACACTGAACCCTGGGACAAGGCATACATCCCACTGAGTCACTGACTAGCAGAGCAGGACAAGAGAGATTATCCCATTCATCCACTTCAAAGATTTATCCCTGTAAAATCTGCAGTACAAAGAAACAACCCAGAAGGTATGATTTCTGCTGGCAGCCTCACTCCAAGATTAAGACTGGCCAAGGTGCTGAGCTTTTTCACCTGTTTCTCACCATCCAGCAAATCCTGCCAATGGGGAAGACACCAAGAGACCCAAGAGGCTAAGAGTGTTAACAGAATCCCCTGCAACTAGACCACATTCCCCACACAATTTTATTGTCTTAAACTTAGTAGTCTCTAAACTGGAGTTAATCTACCCTGGGATTCTACAAGTATTTTCCAAGGAGAACACATTTAATTTTTTGGAAATCAATTTCATTTATTCAACTTTTACTTACTCTTTCTTAAAACTGAGCTGCCTAAAATATGACTGAGGTTGAAATGTCATAACAATTCTATTTTTCCAATTCCAAAATCATTCTTTTCCCACTTACAAAAAACCAGCATCCTCTCACCCATCCCAGATCTTACAACGGCAAATGTTTCCATGTACAAAACCCTCTGAGTCACCATACAAAGGAACAATTCTAATATTGATATCAATATTTAATTTAATCCAGGCATGATAAACCTATAGGAGGGTTTCCTGATTTTCCTTATCTTATATATACTTTTGTTAAGAGAGAAGCATGGTGCTTCAAATTGGGTATTTTGGTCTGTCTTGGGGTTTTCTGAGGTTTTTTTCCCAAAGATTTTATTTATTTATTTATTTATTTATTTATTTATTTATTTATTTAATTTTTTATTTTTTATTTTTTTATTTTTTTATTTTTTTATTATTTGAGAGAGGGAGAATGTGTGCGTAGGGGAAGGGCAGAGGAAGAGGGAGAGGCAGGGTCCCAAGCCGACTCCACACTGAGCCCGACATTGGGCTTGATCTCACAACCCTGAGATCATGACCTAAGCTAAAATCAAGAGTAAGATGCTAAACCCATTGGAGCCACCCAAGCACTCCTGGAGTGTTCTGAGTTTATTCTACATTGTAGAGTGGGATGGCAGGAGTTATGATTATGTCCAATGCCATTTCCTCTTCCATTGCCTGATAATGCCAAAGAACACTTTGAGATAGCAAAGAGAAATACTGAAGGAGATTGAGCCCTACTTCAACTGGATCCCAAACTCACAGCAAGATTTCATATATCTATCTCAGAATTCAAATACAGATGATTTATGGAAAACATTCTGGGAAATACCAGTCAGCTATAAGGTATACCTGCTTAGTAATGAGAAAGAACTTGATGTAAAGTCTCATTCTGTGTTTCAGCTACATATTTCAAATGATTTCAAGGAGAAGAATATCAAAAAATTCCAAATTTCTATCAACAGATAAATGTTAACATGTAAAAGAAACACATATCAAAGGTTAAGTCAACGTATTTTCTTGAGCACTGATAGACTCAAAGGAGAAAATATTTTCATTAATTTTCACCTAACAATTATTGAATACAGTAAATCTATATTGATTTACTCACAGTACTACTCATCATCACTTGTTAACCATCTCACCTCATTATTCATTGCTATCTTTTATGTAGATTTAGACATATAATTTTCTATTGTAAATAATGCATTTAACAATAATTATTTAATCATTTTTGATAAGCCCTGTACCTAATAGTTCTATTCTGTCCTTTCCTAATCTGTCTCCTAGCAAAAAATTACATTCATGAACTAATTGGGGAGCTCTAACCATTTCGTTCAGAGACATATTTCCAATAAAAATTTAGTTCTCTTTAGTAATGATGTATAAAAATTTATAATGTAGTTATGATCAATTATGTACACTAATGATTGTAATAATAATTCAATCCAAAAGAAGTTTTTGACAGAATCTTTTGATCATAGAAACCTGTTTAAATTATAAACAGATTTTTATTGCAGAAAAGAATGATAAAATAAGCAATAAAATATATTTAAATGTAAAATACATTTTTAAAACTTTTATGGAAAAATAGAATGAAAATACAAACTCAAAGAGAAAAAATAATGTAAATTTCTGTAAAAAAATTAATGATGATAAATATCCAATTTCTATGGAATTTAATTTCATTAAATGCATTTTAACCCTTTGTATTTTAAAATATTCATATTTACTTTAACCAGAAATTACATCTTTTGCAACTAAATTTAGGCCAAAAACATTTTACATATCAACCTAAAAATTATTTGGGGGGTATGTCAGCAAAATGTATGAAGACCATTGCCTTAACCCTTTAAGCTTACCCACTGAGATCAACTTGGAATAGTTATCCTCCTTGGATAAGAAGTCAGCAGTCAGGGCAGTCCTGTTCCCACCTTCATAAGATCACTTTTCCAATACAAAGTTTACCTCTTTTGTGGGATCTCCTGGGGTCACTGGTAAAGTGTAGATTTTTGTTCCCAGAATGCCCTGAATGGGTCAGAACAACATATCATAAATTAGTTCCAATGTTAATCTGTACCCAAGGCTATAATTGACAACCTGTTCTATTGCTATCTCAAATTATGTCCCCCTACCTTTTTCAACATTATAGAGGTTCTAAGAGAAAATCAAGTGATAATATAAAAATACTGAAACTAAAAACCAAAAAGATGTGCTCAATTTGATTTTGACCCTCCCCAATATGAATTTTCCAGGGAGAAATGAAAAGCTCAGCCGTTAAATTATCTTGTTCTTCTAAGTTACAACCCAAAGTAATCGGGTTTTAACTTCCTGTTAAATCTAAAATTATTAATGTCCAACACTAAACTTTCATGTGCTTATGAATTAAAGTTCAAACAACAGGTTTTGACACTCCCTGGCAATGAACTTAGCTCCCAAAACTGAAGCTCTCCTTCCCCCAAAGGGCTTATCTTGTTAAGGTTACCCCAAACATCCCCTGACATGGGCAGGCCCCTGGGAAACTTCTGGTATGAAGCAGCAGAGTAGAAAGCACACTTTCTGTGGGAGTCCTGACTTCCATGGGAAAGGGGAGAGGAAGATATTTGGCACATGCCAAACTTACACATCAGGAAACTTGCTAGTAGCACTGGAATAGAGTATTGAGAGTATGATAGTGACACTCACTCCATACTTCAAGAAATATCTGATGTGGGAAAGAAGTATTTTCCTCTAAAATAAACAGAACAGATTTACAAGACACAGGTTCTTGGGGTGCCTGGGTGGCTCAGTCCATTGGGTTTTGGCTCAGGTCATGATTCTGGTCTTGGGATGGAGAACCACATTGGGCTCCCTGCTCAGTGGGGAAGCTGTTTCTCCCTCTCCCTCTGCCCCACCCCCTCCGCTCGTGCTCTGTCTCTCATTCTCTCTCTCAGATAAATAAATAAAATCTTAAAAAAAAAAAAAAGGAAAGAAACAGGCTCTCTTATTTAAGAAATATTTATTGAGCGCAAATTTCTGAGCTAAATTCGCTGGAAAATTCATAAGTGAATCAGAAATGGATGCTGCCTAACAACCAACCACTAACATCTGTAACATATATGTCAATGCCACATATTTTAGGCTTTTGCTGCAGCAATGCTCTACTTCCAGTACCAATTTTTGTATTACTATAGATTAGGCTTTGTTTGCTAGCAAACATCGCCAAATATCTCAGTGGTTTAGAACAGCAGAGATGTATTTCTCATTCATACAACTGTGTATGTTAGCTGAAGGCTCTTTTCCACTTTGCTCAGTGCTAGCACCCTCATTGACAGAAGCAGCCACCATTTGAAATATTGTTGGGGTGACAAAGAAGACCACAAATTCTTTGTCACTCTTCTCTCCAATCTCCATCAAGAGGTGAAGTTTATTTATCCTCCCTTTGAAATTGAACTGGCCCTGTGACTGCTTTAGCCAATAAAATGTGTTATTTCTAGGCCTAAGACTTATAAGACCTGGAAGCTTCTGAGAGTCCTGAACCACCATGTAAGAAATCCGGTTACTCTACATGGCTAGGGAAGCCATGTCAAACCAGGCCCTATAAATACTTACTGGGGTGCTTTGCTATGCAATAATAGATAACTAAAACATTCCCTCATTGTGCCAAAAGGAAAGAGGGTATGAGAAATTGTGCATTCTTAAAGCTTTTACTTGAAAGTGACACAAACCACTTCCAATCACATTTTACTGGCCACATCGAATTTAAAAGTATAGGGAAATTCAAGTCTACTATGTATGCAGAAAAAGAAATGGAATATTTGGTGGCTAGTACTATAATCTACCAGAGAAAGGTCAGGGCTGGAAAGGTACATCCTCCATAGAGATGACAAGTAAATCACTAAGTGGATAAAATGTCAAGAAAAAAAAGAGCAAAAAAAGAGAAGAAAAGAACATAGAGAATGGCAGATGCTTATAGATGACCTCTTGGCAAGGTAGAGATAGATATAAGGAGGAAAAAGAAGGTGGAAAGACTCAGAAAAGAAACTTCTACAGAGGCAAAAGGAGACATCTAGGGATCCAAAGAATTTCAAGAACAGTCAAGAACATAAAATATAATGGATGGTATAGGCAAGGAATTTGTAGAAATTCAGAGAAAGAGATCAATGTGAGCTGATACAGTCACAGGCCTGGAACAGAGAAGGAAATTAAAGACAACAGAACTTGGATGGTTGAAAAGGGAAAAAGAAGGGCGCTCTCAGAGGAAATAGAAAGAGTAAAGTCTGGAATGGGGAATAACTTCAGCAATTTGGAGGACAGAGACTAGGTATTGTAATGGGAAATAGATCAACACAATAAAAGTTATGTGTAACGTAGATTAGGTGGGATGCCCGGGTGGCTCAGCGGTTGAGCATGTGCCTTTGGCTCAGGTCATGATCTCGGAGATCCAGGATCAAGTCCCGCATCAGGCTCCCTGTATGAAGCCTGCTTCTCCCTCTGCCTATGTCTCTGCCTCTCTCTCTCTGTCTCTCATGAAAAAACAATAAATAAAATAAAATAAAATAAAATAAAATAAAATAAAATAAAATAAAATAAAATAAAATAAAATAAAAATAGAGTAGTTTAGGTTTGCTATAGAAGGGGAAGGCAGGGAAGCCATTTGTGGATTTATAGAGAACTTTGAGTGCCAACTGAGATTTCTGAGTTGTTTCCTTTAAATAGCTGAGCACCACTGGAGATAGGGTGCCTGAGTAAAGGAAATAAGTATACAGGATAGTCCCTTCATGTGGAATAAAGAAGGAAAAGACTGAGCAAGCCATCAGTCAGAAAGTTATTACAGTATTCAAAGAAAGAGTATCCTACTGGGAGAGACTGTTATCTGGGGTGGGGGTGGGAGTACGACACTCTTCTAGACCAGTTCAGGAGCCTTAGAAGAAGTTGCTCAGAGAACTAAAAAAAGGGGGAGGGGTGGTTTCAAGTGTAGAAAAGTTGAGATATTTATTTTATCAAGGATATAAAAGAAAATGTTTAACTTTTCACTTCTGTGGCAGACAACATTGGTCACTTACTCAACATTCTCCATCCTATTGTTTTGACAACGGAACTTCAATACTGCTCAATTCCTCTCTTCTCTCCAAATCAATCAGGGTAAAGAAACCTACACATACATAATTGAGCTCCAAGGTGAAACCTGATTGGCTTACGCGAACTGGTTTAACCACTCAACTAGCATCATCTTTCTAGGGAGTGTGTGGGGTGGGAAGAGGGTTGGTTTGTTTGGTGCCCCAATACCAGGAGTGTACTACTGACATTTAGTGGGACGAGACCAGAGATGCTAAGTGTCCAGCAACGCATGTCACAATCCTTCATAAAAACTGCCAAAAGCTACATAAACACTAACCAGTCATGGTAGTCCCAAGCTCCTTGTCAGTTACTGTTTCAGGGAATAGTTAGACCCAGTTCTGGTCAGTAACACAGAAGGAGTAGCCTGCTATGAAGCATCTGGGGTGGTTTCTTCCCACCGTTGATGTCATCCCAACTGTATAACACCTGGTACTGCTACAAGCATCCATCTTCTCCCCAAAAGCAGTATCTTCCCAAGTATCCTGTTTCCATCATTGGCATTTCCTGTTACCAAGTCCTAAAGCAGTTTTGGCTTCTAACCATTAACCTCAGGATGACTCAGATTTGTCTGGAACAATCTAACTTTAATCCTGTTCTCCCAGTGTATAGTGCCCCCTTCCAGTTCCAAAAGTATTCTAGAATGGAGGCTAGATTATACATGGCCACTTAATTTTTCCCAATAAAATGCTGTTCCCTCTGCCTCAAGAATGTACCTTTATAGCAGGGGTGAGCAAACTATGCCCTGTAGACTCTTTTTATACCTCTAGAGATGAGTGCTCGCTTCAGCAGCACATATACTATACCTCTAGAGATGAAAAAAAACGATTTTTACATGTTTAAATGCTTTAAAAAAATCAGTATTTCATGACACCTAAAATTTCAGTGTCCAGGGGATCTCTGGGTGGCTCAGCGGTTTAGCACCTGCCTTCCGCCCAGGGCGTGATAATGGAGTCTCCGGAGTGAGTCCCACATTGGGCTCCCTGCATGGAGCCTGCTTCTTCCTCTGCCTGTGTCTCTGCCTCTCTCTCTCTCTCATGAACAAATAAATAAAAAAATTTAAAAATTTTTCAGTGTCCATAAAGTTTTATTGGAACACAGCCATGCTTATTTAAGTATCTTCTATGGTTGCTTTCTTATTATAAAGTAGTTGAATAATTATAAAAGATAGTGCCTAATATGTCAACGTTTGGCCCTTTATAGAAAAGCTTACAGACCCCTGCTCTAATGCCACTTAGTTCTAAGTCTCCTCATTTCTTGCACAAATACTGCACGCAGCATACTAACTTGTTTTCCATTCTTTTCTCACTCCGACCCTTAATACACTTGGGAGATAATCTCTCTAGAGAAGTTTTGAGCCTGTCATTTGCCACCGTAAAATCTTCAGTGCCGGGATCCCTACGTGGCTCAGCGTTTTGGCGCCTGCCTTTGGCCTGGGTTGTGATCCTGGAGACGCTGGATCGAGTTCCGCGTCAGGCTCCCTGTGTGGAGCCTCTTCTCCCTTTGCCTGTGTCTCTGCCTCTGTCTCTCATGAATAAATGAATAAAAAAAAAAAATTTTAAAAAACTTCGGCGGCTCCTCCAAAACGGATAGTGTAAAGGCCAAGCCTATCCTTTGACTAAAGACTATCAACCTAGTTCTCCAGACTCTGCTCCTCTTTAACAGCTTAAAGCCGAAATGGGCCACTTGCCATTTCCCTAATAAGTACCTCAGCTCATATCACATGCCCCTATTGCTTGCCTAGGTCTTTCCTCCATGGCACCGGTTCCTCAAGATTAAACCCAAACTGGGGGATCCCTGGGCGGCTCAGCGGTTCAGCGCCTGCCTTCCACCCAGGCGTGACCCTGGGGACCCGGGATCGAGTCCCGCGTCGGGCTGCCTGAGTGGAGCCTGCTTCTCCCTCTGCTTGTGTATCTGCCCCTCTCTGTGTGTCTCTCATGAATAAATAAATAAAATCTTAAAAAAAAATAAAAATAAAACAGCCATCATCTGGGAACCTGGGTGGCTCAGGGTTGAGCATCTGCCTTCTGCTCAGGGCGTGATCCTGGAGTCCCGGCATTGAGTCCCACCTCCGGCTCCCTGCATGGAGCCTGCTTCTCCCTCTGCCTGTGTGTCTGCTTCTCTCTGGGTCTCTCAAGAATAAATAAAATCTTAAAAAAAAAAAAAAGATTAGACCCAAAGTGTTACTCCCTTAACACACCTTCATTCTTTCGGCACACCGGTAGTCCACAACTGGCCGTTCTTGGGGTGGTTGTGTGGGAACTCACCAACACCAAAACAGACCAGGGCAGGAAAGCCCAAGTCCAGTGAGATGAGCGCCTGAGGTAAGGGGCCCAGAACAAGGCTTCAGAGGTGAGACATTTACGCCAGGTTTTTTGTGTTTTGTTTTGTTTTGTTTTTAAGGACTTGGGAGCCTAAAAGACTACGAAGGACCTAAGGAGATAAAAAGAAATCGTGAGTTAAAGCTGAATGAGGGAACAGAAGGACCGCCTCATTCTATCCACTTCCCTACCGCCACAGACTATTCATTCAAGGAACAGCACCTTCAGCGTAAAACCTGAAAGCGAATTCTGCGGGAGCGGCCTCGGCCAAGACCACCGTCGGTGGCGGCTCGGTGCCGGCGCAGACAGCAAGCGGGCTCCGGGCGCCCAGCGGCCCCGGCGCGGGCTCCGTGCGCTCCTCCTGCGCCAGGAGGGCTCCAGCCCGTCGCCAACACCTCCGGGCGGCAGCTCTGTCTGCGCGCCCACGCTCCTGGCTTCCAGACAGGCGCGACGGCGCCCGGGGGGGGACAAAAAAGAGACGCCCCTCAACAGTTTGCGCCAGTAATGAAAACTGGGTCGCGGCCTCCCACAAGCCGCCAACCTGCGCCCCCGAAAAGGCGACCCCACGAGACTGAGACTCCGCCTCCGCGGCCGCCCCGGCGCACGTGAAGTCCCCGTGCCGAGCCGCCGCGCTGAGGCGGGAGTGCGCGGACGCGAACCCAAGCCTGGGAAGGGAAGCGATTCCGGGGCGCACGCGCGTAGAGCGGAGGGAACCAACCGGGCGGGGCCGGCCCCCCGGAGGAGGCGCAGGGGAAAGGAGAGCGCGTGGCGCTCCGGAACCCGCGCACGCGCTGTAGTGTCCCCCCGCCTATGCGCGCGCGCGCGCGGCCGGCGCTGCATCTTTTCTTCAGGCCCGCCCCTCCCCGTCTTGTACTTCTGCAAGCCGAGGCGCTGAGCGAAAGCAGGGAAGTGTGGGGCGAGGTGGGCGGGGCGTCGCACGCGAGCGCGGCCTGCTGAAGAAGGGAGGGGGGAGGGAGCGATCCGAGACAACGTTACCCCTTCAACACCCAATGGAGAGCAGGCTTGGCCCCGCCCCCTCCCCTCCTGTCATTGGCTGGGAGGCCCCCAGAGGGGCGGGGTCGGCCGTGGGGTTGGGGAGGGCAGGGGGCGGGGAGGAGGAGGAAGGCGCTGGCGGGCAGTGATGGCGGCGGGTGATGGGGACGTGAAGCTAGGCACCCTGGGGAGTGGCAGCGAGAGCAGCAGCGACGGCAGCAGCGAGAGCCCCAGCGGCGTGGGAGCGGCAGCAGAAGGGGGCGGCTGGGCGGCAGCAGCGTTGGCGCTTCTGACGGGGGGCGGGGAGATGCTGCTGAACGTGGCGCTGGTGGCGCTGGTGCTGCTGGGGGCCTACCGGCTGTGGGTGCGCTGGGGGCGGCGGGGTCTGGGCACCGGGGCCGGCGCGGGCGAGGAGAGCCCCGCTGCCTCGCTGCCTCGCATGAAGAAGCGGGACTTCAGCTTGGAGCAGCTGCGACAGTACGACGGCTCCCGCACCCCGCGCATCCTGCTCGCGGTCAATGGGAAAGTCTTCGACGTGACCAAAGGCAGCAAGTTCTACGGCCCGGGTGAGGAGGAGTTGGAAGGGGAGGGGGAGGACCTCCTGCAGCTCCTGTGCGACCCCCCCACCCCCCGCGAGACGGGGAGGCCCCTGGGCTCCGGGTTAGTTTGCCCAGCCTTCCCGACGTCTGGACCCCTGCGGCTTGGCTCCTGCACCTGGGACGGCCCGCCCCACACACACCCCCAGCTCCGGGCGCCTGCAGGTCACCCCCCCGGCCCAAGTGCAGGTTTCAGTGTCGCCCCAGGAACCGGCTCTCAGCTCTCCTCTTTCTCCCATCCCGTTCCTCCACGAAGCTTTTTCTTCTGCTGATTTTTTTTTTTTTTTTTCAGAATCTTCCCAGTTGTCGCCCGTCACGCTAGCCCACTACCTTTCTTGAGCTTTCTGATTCCTGGGATGGGTGGGGGCAGGAGGGACGGGAGATGCCTAATGTAGGGACCCAAAGTTTGTAGGCCAGGTAATTCACAGCTTTCCTTTCTTTACTCTGTTTTGTCACTGATCTCCCTTTTCTCTACTATTCCCCATAAGGCCACGTTTAGGTACACGTACTTCCAAGCCCCCACCGTTTAGCTTGTGAAGTCTGAGCATATAAGCAACACCTCAGACTTTTTTTTTCAAACCAGTTTTAGTATGGAGATGCTTTCCAAGATTAACACTGTATGTAGGATGAGGACAGACCAGAATGTAGATCTTAATAAAGACTGGCAAGGATAGTCTCCCTGAGTTTTGGAGGTGGAGCTCAAATACCCAGCAGGCGGGCCTGCCTGGTTTCTTTTTACTTTTTTTTTTTTTTTTTTTTGATAGTAGGAAGGCAAGTATTCAAATCCACGTTGATAATGACTTGTGTTTTCACTGAGCAGCAAAAACTTAAAAGAGCTACATAAATCCATACCCCAGTGCACCAGTTTTGCAAGTTAGAGATTTTTAGAACTTTGCTTTCCGAGAACCGTGTGTGCAGGGTAGTTGGGTTAGAAACCCTTCCTTTGCAATGTAGTTACAGCATACATTTCAGATTATGCTAATAAACTTCAGTTCAGACTCATGGAACCTGTTGGTATACGATAAAATTGAGCAACATTGTACATCCTGGTTATGTAGTAATTAATCCTAAACTTAAAGTGACTACAATAAAAAAATACATAATAAAATTAGGGACCTAGAGTGACCTGTTATTCTAAAGAATACATCCAAGCCTCAAATTCGAGGGGGTTGACAAGTCCCAAAAAGAAATTGGTTTCTTCTTGATGTAATCTGTTAGTCCATGAGATTCACTGGCACTTAGAAATACGAACTTCTGATTTCAGCGCTTGGTGGCTGGAATATATTTTGGAAGTGCTTTGGTTTGCTGTTAAATGGAATAGAGATAAATTGTAGATTTTTATGTGTTGGACTATTTAATTTTTAGTTGCTTGTATTTTTGTGTATAGATCCGCATTCACTTTAACCAAGTCTTAGATAATGCTTCTGGTTGTTTAAAATTGAAAAGCAGATGTCTACGTACTTAATTCAGCCGAAAGGGTTAATACTTTTTGTTTACTTGAAAGTATATGGGACAAGAGAATAGGGCCAAACTACAGTAATTAAATGGACATACCTATTTAAATAGCTAATTTTTCTAAATCAAGGATTTGAACAGTATTTGGTACCTGAAGTTTCTTTCTCATTGATAATAAAATGTATATGCAGTAATTGGAAACTGTGTATAGGTTTAGATTTTCAATATTGAGCTTGCCCAACTAAAAGATTTGCTTTTGCAGCCCCTATCTACACTGACAGTGAAACAAACAAAGTATTAGTGCAAAGAAGCATATTAGTCCTTGCGCATTATGCCTTGCCACTATCTGCAAATAGCTAGGAAAGGCTGTCCTACTCACAGTTTAGCAGCCTCCAGTGGCGAATGTTATACAATAGAAATTAAAAATTAAGAGTCATAGATGTGATGTGGATAGCCTTTGTGTGGCTTAAGCATTGAGCAAGCTCCTCAGATAATAAGGGAGAAGTCAGTTTCAGGTTGGCTTCCATTAATTCCCATGTCCTGATGAACAGCCAAAGGGTAATTACTATTTTCTAAGTATTTATTGATCAACCTAGTAGAGATGTTTGGAATGTTATATTATTGAAAGGAGCCTTGAAAGGAGCCAGATCATCTATGGGCTTGGAATATGTTGATATTTCACATTAATAGAAGATGTAACAGTTTTTCCAAAAGTCTTGAAGCCAATTTCTGGCTATGAAATAGATATAAGTTCAGTTTGGGTTTTCATTTTTATTTTCATCCTCAGGTCAACTGAGCACTTCGTAATAGAATAATTCAGAAGCAATGATCTTAGCCTGACAATCTCAGTAGCTTGAAAGAATGAGCTGAGAAGCAGAAAACCTTATTCTATGCCTAGCCAATATCTACATTTCACAGTGTTGGTTTTAGAATTAATAATTATTTTGTGGGTTTTTTTCTGTGTCGAAGATACTGTTTTTTTAGTCATTTCTAAAGTTCAGGTCTTAAAAAATTAAATATTGACAATTTAGTGGAGTAAACACATGTTGGCAAACAGTTGGCATTAACTACATTTGTCAGCATTAAATTTAGTAACAGTTCAGGCACTTGGCCAGCATGTGAGGAAAGTGGTCATGTAAGAAACAATGAATATGGGAGGAGAAAGGAAATAAGATTTGTTAAGCACCTACTACATTAGATCCATTAATTTGTCATCTCCACAATGCTTCAGTGAGGCTAATAAGTATTCCTGCCCTCGGAGTCTGAGGTTTAAGTATTTTGGGTAAATTGGCTTGAGTCATACAGACGTGGCTCTCAAACCCAGATGTATTTAACCAAAAAGCCTATCTGTACTTCAGGTAAACTATGTTCTGGGATAAATTTGTAGAGAATCTTACTGTTACTTTTATACCCTCTCCTGGTTCCCATAAAGATTTAAAGCCTTAAACACACTTTCATGGATATATGTTGTGCTGTCCAGTATGGTAGCCACAAGCTACATGTGGCTTTTTAATTTTAAGTTAAATTAAAATTAATATATTTAAAATTGAGTCCCTCCATCACACTAGCCCCATTTCCACTACTCAGTAGCCACATAGCTACCATATTAGTGTACCTTATAGAGTATTTCCATCCTCCCAAAGAGTTCTATTGAACAGCATTGATTCTAGAGGTCAAGGTAGAAGGAGGAGGAAACTCCATTTAGTCAACTTATTATCTCATTTAACTCTCAAACAGCCCTTGGAGATATGTTCCTATTTTACAGATGTGTTTTGCTCAAAATCACATACTTAGTGGCAAAGCTAGAAATCAAACAGTCTGACGTCTTCACAGGCCATCCCTTCTCATTATATCACAACAAAATATAATTTTATACACTTCTAGAGTCAAAATAGAGTAGGAAGACTGGAAGATAGTATAATTTTAAGTAACTTGATTTAACATTACTACAATGAAATTCTACCAAAATAGCGTTTTTATTTATTCTTTAGAATGGCAAGAAATTTGACCTTTCTAATAGTTTATCCTGCATTTCTGAAATTTAAATATATTACTTCCCCCTTATTCCATGTAGCATTTTCTTTGACACAGATCAAAACTGTATTTTCTCCAACTTACCTTTTAAGTTCTATTGGAAAAGAAAAAGTCCTATATAAAAGAGGTACTCAGGGATCCCTGGGTGGCGCAGCGGTAAAAGAGGTACTCCATGAGATGCCTCATATTTAGGAAGATGGAGAAAGGAGCACATGTACCTTTCAAATGTTTTTCCTCCTTTTTAAAATTTTATCTTCAATATGTTAACTTTTATTTATATAGTTTGCAAAATTGCAATTAAACCAAGAGTTGCAACATATAGATTAGGCCCAGCCTGACCTCTTCCTTTATGGATATCCTACTGGCACTACTGAGCTCTCATCCCAGCTTTAAAGCCAGCCAGCTGGGTCTGTTTGAGCTAATGGCCATACACATCCCTACCTTTCAGGAAAATAAAAGGATCAGCTAAGTTTTCCGATAAGTTTTGATATTCTGCTCACATTTATACTAGTTATTTCTACAATACCTACTCTGAGTTCAGCATCATTCCATATGTGCTTAATCTTTGGGGGAATTGTATTTGTGTTAAATACTAATGCTGAGTATTAAAGGATACCTGAAAGCATATATGAGACCAGAATATGTTATTCATCCTGGAAGAAAATAGATTTAGTAACATCTGGAGGTAGCTATTCGAATTCTTTTAATAATTCTTTGAACAGTCTGTGACAGAGACTGCTCCTTTCCTCTGTACCTGTAACAAACATCACTAAATAACTGCTGTGTGCTTAGAACCTGCATCTTGTCTCAAGATCAGTAATACAGAATTTCATCTCCCTTTTAAATACTGAGAAGGAATTGCCTGGATTTCATCACGTTGTTGCTTAAATAAGATTTTGTAAAAAATGAGTTAACTGAGTTTTCAAAACAGATGGGTTCCTATCCAATGTGGAGTTATGGTATATTTGGGAAAACAGACAATAAATAAGCATTCAGTATATAATCATAATTTGTAATGAAATATTCTATGAAAGAAATGTATAGGATATGTAATAGGGAGTAACAGAGGACTTTAGATGGCTAAGAAAGGTACTTTATTTATATTAGTTTATCAAGAAAAGGGTGTTGATATTTAAGCAAAAACCTAAAGAAGTCAGCCACCAAGATCGGTGTGAGAATGTTCTGATGCCATCCAGATCTAGAACTGCATATTGTATTAATCAGAAAAGAAAGAAATATCCTTAACCTTTACTGATTTTGAGATTTGACGTCAGCCTTCATTTGGTTAGTATTACCTCAGTGATTCTTTTTCTACCCTTTATTCCACTGATCTGTGGTATGTTTTATTCATATTTTTTTAAGTTTGTTTAATCGAATCTAGTATCAACACTATCTTTTTTTTAAGATTTTACTTATTAAGAGAAATAGTATGGGGCGGGGGCGGGGGGGGGGGGCGAGGGGAACGCAGGGAAAGGCAGAAGGAGATCCTCACTGAGCAGGGAGGCCAATATAGGGCTCCATCCCAGGGCCCTGAGATCATGACCCAAGTGGAAGACGAAGGAAGACACTTAATGGACTAAACCACCCAGGGCCCCCCTCAATACTGTCTTTTAACAGCTTAATTGGTTTATATGTTTTGTCATTACTAGTGTATTTAGACTTATTTCTACCTTCTTATTTAGTAATTTATCTTTGTCATACTTTTCTTTGCCTCTTTTTCCTTTTTTTCTTTCTCAGATTATTTTTTTTAATTCTTCCACTTTTTCTCTCTACTTATTTGGATATATTCTATTACCATTCTTTTGGTAATTTCCTTAAAACTTTTGCTATAGACACTATTCTTCTGAAGAATATAGGAATATTAGCCAAACATTTCTGTGTGAATTAGAAAAACTCTCTTTAAGACACTTTACTATCATTTGAGGGAATATTTCTTATTAAAATACAAAACTACCATGTATGCAAATGTGAATGGTGTCCTTTGGGGTGGTGTAGTATACAGCCATAAGTTGTGGCCATGGGTTAGAAAGCTTCACTGTATTCCTTCCCTCACCTTATTTTCTACGGTATTACTATCAGACTTGTAGTTCTGCATTTTTCTCAAACTCCTCCCCCAAATTGATTCAAGTATTACCTTTTTTTTTTTTTAATTGCCAGCCCTCATTTAAATTTACCAACATAGTTACCATTTTCTTTATTCACTGTCATTTCTTGGATCTCATTCCTTTGTTCAGGGTTCAGCTTTCATTTTAGTGAGGTACATCCTGTAGTTTTTTCATTGGCAGAAAATAAATTCGGTCTCCATATGCCCTTATTCAGGAATAATACTATAGGTTTCAGATATAAAATTGTAGGCTGATTGTTTTACCTCACATCTTCAATAGTACTATGCCACTGTCTTCTACCTGTCTTCAGATCTGCTTTTGGTTTATTTTCATTCCTTTGATTACTCTATTTTTCCCTTTGTCTTGGAATTCTGCTCTTTTACTAGGATTTACCTAGGTGGCGATTTAATTTTTTTTAACATGTGCCAGATTCTACTAAAACTTAAGGATATGTGTCATCCATTTATTTTAGAAAATTTGAACCCATTACCTCTTCAATAATTGCCTCCCCCATTTCCTTTTAATAGATACACATTAGCTTTTCATTCTGTCCTTTGTGTCTCTTAACCTTTCCTTATGTTCCATCTCTTACTTACTTAAAAATTTTAAGCAGACATGCTATAGTTCTTTAATCTGCTTGTATTATTCTGTGGTTGCCAGTTTTCATAACTGTTATATGTGCTTACTCCTTCATGGTGGTTTGTTTCTTCATGTAGTTTATAATTCGTGCTGCAAAAACTTCAGCAGTTATGGTCTATTTCTTGGGCATTTTTTTTCTGTACTGTTTCTTAAGCCCTAGGTTGTAGAAGTCTTCCTGTATAGCGTCTTAGATGTATTTCTAAGTAGGGCCTCATGGAAGTTTAAAAAAAAAAACAAAAACAAACTTTAATTTTTATTAGATAATATATATTCAAAATAGAACATTTTAAAGCACATATTGTGAAAAATAACCCAGTTATCATGTTCCCCTTCCTAGAGGTGAGGCACCAATCTGGGTTTTTTTTTTTGTTTTTTTTTTGTTTTTTTTTCCCAGAACTATTGTCTGCAAGTACAAGCCTATGGATATGTATCTCTCTCCACACACACACACATATAGTTGTATGTTGTACAGACTTTTAATATTTGGAGAGCCTTTCATCTCAGCATAAAAAGAGCCATCTTAGTCTTTTGAATATATATGTATGTGCTATTATATGAATATAACATAATTCAACAGTCCACTATTAACAAACATTTAAACTGTTTCCAATCTCTTATTAATACACAGTGCTGCTATAAATATTCATGTACATGTTCTTTTATACATGTGAATGAACTTACAAGGAAGATTCCTAGAAATACTGAGTCTTAGGGTATGGGATGTTTTTAATTTGCGTACTTATTTCTGAATTGCCCTCCAGAGAAATTGGACCAATTTGCACTTCATGAAAATGAGCATTTCTCACCCCTTTGCCAAAAATGTGATACTAAACTTCTTGGTCTTTGTCAATCTGAGAAGTTAAAATGGTATCTCAATATCATTTTAATTTACATTTCCTTTTTTGGTGAGGTTGGACACCTTCAGGATTTTGAGTCATTTATGTTTCCTTTCCTACAGATTATCTGTTCATATGTTCTTTGCCAGTTTATCAATCATGGTAGTGGTCTTAGAGATTTTAGGTTTTATTTAAAAAGTGAATCAACCTTAGTTGCAAACATTTTTCCTGATTTATTTGTCTTTTTACTTTATTTACGGTATTTTTGTAAACTACACAGAAATTTTTGGTTTTATGTATTCAAATTTATCTTCTTTTCATAGCCACTGAGTTTTCTATCATAAGTTACTTAAAGTTTTTTGCACTAAAAAGATTATTTTTTAAATATGTAGTTTTTTTCAATATAGTTTTATGGTTTGGGTTTTTTAGTTCCATTTGGAATTTATTTTAAGTTATGAAATAAGTATTTTTACAGAAAGTTACTTAGTTACCCCCACACTATTTATAGAATAATTCTTTTTTCCCCCAACTCCTATTACCCTTGCTCTTCTCTAAATTCCAATAGATATGTAAGTCCATGCTATTATTCTTCACCTTAGAATTCTCATTCTGTGGAGGCTGTGTAAACTCAGTCCCCACTCCCACATCTGGCACAGGCCTGGGATGTTGATTTTTCAGTTTTTCTCGTCCTCAGCATAGCCATAAGCACTGGGGCCAGGGCCACTGAACTGAACCTGTAGTATCACTGACAGCCTTCTAGTTTGAATTTTAAAAACAAGATTGAGTTGGGGAAAGTATTTTACCTGCCTAAAGTTGGAGACCAAACTAGACAAATACTTTCCCCTTTTTATACCAGTGCCTCTAAGATTTGCCCAATATTAAATGTTGGTTGAAGCTTCTAGAACCCAGATATCTTGGCTTCTTGATGAGTATTCTTTCATTTTCGCCACACTACCTTCTCCCTAAAAGTCTTAGAACTTCCTAATCTAAATATTTAAAAAATATGTATTATTTGGATCTCCTTTAATCACTTTTTGCATTATTGCTTCATTTGTTCCAAGACCCAATTTGATCTTATTTGAAATAATTACTCAATACCAAGTATATTTAGGGTTTTTTTTTTAAATTGTTTTAATAATCACAGAAGACAATATTGTCAAACAGGCTAGAAAACTAGGCTGCTTATAAACTTTAATGAATTATAGCTTGTCCCTGAGAGCTATGGTTTTTATACTATAGAAATAACTGAAATACTCATTCTGGAATTTTCTCCCCTTCATAAATACTAATGTGGCTATATAGTCATCCCAATAATCACAAAATTATGTTATGTATTTTAGAATTTTATTTCCTCTTGGAATTTTCTGTTCATTAAATTATTCCTTAAAACATTTTCTTACAGTGCCATATGTTTTTGCCTTTTCAAAAATATGTTACCCCATTCTACCTGATTATATTAAAGTAAGCAGTTTTAGGATTCACTAACTGGTAGATTTTTTGAGTTTTGAACTATAAAAATCTGTGCCATGGGTTGTTGTGTTAACTCTTAAAGAGTATTAATAAAATGTGAATTCTAGTATAATGTCATTTTGATATATTTAATATTATGTTTGAAAGATTTATTTTGGGGCACCTGCGTGGCTCAGTCTGTTAGGAATCTACCTTCAGGTCATGAGCCCAGGGCCCTGGGATGGAGGCTGCCTTGGGCTCCCTGCTCAGCACAGAGTCTGCTTCTCCCTCTCCCTCTGCTCTCACCCCCACCCTGCCTGCTCATTCTCTCTCTCAAATAAATAAATAAAATATTTTTTGAAAAAGATTTATTTTTAAAATGTCTTAGAACATTTGTTATATAAGTGTTTTCAAGAGAAACTGCTTTGGTTGAATAATTGCTGTTTATTTTTTGTAGCAAGAATTTTCTGGAAATTTTAAGTCCACTTTTATGGCAGCATCATATTACAGTCTTTGATAAAGCAACAGAATATTATTCCCTTAGTCATAAGCCCTAATAGTCAAAATAACCATTTATATAAACTAGCCTTTTTTTTTTTTTTTTTTTTTTTGGTAAATTACACCAAAAGATTTAATACCATTTAAAATTTGCTCTCCTTGGATAGTTCTCTGTTACTTTAGTATTATGGATAGCCAAGTATGGTTATCAAAATATTGGAATCTGTAACATTTATGTTTGTTGTGTAAGGGAGCAGTGGAATGGGGAGTTATTATTGCCTTCTCAGATGACACTTCTGATTGTATCATGAATACAGAGAAATGTAGTTTAGTTAGACCTCAGATTCTCCTTTCTCTGAGCACTTCCATTCAGTTCAAATTCTAGTTCTTAATATTTTGTTTTGTTTTGTTTTAGTTCTTAATATTTTTTATGGTCTTACAGGAAAAAGTAAAGAAAACTGTTCCAAAAAGACCTTTTCAGAAGTTAAATGCTTCCTGACGGAAATCCTAAATGTGAGGAATACAGCTTAATATAGTTTAGAGAGTGGGGAAGTATTATGTTAATCACTGAGTCATTATTTTCTATTTAAGAGTTAATAAAACATTTTGCCTAGAAATAGGGTTAGATTATTAACTGACTCAGGTTCACTGTTACTAAATCAGCCATCTAAAACCAAAAATAGAACATGTTTTATGAAGTTTTGTCTTTACATTCATTCAGTGTTGAGGTCTCCTTAAAAAGTTGGCAGAGAATTTTATTAGAGAATGCATTGGTACATAATTAATATACTCAAAGATGGAGGATTTTCTGATTGCTGTTTTTATAATGATCATCTTTTCTTCTCTCCTTTTTACCATTTAGATGTGTTTTATGGTTTATACTCTGAAGCAGATTGACTTTTGCAGGCCAGGGAGGTTAAATATTGTAACAAACTGATAAGAAAAGCTGTTGGTATATACAGCTTTTTTGTTAATTCACTTCATTTTGATTTAACAGCTCTTCTAAAATACTTACTCCCCTGAAATTTTGTAATTAATGAAATGCTCCAGTTTTCAGAGTCATCCTTCCTTCTTTGGGTTTATGGGTCCTCTGTGTGTTTTCTTTTTTTTTTTTTTTTCTCTGTGTGTTTTCTTAACTGTATTGTGTTTGGAATAGAAAAGTGGACATAGTACTTCCCAAGTCTGTTGATAAAATTTTAGGCAAGTCACTGAATGTCTCTAGTCCTGTTCTGCCAGGTGAGGGGGCAAAAATTGTTCCTTCCACTTTGCAAGACTATTAGAGAAGAGAATCACATTGCTAGAAAATTCTTTAAAAGGTGGAAAACTATCATTCTACATTTGTAGGTTTTTGTAGCCCTGATCAGTTTTATTTTTTCTTTTGTACTTATGACTCATCGCTGTTTTACGTTTGTCAGCATTACTTTGCTTTCATGGTTTCTCAAAAAACTTACATTGTTTTATCTGTCTCTCTTATCTGTCTATCTATCTATCTGTAGCCTCCATCTCAGGAAAAACAGCTATTGGCACAAAGCATTTGGAGTCATATAAATAAATAAACAAACACACACAACTACTTTTTTCACTAGGAACTGTTTGCTCTTGCTTGATTTTCAAAGTTAGTATTTCTCTAAAATACTTAATTCCAATTTAAGGAACAATATTGAATTTCTCTTAAATGCTTAATACCCTGTTTTCAATGTCAATTGAGATAATGAACAATAGATTGAAGGTCATAAATTTTGGCCAGTTGTAAATAGTGTCCTATTTTCTTATATAGAAGACAAATTTAAAAGCTTGCTTGCTTATTTATTTAGTTAGTTAGTTAGTTAGTTAGTTATTTAAGATTTTATTTATTTATTCACAAGAGACACACAGAGAGATAGAGGCAGAGACACAGGCAGAGGGAGAAGCAGGCTCCATGCAGGGAGCCGGATGTGGGACTCCATCCCAGGACCTCGGATCATGCCCTGGGCCGAAGGGAGGCGCTAAACTGCTGAGCCACCCAGGAATCCCTGATTTAAAAGTTTAAAATGGTAGCCTAAGTGTATACTAATAGGAAAATGATTAAATTTTAGGTATATTCATTAAGAAGATATATGACCATTAGATGGTAATTGTGAATGTCACCTGATATTAAGTAGCAATATGGAAAATACTTAGGAATAGAAAAAGCAGAATAAAAAAGTACTTTACTGAGAGGAATTACCTTTATTGTCATGTTAAGGTATCAATACCTAATAATGCTACTTTTAAAATTTATCACAAATGCCACTTCTGGTTCCATGCCATAAACTTTCCAAAGAATGAGTTTCTTATACTCAATGAACTTTATGGTGTAATGCTTTCTGTAATTCAGATTAATGTTCACAAATGTTCTGATTATTGTCTATTTAAGTAGAATTTTTATTTTTTTATTTATTTTTTAAAAGATTTTATTTATTTAATCATGAGACACAGAGAGAGAGGCAGAGACACAGGCAGAGGGAGAAGCAGGCTCCGTGCAGGAAGCCTGATGTGGGACCCAATCTCGGGACTCCAGGATCATGCCCTGGGCCAAAGGCAGGCGCACTCAAACCAATGAGCCACCCAGGCGTCCCTAAGTAGAATTTTTAATTCTCTGAAATGTACAGATACTTTTCTGACACATAACCTTCAGTTTCCTAAAGGCTTTCAAATATGAATATAGGTATTACTCTGCTCATTTAAAAATTAAGAAATTTCTGGTTTTTTCTTCTTGTTTACTTCTCTTTAGAAAGTGTTTTGTTTTTGTTTTTGTTTTTTAAAGATTTTATTTATTTATTCATGAGAGACACAGAGAGAGGCAGAGACATAGGCAGATGGAGAAGCAGGCTCCATGCAGGGAGCCCGACATGGGACTTGATCCCGGGACTCCAGGATCAGGCCCTGGACTGAAGGCAGGTGCTAAACCGCTGAGCCACCCAGGCTACCCTATATTTTACTTTGTTAACTGGACAGTAAGCTCCCTTACTGACCACTGTGTTGCTCATAATAATTAAGTTAGGAATTCTAGGTTTTTTTTGTTTTTGTTTTTGCTTTTGTTTAAGTTGAGATTTTATTTATTTATTCATGAGAGACAGAGACGGAGAGAGGCAGGCTCCATTCGGGGAGCCCGATGTGGGACTCGATCCTGGGTCTCCAGGATCAAGCCCCGGGCCAAAGGCAGGTGCTAATAGACCGCTGAGCCACCCAGGGATCCCAGGAATTCTAGTTTTAAAATCATTTTCTCTAAATTACCTTTGTCATGCATGGAAAACTATAGCCTCAGGAAAAAAAATTTTAATTTGTAAAATTAGGTATTTTGGACATCTTTTTTTTTAAGTATTTATTTAAGTAATCTCTATACCCAACATATGGCTAGAATTCATGACCCTGAGATCAAGAGTCAGATGCTCTTCCGACTGAGCCAGCTAGGTCACCACTTAATTTTTAAACCAACATTTTTTTTTAAAGATTTTATTTATTTATGCATGAGAGACGCAGAGAGTGAAGCAGAGAAATAGGCAGAGGGAGAAGCAGGCTCCCTGTGGGGAGCCCAATGTGGGATTCAATCTCAGAACCCCGGGATCATGACTTGAGCCAAAGGCAGACACTCAGCCACTGAGCCACCCAGGTGCCCTATATGTGTGTTTTTCTAATTCAAACCAAATCATAATTTATATATACATACTCTTCTGAATTGCTCTTTTCAGTTACTCTATCATGGACTTTGGTCTGTGTACATATAGAGACACTTCATTCTTGTTGATGATTATGTGCTTATTCCATTAAATTAATGTACTGTAATTTAATTTTTTTGGTGTGGAAAATTAAGTTGTTTCAGTTTTGCTTATTATGTGTTTTAAAGAACTGAAGTGTCTTTTTTATCATATATTTGGGTGGGGGTTTTGCTTACCATAAGTGAATCTGTTTAAATGATCAAAATCAAGAGTTACTCATTTGGAATTACAGCTAATATTTTGGAAGAAATATACTGTGTTTCTCTTTTATGTCAGGCATGTGCGAGGCATTGAGTACTAACATGAGCAAGACAATTGCTGCTCTCTCTCAAGGACAAACTGGGAATGGCTCACTTCTGTCAGCATGTAAATCATGCCATTCTTCCCTAGAGAGGATGGTTCCTAATTCCTTGGACAAATGCTAATCATTTTGTGACAGAAGAACTGTTGGGGTGCCTGGGTGGCTCTGTTGGTTAAGCATCCAATTCTTGATTTCAGTTCAAGTCATGATCTCAGGGTTGGGAGATCAAGCCCCACACGGGCTCTGCAGTGGGTGTGGAACCTGCTTAAGATTCTCTCTCCCTCTTCCCGCCCCTCCCTCACCCCCAAAAAACAATAGAAACTTAAAAAAAAGAACTGTTCCTTATAGTCATCTCCTGTTTCCCAAGAGCTGTGACAAATGCAAACCATTGTTTGATGACTTTTTGTAGTTTATATAGGTAATTGTGAGTATATTCTGGTAGTCACATGATACTTATTTTGAAAATGGGTCATATGATTTATCATTTATCAAATGATAAAACCAATCATTCGACAACGACCTGTTGAACATCTACATGTGCTATTCATTGAACTAGTCAGTGGGGGTACAAAGATGATACAGTCTGTGCTCTCACACAACCTGCTTTGAATAAGAGGAAGAAAAATATTTTAGATCCACAGTTGACCTGAGTCTTTAACAGGTGCTTATTAGTGGATGTTCTGTTGATTATTTGTAGACACCACAATTAATGAACAGCAATCAGTGAAGCATTATCTCCCCTCAAACCAGCTTCCAAACCTAGCTGCTGACGTTTCCTCTTCTCCCTAATACAGTATAGTCTTCAACCTTGAATACAAGTTTTGAGGTATCTGAAATTTAAATTTTAAATTTTCAGTGAAAAACTTTACTTTGTTCTATAGGCAGATTTCCAAGAAGTTTCTTCTCATTATCCCGTCTTGTATCTGTCATGTTTTGAAATTAAGGCTGTGTGCCAATTATGAGTCATTATGAGGTTTCTTTTATTTGGCTTTTTCCTTTGAGACATTCTAAACTAATGTTAAGGTAATGTCAATAATTTATTTTTCTTCCCCACCCCCAGCCGGTCCATATGGAATATTTGCTGGTAGGGATGCCTCCAGAGGACTGGCGACATTTTGCCTAGATAAAGATGCACTTAAAGATGAATATGATGATCTCTCAGACTTGAATGCTGTACAGATGGAGAGTGTTCGAGAATGGGAAATGCAGTTTAAAGGTACCTTCATTTTGTTGGGTTCTTTGGAAATACTAAATTTATGGCCAAAGAAAGTATACACTGTTTCACACTCCTTAAGAGCCTAAGGATATCTGTTCATCACCATCATTGTTTAATGATAAGAATAGCTAAATGACAATGATTGTTACATACTATTATTTAAAAATCCATCTTTAAAAGTTGCGTTACAAACTATAAGTCTAACAAAAAGTGTGACACCTTTAGTCTTATAAGGCTTTTTAATTAATGTATAGTATTTTTAAATTTAGGCTTCTATTTAAAACTGAAGTGATTTTTAATATTGATACTATTATTTATTTCAAAATTATTTTATTGATCTTACTCTCAAACCATAAAGAAAAAAATATGTTTCCCTTGTAGTATATCCTCGTGACATCAGTTATTACCTTCTGTGTGACAGTCCAGACAGCTATTTATGTGACCTGTGTATCCCTTGGAAACAGTTCTTTTGGCTTCTTGGCACTTGAACTGATTTTAGGGTAGGAAGCAGTCCTCCTATCTTCTCCTGATTTGTCAGTGAATTCACTTAATCTAAGTTCAAATCCTGACCAAGAAATAACTAACTTCAAAATAACTAAAAGAAATAACCAAATATGTATCACCTTGGACACTGCAGTGTTCTAAATTAAATACCTGGTAGCATAAGCAATATTAACAGATTTAAGAGGAGAGTTTGGTGGGAGAAAGAATAGTGGTATGCCTGGGGCCACACCCTGAGATCTCAAAGAACAGAGCATAATAAGTAACAAATGACTTTGCTTTCCATTTGATTTATTTTCCTGGGAGTACTAGCATAAATCACATTTTCTCCCCCAAAATATTTTCTGGTTAGATCTACTTAGCATGATCTCTTAAGTGATTCTGATGAAATGTCCTTGATTAAGAACTGGTAGTATGGAACACTCTCGTGCAAAGCACAGTCCCCAAGCTTGGTAAATTCCTTAATCCTGTTTTCTTTTGTTCAAGCCTTACATGAATACAAAGACCAGCCAAGGTGTGCAATAGGAACAACCTAGCCTATTCTATATAATTCTTAAAGAGGCAAACACCTTCCCTGCTGTGTAATGGAATAGTGAAACAAATTTGATCACTACTGATTTTCTTTTGATGTATTTTTCAGAAAAATATGATTATGTAGGCAGACTCCTAAAACCAGGGGAAGAACCATCAGAATATACAGATGAAGAAGATACCAAGGATCACAATAAACAGGATTGAACTTTGTAAACAACCAAAGTCAGGGGCCTTCAGAACTGCAATTCTTATTACTCCCTTTCACAGAATGTCCAGCGTCTTTGGATTTGGTTCACCTGCTGCAAAAAACATTCAACAGATTGTATACAAGCTAAATGAGTCTCACTATGAAGATTTGAATCCTAGACATTATTTACGCTGCCAAACTCATTTGTTGCAGTTGTTTGTAATGTCTGGTGGGGCTTCATCATCCTGAAAAGGAGGAAACAGGGACTTTTTTAAAGAGCAAGAAAGTCACAAGGTTACTTTTTCCTTCCTTCCTTCATTCCTCCTTCCCATTCTACTACCCTACCTCCTTCCTTTCCTCTTTCCCTCCCTCACTTCCTCCTATTTTTTTAAATCAAAGACAAACAGATATGTATTTGCTACTTAAGTGTACAAATCTCCTAAAAAACAAGGGATTCGTCTGCTTTTTTTGTTTTGGTTTAGCTTTGAGGGAGGAGACCTGGGCAGGAGAGGTTGGTGGTGCACATTAATTTGAGTGGTTTAGGTTACCGAAATATTAAAATGTGAATTCTCAAACTTTTCTTCTTGGGTTTTATCAGGGAAAATTAAAAACTTTTATTTCTAAGAAACCTTTCTAGGAAATTAGAAGAAGGGATTTCAAGTGGGTCTAAGTCAAAGCTAATTCGCCAATAGCAAGATCATTTGAAACTAGTTTTTATCCCTTCCCTTCCCCTAGATCAAATCAATATTAATTGTGCCTTATTTCACTTACATAGACTTGAATTATTTTAGGGAAAGCCCCTATGTGAATTCAGAAGTCACTACAAGCAGCATTGAGAGTGAAGTTGGGATATTCTGTTGACCGCAAAACCTTGATGTCATTCTGTGTATATAGAATGTAAAAGGAATATTCAGTGTTACTGCCACATATGTTAATATACACAAACTTAATTAGCATTGTAATGGCCAAATGCATTCCCTCATGCTTTTTCTCTTTTAAAAAAAAAAAAGGAAAAACAAATCAACTCTGTCCCCCAACAGCTGCCTAATTTAGGAGTCTGACCCTCACATCTCATTGGTGTGGGTGCATGGGGCCGTAGTATGGATGTTGTATGGGTGTGTCTGAATGTGTGTGAGAGAGCCTTGGAAAGGACTCTGCAGATACTGTAAATACCAGTACCGTTTTAATAAAGCATGTACAATAAACCAAAACAAGCTTGAGTTGGACTTTATATAAAAACTGTAAGCCAGTGCATTATGATATGGTAGTCAGGATTGTGCATTTGATTCAAGATAAGGAAAAATCTTGGAAATGAAAAGCAGGCACTGGTTAAACAAATTGTACACATTGTACCACATTCACTGTAACTTTAGGAAGAAATTCCACTTTGTGGAACATTCTCAAGAGATCTGAGATTATTCAGGTAAGAATTGATATATAAAAATGTACATATTTTTACTTTATATTTTGATGCCAACTGATTATACTAGAAGTAATAGCACCGGCTGGTAGTTATTGAACACAGAATAATAAAGGATATCCTACTGATAGGTACTGAATCCTTCTATTGTTCGTTTGAAAACGCCCTTACTTAAAAGCTCGATATATGTCAAGTTACTGATTTCATCAGGACTACTTGGTAGGGGACAAGTTACACCAAAAAAGGTAATTTTATTTAACCAAGTCACAGTTGAAGAAAAGACTTATTCTGCTGTATGAGTATAGTATATGCAGAAGCCATCAAAAAAAAGGGGGAAATTTAAACTGCAATAATAAGCTAAAGTATGTAAAATACTACATTCTATTATATTCGGTCTTAGAATTTTTTGTAGAAGAGGATGAACTTCAGCCAAATCTTTGCTAAAGACTGGTTGTAAAGACTGAAGAGTGTTGGTAAATGCTTTGTGTGTTTTTATGTAAAATATTTTCTAAACAAATTTGTTAAAGTACATGTTCTCTGTAGTAAACATATAAATATATATATATATGAATCATTTGACCCTAAAGTTCAGAAATCTACACTTGTGAATAGAGAAATCCTAAATATCCATGCAGTAAAAATTATGCAGTCTGTTAAGAAAACTGAGTAATTTTGTGTTTTGGACTTGAAATAAACCGTGTTCTACAGACAATTCCTCAATTTTAGTTGAGTGTTTCTCATTTTCAGGTAGTTTGCTGGGTAGTCTTGGAGTAAGGGGATGGGAGCTGTGGTGGTATTTTTGCTGGTTTCCCCTTAGCCTCCATTTCCCTGACCTCCTGATTATCAGAACCACTTGAAGTGCTTAAAATACAAATCCTGGTCCCCAGTCCAAACCTACCACACACAGAGCCAGAATTGAAAGAGATGGTTCTCAGACTCTATTTTTAAGAAGTGCTGTGGTAATTCTTGTGGTAAGGCACATTTGAGAAACCACACTAATCTTTTCAAGTTACATTGTCCATTCTTGTCATCCACTTGAAATGGAACTTACTTTTGGTTAATTTGGGTCTGGTTTCCTGTATTTGGTTTCATATCATTCCCAGAACTTCCTCGGAGTTAAAGTATCAGGGGATTCCACATAAAAAATCTAATGTGATTTTTTGAAAAGAATTTTTTAATTCAGATTTTTGTCTTTTGATAGCATCTCAAAGTTGGCATGTTTCTCAAATCTATACTGTGTGTACTACTCCGTTTCTCTCCATTAGGAAATGAACCCATTCAGCTACAGATCAACTTTTTAAAACTTCGACCATTATGTGAAGGCTTCTTCATATTTTCCTGACAGTAATTCTACCTGCCATTTTTTGAAATCTGCAGAATCCAACTCTATACCTACTTCTACCTATAATCTGGAAAGCTAAAGTTAATATATTGAACTAGTACTGGAGAAAACTGTTCTTTTGAAAACTTGATGAATCAGACCCCTTATCCATTTATTATTCCATTTACTTCTGTTAATAACTGAAAAGTGCAGCAAGCTGCTAGAAATGTATGTCATTGGCTTGTTAACACCGTGTATAACCTTAGAGTTTTTATGGATCAGAATAATCTGGTAATAATAGATCTATAAATAGATACATAAAGTTGGTAAGTTGATGTGAGCATAATTGAAATGAGTCATCGAATATTATAGTGATGGTTCTTTTCCTCTAATCAATTAAATGTAGCAAATGCTTGGGGCACCTGGGTGGCTCAGTCGGATAAGTGTCCAATTTGATTTAGCTCAGTTTCTGATCTTGGGGTTATGGGATCAAGACCACGGTCTGGCTCCATACTCAGTGGGGCATCTGCTTCCCTCCACCCCCCTCAACCCTCACTCACATGCACCTGCGCTTGCTCCCTTGCTCTCTCAAAAAAATTTTTTTTAAATAGCAAATTTTCAAAGTTAGCTTTTGCGTATGTGTCCCACTAAGGTCAGCTCTCAGTTTGGTAGATTTTAATAACAGATTATGATCTATTTGTTGTGACAAGAAGGTTCAAATAAAGACCACCCAACTTTTCTTTACTGTTTTTAGGCAAGAATCATCATTCTCGAGCCATGTCATAAAAGGCTGTGTCTTCTTACCACAGTCCTGTGAGTCAAACTTTGAGGAGACCCCGAGCTAGATTTCAGCTTCACATTTGTGCTACCATCACTAGTAACTGAGAACATTTGCCTGTGAGTACTACATTCAAGAGAACACTTGACATGCCATAAACACTCTGGTTTATTCTTGAGATTTTTCTATGACTCTCATCTGCATAGGACATAACTAAATAAACCAAATCACGAAATTTGGTGCAAGAAGACTGGTAAATACTTGCATATTTATTTTAAAAGCATGATTTTGATGGCTACATAGTATGATTTCCAAATAGAATTTTTTGTGAAAATGCAGGACTTTCCATATATGGTATGGTGCCAATCTGGTTGTCTGCTACCCACTCGGGCATGGGAGTTGGAACCTAGCTACACTCTGATTGAAGAAGGCCATTGGAAAACACATGCTATTCCCCCAACCTCTCCCAGCACCTAACATAAGGATGTTAGCAGCTACGTCTACAGTCAGGCAGGATGCGGGAGGGTTCTGCCCTGACCTCAGCTCTCACAGGGAAGCATGCCTAGAAGCCAGCTCACACCTAGCTGCGTTCTTATGGCAGTGAGAAGGTAGCAGTATTCTGAGTCAGGACTTTCCAAGATTACCACTCTACTGCACCTGGAGATACCGCCCAGGTCTGCATTGTTAAGTTGCGTCTCACAAGCCTTTGCAAACGTCTCTGGTGAAGACGTGCGAAACTCACTCTGCAGGCAGTGTGGAACTTTGAGGGACTGAGGGTGAGCTCAACTCTCCGAAGTAAGATGCTTTTGGACAAGGCGTTAGCTACATTCACACATATATGGGTAAAGAAAATAGAGAAACAAAATTTGGAAGCTAAATCAATTTAAAAGCTAAACTATGCTTTTCCCTGATTATAAACATAACATATGTGCAGTGTATAGAAAAGGATTAAGAAAATAAGCAAAAATCAAGAGTTAGGCAAACTTTACCTTTTCCTTCATCTCTCCAGTCCCTTTCTATATATAGGATCATAGTGTGTTCTTCAAGGCTTTGGACAGGTATCCATCCAGTCATGCTGGACATCTCTACCTGGAACCTCAAAATGAATGCATCATTTTCCCCCTAAACTTGCTCCTACTCTTAAACGTTCTTTGTCAGAGAATCACTGCTATAGTTTCCTGACTTCCAACCTACCTTGTTCTCATCAGGTTCATAGTCCCTGTTTGGCAATCGAAATGTAAATTTCACCTCATTTCCTTAAGGTTTCCTGTTTTCTAAAGAATCGGGTTTATGCTCTCTTCAATTCCCACAGCACTACCTGTTACCTAAACCAACTTGTATCTTCCAGAATATGCCCCTCGCTACTTACTCACCCCATTCTTCAGTCTGAATTAGATTGTCCTCCACACCTTCCCAAATTAACCACCCTCCTAGATAATGTGTTCAGCCTTAGAGACTCAGGCTTAGACTCAACTCAATGCCCCTACAAAGAATTAGGGAGCCTCCCCCCCCATTCCATACCTCTGTAATATCACAGCTACATTTGTATCAATGATGTACTATTGTGTTTTAATTAGCCATCTCCCCAGATAAGCTAGGGACCAGAGCATACTCCTATCTTAGGCCCAATTTTTCCCAAACTGAGTACAGTGCCAGACACATAGTGTTGATTCAAAATGTTTTTTGTTAGAAAAAAATTGTAAAATGAGAGGGTAGACTAATACCAATAGTTTTAAAACAGGGGCTCCAAAGAAACCTTTTTAAAGACTCAGAAGAGAGCCTAGGAATTGCAAGAGGCAGCGCCTCTTCTTGGCTTTGCTTTTTGGGCTTGCAAATAAGAATTTGAAGTCTTGTGCTACAGAAAAAATGTTGGGAAACAACTGGACTAGGTGCTCTCTAGTACCATTTCCCATTTCAGCTTATGAATACAATTGAAAGGCAGAACTATGCAGTCTTAAAAATCTAGCAATACTTTATGTCTGCAAATTACAGATTTATCTTCATGGCACAAGTGGATGAAAGCTCGAGCACCACAGTGCAACCCTACCTGAATGCCTATCTAATCAAAGTTGTTGGGCAACAGCTACAGAGTACAGGCTGTATGGAAGGGGTGACCAAAGGAAAAAAAAAGACTTCCATTCCCCCCACCCCTTATAACAAAACATCAGTGCTTTTTTTTTTTTAATTTTTATTTATTTATGATAAGCACACAGTGAGAGAGAGAGAGAGAGAGGGGCAGAGACATAGGCAGAGGGAGAAGCAGGCTCCATGCACCGGGAGCCCAATGTGGGATTCGATCCCGGGTCTCCAGGATCGCGCCCTGAGCCAAAGGCAGGCGCCAAACCGCTGCGCCACCCAGGGATCCCCATCAGTGCTTTTGAAATCTTACCCAAGGAGTTCTTTGCTCCCTCCACTCTGTACCTCCCAACCCCCGCCTCTATCCCCACTACACCCAATACAGAGCTACTCATCACAGTGGTAATTTAGAAAGAAACAAGTTGAACTGATCTTGCCAAAAACAAACTGCAATGTGATAAAAATAAAATGAAAACAGTCCAACCTACTTGCACTTGCCTAGGTAAAAATGCCTTATTTGTAGAGGAAGACCTTTGCCCCTAAAACCTATGCTAACAGTGAAAAATGAGACAAAAGCAAGATAAGATAGGAATAAATCACCTTTCTTATGTAAGAAATGCAGGAGCAAGCATTTTGCTTCCTTCTGTTTCAGCTGTGCCTATGGTGGAATGAGTTTAGGCCTCAAAGGAGGTCTGGTGACCTTGAGCAAATTTCTGAACTTCTCTGAGCCTAATCTTCCTTATTTGTAAAAGGAACCAATAACACCTACCTCAAAGGTGAGAAATAAGATAAGGGCCACCACCCACTCCGTGACACATACTCCACATTATTCCCTTCTTCCACTTGTTTTGTGGTGGTGGAAACACATTTGAAGTATCTTTTTTAGGTGGTATATAATTTATTTTTATTTAAAGTGAAAATCTGAATAACCTTTTGTTAATTAAATCTATAGTCCTAAATCTGAAAAATGTTTACTAGCTTTCCCACCATTTATTAGTAACATAGTATTACATTAGTAACAGAGCATCAATGCAATATTAAAGTTCAGCAGGAATGCCAGGAGCCCTAGATCCACCTTTATTAATATTCTCACATGCCCAATTCATAATTTATTTAGAATTTAAACTTGTGAGGTGGAGGTTATCCTGAAATCATTTGCATAACTTTATTAATCTGTAGATGAGATGTCAGAGACAGGATTGACTGATTATACTAAACCAGAAACACCTCATGACTGACCACCTTCACTGAAGAACAGTAAGCACACCATGCGTAAGTTAACTATCTTTACCTAGGAGCAAAACTGAAAATGCTAGATTACAAGTTTACCAGTGTATCTGCCATTTAGCTTCACAGCTTTGTGTGCATTTTTTTAGTTAACCTTATCTCAACTGCCGTGAAATAATTCAGAATCCTCTCACAACTTGTGTTAAGCAAAACTAGTGATTAGAATGGCTTAAATATATTGCAAATGTACTATTCGAAGATTTTCCCCGGGGCATCTGGGCAGCTCAGTGGTTGAGTGTCTGCCTTTGGCTCAGGTAGTGCCCCAGGATTAAGTCCCGCATGGGGCTGCCTGCTTCTCGCTCTGCCTTTGTCTCTGCCTCTCTCTGTGTGTCTCTCATGAATAAATAAATAAAATCTTAAAAAAAATTTTTTTTCCTCAAATTGTTGAGTCTCTTAAATTTAAATTTCAGTCGTCCTAAATGAAAACAATCACTAGACTCACATTATCTCTAACATGTATATTCTCAAGCAGTCAGAAATCAGTTCAAATTGGAATTTACTCATAATGATTAACTATGTGTCAACTTGGCTCGTCTCCAGTGCCTGGTTGTCCGGTCAAACACTAGTCTAGATGTTGCTGTGAAGGTATTTATGTGATTAACACTTATAATCAATTGACTGTAAGTAAAAACAGATTACCCTCCTAGTGTGGGTGCCTCTTATCCAATCAGGGGAAGACCTAACAGCAAAGGCTGACATCTCCAAGAAAAGAACTCTGCCCTCACACTGCAGTGGGAAACCCTGTCAGGGTTTTCAGCCTGCTGACCTGCCCTGTAGATGTTGGACTCAAGACTGCAACATCAGCTCTTACCTGAATTTCCAGCTCGCCAGCCCTTTCAGACTAGCCAGCCCTTTCAGACTTGCCAGCCCCCACAATTGTCTGAGACAATTCTTTAAGATTAACTATTCTCTCATTGCCTTATCTCTGAGAGAGAGAGAGAGAGAGAGAGAGAGAGGAATCTCTCTCCATATAAGTATTTAATTTCTATATATTCAGAGATTGCGATATATCTGAATTTGTATATTCAAACACTTAGATATATCTCTATCTCTGCCTCCTATTGGCCTGTTTCTCTGGAGAAGTCTAATACCCTACTATTTCCAAACTATTAGTATACATGAAACTTTAAAATTTTTCATTTTTGTAATTAAATGACAAATCCCTTTTTAATTTGGTTCAATACCTAATACTTGAGCCCACTGGTCACCTGGGCTTCAGTTTCTGAACTTGAAAACCATTTTGACTATGAAATGCATGCAGTGCTTTTAGAAATATGCCTCCCATTGTTCCACATAAAATCTGAAATAACCTTTCATCTAATCTCTGAAATAAGATTTCATCAGAAGTCATGCAACAAGGGCATGTGGGTGGTTCAGTTGGTAGGGCATCTACCTTTGATTCAGGTCATGATCTCGGGGTCCTGGGATTGAGCCCCACATTGGGCTCCCTGCTCAGTGAGGAGTCTACTTCTCCCTTTCCCTCTGCCCCTGCCCCCTCTCATGCTCTCTCTCTCTCTCTCAAATAAATAAATTATTTTTTTAAAAAAAGTAATGTGACAGACCAAGACGAAAGATGAACATAATTTTTCTGCTTTCAATAATATCAAAATTACTATAGAATTTAGGAAAAGAGCATAACCTAATAATTTTAGTCAAAATCACATTGACTTCAAGATTGATTTTTTTTTTTAAAGATTTTATTTATTTGAGAGAGAGAGCACGAGGAGGGTGAGGAGGAGAGAGAGAAACAGACTCCCCACTGAGCAGGGCGCACAATATGGGGCTCCATCCTGGGACTCCAGAATCATGACCTGAGACAAAGGCAGATGCTTAACCCATTGAGCCACCCAGGTGCCCCCAAGATTGATTTTTTTTTAATATTTAAACAATTGTTGAGAAATAAATTTAACAGAAGGAACATGAAATCATTATCTTTCGGGGCAAAACAAAAACAAAAACAACCTTCAAACATTTCAGCTAAGAGAATATTTTAAATGACCCTGCCCCATCTCCAATTCTTGGTTCCTCTCCAATGAGTTGCCATTTAGTGTGTATCTTTCTGACCTTTTTTCTAAGCATTTATATTTATATGGCTGTACCTGTAGAAATATCGCAAAGCTTAAGTTCCAGAATCTGTACACTAACTGCCTCAGTTTAAATCCTAGCTATGTGACTTGAGGCAAGACACTCAGCTTCTCCCTGCCCCAATTTCCAAATCTCTATTAGGGAAATAAAAATAAAAACTAATTCATGGGGTCATTTTGAGGATCAAATGAGTTCATCTAGTAAAGCACTGAGAACATTGGAACATAGCAAGCACTATAAAATATAGTCATTATCATTTTCATTGTCATTATCATCCTCTTTTTTTTTTTAACATAAGTGATATCCATCCTACCGTATGTTATTTTGCAAACTTACTTGTCTAACCCACTTATATATTTTGGAAATATTTCATATTACAGATAAGATCTACCTCTTTTTTTTTAACTACTTCAAGCCTCCTGTTCCATAAAATGATTTCAAACAGCTCCTTAGTACCTAGAAGAAATATCTACGTTTATGCAAACAGTTTATCATTTTTTCTACATGATTCAGTAGAGCATCAGCAGAGAGAAACCTGCTTGGTATAAAGTATTAAGGGACCATTTGTACAGATACCATCCCTGAGTATCAGATAAGGAAGGAGATAAGACCCTGACGCCACCTGGGCCATGCCTATCACCACCCTCAGTAGCCTCCATTCATTTTTGAACCTTGGCTTGTGTACACTAAAGAGGACGACCCAACAGAGATGCAAGCAAGTGGTCACTGGCAAAGTTACCGAGCTCTGGTTGTCCTGTTTCTCCCTTTTTCCGATGCTGCCTCACTGCCATGAGCAAACCTATGTGTACATTTCAAGAAAGGCCAGGGGATACAAATGACTGGCAAGGTTGAAGGTGATGCTTACATCATAGATCTGATGACGTTTGAAGTTCCTTTTGGAGGGGATGTCCTTCTTTGGACCCAGAAAGGATTAGAAGTTGCTGCTGCCTCATCTCATGATTTTGGCATCCATCACGAGGGGAGGCATTGAGAGGGCAGTTGGAGAAGGGTGAAGACAGAATAGGGAGGGTGCTTCTCTGGTCTTCCCAACATTTTCCTAGGCCTGGCACAAAGCAGGCATTCAACAAATGTTTGCTGATTAAATGAAAGCATCAATTAAACCTTTACTTTCCATAGCAGGACGGAGCATATTTCACATTTTAAAAAAAGGAAAAGTAGGGGAAGGGGTTCTTGTATTATTAACATCTGTGTGTTTCTTTCTGTCTTCCCACCCTTAGATCCTCACCCTGTTGCATGAGCTGTTAGGGACAGTAATTGGGTCTTATCTATCTTTGCGTCCCTGGCCCTTGGATAATATCTACTCATAAATATTAATAAATGAATGACTTTTAACTAATTTAGGTCTGTCCTAAAGCAATACTTACTCATTGGGTTAGCTCCAGAAATACAAAAGCCTCTGAGAGTGCCCCAAACGGATCACTCCAGCTTCTTCCAGGACGAACCACTTTTACCAGGCTGGATCCAAACTCAACTTGTGAATCCTTTAGGAACTGGGGACAAAGACAGATGTGCCCGAGGCATTTTGGCACTTTGCCACCTGCCAACCTGGAAAGTACTCCTCATTCTTAACTATATGGATTTTGAGCTGCTTCTTCTTCCCAGTCACATGTTGGAGCTGATGTAATTGTGTTTCAGAGGTTATAAGAGAAAAGTTGCTGGCGATGGTATCTAAATGAGCCAATACCTTGTTTCTGTTTATGTGGCAAAGGTTTTCACAACAATCAGCCTTCTCAAGAAGTATACACACAGCTTGTCTGACTAGGCCCCAGTGGGAGACAAAACATGAGCTGTGGTCAGCCAGAAAACAGTCTGCACTCTGAAAGAATCACATCACAGTCACCGTACTCGCCAGGGTACTCCAAGGATGGCAAACGTACAATGAATGCACCTTATAAGACAAAACAGGAATCAGTCCTGGTGAGAGTTTTCAAGTGAATCACAGGACTAAATGAATGGTGTGTTGCTTGATCATCACGAAGGAGCAGGATGGAACATTCCAGTGAAGCCAGCAAGAACACTGAAATTTTCACTTTTATGAAGAGTACCATGAAGGTGTCTGTTTGCAAGCAGGATAAAAGTTGGAGGGGTGTACTGACAAATGATTGCTTCCTTTGCCTAGTGCACCTTTCAGGGCTCACGTTTGTCTATCTCAGCAGAAAGGAGGTCAGCGACAGATTAGGGGATCCAAATCATTCCATACACCAGATGTAAATCCCCCGAGAATCCTGGGGAAGAGAGGGCTGATTTGGTTTGTTAGGAGAGAACGTGAGGCAATTCCAAAAGAGGAAAAGCCTAAAACAGCCTTTTTCAAGTGGAGAAATCTTGCCCTGTCTTCATTCCTAGGAGCACAGACTTTTACTTTCCTGGTGAGATCATAAGAACTATATGTGTCAACTCCAAACACAGGTGTGGATTTTTCAGAGAATAACTCCAACTTCACCCTGTCCCATTTCATTCTGTTTTGGTTTTTTTTTTTTTTAAGATTTTATTTATTCATGAAAGACACAGAGAGAGGCAGAGACACAGTCAGAGGGAGAAGCAGGCTCCATGCAGGGAGCCTGATGTGGGACTCAATCGCGGGTCTCTAGGATCACGCCCTGGGACGAAGGCAGGTGCTAAACTGCCGAGCCACCCAGGGATTCCCTCCCATTTCATTCTGGATGTGGCATTTAAAGGAAGAGAATTCAAAAGTCTCCTCCAAACTGGCTTCCTTTCTGAAAATTAACTTTGCAGTCACCAGGACTTCCCTCACAGGTAAGTTCAGCCAAGGCCTTATCTTGCAGAAAGAAGTCATAAAGTGGGGGGCGTTTCACACAAGTTTTACCCATTCAGGCCTTAGATAAATTGTAGCCGTTGTCTATTCAAAAGTCACTCTCTTTATATGTCTCCTCATCAAAGCAGGACCTAAGTTTATGTGGCTCTAAAAATGAGTTTCTTACCAGGCATCCACCAGGATATTGCAGTGTCCAAGAAATAACTCACTGGAAAGAGTCAGGCAGACATCCTTTCTGGAAGCTCTCAGTCCTTCTAGAACATCTGTCACAAGGACATGAAAACTTTGTTCATAGCCCCTTTGCAGCCATATGGAGCAGGTATATATTCAAACCATGTGCTCAAGAATTGCCCTCTCTTTTTTTAAAAAAAATTTTTGTTTGCATTTATTCTATACAGAATTTACTTCCAGGCCATAAGTTTTTGTTTCTTCAGTTTCTTCTGAAGGGATATCTTTTTCTTCTGTGCAATCTCCTCTTCTGGTTTAGGAACAATCTGCTCTTTTTTAGTAAGAATCCTCTCGATGTGGCAGGGAGAGCTCATGTGTGGGTTAATCTGGCCATGAGCCCTGTAAATTCTACATTGCATCTTGGGGGCTTTGTTCACCTAGGTGTTCTCAATGACGAGAGAACCTCCATCTAAACCCTTAAGTTCAGTATTACTCTCTGCATTTTTAAGCAGATGCAGTAAAAATTCAACTCTTCTTGGGCCACTGACCCTGTGTCCAGCCCCACTGTTTGGCCTGTGTACACCTACCAACTCCACCATTGTAATGACAGAATGGCACATACTACCTTTGCAAAGTGACATCTTTTAGATACTTGATGGCTTTTTGGATATGCATACCCTTGATGGCTTGGGCAGTTTCAACCGTGTTCTTATAGTGAACATGAAGATTTGAACCTCTTGATTTGCATGATTTTTTAGGGTTTTCTGGGTCCAGCTAATAGCTAACCATTTTTAGAGGTCATCTCAGGCTGCTGGGGGGAAGAGAAGAATTGCCCTCTTTTAAAACTCAACTCAAATCTCTATTTTGAACTTGCCTTTCTCTTTGTGATGGATGTAAAATGGCCCACAATTCTTTGCAGTTCACGTCAAGAGGTGAAATTTATTTCCCTACTCCTTGAATCCGGACTGGCCCCATGACTTGCTTTGGCCAACAGAATGTTGGAGATGTGCATGTGACTTCTGAGCCTGGACTCAAGGGGTGTCACAGCCTCTGTTCTTACCCTCTAGTAAAGCTTCCAACATCATATGCAGAAGACCAGGATGAAAGACTTGTGGAGAAGGAAGCCCAGCCATCCCGTAAGAGGACCCAGACATGTGAGTAAAGCTGTCTTGGATGGTCCAGCCCCAGGCAGTCCCCAGATTATTGCAGCTGCATGAGCAACCCCAGGCAAGAATGGCAGAAGCACCACTCCAGCTAAGCCCTTCCCATTGCCAACCCATAGCAACTGAACAAATGAACAATGGTGTTACTAAGCCATTAACTTTCGGGATGACTTATTATGCAGCATAGATAAAAGATATACCCTTGGTGATTGAAATCATAATCTTAGTCAATTCCAGGAAAGCAAGTTTAGTTTAAATTCAAGCAATTCAAAATTTCCTCATCCACAGCTTTCTACCTGAAGTGGCATCTAACGTCCTACACAGCTCGTATATGATATCTAAAACCTGAACAATTTAATAGAGTTAAACTATTGTATAAAATTCTACGTCCAACAGAGAATACATTTTCTTTTTAAGAAAGGAAAAATTTACAAAAGCATTTCACGCGTTATGTCAAAGGGAAATCTATATAATTCTGAGGGACTGCTATGCAGACTAAATTATCTTACCATGATATAATAAACATAGAAGTTAACAACCAAAGGATACCATTAAAATTTTTCATGTATTTGGAAACTAAAAAATATTACTAAATATAAGGGTTTTAAGTGGTAATGGAAACACTATATGTGCCCAAATCTATGGAATTCACCTGTGCACTACTTAGAATGAAATATAACTTTAAATAAATTTTTAGGAAATAAGAAATATTAAAACAAACTCTCTAGGTCTTTGCGCTATTTTGGTTTGGGCTTTCTGAAAGTTGTAATAAAAATATGCTCATGAGGCATTATAATAGTGTTGTATGGTGACAGATGGTAGTTACACTAGTGGTAAGCATAGCATAAGGTATATAGAAATTGAATCACTATGTTGTACACTTGAAACCAATGTAACACTGTGTGTCAACTATAATTAAAAAAAAAAGTATGTTCATGATACTGGGCCCTCAGTTTTTCTAAAGGTTGCCACCTCTTTCATTTCTTTTTTTTTTTTTTAAGATTTTATTTATTTATTCATAAGAGAGGCAGAGACATAGGCAGAAGGAGAAGCAGGCTCCCCGCAGGGAGCCCAGTGTGGGACTTGATCCCAGGAACCGGGATCCTACCTGAGCCAAAGGTAGACGTTCAACCACTGGGCCACCCAGCTGCCCCACCCCTTTCATTTCTTAATCGATTTTGAAAGTCTCTAGATCTTCTCTTGCACTACAGAGAAAATCTGAATGTCAGGCAATGCAAGTCTTTATGTATTAAGTTCTGGCTTGCTCAATTTAAAAAAATTCAGCTTTATTGAGGTATAATTGACATATAAAACTTTAAAATATCTAAAATGTTCCTCAGGGTAATTTGATATATATTTACATTGTGAATGAGCCCCCCCCCCATCTAGTTAATAAACACATCCATCAGACTCCTGCTCAACTTTTATCAAAAATCCAATTGAAGGAAATATGCAAGAAGTACATCTTAAAGAACAGTTACTCTATTTCTTCAGCTATCTCATTTTTATTCCCTGGATTATCACAGAATTGCATGTTGAATCTATTATCTTCCTTCAGATCACCTTTTTGAATTATGTATACTATTACAACTTTCTCTAACATAGAAGAATGATGGAAGAAACTAGACCGATCCTACTACTATATTTATTGAGGAATGTTGTTAAAGATGTCCATGTGTCATTTAATGCCCATACCTGAAAACCTACACAAATGTCTTAAAGGTGTAAATAACAGAATGACAAATATCGAATTTTGTTTTTATGGAATGTGAAGTTTTATACTATCTTGTTTCTCTTTTTACCTTGTCTATTGAGCAGCTCAAAAAAATTAGCAGTTCAATTTTATTTTTTTAAAGATTTTATTTATTTATTCATGAGAGACACAGAGAGAGGAGAGTGAGAGAGAGAGAGGCAGAGACACAGGCAGAGGGAGAAGCAGGCTCCATGCAGGGAGCCTGCCATCTCCAGGATCATGCCCTGGGCTGAAGGTGGCACTAACCCACTGAGCCACCCCAGCTGCCCTGCAGTTCAATTTTAATAACCATATACTACTTTATGAACTATAAATTTGCATGATATCCCAGCTTTAAACCTTTTTTTAAAATTTCCATTTAGCATAAGGTTAAAACTTGTACATTACCTCAATTCCTTTATAGAATGAAGGGAAATAAAAATTTAAAAATATATATTGATATTTTGGGGAGTCCATGAACTAGAATGTAATCTTCATACAAATGCATAGGTATGGTCTTCCAAGCTAGTGAACTATACCTGACAGATAATTGCACTCCATTTAGCACTTTTCAGTTTTCAGGACAAGAATATTATCCACGAAAGTGGCTTATCTAGCCAGTCACAGGCTCTCTGGAAGCTATCAGTTGGGTGACAGACATTTTAACATCTTAACCGCTGGGTCAGGGAAAGCCTGGAAAGCCTCTCCCACCTTCACTGGACAGCTCTTTTGCACATAGTAATCCTCATTCTCAGGATGCCAGAATATTCTTAATCTTATTATGAATCAGATCATTTTGATAGCTGCTTCTCGAAAGGAAATGAGATTCACCAAATATGGTCAGATAAATCAAACTGGAATTACTCCTGAGCACACACTTAACAGTGTTAAGAGTTTGATTTTAAAGTCTTAACATTGTAGAGAGTCTTTTTTAAAAAGTACTGAGCTTTTAGGTATTTTTGTTTTGTTTTTAAATAAGTGTGAAAAAGAATTAACTAAAACATTTCAGTGTCTCTCCCTGCCTTCTGGGCTTAAAATATAGATTCTAGTTCCTTTCCTCTTTCTCCTTTTTCTAGAAATCCATATTTATTGACTTAATAGGTTTAGAGTAGGGTGAGGAAGACATTATAGACTGGAAGAAAATCAACAAAGGCATATTTGGAGACTGGAGAAATGGTGTTCGTGGTGTGGGAAGCAGTAAAAAGGCATGGTTTGCAAATTGAAACAGTGAGGCACCACAACACACCCATTAGAATGAGAGGCACAAGACCAAAATGCAGAACACTGTCAACACCACATGCTTTTGAGTGTGTGAAGCAACAGGATCCTAATTCATTGCCGATGGGAATGTGAAATGCTATAGCCACATTGGAAGATAGTTTGGAAGTTTCATAAAAAACTAAACATACGCTTATCATACAATCCAACAATCACAGTCTTTGGTACTTAGAGTTGAAAGCTTATGTCCATGCAAAAACCTGCACATGGATGTTTATAGCAGCTTTAATCACACTTGCCAAAACTTGGAAGTAACCATGATCTCCTTCAGTAGGTGAGTGATTAAATAAACTGTGGTACATCCAGGCAATGGAATATTATTCAGTGCTAAAAATAAATGAGCTGTCAAGTCATGAAAAAACACAGAAGAAACTTATATTACTAAGTGAAAAAAACCAATCTCTAAAGGCTACATACTGTATGATTCAACGGTATGATATTCTGGAAAAGGCAAAACTATGGGGACCATAAAAAGATCAGTGGTTGTCAGGGATGAGGGGTGGGGAATGAATATGCAGAGTGCAGAGAATTTTCAGCCAGTGAAAACAGTCTATATGATATTATAATGATGGGTACATGTCATTAATCATTTGTCCAAACCCATAGAACATGCAACACCGGGAGTGAACGGCGAGGTATACTATGGACTTTAGGTGAATATGATGTGTCAATGTAGGTTCATCCTTGGTAAGAAATGCACCATTCTGATTAGTGATGGTACCATTCTGGTTGATGATGGAGGGAGGCTGTGTATGTGTGGGGGCAGGAAGCATATGGGAAATCTCTGTACCTTCCTCTCATTTTATTGTAAACCTAAAACTGCTCTAGAAAAAATAAAATCTTTTTTTTTTTTTTACAGCATCTTTAGAAATGTTTGGGGAAACCCTCTGGAAGGGTACACAAGAAACTAATGGAGGAAGTGGGAAGGAAGAGTTTTCTCCACATGAGTAATATAAATTTTGAGCCATGTGAAGGTAATGTCTATTCTAAATAGAAATAAAATTATTCTTAAAATATATTAAGAGGGGTGTCTGGGTGGCTCAGTCAGTTAAGCATCTAACTCTTGGTTTTGGCTCAGGTCATGATCTCAGGGTTGAGAGATCAAGCCCCAAGTCAGACTCTATACTCAGGCAGAGTCTGCTTGACATTCTCCCTCTCCTTCCACCTCTGTCTCTCCTGCCACTCATCTCTCTCTCTCTCTCTCTCTCTCTCTCTCTCTCTCTCTCTTAAATAAAATAAATAATACCTTTAAAATTTTAAAAAATATATTAAGATCCCAGCTTGGAAGGCATAAATGCCAGGGAGTTTCCTTTCAACAACACTGTGTGACACAACTAAAGTGTCATTTACAAAAGGAGAGTCTGGCATCAGAGAGCAGGATAAAGAAGGATAGGAGGGACTAAAGGTTTTGCTAGACATGTTGAAAGCAAAGTCTTAACTTTTATCTGTAGGCCTGGCTGGTGGCTTGAGCCTATAGGCTCTGATAACATGACTGTTGCTACTATGATAGTTATTGCTGTGGTCCATGATGATAATAGTGTTGACGACAATAAGGGCACTGAGAGTGATGATACCACTTGGTATAGTGGGGATTCAGGAAGCTTTTGGTGTAATCCACACAGAGATGATATTTTGATGCCCATCCTCCCTACTCCTCTAAATTTTGTCCTCCTTTCTGACAATATTGCTCTAGTTCAGAGTGCTTATCTTGCTGCTGATTTTCATTCTTTCCCATCTAAAGGATTCCTTACACAGTGATGTCAGCCATCTTCTCCACAAATCTCTCTCCTTCCCAAAATTCCACAATAATATACAAAGGCTGCTCAAATCAAAACTTCTGACTAGTTGATTTTCCTGTCTAAATATTCTTTCCTCCCTTAATACACCATGCCAGCACTGGCCCTCCATTCCAGTGGGGAACCTGCCTGTTCTTTAAGTGTAGTTGTTATAGGAATCCTTGTCCATTCTTTCTGCCCTATTTTCATCTCAAAATTCTATTCAAGCAGGACTTTCATTCAAAAAATATTCAGTATAACATACTTTAAAAAATCTTGCTAAGAGAGTTAAGATGTCAGAGTAGTAGGAAGACCTTAGGCTTGTCTAATCCCTCAAACACAGCTCGATAAATATCAAATCATTGGAGAGACAGAGACAGAGGGGGAGAGAGAGAGAGAGCAGTGCACAGGGAATCACACAAGAAAACATTTCCCCAAAACCACTGATTGAGAAAACAAGAGGGTCTGATTATCACAAGTTTTTATGACCAGCAGAGCCCAAAGACTGGAGTTTTAGAAGTCTGCACAGTGCCTGGGGTTGAGTTTTGTGGGTGCCGCAGTGCTCCTGTGGAGAAAGAGAGCAGAGGCCAGGAAGCAACAGGGTGATCTGGACATCCCCTGGGATGCACTGGACAGACAGTTCCTCCTTCTTGCAGTGCATCTGGGAGAGGTGGCATTGCCTCTCAGGGGACCAAAAAGCCAGCAGACATCATTGAGATTCCCTGCCCCATAAGCACAGTGGCAGAGTCACCTGCTGAGGGTGGCTAACCTGGACTCATCCTTTTAACACACTTCACTCTAAACTCCAAGCTCCTGCGCATTGGTGCCAATGTCCTTCTAGGACAAAGTAGCACCAGACCCAGTGTGGCAAGATCCTTCCTCAGAGGATGAGTGTCATGCCAGGTCCCCAAAGTTTGGAATTTTGAAACTCATTCAGCAAGCCTGAAATAAAATTTAAATGCAGATAGCTACTGGTGGGCAGATGGCCCAGACACAGAGAGGGGGAAGGCATGGACCTGAGGGACACTTGGGACACAGGAGGAAAGATTGTTCACTCTTCTGTGAGGGCTTCCTGGACAGTGGCAGAACTGAACTGTCCTCTCTAGGGATGAGGAATAGGGCTGTTGCCATTTTTCTTCCCTGCTGATCAGCACAGACTGACTTCAGAAAGCAGCACAATGTCAATAGTGGAGGCCTGAGCCACTTACACCAAGCCCTGCCCCCCTGCACTGTGCAGGTGCTTCTTTACTATGGCAAGTGTGCCTGAGGGTCAGAGCATCAGACTCCCAAGAAGACCAGCCCAAACCCCTTGCACGCATCAAGTCTACTGACCACAGAATGCTGCGAAGCTTCAGCTCTAGTTGAAATAGGATCAGGGCTCTTTTAACAAACATACCAGAGCTCACCTAGTTACTTACCACTCTGGACAAGTCCCAAACACTCCTCACTGCAGGCAAGTAGAAACACTGCAGAGGACTGGCCTGAAAATAGCCAAAACTGTGCTACTTTGTGTAGCAAAGTGCACACAGCACACACGGGAAACACTTCCTAAAGCAACAGGTCTGGGACAGTAGATGACCTCTTCTTTATAAAATCATTACTCTCAGGAGCAGGAATATTAGGCTCTCCTAATATACAGAATAATAGAGAGACCTAGACAAAATACCAAATGGAGGAATTCATCCCAAAAGAAAGAACTAGAAAATGTCATAGGAGGTCAAGGCCAGGGATCTAATTGAAACAGATATAAGTAATATGCCTGATCTGAATTTTAAAACAACAACCATAAGGATACAAGCTGGGCTTGAGAAAAGTACAGACACCAAGGAGTTCCTTACCATGGAGATAAAAGACCTAAAAACTAGTCAAGTGGAAACAAGAAATGCTATAACCAAGATGTGAAACTGACTGGATGTAATGACCACAAGGATGGAAGAAGCAGAGGGGGGATCCCTGGGTGGCGCAGCGGTTTGGCGCCTGCCTTTGGCCCAGGGCGCAATCCTGGAGACCCAGGATCGAATCCCACGTCGGGCTCCCGGTGCATGGAGCCTGCTTCTCCCTCTGCCTATGTCTCTGCCTCTCTCTCTCTGTGACTATCATAAATAAATAAAAATTAAAAAAAAAAAAGAAGAAGAAGCAGAGGAACTGATATGTGATATAGAAGATAAAATTATGGAAAGTAATGAAGCTGAAAAGAAGAGGTAAAGAAAAATATTGAATCATGAATGTAGATTTAGGGAACCCCCATAGCATAATAACATTCATATTATAGGAATCCCAGAAGAAAAAGAGAAGGAAAAAGAAGCAGAATGTTCATTTCAGGAAATTATAGCTGAAACTTTCCTAATCTGGGGAGGGAAACATCCAAATCCAGGAAGCACAGAGAACTCCCATCAAAATCAACAAGGGCAGGCCTATGCAAAAACATATCATAGTAAATTTGTAAAATACAGAGATAAGGAAAGAATCCTGAAAGCAGCAAGGGTAAAGAAATCCCTAACTTACAAGGGAAGACAAATAAGGTTAGGAGCAGACCTGTCCACAGAAATCTGGAAGGCACGAGAAAAGTGGCATGGTATATTTAATGTGCTGAATAGAGAAAATATGCAGCCAAGAATGCTCTATCCAGCAAGACTGTCATTCAGAATAGAAGGAAAGATGAAGAGTTTGCCACACAAACAAAAACTAAAGGAGTTTGTGACCACTAAACCACCTCTGCAAGAAATATTAAAGGGGACTTTGAGTGGGAAAGAAAAACCAAAAGGGGCAAAGACTAGAAAGAACAGAGAAAATCTCCAGAAACAACAGCTTAACAGGTATTACAATGCCACTAAATTCATATCTATTGATAACCATTCTGAATGTAAATGGACTAAATGCTCCAATCAAAAGACATAGAATAACAGCATGGATTAAAAAAAAAGACTTATCTATAAGCTGCCTACAAGAGGTCATTTTTTTTATAATAAATGTATTTTTTACTGGTGTTCAATTTACCAACATACAGAATAACACCCAGTGCTCATCCCGTCAAGTGACCCCCTCAGTGCCCGTCACCCATTCACCCCCACCCCCCACCCTCCTCCCCTTCCACCACCCCTAGTTCGTTTCCCAGAGTTAGGAGTCTTTATGTTCTGTCTCCCTTTCTGATATTTCCCACACATTTCTTCTCCCTTCCCTTATATTCCCTTTCACTGTTATTTATATTCCCCAAATGAATGAGAACATATAATGTTTGTCCTTCTCCGATTGACTTACTTCACTCAGCATAATACCCTCCAGTTCCATCCACGTTGAAGCAAATGGTGGGTATTTGTCGTTTCTAATGGCTGAGGAATATTCCATTGTTTACATAGACCACATCTTCTTTATCCATTCATCTTTCGATGGACACCAAGGCTCCTTCCACAGTTTGGCTATTGCGGACATTGCTGCTAGAAACATCGGGGTGTAGGTGTCCCGGCGTTTCATTGCATCTGTATCTTTGGGGTAAATCCCCAACAGTGCAATTGCTGGGTCATAGGGCAGGTCTATTTTTAACTCTTTGAGGAACCTCCACAGTTTTCCAGAGTGGCTGCACCAGTTCACATTCCCACCAACAGTGTAAGAGGGTTCCCTTTTCTCCGCATCCTCTCCAACATTTGTAGTTTCCTGCCTTGTTAATTTTCCCCATTCTCACTGGTGTGAGGTGGTATCTCATTGTGGTTTTGATTTGTATTTCCCTGATGGCAAGTGATGCAGAGCATTTTCTCATGTGCGTGTTGGCCATGTCTATGTCTTCCTCTGTGAGATTTCTCTTCATGTCTTTTGCCCATTTCATGATTGGATTGTTTCTTTGGTGTTGAGTTTAATAAGTTCTTTATAGATCTTGGAAACTAGCCCTTTATCTGATATGTCATTTGCAAATATCTTCTCCCATTCTGTAGGTTGTCTTTGAGTTTTGTTGACTGTATCCTTTGCTGTGCAAAAGCTTCTTATCTTGATGAAGTCCCAATAGTTCATTTTTGCTTTTGTTTCTTTTGCCTTCGTGGATGTATCTTGCAAGAAGTTACTGTGGCCGAGTTCAAAAAGGGTGTTGCCTGTGTTCTTCTCTAGGATTTTGATGGAATCTTGTCTCACATTTAGATCTTTCATCCATTTTGTGTCTTTGTGTCTGGTGAAAGAGAGTGGTCTAGTTTCATTCTTCTGCATGTGGATGTCCAATTTTCCCAGCACCGTTTATTGAAGAGACTGTCTTTCTTCCAATGGATAGTCTTTCCTCCTTTGTCGAATATTAGTTGACCATAAAGTTGAGGGTCCACTTCTGGGTTCTCTATTCTGTTCCATTGATCTATGTGTATGTTTTTGTGCCAGTACCACACTGTCTTGATGACCACAGCTTAATAGTACAACCTGAAATCTGGCATTGTGATGCCCCCAGATATGGTTTTCTTTTTAAAATTCCCTTGGCTATTCGGGATCTTTTCTGATTCCACACAAATCTTAATTTGTTCTAACCCTCTGAAGAACGTCCATGGTATTTTGATAGGGATTGCATTAAACGTGTAAATTGCCCTGGGTAACATTGACATTTTCACAATATTAATTCTTCCAATCCATGTGCATGGAATATTTTTCCATCTCTTTGTATCTTCCTCAATTACTTTCAGAAGTGTTCTATAGTTTTTAGGGTATAGATCCTTTACCTCTTTGGTTAGGTTTATTCCTAGGTATCTTATGCTTTTGGGTGCAATTGTAAATGGGATTGACTCCTTAATTTCTCTTTCTTCAGTCTCATTGTTAGTGTATAGAAATGCCACTGATTTCTGGGCATTGATTTTGTATCCTGCCACGCTACCAAATTGCTGTATGAGTTCTAGCAATCTTGGGGTGGAGGCTTTTGGGTTTTCTATGTAGAGTATCATGTCATTGGCGAAGAGGGAGAGTTTGACTTCTTCTTTGCCAATTTGAATGCCTTTAATGTCTTTTTGTTGTCTGATTGCTGAGGCTAGGACTTCCAGTACTATGTTGAATAGCAGTGGTGAGAGTGGACATCCCTGTCTTGTTCCTGATCTTAGGGGAAAGGCTCCCAGTGCTTCCCCATTGAGAATGATATTTGCTGTGGGCTTTGTGAGGAATGTTCCCTCTATCCCTACAATCTGAAGAGTTTTGATCAGGAATGGATGCTGTATTTTGTCAAATGCTTTCTCTGCATCTAATGAGAGGATCATATGGTTCTTGGTTTTTCTCTTGCTGATATGATGAATCACATTGATTGTTTTACGAGTATTGAACCAGCCTTGTGTCCCGGGGATAAATCCTATGGTCATGGTGAATAATTTTCTTAATGTACTGTTGGATCCGATTGGCTAGTATCTTGTTGAGAATTTTTGCATCCATGTTCATCAGGGATATTGGTCTGTAATTCTCCTTTTTGGTGGGGTCTTTGTCTGGTTTTGGAATTAAGGTGATGCTGGCCTCATAGAACGAATTTGGAAGTACTCCATCTCTTTCTATCTTTCCAAACAGCTTTAGGAGAATAGGTATGGTTTCTTCTTTAAACGTTTGATAGAATTCCCCTGGGAAGCCATCTGGCCCTGGACTTTTGTGTCTTGGGAGGTTTTTGATGACTGCTTCAATTTCCTCCCTGGTTATTGGCCTGTTCAGGTTTTCTATTTCTTCCTGTTCCAGTTTTGGTAGTTTGTGGCTTTCCAGGAATACGTCCATTTTTTCTAGATTGCCTAATTTATTGGCGTATAGCTGTTCATAATATGTTTTTAAAATCGTTTGTATTTCCTTGGTGTTGGTAGTGATTTCTCCTTTCTCATTCATGATTTTATTAATTTGAGTCTTCTCTCTCTTCTTATTAATAAGGCTGGCTAATGGTTTATCTATTTTATTAATTCTTTCAAAGAACCAACTCCTGGTTTTGTTGATCTGTTCCATGGTTCTTCTGGTCTCAATTTCGTTGAGTTCTGCTCGAATCTTAATTAACTCTCCTCTTCTGCTGGGTGTAGGATCTGTTTGCTGTTTTTTCTCTAGCTCCTTTATGTGTAAGGTTAGTTTTTGTATTTGAGTTCTTTCCAGTTTTTGGATGGATGCTTGTATTGCGATGCATTTCCCCCTTAGGACTGCTTTTGCTGCATCCCAAAGATTTTAAATGGTTGTATCTTCATTCTCATTAGTTTCCATGAATCTGTTTAATTCTTCCTTAATTTCCTGGTTGACCCTTTCATCTTTTAGCAGGATGGTCCTTAACCTCCACGTGTTTGAGGTCTTTCCAAACTTCTTGTTGTGATTTAGTTCTAATTTCAAGGCATTATGGTCTGAGAATATGCAGGGGACGATCCCAATCTTTTGGTATCGGTTCAGACCCAATTTGTGACCCAGTATGTGGTCTATTCTGGAGAAAGTTCCATGTGCACTTGAGAAGAATGCGTATTCAGTTGAGTTTGGATGTAAAGTTCTGTAGATATCTGTGAAATCCATCTGGTCCAGTGTATCATTTAAAGCTCTCGTTTCTTTGGAGATGTTGTGCTTAGAAGACCTATCGAGTATAGAAAGAGCTAGATTGAAGTCATCAAGTATAAGTGTATTATTATCTAAGTATTTCTTCACTTTGGTTATTAATTGATTGATATATTTGGCAGCTCCCACATTCGGGGCATATATATTGAGGATTGTTAAGTCCTCTTGTTGGAAAAAAAAAAAGTCCTCTTGTTGGATAGATCCTTTAAGTATGATATAGTGTCCCTTTTCATCTCTCACTACAGTCTTCGGGGTAAATTTTAGTTTATCTGATATAAGGATGGCTACCCCTGCTTTCTTCTGAGGACCATTTGAATGGTAAATGGTTCTCCAACCTTTTATTTTCAGGCTGTAGGTGTCCTTCTGTCTAAAATGAGTCTCTTGTAGACAGCAAATAGATGGGTCCTGCTTTTTTATCCAGTCTGAAACCCTGCACCTTTTGATGGGGTCATTAAGCCCATTCACGTTCAGAGTTACTATTGAAAGATATGAGTTTAGTGTCATCATGATATCTATTCAGATCTTGTTTTTGTGGATTGTTCCACTGAACTTCTTCTTAAAGGGGAATTTTAAGAGTCCCCCTTAAAATTTCTTGCAGAGCTGGTTTGGAGGTGACATATTCTTTCAGTTCCTGCCTGTCTTGGAAGCTCTTTATCTCTCCTTCCATTTTGAATGAGAGCCTTGCTGGATAAAGTATTCTTGGTTGCATGTTCTTCTCATTGAGGACCCTGAATATATCCTGCCAGCCCTTTCTGGCCTACCAGGTCTCTGTGGAGAGGTCTGCTGTTACCCTAATACCCTCCCCATAAAAGTCAGGGATTTCTTGTCTCTTGCTGCTTTAAGGATCTTCTCTTTATCTTTGGAATTTGCAAGCTTCACTATTAAATGTCGAGGTGTTGAACGGTTTTTATTGATTTTAGGGGGGAAATCTCTCTATTTCCTGGATCTGAATGCCTGTTTCCCTTCCCAGATTAGGAAAGTTTTCAGCTATGATTTGTTCAAATACATATTCTGGCCCTCTGTCCCTTTTGGCACCCTTGGGAACCCCATTTAAACATAGGTTTTTCTTCCTCAGGTTGTCGTTTATTTCCCTTAATCTGTCTTCATGGTCTTTTAATTGTTTGTCTCTTTTTCCCTCAGTTTCCCTCTTTGCCATCAACTTGTCTTCTATGTCACTCACTCGTTCTTCCACCTCATTAACCCTCATCGTTAGGACTTCTAGTTTGGATTGCGTCTCATTCAATTGATTTTTAATTTCTGCCTGATTGGATCTAAATTCTGCAGTCATGAAGTCTCTTGAGTCCTTTATGCTTTTTTCTAGAGCCACCAATAGCTGCATAATAGTGCTTCTGAATTGGCTTTCTGACATTGGATTGTAATCCAGATTTTATAACTCTGTGGGAGAGAGGGCTGTTTCTGATTCTTTCTTTTGAGGTGAGGTTTTCCTTCTAGACATTTTGCTCAGTGCAGAGTGGCCAAAAACAAGTTGTATTGGGAAAAGGAGAAAAAGAGAGGAGAGAAAGAAGGAAAGAAAAGAGAAAAAGAAAAAAGAGAAGAAAAAGAAAGAAAGGGGAAAAAAAGGGTGGGGAAAGCAAACAGAAATCAAAAAAAAAAAAAAAAAAAAACACGGGGGAGTATCTTCTGATTCTGTATACTTTAAGTCCCTTGACTTCCCCTGGAACTTGTCCGTCTAGCTGGTCTTCTGGGGGAGGGGCCTGTTGTGCTGATTTTCAGGTGTTAGCACTTGGGGGAGCTGCTCTGCCTCCTGCCTGGTGCAAGGCTCATTGGGGGTTGTTTACCCCGTGAGGCCCCTGGAGGAACAACCCCAGTGGCGGCGGCCAACTCTGGAGCCCTGGATTCAGCTCCCGCAGTAACTAGGGAGCTCTCCGTCTGCAGGGCCTGGAGGCTCCGGGGCGGGGCCGCTGATCTGCTCAGCTCGGGGCAGGAGCGTCCTTGCTGTCCTGGGTCCTCCCTGCCTCTGCCTGTCCCGGGGAGAGGCCAGATCCTGGGCTGTGTCCCGGGCGCCCTGTGTTCCCGGGCCTGCGCTGTTGGATTCGCGCTCCCGGCCTCACAGCCCCCTCTCCGCAGAGAAGAGGTCATTTTAGACCTAAAGACACCTGCAGATGAAAGTGAGGGGATGGAGAAACATCTATCATGCTAATGGATGTCAAAAGAAAGCCAGAGTAGCCATACTTAGAGCAGATAAACTAGATTTTAAGCCAAAGACTGTACCAAGAGATTAAAAAGCACACTATATCATAATAAAGGGTCTATCCAACAAGAATATCTAACAGTTATATATATTTATGCCTCCAACTTGGGAGTAGCCAAATATATAAATTAATTAATAACAAACTTGAAGAAACTCATTGATAATAATATAATGATTCAATGGGCCAGATGGATTTAACAGATATATTGAGAACATTTCATCCTAAAGCAACATAATACACATTCTCTTTGAGTGCACATGGAATGTTCTCCAGAACAGATCACATGCTGGGTTACAAATCAGGCCTCAATAAATACAACAAATACAAAAAGACTGACAGCATACCATGCATATTTTACAACCACAACACTACAAAACTTGAAATCAACCACAAGAAAAAATTTAGAAAGACCACGAATATGTGGAGGTTAAAGAACATCCTATTAAAGAATAGATCGGTTAGCCAGGAAATTCAAGAAGAAATAAAAAATTACATGGAAGTAAATGAAAATGAAAACATGACAGTCCAAAACCTTTTGAGATACAGCAAAAGCAGTTGTAAGAGAGAAGGTTGTAGTAGTACAGACCTACCTCAAGAAGCAAGAAAAGTCTCAAATATACAACATAATCTTACACCTAAGTGAGCTAGAAAAAGAACAGCAGATAAAATCTAACACCAGCAGAAGAACGAAAATAATTAAGATCAGAGCAGAAATCAATGATATAGAAATTTAAAAAACAAAAACAGTAAAAAAAGATCAACAAATCTATGATCTGGTTCTTTGAAACAATTAATAAAATTGATAAACCCCTTGCTGGACTTATCAAAAACAAAAAAGACCCAAATAAATGAAATCACAAATGAAAGAAGAGGTAACAAACAACACCATAGAAATACAATTCTAAGAGAATATTATGAGCAATTATATGTCAACAAATTGGGCAATCTGGAAGAAATGTATAAATTCTTAAAAACATATAAACTATTAAAATTGAAATAGGAAGAAGTGGAAAATGTAAACAGACCCATAACCAGCAAAGAAATTGAATCAGTAATCAAAACTCTCCCAACAAACAAAAGCCCAGGGGAATCCTACCAAACATTTAAAGAAGAATTAATACCTACTCTTCTAGAGCTGTTCTAAAGAATAGAAATGGAAGACTTCCAAACTCATTCTATGCAGCCAGCATTACTTTGATTCCGAAACCAAAGACTCCAGTAAGAAAGAGAACCCCTGATGAACATGGTTGCAAAAATTCTCAACAAGCTACTAGCTAATCATATCCAACAGCACATTAAAAGGATCATGATCACCATGATCAGGTGGGATTTATCCCAGGGCAAAAGTAGTTCAACTTTAACAAATCAATCAACATGATATATCACTTTAATAAAAGAAAGGACAAGAACCAAACGATCCTCTCAATTGATGAAGAAAAAGCATTTAAGAAAGTACAGCATCCTTTCTTGATAAAAACCCTCAAGAAATCAGGGATAGAAGGAACATACCTCAGCCTCAGAAAGGCCCTATATGAAAGACCCACAGCTAATATCATCCTCAAATGGGAAAAAACAGAGCTTTTCCTCTATGATCAGGAGCAAGACAGGGATGTCCACTCCCACCACTGTTACTTAACATAGTACTGGAAGCCCTAGCCTCAGCCAAAACAAAGAAATCAAAGGCATCCAAATCAGCAAGGAAGGGGTGAAACTGTCACTCTTTGCAGATGACATAAAACTCTATTGTAGAAAACTCAAAAAATTCCACAAAAAAATTGCTGGAACTGACTCACAAATTCAGTAAAGTCACAGGATACAAAATCAACATACATAAATCTTTGCATTTCTGTACACTAATAAAGAAGCAGCAGAAAGAGAAATCAAGGAATTGATCCCATTTACAAATGCACCAAAAGCCATAAGATACCGAGGAATAAACCTAACCAAGGAGGTAAAAGATCTGCACTCTGAAAACTATAGAACATTTATGAAAGAAATTGAAGAAAGACACAAAGAAATGGAAAAACATTCTATGCTTATGGATTGGAAGAACAAATATTGTCAAAATGTCTATACTACCCAAAGCAATCTACACATTAATGCAATCTCTATCAAAATACAAGCAGCACTTTTCACAAAGCTAGACAAACAATCTTAAAATTTCTATGGGACCACGAAAGACCCTGGATAGCCAATGTAATGTTGAAAAAGAAAAGCAAAGCAGGAGGCATCACTATCCCAGATGTCAACCTGTATATTATAAAGCCGTACTCGTCAAAACAGTGTGGTACTGCCACAAAAAGATACATGGATCAATGGAACAGAATAGAAAACTCAGAAATGGACCCAAAACTATATGGTCAACTAATCTTTGACAAGCATGAAAGAATATCCAATGGAAAACGTCTCTTCAACAAATGGTGTTCAGAAACCTGGACAATGACATGCAGAAGAATGAAATTGGACCACTTTTTTACATCATACACAAAAATAAATTCAAAATGAATGAAAAACTTAAATGTGAGACATGAAACCATCAAAATCCTAGAGGAGAGCACAGGCAGCAACCTCCTTGACCTTGGCTATAGCAACTTCTTACTAGACATGTCACCAGAGGCAAGGGAAACAAAAGCAAAAATGAACTATTGGGGCCTCATCAAGATAAATAGCTTCTGCACAGCAAAGGAAACAGTCAACAAAACTAAAAGACAACCTACAGAATGGGAGAAGATATTTGCAAATGACATATCAGATAAAGGGCTAGTATCTAAAATCTATAAAGAACTTATCAAACTGAACACCCAAAAAACAGATAATCCAGTTAAGAAATGGGTGGAAAGGTTAGACATTTCTTCAAAGAAGATATACAGATGGCTAACAGACACATGAAAAGATGCCGAACATCACTTATCATCAGGGAAATACAAATCAAAACCATGGATGGTATTACCTCATACCTCTCAGAATGGCTACTATTAACAACACAAGAAACAACAGGTGTTGGTGAGCATGTGGAGAAATGGTGGGACTGCACTGTTGGGTGGATATGCAAACTAGTGCAGCCACTCTGGAAAACAGTATGGAGGTTCCTCAAAAAGTTAAAAATAGAACTATCCTATGGCCTAGCAATTGCCCTACTAGGTATTTACCCAAAGGATCCAAAAATACTGATTCAAATGGGCACATGCACCTCAATGTTTATGGCAGCGTTATCAGCATAGCCAAATTATGGAAAGAGCCCAAATGTCCATCAGCTAATTAATGCATAAAGATATATATATATATATATATATATATAAAATGAAATCCTGCCATTTGCAATGGAGTAGATGGAGCTAGAATGTATTACACTAAGAGAAATAAGTCAGAAAAAGACAACTATCATATGATTTCACTGCTATGTGGAATTTAAGGAGCAAAACAGATGAATGTAGGGGAAAGAAAAAAAAATAGAGGAGGCATTCCATAAGAGACTCTTAACCATAGAGAACAAACTGAGAGTTGCTGGAGGGGAGATGGGTGGGGAGACAAGTGGAATAGGTGACGGGCATTAAGGAGGGCACTTGTGATGAGCACTGGGTGTCATATGTAAGGGATGAATCACTAAATTATATTCTTGAAACCAACATTAGTCTACATATTAACAAACTAGAATTTCAATTAAAACTTGAAACATTAAAAAAAATGAATTGAACCCTCTAAAAATAAATCCTGCTAAAAATAACAAATTTTTGCAATTAAGAAATTTACAAATGGTGAATGGATATGAGAACATTTGTTAGTTAACAATATGCTATGGTACACAGTGCATTTTTTCTTTTCTTCCCCGCCCCCTGCCCCCCAGAATGCTTTAAAAGAGGTCTCAGTCTCCTGTGGGAATAGAGAGAGTAGAGCATTCAAAGAATAATATAGCATCCTTATGTGTATTAGATATTTCCAGCTAAAAATGCTTTGTATTTAACCCTCACAAAAAGGTTTTGGGGTGGATTCTGGTTTTCCAGTTCTTAACTAAAAAGTTGACATCAACAAAACCACAAAATAAGAATATAAGTTCTGGAGGTGACAGACTGGGTTTTAAATTCTGGCTCTGCCACTCATTAGGCAAGTCCTTGAGCAAATTATTAACTAAGATTCAGTTTCCTCACACAAAACAGTAGGTTAATAACAGTACCCACCACCCAGGATCGCTCTAAGCATGAAATGAAAAAAGTATATAAAAGTGTTCTCATAGAGTCTAGTAAGCAAGGAGCACTCAATACTCTTTTGCTCTTTCCCTTTTTCTTATTCCACAACCTTCTCCGTAAAGCTATCTCCAACTTGCTCCTGTTGGTTTCAGCCACCCAAGTCCCATTCCCCTCTTTCAAACTAGATATTATTTTCATTTTTTTAAAGATTTTATTTATTTTAAGAGAGAGCACTCACGAGAGAGGAGGGAGAGAGAGAGAGTGCGAGCAAAGGGGGCAGAGGCATAGGGAGCAGCTGACTCCTGGCTGAACTCCCTAGGGAGCCCAATGTATCTGAGCGGAAGGCAGATGTTAACTGACTGAGCCACTCAGGAGCCCTGATATTATTTTCTGAGTGATTGTGAGCTTCTGTCTCTATAAAGTACCTTGTCCATACTTTGTTTTGTTATAGATCTTTTTTACAGTGGTAAAATATAAATACCATAAAAATTTACTATGTCAACCATTTTTAAGTATACAATTCAGTAGCATTAAGTATATTCACAATATTATGCAACAGTTTCCAAAATTTTTTTTAAAATGCAGAGATTCTATTCTCATTAACAACTCCCCAATCCCCCCATTCCTCTAATTCCTATAACCTCTATTTTAAGTATATTTCTAGGAATTTGCCTATTGTAGGCGCTTCATATGAGTGAAATAATACAATATTTGTCTTTGTGTGTCTGGCTTCCTTCACTTAGCAAAATGGTGTCAAGTTTCAACCCTGTCACAGTATGTATCAGAATTCAAGTCTTTTTTATGGCTGAGTACTATTCCACTGTATGGATAAACCACATTTTGTTTATCCATTCATCTGTCAATGGACATTTGGGCTATTTTCCCCTTTTGGGTACTGTAAGTAATGCTGTTGTGAATATTGATATACAAGTATTTCTTTGAGCCTATTTTTAATTCTTTTAGGTATATACCCAGAAATATAATAGGTGGATCAGTGGTAATTCCATTTTTAACATTTTTCCACAGAGGTTGCACCATTTCTACTAGCAATACACAGGTTTTTAATTTTTCCATAACCTCACCAATACCTATTTTGGTTTTTGTTTTTATAATAGTCATCCCTGAGTGTATGAAATGGTGTCTCATTGTGGTTTTCATTTGAATTTCCCTAATGACTAATGATGTTGATAATCTCTTCATGTGTTTACTGGCTAGTTATATATTATCTTTGGTGAAATGTCTATTCAAGTCTTTTGCCTATTTTTGAATTGGTTTGTTCTTTTGTTGTTGAGTTGTAGGAGTTCTTTATATATTCTGGATATTACTCCCTTACCCGATAAATGACTTACAAATATTTTCTCCCATTCTGTAGGTTATCTTTCCATTCTCTCTTTTTTTTTTCCATTCTCTTTATAGTATCATTTGATGTCCACAAGTTTTTAATTTTAGTCCAACTTATCTATTTTTTTTCTTTTGCTGCTTATGTTTTTCGTGTAATACTTGAGAAACAATTGTCTTCTAATTCAAAGTCATGAAAATTTCCTCCTATATTTTCTTCTAAGAGTATTATACTTTTAGTTCTTAAATTTAGGTCATTGATCCATTCTGAGATGATTTTTTTATATGGTATATGGTATAAAGGTCCAACTTTATTCTTCTGCAGTTTTGCCAGCATCATTTGTTGAAATGATGATCCTTAGACACCTGGGTAGCTCAGGGGTTGGGCACCTGCCTTCTACCCAGGGTGTGATCCTGGAGCCCAGGATCGAGTCCCACATCGGGCTCCCTGCATGGAACCTGCTTCTCCCTCTGCCTGTGTCTCTGCCTCTCTATCCTCTGGATCTCTTATGAATAAATGGATAGAATCTTAAAAAAAAAAAAAAAGAAAGAAAGAAAAGAAAAGAAAAGAAGAAAAGAAAAGAAAAGAAAGAAAAGATGACCCTTTCCCCATGAATGGTCTTGGCATCCCTGATGAAAACTAATTGACTGTATGTTTCTAGGGTCTCTATCCCATTTCATTGGTCTACATGTCTGTATGTCCATATCGCACTGTTTTGATGACTGTACTTTTTGAAATTGGCAAGTGTAAGTCTTCCTACTTTGTTCTTCTTTTTTTTTTTTTTCTTTTTGAGTCCTGCATCCCGGGATGACGCCCTGAGCTGAAGGCAGATGCCCAACTACTGAGCTACCCAGGCATCCCTGTTCTTCTTTTTCAAGTTTGTTTTAATAGTCCATCATATTAAAAAAAAATAGTCCATCATATTTATGCAGGTGAACTTGAATATGTGGTGGATACATTCAAGAAAAAAGCAGAAAACTCAAAGCTCACCGTATCTCATAGTTCTTTAATTCTGGCCAGGTCCCAGTCAATGTCTTTTTAGTCAGTCTGGCTCATTTTACACTCATAGAGATATAATGCAGCTATGGTCACAAGTATAAATAAATGGCCATGGCATGGAATACTGTAATTACGGGATGTATGGAAATTCTATGAGGGTACTATAGTGGAAAGAGCACTTCAGAAGGAGGCCAGGATCAGGGTTTTAGTTCCAACTCTGTACTTCAAAGCAATGATTTTTAACAAGTATCTCACTTTTCTAGGGCTCTTTATTTTCATTGATCTATAAAATGATGATTATACCCCTGCCCTGTGTAACTCACAGTGATATGCTAAGGCTCAAGAGATATAAAGCATATGGTACATACAGCTAAGCACTCTAACTTGGAAGCTATAATCAATCACATGACTGTTTGGTCATTTATCTCACCAGAGCCATGAAGGTCTCCATTTGGTCACGTCCTTGATAGCCGTCAAATAAAATTTTCTCATCATAACAGTTCACAGATACTCCAAAGTTTCAACTCCAAGATTATGAATAAAGGTTTGTCTAGTCTTATTTTAATTATTTTTTAAAAGATTTTAAGTAATCCCTACACCCAACAGGGGGCTTAAACTCAAAACCCTGAGATCGAGTCACATGCTCTACCAACTGAGCCAGCCAGGTGCCTAGCATTTGTCTAGTTTGACTTGACAGCTTTTAACCTATCACATCTCATGTCAACAACCAAGAGGAAGTAGTGCTCTGTAAAAGACTGCCTTAGTAAAAAAAAAAACAAAAACAAAAAAAAAAAACTGCCTTAGTGCATCTATTTCATACAGGCAAGCGTGAGGACCCTGTGAAAAACGTGGAAGCCTGTGGGAGATGGAACCCATAGGCATCTGGGAAAACCTCCCATCCTATCTCCTGAACTGAAAGGAAATATACTATTGCTTATTCTTCCATGAGATTGCCTTTGGCTGGTGAAATAGCAAGGGCTAGTCACAGCGGGAGGCCTTTTTGAAAGACAAAACAAGCAAAAACAACAAAAGCCCTCCCTTTTAGTTGGTTTCACTTATAAGCAATTGCCAGGACTCTGGCAGCAAGTCGTTTTGGGGCTCTCTTGACAAGATTCACACATGATCCACAGAAGGTAGAGAGAAATCTCCTCATCTCTGCATGTTAATTAAGGAGGACAGATGGCCCTGTGATTATTCAACCATATGTAGGTCAAGACTAAATGAATTAATAAGCAACTTAATTCTCAGCCGCCTCCAAGAGCTTATGGGGCATCTATGAACAAACAATTGCCATAGTATCCTGGGAAACAAGAGCTAGAGATTAAATTTCCCTCCTGGTATACTAACTTCCACAGCCTGGGAAGGGACGTCTCAGTTCCTCCACCATACATGGCTTCTACATTGTATTTGGGATATTAAAATCAGTCAAAAGTTATCAATCTTATGTTCCATGTATAAATGATATAACTGCAGCCCATAGGGTTTCTCTCTCTCTCTCTTTTTAATTTTTTTGAAGTTAAGCTTTCCTTCATCGATCACTTTAGGGTTGAAAAGCTGGGTAGTAGAGCCCAGAAGGCATACATAGAAATATAACAAGACAGGAAACACATGCTGGGGGGCCAACGGGAGAGAAGAAGTTCAGGGAAGAAGTTCTGAAAGGGTTCAGAGGAGCAAGGGGCTGCCAAGGCAGTGCTTAATCTGGACCTGAAAGGGAAAATGGGCACCAACTGAGGGGAAGAAAGGGCCAGGAAAACTGTGCAAAAGGCAGGAAGCTGTGCAAGGCACACAAGGGATGGCAATCAAACCAGTATGACCAGATATTGCAGGGGTATTAGTAGAGATCAGTTGGTACAGGTGATTAGCAGCAAATACAGCCCTGAATGGCAGCAACGCTGACTGCTTATAGGAAAGAAAACAGTCTTTTCTTTTCCCAGAGATCCTGCCTGAGTCCCCAGAATGGACACTAAAAACCTTCCAGGAGGTGGACACTGTGAAAAATAGTTTCCTCCTTCCTCTCTGCTCTCCACTGCTCAGCTCCCCTCTCCCTCCCGCCTACGTACCCAGCCCAACTCCCTAGAACTGACCAGTTTTCCCTCTTCATCTCTCCATCCTCTTGTAAATGGTGAGCTACTTCTGAGAAGAGGCCTGTATTTGTCCAGCTGTCTCTGGATGGGCAGGTTTAATTTTCTGAGCAAAGGGGTATTAAACCCAGTTGTCAAACCCAGCATTACTGGTAGTAATAGATATTTTGCTCCTTTTGTCTCACTCCTTGGTATATCTGAGTTGGTTTGGAGCACTGAAGGAGAGGAAGCATAATTCATCTCCTGCTTAAAATCCTCAAATCTCAAAGTCTGGAAGATATATAGATAGATTACAGATATCAATATCAATATATAGATATATAGATATAGCTGCTAGTATTATTTGTCTTTACAACAAAATGTAAAGGGGATGTTACAATGGGTCAATAGTAATAAATCTTAATTTCTTAGCCATGTGAAGCTTAAGAACTTAATTTTTTTTTCTTTTCAATAACATACAGATAGCACAGGATTTAAAAGGAATAGAATAGGGTAAAAAATCTTCCTCCTCTCTAACCCTCCAGGTACCCAGTTCTCCCCATAGGTGACCATTATTAATCACTTTCTTATTTATCCTTCTATGATTATTCAATTTGTATACAAGCAGATATGTGTACTTTAATTAAAAGCTGGAATTCTAGACATACTGCTATAAGCCTTGCTTTTTCATTTAACCTGTCTTGTAGATTATTCCGTATTATTCCTTAAGGAATATTCCTTAAGGAATATTTCCCATTATTCCTTATCAGCCGTTGTCAGACTCAGTGGAATCCCATTATATGGCTGTGCTATAACAATCAAGTCCTTACTGCTGGACATTCAAATTGTTTTTAACCTTATGTTATTAAAAATAATGCTTTCATGACTAGTAGGTGTGCAAAGTAACAAAGATCAGGTAACTCTAGGTACCACTTTCATTGCATTGCCCTATTTACCAGGCTTGAACTTTGCAGTTCCTCCCCAGTTTCTGTTCTAGTCATGGCCACTAGCATTCACCTGCTGTCTCAGCAGGTACAAAGTATAAGCAGAGATATTAGGTGTAGAAATTGTCATACTTAATGTCTTGAATTCTCTCAGAGATTTAAAAGAATTATAAAGGAAACAAACGCAGGTGGCAGTTGACCTACTTAAATCTCTGGTATCACTCTGGGGCTACTAAAATAGAAGTGACATGGAACACAAGGGAAGAGAGTCATAAAGTATGTGCTATATATGGTACATATAAAATAATCACGCCAACTTAAAATCAATCTTTTGAACAATTTTTAAATTTGGGAGCTATTTTAATTGCACAGTAGAATACAACCAACGTAAGTTAAAGCAAATTTATGCTTCCTTTTTATTTTTCCTTTACTTAGGCCTTGCTTTCCTAGTATCCTCCCAAGTAAGGGCCCTTCTAGTACCATTTTGCCATGCTAGCAGTTTCTTCTTTTTATTCATGCTTATGTCTCCAAATTATCCCTTCTCTCCCAAATAAAGTTCTTTTCCCTGTGTACCTAATTTTTTATTTATTCTCACAAATAAAGGATTTGATGGATTTTCACCTGAGTGGCTAATTTTTTTTTAATCTCCTAGAAGTACTTAAGATTTTTAACAGCAAGAGCAGGTGAGTGCTAGATACTAATTTACATGCATTTTAATTTAAATATTGGGAGTAGAATAAGGGCCCATAGACTAACATAACATGCCCAGTGATACAGCAGAACCAGAGTTTGGATGCAGAGCTACTTAACTCCAAAATCTACACTTTCCCCACTTCTCATCAATGTTCAAACATTTTTGTTTGAAAACCCCTAAGCTAACTTTCAAAATTATGTACCCTCACAAAGTTTTAAATTGACATTTAATTTTTTTTTCATCTTAATAGTTGCATTGCCCTCACCCATCCCAAACAGCATGAAAATGGGCTTTCAGCCTAGCAGTGTGCACCAGGGAAAGGAGAAAATGGATTAAACAGGTTGACATCTCTGCTACAAGTTTTATTGGAAATGCATGTCTTGAGAAGAATTATGATCCAACTTTTTAAGGAAATCTAATGAAAGAGAATGTTTTAATTTGCTAAAAACAAATTTCTCTGGCAGCTATTTAAAAATATTTCTTGTAAATAGGAAGTAGGAAATTTTAAACATTTTATCAGATGACATAAGATGAGGACAGTAATCATATTTTGTATGACTTGATAAAAACATGTCTTTTCATTAACACACTGAACAAGCAAAATAAACAAACCCTTACTCTTAACAAGTATTTTTAAAGACAAATTCAGTAAATCTTGAATTTATGAGAACTCGGTGAATCATTAAAGAAGGCTTCACCTTTGTGTGGCCCATATGGTTTTCACATCTAGAGATATGTGCGATGGGTGAGGGCAATGCCATTTCTTATAAAATGGGAGACAGTGTATTATCAGAGAAATCAATTTTACAAAAGATTACTTGTGGTAGTTGAGAATCTGGAAATTGATTCCTTTAAGATGATTTATGCCTAGGTAAACTTCTCTGAAAGTATTTATGTGCTCCTGGGCATACCCCCAATTTGAGTATCGCTGTGTTACACCATACTACCTTGACAACACAAGGAAGTTTCTAAAGTGTTTTTGTCAAACTTGGGAGATATATTTATGCCTCCCTTTACCCTTAGATTATATGCTCTGTTTCATGAGAAAAAAGTCGTGAGAGGCAATGAGTGGCAGTGGGGGGTAGGGGTCACTGGAGTGTCACTGAGCCTGGGAGAGGCCATGGGTCATGGAAAGGCAGTTTCTCATATCCTGCTCAGGGACTGGATATTTATGGTGAAGCAAAAGTAATATAGTGGTGATGCTGGAAAAACATAATCAGCAAAATTATTAATAAATAAGAGTAGAGAATTAAAAGTGAAACCATATCATAACTCAGATTCAAGACCTGGTGACCAATTCATGGAATTCATGCCCTTGCCAGTTGTTTTGAGTCAATAGAAATAGCAGCATCTAAGCACCCTACTACCTCTATTGAAGTAAGTGAGCCACCACAAGGACAGAAAAGTGTTCATAATTTCATTACCCCAGGACAACAAAATTAAAAGGAATCTGACTTTTCTTACTGTTTTGAGATTAAATTCACGAGATTCAAAATATTCATAGCCTATTGGAGAAAATATCTTTACAATCCTGAAGATTACTTGTCCAGTGCTTAGCCCTAATAATAGCTAGTGTTTAAAAAGGGCTTTAACAGATGCACTGTTAAATGCTTTATAATCTTTATAACACTCAAAGTAAATGCAATTTTGTAGATGAAGGATTGAATTTAGGTGACTCAGGATTCAATTCACGTTTCTAGTAAGTCATCTCTAGAATAGTGGTTACTATACTTATGTGGCTTCACAAATCCTGGTAGGAATCTGATCAAAGCTACGGATTATCTCCCCATAAGAACTTGTAAGTATATAAAATTATACATGCTAAATTTGGGGGTCTCACAGACCCTCCACCTCTCAAAGCCTTTCTATCAACTCATAAAAGGTTGTCTTGGGGAGCCCCGGTGACTCAGCGATTTAGCACCGCCTTCATCCCAGGGCCTGATCCTGGAGATCCAAGATCAAGTCCCATATCAGGCTCCCTGCATGGAGCCTGCTTCTCCCTCTGCCTCCCTCTCTTTCTCTCTCTCTCTCAACCTGCGTCTCTCATGAATAAATAAAATCTTTAAAGAAAAAAAAAAAGGTAGTCTCCTCTTAGATTATACTGGCATTCAACTGGAAACCAGAGCATTTAAACATTAAACAGTACAGTACCATGATTATGTTGTAATGAAAGTCTACTGTATCTTTTTTTTTTTTTTAAGAAAGAGAGAGAGCGAGCACATGAGCAAGTGGGCAGAGAGAAAATCTTAAGCAGGCTCCATGACTAGCACAAAGCCCAACATGGAGCTCCACTGCATGACCCTGAGATCATGACCTGAATTGAAATCAAGAGTTTGGTACTTAAACAACTGAGCCACCCAGGCACCCCAAAGTCTAATGTATCTATTTTTTTAAAGATTTTATTTATGTATTTGAGAGACAGGGAGAGCAAGAGAGAGAGAGAGCATGAGCAGCGTAAGGGACAGAGGGAGAAGCAGACTTTGAACTGCGCAGGGAGCCTGATGCTGAGCTCTACTGAGAGACTCCAGGATCATGACCTAAGCTGAAGGCAGACACTTAATGGACTGAGCCACCCGGGTGCCCCAAGTCTAACGTATCTTAAAACACACTGAGTGGGCTCCTGGGTGGCTCAGTGACTCAAGCATCAGGTCATGACCTCAGGGCAACTGGGATGGAGTTCCCTGCTCAGCAGGGAGTCTGCTTGTTCCTCTGCCCCTCCCCTCGCTGGTGCTCTTACTTGAGGGTGTGAGCTTGTGCGTGCACATTTTCTCAAATAAATAAAAACAAAACAAAACAAAAAACACCTCACAATACATTGAGAAAGTTATTCAATTTTGTAGACCTGGAATACTACCTAAATTAAAAACAACAAAGAGCACATTCTGCTTTTTTTTTTTTTTTTTTTTTTTTTTTTTTACTGAAGCAGATATGTATAGTACATTGGTAGAAACCATTCTATTAATGAAATCATGTCTTAATTGGCCACGTTAAAAAAAAAAACTCATTGTATAGAATTAAGAAAACTGGTAAAGTAATAAGCCAGAGGTGCTTCCTGTAATTAATTGTGTGGCATATTTCCATCATGACTAACATACCATTATCTAAGAACACTGTAGTATTGTTAGTTGACAATAACCCTAAGGTAATATAAAATTTAGAATCATGTTCTGGATAAAATGTTCAGTTTAGTTTTTATTTACCATACCTAATTCTGAGAAAACATTTAAGTGCATAAATGATATTGTTCTGAGAAAACATTTAAGTGCATAAATGATATTGTTCCCTAATCATGATTTTCTCCCAAAAGAGGAGCTACCATATAGCACTCTATTAAATGGTGCTTCAGTAGGTTAAAAAAAAAAAAAAAAAAGTCTGGTTAAGATGAAGAGCTTGGAGTCTAGAGCCAAACTTAAGCTCAAATTCTTGCTCTGCAATTCAACTAGCTGTGTGATAACAATTTGCTCTAGTTATAAGAGTAACATCTAATTTTTTCATGTTTCAGGCAGGATCAATTCCCTAACTTGCTGTGTGATTTAATTGTACTGCTTAGGTTAGCCAGACAATTAAACATACGTATCTTACAATTTTCTTGTTTACATCTTGAGATTTAATCAGACATAACACTAATGAAGCATTTCCAACTTTAAAAGGACAAAAACACAAAGCAATAGTATTTTTATCTTTAACAATACACAAATCTTAAATGTTAACTATATTTATTTACTAATAACTAAGCACAGTTTGGCATTGCCCTAACAAGGTAATCATGAGTTGTTGAGACACATAGGACTATTAGGAATGCAAGAGTAATTGATTTAATTATATGTCACCACAAGATGGAGAGTTCTCTCTCACACACACACACACACACACACACACACGCACACACTTCTGTGGAAAGACTAGATTTGACTTATTCCATTCTGCCATCTAGTGGTGATATAATTAGGTATTATTCTCTATTGGATCAGTCTCCTATGCAATAAAAATAAGCAGTTTCATAAGAACTAAAAAATTAATTGAAAGACAAAATTTAAGCACAGAAAGGAAAGTGGTAACATCATTTAATATAATGGAAAGGAGGAGCATATCAGAGAAAGAAGTCAAGGAGAAATGTCAGAGTGGAGTCCCAAACTGGCAAAACAGGTTTAAAACATAAAATCTATTTTAAAATCTAAAATATGGATTTTAAAACATGACTTTCTTCCTTGTACTTAGAATAAAGAATTCTAAATATGACCTCACCTATTTCTTTAAAAAATAAGTAGTGTGGATTTAAATAATATTAACATTGCCTTTTTTTACTTATAAAACTGAAAACTACAAAATCATAAGGAAGCATCTAAGGTTCCTAAAGACTTACATAAATTTTGGATAGGGCTATTTAGATGTATAGTAGATTGTGTTTTCATTGAATAATAATGCTTCTTTTGCTTGAATTTTACAGTTAAAATTTAAGGAGTTAATTTTTTAAAAATTTTACCAAAAAAATATACATACCATGTCAAATGTACAGAAACAATATTAGAAAGCAAAGGACTAATGTTTTTGATAAGCAAAAAAGCTCTATGAATCAATCAGAAAAAGATAATCACAGAAGGAAGACATAAAGGATATGATCAAGCCATCTATAAATAATATGGTTAATAATAAAAATTACCACTCATTAGTATCCTCATTTAAATGACGTTAATAACATTAAAATAGTATTTTTTGTGTCTCAATCTATCAAAGAGAAAGATTTATAATAACCAGTGTTGGTGAAGATGTAGGAAAGCAGGTGCTGTTGGGGAAATATAAACTGTGCAACCATTCTGAGTGTTAAATGGGAATACATGTTTACTTGGAATTTCAACTCCTAGGAATTTATACTAGCAACACAGGTTTCCCCTGCTATCTGGAAGTAGAGTGTTCTTTCTTAAAAAGGTTTTACTTATATATTTATTTGAGAGAGAGATAGAGAACAAGTGTAGGAAGGGGCAGAAGGAGAGGGAGAAACCGATTCCCCACTGAGCAGGGAGGCTCACTCCATCCCAGGACCTGGGGGTCATGACCTGAGTGGAAGACAGTCACTTAACTGACTGAGCCACTCAAGACTCTGCCTGAAGTAGAGTGTGGCTTTAAATTTTTTATTATTTATGTATTTATTCATGAGAGACAGAGAGAGAGAGAGAGGCAGAGACACAGGCAGAGGGAGAAGCAGGCTCCCTGTGGGGAACCTGATGTGGGACTCGATCCCAGGGCCTGGGGGGATCACAACTTAAGTCAAGGTAGATGCTCAACCACTGAGCCACCCAGGTATCCCTAGTAGTGTTCCTTTTTTTTTTTTTTTAAGATTTTATTTATTCATAGAGACATAGCTAGAGAGAGAGGCAGAGACACAGGCAGAGGGAGAAGCAGTCTCCATGCAGGGAGCCCGATGCGGGACTCGATCCCAGGTCGCCAGGATAACGCCCTGGGCTGCAGGCGGCACTAAACCGCTGCGCCACCGGGGCTGCCCCCAAGTAGTGTTCTTAAGAAATCTTTCATAAGCTGAAATGACTTAAAAAGAAGTATCCTCCCCACTTCTTAAAAAGTATCAAGTCCTCATTGCACCACTTTGCTTTCACAAAAGACTACCTTAATACCTGTTTTTAGTAAAAGACCTCCAAAGAGGTTTTCACTTTAACAACAAAAACCATTACTATACAATGTAAATCTTTCATAAAAGTGAAGTGGCATATTATGAACTTCCCTCCAATTCTGATTTGATTTATACACAAAGATCTATCTGTAGGGATATGATTAAATTGGTGTTTAACAGCTTAAACTCGGCCACATGCTAAAATTCAACAGATGAGTATAAACTATGATGTGATGTGAAGTATATGCTGGAATATTATGTAACTTGTAAAAGTCCTAGTGTAGAAATATTAATGACATCGGTAAATGCTCACCTTTAGTATGTGGAAAAGCAGGTTATAACACTGTATGTATAGCATGATACCAATTTTGGTTTTTTCTTTTTTAAAAAGGTACTTTATTTTCTTCTTTGTGCTTTTCTAAATCCCTCAGTTACATGTATTACTTTTATAATCAAAATAATGATAAAATTTCTAATTATTACATATCACAAAACTCTTGATTACCGTATTTTCATATAAAATATACAATTTTCAAATCAAATTTACACTTGCATATTTAGGTGAGTAGAAATCTTAAACACAGGTTTCAGATGTATGTGTTCAATACAAAAAGGATACTGAGAAAATTTTTTAGATCATTTCAAGAAACCGCATTAAAGCTAGTAAGTATGATTTGGAAACTTCTCAGTGAAAAGCCAGAACTACATATCCACTTAAGAAAACATCTAGAAATTTATTATTCTAATCCCTTGTTTTGCATTCTTTTCTCAACATCTCTAAGTAAAATTTATTTTCTAAATATTCAAATTTGACTATTTCTTAAAATTACCACATCAAAATGACCCCCAAATATTAAACTATAGATTATCACTTATGCATGGGTAACAACTAATGAAAATCTTTTTTCCTGATTAATAGTCCATTTATCCAAAGATTGTATGTATTTCGATGTTGTCATCCCATAAGAACAAGACATCAAAGAGAAAATAATAATTTAGTGTATTAAACTAGCTGCTCTGCCAAGAAAATACATGTGGTAAATATAAATGGATAAATTTATAACTGGAACTTCCTTCACAAAATATAATAGTCTTCTACTAGCAGAATTTGAATATTACAGCTTTCAACTATATTCTAAACAAAATAATTAAAAATCAATTCCAATAATTTAGAATAAGTGCTTTATTTTTTAATTACCACAAAAACTGAAACTATCATTTACATCAGTTGCAAGAGCAATAAAAATCAGAAATCAATTTGCTATAACTCTTGAAAACATGAGCATAAAACAAAACTAAAAGAAACAAAAAGGAAAAACCAAATACTACTTTTAAACTGAAGATAATCTCACTACCTGTCATACCCACCTGCAAATGTACAAACAGAAGATGCATTAGAAACAGGGCAAGATTTAATTGATTTAGAACAAAATTCCTAACCAATCCCAACCCAGTTTTCAATTACTTGTGCATGTTTATTATAGAGCCACAAAAAGTAAATCTCTTCTAATATGTAACCAGCTGATGTCAATTCAGAACATTCCACACTAGCACAACAATAACTACGGAAATCATGAGGTATGACTAGAGAAGGAAAAAAGCCAAACCCAGCATCCAAAGTGCACATATTTCATACTTCAATTTAACTGCAATACAGTTCTAGTTTGGTTAAAAAAAAAATTTCCTTAAGCTATTGGTCTAAAAGAAGAGCAAATGTATTTTTTTTTGAATTTAAAAAATATATACGTAATCTTCCTTTGTTTTTGATAAGTTCAAATATGAATTGATAACAGGGTAATTGGATTCTTTAGGAAAGCTCTATAGAAGAGATGAATACAACATACGATATCTTCTTTAAGAAGTATGAGCTGAAATGTTTAGGCATTCCTTGCATTGTTTTTCTATATATTTAAGGAATGCTGTTCTTATAAACAATTGCTTTGAAAAAGAAATACTGAGACCAAAATACATTACTAGAGGATCTCTCTAAAAGGTCACCAAAACTATCCTTGCTCATGACATCAGGGAAAATGAGTTTTCAGAATTTATCTTGTTAGAAAAAAATGCTACCGCTTTTCTTCCTTTTTCTTTTTTGTGATTATCACAATCAAACATCAGAAGATTTTCCCCAAATAAATACTGATGTAAATGTTGATTTCAAGGGCAAACAACTTTTGTAAGAGTCTATTTCTCAGGCATTTCACCATCTGTTGAGACTGAGGCAGCACTGTTCTGGTGTGAATTGTCACTGGACTCCTGGGAAGTATTCCTTCTGGGACAGTTTATTGGGACCTGAAGCTGATTAGCAGATGTAGGCTTAGCAGCATTTGGTGGCTTTGCAGAGGAATTAGATGGAAGTCTATGACGACTACTGTCCTCACCAGAAGTAGATGAATGTCTTTTTCTTCCAAATTCCTCACTAATCGGGGGCTGCAAAATGTGAAAGACAATATAGTGACAATTTTACTGTTTTCCCTGCCCTCAAAATCTAAGGTCAGACTTTTTCAAAAAGATGGAAACTATGTTGGCATTTCAGTAGATTCTATTACTATAACAAAAACTTCACAGCAATTCAAGGTATTAAATTTTCTCAACTAAATCACCTTACCTATATTTGTTCATTCTTTCAATTAACATTTTTTTAAAAAAAGATTTTATTTATTTATTCATGAGAGACACACAGCGAATGAGAGAGAGAGAGAGAGAGAGGCAGAGACACAGGCAGAGGGAGAAGCAGGCTCCATGCAGGGAGCCCGACGTAGGACTCGATCCTGGGTCTCCAGGATCACGCCCTGGGCCAAAGGCAGGTGCCAAACCACTGAGCCACCAGGCTGTCCAACATTTTTTTTTTTTTTAGAAGATTTTATTTATTGATTGATGAAAGAGAGAGAGAGAGAGAGAAAGGCCAAGACACAGGCAGAGGGAGAAGCAGGCTCCATGCAGGGAGCCTGATGTGGGACTCAGTCCTGGGTCCCCAGGATCACGTCCCCAGTTAACATGTTTACTAAGATTCTTGTATGTTTTAGGGCTTGAGCTGCATTCAGGGCATAAATATAAGGCTGGGTTCCCTGCCTCCAAGAAAATGTTTCAAAGAGGCTATTTTCCTTCTTTTTTCAACTTCTCAACTGCAAAGCACTTATAACTCTAATCCCTTCCAACCCTAAACTCTTATCCTAGACTTGTTTGAATGATAGTTTAACAAATAAATGAAAGCAGCAGAGAGAGAAAAGAGATACCAAGTCAAATATCTTTAGTGAGTCTGAAGGTTTATCTAGGATTTCTAGGATAAGGAGAATGAAAAGCATTATTGATGGTACTAATTTTAAACATTTTCAAATAAATATCCATTAAGCTCCCAAATCCTCTCAGATTGCAAGCAAGGACAGGGTAGGCAGTGAAAATGTATTCTGCACTCAGAAACAGTCAGCTTGTAAGGACTTTCCAGTTGCAAGGTCTTTCCAGACTTGGGAGTCCACAACTATAACCACCAGACTATTTTCATCTGAAAACAAGTTAAGACCGTAGCCTCCTTTTTCCAATCTTCCACTGTATTTAAAAGCAGAGGCCTGAATTCTTAACTTCTGTTCAGATAGGGTAAAAGGGTAAAAGTCACTATTTATAGAGTAAGGATGTCTTTGTGACAGAAATGGCGAGGCCACTCTAGAAACATCTTGATTCCAGAGACAGGCACTTCTATTAATTCTGTTCCTGGGCTATCAAGACTATTTACACAAAATATAACACAAACAAATTACAATACTAACCAGAGATGGACCTAGCATTCCTTTCACCTCTCTCTTTTCTGTTCTTTTGACTCTTATTTTTCTTTCTTTTCCTTTTTCTTATTTTCATCTCATTCTTTAATTCTTTCCTCTTACTCTTGAAATCAAATTGTTTAAGGCTTACTCTTCTGTCTCTATATTTAACATAACATGACATGACATTCTTATCTTAATTTTATTATGTGGAGAGAAACCTAAATCCATGTTATATCAGCACATATTATGAAAGTAAAGGATAAAAGTACATAGAAAGTGAAAAATTTTTGAATTGTTAGTGAGAAATTACTAATATATCCACATCAAAGTCACTAAATCTACAAAATGTTTAATTATAGGGGTATATCAAAATTAAAGTGAACTGACAATTGTACTGTGGTTACATAAGATGTTAACATTTGGGAAATCTGGGTAAACAGAGTAAATGGGAATTTTTGCACATGTTTTATTATTTTAAAAATATTTTATTTATTTATTCATGAGAGACACACAGAGAGAGAGGCAGAGACACAGGCAGAGGGAGGAGCAGGCTCCATGCAGGGAGCCTGTGTGGGACTCGATCCCGGGTCTCCAGGATCACGCCCTGGGCTGAAGGCAGTGCTAAACTGCTGAGCCACCTGGGCTGCCCTGCACCTGTTTTAAAGTTTAATTTCAAAACTAGAAAATTACAATTTCAAAATAAAAAGTTAAAAAAATAAAAATTGTGAAAGTAAAGAAAGTCGTGATAACTCAAAATATGAAGGTAATAAAAAGACTATAGAAGAAAGGACTTAAAACTTACATCAATGCGGAAGTCTTCTAACCTCTTAAAGCTACAGAGGTATTCCTGAAGTTTTGGGTCAATAGACTGTGTCTTAGATTGAGAATATTTTAGGTAAGCCCAAAACTTTTCTAATCCATACAGCTGACCTAGTAACAAAGAAAAATATACACATTATACAAAAATTTAAAAACAATTCATATTGAACATGAGCCTACCAGCAATTAACCATTTATCTTCCAGCATATATTATATCTAGATTTTGAGAATAAGACATTGTAATAATGGCAGCAACATTTAGTAGTAAGCATTTGTTATATGAGGTATTAAATGGTTTTTATATTTTAAACTAATTTGAACCATATATAAACCTGTAATGTAGGTGCTCTTATGTATATTACTGATGAGTAAACTGAGGCTAACAGTAAAGTGACTTAACCAAGGTCACACAGCTACCAAGTGGTGAAAATGGGATTCAGACCTACATATGGATTTCGCCTAAAGCTTGCACTGTTACCCACTGTACTATTCCATCTTTCCAAGCATATTTGCTGATGTTTCAAAGAATTTTCATGCAGTGGAACATCAGTGAGTATTATCACGTTTGTCAAGGGAAAAATGGCAAAATACTACGCCATAAAGGAAACACTTGGGTGTGGTTATTTTCCAACACCTCACAGGAATGATCTTACTATATGGTGCCCCATCCTTCAACAAGAACCCTAATAGTGGCCTGAAGATCTTAAATGACCTACTCTGAAGAAAACAGTTATGAACTCCTTTTATTTAGTGACTCAGGTTTGCAATTTCCAAATAGAATAAGATCATTGGTTTTTTTGGTTTTGTTTTGTTTTACCAGATTCGTAGTCTTTTTTGGTTTCTTCTTGGAAATCTTTAAAAATTTCTTGTCTGAATTTTTTTTCCAGTCCATAACTATAAAACCTGAACAGACATTCTAATCCATACCTGTAGAGAGGAAATAGAAGGTTTATAGTAAAAATTTTGCTATGGCAATGCAAACATTTCATAGATAGAAGCAAACATGATATAAATAAGCCCCTCCCCCGCAAAGGCTTAAATGTGTGCAGGGTTTTTGTTTTTTTTTTTAGTTTAAGTGGTTATTTAGTAATCCATAGATGGCTTTGCTATTTTTGTTCACTCAACCACAGCATCTGATGGAAGTATACTGGGAACCTGCAAATTGAGAGGCAGCCCATGGACAACTACACTATGGCTCCTTTAGACAGAGCCCTCTCCTTGGTATTTGTGAAGAAATGTTGAAAAGATTTAGTGATACTGGGAATATTTGAGTTTTCCCAAACCAAGGTTTATAATGGTGTGTTTGTGCATGGTTTTAAATACTTTTGAACACAATCTTCAGTCAAGAAATATAAAGACTATACTCTTGTGCCCCAGACCCTATGTGTGGTTGATCCATTCAACTACAAATGACAAACCTAACAATGGCTCCTCATAGATCTTCCCTATTTTATTTTATTTTTTTAAAAGATTTATTTATCCATAGAGACAGAGAGAGAAAGGCAGAGGAGAAGCAGGCATCATACAGAGAGAGCCCGACGTGGGACTCGATCCAGGGTCTCCAGGATCACACCCTGGGCTGCAGGCGGCGCTAAACCACTGCGCCACCATGGCTGCCCAGATCTTCCCTATTTTAGTTATTAAAGTATACTTTTTTAAAAGATTTTATTTATTCATGAGAGACACAGAGAGAGAGAGAGGTAGAGACATAGGCAGAGAGAGAAGCAGGCTCCATGCTAGGAGCCCAATGCGGGACTCAATCCAGGGACTCCAGGATCACACCCTGGGCCAAAGGAAGATGCTCAACTGCTGAGCCACCCAAGTGTCCCATAAAGTATATTTCATAAAAGATATTTTGCTAAAATAATTTTAATTACTATATATATCAGAAAACAAATTTCCCTTCTATTCTTCTGTAACTACCTAGAGGACCCAAGACAGATTTTGGACGGGGGATTAGCAAACTATATGGGCTCAACCTTTAAATTAATTGTGATGAGTAGAACCCATGAGAATGAACAAAGTCAACAAGACAGCAGTAAAACGACCATGTCTAGCTTACTAAACTAAAACATGTCAAAATCAAAAGATTCTTCAGAATGCTTAAGTTGTTCTGGGTGCCTTACAGGAATAAAGAATACAATTTCTGGTAGTCTTTCTTGACATTACTGGTTACATAATTTTATCTGGCTTTTATTCACACGAAGGTGCGTGTGTGTCTTCTGTAGCTAGTTTATTTTCAAGATGGAAAGTGATGGTCTGTCCAGAAGAATAAATAGGTTTCTTGGCAAGCCACCAAGAGAGCTGTAGGACTACTAACTATACACCCACACACTGACCTGAGCTCTTTGCTTTGGAAGCCATTAGTGATGCTATTCTTTGAGCTTGTATGACTGAAGGCTGAGGGGACTAAAGACTAAAGAACACCAGCTCAGCAATGACAAATCACCTTGATACTTCTTTTATGGGATATTATATTGATATTAGTTATATATTAGTTTATATTGGTAAAGGCCAATAGACTACTACAATATTTGGATTTTTAGTCTTACTTTTTAGTAAACCAATTCCAAAGACCAAAAGTATGACATTAATAACAACCCAACTATGCAGCCTAACTGCTAGAGTGAAGATCAGGGGCAAATAGCCAGCCTCTCAGTTGTTATTTATTCATTTACCTCTCATTATGAGACAGCTTAGATGAGTGAAAACATAAAGGCTGAGAAGCAGAACTGTATTTGAATTCTAGGACTGTAATTATATCCCTGAAAATGGGAATAATGATATCCTACTTTTTAAGAATAGATGACATAGTATTTGTAAAGCATTTAGACCACAGCTGACACATTGAAGATACATGATAAAGGTTATTTCTCTCCTTCTTTCTTGAAACTACCTTATTGCTTAAGTTTAGTCAATGGATAGATTTAGTATTGATCTTCTTCCTAATAACAACAGCAATTTATTGAACACTTACTGTGTATCAGGTAGTATGTTAAGACCTTTACAGGTTCTGTTTTGTTTAATCTTCACAATAACCCTATGAGGATAGTTACCATAATTTCCTCCACTTTATAGATAAATGACCTTAAGCATATTGGGAATAATATCTTGCCAAGATCACAGTAAGTTAACAGGCTGGGATTCAAATTTAGGTCTGATTTCAAAGCCTTCAGATGCTTAACTACTGTGCTAAGGAACAGCTAATCCAGGCTAGTCATGAACACTGCAGAAACATACCCAAAATTATGTGTTCAAAAGCTACTAGAAACATACACAGATGACTATAGGAACACAGAAAAACTCCCAACCTAGCCTTGGACAGCCATGGGCATATCAGAAAAGTTATTACAAAGTCAAAGAACAAATTGAAATTGTTTTTAAAAAGACAAAATATGCTAAAATTAATTAGAACAATGACTTTCAATTTTTTCCAAGTCCAATAGTAAGAAAAATATTTTATCTGGTTACTAAGTCAACACAGTATGTGTGTATATACAAGCATATACATGTTTTGCAAACAATTCTTAAATGCATTTATGTATTAAGTATGAAAAATTTAGCCTTACTGTATGTTGTCAGTATGATATTTTCCAAACTACTATATTGACTTCACAACCCACTAATGGGTTGCACATCCCATTAGCACATCATACTTTGTATGAGAATATCAAAATCAGAAATAGCAAATTTTGCCTTTTGTGCCAACTCTGGTAAACTGGAAGCAGCTATTAAAACTTTGGTAAGACTATAAATCTGAATTCAAGAACATGTAACAGTGCTGGGATTGATTAGAGATGTAATAACAGAAGAGAGAGAAATAGAGGTAAACATACTATGTATCTGTCATTCCCAATCAAGATAAACATTCTGGATGAGAATTAGTCTTTATTTTTATACAAATTAGGGAAAATGTAATTTTTTTCTAGAAAAATTTATTTCTAGCATCTTGTATTCCTCTCAAAGATTACAATATCTGATTAACAGTATATTCTTATTTAAGATTTATAAGTAGAATCCATTTTTTACAACTTAAAGAATGGTAAATTTGAGTAAACAAGGAGTGTAAAATTATCTTTTTTTTCTTCTTTCCATTTCTTCTTCCTTTCTCTCATTTTCCAGGAATAAATAGTTTGCATGAGCCCACTTCATGTTCCTTCTCATCCTTTTAGTCTGGTCTCAACTCTACCATATAGACACTCTCAAAACTTCTCCTGAACATTTTTCAAAGAAGTAAGGTTTAACCTGGATGAAAAGAATGAGTTAGCAAAGCAGAAGGAGGAAGAAGAGAAGAATAAGCAGAGATGAGAATATATAGAAAAATCTAGAGGATAGAGCTTGGGTCATTCAGAGAACGTGTTCTGCACCACTGTTGCCTAGAAGACTAGAGCACACTAGCAGGAAAAAAATGAGATTTGATAGATGAGTCTGGACATATCATGAGAGGCCTTATTTGTTCTTGGTTTCAGGCATCTTAACAACTAGTTTGGCTCTAAGTATTTGTGAATTTGCAAGGGAGGTCTCTAGTGGCTCTTTCAGATTTCTTTTGGCCTTTGTGCCAGCCCCCAAGGTGGTTCCAAATAATCCTACCTCCTGATATTCACAACCTTGGGTAGTCTCCTCCTATCAGGTACGGTACCAGGGTTGGTCTGTGTGAATAATACAATATTGCAGAAGTGATGGTATGTTACTTGCAAGCACAGGTTATATAAGACATCAAGGATTCCTCTTGGAAGTTCTCCAACTTTCTTAGATCATTTGCTCTGGATGAAGTCATGTTGTTAAATGCCCACCGGGAAGCCTATGTGGTGAAGAACTAAAGCTTTCTGCCAACAGTCATGTGAATAGGCTTGAAGAGGATCCTCCAGCCTAAGTCAAGTCTTCAGAGGCTGCAGCCTGATCTAACATCTTGACTGCACATGAGACCTGTGAGTCAGAACCACCCAGCTAAGCTATTCCTAAGGTCCTGACCCTTAGAAACTATAAACTAATAAATGCTTCTGAGTTTGGGGATTCCTATGCAGCAATAGGAAATGAATATAGCCCTCTTTCCAGTTACGTTATGCTACCCTCATAGTTCAAAACTGGGCCATTTCAGTACTAGTTTTTAAATTATTTTTTTGAAAACTCCCTTTAACTGTAAAAATGTGAGAAAATATTTGACCTGTAATTTTCTTTTGCATCTTCCCAAGCAAGTTGTCTAAATTCCTCATACATTTTTTTATTGAAGTGATCTCTGAGGAAAAAGGACCAGAAACGAAAGAGGGTATTCATTTCTTGGGACTGGCCAATTCCCAAGCGTTTTCTCTCTGGAAAAGTTAAAATAATAAAACATTTTTTTTTTTTTGGTTAAAGAAACTTATTAAAGTCAAATCAGCAGACATTTTACATGGCTTAAAATAAGAAAAGCTAAAACATATTAATCTCCAAAATGTATCTGGGTTTCTTCTAAGTAAGGGATAAGTATGAATCCATTTTCTGACTCATTGCTCAAATTTAAGCATTTGTCAATGGTAAGAAGAATATGCTAAACTTTCTTCATGTAGCTAAGCTACAAAAATACATGAAATACATAAGTAATTAAGGTAATTATAACAAAATAAAAGAATATCTTAGCCTGATGTTAAATATCACATTTTTAAATATTATATTTTAGTTTTAAACATAGCTACACAAAGGACAAGCATCTTACCACTTAGGCATCTTCGACGATACTTGTGGTACACTTGTTGGGTAAAGCCATTTTCCTTCAAAAGTTCATGAGAAGGGTGCTGGAACTTTGGGAATGAATGAGGAGTACATCCATAACCTCCTACTAGTGGTGCACCTTCTGAAGGTGAAGCATTTGAACTGCTGTTTGAGGAGGGGGGAAAAAAGCCTTCAAACTGAAATATCAAGAACCAAGTGTTTAAACCAAGTGTTTAAACAATTTGTGCTATTTGTTATTGAGTCTGAACAGTGGAAAAGACTAAAACTAAACTAATGACATAAAGATCTACGTATGAATTACTTTTTATATTCAACACACAGGTATATTCAGAAGTTGATAAAGAACAAGGTTATAAATTCCCATACTAAAGTAGTAAGTAGAAGCAGATAACTGAATAGCTAGCTTATTCCTCTGCCAGATCTGTTATTAGTTTAGTTTAGTTTCCTATGGTATTGGAGAAATTTCAATTTTCATGAGTAATTAAGTAAATGATGTAAACTGGACAAATGGAAATGAGAAATAAAATCTGGTACAAAGGCAGTAATTTCATGAGTCCAAAGACAAACTTGCAATTCTGTACATCAATTCCACTTCTGAAATAGCTCCTAAATCGATCTCTTCTTTTTTATCTGCACTTCATTATTCAAATATAGGCTTTCTTCCTCTTTCACTCAAACTAACCGGTCTCGTTTCTCAAATCTCCCTCCTTCTATCTTATCACCAAAGTGATCTTCCTGTGTTTTGTTCTGTTTTTTGTTTTTTGTTTTTGTTTTTTCAAAGTGATCTTCCCAAGACACAGATCTGAATCAGTGGTTTTCAACATGTGGTCTATGGATGCTTCCCAAGAACTCTTCAAAAAGTTTGCAACTCAAGACCATTTTCACAATAACACTAAGGTATTATTTGCCCTTTTCACTGTGTTCATATTTGTACTGATAGTACTAAAGCAATTGGGTATAAAACCCCTAATGCAAATGGAGGCAGTGGTACCAAACTTTAGATATTAGTGATTATATTATTCACTGCTACGCATGCGCAAATTTTTAAAAATGCCAGTTGTTTCAACGTAAGATGTCCTTGATGGAGCAAAAAAATTAATTTTGTGAAATCTCAGTCCTTAAGTACTTGTCTTATTGTGTGTGACAAAATGGGACAAAAGCTTTAGTTTTGCAAAATGAGAAAGTTCTGGAAATGTTTCACAACAATGTGAATATACTTAATACTACAGAACTGTACACTTAAAATGGTTAAAATGGTATTTTTTGTGTGTGCTTTTTAATCACAATTTTTTAAAAATGGCAGGGGGACCCCAGGGTGGCTCAGCGGTTTACTGCCTGCCTTCTGCCCAGGATGTGATCCTTTAGTCCTGGGATCGAGTCCCACATCAGGCTTCCTGCATGGAGCCTGCTTCTCCCTCTGCCTATGTCTCTGCCTCTCTCTCTCTCTCTGTCTCTCATGAATAAATAAATAAAATCTTAAAAAAAAATAAATGGTGGGCATGCCTGGGTGGCTCACTTAGTTAAGCATCCAACTCTTGGTTTCAGCTTGAGTCATCGTCTTGGGTTCCTGGGATTTAGCTCCCAAGTAAGGCTCCATGCTCAGCTCAGAGTCTGCTTGTCCTTCTCCCTCTGCTTCTCCCCACCTCCTTCCACCCTCTCCCTCCCTCAAATAAATAAAATCTTTTTAAAAATGCTATGGAAGCATAAAGCACTTTTGCAGCATTATCAAAGTACAATGGGTATTTTTATGGACTGTTTGTTGAATTCCTAGCCCCTAATATAATGGTATTAGGAGGTAATTAAGTCATGAGGGTAGAATTCTGATGAGTATGGTAAGTGCCCTTATAAAAAGAAACATAGAATAGCTTGCTGCTTTCTTTCTGCTATTTGCCATGTGGGGATACAAGAAGAGAGTCCTCTGCAAAGCAGGCCCTCAACCAGATACTGATCTTTTGGGACCTTTATCCTGGAACTGTGAGAAATAAATTTGTTGTTTAAATTATGGCATGTGTGCTATAGCAGCTTGAACTGAGACAATTATCTAAAGTCAAAGCTCTTGTGTGATAAAGTTGTGAGTGGACCTAGTTGATTTTTTCATGGAACATAATTTTTAATTAGAAAGCAACAAATAAACTATGGTTATTCAGACTTCATTTTGTGTTAGACATTTCCTTGTAAATGAACAAAATGAATCCATAATGTCAAAGAAAACAGCTTTCATACAAACATTCCAATTTTGGAAACCTTGTACTTGTAACCATGAGCCTGATAGTTTACACTAATACTTAAAGACTTTTCTAATAAAATCAGTGGTGCTTTTTTTTTTTTAAGGAGTTTGTGTGTGCATGTCTGCATGTATGGTAAAATATATACGATATTTAGAATTTTAACCATTTGTAAGCATGCTTACTCTTCAACTGCATTAAATATTCACAATAATATGTAACTATCACCACTATCTATACCTAAAACTTCTTTATCATCCCCAGTTTGTGGACTTTAAAACTCCATTAAACAATAATTAGGCTTTTCTTCCTTCCCTCAGCCCCCAATAACCTCTATTCTACTTTCTCTCTTTAAATTTGACTGTTCAGGGTATCTCATATACAAGTAGGATCATATTATATTTACCCTACTCAGTCCCATTTATTTTATTAAGCATGTTTTCAAGGTCCATCTGTGTTGTTGCTGCATAAATTAAACTTTCATTCTTTTATATGGTTGAATAATATTCCATTACATGTATATACCATACTGTGTTTATGCTATAATCTGTTAATGGACATGGGTTGTTTTCATCTTTTGGCTGTTATGAATAATACTTCTATAAACATGGACATAAAACTGTTTGTTCAACTCCCCGTTTTCAGTTCTTTTCAGTTCCACCTCTACATATCTAGAGGTGGAATAGCTGGCTCATATGGTAATTGTATGTTTTAATCTTTTGAGAAAATGACAAGTGTTTTCCATAGTGGCTGTGGCATTTTATATTTCCACAAACAATGCTCAAGGGTTCCAATTTCTCCACATCCTCACAAACATTTATTTTGAGATATGTATGTATGTATGTATGGATGTTTGTATTTAAGTATGCACTCCATGCTGGGCGTGGAGCCCAACATGGGGCTTAAACTCATGACCCTGAGATCAAAACCTGAGCTGAAATCGAGTCAGGTGTTTAAGCAATGGAGCATCTTAGGTGCCCCATATTGTCAGTTTTGGTTTTTTTTTTTAATTATATATATCAGACAGCTCAGGATGCCTTAACAAAAGACCACAGACTGGGTAGCTTAACAGAAATTTATGTTCTCACAGTTCTGGAGGCCAGAAGTCTATTAGAAGGTGGAGGAGGGGCAGTAAAATATGCTCTAGACTGAGAAGGCACTTTGAGACCAAAAATCAAAGCCACTCCATACTGTTTACAGTTTTTTATTCAGGGCAATTTACTGAAAAGGGGATTGGGTGGACGGATGATCTTGGCACTATGCAGCTATTTTCCACAAAGTCCAGACCTTAATCTACAGAATTTATAGAGCAGTGGTGGGGAGTTTGGGCGGGATATCATTGTGGTGAGGTCAAAAGGTAGTTATCTAAATTAGCATCATCTGTATGCCAGAGGGATCTCTACTACGTTATCTGAAGTGGTGCAGTCTAGGGGTACCTGGATGGCTCAGTGGTTGAGTGTCTGCCTTCAGCTCAGGTCGTGATCCCTAGGTCCTGAGATCAAGTCCTACATTAGGCTCCGCATAGGGAGCCTGCTTCTATGTGTCTCTCATGAATGAATGAATAAAAATCTTAAAAAAAAAAAAAAAGTGGTGATGCAATCTATACACCAGAAGGATAATCAGAGTAAGCCTTCCCTCATTCCATCTAGAGTATACATTAACCTCCAATGGGCCTGGAACATGTAGCCCTGTGGGAGGTCATTGTGCAGACAAGAACAAGATGGAAGGCAAAAGATAAGAGTAGGTATTGTCAGTACTCCTTTTGTAGGAGTACTAGGTCAAAATGCCAGCAGCACTGGTTTCTGGTGAGGCTTCTCTTCCTAGATTAGAGAGAGCTACCTTCTCAATGTGTCTTCACATGGCTTTTTCTCTACATATATATAGAGATTCCTTGTGTCTCTTCCTCTTCTTGTAGGGACATGAGTCCTATTAAATTAGGCCCCATTTTTATGACTTAACTTTAATGCATCTCCTTAAAAGCTGTCTCCAACTATAGTCACACTGACGGTTAAGACTTCAACATATAATTTTAAGGAGAAACTATAATACCATCCTAGTAGGTGTGAATAGGCATCTCTTTGTGGTTTTTGTGTTTCTCTAATGACTAATGATATTGAACATCTTTTCATTGGCTTATTGGCCATTTGTATATCTTCTCTGAAGAAATAAATGTCTATTCAAATATTTTTGCCAGTGTTCACTTCGGCAGCACATATACAAATATTTTTGCATTGGATTTTTTTTTTAGTTGTCAAGTTTTTGGAGTTCTTTATATATTCTAAGTATTAATCCCTTACCTAATAAGTGATTTGCAAATATTTTCTCCTATTGAGTAGGTTGTCTTATGACTCTGATACTATCTTTTGATACATAAAAATTTTTAATTATGATAAGTATATATTTTTTTCTGTCACCTGTGCTTTCGGTGTGATATTCAAGAAACCAATGCAAATCTAAAATGATGTAGATTTTTCCTTTATGCTTTCTTCTAATAATTTTATCGGTTTTTCTTAACATATTTTTAATTTAAATTAATTAACATATATTATTGGTTTAAAAGGTAGAGGTCAGTGATTCATCAGTCATATATAATTCCCAGTGCTCATTATATCATATGCCCTCCTTAATGTCCATCACCCAGTTACCTCATCCACCCAACCCCTCAACTCTCCAGCGACCCTCAGTCTGGTTCCTATGACTACGAGTCTCTTATGGTTTGTCACTGTGATTTCATCTTACTTGACTTTTTTCCTCTCTTCCCCTATTATCCTCTGTTTCTTAAATTCCACATATGAGTGAGATCATATGATAATTTACTTTTTCTGATTGACTTATTTCACTTAGCATAATACATGTTAGCTCCATCCACGCCTTTGCAAAAGGCAAGATTTCAGTTTTAAAGATGGCTGAGTAGGGCAGCCCCAGTGGCACAGCGGTTTAGCACCGTCTGCAGCCTAGGGTGTGATCCTGGAGACCCAGGATCGAGTCCCACATCAGGCTCCCTATGTGGAGCCTGCTTCTCCCTCTGCCTGTGTCTCTGCCTCTCTCTCTCTCTCTCTCTCTCTCTGTCACTCATGAATAAATAAAGCTTTAAAAAAAAATAAAGATGGCTGAGTAGTATTTCATTGTATATATGTACCACTTCTTTACCCATTCATCTGTCGATGGACATCTGGGTTCTTTCCATAGTTTGGCTATTGTGGACATTGCTGCTATAAACACTGGGGTGCAGGTGGCCCTTCAGATCACTACACATTTGTATCTTTGGGGTAAATCCCTAGTAGTGCAATTGCTAGGTCATAGGGTAGCTCTATTTTCAACTTTTTGAGGAACCTCCATACTGTTTTCCAGAGTGGCTTGTGCCAGCTTGCATTCCCACCAACAATGTAAGAGGGTTTCCTTTTCTCTGTATCCTTGCTAACATCTGTTATTTCTGGACTTAATTTTAGCCATTCTGATGTGTGAAGTGCTCTCTCTCTCTTTTTTAAAAATTTTATTTATTTATTCATGACAGACAGAGAGAAAGAGAGAGACACACAGGCAGAGGGAGAAGCAGGTTCCATGCTGGGAGCCCGACGTGGGACTCCATTCCGGGTCTCCAGGATCACACCCCAGGCTGAAGGCAGCGCTAAACCGCTGGGTCACTGGGGCTGCCCGTGAAGTGCTATCTCATTGTGGTTTTGATTTGTGCTTTCCTGATACTTAGTGATGTTGAGCATTTTTTCAAGTGTCTGTTGGCCATTTGGATGTTTTCTAGGGAGAAATGTCTTTTCGTGTCTTCTTCCCATTTTGTGATTGGATTATTTGTTCTCTGGGTGTTGAGTTTGATAAGTTCTTTATAGATTTTGGATACTAGTTCTTTCTCTGATATGTCATTTACAAATATCTTCTCCCATTCTCTCAGTTGTCTTTGGTTTTATTGTTTCCTTTGGTCTGCAGGAGCTTTTTATCTTGATAAAGTCCCAATAGTTCATTTTTGCCTTTGTTTCCCTTTCCTCTAGGCACCTGTCCAATAAGAAGTTGTTCAGCCGATGTCAAAGAAGTTACTGCCCGTGTTCTTCTCTAAGTTTTGATGGTTTCTTATCTCATATTTAGGTCTCTCATTTATTTTGAATTTATTTTTGTATATGATATAAGAAAGTACCACAGTTTCATTCTTTTGCATGTTGCTGTCCAGTTTTCTGAACACCACTTGTTGAAGAGACTGTCTTCTTTCCCTGGTTTGTCCAAGATTGGTTGACCATATAGTTGTATGTTCATTTCTGGGTTTTCTATTCTGTTTCACTGATCTATGTGTCTGACAACCTTTTTTACAAAAATGGAAAACTTTATTTTCAAATCATACGAAATTGAAGGAGTTCTAAGAAGCCAAAACAATCTTACAGAGGAAGAATAAAATTGGAGAATCAACATTTAGTAACTTTGAAAATTACTACAAAGCTACAGTATTAAATTAAATTAAAATATTATGGTCCTGGCATAAAGATGGATAAGTGGACCAATGGAATAGAATAGAGAGCCTACAAATAAACTCTCATGTGTCTGGTCAGTTTATTTTCAACAAGGGTGCTAGAACTCTTCAGTAGAGAAAAGAATCATCTTTTTAACAAGTGGCACTGGAAAAACTGAATATCCAACATCCAATATCCAGCAAAAGGATGGATAAGGATGGATCCAGAACTTATTCCCCATACAAAAAAAATAATAACTCAAAATTGATCAAAACAAATGAAAAATGAACTATTGGGACTTCATCAAGATAAACAGCTTCTGAACAGTGAAGGAAGCAATCAACAAAACTAAAGACAACCTACAGAATGAGTGAAGATATGTGCAAATGACATATCTGATAAAGGGTTAGTATCTAAAATCTATCAAACTCAACACTCAAAAACAAATAATCCAGTTAAGAAATGGGCAGAAGACACGAATAGACATTCTTCCAAAGAAAACATCCAGATGGCTAACAGACACATCACTCATCATCAGGGAAATACAATCCAAACCATGATGAGATACCACCTCACACCTGTCAGAATCGCTAAAATAACAACATAGGAAACAACAGATGTTGCTGAGGATACAGAGAAAGGGGAATCCTCTTACACTGTTGGTAGGATGCAAACTGGTGCATCCAGCTGGAAAACAGTAGAGAGATTCCTCAAAAAGTTAAAAATAGAGAACTATCCTCTGACCCAACAATTGCACTACTAGGAATTTACCCAAAGAATACAAAAATACTAATTCAGAGAGGTATATGCACCCCAATGTTAACAGGAGCATTATCAATAATAGTCAAATTATGAAAAAGCCCAAATGTCCATTGACTGATGAATGTATAAAGATGGAATATTACTCAACCATAAAAAAGAACAAAATCTTGCCATTTGCAACAATGCGGATGGAGCTAGAGTATTATGTTAAGCAAAAGAAGTCAGGGAAAGACAAATACCATATGCCTTCACTCAGGTGTGGAATTTAAGAAACCAAACAGATGAAATACAAAGGGTAAAAAAAAAAAAAGAAAAAAAGAAAGAGTGGCAAACCATTAAACAGACTCTTGGGGATCCCTGGGTGGCTCAGAGGTTTGGCGCCTGCCTTTGGCCCGGGGCGTGATCCTGGGGTCCCGGGATCGAGTTCCGCGTCCGGCTCCCTGCATGGAGCCTGCTTCTCCCTCTGCCTGTTTCTGCCTCTCTCTCTCTCTCTCTCTATGTCTATCATAAATAAATAAATATTAAAAAAAAAACCAGACTCTTAACTATAGAAAACAAACTGAGGGTTACTGGAGGGTGGGAGGATGGGTTAAATGGGTGAGGAGTATTAAGGAAGGCTCACTCCATGATGATCACTGTGTGTTGTATCTAAGTGATGAATCACCAAATCTTACAGTTGAAAGTAAAATTATACTGTATGTTAGCTAACTGGAATTTAAATAAAAATTTGGAAAAAGATAAAAAGGCTGTTGGAATTTTGATAAGGATTTTATTGAATCTATAGATCACTTTAGTTAGCACTGATATCTAACAATATTAAGTCCTCCTATCCATGAACATGAAATGTCTTTCCATTTAGTTAGGTCCGCTGTAATTTTTTCAGCAATGTTTTGTAGTTTTTAGTATACAAGACTTTTACCTCTTTGTTTAGATTTTTTTCCCCATAAGTATTTAATTCTTTTAAGTGCTAATGTAAATAGAATTGCTTTCTTAATTTCCTTTTCAAATGTTTAATGCTGGCATACAGAAACACAACTGATTTGTGTTTTGTACCCTGCAACTTTGCCAAATTTTTAAATTAGCTTTAGTATCTTTCTTGTTGATTCTCTGGGAGTCTATATATAGAATCAGTCTATATATATCTGTGACTGGAGATAGTCTTACCCTTTCCTTTTTAATTTGATATCTTTCCTTTCCTTCTCTATTAGCTCTGGCTAGGACTTTCAGTACAACATTGAATACCAACAGTGAAAGCAGGTATTCTTGTCTTGTTTCTGATCTTAGGAGGACAGATTTCAATCTCTCACCACTGAGTATGATGTCACCTGTGGGTCTCTCATAAATACTTTTTATCATGTTGAGGGATTTTTCTTCTATTCTTAGTTTCCAAATACTTTGTAATCATAAAGAAGATGTTGGAGGGCAGCCCGGGTGGCTCAGCGGTTTAGCGTCACCTTCAGACCAGGGCGTGATCCTGGAGACCTGGGATCGAGTCCCACATCGGCCTCCCTGCATGGAGCCTGTTTCTCCCTCTTCCTTTCTCTCCCTCTCTGCGTCTCTCATTAATAAATAAACAAAATCTTAAAAAAAAAAAAGATGTTAGATTTTGTCAAATGTCTTTTCTGTATCATGTGGTCATTTCCTTAAATTCTTTTTTAATTTTATGTATTTATTTTAGAGTACGTATACAAACGGGAGGAGAATCCTCAAATTGACTCCCCATTGAGCTTGGAGTTTGATATGGTGCTTGAACCCAGGACCCAGAGATCATGACCTGAGCCAAGATCAAGAGCCAGCTACTTAACCAACTGAGCCAGCCAGGCAACCCTAGCATTTCCTTAGTTCTATTAACATGATGTATTTTCTTATGTTGAACCACCCTTGCATTCCTGGGATAAATTCCACTTGGTCATGGTGAATAATCCTTTCAATATACTGCTGGAATTTTTAAATTAATTAATTAATTAATTTATTTATTTATTTAAAGTAGGCTCCACGCTCAACATGGGACTGGAACTCACAACCTTGAGATTAAGAGTTGCATGCTGGGATCCCTGGGTGGCGCAGCGGTTTGGCGCCTGCCTTTGGCCCAGGGCGCGATCCTGGAGAACCGGGATCGAATCCCACATCGGGCTCCCGGTGCATGGAGCCTGCTTCTCCCTCTACCTGTGTCTCTGCCTCTCTCTCTCTCTCTCTCTCTCTCTGACTATCATAAATAAATAAAAATTAAAAAAAAAAAAAAAAAAGAGTTGCATGCTCTACTAACTGAGCCAGCCAGGTGCCCCTGACAACTGCTGGATTTCATTTGCTAATATTTTGTTGAGAACCTCTACATCTATATCCATAAGGTACACTAGTATAAAATTTTTATTTTCTTGTGATGTCTTTATCTGGTTTTGGTACTAGGGTAATGCAGGCCTCATAGAATAAGTATTCCTTTCTCTTCAATTTTTTGGAAGAGTTTGAAAGGGATTAGTGTTAATTCTTTAAATTAACACTAATTAAGTAGAATTCACTTCAAGTAAAGCCACTTGGTCTGGAATTTTCTTTGTTGGGGGACCTTTGAATAGTGGTTTGATCTCTTTACTCTTACATATGGGTTGAGAATTTGTATTCTTGAGTAAGTTTAATGTGTATGTTTTAAGGAATTTGTGCATTTCTTCCAAGTTATCTATCTATTGATGTATAATTGTTCATACTATTCTCTTTGAATCCTCTTATTTCTGTGAAGTTGGTTAGTTGTTTCCATTTCCATTTCTGATTTTAGTTATTTGCATCTTCTCTTTTTTTTTAATAAATTAATTTTTTATTGGTGTTCAATTTACCAACATACAGAATAACACCCAGTGCTCATTCCGTCAAGTGCCCTCCTCAGTGCCCGTCACCCATTCACCCCCACCCCCTGCCCTCCTCCCCTTCCACCACCCCTAGTTCGTTTCCCAGAGTTAGGAGTCTTTATGTTCTGTCTCCCTTTCTGATATTTCCCACACATTTCTTCTCCCTTCCCTTATATTCCCTTTCACTATTACTTATATTCCCCAAATGAATGAGAACATACACTGTTTGTCCTTCTCCGATCGACTTACTTCACTCAGCATAATACCCTCCAGTTCCACCCACGTTGAAGCAAATGGTGGGTATTTGTCGTTTCTAATGGCTGAGTAATATTCCATTGTATACATAAATCACATCTTCTTTATCTTTGACAACCTAACTAAAGAAACTTTGTTTTGTTGATCGCAAAAGAATGAACTTTTGTTTTTGTTTTTTTAGATTCTATTCATTTATTCATGAGAGACAGAGAGAGAGGCAGAGACACAGGCAGAGGGAGAAGCAGGCTCCATGCAGGGAGCCGACGCGGGACTCGATCCTGGGACTCCAGGATCACACCCTGGGCCAAAGGCAGACACTCAACCCTGAGCCACCCAGGCATCCCTCAACTTCTGTTTTTACTGATTTCTCTACTCTTTTTCCTTTATTGTTTATTTTTGCTCTCATTTTCAACTTTTCCTTCCTTCTGATAGCTTTGGGTTTAGTTCACTCTCAAGTTTCTTAAAATATAATGTTAGGTTACTGATTTGTGATCTCTTTTCTTTTTAAATACAGGCATTTATAGCTGTAAATTTCCCACTGAGCACTGAGCAGTGCATTAAGATTTGGTATGCTATGTTTTCACTTTCATACATCTCTAAGTATTTTCTAATTTCCTTTATGATTTCTTTTTCTGACTCATGGGTTAAAAGTGTGCTTAACTGCCACATATTTGTGAATTTTCCAGTTTTACTTCTATTATAGACTTCTAACTTCATCCCATTGCAGTCAGAGAAGATACCTTGTATGGTATCTGATTTAAAATTTATTGAAGTATTTCTTTTGACCGAACACATGCTCTATTGTGGAGAATGTTCTGTGTGTATTTAAGAATGTGTATTCTGTGTTACTATTGGGTAGAATATTATATATATAGGTTAGGTCTAACTGGTTTATTATATTGTTCAAGTCCTCTATTTTGTTACTCATATCAAGTTGATCTATGCATTATTGAAAGTAGTATATTGAAATCTCCAACTACTCTTATAGAGCTGTTTATTTCTCCCTCCAATTTTTTCAATTTTTGCTTCATATATCTTTTTTTAAAAAAAATTATTTATTTGAGAGAGAGAGAGGTGGGGACGGGCAGAGAGACGGAGGGAGAGAATCTCAAGCAGACTCCCTGCTAAGCATGGAGCCTGACACAGGACTAGATTCCATGACCCTGAGATCATGACCTGAGCTAAAATTAACAGCTGGATGCTTCAGGTTCCCTGCATGGAGCCTGCTTCTCCCTCTGCCTCTGTCTCTACCTCTCTCTCTCTCTCTCTCTGTCTCATGAATAAATAAAATCATAAAAAAAAAAAAAGATCTGGATGCTTAACTGACTAAGACACCCAGGTGCCCCAATTTTTGCTTCATGTATCTTGAGGGGCTATTATTAGTTACATGTATCTTCATATAATTAACCCTTGAACAATGCAGGAGTTAGGGGTGCTGACACCCTACACAGTCAAAACTCCACATGCAATTTTTTACTCTCTAAAATCTTAACTACTAATACCTACTGTTGACCAGAGGTCAATATACACAGTCAATTAACACATACTATGTATGTTAAATGTATTATATACTATACTCTTATAATAAAATAAGCTAGAGAAAGAAAATGTTATTAAAAATCACAAGAGAAAATAGTATTTATAGTGCTTTACTGAGAATCTAGAGTATATGAATCTGTGTTAATATCAATCAGTCTAGGATTTATTTTAGCAACATTCTGCACACTAGGACCAAATATAATGGAAAGAGATTTGGAGTTCTCAGTTTGAGATTTGGGGACATTAGAACCATAAAATAAGTCTAAGAGCAAGAATCTAAAATTCTATCAAAATTTATGAGACAGGGCAGCCCGGGTGGCTCAGTGGTGTAGCGCCGCCTTCAGCCCAGGGGTCCCGGGATCGAGTCCCATTGTCAGGCTCCCTGCATGGAGCCTGCTTCTCCCTCTGCCCATGTCTCTATGCCTCTCTCTCTCTGTGTCTCTTATGAATAAATAAATAAATAAAAATTTTAAAAAACATGAAATTTATAAGACAGACACAGAAAGACAAGAAAACTAAAATTTTTAATCAAAAGATAATGCAAAAAAAAAACAAAAACAAACAAAGAACAAGACATACAAAGGTGATCCACCTATTGCCATGATCACATGGTGGACTTCAAAATAACTGTGATTAGATTAATATGTTGAAGGATCTCATGGAAAAAGAGAACATGTATTGACATAGAACTTCAATAGGAAAAAGAAAAATCTTATTAAAAAGTCAAATGGTGGGGATCCCTGGGTGTCTCAGCGGTTTAGCACCTGCCTTCAGCCCAGGGTGTGATCCTGGAGTCCTGAGATTGATTCCCACATTGGGCTCCCTGTATGGAGCCTGCTTCTACCTCTGCCTGTGTCTCTGCCTCTTTCTGTCTCTCATGAATAAATAAATAAAATATTTAAAAAGTCAAATGGTAATATAAAATATAAGAAGTACAGTATCAGAACTGGAGAATCCTGTAAGGAGGTTGTCAAGAAACTGGAAATGGGTCAATAAAAATTATCCAACGTGAATTACAAAGAGAAAAAGAGTAGAAAAAAAGAGAGGAGATCATCTAAGAGCTGTGAGATATTAGCAAATATCTAATGTATACATAATTAGATCCCCAGAAGAAGAGGGAATGAACAATAAGAACACAGGGCAAAAAATACTTGAAGAGGTAATAGATGAAAATCTTCCTAACCAAATAAAAGATAACAAACAATTTAAATCCAATAGCCTCAGAGAACCACAAGCAGGATAAATCCCTTGTGTATCCACACATATTTACGCATACATCCATACCCATACTAGATCCATCAAAGACTTTAATACCTAATAAGAGTATCTTTCAAAACAGAAAAAAACTTTTCTTGATTAGCAACAGTTGACAGAATCCACTGTTAACAGACGTGTACAAGAAATGAAGAGCACTACAAATGGTAAAAATAGAGCAAATGTTTTAAAAATGGGTCATGTTGGGGTATCTGGGTGGCTCAGTTGGTTAGGCATCTACTTTCAGCTCAGGTCATGGTCTCAGGGTCCTGGGACTGAGCTGCAGAGATTGTCTGTTCATCTGGTTCCTTGCTTAGTAAGCAGTCTACCTTACCCTCATCCCTTGCCCCCTCATGCACTCTCTCTCAAATAAATAAAATCTTTAAAAATAAATAAATAAAAATGTCTCACGTCGCTTGCCTTAAAAGCTAACTGTCTAAAGAAAAATAATTAACAAAGCATAGTACAAAGGATGGGAGGAAATGGAACTTTACAGTATTAAGATTCTTATGCTATACATATAGTCGTATAACAATATTTGAAAGTAGACTAAATTAAAATGTATATTATGAACAGAAGACCAGAAAAAATAAGAGAGATAACTGAGAAGCCAATGGTACAGATAAAATAGAATTATTATAAAAACTCAATTGATCCAAAAAAAAACAGAAGGAAAAAGAACAAAGAAGAAACAAGATTAATAGAATATAAGATGGTAGATTTACAACCAACCATATCCATAATTACATCAATGTAGACAATCTAAAAATAGGAATGTTGATAGTGGGTGAGGCTGTGGTGTGGGAGGCAGGACATGCAGGGAGTATAAGGGAACTCTTAGTACTTTCTATTCAATTTTTGCTGTGAACCTAAAACTACTCTTAAAAAAAAAAAAGGTCAATTTAAAAAATTCACACTCACTATTATAAATATCTGACTGTCACCCCTTAATTAAGCTCCAGAAAGGCAGGGACTGTAATTATCTTGTTCCCTGCTGTATACTCAGTGCCTAGAAAAGTGCCCAACACAATGTTAAGCCCCTGCTTTCCTGATATATTTTACTTGTGGAAAAAGGTGGAGTGGTGCCTGGGAATGAATAAATCATTATATAGATAAATTATTAATAACAAAAGATATAATGTAATAAAAAATGAGTTGTAAGAAAGATATTCCTGACTAAATGTTCCATTAAATGTTCTAACTAAACCAAAAGTTATTGACTAAACATCTTTCCCCATTATTTGTTGATCTCTAGATATAGTGCTCTGATTAAAAAATATATATATATCCTGGAAAATAAACGCTCAAAATCACTTAGAACACAAAATGTATACAATAGATATACAAAAAACAGATACACATTTTATTTATTAAGGACAATATAATGAGAACAAAATGTAAAAGGATCAAATAAATATCACTGGAAAGACAGAGGCGGGGATTTTCAGTTCATGATAAACTTACTAGCTTGTCTTTGAATGAAAATATTTAATCTTTCCCTTGTAGTAATCAGTCAAAAAACATTTTTTCTTAAAGGTAAGTTTTCTTTTAGAAAGTAGGTCAGATAATTATTCTGAAAATATCTATATAAACACAAAATGGGTTTACAAGAAACACAAAGCAATTAGCAGTAAATCACCTCTGCATCCACTGTATAGGACAAAACATACCATATTATATTATGTAACTGGCACTATATCAAAGGTTTTCTCTATCATCTCTTTTGAGGTAAATAATAGGCTTTTTAAAAGAAATTCAAGCTAAAAAAAAAAAGCACTTACTACTAACAATCAGCTAATCTAAGTTATTTCCTGTAAAAAGGAAAAATCTCAAAATAAAAATGTGTTTTATTTCCATATTCTTTATATAGTTTGAATGGGTTGTTTAGCATATTAACTCACTAAGAACATACTATACTATTGAGAATCTGGAATCTTACATAAACCTAAGTTTTTTTTTTTTTTTTAAAGATTTTACTTATTAATGAGAGACATGGAGAGAGAGTGGGGGCGGGGGAGCAGAGACACAGGCAGAGGGAGAAGCAGGCTCCATGCAGGGAGCCTGACATGGGATTCAATCCCAGGTCTCCAGGATCAGGCCCTGGGCCAAAGGTGGCACTAAACTGCTGAGCCACCCGGGCTGCCCAACCTAAGTATTTTTTATCTAAGAGAACACATTTGTGGAAAAACTGGTTTAAATGGGAAAAAAAAATTGTCCCACTCAATTATTCCTTAATGTACTTATTAGAAAATTGTCCCACTTATTTCCCCACCTTTGGCTTCATTTTAAAAACTATTTATTAATATAATTAAGTTTTAAATATTCCAAATGTCTAATTAGTACCTGTTTTCAACAAACTTAAAATAAAAAACAAAGCAATGTTTGACAATTATAGTACCTGACAGAAGATGTTCTTGGCCCGTGATCTCTGGAATCCATTACCCAACCAACATGACATTCTAGAGGGGGATTTGTACTATGTCTCGTTTTTCTTTTTCTTGGACTCTAAAGAAAAAGAAGTCAAACATTGCAATTATTTCAGTAGTGTGAACTTCACAAGTAAATTAAAACCCTCTGACTGTAAACCAGCTCAAACAGTTTCATACTGTGGATGACATTATGAAATCACATGAAGTCACAAAACTCAAATATCTCACATACAAGTTACAAAACTTAACAAAGAAGATCCTTTGCTAGGTTTCAACACAAGGATTACAAGATATACAGCTGAGTGTGATTCTTCATTATATCATCTGATTGACATTAATTACACTACAATTGTAAAGAAGTTATTCCTTAACCTGAGAAAACATCACTATGGTAAAAATACAATTTTAAGTGAATTCTTACAATCTAAAATATATATTTTTCAAAATATGATAAAACGAAAAAGTCTCATTTTGTAATATTAAAGGATATACAATGCAGGCTTTATGTTCCTGGTTGTTTTGTGTACCTTTACATCAATAGCTTTTGGTTCTTTAACAACAGGATAAAATCTTGGTGTTTTGTTTGGATCTTGTAACCTGGGTGTTCGAGGTGTTTTAGGTGTCCTCACAGGATGAATTCTAGGAGATTCTGGAACTGCTGTGGGCAATGAATGGGCCAATGTTGCTAAAGATATTCCTGAAACATCAAACAGCTTCTGGGCTGATTCATCACTCAAATCTGCAAAATAAAAAGCTAGTTCAATGTACTTAGATGCTAAGAAAGTATTTTATGCTCAAAAGAATTTTTCATTAGAAACATTTCAAATATGTAGGAATAAAAAACACTTGTCTGCACATCACCTAGCTTTTACTAGATTTTAATTTTGCTGTATCTGTTTCTGACTTTTTTAAAACAAAAAAATAGGCTGAAGCCCACTGTATAACCTTCCCCAATCCCATTTCACTTTTCCTCCTGAGAGACAACTAAGCTTTCAAATTTGGTATTTTTATCTATTATATGCATATACGTAATAACATTATTTTGCATAATTAACTTTACACAAATGACATCATACTCTATGTATCTTTTTACAAGCTTTTACAATCATATTTCGAGACCTGATTATTCAAGTTCTACTCATATAGCTTTGTTTGGTTTATTCACTTTTACTGCAGAATATTATGCTGTTATACAACTATACACAAATTTATCCATTCTCCTGAAGATATATATTTATATTATTTCTAAATTTTTGGTATAATCAAAGATGCTGCAATGAACATTGTTAAACATGTCCCTCTGTACAGATAGATGTGAGCATGTCTCTAGGGCTCATATGTGAAATGGAAATGTTGACTAAAATGACACATGTATCTTCTGACTTACTGAGTACTGATTGCCAAGGTCCTTTCAATAATGAATGGTTTCACCGATTTATAGTCCCACCAGCAGCATGAAAAAGTCTTAGCAATCTAATACCCTGGTTAAGACTAGGTTTTGTTTAGACGTTTAAATATTTTTCTAATAGGATTTAAATCAGGCTTCCTGCATGGAGCCTGCTTCTCCCTCTGCCTGTGTCTTCTCCCTCTGCCCGTGTCTCTGCCTCTCTCTCTCAGTCTCTGTGTCTCTCATGAATAAATAAATAAATAAATTTTTAAATTTTTAATTAAAATTTATTTTCTTATATATTATCCCATTAGATGCTAAGAACAAGTCCCAGTGGTTCCCTGAAAACAAGGGCCATAATCTTTATTTGTATACTAATGCCTACGATAGTGCTAAGAAAAAAACATACCAACCAAATGACTGATAACTGAGTTGTGTTAATACAGATTTTCCTTGGACATAAAAGTTATGCAATCTCAAGGATAAAACTATGATCATACACTGAAAAATATGTAAATCCAGCACCTCTGTAAAAGAAATATGTAAAGATCTAGGAACAATAACAGTAAGCTAACATCCAGATTATGGTCTCCAAATTCCACTTCCCATTGATTTGGTTCTCTAAAAGAGATATAGTCTGGAGCACAAAGTATAATATCAGCCTGGGAAATCCTGAGTCAGAAAGCAGTGAAGTTAAAAAAGAAAAAAGAACCTAGAATAGGTCATAAGGATACAGCAGCAAACTTCAGTGGACCCCACTAGTCAAAAATGAAGTACTCTCACCACTAAAAATAATGATAGAAATTGATTAAACATGTCAAATAAGTAAGTTCTGTGAATTCATAATGGTACCGTAAAACTTAATCACATTTGTAAGTTGCTAGGGCACAAAACTTAACTCTTCTAAAAACTGATAAACCGAATACAAGAAATAAGCAATTTTCCTTCCTTCCTTGGGAAGACTGAACTTCAGAGCAATGAAAGTGTTGATAAAATAATATTCTTCTTCATAGAATTCTAGTTAAAAAATACAGAAGGTATGATAGAATTAGAAGATTACTATTTTGCAACTCTAATGAAATAGAGGATCTAGGGAATATTCATTGATAACTCTTAAAAGCATTTAGTAAAATGTTGAAGGGAGATTCAACATCAAAGATACAATCCCTGAAAGGAACAACTGATAAACAGGGCTTCACTGAAATGAAAAAACAAAACAAACAAACAAAAAAAAAACATCTGATACACAAATGACACTGGCAAGAGAAAAAGACAAGTCAAACTAAAAGAAAATATTTGCAAAAGACATATCTACTAAAGGACTATTAGCCAAAATATATAAAGAACTCTTAAAATTCAACAAAAAGAAAACAAACCAATTTAAAAAATCTGAACAGATACATTAAAGAAGAGATACATATGACACATAAGCACAGGCAAAGATGTCCCACATCACATGTTACCACAGAAATATAAATAAAAATCAAATACCACCACACACCTATGAGAATGGCCAAAATCCTGAACTCTGGAAACACCAAATGCACACAAGGATATGGAGCAACAGGTTCTCTTATTCATTAGTGGTGGGAATGCAAAATGGTATAGTCACTTTGGAAGACAGTTTGGCAGTTTTGTACAAAACTAAACATACTCTTACCATATGATCTAGGAATCACCATTCCTTGGTACATACTTAAAGAAGCTGAAAACTTATGTCCACACAAAAACTTGTACAGTAGCTTTATTCATAACTGCCAAAACTTGGAACCAATGAAGATCCTACAGTAGATGAATGAAAAAACTATGGTATATCCAGACAATATACAATACTGTATATTATGCAGTACTAAAAACATATGAGCTATTAAACTATGAAAACACATGGAGGAATTTTAAATGCATATTACTAAGTGAGAGAAGCCAATGTGAAAAGGCTACATACTGTACAATTCCAACTATTCAATATTCTGGAAAAGAAAAGCTATTGAAACAATAGATCAATGGTTGCTAGGGGTTGGAGGGATGGTGGGAGGAATGTGAATAGGTGAAATCTAGAGGATTTTCACTTTGTATGATACTATAGTGGTGGATACATGTCATTATACATTTGTCAAAACCCAAAAAAATGTACAATACCAAGAGTGAACCTTAATGTAAACTATGAACTTTGGGTAATAATGATGTGTTGGTGTGGGTTCATCAGTTCTAACAAATGTATCACTCTGATGTGGGATATTGCTATGAGGAAGCAGCATCCTTCATTAGATGGGTAATAGTCATGTAAGCTCAGGGGAGGGAGAAAATGGGAAATCTCTGCATCTTAGTCTTAATTTTACTGTGATCCTAGAGCTGTTCTTTAAAAAAGTCTTTAGAAAAAAAAGTTGAAACTTTATGATGAGTGGATCAGGCCAATAACATTTAAACCTAATAATGATCAATCATAGCAGCAGTAAAAGAGAGCCTAAATACAGTATATGATGTAATTGGAAGTAAATAACTCCTTCTAAGAAATAGTCTTGTGACCAGAAATATAAAAATCCTGAATATACTAAATCTTCCACATCTAAATACTAGTTCATATGGAATAGAGGAGATAAAGGAACATACTGAATGATATGAAGATACAAACAGTTAAATCTGGATTATAAAAAATCTTATGACAAATTAATCAGTTTCTTCAAGTCATTGGCATGGAAAAACAAGAGGAACGCTTACAGATTAAGAGTAACTTAATTGTCCTATCGATCAAGTGGAATGTATGTACCTTTTTTGGCCCTGATTTAAACAACCAATTTGAAAAAGTACATACCAGACACCAGGGAAAACCAAACATAAGCTGCACATATATACAATGAAGTATTTGCAGAAGAAATGATATTTGAATGAAATGAGACTCAACATGAGATACCAGAAACAGATGGGGAACAAGGTACAGACGAAAAAAAGAATGTCAGACTATTAACAATTGTTGAAATTTGGTAACATAAAAAAAAAAAAAAAAAAAAATTTGGTAACATAATTACTTGGGGGTTCATTAAATAGCCCCCTCGACTTCTGATTTTATCCAACATTTCCATATTAAAAATCAAGTTTATTTTCAGGTTTATATTTATTTTATTCCAGATTTAATTACATGTAAATTTTACCCACCAATAATAGCAGATATGTCAATTTTGTGAAGACTAAAACCTATAGACTGTTATCTCAAAAGAAACATTTTACAAAATTTTTACAATCTATATACCAATTTAAAATATTGTGAGATAAAATTATCAAAAATGGTTAAGATAAGCACAAATATGTAAAATATTTACAGTAGATATAAAAATTTTATTGCTAGAAATAAGTAATTAGGGAACAAGAATATATTAACTTTTTTTTAATCAACTATAAGCCTAGGATGAAATATGAGTATCATCTGGATATTATACTTCTTAATCAAAATGATGGGGCATCTCTTGTACAAGAATGTTCAAAAATTATTTTTTAAAAAAATTATTTTTCATAACAGCAATAACTGGAAAAAATAAAAATATCAACTGTTGAATAGAAAAACAAAATGTATTATGTACATACTATAGAATACTATTTATCAATATAAAAAGAAGCAAAGGACCAATATGAGCAATGTCATGGATTAACCTCAAATATATTAGTTGAAAAAAGTTGGATGCATGACAGCATACCATATGGTTCCATTTATATGAAATTTCTACGAAATGCAAAAACATAGAGACAAAAAAAGCAGATTACTAGTAACCTCAAACTGAAGTTCAGTGTTGAGACTGACTGCAAATGATCATAAGGGAACTTTCTAGCATGATGAATTTTTCTAAAACTGTATTGTGGTGCTACTGTATAAAAACTATACAAAGTTACTGAAACTCATGAAACAATACACAAATGGGTTAGTTCTAGTATGTAAAACCGTATCTCAAAAAAGCTATTTAAAAACAAAACAAAACAAAAAACAAACCCAGCTCATCTACTCTTCAGGGAACCTCAATTGTAACCGTCTATTATACAATTTTCCTACAAGTTTCTCAGAGTGATATTTCAGAGAACTAGGCAAAAGTACTGATTTTCAAAGTATAGTTCCAACCAGCATCATCAGCATGACATAGGAACATGTTAGAAGTATATATTTTCAGGTCCTACCTCCATTTACTAAACCAAAAATTCTGGGTACAGAGTCCTTTAATTTGTTTTAACAAGCCCTTCAGGTGAATGCAATCTTGCTAAAGTTTAAGAACCAATGGACTAAGGGGTATGCTAACTATTCTTCTACTTAACATATCCCAAATTTTTACTGCCAAATCAAATCTTTGCACAGCTGCATACCTGAACCGTATGAACCTTGTCCCTAGTATGTATTGTTTTTATAGATAGAAACTGCCTTTAATAGTATTCAATATTACGCTATTGGTGATCAATGAAGAATGATAATAAAAAATGCTACATAAGGACCAGCAATTTCGTTTCTTTTATAAATACAATGCCTTTGAAGCAGCAGATGTTTTCTGTAAATGCAAGATTGTATATAATTTTGGCTTTTCAGGTTATAAAGTTGTTGTTGAAACTACTCAATCCTGCCACTGTAACACAGCCACAGACCACATGTAATAAAGGTATGGCCAGATTAGATTATATGGCACGCCAGTTTTGACTCATAATGTATATTCACTGAACCTGAAGAGTCAGAAAGATATCAAAATACTGGATTTATAATTTGCTGCAAAAGAAGTTATTACAACTACATTTTATGTAGTTGTAATAAGGTAGAGGAAAATATAAACATATCAAAAGAGATAAAGATAACAATAACAAAACTTCTAGAGAAGAAAAAAATAAACACTGAGGGGAAAAAATGCACTGAATGGATATAAAAATATATTAGACACAGCAGAAGAAAAGAGATGAACTTGAAGAAATAGGAGTAGAAATAACCCAAACAAAACACAGAGAGAGAAAAGAAACCGGGGGCGTTGGGAGGGAGGGAGAGAAGAGAGCATTAGTGAGACATGGAACAACTTCAAGTAGCCTAATATACGTGTAATTGAGATCTTGTAATTGAAAAGGAAACAGAAAAGAAGTACAGAAAAAATAAAAATTTAAAATGTCAACTATTAATTTTAAATAATTCTGAAATTTTTCCAAATTTGATTAAAAACACATCTACACACAGATTCAAAAACCCAAAAGCCCCAAGTGCAGGAACACGAAGAAAATTACACCAAGGCAATCATAATTAAATTGCTTACAATAAGAGATAAAGAGAATATATTAAAAACAGAATCAATAGCATTTATCCTTAGCAGAGAAAAAAACAATTAAAAAATTAATAAAGCCTCAGGAATCTGTAATAGGACAACAAAAGGTCTAGAATGGATGAAAGAGTGCAAAGCTAAAAAAACTTTTTAAAGAAATAATAGCCAAAAACTCTTGAGTTTGGCTAAAGGCATTAATTACAGATTTAAAAAACTGAGAGAACCTCATAAAGAAGCCCATGCCCAGACACACCACCCACCTAGGTGCTGAAAATTCAAGACAAATAAAAATTCTTGAAAGTTGCTAGAGAAAAAGAACTAATTATATGTATAGATTTAATGACATTTTTTTTTTTTTTTTTAAATAAGAAAACATGGAAGCCAGAAAGAAGTGGCATGACAGTTTTAAAGTGCTGAAAGGGGGCGCTGGATGGCTCAGTTTGTTGAGCATCCATCCTACTCTTGGTTTTGGCTCAGATCATGATCTCAGGGTTGTGAAATTGAGCCCCCACATCGTTGTTGGGCGCTGCACTCAGTGGGGAGTCTATTTCAGATTCTCTCTTGCTCTCTCCCTCTCCTTCTGTCCCTCTTCCCCCACTCACATGAACCACTCTCTTTCTGTTTCTCTCTCTCAAATAAATAAATAAATCTTTAAAGTGCTGAATGAAAAGAACTGTCAATCGAGGATACTATACACAGTGAAAACATTGTTTGGGAATGAAGGTTAGATAAATACATCATCAGACAAAGGAAAACTAAGACAAATAGCCAGCAGAACCACCTTCAGAGAACTGCTAAAGAAAATATTTCAGACAGAAGGAAACGACATAAGAAGGAAATGTGGAACATCAAAAGTAGAGGAAGAGCAAGAGAAATGGTAAATATCTTGATATGTATATTCTCCTTTCAAATTCTTTAGAATATACTTGGTAGTTATCATTCTCAATGGGGAAAAACTGAGAGCTTCTCCCTGTCAGAAATACGGCAGGGATGTCCACTATCACCATTGCTGTTCAACATAATAGTAGAAGTCCTAGCTTCAGCAATCAGACAAAAAGAAATAAAAGGCATTTGAATCAGCAAAGAAGTAGTCAAACTCTCACTCTTTACAGATATGATATTCTATATGGAAAAACCAAAAGACACCACCCTAAAATTGCAAAAACTTTTACAGAAATTCAGTAAAGTGGCCGGAGGTAAAATCAGTGCACAAAAATCAGTTGCATTTCTATACACTAACAATGAAACCAAAGGAAGAGAAATTAAGGAGTCAATCCCAGTTACAATTGCACCAAAACCCGTAAGATAATGTAGGAATAAACTTAAATAAAGAGGGACACCTGAGTGGCTCAGCAGTTAAGTGTCTGCCTTTGGCTCAGGGTGTGATCCCAGGATCCGGCATCAAGTCCCACATTGGGCTCCCATTGGGGAGCCTACTTTTCCCTCTGCTGTGTCTCTGGCTCTCTCTATGTGTGCCTCACATGAATAAACACATCTTTATTTAAAAAAAAAAAAAAAAAACTAACCAAAGAGGCAAAGGATTGGTACTCAGGAAACTATAGAACACTCATGAAAGAAATTGAGGAAAATACAAAGAAATGGAAAAAGGTCCCATGCTCATAGATTGGAAGAACAAATAATACGAAATTAGAAAAAAAAAAAAAAAAGGCAACTGTTTCCTTTTTCTGCCCTCTCTGGATTATCTGTAGTTTTTTTTCTTCTAATTTTAATTTTCCTATGGAAAGTTTGGCCATATATGGCCTTTTTTGTATAATTATTTTATAATTTATTTTAATGGTTACTCAAAGGATTATAAAACACAGACTTTGCACAGTTTACTGAGAAGAAATATTTTACTCCTTTAGTAGGAATGTAGAAACTATTTTCAGTGTGTTTCTTTATGCTATACTACCTAGAGCAATCTATATATTCAATACAATCCCTATCAAACCACCATCAACTTATTATGTTGGAACAAATAACTCTAAAATTTGTATGGAACCAGAAAAGACCCTGAATAGCCAAAGGAATGTTGGAAAAGAAAACCAAAACTGATGGCATCACAATTCTGGACTTCCAGCTCTATCACAAAGTTGTAATCATCAAGGCAGGATGGTACTGGCACACACAGATCAATGGAACAGAAGAGACAACCCAAAAATGGACCCTCAACTATATGGTCAAATAATCCTTGACAAATCAGAAAAGAATATTCAATGGAAAAAAGTCTCTTCAACAAATGGTGTTGGGAAAACTGGACAGTCACATGCAGAATAATAAAACTGGACCACTTCCTCACACCATACATAAGAATTGACTCAAAACAGATGAAAGACCTAAATGTGAGACAGGAATCCATCAAAATTCTAGAGAAGAACACAGGCAGCAACCTCTATGACCACAGCTGCAGCAACTTCTTACTAAACACATCCCCAAAGACAAGGGAAACAAAGGCAAAAATGAACTATTAGGACCTCATCAAGATAAAAAGCTCTTGCAGAGCAAAGGAAACAGTTGATAAAACCAAAAGACAACCAACAGAATGAGAGGAGATATTTGCAAATGACATATCAGAGAAAAGGCTAGTATCCAAAATCTATAAAGAACTTATCAAACTCAACACCTAGAGAACAAATGATCCCATCACAAAATGGGAAGAAGACATGAACAGTCATTTCTCCCTAGAAGACATCCATGGCCAACAGACACTTAAAAAAAAATGCTCAACATCACTCGGCATCAGGCAAATACAAACTGAAAACCACAAACTCACACAGGTCAGTATGGCTAAAATTAACAAGTCAAGAAACGACAGATGCTGGCGAGGATGCAGAGAAAGAGGAACCCTCTTACACTGTTGGTGGGAATGCAAGCTGGCACAAGCCACTCTGGAAAACAGTATGGAGGATCCTCAAAAAGTTGAAAATAGAGCTACCCTATGACCTAGCAATTGCACTACTAGGGATTTACCCCAAAGATACAAATGTGTAGTGATCTGAAGGGCCACCTGCACCCCAGTGTTTATAGCAGCAATGTCCACAATAGCCAAACTATGGAAAGAACCCAGATGTCCATCGACAGATGAATGGGTAAAGAAGAAGCGGTACATTTATACAATGAAATACTACTCAGCCATCTTTAAAACTGAAATCTTGCCTTTTGTAACGGTGTAGATGGACTAACATGTATTATGGTAAGTGAAATAAGTCAGTTAGAAAAAGTCAATTATCATGATCAATGATCTCACTCATATGTGGAATTTAAGAAACAGAGTATCACAGAGGAAAAGAGGGAAAAAATAAAATAAGATGAAATCAGAGAGCGACAAACCATAAGAGATTCATAATCATAGGAACCAGACTGAGGGTCGCTGAAGAGTTGAGGGGTTGGGTGGATGGGGTAACTGGGTTATGGACATTAAGGAGGGCATGTGATATAGTGAGCACTGGGAATTATATAAGACTGATGAAGCACTGGCCTCTACTTTCAAAACCAATAATATATTACATGTTAATTAGTTGAATTTAAATAAAATCAATTTTTTTTTAAAAGTAAAACTTAGATGAGATTTTCAATGAATGAAGATATGACCATAGGATAAAGAAACACACTGAAAATAAGTTTCTACATTCCTACCGCAGGAGTAAAATATTTCTTCCCAATAAACTGTGCAAAGTTTGTGTTTTACAATTCTTAGAGTAACCATTAAAATAAATTATAAAATAATTATACAAAAAAATTATATAAACTTACCATAGGAAAATTAAAATTAGAAGAAAAAAAACTACAGATAATCCAGAGAGGGCAGAAAAAGGAAAAAGAGCAACAAAAAGTAGAGAACAAAGAGAAAACAAATAGTAAATGGTGGATCTAAATCCAAACGTATTAATAATTACTTCAGGGTAAAAAAAAAAAAATTACTTCAGGATAAACAGTTTAAACACACCAGTTAAAAGACAGATTGTCAGATTGAATTAAAAAAAAAAAATGACTCAACTTCTCTTACATAATCAGAATGGCCAAAATAAAAAAGACAAGAAATAAGAAGTGTTTGTGAGGATGTGGAGAAAAAGAAGCCCTCTTGGTGGTGGTAATGTAAATTAGTACATTTCTGAGGAAAACAGTATGGAAGTTACTTGAAAAATTAAAAACAGATATATCTTATGATCCAATAATTCCACTACTGGGTATTTACCCAAAAACACTAATTTGAAAAGATATATGCAAATTCCCCTTGTTTTATTGCGTTATTTACAATAGCCAAGATATGGAAGCAAACTAAGTGTCCACACACAGATCAATGGATAGAGAAGATATATACCGCACAGTATGCAATATTCCTCAGCCATAAAAAGGGATAAGATTTTGCCATTTGTGGCAACGTAGAAAGAACTAAAGGATACTAAGCTAAGTGAAATAGTCAGAGGAAGTCAAATACCGTATGATTTCACTTATATGTTGAATCTAAAAAACAAAACAAATGAATAAACAAAAAGAAGAATCAGACCTATAAACACAGAAAAAAGCTGATTGTTGCCAGACGGGTGGGGCTTGGGAAGATGGGCAAAATAAGTGAAAACAAAATGAGTGAAAGGAAGCAGGAAATACAAGCTTCTGGTTATAGAATAAGTCATGGGAATAAAAGGTACACCATAGTGAATATAGTCAATGATGTTGTAATAGCACTGCAGGGTGACAGATGATAGCTACACATGTGGTGAGATACGAAGTATACAGAGATCCTGAATCAATACGTTGCACACCTGAAATTAATGTAACCTGCGTGTTAACTATATTCAAATAAAAGAATTTTTTAAAAAGATGACCCAACTGTATGCTATGTATAACTAACTTAATAGGCTAAAGCAAAGGAGGGGAAAAAATACACTGTATATCATGCAAACAGTAATCAAGACAAACCTGGAATGGCTATATCAAAATAAGATAAATTAGATTCAAAACAAAGAAAATTACCAGAAATAAAGGCAATATTTACTGAATAAAAAGGTCAACTCACTAAGAGGACACAAAAGAGAGGTGAATTCCACCTTCCCCCCTTTTTGTTCTATTCAGGCTCTCAATGGACATTGGGGAAGACAATCTACTAAGCCAATTCAAATGCTAATCTCATCTAGAAATAGCCTCATTGAAAAAATCCAGAAATACTGCTTAACCAAATATTCCGTCATCCTGATCCAATTAAGTTGACACATAGGATTAACATTACAAAGGATAATACATGAAAATCAATCATATTTCTATATAATAGCAATAAACAATTAGAAAGTAAAGGTTTTAAAGCAACATTTACAATAGCACCAAACCATAAAATATTTATGGATATGGCTAATAAAATATGTACACCCAAAACTTGTATCCAGAATAGAGAACTCTCAAAGCTCAATAAGAAAACTAGGGGTGCCTGGGTGACTTAGCTGGTTAAGTGTTTGCCTTCAGCTCAGGTCATGACCCCCAGCGTCCTGGGATCAAGTCCCACATCGCTGGGCTCCCTGCTCAGTGGGGAACCTGCTTCTCCCTCTCCCTCTGTCACTCTATCTGCTCGTTCTCTCTCTCTCTCAAATAAACAAATAAAATCTTTTTAAAAAACTGAATATACACTTTACTAAAAAATTAAAAATACAAAATAAGTTAATAAAAAGACATTTAAAAATAAAAAGAACTCAATAAAAAAAATTAAAAGTTTGAGCAGATATTTTACCAGATATACTAATGCCAAATGAGCACATAAAAAGATACTCAACACTGTTAGTCACAATGAGATACCGCTACATATCTATTAGAATGGCAATATTTTTTTTTAAACCAAGTGCTAGTGAGGATGTGGGGCAATTGGAACCATCATGCATTGCTGGTGGGAGTAAAAAAATCATATAGCAACTTTGGAAAACAGGCTTAACAGTTCCTTAAACATACACTTACAAGACCCAGCAATTCTAAGTCTTTACCCAGATGAAATGAAACATATTCACAAATTTGTAAGCAAATACTGATAGCAGCTTTATTCATAATCACCAAAAATTAAAAACAACAATACATGCCCTTCAACTAATGATAAACTGCTTACATCCAATGCAATGGAATACTACTTACCCACAGAAAGGAACAAACACCACACAAAAATATGGATGAATTTCAAATGCATTATGCTAAATGAAAGAAGCCAGACTCAAAAGACTATTTTCTATGTGATTTTATTTATATGATATTCCGGCTAAAATATAAGGACAAAAAAAAATAGGAAACAGGCTGCCAAAAAAGTTGGGCATGGAGTTGATGAAAAAGAGACATGGGAGAATGTGTAAAGCATAATGAACTGTGTTTTAGAAGGTGACAGCTACGTAATTGTATGCATCTGTCAAAATCCCAGAAACTGTACATACAAAAAACATGAAATTTAATGAATATAAATTATATTTTAAGTTTTTTCAAAGAAATCAAAATGATAACTCTGGATCCTTATAAGGTGGTCAGAATGAAAGGAGGGGGACAGGTTAGGAGCCATTAAAATTAACAAATGGGAAAATGATGGTATCTTCTGCAGAGTGATAGAAGTAGAGACGGTGAAAAGTGGTCAGGTTCTGGGTATATTTTAAGGAGTTATGAAAATAATCAGCTAATGAATAAGATATAGAAGTTGAAAAAGAAAGATCAAGGATGACACCAAGATTTTTTTTTTTTACCTGTTAGAAAATGGAATTAATATTTACAGAGATGCGGAAGTCTGTAAGAAGTCCTTGGAAAGGGGTGACAATTCAGACTTGGTTAAGATTTTGGACATGAAATTTGGGATGTTCATAAAACATCCAAGTGAAACTGTTGACTACACAGCTGATGTTTATAAAAACTAAGGATGGAGGTCTTTATCTACACATATAAATTTGATATTCATTAGCATAATGCTATTTAAAACTATGAGACTAAATACTGAGAAGTTATTGAGGATAAGAAACAAATGTGAAGACTGAGTCCTAAATCATCCATAGCTTGGGGAAATGGGGAAGAATTAGCAAAAAGACTCAATGAAGTAGAAAGAAAATTAAGTAAATAGTGTCTCGGAAGAAGAATGTGTTTCAAGACAGAGCATAATTGATCTAAAGCTGATGTTAGGTAAGATGAGGATTGATTTAATACATCTTAAACATGGAGAGATTTGGAGGCACTATCAAAAGCTGATTTAGGGTGTGACAAGCAGAGGGCTGTTTGGATGCGGTATAGGGGATAAACAGGAAGACAGATACTGAAGACCGTGAAATCAAACACCACCTTTATGCCTTAAATTCTAAATGGCATCAGCAGTTTTTTTTTTTTATTAGTATCATTGTTTTATAGCATTTCCCACTTTTTTAATCTTTATTTTTAAAAAAGATTTTATTTATTTTAGACAGTGCTTGCGAGTAGGAGTGGGGGGGACAAGGGGATATGGAGAAGGAAAGAGATCATCTCAAGCAGACTGTGCGCTGAGCATGGAACCAGACACAGGGCTTGATCTCACAACCCTGACCTGTGACTTGAGCTAAAATCAAGAGTCCCACACTCAAGGTTTCCCCTCACCCCTTTTAACCTTTTAATCTTTCTGTATACTCTATTCAGCAGAGAGCTGAATTTTCTTTAAATTCATCGATAATTGTTTTTCAAACTGAAAGTTAATCTATTTGGCACTTTTTTTATCATAGCAATACTGGATTGACTTTATCTTCTTAAGTTTCGCTAATTTAATTTTTTTGTTCCTATTCTTTAAAATTGGAAGTTATAGCACAAAAATAAAGATTGATATATGACTTTAAAAATGGAGATTATTTATAAACTGAGAACAAGAAATTAAGCACGAGGGATGCCGGGTGGCTCAGTGGTTGAGTGTCTGCCTTGACTCAGGACGTGATCCTGGGGTTCTGGGATCGAGTCCCACATCGGGCTCCCTGCATGGAGCCTGCTTCTCCCTCTGCCTATGTCTCTGCCTCTCTCTGTGTGTCTCTCATAAATAAATAAATAAAATCTTTAAAAAAAAAAGAAATTAAGTACCAAAGAAATTCAAGTTTTCCAAGTACACTGTATTAAATATCTGAGATTTGTGCAAATATCTGAAATTTAATTTAAAAAGCTTACTTTACCTAGGAAGACAAAATTTTAAAGAAACATAGAGTTGATACCTATGTACCCACCAACTAGATCAACACATAAATTCCAGATGCAGGCAAGCCTATGTGCAGACCTTTCAAATGGGTTTCTCCCCTTTTCTTAGGAGTAAACCACTATATTAAATTTTTTGAGTTAACAATTCCCACTGCTCTTCACGGTGTCTATGTGCTATGCATATACCATGAATTTTATGTTTCATATGATACTAGATTTAATAAACTCCTTTGTGTCTAGCTTATTTTATACAACTTCTATTTTTAAGATCAACCCATTTTGTCACAATGAGCTTTAGTTCTTTCATTTTCCACTGCTGGATATTTTTCCTTTATGTGAATATAACACATCTTATTATACAGTCTATTATAAATGGGCATTTAAAATTTTTCATTTGTTTTTTTCTATTATGGCAATGTTACTATAAATGGTCTTTTGGTAAACATTTACAAGAATATCTCTTGAAGTGAAACTGTTGGTTTATAACATGATATGTCACTGTGGTTAAAACTGGCAAATCTCAACAAAGTAAAGATGAGAGCATCTTTTCATATTTACTGGCCATTCACTTTTTCTCTGTATGAATTTCCACTGTTTCATTTATTATTTTTTCTACTAACAGTAACAGTTTTTCATGTTGATTTTCACAGTTTTAGATTTTTATGATACTAATTTTTTGTTACTTTTATACACTGCAAAATTCACCTCCTAATTTAGGACTTTCATTCTCTCCATGATGTACTTAGCAGCATAAATTATCAATTTTAATGTACTTAAACAAGACAAAAAATCTTGTAATTGGGCTGAACACACTTAGTGGAATACCATAAAACTTATATTTTTTGAAGTATAAAGTTGTTTAAAAGTTTAAGGAGGGGCAGCCCCGGTGGCTCAGTGGTTTAGCGCCGCCTGCAGCCCAGGGTGTGATCCTGGAGACCCTGGATCGAGTCCCACGTCAGGCTCCCTGCATGAAGCCTGCTTCTCCCTCTGCCTGTGTCTCTGCCTCTCTCTCTCCTCTCTGTGTATTCTCATGAATAAATAAATAAAATCTTAAAAAATAAATAAATAAAAGTTTAAAAGAGATTTAGGACCACTTGGGTGGCTCAGTCAGTTAGGCATCTGCCTTCAGCTCAGGTCATGATCTTAGAGTCCTAGGATCAGGCCCTGTCTCCAGTGCCTGCTTATTCCTCTCCCCCTGCCTCTCCCCCAGCTTGTGCTTTTTCTCTCTCTCTGTCAAATAAATAAATAAAATCGTTTAAAAACATAAAAGTTTAAAGATATTTAAAAGAAGTAAACTTTCAGTATTCATAGTAATAATATAATTTAATATTATTCTAAAACTATTTTATCAAAGGATAAACAAGTAAATAATTCTGCTACTGTGGTTAGGAACAAAGTTTTTTTTTTCATGTAGGTAAAAAGCAGTACAAATACAAAATCACACAAATTAAAATTATAACCTTTAATCCTAAAGTTGAACAGAAAATATCACCATGAATTTATAAAGTATTTTTCTTTAAAAAACAATTCTAAGCTCTTTCAATTGAAAAAGCCTAGAAACAATAACTAACTCAGTAGCAACTCAAGTACTTACAAAACTTATGCCTGCTGGCAAACAAGAAAGTTAACGTCTCAACTCCACTATCACAGAAGAAAGCAGTGAGACGTAGACCTGAAGCTAAAAGCCAATAAACTGATGAGTGGCAAAAGCATCAATATGAGGGGATCCCTGGGTGGCTCAGCAGTTTAGTGCCTGCCTTTGGCCCAGGGCGTGATCCTGGAGTCCTGGGATCGAGTCCCACATAGGGCTCCCTGCATGGAGCCTGCTTTTCCCTCTGCCTGTGTCTCTGTCTCTCTGTGCCTCTCATGAATAAATAAAATCTTAAAAAAAAAAAAGCATCAATAAGATAACTACAATATGGGTACCTGAGTTGCTCTATTGGTTAAGCTGCGATCTCACAGGGGCCTGGGACCCAGCCCTATTATTAGGCTTTCTGCTCAGCAGGGGGTCTGCTTCTCTTTCTCCCCTTGCTTCCCCACCTCGTGCTCCTTCCCTCTATCTAATAAATAAAATCTTAAAAAAACTTCAATACAGTGAAACACATCTAATGCATTTATGAAACCATAATGATAATTTAAAAATGAACAAAAAAATTAAACCTCATTGGTGACCAATGAAATATGTTAGGGAACCAACTCATCACTTTGAAAACTAGTGAAGAGAGAAAAAAAAAACTGAGCATTTATTCTCTTTCCTGTAAGACCTCTATCTCAGGATAAACAAATAATCAATTAGGGGGATTTCTTTTTATGGAAGTATTCTATCTACTAAATTTAAGAAGCAATGACAAAAATAGAATCATCACCATTTGGCAGTCCCTTGTGACATAAAAGCTCCAAGCAATGATTATCAATGGCTATTAAGGCCACAAAGAGACAATTGAGCATTATGTGCCTCCTGGTAGAAATATTCAGTAATTATATATGACATATTCTTGTAAAAGTTTAAGCCTCAATCTGATCAAGTCTCTGTATCAAAGTAACAGTTACTGACAATTCAGGACCTGAAAACATGTTGAATGAGACCATGGAGATGTAATCATCAAAATTCAGAATATGAGACATTATAGAAGACAACAACCCAGTTCCTCCAACAATAAATTGCAAGGAAAAAAATTACTTTGAACTTACAAACAAGACCTATCAACCTTAGAATGTTCAAACATACATGGATCCCAATTTTTTTTAAGTGATAAATGAGGAAATGTGAGCACTAATTAGATACTTGATATTAAGGAATCAATATTAATTCTAGATGTGATAATGACATGTTATTTATATGTTTAAAAGAACTCTTTTGAAGGACACATACATGAATATATAGGAATGAAAAAATCTGAACAATAATTATTAGATGTTTGCATCAAAATAATCCAGTGGGAGTAAAGACAATGAGTGGAACTGAGATGAAACGAAATTGGCTATGAAATTAAGTAGCAAAGGGCACATGGAGGTTTTATTACATTACACAATTTGTTTTATTTTGGCATATGTTTGAAGCTGTCCAAATTAAAAGTTTTTTTTTTAAAACTGCCTTCATGAAACACTATAACAAAATCACTTACACTTGCCTGAAAATGTCAGATTCCATTTATGTATCTCCCAAATGTATTCATATGTTCACACTAAGCTAAGGCCGTAGGACAAAAGAATGTTAGTGGTATATTTTAAGGAATCGGCAAGTCAGTGAAAAACTTTATTTCAAAAAGAGAAACATTGCCAGCAATCTTAAAATTAAATGAAACACATAAAGAACCAACCAATTCTGCCTGCTTTTCAGTAAGCATCTGGGTTTGAGCATAATCTGGGGTTATAACAGATGACTTCTAGATCACCTGCCTATTCATCAAGAATAAAGTGAGATTATGCTATAAAGCTGACTTCTCAAATTTACAGTCTGTAGTTTCAAGTCTCTCAAATGTTTTGAGGTTCACCAAAGGATAAACAAAAGTCGACTTTTAAAATTCTAGTCTTTTACCAGATACCTAATGCTTTTTTTCCACAGATAAAAAAGCAGCAAACTTTTAAAACAATTTAGGACTGCTTTAATATTATTCAAAAACTATTACACACAAAAGCAGATTTACATACCTTGCCTGGACTGTGAAGGTGCTACAGGAACTTCTTGGTTTGGCTCAAAAGGAAGTTCAGGTGTTAGGTTTTCAAACTGTTCTTTACTAATGAGATTTAGCTTCTTAAAGTTCTCAACTTCTTGCTGAAGTAGAATGGAGGAATCTAATTACTAAACTGGCTAGTAGAGTAACCAACAAACAATAACTGATACCAACCTCAAAAAAGGAGTTTAACTATAAGAGAATAAAAAAGTCCTAATAAAGAATCTAGTATTATACTTAACAATTAATGTTGAGAATTTACAAGAGGCACAGAGAACCCAAAAGTATTATGAATAGTATACAATCCAAATACATTATAAGAGCATACATTCTAATCATTCATTATTTGTTAGGCATTTACACACAAGTCCACTAGCATATTATAGAAGTTACAAAGTAATCTAAGGTATGTTTCCTACCCTTAAGGAATTTGCAAGTTAGATGGAAAAATAGAAATGTACACATAAAAATTAATACAAGGCAGCATTTGAAAATGGTAATATTTGGTATAAGAATTGAGATCATCAGGGAGGCATCACAGAAGACATGGAACAAGAATAAGAAATTTAGAGACAAGCATTCTAAATTAGGAAATGTGAGCAAAGATGAGACGCTTGGAATAAGCAACCATTTCTTAGAAAATAATTCAGTTAATGAGAAAAATCTCTGTAGAATCAGTGGCAGAAAGGCCTGATATAGAAATGAGAGAAACCTGTTAGAAGACCTTTACACCAGGCTAAGAAGTTTTCACTTCATATTCTAGTAATGGGAAATACGTGATGAAAGATAAATCTAGATGGCCCTGGAGGTTCATTTCCAAACCCCATTTATAAGGTTAGCAGCAAGGAGGCTCAGTAGGTCTGAATTTTTTTGAGCTCAAAGGAAAACTAGGCCATACCTGCCCCTTGGGTTGCTGAGGCTTCCCCTTTCTAACAACTGTTACACAGTCATTTAGATGTTTTCTGCCCTGACCTACATATATAGAGAGGACTACAGAAAAGAGGCCAATCTCTAGTGTAAGGTCACTTGGTCATGTGCATGAAGACCATTCATGCCTGCCCTAAGCTGTGAAATAAAAAACATCTGAGAGACTCCCTGCACACTACTACTTTTTATAAGTTTCCTCCAATAAACCCTATATCACATCTACATCACTCAGTGTTAATGGGTCCATGATCCTTTACAAAACGAGATTCAAAGAGGGTTTTAGCAGGTAAAAAACATAACAAAACTGTCAGATGGACCAAACTATATATCATCATTACAAAACAATCACAGTACCTTGCTCATAAAAGCTAACCAAATAATGTTTCCCTTCTGCCTTCAAACATGAATAGTTGTTATCTTACATCATTCATTAGATCCTGCTAGCCTTTTAAACTAGGATCTATCATGTTTTCATGAAAATACATTAAATGATTACTTCAGCTTCTGTACCTGTGCCAATACTGCTTTCCCCAAAGTCTTCAATAAGCTCTTTAAGCTAATCCAGAGTCATCACTCCTCACTGTCCCTTATCTTGCTATAGTGATTATTAGCAATTCCTACTAAAAAAAAAATTTAGCTATGACTATCATATGCCAGAGATAAATAATATAGTTCTAACCTGATGGGGACACTAAAATAAAATGCTTCCATTTTATTTTAAACTTTTTAAAATAATTTAATAAGGTACCATATATACATATACACACTAGAGAAGTGCATAAATCATTAAGTACACATCTCAATGAGTAATCAAAAGTGAACTGACCTGCATGACTACTATTCAGGTAAATCTTTATTTTCAGCACCCTAGAAGTAACTTTCATGCCTCTGCCTCTCCCTAAAGACAATCAATTAGCTGACTTCAATTGTATAGGTTTATTTTGATAGGTTTTGAACTTTATAAAAATGTAATCATAATATATGGTTTCTTTTATACAAAATTATGAGATTCATCTATAAGAGGTCAGCAGACTATAGCCCCTAAAGGCCAAATTGGTTTTTGTAAAAAGTTTCGTTGGAAGATGACCACACTTGTTCGCTCACCTGCATGTCTGCTTCATTGCTACAACTGAAGTGTAGCTGGGACAATGTATGACTCATAAAGGCTAAACTATTTACTATGTAGTGCTTCAGAAAAAAAATTTCCTAATCCCTGCTCTATGGTATTCTATTGAATGATGACATCATAGTTTTTAAAACTTCATTACACTGTTGGTAAGCATTTAGTTCCTTTCCAAATCACAGGAATTACAAATAATGTTGCTATAAATATATTTTTACAAAACACTTCTCTTGCTGATAAAGATACACATTTTTTAAAAGACTTTTAAATTTTATTTTAGAGTTGGGGGGGCAGGGGGAGAGGAAGAATCTCAAGCAGACTCTGGTGCCCAATGTGGGGCTCCATCTTACAACCCAGGGATCATGACCTAGCCAAAACCAAGAGTCAGATGCTCAACTGACTGAGGTTCCCATGCACCCCAAAGACACACATTTCATTGAATGTTTACTAGAACTGGAATTGTTGAATAGAGTGGTATGCTTCTACTTTGGTAGAAAATGCCAAATAGTTTTTTGCAGTGATTGTGCCCATTTATGTTCCCACTAGCAGTACATTAAAGTTCCTATTGCTCTACATCCTTACAAATACCTGGTATTGTCAGTTGAAAACTATGTAGCCATTCTAAAAAGGACCAAACTATGGATAGACAAACTTGGATGGACCTCAAAGGCATTATGATTAAAAAATACCAATCTCAAAAGATCACTTGAGGTACGATTCTATTTATAGAACATTACCAAAATGACAAAACTGTAGAGATGGAAAACAGGCTACTGGTTACCAGGGGTTATGAACAATAGAGGGGAGGCATGTGAATATGAGTCTAACAGCACAAGGGAGATCTGTATGGTGATAAAATAGTTCAGTTCTTGACCGTGATGGTAGTTACATAAATCTACATATGTGATAAAATGGCATAAAACTATACACACACATTTGTGATAAGAAATGTCAATTTCTTGACTTTAATATTGCACTTTACTTATGTAAGATATAAACTTTGGAGAGAACTGGGTGAAGGGTACACTGGATCTCTCTGTACTACTTTCCCAACACCCTGGAACTCTAATCTCAAAATAAAAATTCAAAACATTAAATATATAGCCACTCTGATAGATTTATCTGTAATCACATTATGGTTTTATTTTGCATCTCTTTGATTACTAATAGTGCTAAAAACCTTCAATATATTTTAGTTGCACAGCCTCTTTTGTGAAGTGACTATTCAAATCTATCATGCATATATTAAGATTTCATTTCAGAGAGAGAGAGATGGTGAGAGAGACAACACCCCCCAATGGTGGGGGGAGGGGTGAGCAGGGAGAGGTACAGGAGCAGGGAGCAGGGAGCCTGACATGAGGCTCAGTCCCAGGACCCTGGAATCACGACCTGAGCTGAGGCACATGCTTAATCGACTGAGCAACTCAGGTGCCCTCAATTCTATTACTCATTTTTCTATAAATTTCTCTTACTGATTTATGAATGCTTTTTTTTAAGATTTTATTTATTTATTCATTGGCGACAGAGAGAGAGAGAGAGAGAGAGAGAGAGAGAGAGAGAGAAGCAGGCTCCATGCAGGGAGCCAGACGTGGGATTTGATCCCTGATCTCCAGGATCACGCCCTGGGCTGCAGGCGGCACTAAACCGCTGAGCCACTGGGGCTGCCCTTATGAGTGCTCTTTATAAAATGTAACTTTTCTTCCACGTTCTGGAAGAAGGAACTTGCATTTTCACTCTCTTATGGTGTCTTCTGGTGAAAAAAGTTCTTTTTAATGTAGTACATTTTATAAGTCATTTCCTTCATTGTGTAACTTCCTGTTTAAGAAATCTTTCGCCTTTTGGAACACTCTTTGACTATTGCTGGGAATGCAAACTAGTGCAGCCACTTTGGAAAAGAGTATGGAGGTTCCTCAAAAAGTTAAAAATAGAACTATCTTATGATCCAGGAACTGCATTAGGTATTTACCTAAAGTATACAAAAATATAGATCTGAAGGGGTACATGCACCCTGATGTTTATAGCAACATTATAAGAGCCAAACTATGGAAAAAACAGAAACATCCTTGAGTGATGAATGGATAAAGAAGAGGTGGCATGTCTGTGTGTGTGTGTGTATGTTTACATATATAAAGAGGTAGTATGTATATATATAAATATAAATAAATATACGATGGACTATTTACTTAGCCATAAAAAAGAGTGAAATTGGGATCCCTGGGTGGCTCAGCAGTTTGGCGCCTGCCTTTGGCCCAGGACGTGATCCTGGGGTCCTGGTATTGAGTCCCACATCAGGCTCCCTGCATGAAGCCTGCTTCTCCCTCGGCCTGTGTCTCTGCCTCTCTGTGTCTCTCATGAATAAAATATTTTTTAAAAAAGAATGAAATCTTGTCACTTGCAACAACATGGATGGAGCTAGAGTGTATAATGCTAAGCAAAATAAGTCAGAGAAAGACAAGTATCATGATTTCACACATGTGGAATTTAAGAAATAAAAGAGATGAACATATGGGGAGGGGAAAAAGTAAAAAAAAAAAAAAGAGAGAGAGAGAGAGAAGGGGAAACAAATAACCTAATGATAGAGAACAAACTGAGGGGTTTTTGGAGGGAGGTGATTGGGGAATGGGCTGAATGGGTGATGGGTATTAAGGAGGGCACTTGTGATGAGCACTGGGTATCATATGTAAGGGGTGAATCACTGAATTCTACTCCTAAAACCAACAGTGCACTGCATGTTAACTAAAATTTAGATAAAAATTTAAGAAATTTTAAAAAGGAAATCTTTCCCCTTTCTAAAGATGCTATATACCCCCTCGTTATAATTTTTCACCTGATTATGATATTAACATATTCTGTTAAAAAGTTTGGGGAGCACAAGGTAATAAAAGCAAAAAGCAACATACACACACCTATCATATAGATAGTATCATCACCTAGAAATTTTATTATTTTACCTTTCACATTGAGAATCACAATACATACAGAATTGATTCTTTGTGTATAGCAGGAGCTAAGGGCCAATGTGCACTTGAAAAAAATGTGTATTCTGCAGATGTTGATGCAGTATTTCACTATGTCAATTAAACAGTTAACTGTATTTTTGCATTTTCTATTTCCTTACTTATTTTTTGATCTTATTCTAAATCTTTCACCTTTCTTTATAAGACAAGTGTTTCAAAAACTCCCACTATGATTATATGGAACACTTCACATATTTGTGCGTCGTCCTTGTGCAGGGGCCATGCTAATCTTCTCTGTATCGTTCCAGTTTTAGATGTGTGCTGCCGAAGAGAGCACCAAAAACTCCCACCATGATTATAAATTTTTCTGTACCTGTCCATTTTTGACTTATGTATTCTGATGCTATGTTATTAGATGCATACACATTTAGAAATATATTTTCTGGGGATCCCTGGGTGGTGCAGCGGTTTGGCGCCTGCCTTTGGCCCAGGGCGCGATCCTGGAGACCCGGGATCAAATCCCACGTCGGGCTCCCGGTGCATGGAGCCTGCTTCTCCCTCTGCCTGTGTCTCTGCCTCTCTCTCTCTCTCTCTCTCTCTGTGTGTGTGTGTGACTATCATAAATAAATAAATATTAAAAAAAAAAGAAATATATTTTCTGGGGCAACTAAACTTTTTATACTTATAAAGTGTCCTTTTTTATCTTGAATAATTCTTGTCGCCTTAAAAATTCACTTTATCATCAGACTTACACCAGCTTTGTTGTGTTTATTGTTAATATTTATTCAAATCTACAAACATATTTAGCCTTTACATTGCTCTTCATTCTTTTCTGAATCTTCAAGCTTCCTCCTAGAATCATTTTCAAAATCTTTTTTTTTCAAAATCTTTTGACATCTCCTATGTAGTCAAATAGCCTGAAAAACTCCCTTTAGTATTTTCTTTGAAGTAGATCTGAAAATAAACTTTCTCATTTCACAAAGCTGAAATTATCATTTTACTTTAATTTTTAAATAAATTCATTAAGATATAATTCATATATCATAAAATTCACCTGTTTTAAGTTTATAATTCAATGATTTACTTTTATTCCAGAACACTCAGTTCCCTTTCAGTACTGTGCTTGTATCATCCCATTGTTACCTGGATTCCATTATTTCTGCTAGGAAGTTAGCCATAAGGATTTTTTTTTTTTTAATACTGTAGCTTTTGAGTGCATGGGTGGCTCAGTCAGTTAAATGTCTAACTCTGGTTTCAGCTCAGGTTGTGATCTTTGGGTCATGGGACTAAGTCTCATGTTGGGCTCTGCGCTCAGTGCAGAATCTGCTTGAGATTGTCTCCCTTTCCCTCTGCCCTTATCTCTGTGCTTTCTAAAATACAATAAAATATTTTAAAAAAATTTTAAAAACTGTAAGCTTTTAAAGTAACCTGTCCTTTCTCATTGGCTTGTAGTATTTGTTTTTGGCAGTTTTACAATGATGGCCTTGGTGTGGTTTCCCTTGAATTTATCTTCTTTGGAGTTCCTTAGACTTCTTAAATTACCCCTCTTCAGTTTTGGTAAAATATAACCCATAATCTTTTAAAATATTACTTCTGCCTTATTCTCTCACTCTTCTCTCTTCTAAGAATCCAATCAGGTATATATTAAACCTTTTGACTATATCTCCTATGTCTTATACTTTTTTCTGTTATTTCCCACCTTTTTTGCTCCATGCTTCACTATGGAGTCTTTTGACCTATCTTATAGTTCAGTAATTCTGCATTCAGCTCTACTTATCTACTTTTAAGCCAATTCACTGGGCTCAGTTATACTTTTCATTTCTGGAATGTCCATTTGGCTCATTTTTAAAGTTTCTAGTCCTCTGCTGAAACTCCTCACTTTTTTAAAAGCATATTAACAATAGCTAACAAAATCTGTTTTAGAACTCTGTTCTCTAAATCTCAATGGATCTATTTCTTTTGTGGGTTTTTTTTCTACAGATCATCCTGTCCTCTTATATGCCTGATTTTTTTCAAGATTTTATTTATTTATTTATTTATTTATTTATTCATTCATTCATTCATTCATTCATTCATGAAAGACACACACACACAGAGAGAGAGAGAGAGAGAGAGGCAGAGACAGAGGCAGAGGGAGAAGCAGACTCCATGCAAGGAGCTCAACATGGGACTCCATCTCGGGTCTCCAGGATCACACCCTGGGCTGAAGGTGGCGCTAAACCACTGAGCCACTCAGGCTGCTCAATGCCTGATTTTTTGAGAGTCAGACATTATTATTAAAAATTTGAGGACTAGGATGCTATTTTCCTCCAGAAAGGATTTGTTTGCTTAAGTCAAATGGCTATAAGCATCAGAATGCTGATTCAATAAAAGATTAAAATTATTAAAACCAGGGAAAATCACATATAAAAAGCAAGCAAAAATTGTACACCTAAAATGGTTAAAACAGTGAAATATTTATGTATACATCTACAATTGAAAAAAGACATTCAAGAAAAAAGAGAGAGGCAAGTAGACCATCTTGTTGTGTCATAAAGTATGGAAAATGCTAAACAGATGAGGACATATCAGCTGTCTATGAGTCATCTTGAGAGAGTTCTAACCTGACCAGATTTGAGACATTTTGAACATCAAAATTAATAATTACAAGGGCACCCAGTCAGTTAAACATCCAACTCTTAGTTTTGGTTCAGGTTATGATCTCTGGGTTATGATATAAAGCCATGCTTCAGCTCTGCATTCAGTGAGGAGTCTGCTTGAGATTCCCTCTCTCCTTCCCTCCTTAACCACCCTCCATACTCTAATATAAATATTTTTTTAAAAAGAATAATGACAGGAATAAAAAAGGAATCCATTTGAGAGCCCATACTGACACTAAAAATAAACAGTAGAGAATTTTTTTTACAGAAGAATGCAAGGTAATTAACATAAAGGAAACAAAAAAATTAAAAAATAACCATCATATAATAACCACAATAATAATTTATTCAAGCAACAATGGAGGTTAAAACACTGAGTGGAGCCTGCTGGGGAGAGGTTTCAAATGGTCACTCCAGGGACCCCTGGGTGGTGCAGCGGTTTGGCGCCTGCCTTTGGCCCAGGGCCCGATCCTGGAGACCCGGGATCGAATCCCACATCAGGCTCCCGGTGCATGGAGCCTGCTTCTCCCTCTGCCTGTGTCTCTGCCTCTCTCTCTCTCTGTGACTATCATAAATTTAAAAAAAAACAAAAAAAAAAAAAACACAAAAAACAACAAAAAAAAACAAATGGTCACTCCAGAGATAACGTATTAATTACAAAGGGAAAAACGTACTTTTACAATGAGGAAATATAGTACACATCTTGATAACCAAATGACCAATTCTATAACTGACATCATTATGTCTCCTGAGGTAATGTATTGAACAGTGCACATCCCTCATGTAATATTTCTGCCAAAATATTTCACTTGAAATTAATCATATGGAAATGCCAGGCAAATCTAAACTGAGAGAAATTTTTACAAAATTACTGACCTGGATACTTCAAAAATGTCAATGTCATGAAAAAAAAAAGGCTGAAGAACTCATCTAAATGAAAGAGCATTAAAATATGTAATTCTAAAAAAAAAAATGTAATTCTAAAAGCAACGTGCAATCCTTGGTTAGAGCTCGTATAAAAAAGGAGGGGGGTGGGAACCTGGGTGGCTCAGTGAGCTAAGCATCTACCTTCAGTTCAGGTCATGATCCTGGGATCAAGCCCTGTGTTGGGCTCCCTTTTCAGTGGGGAGCTTGCCTCTCTCCATGCTTGTGTGCTCCCTCTATCTCTCTAAAATAAAAAAGTGAAATCTTTAAAAGTAAATAAAAAGTTTTAAAGGACATTAAGATAATTGGGAGAAATCTAAATATGGACTGTATATTTGGTAATAGCATTCTATCAATGCTAATGTGCTTGATAGTTATGGCTAGGTAAGAGAATGCACTTGTTTTCAGGAGATACAGGATAACAGATGTAGTGGCAAAGTAATGTAATGTCTACAACTCTCAAATTGGAAAAAAATCACATATTTTATATACAACTATGAATGTATTATATATAGAGAAATAAAAGCAGATGTGGTTAAGATATTAACAACTGTTGAATCTAGGTGAAGGGTATATTGGTGTTCATTATATTATTCTTTCAACTTTTCTAAAGGTTTGAAACACTCCAAAACAGAGGGAATAAAATACAGATGTATATGACTGATAAATAAACATGTTTATAATACATATTAAAAATAATACACTTAAAAAATAATACACTTTAATATCTTTCAGAAGTATATATTTATCTACAATTCATATTGGCAAGAATAAAAAGAAGTTTAAGCAGGAAGGGTTCTCCTCAGCCAAGTGTTTGTAAACAACCCATGGTACTTCAACTTTCTCATCTGCTATTTATATCAATATGAACTGCACTACAGATGGCAGAAAGAGGTGAACAGTTAAGATTTTTTTAAAGGATGAAAATTACCTTAGAAAATACAAGAAACCAATAGAAAGAAAAATTAAAGTTGAGACAGAATATGTCCTTTTGTGGATCATGATCCCAGAAACCATTTATTTTCTTGGCTTCTTCAAATAAAACTGTATGTAACTACACATATTTTTTTTTCACCTAGTAAGTACTAGTGGACATTCTTTTCTTTTTGTTCCCCTCTTGTGCTTTTCTATACTTAAAAGTTCAGTAATTTTTCCAGTTTTAATTCTCCCTGCTATACTAAAATCTGCATTTCTGGCTTTCTTACCATCTCCAGGATTTAGAGAGAAGATAAAAGACATTTTAGATGAAGAGATACCAATCAATATTTTCAAATCTAATCTCAATATCATTACCTTTCAGTTTTTTCTTAATTTTCCTATTCCTACCACACTGATACTACAAATCGTTTCTTTAAAATCTCTTCCCAATTTGTCACTTTTTCATTCTCATAAATCCTAGAACATAATCAGCTATGAATGAATATTGAAAAAAATAATAATATCCCTTTGGCTCAGCATTTCATTTCACTATTGATTATTATAAATGAGAATTTTAACTCATTTTCTGCCCTCTCCAACTCTAACCTAGGCTAATTCTATTAAATTAAACCACATTAAATCATATTTTGATCACATCACTTTATAAGAAATGCAACTGCTCCTCATTCTAAATTCCTACATAGCTTTCAAGATACTTGACAGTCTGATCCCAAAACCTACCCAAACAATTTTAAATTTCAGTAAAGTAGCATCACTAACATTTAACTTATAGAAATTAGATTTAGTGGTGCCTAGGTGGCTCAGTCAGTTAAACATCTAACTCTTAGTTTCTGTTCAGGTCACGATCTCAAGTCCTGAGATATAGCTCTGTGTCAGGATCCATGCTCAGCAGGGAGTCGGCTTGAGGTTCTCTCTCCCTCTCTGTCTACCCTCCCACCCTTAAATATCTTTTAAAAAAAGAAATTTGATTTATATTTGTGCAGAAATAACAATAACTGCAATGTATCAGCAATGCAACTGCCATTCTACTCAATAAACAAATGTATTAATGTAGTTAAACCCTAAAAGGCTAACTCACATAAGGAAAAAAACAAAAAAGAATGTGTACATTTTAATAATGTCCTGACCACTGGAAAGTTAAGTGTCCAAACAAGTATAGTTACAACAAATCCTCATGGGCCTAATTTTATAATTAAAGGGTTTGTCTTGCTTTTTGTTTTTAAGTAGGATCTATGTGTAGGGCTTCCCTGCTCACTGGGGAGCCTGCTTCTCCCTCTCCCTCTGTCCCTCTCCACTTGTGTTTTCTCTCTCTCTCTCTCTCTGGCTCACTCTCTCTCAAAATAATAAAATCTGTAGGAAAAAAGAGAAAATAACCACAAACTAATATAAAGTAGCTATTTTTAGCATTGAACAACTATCAGTGTAAGACTGGTCTTCGAAAGGAGAAATTCACGAGGTGGACTCCACCATCACCTGAGCTTTCTTTTTGGATACAATTTCCCAACCATGGCATAGGAAGCTTCAGCCCAAGGAAAAAATGGCTGTCCTGCTGAGCTGAGAAGGTAGTGCTTAGCATTCCAGGAAGCTGAAGCAATGGAATCTGTGAAAAGAACATTAAAGAAAAGGGAGCTATGAAGGGTAAGGGGGCAGTAAGTTCAAGTACTGGTTAGATCCCTGATGGCTAATCTACATACAAGAAGGACAAGACTTCCTGAGACATATCCAAAAGTGGCTGCTATGGGGCTGAGCTAAATAGGTACACAGGTCCACAGTGTTGGGAAATGGCAAGCAGGCAAATCTAGTTGATAATGGAGACCCCTTATTAACCACTCAATAATACCCAGGTGCACCAGGTGAGATACACCTTAAAAAATAGGACTTGCTATAAAATAAAGCCCATACCGTAAAGAAGGATCTACTCTAGGTTTTCTAGCATAGCTTAACACAAAACTTGGCAATATGTTGGGTAAGACAGTTTAGAGATTAAGTTCTGTCAAGCTAAAGGCTTTCCACAAATCTGACCAAAGAGGAAAAATCAAGCCCACACAATTCCAAGGTGGCCAGCCAACTGAATAAGAAAACCAACATTCAAAAAGGGAAGGGGACATCATCTATAATCTCCAAAATATAGTATTTACAATGTTCTGTAAAATATTTTTTAAATTATTAGATGTGAAAAAAAACAGGAGGGACGCATGGGTGGCTCAGCAGTTGAGCATCTGCCTTCGGCTCAGTGTGATCCTGGAATCTGGATCGAGTCCCCCATCGGGTTCCCTGTGGGGAGCCTCATTCTTCCTCTGCCTATCTCTCTGCCTCTCTCTGTGTGTCTCTCTCATGAATAAATAAATAAATCTTTGAAAAGAAATGGAAACAGGAATATGTAAGCCACAGGTCAAGAAAAAAAAAGCAGTCAATAGAAATTATCTTCAAGATGTCTCAAATGTTGGACTTTAAGACAAGAACTTTAAAGCAACCATTACATATTTATGTTTGATGAAATGTTGGAAAAGATAGCTTCAATGAGTGAACAGATAAGGAATCTCGGCAGAAAAACAGCAAACAACAAAGAACAGAAACTATAGACCTAAAAAGTTTGTATTGAATAAGTTTAAAAAGAGTGCAAATGGCAGACAAAAGGTAGGTTATTAAAGACAGATTAGTAGATATAATCCAGTGTGGGCAGCCCAGGTGGCTCAGCGGTTTAGTGCCGCCTTCAGCCCAGGGCCTGATGGAGTCCCATGTCAGGCTCCCTGCATGGAGCCTGCCTGCTTCTGCCTCTGCCTATCTCTGTCTCTCTCTGCGCCTCTGCCTCTCTCTCTCTCTCTCTCTCACATGAATAAATAAAAACTTTAAAAAAAAAAAGATATGATCCCATATGTAGAACAACAACAACAACTAAAAGTAAGAAAACAAAGAACCTCAGGATCTCTGAAACTACAAATTGGTTTAACAGACATGTAACTGAAATACCAAAATCAGAAAGTAACAAAGAATAGGAAAAAATAATAGCTGAAATTCTCGGAGTTTTGAGGAAAATTTCAAATAATCCCAAGAATTTCAGTTAACCCTAACCTGAATGTATTCAAAGAAAACCAGACTGAGATACATCACAGTAAAATTGAAAATGAGTGGTAAAGTGGAAATCCTGGAAGTAGCCAAAGGGGGTAAAAACACACCTTACATACCAGGGAACAACAATACAAATGGCTGCCTTATTAGAAACAGAATATCATCTGTAAAAATGCTAAATGGAAAAACTTTCAATCCAGAAATTAGTGTGAAATAAAAACATTATATCAGGCAAACAAAAGCTGGGATGAACTGTCAGCAGACCTGCACTAGAAGAAATGCTAGTAAGTGCTCTTTAAGCTGAAAGAAAAATGATAGCAGATAGAAACATAGTATGGGGCACCAGGGTGGCTCAGTTGGATAAGTGTCTGCCTTTGGCTCAGGTCCTGATCCTGGAGTCCTAGGATAGAGCCCCACATCGGGCTCCCTGTTCAGCAGGGAGTCCTCTCTACCTCTACTCCTTACTGGCTCTGCTCCTTACCACCACACCTCCTCTCTCAAATAAATAAAATCTTTTTTTAAAAAAAGAAACATAATACAGAAAAGAATTAAAGGGATAAATATAAAATACTAATATACTAATTGAAGTAAATCAGAGAAACACAAATACAGTATTATTTCACTTACACATGGAATCTAAAATACAAAACAAAACAAATGAATAAACCAAAAACAGAATCAAACCTACAAATACAGAGAACAAACTGATGGCTGCCACAGGGGAAGGGTTGGGGAATGAGCAAAATGGTTAAAGGGGAGTGGGAGATACAGGAAAACCATTAAGGAATGAATAAGTCATCAGGATAAAAGGTACACCACAGGGAATTTATCAATGGTATTATTAACAGTGTTGTATGGTAATAGAATGTAGCTACACTTGTGGTGAGCATACCATAAAATATAGACTTGGATCACTATGTTGTACACCTGAAACTAATGTAATATTGTGTGTCAACTATATTCAAATTTTTTAAATTTAAGTAATTTTGTGCTGATGGGGAAGAAAAGATTTTTTCTCTTCAATGTCTTTAAAAGACAGCTGATATCTTTGTTTTTTAACACAATTGATACTTTAAAGCAAAATAATAACATTTTAACATGAGATTTAGAATATATGTAAAAGAATATAGCAATAGCACAAAGGTAATGGAATCATTTTTTTGTAATTGTATATTTGTAATTTGCATTATTTGTATTTGTAATTGTATTTGCAATTTGTATTAAATGTTAGGTGAGAAGTAAAAAGTATAAAGTGGTACAGTCCTGGCTCTAAATAAACTGTGAAGTTAAGGAAGAAGCAAATTATTAGCCCTAGAGTAAACACCAACATAAAAACTATAAGGAGGTCTAACTAATATTCAAAAGAGGAAATGAATTATAAAAGGTTTGTTTAACCCAAGAGGATCTAATACTTAAAGGTCTCTAATACTTAATTTTAAATCATATTTCTAAATAATCTACAAACAAAAGATATCACAAGGGAACTTATAAAATATTTCAACAAAATGATAACACAGCAGATCAAAATTTGCCAGAAATTAAATGAAGCTTAGAGAAATTTATAGCTTTAAATGACTGTAACAGGAAGAAAGGTTTATTAGTGAATAATATGTTTGTTTTAGGAAGCTAGAAAACAAGAGAAAATTAAATCCAAAGTAAACAGAAAAAATAAATAATATACGGCAAAAATCAATGATACAGAAACAACACTGAAAACATAAAACTACAATATTGTGTGAAACATTTTTCACTGTGATTTTAAATTACATTTTCCTAATTAATAATAAGGCTAAGCATTTTTTCATTTGTCCATTAGTCACTTGGATTTCCTCTTTTCCAAAAACCATATCCCTGACTTTTGGCAATTTTTAAAAGGGGCTTTCTATTTTTACCTATTGAGTCTTTAGAATAATTATTTGGTGCCATATACATTGTAAAATATATTCTCTCAATTTGAAAATTATCTATTTTCTATAGAGTATTCATTAATAAATATTTATTTTGGGTTGTTCTTTACAATTTTTATTAAGGTATAATTTGCATTGTTTCAGGTGTACAATATAATGACTCATTACTTACTACTCATAATAATGTGTATGTTTAACCTCCTTTATTTCACCCATCCCCTCACCTACTTCCCCTCTGACAAAGTTTTTTCTCTATATTTAAGAGTCTGTTTTTAGGTTTTTTTGGTTTCATGTGTATAAATTCCACAAGTGAAAGCATACGGAATTTGTCTTTCTCTGACTGACTTACTGCACTTAGTATTCTATCCTCTAGGTATATCCATATTGTTGCAAATAGCAAGAGCTCATTCTTTTTTATGGCTGAATACTATTCCACTACATATATGTATTATATATAAAATATTCCACTATAGTGTGTGTATGTGTAGGAATAAAAAACACTTTACATACATATATATGTAACACTTCTTTCATTCATCAATGCACACATCAGCTGTTTCATATCATGGTTATGGGAAATACTGCTACAGTAAATGTAATGGATGTATATCTTTTTTAATTAGGGGTTTTGTTTTCTTTGGGTAAATACCCAGTGGTGGAATTATCAGATCATATGGTAATTCTTTTACCTTTCTGAGGAACCTCTATACTGTTTTCCACAGGGGCCGTACCAGCTTCCATTCCCACTAACAGTGCACAAGAGTTCTCTTTCCCACACCCTTGCCAACATTTCTTATTTGTGTTTTTTATTTTAGCCATTCTAACAGGTTATAAAGTGATCTCTTCTTGTGGTTTTAATTTGCATTTCCCTGATGTTTAGTAATGCTGGGCATCTTTCATGTGTCTGTTGGCCCTCTGTTATGTCTATCCAGGTCCTCTGCCCATTTTTGGATTATTTGCTTTTTGGTGTTGAGTAAGTTCTCTATATATTTTAAATATTAGCCCCTTATTGAATACATCATTTGCAAATATTTTCTCCCATTCAGTAGGTTACCATGTTGTTTTGTTCATGGTTTCCTTCACTGTGCAAAAGCCTTTTATTTTGGCATAGTCTCAACAGTTTAATTTCACTTTTGTTTCGATTGCCTCAGAAGACATATCTAGAAAGAGACTGCTATGGCTGATGTCAAATTACTGCCCATGTTTTGGGAGTTTTATGGTTTCAAGTCTTACTTTAAGGTCTTTAGTTCATTTTGAGTTTACTTTTGTATATTATGTAAAAAGGTGGTCCAGTTTCTTCGTTTCCATGTAACTGTTCAGTTTTCCTAGCACCATTAGTTGAAGAAATTGTCTTTCCATTATATATTCTTGCTTTCCTTGCTTCCTTCCATTATATATATATATCCATATATGTGTGGGTTTATTTCTAGCCTCTCCATTTTATTCCATCAATCTATGTGTGTATTTTTCTGCCAGTACCATACTGTTTTGATTACTATAGGATTGTTATGTATCTTAAAATTTGAGATTGTAACACCTCCCGCTTTGTTCTATCTTACTTAACATGCTTTGGCAATCTGGGGTCTTTTGTGGTTCCATACGAATTTTAGCATTATTTGTTCTAGTTCTGGGGGAAATGTTTTTTTTTTTTTTTAAGATTTTATTTATTTATTCATGAGAGACACAGAGAGAGAGAGAGAGAGAGAGGCAGAGATACAGGCTGAGGGAGAAGCAGGCTCCATGCAGGGAGCCCAATGTGGGACTCGATCCTGGGACTCCAGGATCATGCCCTGGGCCGAAGGCAAGCCCTAAACCACTGAGCCACCCAGGGATTCCCTCTGGGGGAAATGTTAATTGTATTTATAAAGATTGCATTACATTTCTTTGTAGTGGTACATTTTATTTGTATTGTGTGGACATTTTAACAATATTGGGTCTGCCAACCCATGAGCTCAGTATAGCTTTTCATCTGTTTGTGTCGTCTTCAATTTCTTTCATCAATGTTTAATAGTTTAAGAGTACTGGTCTTACAACTCCTAAGTTAAGTTGATTCTTGGGTATTTATTCTTTTTGGAGCAATTGTAAATAGGATTATTTTCTTAATTTCTCTTTCTGCTTCATTATTAGTGTAAAGGAAGCCAACAGATTTCTGTATGTTAACTTCATGTTCTACGACTTTACTGAATTTATCTTTTCATCAGGCAGTCATTTCTAGTAGTTTTTTGGTGGATTCCTTAGGGTTTTCTAGATACAATATCATGTCATCTGCTAAAAATGAAAGTTTTACTTCTCCTTTGTCAATTTGTAAGTCTTTTACCTTGTTTTCTTGTCTTATTGCTGTGGCTATGACTTCCAGTACTCTGCTGAATAGAAATAGTGTTACATCATCCTTGTCTTGTTCCTGACCTTAAAGGAAAATCTGTTTTTCACCATTGAGGAGGATGTTAGCTGTGGGTTTTTCATATATGGCCTTTATTATGTTGAGGTATTTTCCCTCTAAACCTATTCTCAGTTATCATGAATGGATGTTGTACTTTGTCAACCACTTTATCGGCATCTGTTGAGATCATCAAATAGTTCTTATCCTTTCTCTTAATATATCGTGTTGACTGACTTGTGAATACTGAACCATCCTTGCATTCCTGAAATAAATCCCAATTGATCACGGTGACTAATTTTTAAAAATACGTTGCTGGATTTGGTTTGCTAAGATTTTATTGAGGATATTTGCATCTATCTTCATCAGAGATACTGCCCTGTAGTCTTATGCTGTCTTTACCTGGTTTCAGTCTCTGTTAATGCTGGCTTTATACAATGAATTTGGAAGGTTTACTTCCTCTACTATTTTTTGTAACAGTTTAACAAGAACAGGTATTAACACTCCTTTAAATGTTTGGTGGAATTTACCTGTGACGCCATCTAGTCCTGGACTTTTGTTTCTTGGGGGTTTTTGGATTACTGATTTAATTTCACTATTGGTAATTGGTCTAATTCTCCCTTTATTTCTGAATCACTTATCCATTTCCTCTAGGTTGTCTAATTTGTTGGCATAATATTTTTCATAATATTCTCTTATAATATTTTGTCTTTCTGTGGTGTTGCTTTTTTCTCCTTCATTTCTGATTTGTTTTCTTGATGAGTCTAGCTGAAAGTTAATTTCACTTATCTCTCAAAGAACCACTCCTGGTTTCATTAATCTACTTTTTTAGTCTCCATTTCTGTTCTGATCTTTATTATTTCCTTCCTTCTACTTTTTCAAGCTCTTGTGGGCATAAAGTCAGATTGAGTTTTTTCTTGCTTCTTGTATTAGGCCTGTATTGCTACAATCTTCCCTCTTAGAACAGCTTTTACTGTATCCCAAAGTATCTGGAACATTATATTTTCATTCTCATTTGTCTCCATGTATTTTTTTATTTCCTCTTTGATTTCCTGGTTGACCCATTCATTATTTAGTGACATGCTATTTAACCTCCATGTATTTGTGTTCTTTCCAAGATTTTTCTTTTTTTAAGATTTTATTTGAGAGAGAGAGCAAAAGAGGGCACAAGCAGGGGGAGGGGCAAAGGGAGGAGAAGCCCAGCAGGGAGCACGACACAGGGCTCAATCCCAGGATCATGGGATCAGGACCTGAGCTGAAGGCAGAGGCTTAATCAATCGAGTAATCCAGGCACCCTCCAAGCTTTTTCTTGTGATTGATACAACAGTGTGAAACTGTGATACCCAGTTTCACATTGTTGTGGTTGGAAAAGATGGTTTCAATTTTTTTAATTTGAGATTTGTTTTGTTGGCCTAATATGATTTATTCTGGAGAATGTTCCATGTGCACTTAAGAATGTGTATTCCAGGGGTGCCTGGGTGGTTGGTTGTTTAAGCATCCAGCTCTTAACTTTGGCTAATCACGATCTTGGGGTCCTGGAATTGAGCTCCACATCAGGGCTCCATGCCCAGCACATAATGCTTGGGATTCTCTCTCCCTCTCTGCCTCCTCCTGCTTTGCTGATGCACATGCTCTCTCTCAATCGATAAAATCTTTTTTAAAAGCAAAATGTGTATTTCATTGTTTTTTTGAGTGGAACATTATGAATATATATCTATTAGGTCCATTTGGTCCACGTCATACAAAGCCACCATTTCGTTGATTTTTCTGTCGAAAGATCCATTAATGTAAATGGGGTTAAAGTCCCCCACTATTATTGTGTTTCTGTCAATGTCTTCCTTTATTTCTGACAATGGTTGCTTTATGTATTTAGGTGCTTCCATGTTGGATGATAAATCATCTTGTTGGATTGTTTCCTTCATTATGTAGTGTTTTTTTTTGTCTCGTTATAGTCTTTGCTTTCAAGTCTATTTTGTCTGACAATATATATTGCTACGCCAGCTTTCTTTTCACTTTCATTTGCATATGGTAAATGTTTTACTATCCCTTCACTTTCACTCTGCATGTCTTTAGGTCTATTTTATTTTATTCTTATTTTTATTTATTTATGACAGTCCACACAGAGAGAGAAAGAGGCAGACACAGGCAGAGGGAGAAGCAGGCTCCATGCACCAGGAGCCCGACATGGGATTCGATCCCGGGTCTCCAGGATCACGCCCTGGGCCAAAGGCAGGCGCCGAACCGCTGCGCCACCCAGGGATCCCTGTCTTTAGGTCTAAAGTGAGTTTCCAAAGTCACTGTATAGATGGGGGGTCTCTCTTTAAACTAATCAGTCGGGATCCCTGGGTGGCGCAGCGGTTTGGCGCCTGCCTTTGGCCCAGGGCGTGATCCTGGAGATCCGGGATCGAATCCCACATCAGGCTCCCAGTGCATGGAGCCTGCTTCTCCCTCTGTCTGTGTCTCTGCCTCTCTCTCTCTCTCTCTCTCTGTGTGTCTATCATAAATAAATAAAAAAAAAAAATTAAAAAAAAAATAAACTAATCAGTCATCCTGCATCTTTTAATTGGGATAGTCCATTTACATTTAAATAATTGAAGGTATGTACTTATCACCATTTTGTTACTTGTTTTATGGTTGTTTTTGTAGTTTTCCTGTATATCTTTCTTCTCTTGCTCTCATCCTTGTGGTCTCTTAGTGATTTGCTTGGATTCTTTTTACTTTTTGTGTGTCTATTATAGGTTTTTGATTTGTGGTTATATTAGGCTCACATATAACATTTTATGCATATTGCAGTTTATATTAAACTGAGGGTCACTTAAGTTTGAACCCATTCTAAAAGCATTCAATTTTTATTTTCCTTACATTTTATGTATATGATGTCATTCTTTACATACGTGTCTTTTTATTTCACGCATCCCTTGACTGATTTTTGTAGATATAACTGAATTTACTGCTTTGTGCTTTAACCTCCATACTGGTTATATTGAAATAAAAATTAATACACTAAAGGGAATCAATAGCTGATTAGAAGAGGCAGAAGAATGAATCAGCAATCTGGAAGACAGGGTAACAAAAAGCAACCAAGCTGAACAGGCAAAAGGAAAAATTATAAAAAATGAGAAGAGATCAAGGGAACTCAGTGATATCATCAAGCATATTAACACTTCCATTATAATATCAAGTAAGATCTAGAGAGTCTTTTATCCATTAGTTTTAGAAAAAAGTCAGTAATAATCTACTATCCTTATATTTTCCTGTCTGATCTCTTTGGTCTAAAGCCTCTAAAAAACTTCCTCTAAAAGAAATAGGCTTTAGTCTCCTACTGCTCACTATTAGGAATCTTTGATTTTTCTAAGAACCTTAGTCTCTCATTCTACAAAAATGACTTTTTATCTTCATCACTCTCGACATTTTCACTAGCACCATAACCTTGACCCAGTTCACTGAGAAAGATTAAATCATGAGGAGCTCACTCCCTCTATTTCCACCACCAAATCTACAAGCTCTCCTACACCCATGTTCTACTTCTCTCCAAATAAAGACAGGATCACTTTGAAAGGCCAATACCTCTGTATAAATGCTTCTCAACTAGAAGTGACTTTGCCTACAACCCCCCTAAAGGGTTGTTTTTTTTTTTTTTTTGTATTGTTTTGTTTTGTGGGGGTAGGGTTCTACTGGCATCTGAAGGGTAAAGGCCAGGGATAATGCTAACAATCCAATGTTGCACTAGACAACCCCCACAAAAGAATTATCTGATTCAAAATGTCAATAGTACTAAGGCTGACAAACCCTGAATCCACATGCTCTGAATCCTACCCAGTCGCTGAAAACTTAGCCCTGTTTTTCTTCTCCCTTCTATACTTTCAACTCTCCCTTTCCACTCCACCATTCCCATCACCATGTAAATGTTCCAGTACTTTCTAGTCTTTAAAAATACACACACACACACACACACACTGCTCATGTTCCTTCAAGTAATTTCTCCATATCTTATACCAGCTTAATACCCATATTATTCAATATAATATTTAATACTCACATACATGTGAATGTATTATACTCATATTTCCACTAGTCATTTCTTCATTCAGACTTTTCCCCCAATTGTTCCACTGAGGTAACTCAGCAAGTTTCTTCTTTCCTGTTTATGAAGAGGCTTATAACTAAATTCAATGGTCAATTATGGTAGCTATCTATTGCATAGATTTTCTGATCTAATTATCTCCAACCACCCACCCTACTCCCAATAACATCATCACTATAAATTACTGGGAGATCGTGTATTCAGTAGTCAGTCATGTTCACTACCACATTCCCAGCTACCAGTACTGCCTGGCACATAGCAGGCTCTCAAGTATTTATGTTAATGATTGAATCCCCAGCAAAGAGTTAATTATTATAAAGCTACTGTATCTGAAGAATGTATATTAAAATAAGGCACTGACATATACAAGGAATTATGGCTGGAACTTAAATAATGGGGCAAAACCTGAAATCAGGTCTCCTGATTCACCTGTCTCTCCAGCAGGAAATAAATGCAAAACATTACAAAACAATTTTTTTTTAAGATTTTAAAGTAATCTCTACCAATAATATGGGACTTAAACTCACAACTCCAAGAGTCTTATGCTCTACCAATTGAGCCAACCAACCACCCTTCAAAACATTTCTAGAGAGAAAGTGACTATATGTGGTTTGGGGCCTCATGTTGTGCATGAGAGGAAAGTGATCTGAGTGTCTTTCAGACTAAGGTATTAGGAGGAAGAATTAAGAATTTTACATTTTAAAATATACAAAAGGACTAATCATGGAAATGTCTAATACTGTGGCATCTAATAACAACCCCACAGGCTATACTTTGATGTCAGAATTTCTATGTAAAGCTTGAATCTTCTGCATTCTTTAAATTCCTAGTTTTCCCTGCATTGGTATCATCCATTATTCCTGGCCCCACATAACGATATGGCCTGTGCTCTTTCTCACATATGCCCAGTCTTTACAGTTTTCAAGTATTTATAACCCTATGAAGTACAGAAGAACAATCCCCATCTGAGATTCACAAAAGTAAGTTTTTGGTCCAAAACTGTACTCAGTGAACTTGTGCACAAGTTGATTCTTGGTCAGGAATAGGCCTCAATGTTGCCAGAGAGGTTCTCACTTTGGTGGTGTTCTCTAATGAGAAGGGGAACAGCTCAATTGGTGGTGAGGGAAAATTTAGATGATTCTCTTGTCAAGTCAAGAGGATGCTAATATGATGTCTGCCAGGTGATGATGTGGTATCTCCTGGTTAATTTGTACACCATTTCCAGCTATATACCAAAGACTTCTCCACAGCTGAAGTTCCTTTCACTATCTGCAACAAATACAGACAAGGGCCTACCTGCATTTTATGGGGAATGTGGCAAGAGACAGTGAAGTAGTCAGCAAAATCAAGAGTAAGTAGCAGCCACTGGGTATCCACAATACCAGAACATTTTCTGGGTCAAGGCAGAAGAGAGACCCCCCACTCAGCATACTCTCTCAACAATGTCTCTGCAATGGTCTCGATCATTCAGCAACTGGAAATATTTTCTTATACAACACAAAGCCAGTAACTCCAAGGAGAACTCTGGAAATTGACACTTAGACCACCAGTAATAACTTCACACAATACTCCAGGAAGTATTGGACAAAGCTGGCATACTGTACAACTGCAAATGTTATGAGCCTACAGATGAGATAAACAGGCTGACCGATGTGATTCAGAAGCTTTCAATTTGAAGGTTCCTCCTGAAATGCTGGAAACAAAGGTATGAGCATATTTAGGTTTCCACATAAGCAACTTGGACAGTGAGTGCAATGATAGAGAAACTGGTTGTAATGGTTTCTCTCCACTGTTCTGCAGATTCAAACTAAAGATTTCTAGTTAGGGGGCGGTATCATGAGAGATAGTAGACTGGGTAATTCCTGAACCTCATGAACCCAGAGGCCAGCAAGCAATATGAGTAAAAAAGACACAGAAGCCCACCAGCACATCTCTGGGATGGAAGGCCCATCTGTATGTCTTCTATTAATAGTGCCTTCAACACGGTCCAAGTTTCCACCACCAACCCAAACAGACCACTGGACAAGAAGATGAATAGTTAGATGCAAAGAAACAAAAGACAGACTCAACCTACCTTGTGTTTTAGCCCAAGGAGCAACAACCCTGCAGCTCCAAGAAGTGAATTAGTCAGCTTTGGCTTGCCTCTTCTTGTCCCTCACATCCCCATTCATGCTAGCCTGGTTTTAAGTATTGTTATAAAACATGCCATACAGAAGAATGTATTAAATATACATGTGCAACTTATCCAGAAAACATTCATATAACAACTAGAAACACAATACTGTTAATACATTAGAATCCCTGCGTATCCTAGTCCCTCTTTCCCCCAAAAGCACCGAAATTCTGACCTATATGATCAATCATTCCTGACTTTTCTTTATATGACCTTGTATGTATATATACGTTTCTGAAAGATACATGTTTGACTTGACCTGCCCTTGAGCTTTATGGAGTCATATTCTGTATACAATCTTTCTTAACTTCTTACACTTAGCTGTTTTATAGATTCATTATAAAGATGTTTATAGCTGTCACTCATTTTCACTACTATATAACATATACATTGTTTACTATACCATAACATGTCCAGTCAGTAGCTGATAGGTATTTTGGTTATTTCCAAACTATGAATATAACGAACAACTCTATACTGTCATGTATTGTTCCTGACATTTTTAGGTTCCTCTAATGCAATGTTGTCCAATATAAACATAATGAAAACCACAAGTAATTTAAAATTTTCCAATAGCTCCATTAAAATACTTTTAAAACAGTGAAATTTTAATATTTTATTTAACCAAATATTATCATTTCAATATGCAATAGTTATAAAAATCATTGAGCTCGTTTACATTCTTCTTAACTAGGTCTTCAAAATTCAATATTATACATTTAAAGCAAATCTCCTCTTGGACTAAACACATGTAGAAAACTCAACAACCACATGGGTTAATATTGGAACAATGCAACTTAAAAGCATATTCTTATACAGATTCTAAGCATAAGATATGGATTTACACTTTTTAGTTCCATATATTAACGAAGTTCTTATTCCAAATACTCCCAAAGACTTCCATCTGATGTTTTAATTTCGCTGATATGGGTTTTATGAAATATTTCACTGACATTTTAATTTGTATCTTCTTGATTAATAATGTAGAATACTTCATGATTTCAATCATCTTTTAATGAGTTCATATAATCAGTTTTCTACTGTATCTTTTACTGATCGGTACCCTTTTAAAAATTTCCTCAAGTAATCAATCTCTATGCCCACCATGAGACCTGAACTCACAACCCCAAGATCAAGAGACGAGTGGTCTACCAACTGAGCCAACCAGGTGTCCCTCTGCATTTGTTTTACAATACTTATCACATCATAAATGGAAACTATTTTTTCTTCACTTCATGAACTACATATGCACTTTTTGATGTTAACAGAAAATTTTTATGATAAATTTTTAAAATTTTGTACTTTGTGATTATGCCTTTTGTGTCCACTTAAGAAACCTTTTGCTACTCTGAGATCATAAAGATCTTTTACTACCTTTCCTTAACAACTTTTTTGCTTTTGCCTTTCACTGGAATAGATTTGAATGACACTAGAAAGCAGAATTTCACTTCCCCCTGCCACACGCACAATTTTTTACCACCATGTAATAAAAATCCCATTTTCTCCATGATTTCTAACTCTATCTTTCATTTGCCAAGTGTTCATATAAACATGCAACTGTTTTGTGATTTCTTATTCCATTTCTATAGTCCATATCTTTAATTTGCTAAAATAAGTTGCCCTGCTTTTATAGGAATGTGATGAGTTTCTCGTTCCTTACATTTTCATATAAATTTCATTTTTTAAAAAATACCTTATTTATTTATTTAACAGAGAGAGAGCAAGAGCACAAGTAGCAGAGCGGCAGGCAGAGGGAGAGGGAGAAGCAGGCTCCCAACAGAGCAGGGAGCCTTAGGAGGAGCTCAATCCTAGGACTCTGGGATCATGATCTGAGCCAAGACACTTTAACTGACTGAGCCACCCAGGCACCCCTCATTAATTTTAGAATCAGCTTATCAAATTCCTCTGGAAAAAATCTGTTGAAAAACTTACTGGTATTTAATTGACGTTTGAAATGATTTTGGGAAAATTACCCTCTTCATCACACTTTCAAACATGAACTTGGTATTTCTCTTCCTACTTATGTCTTTATTAACATCTTTCAATTATTATAATAATCTCCTTAAAAGCCTTTTACCTCTTTTTTTTTTTTTTTTTTTTTAAGATTTCATTCATTTATTCATGAGAGATACAGAGAGAGAGGCAGAGACACAGGCAGAGGGAGAAGCAGGCTCCATACAGGAAGCCCGACATGGGACTCCATCCCGGGTCTCCAGGATCTTGCCCTGGGCTGAAGGCAGCACTAAACTGCTGAGCCATCCAGGCATCCCATCTTTTACCTTTTGAAAGGTCTACCATCCAGGCATCCCATCTTTTACCTTTTGAAAGGTCTACCTTTTAAAGATCTATTCTATGGGAGGCAGAAGGGTCCCTCAATGATATCCAGATCCCAATTCCTGTAACATATAATTATGTTAAATAAATAGCAAAAAGGAATTTGCACACGTAATTCAGATTTCTAATAAGCAACCTTAAGATAGGGAGCTTACTCTGGATTAAGCAGACAACTTCCTCCAACCAGACAAAAGAGATGTGGTGGGAGAAAATCTCAAGCAGATGAGAAGCAAGACTCCAGCAGCTGTTACTGATTTGAAGACTGACAGTGCAATCTAACTTAGAATGCCGGTGGTCTAAAGGAGTCAAGAGGCTCCAGTCAAAATGAAAGGAAAGACCACAAATCTACATGTAGCCACAAAGAACTGAATTCTGTAAACAACTGAATAAACTTGGAAATGATTCTCACATAAAACCCATAGATAAGAGCTCAGGCAGGAACACCTAGATTTCCATCTTGTAGACCTGGAGTAGAGAAACCAGTTGGCTTCACCAATAATATAATCTACAAAATTATGTATTTGTGTTAGTTCAAGCTGCCAAATTTATGATAATTTGTTATGGCAGTCAAAGAAAATAAACAGGGATCCCTGGGTGGCGCAGCGGTTTGGCGCCTGCCTTTGGCCCAGGGCGCGATCCTGGAGACCCGGGATCGAATCCCACGTCGGGCTCCCGGTGCATGGAGCCTGCTTCTCCCTCTGCCTGTGTCTCTGCCTCTCTCTCTCTCTCTGTGACTATCATGAATAAATAAATAAAATCTTAAAAAAAAAAAAAAAACAAAGAAAATAAACAGATTCACAACTACTCTGTACAATTAAAAAATAAAATCTTAAAAGTCACTATAAATAAAACACTGGGATCACATCAAACTAAAAAGTTTTTTGTTTTTTTCAAAGAAAGAGAGTGCACATGCAAGAGTGTGGGGGGCAGGCAGAAGGATAGAGAGAATCTTAAGCAGGTTCCACACCAGCACAGAGCCCAACATGAGGTTGATCTCACAATCCTGAGATCATGACCCAAGCCAAAATCAAGTCAGACACTTAACTGACTGAGCCATCCACATGCTCTACACTAAAAAAGCTTTTATACAATGAAGAAAGTCATCAAAAAAAAAAAAAATCTAAATGGGAGGCAATATTTGCAAATGATACAGCTGATAAGGAGTTAATATCCAAACTATATCAAGAACTGTAACACCAAAAAGCAAACAAACAAACAAACAAAACAAAAAGTATGATTTAAAAATAGGCACAGGACCTAAACAGTTTTCCAAAGAAGACATTCACGTCAACAAACATATGAAGATTATCAGTGTCACTAATCATCAGGGAAATGCAAAGCAAAACCACAAAAAAACATTACTTCACACCAGTTAGAGTATCTAGTACAAAAAGACAAAAAGTAACAAGTGTTAGCAAGGATGAGGAGAAAAGGGAACCCTCTCCCAATGTTGGTAAAATGTAAATTGGTACAGCCACTATGGAAAACAGTATGGAGGTTCCTTAAAAAGTTAAAACTAGAAATACCATATGACCCAGCACTTTCACTTCTGGGTATTTATTCAAATAAAATACTAATTTGAAAAGATACATGTTTATTGCAGCATCATTTATAAAAGCCAAGATATGGAAGCAAACTAAGTGTCCACCAATAGATGCATGGATAAAGACGACATGGGATATAGATATAGATATATCTTCCATGTGATGGAATATTATTCAGCCATAAAAAACAAAATCTTTGCCATTTATAATGCATTATGCTAAGTGAAATAGATTTGATAAAGACAAATACCATGTAATTTCACTTACATGTGGAATCTAAAAAACAGAAATAGACTCATAAATAGAACTAATGGTTACCACAGGAGAGGGGGGTAAAGGGGATTAAGAGGTGAAAACTTCCAATTATAAATTACAGAAATGAAAAGTACAGCATAGGGAATATACTCAATGATACTGTAATAATTTTATAGGGTGACAGACTGTGGTGAGCATTTTATAATGAGCATGATTGTCAAATCACTATTGTACACCTAAAACTAATACTGTATGTCTACTATGAGTCCATTTTTTTTAAAAAAGTTATTATTTCCACCTAACTGCTGCTATATAGAAAAAAATTTCTGGATTTTTAAGGTTTTATTTATTTGAGACACACACACACACACACACACACACACACACACACACACATACACACACAGCATGAGCAGGAAAAACAGACACCTCACTGAGCAGGGAACCAGATGCCAGGCTCAATCCTAGGACTCTGGGATCATGATCCAAGCCAAAGGTAGACACTTAAGCAACTGATCCACAAAAAATTATTACCCAGAAAACTTAGTAAGCAAAATTTCTAATTCTGATCACTCAACCATAAAAGACTTTTGGATTTTCTGTATTTTCGTTCTTTCCTTACTGGTGTAACAAAGATATTCCAGTGTATTTAATAGATTTGACTGTGAGCAGCTCTTATTCTGATTACAAGAAACTGGCTTCAATTTCATCATTCACAATGTTTTGTGGGTTTTGCAAAAACCCTTTTAGGAGACTGCATTTTATTCCCGTTGCAAAAATACCTCCTGTGTGCTTCAAATGTATTTTTTGCATTTATTAAGGTTATCACAATCTTTCTCTAATCTGTTCATGACAATTGCATTGACTGATTTTTCAACTTTACAACTTGACTTACAATCAATTTGCATTAATGAAATGAAAATGTGGTTATCCTCTTTCTTTAAAAACAATGAATTTGATTTTCTTTAAATTTAAAATATTTATACCTAGATAACCTGTAAAGCTGGATATTCATTCATATTCTCAGGAATTTCTCATTCATGTTTTCAGGTATCAGTATCAAGGTTATGCTCTTTTCAAAAAATAAGTGGCATATTTCTTTTTCCCCCCACTCATTCAACAAAGTATCTGCATACCTACTATTAGCTGTATTCACTGGAACCTCGTGCATGGCTGGAATTACACCAATTTTAGAAAAACATGCTACTTTTTTTTTAAAGATTTTATTTATTCATTCATGAGAGAGACAGAGAGAAAAAGGCAGAGACACAGGCAGAGGGAGAAGCAGGCTCCATTCAGGGAGCCCGACGTGGGACTCTATCCCGGGTCTCCAGGATCACGCCCTGGGCCGAAGGCAGGCACCAAACCACTGAGCCACCCAAGGATCCCACATGCTACTTAAAGCCAAATTTTCTCCAAGTCTGAAGATTTATAAAAATGGTTTCTATCAACTTCCTTTTCCAATAAATTTTGCTAAATTACATATTTTTCTAGAAATTTTTCCGTAACTATATATCCAAATTATTGGTCTAAAATTCCTTCTTAAATTTCTCTAGTCAGTAATTACATCCCCAATTTCACTACAGTGAAAAGAGGTACATTTTCCTCCTTTTTCTTCATAAATTTTAGTCTTTTCAAAGAATTAAGTGGTGGTATGATGAATTTTGTTGTTAGATCTAATTATTTAATTCCATATACTTTTATGGCGATTTGTTCATTCTTTTTTAAACTTCTACCATCTTGGAAGCTATAGCAGCAGATTGTATTGTTGTTCAAAGCCTGCATTCCCTAAATTAAGGGATCATGCATACTAACTTTTTATACCTTTTGAGAATATACATCTCCAACCGCATAAATTTAGCCACATCATTTGCTTTAGCCAACTGAATGTAGGAAATTACATAAAGAACATTTAAGCATCAACTTTAAATACATCTATACATTTTAGCTCAGCACCTCGCTCATCCAGGTATGTGAACGAATAAGCAAGTACTATATAATGGCTGCACTTTTTTCAGCATGAATCCCCAAAATGAAGAGACACATACACACACAGCTGCAACAGCCAAACCAAAGCCAGTATCAAGCAATATAAGAATTCTTATTTAAGTCTCTAAGATTTCAGAGAAATTTTTTATATAGCAGACTTATTAATTTCAAGCTTTTCCTCTAATATCTGCAGTTAAGCCTATCTCTTTAGGTGTACTTCTTAAATTCAGCAATCAGTACATTAGAAATTTTCTAATTTCCACTATTGATCTCTTCATTGGTGAGTTAATCAACATATAATCTTTGTTCTAAAACATACAGCATCTTATTACTTTACTTAACTTTTAAACTAACTTAATCCCACTAATAGTGTTTTATGTAATATTAATGCCTTGAAATTCAATTTATACACCACTGAAACTCAAAGTACTACAGATATGCTCAGAAAGATCATGTACTCTATAGAAGATAGGTACAGTTATTTCTCAAATTACTCTGATTTTTTATTGATTAGTCCTTGTTTACTTTGGAAGTAAATTAAATCACAATGTGACTGTGGATCTGTTCTATCTATCATTTGTTTGATATTAAATACATTACATTTTAAAGTTATACTTTTCAGGAATCCCTGGGTGGCTCAGCAGTTTAGTGCCTGCCTTTGGCCTGGGGCGTGATCCTGGAGTCCCAGGATTGGGTCCCACATTGGGCTCCCTGCAGGGAGCCTGCTTCTCCCTCTGCCTGTGTCTCTACCTGTGTGTGTGTGTGTCTGTGTGTGTCTCATGAATAAATAAAATCTTTAAAAAAAAATTAAAGTTCTACTTTTCTGGGGTACCTGGGTGGCTCAGTCAGTTAAGTGTCTGCCTTTGGCTCATGTCATGATCAGAGTCCAGGGATTGAGCCCCATGTTGGGCTCCCTGCTGGACAGGAAGCCTACCACTACCCCTGCTTGTGCTGTCAAATTTTTAAAAATTAAAAAAAATGTTATTCTTTTCTGATAGTCTCTTTTAATCATCACAAAAGGACTCTTTAGCACTTGTAATGCTTTATTTTTTCAAATCTACTTTGTAAAACAATTATGGTATCAATATGTTTTTTTTTTTTTGCTTACTTTTTTTTTAAATTTTTATTTATTTATGATAGTCACAGAGAGAGAGAGAGAGAGAGAGAGAGGCAGAGACATAGGCAGAGGGAGAAGCAGGCTCCATGCACCGGGAGCCCGACGTGGGATTCGATCCCGGGTCTCCAGGATCGCGCCCTGGGCCAAAGGCAGGCGCCAAACCGCTGCGCCACCCAGGGATCCCTTTTGCTTACTTTTTATTTGGGAGGTAGCTAGATGCTTTTATAATTTTTACTTTTAATTGGAATAAAAAACCTTAATTTAAGATTTACCATCCTAACCATCTGTAAGTGTACATACAGTTCTGTAGTATTCAATATATTCATTGTTAAGCAACAGACAGCCAGTTTTTTTCATTCAGAGAAACTAAAACTCTATACTAATTAGCTCCCCATTTCTTCTTCAGCAGCAACTGCCATTCTGCTTTGTTCCTATAAATTTGACCTCTTTAGTACCTCACTTTAGAGGTGGAATCACATGTCTTTGTTGCTTATTTCACTTATGTCCCCAAGGACCATTTATATTGTATTATGTGACAGATCTTCTTCCTTTTTAAAAGCTGAGTAACATTCCACTAAATGCATATATTTTGTTCATGCATTCACCTAATGATGGGCATTCGGCTTAGTTTTTGGCTACTGTGAATACTACTGCTAAAAACATAACTATACAAATATCCGTTCAGTTTTTTGAGGGACAGCCATACTGTTTTCAATAGCAGCTATATCATTTTATGTTCCCACCAACAATGCATAAGGGTTCCAATTTCTCCTCATCCTCTCCAATAACTGCTATTTTCTGGGTTTTACTTTTTATTTTGAAAGTAGCCATTTGGGATGCCTGGGTGGCTCAGCAGTCGAGTGTCTGCCTTTGGCTTAGGGCATGATCCCGGAGTCCCAGGATCAAGTCCCACATGGGGCTTCCTGCATGGAGCCTGCTTTTCCCTCTACCTATGTCTCTGCCTCTCTCTGTGTTTCTCATGAATAAATGGATGGAATCTTTAAAAAATAAAAATAAAAAAAGAAAGTAGCCATCCTACTGAGTGGGCAGTGATACTTCATTGTGATTTTGATTTTTTTAATAAACAGTGATCATTGAACATATTTTCTTTTTTTAAAATAATAATTTTTATTGGTGTTCAATTTGCCAACATACAGAATAACACCCAGTGCTCCTCCCATCAAGTACCCCCCTCAGTGCCTGTCACCCAGTCACTCCCACCCCCCGCCCACCTCTCCTTCCACCACCCCTAGTTCGTTTCCCAGAGTTAGGAGTCTTCATGTTCTGTCTCCCTTTCTGATTTCTTCTCCCTTCCCTTCTATTCCTTTTCACTATTATTTATATTCCCCAAATGAATGAGACCATATAACGTTTGTCCTTCTCCAATTGACTTATTTGAACATATTTTCATGTGTTCATTAGACACTTGTAGATCATCTTTGGAGAAAAGTCTATTCAAGCCCTTTGTTGATTTTTTTAAACTGGGTTTCTTGCTGAGTTGCTGGATTTCTTTATATATTAAAAATATTAACTTTTAATCAGAGGATATGCAAGTATTTTCTGTAGGGGACTTTTTCATTGTTTTAAGTTAATATACATAAGTTATTTATTTTCATGAATTCCAAACTGTTTTTATTATATGCTTTGGGTGTCATATCCACGAAATCATCACCAAATCAAATATGAAGATTCACCCTGTATTTTCTAATAGTTTGTCTTTAATCTTTAAAATCTTTTTACATATGATGTTAAGGGAAGGGTCCAACTTTACTCTTTTACATGTGACTAATCAGTTTCCCCAACACCATTTGCTGAGATGGTCTTTTCCATGTAGTGATCTTGGCACATATATTGAAAATCAATTGATCATACAGTTGACTCAAAGGTTTATTTCTGGACTCTATATTCTACTTCATTTATCCTATGTCTGTCTGTATGCTCATATCACACAGTTTTATCATAGTTTACTGTTTTGAAATTAAGAAATGTGGTATTTCCAACTGTATTCTTTTTAAAAACTTTTCTAGCTCTTCAGGGTGGCATAGGATTCCATATCAAATTTGCCTAATTCTGCAAAAGATGCCATTAGGTTCTTGAGATTGCAATGAATCTGTAGATCACTTTGGATAGCACTGACTTTAACAAGAAGTTATTAAGATATAATTCACATATAGTACCATCTACCCCAGTGTATGAGTCAACTGGTTTTTATCATACACAATTTTGCAATCATCATCACAATCAATATTACAACATTTTCATCACTCCAAAAAGAAACCCAGTACCCATTAGCAATCACTCTCTGCATCCTACCAAAGAAATTTCTACCCTACACAATCACCAATCTAATTTTTGTTTATTCTGGATATTTCATTCAAGCAATCATACAGTATGTGGTACTTAGCATAATGTTTTCATGTTGCAGTGTGTATCAGTAAATTCATTTCTTCCTATTGCTAAATAATACTGTTATATGGTTAAACCACTTTTTGTTTATCCATTCATCAACTGATTTTCTTATATTATAATCATCCTAGTCTATATGAGGTGGGATTCTCACAGTGATTTTGATTTTTCATTCCTATGGTAGCAGATGTTAACTAATTTTCCATGGGCTTATTAGCCATTTGTTTATCTTCTCTGGAAAAGAAGTCTATTCAGATTCTGTGCTCATTTTATAATTGGGTTGTCTTTTTATTATGGACTTATCAGTTCCTTATTACAAATAGAAGTCCTTTAATAAAAATATGATCTGGAAACATATTCTCCTAATCAGCTTTTTTAAAGCATTTTTACAGTTTTAGCTTCAAGCAAAATTATAGGAAAAATACAGAATTCACCATACCCTATTCCTCTAGAGACTCCCCAATATCAACATTCTGCACAAGTGTTTACATTGGTTACAAACAGTGGGCCTATGCTGCAACATCATAATCACCTGAAGTCCATAGTTTATACAAAGTTTCACTCTTGGTATGTATATCCCATGGGTTTTGATACACAAATAAAGACATGTATTCACCATTTACTATCCTATAGAAAAGTTGAACTGCACTATAAAAACCTCTCTGCTCTGTTCTATTCATTTATTCCCCTCCTAAACCCTGGCCATCTTGGATCTTTCTACGATCTCCATAGTTTTCCTTCTCCAGAATCTCAAATATTTAGAATCATACTGTAAGTATGCAGCCTTTACAGATTGGATTCTTTCATTAGTAATATGCATTTAAGATTCCTCCACTGATTGCTCATTCCTTTCCAGCAATGCATAATATTCCATTATCTAGATATAGCACAGTTTATCCATTTACCTGCCAAAGGATACCTTGGTTGCTTCTAAGTCTCAGCAATTGTGAATAAAGCTGCTGTAAACAACATGTGCAGATATTTTTTTTAACATGTGCAGATATTTAAAAGTAAACTCTACTTTCAACACAGGGCAAAACCTCACAATCCCAAGATCAAGAGTCACATACTTTATTGACTGAGGCTGCGAGCAGCCCCAACATATGCAGATTTTTGTGTGGCCTTAAGTTTTCAGTTCCTTTGGGTAAGTACCAAGGAAGGTGATTACTAGATAGTGTAGTAAGGGTATGTTTAGTTTTGTAAGAAAACAAACGTGTCTTCCCAAGTGGCTGTTAAAATTTTTCATTCCCAACAGGAATGAGAGTTCCGATTGCTCTATATCCTCAACATTTGAGGGTTTCAGGGTTGTGGATTTTTGTTCATTCTAATGTGGACATAGTACTATCTCATTATTTAAATGTGCATTTCTCTGATGGCATGATGTGGAGTAAATGTTTATCCACCAACTGTACAACTTCTTTTGGTGAAATGTCATCTGTTCAGATCTTAGCCCATTTTTTAATCAGGTTGTTTTCACATCATTTAATAAAGTCTTAAAGAAAAAAAATTTTAGTATATTTTGGATAACAGTCCACTATGTGTCTTTTGAAAACATTTTCTTCCAGTATGTGGTGTGTCTTCTTACTATGGACAGTGTTGTTTGCAGAGCAGAAGTTTTTTTTCATTTTAAGGAAGTCCAACTTAACAATTTCTTCCTTCATGGACATTGCTTCTGGAGTTGTACCTAAAAAGTCATCAACCAGGGGCACCTGGATGGCTCCACTCGTTGAGTTTGACTCCTGCTTTCGGCTCAGGCTGTGATCTCAAGGTAGTGGGATTGAGCCACTCACTCGTCAGGCTCAGCATGGAGGTATGATCCACTTTGAGTTACTTTTTGTGAAAAAATACAGTCTGCGTCTAGATTAATTTTTTTACATGTAGGTGTCAAGGTGTTCCATTGCTATTTGTTGAAAGATTATATTTTCTCCATTGTATTACCTTTGCTCCTTTGTCATAGATCAGTTTACTGTATTACTGGAAGTCTATCCCTGGGCTCTCTATTGTGTTCCATTGATTTGTCTATTCTTTTTTTTTTTTTTTTTTGTCTATTCTTTTACCAATACCATACTGTCTGAATCACTGCAGCTTTATAGTAACTCTGAAGTCAGGAAGTATCAGTTCTCTTAACTGTTCTCCTTCAATGCTGTACTGCAATCCTGTTTTTCTGCCTTTGTATAAATTTTAGAACCAGTTGGTCCATCTCCACAAAATAAATTCCTGGAATCTTATTGATTGGGATTGCATTCAATCTACCTATCAGTTTAGGGAAAACTAAAAAATTTGAGTCTTCCTGTCTCATTTAGTAGTTCTTTCTTTCATCAGTTATCATTTTCCTCATAGAGATCTCATACATATTTTATTAGTTTTATACCTCATTATTTCATTTTAGGGAGAGGTGCTAATGTAAATAGTGGTTTTTTTTTTAGTCACTTTCTTCAAGATGTTCTCTGAAGGACAAAATTTAAAAATTTTTTATGATACCCAATTTTTTTCTTTTGTTGCTTGTGCTATTTGAGTCATATAAGAAACCACTGTCAAATACAAAGTCATGAAGATTTTCTTCTGTCTTCTTATGTAATACATAATATTAATACATAATACATAATAATATATGTATTACATATATTTACATACATATTACATATATGTATTTACATATATACATATATATGTAACCATATTACATATATGTATTTACATATATATACATATAATGTAACCAATTTTATTTACATATACTCTGATGACATTATTTTTGCTATCTAAATACCTGGGTTTATTAAATCTACCACTTTACGGCTGCCTGAGTGATTCAGTCAGTTAAGCGTCCAACTCTTCATTTCAGCCCAGGTAATGATCTCAGGTCATGAGATCAAGCCCCAAGTTAGGTCCCACACTCAGCACAGAGTCTGATTGAGATTCTCTCCTTCTGCCTCCTCTTCCTCACTCACTCTTTCTCTCAGACAAATAAACAAACAAATCTGCCGCTTTATTTTTGTGCTAGAAGCCCCTTCTTATTCTACATTTTCCCTTTCTCCTAGTTTCACAGTTATTTCCTCTAATTTTTGAATGGGTGTCCTTCAAACTGCAGTACAAAAACTTTAAAAACTAATCAGTCTTTTCACTAGACACAAAAGTACCTTAAATACTATTCACTTATTTGCTCTCTCCAAGTTTGTGTTCATGTTAAATCTCCAAGACAGTTATATAGTTAGTATTTAGATTTATTCACATAGCTCTTGCTTTGTTCTGCAGTCCTTTCTATATATCTGGCATATGAAATAATTTATTCCACTTTTGCACTTTCTCTTGATGAGGCTTTCCTAGTTACAATCTCTCTCGTTATATTTCACCCTCTTACATAAAAGACATTTTTTGCAAGGCATACAATTATAAGTTGATAGCTATTTTCTCTTGGTATATTAATACTATTATTCCATTGTTTGTTGCAATCGACTGTTAACTGTTGGAAAGTCAGCTGTTCACTGTCCTTTAAATGTAATCTTCCTTTTTTTCTTTCCTGGCAGCTCTACTGTGGTATCTCTCCCCAATTCAGAAAAAGTCCCAGATATTACCTCTTAAAATAATGACTCTATCTAACCCATTTTCTCTCACCTTTCCTTCTGAAACTAAGATTGTCTATTTTAGACCATTTTTATCATTCTATTTCACATTTTTTTCATCTTTTTTCAGAAATAAAAAGCTATAAAATCCAGGAGCTATTAAATCCTATAACTTGATTTGAAATGTAGTAAATAATAGCAAAGACTCCCTGGAATATCATTCCATATTCTTTCATATATTCTATCTCTTCGTCTTTCTGTGCTGATTTCTAAGTAGTTTATTGTAAACGGTCTTCTAATTCAATGATTCTCTAATTGTATCTAATCTGCTGTTAATTCCTTCAATTGATTAATTTTAACCTTAACTGTTTTTACTTGCAGAAATTCTAGGAATGTTATTGGTTTACAATTTCTTCGTCCCTACACATATTTCTTTAAGCACAGTAAACGGCTACTCCATATTCTGTTTACTAATCCTATTATCTAAATTACTTCAGGATATGGTATTCTCACATTATTACTCACATGTGGTACCGTATTTCCTTGTTTGACTATTAATTTTGTGAGCTGCTCACACTTTCCTTTTAAGATAATTTGAGTAAGTTATTCAAGGTCTAGGATAAAAGTAAATGTCCTCACAAAGGAGCTATATTGGCTTCTGCTAGGTTTCTGGGAAATTAACAGGTCACAATCACATTAAATTCATGATTAGTGTTTACATTAGTCATTTAGAATTAGTCTGGGTGGCTCAGTTTACATTAGTCATTATGAATTTGGGACGTCTGGGTGGCTCAATGGTTGAGAGTCTGTCTTTGGCTTTAGGGCATGACCCCGGGTCCTGGGGTTGAGTCCCACATCAGGTCTCCCACAGGGAGCCTGTCTCTCCCTCTGCCTATGTCTCTGCCTCTCTCTGTGTGTCTCTCATGAATAAATAAACACATAAATAAATTTTTAAAAATAGATACTAAGAATTTAAGTTGCATGATTGTAAGTACTAGGTCATGTTTTTTTTCTTCCTATTCTGTTCAGCACAACTAGGGAAATTCTTTTACAGTCCTTAGAGGAGCAAGTGAGAAAGCAAGTTAAGTCCTCTTTCACTGAGGATCTATTTCTTTTAGGCACCAATGAAGACTTGCTGGAATCCCCAGCTTTGGCTGAGCCCCAGGTTTGTGTCTTCCCCCCCTTTATTTGGGGGTGTTCTGCAAAGTTGATCTCCCAAATTCCCCAAATTCCCAAATGGTCTCTAGGACAACACTGGTTTCAATATGCCACACTTCTTTATGGTTTTCTTCTGATAGTAACTTACCTGGCCAATCTTTAAGAATTTCAAGTAGGTGTTTTCTCATCTATTTAAAGGCCATCTGAGTTGTTCTCAGCAGTAAGAACATGGCAGAAACAGAAAGCTTATACTCAGTCTCGTGCAGTTCAATAGAACTTCTGGATCCAGCAAAAACTCCTTTTGCGAAGTCAGAAAAGATCACCAACTAGGACACCTGGGTGGCTCAGTGGTTGAGCGTCTGTCTTCAGCTCAGGTCATGACCCCAGATCCTGGGATTGAGTCCCACATCAGTCTCCCCACAGGGAGCTCTCCCTCTGCCTATGCCTCTGCCTCTCCCTCTCTGTTGTCTCTCATGAATAAATAAATAAAATCTTAAAAAAAAAAAAAAATAAACCACTGTATTGATTTGGCATTCTTGTTATTTGTATCTTATTCAGTCTGTCCAGTTCTTGACACATCTGATCATTCTTTTCCCTAAAGTCAGTTTTTAGCTTCCACAGCATCACTTCCTATTAAAACTCCTAAATGATGATTCCTTGGGGCTCAGCTCTGGGTTTTATTTCAACATTTCCTCTGCTACCAAGTTACCTTAAGTTACCATACCTATCTTCTAGACTACTTTTTAATAACCTCCCAAGTGGATTTCTTCTGGTACTCTTGTACCTTTCTATCTAGTCCATTTTCTTTTCTTTTTTTTTTAAGATTTTATTTATTTATTCATGAGAGACATAGGCAGAGGGAGAAGCAGGCTCCCCACAGGGAGCCTGATGCAGGACCCGATGCTGGGATCTCGCTCAGAGCCAAAGGCAGACGCTCAACTGCTGAGCCACCCAGGAGTCCCTCTAGTCCATTTTCTATCACAATAACCAGAGTTATCTTTTAAAATAAAAATTAGGTGGCTCAGTCAGTTAAGCATTTAATTCTTGGTTTCAGCTCAGGTCATGATCTCAGGGTCGTGACCCCACATCGGGCTCCACACTAAGCACAAAGTCTGCTGGAGATTCTCTCTCCTCCTCTCTCTCTGCTCCTCCCCCTGCTTGCTCTCTCTAAAATAAAATCGTTTAAAAAAGAAAAAGAAAAATTAGATTATGTCCTACTGCCTCTGTAATACTCTCCAAGGTACTTTATTTGAACTTTAGATAAATTCCAAACTATTTAACATGGCCCACAAAACCATAAATGATCAGACTTCTGTCTATATACTGCCATAACTGTCCTCTTCTGTAATACTATGAACAAATGGGCTTGTTTTCAGTTTTTCACATATACCAAATTATTTCCTCCCTCAGATCCTTGCCACTTGCCATTTCCTTTTCCTACTACATGGTTTACCTGGTCTTTGCAGGGTTTAATCTTATGCATACTTCAGATTTCACTGTAACTATGACTTTCTCAGAAGTATTCATTCCCTGACAATCCAACCCAGTAGCATCCTGTTCTTTTCCTTTAGCATGTTTATCATAGGGGTACCTGGGTGGCTCAGTTGGTTAAGTGTCTATCTTCAGCTCAGGTCATGATCCCAGGGTCCTGGGATGAAGCCCCATGTTAAGCTGCCTGCTTGTGGACAGCCTGCTTCTCCCTCTCCTCCCTGCTCCCGTTCTCTCTCACTCTCTCTCAAATAAATAAGTAAAATTTTTTAAAATTCTTTAAAAAATTTTTTTGATATATTTATGATTATTTATTGTGGGTTTATTTCAATGTCTGTCCTCCCAATGATTTGTGAAAACCAGGCATGTAGAGACCCTATTGTTATTTTCCCATTCCATACATAGCACCTAGCACAATGTCTGGCCCACAGCAGGAGTTTAACAAGTATATATTATATCATTATCTTCTTTCCCTTTAAGCAGACCCACAGGAAAAGTACAACTGTAATCAGAAATTACATGTTGAACAAAATTAGAAACAAGGGGAATAAGTCAGGTGATAAGAATGTACATACAGGCTAAAATACAATATACAGGGATCCCTGGGTGGCTCAGCAGTTTGGCGCCTGCCTTTGGCCCAGGGCGTGATCCTAGAGTCCCGGGATCGAGTCCCACATCAGGTTCCCTGCATGGAGCCTGCTTCTCCCTCTGCCTGTGTCTCTGCCTCTCTCTGTGTGTCTCTCATGAATAAATAAATATCTTTAAAAATAAAAAATAAAATAAATAAAATACAATATGCTTATGAAAGAGCCATAATGCTTACAGACATATAGCCAAGATTTCTTTCCCCTAATATTTCATTGATAAGTTGGTAGATGCTGGTTTTTAATTAACTCAATATATGGCTTTTCATTATTGTTGTCTACACTTTAGTGAAAGCAAATAAATAATCACCTACAAATGTTTCTCAAGATGGCCTGAAAGTTATTAGGAGCTCAAAGAATTTCCCCACAGAAGCAATATTATCAACAGTGGTTAGATTTTCTTTGGTTAGTTCATAATGTTTAATCCATAATCCATTTATCCATTTAACAAATATGAACTGAGCACTACTGTGCCAGGAACTGTTGTAGCACTAGAGATAGAATAGTGTACAAAATAAGACAAAAATTCCCATCTTAATAGATCTTATATCCGTGTGATCAAAACAGAAAAGTGCAATATACAGAAAGGTAGATAGTGAAGAACAAAGCAGGGTAGAGAGAGAGGAATGGAGAGAGTGTAACTTTAACCTACTATTTAATTTATTTCTAGCTCTTTCTGTTCCAAAAAGATTTAAGTTAGAGATTACTTAGAGAACCTAAGTATCACAAATAAAATAACAATGCTTAGACAAGGAAAGACTTTAAACCAAGACACTATAAAAACACACTTCCTTTTCATAGCAGCAGACAGAGAGAACTCTTCAGGCTCCTAAGTCACAGAAAAGTTACAATAACCTGAGGCATCGTCTCCAAAAAAGCAATGGCTAGAGAAGGGAAGAGGATGAATGCACTGATAGAAGTTCCAGAAAGAAGAAGAAATGAAGAGCCAAGAAGGAAAGCACACTTCTTGTTAAGGACATGAACCTCCATGGACTGCCACTTTCTTCTATTCAATCACTAGTTGACAGTGATTTCTTCCTACAAACTGTAACTATTTCTGACCAAGATCTCTCTTTTATTTGGCATAGTATAGTTACACAACTTACCCATTATTCTATCCCCCAAACAAATATTTAACTTTTTTAATGTCAGAAAAGGAACCCTTTAATTCCTATCTTTATCATTAAAATTCCTATGAAAGGAATGCAGAGTGTCAGTAGACTACTCTGGTTCTTATATATTTTACCTTAATAAAATATCAGAATGTGGGGTGAAATTCAAGAAGATAAAAAATTGGAACAAGGTTTCAAAGAGCACCCCTAATACAAAAAGGGTGCTTGTACAAGCAGAGACAATCAGCTACTTTAATATGCTATCCTTTGTCCACAACCAGTTCCACTACCATTAAACAGTACCATAGACTAAGGAGAGAATGATGAAAGGGAGCAACAAAAGTAAACCTTCTCTAAAGCCCTGCTCATTTAGCTGGGGTGATAATAGGCCAAGGTAAGAAATGAGCATATAAACTAAGCTTGTCCATAACTTCAGATTTTTTCCTTCTTATATGAAATAGCCTCCTTATTGTTTTTCACTTGAAAAAAGGCTTTTAGTCAGTGAGTGCTAATTTTTTTGAAATTAAAGTACTCATTTCACTGTCATTTTAATAAAATTATTTCTCAGGTTATGACTATCAGATATATTCTGGGAATTTTTCAACATTTTATTTATTCATATTCAAAATATAATAAAATAAAAGCTTCAAATTCAGGAAAATGCAGGGAACCAACATATATTTTAAAAACTGGTATCAGCAGAAATGTTAGCCACAAAAAATTACCTTTATGGCTGTGTGTTTGTTTTCATCTTCTCCCATCCATAGATCCTGTTCATAGTAATATAAGCCATCATTAATGACTTTAGCAAGTTCAGATGTAATTTTTGCCCGAGACATGTGGTTGCCTGTTCGATCTCCTCCAGGATGTTTTCTCATGTAAGGTGGTGTCTGAGTGACAATTAAAATCTTGTTTAAATCCTGGTCATCAATTTCATAATCTGAATCATTATCAGACCAATCCGTAAATGTGTTTTTTCGTCCTTCTATTTGTTCTATCTCTTCATCAAATAAAAAATCAAGCTCTTCTTGCTCTTGCTCATCTGAAGGATACAGCTGATTTGATGCCTCTTCAGGTAGAGATGATGATTCCTGATGGAAGAAAAATGGCATTTTACTTATAAACAAACATTTCTGTCACTTTAAAAATAAACATCACATAATAATGTTACAAATTAGTATTATAAAGCCTGTAAGCCCAGCGACTAGTTAGCAGGCAAATTATGAAAGAAAATCAAGACAGTATTGTTCTGACCCACTAAATGCAAAGAATTTGCTAAACACTTAAGCTTAGCTAAACAAAAAACACAAAATTGAGTAAAAGGAGGATTAAAGAAAGACTCCTTTAAAATTAGAATGGTGGGATGCTGAGGTGGCTCAGCGGTTAGGCATCTGCTTTTGGCTCAGGGCTTGATCCCGCGGTCCTGGGATTGAGTCCCACATTGGGCTCCTTGCATGGAGCCTGCTTCTCCCTCTGCCTCTGTCTCTGCCTGCCTCTCTCTAGGTCTCTCATGAATGAATAAATAAATAAATAAAATCTTTAAAAAATAAAATTAGAATGGTGCCTAAGTCCATCCATTTTAGCAGACCAACTCATCTTACAGATGAGGGGGAAAAAGGCTTAGAGATATGAAATTAATTTGTCCACAATTTCTGAATTAGTCAGAACTAGAACAATCAAGGTTTTCTGACTTCCAAATTCAATAATCTTCCTAGTCTGAATCCTCGCAATTATATTAATGCCATTAGCTAGGTTTCCAATAGCTAATCCCTCTGCCCAATCTTCACCCTCACTTACTGTGGCCTGGTTTTCCTATTAAATTTACCCTAACCTGCACTAAACTGTTGAACTTGACCCTTCCTGAAAAGATTAAAATTGCTTCCTATTAGATGACATAACAAGTCCAAAACATTAGATCCTAGATCTTCTAAAATCCAACCTAGTCTAGATTTACAAAATTCTTAACACAAAAAAAGACTTCTCACTGTCATTTTCCAAGGCCATTCTTTGACCAGTCCTTATCCTTCAGCAAATGCTAACTCTCTTCTGCCTAGAATAAAACAATCCCTCTCTCTCAGAATTTCTATTAATGCAGCATATAGTCATTCAGCCAATAATTATCTGGGTCCTCACTGTGAGCCAAGTACTGTTCAAGGAAAGGATATACAATAATAACTAGTAACTGCCCAGACAGAGCTAATACTCTAGTAACTGGAAGACAGTCCATGATGCTTTTACTTAAAAAAAAAAAAAAAAATAGTTTTAACACATTATGAATATATTTAAAAACAAAAACTATATACCTTTGTATTCACATTTGCAAGGGCATGAAAAAAGTCTGAGAATAAACACTGAACTGTTAATAATGGTAAACCTTGGACAGAGTCTCTTTTTACTTTATATCAGTTATATTTAAATTTGTTTCAAACAAAAATTTTTCACTCATGAGGAAGAGACAAGAGATTTGAGGTTGAAGAGGACTTAACTGAGCATACTTATAGTAATGATTCACAGTAAAGAAAAGAATAAATTCATATCAATATAAAAACAAGTATTATACCATCAGAAAAATCAGAAATTGTTCTGACTTTCTGGAAGGTAGAAAGCCAATGGGATTGGACTGATAATGAATAAGGCTAAAGGAAACAGCAACTTTGAATCCATATAAAGACAGACACTTGTTCCACTGAAGTCCTAGAAAGTTCTGAGATGGTAAGCAAAATGAGCAGGAACAGACTATGTGACAGCCATTAAAATGGATATTTGAGAAACCAACTATAGAATATAGCTAGAACAGTCCATCCAACACCCTTATCTGAGAATATGAAGTTATAAAATCTGCTCCTGACTTAAAGTCCAAGAATTGCTTTCTAAACAAAAATTTGCTAAGAGAATGTTCATGGAAAGAAGCTGAACAAATCCCAGTATTATTCTAAACTTCTAGAACAGGGTTGTGGGGAAAATGATAAGATAATTTTACCAATGAATATAGTACACTAAGGAATTCCATCTCCCAGAGAAAAGTACTGATTTTATCAATTCTGGAGATCCAGAACTAGCATGACTATTCTCTGCCAAGGTCTAGAAGTCTAACAGGACTTTTACTCTTAACCAAAAGTGTGCACAATCACACCTCACATTCAGGAGAAAAGCTGTCTGGATGAGCAGATCTTCAAGGCCACAAAAGAAGTCCATACCAATTTATCAGTAACTAATATGAACCATCAACTAAAGATCACCACATATTAAGAAATAATCATAACCCTAAAAGAGGACTCAAAAAAAGGTGGAAATATCATAATACAGAATCTATTTTAAGTTTCCAACTCCAGAAAAACAGTAGCCAGATGATAAATCAAACATCAGATAAAAAATACCAAAACTTGGAAAAAAAAAAAAGAAAGAAACATAAGTTTTCCCCAAATAAAGGACATGAATATTCAACACAGTAAATAAAAACAAACCAACTCGAGTATATCATCTGAAATTTTAAGAGTGGGGATGAAGAAATAATCTTAAAACCTCAACAACAATAAAATCACCTGATACAAAAAAATCTAAAGGGACGAAATTTCACAAGAAAAAACTGACCAAGGAAACAGTGGAAAAAGCTTTTAAATTTCTAAAACTATCTCTGAACAGCTATACCCACTCCAGAATGTATATTTTTAAATGATCATTGTTTTTAATAAGTATGTTAGCAATGTTGTCATTAAGTAACCTACCTTAGCAGGTATCACTGAAATATCTAGGCCCCCAGAACCTACAGTCAAGTCAGCTTTCCTCCAAGCCAGATCTTTACTCTGTAATAGCAGAATACATTTCAGATCTTACTAATGGCACCAACAATCTTTGGCCATAAAACTGAAGGTCCTAGATTTTATATGATTCTCTTTCCACTATTAAAACCAGATGCAAAAAACAAAAACAAAAACAAAAACAAAAACAAAAAACAGATGCCGGGCAGCCCAGGTGGCTCAGCGGTTTGGCCCTGCCTTTGGCCCAGGGTGTGATCCTGGAGACCTGGGATCAAGTCCCACATTGGGCTCCCTGCATGGAGCCTGCTTCTCCCTCTGTCTGTGTCTCTGCCTCTATCTCTCATGAATAAACAAACAGAATATAAATAAGTAAGTAAATAAATACATATATACATACATACATACCAGATGTCATTAGCAATTTTCTGGCCCTATATATCGGAATCCAATATCTACCCTTCCAAAAACTCTTTTTTTCTAATTGAGTCAAAGATGCTATTAATTTTAACAGGAATCATTATTTTGTTTTTAAAAATCAGAACAATTTTGCTTTATTAATTAGCACACTCCCTGATTTAAGCCCCTTTAGAAAAAGAAATCAGTTTTGGAGAATTTTAAGTTGCTTGGCACCCAACTAGTCTTTGTATTAATTTCTGGTACTTCGTAACTTTCCTTTGCCAGCTCCTGTAAGAAAGAGAAAATATTTCTTTTTTTTTATTTGAGAATAGTTGATACACAACGCTGCATTAGTTTCAGGTGTACAACATATCAATTCAACTAAGCTTTATGTTATGCTGTGCTCACAAGTGTAGCAACCATCTGTCACCATAAAATGCTCTTACAATATCAATGGCTACATTCTCTATGTTGTATCTTTTATTAATATGATTTATTCATTCCATAACTGGAAGCCTTTATCTCCCTCTCCCTTCACCCATTTTGTCTATATCCCCTCATCCTCTGCCCTTCTGGGAAACATCAGTTTGTTCTCTGTATTTACAGGTCTGAGTCTGCTTTTTTTTTCACTTTTTTATTTTGTTTTTTAGATTCCACCTGAGTGAAATCCAATAGTATTTGCCTTTTTCAGTTTGACTTATTTAACTTAGCGTAATATCCCCAGATCCAAATGTCACAAATGACACGATCTCCATCCTGTTTTATGGCTAGTATTCCATTATATATGCATACCCTATCCTCCCTATCTATTCATCTATCAATGGACACTTAGGTTGCTTCCATATCTTGCCTATTGTAAATAATACTGCAATAAACATTAGCATGTCTTTTTGAATTAATACTTTCATTTTCTAAATTTTTTTTTAATTTTTTATTTATTTATGATAGTCACACAGAGAGAGAGAGAGAGAGGCAGAGACACAGGCAGAGGGAGAAGCAGGCTCCATGCACCGGGAGCCCGACGTGGGATTCGATCCCGGGTCTCCAGGATCGCGCCCTGGGCCAAAGGCAGGCGCCAAACCACTGCGCCACCCAGGGATCCCAATACTTTCATTTTCTTTGGGTAAATACTCAATAGTGGAATACCTGATCATATGGTAATTTTGATTTTTAAACTTTTTAAGGAAATTCCATACCATCTTCTGTGGCTGTATCAATTTATTCCCCTACCAACAGTATATAAAGTAGGAACCATTATTTTAAAAGAAATATTGAAATGTGGAGTTTTTCTAATGTGAAGGAAAACACAGAGATCTTGGAATAAATACAATACTATACAATCTTTGTCAATGATCCAGGACACTATCCTTTTGTTTTGTTTTTGTCAGGACATGGTCCTTATCCTCCCTAGCTATACAGCGATGTTATTTGCCATGATAAATATAGAAACTAAGTTCTTTAGAAAATCTTATTTGGAGAAAGCTGCTTTAGGTTTTTAAAAACTTATTTTATTATAATAAATTTATTTTTTATTGATGTTCAATCTGCCAACATACAGAATAACACCCAGTGCTCATGCCGTCAAGTGCCCACTTCAGTGCCCGCCACCCAGGCACCCCTACCCGCCGCCCTCGTCCCCTTCCACCACCCCTAGTTCGTTTCCCAGAATTAGGAGTCTTCCATGTTCTGTCTCCCTTTCTGATATTTCCACTTATTTTTTCTCCTTTCCCCTTTATTCCCTTTCACTATTTTTTATATTCCCCAAATGAATGAGACCATACAATGTTTGTCCTTCTCCGATTGACTTACTTCACTCAGCATAATACCCTCCAGTTCCATCCACGTTGAAGCAAATGGTGGGTATTTGTCATTTCTAATGGCTGAGTAATATTCCATTGTATACATAGACCACATCTTCTTTATCCAGTCATCTTTCGATGGACACCGAGGCTCCTTTCACAGTTTGGCTATTGTGGACATTGCTGCTAGAAACATCGGGGTGCAGGTGTCCAGGTGTTTCATTGCATCTGTATCTTTGGGGTAAATCCCCAGCAGTGCAATTGCTGGGTCGTAGGGCAGGTCTATTTTTAACTGTTTGAGGAACCTCCACACAGTTTTCCAGAGTGGCTGCACCAGTTCACATTCCCACCAACAGTGTAAGAGGGTTCCCTTTTCTCCGCATCCTCTCCAACATTTGTGGTTTCCTGCCTTGTTAATTTTCCCCATTCCCACTGGTGTGAAGTGGTATCTCATTGTGGTTTTGATTTGTATTTCCCTGATGGCAAGTCACGCAGAGCATTTCCTCATGTGCGTGTTGGCCATGTCTATGTCTTCCTCTGTGAGATTTCTGTTCATGTCTTTTGCACATTTCATGATTGGATTGTTTGTTTCTTTGCTGTTGAGTTTAATAAGTTCTTTATAGATATTGGAAACTAGCCCTTTATCTGATACGTCATTTGCAAATATCTTCTCCCATTCTGTAGGTTGTCTTTGACTTTCGTTGATTGTATCCTTTGCTGTGCAGAAGCTTCTTATCTTGATGAAGTCCCAATAGTTGATTCTTGCTTTTGTTTCATTTGCCTTCGTGGATGTATCTTGCAAGAAGTTACTGTGGCTGAGTTCAAAAAGGGTGTTGCCTGTGTTTTCCTCTAGGATTTTGATGGAATCTTGTCTCACGTTTAGATCTTTCATCCATTTTGAGTTTATCTTTGTGTATGGTGCAAGAGAGTGGGCTAGTTTCATTCTTCTGCACGTGGCTGTCCAATTTTCCCAGCACCATTTATTGAAGAGACTGTCTTTCTTCCAGTGGATAGTCTTTCCTCCTTTGTCAAATATTAGTTGACCATAAAGTTGAGGGTCCACTTCTGGATTCTCTATTCTGTTCCATTGACCTATGTGTCTGTTTTTGTGCCAGTACCACACTGTCTTGATGACCACAGCTTTGTAGTACAACCTGAAATCTGGCATTGTGATGCCCCCAGCTATGGTTTTCTTTTTTAAAATTCCCCTGGCTATTCGGGGTCTTTTCTGATTCCACACAAATCTTAAAATAATTTGTTCTAACTCTCTGAAGAAAGTCCATGGTATTTTGATAGGGATTGCATCAAACGTGTAAATTGCCCTGGGTAACATTGACATTTTCACAATATTAATTCTGCCAATCCATGAGCATGGAATATTTTTCCATCTCTTTGTGTCTTCCTCAATTTCTTTCAGAAGTGTTCTATAGTTTTTAGGGTATAGATCCTTAAAAAGACTTATTTATTTTTATTTTTAAATTTTTTAGAGAGAGAGAGCATAAGTGGGGGAGGAATGGGGAGGGAGCATGAGGGAAGTGAAGATAATCTCAAGCAGACTCTGTGCTGAGTCCCACATGGGGCTGGATCTGGCCACCCTGAGATCATGACTTAAGCCAAAACCAAGAGTTGGACACTTACCCATTGAACCACCCAGATGTCCCCTCCTAAAGGGGGTAAAAATAATAAGAACCACCTCTTTTAACATTTAAATACAACATGCTTAGCCACCATTGCTAATTAAAATTTGATTTTAGGGTTTTGATTAGGGTCTTCCAAACTCAGCATTCCTGACCTGTTAGACATGATAATTCTTTGTTTTGGGGAAAGGGGGGTGCACTGTAGGATGTTTAGCAGGATCTTTGGCCTCCACTCACAAAATGCAATAGCACTCCCCCAGTTTTAACAACCAAAAATGTTTCCAGACATTGCCAAATACCCCAATGAAGCAAAATTTCATCACTCCATTCCTCCAGTAGAGAATCACTCTTAAATCCCCTCATGCTTCCCTTCTTCATGCTGTGATGGTAAGGATAAAGAGCCTTATTTATAATATTCTTCAATCTGATAGTCTTCTTTATCCTTCCCAATTCCAAGTCCTATTATTTTCAGTGACCTTACCTTCTCCTTACAGAGCTTACTTTCAATATTTGAATCATTGGAGTACCACTCTTTCTGCATTTATTTGTGGTAAACTTTTTACTTTGAGCTAATAGTACATTCATATACAGTTGCAACAAACAGAAAACTTACAATTTTTTTTACCCTGTTTCTCTCAATAGTAACATCTTAAAGTATATAGCACAATATTACAAACATATACACTGAAATGTAAAATAACCCATTAATCTTACTGAAATCTCCCACTACTTGTACTTATTTTATTTTATTTTATTTTTTTTGTACTTATTTTATTTATGGTTTAGATCAGAGCAATTTTTAGCACTTTTGAAATTTTGTGTATCCAAACATGAGTCAAAAATACAGCAGTTCTGCCATCAAGAATCTCTCCTGTGGTTTCATAACATCTCACTCCCTCATGCACTCTTAAGAAATCAATTTTTTCCTTTCTCAGCATACACAAAAATCACCAAAACACATATATACCTGATTTGTACCCTTTATAAATAATAAGGTCACAAATAATAACAAACTGGTAATACAAATTCACAATTTATAAAGATTATCAGCTTTAAAAAATTTGAATTTAGTTACAAGTAAAAAGACCATGTCAAAATATTCTTAAATCATTTTTTTTTTAAGATTTTATTTATTCATGAGAGACATGCAGAGAGGCAGAGACACAGGCAGAGGGAGAAGCAGGCTCCATGCAAGGAGCCCGATGTGCGATTCAAACCCAGGAATCTGGGATCACTCCCTGAGCCAAAGGCAGGCGCCCAACCACTGAGCCACTCAGGCGTCCCAAGATAAATTTTTTAACTTATTTTCAACTACTGAGTAAACTGTTTTTACTTATGGCCAATGGATCCAATTTTTACAATTTTTTAAACTTTTCCAAATTGTATATATTTACTTGACAAACAAAATACACTGGCCTTACTACAGGAATGTACTACACTTCACTTGGTTTATAACAATTTACCTTCAATTTCACTGGAGATGGACGATGTCTCTTTTTTACTTCTATCCAAGGTTCTGAGTCCAAGTCAGGCAAACTAGTAGACAAACCTCTAGACATTGCTTGAAGATTACTTGTTTCAGTATTTTTCTTTGGGTTCAGCAGACTTCCAATTCTTGGAGAATTTGGGGCAGATTCTAAAATTTTAAGTTAGTACTTAGTTAAAACAATGGTTTTCTTACTGATAAAATACTTCATTTTCTTTACTTGGGCTTGATTTTTTTTTTCCAACAAAAACATGATCAATCAAATCTCAATTACAATTTTTCCAAAGACTTTCAAACCTGAAAAGATGTAATTTAAGATGTATCTGAGGGAAGCCAATGAATAATAGATAAAAGAAATGTCACCAACTCTTACACAGATCACATTCATTTAAACTTCTTAAGCATATCAATTGAGTCACTCACTGTGATAATACATCTAATTTGGGAGTTAATTCCCTGTGAAACCTTAAAATCTATCAATTATAATGAAATTACGGAATCTCAAACACTATTAAGCCATAGAGTAAATGCATATTTTATTCAAGGCAGTATCAGTCCTTTACTGTTCTGTTATAATCTATAGTAAGGCAGTCATTATTCATAATTTTCTTATTTCCTTTGCTTAAAGAGTTTTACCTAAATGCAATGTACCCACTTAGCTCATATTGGATACTATAAAGAACAGAATGCCACATTATTAAACTGCACTGCCCTGGGCACCTGGGTGTCTCAGTCATTTAAGGGTCTGTCTCCCTTCAGCTCAGGTCAGGAATTCCACATCAGGCTCCCTGCCCAGTGGGGAGTCTGCTTCTCTCTCTACCCCTCCCCCCATGCTCCTTCTGTCTCTCTCAAAAAATAAAAACCTTTAATAAAACAATTTACATTGCCCTGGCCATAAAATTTAAAACATTTTTTAAAACTCTGATGGAATTAAAAATGCTTTTCTCCACACTATATAATCAAAATAAATGCATGCTCTATAAATAAAATCCTAATCACTTTAAAATTTTTTTAAAAGTCAAAAGAATACTTATTTTAAGTTATAATGCAATATGTACTTCCTTTGGACAAAATGTTTTAAGTACAAATTAATACTCTAAAATTCTAAACATCATTTAATTTAGTCCCGAAAGTCAGTTACTTGAAAATATTGCAAAGGTTGAATATTACATATAGAAAGCTGATATAAATCAACAGAAACAATTCTTTTATTTACTAAATGAAAATGGAAAGGCACATTCCAGGAGTTTGGGTTTGAGAAGAATATTCCAAGATTTTACTCTCATCTACTACATGCTAGAATCAAATAAGTTATTATCCTCTCCATGAACACAGTTAGATCCAGGATTCAAATATCAAATGACTACATTACTTTTTTTAAGAATACATTGCTTCGTAACAGAAAAGACTCTAAAACTGCATTGTCCAGTATGTAGCCACTGGTCATATGGAGTTAATGAGCACTTGAAACAGGAGTAGTCCTAACATGTGCTAGTAAGTGTAAGTAAGATACATATCAGATTTCAAAAAAATCTAAAAATATAAAATGGATCTTTTTTTATATTAATGTTAATTAATATAAAATTTTTATATTAATGTTACAATATTTGGGTATATTAAAATATTTTAAGTATCATTAAAATTAGTTTCATTTGTTTTATGACTTTTCAGGTTTTAAAATTATTAGGGTTACATGTGCAGCAAACATTGTATTTTTATTGGACATTGCAGCTTACAACTTTCTTAGTTAACAGTACATATATTATCAATTGATCCACAGAGGTAGTACCAGTGAAATGCTAGACTTGGGCTGCAAGTATTAATATTAAAGTTATAGGAATGGGAATACATTAAATAGCAGAAAACCCTATTTCTAATACTATAAATCACCTATGCTCATGCAGTAAAAATAGACTGAGAACCACCACCCTAACAAGTACGAGAATTAACTAAATTACTACGCATAGTTCACATATAAATTATAAGAACACCACCTGGCACATGGAAGGGAAAATCAGTTAACTACTATTTTTAACACAGAAATTTAATCTTTAAATGCTTACTTAAGTTTATTATATAATCATCTCTAAATACTCTCTAAGCTTGAAAGTTTCTATCATGAACTCAACAGTTTTACTATATCCACAACATGTGCTTATAAATTAAATGACATCAAAATACCAAAGAATTTGGGTAAGACAATAAAATTTAGAATAGTCTGAGTTTTTAAAAGGAAATATTCACCTTGTAATTACTTATAATTACCACATTATCTCTTTTCTTTTACAATGAAAAGACTTCAAACATTATGTGTACAAATTTTAAAGGTAATGGTAAAGCCCTAATCTTCCAAGAACAAATGAATATTACTTGGATGACTTGACATTAAACTTACAGATAAAAATTTAGATGCATACTTTGACACTTAAAGGTTCTAATTTGTGAAAACATAGAAAAAAGTTTATCTTTGCTGTTTTCATTAATTGAAAATTGTCAACATCACTCTCCAGAGGTAAATCACCATATATATTCCATGATTATCTATCTAATTTCACTTCTTTATCCACTGTGAAACCAGGTAATTATATAGATTGCTTTAAAAGGATTAAATACTTTATGTGTGGCACATTCAGGAATACTTCTGTAACTTTTCAAAGGAAATTCCACAGCTTATTCAAAAATCATTAAGGATCCTTCTACACATTTTTCAAAGAACCAAAAACAATACCAAAAAACCCCAAGATGGTCAGGTACCTCTCTCAATTTTGATGAATGAAATCCTTTTACTTAAAGAGTTGATACTATAATACTATATCCACAGAACTGTAAAACCTAAATTTTAAAATTAACATCTTACCATTCCCATAATCAACATTTTCTGGTGCATTGAGGTCCTCTGTTCAGTGCAAAGGTGAACTCATGTTACACAATTCAACCTCCATAGAGGGAAAAATAGACATTTTAATTTCTTTGATGGAAAAAAACAAAAATGTTTAAATATCTAACCATATAAATCCCTCATAAAATATACATCAATGGTTATGTTTTTGAAATTTAAAGTCTTCTCATCAGAGAGAGAGGATATAGATAAAATTTCTTTACCTAAAGGTACAGATAAACACCATCTACATTTCCTATTCCTACATCCATTTCAAATTTTTGGTGGCATAATTCTCTCTAATGAATTTAGGACCTAAGGCTTTCTCATCAGAGGATAACTATTAAGGGCAGAAATTCATGGAAAAGGCTGAATTTACGTATTTATTCCTATGGCGTAATGTGAATCTGTGTAATTCTACGAACATTCTTTCTATATACCTTCATTATCCATCTAATTACAGATCTATAATCTAAAGAACCTAAGAACTTTGACATTTAAATATACAGTGATTTGTTTTGATAATATGTATGAGATGTAAATGAGTGTATATTTAAAAAACACAAAATGTACAAGACATTGTGATTTTATTCTTGCAAATTTTATTAATAATGCATAAATGGTTAAATGAACAGGCATCACCAAGTTAACTGACCTACCTTAGCTAACCTGTGAAAAAAGTATTTTCTATTTTTATCTAACCCACCTAATGCCTGTTCATAAGCAGGTTAAAAATGTCATCTTGGACCCCAAATTTACACAAATAAATTAATCTAACTCATACAATCAGACATTAAGTCTTTAAGAAAACCTAAAAAATATCACTTTTCTTCAACTTTTAAAACATCTGCCCAAGTTGCTTGCTAAGGTTAGAGGCACAGAGGGCTGACAATCAAAGGAACACTAAATAAAAATATCTGTCAGACTGTCCATCGGTACTTTATTGATGGCAGGTCTCACGTCACGTACTGGTGTATAAAAAATATATTTTGAGGAGTTTAGAAAAAAAATAGTCTTGTTTATTTCTCAAATTTCTTATCCTTCAATGTCCACATTAACACATCATATAGTCCATGTGAAGTAAGATGACAATATGGGAGCTGTACACTGTACACTACACAGAAGAGCAAATCAAATAGCAAAGGACCTAACAATCTGGGAAATGCCACTCGTGCCTCTCTAGGTTTGCTTTATTGATTGGGACGCAGGTACACAAGTCTGGAAGGATAAGACAGTATCTTGCAATATTCCCAGAATGATAATTAACTTTCCCACCATAAATAAAAGTAGCACATGCAGCTCAGGCTAATTACACACAAATGGGTGGCTCCTATAAAAACCACTGCAGTCCTCTGGTCTCTCTCCTCATCATCACAAAGGCGTTTATCTCCAGTGTAGTGGTGGCCCAACCTCCTCCACAAGGAGTCGGGAGTAGACATTCTTGCACAGCAGTAAGTCTGGTCGCTTTCATTTCTGCAGCACGATTTGTTCCAATGTTTATAATATTTCAGTGAGTCACCTATTCCTCTGCATATTCGATCAAATGACATCCAAGCATCAGTAGATCATCACCCTGACTGAAAAAAGTTTAAGCACACACATTTTTTTCCCAAGAGGGAATGTCTTAAAAATGATCCAGGAAAATAATTCTTAATATTAAAGCAGTTTTTGGAAATTCTAATCACCATGAATCCTTTAACCTATAATAACTTCATAACAGTACCCCAATGCTGCTTTTGAATATAGGTCATCCCATCTTTACGAGATTGAAGCACACTAGTAACAAAATTAAAGTCAGCCCCACCCTTGAGTCTTAAGACTTTTAAACTACTTTAGACTACACCAATCTTACAAGAGGAAACCGACACAACATATCTATAATCATCTAGGTAAAATTAAGATAGGTATAAATTCCACATATGACAAAGTACACAATTTAAGAATAGGGCAGAGCTTTACCCATAATTCTTAAATCACTTCGTAACTTATGGCTCTGAGGGGTGGGGGCAAAATGAATAGAATTTAGAGCATCAAAAGTCATTTAGTTATCTTTTAATTTTTCTATAGAATCTAAATAAACTTTTTTAAAGGATAGGCAAATTGGACAAAATAGCCCACCATTACACTGCTTGCTCTAGAAGAAAAGCTGTTACCTGTATGTGAACAAAAGGCTTGGCCTGGTACAAACTCTGGGCAATCAATCAGTTGAGAGAAGTCTGTTTGTGGCACACTACGTGGAGGAGGGCCTGGAATTGGCCACTTTTCTGGTTCTATCTTTTTTCTCATTTTCTCATCCACAATTTCCACTTCTGTGCTATCTTTCAGTGCCTATAAAGAGATATTTTGATCTATTAAAGAACTATCATTCAAAAAACTATAATTGTACATACTATACTTCTAATAACCTAAAAAAAATTTTAATTTGACAGTAGCAGAAATTATCACAGTAAATGTTTCAAAAATATCAATGAATTAATTACTTAGAACAAATCTCTAAAGCATTTGCCCCTGTGATAGGTAACAGATATCCTCATATAACATGCAACAGATAACTTGGTTTTCACAACAGAATAGGATTATTACATCAACTAGAAGCAAACTACTTTTACCATAATTTACTTCCAGTTTTATTCTCTCATATTTCCTTTTATCTTACCTTAATACCACCAAATAAAATTAACTCTATTTTAATAATTATCACCATTACTTAAAATACAAGAAATACACATACACATTCCTGACAATACCCTATAATGTACACAGAGAGGAAACTGAGGCTCAAATAGATAAAGGACCTTGATAAAAATCACAGACTGCATATGAGGCAATACTAGGACTCATATAATATACTGACCACCACTAAAACTCTTAGCCACTGGCTATAGTGCTTCGCAAAATAAATATGCTATAATTTAATGATAAAATAAAACTAGGAAAAAAAAAACCCTCAAAATAAGATTTATTGATCTGAATTCTACCTGAAATTCAAGGGTACTCACCTTTTAAGAATTAAATCAGGAAAAATATAAATATAAAAACTGAACATATATGTTATTTTATAAAAGTTAAAACTCACCATATTTTAGTGAAAGAACATATTATATGCATTACTTTTTACATGTGTATGCCCCCCTTAGTATTAGTATAGTACTCAGTTTGCAAGTTATATTTTCTGTAACTGGACAGTACTTTAAAATTATTAAAATTTATTTTTTCTTTTATTTTAAAGATTTTATTTGTTCATGAGAGACACAGAGAGAGGCAGAGACATAGTCAGAGGGAGAAGCAGGCTCCACGCAGGGAGCCTGATGTGGGACTCCATCCCGGGACTCCAGGATCACGCCCTGAGCCAAAGGCAGACGCTTAACCACAAAACCACCCAGGCATCCCTAAAAATTATTCTAAAACAAATTTGGATGGGAATCAGGATACTCTGAAAAAATAGTCTGAAATACGGAATAAAGGAATTAAGGAAGAAACCTATGATAAGGGGTTTGAATTGGTGATAGCTATAATTTTTCCTAATATATATTTTCCTGGTTTTATCTACTGAACATTTTAGAAACAATGACACCCTAGTAGCAAACCCTGGTATACCCAGGATCCAGATCCTCACCACAACATGAATGAATTTCAAAAACTACCAATGAAAAAGTCAGGAGACAGAAGAATCCCATTAACTCAAATGCATACAAATAAAACAGATAAAATTAATCTACGCTAATATAATCAGAAAAGTGGTTTGGGATGGAGCAGAGGGTTGCGGGAGGAGCAGGACCGACTGACTAGGAAGGGCCATTAAGGACGTTCTTAGAGTAATGGGCTAGATCTTTCTGAGGGTAGGCTTATACAATTTCGAAATTCAATGAACCTAAGACTCCTGCATTTTACATACACCTGAATTAAAAAAAAAAACACTTTGAAACTTTCCTATTGTTTTCAATTTTTCAGAACAGTGTTTGGAAAAAGAATGCCAATATGTTGATAGAATATGGAGCAAGTGAAACATTCAATGGTGGTACTTTTAACTGGTTCAGTAATTTGGAAAAAATGTTTAGCAGTTATCTACAAAAACTGAGTGTATGTATGTATCCTATTACCCATGATTTCAAAGGAAAATAAGTGCATGTGACCATCAAAAAATATGTACAATAATGTTCACAACAGTACTACAGATTCAAACTGGAAAGAATCCATGTATCTATAAATAGCACCATGGAGAAGTATATTGTTTTATATTCATATAATGAAGTTCTGTCCCAACATGGATAATGAACAACTGTTACACACCAAAAACATGGATAAACCTCACAGAAGTGATAAGGACAAGTCAGATAGAGAAGAGTACACATACTGATTAGATGAAATTGAAAAACAAATGAAAGCTCTGAGGAGCAATTACCCTTGAGGAGAACAGTGGTACAGGCTAGGAGAGGGCAAAATGGAACTTTCTGGGACACTGTAAACGTTCTCTATCTTAATCTAGGAGGCAATTACACAACTATATACATTGAAAAAAGTCATCTGTGATCCTATAATTTCTAATATACAGTGTACAAATCATGTCTCAATGTAAAAAGAAATTGAGTGGGGGAAAAAAACCAAAGTTGTTTACATACGACTACTGAATAATCTAATATATGCTTTTTTTTTTTTTTAGAAAAAGGGCATTATAAGATATGTAGTATAACATGTACTAATCTCAGGAGAAATAACACATAAAAAGGAAGTAACACTGATTGTTACCAAGAAAAGCTTAACTAGTTCACTGTTTGGGAAAGATGAGAAGGAAATTTGTCACTACATACCCTCTGAATTTTAAATCACAGGGAATTTATTCCCTATTGAAAATGTTCAGGAAGAAAATAAAAGAGAACAGAACTGAATGTTGTGATTTGGACCTTCAAAACATCACACAAAAATTATATTTTATACAAAATTAAGAAAAAGACCTAGACAAAACAAGAGTTTTATTTAAACCAAACCATGATTATCTTGAACTCCTAAACAGTGAGTTATAGTATTCAATTACTATCTCTGGGGGAGCCTGGGTGGCTCAGTGGTTGAGTGTCTGCCTTCAGCTCAGGGCTGGGATCGAGTCCCACATCGGTCTCCTCACAGGGAGTCTGCTTCTCCCTTTACTTATGTTTCTTCCTCTCGGTCTCATGAATAAATAAATAAAATCTTAAAAAAAAAAAATTCTGGATACCTGAAGGCTTTTCTAATTATTAATTTAGGTCCTTTTCTTAGTGGTATTTATTACTATGAACAACCACCAATGTTAGAATATAAAGATAATGTATTCCTAGTTCCTGTCCTATGCCTCATACTAAAAGAAAAGATTTCCAAGTGCAAAGACTTAGAGATAAGACAGAGGCACACAGATTGAGGAACCATAGTCAGTCAATTTGGAAGATAGTTTCAGATGAGAATAGTATGAATAGCTTAAGAGCCTTATAAATATTACATTAATTACTTCTCTTAAGCCCTTATACTCTATTTTAAGTATAATTTGCCCTATTTTTACAATGAGAAAACAAGCATGAAAAAGTAACTTAGTTATACAACTGATTAGCTACAGATCAAGGATTAATTGAATATTAAAAAAAAAAAAAAGTCACGAATAGCTCTCAGCTGTGGAGCAAAAATCAAGAATGCAGTAAACTGGATCTACCATATGATCCAGCAATTCCACTTCTGTGTATACACCCAAAGAAAATGAAAACAGATTCTGGAGAGATATCTGCATGCCTACGTTTACTGCAACATTATTCACAGTAGCTAAGATAGGGAAACAAACTAAATGCCCAACAACAGATGAAGAGCGGCATGCAGGCATGCATGCAAGCATACACACATACACACACACACACACATCAGATATATCCATATAGATCTATGTATCAGAATATTATTCAGCCATGAGATAGGAGAACATCTTGCCATTTGCAACATGGATGGACCTTATGGACATTATGCTAAATATGGTAAGTCAGAGGAAGACAAGTACTATATGATATCACTTATATGTGGAATCTTAAAAAGTTAAACTTAAAGAAAAAAAGTAAAATGGTGGTTACCAAGAAACAGCAGGTGGGGGGATAAGACTGATGTTTTTTAAGAGGACTAACTTGCGCCAAGTTGTGAATAATCCAAAGAGATTTCATGCACAGTACAATGACTACAGACAATACTGTATTATAATTATGTGATAAATATCACTATAATAGCAATCATTTAATGCTATATATATATCAATGTAAAAAACAAAAGCACATACAGGAAGCTGAAAATGGATGGGAAGAAACAGATTCAGTAAGATTGGATGTGTAGAAAACCTCAACCAAGGCAGATAGGGGTGTGAAATAAAATAGCTTCTTTTGAGGGTTTTTCAAGAAAGGAAAGACTTGAGCATATTAAAATACATATAACAAAAAGCTGATAGAATTGAAATGAAGATCCATAAAAAGGAGTCAACAATAGAAGGGCATCCTTGAAGACAAACAATAATAGCAAATTCTTATTTAGGGCTTACTATGTGTGCCAGATACTATATCATTACACATTTCATCTAGACAGCCCTATGAAGTATGTACTGTTACCATTTCCACTTTACCGAAGTCTCAGGACAATGCACAAAGTCACAAAACTACAAGGATGTGTATGCAGGTTCTCAAGTCCATGCTCTCAATATGCTTATATTTCAAAGCCCAATGAAACCTGACATTCTTAACAGAAAAATGACAACTTCCCCACTGTAACCAACAGTGGTGCAAAATGAATATTAAGTGAATGTAGACCTATGCTGTTCTAAATCACTGTGCTTGGGACGCCTGGGTGGCTCAGTGGTTGTGTGCCAGCCTTCAACTCAGGTCATGATCCTGGGATCCAGGATCGAGTCCCTCATTGGGCTCCCTGCGAGTAGCCTGCTTCTCCCTCTGCCTGTGTCTCTGCCTCTCTCTCTCTCTGTGTCTCTCATGAATAAATAAATGAATCGTTTAAAAAAAATAAATAAATAAATCACTGTGCTTATGTATTTCTGTATTTCATAGAAACACAGTAATTCTAACCATAATAGTAACACAAAAGTTCTTTTAAATATCTCATCCCTAATGCTTTAAGTTATAAGGAAACAGATAATCAATAACCTAAAACCTATGCCTGAGGACTTAATGGAAACACCAAAAGACCAAAAAAGCATACAATAATGAAATTACAACAGATTTCTAAAGAAATACAGAGTAGGGGAAATCAGTAACAAATTCACGAAAAATGACAACTGAGGTAGATTTTTGCTATAGGATGACAGAAGTAGTTAATAAACTCATTCTACTATGAATATAATAACATTTTTCTGAAGACTAAGCTTTGCAGGAAAAAACTAAGTTTTCTTCAAATTATAGTATAAAGAAACTTTTAGATGTTTTCTTTAAAATAAACAAATGTTATAATGGCAGTACTTGACGTAATTTCTTTCATAAGACAAAAACTCAATTACACATTAACAAATAGCAAATCACTAGTTTATATTGTTTTTGAAATCTTGAATCTTCCTGTAGTTAGTTTTTAAATCATGGAGCACATAGGTTTAAAAAAAAATTGCTAGAAATCAAAGAAGTCTGTTAAAATAAAAATATGAGTCCAAACCTGGGAAAAAATATTTGTAAAATACAAAGGACTTGTATCCAGAGGAACTCTTACAATTATAAGAAAACAAACATGCCATTAAAAATAGGCAAAATATGTGGATCTTTTCAACAAAAAAAGGTACACCGAAGGTAATTAACACAGAAAAAAGATGCTCAGCATCATTATTCATTAGGGAAATGCAAATTAATACCATAATGAGGGACACCTGGGTGGCTCAGTGATTGGGCCTCTGCCTTCAGCTCAGGGCATGATCCTGGAGACTCCAGATCAAGTCCAACATCGGGCTCCCTGCATGGAGCCTGCTTCTCCCTCTGCCTATGTCTCTGCCTCTCTCTGTGTGTCCCCCATCAATAAATAAATAAAATCTTAAAAAAAAAAAACACACACACACAATGAGAAACTACTACATATCTATTATTCCAAAAAACTGATAATACTAAGTGCTGATAAGGCTATATAACAAATGCAACTCATGCAAAATGGTCAAACCCACTTTGGATATCTTTCTTACAGTTAATATACTTAAATTAAAATACATGCCAGCAATCACAATCCTCAATATTTACCCAACAAAAATGGAAACATACACCATACAAAGACCTTTCTGCTTTACTCATAATCTCTAAAAACTGGAAACAATCTAAATGTATATCAACCAATGAATGGATAAACTGTGGTACATCCATACGGTAGAATACTAATCAACAATAAGAACGAACTACTGATAATGTACATGAATAAATCTCAAAAGCACTATGCTGAGAGAAAGAAATCAGAAATAAAAGTCAACAAACTACATACAAACATGTAACTATTTTTTTTTTGGAAAAAGCAAAACTAAAGGGACAAAAACCAGATCAGTGGTTTCAGGGGATATGTATGGGAAAAGGGATTGCTACACAGGGGCACAAGAATGTAGGTCCAGCAAAACTATAGTAAAAGGGCAAATTTGATTAAATGTATACAGGGAACAGAAAACCAAAAATGTTCAAAGCATTTCTACAACAGTGCAGACCAAAAAATTAATAAAAGCATTAGAATACAAGTGGAAAGACTATTTCAAATTAGCCTTTCTACAGCTCAGGAAAAATTCTCAAAATTTTAATGAATAGAAATATATGGTATTTTGCAGCAACCCAAGAAGACTAACGGACCTAGAAGATCCAAGTTTGAAGGATCAGGTTAAAAACAGGTGGAAACATCATTAATGAACACCATGAGGGGTTTTCCAAGGTTAGACATTTTTTTTTAATGAGGAAAAATTTTATTTATGCATTTATCATTTATAGTATCCTTAATTCTTTTGTGTACATGCTTTATAAAATGAAAAAAACCCATGAGATGTAGTCTAAGCCTTAGGCAACTACAGATGATTTTTGCATTTTGCCCTTAAGGTTTTTAATATACTTTTCAGAGCAGTTTTAGGTTCACCACAAAATTGAATGTAACTGTTTTGTTTTGTAACTGTTTTTGTAAACAAATAATTACCTCTAAAATGAGATTAAGGTTTGTAGTGAGAGCCTGAACACGGTGGAAACCAGCAATCAGGGAAATAGGCAAGAAACCTTGTTCATCCATCTTTCTCCTAAGAAAGAAGTCCCGCTCTAAATTTTCTATACTGAAGTAATATTCACTGAAAAAAAGAAACATAAACAAAAAGAAATGAACATAAGTTTAATTTATTTATTCAAAAGGATATAAAAATATCTATAGCTTCTATGTCAATGGCTTTAAAATTATTTTATTAATAAATAAAGATTATTTTAAAGATTAAGATTTAAATACATAAAGATTAAATACAACTGAGATATATAGGGTAAATACAAGAAGGAGCAAAACCCTACTGAGTTAATAATTTCTTATCCATGAGTAGCAAGAAATTTAGAATACTGATTCTCTTCCAAAAACCTAACATTAGGTAAAACTGATCTAAGTAGAAGTATAAAGAATTAACCAGCATTTTACTTTAAAATAATTCAGTAACTGATTTTTTTTAAATGAGTCAATTAAGTGAAAATTTTCATTAAAAGTTATTTTAACTAGCTTCACTTAAAAACTAAATAATGACTAAACACATCAACAGATTCCCTTCCAACTTTTTCCCTATCACTATGCAGAACATTAGTTTTGGAAGTATCCTTTGTCAAGTTTATGGAGTAGATTATTACAGTTTCTGTTTTGTTTTTCAAATTGATAGGGTACTGACACTGTTTACTATTTCTGAATCCTAGCAATCAGCACAATGCTGAGTAAAAAGTTAGTGACTACAGAAGCACAGATATACACACAATAAATTATATATTTGTAAGATCTCCCTTTTTCTTTGATGGAGAGAACTATAAAAGACATTAAGAATAAACAGAATATATGGCTAAACAGGAATATCTATTGTACTATGAGGTACATGGAGATAAAAATACAGAAAAAGGTTAAATACCTTAATCTTCTCTAGGAAAGTACTGTGAGAAATGTAAGTGAAAAAACTGCATAATCAATAACTACAAGTTCCAAGACACAAAGATAATACATATATATTTAATAATGGCATTTGAGAAACACATTTAAAATTACAGCCTCCATAAAGAATAATAATAGGATTCTAGAGAGACCAAGAGGACAAATGGGGGGAAATGCAGAAAAGAATACAAAAGAAATACATGACATCAATGATAATATGGCCTATGGGTTAATAATCCTATAATGCTTCCAAATCAAACAGTTTTCAAAGATCAGTGGCAAATCATGAGAAAGTACACCAGATCATATACTTTGGTGTTAATACTGGGTGACTAAAGATATCCTTGAAACATTTAGGTGAAATTCTAACTTTGAAGAAATAATCACCCATAAATGAGAAATGACTTTAAGCTACTTTTCACTGGGAGAAAAAAGTCTTAGTTTAGAAATGTAAATACGTTATTTCTTTATACTCAGATATTTATCCGACTATCAAAGCTCCCCTTAGATGAGTGAAATATTACTGACATCTCACTAACACCAGTAAATCATTTACTCATCTTAAACACTGAAGAAAAAAACATTCTGATTTTGTTATACCTAAAAAAAGCCCTTTTCACAGTGCCTGGCATGTGGTGGGCACATAATACATGTGTTCTATTTTTTGTGACACTTCAAAAATCCTGATTTTCACAGGCCTGACATAGTAGGCACAAAATACATATGCTTAAATTCTAAATTTTCACAAATTATGACATTTAATTTAATCACAAATTAAAACTGTTCTTACACAAAACTTCTCAATCACCCTATTACCTACAGTATATATGTCTTTAAACTTCTAACGGGATACAAACTACTCATCTTTAAATCTGAATGCCAGAAGAGACTCTCCTGGCTAGAAATCATCAAGATCTTAAATTTTTAATATTCTGACACCAAAAATGATAAATTATCAATATATTTTTCAGTTAAATAATCTTAAAAACTCAATCATCCATAATAGTTTTAAGCGTCTTCAAAATATATTTAGCACAATTTTCCACAAATGCAAGAAAGTTTTTTACTAACTTCTCAAAGAGAAAAAATGTAAACCCTAATCAATGAGCCTACGAGAAACCTCAAAGATAACAAAGATAAAAAGCATGACTCCTCAAATCCAGAAGTCCACTAATCAAAGAATGATTAACAGTAAAGAGCCTTTCTAAACCTGCTGCTCTAACATCTGCCAAAAACCCTACTGCTAAAACAATAACCAAAAAAGGAGTCATGCCCAATGTTGTGTCTGACATTTTATTCAGTGTCCTAGGGGACATTATCATGTCCTACCTTAGAAGCTCTGGATTCTACACTGCATGATCAGAAACTTTGTCAACACTGAAGTAGCTCTGCTCCTCCCTCACTTGTATGAGCACACTGGAGGCCGATTATCCTGACATGGAGTTGCATATCCACTGTCAGGTCTCAGAAGGGACCTGGCAGTAAGAGTTACAAAAAAGACAGGAATAGTGGTTTGAAGTTGATAGCCACATGCCAGGCACTTTCTGCCCATAAAAAGGCCCTTTTCTTCAGTGTTTGCGTCAACTGTAACAGAAGAAGCAAGAACAAAATAAGCAAGCTGCTTCATATTGTATGTAAGCCAATCAAATCCACCAAGAAGGCATCCCAGGAAGATGCCTGGATGATGCTGATGAAAAAATTATTTTCTAGTAACAGAGTAGAGTCAGTTTTCTTTCTTAAGTAAAGGCAGATGTTTTTAAGATGCTTATAACTCTTTCAAAACTAGGCTTTTTTGGCACTTTTTAAGAATAAAAAAAAGTCAAATTTCAGCAAACTGGTTATGCAAATCACTTGGGGACATTTTTTTCACCACTGTATAAACACACTATATAAATATGCAAAACATTCTGTACAATACTAATGTGTACAAGGGTTATTTTTTTCTTAAAGACAATAGAATATTCTAACTTCAACTTCAGTATTCAGAAGGCAACCATTATGAGTAGAGTAAAAAGTCTGAACTACAAAAGACGTAGTTCCCTTTCAATGTGTCACAAAGAAAACTTAGAATTCTGAAATCATTTGCTAAGAAAGTAAAATATATCACCATATTTTGCCATTTATGTTCACTTGCAAATTTCAATATAAATGTATATTTGCAAATAGGAAATCAGGCCTTGTTCAACTTCATATATATACATAATCGCAGTTTTATATTTACCCACTCATCTACTACCACGACAATATCCTTTCAACTAATATCCCTTAAACAGAGAAATACCTGAACAGTAGACAAAGCGGGCATCTTATATAACACAACATGAACCAATGTAAGTTTTTTTAAAATATTTCATATATTTTACTAACATTTTCTAGAAAACATATAACACGAAATTCTTCCAATTTTACTAATAAACAGCTTAGAAAATGCATTATAATGTATTCACTATCAATGATGTTAAAGTTTGATGTTACTATCCCATCTATGTCTGACTTACATTTGGCGTTTAATATACTCTTTAAGCAATGCTTCTTCCACAGGATACACCTGTACACCTGTACCATCATCATAGTAATACATCATACTGGTATTAAGTTCTGTTTGAAATGGCTGATCAGTCCTTTCACCATGTTCTCGATAACCATATGAGTAATCGAAGTTCACTTGATGTAAAGAAAAAAGAAAAATGATTAAAAATTAAAAAAAAAAAAAGAGAAATAGTCCGTATAAAGAAAAATCCAAAGTATTACAACGGATAACAAATAACACTATCTTTACTATCAGACCAAAAAAAAAAAAAAATTAGTTAAAATATTATATGGAATAGGGGAAAATTAAAAGGACTTGCACACTTTTTCAAACTTCATCTAATTTAACAAAAAATTAATGTCCTACGTCGAGGATTTCCTCTGCCTCGTCCTCTTCCCCGTCCTCGGCCTCTTCCTCGGCCTCTAAAGGAACCTCGGATATTGCCACCCTCACTTCTCACACTGGAAACTTCATCTTGATCGTCTCTCTTTTCTCTATCACGCCTCCAACCTTTTAAAAACAAAATTATTTTTATACATTCCAATCTGCAACAGTGAATATCATGATTATTTTTATGAAAACATGGAAACTATCCCCTCCACACTTTGTAACTGGTTATTAGTAACCAGGCATTCTTCAGATAGATACAAATTTAAGAGATTTCATAGGAATTTGTCAAAATGTCCCCAGCATAAAAGAAGGCCTACAATAATATCGACATATAAAGAAGACATTCTAATAAGTAAAATAACATAATAAAAAGATAAAGAGGTCCTTTGTTAAAATGGTACTGTTGAAGATTCAAGGAGTTCTAAGACAACTGACTTTGCATTATACAAAAATTAAAAGTAACTTTTTATAAAATGTTTAAGGAACAGTTGCCTCAATTTAAATAAAAAACATTCCTTTTAAAGATAAAAGGAAATGAAAACACAGAACAAACTAGAAGAGGGGCACCTGGGTGGCTCAGTCAGTTAAGCGTCTGCCTTCAGCTCAGGTCATGATCTCAGGGTCCAGGAAACGAGCCCCCTGAGTCGGGCGTTCCCTCCCCCTCTGCCCCTTCCTCCTGCTTGTGATGGCACTCTCTCAAATAAAATCTTAAAAAATAATGGAAAATATCTGCAGTACAATATAGGAATTATATCCAGGATATATATATATAATGCATTAGTGCACATACACACATAAACATAGTAACTCAATGGGAAAAAATGGCTAAAAGACAGGTACACAAACAGGTATGCAAATGGACCATAAATATAGAAAGTGGCATTCAGCCTCGGTGGTCATGAGAAATGAAAATTAAGACAGAGTATTAAGACAGGCCGACAAAATTTTAAAGTCCTATGATATCAAAGACTGACCAAGACAGAAAAAGGTTGAACACTGTATACCATTAGCAAGAGCAAAGCCAGGCACATCCACTTTGAAAAACAATTTGGAAAAATCAAATTCGAAGGTACATATATCTTAGAGACCAAGGTTTTTCAACCTTGGCACTGTTGACATTGTAAGCCAGATAGTGTAGGGAGATGGAGGATGTTTAGCATCATCCATGACCTCTACCCAAGAGATGCCAGTAGTGGGCACTCACCCCCCACCCACCAGTTGTGAAAACCAGTACTATCTCCAGACAATGCCAAATGCCCCCTTAAGGGGGAGAAGGGGGAATCACTTCCATTGAGAACCACTGCCCTAGATCCTCTTTAATGCGTATCTTAATATAGTCTTTTTCAAACACATCTGTCTCAACCCACAGGAAAGTCTTACTACTCTCTATGTTACACCCTAAAACACACAATTTTTTTTTTTTTTTTTGTAATTTAAACAGAATTGTTGGGGTGCCTAGATGGCTCAGTCAGTTGGGTGTCTCTGCCTTCAACTCAGGTCATGATCTCTGGGTTCTGGGGAAGAGCCCCACATCTGGCTTCTTGCTCAGCAGGAACTCTGCTGCTCTCTCTGCCCCTCTGCCCCTCCTCCCCCACTGCTTGTTCTCTCTCTCTGATAAATAAAATCTTAAAAATAAACACAATTGTCATGAAAAGCATATTCTGAGTGAAGCACTCTAGAGCCTATCAATTTCTTTAAAAACCTGATCATGACCCAGTACATCAATTGCATAATGCACTCATGGGCTGCAATCCGAAGAAATTACCCCAAAGAGTGTGAGGTTGAGTGTCTGCCTTTGGTTCAGGTCCTGATCTCAAGGTCCTGGGATCAATCCCCGCGTGGGGGAGATGGGGTGGTCCCTGCTCAGCAGGGAGTCTGCTTCTCCCTCTCCCTTTGCCCCTCATCACCTTGTGCTCTCTCTCATGCTCTCTCAAATAAATATTTTTTAAAAATAACAACCAGAAACAATCCAAATATCTACCAATAACAGATTTGATCAAATAGTGAAATATACATAAGCAGGGAAAAGGACTCACAACAATACAACCAACATGCATAAATCTAAGAAAATTAAAGTGAAAAAAATGAGTGCCAAAGAATATATTGATGACATCATACTGAATGGCAGTTTCAAGTAAAAATACTCAAAAACCAAACATTCACGCCTTTATTTCTGGGAAGAGAGGAAGTGGGATGAAATTGAAGAGGGCACACAGGGAAGTTCAAGGGTAAAGGGCAATGGTAATATGCTTTTCTAAACTTGGTGCTAAGTTCCCAGCATTGATCAAGGTTCGTTACAACCTTCATGTTTTCTTACATGCCCAATATTTACTTTATTTTAAAGATTTTATTTATTTATTCATGAGAGACACAGAGAGAGAGAGAGAGAGAGAGAGAGGCAGAAACACAGGCAGAGGGAGAAGCAGGCGCCATACAGGGAGCCTGATGCGGAACTCGAACCTGGGACTCCTGGATCATGCCCTGAGCTGAAGGCAGGCGCCCAACCGCTGAGCCACCCAGGCATCCCATATTCCCAATATCTAGTAAGAAAAATCGTTAATTATAAATATATATTACTTTAATATAACAAAGTAATATATTTGAAAAACAAAGATACAAAGGTAAAAAATGTCAGTTTTTCTGTAGACAAGTTTCATAATTTTAAAGTCATATTTTGTGGACAACTGAACAAATATAACTAGATTTCAGATGATATTAGGGAATTACTGTTGATTTTCCTAGATGCTGCAACTTCTTAGGACATCAGTGCTGAAGTGTCATGTTTATCTGCAAGTTACTTTCAAATGATTCAACACATAGGTGAGTTAAATATAGCAAAATTACCAACTCTAGGTAGTGGTTAAACAAGTATTCACTGTATAATTTCTTTCAACTTTTTGTGTGTTAAGTTTTTCATAATATAACTGGAAACTTTCAGGTGGTAGTATTATGTTTGTAATCTTTTTTTTTTAAGATTTTGTTTGTTTATTTATTTATTTATTTATTTATTTATTTGAGAGGGAGAGAGAGCACAGAAAAGAGGGAGAGAGCACAGAGAAGAGGAAGAAGCAGATTCCCCACTGAGCAGAGAGCCTGACATGGGGCTCAATTCCAGGAATCTAGGATCATACCTGAGCCAAAGGCAGACTGCTTAACCAACTGAGCCACCCAGGCACCCCTGTAACATTTCCTTAAGCTTCTCCTTTCACAGGACAACATATACACTTTGAAAATTATCAGACCTAAGATTTCAGCAGAGACCTATAAAACCAAATGCCTATCTAATTGGTGTAACATATCCTACTGTCCTCCTCTGCTTTCTGAAATGTGAGAAATCCTGTTGACATAACATATCTGGGAAACGATCTTTAATTTTAAGTAATAACATTACATGTGAACGTAGTTTATACATGTATAATTTATAGCTCAGTAAAGTTGACTCTTTAATAAGAGTCACAAATAACCCATAAGAGGCTCTCATTAGCCAAATCTGGGATAATCTAAGCATCGAGCTAAAACCTCTCGGTAATGGATTATAATCCACTGAAAAAAATAAGCCATTAAGTCCACATTGATAATAAGGGAAGCCATTCCTTAGAGTGGAATGTCAACTAGTAAATATAGAAGTAATGATACAGTAAGAAAAATCAGCATTTGCAATGATTATGGTAATAACTAAATAAGACAAGAATCATCAATGGAAAAGTCATGTGGAAATCTGATGAAAAACTGGGTATTTCCAAAATTTCAAAGTCTCTCGCACAAATTACACATTAATTATAAGGGAGAAAAAAGCATATCATAAAGAAACCTAGAGCACATCACTTTAATGAAGTGCTCAAAGTTAACTAATATCAGCAATAAGATAAACCAAGATCATGTGCATTTCCATGCACTGAGAAGAAAACCATTTAATTTCTGCAGTATTCCCACCAAAAATTCAAAACCCAAATCCATTCATGAAGAAACATCAAAAATCCCAAAGTGAGAATTATCTACCACCTGTCTCAAAGTCTTCAGGGGAAAAAAACAATGTCATAAAAGATGAAAACAGAAGAACTATTCCAGATTAATGGAGACTAAAGAGAACAAACGATTAAAGCAATGCATATCACATTAGATCCTGGAAAGGAGGGAGAAAAAAAAACTGAAAAGGACATTATGGGGAAAGTCAGCCTGTGAACAGTCATACCACATTACTGTTCTATATATACTCTAAAAGCATTTAGTGTTAAAAGGAGCACAGTGGGGACACCTGGGTGGGTCAGTCAGTTAAAGAGTCTGCCTTCCGCTCAGGTCATGATCCTAGGATCCTGGAATTGAGTCCCACATCAGGCACCCTGCTCCAAGAGGAGCCTTCTCCCTCTGCCTCTGTGTGTCTCTCATGAATAAATTTTAAAAATCTTTTTTTTGAGGTGCCTGGGTGGCTCAGTGATTGAGCATCTGCCATCAGTGCAGGGCATGATCCTGGAGCCCGGGATCAAGTCCTGCATCAGGCTCCTTAGGGGCAGCCTGTTTCTCCCTCTGCCTCTCTTTCTGTATCTCTCATAAATAAATCAATAAAATCTTTTATAAATAAATAAATAAATAAAAATCTTTACAAAATAAAAACTTTTTTTTAAAAGGGCTCAATGTCTGCAACTTATTCTCAAGTAGTTTGCACTTTACACAGTTATTAAAATTGTGAACATTGGGCAGCCCAGGTGGCTCAGTGGTTTGGCACCGCCTTCAGCCCAGAGCGTGATCCTGGAGTCCCAGGATCGAGTCCCACGTCGGGCTCCCTGCATGGAGCCTGCTTCTCCCTCTGCTTCTGTCTCTGTCTCTCTCTCTTATGAATAAATAAATAAAATCTTTAAAAATAAATAAATAAAATAAAATTATGAACATTAAGTTCTTTAGTGTCATTTTTCTCTTAGAAGGTAACTTACTTCGTGTATCATTTCTCCTATTATTATATGATGATTTATTTGCATCAGGTTGACATCTTGAGCTGTTCCGAGATCCTGGTCTTTCTTGACTGTCTGGTCTTACATCATCTAAGTGGAGTGGTACCCACTTGTGCTTATTAGCTTGAAGAAAACCAAATAAAATCATTTAATGACAATGTACAATTTTCATTAAAGCTTTGCAATTCTGAAAGGAAGCTAAATTTTAATTAAATGGAAGACATTGTCTGTCCTTAAAGGTTCTTGTAGAGAACCGAAATAACTTTCTTTTCACAGAGCTCCCTGATAAATTTGTCTGTGCAAATATTTATAAAATTCATGTGAAAAGCCAATTGATGGAATATCATTATTATTCTTTCACTTTCAAGCAAAATACCCACTCTTTTGTTTAATTCTGATGAATAAACAGTACATGCAATACACTACTCCTAACACTTGACTCTTACACTTTAAAATGGGGTATATCTACGACCCAGCAATTGTACTACTGGTTTATTTACCCCAAAGATACAAATGTAGTGATCTGAAGGGGGACCTGCACCCCAATGTTTATAGTAGCAATGTCCATAATAGCCAAACTGTGGAAAGAGCTCAGATGTCTAGAGCCATCGACAGATGACTAGATAAAGATGTGGTATATGCATATACAATCACTACTACTTAACCATCAAAAATAATGAAATCTTCCCATTTGTAACAACATGGATGGAACTAGAGAATATTATGCTAAGTGAAATAAATCAGAGAAAGACAATTTTCATATCATCTCACTCATGTGGAATTTAAGAAATAAAACAGAGGATCATAGAGGAAGAGAGGAAAAAAATAAAACAAGATGGAATCAGAGAGGGAGACAAACCATCAGAGACTCTTAATTATTGGAAACAAACTGAGGGTTGCTGGAGGGGCAGGTCATGAGGGGACAGAGTAACTAGGTGATGGACATTAAGGAGGAGGGCACATGATGTAATGAGCACTGGGTGTTAATATAAGACTGATGAATAACTGACCTCTACCTCTGAAAGTAATATGTTAATTAACTGAATTTAAATAAAATTCAAAAATAGAAAAAAGAATGGGGTATATCTGGTAGGACATTGCACTGTACACACTGAAAAAGGTTGGCTGATGATTCAAAACACTTTGGTTTTTTTTTTTTTAAGAAATTTATTTATTTATTCATGAGAGACAGACAGAGAGAGGCAGAGACACAAAGCAGGCTCCATGCGGGGAGCCCAATGCAGGACTTGATCCCTGGACTCCAGGATCAACGCCCTGAGCGTGAAGGCAGGCGCTCAACCACTGAGTCACTCAGGCATCCCATGTCTCAAAATGTTTAGTTTTCTACTCAATATATATTTATGACTAAAACAAGAAGACTCATGCGCAAAGGAAAAACTACCAAGGTAATTAAGGGAAAGGGAATTATCAGTATGCAACCACAGTACTGATTTCCTATAAATCCTACAAACTATGGTCGGACAAGAAAGAGAACATGAAAGAATCTGTGAGATTCTCTAGTACAAACAAGTCCTTCTTTTAAAGATAAAAAGAGGGATTCCTGGGTGGCTCAGTGGCTTAGAGCCGCCTTTGACCCAGGGTGTGATTCTGGAGTCCTGAGATCGAATTCCACATTGGGCTCCCTGCATGGAGCCTGCTTCTCCCTCTGCCTATGTCTCTGCCACTCTCTCTCTCTCTGTCTCTCATGAATAAATAAAATCTTAAAAAAAAAAGATAAAAAGATGTGTGCTCTAAGGAGAGTCAATTCATGACTCTTAAATTTATATATAAAAACCTGGATTTGGGGATGCCTGGCTGTCTCAATCAGTAGAACAGCAACTCTTGATCTTGGGGTTGTGAGTTCAGGACCCATATTGAGTGTAGAGATTACTTAAAAATAAAATTAAAAAATAAAACCAATCTTTCCTTCAGAGGTGCCTGGGTAACTCAGTAGTTGAGCATCTGCCTCTGCTCAGGGCATGATCCTGAAGTCCTGGGATTCAGTCCTGCATCAGGCCTCCCGCAGGGAGCCTGCTTCTCCTTCTGCCTATGTCTCTTGTTTCTTTCTTTCTGTCTCTCATAAAGAACATTTTTTAATTAATTAATTAATTAATTAAAAACTTGGGGGCAGCCCCAGTGGCTCATGGGCAGCCCTGGTGGCTCAGCGGTTTAGCGCCACCTTCAGTCCAGGGCGTGATCCTGGAGACCCGGGATCAAGTCCCATGTCAGGCTCCTTGCATGGAGCCTGCTTCTCCCTCTGCCTGTGTGTCTCTGTCTGCCTCTCTCTCTCTTGCTGTGTCTCTCATGAATAAATAAATTTAAAAAAAAATACTTGGATTTTATTGTTGGCTGATCAGTTTTAACTGAAAGCAATTAAAGGGACACCTGGGTGGCTCAGTGGTTGGGCAGTTGCCTTCGGCTCAGGTCATGATTCCAGAGTCCCGGGATCGAGAGCTCTCTGCATGGAGCCTGCTTCTCCCCCTGCCTGTGTCTCTGCCTCTCTCTCTCTCTCTGTCTCTCATGAATAAATAGATAAAAATCTTAAAAAGAAAAAGAATATATCTAAAAAAAATTTTTTTAAAGAACATACCTATGCCCATCTCTCTACGTGCAACTTCATTCTATACTTACATAGAATACAAGTCAAATGCAAAAAAGGAAAGCCTAATAGTTCAAGAATGTTACAAAAGCAAATCAGTTACCATTGCAGATGGTATCCTGGAGAAATCTAATAAAATACCCATTGGTGACTAATAGGAACCAACTGATTAATTCTTCATTACTACAACTTTCTTCAAAAAATTAAAATCAAAATGAAGATAAATTGCCATTTGCAACAACAGGCATTATGCTAAGTGAAACAGTCAGAAAAATACAGTATAATCTTAATTACATGTGTAATCTAAAAGGGCAGAGTTCACAGAAACCGAAAGTAGACTGGTGGTTGCCAGGGGTGGGAGAAATGATATAGGTGGTCAAGAGGTACAACCTTCCAGTTATAAGACAAATAAGTTCTGGAGATGTAAATAATATACAGCATGATGACTATGTATTTGAAAGTTGCTAAGAGATAAGATCTTAAAAGTACTCATCATAAGAAAAAAAATTATGACTGGAAGAGGATAGATATTAACTAAAATTGTGAAAATCATTTCACAATTTATACATATATCAAACCATTGTGTTTGTGTATCTTAAACTATACAATGACATGTATCAATTATTTCTCAATAAAACTTCTGGGAAAAAAAAGCAAAGTTTTAGAGGAACTAACCTCTCTTTCGTTGATTACTTGACTGAGCCTCATCCTCACTGGCATTTTCACCAGGACCATCTAATTTTGTTTCCCGGCTTTCTTTGCTCTCACTGTTAATTCTCTTTTCAACCTTGTCTTCTCTTTCTTTTCTATTTTGTGGTTTCTTATTTCCTTGGCTGATGACACTGTGACACTGCAAAAAGTTTTTCTGAATGAAGTAATATCCATGAACATTTTCACTAACATATCCAAAAATTTGTGCTTAGTCAACCTTTTCTAAATACTGTAAAACAAATAACAACTTTTACCAAAAACTACTTTTCAAAAGATACTGTTAAAAGTCAAGCTACAGATTGGGAGAAAATATCTGCTAAGTATTTGATGAAGTACTTGGATCCCAAGTACATAATGCTGTGTCAAAATGCAGTAATAAGAAAACAACCCCATTTTTTAAAAAATGGGCTACAACTGAACAGACGCTTCAACAAATGATATATAGATAGCAAATGTAAATGGAAAGGTACTTGGCATCATTCATTAGTCAGAGAAATGCAAATTAAAACTACAGTGTGATAGCACCACACATCTAATAGAATTAGATTAAAAAACTAACTACACTGAATATTAGTGACGCTGAGACACAACTGGAATTCTTATACACTGTTGGTGGGAATGAAGTTTAGTAGTTTCTGAAAAAGCTAAACAAATAGCTACCACACAATCCAGTCATTCTGTTCCTAGTTATTTACCCAAGAAAAAAGGACAGAATATATCCATGCAAAATTTTGTACACAAATGTTCATACAGCAGCTTCATTTTTAACAGCCAAAAATGAATACAAATATCCATTCATAGATGAACAAACAGCATTTCATTCATAAAATGAAATAATACTCAGCAGTCAATAAGGAATGAATTTCTGATACACATTAACGACATACATAAATCTCAAAGTATTCAAACTAAGTGAAAGCCAGGGGGAAAATTCATATTATAGGACTCCAGTTACATAAAATTTTAAGAAATGAAAATTAATTATAAGTAACACAAAGCATATCAGTGATTGCCTGGGTTGATGGGTGGAATATGACAGGGAGAATTATAATAAAGGAGTGTGAAGAAGCTTTTGAGGTAACGGTTAGGTCCATTATCGTGATTTTGGTGATGGTTTCACAGGTATACATAGGTCAAAACTTATCAAATTGTATACTTCATGTGCAGTTTATTATATGTTATTTATACACTAATTAAAGCTGTTTAAATATATTATCTACAACCAGAAAGCAATACTGTACAAATTAAAAATAGGAAAGTGTAGTATCAAATGAAAAAATGTAACCAGATAACTATATATGGTAACCCTCCTCTTAAAAGCCCCTGATAGAGTATGTCAGAACCATCTTTTAGTTTCTTTCATAGTTCAAGTAAAAGTCCATTCATTGAACACTTGATTTGATATATACACATATAACATATATGTATATAATTAGCACTTCAATACATATTAAAAAGATTATATCAAAAAACATAGCAAATTCTGAAACAAAACAGGCTTCAAATTAGATTCATATTAAAAATTAATCTCTTTTGGGGTACCTGGGTGGCTCAGTCCACTGAGTACCCAACTCTTGATTTCAGCTCAGGTCATGATCTCATGGTAGTAGAATCAAGCATGCTTTAGGCTCTGAACTCAGCAAGGAATCTGCTTGAGAGTCTCTCTGTCCCTCCCCAACCTCCGTATATGGGAGGCTCTGTGTCTCTCAAATAAATAAATCTTTAAAAAAATTAATCTCTTTAATTGTAAGCATTACATTAAGATAACAGCATGGCAATCACCCTTCCAAATGTAAGAACACCTCCTGAGAATACAATCAGATGAAGACAATGTGATAAATAAAACCAAGTATCTGAAAAATGGGTTCATAAGAAAAGTTCTCAGCACTTCTTTATTAATGTAATTCCCTAAATCTGAAGTAAAATAAATTCTGCATGTTGAAATGAGAATATTTTCCCTTTATTAAGAAAAAAGCCTTAAAGCAATACTCACTCCAGTGTTCACTAATTCACTTGGTGTTGGCCAATTCGCCATATCGCTGAAATCACTAGCCTAAGAAGTAATAAATAAGTGTTACATCTGCAAATTAGAAATCTTATGTAGAAAGAATATTTTCTAAAAGTGAAAGCAATTTTAAAAATTACCTACATACAATTATATGCAGGCATTTGCCAAATTAATTCAAAAGCTTCTCCAAATAACAGAACACTGAAATAACAATGCTTGGGTCTTATGATCCAACTTCAAGCACTATTTAATGAAGCTGACTACAGTGACTTACATAGGATAACGAAACAAATTAATATACACAGAATTTGACAAAGGCTACAACTCTCTAGTATATCGTATAACAACTTTAACCTAACATCAGTGATACAACTAAAAGAAAAGTACACAGTAATCTAAAAGTTTCTAACATATCAATTTTCAAAATCAATACAGCTAAGAAGTATTTCATGTAAAAACATACCTTGTTGGATTTCTTTGTCTTGAGTTTTCCTGCTTTTATAATTTTAGGGGAACTGAGCTCTAAAAACAACAACAACAACAACAACAAAAACCATGCAGAATTGGTCTTACAACCACTTAATTCAACATATTAACTATTATATCAATTTCAGTAAGCCAGTGTTGTCATCATTTCCAACAAAACTCAAAGTTCTGAGAGAAATTTTTAACAAGAAATCAACTATAATTCAAACATAGATTCAAATTGGTCTTCAGTGTTCAAATCAAAAGTAAGAAATATCAGTTTAAACTGCTTGACCAATCATTTCTCTCACAGAATACAACAGGAAAAAATCAGAAATATAACATGTTTCAATACAGTAAAGTTAGGAACTCACTTTCCAAAGGGATACATTTTGCTATACAATTCATATATTGACATTCATCAAGGACAATCCAGACAATAAATCAGAAGACTTCAAACAAGGATAACATGTTTGACAATCATAATAGGTTGTATATAGGTAAAGTCATAAAAAATAAAAGTTTGTACAAAACTATCATAGTATTACCACGTGTCCCCATCTTATTTAAGACAGTAGTTGACAACAGAGACTGACTCTCTAAATCAAAACTTTACATTGTCTTTTAGTTTTTGGTTCATTACTTAGCAACTAGATGGTATATCACCTACTGAACATAATCTAAAGTAAATATTGAAAAGCAGAATAAACTTGGGATCTGTTATCTACAAAAAAACATAATAATCCAGCAAAAATGAACCCATAAAATCATGACATTGACCAATTCATAGAATGAAGCAATCTTTGAGTTAAAACTCAAAAGCGGGGCAGCCCCGTGGCACAGCGGCTTAGCGCCACCTGCAGCCTGGGGTCTGATCCTGGAGACCCAGGATTGAGTCCCATGTCGGGCTCCCTGCATGGAGCCTGCTTCTCTTTCTGCCTCTTTCTATGAATAAATAAATAAAATCTTAAAAAAAAAAAAAATCAAAAGCAGGGATCCCTGGGTGGCGCAGCGGTTTGGCGCCTGCCTTTGGCCCAGGGCGCGATCCTGGAGACCCGGGATCGAATCCCACGTCAGGCTCCCGGTGCATGGAGCCTGCTTCTCCCTCTGCCTGTGTCTCTGCCTCTCTCTCTCTCTCTCTCTGTGACTATCATAAATAAATTAAATTAAAAAAAATCAAAAGCAGATTTTTAAAAAGAATACTTATCAAAGGAAGAAGGATGGAGGATTAAGATGTTACCAGGGATGGACATACAAGGATCTGGAGTATTACAGTAATTCTATTCCTAAACCAGGATAACAAGTACCCAAATATTTCTTTCATTTTTCTTTATACTTAAAGTACACCTATATATGTGTAAGTGTATGCACATGTGTAAACGTGCATAAGGATAAACATTTCATTAAGAAAAATTAAATACAAGAATATGGGTAAATAGGGCATAAAATGGGGACAGGAAAAAATCTAATTTAATAGAGAACAGTATTTGCCTGAACATTATCTAGAATTTGAATGAATTATGTTCTACATATACTATTTACCTTTTATGAAAATCATACAATATAGGACATTTATGGGACTTTCCCTTCAACAAGGTGGAAAACATGTCCCAAAATACTGCTAAGTCAAGTAAATTAAGTATCTGGTAGTTACAAAATAAGCCTTATACAAAATATTTGATGTAATGTTAAGTAATAAGGGAGAGGGCACACAAGCAGATTTTATTTAGCTTTATTACAAATCAATTAGACATTAACAATCACAAAATTAAGGTCAGAAACTAAAGATAAAAAATTATTCTGACCACATAAAAATCAACTTTTTAACTTTGTTACTAAACGACACAATTAAGTTACTAACAAAATTTTTAAAGATACTTGAACATGATAGAAAATTAACCTCTTGATTTAAAAACCAATATGGTTCCATATTCTACTCAGACATGGATTATAACATCCAGCTAAAAGATAATAAATAAGTTGGGAAGGAATACTTATTTCTTTGCACATTTAGAAATTTTAAAATGAGATTTTGATTTCTACAAATTATTTTGGACTCAAAATCTTTAAGTTTTCTTTAAATTTTAATCCCTCAATTTATGTCCTGTAAAAAATCACTAAGCTGTACACCCTGAAACTAACATAGCATTAGTATGTCAACTATACTCAAAATACCATAATTTAAAAAAATACAAATGGGGCACCTGGGTGGTCCAGTGGTTGAGCATCTGCCTTTGGCTCGGGTCATAACCCGGGGTTCTGGGATCCAGTTCCGCATCAGGCTCCCTTTGGGGAAGCTGCTTCTCCTCCTGCCTATATCTCTGCCTCTCTGTGTCTCTCATGAATAAATATTTTTTAAAGTATTTTATTTATTCATGAGAGACAGAGAGAGAGAGAGACAGAGACACTGGCAGAGGGAGAAGCAGGCTCCACACATGGAGCCCAACGTGGGACTTGATCCCTGGACTCCAGGATCACGCCCTGGGCCAAAGGCAGATGCTTAACTGCTGAGCCACCCAGGCGTCCCTAAATAAAATCTTTAAAAGAAAAAAATACAAATGGCCAAACATAAAATGGCATTCAATTGCACTAGTAAAGAAATGTAAACTAAAACAAAATACTTTTTACCTATTATATTGACAAAAGAGAATGCTAAGTATTGGCCAGTCTACAAAGAAATGGACGTTTCTCAGGGCAACTTGGATGGCTCAGTGGGTTAAGTGTCTTCCTTTGGCTCAGGTCTTGATTCCAGTGTCCTGGAAAATCTAGCCCAGTGGGGAGCCTTCTCCTTCTGCCCCTCCCCCTGCTTGTGCTTGCTCTAACTCTGTCAAATAAAATCTTAAAAAAAAAAAAAAAAGAAGGAGGAGGAGGAAATGGACATTTCTCTCATGCTGTCGTTAAAAGTGTAAAATAGCATACTCTTCCCAGGATAATCTGTCATTTAAAATAACATATAACTTTTAATAATGCAATTCTATTTCTGGGAAATTACCTGGGAAGCAAGACAAAGTACAAAGATGTCTGTATAAAATGAAAGAAGCCCATCAGGTTTTAAAAAATAGTTTACAAAAATAGGACCGGTAAAACAAGCCTAAGAATGGTAATTTTAACTAAGAGTTTCCCATGTTTCAACTAAAATGGAGGAAATTGACCTGGATATTTATAGAGAAAACCTAAGACTGAAAACGCAAGCCAGTCTAGAAAATTAAAAAGTTAAAATTAAAATATATTATGCATACATTGTTTTCCAAATAGGTAAAACCTAAGAAATAAATTTAAACTGCTAATGGCTTCAAACATATACCTAAGTATACATGAACAGTACGTGATCTTCATATTTCTATTTTTCAAATAGCACTAGTGAGACACTAGACTAGTGCAACTTTTTGAGTAATATTCCAGTATCTTTAAATCGTTATTCTTTAACTCTGGGAATCTATAAGCTATAACCTGTAAACCTCAACTGATATGGAAAACTATCCATTTTAAGGTCTTAGACACAGGAACCAATAACTGCAACACTATTATCTAGTCAGGTAGATGCAACATCTTCAATTGTTAACAGTGATTTATTGTGCACAGTTAGGATCAAAATCCCTCGTTATTCAAACTGTGATACGTCAATCAGGATCACTGACATCATCTATGAACTTACTAAAAATACAGAATATCAAGTCCTACAGAATCAGATCTGCATTTGAACAAGACCCAAAGTGGAGGGACGCCTGGGTGGCTCAGCGGTTGAGCATCTGCCTTGGCTTAGGCCATGATTCCGGAGTCCCAGCCCGGCATCCCAGCCCAGGATCGAGTTCCACCTCTCAGCCTCTCTCTGCCTCTCTCCCTGTCTCTCTCATGAATAAATAAAATCTTAAAAAAAAAAAAAAAAAAAAAAAAACCAAAGTGGATTCCTAAATGCATTAAAATTTGAGAGTCACTAGTATAATCTCTTCTCTTTAAAGACTGACTCTATGTCTAACACCATAAGATGTCTGTTACAGCAAGATGACATTTGGTTATAATTTTTTTAAAGCCAGATTTTTTTTATCAAATTAATAAAGTCCACAAATTGAGTACCATTTAAATGAAAGCCATTGCTGTGGACAATATACAAACAAGAAGACAGCTTTTGCCTCAAAGAACATTACAAACTGGAAGAAGAGATAAAAAATGAGAATATGTAATCCCAGTACAAGACACTGAAGGATAATTTCTGTGAGAGATATGGAATATTAAGGGAGAGCAGCTTAGAGAGGTCAAGAAGACTACATAAAGGAGTCAGCATTTGAATTTGTTTTTCAAGGATAAACAGAATTAAAACAAAGGGAATGATGATGAGCAAAACCTTAACAGGCAAGAAAACATAAGGCATTTAATCCAAAACAAAGAGTACACAGAAGGGTACATAAACAAAAAGAAGCAAAAGGCTAGAAAACTAGGGTAAGACGGGACACATTACAGGTTCCCTCCCAATTTAAGTATTCTCTTAAACCAATGTGTAGGATATTTAAATAGTTGGGGGGGGGGGTGTGCAACGACACAGGGACAATTTTACTTTAATTTTCATAACTATAATCTTTAGCAAAGTTTTAATTAAGCAAATGTACTGATAATTACCAATATTTCACATAATTTTATATTTAAGGGAGAAATATAGTAAAATGCCATTTTGCTACAGTGAGTGCTTTTAAAAAAACTACTTCTTATTACTCTAAAAGTGAGAGAATCAACTTGTACAGTCACTTTAGAGAGCAAATTGTCAAGTAATACCCTATAACCTAACAATTCCAATTTTCATCATCTATCCTAGAGAAAGTCCGACATATCCACAAGAGGTATGTAATTTTTAAAGTAGGTTCCATGCTTGGTGAGGGGCTTGAACTCACTACCTCAAGATCTACCACCTGAGCCAGTCAGGGGTCCCCAAACTCAGTTATTGTAAAGAGAAAAAAACAATAGGGTCAATTAACTTTCAATCAACTTTAAATGAAAAAATGGAGGATGATATTAAGTTCTAAACACATTTGCAATACACTATGTTTGAAAGTAACTATATAGAAAGGTCTGAAATATATATTCAGTAAACAAGTAGCACCACTTATCTCTTTTCTTTAAGATTTTATTTATTTATTCATGAGAGACAGAGAGAGAGAGGCAGAGACATAGGCAGAGAGAGAAGCAGGCCCCATTCAGGGAGCCCGATGTGGGACTCGATCCCAGGACTCCAGGAGCATGCCCTGCGCCAGAGGCAGGCACTCAACTGCTGAGCCACCCAGGGGTCCCTGATTATCACTTTTCTTGAAGACATCTATAGTTCTGTTTTTACAAGGAGAATGTATTTATGTATCATTTACATAACTTATTTAAAATGTTTTTAGGGTAATAATAAAGCTTATTTGTGGTTTCTGGGAAGCAGACTTTAAGAAAAAGTCGAAAAAAAAAAAGAAAAGACAAGAGCTGAGGAGGTCAGAGAAGATCAAGGATGAAAAACATGGGAAAAAATCGGTGTATAGAATGTCTTCACGGAGTAAAAATGCTGAAATTATATTAGACAGCTGAATTTTGATATGCTGAATGCAGCCATAACTACTGGTAAAAAAATCAATAAATCCCATATTGTGGGGCACCTGTGTGGCTCAGTGGTTGAGCAACTTTTTGGCTCAGGGTGTGATCCCAGGATCCAGGATCAAGTCCCACATCAGAGGGAGCTTGCTTCTCCTTCTGCCTATGTCTCTGCTTCTCTGTGTCTCTCATGACTAAATAAAAATCTTTTAAAAAAAATAAAAACACAAAATTGCATATTGTGATTTTAATGCAGGTCTCCAACAAAACAATTGAACTACTTTAAACAAGGACAGGACAGACAGCAGGACAATCCTTTCTGGTCTCTTGACTGAATTCAACACTGTTGTGACACTGTTCTAGGCCTCCTGGATAAGCCAGGCTCCGGTTGAAAAGAAGGCCTTATCTAGTTTAAGAGGAAGAGCTATACATAAGCCAAAACGATCCTACAAGTGGAATAAGGTGTCTCACAAGGGCTGAAAGAAGCAAAAACAATTCGCTTGCAGTTCAATCAGAACTGTAGTTTCTAACAGGGAAAATTCATGATTATCTGTCCTGAAATAATCCCCTTCATGTCCTATGTTTCTATCTCTGATAATAAACTTTTATTTTGTTTGTAATAAAATTATGTGAATGGAATCCCTATGTATCTTTAAGAGAGTGACAGTAAATCCAGGTTTGGCCAGGACAAGCATGGTTTAAGTCTATTATTCCAACATAATATCCTTCTCTTTGCCTCTACAATATCCTGGTTTGTCGGATAAATTACATAGGCCCTTTACTAACAGATTATTGCTATTTTGTACCTACTCTGAACCTTAAAGGTCCTCTGCTATTTCATTGTTGCAAATTTGCTTAGGAGAATAGGAAGCCAAGGGGGGAGGTGGGGGGGTTATGGATGACACTATGTTATTAACTAGAAGAAATGAATACACCCATTTCATTCATTTACAGGGCTCAGACAAATTGCCAGAAGTCAACTAGCTAGTTGGTAACAATATCTGCACTAGAACCCAAGTCTCTCAAAACAGTGCATTTCTAGACCATAATCTCTAAATTACTCAACTACAAATAGAAGTTGTGGTAGAACAGCCGGCATTGGGGAGAGTTTATAAAGTTACTACTCAACTCCAAGTAGTGAAAAATGGTATGCCTGTAAAGCACAGAATGGATTCCAAGAATAGAAAGAACTGCCTAGGGACGCATGGGTGGCTCAGTGGTTGAGCGTCTGCCTTCCGTTCAGGGCGTGATCCCAGGGTCCAGGATTGGGTCCCACATCGGGCTCCTTGCCGGGAACCTGCTTCTCCCTCTGCCTATGTTTCTGCCTCTCTCTCTGTGTGTCTCTCATGAATAAAAATAAAATCTTGAAAGAAAGAAAGGAAGAAAAAGAAACTACCTACAATGAAACATCAACAAAACTGAAATTCCCCTGAGCCACATATAACTGAAATATCACCTTGTTCTTAACCTCCATCAAAGACTAAGATCCCCAATGAAGGCACCTGAGGTTACTTGAACTGTTACTTTTCAAAAGGACATTTCCAATTAGAATTCCTGAGTCTTACCTTGAAAGTTTTAAAACCTGTCAAATTAACTTTACATTCAAAAGACAGTTCATTTTTGGGGTAGTTCACTGAATATAAATTATAATTGTGCGTAAGTCTAAAAGTAGGGAGCTTGGACAGCCCATTAACATTCATTAGGGCTTTCTCTTTGCTAAATTAATGGAGATAATGCTTTATGATTTTCGTTTGCTTGAGTTAGTGATAGTAGTAAACAGATTAAAAAAAAAAAAACAGATCTTTATAGCTAGAAGAGAATGGCCATTATATTGAGAGCAAATTTCTAGGCAGTTTTTTCTGCAAGTGCCAAAATTTATCATGAATGATGAGTAAGTATTACCATGTCAAAGCCAAAGAAATCAACACTTCTCACTCTACTGGAGTTCCTCTTAAGAAATGTTAATATACCTGCAAATAATGTATTTATAGCAATCCCTCTACAGTTATACCACATCCTTTAATTCACTTGATCCTCGTAAACCTGTACACATGCTCATTTTCCCCATTTTATTAACCTTTAAGAAAAAAAGTGAAGATTTGCAATAGTTATAATTTCTATATAAAAAGTTCAAGGGACGCCTGGCTGGGGTAGCGGTTAAGTGCCTGCCTTCAGCCCACGGCGTGGTCCTGGACGCCCGGGATCGAGTCCCACATCGGGTTTCCTGCGTGGAGCCTAATTCTCCCTCTGCCTGTGTCTCTGCCTCTTTCTGTGTCTCTCATCAATAAATAAATATTAGGGGAAAAAAGTTAAAGGGATGCCTGGGTGGCTCAGCGGTTAAGCCTGCTTTTGGCCCAGGGGTATGATCCTGGAGACCCGGTGAGTGAAAGTGAGTACCGCACAGTAGGTAAGCACACAGCCTGGAACCAGACTGCCTGGCTTTGAGTCCCATTTAAAATGGTTTCTATCCCATACGGATGATTGTAAAGAATAAATGTAAAACGGAGCCTGCTTCTCCCTCTGCCTGTGTCTCTGCCTCTCTCTCTGTGTGTCTCTCATGAATAAATAAATAAAATCTTTAAAAAAAAAAGTGTGCTGGATACATAGCATGTTCTACGTGTTAGCTAGTAGTTAGTAATATTAATTAACTGTGCACATATTACATTTTATTTATTTATTTTTTTTAAGTAGGCTCCATGCCCAGCGTGGTGCCCAATGCTTGGTTCACACTGACGACTGTGCGATCAAGACCCGAGCTCAGATCAAGAATTGGACACCGGGCAGCCCGGGTGGCTCAGCGGTTTAGCACCTGCCTTCGGCCCAGGGCGTGATCCTGAGGACCCTGGATCTAGTCCTGCCTGGGGCTCCCTGCGCGGAGCCTGCTCCTCCCTCTGCCTGTGTCTCTGCCCCCCCCCCCCTCTCTCTGTGGGTCACTCATGAATAAATAAATAAAATCTTAAAAAAAACAAAGTTCAATGAACTTACTAAAACTTAATTTAGAAAATGAAACTAGGAGACAACTGCCTTTTGCGTTGTTTAGCACGTTCATTAAACTCAAACATTAAAACTACGACCGAGATGGAAGCACCCGGGGCCGCACCGCGCGGTCCTCTCCCCTAGGAGGGCGGGGACTGCCCTCTACCTAGCGCGCGACCCGCCTCCCGCGTCCACTATCCTCGGTCCGACCTATTTTCCGCCACAATCATGATTCCGAGCATTTTGTCAGCAGCATTACTATGAACGATCTCTTGTTTCAAAAACGGAGGGTTTCAGCTTACCAGTGATTTCACCACCACCACCACCACCACCACAAAAAAAATCACAATCTCACTTCCACTTCTCAATCCCCTTGCTCCGACTCGCTTCGCCCACCCCCCCACCCCACCCCACCCCCACCCCCTTTTTTTTCCTACAAGTCCACGAAAACTTTCCCATAGGACCAACTGCACCATCTACCTGAAGTCGGCTCTCCCGGGTCACTATGCCGCTGGGGGGAGGGGAGGCGGGGAGGCAGGGGGAGGCGGGGGGAGCAGACCTCGAGGGAGGCCGCGCCAGCCCCGCGCCGCGGCTGCGAACCTCCCGCAGTGCCCCCACCCGTCAAGGAGAACCCGAGGTCCCACCTCTTCCTGCCGCTCCCTTCCCAGATGTCCATTTATGTAAATAGGCAGCGTGAATGACACCTTGGAACAGAACACCTCCGAGTGACAGGGAGAGGCGGCCCGCCCCTCCCCCAGCCCCACGACCGCCTCTGCAGCCGCGAGAAATCCCCCCTGCACACACCCTCCCAGCGCCCGCCGCCCAAAACCACAGACCTGCCTCCAGGGTTTCCAGGGGGCACGGCGGCGGCCCCGTCCCGGCAGGGGACAGGTGCTGGGGAGGCTTTTTGGTCCAGGGGTTCTCTTTAGGCGGCGGCGGCGGCGGCGGCGGCGGCGGCTGCAGCTTTTCCTCCCGGCCGGCCGCCGCCTCCTCCTCCAGGGCGTCCTCCGCCCGCGGGGCCCTCGGGAAGGGTGGCGGGGCTCCCCCGCCCGAGGGGCCCCCGGCGCCGCGCGCCTTGCGCGCCAGGTGCAAAGCCAGGGGTCGCACGGGCACGGCCGCCTGCGGCACGCTGCGCCCCAGCACCAGCGCCGGCGACGGCTCTCCCCGCGCCCCCGCGCTGATGGCTGTCGCGGCCTCCTCGCCCTCGCGTCCGGGCGCCGTTACCAACAGCGACTCCTTCTCGGCGGCCACCGCGGGGGGCTCCTCCCGGGGCCGAGCGGCGGGCACCGCCGACATGGTCCCCTGGCCCCAGCCGCCCCAGCCAGGGGGGGCCCGCGGCCAGGGAGCCCGACTGCCCGTCTCTCCGCCGGGGAAGCGACCGGCTCCGGCCTGGGGCACAGAACCCAAAAGCCCGGCCGCCGCCGCCGCCGCCGCCGCCACCGCCGTGCAGCGCCCGGCGCGCCGCCCCTCCCCGCGTGGAACGGAGCGCTAACCGCCCGCCGCCCAGCCCGCCTCGCAGGCTCACGCTCCGAGCCAGACAGCAAGCGCCGGGCGCCGCAGCCGGGAGCCGCGAGCCCTCACCTGGCGCAGGCAGCGGCGCAGGCGAGGCGAGGCGAGGCGAGGCAGGCGAGGCAGGCGAGGCAGGCGAGGCAGGCGAGCAGGGGCCGGGAGACCTCTAGCGGAGCGCAGCGGGCGCGTGCCCGCACAGCCGGTAACTGCTCCCGGGGGTGGAGGCGGGGGGCGGGGAAGGGGCGGGCCCGGTGGGCGGGGCGAGGCCGTGGGGGCGGGGCGGGGCGGGGCGGGGCGGGGCCTCCCGGGCGGCGTGACGTGGCCGCTCCCCGGCTCCCGCCGTCGCCAGGCCGCCGCCCGCGCTGCCTGACTGACGAGCCCGCCCGGGTGCCGCCCGGCCTGAGGGCGCGGCCCGCCGAGGGTGGGGAGGGAGGGCGAGCTGGCCGAGTCGGCCGCTCGCGGGCCCCCGCCGCCGGGACTGCGGGAGCAGGGGCGGGGCGCGCACCGGGCCTCTGTGACTCGCGGCGCGCGGGCCGGGGCGGCCTACGCACGTGGCCCGGGCGGCGCGGGGCAGGTGGACCCCGGGTCGCGGCGGCCTCTGCCCGCGACCCAGGCCGGGCCCCTGACCGCGCCGTTCCGTCCTTCTGTCGCCCGGTGAAAAAGTCCCCCCACCCCGAGATTTGGGAGGGTGGGCACCGCGATCACCGGTGATCCCGAGCCACGTCCAGGATGGAAGTTGTGTAATCTGCAGGTAACTGTTTGTGAGACCTTTGCCCGGGCGATCGGCTTAGTGCACTTCCCGCCCTCATTTCCACCCTCGAACCGAGAGGTTTTTTTAAAGTGTTCCTGAGCAACACAGCTGGTTAATATTTCGCCGACTTTGTGTTGCTGTTGTTGTTGTGACCCGCCCCCTTAATTTGTAGAGATAACACTTGTTTACAAATTAACCATGTTTCCTAATTTTTTTTTTCTTTTTCCTGGAATGGATATACGTTTAACAGGTAGAACCTGGGCAGCTCCCGGTGGCCCAGCGGTTTAGCGCCGCCTCTGGCCCAGGGCGTGACCCTGGAGACCCGGGGTCGAGGCCTGCGTCGGGCTTCCTGTGTGGAGCCTGCTTCTCCCTCAGCCTGTGCCTCTCAGTCTCTCATGAATAAATAAATTAAATCTTTTAAAAAATTGTTTAAATAAATAAAAGGTACAACTATGTTCTGATGAACTCCACTAAGAGCTTTCTACCTGGCACTGAAATTGAGTGAGTGAACATTGGTTTCATAGGCACGGATTTGTGACTTAGTAAATGTTGATGTCGCTGTGCAAGGTCTCAGAAAAGAGGTTTGACCCCGTGAAAATTTTTTCACCAAAGGGACACCCCCCCACCCCACCCCCGCCACAAAAAAAAAAAAAATCTGTATGCGTTTGTATGCACCTGGCCAGGGGTCCCTTCTGGCTTCCTCTAGAGCTGCCTAACGAGGCAGTAAGCTTGTACAGGACTCTTGTCTCAGGGGTCTCTCTCTTCAAACTCGAGATGGTTTTCATTTACTCAAAAGTTGTACTAGGCATTTTTTTTTTTTTTACCGTGTTCCCACTTGGGGATAAGTATTTCCTTTTTTTTTTTTAAAGATTTTATTTATTCATGAGAGATACAGAGAGAGAGAAGCAGAGACACAGGCAGAGGGAGAAGCAGGCTCCATGCAGGGAGCCCAGCACAGGACTTGATCCCAAGACTCCAGGATCATGCCCTGAGCGGAAAGCAGACGCCAAACCACTGAGCCACCCAGGGATCCCTAGGTCCCTAGGGATATATATATTTTTTTAATTTCCCTAAGGTTAGCAACCTATTCATACATTACAACAATTATAATAAGGCCTTTCTTGTTTTCCCGTATCACTGGTTTCCAATTTATCTGACCCTAAGCAACCTTCAGAACCCAGGACCAGTTAAAGAAGCCCTGTCCTTACCTTTACTCCCAAGGAGGCATCATCTTTACTAGCTCCGTTATTGGTAAAGCTTTGTTTTGTTAACTATAAACTCGCTGCCCTTCAGGTTAAAATCAGCCTTTTGGAGTCCTGCCAGGTAATGCTTGTTCCATTTACAAAAGCTCAGCAACAAATTCGCGCTGGTTGTGACTCAGAGAACATCTTCTATTTTACCATCTATTTAAATACGGATGAATTAAAGACTGATTCTCTTGAAGGAAAGGTTATGGATGGAATGGTTTTCCAAAGTTAGATTCATATGGGCTACCTAACCATGGTCGGTGGTTTCGTTTGTTGCTGTTTTGTTTTGTTTTGAAGTGAAGAACTGTAAAGATGCTTTATTGAAGAAATACAGGAGTTTCTTGGAAATAGGTTGTGCTTATAGGAAAAGAAGAACTGGAGGGCAAATGTGTACTCAGAAGGTCTCTAAAGAATTCAGTAGTTTGGGATGCCTGGGTGCCTCAGATGGTTAAGCATCTGCCTTCCGCTCAGGTCATAATCCTGGGATTGAGCCCTACATCAGGCTCTCTGCTCAGCGGGGAGTCTACTTCTCCCTCTTAGTCTCTCTTTCTCAAATAAATAAATTTAAAAAAAAATTCAACAGTTAGCATATGGTGATCATCACCATAGTGCAGTGCCACTAATGTCAGTAAGGGAATTGGCAATTTGTTGCCCCCTTTTTTAAATATTTTATTTATTTTTTAATATTTATTTATTCATGAGAGACACACAGAGAGAGAGAGAGAGGCAGAGACACAGGCAGAGTGAGAATCAGGCTCCCTGATCACGCCCTGAGCCAAGCGCAGACGCTCAACCACTGAGCCACCCACGTGTCCCAAAGATTTTATTTATTTATTCATGAGAGACATAGTGGGAGAGTGGCAGAGACACAGACAGAGGGAGAAGCAGGCCCCCCGTTGGGAGCCAGATTCGGAACTCGATCCCAGAGCCCCAGGATCACAACCTGAACCAAAGGCAGATGCTCAACCACTGAGCCAATCAGATCCCCTGTTGCCCCTCTTTTAAACACATATTAATAACTATTTCCACATAACTGCCTCTTGGAAACAAGGTCACCTTTATCTTCTATTTGCCTTTCCACCCTTTTCCTGCTCTTGTGCCAGGCAGGGCTGACCTGTCCAGATTGCACCAAAGGATCCCCTCACAGTCCTTGATATTTCAATGGGTTCAGGCAGTAGGAAGTAATCTACAAGAGATAGGAGGCCAGAAGGTAATGAGGTCATAGTCTATGTTCCCCAAGCTTGTGAATTTCATATTCACCCAAGATTAACTGCAGATATTCAGTTAACCTCTCCAATTCTTACCTTTGTCCCTTCAGGCCTAATAATAACTGCTAGTCCTTAGGATACTATATTATGGCCTGTTGGTTTCCCTGACTCGGGCTGCACCTCTGTAAGTCACCCTTCCAATAACTCTATTCGGATTATGCAGTTGAAGCTTTTCCTCTGATTTTAAGATTTTATTTTTAAGTAATCTATACACCCAATGTGAGACTCAAACCTACAACCTCAAGATCAAGAGTCGCACACTCCACCAACAGCCAGCCAGGTGCCCCCATCTCATTTTTGATGGGACCTTGACCAACCTAATTTGCCATTGCTGAAACTCCATTATGGTTTTTTGTTTTTTTTTAATTTATGATAGTCACACAGAGAGAGAGAGGCGGAGACATAGGCAGAGGGAGAAGCAGGCTCCATGCACCGGGAGCCTGATGTGGATTCGATCCCGGGTCTCCAGGATCGCGCCCTGGGCCAAAGGCAGGCGCTAAACCGCTGCGCCACCCAGGGATCCCTGAAACTCCATTATGTTAAATCATTTGGCCTCTGCTGCTAATTGTCAGATTCTTCCTCTGTTTCTTAGTTCAAAATCAAGAAAGACTGGCTCAATTTATTTTTTGTAGCCAAATCATTTTCCATCTTCCTATGAATTATTTGCTCTTGAGTAGAGTGTCTGTCTAGCCTGGAGGAACAAATTATTTGGTTCAAAACACTACCATCAAGGCAATGAGGGTAGGAGAACCAGTTAGTATGAATGTAAGAGAGGTACATCCTTTAACCAAGTTTTCTTTTTTTTTTGTTTTTTTTTTAAGATTTTATTTATTTATTCATGAGAGACACAGAGAGAGAGGGAGGCAGAGACACAGGCAGAGGGAGAAGCAGGCTCCATGCAGGGAGCGCAACGTGGGACTGGATCCTGGGTCTCCAGGGTCAGGCCCCGGGCCGAAGGCAGCACCAAACCACTGAGCCACCCGGGCTGCCCTAACCAAGTTCTCTTAGTCTTTCCCTATCTTAGTGAATGGCACCACATTCCAGTCTGTGTAACCCAGGAGTCATCATTTCATTTCCCCTTGCCCTCACTCTCCATAATTCATTCCTTTTCAAATGTTTCTCAAGCATCTGCCAGGCAGTGTTCTAGGCACTCACCAAGACCAGTACCTCCTGAGGGTCAAGTCCTGCTTTCCCTGCTACCACCATCCTACTGTCACACCCTCTTAATTGGCCTCTCTGCCTTCACTTAGATTTATTTGATAAAACTGTAGAGGTCACATGAAATACTACCTATAAAATGCTTATCAAAAACCTTGGCCCAGTGATACTACCTATTTTTATTGCTTTTAAAATCACAGACTTAACCAGAATAAATGACCTTAATTTTACTGAGCTACTGAGAAGCCTGGTTAGTTTATTTATTTATTATTTTTTTTAAGATTTTATTTATTCATGAGATCCACAGAGAGAGAGAGAGAGGCAGAGACACAGGCAGAGGGAGAAACAGGCTCCATGCAGGGAGTTCGTTGTGGGAATCTATCTCGGGACTCCAAGATTAAGCCCTGGGCCAAAGGCAGGTGCTAAACCACTGAGTTACCCAGGGGTCTCCTATTTATTTATTTGTTTATTTATTTATTAATGGAAAACTGGTACATATAGGGTTATCTTTTCAAAGAAGAGAAACTGGTTCTCTGAACCCTAGAAATTATGAAACACTTAAATTATCCTTATACAAACTTGATGATCCTATTGTTCAAATGAACCTTTTAAAAGATGAATCTTGTTTTTCCTGTTTAGAGTATGCTTATATATTGTGAGATGATTGAACCTCGTCTTTCTCCCCCTCTGCCTGGTGTCCTAGGAAATTAAAGTCCCATGAGAACATCAAGATCTTTGTTATTATTACCAGTACAATTTAGGTTCAAGTTGGTAAAAACCCAATGTACAAATAGCTGTACTGTATGCTAGAGAAGTTTCAAAGAATGCATTAGATATAAATTATTTCAAAGTCCTGCAGTCCAAGGAGAAAATAAAACTGAACCCAGAGATTTATTTTAACGTCTTATAAAATAGCCACTTTTTAAAAGATTTTTTTTTTTTTTTAAGATTTTATTCATTTATTTGAGAGAACAAGCAAGGAGGGAGGTGTTGGGGAAAGGAGCAGAGGGAAAGGAAGAAGCTGCAGGGAGCCAGATATAAGTCAGGGAGCCCAATGGGCAGGGGGCTCATCCCAGGACTTTGAGATCATGACTGGAGCCAAAGGCAGCCATTTAAATGACTGAGCCACCCAGGTACCCCCAAAAGATTGATTTTTTTTTAAAAGATGTACTGAGCCATCATTACCTCCAAGTTACAGAGCCTTGGGCCCTGTTTATCAGAATAATAGCTTTCATTATGAGCTGAATGCTCAGATAAGTACTGCATACTTCCAATTATCTTTAACCTTCAAGGCAGGGTCAATGCTACTGTGTATTTGAAAGGCTTTGCATCTTCTTTTCAGTAAATAAATTATCAATCTTAGATACTGTGAGAATAAAAGAGTCTTTAGAGATTTTTGCTCTATTTTTACTTAACTACAAATAAGTAAAAACACTGTGCTTGCTATGCAAACATAGTTCAAAACAAATCTAGGCTACCTTGCAACCAAATTGCTGTTCCTAAATGAGTTACTCTCTTTACTTTTAGGTAAGTTTTAATAGACCAGTGTAACAGAAATAGAAATAGAAACTCTAAGAACTTTAAGTGTCAGCCAATAATAGCTAAGGTTGATATTCTAAACTGTCTTTCCTGTCACACTATTTAGTATTCTTTCTTTTACAATAACTAATAACAAATAATAGGAAATAATATTTAATCTTTTTATACTCTAAAAATAAACTGTAAGCTCAAGGAAGCATAACTTTTTCTTTTCCAGTTTTCAAAGAAGATGACTTTCAAACAATAACGTTGGTAATCTGTCTGAATTATTCCTATCCAGTTATATTTAATGTTAGTATAGCCTTATAAATACCAGTGGGTGCCTGGGTGGCTCAGTGGTTGAGCCTGAGCCTTTGGCTCAGGTCATGATCCTGAGGTCCTGGGATCAAGTCTTGCATCGGGCTCCCTGCAGGGAGCCTGCTTATCCCTCTGCCTGTGTCTCTGCCTCTCTCTCTCTGCATCTCTCATGAATAAAAGAATAAAATATTTTAATAAATAAATAAATAAATACCAGAGGTGAAGGATAGTTGGAAAAAAGATAGGCAGGGCAAGGGGGCCCCACCCTAAGAGGAAACCACCCTTAAAAAGATTTTACATCCATCCTGGAAGGATCCCTCCACCCTTTTCTATACAAAAATCTGATTGGATGACAGGTGGAGGGAGGGTTAATCAAATCAAACAAGCCCATTAAAACCCCTAGACTTAGAAACTCTGATGGCAACTCTCTAGGGTGCCCTCCCTCTTTGGGAGCTTTGTACGCTATCATTCAATAAGCTTTACTATCGCTCAGTAAATCTTACTTTGCTGTCCACCACTCTTCCTCTGGTCTACCTCTGACACCAATGGAGAAGAAATCCTGTAACACTAGCACAACAAAGAGATTTTTTTTTTTTTAAGATTTTATTTATTTATTCATGAGAGAGAGAGAGAGAGAGAGAGAGGCAGAGACACAGAGGGAAAAACAGGCTCTATGCAGGGAGCCCGACATGAGACTCTATCCCAGGTCTCCAGGATCAGGCTCTAGGCCGAAGGCGGCACTAAACCACTGAGCCACCGGGCTGCCCCAAAGAGGAAATCTTTAAGTTCAGGTTCAGATGAACTTAACTGGTTGACATCAGAAAAAAAAAATAACCTTTGTAGAGAAATTAAGAAAAAGTTCTTAACAGCTTTTTAATACTTATCATGGTTTATTTTAATCAATCGAATAAATATTCACCGAAAGCTTACTGTAATTCAGTAACTAGGCTAGACCCTGGGGATACACTGGTCAATTCAGGAACTTAAACAGACAGAAGACATTATGCAGTGGCTTTCATACCTCATAAGTTGATAAGTACAATTGAACCAGAAGTTTCACAAACCCCTACCTACCCTTACTAAATGAATACATTCTTATGTGATCTATTCTGTTCCACTTCACTTATTTTAAAAAGCACTAAATTAATTAACTTCACAGCGCAGGTACAGATTATAAACTACAGTTTAGAAAATGACAGTAGGGATCCCTGGGTGGCGCAGCGGTTTGGCGCCTGCCTTTGGCCCAGGGCGCGATCCTGGAGACCCGGGATCGAATCCCACATCGGGTTCCCGATGTATGGAGCCTGCTTCTCCCTCTGCCTATGTCTCTGCGCCTCTCTCTCTGTGACTATCATAAATAAATAAAAATTAAAAAAAAAAAAAAAGAAAATGACAGTAGCACAATGATTAAACTGAAACTAGATTATCCGGGTTCCGTTGACAGCTCTGCTGCTTCCTAACACTAAAACAGGTCAAATTCCTTAACTTCTCTGTGATTTAGTTTCCCCATTGGTGAAACACGAATAATGGTTGTACCTACTTTGTATGGTTGTTGTGAGAATTAAAAGTGTTAGTTTATTTAAAACTCATTGAGTGGTGCCTAGCAAATAGTAAGGCCCATTAACTACAAGCAATCATTGTTATTATTTTTTTTTTATTTTATTAGAGACTAACAAAAAGCAAACTCAGTAACTACAGGTTGTTGATGACTGTTATGAAGAAAACAGATTAAGGAGGTAAAATTTAAAGTGAGAATTAGGGCAGCCCCAGTGACCCAGCGGTTTAGCGCCACCTTCGGCCTGGGGTGTGATCCTGGAGACGCGAAATCGAGTCCCGTGTCCGGCTCCCTGCGTGGAGCCTGCTTCTCCCTCTGCCTGTGTCTCTGCCTCTCTCTGTGTGTCTCTCATGAATAAATAAATAAAATCTTTAAAAAAATAAATAAAGTGAGAATTAAAGGATGAGGGACTCCTGAATGGGTCAGTGGTTGAGCGTCAACGCCTTTGGTTCAGGCCGTGATCCCAGGGTCCTGGGATCAAGTCCTGCACTAGGCTCCCTGCATGGAGTCTGCTTCTCCCTATGCCTCTCTCTGTGTGTCTCTCATGAATAAATAAATAAAATATTTTTTAAAAAGAGAGAGAATTAAAGGATGAGAAGGAACAAGTTATGGGGCAAGTATTCTATCAAGATGAATATCATATAGTTTGTGAATATAGGTGAAGTTCAGTAGGGTGAGGTCCAGAGCCAACAGCCAAGAAAGAATGGAGACATCTTTAGTGTACAATGGTGATTTTATTAAAGCACTGGGACGACACCCATGGGTGGCAGAAAGAGCTGCTACTGTGAGGGGGTGACTGATTATATACTTGGGAGTTGGGGATAAGGAAAAAGGGAGGTTTTCAAAATAATTTTCGTATTGCTAAAGGGGACCTACATGATACTGGAGGCCTTGCCATTGTCAAACTAAGATGGTTTTTCCCTCTAGTTAAGCATTAACATTAAGACAGTTGGGAACTTCCTTCTGGAAGTTAGATTATTGATAAGAATGCTTTTTTCTTGTAAATCACTAGAACATTTTGTAAACAGAGAGACTTAAATCTTGCTGGATTGTAATCTCTGTAAATTAACCACTTGTTTTTTTTCCTTCCCTTAGCTTTAGGGCAGTCAGGAGTGCCTGAGGACTGTCACACTTATCCCACCTGGGAGTGGGGGCGGGTGTTATGGGGTGTCATCCTGTGCTTTTGTCCTCCCCTTGCTTTCTGCTCCTTCATTAAATGGAGCGTCATGTTAAGGATTCAAAGATGAAGCCGGGGGTGGGGGGGTTACCAAGGCCCAGAAAGAGGTGGTTTATAGTAGCACATAAACAAAGCATGGCTGAAAATGAGGCTGAGAGATAGCCTAAAACAGACCTGCAGGGGCTTCTAGATTATGGCAGAATTAGTTTTTGTTGTTGTTATTGTTTTAAAGGTTTTATTTATTTATTCATGAGAGACACAGAGAGAGAGAGAGGCAGAGAGAGATGCAGGGAGCCCCATGTGGGACTCGATCCTGGGATCACACCCTGAGCCAAAGGCAGATGCTCAACCTCTGAGCCACCCAGGCATCCTTTATGGCAGAATTTGAATTTTATTTTCAGAGCAATAGTAAGCCACTGAAAAGTTTGAATAATTAATTCTCCTGTTGCTGCAATACGGAGAATAAAGGGGGATAGTCAATGGCAAAATACAAAATGTGAAAAACCAAGAAGCTGTTATGGTCGTCTAGGATTGAGATGGTGGTGGTCTGCCCTCAAGTAGTGGCCCTACAATATGACAATACAGTGATTTAAGATTCATCTTGAGGGGATCAGTCCCGGGATCGAGTCACACGTCGGGCTCCCGTCATGGAGCCTGCTTCTCCCTCTGCCTCTCTCTGTCTCTGTCTATTGTGAATGAATAAATAATTCTTTAAAAAAAAAAAAAAGATTCATCTTGGAGGGCAGCCTGGATGGCTCACAATTTAGCGCCACCTGCAGTCCAGGGCGTGATCTTGGAGACCCGGGATTGGCTCCCACATCCGGCTCCCTGCAGCCTGCTTCTCCCTCTGCCTGTATCTCTGCCCCCCCACCCTCTCTGTCTCTATGAATAAATAAACAAAATCTTTTTTAAAAATCCATCTTGGAAATTAACAGAACTTGCTGATCTGATAGATGTGGAAAATAAAGAAAGAAATCAAGTTCTAAGTTTCTACCTAGAATAACTAAAGTAGAGGCTGAGATAGGCGAGTGGATATAGGATCTTTGCCCCATTTTCTTAGCATGGAATGAAGTAGGAGAAAAATTGGAGAATTAACAGCAAGTGGTACACCCTACATGTAAAATCTGAGAGACTAAAAATATGAAGAATGAATTTAGGAAAGTCATGTTCCACCTCATTAAAAATCAGGGAAATGCAAATTAAAATCACAGTGAAAAAACACTGTACCTCACCAGAATGGCTTAAAAAAAAGTGACGCTATCAAAATTGTTGATGAGCATAGGAGTTAATGGGAACTCTTACACATCTGTAATATAAACCAGTACAGCCATTTTGGAAAACTGTTTGATAGTATTTCCTATAGTTGAACATGAAGACATTTCTACCCAGCCATTTTACTCTTGTTATATGTATATACCCAACAAGAATGTGTGCACACATGCACCAAAAAACACAAGCAAGGTGTTCATAGCAGCATTCTTTATAATAACTCTTAACTGGAAATAATCTAAATGACCATCAACAGTAGAATATAGTGGCATAGTTATTCAATATGATACCATATGATTTTAAAAAATGAAGAAACTACAGATACAAGTAACAATTTGATGACTAGCATAGACCTAATGTTAAATTGTTTGGCTAAAAAAATGGTGGACATAAACCAATTCACTGTGATTTATATGAAACTAAGTTTGCGTAAAGTTCAAAAAGATAAAAATTATAGTGTTAAAAGTAAGGATAGTAATTACCCTTGGGAAGAAGGAGGGAGTTGAGAAAAAAAAAATGTGGGGGCAATTGAGTGGCTCAGTCGGTCCAATTCTTGATTTCAGCTCTGGTCATGATCTCAGGACTGTGAGATCAAGCCCCATGCCCAGCTCTGCACTGAGTGTACAATCTGCTTAAGATTCTGTGTGTCTCTTTGTTCCTCTGCCCCTCCCCCGCTTGTGCATGCATGTGCACACCCACATGCTCTCTCCCTCTCTCAAAGAAAAAGAAAGGTATGGGTAATCTGGGTGGCTCAGTGGTTGAGCAGCTGCCTTTGGCTCAGGTGGTGATCCCAGGGTCCTGGGACCAAATCCACATCAGGCTTCCTGAAGGATGCCTGCTTCTCCCTCTGCCTATGTCTTTGCCTTTCTCTCTGTGCCTCTCGTGAATAAATAAATAAAATCTTTAAAAAAAAGTATGAGGAATATGATTATTCATGGTAATGACTCAAGAAATTGCCTGTGAATGCTCAGAGGATCATAATAGATTGTTTATTTTTGAATAATTTCCCTGTGTATGTGCTCAGTTCTCTCATCTATAAAATAGGGATAATAATGGTACCTACCTCATAAAGTTGTGAAAATTAGATTCGTTAATATACATAAAATGCTTGATATACTACCTAGCCCATGATATTAAAAATGTTGAAATGTTATGTATTGTTACCACAGGTATGTAGTGATAGAGAGGGGACAATGTCTTTAAAAATTTGTACATTAATTGGCCAGTGTGCTATAAAATATACAATTGACCCTTGAACAACATGGGCTTGAACTACGCAGATCCACTTATACATGGGTTTTTTTTTTCAATAAATATAGTACTGTTAATGTACTCTCTTTTCCTTATAGCTTTCAAAGTAACATTTTCTTTTCTCTACTTTATTATAAGAATACAGTATACAAGACAGCATAAAAATATGTGTTAATCAACTATGTTATTCATAAAGCTTCTGGTCAAAAGTAGGTTACTAGTAAAGTTTTGGGGGAGTCAAAGGTTATACATGGATTTTTGACTGTGCAGGGGTCAGTGTCCCTAACCTCCACATTGTTCAAGGCTCAACTGAATTAAATGTTGCTAGTGTTTTCTTGAAATGAGAGGGCCGTGGCTCCTGAACTTGAACATTTCTCAAAGTGGCGATGGATGTATCTGTCCTTGATAGATAAAGGACACAAATATAAAGACACCTACTAATTCCCTTGCTCTCCATTGCTCTTGATTCTGTGATGGCCAAACCTGGCTTCCCATCAAAACTTGCCTATAGATAAAGGATATGTAGATTAGTGAAGACAATAGTCTAATTCAGTGAATAGTAACATTATTCATTGAAAAACAGTAACTTGTGTTTGATATTTAATGCATCAATTTCTATAGTTCATCATTGAAGAGAAGATCTATTTTATTTTCTACTTTAGTTTTCAAACATAAACGGAAGTAGAGAATATTGTAATGAACTCTCATTTACCTATCATCCAACTTTAACAACTAACCACATTTTGCCATTGTTGTTTCATTTATGTACACTCCTGTATTAGTTTTCTATTACTGCCATAACAACTTCCTACAAACTTAGTGACTTTAAACAACACAAATTTATTATTTTACAAATCTGTAGAAGTCCAACATAGGTCTCATGGGGCCAAAATCAAGGTATTGGTAGGGCTGCATTCCTTTATGTAGCCTCTAGGCAGGGAATCCATTTTTTTGATCTAGCTTCTAGAGGCTACTCACATACCTAGGCCTGAGTCTTTTCCTGCATCTTCAAGGCCAGCAATGGTGAGTTAAATCCTCACATCACATCTCTCTGACCTCCTCTATAGTCAAAGCACTCTTGCCTCTCTCTTATGCTTCCTCCCTCTTCCACTGTGAAGGACTCATACTGTTAGATTGGAGCCATCTGTATCCTGTAATCCAGGATAATCTCCCTATCTCCAGATCCTTAACATAATCACAGCCTCAAAAATCCCTTTTGCCTTTTAGGGTAACACATTCACCAGTTCAAAAGCTTAGAATATCTCTACAGAACTTTTACTTTCTGCCTACTACAACTTCCAAATACACACACACACACACACACACACACACACACACACACGTTACTGTTTCTTCCTGAACTATTTTATTTTTTTAATTCATTCATAGAGACACACACACACACACAGAGGCAGAGACACAGGCAGCGGGAGAAGCAGGCTCCATGCAGGGAGCCCGACGTGGGACTCGATCCCAGGTCTCCAGGATCAGGCCCCAGGCTGCAGGCAGCACTAAACCACTGAGCCACCGGGGCTGCCCTTCCTGGACTATTTTAAAGTAAATCCTAGACATCATAAAATTTTCCTATAAATGTACAAATGACCTACTTATTAATAAATCCATTGGATTTTCAGCCTTCATTTTTATTTTCCTCCAGCTTTATTTATCAAAGTTAAGTACTCAATGGTAGCTAATAATTAATAATACACACACATAAATACTACACACTATTCTAAGTGCTTTGCATATGTCAACTCATTTAATTCTCAAAGCAGCTACATAAAATAGAGATGATTATTTCCTCCATTTTCAGATGATAAGACTGAGAGTGAATAAAATGGCTTGTCCAAGATCATTACATACAGTTAGGAAGTGCCAGAACAAAAATTTAATCTCAAACATAGTTCTCCGTAGTTCATATTCTTAACCATTATATTATACTGCCTTTCCTTTTCCTTAAACTTGTTCAGCAATACTAAAAAGTAGCTTGTTGTAATTTATTTTTTAATCCAGTTAATCAGTATATATGGCATATCCAAATGGTACAATACTGTTTATAGTGTTTAATAGAAAAGAAGTCCTACCTCACTGAGTCCTAATCTGTAAAGTCAGCATATTTCAACTTTGACCTGCCACTATAAAACATGAGGATTTAACACACTAACATGATCCTATCCTCCATTCCCCTATTTTTGATGTTTGTAGGGTTTTCTGTTGTTTACTTTAAATAACACTTAAATGTTTACTTGAATATTCTATCAATTTTAGAATCTCTTACATCCTCACTCTGTAAAATGAGAATATATGACCCAACCCTTGTTCTATCTTCCAATTTTTGTTTCCTTTGTATTAACATCTTAACCTTTTTGATTGTGAAATATAGCATGCACAGAAAAGTGCCCCTCAAAAGCAAAAACACACAAATGTACAAATTAATGGGTAAAGTGGACAACGATGTGATGGCTACCCCAGTTAAGAATTTGAACTCCCAGGGATACCCTGGTGACTCAGTCCGTTGGACATCTGACTCTTGATTTCAGCTCAGGTCATGATCTTTGGAACATGGGAGCAAGCCTCACATGGGGCTCCATGCTCCATGGATAGTCTGCTTGAGATTCTCTCTGCCTCTGCTCCTCTCCCTACTTGTATACACAAGCACAGGATTTCTCTCTCTCTCTCTCTCTCTCTCTCTCAAATAAACCAATCTTTTTTTTTTTTTAAGATTTTTTAATTTATTTATTCAGGAGACAGACAGAAAGAGAGAGGCAGAGACATAGGCAGAGGGAGAAGCAGGCTCCATGCAGGGAGCCCAGTGAGGGACTCGATCCCGGAACTCCAGGATCACGCCCTGGGCCAAAGGCAGGTGTTCAACTGCTGAGCCACCCAGGCATCCCTCAAATAAATCAATTTTTTTTAAAAAAAAAGGAAAGAAAAGAAAAAAAAAAAAAGAATTAGAAGCCCTCTGACATTCAATTGCTGAGCTACCCAGGCATCCCCAGTTTCTGGTTTTCCTTGAGTTCTTGATTTTCCTCTTTTCTCTGCCTCTGTGGTATTACATTCTCATTGTTTAACTTCTTCTTTTCTAGCCACTTCTCAGTCTTTCTCTTTAATTCTTCTTTGCTTAAACATTATTTGATGTCTTAGGCTAACAGATTTCCAAACTGTGCTCCCTAAACTCTTAGAATGTTGGACACTCTTTTAGGGAATCTTTAAGGTTGAGGTCAAAACTATTCTAATAATAATATTAAGATATTTGCCTTTTCCCTGTTGATATCCGTACGGATGGCACAAAAGCAATAAAAAAATAAATCTGCTGGTGACTAAGCACGAATCAAGCCAGTGGCACAAACTATACTAGCAGTCATTGTATTCATCTGCCACACATTCGTAGTAAAAAAAACACAAATAAAAAAATAACCCCAAAACTGCAAGCTCCACCTAAGAATGACCTTGGTGAAGCAGTACAAATTATTAATGTGATTAAAGCTTAACCATGTAAATGAGTCTTTTGATATTCTGTGTGATGAAATAGGAAGCACACATAACTCATTTCTACTGTATATTACAGTGTGATGGTTATCTTGAGGAAAAGCACTGAGATTAAGTGAACTAGCTCCTTTTTTTTTTTTTTCAAGGAATCCATTTGCCCTTGAAAGAATACCTGAAAACAGACTAGGTTTATTCATGCTTAGATAATTTGGCAGACATTTTCCCAGAAATGAATGAAGTGAACCTGTCATGTCAATGAAAACAACTGATGATATTTGTTGCTAGTGATAAAATTCAAGTTATCAAGAGAAAATTAGAATTGGAAAATGTGTAACTACAGCTCAGCAGCTTCCCAATGCTTAAGACTTCTTTTTGATGAAATCAGTTGTCATTTTAATAATATACTCTTTTGATGTTGTGTAATGAAGTGTGTCCATATTTATATATGTCAATATATATAAATTATATATATTTATATATAAGTCAATATAAGTACTGCGTAACTAAGCCAGTAGTTTTTTAAATGACTAAAAACATTACCAGATCATACATTGGTAAGGCAAAGGGTAAGAAAGACTATTGGCTTTCCTTTTCTGACTTAAATGTTTTTACTAGGAACACCTGGGTGGCTCAGCGGTTGAGCGTCAGCCTTTGGCTCAGGGCGTGATCCCGTGTCCTCGGATCGAGTCCCATATCGGGCTATTTGCGTGGAGCTTGCTTCTCCCTCTGCCTTTCTCTCTGTCTTTCATGAATAAATAAATAAAATCTTTTAAAGAATGTTTTTACTATTACTACATAGTCCTTAAATATGAACAACCATATTTATTACTATTTAAGTGTTTGATTCCAATCATAAGCACTAGTGAAAATGTATTACTTAGAAAATAATTCAGGGTTATATGAATATTCTAGATCAGGACTCGGCAAACTATGGCCCATGGGCCAAATCTTGACCAGCACCTATTTTTACAGGTGCAAGCTAAGAATGGTTTTTACATGTTTTAACTGTTAAAAGGAAGAACTTTTTTGTGACACATAAAAGCTATATAAAGTTTGAATTTCAGTTCCATAAATAACTTTTATTGGAATACAGCATGCTCATTCACTTACATATTGTCTGTGGCTGCCTTTCACACCACAAAGACAGAGTTGAGTCGTTGTGAGAGGAACCATATGTAGTCCTGTCATCACTTTGTACTATTGCTAAAAGGCAAATATCAAGAGAGGAATCTAATAGGTTTCCATAAATGTGGGACGCCTGGAAGGTTCAGCCATTGAGTGTCTGCCTTCAGCTCAGGGTGTGATCCTGGATCCAGGGATCGAGTCCCATGTCAGGTTCCCTGTGAGGAGACTGCTTCTCCCTCTGTCTATGTCTCTGCCTCTCTCTCTGGGTCTATCATGAATAAATAAATAAAATCTTTAAAAAAATACCATAAATGCTTTCCAAATGATGATGAATATATATACATATAAACATATAATATGTTTAATTAAAAGCATTTGCTTACAAATGTATGTCTATCAGTTTTTGGCAACACCCATCTGTATGAAAAGACATTTTCAAAGTTGAAATATACAAAATCAGCATTAACAGGTGAATATTTGGAACAGATTTTTTTTAAAGATTTTATTTATTTATTCATGAGAGATACAGAGAGAGAGAGAGAGAAAAAAAAAAGGCAGAGACACAGGCAGAGGGAGAAGCAGGCTCCACGCAGGGAGCCCGACATGGGACTCGATCCCAGGTCCCCAGGATCACACCCTGGGCTGAAGGTGGCGCTAAACCGCTGAGCCACCCGGGCTGCCCTGGAACAGATTTTGATGACAGGTCAATAGAGTGTTTTCTGACACTAACCACCAACTCTTTAGTTCTCCAGTTGTCATACAACCAACTGGGTGTCCAACAATTCAGTTCAGTTCTGACACTACCCAGAGTTAGTGTCCAACATCACAGGTTAAAGGACTCATTCCCACAAGTCTACCCTTACTTCAGACAGCAGCCACAAGTAGGGTACCCAGGCCACCCACACTTTTGCCCATCCAACTACAAATCAATTCCCATACTCCTTCCTTAGATTTGATAATTTGCTAGAATGGTTCGCAGAACTCAGGGAAACACTTTATTTATGCTTACTAGTTTGTTATAAAGGATACAACTACAACTCAGGAACAGCCAGATGAAAAAAAAATGCACAAGAGAAAGTATGGGGAAAAGGTATTCAGAGTTTCCATGCCCCCTCTGGGCATGTTACCTTCCCAGCACCTCAGTCTACTCATAGAAGCTCTCTGAATCCCACCATTTAGGAGTTTTTCTGGAAGTTTCATCACTTAGGCATGGATGATTAAACCATTGGTCATTGGGGATTAACTCAAATTCCATCCCCTCTCCCCTATTGTACTGACTATATAATAAAAGCCAAAAAAAAAAAAAAATCAGTGTACACATTGCCAAGGTAACCTCCAAGACCACTGTGTTTATCAGCAAAAACAGGGGAATCCTTGATGATCCTTCAGACCTCAACTTGCCCACCAATTTCAGAGGAAGAATGGGAGACATGGAGTGACAGAAGTTCTTCTTGGGGTATTTGGGCCTAGAGGTTAAAGAGGACTTAAACAAGTAGCAAAAGGCCAGGCTTGAACGGCAACTGCACAAAAGCTTGCCCCCTCTTCTTGAAAGATTTCTCAGGGCAAAAAGCAAGGATATGACCAGAGCATCAGTCTGGCCCTAAGTCATCCGTAAAAGGAAAACTGTGCATTCAGGCTGGGGCCACCCTGCTATGTGGAGCCTTGTTTATCCCTGCAGGCTTTGCCACTGAATTGATGCTCTTTCAGGAAGTGAAAAAATGAGCTTTCTAGCCATAAAACTAGAGGCATCTTTATAGGCACCTTCAACCAACAACACTTCTGCAGCCAGAACTTCAGACTTGAGAGGAAATGTCTCAATTGCTGCCTGTCCCTGAGAGGAATTTCTTTCCTACGGATGGATCTTCCTTTGGCTAGATTAGTGACAAAACTGAGTTGCATGGGAATATAAATTACAGGGGCCAAGAGTGTAAGTGCCTTGCTTACCAAGAGGAGTGGGGGACGAACAGTCCAGCTCTCTTCCAGCTGATATTAAAGCTCTCTTTAAGCTAGATATTAAAATTATATACAAACTAAAATAATGCACTATTCACAAAATTTTTTTCTATTGAAAACAAAGTTATTTTTCATTAAGTGTTATTTATGTTAATATTTGTGAATGAGCAAGGTAGAATGAGATCATACTGGACTAGAGTGGGCTCAAATCCAATAATTGGTATCCTTATAAAAAGAAGGAAATTTGGAGACAGATACAGAAATGAGAATGCCACAAGAAGGAAGCAGAGATGGGAAGCAGAGATGCTTTCACAAGCCAAGGAATGCCAGGGATTGCCTCCCATTACGAGAAGCTAGGAGAGGGGCGTGGAATAAGTCCTTCCCTTGAGACTTCAGAAGGAACATGGCCTTGTAGACACCTTAATTTTGGACTTCTTACCTCCAGAACTGTGAGAGAATTTCTGTTGTTTAAAGCCACCAAATTGGGGCGCCTCAGTGGCCTTGGGGCGCCTCAGTGGCCCAGTCGGTTAAGCGTCTGCCTTTGGCTCAGGTCATGATCCTGGAATCCTGAGATCTAGCCTCATGTAGGGCTCCCTGCTCAGCGGGAAGTCTGCTTCTGCCCCACTCCCCACCCCCGCTCCTTCTCTTTCATTCACTCACACTCTCAAATAAAATCTTAAGAAAAAAACCCCCACCTACCTAATAAAAATGTTTATATAAGTGTGCATATTCCATTACTTAAAAAAAAAAAAATAAAGCCACCAGTTTGTGATACTTTTTTTTTACAGAAGCTTAGGAATCTAATACAACATGTAATAGGTTTATCATTGTTATTTTTAAGTTATATAAAAATATTCATTAATTTTAATTTGTAGTGTGATAATATAATACTCATAAACAAAAGCTCTTTAGGGTCTTCAAATTTAAAAGTACCGAGTTCTGAAGCTAAAAAGTTTGAGAAATATTATCCTGTGTCCTTTTCCTTCCCTGGGCTCCTCAAAATCTTAACCAAGTCTGTATTATCTGATACCATATAAACACCAGTGACTGCAAATTTTTATCTTCTGCTCAGACCTCTGAGCAGAAGCTCTAAGTTTCCAATTCATATATCCTACTGTCTATTTTTAGACATCTGAAAATCTGTATTTGCCAGACTAGCTTCTAGATCCACCCCCTCACACTGGTCTTCCAGGGCCCTCTCTTTGAAAAGCTCCACTTACGTGTCCCCCATTCCAATCCATTACCAATCCATCATCAGAATGTCTCCGGAATCCATCCAAATTTCTCCATATCCACTAACATCATAATTTTAGCTATCATCTGGACCACTTTGATAGGCTTATAGTTGAGTCCCTTGCATGGCCCCCTTGTAGGGGGTTAGTTGCGTTAGTTGTTCTTATGCAGCCAGAGAGAACGAGCTATTTAAAACGCATTAAATCATACTTAATCCCCCCATCTCCACATCTCTCCAGCCCATCCTCACCCACACTACCTGAAAAAACCTTTTTTTTTTTTTTTTAATTTATTCATGAGAGACACAGATAGAGAGGCAGACACAGGCAGAGGGAGAAGCAGGTTACCCGAGGGTAGCCAGATGTGGGACTCAATCCCAGGACCCAGGACCATGCCCTGAGCCAAAGGCAGATGCTCAACCACTGAGCTGCCCAGGCATCCCACACTTATTTTTGGGAGCAAATTCCACTAGAAAAAATCTAATTCTGTGATAAATTTTTCTATAATGCATTTAAGCCAATTTCATTTTCATATTAGTTTTTTAACTAAAATAATTTGTTTTGATCAATTCTTGTCCCTCTTAATTTTATACTGTGAATTTTCTTTGAAGATCTTTATTTTGACTCATTTTCCCAGGTCACATTTGCAGTTCTAAATAAAGCTTGTCAAATTTTTATAAATTCATAAATTTTTAATCAATATCCCTTTAGCTGTGTTTGCTTTCATTTTATGTTGATTAGTTATTTCATGAACTCTAATATTTACTGGATTAATTCACACTAAAACTGTTATCAAAAAAAATGTGAGTCTTCATCCCTATATATATATTTTTTTACTTGTGCAATTACAGCCATCATTACTTTTGTTTTCTGTTGCTTATTTCTACAAGTATTTTATTTACTGATTATTAGAATTTGTTCTTTAACTAATAAGCTGTCCACTTCACATAGTTCAGGATTACTTTATTATCAAAATCCTTTACCAGCCTAAAAATTCTTTCAATTCCTTGGGGGTACAAAGAACATTCTCAGGGTCATAACATTCTGCTTTGTAAATATGTATCTTTTTGCTAAAGTTTTTCTTATTTTCATATACTGCTATGCAACCAATTCTGCAACTTGCTTTTTTTACCTTAAAATATTAGATTGGTTGTCCTGGTTTTAGGGAAGCTTTTTAAAAACTAATTCATCAGTTTATTTCTCTATTTTATTCACTTTCCAATACATCTGAGTTTTACTTGATTTAGAAGACAGGTGGCTGAAAACAGGGCAGATGAGCTATATTGTGGAAAAAGCTTTGCCACCTTTTTATAGGAGAAATGTTTATCAGAATTCCAGACTGTATGCTGAAATAAATACTTGAAGGTGTGTTACATCTGCAACATTTAAAGTATATTTTCGAGTTTGGCAAAAGATTTGGCACTGAAGAAATATTTAGATATTTTGGGCTAGTCATCCACTCATAGAAATTTACCATATACCATTAAACTCAAAGAAAACAAAAATGACAGCATTTGGGTTTTTTTTTTTTTTTTTTTTTTTTTTTAGTGTTTATTTGAAATAACACATGCTATGGCAAAACTTTTTAGCAATAAGGTCATTTATTGATAAGTTTGATTTGTTGTTCTATCTATTCCCACTCCCCTGATAATCATTCTATAGCCTTTCAGTTTTTTTTCTATGCATATTTTTTTTAAGATTTTTTTAAATTTACTTATTCATGAGAGAGACAGAGAAGCAGGCTTTCTGCAAGGAGGCTGATGTGGGACTAGATCCCAGACACTGGTATCACACTCTAAGCCAAAGGCAGACACTCAACCTCTGAGCCCCTCCCAGGCATCCTTTTTATGCTTATTTGTTTATCCATTTTACCATACTGTATATGATTTCAATTAATAACTCTTTGATATATTTATATATCTATGTAAAGGTAAAACTACTGTTAAAAAGCTGAAGATTTCTAGTCCCTATTAAGTGGTTTTGAATATCTAAGCTCTGACCTGATTTTTTTTGTGAGGTGAACTCATATATACTCACATCCATATGGAAGTACCAGATAAGTTTTTTTTTAGCATCAAAACATTTTAAGTAAGAAAACTTTGTTCTCTTGGTGCCATTGCTCTTCTTTATTACTGCTTACAGAATATAACTTCTCTGATCACGGGAGTATGCAGATCATGATATAGCTCTTCTGCAGCAGCTGGATCATTTAGCCATTGGCAAAAGGTGGGGTGCCTGGCTGGCTCAGTCAGCAGAGCATGCAACTCTTGATCTCATGATCCTGAGTTCAAGCCTCATATTATGCATGGAACCCACTTAAAAATTTTTTTTGACAAGTGGCTGCTGTTGATCATTCAAAACCATACTAATTTTGTCTACTATCATTTTAATAACTCACAAAACATTTTAATTACAAAATTACACTTTACAACAGAATTAACTCCAGTCTATTTGTGTTGCAGCACTTGGAGTTTCATGAGAATGAATGATGTTCATAGTAAATATATGGTATCTAAAAGAAAAACCTGGAGGCATCACAGTTCTGGACTTCTGTTATATTACAAAGCTGTAGCAATCAAAACAGTATGGTACTGGCACAAAAATAGACACATGGATCAATAAAACAGAATAGAAAACCCAGAAATGAACCCACAACTGTATAGTCAATTAATCTTCCACAAAGCAGAAAAGAATATCCAATGGGAAAAACACTGTCTCTTCAACAAATGGTGTTGGGAAAACAGGACAGCAACATGCAAAAGAATGAAACTGAACCATTTCTTGCACCATACACAACAATAAATTCAAAACGGATGAAAGACCTAAATGTGAGACTTGAAACCATAAGTATCCTAGAAGACCTCTTTGACATCAGCTGTAGTAACATTTTTATAGATATGTCTTAGAGGCAAGGGAAGCAAAAGCAAAAATATTCTGTAAGGACTTATTCAAAATGATAAGCTTCTGCAAAGCAAAGCAATCAATCAACAAAACTAAAAGGCAATATACAGAATGGGAGAAGATAGTTGAAAATGTCATATCCAATAAAGGGTTAGTATCCAAAAATCTATAAAGAATTTATCAAACTCGGGCAGCCTGGGTGGCTCAGCGGTTTCGTGCCATCTTCAGCCCAGGGGATCGAGTTCCCACATCAGGCTCCATGCATGGGGCCTGCTTCTCCCTCTGCCTGTGCCTGTGTCTCTTTCTCTGTTTCTCATGAATAAATAAATAAAATCTTTAAAAAAAAAGAATTTATCAAACTCAACACTCAAAAAATGAATAATCCGGGATGCCTGGGTGGCTCAGTGTTTGATGTCTGCCTTTGGCTCAGGGCACGATCCTTGGTCTAGAAATCGAGTCCTGCATTGAGCTCCCTGTGAGGAGTCTGCTTCTCCCCCTGCCTGTATCTCTGCCTCTCTCTCTGTATCTCTCATGAATAAATAAATAAAATCTTTAAAAAAAGAATAATCCAATTTAAAAATGGGCTGAAGACATTTTTTCAAAGACGTACAAATGGCCAACAGACACTTGAAAAGATGCTCAAAATCCCTGATCGTCAGGGAAATATAAAACAAAACTACACTGAAATATCACTTTACACCTCTCAGAGTAGCTAAAATCACCAATACAAAAAACAACAGGTGTTGTCAAGGTTGCAACCACTGAGCCCCTCGGCCTGCCCCTTTACTGAGGTTTTGTTTTGTTTTGTTTTGTTTTGTTTAATTAAATACTCATGTCTTTGGGCACCCCGGGGGGCTCAGCGGTTTAGCGCTGCCTTCAGCCCAGGGTGTGATCCTGGAGACCTGGGATCAAGTCCCACGTCGGGTTCCCTGCGTGGAGCCTGCTTCTCCCTCTGCCTGTGTCTCTCTCTGCCTCTGTGTGTGTGTGTGTGTGTGTGTGTGTGTGTGTGTGTGTGTGTGTGTCTCATGAATAATGAATGAATAAATAAATAGAATCTTAAAAAAAATAAAAATAAAAACCTCAGTAAAAGCATGGGTATTTACTATGAAATATAGGATAATAGTATACTTTAACTGGACACTTGGAATAATATATATTTCATAGAAGGCTGCGTATTATGCTAATATCTATGTCTTAAAAAGATAGACTACCTAGAACATTTAATGCCTAATTTAAAAATATTATTCCAAGACTGAAAATTCAATCATAAAATAATAAAAATACTCCTATTTTCTTGTTTAACAATGTTCAAAACAACACAAGGTTATCAATCAGAAAAATTAAGGATAGCCAATTATGAAATCTTTTGGTTTTACAGTTAGCTTTGAAATATTTCTTTCTTATTCAAGGAATTTGTTCTGTTACCCTTTCCTGAATCAATAGTTGCTTCTCTCCTGGATCAGTCCCATAAATATATAGACAAACATTAATGTCTACTATCAAACAAAATTTAATTTAATTTTTTTAAAGATTTTATTTATTTATCAGAGACATAAAGAGAGGCAGAGACACAGGCAGAGGGAGAAGCAGGCTCCACGCAGGGAGCCTGACATGGGACTCGATCCTGGGTCTCCAGGATCCCACCCTGGGCTGAAGGCGGTGCTAAACTGCTGAGCCACCAGGGCTGCCCACAGAATTTATTTATTTTTTTAATAATAAATTTATTTTTTTATTGGTGTTCAATTTGCCAACATACAGAATAACACCCAGGCCTCATCCCGTCAAGTGCCCCCCTCAGTGCCCGTCACCCATTCACCCCCACCCCCCACCCACCTCCCCTTCCACCACCCCTAGTTTGTTTCCCAGAGTTAGGAGTCTTCATGTTCTGTCTCCCTTTCTGATATTTCCCACACATTTCTTCTCCCTTCCCTTCTATCCCCTTTCACTATTATTTATATTCCCCAAATGAATGAGACCATATAATGTTTGTCCTTCTCCGATTGACTCATTTCACTCAGCATCATACCCTCCAGTTCCATCCACGTCGAAGCAAATGGTGGGTATTTGTCATTTCTAATAGCTGAGTAATATTCCATTGTATACATAAACCACATCTTCTTTATCCATTCATCTTTTGATGGACACCAAGGCTCCTTCCACAGTTTGGCTATTGTGGACATTGCTGCTATAAACATCGGGAAAATTTAATTTTAAATCATTTCCCCATCTAATTATGCTGGTCTTTCTTGTACGGTTTCCCAAAGAGAAGCTTGCAGTTGCTTGCTATCTTTACAACCTGGCCTTTTTTTTTTCCTCTATATAAATTTCTCAAGAAGATATTTCAAATGAGATACCTAATAAAGGGTTAGTATCCAAAATCTATAAAGAACTTATCAAACTCAATATCCATAAAACAACTAATCCAGTTAAGAAATGAGCAGAAGACATGAATAGACATTTTTCTAAAGAAGACATCTAGGGTAGCCCGGGTGGCTCAGCAGTTTAGTGCCACCTTCACCCCAGGGTGTGACCCTGGAGACCCAGGATCGAGTCCGTTGGGCTCCCTGCATAGAGCCTGCTTCTCCCTCTGCCTGCGTCTGTGCCTCTCTCTCTCTCTCTGTGTGTCTCTCATGAATGAATGAATGAATGAATGAATGAATAAATAAATAAATAAATAAATAAATAAATAAAGACATCTAAATGGCTAACAGACACTTGAAAAGATGCTGATCATTCATCATCAGGGAAATACAATCAAAACCATAATGAGATACTACCTCATATATGTTAGAATCACTAAAATTAACAAGCCAAACAACGGGTGTTGACAAGAATGCAGAGAAAGGGGAACCCTCTTGCACTGTTGATGGGAATGCAAACTGGTGCAGCCACTCTGGAAACAATAGGGAGGTTCCTCAAAATATTAAAAATAGAACTACCCTATGATCCAGCAATTGCACTACTAGATATTTACCCAAAGGATACAAAGATACTCATTCGAAGGGGTACATGCACCCCAATATTTATAGCATTATCAACAATAGCCAAACTGGAAAAAGCTCAAATGTTCATCAACTGATGAATAAATAAAGAAGATGTGGTATGTATATGCAATGGAATATTATTCAGCTATCAAAAAGAAAGAAATCTTGCCGGTTGCAATGACATGGATGGAGCTAGAGGGCATTATGCTAAGTGAACTAAGTCAGAGAAAGAAATACCATATGATTTCACTCATGTGGAATTTAAGAAACAAAACAGCTGAACATATGGGAATGAGGGAGAGAAAGAAACCATAAGAGACTCCTTTTTTTTTTAACGTTTATTTGTTTTTTAAGATTTTATTTATTCATTCATAGAGACACACAGAGAGATAGAGGCAGAGACACAGGCAGAGGGAGAAGCAGGCCCCATGCAGAGAGCCCGACGTGGGACTCGATCCAGGGTCTCCAGGATCAGCTCTGGGCTGCAGGCGGCGCTAAACCGCTGTGCCACCGGGGCTGCCCCCTTAAGAGATTCCTAATGATAAAAAATAAACAGTTGTTGGAAGGAGGTAGGTGGGAAATGGGCTAGATAGGTGATGGGTATTAGAAGGGCACTTGTATGTAAGTGATGAACCACTGAATTCTATTCCTGAAACCAATATTGTACTGTATTTTAACAAACTAGAAATTAAATAAAAACTGTGGGGATAAAAGTGAGAAGAGAAGAACTTTCAGATATACAAGCTTCAAAACCTCCTATTACTCCTTTCTGAGGAAGCTTTCAGAGGATGTCCTGCTTCCAAACTGGGAAGAAAACCAAGAGAAAGGAAATCAGAGGAACCAGAAAACCAGAGATTCAACACAAGAGAAGAAATAGTAGTATTAGAGGAAAGTAGGCTGGAGAGAATTAGGCAAGGTAGGTCACCAGGGTTAAAAGTCAAACTTACATATTATTAAAAAATCTGGCAAAATCATTGTTATGTTGCTTGGCTGATCTCTCTACAGAATTTGGAAAAAAGTAAAGTTTTAAGTACATAGGAAAGGAAGCAAAGCAATTCACTACAGGAAAACAAAGTGTAATTTAATAGAATATGCTTAGCTCAGCCGTGAACAATTTTTACTTAGTCATAGTAATATAAATATTATACACTCATTTGAGGACAGCCCAGGTGGCTCAGCGGTTTAGCGCTGCCTTCAGCCCAGGGCATGATCCTGGAGATTCAGGATCGAGTCCCATGTCAGGCTCCCTGCATGGAGCCTGCTTCTCCCTCTGCCTGTGTCTCTGTCTCTCTCTCCTTCTGTGTCTCTCATGAATAAATAAATAAAATCTTAAAAAAAAAAAAAAAGTATTGGACACCTAACTGACTCAGCCACCCAGGTGCCCCTTACACTGTGAACTTTTAAGCAATTGTTTTCAAAGAGGATATTGCAGTCGTTCTGAGAAAAGATAACGAAATCTTGAGCTAAGACTGTGTAATGGGTTTGGAAAGGAGCAGAAGACTATTGACGTGTTTGGGAAATAACAAGCCTGGGAACTGAGTCGGTATGAGAGGAGAGTATAAGGGTCAAGGATGTTCCTTTTTGTTTGAGTAACTGGATAGGTGGTGGCTACCAAAATCTATATGAATAAATAAGAATGGATTGGGAGAAGCTTAGGAAATTCCTTACAGGTGACAGGGATAATGAGTTCGATTTTGGATATTTTGAGTTCTCAGATACCTCTAAGTTGACTTTAGAGGTTACTGAATTAAGATTGATGGAAGTTAAGTCAGCAAAGTTAAGCTTAGAAGATAAAACATAGCTCTCTGGTGTACATCTCTGTTCTAAAAATTGTAATTAATGAGGGTTAAAGAAATTGAGGAATTTATTTAGGAGCTGGCAAGTGTTAGGACTGACGTGGGTTCCAGTAAAAGTTAGGATGAAGAACACATTGGGATGCTCAAAACTCATAGGGATGTTGTATCCAGTGGTAGAACTGAGAAGAGTAAGACTTTTCCATCAATTTAAAAGAAATATTTAAAAATCAGCTTAGGTAGTTCAGTTGGTTGATGTCGGACTCCTGATCTTGGCTCAGGTCAGGTCTTGATCCTCACGGTTGTGAGTTCAAGGCCTGAGTTGGGCTCCATGCTCGGTGTGGAGCCTATTTAAAAACAAAAATCAGTTTATGTAGGGTGGTTAAAAAATTTGGGAAATATGGGGATCCCTGGGTGGCTCAGCGGTTTAGCACCCACCTTTGGCCCAGGGTGTGATCCTGGATTCCCGGGATCGAGTCCCGCATCGGGCTCCCTGCAAGGAGCCTGCTTCTCCCTCTGCCAATGTCTCTCTGCCTTTCTCTCTGTTTCTCATGAATAAATAAATAAAATCTTTTAAAAAAATATGCATTTGGTTAATCTTTTCCTCCTCTATTCTGATGAATTCAGTTCAACGAGAGACATGATTGCCTAAGTTCTAATTTGAAAACCTAAAGACCTGGTAAGTGTCATGACACAGAAGAAAATTACTAGCCTAGCCCCCAGAATCTTTATTCATTTTTGAGATACAAAAGAGTGATTTAAAGACATGACCCTAAAGCAGAAATATGAGCAAACCCCAGATAGTCCTGATGGTACAATTCTGCAAGTGAACACAACCCTGTATCTTCTCAAAGTAGATTTTATTACTCAAAAGGGCTTCCCAGTACATCTCTCAGATTACCAATTTATTTTCTTCTACTTTGTAATCTAAGACGACGTTGGTATAAAATAACATCTAGAAAGAAGCCAGTGAAGTAATAAATGTGCAAATGTATTTATAGTTCCAAGTAAAAAATAAATTTGCATTCCATATTATCATTGTCTCTCAATTAGCCAGTTGCTTTGTTGAGGAGTTGTTGATGTGGGAAACAAAGGCAGTAAAATTATTAAATTTCCTTACCATCTACTGCCCGTTGACAAGTCCTTGAAACAGGCAGAGTGACATTCCTCTAGGGGCTTAACTGCTTCAAGGTTGATACTTTGCTAAGGACAAAAGGCAATCTTAGCCCGACCCCCAGGATCCTGTAAGTCTACTTTAACATATAAAAATTTCTTTGGAAAAAAAATTCCTTTGGGAAATAAATAAATAAATAAATCTTCCTTTGGAAACTTCCTTTATCTCTACCCGCCCCCCCCACCACCACCACCCCCAAGATATGTGTTGGCAGTCATCCCTCAAGCATGACCCACCAATATACATCTGAAGGGGCTCATGACTGAGTTTTTACTAGCCAGTAATACAGGACCTTTCCTGACAATAGCTGGCCTCCTCAAGATCCTGGAAACCTTGTTTCCAAAATACCTGGGAGGCTTCCCTTCCTGCTCCCAACTTTCAATGGGCCACTCCTCATGACCCCCGTGCAGCTCTTTCTGCTCTATCAGGTCTTGTCCCCCTGCCCTAATAAAACCACCTTTTTGTACCAACGACGTTTCAAGAATTCTTTCTTGGCCATCAGCTTCCAACCTTGACATCTTCCCTACATCATTGTGACTTGAGGAAAGAATGCTCATGGTTGAGTATCTGCCTTCTGCTCAAGTCATGATCCTGGGGTCCTGGGATCGTGTCCTGCATCAAGCTTCTTACGGGGAGCCTGCTTCTCCCTTTTCCTATGTCTCTGCCTCTCTCTGTGTCTGGCATGAATAAATAAAATCTTAAAAAAAAAAAAAAAGTAAAGAATGCTCAGCAGGTGAAGCTGTTGAGTACTGGTTTAGAGTTGAAATTTGTAAAAACTCAGGGCAGGATCAGTAATTGTCTTCTGCCTAAGTATAAGGTCTTAAAGTCCGATGTCATCTACAGGGCAAGGGAAATGGATCAAAGGTGTGAGTTGGTAACAAGTGTCTCTAAAACATACACTAATACAGGCAACTATTTTGTTGACTGAGATGGATGGAAAAGTCCAGGAATAACTGCTCTGGAAATGAATGATTTCTAAAGACATGCTTTAGCTTTTCAAAGAGCATCATATCTGCGTTTTTAAAAGTAATTTCATAAGGTTAAGAAGGGAAGGTGTAATCTTTATGGTTAAAGAAAATAAAGGAAAGAGGTTAGCATTTCTGAGCTTATACTTGTCTCTGCTTTAAGTTGCCAAGATGAGTTAAAGTTTAAGATTTAAAGAAGCTCTGCTGCACGAAAGTGCCCAAATCCACCCCCAGCTCATCCTACTCACTAACACATCTACCCATAACAAAATAGCAGAAGCAAAAGGAACACAGGCCCTCTTGGCTACTTTAATACTTCTGAGGTGCAAAGAACACCCATAATTATCAGGAATTCCTTTCCAAAATCTATGTTGATTTACTGACTTTACATTCTTTCAACAGCTATTCCTCTTCCTTGGAGACCTTTAAAGCACACGGTTCTTAAACCTGGCTGCACATTAGGATCACCTAGGGAGCCTTAAAAATACCAACTGCAAGCCAATTGAATCTGAATCTCTGGGGTAAGAGAGATCCAGCATAGGTAAGGACACTCACTCATCTGCTTTTAAAACTCCCCAGGTAATTCTAATATGTTCCAGGCCTGAGAGCCAATTAGAGCCACGGCCCTTTGTTTCTTAAAGTGTAACCCTTGGACAGATCACATCAGCATCCTAGGAAACTCGTTAGAATACAAATTTCTCGAGCCCTGCCCCACTTACTGAATCAGAAACTCAGGGTAGTGGGGTCTGGAAATCTGTGTTTTAACAAAGTTCCAGGTGATATCAATGCATCTAAAATCTGAGTACCAGACTCTAATTAGCTGTTTTTGAAAATTTAATGTGTATTTGAACCTTCTTATGCAAATGCAGATTCTGACTCAGTAACGTTGGGGTGGTGCTTGAGATTCTACATTTTTAACAAGCTCCCAAGGATGCTGCCAATCTACTGACCACACTTTCAATAGCAAAGGGCAGGATACAACTTTATTTCTATGGAATTATCTAGTACATTATATAGGAAAAACAGCTATACCTCAGTTAGTCACAGGTTTATACACAGAATAGACTTTTTGTGCTAAGTTTACATTTTCTTTCCATTAACACAATCTGGTGAATCTGCACATTAGCTCTCTTGGTTCTTTTTTTTTTTTTTTTTTTTTTTTAAGATTTTATTTATTCCTGAGAGACACAGAGAGAGAGAAAGAGAGGCAGAGACACAGGCAGAGGGAGAAGCAGGCTCCATGCGGGGAGCCCAACGTGGGACTCGATCCCTGGTCTCCAGGATCACGCCCTGGGCCGAAGGCAGGCGCTAAACCGCTGAGCCACCCAGGGATCCCCACTCTCTTGGTTCTAAGGAAAATCTTTCTGGGTTTTGTTCCCAAATTTTCTAAACTGTTTTCAAAGTCCTTCATGAAATCATTGATTTCCTAGGATTCTCTCTATAAGAATATTCCTAGAATTAAGCTAGTCTACTCCTGCAAAATGATCCAAATGTACCTCTATTCCCTTTGTTTCATCCGCCAAAATCTATTTCCAAACCCAGTTTCTATAGCAGCCTCTGCCCAGCATCCTCACTTCTCAGTCTTACAGTTATCTCTAGATTTTAATTGCGTGTACATTTACTAGCATAAATCTAAATATATCCAAGAATTATGTCTAATTATACAACATTCATATAAGTATGATCTATCAGAATGCTGGTTTCCCTGGGATCACATGTATTTTGGTGGGGGGAAATCTGGCTCTTGTTGCAGATACGGAATACTAACTATTCTGCTGGTCTCCCTTATTTCTGTCTTACCTTGTTTGGTGTATAATAGAACTAAGGAGGAACACACAATTCAAGTTTGAATACATTAATCAAATGCGACACAAGTATTCTGTATTCAGAAAAAATCCTCTTGAATATATGAAATAATTAACTTTTTAAATATACTTTTATTGTGAAGTATAAAATATCTGGAAATGATTTAAAATTTTTTCAGTAACAGTGTTAGTTCAATAATCTTTATGAGAGAGCACCACATTAAAAATTACATTCATAACAATCTAAAATGCGTATGCTAAAATAATTAATAGTGATTACAACATTAGTGAGTCATGAAATTCAGAGGCTTTTCTAACCATAGATCTAAAACTGGGGTTTCAAACTCAAGTGTGTTCAGGGCTAAGATGGAAACACAAAGTAGTGAAGTAGCCTGATAAAAAAGGGAGTCTATGAGACTGGCAAACTAGGGAATGCATGCTCAGTTGAAAGACTTTTCAAATTCAAACAAATTTTGAAATATTATGCATACTGAATAAAACAGCTGTGGGCTAAACTGCTTTGTATTGACTGCCAGTTTGCAACTCGGGCCTAAATGATTTTTTAGCAGTTTATGTACCCAATTTTCAAATTGGCAGACAGCATTTTAAAAAATGTATCTATCTCTATCTATATCTATAGATACAGATATAGATATAAAGCTTGAGTCATTATTTTGGGATAAATGGATAAAAAAACTGTAAGAAAAGTTATTTTGTACCTTAATCAATTTAGGAAGTTGCATGCATAATATTCTTAAAAACATCTGGTTAAGAAATGAAATTTTTAAAATACTCTTTCACATTTATTTGGGAAAAAAACTAGTTATGCCTAAGAGTTAATTAAAATGAGATGAAATTTCATTCTTTTACTAATAGAAAGTCATATATCACAATACATTATTGCTTAGTAAGAAATATTTAGGTGAAAAATAAATATTGGTTTTACTAAGGCGTAATTCAGAAAGCAATTCAATCATATTGCCTCACTATATAATAAGAAAATGTTTGAAATTCAGTTGACAACGCATTTTGCTTTATCTTTAAAGGGTATTTTGTTTAAGAATTTTCGTACATTTTATACTTTCGGTTAAAAGTAAAGGTTCTAGTCTGAAGATATAAAATTACGATAGACCAAATGGCTGTAACCAAATTGATTTGGTTTGCTATGTCAAAGCAGGCTTACAGAATTTACAGTTTTGTATACCACCAATGACTTCACATTAGTGACTTTTAAATAGTTTTTAAAAGTAAAGATGATGGAGACATTAAAGTGATAAATAAAATCTTTTAAATGGCTATGAAGGCACATTATAATTTAAGGTTCCTTGCTAGACCAGGAATACATATTTCAAAATAATCCATAAACAATACAGATTTCAAACAAATAAAACTCAAATATATTTATTCCAAACCTTGATACAATTCCCAAAAATATTTTCTACCTTTTTCAAACATTTTAGATCTTAGCTTTAGAAGTTTAACATAAAAAGAAAGCACCAAATCTAGCCATATAATCTCCCACTTAAAAAAGTTAGTAGTTATGGTATCTTTTTCTGTAAAGTTCTATGGAACAAGTCAATTTCATATGTGGCCTTTAATTTCTGAAATGAAAAAGCCAAACCTGTTAAATATATCTACCTAAAGTTAGATGTTTAGCAAACCCAGAGTAGGTATATAAGAAATGTTAAGACACAGTATCAAGTAATGCGATAGGTGTTCCCTTATTTGCATTTTTCATGAATTAAAACTTTAGGGGAAATATGTTTGGCATCATTTTTTAACCTAGTATTTGGCAAAGTTTTAAAGTCCAGCCAAGTCATATGCATCTTATCTGCATTCCCACATTTGTTTTATATTAAAACCACTTAAGTATGAAGCAATTGGGATTTTTTAGAATTCAAAGTTAACACTGATTTTATACATCATTAAGTATTTCCATGGCAGAAATTAAAGTTGAAGATAAGAAAAAACATGTTCTCAAATCAAGTCAATAGTAGAACTATCATATAAGGGTATAGAATACATGCTGATGTATTATACACTTAGTTTAAGTAGTTCTTTAAAAACCAATAAGTTTTCTATGAATAAATTTAATTAATAAATTATTCACAATTAAAATATAGTTTTCATAAATAGTAACAACAGACTAGATATTGCATATATGGGATTCCCACAAAAACAATAACAAAATACTTCAACATTATTTTATCCAAATATTGGTTTACAATTATTCAAATGTATTTAAAGAGCATTGTTGACTGATCATAACAATGAGTTCCAGACTAAATTGATAGCAATTAGATATCGTGCTGTCCGCTTGTTCTTCGTATCATCAAAGGATGAAATTCCTTTTATAAGAAACATGATGGCCATACTGGTTACATATAGTGATCCAATTAGTTAGCATATTTACGGAGGAAGCGTTCAAATGCATCATAGATGGCTCGTCTAAAATTAAATATGAAAGAAAAACTATAGGTAATGAGCATAGAAAGAAGACAGTACTTTTTTCAAAAAAGATTTTACTTATTTGACAGAAAGAGAGTGTATGTGTGGGACCACAAGCAGAGGGGGCAGAAGGAGAAGCAGACTCCTCGCTGAGCAAGGAACCCAACATAGGGCTCAATTCCAGGAGTTTGGGATCATGGCAGACACTTAACCAACTGAGCCACCCAACTTGCTCAGATAGTACTTTTACTGTAAATTATTTCCAAAGTTACCTGTGACTTGCAACCTAACTTCATCTCCAAATAGCTCTGAAAGAGGCAGGTACCTAAGGGTGGGTGTTTGGATCCATGTAACTTTACTGCTGGTAAAAAACCTCAAAAGTGCTTTCAGCTGATGGTGTATTCAGGAGCATTTTTTTTGTGCCTTAGAACTTATATAATATTTATGTATTTATATAATATATATGCAATATAAATATGTATGTCACTTGTTGAATATTTTTTTAAGTTTTTATTTACTTATTGAGAGACCCAGAGAGAGAGAGAGAGAGAGAGAGAGAGGCAGAGACAGGCAGAGAGAGAAGGAGGCTCCATGCAAGGAGCCCAATGCGGGACTTGATCCCGGGTCTCCAGAGTCACGCCCTGGGCAGAAGGCAGGCGCTAAACTGCTGAGCCACCCAGTGATCCCCAACTTGTTGAATATTAATTGGCCACATAACTTTTCTTTTTCCTTCTTTAAAAATTTATTTATTCATGACAGACACAGTGAGAGAGAGGCAGAGACACAGGCAGCCTCCGTGCAGGGAGCCCAATGTGGGACTCGATCCCGGGTCTCCAGGATCACACCCCGGGCTGAAGGTGGCGCTAAACCACTGAGCCACCTGGGCTGCCCCACATAACTTTTCATAATGTAGTATTCAACCTTTTTTATAAATTATGATAAGGATGCTTTTTCTTCAGAAAAACACATGTTCTTAGCAACTGAACTAAAAGCAAAAGCCTTAGTTTCCAATTTTACCTTCAAAAAGTGTTTTAATGGGATGCCTGGGTGGCTCAGCAGTTGAATGCCTGCTGTCAGCCCAGGGTGTGATCCTGGAGTCCCAGGATGGAGTCCCACATAGGTTCCCTGCATGGAGCCTGCTTCTCCCTCTGCCTATGTCTCTGACTCTCTTTCTGGGTCTCTCACGAATAAATAAATAAAATCTAAAAAAAAAAAGTGTTTTAATATTTTAATTGGACATTTAAGGTGATATCTAAGAGTTGAACTAAATGAGTGACAACATACAAAGAATTATTTTTTGGATTAAAAAGAGGTGAAACATGTCAAACATATAGTACACACAATTCTTCTATTATATAGCTATGCAGCTGGCAGTTTTGAAACACATCATGCACAGGGCACTAATTTAAGTACTTTATGTGAACTTATTTAATCACTAATGATTAATATAGCTCAATGATACCTTTTGCCATCAAATTTGAATAGAAGTAGAAATAATATGGCCTATCAAAAAAATGGAGTCATAGAATAAGTTTTTATAACTTCTAATAAGTGCTAGAGTCATACAAGGTTATTAGCATTAAAACCAATATTTCACTTCTCATTTAAGGTTCAATATTCACATGCTACTAAAAAACAGTGCTGGATTTTTCTACAGATGCTCATGCCATTCTGAGAGAAGAAAGTGGAATGAAAAACTCATGATGAACCAAAGCAAGTTTTAAAACCCTGGTGTTCCTCCCTATATCCTAAAATACCTGGATATTAATATTTGAAGAGGATAGAAACACAAATAAAATATGCCTATCATATGCTGCTTCCCTAATTCTTTAAAGAAAAAGGAGAAGAGAAGGATGGGATAGGAAAGAGTACCACAATGTGATAACTGAGGGAGGCAAGGAGAAAAAAGACTAAACGTACAATAAAAATACTTGATCATCTATATTTTTTGAGGCAAAAAAATTCCAAAAACTGAGCAAATAAATAGATAGATACCTGTTTGGACCAATCATCTTACCTGAAGAGTCCTTGTTTAAACAGATAAGCACTAATATGACCCCCTTCTAGATATCGGATTTCACAGCCGGGCCAAATTTCTTGTAGACTTCGAACTCCTGTTCGTGGAATATAAGCATCTTCTTTGGCTTGCACCACTATAATAAGGCTTGGATCAACTGGAACTAGGGATAGAATTTTAAAAGATGCAACATATATATACTTTTAAAAAGCTCTAAGACTTTTGTACAAATAATATTAATCATATTAGAAAATGAAATACACCTGACAGCACACTAAGCAAAACATCTGTCAAACAAACCTTTTTATTTTTTTAATTTTTATTTCTTTTTATTCTTTTAAAGATTTTATTTATTTATTCATTACAGACACAGCGAGAGAGAGTGGCAGAGACACAGGCAGAGGGAGAAGAAGCAGGCTCCATGCAGGGAGCCTGACGTGGGACTCAATCCCAGATCTCCAGGATCATACCCTGGGCTGAAGGCGGCGCCAAACTGCTGAGCCATAAGGGCTGCCCCAAACAAATATTTAAAAAGATTTATTTATTTACTTATTTATTTGAGAGAGAGAGGGAGGGAGAGCACATGTACTAGCAACTGAGCTAGTGGGAGAAGAGGCAGAGGGAAAAGCAAACTCCCCTTTGAGCAGAGTCTGATGTGGGGCTCGATCCCAGGACCCTGAGATCACAACCTGAACTGAAGGCAGCTGCTTAACCAACTGAGCTATCCAGATACCCCTAAAACTTTTTGATTAAGTTAAAAATCAACTATAATATAATACCATAACATTTATCTCTAATACAATGAGATGAATACTTTTAAGAAGATACACAATCTATTTTTAATTAATTAATTAGATGTTTTTAGATTTTTTTTTTAAGATTTATTTATTTATTTATTTATGATAGACATAGAGAGAGAAAGAGAGGCAGAGACACAGGAGGAAGGAGAAGCAGGCTCCATGCACCGGAAGCCCGACGTGGGACTCGATCCCGGGACTCCAGGATCGCGCCCTGGGCCAAAGGCAGGCGCTAAACCGCTGAGCCACCCAGGGATCCCCTGTTTTTAGATTTTCATGGATAAAATATGATACAGTTAAATAACCAACTTATTCTGGAAAATACATTCTAGAGCCAACAATAGACATACTCTTGAAAATAGGAAATTATTTTGTAAAGCAACCTTAAAAATATTTCAAAAGTTTTTACACATCAGCATTTTTTATTTTTTTTTTATTTTTTTATTTATTCTTTTTTAATTTTTATTTTTTTTTATTTTTTCACATCAGCATTTTTAATTTCAATATAAAAATTGGTACCTGAGAAATTTGCCACATGAGTACATTCATCCATGACTCCTTTCATGAATATTAAAGATTCTTTCTGAAGATTGTTTCTTCTTTGTTCTTTACTAAGTAGGTGATATGACTGTGGATTGCAACTTGTATAATTACTTTTGTTGGTTGGAAGTGTTTGATTGAAGGATTCCATCTTAGAGGTGTCTTGCAGTAAGAGTCCTTCTGATGTGGCACTGATAGATGTTTTACTAGATTTATGGCACTCACTAGGTTTTTGGGATACAACTTGGTCTGTCATATCTAAATTTAAAGTTCTAGAAACCAGATTAAGGTTAGTTAGCTTGTCTGTGCTGATAGGGAAGCGTTTCACAAACTCTTGTCCCATTTTGAAAGAATCTGTCTGAATATACAAAAGAAAACATCATTTAGTATAAAATACATTTTATTTAAGAACCTTGTTAAAGACAAAACACAAATGTCCACCAATGGATAAATGAATAAATAAAATGTAGTACATACATATAATGGATTATCATATAATCTTTTTTTATTATTTTTTTTTATTAATTTATGATAGTCACATAGAGAGAGAGAGAGAGAGGCAGAGACACAGGCAGAGGGAGAAGCAGGCTCCATGCACCGGGAACCCGACGTGGGATTCGATCCCGGGTCTCCAGGATCGCGCCCTGGGCCAAAGGCAGGCGTGAAACCGCTGCACCACCCAGGGATCCTGATTATCACATAATCTTAAAAGGGAGTGAAACTCTGATACATACTATGACATGGACGAACTTTGAAGACATGGTAAATGAATAAGCCAGACACCAAGGACAAATACTGTATGATTCCAACTTTTATAAGGTACCTAGAGTAGTCAAATTCATAGAGACAGAGAGTTGAGTGGGAATTACCAGGGGCTGAAAGGAGGCGGCAACAAAGAGTTACTGTTTAATGGGTACAGAATTTCAGTTTAGTGAAATGAAAAAGTTCTGGAGATGGACTGCAGTGATGATGTACAGAGGTGATGGTTGCACAACAATGTGAATGCACTTAATAACATCGTGGAGCTGTATGCCAAAAAATGGTTGAAACAGTAAATTTTATGTTGCATATATTTTATTACAACTTAAAAAATAAAGAAAAAAGAGATAAGATTATTCTGAGGACTAGGATAAATAAATGACATACTATATTGCTAAATGTCTCCTATTAAACAGTAAAGGGTATCATTTAGTCTGCATCACATTTTTATTGTTAAGGTTTTGAAATCATGACCTGCCTTCATCTCAGAACTTCCAAAAGCCTTATAAGTGTATCCTGGCAGTACCATATCAGCCACCTCAAATCCCTTTCTCAGGTTAAATGAAGAAGAATTAGAAATTATCAAGGAAAAAAGAACACCTATTAAAATCTCAAAAGTATGTACTCAGTTTAAGGAGTTGTAAGTACAACATAATTTAAGTAAAGATAAACTTTGTTAGGGACTCCTGGGTGGCTCAGTGGTTGAGCGTCTGCCTTTGGCTCAGGGTGTGATTCCAGAGTCCCAGGATCGAGTCCCACTTAGGGCTCCCTGCATGGAGCCTGCTTCTCCCTCTGCCTGTGTTTCTGCCTCTCTCTCTGGGTCTCTCATGAATAAATAAATAAAATTTAAAAAATAAAATAAAAAAATAAACGTTTTTAAATACTAAGGGCAGAGTCAAAAGAAAAAAAATGACAACCTCGGAAAATATATTTGCAACTTATATGACAAAGAGCTAATTTGCTTTATTAAGCGCTAGAAGTGAATACAAAGCTCAAAACCACAATAGAAAAAGTGAGTTAAAAAAAAAAATGAGGGATCCCTGGGTGGCGCAGCGGTTTGGCGCCTGCCTTTGGCCCAGGGCGCGATCCTGGAGACCCGGGATCGAATCCCACGTCGGGCTCCCGGTGCATGGAGCCTGCTTCTCCCTCTGCCTGTGTCTCTGCCTCTCTCTCTCTCTCTCTATGTGTGACTATCATAAATAAATAAAAAATTAAAAAAAAATGAGCAAAGGACATGCACATAAAAGTGACCGACAATGAAATATAAATAGCTCTTAAATTTAGAAACATATTCAATTTCACTTATAATTAAGTAAATTAAATAAAAACAATCCCAATTTTCACCTCAGGTTAACAAAAAACAAAACAAAACTTTTAAGTTTGCTAACACACTAAATTTGTGAAATTATGAGGAAACATAAACATGTTCCTACTGGTAGTATAAACTGACATGACTAGAATTAGATAAAATCTAACCACATTACAAGTGCAACATTTCTAGGAATTTATACTTATGAAATGACGTATGTACAAATTTCTTCATTGTAGCACTGTTTATTACTGGTGAAAAATGAGAAACAAACAGGGTACTAGTTAATAAATCATGGAACATCCATCCACATGACTGATTATTATGCAGCAGTAAAAAGAAAAAGGAAACATTTGTGTATAAAAAAAGGTAAGGAAAAAGTTCATATTTCTATTGGTTTGAAAAATTCCTTGAAATATTAATAAACAGTGGGTTATTTATTGAGGGAGATAAGACCTACACAAATTGGGAATAAGGGTAGGACTTGTTTAATTGTATGTCCTTTTATATTTCATGATGTTTCAACTATATGATTATACAATCTCCTTCAAAAATTAAAGAATGAAAAATTGGTTGAAAGCAAGAGAAAAACCAAACCCAACAACATGGCTAACAGAACAAATCACTAAAGTCATCCAGACCAAAGAAATGTAAAAGGGAAAGGAAGTTTAGAAACATTGAGAAATGTAAGATCAAGCACCTCAGAATTACTCAGAGTGGTACACCAACAACTTTAATTATTTATTTATTTTAAAGATTTATTTATTTATGATAGACACACAGAGAGAGAGAGAGAGAGGCAGAGACACAGGCAGAGGGAGAAGCAGGCTCCATGCCAGGAGCCTGATGCGGAACTCGAACCCGGGACTCCAGGATCGCGCCCTGGGCCAAAGGCAGGCGCCAAACTGCTGAGCCACCCAGGGATCCCCCATCAACAACTTTAACTGCTTTTGACTGGAAAACAGTTTTAAAAAGAAGGAATAAAGAATAAAAGAATAAAAAAGAAGGAAGCCATCTTGAATTCCTTGACTATGCATTACTGTGAACTAGTTCCGAGACAAAAAAAACTTGTATACAACTACCAAGAGTCAGAGGCACAAGAAAGTGCCGGGTAAGACCACACTGCCATTTTAGACAACCAAATTTTTGATTCTCTCTTTAAAAAGATTTTCATATTGAGTTTTCTCATAATTCTCAAATATAGGCATCTTTTTTTATTATATGTACAGGAGGACACAAGGAACTAACTAGCCCGTAGAGGTATTTTGTAACCAAGTACTTAGGCAAGTAATTACCTTCTGAGGTTATACAAGACAGACTTTACAAGAATGAGATTTATAGTAGTATAATTATAAAAAGTCCTAAGAGTAGAGATTCTCTTTTTCTTTCCGAGATTTCTTGAGATTCTCAGTAACTTCCAAAGTGAATGTGTAAAATTTAAAAATTCATAAAAGAACAAAATTCATGAAAGGAATTGACCAATCACCTTAGGAGACCAACAGGGAACCAATACATTATCCTGAAAACTGACAAATTAAGGGAAGAATCAAATATTTATCCTGCCTTTCCTATATGAACTAAACTACTAGGTAACCAAATAATAGATAAGTGCCTTTTTATATAAGCGTTCAAACTAATAAATACAAAAGTATCAGCATTTTGCAGCCCTCCACTAATTAATAGACATAAGCATTAAACATCAATGGAGGCTTACACCACAAAATAGAGACAACCAGACATTATGTGCTTCCTATACTCCTACCAAAGAAATAAAAACTGAATTTAATTGAGCTTCGAGACCCAGCTGCCAACTTCAGGCAATATAGAGCATGGGTGAACGTGCTAAACTGTACCATGAGAATGCAATAAAAAACAGCTAGACTGTGAGAAACTCCACATGTAAATAGCCTAAATTCTTCAATAGATAAATTATAAGGAAAAGGAAAAGAATAGAAGTGAATTTACAGATTAAAAGATACTGAAAAGCACATCAAATAAAAGAATTGTAGTGTCTAAGGATACACATTTGGACAATATAATTATTTTAAAGGTAGAAAAAAGTAATTACTATAAAAATCAGGATAATGATAAATACTGGGGGAGAAGGGCTTTTTAATTAGGACACATGGAAGTGGTTTCTGAGTTAGGTGTTCAATTTCTGTTCCATTGTTCTAAGCCATACATTTGCATTATAGGACTTTTTATATTTGTATTTTATTTTTAAATGAAGAATCTTAGAAACTAAAAAATAGTACTGCTTTTTTTAAAACAAATTCATGATTCTTTTTAAAAATTTTAATCATTAAACATAATCATTTCCCCCCATGTTATGCAAAGATTAAAAATACTTACTCCACAATATTCAAGCATGTGAATAATTTCTTCTTCATAAACTGTCTGTGTATAATACTGCTTTTCCAGCTCTCTCCAATTAATTGATTTACTCAGCACACCCTGAAATAACAAACTCAGTTAAGAACAAATTAGGCCATAAAACATTTTGTCCAATAATTTTATTATTAGTGTGCAGAAAAGAGTAAACATAGCAGGCTTGAAATTTCCTATCTTTAGAAAGTCCTGCTTGCAATGTTAGCCCTTGATAAGAGTCTGGAAACTTAACTAATAAACATTTCCTCACCCCAATCTACATCTTCTAAATGATAAAGCGGGTCACTGTGCCTAAACTGCTTGTACCATGTAGTTTCTGCTGAACATGTACTTTCCATCTGGAATTTTGGTACATGTGAGACAGAGGGTGCCTAAGTGACTGACCCCTGAAACTCTGGACTGCCAGGCGCAATTGAGCTTCACTGATGGACATTTTGCACATACTATCACAACCCACTGCTGGATGAATTAAATACATCTTGTGAGATTCCAATGGGAGGTTGTGTTTGATTTCCTTTGGACTTTGCCCCATGTGCCTTTTCCCTTTGCTGATTCTGTATTGTATCCTTTTGATATAATAAGTCTTAGTCATGAGTAAGATTCTATGGCAAGTCCTGTGATTCCTTTTAGAGAATCACCAAACCTGGAGGTGGTTTTGGGAACCCCCAAAACAATTACCTTTAATTATATATACCTATCGAAATATTAATTGCAATTAAATTACCGTAGTGAAGACCCCAGATGCTGTGGACCAAGACAAACATGGAATCAACGGCATGGGCTTAGGCCAGTTGGATACTGCTAAGGAAGCCATCTGCAATACGTTTAAGAGTCAGTTAGAGAGCTTCTGTTTAAATTTCTATTCATTAAAATGAAAAGTATTTAATATTAAGCAATAGTCTGGGTGGTAAATGGTGAGATAAGACATGAACACAAAATCTCTAAATACTTGGGGCACCTGGCTGGCTCAGTTGGTAGAACATGGAACCATTGATCTTGGAGTTGTAAGTTTGAGCCTCACAGTGGGTATAGAGATTACTTAAAAATAAAATCTTAAAAAAAAAAAAATTTCTCTAAATACTTACAAGAATGTCTAGTGACCTTCTTAAACTCCCCAAATCATAAATTCAATAACAACATATAACTTCCCTCTTAGAAAATAATACAGTATATTGGAAAATTTTAAGTAATCTCAAGACCCTTCCCAGAGAACTACTTTCCTCGGGGTAAATATAGAGCAAATATGCTGAAATGTAGATGCTAGGCAGCAGGTTAATCATATTCATTACTGAAACGACTTGCTCAGGTACAGCAAAATCACAACATAGCATAAAATCTCAGACCTTTGAGGCTGACTGAACTACAAAGCAGATTACCTAACTGATATAAAGTAATGTAGTGTGTATGTTTAGAAAAGGGAAAAGTTATTTTTGGCTAGAGGAATCAGAGAAGGCTTCATGAAATGGCTTTTAGGGGAAATGAAAGATGAGATTGTCTTCCATATAAAAAAAGACAGTATGATCAAAGGCAATATGGTGAAAAAGTACAAAGACAGGTAGGAAAACAGCCAATATACTTTAGTTTGGCTGGTCAATTGGGACACATGTGGCCAATGGAGGGGGAGATAGTCAGGTTTGGAAGGATTGAATGGTATCAATCTTAGAGTTAGAGGTCCCTTTTGCTCTGTATATAATGGGGAATTAATAAAGAGGTCTGAGCAAAGGAGTGGTGGCATTGTCAAAGAAGTGATACAAGGAAGCTAGAATGATAGTAGTTTCCAGGATTGATTAGAGAGGGTAAGACCTGAGGTAGGAAAACCAGTATAGGAAGTAATTCAGGTGAAAGTTTTAAGACCCCAATCTAGGTCATAACAATGGAAACACTACTAGGTAAAAAAAAAAAAAAAAAAGAAAAAAAGAAATCCTTTTCTACCCTTCAAGTTCACTAATATTTTTTTTTAAATCAGTTTTTGAATACATATATATATATATATATATATATATATATATATATATATGTATAGTTGTTTCTTTTTAAATGTATTGAGTGGCTATATGGCCAGATAACAAACTAGAGCATATTATGAGCCCTTCCTGAACCTACTGCTTCATGGAGAAAACAAATTGCTAGACAAGTAATCATAGTGCAGTGAAAGAAGTACTAATGAGAGATGAAGTAAACTCTGGAGTTAGGATGGGAGTCAGGAAGAGCTTCTCATAGGAAGTAAGCTCTAGACTGGAACCAGAAGGGCAAACTGTGACTTGGCTAGGAATGAAGAGGCCCCTGAGAGATGTCAGCATCTGGCATAGCTAGAGCCCAGGGCAATAGCAAGCCTTTGACAGGTTTTAAGTAGGAAAGAACGGAGATGAGATTTAGGAAAATCACTCTAGTTATGTTATGGAGAAAAACTTAGAAGAAGATTAATGAGAGAAAAAGACGAGAGACAGAGAAACCAATTGGGAGGCCATCTGAGTACACTCTAGAAGACAAAGGTAAAACAAGTTGGTGACACTGGGGATAGAGATAAGATATAAATGAAAAGTATTTTCCAAACTCACTATCTTCACCAATTTAACAGCAAAATAAGGCATTTATACTTGAGATGTGAGAAGTTTTATGAAAAATCAACTTTTAATAAAATATTAATCAATACCTGAGCTATAACTGTGAAGTAATAAAATGTCTCCTTAAATCATACCCAAAAAATCATTGTAATTGGAACAAAAGTTTGAAACCAGTTTCTGCTTTTACCAAAACTAAAATTAATTCCATACCTCAAGTGAATTTTTAAAATAACTACATTCTCTAAATCTTATGAACATAACCATAATTAAATATCAGTTGAAATTAAAAGGCTTACATGTCCTCCCATGGATATTCCGGTCATTCCTAGAGGTCCATAACCCTCTCTCTCTAGCCAGTGCAAGAGAGCTGTAGATTCTAAAACAAGAGCTCCTCCCATCACAAAAAGGTCAGACACGTTTTTTAAGCTGGACCTTCTAGCCTCACAAGACAAAAGAGAAAATTATTTATGTATTTACATTTTAACATATGCAGATTTCAACAGGCAGCAAGATTTCATGTTTTTTTTTTTTCATGTTTTTCTTTTAAAGGACCAGATAGCTGAGTAAAACAATGAATAAATTGATGGAATTAGAGTGCTAACATTCTACAGTTAATTAAAACTTATCTTTAAAGCTATATCTGCTCTTTATTGAATCTTGATTGAATTTCAATTATTTAACTATTTTTGAAGCCCAGGAATAGTATTTATTTGATAGTGTTCAAAAAAACTGTTAAAAAACCCCATTTATAGTTGTCCCTCCTATTATCACAACATAACTTCAAGCATAAATATTTTTAAAAAGCAATGTAAAAGAATTTGACCTAATATTTATTACTTCTAAAATCTTAAATGTTGCTTATTTTCACAAAATACACAATTTATTAATATAATCAACTGGAAAATTTTGGTTTTTAAAGATTTTATTTATTCATTCATGAGAATACACAGAGAGGAGAGAGAGAGAGAGGCAGGGACACAGGCAGAGGGAGAAGCAGGCTCCATGCAGGGAGCCTGACATGGGACTCGATCCCGGGTCTCCAGGATCATGCCCTGGGCTGCAGGCGGCGCTAAACCACTGAGCCACCGGGGCTGCCTGAAAATTTTGATTTTTTAATTGTACAATTAACATGTTATTATCAGTTTCAGCTGTATACATATATGTATATAGACATACTCATTACTCAGTGCTCACCATGGTAATTGTAGTTACTGGCACTATACAAGGTTATTAAAATGTTCTTGACTATATTCCCTATGGTGTACTTTTCATCTCTATGACTTATTTATTTTATGATTAAAAGTTGGTTGGAAAAGTAATTTTTTATAAAAATACATATTTTGATTAACTTAAAGGCCAATTCAACTAGAATTTTGTCTTTAGAAATTAATTTTACATGTAAGTACATTTCCTCAGAAGCAGCACTTACATAGATCTTTTTAGATTCCAGAACCATTCTTATACAGACATACTTCATTTTATTGTACTTTTGAGATATTGTATTCCTTAGAAATTGAAGGTTTATGGCAACCCTGTGTCGATTAAGTCTATTGGTGCTATTTATTCAACAGCATTTGCTAACTTCATGTCTCAGTCACATTTCAGTAATTTTAAAACTTTTTTGTAATAACAAAAAATACAATAGTATTTGTTATGGTGATCTGTGATGTTATAGTTGTAGTTGTTTTGGGGCACCATGGAACTGCAAACTTAATGGACAAATGTGATGTGTGTTCTGATTGCTCCCCTGACTGGCTGTTCACCTCCGTCTCTCTCTCCCACCGTCCTATTCCCCAAAGACATAACCACCTTGAATGTAGGCTAGTTAATACTCCTACAATGGTTTCTGTGAGCAAGTGAAAAGGGGAGTCACATGTCTCTCACTTTAAATCAAAAGCTAGAGGGCCACCTGAGTGGTTTAGTGGTTTAGTAGAGCATGTGACTCTTGATCTTAAGATTGTAAGTTCGAGCCCTATGTTGAGTATTGAGATTACTTAAAATCTTATAAATAAACAAAAAAACAAATAAATAGAAATCAATTTTAGTCTATGTGCTGCCGAAGCGAGCACTAAATAAATAGAAATCAAAAGCTAGAAATGATCAAACTCAGAAAGCAAGGGATATCAAAACCTAAGATAGCCCTCATGCTGCAGTTAGCCAAGCTGTGAATGTAAAGGAAAAGTTCTTGAAGAAAATTAAAAGTACCACTCCAATGAACATACAAAATAGAAAACAAAATAGTTTCCTTGCCAATGTGGAGATAGTTTTACTGGTCTGGATAGAAAATCAAAACAGCCACAATATTCCCTTAAGCCAAAGCCTATTCCAGAGGAAGGCCCTACCTCTCTTCAATTCTTTGAAGGCTGAGGAGGTGAAGATGCTGAAGAACAATTTGAAGCTAAAAGAGGTTGGTTCAAGAGGTTTAAGAAAGAAAGCCATTGGGGCACCTGTGTGGCTCAGTGGTTAAGCGACTAATTTGATTTCAGCTCAGGTCATGATCTCCGGGTCATGAGATTGAGCCCCACTTCAGGCTCCATGCTCAGTGGGGAGTCTGCTTGAGATTCTCTCTCTCTCCTTCTGCTCCTCCCCCAACTCTCACACACACACTCTCTCTCTAAAATAAAATAAATCTTAAAAAGAAGAAGAAAGGAAACCATCTCTATAACAAAGTGCAAGGTGAAGAAGTGCATGCTGATGTGAAAGCTATAGCAAGTTATCCAGAAGATCTAGCTGAGATAAATAATGAGAGTGACTACACTAAACAGATTTTCTTTCTTTCTTTTTCCTTTTTTTTTTTTTTTCTTTTTGCCATCTAGGACTTTCACAGCTGGAGAGGAGATATCAATGCCTGGCTTCAAAGCTTCAAAGAAGGGGCTGTCTTGTTAGAGGCTAATGCAGCTGGTGTCATTAAGTAGAAGCCAGGACTCATTTACCATTTCAAAAATCCTAGGGCTCCTAGTAATTATGCTAAATCTACTATTTCTTGTTCTATGAATGGAACAAACAAAGCTTAGATGACAGTGTATCTCTTGACAACACAGTTTACAAACTATTTTAAGACCACTGTTGAGACTAACAGCTCAGAAAAAAATTCCTACTGCATTGACAATGCATCTAGTTACCCAAGAGCTCTATTGGGGAGTAAAACAAGATTAATGTTTTCAGGCCTGCTAATGCAACATTCATTCTATTGCGCATGGATCAAGGAATAATTTTGACTCTCAAGTCTTATTATTTAAGAACTACATTTCATAAGGCTATAGCTACTATAGATAATGATTTCTCTGATGGATTTGGGCAAAGCTAATTAAAAACCTCGTGGAAAGGGGTCACCATTCTAGATGCCAGTAAGGTCACTTGTGATTCATGAAAAGAGGTCAACATATCAATATTCACAGGAGTTTGAAAGAATCAGATTCCAACCCTCATGGATGACTTTGACTTTCAGTGGAGTAACTGTAGATGTGGTAGAAATAGCAAAGGAACTAGAATCAGAAGTAAAGTCCGAGGATGAGACTGAATTGCTGCAATCTCATGATAAACCTTTAATGGACGAGGAATTGCTTCTTATGGTTGAACAAAAAAATGCTTTCTTGAGATGGAATCTAAACTTGGTAAAGATGCTATGAAAAATTGCTGAGTGACAACAAAGGATTTAAAATATTACATAAACTTAGTTGATAAATCAGTGGCAGGGTTTGAAAGGATGGACTCCAATTTTGAAAGTTCTGTTGAAGGTAAAATGCTATGAAACAGCATCCCATGCTTTAAAGAAATTGTGAAAGGAAGAGTAAATTGATGTGGCAAACTTTGTTATTGTTTTAAGAAATTATCACAGCCACCCAACCTTCAGTAACCACCACTCCTGATCACTCAGTAGCCATCAACATTGAGGTAAGACCCTCCACCAGCAGAGATATGACACTCTGAAAGCTCTGATAATGGTTAGCATTTTTAAGCAATAAAGCTTTTTATTTCATTTTATTTTATTGAAGTATAGTTGACACACAATGTTCCATTAATTTCAGGTGTACAACATAGTGAGTTGACAAGTCTTTATGTTATGCTATGCTCACCACAACTGTACCTATCATCTGTTACCTTATACAATATTATAATACCATTGACTATATTCTCTATGCTGTACCTTTTTATTCCTGTGACTTCTTCATTCCATAACTGGAAGCAATAAAAAATATATTTTTAAAGATCTATTTATTTATTTTAGTGAGAGAGAGGTGGAGGGCAGAAGGAGATGGGGAGCAGATTCCCAGCTGAACAGGGAACCCAACACGGGGCTTGATCCCATGACGCTGAGATTATGACCCAAGCCGAAATCAAGAGTTGAAGGCTCAAATGACTGAGCCACCTAGGCGCCTCAGCAATAAAATATGTTAAAATTAAGGTATGTATTTGTCTTTAGAAATAATGCTATTGTACACTTAGACTATAGTATAAACATAATTTTTATATGCACTGGAAACCAAAAAAAAATTAAGTAGCTTTATTGCAATATTCCCTTTATTGCAGTGGTCTGGAACTGAACCCACAATATCTCCAAGGTATGCCTGTATAGTGATAAAAGACAATACTATCTTATTAGTAAAGCGTCCAAGTTAGAATCTATTTTCAAAATTTAGTTCACATAAAGACATACATAGTTGGCTACTGGATGAAACCTTGTCAAGATGTACAAAAATTCATTTTATCAATGGTTGTTTATTATGTGTATATGTAGAGTGGTTCTGCACAAAGAACCAGGTGCCTGCCATAGGAATGCCAAGTTGTGAAAAACAGAATTCTGGCCCCCAAAGAGCTTATTATATCCACTGTCCTACCACATCCTCCTCTCAGAGCTCTAAGTCCATAAGGCAGAATTTCTCTCTATGGAAACTCTGTCAAAATAGATCATACATGTGCTTCCTCATAAAAGAGCTCATTACCCTTATATTTGTTTCCTATCCTCATTCCAATGATCTATTTATAATCGCATAATTTCCCTGATTGTTTTCGCCTTGTATGGAACTTTGAATTCTCAGGTATACCTCAGTTTGCTCTTTTATATATAAGTTACTGAGGTGGGGTTCTGGGACAGTAGTTATTTCTAACAGTGAACCCAGTCTCAAAATATTTAAGAATTTTTGATGAAAATAGGCATAAGAGGCCTTTTAAAAAGTCAGATAAAAATAATTTAAATTACAAGCCATTTCCTATGATGAATTATTTGAAAAACTCAAATATATTGGTGTATTATATCTCTTGGATATATGATATATAATAGTATATTTTATAAACATGATTCTCACATCAATTCTGTGTGGAAGAAACTATATAGTATTTCTACTTTATAAATGAGGTAACAAATACTCAGACCAAGATCAATTATTAAATGGCAAGTTATGATTGTAACCTATGTCTGTGTGACTTAGTCAAAGTCAATCTTTCTGTTAAAACCATGTTGCCTCTAATTATAACCCAATAAACTCTTTTGGGTTTTTAAGCACCAATAGACAGGGTAAAAATGACACACCTAATTCTGAATTCAGAGCTCAGTTCCTGAATAAGAATTCTTTAACTATTTAGCTTGGACATTAATTTTCAGATTTCACAAAGTTTATTCATATATGTATATTTATACATATATATATAAATGTATACATATGAAAAAATACATTTATACATTTAAAAAAAAAGTAGCCTCCAAGCCTAGATGGAGCCTAATGTGGGGCTTGAATTCACAACCTTGAGAGCAAGACCAGCTGAGATCAAGAGTCAGATCCTTAACCGACTGAGCCACCCATATGCCCCTCACTAAGTTTATTCTAAACTATCCTCCAAAGTTATAGCTTTGCTTCCAACCCATCTCACTTTCATCTGTACCTCTTCCATGTCATGACCACAGAGAACATGTGACTTCTAAATCTACCTTTCCAGAACTTTATAACTACCTACTTAACTTTTCCACCTGTAAGTCTAATAACATCACTAATTTAACACATACGAGTCAGAACTTTTGATTTACCAACAATATCCAATTTATCAACAAGTCTTATTTCAACTTCAAAATTATATCTCAAATCCATTAGAACTTCTTTCCATCTTTACTGCCACTACCTTAAAGTTGCTTTCTTCCCCTGCATTGTTGCAGTAGCTTTCTATTTAATTTTCTGCTGCTGCTCTTGTCTTAGTAAGCCAAAATGAGCCTTTAAAAACACAAATCAGGGATCCCTGGGTGGCGCACTGGTTTAGCGCCTGCCTTTGGCCCAGGGCGTGATCCTGGAGACCTGGGATCGAATCCCACGTCGGGCTCCCGGTGCATGGAGCCTGCTTCTCCCTCTGCCTATGTCTCTGCCTCTCTCTCTCTCTCTCTCTCTCTCTCTCTCTCTCTGTGACTATCATAAATAAATAAAAATTAAAAAAAAAGATTTATATAAAAAAAAACACAAATCAAGTCCTCCAAAGTTTTACAACTGTACTTACAGTAAAACTCGAATCACATGGCTCTTCATAAATCTGGCCCTTGCCTACATTTCTGACCTTATATTAACTCTCCTATTTCATGCTTATAACAGGCTTTTCATTTATTCACCCTCTCTTCCTCAAGGTCTTCACCTTGGTGGCTCCTTCTCATATCATGTCCTTATAGCTAATACTACTTCAACCCTGCAGCTACCCTCTATTATTCTTCACTTGATTGCCCTGCTTTATTTTCTTCATGGCATTGATAAATATCCAAAATCATCTTATTTATTTTTATCTCTCATCCTAGAATGTAAGCTCTATGACAGTAAAGACCTTGTCTTTTTGTTGCTATCTTTCCAATGTCTTAGATCAAACATTTATTGAATGAATTAAAACCAAAAACAATATAGATTATGGAAATACAAAAAAATTGCCTTCAAAGTTCATTATTTTAAAAGACCAAAAAGAGATTATCTTCAGATTACCTCTACCATAAATTGTAAGAAGATTGGTGTTTTATTTCATGAAGTAAATGTACTTTAAGAAGGAAAATGTATGAAACATTTCTTCAATTACCATTTTACAAATAAAATATATCTTCCAGAGGCCTACTAAAAATTTCTCTTATCAAACATTTTAAGTGAAAAAGTTTAAAATAAAAATTTAAGTCAACATTCCTACTATAGTTTTACAACAGAATTATTTCCCCAAATAACATTTGCATGTTAAACTTAAAAATGATTAACTGAAGACTAACAAAAATTTTAATACTGCTGAAAATTTGGTATAAAGACTACAAAAGTGAAGGTGACATATACTTACATTTGGTCCTTGGGTTTCCTGCAGCCATTTAAGAATGTGGGTCAAAGAGAAAGTTTTAAAATAATTAAATACAGTCTGTGTCTTAAACACATTAACTTAAGCAAATTAGTTATATTTGTACACAATTTGATACTGAAATAATTATTTTCTAGTTATCTCAAATAGGCTGTTTTGTTGGAGTTCTCAGGTTTTTCAACTTATTTTTCTATTTTCTTTTTAAAAACATCTTTATTGATGACACATACCATACAATTCACCCATTTTAAGGGTACAGTTTAATATGTTTAGTATATCCAGAGTTGTGCAATCTTCAACTTAATTTTTAAAATGAAGGTTTTTTTCATGTTTATATGTTGATTACAGAAAATCTAGAAAATACAGAAAAGCATATTAGAAGAAGAACTACTTCATCTACAGACAACCATATTCATATTTTGGTGTTATTTCCAGTATTTTTTCCTTATGCACAGTTTTTTTTAGATTGATTTTCTATTTTTAGGTTTTTTGCTTATCTATGTCATACCATAGAGTTTTGTTTTTGAATTTTGCATATTTTTCATACATTATTGTAAACTTTTTAATAATAACCATTAAAATTTACTGAATGTCTGTTATTTACCAGGCATTCTAGACAGTATTAACTACTTAATACTTAGAGTGACCTCAGAGATTATTCCCATTTACCAATGAAAAATTGAGGTACTAAAAGGTTAAGTAACAGGTCTGAGGTTATACAAATGGTAAGTGGTAGAGCAAAAAACATAATTAACTGTATAACATTCTAATATTATGAGCCACAATTTACTCAACCATTTTTTTATTGTTAGACATTTAAGCTATTCCTAATATCTTACTATTATAAATAAAGCTATATGAGTATCTTTTCTCTTTTCTATTACTTTCTCTTTTGTTTTTGTTTTTTTTTTTTTAATGGGGAGAGGGGCAGAGGGAGAAGGTGAGAGAGAATCTTAAGTAGGCTCTATGCACAGTGCAGAGTCCAATGCAGGGCTCAATCTTATAACCCTGAGAGCATGACCTGAGCTGAAATCGAGTTGGATGCTTAATAGACTGAACCACCTATGCACCCCCCCCTTTCCTTTGTATTTTGTCCTTAGAATAAATTTCCAAGAATCAAAATCACTGTCAAAAGACATAACATTTTTTAAGGCTCCTGATACATATGGTAAAAATGCTTTCCCAAAGTATTAAACTGGTTTTCATAGCCAATAGTAATAAGAGTGCCTATTTGTTTTTACAATAGCCTCACAACTATAGTGTTTTATTTTTAAAATATTTGGTAATGTTGCTTTAGCTTTGCATTTCTCTTATTACCAGCAGCGCTGAATATTTCTTTATATCTGTGCATCACTTTCGTTTCTTCTTCTGGGAATAGTCTGACGTCATCTTGAAAGTTAAGTTAAGTACTGTTCTAAACCTCAACTGATGACTTAAATGTAAATGCATTTAAAACATGAGGGTTTCCTTAACAGCAAACATTTGACTTATTAATATTAAAATCCAGCATAAGTTTTACAAGAAAAAGAAGTACAATTTATCTTTATTATACAGTAGAAGCATAATCCCTACATTGGTTTTTTAAAGGCATGAAATAATTTTTCACTGTGTCCTTGCTTCTTAAATATTTTCTCAACTGACAACTAAATTTAACTGGTTTAGAAAAGCTGGTTACTATCATTCCTTTTGATAACTAAATCTGTGAATAAATAAATAAAGGATTTCTAGGTATTACAAAAGGATATAATAAGGGTTTTCTAATAACAGAGAGGCCATTCGGGCTTCTTTAATCATAGGACGAGCCATTAGCGTTCGTCGTCTCCAGTAATGCTAAGGAAAGAAAAGATGACATACTTAAAGAATATAATAACCACATCTGTGTTACACACAATATGTTAACAAATTATGGATTAAGGTATCATAATAGAGTCTTACATGATCTCCCGTTCCAGCAAGATGAATGCATACAGGTTTATATTTGCTGTTCCATTCTTTAGGAACTATAAGTTGGAACCTATTTAAAACAAAACACATCAATGAAATTCTCTTTAACGGATTTTTTTAACTAACTTTCAATTTGTAGAAGTTACATAATTAAATTATTTGGGAGAAAAGATCATTCAGATTTTTGACATTCAAATTATGATTAATGTTTGCACAAAGGCAACTAAGATATTATAAACTTGCTTTGTATTAGGATATTAAGATATTCAGTACAATATAAATGCAGAATTTATTGTAATCATTTTTACCTAGTTCAATACAAGTTTATCTTTTTATTTTTATTGAAGTTCGATTTGCCAACATATAGTATAACACCCAGTGCTCATCCCATCAAGTTCTGTTCTCAGTGCCTGTCACCCAATTACCCCACCACCCTGCCCACCTCCTCTTCTGCTACTCTTTGTTCGTTTCCCAGAGTTAGGAGTCTCTCATGTTTTGTCACACTCAATACCACAAATATGCTTTATAAATGGCATAATGAGGGATCCCTGGGTGGCGCAGCGGTTTGGCGCCTGCCTTTGGCCCAGGGCGCGATCCTGGAGACCCGGGATCGAATCCCACGTCGGGCTCCCGGTGCATGGAGCCTGCTTCTCCCTCTGCCTGTGTCTCTGCCTCTCTCTCTCTCTCTGTGACTATCATAAATAAATAAAAATTAAAAAAAAAATAAATAAAATAAATGGCATAATGATATATTCTTATTTGGAAAGAAACCAATATATATAAGTAAGTCTTAGAAAAAACAGTTCTTTAGATAGCTCTGATTTTTCTCCTTATAGGAATAATGCTTGCTGTTGTTGTATCAATAAAGTAGTTTGTCATCAATTTTGTTTTTCGGGCAGCCCGGGTGGCTCAGCAATTTAGCGCCGCCTTCGGTCCAGGGCATGATCCTCGAGACCCAGTATCGAGTCCCACGTCAGGCTCCCTGCATGGAGCCTGCTTCTCCCTCTGCCTGTGTCTCTGCCTCTCTTTCTCTCTGTGTCTCTCATGAATAAATAAATAAAAATCTTTTTAAAAAATTTGCTTTTCAATTTGGAGTGTAAGAGCAATCCATGGTAGAAAAAAAAGTTTTCCGGGATCCCTGGGTGGCGCAGCGGTTTGGCGCCTGCCTTTGGCCCAGGGCGTGATCCTGGAGACCCGGGATCAAGTCCCACCTCGGGCTCCCGGTGCATGGAGCCTGCTTCTCCCTCTGCCTGTGTCTCTGCCTCTCTCTCTCTCTCTGTGTGTGTGACTATCATAAATAAAATTAAATTAAATTAAAAATTTAAAAAAAAAAAAGAAAAAAGTTTTCCCTACTTGTCATCTTCTTATTGTAGTATTTTGCCTTTCATTTGATGTTTTTTCCATATAGACATTCTAACAGGTATGAGGTGATATTTAATTGTGGTTTTGCTTTTGGTATTTGGCATTTCGGGGTCTGTTTTTATGCTATATCATTTTCTTGATGATTAGTGATGTTCAGCACCTTTTCAGGTACTTGTTGACCATATGAATATCTTCTTTGGAAAAATGTCAAATTAGTTACTCTGTCCATTTTTTAATCATTTGTTTTTCTGCTTTAAGTTGTGTAAGTTTAGATATTTTGATACTAAACCCTTATCAGATATATGATTTGCAAATATTTTTTCCCATTTCATAGGTTGCCCTTTCCTTTTGTTGATAGTCTCCTTTGCTGTGCAGAAGCTTTTTTAGTTTGATGTAGGCCTAGTTGTTTATTTTTGTTTTTGTTGCCTTGCTTCGGGTGTCAGATCCAGAAAAAATTTAACTTCAAGACTTGATGTCAAGCCGGTGACTGCCTATGTTTTCTTCTAGGAGCTTTATAGTTTCAGCATTATGTTTAAGTCTTTACTCCATTTTGAATTAATTTTTGTTTGGTGCAAGATATTGGTCCAGTTTCATTTTTTGCCTACAGCTGTCCAGTCTTCCTAATACCATTTACTGAAGAGACTCTCCCCATTGTATATTCTTGGTTCTTTTGTCACAAATTAAGTGACCATATATGGTGGATTTATATCTAGGCTCTCTATTCTCTTTCATTGATCAATGTGTCTCTTTTTATGCCGATTCCATACTCTTGATTACTATAGCTATATAGTATAAAAATTTGAAATCAGGGAATATGATGCCTCCAGATTTGTTGTTCTTATTCAAGATTGCTTTGGCTAGTCAGGTGTTTTTGTGGTTCCATACAAAATTTAAGATTATTTGTTGTATTTTTTTGAAAAATGCCATTGGAATTTTGATAGAGATTGTAATACATCTGTAGATTGCAAACATATGGATGTTTAAACAATATTCATTTTTCTAAGCCATAAGCATGCAGTATGTTTCCATTTATTTGTATCATCTTCAATTTCTTTCATCAATGTCTTATAGTTTGCAGCATACTAATCTTTCACCTCCTTGGTTTACATTTATCACTAGGCATTTTATTCTTCTTGATGCAATTGGAAATAGGATTGTTTTCTTAATTTTTCTTTCTGATGGCTTGGTATTAGTGCATAGAGATGCAATTGATTTTCGTATATTCAGTTTGTATCCTGCAACTTTACTGAACTTATTATTAGTTCTAACAGTTTTTCGGTGGAGCCTTCAGGCTTCTCTATACATAATGTCATGTCATCTGTAAACAGAGACAGTTTTATCTCTTCCTTTCTGATTTAGATGTCTTTCTTTTTCTTGCCTAATTGCTCTGGCTAGGACTTCCACTATTCTATTGAATTAAAGTGGTGACAGTGTGCATACTTGTCTTGTTCCTGATCTTAAAGGAAAAAAAAATTTAGTTTCTCCAATGGGACATGATGTTAGCTATGAGCTTGTCATATATAGCCTTTATTATATTGACGTATGTTCCTTCTATATAGTTTGTTGAGAGTTTTTTTATCGTAAATGGATGTTGAATTTGTCAAATGCTTTTCCTATTTCTATTGAGATCAACGTATGATTTTTATCCTTCATTTTGGTATAACACAGTGATCGATTTACAGATATTGAACCATCTTTGTATCCCTTGGATAAATTCCACTTAATCATGGGACATGATCCTTTTTGTGTATCGTTGAATTTGGATTGTTAGTATTTTGTTGAGGATTTTTACATCTATGATCATTAGGAATATTGGCTTGTAATTTTCTTATGGCTTCCATGTCTGGTTTTGGTATCAAGGTAACGTTGACCTTGTAAAATGAATTTAGAAGGCTCCCTCCTCTTCAATTTTTTTGAAGAGTTTGAGGAGAGTCGTTTTTAATTCTTCTTTAAATTTTTGGCAGAATTCACCAATGTAGCCATCTGGTCCTAGACTTGTTTTTTGTAGGAAATTTCTGATTACTGATTAAATCTCCTTTTGGTAATTGGTCTGTTCAGATTTTGTATTTCTTCATAATTAAGTCTTGGTAGGTTGTACTTTCTAGAAATTTATCCAATTCTTCTAAGTTGTCCAATTGGTTGTTGCATAATTGTTCACAGTAGTCTCTATGACTCTTTTATTTATATATCAACTGTAATGGCTCCTTTTTCATTTCTAGTTTTGAGACTTCTTTCTTTACTTCTTGGTTAGTGTAGATAAAAGTTTGTCCATTTTCTCTATCTTTTCAAAATTACAGCTCTTAGTTTCATTGTTCTATTATCTTTATAGTACTATTTATTTCCTCTTTGATCTACACTAATTCCTTCCATTAACTTTGGGCTTAGTTTGTTCTTCTTTTAAGTTCCTATTATAAACTAAGTTGTTTATTTTTATAAAAGATCTTTCTTGGGATCCCTGGGTGGCGCAGCGGTTTGGCGCCTGCCTTTGGCCCAGGGCACGATCCTGGAGACCCGGGATCGAATCCCACATCGGGCTCCCGGTGCATGGAGCCTGCTTCTCCCTCTGCCTGTGTCTCTGCCTCTCTCTCTCTCTCTGTGACTATCATAAATAAATAAATAAATAAAATTTAAAAAAGTAAATAAAAGATCTTTTTTCTTAATGTCAGTGTTTACCACTATGAACCTGCCTCTCAGAACTGCTTTTGCTGTCCTGTGTTAAGTTTGGGTATGTTGTATTTTCATTATCATTTGTCCCAAAGTGTTTTTTGATTTCTCTTTTGATTCCTTCTTTGACCCACTGGTGTTTCAATAGCATATTGTTTACACATATTTTTGAATTTTCCAGTTTTCTTCTTGTTCTAGTTTCATACCAGTGTGGTTGGAAAAGATGCTTGATATGATTTCAATTTCTTAAATTTATTAATATTTGTTTTGTGACTGATATATGATCTATCCTGGTGACTACTCCCTGTGAATTTTAGAAGAATGTATATCCTGATGCTGTTGGATATGTTTTGTGAATGTTAAGTCCATCTGGTTTTTTTTTTTTTAGTGAGTCTCTTTATTGTTGTGTGTGTTGTTGTTGTTGTTTTTTTTTTTTTTAAGATTTTATTTATTCATGAGAGACACAGAGAGAGAGCGGCAGAGACACAGGCAGAGGGAGAAGCAGGCTCCATGCACCGGGAGCCCGAGGTGGGACTTGATCCCGGGTCTCCAGGATCAGGCCCTGGGCAGAAGGTGGCGCTAAACCGCTGAGCCACCCAGGCTGCCCTGTTGGTTTTTTTTTAATTGAAGATCCCTTACTGGTCCTGTTTCCATGAGTGCCAAGACCAGGAGAAAAGGGGAGGGGAACCAGGCGGTGCAAGGAAGGGTCATCTCCACAACATTCCATTTATACACAGAACTAAACAGACAAGCACAGAGTCACTATTGCAGTTAGAAGTTTGCAGCATGGGGGATCCCTGGGTGGCACAGCGGTTTGGCGCCTGCCTTTGGCCCAGGGCACGATCCTGGAGACCCGGGATCGAATCCCACGTCGGGCTCCCGGTGCATGGAGCCTGCTTCTCCCTCTGCCTGTGTCTCTGCCTCTCTCTCTCTCTCTCTCTCTCTCTGTGACTATCATAAATAAATAAAAATTAAAAAAAATAAAAATAAAAAAAGAAAGAAGTTTGCAGCATGGGAAAAGGGAGGAACCGGTGGGGACTGGAGTGTCGTTAAAAAAAAAAAAATACAGGCTCCTCCCCAAACTGAGGTGCCTAGGGGAACTTAGTCTGCTTCAACCCAAGAGGAATCAGAAGATCAAAAGGGGTTTGGGAAAGCCAGAACCATCAGGGATAGAGGGAGGAGGAAGGTCCAGGGGGTGAGGGGGCTGTTTGGCAACTGGGGTGAAGAGATTGCCCTCCCCCTGCTGGGATCCCCCGAGTCCCTTTGGTCTGGCAGGAAGGGGGCAGCTGCAACCCCCATGGGCAGGTCTGGGGCTGCCAGATGCTCCAGGCAGGGGGCTGGAGGGGGCTCACAAAGGCTTGCCCTCCAGAGAGATGATGGCACTACCCCCAGTTTCTCTGCCAGGGTGCAGCGGTCCTTGACCTCCTCATCGCAGTTTGCTTGTAATTCATGCTTGATCCTGGTCAGCTTTTTTTTATTGATGGCATCCTTGAAGCTGGCATAAATCATTTTGCTCTTAAAGGGTGCAGATTCAGATGCCCAGAAGATAAACACCAGGTCCTCCTTCTTGTTCTTCTTGGTCTCATAGGTTGCATCATAGAGGGCATAGCGGCAGTCCTTGTCTGGTAGCATCTTGACAAAGATGGCGAAGGGGTTGTCTACATTCTGGCCCACAGTACCTACCAGGATCTCCTTGCCCTCCTCAAGGATGATGTCCTTCTTGTCCTCACTCAGGCAGAAAAGTACTGCCTTCTTGCGCTTCTTCACCTCCTCTGGTGTTGAAGACTTCTGTACCTTCATGTCACTGAACACTTTGATGACACCGTCAGAAACGGCCACGCCCAGAGGCTATGTTTCCAGAAGCGAAAGGGAGATAGCAAAAAGGCCAGAAGAGATGAGAGCCGCTGCAGCTGCTGCCAGGATCCGACTGAACCAGGTCCATCTGGTCTAATGGATAGCTTGAATCCTATATTTTCTTACTGATTTTCGGTTTGGATTATCTATCTATTGTTGCATGTCAGGTATCAAAGCTCCCTAGTATTAATTGCTGCCTTCCAAGTTTGTTAATTTTTTTATATATATATTTCACTCCTATATTGAGTGCATAAATATTTACAAATGTTATTATATTCCCATTAGATTGATCCCTTTACCATTATATCATGACCTTCTTTGTCCCTTATCCAATATTTGTCTTAGAGTCTATTTTGTATGATATATAGCTACCTCTACTTTCTTTTGATATTCATTTGCATGGAATATCTTTTTCCATCCCGTTCAGTCTATGTATGTCCTTCTATCTGAAGTCTCTTTTTTGTTTAACAGGTTTTTTTTAGTTTATTTACTATGTAAGTTATCTCTACACCCAACATGGGGCTCAAACGCATGACCCTGAGATCAAGAGTCACATGCTCTTCCAACTAAGTCAGCCAGATGCTCCTGCAAGCGCTAAGTCTCTTATAGGCAGCATATAGTTGGGTCCTGTTTGTTTTTAAGATTTTCTTTATTTATTTGAGAGAGAGAGAGAGAGAGAGAGAGAGAGCGTGCGCACAAGTAGGGGGAGGGGCAGAGGGAGAAGGAGAAGCAGACTCCCTGCTAAGCAGGGAGCAGGACATGGGGCTGGATCCCAGGATGCCAGGATCACGACCTGAGCTGAATGGGCAGACGCTTAACCAACTGAGCCACTCAGGAACCCCAGGTACTGTTTTTTAATCCATTCAGCTGGTCTGTCTTTTGATTATAAAGAGTTTAGTTGATTTACATTTAAAGTGATTATTGATAGATACAAATTTATTATTGCCATTTTGTTTATTGTTTTCTGGCTATTTTATTATTCTTGTTCCTTTCCTTGTTTTTGTCTCTTCCTTTGTGATCTGATGATTTTCTCTAGAAGTATGGTTAGATTTCTTTCTTTTTGTCTTTTGTTTATCCAATAGGTTTTAGCTTTGTGGTTCTATCAGGCTTATATAAATCATTTTATATGTATAACAGCCTATTTTAAGTTGATAACAACTTAAGTTTGAATACATACTAAAGCTCTCTATATTTTTATTCTGCCCCACCCCACATTTAATGGGAATAATGCCAAATAATGACTGTAATTAATACTAAGCAATTAAAAATAACATGGAAATGATTTTCTTATAATTGTAAATTAAAAAAAACTTACTACTTTAAGTTTCTGGATAAAAATTCTTACCTTGCAATAACAGATTCAATTGGCATTATATCAGGCACATAGTGGGCCATGGGGGAAACAAAGTGTCCATCTAGGATCTTACAATCTGATTGCTCTTCAATCTAAAAAAAAAAAAAAGCAAAACCAAAACGTAGACATGTAGACTAAGATATCTTGGTCTTCATACATGTTTTCCTATAAAAAAGTTCTATTCAATTAAAAACTTTGACTACATATTCTTTCTCCCCCAGTTAGTTGTTTTTTTTTTTTTTTTTTTTTTTTTTTTTAAGATTTATTCATTTTAGAGAGAAAGCAAGCAAGCTCAGTGGGTAGGGGCAGAGGGAGAGGGAGAGAGTCTTAAGCAGACTTCGCACTGAGCATAGAGTCCAATGTGGGGCTTTGATCTCACGATCCTGGGATCATGACCTGAGCCTAAACCGAGCCTGACACTCACCTGCCCGTACTATCCATGCATCACCCCCCAACTCAGCTTTCAAAGACATAGCTCGGGTGGCTCTGGGGTTTAGCACCGCCTTCAGCCCAGGGCATGATCCTGGAGATGCGGGATCAAGTCCCCACGTCAGGCTCCCTGCATGGATCCTGCTTCTCCCTCTGCTTGTGTCTCTGCCTCCCTCCCTCTCTCTCTCTCTCTCTCTCTCTGTGTCTCTCATGCATAAATAAACAAAATCTTAAAAAAAAATAAAAAAAAATAAAAATATATGGTTCAGGACACCTGGGTGGCTCAGCAGTTGAGCATCTACCTTTGGCTCAGGGCGGGATCCCAGTCCGGGGATTGAGTCCCGCATTGGGCTCCCTGCAAGGAGTCTGCTTCTTGCTCTGTCTTTATCTCTGCCTCTCTCTGTCTTTCATGAATAAATAAATAAAATCTTAAAAAAAAAAAAAAAAAGACATGGCTCTTACACATTTCCTTTCCTTTTACATCCTTTACTATAGCATAGTTGGAAAAGTAAACTATAAATAAACCTCATTTGTACAACAGCACGAAATAAGTCAAAATAAATCAAAATAAAATACTAGTTGGAAGAATTTAAAAATATAAAAATAAACATGAGAACAATTTACAAATAAACTGTAAAAATAATTTACTGCAATCAAATAAGGGTTGACTTGATGTCAAATATGTTAGAATGGCTCATTTTAAGCAATCCATTGATGCAATGAGTCATGTAAACACATTAAATAAGAATATGTATCTACATACATAGCAAAGGCATTTGTTAATATTTAACACCTAAACTTCCCCTCCTCAAATAGTTATACTTTAAAAGATTTATTTATTTCAGAGATTCAGAGAGTGCCTGTGCACACGTGCACATGAGGAGGGGCAGAGGGAAAGAATCTCAAAGACTCCCTGCTGAGCAGAGCCTTACCTAGGGCTCTACCTCACAACCCATGAGATCACAACCCAAGCAGAAACCAGGAGTCAGACATTTAACTGACTGAGCCACCCAGGTGCCCCTCAAATAGTTATTTTTTTAAGTAAAAATTTTTTATCAGGACAATAGTCAAAATTAAATTAGCAGTAAACACTACATATTTTTATTAAAATTGGAAACAAAAAACTTTATCTATGAGCTTATTTTAAAACACAGCTTATTTTAAAACACAGATTCTAGCCAGCAGTGTCAATATTTTTTATTAAATAATCCATTTTTTTTTTTTGGCAAATGACTTAAAATGCTTTTTTCTTTAAAAAAAAAAAAAAGATTTTATTTTTCCATGAGAGACAGAGAGAGAGAGAGAGAGAGAGAGACAGGCAGAGGGAGAAGCAGGCTCCATTCAGGGAGCCTGATGCAGGACTCGATCCTGAGGCTCTAGGATCATGCCCTGGGCCAAAGGCAGGCACTAAACCCCTGAGCCACCCTGGGATTCCCTTAAAATGCTACTTTATCATGAAGTAAGTTTTAATAAATTTTGGCAAATCATTTTCAATCCTTTATTGGTTCGTATTAGCCTATCTTCTTTTTCCCCATTTTTTAACAAGTTTCTTTTAGTTTCCAAGTTTTAATTTAAATTCTAGCCAGTTAATATACAGTGCAATATTAGTTTCAAATGTAGAATTTAGTGATTCATCACTTAGCATACAACACCCAGTGCTCATCACAAGTGCCCTCCTTAATATCCATCACCTGTTTCACCCATTCCACTACCTGCCTCTCCTCTGGTACCATCAATTTGTTCTCTACAGTTAAGAGTCTGTTTCTTTGCCTCCCTCTCTTTTTTTCCCCTTTGTTCCTTTGTTTTGTTTCTTAAATTCCACATGAGTAAAATCATATGGTATCTGTTTTTCTCTGACTTATTTCACTTAGCATAATACTTTTTATTTAGCTCCATCTATGTTGTTGCAAATGCTAAGATTTCATTCTTTCTGATTGCTGAATAACATTCCATTGTATATATACACCAGTTAGTCAAAAAGGAGAAACCCAAATGCCCCTCAGCTGATAAATGGATAAACAAGATGTCACATATCTATACAATGGAATATTATTTAATAATAAAGAAGTGAAGTACTGTTAGATAACATGGATGAAAACTGAAAATTTGCTAAGTGAAATAAACCAGATCCAAAGGTCTTTTACTATATAATTCCATATGCAATGTCTAGAATAGGTGAATTCATAGAGATAGCTGCCAGAAGGTAGGAAGCTGTGTGGAAGTGGGAAGTAACAGCCAATGTTATATGGGTATATGGTTTCTTTTTGGTGAGATAAAAATATTCTGGAATTAGGTAATGATAGTGGTGAGGACTGCACATCTTGGGAATGTAGTAATAAAAAACAACAGTAAATTGCACATTTTAAAAGGGTGAATTCCATGGCAGGTGATTTATATCGGTTTTTAAAAACCAAGAGAGACAGTGATGGGGAGAATAGAGAGAGGAAGGAACTCTCTAAGAATGCATTCCAAAATCTTAAAGTAACTCTTCCTTGGGAGAGAAATGGAATTAAGTGGTGGAAAGTGGCAGAAAGTTCAAGAGTTTTGATTTTTTACTTGGTATACTTTTAATTTGTTTAAGTCTATGATTTTTTTAAAAAAGATTTTATTTACTTATTAATGAGAGACATAGAGAGAGACAGAGGCAGAGACATAGGCAGAGGGAGAAGCAGTCCCACAAGGAGCCCGATGTGGGACTCAATCCCAGATCTCAGGATAAGAACCTGAGCCGAAGGCAGACACTCAACCGCTGAGCCATCCAGGCATCCCAAGTCTATGATTTTTAATAGAAAAAAAGAAAAAAGAGAAAATAGAAATATTTAGCAAAATTGAGGGAGAAATGTTCTAAATTCAGAAGCTACAAAAAGAAGAGCTATATGGTATAGACAAGGGATTTCTAATTTATAAAATTTTGTTTTTAGCAGTGGAACTATTTTGAAAAATGAAATCTTCTAAAGATATGCAATACATATAAGAGATGAAACTAGAGTTACGTAGGTTAAAGGGCAATAAGGGATGTGAAGCCCAGGCATTTTTATCCCCTCCCCAACAATACCTCAATTATTCAATTATATAGACCTAGAACTGCTTTACAGAAAAACATGGTTGCTAAAAAAAACAAAACTATTTCAAATATATTTTCTCATCTTCTCTAATGATAAGCCATTTTCTTTTTCTTTTTTAAGATTTTTATTTATTTATTCATGAGAGACAGAGAGAGAGAGGCACAGGCAGAGAGAGAAGTAGGCTCCTTGCAGGGAGCTTGAGGCAGCCGACATGGAACTCGATCCCTGGAGTCCAGGATCATGCCCTGGGCCTAAAGCAGGCACTAAACCGCTGAGCCACCCAGGAGTCCCTAGCATTTTCTTTCTATCCTTCTCTCAACAATTAACTACATAACGTTTCCCTGATGTTATTTAAAAGCTGTTTTGGTAACAACTTCTCATGCGCAGATTCTCCAACTAGAATACTTCCCTGCATTACTTAGAATTATTCTGAAATGTTGAATAATTTATTTTAACCCTCCTGATCCTAAAGATACAAAACGAGGCTCAAAAACATTGAGACTTATCGCTTCTCAGCCTTTTGGTTAAGATCAAGTGAAACAGATCAAGACTTAAATATTTTCGTATATATATATATTTTAAGGTTTATTTATTTATTAATGAGAGACAGAAAGAGAGAGAAAGAGAAAGAGAGAGGCAGAGACACAGGCAGATGGAGAAGGAGGCTCCATGCAGGAAGCCTGACGTGGGACTTGATCCCGGGACTCCAGGATCACGCCCTGGGCTGAAGGCAGGCGCTAAACTGCTGAGCCACCCAGGCTGCCCAATATATTTTCCTATATTTAGGCAAGTACCAAATATATGCTCTCAAATATACATGAATTATAACTATAATAAGCAACCTTTTAGGATAATATGGTATTTATTTTAATAATATTAAATTAAAATCTATGTTGTACTCATGTTTTGTTTACTATTATACTCCAACATTCAGCCTACTCTTTTTTTTTTTTTTAAAGATTTTATTTATTTATTCATGAGAAACACAAGAGACAGAGGCAGAGACACAGGCAGAGGCAGAAGCAGGCTCCCCGCAGGGAGCCCAATGCAGAACTCGAACCTGGATCATGGGATCAGGACCTAAGCCGAAGGCAGACACTCAACGGCTGAGCCATCCAGGCGTCCCCATTCAGCCTACTCTTGATACATATTTATATTAAACCAGAATCTCTGTAACTTCATTTCTCTCATTTGAATACCTTATCAATGTGTACTGGATAATCACTTGAAACCAGATTCTGACATCTTTCTCGATTTCCAATCATCTTTCTGAATTCGAAGAGTCTATTATAAGCAGGAAAAAAAAAAAGAAAAAATTCATTATGCCCACTGTACTGAAAATGATCTATAATGCTGAAAAATTTGCAAGTCCAGTTCATAAGCTATGTCAAAATTTAATTTGAATCATTAGAGGAAAAAGAGGAATCTACTGGTTTTTATTCAAGTTGGACATTTTGCCTCATAAAATATGTGAGAAATGTCATTGTTCAAAAAGCAATTAACATATACAAGACTCATAATTAAAGGGATAAATCCTGAAGATTCACTTTCTTAAGTCCAGATATTTCCATGAGCTATGGTGTATCTCAGCTTTATCGTCATAACAAATACAAGTTACCCGAGGAAGCTAACTAAGTCCCTGGAATGCTAAGCAACTTAAAAATAATTAAAGTTAAAAATCTAGTTTGTATTTAGGAGCTCTTTATTTTTAATTTTAAAATAGTTCAACAGTTCGATTTATGATTATATGGTTTAAAACAGGAAATAATTAAAAAGGCAAAAGGAAATAATTACATTTTATATACTTTTAATGCTTAATTTGTCATTTTATATTTATAGTAAAGAATTTTATCACTAAAATTTTTTTAAATGTTTACGAAAACAAATTTAGAATAAGCATTTTGAAAAAAAAAAAACTCACCTTTTGAGATCTTCTGGCCTACCCCATCCTCTGATAAAAAGTTTTGTGAGGAGAAGTCTTCGATATAGAATATCTAACTTGCTCACACCCATTAGTAGCAAACAAACATCTATGAAACAAGATTTAAAATGACTTTAAAATATTTTATTTTAGGCAGGTGGTCAATTTCCTAACCATCTCTTTAAATATCAGGTGAAAATTAAAGATTGATCTACTTTTTGTAACTTTCAAATATACAAATATGTATTTTTAACTATAGTTACCATGCTATACATTACATCCCCAGAACTACTCACCTTATAGATCTTAAAAGTAGTCATCACGCTGAGTGAAGTAAGTCAGTCGGAGAAGGACAAACATTATATGTTCTCATTCATTTGGGGAATATAAATAATAGTGAAAGGGAATAGAAGGGAAGGGAGAAGAAATGTGTGGGAAATATCAGAAAGGGAGACAGAACGTAAAGACTGCTAACTCTGGGAAACGAACTAGGGGTGGTAGAAGGGGAGGAGGGCGGGGGGTGGGAGTGAATGGGTGACGGGCACTGGGGTTATTCTGTATGTTAGTAAATTGAACACCAATAAAAAATTAAAAAAAAGAACTTAAAAAAAATACAATCAGTAGAAAAGATTAGGAGTGATTGGCAGTGATTGTTGTTGAATGGTAAAATAAAGGGGGAGATTTATATTAAAAAAAAAAAGTAGTCATCACAAGAAAAAAATGTGTAGCTATGTTAGGTGATGGATGTTAAACTTACCACGTTAATCATTTCACAATATATACAAATATCAAATCATTTGCTATCAACTTTAATATAATGTTATATATTAATTAAATGTCAATAAAACTGGGAAATAAGTTAAAGACTAAGATTAAACTATATATCTTGAATTTAGTCTCTTGGATATAAGACACACGAAAAAAGAACTTGGATGAAAGTAGAAAACATAAACTCTGTATTCCTTTAGGGCAGGATCTTCCCATTCTCAGCACAGTAATAGTAAACGCTCTTTCTATATATATATTAAGATTTTATTTGAGAGCAAGAGCAATCGAGAGAGAGAGAGAGAGAGAGAGAGAGAGAGAGAGAAACTGAGCACAAGTGGGGGGGTGAAGGAAGGGGGAGAGAGAGGGAGAAGCAGGTTCCCCACTACAATTGGATAACAATTCTAGTGACTCTTACTTACTGCCAAGCACCATTTTGTACAACTACAAACACACATACACACATTTTTTATTTTACATACACACATTCTTGTTTAAATCTCTCAGCAACTTTATGAAGAAAGATCTATTACCCCAAGATGAGGAAACTGAGCCACAGAGAAAATAAGTGATTTACCTAAAGTCACACAGCTAGTAGTAGGCGGAGCTAAAACTGAATCCCAGGCACACAGTGAGATCTAACTATTCTACGCTGCCTGTCTACTACACTATAGTGCATGAAAAGTAATAATCAGTGCTACTACATTGTACTACTTTTCAATTTTACCAAACATTTCTTAAATATATATTTTTTTAATTTTATTTTTTAAAAATATCTGCCTCTGTCTTTTCAAAATGAATGGTATAGTTTTGACTTGTGGACAAAACCTGATTTATTCTACTTAGAAACATGGAAAATGGAAATGTGCATTTTCACCAGTGAACGTTAGTATTTCTTTATTATTTTGAATATTTTTATGGAACTATCCCTATGTTTTATACTTCTCTTTGATTTGTAACAAAATTAACTTAATGCTCCTCTCTGTTTACATAGGTATATAATCAAACCCACCATCCAACTGGGCTGGCACTTGTTTTTGTGACTGGACCAGCAAAAACAAATCATTCATATTGCCTCTCACAATTCTCAGGACCAAGAACAAATATTTACTAGATAATATACTTGTTAAACAATATAATCTAAAGACAGAATAAAGTATTTAGTATTTTTTAATACCACCCAACTCTTTTTTTCACAATTTCCATGTGTTATTCAATTTTTTTTTTTTGAAGATTTTATTTGTTCATGAGAGACAGAGAGAGAGGAGAAGCAGAGACATACACAGAGGGAGAATCAGGCTCCCTACAGGGAGCCCAATGTGAAACTCGATCCCAGGACCCCAGGGATCACACTCTCAGCCAAAGGCAGATGCTCAACCATTGAGCCACCCAGGTGTCCCTCAATTTTTATTCTTGATAAAAATTTGGTTCTGGCATAATAATGCATATCCAGCTTTATTATACTACTTCTATCTACCACCATAAATAAACAAACTAGGATTCTGATTACTAGACTCCATGAATTATCATCAATTAGTTCCCCAAAGCTAAACCATTCTAGGACAGTGTAACACAAATAAGTTTCTGAACTTTAAGAATATGACCTTTTTCATTTAGGCAACAAGTATTTATTTATTAAATACTTATAATATGCCAAGAATTATATTAGGCCCCAATATAAGAAGATCAAAGCACATTCTTCCTCTCACAGATCTTATAATGAAGTAAAACAATTTTTTTTAAATTAAGCAAAAAATAGACAGATGATGACAACACTATAATGATAATATAACAAGACAGTGTAAGAAAGACCAGAAGGCTCTTTTGATAGTCAAAAAAGTTCCACTTAACCAAAGACATAATACTTAAGCCAAGACCTACATAACAATATGATGTCGACAGACAAGACTTTAAATTGCAAATATCATTAAAACCATATACTTCCTGAAGTCTACTCATGGACAATGTTTCAATGAAGTCTGTAAAAACTATCTAGTCAGTAGGTAAAGGCAAAGCACAGGAACAAATAATTTATGTAAGAGGAAAGGCAAGAGAAAATGATCACACAGTCTCTTCTTTATTTGCTAATTCAAAGATGCTCATTGTAACGTTTTTATTTTTTTCATTGTAACATTTTTAAATTCAAAGTAGACATAGTGAAAAAGGGAAGAATGGTCTTGTTTCTATTACCTCCAATTCTACTTTTCAGAGCTATTTAGTGCTAACATTTTGGAATATTTTCTCTTTGACATTATTTACTACCTACACAAACTTTAAAAACACTAGTTACATTACATATTTTTTAATAGATTTTATTTATTTATGAGAGAGAGAGAGAGAGGGGCAGACACAGGCAGTGAGAGAAGCAGGCTCCATGCAGGGAGCCCAATGTGGGACTTGATCCCGAGTCTCCAGGATCACACCCTGGGCCAAAGGCGGTGCTAAACCACTGAGCCACCTGGGCTACCCATATTACGTATTTTTGACAGGATTCAAACATAAAAATATACAGAAGAGGAGTGACTGGGTGGCTCAGTTTGTTGAGTGTCTGACTCTTGGTTTCAGCTTAGGTCATGATCTTGAGGTCGTGGGATCCAGCCCTGCAACTAGCTCTATGCTCAAGGCAGTCTGCTTGAGATTCTTTCTTTTTCTCTCTCTCCCTCCCCCCCCCCCTTTAGAGCATTCTTTCTCTCTCTCTCAAATAAATAAGTCTTTTAAAAAATATATATGTGTGTATATATATATAGAGAGAGAGAGAGAGAAAGAGAGAGAGAGAGTAAAGCTGAGAAGTCTCTCTTCTTTACTTCTAAGTTTCCTCTCCTTCCAAAAGGTAACCATTGTATTTAATGCTGTATACCCGTGACTCCTATCCATTTATACATGTACACATATTTTAGGAGTTTTTGGTGTGTTTGTTTTTAAACACAAAAGAGACTAACAACATTATTTGTCTTTTTCCAATGTTGTTCCTCACCCTGCTGATTTATAGGACTGCCTCATTTTTTTATATTAGATGAGTTTAGCCCATTTATATTTATTATTGTGATACTTTCTGGATTTAGTTGTTATTAAAAAATTATTCACATTTAATTGTTTTGCAGTTGAGTGTATATAAATTAGAAAGAGCTGTGTTTAAGGTTCAATATGTCATAATGGCTTTAAGAGCATGAACTCTTTTCTGGGTTGCACCCTCTACCATGTGACTTTGAACAAATCAGTTATCCTTTTTGTGAATCATCTGTAAAATGGGGAATAATGACAGTACTTACCCTTTAGGATTGGTTTGAGAAGTAAATGAGTTACTATTTATGAAGCATTTTAACAGTACTTCACAAAAGTGCTATATCTATGACTAATGGCAACGATATTACTGGTTATCCTTATTGTGGGGCCTCCCAATCAGATAGCAGGGCCACCAAATATGGGGTGATATGTTCAGATGGATGCCAGTAGTGCAGATAGTGAAAGAATTCATCCAAGCAGAACAACAGAGATAGAAGTTTACTAAATACACGCAAGGAAGTGGCCAGCAGGACAGCAAAGACTGTATCAGAAGTCAGTGATGGGATGCCACAGTTTGAAGGCAGAGTGAGGGAGTATGGGGACTTATGGAAACTTTCCTTTTTTGGTAGTCTTAGGAAAATTACCTTAGGTAATCAAGCGTGGGGTGGGGTGGGGTGGGGTGGGCGAGGGAGAAGGAGAGAGAGAATCTCAAGGAGATTCCCCACTAAGTGTGAAGTCCCATTCAGGGCCTGATCCCATGACCCTAAGATCATGGCCTGAACAGAAATCAAGAGTGGGACGCTTAACTGACTGAGCCACCCAGATGCCCCAACTAATACCTACTTTTTAATCTAGAATTCTATAAACTTAGATCTAGTTCTAAAACCTATATCCCATTTTTAAAACCCTTTCAAGCAGCTCTTACAAGTGTTGTTTTGGTGCTTAAATGTGTACAATGAGTTTCCCATATATATCCCATTTATGATTATCATAACTTATGAAATATCCTTTTTGTAATGTAACCAATAGTGTGTTCAATCCATATATTAATTTAGTAACACTGTTTTTTTTAGCCTTTCCACCCAGAGTTTTATTTGCTCCATTAATATTTTATTCTATCCTTTATGTATTTTTTTTCCTTTATGTATTTTTATGAAACATGACTATTATTTGTGATAACTATTATGAATAGGATTCCTTTTTCCTTATACTTTCTCTTGAGATGAATATTACTATTTCATAAGAACAGTTTATTCTAGATTTTTCCCTTCAATCCCACAATTGTTGTATTAGAATTGCATTCCAGGAACGCCTGGGTGGCTCAGCAGTTGAGCGTCATTTTTTTTCTTAAAAAGCAGATTTATAAAAATCCTTAGGATAGTAGATTAAGAAATGTAATCCTGGAATTTGGTAACATGCATGGAACTTTTTTCACTTTATACTTGTGACCTTGGGTTTCTGATATGGCTTAACTTGTAAGAGAAATTGAAGAGATAGTACGGTATGGTGGAGAGATGCATATTCCATCACAGAGGAATAAAGCTTCCCTAAGTATTTGATACATTCATTCCTGGAATACAATTTTTTTAAAGATTTTATTTATTTATTCATGAGAGACACAGAGAGAGAGGGGCAAAGACACAGGCAGAGGGAGAAGCAGGCTCCATGCAGGGAGCCTGATGTAGGATTGGATCCTGGAACTCTGGGATCATGTCCTGAGCCAAAGGCAGATGCTCAACCGCTGAGCCACCCAGGTGTCTCAAGATATTTTAAATAATACACCTAGTTGTAGGGAATAACGATCTGAAAATGAAAAAAAAGCTAAGGAATATTTTTAAAAATAATTTGTACTAAGTGTATCTTATTACAAAATGGTATCTTGTAGAATTCTGCATGGGAAAATTCTAATTAATGATATAAACATAAACCTTGTGTCTGTTGTTAACAGGTTTAAAAATAGTATCTCAAAAGAACAATGTTATAAATAGAATAGAGGAGAGATGCCTAAGTGGCTTAGCGATTAAACGTCTGCCTTTATTGAGGAAATTCAAAATCTAATAATAATAACTAATCTTTTGTAATATAGGTCTAGAAATGAGAAAAGTGAAACTTTTTTCTTAGGATTTTGTGTAATGGGGGTTCAAAGTTAGTGCCCTTATCACCAAATTGGATGAATGGATAAGTAAAATGTGGTGTAAACATACAATGGAATATTATTCAGCCTTAAAAAGGAATGAAATTCTAACATATGCTACAGTGTGGAAGAACCTTGAGGACATTATGCTAAGTGAAACAAGCCAGTCGCAAAAAGACAAATACTGTATGAGTCTATTTATATGAGGTACCTAGAATAGCCAGATTCATAAACAGAAAGCAGAAACCAGAATCCCCAGGGGCTGAGGGGATGGGGAAAGGGGGCGAGTATTATCTAATGTGTAGAGAGTTTCAGTTTTGCAAGATGAAGACTTCTATAGATGAGTGGTGGTAATGTTTGCACAACACTATGAATGAATTTAATACCACTGAACTGTACACTTAAAAATGGTTAAGATGGTAAATTTATATGACATATATTTTACCACAATAAAAAAAAAGGAAATTTAGAAACGAGTTAATTTGATAATCTATCTTCCAAATTCTTCAGAAGTTAACTGATACTTTCTTTCCCTCTTGATAATTTCTCAGTAAGCATAAGTAGTTCATTATCCTACTGATCTAAGAACAGATTCAAAGCATGTATTATTCTCTTCATAAAAATGCCATGCCATGATTTAAATATTTGAAGGCCTCACTAATGCTTTTAAATAGAAATTTGAAGAACAGGGATCCCTGGGTGGCGCAGCGGTTTGGCGCCTGCCTTTGGCCCGGGGCACGATCCTGGAGACCCGGGATCGAGTCCCACGTCGGGCTCCCGGTGCATGGAGCTTGCTTCTCCCTCTGCCTGTGTCTCTGCCTCTCTCTCTCTCTCTGTGACTATCATAAATAAATAAAAGTTAAAAAAAAAATTTAAAAAAAAAAAAAAAAAAAAAAAAAAAAGAAATTTGAAGAACAGATCTCTTTAACTGGTTTCCCTAACCTCTCACTTCCTTTTCTTGAGGATTACTTTCCAAGAACCCAGCCTACCTGGGTTTTCTGCTTTAGGGTCTCATCTAGCTTCAATCAAAGTATCAGCTGGGCTGTGTTCTCATCTGGAAGCTTGAGGGAGGAAAACTTGCTTACAAGCTCACTCAGCCTTTCTTCACAGCTACAGGGATGCAAGTGTCAGTATTTTGCTATTTGTCACCCAGAGGCCAACCTCAGCTCCTAGGGGCTATCCATGGTTCCCTACCATGTGGCTCTCTTTGTAGGCAGTTCACAAAAAAGCAGCTTACCTCTCAAGGCCACCAGGAGAGTGAGACTGAGTATGCTAGCAAGGCAAAGTCTAATATAACCTAATGTAAGTATGGGAGTGTCATACTATTAGCTTTACCATATAACATATCATCATATCATGGGCCATTTATTTTCTCTATAATGGCTGGAAAGGGATGGGGGCTGATGTCTTCCTCTGTAACATGTACAGCTTCAACAGCAAAAAGCAGATTCCATATTCGCATTAAAAAAAAATCCCCCCCCAAAATCCCAAATTCCAAAACTCATATTTACAGTAAGAAGAAAACCCCTCATGAGACATCCTATTTTTCTACCCAATATTCTTCTCAGTTGGTAAACAAAGACAAATAAATATACAAAAATAAAAAGTTCAAGGGAAGCAGGAAAGGACCTGAGAACAATGAACTCTTCAAATACTTTCTAAAGTACTATGTTTGTTATATGTCTAAGTTGTTTAGTCATTTCTAATTTTCAATCCTATACCAGAAAAGCTTTCCAAATCACTTTAATTCCATATAATATAAGCTATAACAGTCAGCATTCAAAATCTAGAGCCAGTACATTCCTTGCTATATTTACCTGCAATGAACGACTGGCCAATTAAGTTATAGAAAACAAATCAAATACACACATAACTTGCTATAAGTTTGGTTATGGAGTTTAGGATTACAAAGAACTTCTTGAATCCCATTTCAGTCCCAAGAATAATATTAAAAACCAGGTTTTTTGGGACGTTCTAAACACATAAGTCAGCAGCCCCGGTGGCGCAGCGGTTTAGTGCCTGCCTTTGGCCCAGGGCACGATCCTGGAGACCTGGGATCGAATCCCACGTCGGGCTCCCGGTGCATGGAGCGTGCTTCTCCCTCTGCCAATGTCTCTGCCTCTCTCTAGCTCTTTCTCTGTGTGACTATCATAAATAAATAAAATTTTTTAAAAATAAAATAAAATAAACACATAAGTCTTCTGGGTAGGGCTAACTGCTATCCAGTGCCATCATGATAACCTAAGTCTAGGGTAAAGATAACTAGTTCACCAGAGAAAGGCACCATCTAGATCCACATAAGATACTTAAAGCCTCTATATCAGGCTGGATTGACACCAGTGAGCTTCTGCAGAGACAGGATCCATTTTTGAAGTATATATCAAGCCAAACAGACACAACTGTCATCTATGTTTTAATATAGCCAGTGCAAAAGGAAAAATCGAAGTACTTCTACAAAAATAAACTTCTACAAAAATAGAAGTTCTACTGCAATGCTAAGGAATGAAAAGTCTTTCCTAGAAATGAGCTCTATTACTGAAGCGGCACTCAGTGTCTATATAGTACTTACAGTGCCATATACTACTTTTATCTCCTATTACTCTAATTGTTTTTTTAAAGAGAAAAACATTATTCATGAGAAACACTGAAAGAGAGAGGCAGAGTCACAGACAGAGGGAGAAGCAGGCTCCATGCAGGGAGCCTGATGTGGGACTCGATCCTGGGACCACGATCACGCCCTGAGCCAAAGGCAGATGCTCAACTGCTGAGCCACGCAGGCATCCCTATCATTCTAATACTTAAGCATTTAAACAATGAAATCCTGGTTTTTTTCCTGGATTTTTATCTTCATAAAGTTGACACATAAATAGGAAGTTTATTTGCTCAGTTGTTTTGAGAGGTGGATATTTAAGAAGTCATGGAAGGAAATTCAACAGGTGGATTGTTTCATATCCTATGTGAAACACTGAGGAAATAATCTAATCTCTCTTCAAATTTAGCTCTACTTTTCGATGGGCTTTAAAGAAAGTAATTAAGAGTCTTAAAAGATTTTTAAAATATTTCTTTGGGTGCACTGTTCCTAAAAAATGATTTTTTTCTTTCTTTTTTTTTTTTTTTCCTATAGTACAATACACAGATCTTACTTAGATTTCACCAGTTCTACACACACCCATTCCATGTACTTTTGTGGTCTAAAGTCATCACTTGGAGGTAGCAATGGAAAATAGCAGTGTCAGAAGACCTGGGTTTCTTCACTAGCTATGTGACCTTGAATGCCACCTTAATTTACAAAACGGGAATAATATCTGGCCTACTATACACACACAGTAGCAAATTATTCAATTTACATAAAAATTGATCACTTGTTTTGATATATTTTAGGAGATACAGGAAAAGATTCTTCTTAAAATTATTTTTATAGGAAGGCTGTTGGTGAAAAAGCACCCGCTTTACAGTCAGGAGTCCTATGTTTCTTGGATTCTAGCTCTGTTACTTACTAGCAGTGTGACCCTAGGAAAATTAACTACTCTTCATGCTCTCACTTTCCTTGTATGCTTGACAGAATCCTAACACAGAAGATTGTTGTAAGGATTAAATGAGGTAAGTCAATAAGCACTCACTCAACATATATTCATCTAGCAATTATTCTTCTTGGTGCAATACTGGTTAAAAGTTCCTTTGTGGGGATGCCTGGGTAGCTCAGTGGTTGAGGGTCTGCTTTCCGCTCAGGCCAGGATCCCTGAGTCCCAGGATCAAGTCCTGCATCCAGCTACCAGCAGAGAGCCTGCTTCTCCCTCTGCCTGTGTCTCTAACTCTCTCTGTGTGTCTCTCATGAATAAATGAATAAAACCTAAAAAAAAAAAAGTTCCTTTATGAAATACACACACACACACACACAGTGCTAGATTTCAGGGATTAAAAAAGAAGTCACTGATACATTAAAGCAACCTTATGGCAAACACACACACACACAAATGTTTTTTACCAATATACCCTCTTGGAACCAGTCATGGGAATCTGGTAAATTCTTGGAGCTGTTACAAACAAATTTGCAAGACTGAATCCAAGCACAAAGTATCAGGTCTGGATTCAGAAAACAGTTCTGGGGACGACTGGGTGGCTCAGCGGTTTAGTGCCTGCCTTTGGCCCAGAACTTGATCCTGGAGAACTGGGATCTAGTCCCACGTCAGGCTCCCTGCATGGAGCCTGTTTCTCCCTCTGTGTCTCTGCTTCTCTCTCTCTCTCTCTGTCTCTTATGAATAAATAAATAAATCTAAAAAAAAAAAAAGAAAAGAAAACAGTTCTGAACTAAGAGGGAACACATTTCAAATTTAGCTGCTCACCATGGAATACGCCTGCTAGGATAAACACAGGAAGGTCACAAACAAGACAAAAGCCAAAAGTCATGGCCTATATACCACAGAACAGATAACTAATATAGGGCCTGGCACAGGGAAGCTGCTTATAAATATTGGTCGAATTAACCGAATTGAGTCCCAATTCTGCCACTTTCACACCAAGCGGCTCTGGGTAAGTTGTCTACTTCTCTGAACCTTAGTTCTCTATAAAACAGAAACGTGTCTGCTCTACCTATCTCACAGGACCAGTTGTAATCAAATGAAATCACATGAGAGTGTATCAGTCCTAATAAAACAATAATCATGACACACATAATGACCACTGCTACCAATTAGCTTACAAGCCTACTCGCAGAAGATGTTAATATGTAAGCACCAGGAAAGAGACTGCATCAAGATCTACTGAAACAAAACTGAAACACCCGTGCTTTCTAAAAATGTCATCTTTGGGCAGCCCGGGTGGCCCAGCGGTTGAGCGTCTGCCTTCAGCCCAGGGCCTGATCCTGGAGACCCGGAATCGAGTCCCGCGTCGGGCTCCCTGCATGGAGCGTACTTCTCCCTCTGCCTGTGTCTCTGCCTCTGTCTCTCTCTTGCGTCTCTCATGAATAAATAAATAAAATCTTAAAAAAAATTAAATTAAAATGTCATCTTTATGATGAAAGGAGCCGGTCACTGCTACACCGAGGCTGGGCCTTTTCCAACCCCCAGGTTACAACAGCAGGGTCTGCGGAGTGACATGCATCTTGCAAGACTGAAAATCGCCCCGTCCGCGCAGGCGGCGGGGAGATGCCGACCTGAGGGTCAGCAGATTAGAAAGAGCTGGCCCCCCACCTGCACAGCCCCACGCAGGCCCCAACGAGGCACTACCTTTGCATTTAGCAGCGCGAGACAACGGCAGCGCCGAGACCATTGCACCTTCCACGGCGGGTCAGAGACCGCCCGCCCGCCGGCCTCCCCCGGGGCGGCCACAGCGCGCCCTGAAGCCCCGCCTCGTGCGGGGCCCGGACCCCCGCGCCTGCAGCCGAGCCCGCGCCTCCAGTGCCTGCCTCCCGGCACGTAGGCAGCGCGCGCAGGGGCTCGGGGAGCGCGGCCCGGACCTGCTGCGTACTCACTGGCCGAGCCGAGGGCGCCTGCTGTCCAGCCGCCGAGCCTCCTGGAACCGCCGCTCCCCTGGCTCCCGGGACTCGCTTTCCCTCGGAGCCCCAGCAGCAGCGACAGCAGCCTCTCCAGGAACGCGGGAGCCAAAGGGCGCAGCCAGCCAAGGCTGGGGAGGCGGGGGAGCCGTTTCGTCACGCCCCGAACCCTCTCAGGCCGTCGCGCGCACGGTCCCAGGCGCCCGAGACACCCGCGCGCCCCAGGAGAGCGAGGACGCAGGGCCCCGCCCCCGGCCTCTTCCCGCCCTGCGCCGTCGGGCCTCCCACGTGACTGAGTCTCTGCCCCGCCTCCCTCGCCCCGCCCACCCCGAATTGCCGGGCACGCACGCGCACTTGCGCGCTCGCGCTGACAGCTTCGGCCGAGGGGAACGCGAGGGAGCAGGAGGTGTCGCGAGAGTTGGCCTCACCGCGTCGGGGGCGGCGGAATCATGGCGAGCCTGGGGTTGGAGGCTGAGCAGGAGCCGCTCTTAGGCGACCGCACACCCGGAAGCAGGTGAGCGGATGTTGGAGGAAGGCCCCCTCACCTTCCTGCACTGTTGGGGCTGGCCCCCTCGTCCGGCGTCAGCCTCGCTGCGCGCGCAGCGGTTGCGCGCGATCCGGCGGTGGCTCCTGCTGCCGAGGCGCGAAGTTCGGCGGCGCGGCGAGCCCGCGGGCCCTGGGGAAGGCGTGACCGACCTCCAGACGCGCCCTCGGCCCTCCGCCCGCTGCCCCCTGCGTTCCCTGTCCCCTTGGAGCTCCTCGCTGCACGCGTTTCACGGAGGTTCCGAAATGATGCTTTTAAGTGGATACTTGAAGATACTCCTCCGTTTGGCTAAATTGCGCGATGACTTTTGATACCTTGTTAGCAGGTCAACCTGTACGAAACGGGCACACCTTTCCCCTTTGCCAAGTATATTGACTTAATTTCCCAGAGTTTGAGGATGAACTGTATGTAGTTCGACTCCTAATCCTGGTTGTATTGGGCCTACTTTACGGACAGTAATTCAGATTTGTTACAGTTTGTCTCACTACGCAATGAAGTATCTATTTTTTTTTTTGTCTTTAGGAAAACGGGACTATTTTCTTTGAAACGTAATTTGTCAAATTAATTGATACACATGGGATCCCTGGGTGGTGCAGCGGTTTGGCGCCTGCCTTTGGCCCAGGGCGCGATCCTGGAGACCCGGGATCGAACCCCACGTCGGGCTCCCAGTGCATGGAGCCTGCTTCTCCCTCTGCCTATGTCAAAAAAAAAAAAAATTAATTGATACACATTAAGCTGTCGACGACCATGTTAAGTTTTGCACATTTGTCTTTTAAGCACCGAGCTTTTATTTTAACCACTTTGTTTGAAACTCCCTGGGCGCTGTGTGTCTTTGGTCTCTGATTTACTAGACGGACTATATGTCTTGCAATTAAAAAAAATTTTTTTTAATATTTTATTTATTTATTCATGACAGAAAGAGAGAGGCAGAGACACAGGCAGAGGGAAAAGCAGGCTCCATGCAGGGAGCCAACGTGGGACTCTATCCGGGGTCTCCAGGGTCATGCCCTGGGCTGCAGGCGGCGCTAAACCGCAGGGCCACCGGGACTGCCCTGTCTTGCAATTTTATCTACACTTTACTTGCAGATCAATATGGTTATTACCAGTGCCGAAATATGTCATAATAGAAGGATGTCCTCAGGGCCCTATTGAGACATCTTGGACTATTTGCTTCTATACTAGTTTATTTTACACTATTTTCTTACTAGTTTATTCTATACTTGCTACACGTTTAACGTTTTATGTCTGCTTTTTAGCTTTTCTACCTGTTCTGTTGCCGGCAGACTCTTCCTCAACATATTTTTGTTACCTGTTGACGACACCAGTTTTTGTTCCTGTCAGCAACGTCTCTTCTCCCAACTTTGAGACTTGTAGTTTGCTGCTGTTTTGAAAACCATATCCAAGCTTAATAGAATTATGTCCAGTTAGAACATGGAAGCTATGACTAAGGGCTAACCCGCTCTCTTATTAGTCAGGTGCATGTGCTTCAGGGCATACACTTTGTGACATTTGGATTTATCAAAGTTTTTGCTTCTACCTGATTCTTGGCTGTTTTTCCCATAGATTCAGGATCCTTGAGTTAATAGATGTGGTCTCATAGTATATATTCTACAACTGTGTCCAAGGAAATCTGCTTTAAAAAGTGATTTTTTCTTATTCTTATGTACTCCTATGCTTCATTTATTTTTTTTTCTAAAGATTTATTTATTTATTCATGAGAGACAGAGAGAGAGAGGAAGAGACACAGGCAGAGGGAGAAGCAGGCTCCATGCAGGGAGCCAGATGCAGGACTTGATCCCGGGACTCCAGGACCAAGCCCTGGACCAAAGGCAGATGCTAAACCGCTGAGCCACCCAGGGAACCCCCTCATGATTCAACTATATCTGAGTGAGTGATTGAGGCTCATTAGGGTGCATCTGAATTCACATGTTCTGTCCAAAAATAAAATAGTTGATCATTTTAAAAATTAGGATATATTTTAAGAATAATTCAATACTCTTTTAAAACATAGATTCCCTAGTAAAATGAACATATGTATTACTAATTGTCAAGCCCTGCTCGCTTTGAGTAAATTGTAGACACTTCAGCCTAGTTCACCATCAACTTTACCTCACTAAGAAGGTTAGATTTATTTTTTATTTTTATTTTTTGAATTCTACCAAACATTTTTAATTAATTAATTTTAAAGATTTTATTTATTCATGAGATAACACAGAAAGAGAGAGAGGCAGAGACACAGGCAGAGAAAGAATCAGGCTCTAAGCAGGGAGCCCCATGTGGGACTCAATCCCAGGTCTCCAGGATCACGCCCTGGGCCAAAGGCAGACACCCAATTGTTAAGCCACCCATGCGTCCCCAAACATTTTTAAAAATTCAATTTGCCAACGTATGGTATAACAACCAATGCTCATCACATCATGTGCCCTCCTTAATGCCCATCCTGCAGTTCCCTATCCCCCCAGCCACTTCCCTTTCCATAACCCTTTGTTTCCCAGAGTCAGGAGTCTCTCGTGGTTTGTCTTCCTTTCTAATTTTCCCACTTGGTTTCCCCTCCCCCTTATGGTCCCTTTCACTATTTCTTACATTCCAGATAAGAGTGAAACCATATGATAATTGTCTTTCTCCAATTGACTTACTTCGCTCAGCATAATACCCTCCAGTTCCATCCACATTGAAGCAAATGGTGGGTGTTTGTCCTTTCTGATAGCTGAGTAATATTCCATTGTATATATAGACAACTGCTCTATCCATTCATCTGTTGAACGTCTCGGCTTCTTCCTATAAGTTTGGCTATTGTGGGCATTGCTGCTATAAACACTGGGGTGCAGGTGTCCCATCATTTTACTAGGGTATTTTTATTTTTAGCTTCTTGAGGAACCTCCACACTTTTCCAGAGTGGCTGTGCTATTTTGCATTTTCACTAGCAGTGTTAGAGGGTCCCCTTTCTCCACATCCTGGCCAACATTTGTTTCCGGTCTTATTAATTTTAGCCATTCTCACTGGTGTAAAGTGGCATCTCATTGTGGTTTTGATTTGTATTTCCCTGATGACAAGTGATATGAAGCATTTTTTCATGTGCCTATTGGCCATGTGTAGGTCTTCGGAGAAATGTCTGTTCATGTCGTCTGTCCATTTCGTGGTTGGACTGTTTGTTTTTTGGGTGTTGAGTTTGATAAGTTCTTTATAGATCTTGGATTCTAATCCTTTATCTGATATGTCATTTGCAAATATCTTCTCCCATTCTGTAGGTTTCCTTTTAGTTTTGTTGACTGTTTGCTTTTTATCCTGATGAAGTCCCAATAGTTCATTTTTGCCTTTGTTTCCCTTGTCTTTGGGGACGTGTCTAGTAAGAAGTTGTTGCAGCTGTGGTCATAGAGGTTGCTGCCTGTGTTCTTCTCTAGGATTTTGATGGATTCCTGTTTCACATTTAGATCTTTCATCTATTTTGAGTTTATGTATGGTGTAAGAGAATGGTCTAGTTTCATTCTTCTGCATGTGGCTGTCCAATTTTCCCACATTATTTATTGAAGAGACTGTCTTTTTTCCAGTGGATATGTTTTCCTGCTTTGTAGAAGATTAGTTGTAAGAAGGTTAGTTTTAATTTACTGGTCTGGGGAGTCCTCAGTGGTCTCCACTTACCCCATTTATAGTGTTTAAGAGAACAAGAGGTTACCAAACTTTTTCTGTAAAGGCCCAGATAGTAAATATGTTAGACTTTGCAGGATGTGAGGCAGAATCAAAGATACTATATAGGTACTTAGATAACAAGAAAGAAAACAAAGTCTCACAAAATTTTTTGGTAATGAAATTTAAAATATAATAAATGAATAAATTTTTTTGCAATACAAATCCATGATAGGAATACCATTCCTTTTTTAGGGGTGGCATTTTGCTTAACTAGAGTTAAGGGTCGATGTTTTTGGGGCATCTGGGCGGCTCAGTTGGTTAAGCGGCTGCCTTTGGTTCGGGCCATGATCCCAGGGTCCTGCTCCACAGGGAGCCTGCTTCTCCCTCTCCCTCTGCTGTTCCCCCTGATTGTGTTCTCTGGCTTGCTCTCTCTGTCAAATAAATAAAATAAAAATCTTTTTTTTTAAAGGTGATTTCTATTAAGTTGCTCACAAATATTCGTTTGTAAAAACTATTCTTCAGTAGAAACTGGTGATCTAGAAACAGGTGATAGGTTTGATTTGGACTAAAGACTATAGTTTGCTGATCCTTCTTTTAGAATATCCTAAAATGTTAACAGGTGCTTAAAATTTTTCTTTGCAACTCTAGCCTAATTTCTGTAATACAGATATTACTAAGCCTTCTGGTCTTATAGAACATATCCTTATAGAACATTCTCAATTTATTTTTATCTTCTAAATTCTGTACTGTAATACCATTACACTGTTTTGTCAATGAGCACACATTCTTTTATCTTCTTTGAATATGGGTTCATTTGCTCTTCAGTAGTTCACAAATGCTCTCGCTGGTAAATATGGTTTTTTTGTTTTTGTTTTTAAGATTTTATTTACTTTTTCATGAGAGTCACACAGAGAGAGGCAGAGACAGAGGCAGAGGGAGGAGCAGGCTCCATGCAGGGAGCCTGATGCGGAACTGGATCCCAGGACCCTGGGATCACATCCTGAGCCAAAGGCAGACGCTCACCCACTGAGCCACCCACGCGTCCCTCTCTGGTAAATATGTAATTTTATTTTTCCCTCAGTAAATCCAGAGTCATTTTTTTAAAAATAAAGTACTGCTGTTTACCCAAGGCTCCTTGTATTAAATAATAATCTATTGAACCTAAATTTGGTACTTTTTACTTATTCCTGTTAAATTTTATCTAATTTATTTTGGTGATCAATTCACTCCAGTATTTCATGTATTCTTCCTAGTTTTTAAGTTACAACTTTGACAAATTGTCTTGGAAGTTCAGCATTCCTTCTTATGCCTTTATGATACAAGAAAGAAACCTTCAGAAAGTCAGTCTTAGCCATGTGACATGGTTGGTTGAATCATCACAGTTAAGAAAAATATAATAAAAATGGTTAATGGGGCACCTGGGTAGCTCAGTTGGTTAAGCCTCCAACTCTTGATTTCAGTTCAGGTCATGATCTCAAGTTGGTTAGATCAAGCCCCCGTCAGATTCCATGCTCAGCGCAGGGTCGGCTTCTCTTTCTCCTTTGGCCCCTCCCACTCACACTCTTTCTAAAATAAATAAATCTTTTTAAAAAAATTATAACTTGACTGAGGGACAGTTATATTCTCCTACGTTCCTACACTCTCCAGCAGAATAGAAAGATGCACTTCTTCACCAGACTTATACTTTTTGAATTAAAAAAAAGTAAAAAGTAAAATTATTTCAAAAAATTTCAAGTCCATAGAAAAGTTGAAAAAAGAGTACAATGAATACCTGTATACCCTATCACTGTTAGCCTTTACCATGCTGCTCAAATCTCTTTCTATATGCACATACACCCACATATACCTTTTTGCCAAAATTCCCAAAAGTAGTTTGCGGGTATTATGACACTTTATCCCAAGTATTTCAGTCATCTTCTTCTTTTATTTAAGATTTATTTTTAGGGAGTGCACACATTCTTGCAATGGGAGAGGGGGAGAGAGAAGCAGACTCCCCGCTGAGTGCAGAGCCTGACCTCACAATCCTGAGATCATGACCTGAGCTGAAACCCAAGAGTCAAAAAAAAAAAAAAACCCAAGAGTCCACTTCTTTACCACCTGAGCCACCTAGGTGCCCCTGCAGCCTACATCTTCTCAAAGCAAAAACATTCCTTTACACAACTATGTCACTGTAACTATAGCTAAAAATACAATACTAATTCAAAATATCATGCAATATGTAGCCTATACTCAAGTTTTTTTCAGTTCCAAAAATATACTTTATAGCTATTTAAAAAAAGACAATAACAGGATCTAGGGACACTTGGGTGGCTCAGTCAGTTAAGCATCTGAATCTTGATTTCAGCTCAGGTCATGATCTCTGGGAAATAAGCTTAGGTGATGATCTTGGGTGACGGGATTGAGCTCCACATCAGTCTTCGAGCTCAGCAGAGAGTCTGCTTGAGATTCTCTCCCTCTCCCTCTCCCCCTTATCCCACTCATGTTCACTCTCTATCACTCTCTCTCAAATAAATAAATCTTTTTTTAAAAAAACGGAATCCAATTAATGGTCATGCACTGATTTTTATATCTTTTTTTAAATTTTTATTTATTTATGATAGTCACAGAGAGAGAGAGAGAGAGAGGCAGAGACACAGGCAGAGGGAGAAGCAAGCTCCATGCACTGGGAGCCTGACGTGGGATTCGATCCCGGGTCTCCAGGACCACGCCCTGGGCCAAAGGCAGGCACTAAACTGCTGCGCCACCCAGGGATCCCCTGATTTTTTTTTTTTAATTTTTATTTTATGATAGCCTCAGAGAGAGAGAGAGAGAGAGAGAGAGAGAGGCAAAGACACAGGCAAAGGGAGAAGCAGGCTCCATGCACCTGGAGCCTGACGTGGGATTCGATCCCGGGTCTCCAGGATCGCGCCCTGGGCCAAAGGCAGGCGCTAAACCGCTGCGCCACCCAGGGATCCCTCCCCTGATTTTTATATCTTTTTAAGACTCTCTCAATCTATAACCTTCCCCTGATTTTTTATCTCTGTTGTTTCCAACATTGAATCCTTGGATAATTCTAGGTCAGTTTCTTTCTTTCTTTCTTTCTTTCTTTCTTTCTTTCTTTCTTTCTTTCTTTCTTTCTTTCTTATCTTTCTCTTTTTTTTTCTAGGTCAGTTTCTGTAGAACATCTCACATTCTGGATTTTTGGCATGTTTCTTTTTTTTTCTTAAGATTTTATTTATTTATTCATGACCGGGGGTGGGGGGGGCAGACACAGGCAGAGGGAGAAGCAGGCTCCATGCAGGGAGCCCAAAGTGAGACTCGATCCCAGGTCTCCAGGATCACACCTCGGGCCGAAGGTGACACTAAACTGCTGAGCCACTGGGGCTGCCCAGCATGTTTCTTTTTTAATAGATCAGATATTTCTGGCAAGAACATCCCATGGGTTATGTTGAGAATATCCCAATATATTAACATTAGGAGGCATCAAATATCCAGCCATCCCACTATTCAGGATGCTAGGCTTGACCACTTGGTTAAGAGGGTGACTGCTGTATCTCTCAATTACAAAGCCTTATTTTCTATTTTGTGGTTACTAAGTAGACAGTGGGGTGATACTTTAAGACCCTGTGACTATCCTGTCCTCAACAACTTTTCAACCAGTTGTTTTAGGATCCATCAGTTATCCTTTCTTTCATATATTATTACATGGAGAGTAGTGATTAAATAACATTTTTCTAATTCTGTCATCCTTTCAATATTTAATAGCTGTCATTGAAAGAAGAAAGATTTTTGACTGAGCTCCAAATCAAGTTGAAATTAAACATTTTTATTATATTTTTTTCAGAATCAAATTATTTACTTCTCTTGATTCCCTAACCTAGATAAGATATGAGCAAAATAGTTATTTGAAATTTTCAGGCTTATTTTAATGATTGTTTTTATTAGTGATGGTCAGTTTAATTTCTGATATCCAGGAAATAATAATGGTTTCATTAAAAATATAATACCCAATGCTGGAAAGTGATACCAGAATCCAGTGCTGCAGGATTGAATAATGGGTACCTTTTGCTGATACGTAATTATCTATCTTATGTTCCAGATTCCAATATATTGATTTCCAAATAGATGGTCCCTGACTTATGATGGCTTAACTTATGATTTTTCAACTATACAATGGTACCAAAGAACCATACTTCAGATTTTGAATTTTGATTTCTTCCTGGCCTAGTGATGTGTGGTAGGCTACTCTCTTGTAGTGCTAGACAGTGAGCTGCTACTCCCAGTCACTTGATCACCAATATAACCAATTTATACACTTACAGCCATTCTATACCCATACAGCCATTGTGTTTCTCACTTTTAGTACAGTATTTTATAAATTACATGAGAGTGCTCGCTTCGGCAGCACATATACTAAAATTGGAACGATACAGAGAAGATTAGCATGGCCCCTGCGCAAGGATGACACGCAAATTCGTGAAGCGTTCCATATTTAATAAATAAATAAATAAATAAATAAATAAATTACATGAGATATTCAATACTTTGTTATAAAATAGGCTTTGTTTTAGATGATTTTTCCTAACTGGGCTAATGTCAGTGTTCTGAGCATGTTTAAGGCAGGCTAATTTAAGGTATGATGTTCAGTAGGTTAGGTATATTAAATGCTTTTCCAAAAAAAAAAAAAAAAAAGAGAGAGAAAGAAAAAAAAGAAATGCTTTTCCAACTTAATGTATTTCCAATTTATAATGGGTTTAAACCCCATTGTAAATTAAGGAAGATCAGCATGGGTATTTGGGGTTCTGGTTATTAGAGGGGGAGAGGGCTGGAGGGGCAGAGGTAAAGGGAAAGAGAGAATCTGAGGTAGGTTCCATGCCCAGTGCAGAGCCCAGTGAGGAGTCCCACTTGGGGCTCAACCTCACAACCCTGATGTCATGACCTGAGCTGAAACCAAGAGTTGGTTGCCTAACCTACTGAGCTACCCAGGCACATCTGGGGTTCTTCTGTTTTTCAAGTGTGCTATATTATGGTGAAAAGTCTATTTTCATGGAATGGAATATATAATATTAGAAACTTTATATTTATTATATTAGCAACTAATATACCTGGCACATAGTAGATCTAATTAATGTTATCTTCTTCTTCGCACTCTACCACACCCAATCACATCACTTTTGAAAAAAGAAAGTTCCTTTTTTGAAGACTAACTTGACAACCGTAAGGTCTATTTTAGAAAATAGCTTTGGAACATAAGAAGACATTCTGTCTGTTGTGCTTATATTATTTGAAAATATAAGGCTCATAGTAAGGTAAATTTATTAACTCTTTCTGTATGTGAATGTGAAAATGCAATGAATCCATACACACCCTCATGTATTACCTAACTGAAGGAGGATAGAGCTTATCTGGTAACCCATGTTGGAGCAAAGGCAAGAATGTCTTAGGGCTCAGAATGTCTTAGGTCACAACATACTTTTCTGGTGTCACTTCTACATTAATTTTGCTTAAAGTACCCAGCCAAAATAGCTTCCTGCAGCAAACTCAATTTACTGTCGTCATATAGAATCTGTCTTACTAATGACATAATTATTTTTTAATATGTAATAGCTGTATATCCCATCCACAGGAGATCTAATTGTTGTAGCTAGTTTGATTTATTTTGATATACTTTATTTTGTCAGTTTAACAAATTTCAACACTCAATTTGTAGCAGGTCAATGATAGCCAAGTAATTGGTTGACAAAATGTTATACCCTTTTAAACTACGTCATGTCTCCTAAGTTTCTATGTGTAATGATATGTTAATATAATCCATGGAAATTGAAAGAAAAATTGCTTACTCATAGATAATTAGTATAGTAAAAACCAATATTATAAATTATACCTCTGTCGTATCTTCTTTATTACTTTAGGAGAAAGAAAATAAAATTGTGCCATAGAAAGATTGGCACATAATGAGATAACATTATACTACTTTTTCTTCTTTAATCCTAGAGAATGGGATATTTTAGAAACTGAAGATCATTATAAGAGCCGATGGAGATCTATTAGGATTCTATATCTTACTATGTTTCTTAGCAGTGTAGGTAAGTATTAGAAATTATATATAATCTTAAAAATTCAAATAAAGTATCTTATTTTAGTGTCACTTAATTTTTAAATTACTTATTATTTTGGTAAAAATCACATAATATAAAATTTTCCATCCTAACCATTTTTAAGATCAGAAGTGTTACATTTGTCTACATGATTATATAACCTATCTCCAGAGTTTTTCATCTTGCAAACCTAAAACTCTGTACCATTAAACAACTCCTCGTTTGCCCTTTCTCCCATGTCCTGGCAACCACCATTCTTTCTGTATCTACTTCATATAAATGGAATCATACAGTATTTTTCTTTTTGTAACTTGCTTATTTTATTTATCCTATTCTCAAGGTTCATCCATGTTATAGGATGATCAGAATTTCTTAAGGCCTTATTTAAGGCCTTCCCCCTTGGTGGGGAAGAAAATCTTTTCTTCTACTTTCTTAAGTTTTGTAGCTTGCCCCTGCAAATGAAAGCAATGGAAGACAGATCAACAGAATGAAATCTTGTCATTTGCAACTACATGCTACATGAGTGGAGCTAGAGAGTATAATGTTAAGCGAAATAAGTCAGGCAGAGAAAGACAACCTAATTTCATTCCTATGTGGAATTTAAGAAACAAAACAAAAAGCAAAGGGAAAAAAAGACAAACCAAGAAAGACTTTTTTTTATACGATTTTATTTATTTATTTGACAGAGAAAGAGCATGAGTGTGTAGCGTTCTCCAGTGCACAAGCAGGGCGAGCAGCAGGTAGAGGGAGTAGAAGCAGGCTTCCCTTTGAGTAGGGAGCCTGATGCAGGGCTCTATCCCAGAACCCTTGGATCATGACCTGAGCCAAAGGCAGACACTTAACAGACTGACCACCCAGGTTCCCAAAGAAACAGACTTAACTAACTATAGAGAACAAACTGATGGCCAATCAGAGGGGAGGAGGAAGTGGGGGGGATGGGTGAAATAGAGGAATGGGATTAAAGAGTGCACTTGTCATGTTGAGCACTGGGTAGTATATGGAAGTGTTGAATCACTTATTGTACACTTGAAACTAATATAACACTGCATGTTGACTATACTGAAATTAAAATAAAGTAAAATTAAATACTTCTAATTTTTAGCACTCAATTATCTAAAATTATAATTTTAATTTTAATAACAAAAAAGGAAAATTTTTAACTTTAGGTTTTAATTAGCATGTTAAACATTTTACCTGTTTATAAGTTTCTTGTTTTGTGTGTGTGTGTGTGTGTGTGTGTGTGTGTTTAAGATTTTATTCATGAGAGACACAGAGGGAGGGGCAGAGACATAGGCAGAGGGAGGAGAAGCAGGCTCCATGCAAGGAGCCGGATGTGGGACTCAATCCCAGGACTCTAGGATCACACCCTGAACCGAAGGCAGATGCTCAACCACTGAGCCATCCAGGCGTCCCCTGTTTATAAGTTTTTGATTGTGAAATTGTAGCCTTGATTTCAAATATTAGTTTACTCTTTCAGTCCTCTTTTCGTCAAAACAATGTCAATTCAAAATACATTAAAATGAAACTAATAACTAAATTATTTTTTTAAATAGGCTTTCTAAAAAGAATGAAGTATTGATACTGGTACAACATGGATGAAACTTGAAAACATGCTAAGATAGAAGCCAGACACAAAAGACTACATGCTGCATGATTCTGTTCATAGAAAAGTCTAGAGTAGGAAAATTAATAGAGACAAGTAGATTAGTAGTTGCTTAGGGGTGGCTGATAGGATGGAAAACAGCAGAGTAAAGGGTCCAGAGTTTCTTTGTGATGTGACTAGAATGTTCTAAAATTGACTGTGGTGATGGTTGCACATATCTGTGATTATACTAAAAACAACTCATTGTATACTTTAAATGAGTAGGATATATGGTATGTGAAGTATATCTTAATAAAAGTGTTTTTTAAAAAATAGCCTTGGGACACCTGGGTGACTCAAGGTTGAGCAGCTGCATTCCGCTCAGGGCATGATCCCAGAGTCCCAGGATCGAGTCCCACATCACACTCCCTGCATGGAGCCTGCTTCTCCCTCTGCCTATGTCTTTGCCTCTCTCTGTGTGTCTCTCATGAATAAATAAATAAAATCTTTTTTAAAAAATAAAAAAAAATTAAAAATAGCCTTTATAAAATTTTGATTGGACATGCCTAACATTTAAAATTGACAAATAGGATTATAGTTTATCATTACAGCTTTTAAGCAATAAAGAATAGTAGAGATAATGAATTTTCTTTTAAGGTATAGCCGTATTGAAGTCTCTCAGTTGTTTACAGCTACTGTCCCATTTAGATGTTCATATTCCTTTCTGGTTGTCTTCCTTACAGTCAATTATCTCTGCCAAAGAGGGCTGCCTGGGTGGCTCAGGGGTTGAGTGTCTGCTTTTGGCTCAGAGCATGATCCTGGGGTCCCCAGATCGAGTCCCACATGGGGCTCCCTATGGGGAGCCTACTTCTCTCTCTGCCTATGTCTCTGCTTCTCTCTCTGTGTCTCTCATGAATAAATTTTTAAAAAATCTTTTAAAAAATTATCTCTGCCAAATAACATGGATTAGAAGTCTACCACTTCCTGTATAACAGAATAGACTTTCCTTCATTCTTTTCTGCTATAAAAACTTAACAAAACTTTCTATTTACGGTAAAGACATGTGAGTACGAAGAAATAGGTCCTCTGCTTTTATTATCTTAATTATGGCCAGGTTCTATAATTATATCTTGTTTTCAAGTCTTTAATGTTAACTGATAAATGAAACTGCATTACTTGGTAAATTAAACGTTGTGGGGCATAAATTTGTAAATTCAGAATGATATTTTAAAGTCCATGTTACAATTTTTTTTAAAGATATTATTTATTTATTCATGAGAGACCGAGAGAGAGAGTGAGAGGCAGAGACACAGGCAGAGGGAGAAGCAGGCTCCATGCAGGGAGCCTGATGTGGGACTCGATCCCGGGACCTCAGGATCATACCCTGGGCTGAAGGCAGATGCTAAACTGCTGAGCCACCCAGAGATTCCCCCCATTCTAACAATTTAAAAATTGTTCTATAAATAATGATGAAATTATTTTTAAGTATAAATAACAGCTTTTGCCTCTTTACAGGATTTTCTATTGTGATAATGTCAATATGGCCATATCTCCAAAAGGTTAGTACATTTCAATCTGTTATTCTATTAAGTAGCTACAATGACAGTAACTCTTATGTAGTTAAGAGTTTTCTTAAGAGTCTCTTTGGTATTTTATTGATTTAATTCTTACTAGAGTAACTTGAGATAATAATTCCCCAGAAGAGGCTTAGGTAAGGTGATCTAATGTTTTACTGTGCAAACTAGAACACTCTTGAAGTGAAGGGAGTACTTATCAGGGAAACAGGATTATACCTGGACAGTCCCAGGCAAATGTAGATGTGTGGTCACCTACCTATTCGCCACTTGCACATCCCATCAGTACCCACTCCTTGATAAAAAAGAAACTATACACAGTCTGAATTCTCAAAATGTACAGTTCTATGGAATAATTTTGTGCTTTACTATAGAATTAATTTGAGTTGTCAGGTGACATTGGGTTGTTTTTTTTTTTTTAAGATTTTATTTATTCATGAGAGATACAGAGAGAATGAGAGGCAGAGACACAAGCAGAGGGAGAAACAGGCTCCATGCAGGGAGCCCGACATGGGACTCGAACCTGGGTCCCCAGGATCATGCCCTGGGCTGAAGGTGGCATTAAACCACTGAGCCACCTGGCTGCCCTGTCAGGTGACATTGTAAAAAGAATAGATAATATATGTATTTTGATGCTGTGGTTACTAGATGGGAAGGAGGGAGTGACAAAAAGAAGCAAGTTAAGCAGGTACCCTGACATCAGTTAATCAAGTCCTGCCAGTTCTATCTTTTTTTAAAAAAATATATTTGACATATAGCATGATGTAATTATCTGTCAATTCTATCTTAAATCTCCAGTAAGAAACTTACTGAAAATCAGTAAATAAATTGCAGACATAATTCATCTATAACAGCATTTCAGTTAAGGTTCTTGATGGAGTTCCTCCGTACTCTCCAACCTCTTATTCACTCCTTAAACTGGTACGATCTGATTAACTCCTCTGCTACCTTGAAACTGCCCTCATCAAGGTCTTCAATGATTTAATTGCTGATCAAATAGATACTTTTCACTCCTTTCGGTGACATTTGGGTAGCATTTGACATTGTTGTCCTCTCCCTGCTTCTGAAAACCCTTTCTTAGCTTCCATACATTTCTCTATCCTGGCTTTCCCCTTACATATTTGTTCTTAAATTCTTTTGTAAGTCTTCTTTATCAACCTGTTCCTTTTATGTTGGTTTTCCCCAGAGGTTGGGCTGTGTATGTATGTGTGTTGTAGCCTAAATCCTAAGCCTTGGCCCACGTTATATCAATATCCAACAATTTGTTAGATACCTACTTGAATGAACCTAGCTTCCTAGGGGCTTTATACATTTTCTTTTTTTTCTGGAATGCTTTCCCTCCCTTCATCTCTCCTTTCCTCTGTCCTTCCTTTCCACCCTACTTCCCGATTATCTTTTATTCATTCTTCAAGGCTTTGTTCCAGTGTCACCTCTTCTGAAAAGCCTTCCCTGATTGTTCCCCAACCCAGTTTGAGTTAGGTTTTCCTATTCACTTTAATACCCCCTGTATCATTATCATTTATCATTGAATGTTATAAAAGTCTGTTTATAGAGAGTTAACTTCCCTACCAGATTGTTAAGATGTTCAGATGGCTTCAATAAAAATACTAGACATATTTGATGAATACTTAGAGATTTAAAATAATGCCTGTGATTCAAGAAGCTTATTGACATTTCATATTTCATTTTAGATTTTTTTAGTTTCTATGGATATTTAACTTTTTGAAAATGCTGACTTTTCTATTTTCTTTTTTTTTTTTTTTAATTTTTATTTATTTATGACAGTCACAGAGAGAGAGAGAGAGGCAGAGACACAGGCAGAGGGAGAAGCAGGCTCCATGCACCGGGAGCCGGATGTGGGATTCGATCCCGAGTCTCCAGGATCGCGCCCTGGGCCAAAGGCAGGCGCCAAACCGCTGCGCCACCCAGGGATCCCGAAAATGCTGACTTTTAAAATGACAGATATTTTAAAATAAATATAAGGACAGAAATACAAATTTCATTTTTACTGATTTGGTGCCACATTTTCAGTGCTATTTTGAAATTTATTTGAAAATTAATCAAAAAATTATATTACATGAAATTATTACCCATGATGCTAAAAATTCTTTTTCTTACTGGCAGAGTTACTAGAATTAAAGCAAGATATTTAACAATTCTAGAGCAATATCTTCTTTGCCAAAAATATATTTCCATATATCAAAACTCTTTATTTCCATGGTCCCTGTATTCAGTCTGTTTAACCTCAAAATTATCAAAGGGAAGATATTTACAGTAATTCAGTCTACTCAGCACAATATGTTGAATTTTGAAAAGGTACACTCCTTTCTCCAGAAATTTGAAATTTCTTCAAAGGTAAATTTAGTAAGTACATGAACTTGTAACTAGTTCTCCAGCAATACAAATAAGAGTTTCATTAAAGAACTTACCAACTAATTTTCTCAAGTTTTTTCATAACAATAGTGAAAGCTCAGTGCGTGCCAGGTAAAGTACTAAGACTTTCACCTCTTGATATTCATAACAATGTTGTGAAATGATTATTATCACTCCTGTTGGGCAGATGAAGAAAGTTAGGTAGCTTGCCCAAGGTCACACAGCTAGAAAATGACAGAGCCAAACCTATCTGAAACCAAAATCTGATTCTTAACCACAGTGCTGTGTTACCTACTATCTTAATAAAACTGACATATTAGTAAAAACAAAGTACTAAGAAATGTTAGTTTTTATACTGTATAGGTAACATTCATTAAGTGCATATATATGCTGACATTGCCCTAAGCACTACACATGTATTGGCTCAAATAATTTTTTTTTAAGATCTTATTTATTTATTCATGAGAGACACAGAGAGAGGCAGAGACATAGGCAGAGGGAGAAGCAGGCTCCTCGCAGGGAGTCTGATGTGGGACTCGATTCCCTGACTGGGATCACTCCCTGAGCCAAAGGCAGACGCTCAACCACTGAGCAGCCCAGGCATCCCTGGCTCAAATAATTCTTATAACAACTCTCTGAAGTTATCTTCATTTGATAGATAAGAAATTAAAGATTGTGATTCCCACGCCCGCCCCCCCCTCCACCCCCCCCCCCCCCCCCCCCCCCCCCGCCCCGCCAGCTACTCAAATACCAGATAAGTAAAACATGGTTTGGAAACTCCTTGGTGATGAAACTCAGTTTGGAAACTCTGTATTAACTCATCTTTGTATCCATATTGCCTAGCACAGTTTTTGTCACAGGGAAGGATTCAACGACTGTTAGTTAATAAGCAATAATCTATAAGTAGATTATTAAAGAGGCTTGGAACACCCATTTTCATGTCTTAATTCCCAAAGCAAAGCATGAAGATTTCTAGAACTTTGACTTTGTCAATATTTTAACATGTTTAGAGAATAATGTTTTGAAATTCAATACCATGTCTTTGGAATTTAGGAAGGGTTTTGGTTTCTTCTTTTTTTTCAGAGAAGATACAGATCCAACTTTCACTGAAGTGTACAAAACTAAACAAGTTAATTACAGATGATTACCAAATAATATACATCCATAAAGGTCTAAAAGTATGGGTGTGGGGCGCCTGGGGTGGCTCATCTAGTTAAGCGAACAGCTCTTGATTTCAGCTCAGGTCATGATCTCAGGATTGTGCAATAAAGCCCTGTGTGGGACTCTGCTCAAAGCAGAGTCTGCTTGAGATTTTCCTTCCTCCTGTTCTGAATGAATGAATAAAATATTTTTTAAAAAGTTTGGGTGCATGTGTGTGAGAGAGAGAGATGGTTTCAGAGAGAAACAGAGAGGCAGGCAGACAGACATGGGCTGTTAGGGGGATGTTTCTAATTAAAAAAAAAAAAAAAAGAGAAGAAATTCTGGAAGACTTCCCAAAATCAGTTACACGAGAGCTGAGTTTTGAAGGTCTACAGAAGTTGGTTTCCTAAAGAAAAGGTGGAAGCCAGGGAATTGGGAGGTTGGGAAGGCATTGCTGGTGGAAGGGGGCAGTAGAGAAACCAGCACAAAGGCTTGGAGGCAAAGAATTTGACTCATTTTGGAAACTTCAAACAGTTCTGTGTGGTTGGAAGTTAGAATTGGGGGAAGGGTACATGCAGAGAGAGAAGTTGAGCCAGGAGAGACAGTGGCCAATTTATGAGCTAGTTTTTCATAATAAGCAGTTTGGATTTTATTCTGAAGACAGTATGGTAGAGATAACCAGAGGTGGCCAGAGGACCAGAAATAAGATACTGTTACTACTTTGAGAGAGAAACACACATGAGCACAGATAACAGTTCAACTGCTGAAGTGATACCTTCTGTTACAGTGTAGAACCTGTATCTCTTAAAACATTTTACTTTCCTGTTGCAATTCTAGCAGAATTCTAGAAGGTTCCAGTTTTCCAGTCACTGTAAAGAATAGAAGCCAATTAAAATAAAAGTTTCTATTGGTCTCTGGAAAATATTGTTAATATTGTAAGCCATCCCTGAGAGTTAGCTTCTGTCCATGAGACGGATACTTGACTTGATATCTGAAAAGACACTTTCATCCTTTTGCTTTCAAACCACTACACATTTATCTTAAATTGAATTTTTACTGCTTTTTTGAAAATTAATTAAATTTTATGACATGAAGTGATTTTATATTTTAATAGATCAAAGGAACTAAAAGGTAATATGGGTAGAAAATAAAAACCAGAGTGCCTAAAATAAGAGATATTTTTAAGCTAGAACTTTAATATTGTGTATCATTATACATAATTACTCTTATTTCTCATCTCCTGCAAGAAAATGTACCTAAATATTTCCATTTTAAACTACTTAAAAATATCTTTAGAAAAGATAAGGCTGTGGTTTTCTTTAAGTTGTTCTACCATTTAACTTATATACGTTTAATCTCACTTCCTAAATTTAATGGTTCTTATTTTTCCAAATTCCTGTATAGGAATACCATATATATATTTTTTAATCTGTCAATTTATTCCATAGTCTCTTTTGTAAGCTAAAATTTTGTTTTCTGAAAGTATTTCATTTTCTGAATTTAATCATTTGGTTTTTTCCTCAACATTCATCATGATATATAAACCCTCTTTCAGTGTCTATGTTAAATGGAAGAATTAGTAATAGGTTTTTGGTTTTTTTTTTAAGATTTTACTTATTCATGAGAGACACAGAGAGAGAGAGAGCCAGAGAACAGGCAGAGGGAGAAGCGGACTCCATGCAGGGAGCCCGACATGGGACTCCATCCTGGGACTCCAGGATCATGCCCTGGGCAAAAGGCAGGCGCTAAACCGCTGAGCCACCCAGGGATCCCAATAATAGGTTTAATGAGAGAATTGCCTTTCAGCTTTTGTGTTTTTGTTCTCTGTAAGCATTTGACTACTGTGCCTAATTAAAAAATATATATATATTTACAGTGCTAATGGATATTTAGCTTATGGAGTAGTATAAGTCTAAATAATTGTATTTACATTATAAGAATTAAAGAATGGCATGCTATTTTTATGATGCTCTTGTTTTATATATGTAATGTGATTTGGGGTTTTTTGGGGATTTATTTTTTAACAAGATTTTTTATGAACCAGAAATTCCCATAATCATTCTAAAAAATGAAGTTTCCCAAGGATTTTTCCTACTGTGTAGTGAATTGGTAACACATTTAATTGTAATGTTAGAAGTTTGAATCTCTTACTATACGTAATAGTGTTATAAAACTTTTATGTTAGAATTATTATTTTTTATTTTTTTATTTTTTAAGATTTTATTTATTGACTCATAGAGACAGAGAGAGAGAGGCAGAGACGCAGGCAGAGGGAGAAGCAGGCTCCTTGCAGAGAGCCTGACGTGGAACTCGATCCAGGGTCTCCAGGATCACGCCCTGGGCTGCAGGCGGCACTAAACCGCTGCGCCACCGGGGCTACCCTGTTTTTTATTTCTTTAAAAAGAAATGTTACATGGTCTGAAAAATATAAGTTTTAAACTTTACTTTTCTTGGATAACAATTCTTAAAGCATTTTTATACTTTTTTTCTGCAGATTGATCAGACAGCTGATGCAAGTTTTTTGGGCTGGGTTATTGCTTCATTTAGTCTTGGCCAAATGGTAGCTTCACCTGTATTTGGTTTGTGGTCTAATTATAGACCAAGAAAAGAACCTCTTATCATCTCTCTCTCCATTTCGGTCGCCGCTAACTGCCTCTACGCCTATGTCCACGTTCCAGCCTCTCATAACAAATACTACATGTTGGTTGCTCGTGGATTGGTGGGATTTGGAGCAGGTAATATGTATGTATGTATATGTTTAGCTGTGTCCAATTCACATTCACCCTGACATTTATGGCCCTCTCTCACCTGATGTCACCACTTCTCAATCTCATATCTTTACATATAGATCTCATTGCAAATAGACAAATACCTTTACTATTATTTTGGCTTTGCTTGCTCATGATGTTTCCATTACCTATAGTTTCTTTATTCTGTTCCCATCATTCTTTATCCTTCAAGATTCAGCTCAAATTCTACATCTTCCATAAAGCTTTCTTAGGTAACACAGACCCTTCCTTTTTCTAGCATGTCTGTGACACCTGCTTATATACTGTTTTGTACTGTCTTCATCCTTTATTACCAGCCATACAGTAAACTTTTTATAGAGATAATTTATGACTTCCTAAAATATTCTGTAACCCCCTGCAGAGTCTCCTGAACATAGTAAGAACTCAATACATCTTTTTAAAATCAAATTGATAGTGGATTTCTTTTTCTGTTTCTTATATTTTCGGTCCTAATCATGCAGAGTTTGTAACATCCTTGTTTTAAAAGCAGTTGTGGCAATTAGTATTATGCTGTTCACTCAGTGCTTTCTCCATATTTAACGAAGAAAAAAAGTAACATTTCTATAATGCCATATTTTCATTCATTCAGATCTTTGTGTTTTCATGTTACTAAAAGCAATATTTTCCATTAATTGATACATTTGCTCAGTGTACATGCTTTGTATGATCATAAAAAGGAAGTAGTGATATTTGTTCTGTATAAAGCCAAATTGAATTTTATATGAAGAATAATTTCTTTTACTTGGAATTACTGTATCTTTTTTTAGGAAATGTAGCAGTGATTCGATCATATATTGCTGGTGCTACTTCCCTTCAGGAAAGAACAAGTTCAATGGCAAATACTAGTGCATGTCAAGCATTAGGTTTTATTCTAGGTCCAGGTAGGTATTTTTCACATGTCATTACTTGGGAATTACATGGGAAAACTTTTGAGGTTTAAATGGAATCTAAGTGTAAAACCTCATAGTTGAAAAGAAACTGGTATTTTTTGATCCAACAGGAGGCTAGGCTTTTTATATGTGTTAACAAATGTCCTCTAAAGTAAATGATATGTTTCATTTTACAGATTAAGACACTAAGGCATAGAGAATCTAAGTAAATTATTTAAGGTCAGCCAGATAGCAAATGGGAAATATGAGGTTCAAACCTAACTCTGACCCCTATGTTCTGTGAAATAATCATTTAGCTAGACATCTCCATAATACTTTGCTTTTTTCCCCATTTATTAGAAACAAAATTCTTTTGACTGAAGGATTTGAGGAAACTTATAGGAGGTTCTTTACTCTTTTGCTCTTTGCCCATACCTTTCAGACTTTTCTAAGGTTGAAGAAAATGAAAGAATTTTTAAAGATTTATTTACTTATTTATTTGAGAAAGGGGGAGCACAAATGAGAGAAGAGACAGAGGGAGAGGGAGAACCAGACTCCCCACTGAGCACAGAGCCTGACTCAAGGCTCCATCCCAGGACCCTAGGATCATGATCTGAGCCAAAGGCAGATGCTTAACTGACTGAACCACCCAGGTGCCCCCAAAATGAAGGATTTTTAAAAGGCTATTTAAAGACTATTCTTCGGGGATTCCTGGGTGGCTCAGCAGTTTGGCGCCTGCCTTTAGCCCAGGGCTTGATCCTGGAGTCCCAGGGTTGGGTCCTGCCTTGGGCTCCCTGCATGGAGCCTGCTTCTCCCTCTGCCTGTGTCTCTGCCTCTCTCTCTCTGTGTCTTTCATGAATAAATAAATAAAATCTTAAAAAAATAATAAAAAATAAAAAAATAAAGCCTGTTCTTCCAAATCTTCATTTGAACTCTGAGTGTAAAACAATATTAATGAGATTTAATACTTCCCCAAGACAAGTAGATTTCTGCAGATTCATAGATTAGTAATTTTTATGCTTAGAAAAACATTGAAAAACCATGTAATTGGCTGATGCTATGAATATTGCGGTTTCGAATATCATCACTTTGAATCCAGCTCAGTTTACTTCATCATTAATATCCCACCCTTACACCCTGTTTCCATTACTTCCTTTTAGGTAGCCAAGGAAAAGCTCTATAAAAGAGAGTCTAATTTATCCTTCATCAAAATCTAAAGTTTCAGTTTAGTATTCTGGAGTGAAATATAAGCACACATGTAGAATAATTGTATCTATGACTGTATTATAAAATACATGAGGACAGGGCAGTCCGGGTGGCTGTGCCTGTTTAGTGACTCCTTCAGTCCAAGGCATGATCCTGGGATGAGGTCCCGCATCGGGCTCCCTGCCTGGAGCCTGCTTCTCCCTCTGCCTGTGTCTCTGCCTCTCTCTCATGAATAAATAAATAGTCTTTAAAAAAAAAAAAATATATATATATATATATATGAGGACATAGTCTGGGTCTTTTTCATTTATCCCTCTACCCTCAGTATCTAGCACAGTACTTGGTATAGACTTAGGTTCTCAGTAAATATTTTGACCACATAAGTATTTTAAAGATTAAATAATGATAAAGTACATGAGGTAAAAGCATGTAATAAATCTCATATAGCATTTTATTTTACTTTTTTTTTTTTTTTTTAAGATTTTATTTATTTATTAATGAGAGACACAAAGAGAGGAAAAAGGGGCCGAGACACAGGCAGAGGGAGAAGCAGGCTCCATGCAGGGAGCCTGATGCGGGACTCGATCCTGGAACTCAATCCGGGGACTCCAAGATCATGCCCTGGGCCGAAGGCAGGGGCTAAACCGCTGAGCCACAAAGGGATCCCGTCATATTGCATTTTAGAGCCAAGAAAACTGACGTTTAGAGACAGTATCAGCTAGTATAAAGGCAGACAGGACATTAGGAAAAAAAAAAAAAAGACCACTAAAATTTATATCGCCTTGTTCATTGATTTGTCACATTTTCAACCTAAGAATACAGGAAATAATCAAAAAAGGAAAAGAGAGGAAAAAATTATTTTAAAGGTTATCTTATTTAAATATTTTATATTATATATAGATGAGTAAATGTAGGCCTGAAGAGGATTATATGACCTTTCCTGTAATAACCACATTAACAGCACTAGCATTTGTTGAATGCTTACTATGTGCTAGATACTATCCTAAGTGTTTTATGTATAGTATATTACTTCATTCTTACCTTAAGGTTACATGTAAATTATGAGAACAGCCAGTTGTAGAATCTAAATCAGGAAAGCAAACTAGTACTCTTCCAATCTGAGTTTTGCCGTAGAGCCAAAATTTTAAAAATATATAGAATTTAAATACTATATGCACAGTAAAGAAATATTGACTTAAAACATGACATTCTATTTCTTAAAATGAAGTTGTGATTTATTTATGAAAGAAATTGGATAATTTAGATTTCCTGTGGAGATATTTTTTAAAAAGAAAGATACTGACAAGTTACTTTAGATATAATACTTTGTGAATGCATGTACATCAGTATTTCCCAACCTTTTTCTCATTGTTGTCCCTCTATTGAGCCATTTTAGGCATTTTTTTTTTTCCCTAGTACCACAGGTCAATTGTATATCTTTTATGTACTGTTATGAATGTCTATACTTTATACAGAAAAAGTAATATTTTGTCCCCTTCCCCGAACTTTCTTGCCTCTATTGAGATGCATGATATAGATAAATGATCCCATAATGTTGCTTCCAATCTCATGGTAAATGTCTTTCAGAGTTTTTTTAGCTTCTGCTTCCTACTTACTAATTCATCTGTATACATTTTATTTTATTAAGTTTTTCAGACTTGTTTTGCACTCATTGGAGAAAAGGGCGTGACATGGGATACCATTAAACTACAGATAAACATGTATACAGCACCAGTTTTACTTGGCGCATTCCTGGGAGTTTTAAATATTATTCTGATCCTTATTCTATTAAGGTAATTAGGTATAAGTGATAAACTACCTTTTTAGATTGTGAAATTAAATAAGCATTATCATTAATGGAAGATAATTATCCCTATAAAGCCTTTATTTGGCTTTTGATGTCCATAGTTGTGTTCATGTTTTTTCGATCAGCTAATAAATATAGTACTCATAACTGCTTGATATAGTTACTTGATATAGTACTACTTGATATATTAACTATAGATTTCTAAGTAGGGAATAGCATGAAAGCAGCATTTAAGTAGATTAAGGATTGGTATCAACCTTAAATACAAAAGTTACTTATAGTATATCTCTCTTATCTTTTATATATTAGAAGAGATTTTTATAAAACTACAGACGTTTTATTACTTTATATTTCTTTGGACTACTTTATCCAAGGACCCAAAAACATTTATAAAAAATGTTTAAAATCACTGGAAAACTTCAATATTTATTAAAGTAGATCATGTATGCTTTTGAATGAATATTATTTTTCATTTATATGATAATATAGTAAGAATTGTAACTTGTATCTTTTAAATTTTGTTGGTTATATTTCATCGGTAATAATTTTCATTACTCAGAAGTCAGTTAAAAAAAAAAAGAAGTCAGTAAAAAGAACTGTATCAGAATGTGCAAAAATAGAAGGCTACCAATAAATTATAATCATTTATTATACTAAGTTTTTATTGGATACAATACTTATGTTTTTCTTTTTAAGAGAACATCATGTGGATGACTCAGGACGACAGTGTAAAAATGTTAATTTTGAAGAAGGTACTGTTAACCTGTTTGACTAATTACTGTAACATTATCAAAATGTATCTGATGATTCTGTTTGCTATTTACTTGGATTTTGCTTCTGGGGATAGTACAGTGGGTGACTGGGGAGGATCTTCAAATTAGAAAGTTACTTAAATTGATTATTTTTTTAAAAAAAGCATGCCCAGATCAGTTATTTGGTGTTCATGATTGGTAAGGTTAAAACCATGGCTAAAAATCACTTCATCTTGTTTGTAAAGAGCCAATATCCTAAAATCCTCCAGTTCTTTGGAATGATTTCAGTAACTTTCCTACCAAATGTATCTTTCTATCTCAAGCATTTACTTCTTTTTTTTTTTTTTTAAGATTTTATTTATTTATTCATGAGAGACACAGGGAGAGAGAAAGGCAGAGACACAGGCAGAGGGAGAAGCAGGCTTTCTGCAGGGAGCCCGACATCTCCAGGATCGATCCCCGGTCTCCAGGATCAGGCCCTGGGCTGAAGGCGGCGCTAAACCACTGAGCCACCTGGGCTGCCCATCTCAAGCATTTCTTTACTTCATCATGGGAATGGATTTGTCTTTTGTATTTGTATTTTAATTTTTTTTTTTTTTTTTGGATACTCTACAAAGGTACACTTTCATCCCTTAGATCTTTCTCTGGTTCAGAAGTAGGGACCCAATCTGGTCAGTAGGTATATTTTAGTAAATAAACCATTATTTCAGTACTAATTATGTCCTCCTTGGGGAGTGTCCCCCTCTGTGCAAAAGATTGCAACTCAGTTCTTGCCTTTAAGGAGTTTGTGAAGTTGTGAAAAAGACATAGTGTTATTTTACCAAGTACTTTAATAGCCATTTTATTTTAATTTTCACAATAAAACTAGTGGAAGATAAAATTAAAAGTAGTAAGGTGGAGAGCAGAGTGGTGAGGAACGTTAGTAAGTTTTTGAAAAAAGAAGTATGACAATAGATTCCATGTGAGACTAATCCAGATGTGTGAAGGTCTGAACTAGGAGAGCAACTTAAGAACAGAGAAGGGATAGATGTGAGTTTTTGAAGAAAAAAAAAAATCAAGATTCTTGATAGTTTGGATAGGGAATATTAAGGAATAGGGGGAGTTGTTGAAGAGGTCTATCGGGTTTTGAGTCTAGATAAATGAGAGAATGGGAGAGAACAAGAATTTAGGAAGGGACATTGGCTGAACATAGAAAATGATTTCTAAGCTAAATCTACTGCTACACCAGAACAACTAAAAAATGCTGGAGTCATTTGTAATTTTGGCAACAGAGATCAAAGCTAGAGATACAAATTTTAGAGTAAGCCAGTGAAAAACACTACAATAAAGAGAATGAGAGAAAAATGGAAAGGAAGGGGTAGATGAATCAAGTGTGGCAACATACTGTTGAATATAGGGGCTGAATATATTTCAAAATAAAGGAAAGGAAGGAAGGAAAGAATGGTGAGGAAATACCAGCAGGGAGTATAAGCTGTTTTGCTTAAAATGTGAGAAATAGGATGCTATTTAAAAGACCTATCAGGTTAAAGGAATGAACAAGTAGAAGAGGGTGAGTATAAGATGCTGAGAAAAGGAAGAAACATCAAAAGCAAAATCTTTCAGAAGTTGGAAGGGGATAACAATATCGATCAGTGCTTCGCGGACTTTTAACATGCTTAGAAAGCACTTGGAAACCTTGTTAAAATGCCACTTCTGAATCAGTGGGCCTGGAGAGAGGTCTAACTAGGGTTGCCAGATAAAACACAGGACAGCCAATTGAATTTGAATAATTTTTTAGTATAAATATGTCCCATCCAGTTAAATTTAGGTTTCTGAAAAGCAATGAGTAATCTTTTAGTATAAATATGCCTCAAATATTTCATCAAACATTACTTTTCTTCATCAAACATTCCTATATTTAAATTTCAAATATTGCACGGAAAATACTTAAAGTTGTTATTTATCACAAATTCAAACTTAACTGGATATCGTGTATTTTTATGTACTAAATCTGGCAAACCTAGTGAGATTCTGAGCATCTACATTATAATAAAGCTATCATGGGAGCTGATGCTGCTGGTCTATGAACCATACTGGGGAGCAGAGTTCTTGAACCACACTGTCCAATATGGTAACCACCGGCTATATTTGGCTATTTAAATTTAAATTAAATGACATTTAAGAAATCCCTCAATCACAGTAGCAACATTTCAAGTGTTTAATTATGGATATATGGCTAGTGGCTGTCTTAGGCAACATGGTGAAACAACATTTCTATCATGTGAGAGTTCTATCACACATCACTGCCCTAAAGCACAAATGAGAGTTTAGAAAGACCGATTTATTTTCTTTATTAAGAATTCTATGGGAAAAAAAAAAAAAGAATTCTATGGGGATCCCTGGGTGGCTCAGCAGTTTAGCGCCTGCCTTCGGCCTGGGGTATGATCCTGGGGTCCCGGGATCAAGTCCCGCATCGGGCTCCCTGCAGGAAGTCTGCTTCTCCCTCTGTTTGTGTCTCTGCCTCTCTTTCTGTGTCTCTCATGAATAAATAAATAAAATCTTAAAAAAAAAAAAAAAAGAATTCTAGGTACTTCAAAATATTCCCAAAAAAAAAAAAACATTTTAAAATTTCAGTGTAAGTATTTAAATAAAATGTGTCCGTTTTTTCCCTATTATTAAACATATTATCATTGGATAGATTAGAATTTCTAGTTATATAGTCTTTGAATCATCAATATATTAATATAGTGTTTTCTTAAAATTCTTAAAATTTGAATAACCAGGCAATCCTCACAGTCTAGGATGCAACATTTCTGAGCTTTCCCACTGAGGCCAACAGTGGGTGGAGGCTGTAGGAAACTAACCACATAGGAAGAAAACTCCAGTTTGAGTTAGAGCAGTGTTGCTTTTTGATTCAAGGAGTAAAGATTAGCTTCTAGATGATAATGGAGAATCAGGAAGGTCTCTCCAAAATAATACAAGGCCCACAAGGACCAGAGTCAAGAATCCTGAGATACAGAGTCAATGTCTATTATGAAAAAAATTATAGAAACTTACTGTGTCTTAGGAAAGTAGCCCCTTGCCCCCTGCTGCTGCTACACATACACTTAGATACACTTAGATAGCATAAAATGAACACATTCTTGAATTATTTGCCAGAGTTACTCTGAATAAGTGAGTTATAAAACAGCATGACAAATGTATATAAGTAGATATATATGGCTTCACACTTCTCAGTTATATCAGGAATAGCTAATATTGAGTGTGCAGCTTAACTACATAGTTCAAGGTAAGTCAGTACACTTACTTTGCCCTCCTAATTTATAAAACCACCATCAAATCTTGGTGGTTATTTGCAATATATGTATGTGTGTGTGTGTGTGTGTGTGTGTGTGTGTGTGTGTGTGTGTGTATATATATATATATATATATATATATATTAAAGATTTTATTTATTTATTCATGAGAGACACCGAGAGAGAGAGAGACAGAGACGTAGCCATGCAGGGAGCCCAATGTGGGACTCCCATCTCAGGACTCCAGGATCACACCCTGGGCCAAAGGCAGGCGCTTAACTGCTGAGCCACCCAGGTATCCTGCAAAATATATTTCTTTGTGAAAATATAAGTGATAACATAAAGACTTTGAGAAAATGTGGTAATAACATAAAGATATTTACTAATACTAATTTCACATAGCATTGAAATTCAAAATATATAGCCACTGAAGTGAATGAATCACAGAACTAACTGATTTAGTAAACTATTTGAGATCTTCATTGAAATCCTCATAAATTTAAGATTCCAGTAAAATAGAAAAAAAAAACTTGCAATGGAAATTTTTTTTTTTTAAAGATCTTATTTATTTATTGAGAGAGAAAGCACGCTTCAGTGGCTGGAGGGGCAGATGGAAAGGGAGAGATAATCTCAAGCAGACTCCACCCTGAATGCAGAGCCTGTTGCAGAGCTCTGTCTCACAACCCTGAGATCATGACCTGAGCCAAAACCATGAGTCAGATGCTTAAGTGACTAAACCACCCAGGCACTCACAATAAAAACTTAAAATAAGTATTTTTAGTATGAGATCATTTTATAGAATTTTATAAAATATATTCCTATTTTGGATTGAGAATAAGCTAATAGAAAATATGAATGCTTCCTATAGATAAGACAATTGAAGTATATCTCCTGGGAAGAAAATTCACTTTATTTTTAAATGCCATTTTAGAAAATTATTTCTGTCATATAAATCATTACTTTTAAACTGCTTTGAAGCCTAAAAGTGATTTTAAATGTTTAGTCAAAAAAATAATAAATAAATGTATGTTTAGTCATAGAATTTGCTACATATAATTTCTATACTGTTTTAGTGTTGTAAGAAAGTTTAAGTAATATAATTTTTCTCCTGTTTATTATAGCAAGTACAGATGAAGTTCAGGTTCTCCAAGGAAATATTGATCAAGTTGCTGTTGTGGCCACTAATATTGTGTTTTTCGTGATTCTATTTATCTTTGCCCTTTTTGAAACGTAAGTTTTATTCTGTCTTCATCTAAATCATACTATATGAATAACTTGCATTTCTTGATGCAACATTAATCAAGCATATCAATGTTCTCAAAACTTTAAGACATTTTTTGTCATGATGTAAAAAGTATATATAAATTTTATGCTTTTAATTTGAATATAGTTGATTCTCTGTAATCTTACTACTTTATCTTACTTCCTTATAAAGAAATCTGTTTCACTAGTCTTTCCTTTCTTTCTCAGAGTTTTATGATAAATATAGTTATAAAACTTCAGTGCCATGATTTAACTAACTTTAAGCTATATAACTATTTATGTATATGAGGGTCAGTCTGGTAGTGTTAACTCTAAGTGCTGATCCTGAAAACTAGTATATTACAAAATTTCTGCCTTGTGTAGGTTTGTTGACCTTTAGCTATCATATGACTTTTTTATTTTTAAAATGCCTTTCTAGGATGCCTGGGTGGCTCAGTCTGTTAACCATCTGCCTTCTGTTCAGATCATCATCCCAGGGTCCTGGGATCGAACCCTGTATTGGCTCCCTGCTCAGCAGAGTCTGCTTCTCACTCTCCATCTGCTTCTCCCCCCATTCATGCTCTCTCTCACTCTCTCTCAAATAAATAAATAATTTTTAAAAAATGAAATTAAATGCCTTTCCATTATACTGTAAAAATAGTACCTTCTTGGTATAAATATTCTAAACACTAAAACTGTATCTCCACATCCACTTCTTTCCCTGGAAGTAACCACTGCTAATAGTTCAGTATTAATTTTTCAAAATTTTTTTTCTATACAGTGTAAGGACTAGCATGTGTGTCTATTAAATCAACAGATTGTGACATTATCATTTGAAATTTTGGTTTATTCCTTTGTCAATAATTTTAACATTTGTATGCCAGCACATGTAAATTTTCTTTATTTTTTTATTTTTAAAATTATTGAGATAGATGAAAGTTTCAGTTCATCTGATTTGGGAGCATTTTTTTAAATTGTGGTAAAATATACATAACATAAAATGTACCATTTTAACTATTTTTAATTTACAATTCAGCATTAAGTATATTCACAAATGTTGTACAACCATATCCAGAATTTTTTCATCATTCCAAACAGAAGCTTTCCACCCATTAAACAATAATTTCCCATTCTGCCTCACCTAGTCCCTGGTAGCCTTTATTCTACTTTCTCTGTGAATTTGGCCAAGCTAGATACCTCAAATAAATGGAATCATATAACACGTTTCCTTTTGTCCTTTTGTATCTTGCTTATTTCACTTAGCATGGTGTTTTTAAGGTTCATCCATGTTATAGCCTGTATCTGAATTTCATACCTTTTATGGCTAAATAATATTCCATTGTATGCATATAGTAGTTTCGTTTATCCATTCACCTGTCAATGGATATTTGGGTTGTTTCCACCTTTTGGCACTTGTGAATAATGCCATGATGCTGTGATGTTGGTGTACAGGTTATCTGGTTGAGTCCCTGCTTTCAGTTCTTTGGGTTGTATACCAAGAAGTGGATTTGCTGGATGACATGGTAATTCTATGTTTTACTTATTGAGAAACTACCAAACCATTTTCCACATCAGCTTCTCTGATTTTATTTTATTATTTTTTTTTAAATTTTTATTTATTTATGATAGAGAGAGAGAGAGAGAGAGGCAGAGACATAGACAGAGGGAGAAGCAGGCTCCATGCACCGGGAGCCCGACGTGGGATTCGATCCCGGGTCTCCAGGATCACGCCCTGGGCCAAAGGCAGGCGCCAAACCGCTGCGCCACCCAGGGATCCCTTCTCTGATTTTAAAATAAAAAAATAGTGATGTTCTTTTTTTTTTTTTTTTTAAGAATGAACATTTTAAGTATGTTTCAGTTCCATTTTGTAGCCAGTTAATAGAGGGAATAGAGTAGGGAAAGAAGCTTGGCAAGGAAGGAGACAGACATATAAAAGAATACCATTCAGAAGTAGAAAAGAAATACATACATTCAAAATAGGGGTGAAAGAGACTGAGGAAGAAAAAATATAACACGTTTCTAATAATTATAGTAACACTCTTACTATTATGTTATTACTTTTTAAACCAATTTAAACCAATTTAACCATGATTAGTTAGAATGGTAAAACTTATGGTTGGTTTGTTCTTTTCCTGTCCTTCAGACTTTTTTGCAATGTGGATATATTACTTATAATTAAAATAGATATTAGTAAATAAAAATACAAACAGCCAAACAGTAGCTTGTATAAGTAACAACAAAATGTGCTTTTTTTTTTTAAAGATTTATTTATTTATTTATGATAGACATAGAGGGAGAGAGAGAGAGAGAGGCAGAGACACAGGAGGAGGGAGAAGCAGGCTCCATGCCGGGAGCCCAACGTGGGACTCGATCCCGGGAGTCCAGGATCGTGCCCTGGGCCAAAGGCAGGTGCTAAACCACTGAGCCACCCAGGGATCCCCAAAATGTGCTTAAAATGTGTTTTTTTGTTTTTTTGTTTTTATGTAGAGCTGGTGTCATTAAGGGATGCAAATTCTTTAATGTGTCAGTATCATTATTAAAGCTTCTATTTCACATTTATCATGACTATAATTTCAATAAAATAAGAATAATTTGTTTTTCTTAGGATTGTTACTCCATTAACAATGGATATGTATGCCTGGACTAGAGAACAAGCTGTATTATATGATGGAATAATACTTGCTGCTCTTGGAGTTGAGGCGCTTATTATTTTCATGGGGATTAAATTACTTTCCAAGAAGTAAGTTATGTATTTTGTTTCAGTGAATTTTAAAATAGACCTTTAAAAATGACAGACTTTTAAAAGACATTTAAAAATGTCTTTTTTAAAGTGAAACATGAAATAGAGCTAACATAAACAAGTGTGTTAGTAAAAATATTTAAAGTTTTTCTCTTCTTATGTATTACTTTCAGTCCTTGAATGTTTTGCAAACAGATTTAAGGTTTATTAAGGAAACATGATATTTCTATACCATATGGCATATTCTTTGGTAAAACAAGATATTTTACAAAGTGAATTAATTGTCTTCTAATATATCTTTTGTATATTCTGTTTTATTTAAAGTATTTTTAAAAGTGTATTTTAGAAAACTTTATCTGCTGTATGGTAATATATATATGCAACAGAAAAGATTTAATGGTTAAGTCTGGAAAATTCTGATTAAAATAACCAAACTTCTGTACTCTAAAACTTCCACATCTTCAGTACATATATATGATGTCACCATAATGACAAAGCTATTATGTAGCATTTCTCAAAGTTACTTGTAACTTGACCACAGAACATTTTTTATTTTTTAAAAAAGATTTTACCCATTTATTTGACAGAAAGAGAGAGAGAGAGAGAGAGAGAGAGCGAACACGAGCAGGGGGAGAGGGAGAAGGGAGACTTACCACTGAGCAGGGAGCCAGATGCGGGTCTATATTCCAGGATCCTGGGATCCTGTCTGAGCCAAAGGCAGACACTTACTAGACTGAGCCACCCAGGCACCCCAAGAACATTGCTTTAAAGAAGCGTTTTGTAAAACTACAGCTGTAAAGAACACGCTTTGGGGAAAGTACATGTATAAAATTAAGTTCATTCATATAGTCTGAGATGGGACATTAGTTGATGAATTTAAGCAATTCTAACAATTTAATATTCCTAAAATGCTTTAATAATACTTCAGAACTTTTAAAGTTGTAAAATCAATTAACAAATCTTGAGTCAGTGTGCAGGGTGAGGTTCGATGGGAGATACTATGAAGATTCCTATGCTTATAGAGCCAAGTAGAGGGTCCACGATAAAGACACAAACATAGACATAGATTTATATTCTAAATTAAATAATAGAAAATGCATTACATCTTCCTACAGAAAAAGAACAGTCCTGCTGATAAGCATTCTTATAGATTATCCAACTCCATACCTTCAAAGAGCCTGTATTCTATTCGGTGGGAAAAACCAATAAACAAAAATATGATGTCAGGTAGTGGTAAGTGCTATGAAGAAGAATGGAGAGAGGAAGAGAATAAATAGTAGCAAGGGCAGGGTTGGAAGAGAGTGGCAGTGTTAGAAAGAAGCAGGAAGGCAAGTTTGGCCAGAGCAGAATGAAAGAAATGGCAAATGGGAGAACATCAGGTTAGAAAGATGTGAAACCTGATAGGTATTCTGAGGGTGATGTGAAGTGATTTTATTTTGTTTTGGAAAGTCTTTGGTCTTGTTTGTATATTTCACTTTTTATTATGGAAAATTTCTAACATATACAAAGGTTTAGAGAGCATCATGTCCTGAATTTCTAATATGCATTACCCAACCTTAGCAATTACTAATCCTTGGATAATTGTGATTGATCTATACCACTACCTACTCCACACTCCCTATCCCTATCCTCTATCCCTGGATTATTTGGAAGCCAATCCCTGATATCATTTCATATCTTCCATAAATATTTCAGTATGTATCTCAAAGTTAATGATGACAACGTCATCACATCTAAAAAAATTAACCATGGGGCACCTGGGTGGCTCAGTCAGTTAAGCATTGACTCTTGATTTCAGTTCAGGTCATGATCTCAGAGTTGTGAGATGGAGACTTGCCTGGCTTTGGCTCTGGCTGGGAGCCTGCTTGAGTTTCTCTCCGTCTCTCCCCCCAGTGCATACACACATAGTGCTCTCTTTCTCTCTCAATTAAATAAATCTTTAAATAAATAACAAAAATAAATTTAAAAATTAAGTGATTTCTCACTATCATCAAATATCCAGGCAGTATTCTAATTTCCTGTACTGTTTCAATAGTTTTTAAGATTTGTTTTGTTTCATACTGTTTTGTTTCACAACTTACTTGACTAAGTTCCTTAAGTCTTTTTTAATCTATAGGCTTTCTGTATTCCTTTTTTTTCCTTATAAATTAAAGAAACTAGGATGTATGTATACTTTATAGTTTCTCACATTTTGGATCTTGCTAATTGAATTCCTGTGGTGGGTTTTTAATTTTTTTTTAATTTTTATTTTTTAAGATTTTATTTATTCATTCATGAGACACAGAGAGAGAGACAGGCAGAGAGACAGGCAGAGGGAGAAGCAGGCTCTATGCAGGGAGCCTGACATGGGACTGGATCCTGGGTCTCCAGGATCACGCCCTGAACTGAAGGCGGCGTTAAACCGCTGAGCCACCCTGGCTGCCCCGGTTTTGTTTTTGTTTTTTTAACATTTTCCTGTGTTTATTATATTTCTCAAAAATTGGAACTTAGATCTAGAAGCTTGATAAAATTTGAGTTCAATTTTTTGGCAAGAATATACTTTATATGTGGTATTATGTGCTTATATCAGGAGAAATGTTACATTTTGTTTATCTCATTTTACACTGTTAATGACTTGATCATTCCTAGATTCATTAATTTAATAGATTATTGTACAGTGCTGGGTTTTAATTCCGTTGTGTCTTTATTTAATTTTTTGGAATATTTTCTTTAGAATCTTCTCATCACCAACTATTTGTTTATCTTGAGGTACAGTTTGTATAGGAATGACAAGAAGACTATTTCCTTTAATTAACTGATTTTTTAAAATAATGAGTTGGCATCCTAACATTCTCTAAAAGTAACCAAGAGTTCTTTTTTTTTTTAAGATTTTATTTATTTATTCATGAGAGAGACACACAGAGAGAGAGGCAGAGACACAGGCAGAGGGAGAAGCAGGCTCCACGCAGGGAGCTCGACATGGGACTCGATCCCAAGTCTCCAGGATCACACCCTGGGCCGAAGGCAGGCACTAAACTGCTGAGCCACTCAGGGATCCCAAGAGTATTTTAATAAAATATGAATTCATATATTATAACATTTTTATATGTTTTAACCCACTGTCATTACTATTATTTTTTGTGTTCACACTGTTGTGTTTTTGGCCAGCATTTTCAGATTGGCTCAGAGTACCTTTATGTAGATATTAGAAGTGCCTGGTAGACTGATAGCTTCTATATTCTCTAGTATGAAAAAAAGTATCCAGGCTCATCTTTTTTTTTTTAATTTATTTATTTGAGAGAAAGAGAGCAGGTGTGGGAAGAAGGCCAGAGGGAGAAGCAGGGAGACTACCTGGGGTTTGATCCCAGGACCCTGAAATCATGACCTGAGCCGAAGACAGATGCTTAACTGACTAAGCTATCCAGGCTGCCCTTCCGGGCTCATCTTATACATTTTCTATTCCAGATCTGAAATCCGCTGGTTCTATTTAGTAGAAATTTATATTTAACATTCATATTAACTGGTATATGACTAAAAGCATCAAGATACTGTATCATAGTTTTTAAAATATTAAAGTAATGAAACTATGTAATACTGTTTTATTTTTAAATTACAGAGTTTCTGTTCTTTAACAGGATTGGCGAGCGTGCTATTCTACTGGGAGGATTCATCGTTGTATGGGTTGGCTTCTTTATCTTGTTACCTTGGGGAAATCACTTTCCCAAGATACAGTGGGAAGGTATAGCCATACATGTTTCTATAATGTTAACCCCTGTTATTCATCTAAAATTAGCAAGTAATGTACTGTACTAATTTTATTTTTATAGATCTGCATAATACTTCAATTCCTAATACCACATTTGGGGAAATTATTATTACTCTTTGGAAGTCTCCAAAAGAAGATCACAATGAAGGACCAACTGGTTGCCCAATTGGACAAGCTTGGTGCTTCTACACCCCCATGATCCACCTGGCCCAGTTCCTCACATCAGCTGTGCTCATTGGAATAGGCTATCCATCCTGTAATGTTATGTCCTATACATTATATTCAAAAATTTTGGGACCAAAACCTCAGGTGAGTCAATTACTCTGATACTGCTATTGCAATTAAATGAAATATAGTTGTAAGCATTCACATTTTTTGCTACCATTCTCTATTTTTATACAAGCTGACTTAGCAGATTTTTATCATATTTAGCACTTTTTTTAAAAAAAAGATTTGATTTTATTTTGGAGAGACAGAGAATAAGTGTGAGAGTGAGGGAAGAGGCAGGGAGAGAGAGAAAGAATCTCAGGCAAAAAATAAAAAAAATAAAAAAGAATCTCAGGCAGACTCTTTGCTGAGTGCAGAGCCTGATGCGGGGCTCAGTTTCACTGCCCTCAGATCATGACCTGAATCCAAAACCAAGAGCCAGACACTTAACTGACTGAGCCACTCAGGTGACCCTCAAGTTTTATTTCTGACTCTTGTTTTTAGTAGAAGTTGTTTAAATGGTCACAAAATGAAAATATTAATTTCTTCTTTAAAAATTACACCAGTGGTTTTACATTTTCAGGGCAAAAATTAATGTTTCTATTGAAATAAGGCAGAGAAAAGAAAATGTTTAATATTGTGTTTTTAAGCTATAATAAACACTTCTGAGTTTTTTAACCTATAAAATTGTTTTTTCAAATTTTTAAAATAAAAAATAAAAGCATATTATAAAAGCAGATTACAAAAGATAGTTGTAACAAAATTCAAATAGTTTGAAATGTGTACAGTAGAAAATGAAGGCTTCCCTTAGCCTCAACACACTAAAGCTGACCCTTGTCCATTTGTATACTTCTGGACATTTTTTTTCTTTTTTTTAAAGATTTTTATTTATTTATTCATGAGAGACACAGAGAGGCAGAGACATAGGCAGAGGGAGAAGCAAGCTCCCTGCAGGGAGCCCAACATGGGACTTGATCCTGGGACTCCAGGATTATACTCTGAGCCAAAGGCAGACACTCAACCGCTGAGCCACCCAAGTGTCTCTCAAGACATTTTTCTTTTTTTTTTTTTTAAAGCTTTTTTCTTTTAATTTTTTTTATGATAGTCACACAGAGAGAGAGACAGGCAGAGGGAGAAGCAGGCTCCATGCACCAGGAGCCTGACATGGGATTCAATCCCGGGTCTCCAGGATCACGCCCTGGGCCAAAGGCAGGCGCTAAACAGCTGCGCCACCCAGGGATCCCACAAGACATTTTTCTATACCTGTTCAAGCATATGTACACTCATGCCTTTTTAGAAAAAGATAACACAGAATATATCTTATGTATATCAATTTTTTTGCATCTTGAATTTTTTTACTTAATAGCCATAGTATTCTTTCCATGTTAGTGCATAGAGATGTTCTCATTATAAGATCTTACTCCATATAAGATCTTGTTCTTTTAAGCAACGGATTAGCAGTCCATTCATTAAATATACCATAATTTAGTTACTTAATCTACCATTGATGGACCGTTAAGTTATTTTCAATTTGAGGATATTAAAAGTATTGCTGCACTATACATTCTTGGGTAGATTGTAGGGTTATAGTTTGGGGGGTACAGTAGTTGGAAGAACAACCTTGTGGTATAATGAAAAGTGATATAATGGAGTCAGCCAAACATGCTTGGACAAGTTATTTGAATTTTCTGAGCTTCAGCTTCCACATTTGTTAAATGGGGATAATAGCAATTGTAGAAATTTGTGAATGTTGGAAACAATATATGTAAAGCACCTAGCAGAGTGTTTGGCAGATAGTAAGTACAAAATAAATGTTAGCCATAAGGATAATTAAAAAATTATATTGTAAAAAAAAAAAAAAATTATATTGTTTCCAGGGCTTCAGGTGACACTGCTTGTCTCTTTATACTACTTTATTTTTCTTAAACTGACTAATCAAGTAAGTTTACTGTTTGTTAGTTGCTGTATTTATAGAGAGGCATTTTATATTTAATTTAAAAGGAAAAAAGATGGAAAAAGTGATTCTTGTGAGTTTATCATAGTTTGGTAATAGTAGTATCATCCTTATTATTATTAATTTTTGTATCATCCTTATTTTTAAACTAACTAAACCTGAATATCAATCTGCTTCTCCCTCTCCCCTCCCTGCCACAGGGTGTGTACATGGGCTGGTTAACAGCTTCTGGAAGTGCAGCACGGATTCTTGGACCTGTGTTCATCAGCCAAGTGTACACTTCCTGGGGCCCACGATGGGCATTCAGCCTTGTGTGTGGAATAGTGATGCTTACCATCATACTCCTGGGTGTGGTTTACAGAAGGCTTGTTGCTTTTTCTGTAAGGCATGGAAGGATTCAAGAGTAACCTGACACAGGATGCCTGGGTGGTTCAGTGGTTGGGCGTCTGCCTTTGGCTCAGGGCATGATCCCGGAGTCCCGGAATCAAGTCCCACATCGGGCTTCCTGCATGGAGCCTGCTTCTCCCTCTACCTTTGTCTCTGCCTCTCTCTCTCTGTGTGTCTCATGAATGAATGAATAAGGTCTTAAAAAAAAAAAAAAAAGTAACCTAACACTATGATGGAAAGTACTTGTTGTATGGGACTTCCTCTTCCAAGGCTCTGCTAGATCATTATTATGAGTCAGTTTCCAAAAGTCAGGCTGCAAATATTGTATATTTTTAATTACAAAAACATATATTGAATAATACAGACAATTCTGTGTGTAATTGTGAACAGTGACCTAATATAAAAACACTGGTTCACAATTTCCTTATTTCAAAAAGATATTCTATTATCGCGTCTCTTTTGGCGTTGCATGAACTCATGAGTGAATGGACAATGATTTATAAATATGAAGTTGTACTCTTAGACTGCAGAGGTGTCATGAAAATAATGAGAAAATATGCAGTGAAACCATAAGGAGAGTTCTGTATGAATTAACTATAACAAAAGAATTAAATTATAGAAATTACCTAAATAGAAGTACCTATGTTTGAAGATACCTACTTTTTATTTATTAAAAAAAAATGCAGCTTCTATTTTCAGTTTTCCTATGAAATAAAAGTCGTGACTCTTAAATTTTCTATTTACCAGGGCCTGCCATTCTCCCTGACATTCTATAAGTCATTATTTTTAATACTACACCTTTTGTCCTATTTTAGTTCACGATCTCACTAAGTAACCCCTAAGTTAATGGGTAAGCACAAATAATGCTAATATTTGAGCACTAAAGAGGATTAAGAGATCCAGATGAATTACACTACCTTTAATAGGACTAATTACATTTTTCTTTCAAGTACTAATTATTCACTTTCAAAATGTAAGTCAAGTGTGTTACTATTTATTCAAATTATTGACATTTTCAACTCCCTTAAATTCTGGAGAAAAACTATCACTTTAATTATTTACTTTTCCCATCTTTTGGTAGTGACAAGGAAGACATACAGTTTGTTTTCAAACTATGTCTCCGTAGCTATTCAGAACTGTAGAATTTTAAATTTGCATGGGCCATGACAGCCCTAATCTAATCTAGTTAGGCTAATAAATATTTGTGGTAAAATTGCTTTACTGTAACAGCGTACTGAGTTTACTTGAAGTTGGCTAAATCACACTATGTATACATTTCTACCTCTATGTAAGTTGAATACTGATAAGAGGAACTAGTATAGAATTATGTATACTGATGATCAGTATTACCAAAAAATACAAAAATATTTCTAAATATTTTTCCAAATGTTTCCTATTCTAAGTTCTGTTTTCAAATCTTAAAGTAAATACGTAAACACTATAATCTGCACTTTATACTATGTTTGCTATACTCTTTCTTTCTTTCTTTTTTCTTTCTTTTTTCTTTTTTTTTTTCTTTTTGGCTTGACCAACAGAAATTTATTTCTCACAGTTCTGGAGGCTAGAAGTCTAAGACCAAGGTTGTCATCAGGGCTGGTTTCTTTTGAGGTCTCCTTGGCTTGTAGATAGATATCTTCTCCCTGTACCTTTTGTTTTTCCAGCTTTATTGAGATATAATTGATATATAACATTGTGTAAGTTTAAGGTATACAATGCATTGATTTGATGAACTTACATATAGCAAAAAGATTACCACCATAGCATTAGCTAATACCTATATCCTATCACAGAATTATCATTTTTTTTTTTTTTTTTGGTGAGAACATTTAAGATCTACTCTCTTAGCAACTTTAAATTATATAATACACTATTATTAATTGTGATCACCATGTTGTACAGTAAATCCCCAGAACTCACTTATAACAGGAAGTTCTCTGACCAACATCTCCCCATTTCCTCCACCCCCAATCCCTATCAACCATCATCCAACTCTCTGCCTCTAATAGCTCAGCTCGTTTAGATTTCACATATAAGTGATATCATATAGTATATGTCCCTGTCTTTCTGTCTTATTTCACTTAGCATAATGACCTCAAGGTCCATCCATGTTGCCACAAATGGAAGGATCTCCTTTCTCATGGCTGAATAATATTTCACTACATACGCACATCTTCCTTATCTATTCCTCTGTTGATGGACATCTAGGTGGTTTCCATGTTTTGGCTTTGTGAATAATGCTGCAATGAACATGGGAGTGCAGATGTCTCTTTGAAATCCTGCCTCCTCCTTTGGAACAGTGCACAAGGGCCGGCCCCCTTTTCTTCACTTCCTCATCAGTACTTGCTATTTCTTATATTCTTCATATTAGCCATTGTCACTGGTGTTAAGTGACATCTCATTGTGGTTTTCATTTGCATTTCCTTGAGGATTAGTTGATCTGGAACATCCTTTCATGTATCTGATGACCATATGTATGTCCTTTGGAAAAATGTCTTTTCAGATCCTCTGCCCATTTTTTTTAATCTTTTTTTTTTTTTTTTTTTTTTTTTTTAAGTAAGCTCTACACTCAGTGTGGCACTTGAACTCATGACGCCAAGATCAAGAATCTAATGCTCTATGGACTGAGCCAGCCAGGTGCTCCTCCTCTGCCCATTTTAAAATCAGACTATTTGGTTTTTTGTTATTGAAATTTGCCATACTCATAAATCAAACTTCAGCTCTAATAGAAAGCTTAATCTGACAGAAATCTTGATTAAATTTTAGAGATTGTTTTTACTCATCTTCATCTCCCATAGAAAGACTCTGCTTTGGTTAGACTTATCAGAGCCATAGCCAGGGGTTTCTGGCTATTTGGTCAAGACCTGGGATCTCTCTTCTTTGATGTTCTGCAGCTCTTTCCTCAGTCTTACATTTTTTGGGTCACTTCTAATCCTAAAAAGAAACACCCTTGGTTTAGATAGTGTGTACAATAGAAAATAATGGTGATGATGAAACTAATATTTATAGAATTCTTCCCATATTGCAGGCAATATGTAATACAGAGTTTAGTTTTCACAGCAGTCCTATGAAGCAAAGTTACTGTTATGATTCCCATTTTACAGATAAAAGAACAGGCACAGAGAAATTAAGACATTTGTCTAATAAATATCTGTCTTTAGACTCCACACTCTAAACCACTAAATTTGTTAGAGTGGGGGAAGTAGGCCAGAAAGTTGCAAGAGCAGTTAATTGCTTATTTTAGTGTAAATTACATGTACTGGTGACTCCTGTTAGTAGAAATATTAGGAAAATATAATATGAAGTCCACTAATTGAGGCTGTTATCTTAGCGTAACAGACTGTTTCCATCCAAGAATATGACATAGAGAAGTTGCCCAACTTCCAAAGATTTATAATATCGAATAAAATTCAGCTAAACTATGATTTTACAAAAATGACTAACATCTTTCTTTTTATTAAGAGTGCTTTCTTTTCTGGATTATACCACCACACATCTTGCCGCAGAAGACGACAAGGAAATGACATAGGGTTGAGGAAAAGGCAGGGGGATAAAGTTTCAGGAAAAAATCACTAGTTGAGGTCTTGAGTGGGTCAAGTGGATTATAAATTGGAAAAGATGATAGGTATGAAAAGCTGCTGAAAATAGTTTGTATTTCAGAAAAAATAAGTTTTTGAAAACCAAAACTTAAAGTGATTTTTATATTTGAAGGGATTTATAACTTCAAAAAGCATCTCCATGTTACCTTGCTAAGCTGGCCTACATTTAAACTCTTCAAGTTATCTTGCATAAAGTGAAATCTGTATATAATATTTGTTTGGTCTCTAAAAAGTATACACTGTTTATCTGCATCTGCTCAAATTCTTGAGATTAACTTATTGTGAGAGGATATTTTTCGGTACCTTTTTCGACTACTGCAAATTTATTTGTAATTTAATGTATTTTAACATTGCGAATGTACATTTTCTAATAAAATTATTATGTATATGTACCATAAGCCTTAAAAGTATTTACTCATACTTTCAATACATATTCAAGAGATACCTACTATGTACCAATCACCATGTCAAAATCACAGAGCACCTCCCCTCATGGGACTTACATATTGACAGGAACATTAGACATTAATTAGTGAAGTGGTTGCACAAATGATTATGTTTAAGGGAAGGGCGACGAGAGAGATGTATAGGAAACTATGGGGATGATTAACAGAGGGTCTGAGCTGAACAGGAATGTCAGGGACTGTTTTGCTGAGGATATAATGGTTAACTGAGGCCTGGTGGAGAGAAAGGTTTGGACTGGTGCATTTCAGGCCAAAGGCATGGCAGGTGCAAAGCCCTGGAGGTGGTAAGATATTGGGGCTTTCATGGAACCACAAATAGATCTAAGGTGGTTAGAGTACAGTGACTGAGAAAAAGTCTTATTAGTTGAGGATATAGAGGGGCAATTCAAGGTCTTGTAGACCTCGGGCGGTAGGTCTCCAGTGGTAAGAGGTATTCTAACTTTACGGATGGTTGGAGTTAGGAGTCTAAAGAATGTCTTCAAGACTCTTTTTTCTTTAGTTCTACATGCTTGACTTTATTTTCAGGTACTTTCCATTCTGTGGCAGGTTGGGCACTGTCAGCTCCAATCTTGCAACATCTTTGTAAGTCACAATTCCAGAGAAAATTAGCTCAGGCAGAAATATCAGAAGAGGCTCCAACTAGCCAACTTTAGCATATATACCTATCCCTGAACTGCCCAGATGGGCAGGGAATGGAATCCTCTACTAACCCAGGCCTGGATCCTGCGTCCATTCTGGGAATGCAATTTGTATGTGGAAGAGACAGGAGGGGAAGAACCTGGTCAGGCTTGTCTTAATTACATGGACTAAAAAGATTTAAAACTGAATGGAGGAGTTTCCATCAAAGGAAGGTCTGTTGAGCTGACAAACAGATGTTTATTACTATACCGTCACCTCCTGTTTTCTCATCATTGCAATCGTAGAAAATATTACATGCACCACTGTGGAAAATAGATGAAGTTGCTTGTCCCCAGCTTCTTCAGACAACATAGGCTCCACCAATCAACTCAGCTCTGAATTGGTCAATTTTCCATTTAGGAGTATAACGCATTTGTGACATACCAATGTCAGGAAGCATGATACCATATTAGGTATTTTGGATTTAAGAGAAATGGGAAGACATTTAAGGTAATGTGGTCTCTAAAAAAGAAACTTGTGCTCGTAGAAATGTCTGATTCCAGGTGCGGGGTAAAATGAAGTTAAGACATCTTGTGCCAGAAAGCAAGAGTGTTCTCAAAGACTACACAAGTCTTGCCAAAAGGACACAGGAGTCAAATAAAGAGACTACTACTGGCCCAAAATAGGGCAGTTAAAGGATTGAAAAGAGTATCTGTAGCTGATTTAAACACAACAAATATGTGAAAATCTATGAGTTAAAAATGATATTAAAAATAAGAAATGGGCTCCTGGTATCTCAGTTGAGTGACCAACTCTTGGTTTCACTCAGGTCATGATTTCAGGGTCATGAGATTGAGCCCTCCATTGGGCTCTGAGCTCAACAGGGAGTCTGCTTGAGGTCTCTCCCTGTGCCCTTCCCCAACGCTTGCTCTCTTTCTCTCTAAAATAAATAGGAATGCCTGGGTGGCTGAGTCAGTTAAGCATCTGCCTTCAGCTCAGGACATGATCTCTGGGTCCTGGGATCGAGCCTGACTCCTTACTCAGCGGGGAGTCTGCTTCTCCCTCTCCCTCTGCTCATGCTTTCTCCCCCCACCCCTTTCTCTCTGTCAAGTAAATAAATAAAATCTTTAAAAAAAAAAAAAAAAGCCCTATTAGTCACCTGTGGTTCACTAGGTTGCTAGGGCTTTAAATCTTTATTCTGAAAACCAGAAAATAAAGACTCAAGCATTTATTCTGCTTTTCACATATCTAAACTTGCTGAGGGAAAGTTATTTCCCATAGAAAAATCCAAGTTAGGAGCACCTGGATGGCTCAGTTGGTTGAGCATCCAACTCCTGATTTTGGCTCAGGTCATGATCTTAGGGTTGTGAGATCAAGCCCCATGACAGGCTCAGCATGGAATCTGAGGATTCTCTCTCCTTCTCCCTTTGCCCCTCTCACTATTCACCACACTCTCTAAGAAATAAATCTGTTGGTTTTTTTTTTTAGTTAAATCCTGTGTGTTTTATTTAAGGCCTGGATCTGTATTTTCTAGGAGCTCACAGTCTAGTGGGAAGATACATACATGTGCAATTTTAATAATATTGGAAGCACCACAGAGAAAGTATGCACAGTTCTGTAACAGGAGCCTAAGGGAGCCAGGGTCTCATTCCACCTAGAGGTGTCAGGTAGGGTTTCTGTGAAGGGAGGAAGGGTAAAAAGTCTGAGAGGCTTGATTCTACTACCTCTCCTGAATCATGTGACCCAGCTCAACCTCCTACCTCTGGTGACTTTTGCCTCATAAGAAATAAATCTTAAAAAGAAAGAATCCAAGCTAATATATACAAAGTGAATAATATAAGGATCTCCATTTAGCAACTTCTAGTGAAGTAATAGGGGTAACAATCATCAATGAAGGCTAAAACAACTAGGGGAGGGGGTCCCTGGGTGGCTCAGCGGTTCAGCACCTGCCTTTGGCCCAGGGTGTGATCCTGGAGTCCCAGATTCGAGTCCCGGGATCGAGTCCCACATCGGACTCCCTGCATGGAGCCTACTTCTCCCTCTGCCTGTGTCTCTGCCTCTCTCTCTATCACGAATAAATAAAATCTTTAAAAAAAATGAAAATAAAACTAGGTGAGCCTTAATAAAGAACTTTCTGAAGGACTAATGGGCTGACAACACCCGAACCCACTGATTATTCTTAACATCATTGAAACTGGGTAAATTTTATCTCATGATTTGATGATTTTTCTATGAGGAAATACATAGCACCACCAGAATATAGTCAAGCCTATAGGTATAAGCTACCAGTTTATAGGAAATTCAGAGAATCTGCAAATTAAATACTACCTCCGGGTAGTACACCTAAACCCAGAAGGCAATATATTTTGTAGATCCAGTTTCTTTATTAAAAACAACAACAACAACAACAACAAAACAGGATGCCTGGGTGGCTCAGTGGTTGAATGTCTGCTTTTGGCTCAGGTTGTGATCCTGGGGTCCTGGGATCGAGTTCCGCATCAGGCTTCCTGCAGGGAGCCTGCTTCTCCCTTTGCCTATGTCTCTGCTTCTCTCTCTTGTGTCTCACATGAATAAACAAATAAACAAAATATTTTTAAAAAAATAAGTAAAGAGATCAAAGAGATGAGAAGAAACTTAAAGATCTTTTTTTGGATCCTGTTTCAAATAAAACAAATGTAAAAGGATCCATTTGAGACATTTGGAGAAATTTGAAACCAAACTCAATATTAGATGATATTAAGGAATTATTGCTAATTCTGAGATGTGAGGTAGTATAATGGTTATGCCTCAAAGAGGCTCTTATCTGTTAAAGATAGATACTGCAGATAGAAGTTAAATGATGTTTGGGATTTGTTTTAAAATACTCTAATGGGGAAAGAGCATCAGAATAGATGAAACAAGATTGGCAAAATATTTGTTGAAGTTGGGTGAAAGATACATGGAGGTTCCTTATACACTTACATGTGTACTAATGCATATTTAAATTTCCACAATTAATTTAAACTTAATAAAAATCAGCTTTGTATTTTAGAATGATTTGGCTGAACTGTGAAGTATGTGCTGGAATGGGATGTAGAGGACATTTATCCTGTTTGTGGCCACTCTTCATTTCCTGACAACTCTTATACATTTGGAGAATTTCTCACACTGAGCCTCTCACATAGAACCCCAGACTCTCATCTACCCTTGCAGCTAAGGCATGAGCATGTGTTTCTGACTCCTGTGAGATGTCATAAGGAATTGGGCAAAAAGAGGAAGTGGGCAACATGAGAAAAATGGACTTTGGTGATGGAGCAAAGTCAGCTGTCAAATTTTGGAGACAGCACTGGCAGAGCTTCTGGAACCTAGTTCCTTAGCTTTGTCAGCATGGCTGTGGGATCTGTGCCAAGCAGGTGTGGCAGGTGTCTTTTCTGGGGCAGCTCCTACATTCAGAGATTCAGGCATTGGTCCTAACTGCAAAGCTTGAATCTCTGTCCATTCTAGAGGTTCTATGTACAAATAACCTTTAATAAGCATATTCTCTGCTTGACCTAACTAGATTAGATTCAAATGTTTGCACCTAAAAACTCTGATACAGGAGGCAATAGCAGATGTTTGGAGACAAGCAGTGGTTTAAATGAGTAATGCTGGCGACTCAGACTAGGGACGTGGCAGTGGAACTGGGATTTGAAAGCACAGCATATAAAATATATTTTAGAAGTAGAGGTGACAGGATTAGTTGATTAATAAGGCAAAAGAAGGTGTTAAGAATGACTTCTAGGATTCTGATGCGAACAGCTGGAAATACAAGTGCCATTTAACAGGATAAATACTGAGGAGGAAACAAGAAAATAGTACAGTTGAATTAAATGATATTCTTACAGACAAGAGAAGCATGCAAGATATAGGCCCATAAAACACAGTAAAACTGAATATCATAAAATGAGCAGAAAGAAATTATGAAATAATGGAAACTTGAAAACAAAGACATAAATCATAATTAGAAATGAGGCAATTCTTTAGTGAAATTGAGAAATAAGAGAATAGGAAGATATGAAAATGTTTCTTATTCAGGAAAGCATAAGAAATTTAAAAAATGATCTCAACATGAAGGCCAAATTAGAAAAAACACAAGAATAAAGAAGATGCTATAGATAATTTCATAAGGGAAATAAAAGAAAAATGAAAATTAAAATAACAGAAATAGGGATGCCTGGGTGGCTCAGTGGTTGAGCTTCTGCCTTCAGCTCAGGGTGTGATCCCAGGGTCCTGGGATCGAGTCTTGCATGGGGCTCCCTGCATGGAGCCTGCTTCTCCCTTGCCTCTCTCTCTGTGTCTATCTCTCATGAATAAATACATAAAATCTTTAAAAAAAATTTTTTTAAATAAAAAAATAACAGAAATAGAGATAAAAATGATTCTGGGGGCAGCCCTGGTGGCTCAGTGGTTTAGTGCAGCCTTCAGTCCAGGGTGTGATCCTGGAGATCCAGGATCGAGTCCCATATTGGGCTCCCTGCGTGGAGCCTGCTTCTCCCTCCCTCTGCCTGTATCTCTGACTCTCTCTCTCTCTCTCTCTCTCTCTGTCTCTCATGAATAAATAAATAAAATCTTTAAAAAAGTGATTCTGGAGCAAGTAATGGGTATAAAAACTAAGCACAGATGACATATATAGAAGTCTAAAGAAAACCAAAGCAATGGAACAGAACAAATTCTACAAACTATAAGAAAAATTTGCTAAAATAAAACTCAAACATACATATGAAAATGGCATACCAAGTACCTGAGAAATTGACTCAGAATGGTCTACTGTCAAATATTCCATTAAAAATATTGGATTGTTTTGCTTAGCATAATACCCTCTAGGTCCATCCACATTGTTGTAAATGCCAAGATTTCATTCTTTTTGATAGCTCTGTTGTAAATACATACCACTTCTTTATCCATTCATCTGTCGGACATCTGGGCTCTTTCCATAGTTTGGCTATTGTGGACATTGCTACTATAAACATTGAGATGCAGGTGCCCTTCAGATCACTACATTTGTATCTTTGGGCTAAATCCTCAGTAGTGCAATTGCTGGGTCATAGGGTAGCTCTATTTTCAACTTATTGAGGAATCTCCAGACTTTTCCAGAGTGGCTGCACCAGTTTATATTCCCACCAGCAATGTAAGAGGGTTGCCTTTTCTCTGCATCCTTGCCAACATTTGTCATTTCCTGTGTTGTTCACTTTAGCCATTCTGACTGGTGTGAGGTGGTATCTCATTGTGATTTTGATTTGTATTTCCCTGATGCTGAGTGATGTTGAGCATTTTTTCATGTTTGTTGGCCATTTGAATGCCTTCTTTGGAGAAATGTCTGTTCATGTCTTCTGCCCATTTTGTGTCTGGATTATTTTGTTCTTTAGGTATTGAGTTTGAAGTTCTTTATTGATTTTGGATACTAGCCCTTTATCTGATAAAACATTTACAAATATCTTCTTCCATTCTGTAGGTTATCTTTGATTTTGTCAACTGTTTCCTTTGCTGTGCAAAAGCTTTTTAAATGGTTGCTGGAGGGGATGGGGATGGGGGATGACATAACTAGGTGATGGGCATTAAGGAGGGTATGTGATGTAATGGGTATTGGGTGTCATATACAACTGATGAATCACTGAACACTACCTCTGAAACTAATAGTACATTATATGTTAGTCAATTTTATTTTATTTTATTTTTTAAGATTTTATTTATTTATTCATAGAGACAGAGAGAGAGGCAGAGACACAGGCAGAAGGAGAAGCAGGCACCATACAGAGAGCCCGACGTGGGACTTGATCCCGGGTCTTCAGGATCACGCCCCGGGCTGCAGGCGGCACTAAACCGCTGCACCACCAGGGCTGCCCTGTTAGTCAAATTTAAATAAAATAAGATAAATTTTAAAAAGTACTGGATTAAAAAAAAGTGGGTACAAGTCAAAATGGCTAAGTCACGTAGAAAGAAAGGAAATCAGATTGCAATCAGACTTTGTGATGATACTTTATGCCAGAAGTCAGTGGATTAACACATTTAAGATACTTAAAGAAAGGCAGTGTGATTCATCTATTTTTTTTTTTTTTAGTCAAGCTGACCTTCAAGTATAACGTCCATAAACTATCACGAAGAACCCAAGGAATATTGTTTTCATGAGCTGTGAACAAATTTCAAACAACCGAGATGACAAGAGACAATTCAGCGTAAGGAATGGTGATGAGCATTTTATATATTATCTCTAGAACTAAAACTAAATGATGGAAATAAAGGTGACAGAATTATACATAATGGTTATAGGTTCTGATGATGTAGGTATAGTAAAATTATCCAGAAACTGTGGATGAATGGAGTAGAATAAGCTTGCTGTTAGCTGTATTGTTATTTATTGGAAATGGAAGGATATTACTTTATTTTTTAAATTTTATTTATTTATTCAGAGAGAGAGAGAGAGAGGCAGAGACACAGCCAAAGGGACAAGCAGGCTCCATGCAGAAAGCCCAATGTGGGACTCGATCCAGGGTCTCCAGGATCACGCCTTGGGCTGCAGGCGGTGCTAAACCGCTGTGCCACCAGGGTTGCCCAGGATATTACTTTAAATGTTAGAGGGAGAGAAGAGAGAAGAACTTGTGAGATAATTTTAATATTGCTTGTGTTAGAGAACTAATATAGGCAGTATGTAAAATTAAGGAAATCAAGGATATTATGGAAAGGTAGTAGAGGTACCAGTAAAAATAGAGGTAACCAGTAGAATAGTTCCCTAAATACCAGACATACAACAATGGAAGAGCTTATAAAAGAAACCACAAAATGAAAAATTACACACATATATAGAAGACATATAAAAATAGATATAAAACAACAGCAAACAAATCAATCATATCAATAAGTGAAAATAGGATGAACTCATCTTTTACAAGAAAAAAAGATTTTCATCTTTTTGCTGACAAATCCAACACTAAGATGTGTACAAGAGACATTCCTCAAACAAGCACAGAAAGATTAAAAGTAAAATGTAGGGCAACCCCGGGTGGCTCAGCAGTTTAGCGCCGGCTTCAGCCCAGGGCATGATCCTGGAGACCCGGGATCGAGTCCCATGTTGGGCTCCCTGCATGAAGCCTGCTTCTCCCTCTGCCTGTGTCTCTGATTGTCTCTCTCTCTCTGTGTCTCTCATGAATAAATAAATAAAATCTTTAAAAAAAGTAAAATGCTAAGTATAGATATTCTAGACCAAAGACATTAGAAGAAAGCAGAGATCAACATCTTGATCTCACAAGGTGGAAATTCAAGCAAAAAGTATCAAAAGGCAACAAAGGATACCTTATTATGCTTAGTGTTACAATCACAAAAATGTTATTAATATTTGTGTAATTAATAAGACATTAATACCTATTATTATAAAGCAGAAACTATAAGAAATGCTGTTTCACCACAATAAAAATTAATTTAAAGAATACCTATGAGTTCACAAATATACCAAAAACAAAAACCTTATTAGTTACTTTTGGTTGTTTCTAGAGCACAAACTCTTTTTATTCTGAAAACTAGAAAATAAAGGAAAAAAATAAGCATTAAGCCAGACTTTTCTGTATCTTCTTTATTCCTGGTTAACCTGATAATAACATAAAATTCAGAAAGAGTGATAGAATTAGAAATGTCATCACTTTGTAAAACCTAATGAAATCATGAATCTAGGTAATGATCATTATTAAGAGTGGAAAAGTCATAGGGAACTATAATGCACAGGTCCTGAATCCACTAATCAATTTTATTTATTTATTTTTTAAAGATTTATTTATTTATTCATGATAGACATAGAGAGAGAGAAAGAGGCAGAGACACAGGAGGAGGGAGAAGCAGGCTCCATGCACCGGAAGCCCGACGTGGGATTCGATCCCGGGTCTCCAGGATCGCGCCCTGGGCCAAAGGCAGGCGCCAAACCGCTGCACCACCCAGGGATCCCCGTCACTAATCAATTTTAGTATCACAAAAAAGAGGCAACAAGTTATTATACATTCCCAGTAGTAAAAACAGTACCAGTTAAGAACTATTCTTGTCCTCCCCCCTTTTCCTCTAACACCCACCCCAACCAAACCTAAATCTAATCCTGTTTCTAGATCTTTTGGAAAATTCAGAAGATCCATAGTAAATGATACCATTGGGATGCAATCTATTGATTCTAGAAGTTGAGAAATGCTAAAGAACAAATTACTGTTTCACTAACAAATAAATGGCAGAAAATATGGTAAAATAGGAGTAAATAAAAGATTAAAATATGGGGCACCTGGGTGGCTCAGTTGATTAAGTGTCTACCTTCAGCTCAGGTCATGATCCCACGTTCCTGGGATCCTGGGATGGAGCCTCCCTCCTCAGTGGGGAGCCTGCTTCTCCCTCTCTCTCTGCTGCTTGTGCAAGCACTCTCTGTCACTCTGTCAAATAAACAAAATCTTTAAAAAAATAAAAGATTAAAATAAAAGATTAAAATGCTAAGTGAAGTAAGTCAGAGAAAGACAAATACTGTATGAGCTAACTTATATGTGGAATCGAAAAAACTGAACTCAGAAATAGAACAAATTGATGATTACCAGAGGCAGGGGATGAGGGGCCCTGGGGGTTGGGGTGGGGAAGGAGGATGGGGGCTATGGGTGAAGGTGGTTAAAGAGTAAAAACTTCCAGTTACAAGAAAAATAAATCCTGGGGATGTAATGTTTCAGCATGATATCTATACACAACTTTCAAATATACAACAATACTGTATATGTGGAAGTCGCTAAGACAGTAGATATTAACAGTTCTCATCACAAATGGCTGCCCTTGTGGCAAGCATAGCATAATGTGTAGAGAGTAGTTGAATCACCACCGCTCTACACCTGAAACAAATGTAACATTGGTATCAAGTATATCCAAAAAAATGGTTTTAAATAAATACACACCACAAAGTTCTCAAAGACAAAAATTTTAACTTTGTGATGTTATTACTGTTAACTAAACTTGGGATAATCATTTTTGTGTACGACCTTTATCTACCTTTCTTGTGGATAAAGAAATACTAGGGGGTGGGGAGTTAAAGATGGCAGAGGATCCTTGAATTTGCCTCCTCCTTGGAACATAGCTGGATCAATATTTAACTATTTCAAGCAACTAGGAATAAGATCTGAGTGTTAAGGAAACAATCTGCATCGTTGGAGGGAAAGAACCTGGCAGAAGCAAGGTGTGGAGCCTGAACTGGCAGAGGAAAGTGGTGCAGCTGCAAAGGGGAGGAGGCCTTTTCGTGGAGCAAGGTCAAGGAGAAGAAGAAAGTGGGAGAGAGCACAGCATGTTGGAATTGCATTATAAGCCATGGCGCGATCACCTGGGCCACATTGGGAAGAGGGTATTTTGCTTCTCGAAGACAGAAGGCCAGGTGGGAGCCATTGAGTGGCACTCAACAGCAGGGTCAGCAGTGTGTGCGGAGGCCAGAAAACCTCTTCACCACCCTTTGCTGGAGCCACATTGGCTTAAACCTCTGTGTGTGCAGAGTAGCTGCTTTTCTGCAGCAGATCTGAGCAGAGCAGACAGGAGCAGACTGCAGATAACCTGGTCACCAATTTTCGTCATCTGCCACAATAGATTTAAGCTCTAAATCTTCTGGGATTTAGAAGAGCTCTGGGCTCTTCTGGGACAGATGGGAGTAGGGGACTGAGATGCGAACAAATGGCTGATAAACTGAGCGTTAAACTCTAGCCTCTGCGTGTGCACTGTGCCACTGCTTTTTGGGAACGGGATGGTGCTGGGCATGCCCTGAGCCTCTCCTCCTGGGGACAGAAGTGGGCTGCATCTTACCAGGCTTCTAAAACTTGGGAGTTTTGAATCTCAGTCACTGGGCTGAAAATACAGAAGATATTTTCTGAAAATACAGAAGATAAAATACAGAAGATCCGTGGCTCCAGGCACGCCAATGGCCTGGGCGCAGACCCGTTAAAGGCAGGGAAGTGATGAGAGCCTGGTACACAGATTGCTTGCTTTTCCTTTTGGAAAAGGAGTTCCCCTCCCCGGGGACAAGAGTGTGGGGTGATGCCAAATTATCCCCTCACCTCTAACTCCCCCACCGCCTCCCAGCACAGTCTGACTTCAGAGGGAAACACAGCGCCTCCAGTGGACACTGAAGTCCCCTACACTAAACCTCACCACCCTGCACGTGGCAGGGGCATCTTTACAAGGGCAAGTCGGCTTGTGAGGCAGCCTAGCAGAAAGGCCTTGTGAGGCCTTTCTCAGAAGACCAACATAAGGCCCTCGCATCTACTAAGTCTACTGATAAAGAATGCTCCAATACTCAGCTTCTGGTAGAAATAGGACCAGACTTGCTTTTTTTTAATTTTAGTTTTTTTGAAAAAAGATTTTATTTATTTATTCATGAGAGACACAGAGAGGCAGAGACAAGGCAGAGGGAGAAGCAGGCTCCCCACAGGGAGTCCAATGTGGGACTTGATCCTGGGACTCCAGGATCATGCCCTGAGCCATAGGCAAATGCTCCACTCAGCCACCCCGGTGTCCCTAATTTTACTCTTTTCTTAAGTATTTAAATTTTTAATCTTTCCATTTCTTATTTTCTGTTCATTATATTAATTATATTATATTATATTATATATTCTTTTTCTCTTTTTTTGTATCAGGTTTATAATTTTTTATTCATTTGTTGGTTTGTTTCCTTCTCATATTTTTCACATCAGGCTTTTTTTTTTTCCCCTATTTACTTCTTTCTGTACTTTTTCCCCTTTTTCTTTCTTATATTTTATTTTATTTTTAAATCTTTATTTACTTATGCATGAGACACACACAGAGAGAGAGAGAGAGAGAGGCAGAGACACAGGCAGAGGGAGAAGCAGGCTCCATGCAGGGAGCCTGACATGGGACTCGATCCCAGGTCTCCAGGATCACACCCTGGGCTGAAGGCGGCACTAAACCACTGAGCCACCTGGGCTGCCCCTCTTTCTTATATTTTAAAACAAGGCTTATAGTTTCTGTCTGCTTAGATTTTTGTTCCTTCTTCTTTTCTCTTGTCCTGGATCAGGTTTCTCTTTTTTTGTTTTCTTCTTTTTTATTTTATAGGCTTATCCTGACAAACAAATCAAAGCATACCAACTTAAAGGTCCAAACACTCTCCACTACAAGCAAGGAGGAACTTCATAGAGGAAGGACCAGTGGGAAAGAGCAGCCAAAACACAACAGCAGGACGTACACAGCGTATACTAGAAACAGTTCCTGAAGTTTTTGTTATTATTTTGTTGTTATTTTTCTTTTTCTTTCATCCTTTCTTTTCTGGACAAAATGATGAGTTGGAGAAGTTCACCCAAAAGAAAGAAGAGGAGGTAGTACTCACTGCCAGGGATTTCATCAATATGAAAATAAGTGAGATGCCTGAACTAGAATTTAAAACAACAATTATAAAGATCCTAGCTGAAAAAAAAAAAAAAGATACAAGCTGGGCTTTAAAAAAGCATAGAAGATACTAGAGGATCCCTTACTGTAGAGATAAAAGAACTAAAATCTATTCAAGCCAAAATTAAAAATGTTATTACCAAGATGGAGTCCCCAATGGAGCCTTTAAAAACGAGGATGAATGAGGCAGACAAGCGAGACAGTCATATAGAAGATAGAATGATGGAAAATAAGGAAGCTGAAAAGAAGAAAGAAAACTACTGGAGCATGAAGGGTGACTTAGAGAACTCTATTTCATAAAATGAAATAATATCTGGATGATAGGGATCCCAGAGATGAGTGCGAGAAAGGGACAGGCTTATTTGAACAAATTATAGCTGAGAACTCCCCAAATCTGGGGAAGGAAAACAGGCATTCAAGTCTAGGAGACACAGAGAACCCCCCTCAAAATCAGTAAAAATAAGTTAACATCTCAACATATAATAGTGAAGCTTGCAAATTTCAAAGATAGCGAAAATTCTGGAAAGCAGCCTGGGACAGGGGGCCCTTAACTTACAAGGGTAGACATCTAAGGCTGGCAGTAGACCTGTCTAGAGACCTAGCAGGCCAGAAAGGACTGGCATGATATATTCAGCATGCTTAATGGGAAGATAATGAAGCCAAGAATACCTTATCCAGCAAGCTGTCATTCAGAATAGGAGAGATAAAGAGTTTCCAGGGACAAACAAAACCAAAGGAATTTATGAATCCTAAACCGGCCTTGCAAGAAATATTAAGGAGACCCTTTGAGTGGGAAACAGAAACTAAAAGTGACAAAGACTAGAAAGGGACAGGAACTTTACAGGTAATATGATGGCACTAAATTCGTATCTTTCAATAGTTACTCTGAATGTAAATGGACAAAATGCCCCAATCAAAAGACACAGGGTATCAAAATGGATAAAAAAAAATAAGACTCATCTATATGTTGCCTTTAAGAGACTCCTTTTAGATCTAAAGACACCTCCAGTTTTAAAGTGAGGGGGTAGAGGACCATTTATCATGCCAACGGCCATCAAAAGAAAGCTGGAGCAGCCATCCTTATATCAGACAAACTACCTTTTAAACCAAAGGCTGTGATAAGAGATGATGAAGGACACTACAGCATAATAAAAGGGTTTATCTATCCAACAAGAAGTTCTAACAATTGCAAATATTTATACCTCTAATGTGAGAGCAGCCAAATATGTAAACCAATTAATAACAGAATTAAAAAACTCATTGACAATAATAGTAGGGGACTTTAATACCACACTCACAACAGGGGACAAATCTTTAAGCTGAAGATCAACAAGGAAAGAAGGGCTTTGAATGACACACTGGACTAGAGGGACTTCACAGATAGATTCAGAACATTTCATCCTAAAGCAGCAGAATACATATGCTTCTTGAGTGCACATGGAACATTCTGCAAAATAGATCACACACTGGGTGGGTCACAAATCAGGTCTCAACGAATACAAAGAGATTGATATTATATGATGCAGATTTTCAGAACACAATGGTTTAAAACTTGATGTCAACCATGAAAAGTATTTTGGAAGAAACACAAATACACAGAGGTTAAGGAGCATTCTACTAAAGAGTAAGTGGGTCAAACAAAAAAAATTAAGGGAGACACAAAGAAATGGAAAAGCATTCCATGCTCATGCACTGGAAGAACAAATTTTGTTAAAATGTCTATCTTACCCAAAGCAATCTGCAATGCAATCTCTATCAAAATATCATCAGCATTTTTCACAGAGCTAGAACAAACAATCCCAAAATCTGTACAGAACCACAAAAGACCCCAAATAGTCAAAGTAATGTTGAGAAAGAAAAACTGGAGGTATCAGAATTCTGGACTTCAAGCTGTATTACAAAGCTGTAGTGATCAAGACAATAGGGTCCTGGTACAAAAATACACACAGATCAATGGAAGAGAATGGAGAACCCAGAAATGGACCCTTAACTCTATGGTCAACTAATCTTTACAAATCAGGAAACAATATTCAGTGGAAAAAAGATGGTGTTGGGAAAACTGGACAACAACATGCAGAAGAATGAAACTGAATCACTATCTTACACCATAAATAAACTCAAAGTGATTGAAAAAATCCATCAGAATGCTAGAGAAGAGCAGGCAGCAACCTCTTTGACCTCAGCTGCAGCAACTTCTTGACAGACATATCTCCAAAGGCAAGAGAAACAAAAACAAAAACAGGACTACTGGGACTTCAAGATAAAAAGATCTTACACAGCAAAAGTCAACAAAACTAAAAGGCAACCTATGGAATGTCAGAAGACAATTGCAAATGCTTTATCAGATAAAGGTTTAGTATCAAAAATCAGTAAAGAACTTATCAAATGCAATACCCAAAAAACTTAGTCAAGAAATGGGCAGAAGACATGAACAGCCATTTCTCCAAAGAAGGCATGCAAATGGTCAACAAACCACATGAAAAAATGCCCAACATCACTTGGCATCAGGGAAATAGAGATAAAAACTACGATGAGATAGCACATCACACAGTCAGAATGGTTAAAATGAACAAGTCAGGAAGCAACAGATGTCAGTGAGGATGCAGAGAAAGGACAACCTTCTTACACTGCTGTTGGGAATATAACCTGGTGCAGCCACTCTGGAAAACAGTATGGAGGTTCCTCAAAAAGTTGAAAGTAGTGACCCAGCAATTGCACTACTAGGCACTTATTTAAAAATTATAAACATAGTGATTCAAAGAGGCACCTGCACCACAGTGTTTATAGCAGCAATGTCCACAATAGCCAAACTATGGAAAGAGCCCAGATGTCCATCATCCATCATCCACAGATGAATGGATGAAGATGAGGTACATATTTACAATGGAATATTAGCCATCAAAAAGAATGAAATCTTGCCATTTACAATGACATCAATGGAAATAGTATTACGCTCAGTAAAATAAGTCAGTCAGAGAAAGACAAATACCATATGATTTCAGTCATATGTAGAATTTAAGAAACAAAACAGATGAACATAGGGGAAGGAAGAAAAAATAAGATGAAAATAGAGAGGGAGGCAAACAATAAGAGATGAACTCTAGGAAACAAACTGAGGGTTGCTGAGGGGAGATGGGTGGGAGGAAGGAGTAATTGGGTGATGGGCATTAAGGAGGGCACCTAATGTCATGAGCACTGGGTGTTACATGCAACTGATGAATCACTAAATTCTACCCCATAACTAATAAACAGTGAATGTTAATTAAGTTGAATTTAAATATAGAATTTTTAAAAATACTATGCAGAACTTAAAAAGCAGTATCTGTAAAGGAAGTCTGTGAAATTGGACATTTAGAAATTTTTGCTTATCAAGTCATACTAAGAGCGTGAGAGCCTAAAATAGTAAAGACATTTGCCACATGTCAATAGACAAAGGATACATATCCTGAACTCTTCATAATCACCAAGAAAAAGCCAGACAACCCAAGAGAAAAAAATAGGTAGAAGACATAACAGGCACTTCATGAAAGATGAATATCTAATAACTATGTAAGATTCCAGCCTCTTTAGTAATTAGGGAAATGCATATTAAAACCACAATGATCACTATTCCACACTTGTCAAACTGGCAAAAACTTTAATAGATTGTAACACCAAGTAATGATGGGAGTGTGGAACAATATAAACTCTTATATGTTACAGGTGGAAGTGTAAAAAAATTAGGCATTATCTCCTAACATTTGAGATGCACCAATATTAAAGTCCATCATATTCAGTTCTGAGTAAAACTCTAGTGAAACTTGTGTGCATATGCACTAAAACACTGTCATACCAATACCGTTTTTATAGCCAAAATCTGGAAACAATATAAATATTCATCAGCAGTATAATGGATAAAAAAATTACAACATATTTTATTTATATAGTGGAAATGCTATATACACAGCCACCAGTCCAGATAGGAAAAGGAAATCAGAGGGCTCCAGAGAGCTGTATTCAAAGGGAGGGGAAAAAGGAAACAACAACAAAAACTACAGATAATCAGATGTGTTTGACCTAACAAAGTAACTACAGAAAAACACAGTTGTTCAAGAAATGTAATTCTAACGTGGTACATAGTTCAGCTATGAATGTTTTCATAGTCATGATAATGTAAAGTGAATATTAATAAACCACTACTGTACCCTCTCAAAGAAAATCAGTATGAAGAGTAAAAGATATTAAAGGAAACTAAATCTCAAAGAAGGCAGGAAAGAGGAAAAAAAGAAGGAAACAATAGGTATGTGGTACAAAGCACAAAAGAAACTGTAGACATAAATACAATTGAACCATAATGCCAGTAAACATATCAGAAATGATAATAAATATGAACATGGTAGACTACAGAGGTTATCAGATTGGATTAAAAAACAAAATGCAGCTATATGGTATGTATAAGAGAAGTACCTGAAACAAAGGTACATTCAGACTGAAAGAGATAACAAAAAATACACCTAAGTGAAGTCTGTAAAAGCAAAATGTATTTAGCCTTCAAAATTAAGCTAGAAATTTCTTTAAATACTTCCATTTTTTGAGGGAAATTCTTCTTTCTTATATTTTTTCCCTAAAAGAAGCGCTTACATGATTTTCCTCCTGAAACTGGATTACCAATGTACTAAAATGTGTTACTTCTAAAGGATATTGCTAAATTACTTTTCATTAATTTAACACCTGAAAGTGTCCTGTTCCTCTTAGCAAGCACTATTTTATTATTTTTTACCAATCTCTTTGATAACAGGATATGATTTTAATTTTGCGTTTCTCCAACCATAAATGTGGTGAGCATATATTTCCTTTTGATTCAGTATATGTAGTTCTGTCTTTGTGAATTATCTGCTCCTATCTTTTGTCCATATTTCTATCGGGTTGTCTTTTTCTTATTAACTATGCAATTTATGTTGCAAATTGTTTTTCTACTCATCGCCTTTGGTAAAAACATCCAAAACGATGTTGAATATGGCATTAAATATTCCTGTCTACTAGATGTAATTACCTCAAATGTTTCTAATTCTAAAAAATAGCAGGAAACATTAGGTTAAACAGTCTTTATCTTATTTATAGTTTTATTTCATTCCTATTTTACCTTGAGTATTAGAAATGGCTGTCTATCAAATATTTTTTTTCTTCATCTTAATTATTGCTTTAAGTTCTACAATGTTAAAATGTTTATCATTAAAATATGCAGATATTTTCAAATACAGGTAGAGAACCAAGGTATTTACCATTTGCAAAATTAATTTTGAAAATTTAACTGGTTCCTAAACAGGGAACAAAATTTAAAAATGAGCTTACTAGTAACTTACTTTAAAATAAGTATTTAATTAAATAAATCAAAAGATAAAGCAACTTATCACTGTATTTATTTTTTTATAAAATGCATTTTCAGAAATGTTTCACTGGTGCTACAAAAATAAATATAAAACAAATATACATGTTTACATATGTTACTTATAAATACACATTATTTACATGTTCAAAAACTTCAGCATGTTTTTTTCATGATTCTCAACATGTCTGAGAAGTAGAGAAAACAATTTAAAAAAGCATAAATATACCACACACCATTTATATTTTTGCTTTTAAAAAACTGTTCGATACAAATATATGAACACAAATTTTGGGGGTATATGTTCTAAGAGCAAAGTCCGGTATACAGTTTTAATCTATGACCTGTACATTTTATAAGTTTCATTCTGCTTTGTTCTCTAATTAGAATACATCCATTATGGTATAGATTAAACCTGTCTTTTATAGAAAGGCTTTCTGAGGAAGTTATATTAAAAAAAAAAGTCACTTTACTTGAAAGCCAACAAGTTATTTATTAGACTTATAAATCTAAAAGGAGCTTCAATCATTCAAAACTAGGAGATGGATTAGAAAACATCAAAAGGATGGAAGAAAGACACTGTAATTTCTGTTTGATGTAATCTGGTAATTTTTCATTTTCTCCATACCTAAGTGAAGCAAAAGAAAAACATAACTTAATTAAATGGTTTGTATGAGAGTACCAAAAGATGTATTATATTTTTCAGTAATTCTTCAATGAAAGAGGCACCTCAGAAAAATTACACAAAATTATTTAAGTAGATACCTAAATCAAGATAAGCATAACCAATTAACCAATTTGTTTCCTTTTAAAACAGGCCACTTTCTAAATGTATTTAAATAATAAAAAGAGGGGATCCCTGGGTGGCGCAGCGGTTTGGCGCCTGCCTTTCGCCCAGGGCGCGATACTGGAGACCCGGGATCGAATCCCACATCGGGCTCCCGGTGCATGGAGCCTGCTTCTCCCTCTGCCTATGTCTCTGCCTCCCTCCCTCCCTCTCTCTCTCTCTCTCTCTGACTATCATAAATAGATTAAAAAAAATTAAATAATAAAAAGAAAATTAAAAATAATAAAAAGAAAACTTGAAATGACTTTATAATTTCTAAAGCAAGTTGAAAATTGGACTCTTCATTAAACTGACGGCCTTAATCTAAAGAACATACAAAACCTTATTAAATCATTTATTTCAACATAGAGAGGAAAGAAATTATATAGCAAAAGGCTAAATCCCAACCATTATTTTATGAACTTACCTAGTTATTTGACCATTTGGTGATGTATAACTGATAGAAGATACTCCTGCCTGCACGACCAACTGGGACCCATCATTGAACTGAACCCACACAGCTCCACTAGTTAACTAGAAAAATAATAAGCATGCAGAATTACTATACTGTAGGAGACTTGAAGTTCTTAGAAGGTACTCATGTTTAATAGGTTTTTCACATAGATAAAACAAAACAAAACAACAAAACAAAACAAGAAAAACAAAAACAATGCTCAGAGCACCTGGGTGGTTTAGTCGGTTAAGCATCTGACTCTTGATTTCAGCTCAGGTTAAGATCTCAGGGTCCTATGATCAAGCTCTGTGTAGGGCTCCCCACTAAATGGGGAGCCCCTCTGCCCCCCAACCCCTCACACTTTCACACCCTCACGTGTACTTTGTCTTAAACAAATCTTAAAAAAAAAAAAAAAAGGCAACCTTCTCAGGAACTACAAATATGAGGCAGTGATGGTAGTAGCATTAGGAATATTCACATCTTTTCAGATTATTCCTTTAATAGCTAAGGCATTTATAATATTAAAATTATTTTAAAAAATAAATAAAATTATTCTAAATTAATCGTTTCCCATTCATTTCTACTACAATGTCTGAATAGTTTTGTGTCATCCTCCCACTCCAATAGCATCCTAACCAAGAAGAGATTTAAGAAATAACGAAAGTAACATTTTCTTAAATTAGGATCTTCCTCTATTCTTTGCACTTGGGACACAGAATTTCTCTTTGGCCTGAGAACATTACACCTTTGCAAACTTATCCCTTTAGTCACTGATATTTGATATAGTTACTAATACACAATGTGGCATTCCAAACAGCAGAGAGAAGTCATGGACACTGGAATCAAATAGACCTGGGTTTACATTCATCTCTGCCAACTACTGAGTAGGACTGTGCAAGTCAATCAATAATTATAAGCCATAATTTTACTATCTATAAAAAGAGGTAACATCACCTTTACTAGGTTTTAATTTGGGGAATAAGACAATATATATGAGAAATAGGGTACCACATAGCTTATTCAATATATGCTGAGTTCTCTTCATGTATTTCCTACCCCCATAAAGGTCTAAAATGCATTTTACTTCACTAGCAAGTAAAAATTACATGTACTATGCTCAAGTCTCCAATCTTTAAGCTTTCAGATAATATATACATACAGGCTCACACCTACATATAATTCTGTAAGTTTGAAACTTAATGTGGACTTAATTTTTAAATGCAAAAATCCTTTTCTGCCAAATGTAAGTTATTCTAATAGATTACAAATAGTTTCTAAAACTTAAATGTCATGAATATCATTCTTAATTCCTGACAAGTAGCCATTATTGTGACAATTCTATTGTTTTTAATTTATATTTTATTTTTATTTTTTGAAGATTTTGATTTATTTGTTCATGAGAGAGAGAAAGAGAGAGAGAGACAGAGACAAAGGCAGAGGGAGAAGCAGGCTCCCTGCAGGGAACGTGATGCAGGACTCAATCCCAGGACCTTGGGATCACGACCTGAGCCAAAGGCATACTCAATCACTGAACCACCCAGGTGCCCTTAATTTAGATTTTAAATTGAAGCATAATTGACATATAATGTTACGCTAGTTTCAGGTATACTACATAGTGATTCAACAATTCTATATAGTACTCTGCTCACCATCTGTCACTGTACAACATTACAGTATTATTGATAATTTTCCATATGCTATACTTTTCATTTGTCATTTATTTTACAACTGTAAGTGTGTACCCCTTAATCCCCTTCACCGAGTTTGCCAATCCTCCTCCCCTCTGGAAACAACCAGTTTGTTCTCTGTATTGATGAACTTCTGTTTTTGTTTTGTTTTTTAGCTTTCACATGTAACTGAAATGATATATTTGTTTTTCTCAGTCTTATTTCTTTTTTTTTTTTTTCAGTCTTATTTCACTTGCCATAATACCCTCTAGAACCATCTATGTTGTCACAAATGGCAAGATTTTATTTTATTTTTTTTTTATGGCTGAGTAATATTCTATTGTGTACATACACATACTTTTAAAAATGTATGTATGGGACAGCCCTGGTGGCACAGCGGTTTAGCACTGCTTGCAGCCCGGGGTTTGATCTTGGGGACCCTGGATCGAGTCCCACGTCAGGCTCCCTGCATGGAGCCTGCTTCTCCCTCTGCCTGTACCTCTGCCCCTCTCTCTCTCTCTGTGTCTCTATGAATAAATAAATAAAATCTTTAAAAAAAGTATGTATGTATTTATTTATTAATCAATTTTAAGTAGGCTCCATGCCCAACGTGGGGCTTTAACTCAGCCCTGAGATTGAGTCGCAAGCTCTACAGACTAAGCCAGCCAGACACCCCAACACATATATCGTCTTTATCCATCTATCAGTGGACACTTGGGTTTAAAACTTGTTTTTAAAACTTTAAAAACAAAACGACAAAAACAAATCACTTATGCCTTAGGAGACAATCTGTTATTAGCAATATCTAGAGTTTTCCAAATGTACACAAATAAAAACATAACCAATGTAAAAAAAGGTGTAGAAACTTTCTTGCAAAGAGAAATCTTTAAAAAATAAATTGTATTTTCTGATAATTGTCTAATTACTATGAAAACTAAGGATATTCAGTGAAAAAAATTCCCTTTTCTAAAAATTCTCACCTGTGTAGCCCAACCAACATTTTTCACAAAAACCGATTTCAAAAGTTGTGCTGATTTAGGAAGACAATCTTTAAGACTACTAGAAGGAATGTTTGTTCCAGAAGCTGCAGCTGTAAAGCCACATCCTTCATTTGTAACCATCTATAAACAGTAAAAGACAAGATATTATTCCTCAGTGTTTTTATAAGCCAAGCAAAACTGAAAAAGGACTAGATTTTCATTAGCTTACAATAATTTTTAATAACAAAGTTAAAAAATTAAAATATAACCACATAAACAAGAAACTTCAGATTTAAAGTATTAAAAACATAAACATATAACTGTATTATGGAAAGAGAAGAAAATCAAGAGTTGCTGTTTTCATGTAGGCAAATTTATATTTTTCCCTCAAGGTATAATTTTTCATACTGCTATTGTAGTATATATGTAGGTCTGTGAATATACACTCACAGATCCATTTCTTTAATGTCGCATTTCCTATATTGCTATATAGTCTTTACAGGCATGATAGTTCATAGAATAAAAATTTACATTTATGTAACCATAGGCCTATCATGGATATTAAGGCAATGATATTTTACTAGTAAAAATAAAATGATATATACATATAATAATATATTTAGCTTTTTGCCAGAGGGGCAGGTTAGACTTCACTGTGGTAACATTTAAATTGAGACCTGAATGATGAGAAAGAATTAGCCATTAAGAGTTTGGAGAAAAGTTCCAGGTCAAGTGAACAGCATGTGAAAAGGCCCTGAAACTTACTTGAAGAACTGAAAGAAGGCTTTAGAGAACTAGAATAAGGCAAAGAGAGTACAGGGTAAAGTAGGCAAGGAAAAAAAAAAAAAAAAAGTAGGCAAGGGAGAAGTAGACAGGTGAGAGTAAGGTAATAGTATGGAATTTATATTTTATATGAAGGACATGAGACAATGACAGAGTTTAAAGTATAGAAGTGATGTATTTTTACTTACAGAAGGATTAAGTATTGGTGTTGGTTTTGGAGAAGCAGCACTATTTATGATCATTTTATTCAAAGATGCTCTGTCACTCATCAGGTAGTTTGGATCCACAGAAGTAGGAGGTGATAAGGCCTTAGGTGAACTAGTATTACCAGGTTTTCTGAAGGGAAAGAAATGTCCAGATATATTCCCTTAAAGCTTTCAACTTACAGAAAACTAAAAAATGTCCAAAATGTAAACACCAAACCTTTTTTTAAACATTTATGACACATTTTAGCCATGTTTAAACATTTTTCAAACATTTACCTTCCTACAATTATTGGGAAAAAGGGAGCACTTCCACTTTTCTTTTCCTCTTCTGAAATTACGGATTCCAGTGCTAAGCAAATACGATGGCCCTGTTTCAAAAGAACAATAATGCTTTTTGTCATTATTTCACCTGTCATTTGGAATCAAACTTTTTTAAGATTTTATTTTTTCATGAGAGACACACAGAGAGAGAGAGAGAGAGAGAGAGAGAGAGGCAAAGACATAGGCAGCAGGAGAAACAGGCTCCCCGAGAGGAACCTGATGCAGGACTTGATCCTAGGAACCCAGGATCATGACCTGAGCCAAAGGCAGACACTCAACCACTGAGCTACCCAGGTGCCCCTGGAATCACTATTAATTGGTATGAAAAACCTACCATAACTAGGTACATACCTCATCTGCATGGTCCATATACAATTTTATTTCCCCTTTCAAGGTATTGATTTCACTTTCACCTTTTAAGGTATAAGATTTCCCAGTCTTTTCAATCACCTGAATTAAATCTTCAGTTTTGTGTATCTTTGCTCCTTAAAGAATAAGAAGAAAAATGCTTTTATCATTTCTTTAAATATTCCTATGTTTATATTCATTATCATACTAGTATGTAAAGATCAAGTTATTTATATTCACTTGCTGACCATGAATAAAATGAGTCTCTGAATGTATTCAATAAATACAGACCATCCATTTTCCTTTTCTGCATACAATTGGCTTAAGTCTGATACTTTTATGGTATTTAAAAAAAATCACTGATCTCATACGAAAACATAATTGAAGGATAAGTATAATGATATGTGTACTGTGTGTTTGTGCTAGGTGTCCCTTAAAGGGAGCTTTACAGATTAAAAAGTAAACCATCCTTATAGATTAAGAAAATGATATTCTCTAGGTCAAATCGATCCTTTAGCCACATTTATAATTTTTACAATTTGAATATTTGAATTTCTAATAAGAAATAGGATATTGTTTATTTCAGGTGATTTTGTACTATCAAGCTAAATGTTGTTAAATCCGAGCTAAATAAGGAAAGAGGACTAATATACATATTGGAGAATAAGTTGTTTACATGAAAATATATAAATAAATTTGGTTAACATAGTACACTGTATTGTGTATTTTATTTGTATGAATATATAGCTTAAAAACTTGTGGTGCTGAATTAAAAAAACCACAATTACTAAATTATAAACTAAAGGGGAAAAAAATTACCATTTCTAAATGGTACTTACCATCATAAAACCAAACCTCAAAATCAGCACCAGGGGAATTCTCCATCAAAATGCATTTAGCATATTTTGTAAAATAAGTGATTTTGGGTGATTTAGATCGTACAAGGTGTACAAATCTAGAAGCATATTGATATTTTCGCCAGTACTTCTCTAGGAAAGAACAGAAAAAAAATTAGCTATTATTAGGAAATAAAGTGCTGATTTGACATGTAAATTCTATAAGTTTAATACTGATTTCTACTCTTCCTCAAAAATTCAAGTTCATAGCTTAGAAACCTCATTACCAAAATAAAGATATTTTAGTGATCCAACTCTTTTAATGAAAACTAAGGACAGTATAATACAATTCCCAAGAAGTATATAACAAATTATGATGAGTAGTACCATGATTATTTAAAAAATCTCTTTCTTTGAATCACTGACATCTTATTATAAGTAATTATTCCTTCTTATAAGTAATTATAATAAGAAGATGTTAGTAATTGAAATGAAAAAATTTCTACCTGAGATATCAGTATCAGACTATTAGGAAACAATGTAGTTCTTTTTATGCTAGTAAAGCATAGAGTTTTATGGTCCTAATATACAAAAGTCAGGTTTTACATTTCCCTGTAACTACAGTCAACATAGTATTTAGTCTTGTCTATCTGTTTTGATTTCTAATAGGGTTATAAACAGGTTTTCTTGTTTGATTCCAAAAGTCAGTTCAGCCAAGTCTTATTACTATTCAATATTTAATTCCCCTATCCATAATATCCAGAAGCTGAACAAGGAGTCTATGGAGCACAGTAATGGTCTCAAAAGTCAAAATTAGATACTTTATGTTGAATTTTAAACAAGATTCTAGACAAATTAGTAACTAAATAAGTGTACATATTATACTTGTGTGATAAACAACTAATATTCCATAGGTAGTTTTTACTTATAGAATATGAATAAACATTAGATTAGTAAGGTACACCACATCTCACCACATATAAAGAATAAGAACATGAGCTACAGACTGGCTGAAGCAAGACATTTATAATCTATGATATCCACATATATAGAATTTATGTATATATAAATCCATTATCTAAATATATTCCCTGGTAAATTTACATACCTGGTAAATTGTCAAAGCTGTACCTACTAATGTTGTCAGTAGGGGGTGGTGGTCTATCAGCAAGAGGAAAACCTCTTCCATCATTCGGATAATAAATAGTGATCTGCCAAAAAACATTTTAAGAATTCTAATCATATGCTGTTAAGTTAGAGTGCTTTATTTTGTTAATAAAATTATGAAAAGAGCTCACATGTAAAACTTATTTTGTTGAAAATGCTAAATATTCTCTAGAAGTAATTATTTTGCTTTCCAAACTTAAGTTTAAAGTTTAGATTTTGTACAGGTTGTAATTATTTTAAAGCTACGCTAGTTAAATATATGTAGTCTACTACTTTACTTTTTGAATTTAACATATTAAGAAAACCAATTAAAAAAATTTAACAATATCATTGTAGAATAAATTGGAATGCTAAATGCTTAATGAAAATTTAAAGTTGCAAGATAATAAAGCAAAGTTACATTACCATATTTCCATCACTAGATATTTGAAGAACTTCTTTCACATATTCTTGAGATGTATGCTCCTTTAGAAGCTCCACACAGACCTCCTCTGAATCAAGTATACTAACCTATACAACGAAAAACTAGGGTTAATAACAATTCTCGTTTACTGTAATAGCTCTGACATATACAACACTTAAAAGCAATACTTAACCATAGCAGAAACAAAAATTACAGTCAAAATCAAATGGCTGCTTCTCAACAACAATCTACATCAGAGGTGTAGTTGAGCACAACTGTGAAACATAAGGAGCAAAGGTAAGAAGGTATAATTAAGTGTGAAATGATAACCAGGGGGCAGAATGAAAGCAGAAGGTAGGGGTGGAGAATAAGGACTCTGAAAAGACAAGAGCAAGCCAAACAAAGGCAAGACTGGATGAAATAGAAAACAAGGTATGAACAGGAGGAAGATGGAATTAAAAAATAAAAATCACTGTTTCCAATTCACACAATTTAAACTCTAAACTTGATTTTCTGTATGGTCTTCTTAAATAGTTTCAGATGTTAAAAAAAATTTTTTTTTCTAGTTTACCTTTTTGATTTGAAACTGGAATACAGAAACATTTAAAACAAAAGCAAAAGGTGATATTAAATATTAATTTAGTAATTGGAATTGTGAATAATATTTAACATAGTATTTAACCACTGTTACTTTTAAGTGTTTCTCATTATCAATAATTTAAAACTCAAAACTTATCAGTATCAATTCACCATTCTTAAAGTAGCTGGAAGAAGAACAAAAGCTATTTTTCCATAAACTCTCAGTCTCTTCTTTCAAATGAGTTTATCATGTAAATATCAGAAGTACAGGAACTAAAGAGACATATTTAATATAAGAAACCACATACTCAAAGAAAATATCATATAGTAATTTAGAAAAATTGTTGACATACCACAGCCTTTTTGGTTTTCTGTCTAATTGGTTTTAACCTGTAAGCAGTCAAAGGAGATGTAATGCCTCGTAATGTACATTTCTGATATGGTGGCTCCATTCCCCTAGTCTTGTTTTGTTCAGAAAGAGGATCAGAGTCATAAATAGATTCTTGTTGAATTATTTCAGGTTTACTTTGAAATGCAGTCATATACTTCATAGTATTCAGCTGTTTTGCAGAATGTACGTTATCAGAAGCATCAGGGCTCTTTTTGACTCGTGTATCAGTCCAAGCATTTCTTGATGTGTCCTGCAAATCTGGATGGCCTTGGAAATCTCTGTTTGGGCCAATGCTATTGTGCTCAGTAGTTTCTCTGAAATGAGCTATAATATACCCAGAATGAAGTAATTTAGTGAAAAATTAATATAACACAATGTCATGCTGGTATTGTTTTTTTGAGGTACAAAAAAAAACCTGTAAAAAAAATCTACATAATATTTAACAAATAAGCAGTTTTAAGATATGACATAATAAATGACTTTAAAAGAATATTTTAAGAAATACCTTTATACTCCTAAAATTAAGAAAGATATTATTAAACCTATTTTCTAATGACTGCCTTTTGTATTATGAAATTAGTTTTTCAACTGAGGCAAAATTGAGGGTCACTTACTAGTTCTAAAACAAGTAATTTCCAATGCTCCAACAAGTACAGATTTGAGGATATCCCAGGTAATCATTCTCAGTAAGAAGTAAATTTATCCTCTTTAAGCTAAGGACTGTCTGTTCTATCTTATAAAATATGCAAGTAAGAGCAAAAACAATATATGAAATAGTTTTACTATTATTAATATTTACTATCACAAGTGTATCTGCACTACATTTTTAAAGAGTTTTTGTTGAATTTTACCCATTTATATTTCATATGTTTGAGAGTTCACAAGGGATCATTATCTTTTTAAAGCCCTTAAAATGATTAGACTATATAGATATCTATAAGGCAATTATTCAAATGCTTAACTCTAAAAATATGTATTGCAATTTTTTTCCCTAAATGACTTTTTTTTAGTGCTTTCCTTCCCCCTACTCCCATTATGACAGAAAATATTTTGTACCCAATAATATACTTTAAAATTGCAGTGGTGGGGATCCCTGGGTGGCTCAGCAGTTTAGCGCCTGCCTTTGGCCCAGGGCGCGATCCTGGAGTCTCGGGATGGAGTCCTGCGTCAGGCTCCAGGCATGGAGCCTGCTTCTCCCTCTGACAGTGTCTCTGTCTCTGCCTCTCTCTCTCTCTCTCTCTCTCTCTCTCTCTCTGTCTAAATAAATAAATAAATCTTAAAAAAATAAAAAAAATAAAATAAAATTGCAGTGGCACTACTAGATTATAAACAAGCTTATTTCTCCATCTCAGATATCTCCATACTACTAAATAAAAGTATCTATAAACACAGCAGGTTAAGTGCAAGTTTAAGTACATGGCAATTTTATAGTTTAAAAAAATAGAAATTTGAATCATCAACAAGTACACATAAAAAGATTAATTCCAGGATCCCTGGGTGGTGCAGCGGTTTAGCGCCTGCCTTTGGCCCAGGGCGCGATCCTGGAGACCCGGGATCGAATCCCACATCGGGCTCCCGGTGAATGGAGCCTGCTTCTCCCTCTGCCTGTGTCTCTGCCTCTCTCTCTCTCTCTGTGACTATCATAAATAAACAAACAAACAAACAAACAAACAAACAAACAAATAAATAAATAAAAATACTTAAAAAAAAGATTAATTCCCTTTTGGGCTCTTGAAAATATATTTTTTAAAAAAGCAATACACACTTGAGATAACAACTGTGCTTAAATTATAGTCATATTATGTACTCCTTGTCTGAAGTAATATAATACTTTGTAATCTCCTCCTCCCCATATGTTTTTTTTATTCTTTTTCTTCACCATTATTTTCAACACACCTTCTGTGAGTCTGTTATGTTCATTAATAAGAAATGTTGAACTTCCAAACTCTGAATCTAAAATAATGACTTCAGGGACACCTGGGTGGCTCAGTGGTTGAGCACCTGCCTTTGCCTCAGGGCATGATCCCGTGGTCCTGGGATCAAGTCCCACATTGGGGTCTCTGTATGGAGCCTGCTTCTCCCTCTGCCTACGTCTCTGCTTCTCTGTGTCTCTCATGCATAAATAAATAAAATCTTTAAAAAAATTAATTAATTAATAAATAATGACTTGGAATGACAGCTGTTTAAAAATGTTAGGTTTTTGGGGTACCCGGCTGGCTCAGTCAGTAAAGCATATAATTCTTGATCTGAAGTCCTGAGTTCAAGCCCATGTTGGGCTTAGAGCTTACTTAAAACAACAAACCGCCACCCCCACCAAAAAAACCCATTTAGGTTTTAGTAGTTGTATACTTTATCATATGTGAGGTCCCATTAGTAAACCATGAATTGTCCACATCAGCTTCTACTTAAAAATAAGATCAACCATCTTTTGATTATTTTATATGCACTGATAGTTAAGTGCTTATTACAGATACACTGCAAGAACAGAGAGATAGAGTAAAGTTTATGAGCCAGACTGTATGGGCTGGAATCCTGGATCCTCTGCTTAAAGGCAGTGTAGCTTGTCAAATTAAGCTCTGTGCAATACAGTTCCTCAGGTGTAAGACAGGGCTAATGATATTATCTTCATATTTTTTGAGTGTGAGAATTTAATAAGTTAATATTTGTTAACCATTAAGGATAGTAGCTGATAAGCAAATACTCAAAATGAGTATTTATTATTACTGTATTGTAATACAGCTTATTGAAAATATATTTTCTTTTTTAACATGTATTATTTTCTTAAGAAAACCCAAACATATAAAAACAAAACAAAACAGAAAACTCACGCTTTATTTGCAGATTCCCAAACCACTGCTGCACCATTTCAGTCTGAGGTGTCTGGTCTGGAAATGGAAAAGGAGTTTTTCCTGGACAAAGATGATTGGAGCTAAACAGAGAAAAGAAATTCTGATAAACAAAAAATTATCAGGTAATAACTTTTGAAGACAAAAAATATTTTAAAAGGTAGTTACCTTTTGATCTGAATACTTAAAAATTTTAGAGTAACTATAGAAACCAATATTGGCATAATTAAGTTGTCTTTAAGAAGTTAAACTTCTAGACCAAAATGCCCATAGTACTGTGACATTTCTATATGGCTACTGCGCTGTTAAAATTTAAGCATAAAAATCAAAGATCAGAGAAAGGAAAAAAAAATACCAGAGTCACTAAAAAATTAGCTCTCATGTGAGAAGGAGTCAATAATATGATTACTCATCACTGGCTCACCTTGTGTGTGTGTGTGTGTGTGTTTTGTGTGGTGGGGCTAAAAAAAGGAGGGGAGAGAGAGAGAATAGTTACTACTGGAGTACTTTAGGGCTCAGACATGTTCAATATACTTCACACTGGAGACTTCCTTTCTACAAAAAAAAAAAAAAAATCAGACTAAAAATTCTCAGGTATTAAAACATTCTACAAACACATTCATGAGACTATATACTCATTTTGAAAGAATTTCTTAACTACAAATAAAAAGTCATTCTGGGGTGCCTGGGTGGCTGAGTCAGGTAACAGGTAAGTGCCTTCTGCTCAGGTCATGATCTCTGGGTCCTGGGATACAGCCTCATATTGGGCTCCCTGCTCAGCAGGAAGTCTGCTTCTCCTGGTCTCTAACAAATAAATAAAATCTTTTAAATAATTAAAAAAAAATCATCATTCTGATTCTCTAATAGAAATCATAATTAAGAAGTACCCAGAAACATCTGAAAATGTTAAAAAAAAATCAACCCTCAGTTACATGCAGCTTCATATTTGTGCTAATAGAACATTAAAAAAAATGCTTTTTTTTTTTTTTTTTAAATTTTTATTTATTTATGATAGTCACACACAGAGAGAGAGAGAGAGGCAGAGACACAGGCAGAGGGAGAAGCAGGCTCCATGCACCGGGAGCCCGATGTGGGATTCGATCCTGGGTCTCCAGGATCGCGCCCTGGGCCAAAGGCAGGCACCAAACCGCTGCGCCACCCAGGGATCCCTAAAAAAAATGCTTTTGATAGAATTCTTACCGTGCTTGATCATTATCAGGTCTTTCAAAAGATCCAGGACTACTGGATGCCTTTTCTTTAAAGAAGTGAAAAATATTGACATCGCTGTTTGTAGGTGAATATCTTTCTTCATTTTCATCTACTCCTGATCTTCTGGGCTTTGAAAGCATTTCTGCTGAGTGACATCGTTCCATTGTGTATGTTTTTGCTCGAGACTGACCATTAGAAGTGTCAGATCTATCAGAGGAATGGGCTCTACGAAGGTATCTAGAATGTGGCCTTTCTTCTGCATCCTGGATCACTCTTCCCCTTCCCCTATTGCTGGTTTCTTTTTCTTGATTTCCCCACTGAGTATAAAGACTGCTTCCATCTCCTGAAGAAGAAAAATCACTTGAATTTTTATTCTTTGGAAATACAGTCACTTTATTTGGGAGTGGTTGACCAATCAAGAGTCTTCTTCTGTCAAATAAACTACCACTTATACTGGTACTGGAAGAAGCTGTAATTGCAGTAGAAATTGTGGCATGTCCACTATCAATTGAGTCTTCTACAGTCCCTAAATCTTTACTTTTTGTTGAGGAATTTCGGGACATAAAAGGATGGTCTAATACTGAAGACAGACTTAAACGATCTGCTGGATTTCTACGAAGTAACTGGTGAATAAGGTCCTTGGCCTCTCTTGTCAAAAAAGCTGGCATTTCATAATCTGCCAATACTACTTTATTTAACGTGTTCTTGACTGTGTCAGTGTCAAAAGGTGGTCTCCCAATAAGCAACGTGTAAAACATACAGCCCAAGGACCAAACATCAGATTCAAGTCCATGTGCACTTCGAGTTGCAATTTCTGGTGAAATATAATTAGGAGTTCCACATAACGTATAGTGCTTTTCATGTGGCATTTTCAATTGAGTTGCCAGCCCAAAATCAGCAATCTTGATGTTCATATTACGTGTAAGTAAGAGATTAGAAAGTGTGAGATCCCGGTGTAATATACCATGAGAATGGAGATACAACATTCCTGTGATGATCTGGTGCATAAAGTGTCGAGCTGTTGGGATGCAAAAAATAAAATTTACAATTTAGAAAATATGAAAGATTAAGTATTTATTTAGAATTTTAGAATTCAGTTTTTAGAAACCCAAGTACATGTACCACAGTATTACATTAAAACACCAGCTTGTAGCTTAGTTTTACTATCCAAAAGACTACTATAATAATTTCATAATATTCTTTAGTTTTCTAAAGAATATTATGAAATATTTCCTTTCCTTTAAGACAACTAGGCACTCCTAATCTTTGTCCTTTCTAACTGATGAGTTTTCTATATAGTTAAGGAAAGGTTAGTTATATTAGCAATTGGAAGAGACTAGGGTAACTAGGGTACATGGAAGTCCAGAACAATTAAGAGCAAATATCTATAATCATACAATTTATAAATATATTCTAACTGTAAAAAAGAAAAAAGAAAGCTAGTTCCTCTGATGTGCTCCCAAACCCTCACAAAAAATAACCACTGTTAATAGCATGTATATATTGTTTTACGCTTTGTGCTTATGTACATTTACATGAACAGAAAAACGCTATAATAAATGCTTTAAAAATAAAAAGGTATAAAAATATACAGTTTCATTACTTTTTCCCTACTTCATACTCTTTCTTGAAGTATTTCCACGACAGTACACATAAATCCTATTTTTATTTATTTTATTTTAATTAATTAATTTATTTTTATAAATCCTATTTTTAAAAGATTTATTTATTTTAGGGGCACCTGGGTAGCACACTCATTATGCAAAGGTCTGACTCTTGGTTTCGGCTCAGGTCATCATCTCAGGGTTGGGAGACAGAGCCACAGGTTGGGCTCTGTGTTAAGTGGGAGTCTGCTTAAGATTGATTCTCTCTCCCTCTGCTCCTCTGCCCTGCTCTATTTCTCTCCCTCTCCAAAATAAATAAATCTTAAAAAAAAAAAAAAAGTATCAGGGAGGGGCAGAGAGAATCTCAAGCAGATTCTGTGGGGAGTGTGGAGCCTAATATGGGGCTCCATCTCAACACCCTGAAATTACAACCTGAGGGGAAACCAAGAGTTAGAGGCTTAACTGTGTCATCCAGGTCCCCTAAAAATCTTCATTTTATTTAATCGCCATTGATGAATATTTGGTCATTTCTGATTATTTCAAAATTACAATAAAACAACAACATAAAAAAGAATATGGACAAAATTACAATAAAACAAACAAAAGGAATAGGGACTCCTGGGTGCTCACAGGGACGCCTGGGTACTCAGTGGTTGAGCATCTGCCTTTCGCTCAGTCCTGGGATCAAGTCCCACATCAGGCTCCCCACAGGGAGCCTGCTTCTCCCTCTGCCTATATGTCTGCCTTTCTCTATGTGTCCCTCATGAATAAGTAAAATCTTTAAAAAAAAAAAAAAAAAAAGGAATAAATATTTTGTACATGTTTGTTTTCTCATGCATATGTATGGGTTGGTTCTCTAATGTTAAATTCAAGAAGTAGAAACTGGGTTGAAGAATAAAATTCAGTATTTTAATAATTGCCAAACTGCCCTCCCAAAAAGGCTGTATTTTCATGTACATCCTTGTTAGCATTGGGTAGTCTCAATCCAATGAGTAAAAAAATGGCACTCACTATTTTAGTAGGCACTCTTACAATTACTACAGAGTTGGAGTATCTTTTCATGTATTTTTTTGGCCATTTGTACTCTTTTCTGTGAAGCAGGGTTATATTCCCTGCCCATTTTTCTATTGGATTACCCTTTTTGAAAGGCATCTTTTATATTTTTTAATATTAACATTAATTTGCCAGTCATATATTTTACAAATATTTATTTCCCATCTTGTGTTAAATTTGACTTAATCTTTTGTCATACATATTCTTAATTTTAATTAAGTCAAATTGATGATTCTTTTCCTTTATAGCTTTTGTAGGTTCTGGCTTATTTAAGAAGGCTTACTGTTACAAATTATTACAAAAAAATGCAATAATCATCATTAATCTGTTTACGGATATTCTTCAACTTGTATTACTACCTTATTTTGAGTCAAAGTATATGAATATTTGCATAATTTAATACAAATGACCAAATTGTATTTCAAATGGGTTATATAGACTTAAATGTACAAAAAAATCTAATAGCAACCACATTTATTAGTTGTACCTGCAATCTCAGTTACCAGGGTAAGATAACTAGAAAACAATCATTTGTGTGATGACTCATGGACTTATTTGATACTGATCTGAACTACAATAAGTTATTTATAAGAAACAAGGGAAGTTGAAACTGACTATACATTTGGTACTAAGGAATTACTGGGTGTGATGATGACTTTGTGATTATTATTTTTTTTTAAAGTTTGTATTTTTTAAAGATATATGCCAAAATATTTATAGACACAAAGATGTCTACAATCAGCTTCAAAATATTCTGGAAAATTGGGAGAATAGGAAGCGTACAGATGAAACAATTTGAACATGTTTTGGAAGCTGAGGGTTCATTATACTAGTTCCTCTACTTGTATGTTTGACATTTTCTACAATAACTGATCTCAATAGTTATTTGTGTTTGACTTAGGAACTACTTTATAGACATCAAAAACATTCTAAAAAGTTTCTCTCTGGATCTGAAAGGATAGACACTAAATAGCTACCAATGATTTAATTAATTTAAAATGTGGTTTTGGGGAAAGATGGATAACAAATTTCTCCTTTTACTTCTTCTTCAAGTAATGCTTGAATTACTTGTAGGAATTAACAGCTTTTCTAATTTTGAGAGTGGGGGGAAGTCTCCTTTCGTATCCTAAAGTAATAATGTAAATGGTTTTATTAAGTATTACAAAATAGCACATTCTTCAAAAATTAGTTTTTAAAGTATAAAATTCATATATACAAAAAGAAAAAAAGCAGCCACCTACCTTCGTTTTCTGAGAATGGTTTCATTCTGTTCTTTAGATATCTATTCATTTCTCCATTATGGCACATTTCTAATACTAGATATACATAATTGTTATCTTCAAAATAGTTATACAGCTGAAATATAAAAGGGCATAATAAATGGTAATATACAAAAATTCTGTGTCCTTTGTCACTTCTATAAAATTTGTATTACCTCCAAGATAGAAGGATGTTTCAACTGGCAATGTATTTTCACCTCATTTTGGACTCTCTGTACCATTCCAGCTTTGTACATGGCTTTCTTATCTATCTAAAAATAACATGAGACATTTAAATTTTGGTGATAAACTTCCAAATGTGAAGTTTTCAAAAGTTAACTTTGAAGAGAAAGTATACTTTAAAATATTCTTAAGTCCTTTTATTTACCTCTTTATGAGATCAATTTATTCTGGTGTTTGTTCTCTCCATGCACCCAACAGAGTGTTTGGCAGAGTAGACATTCAGTAAGTTTATCCATTGCATTCTAATACTCTCTTCCAACTTAAAAAATTTAATAGCACAACTATCATATCTATAACAACAACAAAAATCTAGCCAAGCTTTATTTTTTTTTTCACCCTGTTCCTCTTTTTTCTTCCAGACAAACTTTAAAATAAAGCTTCCCTTCCCAAAAAAAAAAAACAAAAAACAAACCAAAAAACAAAAAACTTCCCTACTGGTTTAGATAAGGGATTCTTAATTTGCTTATGATACTCCTATTAGACTGACCCGTAACAATAAAAAATAGTGTTTTAGGTTGTTAAAGTGTAATACAGAGCTATGTACAAGTAGCACTCATTATTATAAACAAATTGTTTATTCTTTGATTTCTATCAATTGCTATAAGTTTGCATAATAACAAGTCCTAGGTCTAGTGAACATTAATGAAAATAAAACATTTAAGCATACTCAAGGATCTCCTAAGGCATGTATAAGGTCAGTTGCTGGACTTGGCATTAGTCTTTTTGTGTACAAGCAATGGGTTCTTTCTACTCTAAATAAAAAAAAAAAAGGAGGGGCTCGCAGGTAAGGAGTTTCTGACATCTTAAGTCACCTAACTCCTTGCAAAGTAGAGGTGAGAAGTCGATGGAGATTTTCTTACCATTTTGATTGCAACTTCCAAACCAGTGTGAATGGACTCAGCTCTGTAGACACCAGCAAATGATCCTTTACCAAGCAGATTTCCAACTTTAAAATCCTTAAAAGTTAAAATTAAAGATATTGTGTGATGATTCACAGGAGAAAAAAGAAAAAGAGAAGACAGGAAGAGATCGGAAAAAAGATGATAACAATGGACAGAAAGGGGAATATGAATTCAGAATTCAAGCAGGTGTTACACCTCGATACAGCAGGTGTCTGGAGTGGAAAGCATGTTGACGCCTTGCAGGGATCCCTGAAAGTCCGAGCTGGGCTTCAGACGCAGGACCCAAATGAAATGCTTCCTTAACCCCAGTGCAGCTCCAGCACCTTGCTCCCAGCCCCAGCCAACCCACGGGGGCAGAGGGCTGGGCTGGAATCCCGCCGCAGCTCCCGCCGGAGGTAACTGCCATCCCCTGGGAGAAGGGGGACGCACATTCGCCCAGCTGTAGCGCGGCAGCCCCGGCGGGAGGGCCAACTTGAAGCCTTGAGAGGAGACGGGCGGGGCCGAGAGCAACTCACCTGTTCCCCCGACACTCCAGCCTGAGGGGCGGGGCGCCCCGCCCCACACAGCCGGGCGGGCGGTTGGGGCTCTCCCAAAGCACCTCGGCGCCCGCCCCGCAGCTGTTAGAGTCACCGGTTCGAGTCCTGCCACTCCAACTCCCTCTCTGCCCCCCTCCATCCCCCGGCCCCGCAGAGGATTGCCAAGTCTTTTCACCTCGATCTTCTCCCCGATGCAGGTCGCCATATTTCCAGGCCCCGGCCTGTGCTCCCCAGAGGAGCTCCCTTCACGCAGTCCCTTCGAGGCAGCGCTCCAAGCAGCCAGCCGGTCTTGGCGCCCATCAGGCTTGGCTCTCTAGGCCGCCGCTCCCGGCGACGGCTGCACAGCCACCGAGAGGCCTCCGCGGCACCTTCCGAGACCTGGGCGGCGCCTCTGCGCTCCCATTTTGAAAAACTCCCGCCGGTTGCCGTGCGGGGCAGGCCGTCGGTGACGTAAAGAAATTGGCCGCTCCGGATAGGCTGCGCTGGGCGCGCATGCGTGGCAGGCTCTCCTTGGCCGGGCGCCAGCGTCAAGGCCCTAGGGGCGGAGAACCGGAAGTGCTCGTCGCACCCCGCGGCGCCGCAGGGGTGTGTCGGCCGGCGGGCTCCCAGAAGGCCCAGTCCGCCGTGTTTAAGAGCTGGTCTGGAACGTGAGACTTCCCCGGTAGGCTACTCACGTGACGGCCTTGAAAACTACTTCCGTTTCTATCAAGGGTTTAAAATGATTTTAAGTTTTTAAAAAAGATTTAGTGTGGGCAGCCCGGGCCGGGTGGCTCAGTGGTTTAGCGCCGGCGGCCCCGGGCGTGACCCTGGAGTCCCGGTATCGAGTCCCGCGTCGGGCTCCCTGCGTGGAGCCTGCTTCTCCCTCTGCCTCGGTCTCTGCCTCTCGCCTCTCTCTCTGTGTCTCCTGTGTCTCTCATGAATAAATAAATAAAATTAAAAAAAAAGATTTAATGTATTTATTCATGAGAGAGGCAGAGGCAGGGAGAGGGAGAGGCAGGCTCCCCGCGGGCAGCCGAATGCGGGACTCGATCCCCGGCCCCCGGAGGACTCCGGGAAGCCCAAGGCCCGCGCTCAACAACTGAGCCACCCAGGTGCCCCGCGGTTAAGATGGTTTTAAAAATTCAAACGTTTAAATTTGACAGAACACAGGGGGGAAAAATCACTACCTGTCTTTAAAAAAAAAATATATATATATATATTAGGTTTTTAATTTATTTATTCATGAGAGACCCAGAGAGAGAGGGAGAAGCAGGCTCCCTGCCGGAGTCGGATGTGGACTCGAACCCAGGGTCCTGGATCATGACCCAAGCCAAAGGCAGATGCTCAACTACTGAGCCACCGAGGGATCCCCCTCATTACCGTCTTTTTTTTTTAGGATTTATTTATTTATGAAAAAGAGAGGCAGAGGGAGAAGCAGCTTGCGGGACTCGATCTCGGGTCTCCAGGATCGCGCTCTGGGCCAAAGGCAGGCGCCAAACCGCTGAGCCACCGAGGGATCCCCCTCATTACTGTCTTTTTGTTTTTTAATAATAAATTTATTTTTTATTGGTGTTTAATTTGCCAACATACAGAATAACACCCAGTACTCATCCTGTCAAGTGCCCACCTCAGTGCCCGTCACCCATTCACCCCCACCCCCCGCCCTCCTCCCCTCATTACTGTCTTAAACACCCTTTACACTTGTGCGTTTACTCCTTAGATTTTAATAATATATGTATGTAACGAGTGTGTTTGGTGCTTTAAGAAATTGAACTCTATTCTTTTCTTTTTCTATTCTTTATTTTGGTAAATTGCTGTTACTTGAGTCATTTGTATTAGCAACTTACATTTAAGAGATCTCACACACTTCGTGCAATGTATTGATCAAAGGAAACATCTATAAGGTTGGAATAATCCATTTTTCGCAGATGAGAAGATGGTGATACTTATTAAGGATTTATAACAAACTACACCACAAACTTAGATCTTTTTTTAAAGACTTATTTATTTGAGACGGAGTGGGGTGCAGAGGGAGAGAGAGGGACTTTCAAGCAGACTCCCCACTGAGTGGGGAGCCACAGGTGGGCTCCATCTCAGGACCCTGAGATCATGACCTGAGCTGAAATTAAGAGTTGGATGCTTAACCAAATGAGCTGCCCAGATCTTCTGTTTCTAAATAGGAAGCTTTTTTCTTCTACCTTAATGGGTATATTAAGTTTACTTAAGTTGGTGTACCTGCAAGCTTGTAAGAGACTTGAGAGAAAAGTCAAATTTTCCCCTTCATTTGTAGAAATCTTACCTTAAAGATTATATGTTATAATGCTTGAGCAGTTGGTTCCAGAGTCCAGTATTCCAATTAGACTTGCTTTTGCTGTTAAATTTTCAGAAATTCATATAATTCACTATCAATGTGGGTTTTTTGGGGGGATATCCTTTGTTCCATTAATATCAGGTATTATATTGACTTGTTAAAAACACAATTTTTCTTCTTGTTTAATTCCAGTACAGTTAACATACAGTGTTAAATTATTTTCACTTATCATATTTTCATTTAAATTATTTTCAGGTGTAAATATAGTGATTCAACAGTTCCATACATCACCCAGTGCTCAACACAACATCGCCTACTTTTTTTTAAAAATATTTTTTAAATTTATTTATGATAGTCATATAGAGGGAGAGAGAGAGGCAGAGACATAGGCAGAGGGAGAAGCAGGCTCCATGCACCTGGAGCCTGACGTGGGATTCAATCCTGGGTCTCCAGGATCGTGCCCTGGGCCAAAGGCAGGCGCCAAACCGCTGCGCCACCCAGGGATCCCCGACATCGCCTACTTTACCAATAATCCTCACCCTCCTCCCTTCTGGTAACTATCAGTTTATTCTCTATAGTTAAGAGTCTGTCTCTTGGTTTGCCTTTCTCTTTTTTCCTGTTGATCATGTTTTGTTTGTTAAGCTCCACATGTAAGTGAAATCATATGATATGTCTTTCTCTAACTTATTTCACTTAACATTATACTCTCTAGCTCTATCATGTTGCAAATGGCAAGATTTCACTCTTTTTATGACTGAATTATATACTCCATTGTGTATAATAACCACTGCCGCTTTATCCCTTCATCAATTAAAGGACACCAGTGCTGCTTCCATAATTTGGCTATTGTATATAATGCTGCTATAAAATCGGGGTGCACATACCCCTGGTATTTATAGCAGCAATAGTATTTTTGTATTTTTGGGGGGGGAGGGGTAAATACCCAGTAATGCTATTACTAGATCATATGGTAGCTCTATTTTTAACTTTTTTTTTAAAAAAAATTTATTTATTCATGAGAGACACAGAGAGAGAGAGGCAGAGACACAGGCAGAGGGAGAAGCAGGCTCCATGCAGGGAATCCGATGTGGGACTGGATCCTGGGACTCTAGGATCATGCTCTGGGCAGAAGGCAGGCACCCCAACCACTGAGCCACCCAGATATCCTTATTTTTAACTTCTTAAGGAACCTCCATACAGTTCTCCAGAGTGGCTGTGCCAGTTTGCATTCCAACCAACAGTTTAAGGGGTTTCCTTTTTTCTCCACATCCTTGCCAACACATTGTTTCTTGTATTGTTGATTTTATCCATCTGACAGGTGTGAGGTGATATCTCATTGTAGTTTTGATTTGTATTTCCCTTGACGATAAGTGATAATGAACATCTTTTCATGTGTCTGTTGGCCATTTGTATGTGTTCTTTGGAGAAATGTCTGTTCATGTCTCTGCCCATTTTTTAATTGGATTATTCATTTTTGGGGTGTTGAGATTTATCATTTCTTTTTTTAATCAGTTCTTTATATATTTTGGATACTAACTTTTTATCAGGTATGTCAGTTGCAAATATCTTCTGTTCTGTAGATTTTCTTCTATTTTTGTTGATTGTTTCCTTCGCTGAACAGAAGCTTTTTCTTTTGATGTAGTCCCGGTAGTTTATTTTTGCTTTTGTTTTCCTTGCCTCAGGAGACATAGCTAGAAAAATGTTGCTACAGTCAATATAAGAGACATTACTGGCCTATGTTCTCTTCTAGGATTTTTATGGTTTCAGGTCCCACATTTAGTTCTTTAATCCATTTTGAGTTTATTTTTGTGAATGGTATTAGAAAGTGGTCTAGTTTTATTCTTGTGCGTATAGCTGACTAGTTTAACATCATTTATTGAAGAGACTGTCTTTTTCTCATTGGATATTCTTTGCTACTATGTTGAAGATTAGCTGACCATATAATTGGGCTCATTTCTGGGTTTTCTATTCTATTCTTTTGGTTTATGTATCTTTTTGTGTCAGAATGGTACTGCTTTGATTACTGCAGCTTTGTCATACATCTTGAAGCCTGAAATTGTGATGCCTCCAGGTTTGCTTTTCTTTTTCAAGGTTGGTTTGGCTATTTGGGATGTTTTGTGGTTTCACACAAATTTCATGATAGTTTGTTCTAGGTGTGTGAAAAATGCTGTTGGTATTTTTATGGGAATTGGATTAAATGTGTAGATTGTTTTGAATAATATAGGCATTTTAACAATATTCTTTCAATTCATGAGTATGGAATGCCTTTCCTTTTCTTTGTGTCAGAGACAATTTTTCCAGAGTGGTTTTAGGTTCAAAGCAAAATTAAGTGGAAGGTACAGAGATTTCCCATATACTCTCTACTCCTCATGCATACTTTTTCCTATTATCAATATCACTCACCAGAATGGTACATCCTTAACAAGTGTGAACCTACATGGACCCATCATAATTACCCAGAGTCCATAGTTTATCTCAGGTTCACTATTGGTATTGTATGTTCTGTAGATTTGCACAAATGTATGAAGACATATATGTCATTACAATTTCAGAATATTTTCACTGCCCTAAAAGTTCTCTGTGCTTCTTGAAAGTTCTCTGTGCTTCTTCTATTCACTGCACCCTCCCACCCATTAGCAACCACTGATCTTTTATTGTCTTCATAGTTTGAATTTCTAAAATGTTGCATAATTGGAATTATACAATTTTCATATTGGCTTCTTTCACTTAGTAATATGCATTTAAGTTTCCTCCCATGTCTTTTCATGGCTTGATAGCTCACTTGTTTTTAGCACTGAATAATATTTCATTGTCTGGATATATTACAATTTATTTAGCCATTCACCTATTGAAGGACATCTTAGTTGCTTTCAATTTTTGGTAATTATGAATAAAGCTGCTATAATTATCCACTTCCAGGATTGTCTGTGAACATAAGCTTTTAATTCCTTTGGGTAATTACAAAAAAGCACATTTTCTGGACTGAATGCTAAGGTATGCTTAATTCCATAAGAAACTGCCAAACTGTCTTCAAAATGATTGTACCATTTTACATTCTCATCTTCAGTGAATGAGTGTTCTTATTTCCATATCTTAACCAACATTTGGTGTCAGTGTTGTAGAGTTTAGCCATTCTATTAGGTGTATGGTGTTATGTTGTTTTAATTTTCATTTTCTTGAAGACATATGATGTAGGATATCTTTTTATATGCTTATTTGCCATTTGTATATCTTCTTTGGAGAGGTGTCTGTTGAGGTGTTTGGCCATTTTTTAATCAAGTTATTTCTTACTGTTAAGTTTTAAGAGTTCTTTGTATTTTGGATAGCAGCCTTTTAACAATGTTTCTTTTGCAGCATTTTCTCCTACTATGTGACTTCTCATTCTCTTGAAATTTTCTTTTACAGAGGAGGTATTTTTACTTTAATGAAGTCCAGTTTATCTATTTCTTAATGGATTATTAAACCTTTGGTGTTGTATCTAAAGAGTGATCACCATACTCAAGGTGATCTAAGCTCTCTCTTATGTTATCTGCTAGGAGTTCTATAGTTTTAGTTTTATTTTATGTTTATGATCCATTTTAAGTTAATTTTTGTGAAGATCATAAAGTCTAGATTCTTTTTTTTTTTTTTTTTTTTTTGCACTTGGATATCCAGCTGTTCTAGCACTATTTGTTGAAAAGACTTACTTTCTTTTGTATGGCCTTTGCTCCTTTGTCAACAATCAGTTGACTATATTTAGGTGGGTCTATTTCTGGGCTCTATGTTCTTTTCCATTGATCTGCTTGTGTGTTCTTTCAAAAACAGCACATTGTCTTGATTACATTAGCTTCATAGTAACTCTTGATATCAGGCAGTATCTAACTTTCAACTTTGTTTTTCTCTTTCAGTATTGTGTTGGCTGTTCTGGGTTTTTTGCCTCTCCATATAAATTTTAGAATTTTTGGTTTTAAATTTTATTCATTTTTAATTTAGTATAAATTATTAATTTAGTATAGTTAACACAACATTAGTGTGTTAATATCAGGTATGTAACATAGTGATTCAACAATTCTATACATTGTGCTATGTTCACCAGAAGTGTGGTTGCTGTCTGCCACCATACAATGCTATTATATTATTGACATATTCCCTATGCTATACCTACCTTTTATTCCATGACTTATTAAGATCATATTTGGAAACCCTGTATCTTCTATTCCCCTTCACCATTTTGCACATCTCCCAGCCTTCTCCCTGCTAGCAACCATCAATTTGTTTTCTATATTTATATGTCTGATTCTGCTTTTGGTTTGTTTATTCATTTTGGTCTTTTGATCTCACATTTAAATGAAATCGTGTGCTATTTGTCTTTCTCTGTCTGATTTCACTTAGCATAATACTTTCTGTGACTATCCATGTTATTGCAAATGACAAGACCTCATCCTTTTTTAGTGTGTGTGTGTGTGTGTGTGTATTCTTTATCCATCTATTGATGGACACTGGGTTCCTTTCATATCTTGACTATTGTAAATAATGCTGCAGTAAACATAGAGGTACATATATCTTTTCAAATTAGTGTTTTGTTTTTCTTTAGATAAATACACAGTGGTGGGATTAGTGGATTATATACTATTTCTTTTCTTTTTCTTTAAAGATTTATTTTTTTTAAAAAGATTTATTTATTTGAGAGAGCGCAAGAGAGAGCACTGTGTATTAGTGGGGGAAGGGACAGAGGGAGAGGGAGAGAGAATCCTACACAAGCTTCATGCTGAGAGGCTTGATCCTAATGGAGGGCTTGATCTCACATCCTTGAGATGACGATTTGAGCTGAAATCAAAAGTTGAATGCTTAACCGACGGAGCCATGCAGGCACCCCTGGATTATATACTATTTCTATTTTTAATTTTTTGAGGAACCTCCATGCTTTTTTCCACAGTGGCTGTACCAATTTACATTCCCACCAACAGTGTGCCAGTGCTCCTTTTTCTCCACATCCTTGCCAACATTTGTTATTTCTTGTCTTTTTGACTCTAGCTCTTGTGATGGGTGTAAGGTAGTATCTCACTGATTTACATATTCCTGATGATTACTAGTGTTGAGACTCTGCATGTGTGTTTTGGCCATCTGGATGTCTTCTTTATAAAAATATCTATTCAGGTCCTCTGCCCATTTTTAATTGGATTATTTTTGTGTGTGTTGAGTTGTGTAAGTTCCTCATATATTTTGAATATTAATCCCTTGTCAAATATATCTTTTGCAAATATCTTCTCCCATTCAGTAGGTTACCTTTTTGTTTTGTTGATGGTTTCCTTTGTTGTGCAAAAGCTTTGTAGTTTGGCATAGTCCCAATAGTTTATTTTTGCTTTTGTTTCTTGTCTTTGGAGACATATCCAGAAAAATGTTTCTTTGGCTGATGTCAGCTGCCTATATTCTCTTCTAGGAATTTTATGGTTTCAGGTCTCATATTTAGATCTTTAATCCATTTTGAGTTTGTGTATAGTGTAAGAAAGAGTTCCAGTTTAATTCTTTTGTATGTGACTCTCCAGTTTCCCAGCACTATTTATTGAAGACTCTATTTTCTCCCCATTGGATATTTTTACTTCCTTTGTCATAGATCAATTGACTATGTAAGTGTGGATTTATTTCTGGATTCTCTGTTCTCTTGCATTGATGTATGTGTCTGTTTTTGTGCCAGTACCATATTGTTTTGATATCTTTGTAATATCTCTTGAAATCTAGAATTGTGATGTTTCTAGCTTTTTTCTTCTTTCTCAAGATTGCTTTGGATATTTGGGGTCATTGGTGGTTCCATACAAATTTTAGTGTTATTTGTTCTAATTCTGTGAAAAATTCTATTGGTATTTCAGTAAGGATTGCACTGATTCTGTAAATTGCTTTAGGTATATGGACATTTTGGCAATATATTTTTTTAAAGATTTTATTCATTTATTCATGAGAGACACAGAGACACAGGCAGATGGAGAAGCAGGCTCCATGCAGGGAGCCCTATGTGGGACTCCATCCTGGGACTCCAGGATCACACCCTGGGCTGAAGGCAGGTGCTAAACTGCTGAGCCATCAAGGGATCCCAATATTAGTTTTTCTAATATTAGTTTTTCTGATCTATGAGCATAGAATATCTTTTCATTTATTTGTGCTGTCTTCAATTTGTTGCATCAGCATTTTACAATTTTTAGGGTATAAGTCTTCCACTTCCGTGGTTAATTTATTCCTAGGTGCTTTATTCTTTTTGGTGCAATTGTAAATGGGACTGGTTTCTTAATTTCTCTCTGTGCTACTGTGTAGTGCATAGAAATGCAACTGATTTCTGCGTCTTGATTTTGTATCCTGCAAGTTTACTGGATTCACTTATTTCAAGAGTTTTTTGGTAGTTTTTACGGTCTTCTACATAAAGTTTCTTGTCATCTGCAAATAGTGGCAATTTAAATACTTCCGTACCAATATGGTTGCCTCTTCTTTTCCTTGTCTGATTGCTATGGCTGGGACTTTCAGTACTATGGAGAATGAAAGTGGGAAGAAAATGTACATCTTTATCTTGTTCCTGATCTTAGAGGAAAATCTTTCAGGTATTTTTTTTTACCCTTGAGTATGATGTTAGCTGTGGGTTTTTCGTATATGGCCTTTATTATGTTGAAGTATGTTCCCTCAAAATCCATTTTGTTGAGGATTATTATAATGAATGGGCGTTGAATTTTGGTCAGATGTTTTTTCTGCATCTATTGAGATGATAACATGATTTTTTTATCCTTCATTTTGTCAGTGTGTATCACATTGATTGATTTGTGAATATTAAACCACCTTTCAGCCAAGGAATAAATCTCATATGAACATTGTGACTGATCCTTTTATTTACTTATTTATTTTATTTTATTTTTATTTATGATAGTCACAGAGAGAGAGAGAGAGAGAGAGGCAGAGACACAGGCAGAGGGAGAAGCAGGCTCCATGCACCGGGAGCCCGATGTGGGATTCGATCCCGGGTCTCCAGGATGGCTCCCTGGGCCAAAGGGAGGCGCCAAACCGCTGCGCCACCCAGGGATCCCCTGTGACTGATCCTTTTAGTGTATTGTTGAATATGGCTTGGTAACATTTTGTTGAGGATTTTTACATCTATGTTTATCAAAGACATTGGCCTGACATTTTCTTTTTTTTGTGGTGTCTTAGTATCAGGATAATGCTAGTCTCATAGAATATGTTTGGAAGCTTTTCTTCCTTTTTCATTTTTTAGAATTATTTGAGAAGAATAGGTATTGAATCTTCTTTAAAATGTTTGGTAAAATTTACTTGTGAATCCATCTGGTCGTGGGACTTTTATTTTTTGGTAATTTTTAAACTACTGCTTCAATTTCATTACTTGTAATTGGTCTATTCAGATTTTCTATTTCTTCCTGGTTCAGTCTTGGAAGATTTTTTGTTTCTAGAAATTATCCATTTCTTCCAGGTTGTCCAGTTTATTGGCATATTATTTTTCATAATATTCTCTTAAAATCCTTTGTATTCATGTGGTATGTTATTACTTATCTCCATTTCTGATTTTATTTATTTTTATCCTTTCTCTCTTTTTCTTGATGAGTCTGGCTTGGGTTTATCAATTTTGTTTATATTTTCAAAGAGCTGGTTCTTGGATTCATTTTTTTTTCTTTTTTTTAAGTCTCTATGTAATTTATTTCTGCTTTGATCTTTATTATTTCATTTCTTTTACAGACCTTGCGCTTTGTTCGTTCTTTTTTTCTAGTTCATTTAGGTGTAAAATTAGATTGTTTATTTGAGTTTTATGTTGTTTCTTGAATTAGGTTTGCTTGCTTATGTGCTACCCCTTAGAACTGTTTTCTCTGTGTCCCAGAGATTTTGGATGGTTGTGTTTTCATTTTCACGTGTATTTATTTATTTTAGTTTCTTCCTTGATGTCTTTATTGACCCATTGGTTGTTTAGTATCATGTTTAGTCTTCGTATGTTTGTGTGCTTTCCAGTTTTTTTCCTGTGATTCATTTTTCATTTCCTACTGTTGTCGTTGGAAAAGATGCATGATATGATTTTGGTCTTAAGTTTATTGAGACTTGTTTTGTGGCCTAACATGTGATCTATCCTGGAGAATATTCCATATACACTTGAAAAGAATGTGTATTATGTTCTTTTTTTTTTTTAATTTTTTAAATTTATTTATGATAGTCACAGAGAGAGAGAGAGAGAGGCAGAGACACAGGCAGAGGGAGAAGCAGGCTCCATGCACCGGGAGCCCGACATGGGATTTGATCCCAGGTCTCCAGGATCACGCCCTGGGCCAAAGGCAGGCGCCAAACCACTGCGCCACCCAGGGATCCCTGTATTGTGTTCTTTTTGGATAGAATGTTCTTTATATGTCTGTTATATCTTTTTGGTCCAATGTATTATTCAAAGACACTGTTTCCTGATTGATTTTCTGCCTGGATGATCTATCCATTGATGTAAGTGGATTGCTACTGTCCTTGACTATTACCATCACTTTCTTCCTTTATGTCATTAATATTTGCCTTATGTATTTAGGTACTCCAGTTTTGAGTGCATAGATATTTATTTATTTATTTTTTATTTATTTATTTTTGCATAGATATTTATTTATAATTGCTATATCCTTGTGCTGGATTCATCATTTTGACGTTATATAATGCCCTTCTTTGAGTTTTGTTACTTTGTTTTATAATTTTTATTATTTTTTTAAGATTTTATTTATTTATTCATGAGACACACACACACAGAGAGAGAGAGAGAGAGAGAGAGAGAGGCAGAGACATAGGCAGAGGGAGAAGCAGGCTCCATGCAGGGAGCCCGACATGGGACTCGATCCTGTCCTGGGTGGAAGGCAGACACTCAACCCCTGAGCCACCCAGGTGTCCTGTTACTTTGTTTTTTTAAAGTCTATTTTGTCTGGTATAAGTATTGCTACCCTGGCTTTTTGTTTGTTTTTTGCCTTCCATTTGCATACTGAATGTATTTCCATCCTTTTACTTTCAGTCTGTATTCATCTTTAGGTCTGAAGTGAGTCTCTTGTAGGCAGAATATAGATGAGTGAGTTTTAAAAATCCATTCTGTCTCTCTATGTCTTGTGATTGGAGCACTTTTACATTTACATTTAAAGTAATTACTGAGGGCAGCCCAGGTGGCTCAGCGAGCACCGCCTTCAGCTTGATGTGCTTGATGACTTTGGTGGCTGGATGGAGTTGTAACTGTATATGCTAGTTTTTTACAGCATGGCTTTTTACAGAAAGAATAAGGAAAAATGAAAGGAGAAAATAATAAAAGAAGAAAACAGAGAAAGAAAAAATAAAAAGAATTTTAAAAAGAGAGCCAAAAAGAAAAGAACAAAACCAAAAAGAAAAAAATAACAGACATTTTAAAAAGTAAAATAAAATTTAACCCTGCCCCCCAAACTGCAGCTTGTTTTCTTTGCCTTAGCACTTCACGGTAACTAGTGTGGACCTGTGGTCCCTGACCTGGCTGGGGTCAAAGGCTCACTGTAAACCAACCTGTTTTGGTGTGGACATTTAAAGTGGAAAGGGAGAGAGTGTTCGCAAAATTCCTCAGCACTTTTTTTTTTATCCATAATATTTACTTTATTATTATTTTTTTTAATTTATCTTTTATTGGTGTTCAATTTACTAACATACAGAATAACCCCCAGTGCCCGTCACCCATTCACTCCCACCCCCCGCCCTTCTCCCCTTCTACCACCCCTAGTTCGTTTCCCAGAGTTAGCAGTCTTTACGTTCTGTCTCCCTTTCTGATATTTCCCACACATTTCTTCTCCCTTCCCTTATATTCCCTTTCACTATTATTTATATTCCCCAAATGAATGAGAACATATAATGTTTGTCCTTCACCGACTGACTTACTTCACTCAGCATAATACCCTCCAGTTCCATCCACGTTGAAGCAAATGGTGGGTATTTGTCATTTCTAATAGCTGAGTAATATTCCATTGTATACATAAACCACATCTTCTTTATCCATTCATCTTTCGTTGGACACTCCTCAGCACTTTTTAACCATGGCTTTTTTTTCCTGTGTCCCAGTGTGTCCAGAGCTGATACAAGCTTGTAGACTCTGGGCTCGCTGAAGCTGCAAGCTCATTAAGATGACTAGACCCACATGTTACATAGTCCAGACCCTGCACATATAATAGAGATCATATGGTACTTTTGTGGTTCCATACACATTTTAAGATTGTTTGTTCTATTTCTTTGAAAAATTCCATTGGAACTTTGATAGGAATTGCATCGAGTCTCTAGATTAATTTGGGAAGTGAGGACATTTTAGCAATAATCATTCTTCCAATCCATGGGCACAGAATATCTCCGTTTGTTTGTGACTTTGATTTCTTTTATTAATGTCTTATAGTTTTTAGTATACAGCTCTATCACCTCCTTGGTTAAATTTACTCTTAGATATTTCTTTTGAAGCAATTGTAAACAGGGTTGTTTTATTTCTCCTTATGATAGTTTATTATTAGTGTATAGAAACATAACAGATTTTTATTATTTTTACATTTTTTGTTTATTATTTATTTAGAGCATGAGCAGTGGGGAGAGGGGCAGAGGTAGATGGAGAGACAGAATCTTAAGCAGGTTCCACACTCAGCATGGAGCCAGAATTGGGCTTGATCTCACCACCCTAAGATCATGAACTAAAGCCAAAATCAAGAAGTCAGACACTTAAAAGACTGAGCCACCAACCACCCCAAAAAGTAGCAGAAGTTTGAGTATTGATTTTGTATCTTGCAGCTTTACTAAATTTATTAGTTCTAGCAGTTTTTGTTGGAGTCCTGAGGTTTTATATATATTAAATCATGTCCTCTGCAAAAAGAGACAATTTTACTTCTTCCTTTCAAATTCTGACACAATTTTTTTTCTTGCTTGATTTCTCTAGTTAGAATTTCAAATATTGCATTGAATAGAAGCGGTAAAAGTGGATACCCTCATCTTAGAGGTGTTCCTAGTCTTAGAGGAAAAGCTTTCAGTCTTTCACTGTTGAGTATGATGTTAGCTGTGGCCTTGTCATATATGGCCTATTATGTTGAGGCATATTCCCTCTATACCCACTTTATTGAGAAGTTTTATCATAAATGGATGTTAGCCTTTTTCAAATGCTCTTTTTGCATCTGTTGAGATGATCATATGATTTTTATACTTCATTTTGCTAACGTATATCACATTTATTGATTTGTAGATACTGAAACATCCTTGCATTTCTGGAATAAATGCCTCTTGATCATGGTGTATGATCCTTTTTATGTATTGTTAAATTTGGCTTGTTTATATTTTGTTGAGTTTTTTTTTAAGATTTTATTTATTTATGAGAGAAAGAGAGATGCAGAGACACAGGCAGAAGGAGAAGCAGGCTCCATGCAGGAGACCCGATGTGGGACTCGATCCCCGGTCTCCGGGACCAGGCCCTGGGCTGAAGGCAGTGCTAAACCCCTGAGCCACCAGGGCTGCCCTTGTTGAAGTTTTTAATGCTTATCAGGGATATTGGCCTGTAACATTGTTTCCTTGTGGCATCTTTTTATACCAGATTAATGCTGGTCCCTTAAAATGAGTTTGATGAGTTCCCTCCTCTTTAATTTTTTGGAAGAGCTTGAGAAGGACTGGTATTAATTCTTCTTTGAATGCTTGGTAGAATTTATCACTGAGGCTGTATGTTCTTGGATTTTTGTTTATTGTGAAGTTTTTGATTACTGGTAATTACTAGTCTCCTAACTAGTAATCAGTTTGTTCAGATTTTCTATGTCAGCATGATTCAGTCTTGGTAGAATGTATGTTTATAGGAATTTATCCATTTCTTTTAGGTTGTCCAAGGTTGGCATATGCTCATTCATAGTAGTCTCTTATGATCCTTTGAATTTCTGTGGTGTCCAGTTATAATATCTCTTTCATTTCTGACTTATTTGAGGCCTCTCTTTTTTTTATGACTCTTGCAAAAGTCTTTTTTTACTTTTATCTTTTCAAAGGACAACCTCTTAGTTTCACTGATCCTCTTGTCTTTTTAGTCTCTATTTCATTTATCTCTGCTATAATCTTTTTTATTTCCTTCTACTAACTTTTTTTCTTTTGTCCCTTGAGATGTAAAATTAGGTTGTTTATCTGAAACTTATCTTGTTTTTTGAGGTAGACATTTGTTATTGTGAACTTCTCCATGCTTTGGGTGCATCACACAAATTTTGGTATATTTCCATTTTCATTTGTCTCAAGTATTTTATTTCTCTTTTGATATTTTCTTTGCCTCATTGGTTGTTTGATAGCATGTTGTTCAGTCTCTACATATTTGTGAATTTTCAAGTTTTATACCATTGTGCTTGGAATAAAGACTTGACATGACTTTAGTTCTCTTAAGTTTATTATGACTTGTTTTCTATCCCAATATATGACCTATCCTGCAAAATGTTTTATCGTGCTTTAAGAGAATATGTATTCTGTTGCTTTTGGATATAATATTCTGTATATATCTGTTAAGTCCATCTGCTCTAATTTGTCATTTAGGCCAATGATCCTGTATTGATTTTTTTTTTTTTTTTTGTCTGCGTGATCCATCCATTGCTATAAGTGAGGTGTTAAAATATCCTACTATTAAAAAAATATATCCTACTATTACTGTATTGCAGTCTATTTCTCCTTTTAGGCCTATTAATATTTACTTTATATATTTAGGTGCTTCTGTATTGGGTACTTATTTACAAATGTTATATCCTCTTGGGGTTTTGACACCTTTATCATTATGTAAGTCCCATCTTTGTCTCTTATTACAACCATGTTTTAAAGTCTTTTTGTCTAAGTATAGCTATTTTAGCCTTGTTTGTTTGTTTCCATAGCATGGAATACTTTTTTTCCATTCTTTCACTTTCTGTCTGTTTGAATCCTTATATCTAAAATGATACTCTTGTGGGGCGTATGGATGGGTCTTAGTTTTTTTTTTTTTTTAATCCATTCAGCCAATCTATGTCTTTTTTTTATTTATTTATTTTTTATTGGTGTTCAATTTACTAACATACAGAATAACCCCCCCATCTATGTCTTGATTGAAGACTTTAGTCTATTTGTATTTATTTATTTATTTATTTAGTTTATTTGTATTTAAAGTAGTTATTCATAAGCATGTGCTTATTGCCATTTCATTATTGTTTACTGGCTGGTTTTGTACTTCCTCTGTTTCCTTTTTTTCTTCTTTGCTCTCTTTCCTATGGCTTAATGACTTCCTTTAGTAGTTTACTTATATTCCCTTTTCTTTGTCTTTTGTGTATTTGTTATAGGTTTTTGCTTTGTTATAACCATGTGGCTTATGTATGAAAGCTTTGAGTATATTTTAAGTTAATAACATTTTTAGTTTGATTCCATCTGAAGCTCAACATCTTTACCCTTACCACTGATGATTTATGTTTTTGGTATCACATATTACATTCTTTTTTTTTTTCTTTCTTTTTTTTTTTTTTTTTTTTTTTTAAGTAAACTCTATGCCCGACATGGAGCTTTAACTTACAACCCAAAGGTCAAGGGCATGCTATACTGACTGAGCCAGCCTGGCACCCCACATTTTACATCTTTTTCTCTTGTGTATCACTTATCCCTTAACTAATTAATTGCAATCATAGTTTCTTTTCTTTCTTTCTTTTTATTTTTTTACTAGTTTTGACTTTTAACTTTTATGCTTAGTTTATAACTGATTAATCCACCATTTCTTTCTAATTTTTGTTTATTTGTTATTTGTTATTTGTTATTTTATTTAAATTCAATTTGCCAACATATAGTGTAACACCCAGTTCTCATCACATCATGTGCCCTCCTTAATGCCTGTCACCAAATTACGCTGCCCCCCACCCCCCCGCCTACCTCCTCTTCTGCAACCCTTTGTTTGTTTCCCAGAATCAGGAGTCTCTCATGGTTTGTCTTCCTCTCTAATTTTGCCCCCCTTCCCTTATGGTCCCTTTCACTATTTCTTATATTACACATATGAGTGAAACCATATGATAATTGTCTTTTCTCTGATTGACTTATTTCACTAGTATAATACCTTCCAGTTACATCCACATCAATGAAAATGGTAGGTATTCGTCCTTTCTGATGGCTGAGTAATATTCCATTGTGTATACCACATCTTCTTTATCCATTCATCTGTTGAAGGATATCTTGGTTCCTTCCACAGTTTGGCTGTTGTGGACATTGCTGCTATGAACGTTGGGGTGTAGGTGTCCTATCATTTCACTACATCTGTATCCTTGGGTAAATATCCAGTAGTGCAATTACTGGATCATAGAGTGTCTCTATTTTTAACTTCTTGAGGAACCTTCACACTGTTTTCCAGAATGCCTACACTAGCTTGCATTTCCACCAACAGTGCAAGAGGGTTCCCCTTTCTCCATATCCTCACCAACACTCGTGGTTTTCTGTCTTGTTAATTTTAGCCATTCTCACTGGTGTAAAGTGGCATCTCATTGTGGTTTTTATTTGTATTTATCTGATGTCAAGTGATGTGGAGCAATTTTTCATGTGCTTGTTGGCCATGTGTAGGTCTTCTTTGGAGAAATGTCTGTTCATTTCTTCTTCCCATTTCATGACTGGATTGTTTGTTTCTTGGGTGTTGGGTTTGATAAGTCCTTTATAGATCTTGGATTCTAGCCCTTTATCTGATATGTCATTTGCAAATATCTTCTCCCATCCTGTAGATTGTCTTAGTTTTGTTGATTGTTTCCTTTGCTGTGCAGAAGCTTTTTATCTTGATGAAATCTCCATAGTTTATTTTTGCTTTTGTTTCTGTTGCCTTCATAGATGTGTCTTTTAAGAAGTTGCTGTGGTCAGGGCCAAGAACGCTGTTGCCTGTGTTCTCCTCTAGTATTTTGATGGATTCTTGTCTCACATTTAGATCTTTCAACCATTTTGAGTTTATCTTTGTGTGTGGTGTAAGAGAATGGTCCAATTTTATTCTTCTGCATGTGGCTGTCCCAATTTTCTCAACACCATTTATTGAAGAAGCTGTCTTTTTTCCATTGGATATTCTTTCCTGCTTTGTTGAAGCTGAGTTGACCATAAAGCTGAGGGCCCATTTCTGGGTTCTCTATAATGTTCCATTAATCCATGTGTCTGTTTTTGTGCCAGTACTGTACTATCTTGATGAGCACAGCTTTGTAATATGGCTTGAAGTCAGGCATTGTGATTTACCCAGCTTTGGCTTTCTTTTTCAACTTCCCCTGGCGATTCAGGGTCTTTTCTGGTTCCATACAAATCTTAGGATTATTTGTTCCAACTCTGTGAAGAAAGTCCATGGTATTTTGATAGGGATTGCACTGAATGTGTAAATTGCTCTGGGTAACATTGACATTTTCATAGTATTTATTCTTCAAGTCCATGAGCATGGAATGTTTTTCCATCTCTCTGTATTTTCCTCAATTTCTTTCATAAGTGTTCTGTAGTTATTAGAGTACAGATCCTTTACCTCTTTGGTTAGGTTTATTCCTAGGTATCTTATGATTTTGGGTGCAATTATAAGTGGGAGCCATTCCTTAATTTCTCTTTCTTCAGTCTTATTGTTAGTGTATAGAAATGCAACTAATCTCTGTGCATTGATTTTGTATCCTGCCACATCGCTGAATTGCTCTATGAGTTCTAGCAATTTTGGGATGGAGTCTTTTGGATTCTCCATAGACAGTATCATATCATCTGCAAAGAGTGAGTTTGGCAATTTGGATACTTTTTATTTCTTTTTGTTATCTGGTTGCTGCAGCTAAGACTTCTAGTACTATGTTGAACAACAGTGGTGAGAGTGGGTATCCCTGTTGTGTCCCTGACCTTAGGGGAAGAGCTCTGTTTTTCCCCATTGAGAATGATATTTGCTGTGGGCCTTTCATGGATGGCTTTTGTGGTATTGAGGTATGTTCCCTTTTCTCCCTATGCTTTGAAGAGTGTTAATCAGGAAAGGATGCTATGTTTTGTCAAATGCTTTCTCTGCATCAATTGAGAGGATCATATGGTTCTTGTCTTTTCTTTTACTAATGTGATCTGTCACGTTGACTATTTTACAAATGTTGAACCACCCTTGTAGCCCAGGGATAGATCCTATTTGGTCGTGGTGAATAATTCTTTTAATGTACTGTTGGATCCTACTGGTTAGTACCTTGGTGAGTATTTTGGCATCCATGTTCATCAGGGATATTGCTCTGTAATTCTTTTTGATGGAGTCTTTGTCTGGTTTTGGGATCATGATAATACTGTCCTACAGAATAGTTTGGAAGTTTTCTTTCCATTTCTATCTTTTGAAACAGCTTCAGAAGGATAGATATTATTTCTTCTTCTTTTTTTAAATATATTTTATTTATTCATGAGAGACACAGAGAGGTAGAGACATAGGCAGTGGGAGAAGCAGGCTCCCTGTGGGTGAGCCTGATGTGGGACTCAATCCCAGGACCCCAAGATCATGTCCCAAGTCGAAGGCAGACGTTTAACCACCGACCACCCAGGCATCCCATGTACCACATCTGTATCCATTCATGTATAGATGGACATTTGGATTGCTTCCATATCTTGGCTATTGTAGATACTAATGCTGTAGTAAACATAGGGATGTATATATCTTTTCAAATTAGTGTTTTTGTTTTCTTTGGTTAAATACCCAGTAATGTAATTACTAGATTATACGGAAATTCTATTTTTAGTTTTCTGAGGAAACTGCATTCTCTTTTCTCTAGTGGCTGCACAAGCTTGCATTCTCAACAACAGTTCATGAGGGTTCCTTTTTCTCCACATTTTCACCAACATTTGTTTCTTTTATTTTCTTTCTTTTTTTATTCTAGCCATTCTCATAGATGTGATATTTCATTGTGGTTTTAATTTTCATTCCTCTGATGATTAGAGATATTGAGCATCTTTTCACATGTCTGTTGGCTAACTGTATGTCTTCCTTGGGAAAATGTTTATTCCAGGCCTCTGCCCATTGTTTTTTTCTCCTCTGCCAAATTTTAATTGGATTAGTTGATTTTTTTTTTTTTTTGGTGTTGAGTTATATAAGTTCTGTATAGATTTTATATGTTAATTCCTTGTTAGATATATCATTTACAAATATCTCCCATTCAGTAGGTTGCCTTTTTATTTTGTTGATGGTATTCTTGATTGTGCAAAGCTTTTTAATTCGCAGTGGTCCCAAATAGTTTATTTTTGCTTTTGTTTCTCTTGTCATAAGGAGACAAACCTAGAAAAACATTTCTATGCTAATGTCAAAAAATTACTGTTTTCTTGTATAAATTTTACAGTTTCAGGTCTTATATTTAGGTCATTAAATCATTTTGAGTTTATTTTTGTGTATGGTATCAGAAAGCTGTCCTGTTTGTTTTGTTTTGCATGTAACTGTCTAGTTTTCCCAGCACCATTTGTTGAAGAGACTATCTTATTTTCATTGTATATTCTTGCCTTCTTTGTCATAGATCAATAAACTATAAAAGTGTTAAGTTTATTTCTGCACTCTCTTTTGTCAGTTTACCTATGTGTCTGTTTTGGGGCCAGTACTATGCCATTTTCATTATTCTAGTTTTAAAATATTTCTTGAAATCTAGAATTGTGATATCTAAGCTTTGTTTTTTCTCAGGATTCCTTTGAGATCAGGAGGTCTTTGTGGCTCCATATGAATTTTGGGAGATTTGTTCTAGTTCTTTGAAAGATTTTGTTGGTGTTTTATTAGGGATTGCATTAAATCTGGAGATTACTTTGGGATATGGACATTTTAACAATATTCTTCAATCTGTAAGCATGGTATATCTTTTTATTTGTTTGTGCCATCTTCATTTTCTTTTATCACTGTGTTTAATTTTCATAGTACAAATCTTTTACTTCCTTGGTTAAGTTTATTCCTAGGTATTTTATTCTTTTAGGTTCAATTATAAGTGGAATTGTTTTCTTCTTCTTCTGCTATATTATTAGTGTATAGAAATGGAATAGCTTTTTGCATATTAATTTTGTATTCTGTGACTTTACTGAATTCATTTATCAGTTCTACTAGTTTTTTGGTGGAGTCTTTAGGGTTTTCTACATATAGTATCATGTCATATGCATATAATGAAAGTTTTACTTTTTCCTGACCAATTTGGATGCCATTTATTTATATATTCATTCATTTATGTATGTATGTATGTACGTATGTACGTATTTTTATTTGATTGCTGTGGCTAAGAGACTTCAGTACTATGATGAGTAGAAGAGTGAGAATGGACATCCTTGTCTTGATCCTTTTCTTAGAGGAAAATCTTTCAGTTTTTCACCATAGAGTATGATAATTAGTTGTGGGTATTTAACTTATGGCCTTTATTATGTTGAGTATGTTCCCTGTAAATCTTTTTTTTAATTAAGAATGGCTGTTGTAATTTGTCAAATAATTATTCTGCATGTATTGAAATAATTGTATTTTTTTCCCCTTTCTCTTGTTAATATGGTGTAGCACATACTGATTGACTTAAAAATATTGTAACATTCTTGTACCCCTGGAATAAATCCTGCTTGATTGTGGTGAATACTTTTTTTTTTCTTGCTATATTGTTGGATTCGGTTTGTTCATATTTTGTTGAAGATTTTTGCCTGTAAGTTCCTCAGAGCTAATGGGCTGTAGTTTCATTTTTTGTAGTGTCTTATCTGGTTTTGGTATTCAGGGTAATGCTAGCTTCATAGAATGAATTTGGAAGCTTCTATTTTGGGAATAGTTTGAGAAAAATAGATATTAACTATTCTTTAAATGTTTGGTTAGAATTCACCTCTGAAGTTTTATGGTCCTGGACTTTTGGTGGTTTTGATTTTTTTTCATTACTGATTCAATTTCATTGCTAGTAATTGGTCTGTTCAAATTTTCTTTTTAATTCAGTTTTCAGATGCTACGTGTTTCTAGGAATTTTCTATTTCTTCTAGGTTGTCCAATGTGTTGGTATATAATTTTTCATAATATTATAATCTTTTCTATTTCTTTGATGTTATTTCTCCTCCTCCTTTTCTGACTTATTTGAACCCTCTTTTTTCTTGATGAGTCTGGATAAAGGTTTATCAATTTTGTTGATCTTTTCAAAGAGCCATGTTCTGGTTTCACTGATCTGTTCTATTTTTTCTTTTCTTTTTTTTTTTTTTTTTTTTACTCTATTTCACGTATTTCCTTCCCTCTACTAGCTGGGGCCTTTTTTTTTCTTCTTTTTTTTAACCTCCTTAAGATGTAAAGTTTGGTTTTTGGGTTTTTTGTTTTGTTTTGTTTTGAGATTTTTCCTTGAGTTCAGCCTGTGTTGCTAAAAACTTTTCTTTTAGAACAGCTTTTGGGGATGCCTGGGTGGCTCCATGGTTGAGCATGTGCCTTTGACTCAGGTCGTAATTCCAGGGTTCTGGGATCGAGTCCTGCAGTGAGCTCCCCTCAGGGAGCCTTCTTCCTCTGCCTATGTCTTTGGCCTTTCTCCCTGTGTATCAAAAATAAATAAAATCTTTTTTTAAATGTAATTTTTAAAAAGATTTATTTATTTATTTATGATAGATAGAGGGGGGTGCAGAGACACAGGCAGAGGGAGAAGCAGGCTCCATGCCGGGAGCCCGACGCGGCACTCGATCCCAGGACTCCAGGATTGCGCCCTGGGCCAAAGGCAGATGCTAAGCCGCTGAGCCACCCAGGGATCCCCTTAAATAAAATCTTAAAAAAACAAACAAACCGGCTTTTGATGTTTCCCAAAGATTTTGGTGTTGTGTTTTCATTTTCATTTGTCTCCATGTAGTTTTTGATTTCCTCTTTGATTTCTTGGTCAACTCATCCATTGTTTAGTAGCATGTCATTTAGCCTCCATGTATTTGTCGTTTTTTTCTTATGATTGATTTCTAGTTTTTATTACCATTGTGGTTGGAAAAGATGCTGAATGTGATTTCAGTCTTTTTTAACTTATTGAGACTTGTGGCCTTACATGTGATCTATTCTGGAGAATGATCTATGTGCACTTGAAAATAATGTGTTTTCTACTGTTTTGGGATGGAATGGTTTCAATATATCTGTCAGTTCCATCTGGTCCTATTCAAAGCCCCTGTTTCTTTGTTGATTGTCTATCTGGATGATTTATCCATTGATTTAAGTGGGATTTTGAAGTCCCCTACTATTATTGTCGTACTGTCAATTTCTTTATTTCTATTAATATTTGCTTTATGTACTTAGGTGTTCCCATGTTGGGTGCTTATATATTTATCATTTGTATATCCTTTTATTGATTAGTTCCCTTTATCACTTTATCATTATGTCTTTCTTTGTCCTTTGTTGCAGTCTTTGAAGTTTATTTTGTCTGATATATGTAATGCTACCCCAGGTTGGTTTTTGTTTGTTTGCTTCCATTTGGATGTAAACCTTTTTCCATCCCTCACTTTCAGTCTTTTCAGTCTACATGCTTTACGTCTGAAATGATTCTCTTGTGGGTAGTGTATAGAAGAATCTTGCTTTTAAAATTTTTTTAACCATTCAGTTATTCTGCATCTTTGGAGGTTTTACATGCAAAGTACATAAAAGTAATTATGGATAAGTAATTATGGATAAGTAAGTGATTATTGCCATTTACTTCATAGTCATGGATAAGTAAGTGCTTATTGCTATTATGTTACCTGTATTATGATTATTTTTGTAGTTCTTTGTTCACTTCTCTTGGTCTTCTCTCTTATGCTTTGCTGGCTTGCATAGTGATATGCTTTGATTTCTTTTTCTTTATTTTTTGTGTATCTATTGCAGGTTTTTGATTTGTGGTTACCATTAGGTTCATATATAACATTTTATGCCTATAGTACTCTATATTAAGTTGATGGTCCCTTGAGTATGAACCCATTTAATAGCACTGAACTTTTACTCTTTGCTCACTGATGTTTCATGTATATGTTAACATAGTTTACATTCTTTTATATTATGAATCCCTTGACTGATTTTTGTAGATATAATTGATTTTAGTGCTTCTGTGCTTTAATCCTTGTACTGGCTTTATAAGTGATTAATCTACTACTTTTATTATGTTTGTATTTACATGTGAGATTTTTTTCTTTTATCATTTTACTTCTGATTCTGGCCTTTTCTTTCTACTCATGGTATTCCCTTTAATGTTTCTTGTAAGTCTGGTTAGTATTGATGAACTCCTTTAATTTCTGTGTTCCTGGAAAACTCTTTCTCTCTCCTTTTATTCTGAATGATATCTTTACTGGATAAAGCATTTTGTTTGCAGGTTTTGTTGTTGTTGTTTTTCAACAACAACAATAGTACTTTTCAGTACTTTGAAAGTATTTTATGCCACTCTCTTCTGGCCTCTAATTTTCTGCTGAAAAATCTATTAGCCATATAGGATTTCCCTTGTATGTAACTGGTTTCTTTTCTCTTACTGCTTTTAAAATCTCTGTTCATTACTATTTTTATGCCATTTTAATTATTGTGTGTCTTGATATGGATCTCCTTGGGTGGTTTTTGTTTGACATTTTCTGGGCTTCATGGAACTGGATGTCTGTTTCCTTCTGTGTTATAGAAGTTTAAGCTTTTATTTCTTTAAATAAATTTTCTCTTCTACTTCTGGGATGCCTGTAATGAGAATGTTATTACACTGGATGATGTTACTGAGTTTCCTTAACCTAGTCTCATTTTTTATCTTTTTTCTTCTTTTTGCTTTGTAGCTTTTTTTTTTTTCAGTACTCTCTCACAACTCACTGATTTGTTTTTCTTTCTCTCCTTCCTCCTTGTTTGACTTTCTGTAGTGTGTTTTTAATTTTAGTTATAGAGTTTTCTTCTCTGGCTCTTATATTTTCTATTTGTCAAATGTCTTACATTCTCCACTCTTTTTTCAAGTCCAGTGAGTATCTTTATGACCATAACTTTGAATTTTTTAATAGGTATATCCTTCTCTCCATTTCATTTAGTTCTTTTGCTGTGGTTCTGTCTTGTGCTTTCATTTTTGGTATATTCCTTTCTCCTCATTTTCTTTCTTTGTGTTAGTTTCTGTGTGTTAGGAAATCATCTGTGTCTCCTGATTGAAAGATATGGCCTTATGAGTAACAACCTGTGGTACCCTTTAGTGCATTGTCCCCTGTTCATCAGAACCAGGCACATCAGAGCTGTCTCCTGAGTGGGTTTTGTGCATTCCATTATTGTAGCTAAGCCTCATTTGCTTTCAATCCAGTCTGCTGCAGTGGCCCATCTTGCCTCTTGTGGGTTGGGTTGGTCCTGTGCTGTTAACCACTAGTCTGGGGATGTTGTGGGCTTGTAATTGTGCAAGGTGAGCAGTCAGACTAGATACTTGTCTTTAGACCATTTGTCTGGGCTGGGGTCTCACCAACTATAGCCAGCAATCCTTGCTTGTCCACTGAGAGGCTTTTGTTGGTAGGTGTGGCCTGTAATTAGTTCATATGTTTGCCCAGACCTTGTGCTGGGGCTGCAAATGCATTGACCAGCAGAGCACTCCCCCTGCACTGCCAGTTTGGCTGCTGGGACTGTGAAGGTCCTGGGGTGTGTGGTCATTTTCTCTTCTCTGTGGGGCAGGAGTCACTTTGCAGTGGTGCTAGTCCTTGCTGGGTCTGCCTTCAGGATAGAAAATGGAAGGAGCCACTTTGGGGGGACTCCTGCTAGGTGGGGCAGGTTGGATCTGGAGGAGAATCTTCTGCATAAGAAGGGGGAGGGGGCGTGTGGTGGTTGAAAGTTAGGTGGAAGATGTTTATGCTTTTTCATGCAGATATCCCACTATTTAGATTGGAGGTGGGGAAGAAATGGTGCCCACCAGCAATTTTGTTCTTGAAGTCTCCTAAAGATCCCTGCCCCTTCAGCATACATTGAGGAATTAGTAATCTTTGCAAAGTGCTACTTCTGTACTGTATCTTGGTGGGACCTCAGTTTTCCTATCATCCTTTGGCTCTCCCAGGGCTGAATCTGCTAAATTTTACCCAGATTTAAGCTCCACTGATTGTAAAAATTCATGATAAGCCCTACTATTTTTCAAAGTCAAATGTAATGGGACTTGTTTTCCCAGTGTAGTTGCCATATATGTGGTGCCTGGTGTGAGGTGTGTTCCTTTCCCTTCTCCATGCATGTGGTATCTCTCCTGTTTGTGGTTAGTCTCACTGAGACTTTGGTTCTAGACTGCATCTCCACCCTTCCTGCCCTTTCGCATGTGTCCTCCTCTCTACAGTTAACCATTGAAGGTCTGTTCTGCCAGTCTTTGGGTAGTTTCCTGTGTTCAGCGCACCTATGTGGCTATTAGGTAGGTGTGTCTTTGGGACATGATGAGTTTAGAATCCTCCTACTCCACCATCTTCCAAGGATCACAAGATTTTTTTCCTTCAACACTTTAAACATACTGTGCCATTCCCTCCTGGCCTACAAAGTATCCATTAAAAAATATACTGATCGTCTTTTGGTATTCCTTTAATTTTTTTTTTATTGACGTGTAGTTGACATAGAATGTTACACTAGTTTCAGGTGTACATCATAGTGATGTGACAACTCTTTACATAATGCTATGCTCACAACAAGTGTAGCTATCATGTCACCTTTCAATATTATTAAAATACCATTGACTACATTCCATATGCTGCTGCTTTCATCATCTTGTTATTCATTATAAAACTGAAAAGTTTAGGGTTCTTCTTTATGTAAAAAATTGTTTTTCTTTTGCTGCTTTTAATATCTTTTTGTCTTAACTTTTGACATTTTAATTATGCTGTATCTTAGTGTGGGTTGCTTTGTATTCATCTTTTTTGAAACTCTCTGGGCATCTTGAATCTGGATGCTGTTTCTTTCCCTAGGTTAGGGATGTTTTTAGTCATTATTTATTAAGACAAGATTTTAACCTTTCTTTTTCTGGGACCCTTATGAGTGTTAGTCCACATGATGTTACCCTATAAGCCCCTTAAGATATTTTACCTTTTTTCCATTCTTTATTTTTTTAACTGCTCTGAATAGATGAATTCCACTGCTTTATCTTAGAGCTGACAGATCCTTTTCTCTATTTCATGCAATCTGCTGTTGAACCCCTCTAGTGTACTTTTCAATGAGGTTATTGTATTCTTTAGTTGTGACTTTTAATATTTTCTAATATTTCAAATCATTCTGAACACCCAAAGAAATTGAGCTGAGGACTGATAACAAACTACAACCAAAAGGAAAAAAGAGGCCACGTCTTGGAAGGTGGTTGGTGTAGAGACATGATTTGGAGAACAAAAGAATCACAGGTGCTGTGTAGGGATGGGAGCCCTGATCACAGAGGAGAGAATGAGAGCAGGACTCAGGGGATGGCACAAGAAAAACACTTCTCTAAAACCACTGACTGGGTAAATGAGAGGGGCTGGTTATCATGAGACTTTACAAGCAGTAGAGCTCAAAGACTGAGGTTTAGAAATCTATGCCATTGCTGGGGTAGAGCCTGGCAGGCATACCAGGTGCTTCACAGGTGCTCCTGTGAAGGAGGGCATAGGCATAAAAGTGGACATTGTGGTCTGAAGATCCCCTGGGTCACATTGGGAGAGTTAGTTCCCTTTCTTAGAGTGCATTTGGGAGAGGTCCATGGCTTCTCTGGGGACAAAAGAGCCAGTGAGTGCCATTGAGCTCTCCCATTCATTAGCATAGGAGTAGAGACACCTTCTGAGGGCAGCTAATCTGGATGTGGCTTTTTGATGCACTTTACCATGAACTCCAGGCCCCCGTGTGTGTTCATGCAACTGCCCTCCTGGGACAATCCAGCACTGGCCACACTGTGGTGAGACCAGTGTGGGTCCATGTTATCCCAGGTCCCTACAAATTGGGGTTTTGAAACCCAGCAGGTACACCTGAGGTGAACCACAGGAGCACTGTGCTACTGGATGGACCAATGATTCAGAAACAGGGTGGAGGCAGGGATCTGAGGAATGCCTGGGACTCACAAGGGGAGATTGATCACTCTTATGTGAGGCTTCCTGAACAGTGGTGGGTATGATCTCTCTTCTCTGGGGCTGAGAGAGCTGGTTAATGCCCATTTTACCCCTGCCCCTCAGCACGGGTAGACTTTAGTGAGCAGCAAAGCGCCCACACTGGAGGCTTGAGCTGCTTACACCAAACCCTGCCCCTGCTATGTTCTCCAGGTGCTTTTTATTTTTACTGGGGCAAGTGTGCCTGTGAGCCAGAGCAGCAATGGGCCCTTCCCGCAGGAGACCAGCACAACCCCCTGGATGCACCAAGTCTACTGACCATAGAATGCTGCAAAGCTTCAGTTCTAGTGAAAACAGGATCTAAGGGGATCCGTGGGTGGCTCAGCGGTTTGGCGCCTGCCTTTGGCCCAGGGTGCGATCCTGGAGTCCTGGGATCGAGTCCCACGTCAGGCTCCCGGCATGGAGCCTGCTTCTCCCTTCTCCTGTGTCTCTGTCTCTCTCTCTCTCTATCTATGTCTATCATAAATAAATAAAAATCTTAAAAAAAAAAAACCAGGATCTAAGCTCTTTTTTAAAGGGTGGGGCAGAGGGAGAAAGAATCTCAGCAGGCTTCATGCCCAGCATGGAGCTCATCACGGACCTCCATCCTACAACCCTGAAATCATGACCTGAGCCAAAATTAAGAGTTGGTTGCTTAACTGACCAAGCTACCCAGGTTTCCCAGGATCTAGCCTCTTTTAAGAAGCAGACCAAAACACACCTGGTTAAAACTCACTACACACGGGACAAGGTCCAAACACTCCCCATGGAAGCAAGGAGAAACTGCAGAGGACTGACCAGAAGTAAAGAACAGCCAAAATACAACAGCAGAGTGGATATAGCATACATGAGATACTTCCTAAAGTGCCAGGCCATGGACAGTATATGACTTGTTCTTAATACAGTCATTAAGAAGGAGCAGAAAACATAACAGGCTTTCCTAACACACAGAAGACAGAGACCTGGACAAAATGCCAAGATAGTGGAAGCCACTCCCAAAAGAAAGGGATCTAGTCAAAACAGAACTAGAATTTAAAACATCATGGATTTGAGAAAGGCATAGAATACACCAGAGAGTCTTTTACCACAGAGATAAAAGGCCTAAAAACTAGTCAGACTGAAATAAAAAAATGCTATAATTGAGATGTGAAACCATCTGGAGGTAATGACCACAAGGATGGAAAAAACAGAGGAATGAAAATGTGATAAAGAAGATAAAATTTTGGAAAAATAATGAAGCTGAAAGGAGGAAAGAAAAATATTGGATCATGAATGTAGACTAAGGAAACTCAGTGATTCCATAAAGCATAATAACATTCATATCATAGGAATCCCAGAAGAAGAGAGGGAAAGGGGGGCAGAAGGTTTATTTGAGCAAATTATAGCCAAAACTTCCCTAATCTGGGGAAGGAGACAGACAGCCAAATCCAGGAGGCACAGGGAACTCCCATCAGAATCAACAAAAGTAGGCCAACACCAAGTCATATTGTGGTAAAATTTGCAAAATACAGTGATAAGGAAAAAAGTCCTGAGAGCAGCAAGGGAAAAGAAATCCCTAACTTACAAGGGAAGACAAATAAGGTTAGCAGCAGACCTGTCCACAGAAATCTGGCAGGCCAGATGAAAATGTCATGATATATTCAATGTGCTGAATGGAAAAAACATGCAGCCAAGAATACTTTATCCAGCAAGGCTGTCATTCAAAATAGAAGGAGAGATACAGAGTTTCTCAGGAAAACAAAAACTAAAGGGGTTTGTGACCACTAAACCAGCCCTGCAAGAAATATTAAAGGGGATTCTGAATGGGAAACAAAGACCAAAAATAACAAAAACTAGAAAGAAAATCTCCAGAAACACCAACTTAACAGGTAACAACACAAGGGCACGAAATTCGTATCTATCAATAATCACTCTGAATGTAAATGCTCCAATCAAAATACATAGGGAAAAAAAAATACATAGGGTATCAGAATGGATATAAAACCAAAACCCATCTGTATGCTGCCTATAAGAGACTCATACTAAACCAAAAGATACCTACGGACTGAAAGTGGGGGAATGGAGAACCATTTATGCTAATGGATGTCAAAAGCAAGCTGGTGTACCCATACTTGTAACAAAAACTAGATTTTAAACCAAAGACTATAACAAGAGATGAAGAAGAAGCATTATATCATAATGAAGGGGTGTATCCAGGAGATCCCTGGGTGGCTCAGCGGTTTAGTGCCTGCCTTCAGCCCTGGACATGATCCTGAAGTCCTGGGATTGAATCCCACGTCGGGCTCCCTGCATGGAGCCTGCTTCTCCCTCTGCCTATGTCTCTGCCTCTCTGTGTGTGTGTGACTATCATAAATAAATAAAATTTTTAAAAAAAGCTGGTGGCATTTTGATAGGGATTGCATTAAATGTGTAGATTGTTTTGGATAGTTTAACAGTATTTGTTCTTCCAATCCATGAGCATGGAATGTTTTTCCATTTCTTTTTGTCCTCTTTCTTTCTTAAGTGTCCTATAGTTTTCAGAGTACAGATCTTTTACCTCCTTGGTTAGGCTTATTCCTAGGTATCTTATGGTTTCTGGTGCAATTATTGATTCTTTGATTTTTCTTTTTGATGCTTCATTATTGGTGTACAGAAATGCAACAGAGTTCTCTGTTCATTTTGTATCCTGTGATTTTACTGAATTTATGTATCACTTCTAGCAATTTTTTGGTGGATTCTTTGGGTTTTCTTTCTTTTTTTTTTAATGATTTTATTTATTTATTCATAGAGACACAGAGAGAGAGAGAGAGAGAGGCAGAGGCACAGGCAGAGGGAGAAGCAAGCTCCATGCAGGGAGCCTGATGTGGGACTTGATCCAGGGTCCCCAGGATCAAACCCTGGGCTGCAGGTGACGCTAAACCGCTGCGCCACCGGGGCTGCCCCTTCTTTGGGTTTTCTACAGAGTATCATGTCGTCTGGGAAGAGTGAAAGTTTGACTTCTCCCTTGTTGATATGGATACCTTTGTTTTGTCTGATTGCTGAGGCTAGGACTTCCTGTACTATGTTAAATAACAATGGTGAGAGTAGATCTCCCTGTCTTATTCCTGGCCATTAAAGAAAAACTCTGTTTTTCCCCCTTGAGGATAATATTAACTGTGGGTCTTTCATATAGGGCATTTATGAGGCTGAGGTATGTTCCCTTTATCCCTACTTTGTAGAGGGTTTTTATCAAGAATGGATGCTAGGGGATCCCTGGGTGGCTCAGCAGTTTGGCGCCTGCCTTTGGCCCAGGGCGCGATCGTGGAGTCTCGGGATCGAGTTCCGCATCGGGCTCCCTGCATGGAGCCTGCTTCTCCTTCTGCCTGTGCCTCTGCCTCTCTCTCTCTCTCTCTCTCTCTCATGAATAAATAAATAAAATCTTAAAAAAAAAGAATGGATGCCATACTAAGTCAAATCCTTTTTTTTTCTGCATCCATTAAGAGGATCATATGGCTCATTTTTTTTATTAACATGGTGTATGACGTTGATTGATTTGTGAATATTGAACTATCCTTGCAGCCCAGAAATAAATCCCACTTGATTGTGGTGAATGATTCTTTTAATGCACTGTGGGATTCTATTTGTTAGTATCTTGTTAAGTTTTTTGCATCCATGTTCATCAGTGATATTGGCCTGTAATTCCCTTTTTTAGTGGAGTCTTTGGTTTTGGAATCGAGGTAATGCTGGTCGCAAAGAATGAGTTTGGGAGTTTTCTTTCCATTCTATTTTTTGGAACAGTTCTAAAAGAGTATGTATCAATTCTTTAAATGTTTGGTAGAATTCTGGGAAGCTATCTGGCCCTGGACTTTTGTTTGTTGGGAGATTTTTGATTACTGATTCAGTTTCTTTGCTGGTTATGGGTCTATTCAAATTTTCTATTTCTTCCTGTTTGTTTTGACAGTTTATATTTTTTAAAGAATTTGTCCATCTCTTCGAGGTTACCCAATTTTTTGGCATATAATTGCTCATTCTCTTATAATTGATTATATTTCTGTGGTGTTGGTTGTGATCTCTCCCCTTTCATTTGTGATTTTATTTGGGTCCTTTTTTCGTTAAGTCTGGCTAGAGGTTTAATGGTTTTATTAATTCTTTCAAAGAATCAGCTCCTAGTTTCATTGATCGTTCTACTGTTTTTTCTCTGTATCACTTATTTTGGCTCTAATCTGTATTATTTATTCTGCTACTGGCTTTAGGCGTTATTTGCTATTCCTTTTCTAGCTCCTTTAGGCGTAAGGTTAGGTTGTGTATTTGAGACTTCTTCTTGATGTAGACCTGTATTGCTATATACTTCCTTCTTATGACTGATTTTGCTGCATCCCCAAGGTTTTGGACTGTTGGGTTTTCATTTTCATATGCTTCTATGTATTTTTAAAAATTCCTTAATTTGGGGGGATGCCTGGGTGGCTCAGCGGTTGAGCGCCTGCCTTTGGCCCAGGGCACAATCCTGGAGTCCTGGGATTGAGTCCCGCGTTGGGCTCCCAGCATGGAGCCTGCTTCTCCCTCCTCCTGTGTCTCTGCCTCTCTCTCTCTCTATCTCTCTCTCTCTCTCATAAATCAATCAATCTTAAAAATAAAATTATTAAAATAAATTCCTTAATCTTTGGTTAACCCATTTATTCTCTTTAAGATTTTATTTGAAAGAGACAGAGGGACCACACGTGTACACAAGTGGGAGGGAGTGGCAGAAAGAGGGAGAAGCAGGCAGACTCCCCTACTGAGCAGGGAGCCTGACTTAGCACTAGATTCTCCAACCCATTCATTCTTTTTTTTCTTTTTAAAGATTTTATTATTCATGAGAGAGAGAGAGAGAGGCACAGGCAGACTCCATGCAGGGAGCCTGATGTGGGACTCGATCCCAGGACTCCAGGATCACGCCCTGGGCCGAAAGCAGGCGCTCAACTGCTGAGCCACTCAGGCATCCCCCATTCATTCTTTAGTAGGATATTCTTTAACTTCCATGTATTTGTAGTCTTTCTAAATTTTTCTTGCTATTGACTCCAAGTTTTATAGCATTGTGGTCAGAAAATATGCATGGTATAATCTCTTTTTTGTATTTGTTGAGGCCTGATTTGTGACCTAGTATGTGATTTATTCCGGAGAATGTTCCATATGCACTCAAAAAGAATGTGTATTCCGCTGCTTTAGGATGAGATGTTCTTAATATATCTGTAAGTCCATCTGGTCCAGTGTGTCATTCGAAGTTATTTTTTCCTTGTTGATTTTTCTGATTAGATAATATGTCCATTGCTGTAAGTAGAGTGTTAAAGTTGCCTATTATTGTGTTATTATCAATAAGTTCCTTTATGTTTGTTATTGATTTATATATTTGGGTGCTCCCAAGTTGGAGGCATATTTACCAATAGTTAGATCTTCTTATTGGATACACCCCTTTTAAAAAAATATTTTATTTATTTATTCATGAGAGACACACACACACACAGAGGCAGACACTGGGATTCCTGGTTCTCCAGGATCGCGCCCTGGGCCAAAGGCAGGCGCTAAACTGCTGCGCCACCCAGGGATCCCCACCAGCATTTTTCATAGAGCTAGAACAAACAATCCTAAAATTTGTACATTACCACAAAAGACTGTGCTTAGCTAAAGCACCCTGGAAAAAGAAAAGCAAAGCTGGAAACATCATAATTCTGGTCTTCAAGCTATATTACAAAGCTGTAGTGATCAAGACAGTATGGTACTAGTGCAAAAACAGACACATAGATCAGGGGAGCATAATGTAAAACCCAGAAGTGGGCCCAAAACTATATAGTCAACTAATCTTCAACAAAGGAGGAAGAATATCCAATGGAAAAAAGATAGTCTCTTCAACAGATGGTGTTGGGAAAACTGGACAGCAATAATAAGAATGAACTGGACCGCTTTCTTACACCATACACAGAAATAAATTCAAAATGGATGAAAGACCTAAATGTGAGATAGGAATCCGTCAAAACCGTAGAGGAGAACACAGGCAGCAACCTCTTTAACCTTGGCTGTAGCAACTTAATAGACATGTCACCAGAGGTAAGGGAAACAAAAGCAAAAATGAACTATTGGAACCTCATCAAGATAAAAAGCTTCTACACAGTGAAATAATCAACAACACTAAAAGGCAACCCATTGAATGGGCAAAGACATTTGCAAATGATATATCTGATAAAGGGTTAGTATCCATAATACACAAAGAACTTACCAAACCCAACACCCATAAAACAGTCAAGAAATGGGTAGAAGGCGTGAGTAGACATTTTTCTAAAGAAGACCGACAGATGGCTAAGACATATGGAAAGATGCTCAACATCACCATCATCAGGAGAATACAAATCAAAACCACAATGTGATACCACTTCACACCTGTCAGAATGGCTTAAATTAACACCACAGGAAATAGCAGATGTTGGCAAGGATGATAGGAAAGGGGAACCTTTTGCACCGTTGGTGGGAATGCAAACTGGTGCAGGCACTCTGGAAAACAGTATGGAGGTTCCTCAAAAATAGAACTACCCAATGGTCCAGCCATTGCACTAGTAGGTATTTACCCAAAGAATATAATTATACTGATTCAAAGGGATACATGCACCCTGATGTTTACAGCAGCAGTGTCAACAAGGGCCAAATTATGGAAAAGCTCAAATATTGACTGATGAATGGATAAAAAAGAGGTGTGTATATATACCTCAAAAGTGAAACAGGAAGAAATATATATATATATATATATATATATACACACACCATATATATATGGAATATTACTCAGCCAAAGGATAAAAATATCATTTGCAATGATGTGGATGGAACTAGAGTGTATTATGCTATGTGAAATAAGCCAAATACTGTCATTTCACTCATATGTCGAATTTAAGAAACAAAACAGATAAATATAGAAGAGGAAAAAAAGGAGAAGCAAACAGAAGAAACACTTAACTATAGAGAACAAATAGGGTTGCTGGAGGGGAGATGGGCAGGGGGATGGGCTAAATGGGTAATAAGGGGGGCACTTACTGTGATGTGCAATGAGTGAAATAGGTAAGTGATGAACCACTGAATTCTACTCCTGAAACCAGTTACTCTATGTTAACTATGTTACTCTATGTTAAGTATGTTAACTAACTACAATGTAAGTAAATAATTGATACAAAGAAACAAAATAAAGATTAAAACAGTAGGCTGGTGAAAATTTTTTAGAAAAGGAAATTGAATTATGTGTCAAACTGTCCAATGTCAGTGTGGATGAATAGGACAGTGAGCGAAAGTAATCATGAAGACTTTATTCAATTCCTGTGCTATTTCAGGTAAGAAGCAAATAAATCCTCTTCAGTGTTGCATTTTTTTTTTTTTTTATCATGGAATGGCACCAGGCGTGGGTCAGAGGATAGTGCTGGCAGTGGAAAATTGCCTCCCTGCTGAAGAGCTGGACAACACACTCCTATCATTTTTGAACTTGGGATTTAGGAGAAGGAAAAGGGAGAATGGCTAGGAGCACAAAAGTCCTGAGTCAGTCTTAGTCAAAGTCCCCTGATAAGGAAGTCTTGGTAGAGGCTCCACTGTACAGAGGCCTCTGGGGGGCAGTTGGGCTGGGAATGCCGAATGTGTATCAGCAACTTTGGCTCAGGGCTAGAAGGAGGCTCAGAGTCCTTGACTGCAACTCCTTCGAGAGACTGCAATACACTGACTGTGCACCAAGTTTGTTGTGAGGAGGGCAGTTTTTCCCTATGAGGCCAGCTTGGTAAAGCTTGTGTAATTGCTTGTCATTGAACCTGAAGGATCACAAGGTTTTGGCCTGGAACCACATGTTGTGGCACTTAATGTTAAAAGTAGTAACAGACATAAAGGAGGATGTATATGCCACAACAAATTAAAAAAGATGTTAAAACCCCTTTGCACCAAGGAAAGATAAATAAAAGTATTAGAAATTTAGAAACCTGATTTTTAAAAATGTCCCGACAGGAGATAGCATCACACCATTTAGAAATGGTATTGAATTAAAACAGATATATATACACATGTGTGTCTGTATGTAAGGTCACGTAACAGCTGTCTTATAAATTATTTCAGTTGCACTTCATTTGTGTTGCTAAGGAAGAAAAGCATCTGAGACAACATTTGCACAAATCAGAGGCTGGTTTTGGTTCTGGTATTTTAGAGCACCAATTACTTGTCATACATATCACTCTTATCTTGTGATCAAGACAGTATTTTTTTTTTTTTAATGTAACCTCTGTGCCCAGCATGGGGTTGAATGCATGACACTGAGATCAGGAGTCGCATGCTCTACCAACTGAACCAGCCAGGCACCACAAAACAGTATTTTTTAATACATTTAATATTTAGAGTTACCCATGCATTTGTTTTCTTTTTTTTTTTTTTTTCTGTGCATTTTTTTTCTGTCTGAAGAATTCTGTTAGTATTGCTTTTGGTGTAGATTTGCTAAGAGCAAACTGGTTTTTGTATGAAAGAATATTTTCTCTTCATTTTGAAGGGTATTTTCACTGGGACTAGAATCCTAGGTTAGATTTTTGTTTCACTTTACTATGTCAATAATGAAAATTTCATTCCTTTGTCTTCTAGATTCTCTAATTTCTGTTGGAAAGTCAGTCATCAACTAGTCTTGTTGCTCCTTAGAGGGGGAATGGTCTTTGTTCTCTGGCAGCTTTTTTCTCTTAATCTTTCAACAATTTTACAGGGCTCTTAGAAGATGATCATTGTTTTGGAGCTCTGTGATCAAGGAGGAAAGCAGTAAAACATGAAGTATAAGAGTTAATGGTCCAGCTCATGTTGGGCTTTGCAGGATATGGTAAGGACTTTGGGATTTACTGAATGCTGCGGAGATCTATAGAGTGTTCTAATCAAAGAGTGATCCGTGGTCTGATTTACACGTTTTAAAAAGGCTAAATTTGTGTTGGGAATGTCAGGAAGACCCATTAGTACACTACTGTAATAATGTAGATGAAGGACAATGGTGGCTTGGGCTTTTTTTTTTTTAATCATAAATGAGCAATGAAGTGTACTTTCAGCATCTGTTAAAATATTTAATTAGTAAAGTGGAGAATGATAAGAGATTTCCTAACAAAAAACCACTCTTGCATCCTTGGAATAGCACTAATCTGATAGTATATTTTTAATGTTTATAAATTTGCTAGTATTTAGAAAATTTGTAATGGATGCAAGAGTGGATTTAGGAAAGTGATTTTATTCTTCATACCATCCTTTTCTGGTGTGGTACATCAAAAGCACACTGTCAGACTGGCTTTATAAATGGAATTAGGAAGTTTTCTTAAGTTTAAAAGCTCTCATTTCTAGGATATTTGTGAAATATTCTGGACTTATCTTTTATGGGTAAATTTCTAACTCAAAACTGATTTAATGGTTCTTTTTTTTCCCCCTTGATAAATTTTGCTAGAGGCTTTAAAATAATTATTTTCAGATAGAGGTTTTGATTTTGTTGATCCTTTATTCCATTTCCTTAGTTTCTCTTTTTCTTTCATTCTGATTTCCTTAGGGTTTATTTTGCATAGACGGTTTTTTTTTTTTTTTTTTTTTTTTTAAAGACTATTAGAGAGAGAGGAGGAAGGGGCCGAGGGAGAGGGAGAGAGAAAATCCCAAGCAGGCTCCCCATCATAGGGCTCAACCTCATAATCCTGAGATCATGACCTGAGCTGAAACCAAGAGTAGGACACTCAACTGACTGAGCCACCTGGGTGCCCCAAAGTAAAATATTACTCCAGTTGCACATTACCAAGTCTTATATGCAGCTTTCACTTATTTAAATAATGCTGGACACCTATGTGTATTCCTCTGTATTGCAGTGAGAAAAATCCAAGAGATCTTTGAGATTTGAGGTGCATTTGCAATTTTTTTTTAATTTTTTATTTATTTATGATAGTCACAGAGAGAGAGAGAGAGAGAGGCAGAGACACAGGCAGAGGGAGAAGCAGGCTCCACTCACCGGGAACCCGATGCGGGATTCGATCCCGGGTCTCCAGGATCGCGGCATTTGCAATTTAAGATAAAAAATATCTTAAAAATATATTAAAAAGGTTATATGTCATTTCATTAGAAGTATTCAATTTTTTAAAAAATTTATTCATGAGAGAGAGAGGCAGACACACAGGCAGAGAAGCAGGCTCCATGCAGGGAGCCCAACGTGGGACTCGATCCTGGGCCTCCACGATCACTCCCCAGGCCGAAGGTGGCACTAAACCACTGGGCCACCGGGGCTGCCCTAATTTTTAATATGCCTTGTTTTCTGAAGTTAGTATTTTCAATTCAAGCATATGGGCATAAGAATTTCTTTCAGGCTGTCTTCATAGATTCCTTCTAGTCTTTTTTTCTTTTTAAGATTTTATTATTTATTCATGAGACACACAGGGAGAGAGAGAGAGGCAGAGACACAGGCAGAGGGAGAAGCAGGCTCCACGCAGGAAGCTGGACGTGGGACTTGATCCTGGGTCTGCAGGATCACGCCCTGGGCCGAAGGCGGAGCTAAACCACTGAACTCCTGGGGCTGCCCTACTTCTAGTCTTAATTGTTATGTTGTCTGAAACTCTGTATGACGGTCTTTGGTCATTCACTGAGATTTGCTTTATGGTTTACTGATATTTTTATAAATATGCCACGTGTAAAGTTTTACCTAACAGTTGAGTGACAGTTTAAGTATTAAATCTAGTTTTTAAAATTCTATTCTTTTATATACTTACTACCTCTCAGTTATCACTGATACTTTGGGCCTAAATTTCTCTTTGTGTTAATTGCTTTGTAGATTTCAAAGCCTGTTGTTTCAGTTTTTAATTCCTGGTGAATTGCTCTATTTATCATTGTTAAAGCTCACTTTTTATCTCAAGACCTTTTTTTCACCTTAAAGTCAATTTTATCTGCTTAATAGTTTCACAATTTCATTTGGCATTTTTTCATTCCATCAATTTAAACTATCACGTCATTGTGTTTACGGATTATCTTTTTAAAAACCACATAGTGGGGATCCCTGGGTGGCACAGCAGTTTGGCGCCTGCCTTTGGCCCAGGGCGCGATCCTGGAGACCCGGGATCGAATCCCACATCGGGCTCCCGGTGCATGGAGCCTGCTTCTCCCTCTGCCTGTGTCTCTGCCTCTCTCTCTCTCTCTCTCTCTCTCTCTGTGACTATCATAAATAAATTAAAAAAAAAATTAAAAAAAAAAACCACATAGTTTTTAAACTGGCAAGTTTATAGTATTTACGTTTACTGCGCCTACTGACATTCAGATTTCTATTGTTTGTGTGATGTGTTTTTTGCTTGTTTGCCTTCAACAGGGTTCATTTTCTTAACTACAAATTGTTTGCCTCTTGCTACTTTTTTTTTTTTTTTTTTTTAATTCACGAGAGAGACAGAGACACAGGTAGAGGGAGAAGAAGCAGGCTCCTCGCAGGCAGCCTGATGCGGGACTCGATCCTGAGACCCGGGACCACTACCCAAGCCAAAGGCAGACAGACACCCAACCGCTGAGCCACCCAGGTGCCCCTAATTTACTTTTAATTCAACCTAACCCTTGCTAGCCTTAAAACAGTACACAAATCCTTTCAGGTTTACTTTACATAGCTTTTAACTACCACAGTGAACTTAAAATAGGAAACCAAAATAATTGTTTGGCAATGCTGCTGCTGGACACTAGTTCAAACTGCCTTCTTGGCATTTGCAGGTTTACATCCTTCTTGGCATTTGCAGGATGTAAACCGTCTTCAACCTTTTCTTCCTTACACTTAGAATTTTTAAGGATTAAGTATTGGGAGGTACTTATAATCAACAGACATTCCTCCTTCACCTCTGGAAGGCAGTGTCTTTCCTGTTTAATTACTACTGATTTAGGTTTTGCAACAAACAAAACAAACCTAAATCCTATCCAGTTCTCCCAAATTCAGGATAAGAATAGGACTGAAATGCCAATTGTTAAGCCTTCTAAGACTTATCAAGTATTTATTTGCATTTCCTTGGACAGTCTAAAGTACATGGGGGTATAAGCATTTTTCTAGACAGAGGATACATTAGCCTTCAATTCTTTTATGTTTTTTCTATCCCTAGAAGATTAGGCACCAGATGCTCTATCTAGACCATAGGACCTCAATCATTTTTTTTTATCCCAACAACCTAAACTACTTGATACATTTTTGTCAGGAACAGGGATTTTCAAACAGGAGCTATTATAAGACTCACTGGAGCATGGAGTTCTTCTCTATGCCTACTGAAATGTCATTTATTCAAATGAATTGAAATCTATTCACATTCATTTATTCCCCCATTTTCTCTTCCAGTACATAAGGCTAAATTATTCTGACACAACACATCCAAACTATTTTAGTTTTCAGAATCAATAGCATCTGAAGGTTTAAAAATTTGCCCATCTAAAGACCCTCGTCAATAAGCAAATTTTTATAAATGTCTCTGATGACTTGTCTACAAACTACCATCAGGTCAATAAAATTCAATATGTGAAAATCAAACCTCAGGTGTGCAAAACGCATGGTTCATGGAGTAAATAGATTACGTTTATTCTAATTACATGACTTGACAATGTGCACTGTCATCCAAAAAGTAATTGCATTTATTATCAATTGCTATTTCTTGACTAGTATGAAGATGTAAATTTACATAAAGTGTTTTATATACTTTGATCCTGCCATTTGTAAACATTTTTAAGGATGTTTGTGAACCAATATTGTATGCCGAATCTATATTATTCCTAGAACGTTACCAATGTAACATCACAAACCATTCTCATGTTGACTCATTGAAGCTGAGGGTCTATTACATGAGGAAATCAGTTGATTATTTTTATACACATCACACTTGGTTATGATTTTATGCATTGCACTGGTTACTCTTTGTATTGAAAACAAACTGGGAAATTAAAGTAGGAACTAAACTGCCAGATGTTGTTTTACACTAATGACTAGAGTCAGAGTCCCATGTACATAAATTATTTTAATAGTGAAGAAAAGAAAAAATGACTTGGATGCCACACTGTTAGAACTAAAACAATTTGATAATTTCATTAAAAACCTGCTTCTATATACTGTAATATTAAACAATGGCTTCATCCTACCAAGTATAAAAGGTAACCACTTTTAACGTGAGTTCCCTAAGACACTAAGCCATAAAATTTTATTTCAGGGACAAAAATACAACACTTTATAGCATTACCTTGATTTCCCTATTTCTAATTACATTTTAACATCTTATTCTGGATGGGTCCATATGATTTCAAGGGGATTTTAACTCAAGGTCTTGGAAGCAAAAATGTAGGAAATTCTAAACAAGAAGATGCACAGCACATGTATGTAAATCAGAAAGCAACAGTGAATGGAAGGTGGCTAACCTTTAACTATTTTGAATTTTGGACCCTTGTTATTTTGTCACATTGATATTTGTTTTAAAAGTAAGGAATGTTGGATTTCTTAATACATGATAATTCACAAAACTGACCTCTTTTGGTCCAGAACTACTTAAAAGTATTCTACTTGTAAGTATTCTAAGGCCAAAACATGAAAAATCTTTAAATTTTAGAGATATTATGTATGGAAACTTAAAACACGACTTTTCAAGTATGAATTTAAGAGTCAAAACATTCTTCACAGTTAAGATTTGGTATTTAAAGGGGGACAAAGGTAATAAAATTAGCTATCAAAGTGGTAGAATAGCAGTGAAACTATTTTTAAAAATCCACGAAATAAAAGCCCTAAAGAATAATCTAAAATAAAAAGGCAAAATATGCTTGAGAAAAATAGGAGAGCCTAGAACTGGATGAGAGGACAAATAAAACAAGATTAACCAGAAAGAATAAGATCATTTCCATCTACAGTTTATACACATAAAAGAAAGACATACTGGGGGGAGGAGCAAGATGGCGGAAGAGTAGGGTCTCCAAATCACCTGTCTCCACCAAATTACCTAGAAAACCTTCAAATTACCCTGAAAATCTATGAATTCGGCCTGAGATTTAAAGAGAGACCAGCTGGAATGCTACAGTGAGAAGAGTTCGCGCATCTATCAAGGCTAAGCATTCTTGATGAATGTGCCTGCCATTCAGTGACTCTAAGAGGCTGAGCCCCTATTAAGTGAAGGGAATGTACAGAGGCAGCACCCACTGGGGCCAGAGAAGACTGAAGGAGGCTCGAGACCATGGCCTGGTTCTAGTGTAACTGATAAATAAAGCCGACTCTCTGAGCTGAGTTTCAGGGAGAAAGGTACTGATGGGAGTCACTCTCTGAAGAGGTGAACCATGAAGCAGAAACGAAAAAGGAAGCATCTAGAAAGGACAAGTTCCCCACAAACTGTAAAGAGGTCAAAAGCAAGTACTAACGTAGAAGTTGTTCTACAGCATGAACAAAGCGCAGTGGCCTCAACTTCAGGCCAGACAGAAAAGAAAAGGAATCTTCTTCCTCTTCAGAATGCTTCAGCACCTCCTCCCAAGAAAAGCTCACTGGTGCTGGAATCCTAGAATCAAGCAAATGTGATCCACCACCTGGCCATTCTTTGGAAGACAATACTCCGGTCCCTGAGGCAAAAGGTGAATCAGAATACTTCTGTTATTCCTCCTTGAGTCATCTGTCTTCTGCAGAAATCTTAAAAAAGCAGAAGGATACACCACAGCCTGGTGAGAGTACCTCACAGGAAGAACACAGTGCCGTTGTCTCAAGTGACCTCCCCTGTGCCTCTGACAATAAGAATACTGAATTCTGGAAGAACCAAGAGAATGTGCCTCAGCCTGAGTCATATGTGGTCTCTCCTGGCAGTGAGATTGCAGGAGAAAAGTCTTCCTCAGAATAGTCTGCATCTCCCCTTCTGAGCAAACAATCAAGAGAGCAAAAAGGCAACATCTGGAATAAAATAAAATATCTACAAACCAAAAAAAAAAAAAAAGAAAGACATACTGAATTTCACTTATCTTTGTACAGTGCAGATGGGTTATTTTTAGGTATCAATATACTTAATAATCACCCTGTGACTTAGAACATGACAGTAAAACAAAGATTATACTGTTAATTTTTGTTATGGTTATGGACTTTGACCTGCTTGACAGGCTGAGTCAAGTGTTCATGATTCAATTATTAGTTTTTTTTCTTTGACTTGGATGTTCCCAGTCACTTATAACAACATATTTTAACAGATGTGCTTTTTCTTTTAGTACTTCTAATAATATGCTAGAAGTATCCTTGGGGATCTGGAAGACGAAAGAACCGTTACCACCTATTAGGTAACCTGACTGCTGCCATAGACATTTAAGTTTTCTTCTTCTAAACAGTTCCAGTTTAACATTCTAAGAATTCCAGGCGCCCTTTGGGTAAAACAAATACCCTTGAATTTAGTAAAAAAAAAAAAAAAAAAAAAAAAAAGTTTAAACATCTGGTTGTTTTATAAACCCAAAGCTGTTTTCTTAGGAAACAGGAGTATATAGAACACTGATTTTAGTACATTTTAGAGATGTGAAAGCAAAATAGCTCAAGTCTTTTGTTTTGGTTAAGAGTTTTGGTCTTTTTGATTTGCATTAAATTTGTCACTTTTGTATCAAAAGATAAAGAATTATATGCTTCCTGGGAACTTTTAAAATAAGACTTTGGATTAAATAAGACCTTGACAAAAAAACAAAAGGTAATTTTAAACCTTTTTCTTTTTTGATCGAAAAGTCTTCTGAAATTGCTTTAAGATTAGAGTTTGCTAAATGATAGTTATAAAACACTGTAGAGTAAGAGGATAATAAAATATTAGAGGCACACTTTATAAGCATCCTTACTACCTCTGTCATTTGAAAAGTTATCAGTGGCTAACTTATCAATGCCATCAGATTTTAAGTATTCATACAATTAAATTATGCCTATCATTAAATTTTATAGGATCAAATATCACAAAGCCAAATTCCACTTAAAACTTCCAGAGTTTAACCACAAAATAATATGTACCTTAGACTTGAAGTTTTTGGTTGTAAATTTCTAGAAGGTGAGAGAGATGAAGTTCTGTTTCTCATGTCCTTTAATAGTCCCTTAAATGGTGTATGTAAGATCAACGCCAAGGTTTCAGTTGTTGTGAACTACTAAATATCAGCTATTAAAAACAAAACAAAATCCTGATGGGAAGGTTTATAGGTTTATCATTATAACTAAAATTTATGAAAATGAAGGAATGGTTCTATTTATTTTGGGTCAAACTGAAGTCAGGTTACTGGATTACTATATTTGAATGCCCATTGTCTTTTAAATCTTGATAATTTTTCAAAACAGTTCAAGATGTGCTAACTTGGATAAAATGCTTTAACACTTATCATTATATTGAAAATTGAGCCCTGAAATTTATTTTAATATGGTCTTCTATATAGGAAATAATCCTAAATACACTAAAAATTGGCCAAGAAACTCTAAGAAATCTTTATTGCTTCTTAATGAAAGTCTAGTTAAATTATACTCTTAAACTAAGATTATCTGTTTATTCCAAAAGCCCAATTCTTTGTTTTAAAACGTAAGAATTCTGTATGTTGCTAAGGACCTGAAGCATCACAAACTTATTTAGCAATCTTTTTTTTTATAATCACAGTATGGGTATCAGGAGTTGGATTCTGAAATCAAGTAATTTCTATTTTTCCAAAGTGTAGTAATCATCTTAGATATTTTTTATATATTCGGTTCATATTTGATCTTAAAACATTCTAATTTTCTGTCTTGTAAAATAACTTCTAAAATAGTGGGCTTTTTATTTTGAAGAAAAGTTTTCTTATCTAGTCTTGCATAGATTTCAGTGCAGATCAAAATTAAACTGAACCATATCTTCTACCCAAAACTGTATTAAGGAGAATGAATTTTCCTTTATTAACATATTCAATAAATAACCACATCATAAGGTTAAAGGGCTTTTGAAAATATCATTTTAGCTGAATAAGTAGGGAAAGTATACATACTATCTTTGGATGTACTTAAGTAAAATGCTCTATAACTGCAAAAACTGGAATGTTATATATCTGACTAAAACATAGAACTATATAAACTAAAGAGAAGGAACAGAATATGTCAGGCATAATTAGACAATTCAGATGCAGAAAGGGTTATTTCCTCATTTGTTCACAATAAGTTTTGGAACTATATAGCTCCTAACGAAGTGGGTGGAGATTTTCTTGTTAACTTCAAAAAAAGCTATAAACTCCCAATGTGTAGTATTGAAATATTCCTAACTTTGATGCACTTCCTGAAATGAACCTTTTTGTTCACCTTTTGAAGGAAAGTAACTGATGCTTCAAAGAAAACAAAAAGTACTTCATTACTAATGGATATGATTAGTTCACTTTTAGAGTATTCAGACAAGGTTAAATTTAAAGATGAGAAGACATTAAAAATATATTGGGTCTATAGGATTTTTTAATCCAAAAAACGGACATCTCCCTCAAAAGGGATGAATAAAAATCCCTGCAAATGCACCGCTCCATATTCTCCCCTTTCAGTGCAGACTACATTGTAGAAACAAAATCTCTCTTAAGAGAACTATTTGTGAGAAATAATGACTATCCCTAAAGATACTCAACTCTCAATTTTTACTACTTAAGAAAAGTCAATAGTAATTGTTCTTAATATAAAGGTTTAGCTTTGGGGAAAAGTGAGCCTTTCAAAATTTTAACTTAGGTTTAATCTAGTTGATTGGCATGGAACACAAGTGCCCATGGCATTATCTATGCTTCTTGTAGGTTTGGAAAGTCATTTCAGTCTGCTCCCTTATTTAAATAGTTCCAAGCCTCTGAACTGAACAATGTGAACAAATCTGGTGATGAAGCACAGACTAAGTCCTTAAAATATCTTAATTTCACAGTCCCTTGTCCCATAAAATATATATAAGCACCACCAAAACTGGAGCCAAGATCTGAACAGGTGATGTAACAGCAGGAACTATAATTTAATCACATCATATCATATTACACTTATGTAACATTCTATATTTTGCCTGTTGATATGTAACATAGTTAAGTTTATTACAAGCATTATTTCCTAAGACTTACGGTATAAGTACTTCTTTTCAAGTATTACCGCGTATTTAATAGTGTTTACCTATTTCTTAACATTAAGTAAATCAGTGATAAATGTATATAATGCGATACACATTGTGCCATTTCTCCCTACCCTGTGTTAAGATATTAACAAAATCAATTAAGAAAACCAAAACAACTATTGAAATTGAAACAAGGCTATCAACATCACAGATGCGTGTCGGAGTAGGTCAACAGCATTTCCCCCTTAACATGAGGGTATTCTCATCAAAAATGCTTCTTATCTTTAGGCTAGTATTACTTTAGCAGCAGCTGGTCTTCAGGACAAGTAGATCAGAAGTTTCAAGTGAAAATGACACTGAATTACTCTGAGAAAACATCAATCCACATTCTAATAAAAGATGCAAACTGCTGGTGTCACCGTAACATAAAAATTGTGTTTTCCCTTTTTTAACATGTGATTTAGTTCATTTATGTGATGACAACACTTTGAAGTTCTCATGGCACACCAATGAGATTATCTGTTTTAATATTTAAATTATAACTACAATAACTAGAAAAAAGTCAGTGCCTCAGTGGCTTTAAACCACATCAATCTCAATGTTTTTCAAAATGATGATGCAATTAAATCTATGCTTCTGCAACAATAGTGCAATACAGTATCCTCTCCTGAATACAGGAGTTGAGGTTTATCCAAGTAGAAGCTTTAAATAAGGTAGATTGTTGCCAAATACATATCAGTCTTGCATGTTTGATACAACATGTATTAGGAAAGCTAAAACTGACTTGTAAATCTATACTCAGCTAAAGCTTCACATAAGCAGCAATGGAAATGAACAGAGGTGCACTCAATATAAAACACTTTTCAAAACTACTGCAAAAAACAAATGACAAAAAGTGGTTAAGAACAATTGAACATATGTTGTGTGTACCACATGTAAAAGGAAGAATGGACCTTGTGGTTGCTTGCACTGTTTGAATTATGTGAAGGTGAAATTAAGACTTAGTCCACTTCCATCTCTCCAGAAGATTTAGTATGCTGGGAGCTGTCTTTTGTTGTATCTGCTTTAGTTTCAGTCCCACTCTGTCCATCCATTGGTCCATTGTGTTCACTATTAGCTTTTGCTTTGTCTTCAGCAACCTCTACTTTCGGTTTGGGCTTGTAAATGATGGGGTTACAAAAATTATCCAGGTCCTAAAGACATGAAGAAAAGTGATTATATTAAAAATACCACAGAACAGGTTACCATTAACTTTCTAAATTTCCACATTACTGTGACATTCCTGAACTTATGTTAGCTCAGTTAGATAACCAAGTTTCTTCAAATACGTCAATGAAGCATCACTTCTGGGTTAGTGCATGTTAGTGTCGACAGGGAACTCTTAAATCTTTAATAATAATACTTTGTATCTAATCTTCCTAAAAACTGGTTCCTTATAATGACAGTTTTCTTGGGCAGAAATAATTTTTAATTTATTCCTTTAAATTATGCCATCAAAAAACACCTACTTTATAAATTGATATTTACAGGAAAACAGCTTTAATAAGTGGAATTGTAGAACTACATTGAAGGAAAATGTGAATTCATGAATGTGAATGCAATTTAATAATTTAAAGTAAATACAATGTATTTTTTCTATCTTGGCTTAGTTCTTTTTAACAAGGAAATAAAAGACCATTAAAATCCGTCAAGACCAGTGTCAAGAGATTGGCATAGGGATGGAAAGATAAGGAGTTAACATCCTGGGGGGATGTTTTAGTGGCAAACTGCTCTTACCACACTCTATATCTCATTTGATTAGGAACAAACTATTATAGCTTCTTTGCCAAACTTTCTTAAAAGGAAAATACTTTTATTTGATTAAAAAAAAAAAACCCAAAACCCTGAAAATACACTGAACTAGATTAAAAAAAAAAAAAGCACCTGAAATTTCATCTTCTAGATTAACATTAACATTTTAGTGAGTATTCTTTTAGATATATGTCCATGCAGACACATACATGCAAACCTACAAATCTATGAAGATACTTCCTAGATTTATTTATACAGCGAGAGAGCTGTACATTTAGATTCTGTAATCTTTCCTTTTTCACTCAGTATGTTGTATACATCTATCTAAATAGATCTCTGTATCTAAAATTATGTAATGGTTGCAAAGTGTTGTATGGATGCTTCAATTTATCTAGTTTCTTACTGATAGGTTATTTGTTTATTGCAATTTTTTGCTAATTAATAAGCAAGGGTATTTATGTGCCTATACTTATCTAATGTTCAATTTATGATGAATTCCTAGAATTGTGATCTCTGGGTTAATGTGTACTTCATTTATTTTTTAAAAGATTTTATTTATTCATGAGAGAGAGAGAGAGAGAGAGGCAGAGACACAGGCAGAGGGAGAAGCAGGCCCCATGCAGGGAGCCCGATGCAGGACTTGATCCCGGGTCTCCAGGGTCATGCCCTGGGCTGAAGGGGGCGCTAAACCGCTCAGCCACCTGGGCTGCCCTGTGTACTTTCTTTAAATTTCTATACATATACAGACACAAAATATAACAAATTCAACTAAGTTGCTCAGGGAGAGCATCCATTTCTTCCCACCCTTGACAACTTAGGACAAAGACAATGTAAACACATAACCATGAATCAGATGAAAAAAAAAAAATGGGTGAGAAGAACCTGAGGAGGATGAACACCTTTTCATGTATTTATAGGACATGTATACCTTCTTTTGTCCATTGCTTATCCAATGTCTTTATTCATTTTTCTACTTAGATGCTGATCTTTATTATTGTTCGTCTCCATATTTTTCATGGTGTTTTTTTTCTATGATAATCTTTAGACTGGGAAGTTTATCTCAGAAATAACTTTACCACAGAATTTTACAGTTTTCAAATAATGTCAAACATCTACAAAGTTTTACAACAGAGACTTAGAAGTCTTATCTAGTCTAGAAGTCTGACATATTTAGCAGTAAGAAATTGTCATATTGCTTTATTTCATTCCATATGACACTTAAAACGTAAAAAACCAGCCTTGTGTATGTGACTAAATCAAGGAACAGGATGTCCTACCTAGAATCTTTTTTTTTTTTTTTTTTTGCAAAATTAAAAATTAGCCTTAAATTTGTTTCTGTGAGTTTTTTTGAAAGTTGAATATTTCCCAAAGTATGGCTCCCATTAAAAATATTTAATGCTTGAACACATTAAGCAGAATTTTATAAGTTACTTACCTTTGACTTTGCAACTATTTCTGAAACTTTCACCACAGGATCTTGAGTGAGACTTAGTTTGTTCTGTGCATTCATCTTACTGTTCAGCCAACTCATGGCTTCACTAATGTATTTTTCAACTTTTTCCACATCAGCAGGATCCAGATGATCGTATCTTTCATCCTATTAAGTAACAGATTTATTTCAGTAAGCATCAATTAATAATTTCCTTTTAAGAGATTTAGATTCTTACTGAATGCATGCCTCACACGTACCCACGGAAATAAGCCACATACAAATTGCATAGAATTGAAGACTGGGAGAAAGAAAAAAATCAGTTCTCGATTTTTAAAAAGAAAGGTTTTCTGAAGAAGTCAGGTTTGCCAAGAAATGCCTAGTGGACAATATTCAGGAGAACAGTTCTTAGCCAAGAAAAAAGCTGCATGGAATTGAATTTGTTAGAAAATAGAGAGAAATAAGGGAAGAAGGCATACTGCAAGCTAGACAGAAAATTCCCAATATACAGCAGAACGTTAAGGAGAATTACAGAGAATGCGGTGTTTTAAAACTGCAAAGCTTAATCCCATATGCTTCCTTCTGCTTGTATGATTACATATACGCATACTTGATCTTGAACTCAGTTTCTGGGTCTCCACATTTTCTTGAATCCCCTCCTACTTCATGGATCACATCTTAAATTCCTTCTCATTCATCCTTTTATATGCCTGCTTTCAAAAAAAGTAGCCTGAACCTCTTCCCTTAACTCCAAACTCTATATCCATCTTTCAATTTGAATTTCTATTTCTAAAGACTGAAATGACCACCTACGTTTCAAAGTCCTGATCATACCCCCACCTACTCTTCTCAGTTCCCCCCATATTAGTAAATGGCTGATTTTATCCTCCCAGGCCATATCTCTAGTCATTTTTGACTCCTTGGTCACATTTACATAAAAATCTGTCACCAGATCTTACTAGGTCTGCCTTTAAAATATGAGCAAATATCTGACCCCTTCAATATCCAAGGTTCAAGCTTCTATCATTTATTATTCTAATATCCCAATTAATGTGTTTCTGTATCCTTTAAAAAAGTCAAATTATATCAGTTCTTTTTTTTTTTTTTTTAAGATTTTATTTATTTATTCATGAGAGACAGAGACACAGGCAGAGGGAGAAGCAGGCTCCATGCAGGGAACCCAACGTGGAACTCAAACCCGGGTCTCCAGGATCAGGCCCTGGACTGAAGGCAGCGCTAAACCGCTGAGCCACCCAGGCTGCCCCAAATTATATCAGTTCTATGGTCAAAAACCTCCAATGGATATCTCAAAGCCAAACTTCTACAACAGCCTAGTAGGCACTAGGCCCTTTACGATATGGCAACTGCTAATCCCGTTTCCATTGTTTTAAGCCACTCTTGCCTCCTTACTGTTCCTCCAACACATTCTCCCCTAGAGGTTTTGTAACCACTTTCCCTTTTCTTTTATACTTAGGTTGTCTTGAGCCCTCACCTCCTTAATTCTTTCCTCACAGTATATCATCTTATTAGTCTGCCCTTCTGACAAATCTCCTCCACATTTGGTGATTGACTTTTTCAATAGCCCTTTCTATCTGACTACTATATTTATTTTTATTTTTTCTATCTGACTACTTTAACTTATTTACTGCCTACCTTTCCCTATTGAAGCATATTAGAAATGGGTTCAATGTCTTCTTTGATGCTTGTAGTTCGAGCACCTTGAACTGATGACAGCCTGGCACATAAGAAGAACTCAAAATCTTTGAATATAATTGAAGTCTTGTCTTGCTTTGGGTATCTAAAATCCGCACACTCGAAGACTACTAAAATCTGGGGAACGGGGCCATGTAATTGCATGTGGATCTCTAATGCCAGATTTCAAATATTCTTGTTTTCATTTGTCTGCTTCCTTCTTACCTTTCCATTATCCTTATATTCTCTCTTTGTACCTGTATGGACAATTTGGACACTGACAGTAGCGGGCATATTCACAGTCAGTACCTGGATTCTTTTCAGTTGGCTGGATTATGATCTTTACAAAATTCAAAATCTATTTGTAAAATAAGTAACCTCTTTCCACATTGTGTAGCAAAAAGTAGTATAGCAGTTAGGAGTCTATATGTTAACTTCACACTGTTCAGGTTTTAATCCGAATTCCATCATTTACAACCAGTATAATCCTTGACAAGTTTCTTAAGCACTGCAGTTTTCTTATATCCTTGTGAGAATAAAGTGAGATAATCCATGAAATGTGTTTATATTCACTGTTTTATAAACAGTTTTTAAATTTTTTTTTAAAGATTTTATTTATTCATGAGAGACACAGAGAGAGAGAGAGAGAGGCAGAGGCACAGGCAGAGGGAGAAGCAGGCTCCATGCAGGGAGCCCGATGCCGGACTCGATCCCGGGACTCCAGGATCACGCCCCGGGCCAAAGGCAGATGCTTAACTGCTGAGCCACCCGGGCTGCCCTATAAACAGTTTATGTTATTATGAAGATAACCTGCCTGAATCTGGTGTTAGCCTCTCCTGTTTACTGATTTTAACACCAGTGGTAAAAACTGGGGAAATTATAGTGAATATTTAAAGTAAGGGTCAGCAAACTTGTCCTGCAGGCCAAATCCAACTAGCTACCTGTTTTTTTTTTTTTTTTTTTTTTAAGGTTTTATTTATTTATAAGGGAAGGGGGAGAGAGAGAATCTCAGGCCGACTCTGCATGGAGCCTGTAAAGCCTAAAATATTTACTATTTGTTCATTTAAAGAAAAAGTCTGCTACTCTCTCAGGTTTAGAGGGAAAAAATGGTAAGCTTAATTTTGTCAAATCTTACTGTTATGTCCAAAAGGAGAGATCATTTATATAAATATTTGAGGCTTAAAAACAGTGAAAAAGGGATCCCTGGGTGGCGCAGCGGTTTGGCGCCTGCCTTTGGCCCAGGGCGCGATCCTGGAGACCCGGGATCGAATCCCACGTCAGGCTCCCGGTGCATGGAGCCTGCTTCTCCCTCTGCCTGTGTCTCTGCCTCTCTCTCTCTCTCTCTCTCTGTGTGACTATCATAAATAAATAAAATTAAAAAAAAAAAAACAGTGAAAAAGTTAAGGGTATAGATTTTAGTTTGTATATATGAGAGAATATAGGGTACAGGAGATTACAAGTGTCCACTGGACTGGAGAACAAAGAGCAACCAAAAGCAAAAGAGGCCAAAGAACAAAATAAAGCCTAACAGAGTCCTGTCTCAAAGGAGGCCTGTGATAATACAAAGTCCAAGAAAACTTTTTTCACTGTGTCAATAATGAAATCCCTAAGAAAAAAATGGATTTAGTCACTGGATGAAAGTGTGATTTTAAGGAATTTTAAGATATTAAATTCACATAACTGTGTATTTTAAGGAAGTACCCTTTAACAATGATTTTCCAATAAAAAAAAAAAAAATACAGGTTTTTTTGAGAGAGAAAGAGCACGTGCCCATAAGCCAGAGGATCCCAAGCAGGCACCAAGTTCAGCATGGAGCCCAGCACAGGGCTCGATTCCAGGACCCTAAGACCATGACCTGAGGTGAAATCAAGAGTCAGACACTCAAATGATTGAGCCACCCAGGCGCCCTTCCAATAAAAAAAGTTTTAAGTTTGGTACACAAGGTTTCTGGAATTTGGTGGCACAACTACTATGAGCTGAGAATTTGCACACTGACCCAGCTCTACCATGTAACTATACACATGCCATCAGCAGCAGTGGGCCTTGTGTCTTCCGTACCTTGTTTCTGTATGCTTCTATCACTTTCATAACAAGCTGAATCTTTTTTCCCAAGTCGTTTAAAGCTTTTGGTCTCTCTTCATGTTCCATGTACCTCATCTGAATAGGCTGGCCATATTTCTGTTATGAAATTTTTTTAAAAGAAAAAGGTTATTAACAGAAAACAACTTTTAACAGAAGACAACTTTTATTGGACCTTTACATGATGATGAATAGGAAAGAAAGCTGGCCAGATAAAAATATGCCTCTCCTCTGTTTCCTTACATGAAAGTAAATTCCAGTAGTTATTTCCTTATGCAATCCTGAGATGCCTAACTAATGATTTGTATCTCTCATTTATTAAGACTATTTCTTGATTCCTCTCAAACACAAAGGCAACACTTTTAATTTCTTCAAAGTTAGGTGTTAAAAATTTACAGAATTATTAAATAAGACCATAAGGACAATTTGGTACAGAATTCATGTTTGAAACTTGGTTTCAAATATTTCTGTGTATAACTCTGTAAACAACATGATTACTGGGATTTCTGGATATGCAGCTTCTGTAACTTTGAGGAGGGGATGCATTAGAACAATGAATACCTATTTTATATTCTTTATCATTAAAAAAAATCAGCTTATTTTAGAATTTTAGATTTTCAGATAAGTTATAAAGGAAATAATTGAGCATCAAGTACCCCTCTCATTGCTATCCTCTAATGTTAACATCTTATTACATACACTTGTCAAAACTAAGAAATCAACACTGACACAGTACTATTAACTGAACTCCAGACCTCATGTGGACTTCATAATTTTCTGTTCCAGGATACCAAATTGCATTTAGTTTATTTACATCATATTTTTATTATATTATATGTATTTTAAATATTATATTTATTTGATAGACAGCAAAAGCAGGCGGAATGGCAGCGGGAGAGGGAAAAGCAGGGAGCTCTATACGAGATTTGACCCTAGACCCTTGGGATTATGACCTGAGCCAAAGGCAGATGCTTAACTGACTGAGCCACCTAGGCACTCCTTATTGTAAATGTTTTTGAAAGAGGACCAAGGACTGTATTTTTTAACAGCCAACAACAACCACAACACAAAAGCCTGTGGAAACTTCTGTAACATTCACTTCTGTGGTTACTTATATATTTGGGGTGAAATAATCCGAAGAGCTGCTGGGCTTTTCAGTTATTTCTACTGACCCCAGCTACCTGGCTGCTCCTAATGCCCAAAATATATACATTCTCTTAGGGACATGGGGAGTAACACCACCTCCAAGATAAAATGTGATAAAACCTAGTTTCGCTATCATAAGCTTAGGTTTTCTAGTTGCTTTCTAATTATTCCATTTGGAAGTAATTTACTGGCATAAAGGCAATTTTAATCTTTGCAAGATATTAACACTTTTGCTTGTAAGTAACTTTTCTTACATTCCCTGCCTCCCCCAAGTCCTAAAGAGCTGCCTTTTTCCATAGTCTAGGAATCATTATCAATGTCATCTGTTTTTCCCTTGCTAGTCAGAATGGCTCAAGGACCAGCAGCATCAGAATTTCTTGGAGGCTTGTTAAAAATGCAGAATAATGGGCCCACCACCTTCAGATATATATATTGAATCCTAGTCTGCATTTCAGCAAGAGCTCCTGGTAATTCATGTGAACATTAAAGTATTGCTATGATCTATCTACATTAAGAAGAAAAGAAATTTCCTATCATCCTTGTAATCTGAACTTAGAAGTATTTTTTTCAAGGTAGAGTAGACAAGCAGAAAGAAAAGAGTAATAATGGTCCTTTTAAAAAATCATTCCATTGACCTAGAAAAGGAGACTTGGTGGCCAGATCTATTTCTTTGTGGAAGGATATTTAAGAGCAGGAAAACTATTTTTGAATTTCTTCACTGGTCAGCTATCCATTACAGTTGCAATGTGAAAATACAAAAGGGCTGTATATTACTCTTCAAACTCTTAACAGTGAAGGGGGAGAGAAGCAGAGAAAGGGTGTATACTCTAATGGATAAGAAGGGATCAGGTTCACAAATCACTTCTCAATGACATTTCAGAAATATATGGCTAATGTAAAAGTAGTAACGCTCTAATCATCTGCTACGTATTCATATCTGAAAATCCTAACAAATATGAGTATACATTATTTGATTTACATGATATTGAAATATCATGTAATATTACTGACCTCTAAAAATGCTTTTAAGATCAGAAAACACTTCTTTCTACATATATCTTTCTTTAGTATTCTGCAATATATTTATTAAAAATAGACTGCTTTTAAAGCATGATTTTTAGGAAAATTTAATGTTTTATTCAAAACTAGCATGCACTTTAAAGAATTTACCTTTAGTTCTTGAAGCTTATCCACATAAATTTGTTTAGGTTGGTCCTCTCCTTCTTCATAAAGCCAATTTTCTGTGTCTTCCAATATTGCAGACAGTTTATTCAAGTCCTAATTATACATTTAAGAGACACTGACTGAAAAATGCTCTCCTTAGAAATAAAAGTTATCAAAGGAATGTTTTTCAAGTATAAAAGAGTAAATTTCAGATTTTCTGGCTTTGTATTCATAAACATGTTTTTTACCATAGTTCTACAATTAAGAGAAATAACTAAGAACCATTCCTAAAATGGCTCAAGGAGATTGGCAACAGTAACACATTTGGTATGTTTATTTACATAATTTGTATTAACATTGTCAAACAAGATTTTTTCAGTCGTTTTTTCAATATTCAATGTTTTTTCAATATTTTCAATATTTCAAACAAGAGAGAGTGGACTGGGAGGGGGCAGAAGGAGAGAGAGGGGAGGGAGGGGCAGAGGGAGACAGACAGAAGCAGACTCCCTATTGAGCATGGAGCCCATGAGATCATGACCTGAGCCAAAATCAAGGGTCAGATGCTTAACTGACTGAACCACCCAGGTGCCCCTCAAATAGTTCTAATAAAAAATTATAAAATTTAGACTTACTTCTTGAGTGATGAATTTTTCATAGACTGTGCCCAGCTTGTCTCTAAAATCATATACATATTCTTCAACAGCATTCTTAGCATCATTTCTTTCTTTCTCTAATTTATCTTGCATTATCATCTTCCCCTATTCAAAATGTTTAGATTAGTTGCTATTAAGACTATGCAGGAGAGTCATCAGGGAAATGCATATCAAAACCACAATGAGATATCACCTTATAACTGTAAGAATGGCTAGAATCAAGAAGACAAGAAATAACAAGTGTTGGTGAAGGTATGGAGAAAACCCCTCATGCAGTGTTGGTGGGAATGTAAATTGGTGCAGCCACTGTGGAAAACAGTATGGAGGTGGATCTAATAATTCCACTATTGGGTATTTTTCCAAAGAAAACAAAAATAATTATATGTATTCACCCCCATGTTTATTGCAGCATGATTTACAATAGCCAAGAAACAGATACAATCCAAGTATCCACTGATAGATGAATGGATAAAGAGGATGTGGGCCGTGTGTGGGTAATGGAGTATTAGTCATTATAAAGGATGAAATCTTGCTAATTGCAACAGTATAAATGGACCTATGCTAAGTGAAACAAGTTAGACAGAAACAAATACCATATGATTTCACTTATATGTGATCTATAAAACAAAACAAATGAATAAACAAAGAGCAAAGATAGGCCCATAAATAGAAGTGATGGTTGCCAGAGGGGAGATGGGTGGGCGGATAGGCAAAATAGGTGAAAAGGAGTGGAGAAACTGGAGATACAGGCTTAAAGTTATGGAATGAATAAGTCATGGGGATAAAAGGTACAGCATAGGGAATACAGTCAATGGTATGATAACAGTGCATAGTGAGAGAGGAGAGCCACACTTGTGAGCATACCATGATGTATATACAGACTGGTTTATCGCTATGTTGTGTATCTGAAACTAAAGTAACATCGTGTATCAACTAGACCTCAGTTTAAAAAAAAATAAATATGCATTAGGGAAATGCAAACCCAAACTCCTTCATACCTACTAGAATGACTATAATCAGACATGGATTATAAGAAATGGACAGTGTTAGTGAGGATGTGAAGAATTTTTAACCCTTGAAACATTGCTAATTGGGAATGTAAAATGCTATAGCTGTTATGTAAAACAATTTGTTGGTTCCTCAAAAAGCTACACAAAGAATTACAATATGACCGGCAATTTCACTTCTAGGTATATAATCAAAGGAACTCAAAACAGCTATTTGTATGCTAATGCTCACTAAAGCATTATTCACAATTGCCAAAAGGTAAAAAACGAATGGTTAAATAAAATGTATATATCCAGTGCAATATTATTCTATTATAAAAAGGTATAGAGTTCTGATACATGTTACAATACACATGAACTTTGAAGATATGATGCTAAGTGTACAAAACCAGATAACAAAGGACAAATATTTTATGATTACATTCATATGATTTATCTAGAATAGACAAATCCACAGAGACAGAAAGTGACCAGAGTTTATTGGGGGGTGGGGGAAGGGAAGAATAGTAAGTTATTAATGATGAAAGACTCTCTGGGGTTATGAAAAAGTTTTGGAAATAGGCAGTGGTGACAATTGCACAAAATTGTGAATTTAATAATGCCGCTGAATTGTTGTACACTTCAATGAAATAGTAAATTTCAGGTTATATACATTTTATTAGTTTTAAACATTAGTAATGTGTAATATTACAAAGGCACTGAACTGTACACTTTAAATGGGTGAACTGTATGTTACGTGAATTGTATCTCAATTTTGAAAACCCCACATAGACCATGTCATTGTACATACCAGGATTAATTCCCTGGCTCCCCATTTACTAGTTTTGAGATCACAGGAAGGTCACTGAACCTCTAAGCCTCAGTTTTCTTATCCTAAAACAGAATACAACTAGCTACCTCTTAGGGATGTTAGTAAGATGGACATATTTCACATAAAATTTTAGTATTGTGGCTAGCACATAACTCATCCCGAATAAATATTAGCTCTGGGAGAAGATATAATACAGTGGTTGTGATCTTGAGCTTTGAAACAGACTACCCAGATCCAACTCAAAGGTACTCTCTGGTCATGGATGATTTAGTCCACCTGTTCCTGTTTCCTCATCTGTAAAACATAAACCTCTAACAGTACTTATACCTCACAGGTTTGTTTTGAGGATTAAATGAGACCTCAAAGTCTCATGTAAAGAGGCTAGAAAATATGATTATTGTTATAATTAAAGCAAAGAAAAAATCTGAGGATTGTAAAATATGATTATTGTTATAATTAAAGCAAAGAAATAAAGAATCTGAGGATTGTAATACCCAAAATTTTCACTTTAACAGAAACATAATGTTTTAAACAGAAGACTACAGTGCACTGACATTTGGAATCTAAAATAGTGAGACATTTAAAACCTTAAGAAAGATTTTATACACAAAGTTTGCCATAGCAGCGCTTGTCTACAATTTATTTTGGCAAATTTGGGGAAATTAGTCTCAAAACAAATTCTGAATTACTCAGGTCTTCAGGAGTGCTTGCTTTACCTAAAATGCAGCAATGCATTTTATTAGTTAATAAATAGACAAAAAACTGTAAAGTCAAAATCTCTTGAAGAATTCCAAGAATAATGCACACTGATGGGAGAATATGGGGAACTTCAAAGAAAATTGACCTCCTTTAACGACAGCCAAGCCTGTAAAAATAACCACTGCTTAAATAAAACTTTCAAAAATAAAATTACTTTTTACACAACTGCTAGTCAAGCAACAAAACTCTTTAAGAGACTGTAAAATTAAACACATAGACACATAAAGAAAATTTCAAGAATGACAACAGATCTTAAGAAGTACTAAACGTAAGTCAGACAAACATTTTGAATAGAGCCTTATCTTTAAGAACAACACATTAGAAGAGGGGAGCTGTTAACACTTCCCCTTAGACTGTGTTGGGTGTTAGTGCTAAAGTCAGAGTAACAAGGGGGTAAGAATCAACAGTATTAGAATGGTCTTTCTTTATAGTGGAGAAAACGCATGTTTTTTCACATAGCTCTGATAAAAGCTACACTGTACATGACATTAATATAGCTCAGTATTTTGTCCAAAATAAAGTAGTTCAATTATTTATTTAATAATTCCTTAAGTTATGGACTAGTTCCCAAAATTGGTGGCGGTGGGGGTGGGGGTGGGGGTGGTAGTGGTGAATAATCATTGACTTCTACAAAAATTTCAGAATACACTACCACTTATTTCAACATCACCTGAGATTTACATACCTCATTTTCAATGTAGCTGTTGAGAAGATCTTGGCCCAACTGTCTACACAGGCTGCTCTGAATAGGCAGATCAATACTCTTGACTTTTCCTTTTTTAATGGTCTGGTTTAATCGATCTTGTTTGTCTGAGGGAGCTGACTGCAAAGAGAAATGCAAGAGAAGTACAAATTTCTAAAGCCAGTTTGAAAATAGATTTAAGTGATTTCAGATGAAACAAAAAAGTAAAATCAAAACTATTACCATCTATTTTACATAATACTACTTTAATACGGGTAGTATTTTATACTCTGTGTACACTAAATCTTTTAATATAAAAACTACTGAGATGGAAATGCAAATTAAAGCCACAATGAGATGCCACTTCCAACCCATTAGGGACAACAATAACGAAAAAAAAAAAAAGGAAAATAACAAGAGTTGGTAAGGATATGGAGAAACTGGAACCCTTATAAATTGCTGACAAGATTATAAAATGTTGAAACCATCCTGGAAAACAGCTGGGCAGTTCCTGGGTGGTGAAACGCTATAAAAATTATTGTAATAATAGTTGCAAAACTCTGTATTAAAAACCATTGAATTGTACACTTAAAATTGGTGGACTATATGGTGTGTAAACTGTATTTCAAGCTGTTAAACAATTAAAGCCAAAAATATCAAATAAAATTAAAAATCCAGAAAAAGACTTAATTGAAAAATAATTTCAATTTTTAAGTTATTGGAGAGCCTAGGATTTGAAACTGAATCTTTATAACCTCTGAAGAAAATCTGTACTTCTAACCAATATAGATTCAATTCTGTTCAGGTTAGAAAAACCTGTTGAAGATGGTATTTAGAGCATCTAGGTCATTGGGTTAGGGTCTCTCCCTTTTATTGGCAAGGACTGTCTCAATAAAGTAATGACTTTCAATGAAAGAGTTATCCTTTAAAGTTTTACTTTCAAAAATATTTTGCACAAAGGAAAATATTTTATGATATGCAGCAAAATGCTTAATTTTGAGATGAAAGAAAAAAATTTACTGTCAATTTAAGTTTTCTTCACTTAGCTTATTCCATTTCCTATTTTTCTGGGATTACATTGTTTTTGAATAGACAAAAAATTACTGAAAAATGCATTTTTTTTCCTACCAAGGAGATAATTTTACTTATATTGTTAGGGTTCATTCTTTTTAAAAATCCTCTATAATTCCCTGAATTGTATTTATTCTGGTTATAGGCTTCTATACTTTTCCACATTACTAAGATTTAAAATATCAACTCTATTAAAAGCATGCAATATAAAGTAAATATATTACTCAAAACATCAATCTCTAAAAGACACAATCATAAAAATAGTAAAACACACCTTTGTTTTGGTTCCTGTATGATCGATTTCCTCTTCTGGGGTATGTTCAGCATGGCATTTTTGATGCCCTCCTTCTTCTTGGTCAACTTGCATTTTATCCTGGATAGAAAATATGTAATTGCAAATATTTGTATAGTGTCTTCCTTTTTTTTTTTTAATAAGCAGCATCTTAGTGTTCAAAACTGCTTTGTAATATGTGAACATAGTACAGTAGAAGGTTTTCTTTTTTTTTTTTAAACTTTACTCCTTTTTTTTTTTTTTAAAGATTTATTCATTTATTTATGATAGACATAGAGAGAGAGAGAGAGAGAGAGAGGCAGAGACACGGGAGGAGGGAGAAGCAGGCTCCATGCTGGGAGCCCGACGTGGGACTCGATCCCGGGACTCCAGAACCGTGCCCTGGGCCAAAGGCAGGCGCTAAACCGCTGAGCCACCCAGGGATCCCAGAAGGTTGTTTTTCAAATGAGAATACAAATAAACAGATTAAGGAAGAGAAAAAGATCTATTTGATGCTATGTGAATAAATGGTTTCATTCAGCTGTGGCCAAATAACTGCAAAAAAAGAAAAAAAAGAAAGAAAACTGTTCTCAAGTTAAATTCAACAACCTAAATTCACAAGGATAAGCTTATGAAAAAAAAGAACATTAAATTTGACAAATGTTTATAAAGAACTTAATGTGGGAAAATAAGATACAAAATATGTGTATTACATAAATTCGGTATTTTTAAATGTAGTAAAATACTCAGTACATCCAAACTTTCAAAGCAGATGTCTCTGTATTATTAAAATGTAAACTTCAAAGATTTTTTAATGTCTACAGGACAAACTTTCAATCAATAAGACTGTTAAAATAGATTCTACTTGGTAAATAATCACAAGTAATAGATTTTCTGGGTCTTTCTTAACCTTATTTATGACCATCCTCCTAAAAAGAAGCAAGCTTGGAATTCAGCAATCAGTATAATTTAAGTCTTCTAATATATTCAGATTATAATATATAAAATATAAACTACCTTTGAGGCTATCATAAATAGTACTTATTTGTGCCAAAGAGAAAAATAAGTTAGACGATAATTTACACCAGTGTTCTTTGCAGTTAAAGGGTCAATTATTTCCGGGATGCCTGGGTAGCTCAGTTGGGTAAGCAGCTGACTCTCGGTTTTGGCTCAGGTCATGCTCTCAGGCTCCTGGGATGGAGTCCTGCGTTGGGCTCCACCCTCAGTGGGAAGTCTGCTGGAGGATTCTCTCTCTCCTTCTGCCCCTCTCCCTGCACGCTAATACATAAATAAATCTTTGAAAATATTTTTAAAAAAAACAAGTGTTTCTGATATTCCACTCCTCACCACCTCCATAACCAACTTCCAAATATACAATTTCCCCTACCTGATTGAAAAGAGGTGAAAAAAGTAATATAGTGGTGAGTTAGTGTAATGAAGAAGGCACACAATTCTATTTCATGTAAGACTAAGAAAAAAATGCTGCCAATTAAGTAGCCAAAATCAGTTAGCATTTTTAACTTTATACTTATTGAAAGAGCTCTTCTATTGTGTTTATATCTCTAAAAGATAAACATATAAAGTGGTTAAGGTATTTCTAAAACTTCACATTCATAATCCAACTCTTTTAAATCAGTTAATGAAGTATTTTTCTACACAATATTGTCCGCTGTGCCATCAATAGCATTAGTTACCCAGCATTTGTTTAAAAATTGCTCTAATATGGTCTCTAATATTTTCTTGTAAGCCACTGATACCTATTCTTCAAGTGTTTTCTTTATCGTACTAAGGAGTCAGTAGATTGTTTTCAGACAACCATGACTCAAAGCCCTTCCATGAATGGTCTTTAATTTGTTGGCAGAAATGTCAAGGTGCCATTGCCAAGTCATGCCACTGGGAATAGCAACCAAATTCACACATGTACAGGTGATGAGAACTGTATCATGATAATTGCCATCAGCAACAGTGAGTAGAGGATATGATCATCTGCAAGACCTACCCTGATTTCAGATATATTAAAAGTGGAAAGCTGTACAGCTTACAACTTATTTGAGAGTAACTTGAAATGATTTAAGAAGGTTCATACAAATATCCACAGTGGGGAAACTGAAGAAGTGCTTCTAGACTCTGGCTTCTCTAATAGATTTTAAATTCCATGAGGGTTGAGATCATTTTTTTGTTCCCTGCTATATCCAAATACACATTCTAGTGCTTATAGTTACTTGCTAAATAAAAAGTAATTAAGAATAAAATCCACAGGTGCCTGGGTGGCGCAGTTGGTTAAGTTTCTGACTCTTGGTTTCAGCTCATGTCAAGATCTCAGGGTCACGAAACTGAGCCCCGCATTGGACTCTGTGCTCAGTGTGCAATCTGCTTGATATTCTCTCCTGCACCTGCCCTTCTAGGTCATGCTTTCTCTTTAAAACAGGTAAGTAGGGCAGCCCTGGTGGCCCAGTGGTTTAGTGCCGCCTTCAGCCTGGGGTGTGATCCTGGAGACCTGGGATCAAACCCCAAACAGGCTCCTGCATGGAGCCTGTTTCTCCCTCTGCTTGTCTCTCTCTCTCTCTCTGTGTCTCTCATGAATAAATAAGATCTTTAAAAAAAATAGTAAGTAAATCTTTAAAAAAAAACCAAAAGAATAAAATCCAGAATCATTATCATGACCTATATAAAAACTTCACTGGATTTGTTCCTTGACCTACCTTACTTTTTTTCGTAACACTCTCCCCACCTTCTCCACTCCTGTATGTCATACATCAGCTATCCTTGTGTTTGTTAAAAAAAGGTGGGGGTGGGGGGGCTTTTTGCCTCAGGGACTTTATACTTGTTATTCACTCAGACAACTACAAACCCACTCCTTACCTTCAAACTGCTTTTTCTTTTTCTTTTTTAGATTTTATTTATTTATTCATGAGAGACAGAGAGAGACAGAAAGAGAGGCAGAGACACAGGCAGAGGGAGAAGCAGGCCCCATGCAGGGAGCCCGATGCGGGACTTAATCCCAGGTCTCCAGGGTCATGCCCTGGGCTGAAGGTGGCACTAAACCGCTGAGCCACCTGGGCTGCCCCAAACTGCTTTTTCATCTTTCAGGCTGGCTTACCTGTTCCTTCCTCACAAGTGGCTTTCCTCATCACTATCACATAGTGTCCACTATGCATCCCCCCTCAATTTCCTATATATTTATATAGTATCTTGTTGCTTCTAGCCTGTCCTTTCCCACTAGAATGTAAGTTACAGATAGATAGGGACCTTTTCTTCCTTGGCTATCACTATATCATATCCTCAGTGCCTAAAACAGTACCTGGTACATGTAATCGGATATTTTGAAAAAATAAAAAGATAAACCACAAATAGTAAAATCCAAGTATATTAGTACAATGAACAGAATATAGTCTTTCTGATCTCTGGTTTTGTGATAAAGCCTAAGCTGTGATAACTTCTTAGTATGACCATACATTAATATATATACCTAGAAGTATCAATTTAATTTTGAGATCTCCTTTAAAGAAAAATCAACATTCTGTTTTGATTTTTTTTCAGGAAAATCAAAGCTATCTTAATTTTTTTTAAAGCTATCTTAATTTTTAATGAAAAAGAGGCTCATAAAATAATGTTTCATAAATCCACTCAGGTAAAAGACAAAAAAAAAAAAAAAAAAAAGACTCCTGCTGCTTACTCGGTTTATGTCAGAGCCAACAGTGTCAGGCAGGCAGGAAAGAGTAAAAAGAACTTACTACCACTTACCTTACCTTCTCCTCTAAAACTGAAAGCAGTTATCTTCCAAAGTCTACTCTGATTTGGTTCTCATTTTTTGGGAGGAAGGGAGAAATGACTTATAATGGTACATAAGCCCTATGCTTTTAAACTTCTAGATACAGAATTCGATAAACAAATTCCAGAGAGAACCATTAAGAAATAGAGCATACAAGATACTTTCTACACAGGATACTCAGCCATCACCCCTTGTTAGCAATGATTTGGAAATAAACTACAATTTATTCAATACCTATTGTATCAACTATGGTAGGGATTTAAAAAGAAATAATATATTTGGAGTATGCTAGCCAAAAATGCCAAAGATATGATGCATGATGTTAACCTTTCTTTTTCCCTTGATTATATATGTTGGAGACGGAATATTTAGGAACATCTTACTTACCTAGAAAAAATACCTTATATGGGAACACCAACTAACTGTAATGTTCCTATAAGCCAAAACACTTATGGTAAGCAAATAAGGCTATGAGTGGCCAAAAGCAGATGTCATAACCTCATACTCTTTATTCAGAGATGAATCCCTCAAGTCCACATCCAGATTATTCTCAAGGACACACTAAGTGAATTTCAAGCCCACAGACAAAATAAAAGCAGAAAATAAGAAATGCTAGAGGTGGCAGAAAAATGGGTGCCATATTACTGTTTTTAGTGCCCGGGATTCAGTATATAGAGAAAACTAAAGGTCTCAACAGAGACTTTTAAGAAAAAGAGGTAAGAAAATTGAAATGGTTATGAGGAATTCATCCTAAAGGCATACACAGTGCTCTCAATATTAGTAAAAATAAACCTTAACAGATTGAATTTACATGTCTGACAAATTATGAACAATTAAGAAAACCAACTTTTCAAAAAAAAAAAAACTTTTCACCTATTATTTTTCCATTAATTATAAAAAATTGACTATCTTTACTAACAGATTAGGACATTTCTTTTCTCAATTCAAGGAAGGATGTAATAGCAAAATAGTACATGGTAAAATGGAAGGAAACGCCATGATCCTTAAATTAGGAGTACTTTAGAGAGCAGAATTCTGATCAATGAAGATTTTAGAATAATTATTAATAAAAACAGACAAAAAAGAAAACTTCAAAAAATGGAGAAATGGTCTTGAAATTAAAACATTTTTTTAAAGATTCATTCATCTTTGAGAGAGAGTGAGCGCACAAGCAGGAAGAGCTGAGGGAGAGGGAGAGAAAATTATTAAGCAGACTCCATGCTGAGCTTGATCTCACAGTCTGAGAGCACAACCCGATCTGAAACCAAGAGCTGGATGCCCAACTGATTACCACCCAGACGCCCCCAAAATCCATTCTTTTTTTTTTTTAATTTTATTTATTATTTATGATAGTCACAGAGAGAGAGAGAGAGAGAGAGGCAGAGACATAGGCAGAGGGAGAAGCAGGTTCCATGCACCGGGAGCCCGACATGGGATTCGATCCCGGGTCTCCAGGATCGTGCCCTGGGCCAAAGGCAGGCGCCAAACCGCTGCGCCACCCAGGGATCCCCCCAAAATCCATTCTTAATACACACAAATACACAAAAAATCTAGGGTGGGTCTCCAATTATGATCAGAACAAAAAAAATCTAACATAGGCCATTAAAAACAACTTATAAATAGTACATATAAAAAGATGAAACCTTTGTGTAATGGAATATATCACGTTCTCCTATGATTCCCGCATTTATAGTATAGCAAGAATAAATATAGTGTAAGGGTCACGTAACTCCTTCCTAAAGAAATAAACTGTCAAAATTTTGTACTAATGTTACTGAGTGTACAGCACACTATTGTGTTCAAATACCAACCAGATATCCCCTAAGCCCAGATAGATTCTTTATTAAGGATGTACTTTATCGGGATCCCTGGGTGGCGCAGCGGTTTGGCGCCTGCCTTTGGCCCAGGGTGCGATCCTGGAGACCCGGGATCGATTCCCACGTCGGGCTCCCGGTGCATGGAGCCTGCTTCTCCCTCTGCCTGTGTCTCTGCCTCTCTCTCTCTCTCTCTCTCTCTGTATGACTATCATAAATAAATAATAAAAAATTAAAAAAAAAAAAAAGGATGTACTTTATCAATCTAAGAAAAGGTATATGTACAGTTCAAAATGTATCAATCTGAACTCTTTAAAGCTAAAAAGCTAGAAAGCTAAAAAGCTAGCCATAATACAGTTTTTAATGGAAATAAAAAAGAATTCAGGAAGAGGACTCTAAACACATGTTTCATATAAGGCTAATAAAGATACAAAGCGTCTAAGGAGTTTAAAATGTGAAAGAAGTCAGCATTTAAAATTATACTTTAAAAAATCATTCTTTGATGTTTCATCAAAAAAGTTTATACTGATTCCTACAATAAAATCTCCTCAGAGATTTTTTTTCAACTAATAAGGTATCAGTTATGATTAAGAAACAATGTACTTATTAGAGGAACCTTGCAATAGGTTTTCTACATACCACATCATCCTTGCCTTCATTCTTAAATGAAGTTTCTGTCTCCATAGGAGCATCACTGTGATCCCCTTCTACATTTTGCTTCTCAATTACTGATGCACTGGCCACACTGAAGATTCCATGAATGTTAACACGAACTTTAACCTTCACTTTGGAACTATCACCATCAGACTGAGGCAAAACATTCTGAATAGTGAAGCTCCCTTAAGGAAAAAAGTGCTTTCATTAGTACATGGATTTCTGATTAACTTATTCAAATTCATTCATTCAATAATTTGATTATTATCTTTTAGATGAAGACAAATAATCATGAAACTATCACATCCAGATTACTGTGACCCTAGATAACTTTTTTTTTATGTTAATAAACCTAATATTAAGATTTAGACAGGTTAAGCAGCCTGCCCCAAATCATCAATACTAGGACAAAGGTAAGCTGGAATTTCAACAAAGGACAGTTTGACTTAAGGCAATATAGCTTTTAAATATTTTATAATATTGCTATTCTAAAACCAAAATAACAAAATTCTACTTCTGAGTTTGAAAACAAAATGAACATTATCCTTTTGCTGTAAGTTTTGCAAATCATAATCATCTTGGTAATTCACAAATACAGCAACTTAAAAAAATTTCACCCTATAGCAAAATTGCAGTTATTCAGTCACTAATACCTACAGAGATCATATTAACTTTCACTTGAAGAAACTGTTTTATTTTCAGTATTTTTAAAAGATTTTTTAAAAAGATTAAAAAAAAAGATTTTATTTATTTATTCATGAGACACACACACACAGAGAGGGAGAGACATAGGCAGAGAGAGAAGCAGGGTCCATGCAGGGAGCCCAAAGCAGGACTCAATCCTGGGACTCCAGGATTACGCCCTGGGCTGAAGGCAGATGCTCAACCAAGCCACCCAGGCGTCCCAAGATTTTATTTTTAAGTAATCTCTATACCCAACATGGGGTTTGAACTCAGAACCCTGAGTTTAAGAGTCACATACTCTTCCAACTGAGCCAATTGAGTGCCCCTCTATTTTATTTTAAAAATCCATAATATATAATGATATCCATAATAGAGAACACTAGGCAGAAAAACTGAGGAGTAAAAATTTGGTTGACCTTTATTATAGGTTGAATTGTGATCCTCACCCCCAAATGAATATGAAAGTCCTATTCTCAAGTACCTCAGAAGGTGACCTTATTTGGTAGACAGTGTCTTAGCAGAAAAATTAAAATGAGGTCATCAGGGTGGGCTCTAATCCAATGGCTGGTATCCTTATTTGGAGACAGATACACATATAGGAAGAATGTCATGTGAACATGAAGATGGCCATGTACCAACCAAGGAGAGAACCTGGAACAGATCTCTCCTCAAAGCTCTCAGAGGGAATCCTGTCAACACTTTGATTTCATACTTCTAGCTTCTAGAACTGGAGACAAATTCTGTTTAAGCCACTCAGCTTGTGGTTCTTTATTACGGAAGACCTGGCAAACTAATTACACCTTCCATAATTTTCTACTGCTTTAAGTAACGTATTTGAAACAGTCATATTGCTCCCTTTTTAGTCTATCAATAAAAGCAATACGTATAGAAAACTTAAGAATTGTAAATTATTCCTTCACTTTTAAATATAAAATCATACTTTGTTTTGTGTATCTAAAAAGATTATCCAGCTAAAACAGATATTACAGTCCCCAATTCTCACTTTTGTATTAATCCAATGATATGCATTCTGGTTGTTGCCAGGGAACCAAAGTTTAAAGTCAGAATATACAGTCAGTCTGGCAGCACAATTTCAACTTACTGATTAAGGATTTTTCCATAAAAAAATGACCCTCACCCCCTTTCAGGCAAATTTCAGAGCATTTTAAATAGAGAAGTCAAAATGAATTAAAAATACTCAAACCTACTGCTATTCCAGGATAAACTCTGAGCACTAAAAAAGTGCATATTTAGAAAAAAGTATGAGTATCTTTCAGTGTCAGCTTAGCTGAAATATCAATTTATTTATTTCCTTGATTCAAATACTGATATATTTACAAAAAGCAAAAGTTTCTGAAATTTTTTTTTGTATTTTCTTACCAATTCTTGGATCAGGATAAGGCACTTCATGTAAATTAGTATAAAATGCTTCTAGTTCAAATGGTTCCTTCTTGTGGAAAGTAATGACTTTTGAAAATGGGGCAGGATGATTCTTACAGAATACTTCACATTCCCTAAAATGGAGTGGGAAACAGTTAAAAACAAATAGGAAGTTGTCTATGAATCTCATTATAGAATCCATGTCATTCCCAATTCAAAAGCAGCAATTTGAAGAGCTCTATCCACAAATGTAAAGAAAAAGAATTACTGGTTTTGATATGAACATGCAATTTGATAGGTTTACAGCTCAAAGTTTTTAGAATGTCTGTCATAGTAACAGATAATTCTATCCTACTAAAAAAGGGAAAAATAATCGGGATTAGGTATAAGGCCAATATAAAGGGATTAGTTTTTTGCTCACCTATGTGTATCAAATACTATCCATTAGTTTCCAAAATACTTGTCATATATAACCCTTTTTACTCTAGATCCTTTTAAAAAAAACATTTGGGAATAATTTCAAATTTATAGAAAGAAGTAAAAATAAAAATAGAATAAGGAACATCTGTTATCTTTTTTTTTAAACATTTATTTATTTATTTATGATAGACATAGAGAGAGAGAGAGAGAGGCAGAGACACAGGAGGAGGGAGAAGCAGGCTCCATGCCGGGAGCCCGACTAGGACTCGATCCTGGGACTCCAGGATCGTGCCCTGAGCCAAAGGCAGGCGCTAAACCGCTGAGCCACCCAGGGATCCCCAGATCTGTATATCTTAACTAGATTTACTGTCAGCATTTTATTCCATTTGTTTCATCATTTAAGTGTACACACTCTGTGGATGTGTACATTTTTTTCTAAACCAGTGGAGGGTGTTACATACATTCTGGTCCTTTATACCTAAGTACTTCAATGTGTATTTCCTAACAGGGATATTCTTTAATAGAACCACAGTACTGTCAACTGTATAAGTTTACACTGATAGTTTAACATACAATCGACATTTTCCTTTTATCACTGTCCTTTATAGTATTTCCTCCTCTTCAGCACAGAAAGATTTAAAACCTACATAACGGGCAGCCCTGGTGGGGCAGTGGTTTAGTGCCGCCTGCAGCCTGGGGTGTGATCCTGGAAACCCGGGATTGAGTCCCGCATCGGGCTCCCTGCATGGGGCCTGCTTCTCCCTCTGCCTGTGTCTCTGCCTCTCTCTCACTCTCTCTGAATAAATAAATAAATAAGTCTTTAAAAAAAAATTTTTTTTAAATTAAACCTACGTAACAATTCCCATTCTTACTTAAATACTGTAACTGAAATGGCTTATAACTCTTGTTTACAGTGGCCCAGAAACTGACTCTATAATACTATTACCATCACCCTACTCATTATGCAAGGTTTGAAAATCTCACATTCATGGACCTTCCCCTCTATCTTGTTTTTCAAGAACCTACAATATTTTTCACTTTCTTGTTGTAATCACTAGGATAGGTTTTTCAATTTAACCCCTCCTCTCAATGTTTCTTATAATTTTTTTTCTGGATCACTGTATCTCTAACTGAAATTAACTTTAATTATTTAAAAAGTTTATTTAAGTTAATCTCTACACCCAACATGGGGCTCAAACTCATAAGCCCAAGATCAAGGGTCTCATGCCCTTCTGAGCCAGTCAGGCACCCCTGAAAGAACAGCATTTCTTGCCTCAAAATTGACATTAATACATGCCACTTACATGCTCTGCAAAACATTCAGGTCAGATAATCTATATTTTTGGAATTTGTACGAAAATTTTAGTTTTTCAGGGGTGTGGATGTAAAAAGCAGAGAACAAAATTTTATTTTATTTTTTTAAAGATTTTATTTATTTATTCATGAGAGACAGAGAGAGAGATAGAGGGGCAGAGACACAGGCAGAGGGAGAAGCAGGCTCCATGCAGGGAGCCAGACATGGGATTTGATTCCAGGTCTCCAGGATCACGCCCTGGGCTGAAGGCGGCGCTAAACCTGAGCCACCCAGGCTGCCCAAGAACAAAATTTTAAAAGAAACTTCAAAACCTAAATATAGGTTTACCTTATTGTACAAGTTATACTTCTGAAAAGTCATCAAATGTATTATTTGAAACACAAATTTTTGGCAGGGAAGCAACAAGCTATTTAAATCTTTAGCAGTTATGGAAAAATAATGTAAATGTCAATTAAAGCATGAAAAGATTGTAGCTTACAATAGTCAGAAATGCAAATCTGATAACAAAGTACTTATTTTCACTTTCAGAATGTTCCTTCTAAAAGAATAGAAGAAAATGAGCTACAACAAATAAACAATGTTAAAAGGAATATAAATTAGTATAATCCTTTTAGTGAAAAAATGTGGCAGTACTGGTTAAAATAATGCTCATATCCTTTGGGTCAATTTCAGTTCTATACAGTTGTCTTACAGATATACCAAACACAACTAAACAAGGAGATGTGTACGAGGACTTTCCTAATAGCACTGCTTGAATCAGAAAAATAGGGCTTTAGGGTGTATTGGTTAAATTAATTATGGCAAAAGTGCTGAGAAAAAAGTCACTGTTGACATGGAAAGTTAATATATAACACTTTAAAAAGCAAGTTGCACTGGGGACACTCAGACAATTACATAGGTACTTAAAAAGTGCATGCTTTTATTTTTGGATATTCAAAAAAATGGAGCAATATAAGCACAGCTGTTAACAATGGTTACCTTTGTAAAATGAGCTAAGTAGGAGGTGGGTATAGCAGATGCAGGTTTTTAAAGTTTTTATATTTCCATATTGTGATTTTTATTTGAAAATATTGATTTACCTTATAATAAAATACTAGTTAAAAATATGCCACCATGGTTTAAAGACTATGTAATATTTTATAGTTCCTTTTTTCTAATGTTTTACTTAAAAGTATTTGAGACTTTTAGAAGTGTAAATTCCTCTAAGTTCAGAAAGTAGGTTCAATTGGTTATTCACAATAATTTCTAACCAAGGCTTCAAAAGTAACTTACCCAGTTCCATCTTCAAAAGAGGTCTTCCATCTTAATGTGATTGAATAGGGAACAAGGTCTGTTATAGAAAATTCACGCACTTTAAATGCTGGTGAGAGAATCGCACACTGAAAATAAGATGTATACCATATTTAAATCAACAAACGCAAAACATACTGGTTACCCTGACTGAACCACTTATCAAAGTCTTGTAATAAAGTTACATTCTAAAATTACTGTCTTTTGGTAACAGCTAGTTTAAAGTGTCAAGAGAACTCTATGACCTTACAAAAAAATATTTTTAAATCTCAAAAAATAATTTTAAGTGGAAATAATTATAAGAATCCATAAAGTAAATGTTCTTTCACTAAGCACAGACATATTGTCCCTATGACACTTTAAAAACAAATTAGAAAGACACAAGATTTATTTATCAGGAATAATTTCAATTTACTTTTAGCCTATTGACAACTGGTTGCAACAGAGAATATTAAAAGGTCACTTTAAGCCTATCACCACATTTCTGGCAAAGTATACACTGTTAAACAAAAAAAAAAAAAGGATTATTAATCATACCTGTAATGCACATCCTCTTGCAACAGCTTCATCAGCATTTAATGTGGTACTTATGTCTTTAAGAAAGAATTTAGTGATTTGTTCTTTCACTGCAGGAATTCGTGTTGCTCCCCCTACAATTTCTATACTACTTATGTCTTCACGTTGCAAGTCTGGAAAGCAAGATGTTTGGGGGTTTTTTGGTTTTCTTTTTTTTTTAAAGATTTATTTATTTACTTATTCATAGCGACAGAGAGAGAGAGAGAGAGAGAGAGAGAGAGGCAGAGACACAGGCAGAGGGAGAAGCAGGCTCCATGCAGGAAGCCCGACGTGGGACTCGATCCCGGGTCTCCAGGATCATGTCCTGGGCCGAAGGTGGTGCTAAACCGCTGAGCCCGCAAAATGTTTTTAATTGAGAAAAATTAGATAGTCTATAAAAATGTGAACAAAAGACTTTGGAAAGTACTTTTTTTTTTAAAGTTAATTTCCTTTTTGCTAAAACAACACTAAATAAAAAGAAGATAAAAACAAATTTTGGAAAAATGCAAAACTTAATATTAACTAGGTATCAGGCGTTGCACTTAGTCCAGATGACAGAGTAACAATAAGAACAGACAAGTACCTCATGGACTGTTCAAAGTCCTTCAATTTTCTAACTTTCACCTCACAAATAACCAAGAAGTATTAATTGATTACCAAAAACCTTAACAAAAGGCGATCATGTCCCATTTCTACTTTATTTTCATCATAGACTTTATAGTATACTTATATGTAAACACTTCCGAATATAATATAATTTTATGATGTAAACAATAACATGAGCCAGGAGCTGTTCTCATTAACCCAGATTCATAGTGCCCTTACTCTTATGAATGAAGTTATAATCTCCCTAAAATGAAAAATATTCAAAAGACATGAAATTTTTGTTGCTTTTACCATTTCCTACCCCATTCAAGTGAGTTAACGTCATGACACAATTTTGATGGTTATTCTAGTGATTACACTTACTAGCTTGTTCCATTACTGCTTTTAATGGTGGCTCGATCCTGGTGAATAGGGAAGCACACAATTGTTCAAATTGAGCTCTGTGGGAAAAATGAAGTAAAATTCATCATTTTGGGATGTAAAACTCAAATATATCTTCTAAAGTAACACAGTGAAAAAAAATCAGACATGATCTAAATGTAAAATAAGCCAACACTTCTTAAACTGAAAACATACATGGTACCTGTTCATTTTACTAGAAACATCAAGGTCATTCATAAAACACTCAATGTTCAGTGGAAGATCTGATGCATTTGCGCTCATTAGCTTCTTCAGTTTTTCACATTCCTGATATAAACGCAACAAAGCCCGAGAATTTTCTTTCACATTTATCTTATATTTGGTCTTGAACTCCTCACAGAAGTAGTCTACTAAAGCCTCATCAAAGTTCCTGCCACCCAAATATGGATCAAAGGTGGTAGCCAAGACCTGTTAAAAAAACAAAAAACAAAAAAAAAAACCAAAAAACAAAAAACAAAAAACAGAAACAGTAAAGAACTTTCAGAAACACAAATGCTTTTGAAAAGATAAAAACCAAAAAACACCTTTTAAAATTAAAGTCAAAGGCAAAGAACTTGTCAGAAATCACAGGGATATCAAAACTTGCTGTGGGTTATACTAATTATCACTTATATTTAGCCAACATACTTAGCCACTTTGAGTTATCTGCTTTGGGTTACAGATCTATATATCATAATCATTCTATTTCTGAAATAACTGAGTTTCAATTAAAATTTCATTATCTTATATCCACTGGTTCTACAATAGCACTGAACAAGTAGACCAAAAACCAAGTTCAAGAGAGCAAAGAAACTCCTGAGCATGTAACCAAAATACAAGAGCCAAGAAAAGCCAATCCAAAGATGAAATCTAAATACTGCAATTGGTCAATTTACAGGTCAGGAATTAGGCCTTCTGACTACTATTTTAAACAAATAAAAAGCTATTTTTTTAATTTTTATTTATTTATGATAGTCACAGAGAGAGAGAGAGGCGCAGAGACACAGGCAGAGGGAGAAGCAGGCTCCATGCACCGGGAGCGCGATGTGGGATTCGATCCCAGGTCTCCAGGATCGCGCCCTGGGCCAAAGGCAGGCGCCAAACCGCTGCGCCACCCAGGGATCCCTAAAAGCAAGCTATTTTTATAAAAATACAGAATAAATAAAAGAATACATGAAAGACCACAAAATAAAGAATAAAGAGGAGAAGAATTTAACATAATAAACTTATTGGGCAATGAGCCCCAGCTAGTGGAAGAGGAGCAGGTAAGTCACAGAATTTCAACACTATAGCTCTTGAAAACACAAGAGCAAGATATCTAATCTCCCAGGATAGAGGGCACAAATGACTACTTACACTAGTCACTACTAAAAAAAAAAAAAAAAAAAAAAAAGGAAAAAAAATAATAGAACCTTACAGTTAGGGATGGTTCATCAGGTTTTTTTTTTTTTTTTTTTTTTTTTTCCACAAGGATGTGTGATGAAACAGTAAACCCTACAGAAGGTGGTAAATGTAATCTGATTGGGATGTTATCCCACAGACTAGTATGGGAAATCCATGGATCGACTTCTTGCTAGATCTAGGACTACCGAAAATTAAATGCAAAATTGTGTTGCCATGTGACTAGTGCAAAAATGTATCCTTCTGGACAGCAGAGCCACATATATGGCTACTCTAAAGTATCTACTAAAAAGGAAGAAAGGAAAATGTTCTTAGTGTACAAGACTAAATAGCAAAGATTAAACCAATTTACAGAAAACTACTCTATACTCATTATGAGTCATTTCCCTTGAGTTTTCTGATTACAAGTATGATATTATAAACTGTGAGATAAAAGGCTCTAAAAGGTCCACTGGACCTTTTAGAACCCAAAGTATTTCATATTTTAAGCAAATTCTACAAGTAACTAATGGAGAAAGAGAGAGTACATATGTACAGATATATAAGATGATCAATGTAAAAATGAATATAAAATCAAATACAAACTAAGATAAGCACACAGACATAAAGAATGCCACATTGTAGAAAATTATGACAGGAACCCCTGGATAGCAAGGTCTATAAAAATAAAGGGAATCATTTTAGGAAATGTTTTCTAAGTATATTTATGGACAATAATGTACTTAATGCTCCCTGATAGGTGACATAACACCTTGACAATAGCTAATATATATTACAGTATTATATGGCATTCCAATCATTTTATATTCATTAACCCATTTGTCCTAAAAAAAAATTCTGAGGTAATTACTCATATTATCTTCAGGTGGGGAGCCCAAGATTTGAGGAGGTTATGTAACCTGCTCAAGGTTATAGTTTTTAAGTGGCAGAGCCAACATTAAAATCCAGGCACTAAAGTTTTTCTATATAGTCTTACATGCTCTTAACCATTAAACATCCATATAGCAAATAATTCACTTACTTTAAGTTTTCCTTTGTTAAAAGCACAAACTGAGACCTGGTAGGCAGAATGTCCCATATCAATAAATATTACATTTCTTGGTTTCTCATCTAATGGGGGAAGATCCTGTTTATAAATTCCATATGCTAGAGCAACTGTGTAAGAACAAAGAAATAATGTTAATATCAGGATAGCAGTCACCTGGAAAACAAAAAGTAAGTCATTTTGATACTACACTATATAAAGTAATATCAATTATTAGTTTCAAAGTAAATTAACTTTTCATAATTTGGTTACTGTTTTTAATTTTTAATTTTATTTTTTCTCTACCCATCTAGAACTTAAATCTTAGAGCAAATGTAAGACATGTTTAACTTGTAGCAAAATACTATACTCCAAAACAAAAGGTTACAGGAGCCAGTACATAATGAAAAAAGATAAATGCTTTATATTAAAAAAATTTTATAAAATACTTTATTTTATAAAAATTAAAAACTAGAGCAATTCTTCTGACAGTGATTTTCAAACTGCAAAGTGCTCACCTGCAGTAGTTTCATTCATCAACCTTAAACAATTTAAACCTGCAACCTGTGCTGCAGCCATCACAGATCTTCTCTCAGCATCAGTGAAAAAGCTAGGAATCTGTTAATTTAAAACAGTAAGGAAATATATTGGTTTGATTTAATAGATTTTAAACATTTCATCAATTAAAAATGTAAAAAACTACTCTAAAACTTATGTAGGGCAATATAACTATTCTAAAACTTACGCAAGGCAAAGAATGGTGTCCTAATTAAATAAGCAAGAAAAAAAATACTGCTTTGTTTTGGCAATTTCTATACCATAAAGTGTTGACCTAAGTATGAACACAAACTTAAAACAGTTAAGAAGATGGAATAATATTGCAGGATTTCTAAAATATGCTCATCCAAATCCTTCTTTGTATTGGGCTTGCTCTATGAAAAAAATGTTTGTTCACATTTAATAATGAAAAATGGAAACCCCAAGACTTAAAATGAGATTAAATATATTTTGGTAGGGATGCCTGGGTGGCTCAGCAGTTGAGCGTCTGCCTGAAGCTCAGGGTGTGATCCGGGTCCCTGGGGTGGAGTCCCGCATCAGATTCCCTGCATGGAGCCTGCTTCTCCCTCTGCCTATCTGTGTCTCTCATGAATAAATAAATAAATCTTTAAAAAAAAAAAAGATATATAATGAATCCTTTGTAGCTGTTAGAAACAATCAGGCAGATCTGAACTATCCTGAACAGTATATTGCATTAGAAAAAAGGACATAGGGCAGCCCAGGTGGCTCAGCGGTTTAGCGCTGCCTTTGGTCCAGGGCCTGATCCTGGAGACCAGGGATCGAGTCCCACGTCGGGCTCCCTGCATGGAGCCTGCTTCTCCCTCTGCCTGTCTCTGTCTCTCATGAATAAGTAAATAAAATCTTCAAAAAAAAAAAAAAGAAAAAGAAAAAAGGACATAATGTAGCATGATTGTGTACGTATAAGCTACCAAGGAGAATATAATACTCAGAGGTCTATAATGGCTGTTATCTCAAAGGGAAGGGAGAACTATATATTGCAGGGGACTTATGAGGAGCATGTACTTTTCTTAAAATCACCAAAAACATTAACTGAGACTTCAACTTACAGTTAAGATTTACATATACTTAGTTCTGTCAAATTAAGAAGCACTTTGATTTGTGTGTACAGATTTCTGAGAAGCTAATTCAGTAGGGACGCCTGGGTGGCTCAGTTGGTTAAGCATCTGACTTTGGCTCAGGTCATGATCTCAGGGTCCTGGGATGGAGCCCTGAATTGGGCTCCACACTCAGCAGGGAGTCTGCTTCTCCTCCTGCTTCTCCCCCTGCTCATGCTCTCTCTCTCTCTCTCTCTCAAATAAATAAATAAAATATTAAAAGAAGCTAATAAGTATATTCATGTACAAAATAACTTGGGGCTCTTCCAATTTAGTTCCAAGACAACTTCCAAAGTTGTCTCCAATTGTATTACTTTTTAAAACAAGAAATTTCATTTAGCAGATATTAACAATTGGAGAAGAACTTGAATTTTGATATACTTGTTTATCCTTATTATCCTTCTGACAAAAATCTAAATTATAATATAGATGTCATTTAATACTCATTGAGCACTTATGTACCAGGTACTTTTCTAACCACTTTAGGATATAATAGTGCATAAAACAGAAAATACTTCCCTTCCCCTTGTAAATAGGTCATAACGGGTCTACTGCACTAACTACAAAGTAAATAATGGCAGAGAAGTTCATAATGCTCTCTTTCTGACACTAATTTCTGATGTGAATGTACCATCAAGTATAGTTAATAGGGATGGATTTGAATTTAACATGGATTTTAAAACTCACCCCACTTTGATGTACACTTTCAAGTGGCAGTATAGTGGAAGAATTGTAAGTAGGGGTTTGGGAATGAACTATTGGGTTTGATTTCTGCTTTACCACTTATTAGCTCTGTTGATTTTAGCAATTTATTTAACTTCCTTTTGTCTGTTTTGTAATCTACAAAACTGGAATTAAAAATATCCTACCTTTATGGGGTGGTTCCGAGGATTAAATGAGTTATACATATTAAATGCCAGTAACAGTGTCTGGCCAATGGTAAACTCTTTTATTAAATGATTAGAAAACATGGGCAGCTGTGGTGGCACAGCGGTTTGGTGCCACCTGCAGCCTGGGGTGTGATCCTGGAGACCTGGGATCGAGTCCCACATCGGGCTCCCTGCATGGAGCCTGCTTCTCCCTCTCCCCGTGTCTCTGCCTCTCTCTCTCTGTGTCTATGAACAAATAAATAAAATCTTAAAAAAATGATTAGAAAACAAAATATTAAAGTTCTCTTATTTTCTCTCATTTAAAAAATTCTAAATATCTATAAAAAATCTCATTACTAAAGTCACTGAAGAGTTCATAATCTGATTCTATTTTTCTGATGACACAAGACCTTTTTTTAAGACTTGAATTTAGGGAAGTTTAATAGTGTTAGAAATATATTCACATTTAGGTGACAACATGTAACTTAAAAAAGTTATCAATATATAATGAGATTTCAAAGGATAGAGTAAATGATGAAATGTTTTAAGAATTTTTTTAAGGGATCCCTGGGTGGCTCAGCAGTTTAGTGCCTGCCTTTGGCCCAGGGTGTGATCCTGAGGACCCGGGATTGAGTCCTGCATGGAGCCTGCTTCTCCCTCTGCCTGTGTCTCTGCCTCTCTCTCTCTATGTCCATCATGAATAAATAAAAAATCTTTAAAAAAAAAAAAGAATTTTTAAAAAGATTTTATTTATTCATGAGAGACAAAGAGAGAGAGAGAGAGAGAGAGAGAGGCAGGTGCAGAGACCCAGGCAGAGGGAGAAGTAGGCTCCATGCAAGGAGCCTTATGTGGGACTCGATCCCAGATCCCAGGATCACACCCTGAGCCAAAGGCAAGATGCTCAACCAGCCTCTGAGCATCTGCCTGAGCCACCCAGGCGTCCCTGTTTTAAGAATCCTTAAAGAAAGATATTTTCTTTCTGAAAAATACTGCATGATCTCAATTATATGTGGAATCTACAAAAGTTGAATTCATAGAAGAGGAGTAGAGTGGTGGTTACCAGGAGCAAGGAAGTGGGGGAAATGGGAGACACTGGCCAAAAACTACAAAGTGTCAGTTATGTAGGATGAATAAATTCTAGAAGTCTAATGTATAGCATATAGTGTCAAAAGTTAGTAATACTATATTATATACTGGAAATTTGCTAAGAAAGTAGATCTCAGGTGTTCTTGCCACCAAAAAAAAAAAAAAAAACCCAAAAAACAGTGCATGACAAGATGTTAATTAGCTTAACTGCTGTATATGTATCATTTCACTATGTATATGTATGTCAGAACATCATGCTCCATACCTTATATGTAAACAATTTTTTTTTAAAGAAGGCACAATGGGATTCTGGAGAGTGATAAATATGTTTATAAACATATTAGTCATATAGTGATTGATGATGGTTATGTTAAAATTTCTGAAAGTATAACATGCTAAATATATCCAAGTTTTCATTTTAAAAAGGATTTTTTTCTTTCTGATACAGAATATACATAATCTCAAATTCCCAAATGGGAATTTTCAGTTTTGTCATAAAATGTTAAAGTCCCTACAACTAGGAAGTTAAGGGCAACCAGGAAAGATTCTTATGGATAACTGGCAGGCATAGCAGTCACTACTCATATTCATTTTTTTTTTTTTTTAAGATTCACAGATTATCACAACTGACTATGGGAAACTAACTCAATCCTAAACTTTACCAAATAAAGTCATTTTTTTTTAAACCTAAAAATAAAAATGGGTTTACATTATTTACTTAAATAAGAACAGAAAGAATAAAGGAAAGGGAAGAAAAATATTTAACAGATCACTGATATATTGGAAATTGTGATTTAAAAGTATAAATTACTGTGACACCTGGGTGGCTCAGTTTGTTAAGCATCTGCCTTTGGCTCAGGTCATGATCCCAGGGTCCTGGGATGGATCCCCACACTGGGCTCCCTGCTTAGCGGGAGCCTGCTTTTCCTTCTCCTAGTTGAGCTCTCTGGCTCTACCTGTCAAATAAAGTCTTGAAAAAAAAAAAAGTATTCATTATTGAAGTAAAACTTACTGAAATCACACAGTCGGCCACTGGTTTCTTCAAAGCATTTTCTGAAGTCTCTTTAAGTTTGGCCAACAGCATTCCAGTAACTTGCTCAATTGCAAAAGGTCTCTCTTCTTCTAGGTACCGCACCTAAACCAAAAGTTCAGATATTTATTGAGTCATTTATTCGTCCAACATGTATTTTGTATTTACTCTAAACATGACAGACTACAGTGAAAAAGAGTTATATTCTGAAAAGATTATTCTAGTATTATACCCTCTCATTTCTAAAGTTCAAGTGCCTTACACATAGTAATGTAACCAAATTGTTCTCAAAAATATCTTCTTGCATTAGATCTCTGCCTTTCACAAAAGCAATTTTTATCATTCACTTTCCAAGCACATAACAAAGGAGAAAAAGGTCAATCTTTTGAAAGTTAGAACTTTTCTGGGTTTGACATGAAAGCCTTAGTCACACAGTTTTAGGAAAAGCAAATGAGAACATCAGGGAAGAAAAAAAATTTCTTGGGGCAGCCCTGGTGGCGCAGTGGTTTAGCACCGCCTGCAGCCCAGGGTATGATCCTGGAGACCCGGGATCAAGTCCTACATCAGGCTCCCTGCTTCTCCCTCTCTCTGTGTCTCTGCCTCTCTCTCTCTGTGTCTCTATGAATAAATAAATAAAATCTTAAAAAAATATATTATTAAAGAAAATACGTACAGTATGTATTATTCCAAGGTTTCTGGGAGATAATCATAAATTAAATATTAGAGATGTATATATAAAATTTCAAAATTATGTTTAGACCAAATAACTGGTTTATTTTAAAGTCAGGTTTAAGAGTATGTTGCATTTAAGCACACAAAAGGGAACTTTACAATGCTTCTTGACGAAGGAATACTGGAAGATGTGTGGTTTAAGTAATCAAAACTCTTTTATAACAACCAATAAACTTGTGAGCAATACAGTTACCCTGGAACCCATATAATAACTATATTTAGTTTACTGAGGAAAAAATATGTCTTCTGTGTCCTCAGTGGACAAAATTTTATTCTATAACACTAAATTTTGGAAGAGCTTCTCTCAAGCAGCACAATGTATGTGTGTACAAGTGTATATATGTGGCCATGTTTACCTCTATAAAGTACTTATCAGTACCTCACTCCACTTTATAGCTAAACAGTATTCCATTGTATAGTACCACATTTTAATTATCCATTAATCAGCTGATGAACACTTGGATTGTTCCTACTTTTTGGCTATTATGAACAATCATGTACAAGTTTTTGTGTGTACATATCATTCAATTCTCTGGTGTATATAACTAAGAGTCAATCTTCTGGGTCATATGGTAACTATGTGTTTTGAGGTATTCTGTCAGTTTCTGAGAAATCTACAAACCTGTTTTTGTTAACCAATCCATAACTTACTGTCTCAGGATATAGAACTAAAAATCAAGAATCCATCTCTTACTTGGAAGAAGAGTTTGCTTTAATATAGCAATTAATATATTTATGGGGTCTATTTTTCTAAATCACTTATGCCTCTGCCTTTATCACTTGAATATAGTTCACCTCTAAAAGTTCTCCAAAAAATCATTTTTCCTTGACAATAAAAGTATTGGTTAGATTTTAAAAATTACCTAATCAGAATTTTTTTTTAAGATTTTATTTATTTATTCTTGACAGAGAGAAAGAGAGGCAGAGACACAGGCAGAGGGAGAAGTAGGCTCCATGCAAGGAGCCCGATGCAGGACTCGATTCCGGGACTGCGGGATCTTGCTCCCAGCCAAAGGCAGACACTCAACCCCTGAGCCACCCAGGCATCCCCTAACTAGAATTTTTTTTTTGCACTCACTAAAGCTTACTACAAAAACCAAATTTTGGTACAGATGTACTGTGTCCAGAGGAAAAAAGTTAAATTACAAACAGGCAATATTAGATTTGGTTTTTTGAATTTAAATGTTTGTACCCTAGGAAGCTTACCTTAACTCCTGCACTTCCATTTGGCATCTTCTGCAGTTCATAAGGAAGCCTGATCCTTTCAGTTTGCACGATAGGATCATCAAATGATCTCCCGTGAAGCTTTTTGAAGCCATGAATTGTATTTCTTACATTCGTGACTATCTGTTGGCAGTCAACACTTTTATTTATCAATACTTAATGCAAAATAAACACTACATAATATTTTAATAAGACCACCAAATCTCCTTATCCTACACATTTAAGTTTAGAATTACACACAATCATTTGTCTAGTTTCCAGCTGATAGTAAAATTATACAATATGAATGCATGCATCTTATCTATTGCCCGTCAAATTCTCTTCCTATTCTAGGAACGTAGAATCAAAATTATTGTTTTCAAAAAACAAAGAACAAAAGTGTAAAACTTTTCAAATACAGTGAAAAATCTATCTACAACTCATCTCTGGTTTTCCTTAACACTTTTGCTCTAATGAATTAATACATTTGATTTCTCTTCCTTCCACTTTAATTACTCTATTTACATTACAACACTCTTCCTTATTGCCCCCTTTTTCTTTTTTTCCTCTTAATATCTAGTTCTTTGTGAAATTTCTCATGTACTGAGAATGAAATTTCTCACTGTGGAGAATTGATCCTAGGCTAGTAAATTTAAACTATTACTGTATAGCATAATGCAAAGTTCAGGTGTCTAAATTTGCAAATGGCTTGTATTTTAAGCAAAGTAATTTTTTCTTTAACTAGAACATGAAGTTCAAATGACAGGGTATTACTGGGATCCAGTTGTTGCCCTCTTATAGTTAAAGCCAAATAGATCTTGCTCTTCAATTATGAGATGAAAGCTATGGGGATGCTGAATTACCACACTGATCTCTTTAGGAGAACTAACTTTAGTTTGCTTTCTTCAGAAATTCTGTTATCTATAATACACTTAGAAGATCACACATAATAAGAGATGTAAACTTTAGTGAAGAAGTCATTTTGGCACAAACTCAAACATCTGTTTATGAAAGTGGAAGAGAAGATAAATATTTTCATATACAGGCCAATTAGAAGACAACCTTGATAAAAGTCTTAAGCAAAAATGCCTTGATAAATGAGTCAATTATTTCTACAAAGTCATGAGGAAAAAAAGCCCAATTAAACAAAATTATTTTATGAGGAAAAGACAACCCAGGTACACATTAAAATGTAAGAAGTAATTGTTAAAGGCTTTTGGTTCAGGAAAATAAAGTCCAAGGAAAATGAACCTCTAACAAGGAATGTTAAATGTAAATGTTTTACTTCTAAGTACCTTGGAAGCCTAGAAATATGAACAGAAATATGAATACTGTTTAAGTATCATATTTCATGTAAAGTAGCCATACTGGGTTACTCTGGAAATTAATTTTCCATCTTTCCCACCTTCTTTTACAAAGACATTGGTTACTTGTTGAAGTGTATATTCTAGATCAGATACCTCATAGAAAAGTGACCATATAGGGGAAAAGTGGTGTCATATGGTAGCAATACTCTAACTTCACAATGAAAAAGACTTTTAAAAAAAATAAAATTAAAAAAAATAAATAAATAAAATAAAATACAATTTAAGAAATATTTTGCAACCCCTCAATGAAAATACTATCTATTAAAACACAAAGATACTCAGGTCTGTAAATTTCCCTTTTTTCTCTTAACTACGTAAAGTGGGAGCTTAGTTACCAAGATTCCATTAATTCTTCCTGTAAGTCAAAACATCTACATTAACAATTTACCTGGCTCTTAGCTGCATTTCCAATGGCTCGAGTTCTTGATCCCAAAGATATACAGGCTCTAAATAGGAGAAAAACACAAAGTTTGTTCCCATGGTATGTTTATATTAATATGAAGAAAATGAATTAAGTGTATTAATATAATCATGTATAGTCTAAAAAATTAATACCAGAATTTTGCATATTTTTGTTTCATAAGTAATAGAACAGTGGTCAGGATGTTAGAATTTTTAGAATAAATATTGCTAAGAGCTGGTAATGTTCTGTTGGCCTCCAAAATTGTTTTTCAAATTCTGTTCGTCTAGAACCTACTAAAAAAAATTAATCAAAAAAAAAATTAACTGTGTTCAGTAAGACCAGCCTGCATGGATCTAAGTCCAGGCTCTGGAATCTTGTAGAAATTACCTAACCATTATTTGTTTCAGTTTCCTATCTGGAAGACAGTGATGATAATACCTACTCACAGGTTTATGTGAGAATTAAATGAGTGAATATTAAGTAAATGCTTTGAACACTATGATTGCTATTTTTTATTACTATATTTAGATATAATTCTGCTTATAAAAGATAAGTGTGGAGCAACATTTTCATTCAAATATCATTTCATGTTGTAATTCAAGAAAGTGCTTCCTCAACCAATAACTACCAATAACTATTTACAAACTCTGTGTGTATACCAGCTACAATCACTGTTGTTGGAAAATCTACAGTCTACTGAAAAAAAAACAAACAAACAACATACAGGACTATGAACATATGGACTGTGGATACTAGTGAAAAAGAATAATCACTTTAATATGATAAGGCTTTAAGTGGAAGAGGTGATTTCTGAATTAAGATCTGAAAGAAGAAAAAAAAAGATCTGAAAGAAGAGAAAAAATTTTAATACACATCTATTTGTTGGAAAGAATATTCCTGGTATGTAGGTATACATCTATTTTCAATATGTTAACCAGAGTGATCCTCTTGAAGACTAGGGTCATGAAATTCCCCTACTGAAAGCCCTCTAATGGTGTCTTGTCTCACAAAAAAAAAAAAAAAACTTAAGTCTCTCCAATAGCCAATAAAATCCTTCCTGGTCTGGTCCTTGGCTGCTCTACCCTGTAACTTCCATCTAGGCACACTGATGTCCTTGCTATTTCAAGAATAAGGCAAGCACGCTTCTTCCTCAGGGCTTCTGTATATACTATTCTCTATCTCCGGAACACTTCTAAATATATCCACATGGCTTACACTCACCTTCACTTCTTTCATGTCTCTGTTCAAACGTCAGCTTATCATCAACACCGTTTCTATCTTAAACAACATTTTCTGCTCCTCCCAACATATACATGTCCTACTACTTACACCTAATTTTATTTTCCTGCATAATGCATCACCATCTGATACAATTTACTGACTGAATCTCCACACCAGAGCATGAATTCCTATGAGGGCAGAGATGTGTACTCTATTCCCTTCCATCTGCACTATCCAATATGGTGGCCACTAGCCACATGTGGCCAGTAAAATTTAACCAAAATAAAGAATTGAGTTCCTCAGCATTATTCAGATTTCAAGGGCTTAATAGCCGTATGTAGCCAGTTGGTATACAGAGAACAGAATATACATAGAAGAGATACACAGAATAGAAAGTTCTTTTGGGCAGTATTGGTCTAGATCATTATCTGGTAATACAGCAAAGGTACCTATTGAATGAAAAGAAAGATGGCTCCTAAGGATAAGGCTGATTTGGAGAGTAGGAGGAATAGAACTTGGCTAGTTTCATTTGACATTTTGATAGTATAAGGATCAGATTATACAGGGCCTCAAATGACAGGTTATAAATCTAAATTTATTTCAGTAAGTAAAGGGAACTCATTAAAGGCTTTTGGATAAAGAAGAGAACATTCCATGCTTATATAGAAGATGAATTGAAGAGGAAAGATCCCAGAACAATGCCTTTTCTTTCTTTCTTTCTTTTAAGATTTTTATTATTTATTTATTCAAGAGAGACAGAGAGAGAGAGGCAGAGACACAGGCAGAGGGAGAAGCAGGCTCCTCGCAGGGATTCCAGGATCACACCCTGGGCCGAAAGCAGGTGCTCAACCGCTGAGCCACCCAGGTGTCCTGCTTTTTCTTTTTAATAGACTTCATACCCAGCATGGAGCCTAACTTGGGGCTTGAACTCAAAACCTGGAGATCAAAACCTGAGCTAAAATTTATCATCAGACACTTAACTGACTGAACCACCCAGGCACCCTTCAAAACAGTGTTTTTTAAGGGATGAACAAGACACTGTCATATTGGGGACCACTGTATTTGCAAGGAATTAAATTCATTTAGTTAATTTAACAGATTTTGATTGAATAATAATTATATCCGGCATGCTGTTACTAGAGGTATAGTGAGGGGAAAAAGATATGGTTTGGGCTTTCTTGGAACTTACAGTGCTATAGGCTCACACAAATGAAAAGTAAACTAGGTGCTACAGTAGAGGGTATGCATGGTGTTATAATATGGAGTAGATAATAGAACTGACCTACAGGAGGGTGATCAGGAAAAACTTACTGGAGGAAGTGATGAGATTTTAAGGAAGAGTAAATGATGATGAGAATGGCATTAAAGGATATTTGGCAGAGATCATTTTAACCAGTGTGAACTGATAGGACTAAGGCTAGAAGTCATCAGTAATCTATATCAGGATGATAGCTGAGACAGGTGAAGGAATTAAGAGATATTTAGAAATAAAACTCAAAGGACTCAGTGACAGATTAGATCTTCACTGTCCAATATAGTAGCCACCAGCCACATGCGATGATTAAGCATATAGAATGTGGCTAGTATGAACTGAGATGTATTCATTTTAAGTTTGAAACATACCCCAGATTTTTTTTTTTTAAGATTTGTGTGTGTGTGTGTGTGTGTGTGTGTGTGTGAGAGAGAGAGAGAGAGAGAGAGACAGAGAGACAGAGAGACAGAGAAAGGCAGAGACACAGGCAGAGGGAGAAGCAGGCTCCATGCAGGGAGCCCAATGTGGGACTTGATCCAGGGACTCCAGGATCATGCCCTGGGCTGAAGGCAGGTGCTAAACCACTGAGCCACCCAGGGATCCCTGGATTTTGAAGATTTAACGTTTAAAAAGGAATATAAAATAGCTTACTGATTTTAAAATAAATAAGATTTTGGATATGTTGATTTAAATAAAATACATTAAAATTAATCTCACCTGTTTCTTATCTTTTTAACATAACTACTAGAACATTTATGCATGTTGCTAACATATTTTTCCCAAAGAGTGCGGGAATAGACAAGAGGAAGAGGCAAGTGCCATGACTAATTTATAGGCTTTCAATTTGCATAAAAGGGTAAAGTGGTGTTATTTAATGAGACATAGAACACTGTAAGACAGGTTTGAGGATGGACCATCACAGTGCTAATCAGGACATGTTGAGACTGAGGTACGTTTGAGACATCCAAGCAGATCATCTCTTCCAAATAACTCCCTGATTCATTATACTCCCTGCCAGAGTAGGTATTTGCATACCTAATATGGTTATCAATGTAGATGGTTGGCATTCCAACCTAAAGTTCATTAGAGTAAATATGGATTTTCTATCTCTTAGCCTACACTTTATTAAAACCTGTCCTTCTCTCAACTCCATTACTTGTGCACACTTATGAATACTTTTAATTTTTTAGTACTAGGCTACCATCACTTGAGTACATAGAAAATCTTGTTCTTAGGTTGATTCTCAAGAAGTTAACTTCTGTTAGAACACTAGAGCCAAATAATATTGATTCATCTATCCTTAAGTGCTAGATTCTTTGTAACATGCTGAACAATTGTATCACTTCACAGAGAAAGCTTAACTGTTATCTATCTTTATTAGATATTCTCTGAAGTTAAAAGTCGACAACTCAAACAATTTAGTGTTACAGCTTGGAAATACCCAATTACAATACACAGGAAACCTTCCTCATATAGCTAAATGGCTTCAAACTCCTTCCTTTAATATTCTTTCAAAAAGATTCTGGAATCCAACTATTAAATAATTACTTTCTAAGTACCTTCAGAATAATCAAAATACCTAAGCATCTCTCAAAACTTTTTACCTGACTTTGCTAACACCAAGGGAAATAAACACATTATACTGTACTTTTAGGCTGACATAAAAGTTTTTATAAAAAGGATATTCAATAGTTGACCCAAATGTACACTGCACAATCCATTTGTCTTATGCTTTCCATACTTTATTTCAAATAATATTTAGAAATTCCATTTTATACCTAAAAACAAAAGAAAGGGTTTACAATGCAATTTAAATCTGTAATTTCCAATCTGATATATTGCTGCCACAGTGGTAATCCCAGATTGTCAGAGAATGCCACAAAAATTCTAAACAAACAAAACTTCTAAATGTCCTATGTCACTGTCGGTAGAGGAAGAGTATAAAAATCAAACGACAGGTATTAGCTTTAGAAAGCTATATTCTGGGGCACCTGGGTGACTCAGTCGGTTAAGCATCTGACTCCTGATTTTGGCTCAGGTCATGATCTCAGTCCTCCATGTTGTACTCCGCCCTCAGTGGGGAGTCCACTTAAGATTCTCACTTGCCCCTACCTCTTGCTGTATGCACACACTCTTTCTCAAATAAATAAATTTAAAAAAAACCTGTATTTGTATTTTCCCTTAAAACTTATTTTCAAAAAAATTTTTTTTGTAAGACAAGCACTATCGGGTTGGAGAAAACACTATTGCCAAAACTATGAGATTTCTCACCTAACAGGTCAGTACTCTTTAAATTTGTTCACTTCTTTGTCAGTCTCCACTAAGGATTCAAAGCCTCTTGATTTTACCACTTTCATTTTAAAAATAACTCTATTTAAAAAATTTTCAGCTTTCCCTTTCCAGTTTCCATAAGATCACAATTACTATTTATAACCTCTTGTGTTATCAAGTTAATACTAATTATAGCTGAATTAATGATGAGAGGGCAATCAACTGGTTTAAATCAGGGGGTGAACGATGCCAGGAGCACTTACCCCACTCCTTATCCCTAGAGTGACAACCAAAAATGTACCTTTAGATATTGTCACATGTGCCCTAAGGGGCAAAATCTCCAACTGAGAACCACTGCCTTATATATAGCATCACTTTCCAAATACTGTTCTATGGACTATTCCTTGGAGATTCAAATAAGTTGGGGAAAACATTCTTTCCTGGGAGTGTTTCAATGCCTATAAACAATGGATCTGAGAAGTTCTGAAGTAAAGAAAACATATGGTTATTATTTCTCAAGGTTAACTATCTGGAAAAAAATTGCCCTACAAGAAGTGGGGGAGGAACGTTCTCAAGAAGACTTATGGTTGCCATTTGCTTTCTAGCTTGCTACTTAGAAAAATAAGACTTTTTTTTTCTTTAAGATTTGAGAGAGAGAGGGAGAGAGAGAAGAGAGAGAATGTGTGCATGCACGAGGGAGGGGCAGAACAAATCCTCAAGTACCCAGATGAGAGTGGAGCTGGACAGAGGGTTCCATCCTAGGGCGCTGAGATCATGACCTGAGCCAAAATCAAGAATCAGCCACTTAACTGACTGAGCCACCCAGGTGTTCCCAAAAATAAGGCTTCTTTTAGGCATATATGATTTAGTAATAACAAAAACTTTTCAGTCTTTCAGTATGGACAATGGATAAAACTTTTTAACACATAAAAAATAAAAATCTCTTTTAAGACTTTCTAAACGCTTTTAATAAACATGCCTAATTCATAAATTGGTTCACAACTTGAAACTATTAACAGAAATCACACACGGTTGAACCTTGAAAAATGAGGGAGTTAGGGGTGCTGAATCCTTGCAGAGAAGAAAATCCACGTATAATTTTTGACTTCACACGTAACTACTAATAGCCTACTGCGGACCAGAAGCCTTACTGAGAACAGTTGATTAACACATATTTTGTGTTATACCTATTGTATGCTGTGTTCTTACATTAAGCTAGACAAAAAGAAGTGTTAAGAGAAACACACTATCAGTAGTGTACTGTGTTTATAAAAGAAAAAAAATCCACATGTAAGTGGACCTGCACAGTTCAAACCCATGTTGTGCAAGAATCAACTGTACATAGGTAGACACATATAAAAAGCTGCTTAGTTATATTAATTTAGATGTATTTAACTGATACATTATTTGAAAAGCTGGTTATTTTAAAATTCAACAGGTCAAATTCCAATAACAATGCACAATAATTTTAAAGTTCTTTTGATTATGACTGCCTAAACAAGGGGTCTGCAAATTACCATTTGCCACCTATTTATATAAAAGCTTTATCAGAACACAGCTATGTATTAATTTTTGTAGTGACCACATACTAAAGACTACCAAAAGCATGTTAAACACCTTAAACTCACAATAGATAATATGTAACTTGTACTTATCATTCCCTTGTCTTCTAGAAACTTTTCAGAATTTCTCACCCACAAATTCAAGGCAATAACTAAAGATCAATTGTGTTTAAAAAATAAAGATTTTATTTTATCACAGAAAATATTCATACTAAAATATTTTATACTCCTAGCTTTGGCCATGCTAATGTGTGAGTCTTTTCACTCCTCTCAGCACAATTTAAAAAAGCAGCAAAAGTATTCATTGAATCTTTGTTTTCGTCAATAGTAAAATAATAATTTGAAATGGCCACTAATAGTGCATCTTTCAATGGAATACTGTTCAACCATTTAAATAAATGAGATAAATTAGGTCAGAAAGGCTAAAATCAACACAAGAAACAACAGGTGTTGGCGAAAATGTGGAGAAAGGGGAGCCGTCTTGTTCTGTTGGTAGGAATGCAAACTGGTGCAGCCACTCTGGAAAACAGTATTGAAGATCCTTAAAAAGTTAAAAGTAGAACTACCCTATGATCCAGCAACTGCTGGATTTACCCAAAGGAGCTATAGAGTATTATGCTAAGCGAAATAAGTTAGAGAAAGACAAATACCATATTTCACTTGTATATGGAATTTAAGAAACAAAACAAACGAGTATAGGGGAAAAAAGAAAAAGAGGCAAACCAAGAAACAGACTCTTAACTACAGAGAACAAACTGATGGTTACCAAAGGGGAGGTGGGTGGGAGGTAGGTTAAATCAGGTGATCAGGATTATGGAGTGTACTTGTGATGAGCACTGGGTGCTGTATATAAGTGTTGAATCACTAAAATGTATACATGAAACTAATATTACAATGTGTGTTAACTGAAATTTAAATTAAAAAATAAAATTTAAAAATGAAGTAAATTAGAACCATACCCACAAGTTTAAGATGTCCACAATATATTTTGAAAAAAAGTTACAAAATATATATAATGTAATTCTACTTTCGTTAAAACAAATAGAAAAACATCCAAGTTATGACACGTACACTTGCATAAACTAGAAACACACATATTAAAGTCTACAAGGTGGTTGGGAAGGGCCAGAGATTTACTTTCCCATTTGTATTTAAAATATTTTAAATCAAAGTTTAACAAAAGCTCATAATAAAATACACAAAGCCAATTCATACGGTACAAAGAATATTTAAATAAAATGTAAAAGCCTCCTCTCCTACTCTCCAACTGCTATTACCATAAAAACTGCTCCTACCCAACTATAGCCACTATTAACCTCCAGAGTTGGCATTTCCTATGTATAAAAAGGTTTGTTTTTAATACCCCAAAATAAGTGATTTCTACCTGTGTGCACTGAAGAGGACATCCCAATGTAATGTATAAATAATCTATTCCCATATTTTCAGATTATTCAAACACAGGTAAAGAAATAGGGAAAAATGAACACAGAAAACCAGAGAACTGAATACTAAGTCTGATCATACAGAATTTTGATAAAATACACCTAAGAAAAATCTCTTGAAATACATTCACTTAGAAAACCCATTTTCTTTATTGTAAAATATGTTCATAAAAATTCAAAACATTACAGACTACATACTATAAGCACACCTCCCCTAATCTACCTACAAGAAATATGCAGTTTGTAGTTTATAGCCTTCCACACTGCTTTCCTCCATAAAGTTATACTAACCTGTTTTGTTTTGGTATGTATTTTTATGAATTTTTTTCATGTTCTTAAAATAACTTAAAAGCATATTAAAACATTTTAAAATAGTATTTCTTGGAAACTAGTAAAAAAAAACAGATGAATTTATTGATTTTAAAAATAGTATTTCTTGGAAACTAGTAAAAAAAAAAAAACAGATGAATTTATTGGTACTAGAGCAAAGATGCTTCTCAGCCAGATAATTTGTTCCTTTTTTTTTTTTTTTAATTTTTTTTTTTTAATTTGTTCCTTTGATTGTTATATCCTCATTAACCTAATGTGGATATATCATCCTTATACCAATGGATAATGGAAGGACATTGGGGTTCTGGGGTAAAAGAGGCCTGAAATTGAATCAGTTTCATCGCTTACAAGTTCTTGGTCAAAACACTGAAGTTTGCTTTAAGCTTCTGAAAAAAGCTAGTATTACCTAACTCACAGAATTGATGTAGTATGTATAACAATGAAGCACAACACTCGTCACATAGCAATCACTATGATCAACAAAAGCAGCATGGTTTAGCTGATCACATGCTTTAGTCTAACACTGAAAGAAGGTTCTTGGCTACAGTTTTCTTTTCCCATGTATGAAACTAATCACTTTAATATAATTAAGCCTGGGATGGAAATTCCAATCCCCACATCTATATTTAAGTGAAGAATAGGAACTTATCCAAAAATGTGCCTACTCAGTTTTCTAAGAATTTATTTGAAGGAATTAAGGGTCAAAATTAAGTTACAAAGGCAGTTATTGCAGTATGGCTTATAAAAATGTAAACCACCTGACTATCCAAGAAGGAATGGCATTAAACAATGAAACTAATGGTATAAAAGAATGTATTACATAGAGGCTACCAAACAGACTATAAATATAAAGTATAATCTATCACTGAAACACAGAGAAAACCACCTGGAAGTTTTATTTCTGGATGGAGAATTAAGTTTTTACTTTCATCTTTTAATGTGACTACATTAAACAATGAACATGTACAATTCTTTTAAATAAGAAAATGTTCTGAAATTTTTTCCTCTTCAGCTTATGCATTTTTTTAAATAATAAATTTATTTTTTATTGGTGTTCAATTTGCCAACATACAGAACAACACCCAGTGCTCATCTCGTCAAGTGCCCTCCCTCAGTGCCCGTCACCCATTCACCCCCCCCCCCAGCTTATGCATGTTCATTTCCTTCTCCCTCTTCCATTTATGCATGAGAGGAGAAGAGCAGCTAGGACAAGCCTTCCAACTTTACAGAAGGGAAATCTGAAGAATAGGTTAAATTGCTTGTTCTTGGTCCCTTAACTGTAAACCCAAAACTTAAGCCAGTATCTTTTCATTAACTTGTCCTTGGTTTATACACCAGACCTTCCCATGTATAATCAAGTATGTTAAGGAATGAAACATTAAAAAGCATAAATGCCAAAGCCAACTAAATGGAACATTTCCTTCCTCTTTCCACAAGGTCTTTTTACCAAGTATTGGGAAATACCTAGGTCTTATTACCTTGATGTCAGTCACTGGAACAGGGGAAAAAAGTTTTGAAAGCTAGTTATAATATGTATCATTAAATACTGTGGTATATTAGAAAGGTTACAAGCTCTCTAATAGTTACACTTTTTCCAAGATTAGAAAGGTTACTAGTTCTCTAATAGTTACACTTTTCCCAAGATATGCATTCTATAAACAAAGGTCCAGGGATCTGGAAAAGCTGTTTTCACTCAATAATTTAAGCTCCGCAAAATACAGTGTAAGAACCGACTACAGTGAAGTTATTAGTTCAGTAGCAATAAAAAATCCTACGATAAATAACAGTACACATCCACAAAAAGGAGGGCAGAGTTGCTGATGCAAGCTAAGTAAGAATACAATACTCTCACTTTAGCAGTTTTCTAATTTGGATTAAGTTCATTAAATCTAGGTATTAGTGGCTACATACAGATCAGAAATATATTCGGTCTCAGCCACAGAGAATTAGCCAACATGCGTAGAATTAGCCAAAGTGTGTAGGAATAGTAACAGAGACTTCTAGAACATGAAAATGAGAAGCCTAATTTTTAAAGAACTCTCTGTAAGTCTGGCCAGGTTCTTTAAAGAGTCATGGACTCACTACTTAGACTTCTGAGCCCGGAAATGCAGTATGGGTCCTACAGTTCTGTTTCTGATCTTTTCGGATAAGGCTTTAAGGATTAGAGGAATGTCCATCCTACCCCTCTCTTTTTTTCCATGGGTTAAGTCCCTGAAGGCAGAGACTGCCTCCATTAACCTCTGTTCTGCTGAAAGAGGACAATGGAATTTACTGGTTCTTTTCTGGCAGCCTGTATCTTGTGGGGGCTTCAAACAGATCTTGCAGACAAAGTCATAAAAACAGTTCACAATTACTGCTTCACCCTTTCATTGTGTATAAAGGCTGGAAAACGACCTGAAGCAAAACTTCTCACAGTACTCTAACGATTAACTGACCCCTGCTCATATTTGAGAATTTAAACATGCAAAATTTCAACAGAATGTATATATCTAGAAAAAGGTGTTATAAAACCTTCCAGAATATTCTTTGAAAGAAACCAAAGCACAGACTGCTTCAAGTAAGCTACTCAACATCTCAACATCTTTTAAAATTATTCATAAACTCATAGTAATTTTATAATTTGGCCTAACACTGATCTTAAAATTAAGTTTCATGTTTATGTAATTATATTTTGGGCCATCTAAAGCTCAAAACGAGATGTTTCGTTACTTGTCCACAGAAAGTTAAGCCACGAACAGTTGTTCACAAAATAACCGGTAACAGGAGCTCACAATAAAAGGCTAGTTTATCATAAACCTGTCTTAATTACTCTTTGTCTACTCATTCTCTGCCAACAAACTTCCCAGACCAGAGAAACAATGGAACGTGTGGAAACATGTTTCCATGACATAATGCCACTCCTGAGTCTTTCATTAAGTGTTCATAAAAGAATCACTCCACAATTATGTTTATACAGGACAGCGGCCTCTGATTCTTCTATAATTCATTCTGCAGAAATTCGCTTTTGCTAGGGTCTGGCTGCACCACTTTCCGTTAATGGACGTACATTACCAGTACAATACAGGAGGCCAACAACTCCCATCCCCGACTCCTTCCCTAGTAATGCATCATTCATATACGCCACTGGAAACCAGTCCCATTACCTCGAATTTTCAAGGACACTGGGGTAAAACCCCCAACACTTCAACAATTTATCCCCCCGCCACCCTACCCCCCAAAAAAGGCTTTCGGACCAGATAAACCTCCGACTCATCTTCTGAGGTGTGCAGTCTACGCTCTCATTTCTTACTTTTCTGAAAGCTGTCACGCAGCGAGAGATGGGCAAGGGAGGAAGGGCAAAAGGAAGAATTCTTCACTCAGCTGATGGGAGACACCCGCCCGCGACCGATAATCCCACGCAAGCCCTACGGGAGGTTAACCACACGTCTTTTTAGAGATTTGTTCAGGGTATCGAGCTGATGCTGTCTGCACCGACTGCCCCCCACCCTCCGAAAACTAAAACAGGCCGGCGGGGGAACAGAGGCAGGGTGGTGATGTGGGCGTGTGTGGGTCCAGAAAGGAGATGCGCAAACTATTAGAGTGGAGTCCCCCGTCCTTTAAGGAAAAGCAGCTTTGCAGGGCGACGAAGTCCGGCTCCCACCTGGGCCCGCCAACCAGCGGTCTCTAGAGACTGCTGCTGATGGACTGCACCTGTCATCACAAGGTTCGGCGGGCAGCGGCAGAGACCAGCAGGCAGGACCAGCGGAGGGTCGGGGTTGTGATCAACCAAGGCACTTACGGGGTACACCTGTCGCTGTACTCATTGGCGATGGTCTCGATGCCGCCGCTCCTTGCTACGGCGATGTAGCAGTTGAGAAAGCCGAGGTCAATGCCAACCACAGACATCCCGCCGCCCGATGGTCGGGGTACTTGCGCTGAAGCCTCCCGCGCGGGAACCGCGTCCTTTTCTGAGCTGCTGCTCCAGGAACTGGGGCTCCTACGAGAAGCGAAGGAGAGGTGACCCCAAGTCGCTACGCAGTAAATCTAGGGCAGCGCGTCCGGGAGCAGCGGAGGAGATGGAGGCCTCCGGCGCCGCTGCCTCCGCCGCCTCGGTCTCTCCCCACTGCGGCTCGACCGCCTCCAACCGGCAGTTACGGGGCTCTGCGCCTGCGCGCTCGGCCGCCGGGGAGGTGCGCGAGCTGCCGCTCTGCGCCCGAGGCCGCTCCACGCCTCGACTTCGGCCGCTTCCGTCAGTACTCGGGCAACGGCTGCCCGACGAGCTGAGGGTTCGAGAAAGATCTGGAAGATGGAGGCGGCCGAGCCAGCCGCGGGGTGGGAGGGAGAGGCGGAGCGGGGAGGACCCGGGAGGAGAGGACGGCAGGCGAAGGCAGCTGGCTCGCCATCGCGCGGCCGCTGGGAGAAGTGCGGCCGGCTGAGGTGAGAGGCGGGCGGGCGGGCGGGCGGCCCCGCGCGCGCCGCCGCGGTCGGGCTGTCTGGGGCCCCCCGGGTCACGCGGGGCACAGCGCCGGGACGCCGCCGAGGCCGGCAGGCGCTGGGCTGGCCGCCTCCGCCCTCCCGCTCGCGAGCGGCCCCGCTGCCGCAGCACCCACCCGCCGGCCTCGCCGCCCCGAGGGGCCCATGTGCCGCCAGCCGGGGCGCTCGCACTTTGACCGCGCGGTCCTACCGCCCGCCCGCCCGCCGCGCCCGGCTCTGTGAGGTGGCGCCCATTGTGCCGCGTGGCGGCCTCGCCTCGCCTCGCCTCGCCTCGCCTGCAGGGGCGCCGCCGTTCCCGGGGAAGGGAGCCCTTTCGGCCCGTTTCATGTCCCCGGCTACAGTGCCTTGTGTGGAAGCCGGACACATTTCAGGGGCTCTGTTTTCTCCTTTACGAGGCCCTGCGATGCTGGACACCCAGCCTGTCGGGAGAGGAGGGCACGCGGACAAGTTTCCCTTCGTGCGGCCTTACGCTACAAAGAGGCAGCCTCCTGCGCTCCCCTCACCTCTGAAAACCAGCTTCACCGGCGGTCGACCTTAGGTGTGCGTCGCCATGACCCTCCCGGGGCCGCCTGTGCCCTGCCTCCCGCCGCCGCAGCCCGGCGTGGCCCGGCCGCCGGCCTTCTCCGGACCCGCAGCAGCTCGTGTGACTGGAGCTTACCGGGCTCGGCTGTCCCGTTCCCCCGCGGTCACGTCTTCGTGGGCTCCCCGTTCCCTCTCTCCCAGCTCTTCCAGTGTCTCCTCGGCCGTCCCGCCCGATTCTTTGTGTGTCTCCTGCTTCCTCTTTGTTTCCATCTGGAAATGGACTTCTTTACTACTCCCGTCGTCCGTGCTTGTTCTCTTCTTAAAAGAACTTAGACTTCTTACTACCAGCAATGCGGCAACAGCAGCGGCGGCGAGCGTGACGATAGCGCCTGCGGCTGAGGCTAGGAGTAACGGGAAATCCATTCTCCAGGCTAACACTAAGGACACTGGAAAGAATGGTAGTAGGCTCTGGTCTCCAGACTTTCTGTACTGAAGAACCTCATCTCTCTCCCCATCTCACAAGCACCCAGGAAGACGCGGAGCTCCGGGTCGGTGCGGTCCTCGGTCCTCGGCCCCCTGGGATGGGGCCAGCCTGGGTGGAGGGACCTCCCAGCAGGCAGTGCGTGAGCGGGGCAGGGACTGGGCACCGCCGCCCCCGGTGGAACCCTGGGCCCCCAGGCCTACTGGGCGTCTCTGGCTCCTACCTTTCCTCCTCAGTTATCTTATCATCCTTTTGAGCCCGCCGCTCTCTAGATTTTTTTCCCCCCAGAATTATCCTGAATCTCTCCCAGGGCCATTTATCTATCCATGCTTATTGGCTGTAAAATTTGAGGGTGTGAGAATAATTTTTCTATTAAAGAACACTTAAGAATATTAAGAATAAAAAGAAACAGTTGGGGTCAGCAGCAAGGGGTTAGCATCACATTCTTTACAATTACTGGGAGGAAAACATAGTATCTAGTGGCTAAAAGCACGGCAAGCTTTGGGGTCACATAGACTTCGGTTGTAGTCCCAGGCTCACCCAACTTACGGCAGTATGACCTTTGCCAAATTACTTAATTCACCAAGTCCCAGGTTCAAAGTCTGTCAAAATGATGACAAATATACCTACTATACTCTTTCTATGATGAAATAATGTAAGCCTAACAATAGTGCCTAGTTAGGCACTGAAAAGGCCAAAACATGGTAGTTATGTCTAACTGTTGCTAGAATATAGGAATTATATTTATTTACATTGAGCCATGTATACAGCTACCTTGCTGCACTCTCATAAATTCTAGTATTTGTAGAGTTTCTTCGGTTTTCTGTGCATAGAACCATAAGGCCTGAGAAATAACTAATTTCTTCTTTAATCCTTCCACTTCTTGTTTTTTCTTATGTTGCCCAAACTCTTGAATATGTTGAATATGAGCCGGAGGGATGAGCATCTTTGTCTTGTGCCTAACATTAAATACTTCTGTTTATGATGTAAGAAGTTAAAATTATCCTCTAGTTTGCTAAGTTTTTTCTAAGTGGACATTGAAACTTAACAAATGTCATTTGTCTATTGGAATGACCTTTTTCTTCTCCCTTAATCTATTAATGCGGTGAATACTAATAGATTTTTCTAATATCCTTGTGTTTCTGAGATAAACCAGTTAGGCCACGACATTCTGATTATTTTTAGATGTATTGGATTTGGCTTTTGATTATTTTATTTAGAATGTTTACATTTATATTTATAAGCAAGATTAAATTTTCCTTTCTTTATTGATCTTCTTGATACCAGGATTATATTGACCTCATAGAAGTTGAGAAATTTCCTTTTTTCTCTTCGCTGGCAATGTTTTGGTAAAGTAAGCCTGTAAACATCTTGACTTGGAGCTTATAAGATTTATGACCCTGATTAAGTTTCTTTAGTGGTTATAGTCTATGTTTTCTATTATTTCTTGAACCAATATTGATTTGTATTTTTACTGACATTTTGCCATTTCATCTAAGTTTTCACATTTGTCAGCATAAAGTTGATTATTCACTTATGAGTTTTGAGACTCTTGGTAGTCACATATCCACTTTTTCATTCTTAATATTGTTTATTTGAATCTTTTTTTTCTTGCTTCCTATTACTATTGCTTTGTTAGAAGAACAGCTTTTGGTTTTCTTGCCTTCTTTATTATGTCTTTGTTTTCTAATTCATCTGCTCTTTATTATTCCCTTCTATATTTTTATGTTTACTTTGTTCTTTTTCTAATCTCCTGAGTTTAACACCTAGCTCATTAGTTTTCAGTCTTTCTTTTTTTTTTTTAAAGATTTATTTATTTATTTATTCAGAGAGAGAGAGAGAGAGAGAGGCAGAGGGAGAAGCGGGCTCCATGCAGGAAGCCCGACGCGGGACCTGATCCCGGTCTCCAGGATGACGCCCCTGGGCTGCAGGCGGCGCTAAACCACTGAGCCACCGAGGCTGCCCCAGTCTTTGTTTTCTAATACATATATTTGTAGCCACAAATTTCCTTCTAGATACCATTTTAGCTGAATCTCTATCTGAATTTTTGAACAACTGAGCTAGGAGGCAATAGAGATAAAAATATCAGCATTATTACTGATAAAACTGGTATTATGGAAATATGTTTTATAGGCTTGTAATTCCTGCACCCTAGAATTAAGCAGGCTTATTTAGTTATAGTAAAACACCCAATTCCACACTGAGACCTATCCCTGTAAAAATCCAAGACTAGACCAGAATGTCTGTAGGCTCCCATGAGAAGTGATAATGAGGCTAAATTATTCCCAAATTCACCAAGTTAAGTCACTTTCCCCACCAAAAAAAAAGTCTTTTAGCCAAAGCTTATTTAGGTTTACCAATATGTTTACCAATTTGTTGCTTATTGCATCCCACTCCTTCCTTCTGGGTTGTTTTCCTTCAGTAATTGTTTAAATAAAGGTCTCTGGATGCTAACCTGTTTGTTATTCTCTGAAAAATCTTTCTTTACCCTAATTTTTAAATAATAATTTAGCCACGTGTAGAATTCTTGTCAGTTACCTTCTCTTATCTTTTGGTATCCATTACTATTGAGAGGACTAAATATTGTTTATTTGAAAGTCATAGGTTTGTCTTTTTGTCTGATATTTGGTGGCTTAATTATGGTGTGCCTAGTTATGGATTTCTAAAAATGTATTCAGATAGTTTTGTTAACCTGAGAATTATTTTTTTAAGCTTCTGGAGAGGTCTCAGACATTATTCATTTGATTATTGCTTCTCATCCCTTCTTTTCAGTTTCTTTTGAATCTCCTATTACAATGTGTCAGTCTCTTTATTCTAACCTCTATAACTCTTTGCCTCTTTTTGCCATCTGTTTTTAATCTCAAGGACGCTACCATTTTTAGATGTTCATTTTCAAACTTGTCTGTTTTTTCATACTGTATGTTATCACTATTTCTCTTCCTTTAAAAAAATCTATCATTTAAAATGTTCTAATTTTATAGTCTCTTTTATCACATTTTTAGTTCTTGAATGCTAATTTTGATTTTTTTTATTGTTTTACCTACCAACTCTGCCACACGGTGCTTTATTTCCTCATATGATTTATAATATTTTGACCATAAATTCATCTTAACTAAGGCTACTTTTATTGTGGGATTTTTGTGTTCCCTGGGTCACAGTAGTATCCCAGAGACATTTTGTTATATTTGTTAGAACCCTGAGGAGTCTCACTGGTCCTGGAACAGTTTTAATTTTTCAGTTTGAGAAACACTAAGATAGATGGAGACTGACATAATCAGATTGAAAGTTTATTAATGAGAGACAGAGAGAGAGAGACAGACAGGCAGAGGGAGAAGCAGGCTCCATGCGGGGAGTCCAATGTGGGACTCCATCCTGGGGTCCAGGATCATGCCCTGGGCCGAAGGCAGGCATTAAACCGCTGAGCCACCCAGGGATCCCCATAGAGACCCAACTTTGAGTATGCAAATGAGTACAATGCTCTAGGACAGGGGTTCTTTACCTATGGGATCCCCATTCCCCAAGGGATCCATAGACAGAATTAAGGTGGGATTGTCTTGAACTAAGCTTTAGCTAAAATTTAACATTTCTTTCAATTATGAAAATAGACACAACTCACAGTAGCATTTTTAAAAAAGATTTTATTTTAGAGAAGTTTTGTTTTAAGATTTGAGAGAGTGGGCGAAGAGGCAGAGACAGAGGGAGAGAGAGAAACTCATGCAGACTCCACACTGAGCATGAAGCCTGACAGGGCTCAATCCCACAACCGTTGAGATCATGACCTGAGCCGAAATCAAGAGTTGGACGCTTAACCAAGTGAGCTACCCAGGCACCCCACAAATCACGGTACTATGAATAGTATGTGATTTTTCTCCACCAATAGAAATCAGATATTTTCATACCACATTATAATTACTGGATATATAATTTCAAACAAATTTATGGTCATTTTTACTGTGAAATTATAGTAATTAGACCACTACACCTTGTTATTGTTAAAAAGGATATATTACTATAACATAAGTTTGTAATCTTACATATTTTAGTAACCGTATTTCAAGTAGTTTCCTTTGTAATTCTATATTTTATTTTATGGATTTAAAACTATTAAAGGGAGGGATTCACAGGCTTTACTAAGTTGTCAAGGGTGTCCATGACATGAAATGGAACCCCTGCTCTAAAAGATTAGAGCAAAAGACTGAAGGAAGGTGGGTCTCTGAAGGAGTTTATACTACTTTATTTTTTTTAACTTATTTATGATAGTCAGAGAGAGAGAGAGAGGCAGAGACATAGGCAGAGGGAGAAGCAGGCTCCATGCACCAGGAGCCCGACGTGGGATCCGATCCTGGGTCTCCAGGATCGCACTCTGGGCCAAAGGCAGGCGCCAAACTGCTGCGCCACCCAGGGATCCCTCTGAAGGAGTTTATAGAGCATACCCTGATATCTTAGACTGCTTACCTCCCAACTATTAAGAGAAACACCTGTCTTGTTAAACCACTATATTTTTGAGTCTGTTACAGAAACTTACTCTCTCTGAACTTATTAAAGTATCTTGCATTACTGAAAATGAATCCTCAAGGCAATGGCAGTCAAAATGGAAAAACAAGAAATTTTTTAGAAGTAGAATTTACAACAGCAAGTGGTCTATTTGCTGTTTGACTGAAGGAGAAGGTGGCCCCCCAGGCTTCTAGTGTGGGTGACTGGGTATATTGGTGTGTACTGTTAATCAAGGTAGGGGTCAGGGTAAGAGAAGCCACTTTGATTTGAGACATGGAATTAGGTCCCAGAAATGTTGGATTAGAGAAGTCTGTGGTAGGGGAGAAAGGGATACAACAGGCAGTCAGAATTACATCTGGAAACTCATAGAAGGAATCTGGGCCAGGCTAAAGAGAAATCTTGAGTGTAACAGGCATATTGATAGTATCTGAAACTAAAGATATAAAAGAAATAAACTAGAGAGCACACAGAAAGTATGAAGAGCTTAGAACTGGCCCCTGCAGAATGGTGGAAGAAAAGTAGCTCCTTTGAATTTACATTTAAGTCAATCAGCTAAAGAGAACAAATGTATCATTTCTTATTTATGTAGCACAATGTTCATTTATGAACAAAAGACTGTTTCAGAAGTTTTATTCAATTGTACCCAAGTTCTATTAATGAAAAAGCATCAACCTAGAGTAGGAATATAAAACAGGAAAAATTTCCTCTGGGCCTTCAGGATTCTTAGTACATATATTTTGTTGCTCTTTTGTCTTTTTTTTTCCCCCTAGCAAAGTCTGTTGTGAGAAAACAATGTAAAATTCACCAAAAGAGATACAGTTTTATTAAGTGTAAATGACTACAAACTTAAAAGATTATCTTTTTTTATGGAAGATATATTTTAATGAAATAAGTAAAGATGAACTGAAAGGATGAAATTTCAGGAATTATTTGGGGCATACAGTTTTAGGGCGGGAAATTAAAACTCCTACCCAAGAAATTCCTACCCTCTTCCTCTACTCAAGAAGCATTGGTAATTTAAGATGAAAAATTGTACACATTTTAAATACACTTTAGCTATGCATTTCCCCAACATTTGTGTTAACATAAAAAAATTATTTGTGAAATCTCCATTATTACTTTGCTTACTTTAAATAATCTATAATAAATAACAGCTTACCATAATATATGATTTTACCTCAGTTCAGGATACCAAGTAACATTTCACTTCATTTTGTCCTAAGTATACATCTTCCAAACTTCAAAACATAGACTTTCTGGTTTAGTGATTTAATAAATTCCTGTTTGCCTTCTATTCAAACTATTCAAGATTTTATTTTTTAAATTTTTATTTATTCATTCATTCATTCATGAGACACAGAGAGAGAGAGAGAGGCGCACAGAGACACAGGCAGAGGGAGAAGCAGGCTCCATGCAGGGAGCCCCACATGGGACTCATTCCTGGGGTCTCCAGGATCAGGCCCTGGGCTGAAGGCGGTGCTAAACTGCTGAGCCACCCGGGCTGGCCACCATTCAAGATTTTAAAGACTTCTTTCCTCTAAGCATGTCTCTATACAAATTAACTTTTATATTTTCTTAATCTTTATATGGGAAACTATTCCTAATATTTGATTTTTTTTTTTTTGTGGGCCATCTTGTCTTCCTTTTGTTATGGCAAACACAACTGCAATAGTATAGAACGAAAGGAATTTATTTTCTATTTTTTTTTTTCCTAAAACTTTCTGTATTATGTGGACAACTGCAAGATGTTGAGAATTTTCAAAAGTTATTTTCCCCCTGATAACACTAATATATTAAAAAATTCATTCCAGATTATTTTCCCGAAAATGTACCTCTGTGCATGAGGAAGTTCACTACTCCATTTCTGTACAATCCACAGCCTCCAAAATCTTTTTATAGTTTATCCCCTCTAACTTAACATTTCTTTGCCCACTAAAATGTTAAAATCTTGGGGATTTCAAATGTACTATCTTCTACAACATTTCTGAAAAACAAGACAGACTCTTGTGTAACAAACCTTGGAAATGCGGTTTTCTGTCTTTAAGTCAGTTCCAAATTCTGCCAAAATTTTGTTATTCTCTTATTAGTGAAGTTAGACTCAAAGAAAAAAACCTCATATATTAACAGTTTTAAACTTTATTATCAATACAGAGTATACTAATTTTCAAGGGTATATTTTTATTACAAGATAAATTCACATTAGCCAGATTTTATTTATTTTTAAATATTTTATTTGTTTATTCATGAGAGACACACACAGAGAGAGAGAGAGAGAGAGAGAGAAAGAGGCAGAGACACAGGCAGAGGGAGAAGCAGGCTCCATGCAGGGAGCCCGATGCGGGACCTGATCCCGGGACTCCAGGATCAGGCCCTGGGCCAAAGGCAGGCACAAAACCACTGTGCCACCCAGGGATCCCCTATTTATTTTAAAGATAAAAGCAGACACACCATTTTATATCTTTTCTTTTCCAACTACATGTTTACAGTGTCATAAAGTCATCAATTTTTTATGATCAGGTCTAGAATCTGTGCTTATAACAGCTATATGATAACATAAACTATACATAGTAATACCTGAGTTGTCCTAATAGAGATGTTGTAGAAGAAAGTTTGCCCCTGCCCATAAATATGACGACATCTCCTGATAAGCTTTAAGAAATATTTTTGTCAAAAAAAAAAAAAAAAAAAAAAAAAAAAAAAAAAAGAAATATTTTTGTCATATGATTTTAAAAGATGGGAAGACCTTATATTAAGAGAAGAGCATTTAAAAAGAATATACTTTCATTTCTTAGATTTTAGTATTATACATTTTAATTTTTCATCACAAAATAAAAGGACTTTAAACTAATAGAAGTAACATATACTACTTATAAGTAAAATGGCTCAATAAAGTAAGCTTGAGTCTAAGTAGGAAGAAACCCACATTTATCTGATTTTTAGTATTTAAAATCCTTGAAAAGGCATCTGTTTTATTGCAGAATTAGCATTCTAAAAAAATACCGACAGTAATAACACACTATCAAATTGTATACAAATGGCAGCTATGTAATTTGTATGTTTAACAAGTTAAATATATGTATTTCTTAATTTAATCTCCTGATGAACTACCTCTAATATCAATATTAAGAAATTCTTTAATTTTATCATACAGTACCAACACCAAAGCACCCCCTGTACCACGAAGAATATTGGAGAAGGCACCACGAAAAAATGCATTGACTCCCTCATGTTGGTATATCTTCACAAAGCAGTCTAAAGTTCCTTTATATTGCCGTTCAACCTCACCACTCTATATGAAGATAAACAAATAGTTCGTTGTTATTTTAATATTTTTCATCTTAAGGTATATTTTTTTTAGTACTGAGGACAAATAAAATTAACACTGTGTTGAATAAGTATGTAATGGGCATATATTGAATACTGTACCCAGCGGCTGGAGGACACTCATACTTCTCTGGCACACTTGAAAACTTTTCATATATTAAGCTTAACAAATTTCAAAAGATGGTCATCACATACTATGATTTACCCTCTCACTATATTGCAACTAAGTGAGGAACTGACAGCAAAAAAGGTAACTAGAAAAATATCAACTGATCAGATAATAAGAAATACACATCTTAGAAGATACTTAAAACCTAAGAATAACCACGCAACTCCTTAATGCAGCTTGAATGGTAACTTATAAGCAAATTAGTGACTTTGAAATATCAGAAAGGAAAAGCTGAAAATTAATGAGCAACCTAAACATTTTTAGAAAAGGAATAAACCTAAAGAAAGAAATAAGAAAGTAGCCAGCAGAAATTAAGGAAATAGGAAATAAATACAACAGAAAGCATAAAAGTCAGTTAGTTATTTGAAATACTTTACTGACAAATCTCTAAAAACACTAAGGAAAAACAAGAAAAGGTTCCAAAATTATAAGAAACATCAAGGGTATATCATCACTGCAGATGTTCCAAAGATTAAGAAAAAGCAAGATATTACAAACAACTTCACAACTATTTTGATAACTCAAAAGAGATGGACAGATACCTTAAAAAAGGTAATTTACCAACAGGATAAAAAAAATAAAACATTAGGATAATATATGAAATTCATTAAAGTAATCCAAGCAGTTGTTTGAAATCCTTCTTATAGAAAACCAAATGTCCACAGGACTTTTTATGTGAGCCGTACTAAACATTCAAAGAACATTTAATTCCAATCTTACAGAAGTTATTTTAGAGAAAAGAAAAAGTGGAAGATTCCCCCAAGTATGTAATAAGGCTTGTATAACCTTGATACCAAAATTAGAATAGGACAGTTCAGGAATGAAAAACTACAAGCCAAAGTCACTACACAATGCAAAACTCAACAAAAAAACTAGAAAATCAAACCTAGCTAAAAATATAAAATACAGTACATAATGACAAAGCTGGGTTTATCCTAAGCATATATGGTTGGTTTAGCTCTGGAGAACAGATTAATGCAAAATACTAACACATGAAAAAAGAAAAATGAAATCATCTCAAGGGATATTGAAGAAACAGGACTACCATTTATGATTAAAAGCTGTTGTAACCCAAAATAGAAAGAAATAGCCATAATATGATAAAAGATAACTATAAAAACCCCACAGCTAACATTCATTTTCATAATTTTGAAGGCATTCCTATAAGATTAGCAAAAAAGGTTGCCAGTTATTATTTCTTTAATATAACACTAAATCACGGGTCTCAGCCAGTGTAAAAAGGCAAGAAAAGGGAAATAAGTTTAAGTATTGATAAGGGGAAGAAACCTAGTATTATTCACATATTATACACCTAACATGTGTAAATAAAAGAGCATACAACTTCAAAGTGTACATATAGATTAGCATTTGTAATAGGGTTTAACAAAGTTGCAGGTTATAAAATGAACATACAAAAATTAAGGTACTATTATGGGTTGCACTGTGTCCCCCCCCCCCCCCCCCGATTCATATATTGAAGTTCCAATGCCCCGTACCTCAGAATGTTACTATATTTGGAGACAGGGTCTTTATAAAAGTAACTAAGATTAAATGAGCTCCTTAGGGTAGGCCCTAATCCGATCTGGCTATCTTTATAAGAAGAGAAACAGAAAAAGGACCAAAGGAAGACACAAGGAGAAAGCTGTCTTCAAGCCAAGGAGAGAAGTCATCAGAAGAAATCAACCTGCTGGACACCTTGACTCAGACTTCTAGCCTCCAGTACTGCGAGAAAAAAAGTTTCTATTGCTTAAGCCACCCAGTCTCTGGTACTTTGTTATGGGAGTCCTAGCAATATACACATAGATCTAAAATCCCATACGCTCACAGTTTTTTTCTGAATTATTTTGATAGTAAGTTGCAGATTATCATGTCCCTTACCTTTAAACACTTCCATGTGCATTTTCTAAAAATAAGAATATTTTCTTGCATACTCAAAGTACAGTTATCAAAATTAGAAAATGTGACATCAATATAGTACCACTTACCTAATCCATAGTCTATATGCAAATTAATTTTCCATTTAAAACTTTTTTTCAGTGTATTAAACTAGAGTTAGATACAGATCAAGAGGAAACACACATGTAAAAGGAAAAAGGAGTAACTTTAAAAATAGTCTATGAGTGAAGTAATAATAGGTATGCTTTACCACTTCAGGTGGCCTACAGGGTTCTTCCAGGACCAATGTGTAGACATAAAATGAGTATACTGATAGTAACTAAAGTACACACTACTTAGGACAGTATCTGGCACGTAATAAGCATTATATTACTATTCTAGCTTTGCAGCCTCATTATTTTCAATTGCCCTCATGAAACATATCATCTAGGTATACTGAACTACTACTCAAGTCATATCTCTATGTATGATTTTCCCCCTCTGCTTAGAATTCTCTGTCTGGAGAAAAAAAATGGATTTATAGATTTAACTTTTCCAAGGGGCTACATCTGATCACTTTAAGCATTTTAGGTATCCTCCTTCTGCTGGATTCCTGGAAGCTCTGCACATTTCTATTTAAAGCATTAACTATATGCATTCAATACTATGCTATGAATTTGGAAGCAGGTTCTACCTTATTTTGTGTTGCCATAACTTAGCATAGATTAGGCACTCAAATATTTGCTGAATAAATGAATGTAACAAGTAAAAACTGAATGTACCAAAATTTTGACTTGGAGATTTATATTTATTTTAAAATATTTTATTTATTTATTTGAGAGAGAGTGAGTGAGCGAGCAGCGGGGAGGAGCAGAGGGAGAAGGAGAGAGCGAGCCTTAAGCAGACTTATGCTGAGCACAAGCTCAACACATAGTTCAATCTAATGACCCTGAGAGATCACAACCTAAGCAGAAACCAAGAGTCAGACACTTAATCGACTGTGCCAGCCAGGCACCTGGAGATTTATATTTAGAACATAGATCATTTTAAACAAGTTTTCAGGGGTGTCTGGGTAGCTCAGTCCGTTAAGCATCTGCCTTTGGCTCTGGTCATGATCCCAGGGTCCTGCGATTGAGCCCCATATCAGGCTCCTTGTTTGGTGAGGAGCCTGCTTCTCCCTCTCCCTCTGCCTGCCACTCTCCCTGCCTGTGCTCTCTCTCTCTCTGTCATATAAATAAAATCTTTAAAAAAAGAGAGCAGAAAAAATAAGTTTTCATCCTTGGAGTTAAAAATTATTTACTTTTATTAAACTATACCTACAACAAATAATGACATACGTCAGTGACCTGTGACAGGGTTTATTCTACTTAACCTAACATTCATTTAGGATAGATATACTAATCCAATCCCTGCCACCCCCCTCCATCTTTCAAACAATATGTTAATAGGAGTGGAAAGCATTTCTACTCTGATAACAGAAGAGGAAGAAACTTTTGCTGGATGATGGCTGTTTTGGGGTAGGAAAGGATGTAAGACAGAATGTATCATGCATTTATTTTAGTAAGTAAAACAGATGACCTGCCTTTCAGCCAAAAATTTTCTAACATTTGAATAAATTATACTTGAATATCAAAAATATTGGAAAATTCAACTAAACTCACAAATAATAAAATACCTGCATCATCATGCGTCTTCTAACTGTGTCAAAGGGATAAGAGAGAATTCCAGAACATGTGGTCACAACTTGAGCAATGAAAAAGGAGACAAGAAATGGGGTTTCCTTTGGTTTTGGTAATAAGCCCTAGAAAAGAAAAACATGTCCAGTAACCATGTAAATTTTCAAAATATCTTAAATTCTCAAGTCAAGGGGTAAGTCTTATAATGAAAGAGGGTTCAATTATACTTAAAATACAATAAAACACATTTGGATTTAATGTGGAAAGATTAAAATGGTATCAGGAGATCAGTAAGAAAGAAATATGCCACGCATGGCTTTACTTTAAAAAGCATATCTGAAAAAAGAAAGCATACTTGCTATCACCAGAGATTTTTTATTAACGGCAAACACTAGGGGAGATAGTAGCCGGTGACCAAAAATTTTTTTTCATAGCTCTTCTTCACACAGTTGAAAAGAAATTAAATAATGCCCGATATTATCATCAATAGGTATTTGATAAGCAGCTTTAAAACTCTAAGCTAGTAAAGAAGCATTCTTAAATTTCAAAACTACTATAGGTGATAATAGAGAAAAGCAAAAGGAGAACATACATAAAATTTTCCATGACTAAATAAACATGCATAAGAGCCTGTTAATTTCCATTAACTTATTCTGTCTAAAAAATACACAAGAAACTAAACAAGTAACATGTCCAGACCACAATAAAAATGACCTTCCATTACATTTATATTAATGAGGGAAGGCAGAGACAATGTGTAAAACATAAAATTTCCCTTAAGTTTTAATCTTATTTAGTAAATGATACATTAATTTCACTACTTCCTTTTGGAAGTAACAGCACAGGATTTTTGTTTGTCACTTAACATAAATTACTTAACTATTCCCAGGTTTTTTTCTCTTTACAATGGGGATATTAAAAGCTATCCTAGGATACTGCAAGGAAGTACTTGACAAAGTTCCTAGAACTAAGTAGTAACTCAAAAAATGGTACTCATTATTACAATCTTCCTCTTTCCTACTTTATGGAAATGCTGTTAAAATCTGGAACTAAAAGGCAAATCGCAGAACATCCTGGAGAATATAATACAGAATCTAACAGTACTCAATAGATAACTGAGCTGTAGTAGCATTTATTACATTTAACTAGTTATACCTTGCCTACTTTTGAAAATGATGATATACTAAGCTGATTATCTGCCTATAAGAAAGTGATAATAAAATGAATGTAAAATCAGAAAAACTGTTAGAAGATGCATTTCTATTTTCTAAAGATTTGATTATGATGTAAGCCTAATTAGCATTTTTCCTATTTGTAACACGATGTATAGTTAGTTGCAAACTGCACAAAAATTTAATGTTTGGGTTTATGCTTTATTTCTAAAGTCAGATCCATAACAGTTATAATTCAATAAGGTTATGGCAAAGTCATGATTTAACAGAATTCTATGTTTCTTATTTCATCATTTATTTTTATTTCTGTAATTAAAGGTAAAAGTTCGTATCTGCTGAACAAACTACTAATTAAAACAATAAAAAGAAACAAACCATGTATTTAATATATATTAGTAAAAGCCCCAAATTACCTTAACTGTGTCATATGCTCCAAAATAGGAGGCTCGGTACACAACGATGCCCTGAACTGAAACACCAAACCCTTGGTACAAACCGACAATTCCATCTGATTTTGCTATTTTTATAATACAGTCACCTAAACCCTTGAATTGTCGCTCTTCAGGACCTAAAATAAAGCCATTTAAGATATATTAGCAACATTATATATTAGATAAACACTTTAATCAAAGTAAATTAACCTTATAGTTTTAATATATCTGGAACTGCCATTCAGAAATTTTTTCTAATAAAAAAGAACAAAATGAAAAATCCTCCCATTTGTTTAAAGAGAATTAAGATTTCAAACAGAATCCTAAAGAATTCTAACTGAAATATCAATCTCTTATAAAAGCAATCTAATTCAAGCAATTTGACTGGCTTAAAACATTTCAACAAAATTACCAGAAGCTACTAATTGGGGTTCAGAAAATACCTGGGAATGAAAAATTCTATGACTTGCTTCAGTTGAAAGGCAGAAAGATACAGGAAAAAGACAAACCTAAAAACTAGTAATTTTTAGGATCATTACCATTTTAGGTGAGTTGTCATTTTTCCAGTGTCTGCTAGCTTCATTTTTATTTTCCCTTCACCTAGAACTCCACAATTTTTAAAAAATATTGTATGTAGGGCAGCCCCAGTGGTGCAGCAGTTTAGTGCCGCCCAGGGTGTGATCCTGGAGACCCGGGATCAAGTCCCACCTTGGGCTCCCTGCATGAAGCCTGCTTCTAGCCTGCTTCTCCCTCTCCCTGTGTTTCTGCCTCTTTCTCTGTGTCTCTCATGAATAAATAAATAAAATATTTTAAAAAAATATTGTATGTAGAATATAATCTACAAGATAAACCAAATTCTCTCAATTCTGAGAGAAAAGAAAACTACAGAACTGAACTAAAAACACAATACAGGAGTTTTAGTCACTTTCTTAACAATAAGAAATTTTAAACTGCCAGTTAAACATGTTAGATGGAACTGATATTTTTATCTTTGCTCAAACCGCTACCCCTTCTGAGGCATTTTCTCTAAATCACTTATCTAAAATTGATGTCACTCCCTGTTCCTAAATATGTATTTCATGTCATTTATTGCTAAATGACAGTGTATTTTTGTCATCCATTTTTTTATTACTTGTATCTTCCCCTAGACCATAATGTACATAAATCACGAACTCCATATTTTATATCGGATGTCTAGGTTTGTGTCTTTCATCTTATATCTGAGGCAGGGCCTAGATCACAGCAGGCACTGAATTAAGTATTTCTTGAATGACTCTGTTTTCTTAAGAAATACTACTAAAATGGTAATAAAAGATTACAACAGGTTTAAAGTCATATAGGCAAGAACAGTACATGGCAGAGAATGAAACCCACAAATTTTAGCAAGATGTAAAGGAGATGGAGAAGTGTTAACTCAGCAGAAAAAGTTGAAACCTACGTTCTTGCAGAGAGAAAAGCAAGCCATTTTACTCCTATAACCGTTAGAGGAACTAAGTATTGCTCTTCTGGTGAAAGCAAAATAGCATCTGGATTCTTGAGCAGCCAAGTGACTTACTCCTCTGCCATCCTCAGAACTGAATACAAGGTGCCAGAATGAAAGGGGCCAATTGAGTTACTTCCTCAATTGCTGAAAAAAGCTTCACATAAAGATAGAGCATTGTGAAATATCAAGATCAGGGATATAAGGTAATTAAAAAAGAAAAAAAGTCACATACAAAGGATCAGCAGTTAAGGGATCAGTTTCTTAAGAGCAATATCAGAAACAAGAATCTAGAGATGCTTTCAAAATTGTGAAAGAAAGAAACTTTAAAGTAGAATTTTACATATGGTCAAATATTAAGAAAAAGGGTAAAACAGAGACATTTTTAGACTTGCAAGATCTCAATATCTTCTATGTACTTGAAAAAAAAAAAAAAAGCTCAGAAAGCTATTAAAGAACATAATCTACCAAAACAAGAGTATAACAAAAACATAGGAAGATGTGACAAAATAAGTTAAGGACAGAGGCAAAGGGAAATCTGTAGGATAAGAGCTGTATATGTAACCCAGAGAGGAGCCATAGTTGAATTAGGAATAAGCTATGGAGCAATACAGAAAGTGGCTCTCTAGGAAAAAACTGTGAGTTACAAGAAGTCTTTGTATTTGCTCTTTTGTTACTGCAGTACTGGCCTTCACCTTCCACCTTTTGAGGGAAAAGAAAAAAGTAGTAATCTTTAGGCCCTATGACTCTACCACTTGGTTGAGAGTAAGATTTTTAGAATGTATTTCATGTTGTCATTATAGCATAACTCTACAATGAATAATACTTCACTCAAAACACAAAGAAGGGGAAGTTAGTATTTTAAAAATCCTATACCTTTTCCAATATCAACACCTAATCGGGTTCGGGCAAAGTCCAGAGGATAAACTACACATAAAGATGTTGCTCCAGCAGCTCCACCAGAAGCCAGGTTTGCCAAAAACCACCTCCAAAACTGAAACATATTAATTAAAAAGTAGTTATTAAACTATAGAATCTGTTTAAAATTTTATAAAACTGCTTTTTATAAACTGCTTTTATAAAGTAAACATCTATAATAATGTATATATTATCCAAAATATTTTCCTTCATGTCCACGAAGCCTTTGTTTCTTTCCAGGCAGTCTGGGAGATACAGTTTAAATGCGGATATATAGAAATTCCAAGACATTTTAATTGCCTCCAGCAAAAGTAGCTCAAATTAGCAAAAGAGGACACATAAGACAATCATCTCTGTAGACTATATAAATTTTTAATTAATACTAGTGTTAATTATGGCTAAAATATCAGGCATCTATGGAGGCTTTGTACCTTTTTTTGGTATGGGAGGCAATAATACTTCATAATGCGATAGTTTTATTTTATAATTTTATTAGATAAACTCAAAAACATTTTCAACTGCTGACAGGAAAATTGGCAGAAATATTATAATATAGTTGAGCAGCATGTAAATCAGGCTTAATGGACTGCTGAGGTTCTTTTTGATAAATTATTTAAAATGTGCCCTGCTTAGGTCCAGTAAACTGCTTTTCAACATCTAGAACTTAATGGAGAAGAAAGAATATTTGAATTGGAATGGTATTAGCATTTCATTCTTTTTTATTGCCAAATAATATTTTCTTTCAAATAATATTTTATTATATGGATTTATCACCTTTTATTTTTTATTTTTTTAATATTTTTTAAAATTTAAATTCAACACCACATTTTATTTAGCCATTCATCAGTTCATGGACATTTTAGTGGTTTGCACTTTTTTTTTTTTTAATTTTTTTTTAACTTTTATTTATTTATGATAGTCACAGAGAGAGAGAGAGGCAGAGACACAGGCAGAGGGAGAAGCAGGCTCCATGCACCGGGAGCCCGACGTGGGATTCGATCCCGGGTCTCCAGGATCGTGCCCCGGGCCAAAGGCAGGCGCCAAACCGCTGCGCCACCCAGGGATCCCGGTTTGCACTTTTTTGAGGCCAAGATTCTTAATTCATCTGTTTATTTCACAATACATGTCATGGGCCTTGCCCCCGAATAATTGTAATATTCAATAAATATCTGTTTAATGAGGTATTAGGAATCCCACATACTGTTCTCAGACTCTCATGGTTCCTTTTCAGTGAAACTCTTAAGTTTTGTATGGGTAGCCATGTTTTATGATCACCCAGAGATAATCTGATCAGCAGACTGCATCTGACCCCAAGATAGCTAATCCACAGTCTAGTAGATAATCTGTAACCTGGTAGAAAAAGATGAGCTGTACCAGATTCTATTTTTTGGGTATCTGACTCTAAAATTCAATACCAACTAGCAGGAAAGGACAGAAATAGAAACATTAAATAGCTATTTTTAGGTTTCCATCCTCTTCGAAACTGTTGCCAGCTTTAAATCCTCTTCCAATAAAAATTACACATATATAAACACACCTTTAGTGGTTTAAGGTATTCCTCAAACATGCATGGGTCCCAGGAAGGCAGATCAATGACTTTCTGTGTGGACGATCATATAATTTATTATTCAAACCATGATGCTTCTGACAGTGGGACTTTTGAAAACATGACACAGACAGGCAAAACATGGATAAACAGTATGGCCAATCTTCTGATGGAAGGAAGGAAGGGGGAAGGAGGAAAGAATGAAGGGAGCAAGGAGTGGGAGAAAAGTATCTGTGGTGAATCATAATCTTGCAAGTATTTGTGTACCAAACAAAGTCTATCCCTCCACAATTAAGCCTGAAGATAAAATAGACCCAGAGGACATGGTATATCAGTATAAATCAAGAGTTTCAGTTGTTATAAGTCAGTAATTTCAGATATTATTATATTGTAAAAGGAGAGGGCAAGGAGAGGAATCAGGGAAGGAGAGGTGGATAAAAGAATCTGAGGGTTTTAGAGGAAAATAATCTTGTTTATTTTTAACTGTTGACAAATAGCTACTGTGTTAATAAACTCAATGATGCGCTGAAGAACAAATGCCCTAGGATCAAAGTTCTAACAAAGTTTGGGCATGAAAAAGTGCTGGGAGAAGTTCTAGTCTTCCTTGCTGAGGGTTGTATTGGAAGCTACTAAAAGGTGGCAGAGAAACATTTTGTGCCCAGGCTCAGCTAAGGTTCACCCAGTCTAGTCACCTCAGCTGAGAGAGAAATAGAGTAACAGTTGAAGGATCTGAGTTTGGGAGTTAGAAAGACCTGAACAATTGACTTGGTCAAGCACTCTCACTTCTGTGTCTTGCTTTCCTTACCTTTACATTTAGGATAAAAATAACTACCTCAGAGGGTGAGGTGAAAATTCAATGAAACAATATATAGTAGGCATACAGCTCCCCACCATGGTTGTTGTTTTATTTTTTATTTATTTTATTTATTTTATTTATTTTATTTATTTATTTATGATAGGCACACAGTGAGAGAGACAGGCAAAGACACAGGCAGAGGAAGAAGCAGGCTCCGTGCACTGGGAGCCTGACGTGGGATTCGATCCCGGGTCTCCAGGATCACGCCCTGGGCCAAAGGCAGGCGCCAAACCGCTGCGCCACCCAGGGATCCCTGTTTTATTTTTTAAAAGTAGGCTCCACATCTGGCCTGGAGCCCAAAGTGGGGCTTGAACTCAAGACCTTGAGATCAAGACCTGAGCCGAGATCAAGAGACTGATGCCTAACTGACTGAGCCACCCAGGAGCACCTCTGCCTGAACCATGATTATTTTTTAAAAACTTTTTATTTTGAAACAATTGCAGATTCACAAGAATCCTAAGAAATAATACAGAGAGAGTCTATTAAATCCTCCAACTAATTTTCCCCAACTATGTAGCATATATATAACATAACTATATATAGCATAACTATAGTAGAGGAAATCAACACTGATAAAAAACTTCTTATCCAGACTTCACCAATTTTTTAAGATTTTATTTACTTATTTATGAGAGACAGAGAGAGAGAGAGAGAGGGAGGCAGAGACACAGGCAGAGGGAGAAGCAGGCTCCATGCAGGGAGCCCGACGTGGGACTCGAATCCGGGTCTCCAGGATCAGGCCCTGGGTGGAAGGTGGCGCTAAACCACTGTGTCACCTGGGCTGCCCCAGAATTCACCAATTTTACATGCATTTGTGTATTTAGATTATGCAGTTTTATCACATATGCAGATCCATGTGACCATTGCCACAGTCAACAGTTCCATGATAAAGATCCCTTGATGCTATCTATCCTTTTACAACCATAACCACCTCCCTCTCTTCTGGCAACCACCACTATGTTTCCATCTCAATGATTTTGACATTTCAAGAATGTTATATAAATAAAATCAGAAAACAACTTTTGAGATTGATTTTTTTCCACTTAGCATCTGAAGTTGCTGCATGTATCAAGTTCTTTAAACAATTGTAAAATATACATAACATAAAATTTACCATTTTAGTCATTTTTAAAAAGATTTATTTAGGGCAGCCCAGATGGTTCAGTGGTTTAGCGCTAGTGTGACCCTGGTGACCTGGGATCAAGTCCCATGTTGGGCTCCCCGCATGGAGCCTGTTTCTCCCTCTGCCTGTGTCTCTGCCTCTCTCTCTCTCTCTCTCTCTCTCTCGGATAAATAAAAACTTAAAAAAATTAAAAAAATAAAAAAAATTATTTATTTAAGAGAGGGAGACAGAGACAATCTCTCTCTCTCTCTGTCTCTCATGGATAAATAAAAATTTTTAAAAAAATTAAAAAAAATTTATTTATTTAAGAGAGACAGAGAGCACACACACCCACATGCAGGGGTAGAGGGAGAGAGAGAATTTCCTCAAGCAAACTCCCTGTTGAGTACGGGTCCCAATGTGAGGCTTTATCTCAGGACCCTGAGATCATGATCTGAGTGAAAACCAGGAATCAGGCACTTAACCTACTGAGCCACCCAGGGCCCCCCGCCCCCATTTTAGCCATTTTTTAAATTTATTTATTTATTTATTTATTTATTTTTTTATTTTATTTTTTATTTTTTTTTTTACATTTTAGCCATTTTTAAGTGTATATTCAGTGACACTAACTACATCCACAATACCATAAGAACATCACTCTTTTTGAGGTGGCTGAGTGCTGCCTAAGCCAGTTAAGCATCTGACTTTGGCTCAGATCATGATCTTGGGGTCCTAGTTTCTGTGTGAATGTAAGTTTTCATTTTCCAGGATAAAGCCCAAGAGTATAACTGTTGGGCTGTATGGTAAGCACATGATTAGTTTGTAAGAAACTATCATGCTCTTTTCTAGAGTGGTAGTTAGTATTTTACATTCCCACCAATAATATAAGAATAATCTAGCTTCTCTACAACCTCACCAACATTTGGTGGTGTCACTATTGTAGCCACTCTGATAGGTGTGCAGTGATATTTCACTGTGGTAGATCAGTCACTTTTAAACTCACATAATATATTTGCTTTTTCTATCTTTCTTGCTTCTTTTAAGACCAGGTAAGAAATCAAAAATATGAATTTTTCTTTTTTTTTAGTTCTTTCACTTCAGGGAGGTGACAAAGATGAGATAAAAATTTGATGGCCAAAATTGTAAATAAAAGGATCATTAATATCCAAATTTAGCAAATAATGTGTAATTAAATATATTACTTAATTATGACTGAATACCTTAACACCCTAAATAATGTCTTCATAGAAATACTAAAGATGTTTTTATCTCAGGCTCCACTTTTTTTTAAAAAGATTTTATTTATTTACTCATGAGAGACACAGAGAGAGAGATGCAGAGACATAGGCAGAGGGAGAAGCAGACCCCATGCAGGGAGTCCGATGTGGGACTGGATCCCAGACTCTGGGATTACGCCCTGAGCTGAAGGCAGACGCTCAACCGCTAAGCCACCCAGGTGTCCCAGGCTCCACTTTTTAATCTGAAATTTATTCCAGATACTTAGCAAGGATCAGAGTTAACTTTAAAGCTTTTAAAGCAATGTTATTTATAGTTAGGAATAGATGCCAGTAATATAAATATTCTGGTTAACTCAGGAGTTAATTTCTCCATTTGGCTTGGTCTTATAGAATTTATTTTCTTGGGGAGGTGGGGTGGGAAATGTTCAGTAGAGTTAATTCATCAGGCCTCTATTGCCCAAACCCTTCATATACTGCGATCTTCAGGACCAGTCCCTGACCACTTCCTTCAAAATAATTTCTAAGCCCTTGGAATATCATACCTGATAAAAGTCTCTTTGTATGCCAGAGGTTCGGGGCTACACCAGACAGTTTATGCTAGCATATCAATTTATGGTGAACACCAGTTTTTGTATGCTTGGAACACTGGGCTAACCTTTTTTTTTGGGGGGGGAGCTAACTTATATCAGTTTGATCTCTTAGGTTAGGGGGTGGTAGCTGGAGTCTAAGTAGCTAAAGACAGTTACATTCCATGCCTATGCAACTAACTCCCCCCAAAATCCTGGACATCAATGTTCAAGTGAGCAACCCTGTTTGGCAACACATATTTACTGTCACACATTATTGCTGGGAGAATTAAGTGCTGTCCATATGACTCTACCAGAAGAAGACAAATAGAAGCTTGTGTCTAGTTTCTCTTGGAATCTGTCCTATGTGCTTCTTCCCTTTGCTGATTTTAATCTATATCCTTTTTGCTGTAAAAAAAAAAAATGAGTGTAATAGTTTTTCTTAGTTCTTTGAGTTCTAGTGAATACATGAGTTGGGGAATTCCTCATACAGGTTCTGAGTCAAGAAAAGTTCCAATTATCACAGCAGTCAGCTAAAAAAGATAGGAATATTTTTCTGAGTGCCTATCATAAAGCACAGTACAGTACCATGATAAGCATTTTACAAGTAATCTCATCTAAACACCACAAGCTTTCTTCAGATAAGAAAGCTAAAGCATCACAGAAGTGACTTTTCACAAATTCACACAGCTGAATAACAGCATGAGGATACAAATCTAGGTCTTTAAAGTCTGAACAATTTTCATTACCTTTATACCTCCCATCACATAACAATGCAAATCACTCAATAAACATTTGTTAATGAAATATAAGTTATGAAGAAATGGGAATAAGTGATAGGAAAAGAAATTTTAAAAGACAGCAACAAAAAATGTTCCACAAACAGCTGCTTTTGTAAAGAACCTGCTAGGAGAGCTCAGTTGGTTGGTTGGCTTTTTAGGAGAAAGAGAAAAAGAAAAAGGAAAGGGGAAGAGAGACTTTGTAAGGGTAAAGGGACACCTTAAGAGTAATGCAGGTGGTATAGCGTATGTGGAGGCAGCAAAACAAATAGAAACCAAAACAAATGACATATAGTTCATACAAGCAGGAAATTTTGAAACTGAAATTCTGTCATCAAGGGAGTGATTACCTTGAAAGAGAAGGCACCTTTTCAATAAAAAAATAAAATAATTCTTCAACTTAAATTTATTGCTTTCCTGCTTGTTTGATTGGATCTTCTAGGCACTTTAAACTCAGCCAAACAGAGCCTTAGTCATTAAAATGCAACAGTGTACTTCTTTAGAAAATTAATTACTTCAGATATATTGGAATACAGATCTGTGGATTGCTTTTTTGAACTTTCCTAGTGCTGTAGAATAGTGATTATAACATGTATTGTTTTAATTATTATTTCTTCTACCACTCAGCACCTTCTCCCTAAATAAAACATCATAGGTTAAGGCAAATCCCACTACTTCTTAAAAAATAATAAATATTAAACTGTACTCACCTGTTTTTCTTTATTAACTCCAGACATGAAAAGTTGTTTGTATTTGTCCTTAAAAGCAAAGTTTAGAGCTTGTGTTGGAAAATACCGGATAACATTTGCCAAATTGCCACGCCAATAACTGAAGAAGCCTACAAAAGAAAACATATTAAATATAAACTTGTATTATCAAAAAATTCCCATAGCTTTAAAAAACTTATTTGAACTAAAACTCATACCCTTTCTCATGAGAAAAAATTAAGTCTATGTGTGAATTCACTGAAGAAAACAGGCAGCGTGGGACTTCTGGGTGGCTCAGAGCTTGAGTGTCAGCCTTCACACCAGGGCAAGATCCTGGAATCCTGGGATTGAGTCCCATGTTGGACTTTCTGCATGGGGCCTGCTTCTCTCTCTGCCTATGTCTCTGTCTCTCTCTCTCTCTCTGTGTCTCCCATGAAAAAATAAAATCTTTTTTTTTTTTTTTAAGAAAGAAAACAGGCAGTGTTAACTCCATGTACCCCATTCCAATTTTGTCAATTTCCAATAAGAAGCCTTAGATACCTAAAAATCTACGGAAAGTATTATCAATTGAATATAAGGTTTTTCCTAGTAGAAAAAGAGTCACTAGTATTTATCAGAGAAGCTAGTGATTAACCCTTAACCTCATTTCCAAATTAGGATATGTAATTCCTATGGTTAAACAAAATTGGTTTGTGTATAATACATATGAGAATGAAAAAGTAATAAAAGTATAAAGTCGGGGCACCTGGGTGGTTTAGTTGGTTTAACGTCTGACTCTTGATTTTGGCTCAGGTCATGGTCTCAGGGTTGGGAGATCGAGCTATGAGTGGAGCTCTGTGCTGGGTTTGGAGCCTGCTTAAGATTCTCTCTCTCTACCTCTGCCCTCCCTCCCTTTCTCTTTCTCAAAAAAAAAAAAAAAAAAAGAGTCTATATCCTTATCTTTACCTTCTGGAACCTAGGCAGAAAAAGGATCAATTTACAATTCAAAGCAGTCTCCAGGGGTCAGACAGAGAGAGACTGGAGAAAACTTTCCAGTTCAATAATCTTCCTACTTCAAATCTTCATAGATTGACCAATCCTTAAAATTCAGTCATTGTGTTACCCCTATTAATTCAGTGTTACCTTTATAATCAAGCTGCCCTACAATACAATAGGCTATCTCTTCAGCAGCCATAGTTGTTTCTACTAGGTTGCAAATTGTCCAACGGTTTGATCCGGCTATTCTGAATGGGATACCTCTAGTCCCAGCTTGGAGAATACCCAGAATCAGTCTTCTAAAGATAAAGATTCAGATGAAAATAATCTCAGTTGACTGGGCTGATATGCTTAGAAACTTAAAGTTATATTTATTGTTAACTAAGAAAGTCTTCTTTGTGGGGGGAAAAAAACAACATAGAATCTCCGTGAATCCCAAACTACATGTAAAGCAACTGCACAAAGGTAATTAAGAAGCATATTTAATAGCCAAGAAATAATCTCAGTACTCACAACTGACTCAGTCTTCACTAGGACACTTAACACACAATGGTAAATGCTACCACTTCCTAAGTATTTAATATGTGCCAAGCACTGGCCAAAGGCTGTGTGTTACATTTAATCACCACATTATGCTTTTGACGTAGGTTCACCTATAGTACTCATATTATACATGTGTAAACTTTAAAGTTTAAAAACTCTATACAGACATAGTTAATAGCCAACCAGGATTTAGTCACATCTTGTGTCAGACTCCAAAACACTACTCTAGGTTTGGGTTTCTGAAGAAATAAATCTTTAAAAGTCCTAAAATTATTAAAGAATGGTAAAGAAAGCTCTTTCTTAAAAAGGAAAACATTATTAAAAAATTTTTGAGACAATATTAACAAAAACAATAAATTCTAATAACTTATTTTTATTCATTTAATCCCCATAACCACCTATGAAGAAGGTACTATTAGTCCTTCCATTTTAAAGATGAGGGAATGAGTTTAAAAGAACTTCTAACTTGTCCAAGGGCACTTAGAAAACTGTACTTCTGGAATTCAAACCCAAACAAACTGGCTCAATAATTCAGTCCTTTATCTACAATACTTTTCCATAAATAATCACGGTTATTTTCTATACTAAGAAAAGTCAACTTTTTCTCTAATGGAAGCAAAATAAAAATCTTAAAACATAAGAAATATAAGCAAAATTTTTTTTTGAAATATAAGCAAATTATACAGGAATATTTCTTACTAGTTATGGCCACATGAAGTATGAGGGAGGTTGGTGAATCTAACTTTTGGAGATATTTTAAGTTATTTTTAAGTTCTTCATTGCTAATGAAAACATTTAAGAGAGCATTTGTAATTTCTTAGAGGTGAGACCTCTAGAAGAGACATACAGAGAATGAAATATGACTGTATAAATGATGTTGAAGAATAGGACATGGTTTTCTAGACCATGGTTTATTGTAACACAACAACAGGTTAGGGAACCCTGGGTGGCGGCAGTTTAGCGCCTGCCTTTGGTCCAGGGCGCGATCCTGGAGACCCGGGATCGAATCCCACGTCGGGCTCCCGTGCATGGAGCCTGCTTCTCCCTCTGCCTGAGTCTCTGCCTCTCTCTCTCTCTCTCTGTGACTATCATAAATAAATAAATAATTAAAAATTAAAAAAAAAAAAACAACAGGTTACTGGCAGAAGACAAAGTCAATTTTAAAAGGATCAAAAAGAACATATTGACTGGAAAATTGCCAATATGATCAAATGGGATTTTTAAAAAAGATTTTATTTATTTATTCATGAGAGACAGAGAGAGAGAGGCAGAGACATGGGAAGAGGGAGAAGCAGGCTCCACCCAGGAATCCCATTTATTATTATTTTTTAAACAAATGGTTTTTTCTTCAACTTAAATCCCATTTGAGGGACACCTGGGTAGCTCAGCAGTTGAGTGGCTGCCTTTGGCTCAGGGTGTGATCCCGTGGTCCGGAGACTGAGTCTGGCATTGGCTCCCTGTGAGGAGCCTGCTTCTCTCTCTGCCTATGTCTCTGCCTCTCTCTGTCTCATGAATAAATAACATCTTAAAAAATAAAATAAAACGGAGTTTAGAAAAAGTGTCATGTATCAAAAAAATACTAGAATTTCCATTTTAAACATGGGTTTTAAATATTAATAGTCATTTTGGAATTGGCTCACTTAGCTGAATGATACTGAGATATTATGGGTTTTTAGATTACAAGTTATTAATAATTCTGTAATTATTATTATAGTTTGAATTAATATTTACTTCACAAGAGTGTCGTACACGGGTGCCTGAGTGGTGTCCAATTCTTGATTTCAGCTCAGGTTATATTCTCGGAGTTGTGAGATCCAACCCCCCACTGGGCTCCACACTCAGAGGGGAGTCTGCTTGAGTTTTTGTTTCTCCCATCTCCCTCTACCCCTCCTCACTGAGCACACACACTTTCTTTCTTAAATAAATAAATTAAAAAAAAACAAGAGTGTCATACATAAGAGTAATATAAAGGTTTGTAACTTTGGCTAATGAATTAAATATAAATGGAAGACTTTGATGACAAAGACATCTGGAAATTAATATGAAGCCATGACAAGGTGCTGTGTTTATTATGAGTCAAGGGGTTTGCTGGAGTTGGCTGAAGAATATATCCTTTTTAGCAAAAATGCATTTGCCTGAAAAAAAAAAAAAACCTAGAAAATTCCCCAAAATAAATGTTAATGTCTCAATAAAAATCTAGAAAGAAATAAATCCCTTGAAGTATATATAACAGGAAAACTGGCAGCTCTTAATGGGTTATGTCTGAAATAATATAATCTCACATACCTTAAATATTTTTGCATATATTTCACAGAATTCATGGATTCCCTGAAGCTACAGTGTCAGGTTAAGAACTCCTCTTTGGGGGCACCTGGTTGGCTTAGCCTTGGTTAAGCTTCTGCCTCCTGTTCAGTTTGTGATCCCGGAGTTCCGGGATAGAGCCCCACATTGGCCTCCTGCTCAGTGGGTAGCCTGCTTCTCACTCTCTCTCTACTCTTCCTCCGACCTTGTGTTCGCTCTCTCTTTCAAATAAATAAATAAAATCTTTTAAAAAAAACCCTCCTGTTTTAATCTTTTTCCATAGATCACCCTTAACAAATTATTATTCCTTTCTTTGCATCTCACTGCTATACCATGCTCTTAGTTGCTTCAATTCCTCTGCTAGAGCACATAGGGAAAGGAACCTCAAAGTGAAATTCTAAATGTATTTTCTACAAAAATATTATTTTGGGGGGGCCAGGTTTCAAGGTTTTATTCAAATATACTTTAAGTACACTTTGTATCTATGTAGGTTGCCTCAGACAGACTACAAAAACCTACTCTATGTATAATGCAAGCTAATCCCTAAATATATTCATTTACAAACGAGTATCAGGAATACATGTTAGTAAATTTAGGAAAGCATACATACCAATTAAAGAGTTAAAATTTATTGAGCTCTAATTGCAATAGATATATGGTTGAATATTTTATAAGCATGACTTTGTTTAATCCTCACAACTATCATATTGGGTAGGTACTATTACTATACCCATTATACAACTGAGGTAACTGAGGCTGAGAGAGGTTAAATAAAAATTGCTGAAAGTCACAAGGTAAGGAAAAGGCTGGGACTTGATTCTAGAAACTGACTCCAAACCTAGAGCTATTAAATCTATACTGCTTCTCCATAAAAATCCACTCTGGCTAAAAACAGTAGTATTTTTTGGTGTATCATCCATTCTGGGGGTGCCTTGGGACCCTATTTAAAAAAAGAACAATTCATTCTGAATAAAAATATTTTTATATTTTTATATAAAAATTTTGGTCAGAATATTTTTGGTCAGAATAAAACAAGAGAAAAGAGTGATGCAAATGCAACAGTATTTTTTACTCTCTCTAATCATATAGAATAAAAGGACAGTTTCCCAAGATATAATCACAAAATAGATCAAGAAAGACATAGTGATTGTGGTATCTTTCTCTGTTATTAATAAAATATCAAAGTTTTTGACTTAATTGCTAAGAAAAAAATAATCTCTTCAAAATCAAACGCTGAGAAAAAACTATTATAAACTTAATTCTGAGAAAATAATTAAGAATTAAAATAGAACAGACAAATGAACACGGGAGAAAAAAGAAATGAGGCAAACCATAAAACAGACTCTTAATTATAGAGAACAAACTGAGGGCTCCTGGAGGGAATCCAGTGGGCAGGAGGATGGGTTAAATGGATTATGGGTATTAAGGAGGGCAGGTATTGTGACGAGCACTGGGTGCTGTTTGTATTTATACACCTGAAACTACCATGACCATCACTGTAAGTTAACTGGCATTTAAATAAAAACTTGAAACCAAAAAAATAAAAGTATTAAAATAGATCTGATGGGAAAATGAGAAAAAGTTATGAGGCCATTTACTGGTGAACTTATTCGCCAAGAATGAAATGCTAGGGATGTTTGGGTATATATATTCTAGGCTGGTCAGCTACAACATGTTTTGATAATATGTCTATCAGTAAAAAAAATGTAAGCATGACTTTCAGATATGTATATACTAAAAAAATCATATATATATATATGTATATATATACACACACTGCACACTTTAAAAATATACCCGAAACAGAAATTAAAGAATGTAATAAAGATTTTTCATTTAAAAACTTCTTAGTTAGTACCTAGTACATAGCAGACTTGCTAGGGATAGCATTAGGAACAAATTTGTCTTACGGAGCTTATATTTTGAGGGACAGGACCCAGGGAAATAGACAATGAACAAATAAATATGTGGCTATAAGAACAAAAATAGTATATCGAGATGGAGGAGTGAGGAAGGGCTATAGGGTGGTTGGGAAAAACTGGCCAGGAGATATTAGGGTTCAACTTAGCATTCATTTGAACAATTAATATTTTTAGGTATCTTGCTAATCATGATGGCTTTTTTTTGTTTTGTTTTGTTTTAATTTTTATTTATTTATGATAGTCACACAGACAGAGAGAGAGAGAGAGAGAGAGGCAGAGACATAGGCAGAGGGAGAAGCAGGCTCCATGCACCAGGAGCCCGACGTGGGATTCAATCCCGGGTCTCCAGGATCACACCCTGGGCCAAAGGCAGGCGCCAAACCGCTGTGCCACCCAGGGATCCCTAATCATGATGTTTTTATACCATCATTTGCTATTATCTCAAGGCACCCTTAGGGTAACGTTCATTCTTAAGAACAGTATACACGAACCTATATTTCAAATAGACTTCTTGATAATTTCAAATACTCAAATAGCCTTCTCTCTATAAATCCAATTGGCAAACATAAACTATGTTTATTATATAATAATCGAGGAAAGGTGCCTATCATCCCTTCTACAATGTGTAATTCATACTTTTTTTTTCAGAATGCCTTAGTATTCTGTAATATATAATTTACATTTGGCCCATGCACAGGTGCCAGAGCTAACTCATATACCAAGTATCAGTCAAGTTTATTTTCCCATTTTATTTAAAGTCAATGCCTAATACTTTCTTACCATACCCCAAAACACTGTCTTCAAGATATAAAAAAACCTCATGGCCAGAAACTCCTAAGAGAAAAAGGGAATTCTGGTAGGTGCTTAAAAATGAGCCGCACAGATCAGATCTTTAAAAGACTATATTTACAATATATTAAATAAAACAATTATTTTAATTTAAAATATTCTCACATATCTGCATATTGTGCCCAGTGAAGAATTATAGCACAGACACCAAAACGTTGTTAGCTGTGCTGATTTTAGTAGTGATTTGTCTTACTTTCTGCTTCTTTATGTTTTATAACTTTCTATAATAAACAATCATTATTTGTGTGATAAAGGTTTAAACAGTATTAAATAAAAGTATGCAAACAAAGTTGGAAGGCCCTACAATCAACAAAAGAATAGAATAAATCTTTAAGAATAGCATCAGTCAAGATTAATTCAGAAGCTTTTAAAAGCCAAGGAAAGCTTATAAAAAGAGAGGTACCCAAAGAGAGGTTTAAAGCTGAGAGATCTATTCTTGGGGCAGAAAGAATGCAGAGATAAGGTAAGAAGACTGCGAGAGCATATACTTGTGCCTTATGAATTCATGTCTCTCAGGTTAAAGAGAAGCCTAAAGAGAAGCTATCAGTAAAATTAGAGCAAACATGAAACACAAAAGAAACTTCAGAACATTTGAAAGGGGGATGTATCTTGATTTTCAAGAGCAATAGAAGGTAAATTCCAGAAAATAACAATTTCAGAACTTGATTGCCTAGTAAAGTTCCAGAATGATTTACCATAGTGATTCTTAACCTCACCAGCCTCAAGTCCTCTCTACAGAATAAATATTTTACAATACATCCTTCACTATCTAGAAATAGAATTCAAAGACTGTGACCTCTTCGACAATATTTTACAAATCCATATAATGCCCTCCCTACTATATAGGAAGAGAAAATAAAGATGTTTTGAATAGAATAGGTATTTTAATTAGTAAATTGATGAGGCATGAACGCACCATAGACAAAATAGTCAGATGCTTGCTTCTACTTAATAATGTTATCATTAAGATACCATTAATATTTCCTGTAAAAAGGATTAATATATTTGTGTATATATACATACAATCATCATGAATTCAATAGTTAAGTGGGTGACCAAATATCACAAGAACTGGTTAGTTTTCCCAATGGTGAGCAACTCTCAGTACAATTTTTTTGTGGGGGAGAGGGCAGCGGAAGAAGGAGAGAGAGACTTAAGCAGCTTCCACACACACCCAGCGCGGAGCCTGACACAGAGCCTGATGTGACTCCATCTCACAACCCTGAGATCATGATCAACCCTGAGCCACTCCTCAGCACAATTCTGAACAAAACAAAGTATAATATTCGTCCTCCCATGGAGGCTGCTATGTATATGGACATTATATCCCAGATCGTTTGTAAGTAAATCAGAGTTAGGTTTTGGGCTTAGAAAACCATAAACAGTGGGAGAACTGAATCATTCAGCCTGCAGGGTAAGTGTTCGCTGTGTAGGACTGGCCATGTACAGCAGCAGGATGTTTATCATCCCTGGCTTTGCCTTTTACATCACTGCAATTAAGGATTACACCCTTCTACCGTGCTAAACAAAAAATTTCCTACAAGTCTGTAAAAATGCCCCTAGATGGCAATATTATCCCTGTCATGAATCCTAATCTCTTAGCATAGAATATACCATGGTGTGTATATTCATAACAGAGACTGCATATAGGAAAAAATATCTTAAAGTTCTGCTTATGATCATTTCATTGGAAGGAAAATGGGCACTGGAACACTATTCAGAACAATCTCTATTTACAAGAGCTATAATGAATATGTTTAGGTTTAAATATCATTTACAACACTTAAAATAAGAAATAAATTAGTGCTCATCAGCACAATCGGACCAGAATACTTAACTTTACCTGACTAAATATCTAAAGCAGATTAACCAATAAGAGAGTCCCCTACTTCTCTGAAGAGGTCTTAGAATATTAATTAAGAAGAGATAGGTTCCTACTTTCCTTTAAAAATCTTGGTGGAGGGCAGCCTGGGTGGCTCAGTGGTTTAGCACTGCCTTCGGTCCAGGGCGTGATCCCGGGGACCTGGGATCGAGTCCCATGTCCGGCTCCCTGCATGGAGCCAGCTTCTCCCTCTGCCTGTGTCTCTGCCTCTCTTTGTCTCTCATTAATAAATAAATAAAATCTTAAGAAAAATAAAAATAAAAATCGTGGGGGGAAGGAGAAGCTTTGATAAAACAAATGGGAGTGGAGAAATGTGAAGCACTATGAAAGATCTGAGCTCAGCTCCCCATATGGGCATTTTAAATTTACAGCTTAGATGATTGATGCCTTAAAAGTTATACTCCACCCAAAGTACTATACCCAGCAGGTCAAGAGGAGTTGCAGCTATATCTCTGGGGAGAGAGCTTTTATCATGAAGAATAACCACAGACTTAGGAGTGGAAGAGTTTAAGCCACTTCTCTTCTTGTTCAGAATACATAATAGACCTATTTCTCTTTTAAACAGAGTTTTCAATTGGATACAACTACATGGGTGGATTATAGAAAAGTCGTTAACAAATTTATTCTCTTATGCACTTAGCTAACTTAGGATCAGTTCTGCAACAGGAGGGTTATTTAATGGTTAACAGAGCCTTCACTACTCCTTGTAAAGCATTTCAATAAAACTGGAAAAAAATTAGAATTTTAATTAAGGCAAAGCTGATGCAAAATACTACTGACTTTATTTAAAATTTTTATATTTTGCTGGGATCTCTGGGTGGCTGAGCGGTTTGGCGCTGCCTTCGGCCCAGGCCGTGATCCTGGGATCCCGGGGTCGAGTCCCGCATTGGGCTCCCAGCAGGGAACCTGCTTCTCCCTCTTCCTGTGTCTCTGTCTCTCTGCCTCCCTCTCTCTCTCTCTCATGAATAAATGTGTAAAATCTTTAAAAAAAATAATAAAATTTTTATATTTTGCTCATCTTGGATTTTTCGCATTTTGACTTTTAAAAAAATACTGCATTAAATTATCATTTGTTTTTATTGAGTTTTGGCGGGGCAGGGGGGGGGGGCGCCACAAATTTGCAGGGGTAAATGCCTCTTTGGTTTCGGCCCTGGCCTTCAGTAGTTCTCAAGAATAAACAGAACCTCTTTTTACTGAATAAGAACTAGAGTACTGGGAGGCTCAGATGGTTCCACATTTGGAGTACTTTATCTCAAAAGTGTTATTTCTGGGCAGTCCCGGCGGCTCAGCGGTTTAGCGCTGCCTTCAGCCTGGGGCGCGATCCTGGAGTTCCAGGATCTAGTCCCACGTCAGACTCCCTGCATGGAGCCTGCTTCTCCCTCTGTGTCTCTGCCTCTCTCTCTCTCTCTCTCTGTCTCTCATGAATAAATAAAATCTTTTTTAAAAAAGTGTTATTTCCACAAATATTTGAGCAACTTAAAGCACCTGTTAACATATCAGCAAAGTACCTAATGGCATCTCCCTCAATCCTACGGGGTGGGGGTGGGGGTGTCAACCACTTTTCTTCTGAGCTGGACACAACTGCCCCAAGGTGTAAACCCTGATGTTAAGGAGAAAACTAAGACGAGGAGAATGTGGTGGTCTCTCCCACCCAGGACTGGCCACCTTACAGGCCTTCTCGGCGCCACAAAGTGTAGCCTCTTAAATTGGTTAAGAAACTGAATTTTAGGGGATCCCTGGGTGGCTCAGCGGTTTGGCGCCTGCCTTTGGCCCAGGGCGCGATCCTGGAGTCCCGGGATCGAGTCCCACGTCGGGCTCCCGGCATGGAGCCTGCTTCTCCCTCTGCCTGTGTCTCTACCTCTCTCTCTCTATATATATATATCAGGAATAAATAAATAAATCTTAAAAAGAAATAATTTTAGGGATCCCGGGGGGGCGTGCTCAGCGGTTTAGCGCCGCCTTCAGCCCGGGGCGTGACCCCGAGGGCCCTGGATCGAGTCCCATGTGGGGCTCCTTGCATGGAGCCTGCTTCTCCCTCTGCCTCTCTCTGTTTCTCTCATGAATAAATACAATCTTAAAAAAAAATGAATTCTCAACAGGTGAAGAAATAAACTCATCCCCGCCAGATGCGGCGGTGGTGCAGTCCGCTCCCCACAGGCCCCACTCCCCCGCCTCCCCGTTTCTGGGAAGGTGAACGGGACGGGCTGGCACGGCTGCCTCGGGTACGCACCCTGCTCGCGGGGGATCCGCACCAGGCAGTCCATCATGCCCTTGTACTGCGTCTCGGCGCTGATCTGCTTGGACGACGCCTGCACCTGCAGCAGCAGCTTCACCCGCTCAATGGGCGCCACCGCGGTCTTGGACACAGCCGCGGCGACGCCGCCCGCCAGCAGGTCCTTCCCGAAGGAAGCGGGGTCAAAGAGCTGCTTTCCCGACTTCTTCTCTAGCCTCTTCTTCGGAGGTTCACGCTGCATGGCGGGGCGCTGGAGGTGAAGACGGGCAGCGGCAGCGGGAAGCAGGCCTGAGGAAGACGACGAAGGGAGGCGGAAAACCGCTTCGGCGTCGTCCTGGCGGGAAAGTAGCGCGCAGGATGCCGGGAGATCAGCGCGCAGGGCCGGGTTCCCCGGAGCTGCTGCGCAGGCGCCTCCAACGGCCTCCCGCCTTCCGGCACCAGACACGTGACTCCCGACACGTGGCTCCTCCGCGCAGGGCGCAGCCTGGACAAGCCTCGCTGTGGGGCGGGGTCCGCGGGCCGCGGGTGCGCAGGCGCAGAGGTGCCGGGAGCGAGCCGGCCGAGCGAGGACCGTGCGAGGAGGTGGGCAGCCGAGACCGGGGCAGCGTCGTGAGGCAACCGTGTGGGGCTCGCCAAGCGTAGTTTCCATTCCTAGGGTTGTTACCCTCCCATTTTTCTCTTGCAAACCACTTCAATTTCTGCTCCTTCTGTTTGGCAGGGATTTTTATCTAGTCCCGTTTTAAGTCTGCCTTTGCTGGTTGCACCCCCAGTACCTTAGTTTAACATGTTCCTCATTCTTCTGAATTTTATTGAAATTGGTAGTTTTATCCGGAGCAGTAGTTCTTTATCCAGACTGACCTGAGGGGACAGGGCTCTGCTGTTTTAACTAAGATTCGGGATTCTAATGTACAAGGGGGAGAACTAAGGGCCTGTTCTAGAACAGTGTTTCACAACCTTTTTATTTTAGGACCCCCTTTCCCTCATAAAAAGTTAAGACCACGAGGAAGCTTGTTTTTGTGTTATCTATATATTGGTATCATTTCAGAAGGTGAAACCGAACATTTAAATATTGATTCATCCGGTGGCTCAGCGGGTTAGCGCCGCCTGCAGCCTAGGGCGTGACCCTGGAGACCCGGGATCGAGTCCCACGTCGGGCTCCCCGCATGGAGCCTGCTTCTCCCTCGGCCTGTGTCTCTGCCTCTCTCTCTCTCTCATGAATAAATAAATAAATAATTTAAAAATATTGATTCACTTAAAATAATAAACCATGATGTAAATAACATTTTTAAGTAAAAAGTAACTTTTTTTTCCAAAACAAAAAAATGAGAAGAGCCTTGTTTCGTATGTTTAAAAAATCTCTTTAATGACTGGCTTAATAAAAGACAGCTGGATTTACATGGCTGCTTTTGTCCCTGCTGTGCTGTGCCACACCACGTGTAGCTGCTGGAAAACTCCACTTGCACTGAGAGAATGAGTGGAACAAATCGCTTCTTAGTATTAAGAAAAGTTTTTCTCACGGTGTCTCAGAAGAGGTCTTGGTGACCTCTCTACTTGACATCTATACCCATACGGCACTTTGAGAATTCATTTGGAGGCTTACCAGACCCAGGTCTGACTCTGGGCAAGAATAGGCGGTAGGGGTACATCTGTCCTGCACATAATGTCTTGCTCTATTTTCTTTCACCTTGCTTTTTTTCACTTTGTACATCCTGGGGATACTTCGGTGGTAGCATTTAATATATTCCTGATTTCTTTTTATAGCTCGTTTGATAGTTGCTAATATTGTTTTATCATCTCATAACTCTGTAGGACCAGCAGTCTTGAAACTATAAAACATGAGTTACTTTTCTGAACTTGAGGTTCTAGTTTTTTCATTTTTCTTTCTTTCTTTTTCTAAGATTTTATTTATTTACTCATGAGAGACACAGAGAGAGAGGCAGAGACACAGGCAGAGGGAGAAGCAGGCTCCATGCAGGGAGCCAGATGTGGGACTCATCCTGGGACCCCAGGATCAGGCCCTGGGCCAAAGGTAGTCGCTCAACCACTGAGCCACCCAGATGTCCCTCTAGTGTTTTTATACTTTTAATACTACTTGTCACTAGTACAAAACCATATATTTAGACCAGGATTGGAGAGAAGGAATTTGTTTACATTTTGATTACCTCACGTAAAACCAGCTGGTAAGTCCTACTGGTACCATGTTTGGTGCTACCTTCCTTTCTATAGCAGCTTATTCCACTCTTAACTGGCTTTTTAGCCAAATCTCTCTCCATTTTACATGCTGCTGCCAGATTAATCTTTCTGAAACAATTGCATTAATCATTATTCCTAGGCTTAAAAGATTTAAAGTTGTCTCATTGCATGAACTTCAAAATCCTTTGTGAAATCCATTGCAAATTCAAGAAGTGACTGATGTTTTATCTGCAAAAATACGAATGAAAGGCTTTAGTCTCCTTTAAGGGAATTTGAAATATTAACAAGCACACAGGGAAAAATTTAAGGAGGGGGAGGGGAATACTTGAGTCACACTCCAGGCAAGACTTTTTAAGGTGCCAAGAGAGGTCAAAGGAACATCTCTGGTTACAGGGAGCATACACATCTCAGAAAGAAAAAGCAAGTGTTCTCTCCGGGGAGATTTTCTCTTCCTTCCTTTCTTGCCTCCCTTTCCCCTCCAATCCCACTTTTGACTCTATAGTTGACAATGTTTATAGCATATTGCTTTATATGCTCAAGCGTATTTCTGACATATATTCATTCATAGAAGACAGCAAAAGTGAAAGTACTTAGAAATGTAGCTTTTCCCCCCCTAAACCTTAAGAGCTATGAATCAGCTCTTTTCAATACACTGAGCTAAAAACGTTTAGCTGCATTGCATTTTATTTACTGATTTAGGGAATAAAAAAAGTTCTGATGATTCATATGTTGATATTGAAAGTATAGAGTCTCAGGGCCTTTGAGTTATTCACTCAGATTTCCTTAGAAATCAGCATGGTTAGTTATCTCTTAGTTCAGTTCTAGGGTCATCTCAGCAATCCTTTTCCTGGCCACTCTATTTCTCACACTTCATATCCCATTTTCTTCCTTCACTTTTTTTTTCCTCTTAGCTTTTATCAATATATTTTCTTTATTTCTTATTTGTTGCCTGCCCTTCCCATGGGAACATCAGGTCCCTGAAGGCAGGAATTTTTAGCTGTTTTGTTCACTGTTTTATCCCTGGCATCGAGAACAGTACATGGCACAGAGTAGAAAGTCTATATTTGCTGGATGAGTGCATGAAAAGACAACACAACTGCAAATAAGCCTCCAAACCATCTTTATTAAAGACTATCAATATAAAAATAGCTTCAGTTATATAGAATATAGAAATACAACTCTACAAAATTAAATTATATTCACACAGTTTAGGTAATAGATAAAAGTTTTAGTAACATTTAATAATATATTTTAAAATATCCAAAGTATATACATCCTTGTTCTCAAAAGTGTTTAGTGCTGAATAACTTTTCTCTGCTTTTTTTTCCAACATTTTGTACAGTAGCAGGTATCATTTAGCTGACTCCTTGGTTTTTAACCAATGGATATCATCTAATAATAATAAGTGGTGGTGGTGGTGGTAGTAGCTAGCACTTTTATAGCACGTGACATGTGCCAGGCACTATTTAGAAGGAACTTACACAGACAACAAATAATTATTCACAATATTATTTTCAAGAATGTTCAAAGCAGACAAATCTAGTAAATTGGTTTCATAACTTTTACCATTTGTATCAGAAATATAAAAAAGTAGGCACCACAAATTTACTATCTTGTGATGTGCATCATCATTAACAGTTCCTTGGCACAAAATAAGAAACTAACATATATTCATTCTAAATAAAGTTAAATGCTTGCTAAATAAAGTTCTCTAATCTAACAAAGAAACAAAAGAATGCTAAAGAAAGGGGAAGGAGGGAGAAGGAAGGAAGGTGTAGAATCTAAAATGTAGTTTTGGGGGGCTAAAAGATATATGATGGTGATTAAACAGTACCTGGTATTTCCAAAAATGATAGTTCTACAATCTTTTGCATTAATAATCTGGTAGAAGGGAACATTTGCAGAATGCTAATAATGTTTCTAAATTAGCTAAAGCATACTCTCTGGGGTATCTGCACCATCACTTTGTCCCCTTTTATTTAATAAAGTAGCAGATAGGCACTCTTTGGCCAATAACCAGATTGATCTTTCAGATGTGTATCTGAATATATTTGGAAAAATGGGCAGCTAGGTTTAGTTTAGTTACAGTGCTTACTTTGGTATCCATTTAGAGATGACAACCACGATGTTTGGTTTTATTTGTTAAAAAATGCAATGTTTAAAAAAAATGCAATGTCTCTGCAACAGGGTATATATCTATAATATAGCAAATGATTTTTCTCTTATTAAGTAGTCTATTTTGTCTTTTTATTTTAGTTATTGATCGGTGATCTCAAGATGCTTTGACACCAGGAAAGCAGTTCAAAAGACCAAAATTTCATTAAACAAAACAGAAAAGGCCTTATAATGAAATCCCAGGTTTTAGTTCAGTCTTTTGAAACTCTGAGATGATTAATAGCTACATTTATTAATAAGTCTTGGTATTGAAAATAGCTCCTGGTGTTTTGGGGGACACATTAAGAAATTTTAGGTATTTAATAAATACTTTTAAACAAACTGCCTTATTACCCACATATGTACACAGAGCTAAGGCAGTGGTTGAGTCTATCTACCATCCTGACCAATACTGTGATCTTAAGGGGAGGATATTTCCAGCCATTTTGTACATTTCAAGAACCCAAGTTTCTTGCCCTGATTTAAATGCTAAAGTTAAGGCCCACAAGCCACTAATAGGACAAAAGATCTGGATGAAAATCTCTTAAGCTGATTATACAGAGAGAACAGTGTTTCTTCTAAGCCACCCACTGTGTTTTACACTTGGTTCTAACACAGAGGCCCATGTTCCAGGCGTTCAAGGAGGGGGCAATAGAGACTGACTTTAGACCTGTTGGCAGAATTTCCCTTCCAGAGCTTAAGTCCTGAAGAAGAAAAAAACCCAATATTGTAGTCTTGGGGGCATATGAGACTTCAGGAGGATCCACTGGGTAAAGTGTTAATTAACAATGCAGTATTTGTTAGGTTTTTCCTTGTTTTCTCAATCCACCAAATTCCCACTGCCAAAGAAAATTCTTATCTCATTAGTTTTCTTTCTCTACTAAAGGTCGGTCAAGTAAACTATTGTTCATTAAGGTACCTCCCTTTGGTAAAACCCAACATATAACTAACTATAAGGCAGACATTAGTATTTAACAGAAGAAGTCATCATAGGATTTCTTTAATCCAACTTTTTCAGTGTTTTTAACATGATTAGATTTTTTTTAAAGATTACATATAGCTGTCCTGAAATTCACGAACTGTATAAAATGTGTGTGCATACCTGAAAAAAAATAAATTTATGTACAAATAGTTCAAAAACTATATTCTAGTCAAAATAGAGCTGACGAAAGAGTAAAGAAAATCAAATAAATAGAAAAATAAGTTAAATTTTCATTCCTCAGTTCTACCGCATGGTGAGGTATCTATTAAAATGATTAAACTAAAGAAAAGAATTTGATCTAATAGGGAATCAGTACTTGGACATTACAAATGTAGGTACTGAGCAGTAGGCAAGAAGAAAACTGCTTTGTTACTTAAGAGGGACTTTAGAAGTCTCAATACAATCATCTCATTTGTAATGAAAATTCTGAACTCAGAGAGGTACAAACACTTGCTTATTGTCAGAGCACTAATTAATTCAGGACCTGGTCACACCCTCCAGATTTTGTGATTCTTTTACCAGATATCATTATTAGTCTTGACAACTAATATGTCCTCTATTAATTTTATATAACACACTTCACATTATTTCAAACTAGTCAATAAATTAACATTATATACTGGAATGGAAATAAGTTAACAATCCCTTCTTCATATTTTGATCAAGTATCTTTTCAAAAGTCTCACAATACTATATAAGATTTAGTGCATCAAATCCAAGAGCATATCATCTCAATATTTAACAGCATTATGTTCAAAACTGAACAGGTAAAAGAAGCTACCCTTATCTTCTTGTGTATGGGTTTCAGCAATTCTAATATCATTCTCTGTTATATGCACAGTTGCTGTGCATCAAGAAAACACAGCTACAAGGTTAATCCAAAGAACAATTTAAAAGCCATTTCTATGGCAATTTCTGTGACTGAATCATGAAAACAGACATAAAGTTCTTGAAGTTTGGGATGAAGAAAAAGTCTCCTGTAAAGGAAAAGAACACACTCATTTCAGAAATTCAAAAAACAAAAATCAAAGGGGAAAAAACTCCAACCTTTCAATTTATTTTATTTTATTTTTCTTTCTGACAGAATTCATAGTGAATTAAAAGCCACTAATCTAAATCTATAGTAGGGGGAAATACAGCTAGATTTATTTTTAAATAAATAAAATATGCCATAAGTCAATTATTTTTATTTTTCCAGAGTGTAAAAAGCCTATTTGATCAATATATATTACCCTTCAGTTTTAAAATATTAAATCTAGTCATTATTGTTATAATAAAGCCAACTGTATTATCATCATTAAGTATAATTATTAAACATTGCCATTTACTTTCTAAATGTTAATTATTATTAAAACATTAAGTATATGATTGTTTTTTGTATAGTATTGAATTGGAAATACCACTGAAACTTTGATTTTTTAAAGTTAAAATTTTTATATATTTAGTGAACACTAGTATATATAAATCAAACAATTTAAATAAGATATTTTGCCTGACTTCCTTAAATCTCTCTATTCTATATAGATCTGCATCATCATAATTCGATACCTCTTGATTCTTTCTAGTCTAGTTCAACTGTTGTGAATGTAGTTAAGGCTCCGCTATATACCTGCATGTATGCCTAACTCTATCTCTATTTTTTTCTGTGTCCACACCACGGACCCTTTGCTGCTCCTAACTCCATCTCCCAATAGCACAGCTCTGATCACACTACACAAACTTGAGCTTATGCTGATGCTCCTCCCATGCTTGGTTGGTGACACATCACATTCACAAGGAGCTTATTAAAAATACAGAGTCCTACTATCCTAGATTTTGTTAGTAGGCCTGGGGTGGGCCATAGGCATCTCTGATTTTAACAAGTGACTCAGGTGATTCTAAATCTCATGGACCAACACACAGGATTACTGCTTTGGTAACATTTGTCTTACAGTTTGGTACTGCATGGTAGGTGTCTGCATAACATTGGTCTCACCTAACTCTGTGTCCCTTCCTCCATCAATTCTTTACCCCAACTCAAAGAACTTTCAGTGCCTCAACATTTCACTCAAAATTAAATTCCTTAGTCAGAAATTGAAGGCTCTCTGCAGTGGTCCTAACTTAGCTTTCTAGCCTGATCTTTCATTTTATCTTGTATATGTCCCTTATCATGTTGGCAAATCGGTCTACTCAAGTGCTATATGCCTTATGATTCCCCTTATTTCGGTCTTTGTTCATCCCATCCTTTTTCTAGAATGTTTTATCCAAATCTAATTCATTTCAAACTAGATCAAATGAAATCTATAAACCTTCCTTTGTAATCCCAATGTAGATTTTTGCCCCTTCCTATAGGATTTGGTTGTATCAACTAACTTATTCTATCTAAAAAAAAAAAAATCTCTGTATATCTATAAATACATATATATTTGAGCATATTACATATTTCTTCTGGTGGATATAAGACTGTTGATGCAATGATTATGACTTTATATTTGTGTTTGCCATACCACCCTCTCATCACCACATTTTCCCAAGCATAATTCCATTTACTGAAGTGTTACATATTTATCAAGTGACTCTGTGCCAGGTGCTGTTGCAGGTACCAGTGGTAGACAAGACATACACAGTTCCTGACCTCAGAAAGCTAATGTTGTAGTGAAGGGGAGAAAGACCGTAAACAAGAAAAGAAACAATAACCAAGTAGCCGCTTTAATGCAGGAAAGAGATCATGGATTCTCTTTTTGAGGCTAGTACTGATCTGAATATCAAGAAGCCAGATATATGAAGGTTAAGAGGTAGAACATTTCACACAGAAGGAATTGTAGGAACAAGAATCAATGGATGTCAATGTGGCTTGCACAGTGGATGAAGAAGGAATGATAGAAGGTGGAAACAGGTGGGGCAAGGACTAGGTCAGTCAGGGTCTCATAGTTGGTGGGTAGGGTGGGGGGGGAGAAGGAAGAGGTGAAGAAAGGAAACAGGGAGGAAAAGAAGGAAGTAGGGACAGAAGGAAGGCAACAGCAGTAAAATTGTGGAGTCATTATCTTTTAGTGTATTACTACTATAATTTTATAAGGTAACCAAATCAGCTTTTTATTTTAATAGAAAAAGCCTTGGCAGTCAGAGAAAGACAAATACCATATGATTTCACTCATATGTAGACATTAAGAAACAAAGAAAAATAGACAAACCAAAAACCAGACTCTTAAATACAGAGAATAAACCGGTGGTTATCAGAGGGGAGGTAGGTAGGGGGATTGGTGAAAGATGAGATGAGGATTAAGGATTACACTTATCAAGAGGAGCACTGAGTAATACACAGAACCGTTGAATCATCATATTGTATACCTGAGACTAATAACACTATGTTAATTATACTCGAGTTTAAAAATAAAAGAAGAAAAAGTGAGAAGACTTAAGAGGAATTTAAAGGAGATACTTAGTAAATAAAACAAAATTCTAAAATGTATTAAAATATTATAGCAGTTAGAGGGACACCCGGCTGGCTCAGTTCGAAGAGCATGCAACTCTTGATCTCAATGTCATGATTTCAAGCGCCACACTGGGTGTAGAGATTACTTAAATAAATAAATAAATAAATAAATAAATAAATAAATAAATACCTTAAAAACATATACTATAGTTAAATTAGCAATTCTATGCCTGTATCTTAAAATGTTTATCTCTTTTACAACCTTTCTTTCACTTTTCTAACATTTTACTTCACTTTCAAATACTTTTTTCCCGACTTACCCTACTACCCAATAAGCCATAACTGGTGGTGCTTTTCTCTGATCTGTCCACTTTTCAGGTGAGCATTCAAACAACACACCATGTTCTCTCACAGGGTTAAGAGAAGATATGGAATTTGTAGAACCTGAATGATCTCCACCATGTAGTGCTTTCTTTTTCTGTAAATTAATATGTATTATTAGTATTAGCTGGTATTAATAATGTTATTTTAAAAATATAATAATGTTACTTTAAAATGTTTTCACATACAGATTTGAATTGGCTGATCCTAATACTTAAGTGCCTAGAATGACACCCTTCTTATCTGTGGGAAATTTTCTGGTTTATTTTTAAATTTTATTTTATTATTATTTTTTTAAGATTTTATTTTATTTTTTTTTTAAGATTTTATTTATTTATTAGAGACAGAGAGAGAGAGAGAGAGGCAGAGACACAGGCAGAGGAAGAAGCGGGCTCCATGCGGGGAGCCTGTCGTGGGACTCCAGGATCACGCCCTGGGCTGAAGGTGGCGCTAAACCGCTAAGCCACCGGGGCTACCCAAAATGTCTGGTTTAAATACCATCTCCTGAAAGAGACTTATTGGAGTAAAGTTGAAATCTCCCAGAAAACATTTTGTCCACAGCTCCATATTATTAGTATTTATATTAATTATCTTAGCAGTTTATAGGTCTATATTCCCCAGTAGATTATATGCTTTTTTCCAAGGCAGAGACAATATGATTTTCATCTTTGTATGTTTGAAGCAGCAGGGCCTAGTACATGGTAGGCCCTTAATAAGTAGATTAGTAGGGGGGATCCCTGGGTGGCTCAGCAGTTTGGCGCCTGCCCAGGGGGTGATCCTGGAGTCCTGCGGATCCCACATTGGGCTCCCTGCATGGAACCTGCTTCTTTCTCTGCCTGTATCTCTGCCTCTCTCTTTGTGTTTCTCATGAATAAATAAAATCTTAAAAATAAACAAACAAATAAATAGGCTACTAAATTAATAGATGATTTTTTAATAAAACTAAAACACATATACTTAAAATAGTATTGTCTCCCCCTTTCATGCATACCCTCTAAATTTCCCATTGATTAAATTATTAGCAAAACAATGACTCATTTGGAATAAAAAGACTTTTTTTAAGGATCAGGCTAAAACAGTGGAGTGATCCTTGATTCTTCTCTTTGTCTCAAAATCCTTATCTAACCCATCAACAAATCCTTTTGGCTCACCCTCCAAAATATATCCAGAAACCAGAAGCCACTAATCATTTCTTGCTTTGAGAATTTCCATAGCCTCCTAATTGGCCCCTCCTCCACTCTCGCTACACTACAGAGCTTGTTCTTCACACAGTAGTAGCCTGAATGATCCTTTAAAAAATGTAGGATCATGAACTTCCTCTGCTCAGAATTGTCCAAGATCTTCCCATCTCCTTCAGAACAAACCCGAAAGTCCTTAAATCTATCAGGCCATGTGCAACCTGGCTCTGCTAACCTTTGCCATCTCGACTCCTAGCACTCTCTTTCTTGCCGGCTCCAGCATTCTCAGTCACTCTTACTTCGGTGGCTTTGCACTTGCATTTGCTTTCCTATCTGGAAGCCCTACCTGCAGATTGCCACTTAACTTGCTTCCTCACTTCATTTAGGTCTCTGTTCAAATATTATCCTATCTTACTTGAAACTTTTCCTACCTAACATATTATACTACTTGCCAATTAATTAGTCCTCTCCATTAGAATATAATAGGCAGTTAGTTAGACAAGATCTGGAGGCAAAGGTGGTGATAAATAGGTGACCCGATAGAAGCCTGAGGGCACAACATCCTGGCTGTGGCTTTTAACATCCAGGCCTAAATTAAGGCTTCCAACAACCCTGGGCTGACTGACCAAAAGCCAGTGGAGAAGTGTGCTGTCTTCTTAGACCACTACCCCATGGTAACCGATAGCTTCGCGATAATATATTTACATTGTGATTTCAACCCCTTCCCCTCCATGGAGAAAGATGGCCACGACAGTTCTGGCCAAAACCCTATAGGGTCAGTAGTTGGGAGTAGTCAGTCTACTCCCAACTAGTAGGAGTCCCTTAGAGAATTGAAACCACGTTGGTAGGAGACCGTCCTAGCTATGACCCGTAACCTATGCAAACATAAAAAGGAAAGATCACCCTAACCCTGATGCGACTGCCATCTCTGGGCCTACCTGCTCTTTCACCTTAAAAGTGTACTGTCCCCTTTTTAAACTGCTTTCTGGGATGCCTGAGTGGCTCAGTGATTGAGCGTCTGCCTTCGACTCAGGGAATGATCTCGGAGTCCCGGGATCAAGTCCTGCATCGGGCTCCCGGCAAGGAGCCTGCTTCTCCCTCTGCCTACCGGTCTCTGTCCCTCTCTCTGTGTCTCTCATGAATTAATAAATAAAAATCTTAAAAATAAATCCCTGCTTTATGCTTGCTACTTCTGGCTTTCTTTAGTTAAGCATGGATCCTCACAGAAGTCCTTTCGGGGAACTCAAGAACTCAGACCTCCATTCACACAATGCAGACTCTCCCATTGGTAATAGCTTCGTGAAGAAAGGGACTTTGTTCACTGCTATATCCCCACCACCAGAGTAGTGTCTGGTGCATAGTGGATACCTAAATAGTTCAATAACATGAGAAAGGCTAATTTATAGTACTATTACTGAATAAGTTAATGAAAGATTCCCTTATAGAATCTATTAGTTATCTTGAAAGGAAAGGAGCATAAGACCACAAAGCACATAGAGATATATATATGGTTAGACATAACATAACATAACATAACATAACATAACATAACATTTTTGCTGGATATCGATTTCTGAGAGCTCAAAGAAGAAATCCTATAAGGGGCGCCTGGGTGGCTCAGTCAGTTAAGCATTGGACTTTTTTTTTTAAGATTTTATTCATTTATTCATGAGAGACACAGAGAGGCAGAGACAGAGGCAGAAGGAGAAGCAGGCTCCATGCAGGGAGCCCCCGACGCGAGGCTCCATCCCGGGACTCCAGGATCATACCCTGGGCCGAAGGCAGGTGCCAAACTGCTGGACCACCCAGGGATCCCTGCGTCTGACTCTTGATTTCAGCTCAGGTCAGAATCTCAAGGTGGTGAGACTGAGCACTGTGTCGGCCCCATGGTGAGCATGGAGCCTGCTTGGGATTCTCACTCTTCCTCCCCCTCTGCCCTTACCCTAGCTTGTACGTGGCTGTGCTTGCACAAACAGGCTCCCTCTCTCTCACTCAAAAAAAAAAATAAAAAAAAAAAAAAAAAAAAAGGAAAGAAAGAAAAAATTCAAAAAATCCTGCAAGAGTCAGAATTTTATTGTGAATGAGTTCTAAGACATACTTCAGCCCGCTTACTTTATAGCTGAGCAAATGGGAAGAGTCAAGGCTCAGTCCAAGATACCTTATTCCCCGCCCAATGTTCTTCTACCTTTAAACCCAAGTTCTTCACAATTTTAGCATTCTTAACACACATATGGCTGTATACATTACAATCATTTTCAGAAGGGTGCTTTGTTTTTTGTTTTCGTCTATGTGATGTTTGACCACTGACAAGTAAACTTCTGTATGTTTATCCTTTTCAAAAAATCAACACATACTTTTCCCTACCATTAAGATAATCTAATTGATTTTAAAAGTATATACAACATTACTACTTATCCAGAGATATAATATTAAATGAAACTTCATCCTGGATTAAAAAGCAAGCAAACAAGAAATGAACCCAGAGGCTAAAACATTTGCAACAGTATTGTGTCTATTGCTGTACCTTACCCTATTATGTTACAAAATACCTTATACTACTTATCTAATAATTTAAAGAATTATCAGACTTAACAACTAGTAGGTACTACTGTCTAAGTAATGGCTGACTCACAGATATAAAAAAATGGAGGCTAATTTACATTATCAACTATAATATTCTATTCTGCTATAGAAAAACACAGGCCCACCATTTTCTGGAAAAGCAATCCAGGACATCAAACTCAGTATTATGAAACAAAGCTTTTAAGTTAAATATTGTTAGTATAATCCTTTTGGCAGTCATTATGTACTCTAGTTAGACTGAGTGACTGCTAAAAAAAAAAAGTAAATAAAAGTTGTTAGTGTTGGACATATTGATTAAAGAGCTTTTAGAGTATTTAGGGATCTGAAACAAAATTGACAGAACTATATTTATACCTCTTCTACCAATGTCTGTTGGAAAATTGCACGAATGGAGAGACAACACTGATGGAAATTCTTTATTAGTTGAGGGTGGATAGAGCCACTTAGCTGTGCCACCTCTTCATGGGTTGGAGTAATAAAGATCCCTTGCACAGTTTCTAAGGCAACATAGTGGAAAAGTGTGTTCTCAGGACCAGATGTTAATCTTGAAAAGAACAAAAAAGAAAAAAGATATTTAAGTAAACTTAAAAATATTGCTTCATTTTGAATGTTGTATGCTCCAAGCTTTTTATCTTCAATGTAATGTTAGAAGTGTAATTGGGGCAGGGCAACTGGGACAAATATTTAAGTCCCATTTTTTTCTTAACTAAAGTACAGGCTAGGGTTATTATCAATTCCTTAATGGAGACAGATATTACATGGTGTGTGAGGATAGATACACAACAATTGCAAACAACTTAATCGTTCTTTTGCTAAACATAAACAGCCCAAACTGGCTAAAGCCCACTTTTTCCATGGTTGGTAATAAATAACTCAGCCTCTTTCTGGCCCAGATACCCACAAGTCATAAATAAGGAATCAGCCTAGAGTTGACCACATATAAGAACACCTTCCAACAAAATAAACACATTTAAATTAGTAGCATAAAAGTCAAACTGATGATCCTGAAGAAAAACAAAATTACCACCCACTGCAAAGCTGGGTTAATATTCTGGAATACTATGGCAATTACTTGTAGTATTCTACTATTCATCATTACAGTCTTCCTTCCTTTCCGTGTTCTCTTCGTTTTCATTTCTCCATTCTTTTTCTCCATCCTTTCTTCCCCTATTTAGATCTCAGATAGGCCAGCAGAATCTATAAATACTGCTTATTTCTACTAGTGGTAAGAAGAGCTAAAGAACAACAACAACAACAACAGAATAATAATAATAGTTATATACTATGTGCCAGGATAGGTGCTGTAAAATACATTAGTCTGAATTCTAATAATGATCCTGTGAGATGTTAAATAGGTAGTAACCCTCATTTTAACCATGAGGTTATCAATCTTCAGAGATTTCAGATTAACTTGCTTGATTGAGGTCACTTAGCTAAACAGCTGAGTTTAGCTATCTTTGAAGCATACTCCACTAAATCTTGCTTTTTTCCTCTCTGTTGATGTCTTCTGATTGGCAATTCAAGAAAATGTACAGAACAGAAACGATTATTTAAAAAGAGCTATTAATAAGATTCCTTTTTTAAGGGAGGTTTAGAATTAACATTTTTGTTGTCTTTCTTAACTTTCTCTCAAAAAAGCAAGCAAAAACCAAAAACCAAAATCTCCCACAACACAGTGAACAAATTTAGCTCTTGCAAATCACAAAGTCACTCAAAGTATATCTCAGTGATATCTCAGTGTATACACCAAAAGTTTAAAAATTATCAAACAAGCAATTCCCCCATGGGAATACAATATTTGTAAAAGCACATGTTAAGTCAGATTTATTCCTTGGAAAGGTCGTTCTGGCAGCAGAAAATAGATTCAGGGTAGGCTGGGAGTTGGGAGACTATTGTAGTAAAACCAGGTTAGAGAATGGAAGCCTGATCCACAGTAGAAACAGTAAGGGCTAAATGGATTAAATAATTAGGAAAATGCAAAATAGATAGGACTTGGTTACTAAATGAACTGTTTTGTGGGTATTATTATTTTTAATATGTTATACATTCTTATTTTACAAAAATATATACATACATATTAGGATAGTATATTATATACTGGTTTATGTCATACTTTTAAAATTAACTATATAGTATCAACATCTTTCCATGCCAATAAAGAGAATAAACATTCATCTGTAGATTGTTTTAAATAGCTATGATTTACATCACATAGGAATTTATATTTAAGCTAATGAACTTGGAAAACATTTCCTTTTACTAAAGATAAGGCCAAAATAACACATACACTAAAAAAGTAAGATGTGGGGTTAATAAAATTTCAAAGCAGTACTTTTTGCTAAATGGAAGACTAGCGTTTTGGAAGGGTGCTTCAAAGCTCCACAAAAGGTTTGATTTAGATTTGTTTAAAATGTTCTTAACTATTAAAAAAATTAATCATGATATTTGAGGCATAAAATACCAATTTTTAACACACGAGATACAGATAAGTTACCTTGTTTTTGCCCTAACTTCAGAAAAAAAGCTGTTTCTGACAACTCTGTGACATGTATATTTGAACTTACTACAAAATGTTTCAATGATTAAGATGGTAACAGTAGCGAATATTTTTTGTGTGATTTCTACTCACATGTCTGCTTATTCAAATTAAAGTGTGCAATTGAGTTTGTTACATACTAATTGATCCCACACATGATATAATTCAACATTAGTAGGCAAAGGTCAGACAAATCTAAGTTGCTGAACATGCTCCTCTCACTCAGTAACTTTTGCTTCAGAATTCCCTACTTTCCCTAAGTTTAAGGTTTTATTTCTTTTCTAAAATGAGAGACTCTGAGAGATATGCACTGAGGAAGTTTATTAGGGAGACCTTTGGGGAACAACACAGAAAGTGGGGGGAAGTGTGAAGGAAGCAGGATGGAGCAAAGGAGAAGCTGAACCACAATGCAGTCAAAACAAAGGTCTCAGCAGACACCACTTGGAACTCAGAAGCTTGGATGGCCTTTTAGAGTTGTCTTGAATTTAGGGAAGGGGTCAAGTCTTTGTATTCACTTACCTATTAGTCACTAGATGTGGGCTATTCCCAGGGAGATACAGTAATCTTGGCCGAGTCAATAAACTTCCAAACAGAGCAAAGCCAGAGAGGGACTCGGCTGTGAGTAGTTAACAGCCATTACCCCCAAATACTGGGAAGGAGTACCCTGGGTTATGGAATATCTGGGCAGCAGACCACAGAATCCACCAAAGTCTAAAAATAGTAAATACTATAATTTAAAAATTAGACATACAAAAGGGAGGTTACCTGTGGAAAAGAGATAAAGGGGGACTTTCACATTTTGAAACATTACTCTGTTTTTTAATCTCTTGTAATAGGACATGTTCCCTATATGGTACTGAGAAACATTAGTAAATTAGCATAGACACTACCTTTAATATGTAAGATGTACCATAATTACATTTTTGAATGAAATAAAAAATATATTGGATTTTACTTTCTTTAAAATTTCCTCAAAGGCATGAAGTTTAAGTGAAAAAAAGGATATTATAAGGAAGTTTCTTACTTCATTGTGTTATATATTTCCAGGTCTTTTTCTGAAAGGTCCTTTTTCAAGTTCCCTAAATGAAATGGATTTGGAAGAGTAGCTTTCTTTTTAGTGACCTGAAAAAATACAGTTAAGTATATTAGGTTGTATCTAAGAATGGAATCAAACGATAAATAGTGTAAAAACTGAAAATCTAAGAGAACTACTTAATATTTTTCAATGTTTCCTTTAAATATTTTTGATGCTAACTTGTACCTCTTGGCTTATCCTTTGCTAACAGTGATCTCAGGCTACGTATTAGGACATGATACTTCTTCTTGAAAACCTACCAGAGCCATTATCAAGTTTTGTTACATTTTATTTGTACATGTACTTGTCTCCCTCTCTAGACTTTGTACTTCTCAAAGGCATGGGCTGTGTCTTATCTATCTTTGTATCTCCTCATGGCCCTTGGCATATAGTAGGTGTTTAATCAAATTTGCTGAATGGCTCAATTGTAATTCAATTTTTCTTAGGAGCTATTCATGGCTCTTTAAATCTCTTACTTCCGGGGATCCCTAGGTGGCGCAGCGGTTTGGCGCCTGCCTTTGGCCCAGGGCGCGATCCTGGAGACCCGGGATCGAATCCCACATCAGGCTCCCTGCATGGAGCCTGCTTCTCCCTCTGCCTGTGTCTCTGCCTCTCTCTCTCTCTCTCTGTATGACTATCATAAATAAATAATAATAAAAAAAATAAAATAAAATAAATCTCTTACTTCCTAAATTATGTTTCCTACTAATTTCACTGACAATGAATACAGTAAGAATATATTTCCTAAATACATCCACTTAGGGCTCTAAGAATGCTGTATTGTTCGGAATTAGAAGATGGAATCTATGGCTATTTATGCCACGACACTCAGAATCTCATATTTTATTTGTGCCCTTTCTCAGATTCCTCTTTTTTCATGCCTTGTCTGGCATCGCCTCCATCAACCCAACTGACAGTTTCAAAAGTGTTTTGAAAGAGAAGCATCATTAGAATGGGTATAAGATCCCTCACAATGATTACTTTGGTCATCATTTGGATACATTATATTTTCATGGAGAAAAAACATGGAAAAAATGATAAAAACAAATAAACCTGAAAACTGAACATTCTCTTTGCTTTATAATCACATATTAAATTCTTGACTATGGAGACCAGACCTTCACAGATGCAGATAAAAATAAACAAAAACAAAAACAAAAAACTATAAAAAACCGATAGAGTAAAAAAAAAAAAAAAAAAAAAAAAACCCGATAGAGTAACACATACATACACAAATATTTACGTATATATTCTTATATATACATATATATATAAGTTTCTGATTTTCTTTTTGTTTCTGCTGAATATTTTTTTGGTTATTTAGTCAGATCAGCCCTCTAAAATCCCCCATGACTAGGATGTTCTCTATTAACATTGTGAATGCAGAAGAAAGATGAACATAGAAAGCAGGGTAAGGAATTTCCCTACTTGGTAAGTAGTGTCAAACAGCTGTCCTGGATGCTATTATTTTATTACTTGATATAAAACAAGTTATAAATAAACAAGTAATTTTCTTTTTGGTTCTAAATCACTGGTCTGCCAAGAGTAACCACAACCACTAGTTCAAATGAAGAATGATTTGCCATTAAAATTTTTCTTGCATTTATAAAATAAGAACTGGGAAGACAGCTTAGCTCCCAGAATTTACACACTTGAATGAACACCAACCTTAAGTAAGGCTCCACTTTCTTCTGAACCGTCAGAACCCTGAGATTCTCTTTGTTTCCATAATGCATCCGGGGTAGTGTGGGGGCTCAGGCCAACACCTTCTCCCCCTTCGCAACCATTGTCAGATCCTCCACTACTACGGGAAGGACTAGGCTTGCGTGTCCTTAAGGAATAGTCACCAAAAAGAATTCTTCTGCATGTTGGAGAGGTTACTACCTTGGAAGTACCTGGTAGTTTACTGAGAATAGGTGAGGTTGTCAAACTATCTAATTTTTCATGTGATCCAGTAAGGAACCAGTCAGCGCAAGACAAACAGGGGCTTGGAGAAGATGTTAGCTGTTCATTTATGCGACAATCTATTCCTTCCAGCTGGTGAAGAGTTGTTTTGACCTGATCCACATATATACAGTCTGGTCCAGGATTCCCAATAGCTTTGGATGCACAGCCTCCAGCTTGTAATAGTACACATAACATATAATGCTTCTATAAGAAAAAAATTAATATAGGTTTAGTTACATGAAAATGTTTATATGTAGCATGCATGTATAAATTTATGAATACTAAAAACATATGGCATAGTCATATAATTACTAAAAACTCCTCCCTCCCTTTGTTTCTTAGTTATTCTCAACGCTTCTTGATCATCCTTGAAAACAAATATTCATTTATATTGCCTTCTCCTGGTACACTATCAACTACTACTTTCTGGCACATGACACAAGGTAGCTTTCAAAGAACCACAATTATTGGAAGTCCTTTTATTTACAATTACGTTTATTCTGATTCTATATCTTCTTCATGTCTCTATTTCCCAAGACAAACTAGAGGGCAAAACCAGTAAAGTAATGAGAATAAAAGATCTTAACCTGATAAAATCTTATTCTGGATTTCATTAATATTCTCCATATTCTTCAATATTCTCCAATATTTCCAGTATTAAATGGATGTCAAAGAAAAGAAATAAGGGACATACATTTTCTTGAATATTGGCATCTGACATGCTCATAATTTTAAATTATTATGGTTGCTTTCGTATATATTTATAGTAAGTAGCCAAAAAAAAAAAAAAAAAAACAAAACAAAACCAACCCCCAAACACACACACACACACACACACACACACACACACACACACAGAAACCAAAGTAAACTTACCAAGCCAACAATTAGCAAAAAATATCTGCCTTCAGGTTCCTGAAAGACTTCAGTGTTTGAGTCTGTAGAAGGTTGGAGGTGATGTTGAGGAAACACTTCTCTCCATATAACCAACTGACCAATTCTTTGTTTTGCTGCTAAAGGCAGTAGGCAGTAGTGGCGACAGTATATAGCAATATCAATAAGGTCCTCCTTAGGCAAATGACTGCATATCAAATACCCCTTGAATTTAACCACAAAGAACAAAAATCAACCAGTGATATACAGCAATAATGCCATAATATATCTAAGAGTTTCATAGGTACTTCACTTGGCTTAAAATATTCCAGTTTCAAATGGAATAAAGGCATAGTGAAAATAAATTTATTTTCCCTGAGATCAATTAGAGATCTATGATTTATGTTAAGTTTACAATAGGTAGACTTTAGCACAAAGGAAGATCACCTGAGTAGTATAAGCCTGAGTGGCCAAATTAGAACTGAATTCTGAGGATGGAAAGTGGAAAAGAGAAGCAAAAGGTAAGGTGAAGATAGACTTACTTTTCACTGTGTACCATTCTGTACTGTCTGATTCTTTTTTAGATATGTTTTAAATTGTGTTTAAAATTTTTCAGGAAATATGAAAATACTTAAATTCATTTGATGCTTAATTTGCTGTACATGGAAGTCAACCAAGTATTAGATTTACGAAAAAGATACATGGTTATGTCTGAAGATAAGAAAAAAAGTACAATGTTGCAAAAAGAAATCAAGAAAGTATTGCTCTTTTCTCTTACACACCTGATTTCCTTGAATATTGTATCTCCTTTGCATATCTGCAAATACTTTAGAATGTAGTAAAATCAGAAATATTTATTTTATTTGTCAATATGTAGGTGCCAGTTTTGTTTCTTTTCTAAGACCTTAATTTTATGGTAATCACGTTCAAGGGAAAAGGGATAAATGTAATTTTCATGTTTGTAGAAGTTTGAGAAAATTCACTTTTGGTCTGTTCATATAGCAGTTGGACATTTATAAAAATTTCAAACTTCAACTTACCTTGTAAAATAGAGAAGATCCTAAAATTGTATACAGCCGTCTCATGTCATAGTAATCCTCAGACTAGGGGAGAAAAACCACAGTGGATTTATATTCTTTGTTTTTTTATTAGTTAAGCTACAATGGTTAAAATGGCAATTATATTGTTTAGTAACTGAACTTCTCATAGTGCCTTTTTTAGAAATGAATATACTAGGGTATTAGGGTGAAAGAAAATGTGCATGTATTTTTGACTGAAAACAATTTCATCTTTTATTCTTCTAAGATACTGTTGGTTAATGATACCTAAGAACAGAACATAAGATTAGTTACTGTAAGAGGGATTAAAACAAGTCTATCAAGATAAAAAAGGTTCTACGATACATCATCTAAAATATGCCATTTTACCAAATAATATTTTTGAAAGTACAATTTGATACAGCCTATTTGAGAGCAACTGATTACTATATACAATAAAATTAAATACTCGTACCCTTTGAGTAATTTCAGTTCTAAAAATCTATAGATATGCTCAAACAGGAGAATCAAGATTTTTGTATAAAAAGTTAGTAGCAGAGCTATTTATAATATGCAAAAGTGGAGATAAAATCAAGTTCAACAATGGAGAATGGTTAATAAAATTAGGTATGTTAAAAAAAATTAGGTATGTTCATACCATAGACTATCACAGGTCTGCTAAAAAAATAAGGTTGATCTATATGAGCATGCACAAAAGGTTTTTTTTTTTTTTTTTAAGATTTATTTTATTCATTCAGAGAGAGCGAGAGAGAGGCAGAGACACAGGCAGAGACTCCATGCAGGAAGCCCGATGTGGGACTCGATCCCGGGTCTCCAGGATCACACCCCGGGCTGCAGGCGGCGCCAAACCGCTGCGCCACCGGGGCTGCCCCACAAAAGGTTTTATAGGATAAACTGCTGAGCAAAAAATGCAAGCTACAGAACAAAATATTCACTATGATCTAATTAAAAAAAATAACACCCTCAATGATACACGTGTATAGATGTGTGCTTGTCTGTATGTATAACTATGTTCCTGCGGTGTAGAGAAAAAAGCCTGGAAGAATAGGTTTCAAACTGTAAGAAAACTGTAAGAATAGATACAATTAGGGATAGGACTGGGGGAGAAGGATGAGGAGGGAGGACATTTGTTTTCAATAACCATGCTTGCATTTTATCCAATATGCATGTATTACTTCAATAATCTAAAAAAAAAAGTCAATGAAACCTAAAGGAAACTAAAAGACTAGAAATAACCTAAGTATCTTTCAGTTGGGGAATGGATAAAAAGTTTGACACATTCATACAATGGAATACTACTCAGCAATAAAAGGACTGAACTACAGATGCATAATAGCATGAGTGAATCTCAAATGCATTATGTTAAGTGAACTAAATCAGACCCCCAAAATTACCTATTATCAAATTCAATTGATATGACATTCCAGAAAAGGTAAATGTCCCATGAGGACAAAAAACAAATTAGTAATTGTCAAAGGCTGGAGGTAGGGAGAGGGGTTGACTATAAAGGGGCACAGAAGAATTTACCAAATATAAATTATACCTTAAATCTTAAATCTAATTTCACAAAAAGTTTAGAATAGATCCTTATTTTCATTTTTTTAAAGGTAGAATTCAAAAAAAAAATAAAGGTAGAATTCACTGTGAATTGTTCTGCCAGTTTAAAAAGAGATTTTATTATTTGAGAGATGGAGGTACAGAAAGCGAGGGAGAGAATCCTCAGGCAGACTCTCCGCTGAGTGCGGAGCCTAAAGCAAGGCTCGATCCTAGGATGTTGGGATCGTGACCTGAGCCGAAACTAGAGTTGGTCACTTAACCAACTGAGCCATCCAGGTGCCCCTGGTCTGCCAGTTTTGACAAATGGATATAGCTGTGTTATGTGTCACCAAAATCAAAATATATAACAATTCCATGTACACATCTGCCAAATTTTTTGCTAGGTATATTCCCTTGCATAATAAACATATTGTAATTTGTCTATTTACCCACTGATGGGCACTTGAATTACCTGAATTGTTTCGTTTTTGGCTATTACAAATGAAGTTGTTATGGACATTCCTGTGCAGGTCTTATATTGATATAGATTTTCATTTCTCTTGGGTAATGAGAAGAACAGAATGGCTGAATCATTTGGTAGGTGTATATATAGGTTATTAAGAAACTGCCAAACTGTTTTCCAAAGTAGATCTATGGGGATTCCTTGGATACAACATCAAAACACAATCTATAAAGAAAGAAAAATTGCAACCAGCCATTTCTCTTTGGAGTCTTGGTTCCTTTTAATGAGAAGTATTATTTATACACCATAGCCTGGGTGCTAAGGGCAGTCATCACTCCTGGGATGATCACTATTTCTAGATATTTTACTGGACAGAGTTAGGAAATGTATATATATTTTTAAAGATAAACTAGACTGATATTTCCAATTTCAATACATGTCTATAGGGTTTTTACTTCAATATTACAATTCAATTCTTTACTTTCATATTACATGTGTGTACTTTTCTCAAAGCCCAGTTTATAAGGACTCTAAATGCAATTAATCATTATGTGTACATTAAGTAACAAATACTTTTAACTGAGTAAAACATTTTAAGGCAAGCAAAATAGATTTTGTTCATGTGAAAATACAGACGCAAAGCTATGTATCTCAAAATTATTACATGCCCACTTGAAAAATATTTAGAATAATGGCTGATTTACAAAATATGAAATCACCATTGAGCCTTTCCTAAAATCCACTGTTTCTCTTACCAGTTCTGCAAAATCTGCAGCCTCCAAGTCACTCAATGCTGTGTCTAGCTCCATCTATGTGAAAAAAAAAAGTAACACAAAACATTTAACTCATATTATTTAGTGATGGCCTCATAAAAGTGCTTAATAATTAGCTGAAGAATTGAATAAGTATCTTTCTCCTTTGTGATAGTTAAGAAATTTCCCCAAATAGAACATGTTGTTTTTAAGTTTCAGAATTACAGAAAAAAGTTTATGTAACATATAGTTACTTCTCAATTAAATTTCAATTATTGCAAAATAAGCTTCACTCTGTATTCAATGCAAAATAAGTACAAGTTTAAAAATTGCTTTCTAGTTTTGAGTTAGAAAAATTTTGAACCTACTAAAATTCTTAGAGGAAAATAATCAATTTTAATATTCTCAATCTATTTCGAGGATTTTCTCTCCCCTCTATTAACTGTAAACAGATTCTTTGAAAATATCAACATTCCTTCTTGTGTCTTTCCTACATTCTATATAAAAGGACTCTTAATCTTTATTTATGGATTAAAACATGAAGGCAAGAGTTCCCCTGGAATCTGGCACAGTTTAGCTTCCCTACAGAGTTAGAAAAATCTTACTTAGGATTTAGCTTTCGTTTCTATGGAAATTGCCTGAACTCTTTCATGTATTTGTTCCTCCACGAAGCATTCACGATATAAAAACAGAATAATTTAATCTGTAGTTTAATCCGTAATGCATATATGTAAATTGAAAACTACTGGCAATTAAAGCTGGTATATATGCGATCTGTAGAAAAGAATCCTTTTTTTTCTTTTCCTTTTTCTTTTAAATGCCAAGGCACTCTCTGCAGGACTATTTCACAAACTGTGTCTTACTAACATGACAAAAGCTTTGGAAACATTAGTCATGCCTTTCAATGCTTTTCACACACTATGACTTATTACTCATTTGTGACCTACATTTTTCTGCATCTAGCAAATATTTCATGTACTCCTTTTTGGGGCTATAGTTCTCTTGTGAAAAACTAAAGGACAAAAAGAAAATTACCCACTTGTGGATTTTGATCTCACAAATACTAATGTTTAGTGGGTTGCTATTCTCACTACTGAGCTCTATAGGCTAATATACGATGTTACTGTAATTGTTTCTTCACATTCCTTAAAATAACAGGCAAAATATCTTTTCTCTTAATTATTCTGTTATACCTTAGAAAAAATGACATTAAGAAAAAGAATATCTGACAAAAGCAACACACTATATAATTATGATTTCTTAAAAGTATTATAAATTGGGATCCCTGGGTGGTGCAGCGGTTTGGCGCCTGCCTTTGGCCCAGGGCGCGATCCTGGAGACCAGGGATCGAATCCCATGTCGGGCTCCCGGTGCATGGAGCCTGCTTCTCCCTCTGCCTGTGTCTCTGCCTCTCTCTCTCTCTCTCTCTCTCTGTGACTATCATAAATAAATAAAAATTAAAAAAAAAGTATTATAAATTTGGAAGCTGCTTAAATTGTAAAGTAAGATGAAAGACCTAATTTTTATTTAGAAAGAAATATTTATCTTCATCAGTTCACTGTACTGGATCTTCATTACCAATGGCTTCTTTTAACTCTGATCCACTATCCTGAAAATAACAAAAAGTCTAAAAAAGAGAGAAGATAAAAAATTACAAGGCAACTGGTTCTGATTTTTATTTATGACACCCAAGATTACCTTGATTTCCTGTGGAAGTGTGAGCCATCGAACTCCAGGGAGACTGTCTAAAAGCACTGCACTGGAAGCATCATATTGTTGTGCGCTTGGACAGGCACTGGATTGTAGTTTAGCAGGCTGAAGTGCTCTTTGAAAGAACAAGTTGAAAAAATGATCCAAACGAGGAACATTCTCAACCTGGCAAAAGGCACTGAAGAAACAAGAGCTGTAAGTCATAACAACATGTGAAAATGGTAGTTCTCTTGGGCATGTTCCTAAGGAAACTGGATCTTTCCCAACTACATAGGCTCTCTTCCTGACACCTTTTCCTTATGAAGAATTACTGCTCTAATGTTACTGATGGAATGTGTTACGAAATTCATTCCTGTCAGTATTTTTTAACCAAAAACCTACTTTCAAATGTATTGTATAGATGGTATTATGGAAGAATCACAGGGCTAACACAAGTGGTATATCTATGACAGAATGGGCTGAAGTACCTTTTTTGTAAAAAAAAGAAGAAAAAAGAAGGAAGAAGAAGGAGAGGAAGAAAGCTGCTTTTACTTTATTTCTTTATTTAAATTTCCAGTATCTTTCAGGCAAGATCAAATAATAGATATTGAGCTTTGTAATAGGACATATCTGGCTTTGAATCTTACCACTGCTTTTACCAGTGGTAAAAAAAAAAATCGCAGAAAAATCATCTAACCTTTCTCTGAACTTTTGTTTCCAACTCTACAAATGGGGATAATACAACCTGACTCACATGTGAAGTACATAATAAGTACTTCTTACTTACTGAATACAGTAAGCACTTAATTAGCCTAAGTTATTTCTCCCTTTTTCACTAATGAAGGCAACACTATTGAAGAACTCAAAGAGAGAGAGAGAGAGAAAGAGAGAGAGAGAGAGAGGTAAAGAAGAGACAGACTAAACACTTGGTTTTAGCCATGCAAAAATAATATAGCATTGCCTGTAGCCATTCATTCGAATAGCCCACTTCAAAACACAGTAACTAGTATATATACCATTAATACATCAGAATAATAATCATGGATTCATTCAACAAATTGCTTGAGTGCCAACTATGTTCTAGGCACTATTCTCACTGTTGGAGGTATAATAGTAAAAATGTCAAGACAAAAGATAAGGTCTCTGCTTCTGTGGAGCTCACATTCTAATGGAGAAAGACAACAAGTGAACAAACAGTAAAAACATGAACTCGTACAAAGAACCATGCAGAGAATAGGATCATGTGGATGGGTGGTGTGACTGGTTGGCTAATTTAGATAAAAAGTTGGGGAAGAGTCTTTGAGAATGGGCATTTAAGCTGAGATCCCAATGTCAAGACCCAGTGAGAGGAAAAAGCACAAAAGCCCTAAGTTGGGAACAAGCTTGGGCAGGGTACCAGCAGAACAGCACAGAGGGGTGGGTGGTTTGAGATCCGAAATCAGAAAGTCATGTAGGAGACAGATTATAATGTACAAAGATCACTTTAACTTCATTTGGAAACTAAGGTGGCAAGAAAACCAGTTAGGAGACTGCTGTAGAAGTAAGAGATGGTGGCTGGACAAGGTAAGAGTGAAGATGGAGAGAAATGAATGATTTGAGATGTGTTTTAGAGACAGACTGTTTAGAATTTGCTGAAAGTTTGGCTGGGAATAGTGAAGGAAACATCTTTAATCTGATCATAAACTAAACTTTGTGAATATATTTTTTCTGTGCCTCACAGAAACTAACCAGTTTACAACTTAAAAAAATAATTAAGTCTTTGGACTTTTTAGTCATCATAATTTTTCACAGTGTGCCTTTAATATCTTTCATAATTAGAAAAAAACTTATTAGAAATTGCTACAAAATGACAACTAACAACATGTTGGATCCACACTGCTTCTTGGTCTTAAGAACTCAATGGATAGGGGATCCCTGGGTGGCTCAGCAGTTTAGCGCCTGCCTTTGGCCCCGGGGCGCGATCCTGGAGTCCCGGGATCGAGTCCCGCGTCGGGCTCCCTGCGTGGAGCCTGCTTCTCCCTCCTCCTGTGTCTCTGCCTCTCTCTCTCTCTCTCTCTCTCTATGTCTATAATAAATAAATAAATAAATCTTTAAAAAAAAAAAGGAACTCAATGGATCTTCACATTTACTATCTTAGTTTGCCTTTCAAATTCTCACTAGACTAAGAAACTAAAATTTGCTGCCAATTTTGTGATACTTCCAGGTATATGGAAACTAAATTTCAAAACGAAATTCACAGAAATTAAGTGTCCCTCTGCCCCCAACCTAGTTCATTGGAATTTGCAGAACAGCCTGAACTGAGTGTCTTAAAGTATGCAATTCACTGCAGGAATTTAATCTTTAATTATCTCTGATTTTATGAAAACAAAAAGTTTTAATTAAGGCAAAACATAGCAAGGTTTGCTCACCCAGTGTAAATTTAAGGAGATTGTTTACAACTGTATCCTTACTCTTCATTGGTTAAAATTTCCTTATTAATAAAAGGTAAAAGCACTGTTTGTGGTTGCCTGGCCTTTTGTAGTTCACACATTTAGAAAATGCTAATTAGTAACTGGGTTTGAGAGGGACGTGTCTCCTAAGAGGCTCTCAGAGGAGAAATTCTACAAACTAGACAATCCCAAAGGCACAGCCACAGAAAATTGTTTCAGGCTGCTTTGAGACTAGTGACAACAAAAAAGATCCGCAACAGACAGAGAGCTGACACCACTATGGTTTGGAAAAACATAAACAGCTTTTGGATTTTTATATTGATAGATTCCTAAGGCTTTGAAAGAAAAGGTATCATTTTAGCTCTCTGAAGTACTGGAACTTAGAAAAACCCCACAAACAGAAAAATCTATTTTTCATCTGTAATTTTATGGGTTCAAATGTTGAAGTTACCTCAAATTGCCTCCTTCAGATCAAGAAAGATGCATCATATTGTACTGCAAGGTTAAAAAAGCAAGAAGCAGGAAAATATGCATAATATGAGCCCACATATATTAAAAAAGAGAGTATGCACACCGTATTCATATTGTATAGAAAATAGGTGAAATGATACACATGAAACTAGTCAATACCTTCTTTACTGTGTCATTTATTTTAATAGTGCATTTTTTTACCAAAAATTTTTTTAACTAAGAAGAAATCACATTTTAGGATAGTGAATTTGACAATGCTCTTGTAAAATCAGAAGAAAACACAAACAACTTACTTAAAATCTTCTTACTCTTTTCTGTATCTGTTCTGAAATGCTCTTTCTTACATTTTCTACTACGGAAATACATCAAGTCAGAATATAATTGTTGTTCATCACTATTCACATTATTTCACTACACTAACATGAGACCAGAAATGAAAAAGCAAAGGATCATGCCTCGAAAATGTAAAATAAAGCCAGTAATAAAGGATGAAAAAATCAGAGGAAGAAGGAAAAAAACAAATAACTAACTTGCCAACCAAGAAAAAGTATTAAGTACAAAAGGAATTTAGAATCACATACTTAAAACTTGAGATTCATTTTTTAATGAGCATTGATATCTTCATTATTTTTTATATTATTTTTATTAACTTTAAATTTCAGTATAGTTAGCATACAGTGTTATGTTAGTTTCAAGTGTATAATATAGTAATTCAACAATTCCATACAATCAATGCTCATCACATCAAGTGTACTCCTTGATCCCCATCACCTATTTTCCCTACCTCCTCACCTACTCCCCTCCCCTCTGGTAACCATCAGTTTGTTCTCTGTGACTAAATGTTTTTTTTTAAATACAAACCAACAAAAAACTTGAGATTCAACTCACAGAATTACTTACCTATCTAAAGAACCATACATAAATTTTAAGGTTTGGGCAACATCTTCTATCATATTCCTTAGCTGAGGAAGAGGAACTCTAAAAAAAGCAAAAATGCATTTGTTAAAAGAAGCAGAACATCTTTACATTTTATGTGTAAAGAATGTGAAAAGTCTGTGTGTCAACTACTATTAGTAAAGCTGTGTAAAAAGGTTGTTTACGGCTTTAGCAGTTGAAGACTCCGATGTCTAGATATGGAGTTCTAGCACTGGTCAAGTAGGGACTTTTATACCACCACCTAAACAGAAGTTACTTAAGCCTCTTTATGGTTTAGGTTCCTCATGTCTAAAGTGGGGCAATAGTCACTAAGCCCTTCTCAGATTCATTTTGAGAATTACATAAAATTAATGCATATAAAGTAGTGCAGTACCTGGGCCCACAGAAAAAAGTGCTAAATTCTTGATATTTTCCAGTATTACCCAGATCTCAAGTGAACCTCCAACTTCTTTGACAATACACCTCTAAGTGAAATAGAGAAAGGAAAGAAATAAATGGACTTAACATTGTTTTCAATGGAGCCTGATAAAATTTCTACAGAGTAGGTCTTATTATGCCTATTATATAATGGGTAAGTGGAGGTCTAAAAAATTAAGTAACTTGTGCAAGGACACAAAGGGAGTAGAACCTCCTGTGGGCAACCATCTTCTTAGCTCTGAAGTTATTCTCTTCTACTATCTCACAAGGATTTCCAGGTTGGGTTCCCATTATTCACTGCAGCCATCATAGGAAGACAATCCCTACTCCAAAAACACATGTCCCTGGGTTATACTCCCAATCTGGTTTTTCTGTGGTGTAGCACTCTTCTCATTTTGCTTGTAAAAGGCATAGTGGCAAAGAGGGGGATGCACAGACGTGGTATTAAGACAAATGAGAAAAAAAATCCCAGGGTGGCCACTTCAATCACAAACCACATGCACAGGATTGGAGGTACAAAGACCTGTCAACTGACAGTGAGGAGGTGCTTGCACATGATCTCTTAACACTCTATTTCTCAGTTTGAATGAATTAGGAGAATAATTCCTATCTTTCATGGTTATGTGAAACAAGATGGAATGAGGAAAAAAGTTGGTACAGGGTGGAATAAAGGAGATCTTCAAATTCATTCCAATTTATAAGCCAAGTTCTCCAGGATAGGAATAACTAATATTTAAGGACACCCTCTATGCGCACCACCCAGTAATAAAGATTGGAAAATTGGCTAGAGTATCCCCTATGTGGCACAACTTTGATCTGGAGCACAGCTGTGATAGCCTGTTTTTAGCTTCAGAGTAAAGCACCTCCTGGAAACTGTCTCTATCTGCATAATTAATTCGGCTGGTAGCATCAGAATTCAGAATGTGGCTGAGCAGCCTCTCTGCTCAGTTCCTTAGCTGGGCCTTTCTTTTCCCTGTCTACACTATATTTTAGCTCACCACTGCATTAACTGTTTTCTTTCTTCTACCTTTTGGGCAACTATAAAAGTGGAAAGACAAATGTTTTACCCCAGTATTACAACCTAAAGTAACTCATAATGGGTGTTCTCCAATTCTTGTAAACCTATATTTCAAAACAACTCAAGTTTTTCATAATCCAACTCACTGGCATAAGGCAGTACCCTAGCAGGGTTCATAAGAGTCTCTTTTTAGACAGAAAAATACAAATTAGTTGGTTAAAGAGAGACACCATGCCGTAATATGTCATAGCATCATTATTCTTCACATTAAACATTTGAACCACACAGGAAATACTTGGAGAAATGAAAATGAAAACACAGTGGTCCAAAATCTTGGGGATGCAGTGAAAGCTGTTCGAAGAGGGAAGTTTATATAGTAATACAGGCCTACGCCAACAAATTTTAAAAAGTATCAAGGAAATCTAACGTTACCCTAAAGGAGCTAAAAAAGCAACAAAGCCCAAAGGCAATAGAAGGAAAAACATAATAAAGATGAGCGTGGAAACAAAATTTAAAAAAACCTTTGAACCATGCATTCATGATCAATCATATCTCTTCCTTTAAAAGAGAATTAGATACCTTTAAAACACAATTGTTTTGATATTTTTTCATTGTAGCCGCCTTAGGAGTTCCTGTCCCTGGTATAAAAACATGTCCACAAATTGTTCAGCACTCTTCCTCTCAAGAGGTAGAGTTTAATTACCCTCTCTCTGAGTGTGCGCTGCACTTAGTGACTCACTTCTAATAAATAGTATATGGTGAAAATGACTGAATCATTCTAAGACTAAGGTTCCTCTCTTTCTCTATTTTGAAGAAATCTATTTCTTTATCACTTGCTTTGGGGGAAGTTAGATGACACTTTGTGAGGACACTCAAGCAGCTCTATGGAGAGAACCATGTGGCAAGAAATTAAGGACTCCCAAAAATGGCCATCTGTGTAAATCATCCTGGAAACAGATACTCTAGCTCCAGTTAAGTCTTCAGATAACTGTATCCTTGGCCAACATTTTGACAGCAACCTTAAGACAGATCCTGAGCCAGAATCACCCAGCTAAGTTGCTCATGAATTCCTGACTCACAAAAATACTTATGAGATAATAAATGTCTACAAAAGTCCCTAAGTTTGATATAAATTGTTATCCAGTAATAGATAACTAATACACTGCTATATAATGAAAGAAATCTGGTTAACAATGTTAATAATAGAAAATATTCATATTCATGTTCAGATTGGCTGTATAATGCATTTTTTGAGGTCTACTTTATTCTTTCTTGGGAAACTTAAAGTAACACCAAAAGAAAAGTTGTCTAAATTGGTATTCTCTAAAATTGTGTCATCCACATACTATAGTGTTTATTTTGATATTTGATTATTATTTGGTAGACGATATATGATGATTCTATGGACCAAAAGGTTAACACTAAAATGTGTTTATAGCTTAACAGAAGTTGCCAAAAATTTTTTTAAAGCAAGGAAGAGGGGATTCCTGGGTGGCTTGGCGGTTTAGTGCCTGCCTTTGGCCCAGGGCGCGACCGTGGAGTCTCAGGATCGAGTTCCGCATCGGGCTCCCTGCATGGAGCCTGCTTCTCCCTCTGCCTGTGTCTCTGCCTCTCTCTCTCTCTATGTCTATCATGAATAAATAAATAAAATCTTAAAAAAATAATAATAAAGCAAGGAAGAGTCTAAATTCCAAGTTTTAAAATACCATTGAATAGGGACATAAGCCTAGTCTAACATGAGTTAAATCCTTCTCCTTGGGGCTGTTCTCCATATTCTTATTCCATTTTTCCTCAGCTTTTAGTGTCTTGTGACATTAGGGAAGTAATGTAGTAGAAAGAATTCAGACTCTCCTTCAATTTCCAATTCTGTTTCTTCCAAGTAATGTGACCTTTGGCAAGTTATTTAATCTTCTCTTGGTTTTACTTTCCTTATTTATAAAATGGGGCCAGAGATCATGAAGTACATCTGGAGCCGATTTTAAAGATTAAATGAGATTAATGAATGTAAAGTACCTAATGCAGTCCTTGGGTTCATGGTCTGCTCATCATAAATGCCAACCCAGTTCTTGCCTTGAACTATAAAAATAAGATATATTTCAAAATACATGCAAAAAGTTAAAAAGGAGAACATGATAATTAAGACAAAACATTAGAGAAGTTACTCAATTTTTTAAAAATATTTTTTTATTTACTTGAGAGAGAAAGAAAGAGAGTGAGCACAGAGAAGGGGAAAGAAGCAGACCCCCACTGAGCAGAAAGCTCGATGCGGGGTTCGATCCCAGGTCCCTGGGATCATGACCTGAGCCAAAGGCAGATGCTTGACTGACTGAACCACCTATGCGCCCTGAGAAATCACTTTAAAGTTAAATATTTGTTACAGCTGACCCTTGAATAGTGCAGGGGTTGGGGTGCCAACACCCCAGGCAGTTGAAAATCCAAGTATAACTTTTTAACTCCTCCCAAACTTAAGTACTAATAGCCTACTATTGACTGGATGCCTTATTGACAACATAAACAGTTGATTACCACATATGTTGTATGTCATATGTATTATATACTGTATTCTTACAATAAAGCAAGCTAGAGAAAACATTATTAAGAAAATTATAAGAGAAATGCCATATGTTTGTATCATCTGTTTAAGATGAATCATCTATTTGCTAGTTCCTATGTCAATACTGTCTTATATAATATAAAAAAAACATAGATGTTACATGTATTACTAACACTAGATGTTCAAAATGAAAAGATATTAAAAACAAATTCATATTTATTTACATACAATTCGTGCATTAATAATGAAGCAGGAGCAATATGATTACTTTATGGTAGCCTAGTGTAATTGACAGTGTTGCTTCATGACAGCCTAACTCATACACTAGAGAACGAATCATTATAACATTTTTGGGGTATACCATATTATATTCATAATACAGTACTGGAAATGCTTACATTTTTTAAAAAAACGTCACTTACCTATGATGATAGATTGATATGCAGTTTTCCCCCATTATAAGAAAGAGAGGCATACTATTTGGTCATGTAATTTTTTGAAAGCAAAGTTATAAAACAGTAAGAAAACTAACACATTATTAATTTTATATTAAATATCAATCACCCTAAGGATAGATTATTCCCTTCCACCAGAGTCTTATACATGGTGGTCTACAGGATGTCTACTTAGATGATGATGATGATGATGACACAGTTCTTGCTGTACAATTATTAGATTTTCACATGAAGACACATATATGTATAATAGATACGTTTATCAGCTATATGTATGATGATTACTTGTTATTCATTAAGTGAAAGTGGGTCATCATAAAGATCTTCATTCTCATCATCTTAATATGGAGTAGGCTGAGGAGGAGGAGGGGTTGGTCTTGTGGTTTCAGGAGTGGAAGAGGCAAGATGTGGAGATGAAAGGATAGGAAGGATGGGCAGGCACACTCAGTGTAACTTTACAGAAATATGTGGTAATTTCTCTGCTTTTTCATTTCTCTGAAAACATCTCTGTATGATATCAAGCCTTCTTAAACCATTTGCTTTATTATCCATGCTCATATCATAGAAGGGTCCATGTCATAAAAGAAGTCAAAAGCAGTCCTGAAAAATCAGAACCCTTCTGCCAGATTGTCTAGTATCCATTTGTTTTCTGGCACTGCTTCTTTTATGTCTTCTCCCTCAGCATCTAGCACTGGTTCAGAAGTACTCATTTCCATCCATCAAGTCATCTTTTATTCATTCCTCTGGTGTGGGATCCCTCTATTAGCTATTGAATTTCTCTAAGATCTCTATCTTGAAACCCTTCACCTCTCCTGGCCTGCCACCTTTTTGCCATATCCACAATCTCTTTCATGATTTCCTTGATTGGCTCTGTCAGAAATCCTGTGAAGTCATGCACAGTATCTTCTCCAGCAGGAATTTATTGTTTCGGGCTTGATGGCTTTCATGGCCTTTTCTGTAACAACAATAGCATCTTCAATGGTGTAATCCTTCCAGACTTTCATGATGTTCTCTCCAGTGAGGTTCTCTTCCATAGCATTGACAATCCTTTCCATAGAGTACCGTGTGTAAGGAGCCCTAGAGGCTGAATTGGAGATGTTGTGTTTGGGGGCAAATATATTAACATCTTTGGTGTTGAACTCATGGGGTTCTGGGTGGCCAGGGTCATTGTCCAATATCAAAAGAATTTTCAAAGGCAAAGTATTTCCTGACCTTAGGGACAAAGTTTCAATGGAACCACTCCAGAAAAAAGGTTCTCACTGTCCAGGTTTTCTTGCTATACAACCAAAAGACTGGCAGCTGGTTTTTATCTTTTTCCTTCAAGGTTTGAGGTTTAGGAACTTTATAGATAAGGGCAGTCCTGATTTTAAAGTCCTGATTTGACTGTATTTGCACAAAACAGCAGTTAGCCTATTCCTTCCTGCCTTATATCTTGGTGCTCACTTTTCTTCTTTACTAATGTCCTATCCAACCAATATTCCCCCCCCCCCCCCCCCAGAATAGGACACTTTTGTTGGTATTAAAAACCTTGAGGCAGATATCCTTTCTCTTACTGGTTTTCTTAATGGCATCTGGGAACTCATCTGTTGTCTCTTATCAGCAGAACCTGCTTCTCCTGCTGTCTTGACATTTTTTAAACTAAACCTCCTTGTAAAATTGTCAAGCTGTCCTTTGCTGGCATTAAAGTCTTCCACTTTGGATCCTTCACCTTATTTTTGCCTTAAGTTGTCATATAATGACTTTTTTTCTCAAATCATATTAGAGTCTATAGGTATGCTTTTCTTTTCTTTTTTTAATTTTTTTTTCTTTATTTATGATAGTCACACAGAGAGAGAGAGAGAGAGAGAGAGAGAGAGAGGCAGAGACACAGGCAGAGGGAGAAGCAGGCTCCATGCACCGGGAGCCCGACGTAGGATTCAATCCCGGGTCTCCAGGATCGCGCCCTGGGCCAAAGGCAGGCGCCAAACCACTGCGCCACCCAGGGATCCCCAGGTATGCTTTTCTTATAGCAATCCTATGCCTACATAAAAGCTGCATCTTCAATACAAGATAAAAAGATATATCACAAAAAGTGCAGTGTTTTGCACCTGCTGGCATAACTACAATGACAGTTTCACGAATTTCCTTTTCTTTTTCACAATGGCCCACATGCTGGATTTATTTATCTTGAAATGGTGGGCAACTGCAGTTGCAGACCTCCATCTACAGTATATATCAAGTAATTTGACTTTGTGTAATGTCATAACTTTTCTCTGCTTCTTGGAAGCACTTCTAGCATTACTACTAGCACTTCATATGAGTCTCATGGTGTTATTCAAGGTTTACATTATTGCACTAACACTAAACACAATGAAAAATATGCAAGAACTGTGAGAAATCACTTTTTTTACTGTAATATACAATTTACTGGAAAGACCAACTGGTCACATGGAGATGATCAGTGTCACAGAGAGTTGCAAGCAGATAATCATTAAGACTTGAGCTCACTGTGATAGCAATAGGAGGTGGCTGTAAAATTATTACAGCAGTATGCAATATAGTTAATTTTATGCAGTTATGATTTAATACTGCATCTTTACATTTGTTCACATTTCTCTCAACTGTGAACTGCTCCATCTAAGTGTTTGTATGAGTAAGTTTTGATAAATGTTAACTTTTAATAATAAGACTTATGTATATTGTACGGTAGTAATGATAATAAAAAAGGCTAGTATCTACATATATTTTATGCATTCATGATATTATACCTTTTTCACAATTTTTTCAATATTACTAGGCTACACAGTTCATCTTTAAGTTTTTTCATACTGTTACAAATCTCCAAAAAAATCTTTCAATATATTTATTGAAAAAACCCCACATATAAGTGGATCAATGCAATTCGAACCCATATTGTTCAAGGGTCAAATGTATTTTGCCAAAGGTGCTGAATATCAGGGCCAAATACCTTTCTGCTTGACCTTTAGTTCTCCAAAATTCCCAACAGTAAAAAACTGTGAACACATAAAATCCAAATCACAATCTTGTCAAAAGTTTGAGCAGAGGAGGTCTTCTCTCAGCCACCTCTCTACTGGCCAAATCTCAGAAGGAAATGTATTAAAAGCCCTGCCTTACTAATTGTTCCCACCACTTTTCTGTTTTTAATGAACTAATTATTTTGAGAGAGAATGAGAGCAAGCAAGTAGAATAAATGGCAGAGGAAGAGAAAATTTCAAGCAGGCTCCATGCTCAGCACACAACCTGATGCATGGCCTGATCCCAGGACCCTGAATTCATGACCTGAGCCGAAATCAAGAGTTGGACACTTAACCAACTGAGCCACCTTAGTGCCCCTTCTCTGTATTCTTAATTCTAAATTAACACGGTAGCTACCGCACTGGTGCAACAAATCTTTAAATGGTAAAACTGTTTGAAGGAGTTTGTTTTTGACAAAAATGGCATAATTTTAATGAAACAGACTTTGTTAGCAGTATTTTAGAAATCATTTTAAGGTCAAAAAAAAAAAGATCTCAACTTACTCTTCAGCAGGCAGGCCAATTAACAACAACTTGTCAGATTCTTTCCAATAAGCCACATGGATTTGTCTCCCATTTAAAAGAAGGGATGAGCTAAGAAAAAATAGAGTGAAAGTAAAGTTAGAATATCTTTAAATGTCATAAAATTATAAACAGTCACTCATAAAAGATTACACATGGTTTGATTTAAGAACTGCATGCTTAATGAAGCAAATTTCTTGGCATATACCTAACTGCCACATAGAAAAGACAAGTAATTATATAACAACAAAAATATACCCTGAAATATTTTTTTAAAACCTACAAAAAGCTCTAGGTCAAACAAAAGTAGACCTATTACAGTAATAAGTACTGAAATTCTTTCACTAACATTAGGTGATTGTATGCTATTTTTCTCAAAAGAAAGTTTCCAATAGTAGGCCAATTTTTTTTAAGATTTTATTTATTTATTAATGAGGGACACACACACACAAAGAAAGAGAGAGAGAGAGAGAGAGAGAGAGAGAGACAGGCAGAGGGAGAAGCAGGCTCCATGCAGGGAGCCCGACGTGGGACTCGATCCTGGGACTCCAGGATCACATCCTGGGCCGAAGGCAGGTGCTAAACCGCTGAGCCACCCAGGGATCCTAGTATGCCAATTTAACAAATATTTTCTCACTGCTTATTTATGAACATGATTTATTAAGAGAAACTACAAAGAAAGGAAGACACGGTCTCGGCTCACAAGATAATAATTCAATACAGGACACATAAATAAACAAGTAACTAAAATGTAAGTCAGATTTAAACACGTTCTCAAGGGAACTTTTTTTTAAAAAAGTTTTATTTATTTATTCATGAGAGATACAGAGAGAGTGAGAGAGACACAGAGACATAGGCAGAGAGAGAAAGAAGCAGGCTCTCCTGCAAGGAGCCCGATGCAGAACTCGATCCCGGACCCTGGAATCATGCCTTGAGCCGAAGGCAGAAGCTCAACCGCTGAGCCACCCAGGCATCTCTCTCAAGGAAACTTTTAGAATAATGTATATATTCATTGTGATGATGGTTTCAGGGTCTATACATCTCTGTCAAAACTCATCAGATTGTATATTTTACATATATGCAATTTACTGTACTTTAATCAAGTTGGAAAACAAATTAAATATGTTCTTTAAAGAGATATAATAATGAACTATGAAAACATAGAGAGCATAATGATTCCATCCTGTAGTGTGGGTAGGTGGTGGGAAGAAAAGAAAATAAACACATATTCAGTGTTTTATTTCTTTAAATGAGAATACATGTATTAGGTTTTATTTGTTGAGTCCTTAGGATATAATGTACCTTTTATACTGCAATAGATCAGTGTGTAGATTTTAAACATGAATTGCTAAATAGACTTTTTTTCAAAAGGAATATTATTTTTGCCCTAATAAAGCTTAAATATATATATGCTTTTTGACAAATATTAGATTCTTTGTATAGTCAGATATTAATATCACTATAGATTTAAAATAGTGTGTACAATAAGACACACATATTGCTAAGGAGTCATTTTCATATTTATTGTTTCAAAAAAAATTTTCTACCTATTTTTACTGTTTCCCACATGTTTAATCAATATCTTATCATTAATAACAAGACCTAAATATCAAATAACATCTACCCTTTAAAGTAAAAAGAAATAAATCAAATCCACATGGAGAAACTTAAAACAAATTTTATTTCCAAAAAGATTAAAATGGAGGCCTGCACCTTGAAAACATTATACTGAGAAGCATCACAAGTAACCACATATTATGATTTCATTCACATGAAATGTCCAGTACAGGTGTTTTGTTTTGTTTTTATGGCATGAAAATATTCTAAAATTGACTCTCATGCTGGTTGCACAAATCTGCAAATATACAATCACCAACTCATGCACTTTAAATGGGCAAACTGTAAGATAAATGAACTATATCTCAATAAAGCTGTTTAAAAAAACAAAAGGAGGTCAGTAACATGTTTTTTCCCACATCATTAATTTATATGATTTCCTTTAATGCTAAAATGTATTATTATTTACTATTACTGTTATTTTTATTATAGTCAAATGCATACTATTTGCTAGACATTATGATTCTTTTAATCTAATCCTCTACAGGCATTACCATCACTATTTTTTTTAGATGTTAGATTTTTATTTAAATTCCAATTATTTAATATACACTGTAATATTAGTGTCAGGTGTACAATATAGGGATTCAATACTTCCATATATTGCGCAGAGCTCAAGATAACATGTGCACTGCTTGATCCCCATCTCCTAGTTAGCCCACCCCCTCCCTACTATGTCCCTCCTGGTAACCAGCAGTCTGTTCTCTGTAGTTAAGAGTTTGTTTCTTTGCTTTTCTCTCTCATTTTATCTTCCCTTTGCTCGCTTGTTTCTTAAATTTCACAAGTGAGTGAAGTCACTTGGTATTTGTCTTTCTCTGACTTATTTTGCTTAGCATAATACTCTCTAGCACCATCCATGTCATTGCAAAGATAAAGACTACACTAAAAAAGAGAAATACAGGCCAATATCTCTGATAAGTATAAATGCAAAAATTCTCAATAAACTACTAGGAAACCAAATCCAACAATACACTTTAAAAAAGCATTCACCACGATTAAGTGGTGGATTTATTCCTGGGTTGCCAGGGTGGTTCAATATTTGCAAATCAATCAATGTGATTGATACATACATTAATAAAAGAAAGGATAAGAACCATATCATTTCAGTAGATGCAGAAAAAGCATTTGACAAAGTATTATATTCACTCATGATAAAAATCCTCAACAAAGTAGGTTTAGGGAGACTATACCTCAATTATCATAAAGGCCATATATAAGAAAAAACCCAGCTAATTATCATCCTCAAAGGGGAAAACAGAGCTTTTCTTCTACTACCAGGAACAAGACAGGGATGTCCACTCTCACCACTGTTATTTAACATAGTACTGGAAGTCCAAGCCTCAGCGATTACACAACGAAAAGAAATAAACGGCATCCAAATCAACAAGGAGGAAGTAAAACTCACTATTTGCAGATGATATCAAACTCTGTATAGAAAACCCAAAAAATTCCACCAAAAAACTCCACCAAAAAACTGCTTCAACTGATATACTAATTCAGTGTATCAGCAGAATACAAAATCAACATACAGAAATATGTTGCATTTCTCTACACCAATAATGAAGCAGCAGCAGAAGAAATTAAGGAATCAATCCCATTTACAATTGCACCAAAACCCATAAGATACCTAGGAATAAAACTAACCAAAGATGTAAAAGACCTGTACTATGAAAACTACAAAGCACTGATGAAAGCAACTGAAGACATCACAAAGAAATGGGAAGACATTTCATGCTCATGGATGGAAAGAACAAATATTGTTAAAATGTCTATACTACAATCGATACATTTAATGCAATCCCTATCAAAATACCACAGCATTTTTCACAGAGCTAGAACTATCAATCCTAAAATTTTTATGAACCACAAAAGATCCTAAATAATGAAAACAATCTTGAAAAAGAAAAGCAAAGCAGGAGGCATCACAATTCTGGACTTCAAGTTCTATTACAAAGCTGTAGTGATCAAAACAGTTTGGTACTGCCAAAAAAACAGACATATAGATCAGTGGAACAGAACAGAAAATGCAGAAATGAACCCGCACCTATATGGTCAGTTAATCTTTAACAAAGAGGAAAGAATATCCAAAGGGAAAAAGATAGTGTCTTCAACAAATGGTATTGGGAAAACTGGTCAGCTACATGCAAAAGAATGAAACTGGACCACTTCCTTACACTATTCACAAAAATAGACTCAAACTGGATTAAAGACCTAAATGTGAGGGGCACCTGGATGGCTCAGTGGCTGAGTGACTTTGGCTCAGGTCATAATCCTGGGGTCCTGGGATTGAGTCCTGCATCAGGGTCCCTGCAGGGAGCCTAGCCTGCTTCTCCCTTGGCCTATGTCTCTGCCCCTCTCTCTATGTTTCTCATGAATAAATAAATAAAATATTAAAAAAAAAAAAAAGACCTAAATGTGAGACCTGAAATCATAAAAGTAGGAAAAAATATAAGCAGTAACTCCCTTGACACCAGTTGTAGAAATATTTTTCTAGATAGGTCTCCTTAGCAAGGGAAACAAAAGTAAAAATAAACTATTGGGAGGGATATCATCAAAATAAAAAGCTGCAAAGGAAACCATCAATAAAACTAAAAGGCAACCTATGGAAGAATGGGAGAAGATATTTGCAAATGATATATCTGAAAAAGGATTACTATTCAAAATCCATAAGGAGCTTATAAAATTGAATGCCCCCAAAATGAATAATCCAATTAAAAAATGGGCAAAAAAAAAAAAAAAAAAAAAAAAAAAAAAAAAAAAAAAAAAAAAATGGGCAAAAGACATGAATAGACATTTTCCCAAAGAAGACATCCAGATGGCAACAGACACATGAAAAGATGCTCAACATCAATTACCATCAGGGAAATCCAAATCAATACTACAATGAGGTATCCCCTCACCCCTGTCAGAATGGTAAAATCAACAATAGAAGAAACAATAGGTGCTTGGTGGAGAAAAGGGAAACTTCTTGCACTGTTGGGAATGCAAACTGGTGCAGATACACTGGGAAACAGTATAGAAGTTCCACAAAAAGTTAAAAATAGAACTACTCTATGATCCAGCAATTACTACTAGGTATTTACCCAAAGAATACAAAACCACAAATTCAAAAATGATACATATACCGTGATGTTTATAGCAGCATTATCTACAATAGCTAAATTATGAAAAGTGCCCAATGTCCATTGACTGATGAATGGATAGAAAAGATGTGTGTGTGGGGTGTGTGTATATAAATGGAATATTACTCAGCCATAAAAAATAAAAATCTTGCCATTTGCAATGATGTAGATGGAGCTAAAGTTAGAAAAAAAAAGTATCATAAGATTTCACTTAAAATGTTTTTTTGAATGCAAATTTAGACACTAAATGTAGCCTCAGTTACTGAAGTCTTAAAAATGAGCCCTATGATTAAATATAACTTTTATTTAGGAAAACAAGGAAATTCTTTCTACTGTATTGCAGATCTTATCTTTTAAAATCACAGAAGTGTCATTTTTATCAGAAGACGGTAAAAGTTAAAGCCTTAAAAAATCCAACTTTATATTTTATGTATTGTGGGGCTCTTAAAATCTGAGATAAATGTTTTTTGTAAAGCCCAAAATTGTTGAGTTAAGAAAGAAAAATGGGTTGTAATCCCTAGATTTTATTAAAAAACAAACAAACAACAAAAAACTCAAAAGTTTTGAGCACTCTCCTCCCATAACTTAAATGTGGCATTTCAAAGTCAGGGCTTAACAAATCAATGTGGAATGGAATATGTGGCTCTATAACTGACTATATGGTGTATTCTGTTTTTCCAAAGGTTATTTCACAGAAGTCTTGCTTTTTTATCATTGAGTGAACCTGCACAGGTAATACTGCATTCTGACTCCTCTTCTTAAAGTGTTTATGTTTTCTATCTTTTTCTGTCATAGTTGTAAACAGACTATTTTGAACTACAAGAAAAATTCAGTGTTCAGTCATTTTTACCAATCAAAAAAGTATTGCCTAGCAAGTTAATAATCAAGAGAAAATTATGTAAAAGCCTAGACTCAACATAATGCCATGCTCAAGAGATACCACCTTCATGAATAAATTCTAAACTATAGGTCATTTGTCCAACTCTGCTATGTAGTGTGCCAAAACACCACATCTACAGCTGTATTGAGAACCTATACCTCTATATAGGTGACTGGTAGAAATAACTTGGGTGAGAAACAAAATACCTGCAGATATCACATTTGCTGTACAGTTATCTATACGATAGATATAAGTATATTTGTATAATAGACACTTATCTTAGTATTTTGTCAGAACCAAGGTACAGAACTTGCAAGAAATAGAATTAAAGTTAAATTAAAATCAATTCTTACCTAGTAACTTGTGTCCCAGTTACATTTTCCAACATGTCACAGAGTGTAAGAAATATTCCTCTCACACTTTTAAGTTTCTGAGATGCATCAGATACTGGACAATGATAAAGAATTTCCTGCTATTAAATGAAAACAAACACAAATGATCAACCCCCCATATTTTTCAACCATTATTTTGGTAATGGAAAGTTCAGATTCTACTATTAAGAAAAGAACAAAAAAAAAAAAAAAAGAAAAAAGAAAAAAATAAAAAAAAAAAGAAAAGAACAAAAAAATGAATCCTTTCAACTTCAGAGGTAGTTTAATCCAAACAAACACAAAGAGGGAACTATGTCTGGAATTTTAACACATTACCATGTATTTAAAACACTACGTCTGAAAGTAAGTTACAGACTGTCAAAGCTGGTTATAATACTAAAACATATACTGAGTAGGACAATGATTAGTTAGAATAATTCAAGTAATTTCACTGTTTTAAACTTTAATCTCCTTTACAATAAACTCTTATATTTTTCATTATACAAATTTTCGTACCTCCTCTAGTAGCATATCTACACAGATGCCACATGTAACTATGAGAGTCTTTAAATTTAATTACTTTCATTATTGACATTTAAAAGATGATCTTCGTCATCTTTGGTGAAATCATCATTAAATCTTTACTTAAACCCAAGACAATACTACAGTTAAAATTACAAACTAAGTATATAAAATTATAGTAGCACAGACAGAAAGTAGTATTATGATGTTAAAATATCTGTCTTATATTTAAAAGTGTTTGCCCACCGCAAATTAATCTGAGTTTAAACTTTAAAAGAAAGCACATTATAAATTATGGAAAAAAATAGATCTATAAGATAATTTTTAAAAACTTAATTTTTTTTTTATTTTTAAGAAGAGCATGTTCCCAGTAAACAGTTTCACAAAATAAAATAAATTTCAAAATCAGGATGTGCATTGTGCTAGAACTTCTATACAAAAGGATGAATCAGTCTGTATCTTACTTTTTTGTTATGACTTAAAACAACATGCTGTTTTTCTCACAAGGCAAATTAAAACCTGGCAATATAAAAATTTCTAAATAGAAACCATAGAGAATTCGGAGTAGCTCCCAGTAATGCTATTTAATATTTAATATCCCTAAATATTAATACAGCTACTATGGAAAGCCCAAACTCCTAAAATACATTTTTTCCTTGGTTCTCTCTCTAAAGCGTTTTCTACATCTTGTTTTGGTCTCTCTTTACAAGAAATAATTATGTGACTTAGTGTCCATGTCTTGGCAACTTTTACATTAGGACAAATATAAATGATAAACTGGACACACCTTTTTTAATACTTATTAAGCACATTCAGCACATGCAAATTGCTATAGAATATGTTGGTCAAATACACTCTGCCTAACACTCAAATTTTCTTGCAATATTTCTAAGGTAAAAACAGTTATAAAAATTTTATCTTTAGAAATTAAGCCAAATATCAGTTAAGATCTTCAGTCATGCTTACTTAACATATTTAAACCTTGACTAGAAAATACACATTGCATTTAGCCAAATATTAAACACCACTTTAAACAAATAACCATATAGTAGTCTTTGATTAGGTTCTTGAAATTTCCAAATCTCATAACTCTTTTTTCTACCTCTGCAGCAACCAGCCCAGAAAGCCTCACTATTAAGGACCTGGCATACTCTACAGTTCCTAATCAATTTAATTAGCTGTATTTTTAGGTACTTGTTAGTAGCATGCATTTGCAGCAGCTCCCACTCTGTACAGTAAGAATAAAAAGCCTCTCCTAATTATAGTGTTGATAGAGAGCTGTCAGCAGACAGAGACCTGTTCATTTGAGAAACATCTACACATTTTCCCATGGAAAGAAAGGCAAAGATGACAAAAGGTCTCAGCGGTATTCTGCTTCAAGATGACCTATTAAGTTTCAGGGTGCTACCATCCCAGAATTTTGTTGTGTGTTTTATAGAATAAATAGTTAATTTTCTCACTTGTTTTAAAAGTATAAAGGACAATTAATACATGCAAGAACTCAGAATAATTAATTTTAAGTCCCTATATTTTCAGAACACAGAAAATTACAAAAAATACATGTAAGTAAATCCCTTCTTTTCCATTTCAGTTATTGATGAAATTTTGTTATACGAAGATGCAACACAAGGAAATGCACGCCTTGGATAAAATGGCTTTGGCAATGAGAATAGAGCCTGCAAGGACTTCAGGAGCAAAGAAATGTAAATTAGTAAAAACTTCTTAGATCTCACTTCTGTTTGAAGCATTATGGTAAACTAAATGCTTTGAGAGACCCTCATGCTGTAAAACAAATAGAGTTATGGCTAGAACATAACTTGTTGAACTGCCGGATATGTAAGAAGTAGAGAGGCTTCTAAGGACATCTTCTCCATACCCTTTCAATCCCCTTCCCTGGAACTGCTTTGCAAGCTGCAAAGCAAACAAACTGCAATCCCATCCCTCAGCTGGGACTGGTGGACAGAAGGAGAGAGGCAGGGATGTCTTGAGGGTTGATGCCTACAATAGTGTCAACCAGGACACTGAGTATTGGGGCTAACCTAGGACCACTGTGTTAAACCCGGACTCTTATAGAGGCCTGAAGTACCCTAGGTCAGTGGCAGAAACAGAGGAAGCAAATTCTCTCTGGAGGAATTCTTTGCCACTTTCCGATCATAGGACTCCCAGAGATAAAATTGAGCAGTAAGTCTAGTAGGTGATCATCAAGGACACAAGAAGGCAAACCACCACACATCAGAGTCCTCTTAGGACATAGAGATGGAAGAATGGGCAGATACAGAATAGAAAAGAACACAGAATATGTATGAAATACTTAGAGAAATAAAGTATAGAATCACTAAGACAAGCAAGCAACAAGAGACTAGGCAATATGGAATATGACCAGGAATATGGCAGATTTGAAATGTAGATTAAAGACTTTTCAGGAACTCCTCAAAATGAAATTTTTAAAATAGAAAACACAATAGAGAGATTAAAAACAGTTTGAACATAGCAGAAGCAAGAAATCAAACAAAGAAAATAAAAGATTCCTTATAGAGGAACGACTGATGGTAGACTTAACCACAATCATTTAAGTCAGAAGACCAAGGAATACTATCTTCAAAGAGATTAGAGAAAATAACTTTCTACCTGAATAAGCAATGCCATGTGTCAACTTCATCTTCTTCCTCACTACATAGAAAATCTACATTTTCTTACCTCCTTGCATTGAGAGAAGTTCATATAACTAGTTCTAGGCACTAGAACATGGGCAGAAGTGGTTTAAGCTAGGACTCTGAAGAACTGTCTCATGGGATATTAGATGCTTTTTCTCTTTTCTCCTTGGTGAACTAGATGTAAACAATCCAATGGAGGATTCTGAAGCCTTTGGAAATCATGGAACTGCTAGATGAAGGGCTCCAACCACTGAGCCACATGAGCAGGAACATTTATATTGAAATGAGAAATAAACTATTATGTTAAGCCACTGAGACATCAAGGTTGTTACAGCAATTGGCCTATTCTGACCAATGCAATGTAGAATTACAAAGCACCTTTCAAGAAGAGGTGAAAAAAACACTATCGGATAAGTAACAACAAAAAGAATTCAACATCGAGAGACTTTCACTATAAAGAAATGCCTAAAATATGTCTTAAGAAGAAGAAAAATGATCAAATAAGGAAAGTCTGAAATGGAAGAAAGAATAGTGAGTAAAGAAAATGGTAGAATGTATGTAAATTTAAAGGTTTATTTGTTTGAAGTATAATGCATAAACCGTGCATTTTATAATGTATTACTTACATGTTTTATAACGTATATAGTAGAATAATAATAAATAGTAGTAGGACTAGTATAATTATCCCCAATTTCTGAAATTAAAGAATAACAGCATGGGACATCTGGGTGGCTCAGTCGGTTAAGCATCTGACTCTTGATTTCAGCTCAGGTCATGATCTCAGGGTCCTGAGACTGAGCTCCACATTGGGCTCTGAGCTGGGTGTAGAGCCTGCTTAAGATTCTCTCTCTCCCTCTCCATCTGCCCCACTTCCCTAATCCCTGCTGGTGTGTGTGCACACTCTCTCTCTAAAGTATATAAATAAATCTTTTTAAATAATGATAGCACTAAAATACTGAGGAAAATAGCATGTATGTGAAGAGTGAATAGTTGGAAATAAGGTGTACTAAGGACCTTGAATTATTTTGAAAAAGAGTTAAGGTAGTGTATAGAATCTGCTAAGACAAATATAAGATTTTAAGAGCAATCACCAAAAAAATAGAGCATAGAGCAACCAATGATAGAGAAGAAAAATATTATGGAATAAGTAGCTCAAAAAGAATTCTTTAAAGAAGATGGTAGAAACAAATTCCAGTATTTCAGTATAATCTGTATAAATGGATTCAATTAGGCTTGTCAGAAGACTGCTATGTGTAAGAGACATATCAAAATAATAAAGACAAAATAATAAAGAATAACTGAAAAAAGTGGTTATTCACTTGAAAGGCTATAAAAGAGTCTTATTCTCTTTCTTTGCACTTTTGAGAAAGCACTCACCTCTTCCTTTGATGTTTCTGAGTCGAGCTGCAGTGTGAGATACATAACGATGTGAGGAGTGTTTAGGATATTTTGCTGGATACCTTCAACTTCTTCTCCCCATAGAAGTTTGACTAAATCACTTGTGTTAGACTGTGCCTTTTTCTGTCTTGGTTGAGTTGTTTCCTTTTTCACAGCATATGCATTTTCAAATGTCAGTTTTACCTTAACAAAACAATGTGTTAATTTTTCAACAAGAGAAGGTCAGCTGCAGTTTTCACAAAGAAGGGTCTGTACATGCACAGACATTTAGGTATGCTGAATACAGCTAAAAATCATCCTAGAATATGAGCTCTTTGATGGCTAGGAATATGTATTCTATTTACATTTGTATTCCCAGCTCCTCGCCTAGTTTTTGGCATATATTATTACTACAGAATTTGGCACATATTATATTTGGCACATATTATATTTATTGAGTAAATTTATAATTCTCTGTACAAAAATTTATTTACTTAATCACTGTATTCTAAGTTACTGACAACAAAGAAATGCCATGGAAAAACAAAAATTCATAAGATCATATAATTTCAAAAAGAGGAACACTGTATTATGAATGCTGATAGCTCATCTGGGAAGGGTAAAGGAAGAGATTCAGGAGTAAGAGGAACTGCATACAACCAGATTAGCTTTTTTTCCAAGTGAGGTGATATCCAAATATTTTTCTCTTAGGCATTCCTTGTAGTCCATTAAAATAAAGACCGAGGAGAAAAAAAACCTACCAACATGCTGGATCTGGGACTATGAGCCTGAGAAAGTTACCTATCAGTTTTACCAAGATAGTTTTATTTTCACAGCCTGGTGTCATCAGAGAAGATTGGTAAGAATCTAGAATGTGGCCATGTTCCAGTTGTTGAAAGGTAGCTTCCATTTCTCAATTAATTTTCCTTGAAAAAGGAAATTGTGTCTAGATGCCAGTTGGCCAAAAATAACTTGTTCATTTTAAAGAAGCATCGATGTGTGTCTTGACTAAAAGAAGTTTTCACTAGATACAGCTAATTTCATGTAATAAGAACACTATCATAAGTTATATAACCACAAAGTAGTCCTGATGTTTAAAATCTTATCAAAATACAGATGAGTAAAACAGGATATTCTAACTGTAATAATCCATAAGTTTCAAATTTAAACATTAAAGTATAATGACTCTTTTATTTTTAAAATTAGATTAAATTTTAAGTCAAAAGATAAATTCATGTTTGATCAAGAAAAAATCTACTCAATATATGTATGTTACATCATCACACTGTGTATTTTTAAAAAAATCATGTACAACCTAAATATATATAATTTTTATTTGTCAATCATACCTCAATAAAGCTGGGGATGGGAAATGTCTAGCCAGTATTTAAAAGCAGATAAACTATACACATTAAATTCCATTTTAGACAAAAATCTTTAAAAGTTATCATCAAGATAGGGGCACCTAGGTGGCTTAGCGTCTGATTCTTGATTTCAGCTCAGGTCATGATCTCAGGGTCTTGGGATCAAGGCCCACATCGGGCACAGAGGGGAGTCTGCTTGTCTTCCTGTCCCTCTGCCCCTACCCCTGCTCACTGTCTTTGTCTCTCAATCTCTCTAATAAATAAATAAATCTTTAAAAAAATGATTATCAAGATAGTAATAAATAATCTCTAATTTTTAATCATTTGTTACAAGAGATGCCATTTTTAAGGCCAACTTTATTTAGTTATTTATTTTTTATTTAAGTCCGATTTGCTGACATATAACACCCAATGCTCATCCCGTCAAGTGCCCCCCTCAGTGCCTGTCACCCCATCCTCCCCACCAGTCTCCCTTTCCATTACCCCTTGTTTCCCAGAGTTAGCAGTCTTTCATGTTCCATCACCCTCACTGATATTTTCCACTCATTTTCTCTCCTTTCCCCTTTATTCCCTTTCACTATTTTTTACATTCCCCAAATGAATGAGGCCATATAATGTTTGTCCTTCTCTGATTGACTTACTTCACTCAGCATAATACCCTCCAGTTCCATCTATGTCAAAGTAAATGGTGGGTATTTGTCATTTAAATGGCTGAGTAATATTCCATTGTATACATAGACCATATCTTGTTTATTCACTCATCTTTCGATGGACACCGAGGCTCTTTCCACAGTTTGGCTATTGTGGACATTACTGCTAGAAACATCGGGGTGCAGGTGTCCTGCCGTTTCACTGTATCTGTATCTTTGGGGTAAATCCCCAGCAGTGCAATTGCTGGGTCGTAGGGCAGATCTATTTTTAACTCTTTGAGGAACTTCCACACAGTTTTCCAGAGTGGCTGCACCAGTTCACATTCCCACCAACAGTGCAAGTGGGTCCCTCTTTCTCCACATCCTCTCCAACATTTGTTGTTTCCTGTCGTGTTAATTTTTCACCATTCTCACTGGTGTGAGGTGGTATCTTATTGTGGTTTTGATTTGTATTTCCCTGATGGCAAGGGATGCGGAGCGTTTTCTCATGTGCTTGTTGGCCATGTGTATGTCTTCTTTGGTGAAATTTCTGTTCATGTCTTTTGCCCATTTCATGATTGGACTGTTTGTTTCTTTTAAGGCCAACTTTATTTATTTATGTATTTATTTATTTATTTATATTTGTTTGTTTTATTGGAGTTCAATTTGCCAACATATAGCATAACACCCAGTGCATCAAGTGTCCCCCTCAGTGCCCGTCACCCAGTCACCTCTACCCCCCCTCGATCCCCCGCCCACCTCCCCTTCCACCACCCCTTGCTTATTTCCCAGAGTTAGGAGTCTCTCACGTTCTGTCTCTCTCCCTGATATTTCCCACTCATTTTCTCTCCTTTCCCCTTTATTTCCTTTCACTATTTTTTATATTCCCCAAATGAATGAGACCATATAATGTTTGTCCTTCTCTGATTGACTTTAAATATGATAAATACTAATACAGCCATTCTTTTTAAAAATGAGCTTTATATATTTTTATAAAAGATATTAAGCATATTATTTTTAAAAATTTATTCATAATCCTACCAGCCCATTCAACTGTTAGTAATATACTATAATACAAATTTGTCCTGATGAATAAAACCTTCCAAAAGACAAAAATCTAAATACTGTTTTTTTGTTGACAAGGAGTGACTATTTATTTATTTATTTATTTTTAAAGATTTTATTTATTTATTCATGATAGTCACAGAGAGAGAGAGAGAGAGAGAGAGAGAGAGAGGCAGAGACACAGGCAGAGGGAGAAGCAGGCTCCATGCACTGGGAGCCCGATGTGGGATCCGATCCCGGGTCTCCAGGATCGCGCCCTGGGCCAAAGGCAGGCGCCAAACCGCTGCGCCACCCAGGGATCCCCAGGAGTGACTATTTATGATTATATTCAATTTTGCTTCTCTATAGCTGTCTGTGGCATCTCAAGGGCACTAAATTATCTGTCTACCTACAGTGAATTAAGTTAAATAAACATCTTTTCTAAAATAAGTCTCATTTATTTTATTAACAAGTAGAAAAGAGACATGAGGTCTAAACTCATCATATGTATATATTCAGAGTAAAGATAAACTAGGTCAAGATCAGCAGTAATCTGTATAGAAAATAGGAGGGGAGAAATTCTTCATAAAATTTTCCTGAGGCCTTTACAAAACATGTAATATTCCAAATGGAAAAGATCAGCCTTTACTAAAGTTTTTATGTTTGCTATAAACCTATTGAAAAATGGGCCCTCGATACTACAACAGTGTATAAAAAAAGGCTGAGTAGAAATTTGGGAGGAAAATAATAAGCAAACTAAACAATAATATAAAAAAATTAGAGATCCTATATGGGAACAATCAAGCATTATCTGATGAAACTTAATATATAGTTAAGGTCAGAGACAGCTGAAGAGACTGTTTTAGAAATGATCTTACAAAGATGAAAAAGAATATTTTGGTGTGAGTTTTGACCTAAACAAGAACAAGTAAGCATTAGCCTAAAGACTATATTCTCAGAGTTGTATCTATTCTAGTAAGTAATGCTCAAAATGTGTATACATAAATAGAAATATAAACATGACCACAAACATAAAATCCTTGAACAAGGATCTCATGAAGTAGGCGGCCCCGGTGGTGTAGCGGTTTAGCGCCGCCTGCAGCCCAGGGCGTGATCCTGGAGACCCTGTATCGAGTCCCACGTCGGGCTCTCTGTATGGTGCCTGCTTCTCCCTCTGCCTGTGTCTCTGCCTCTCTCTCTCTGTCTCTATGAATAAATACGTAAAATCTTAAAAAAAAAAAAAAAAAAAAAAAAAAAAGGATCTCATGAAGTGAATGGCTTGGTGGTCGAGGGCCTCTTTACCGGAGAATGAGGATTTAAGGGTGTCCAAATAAAATATACGGGAGCCTTTGGTGGTGTTCCTTGAAAATGTGAGAAATCTAAGAATTTTAGGAAATCCTGAACCCAGAGCTTATGACAGGTTAGATGTCCTCAGCATTAGTCTTTGGTGAGGAGGTATGTATATGAGTGGAGAGGATGGGGAGAAATCTGACAAAGGGAGCATAAGATGAGTTGCATCCTAGGGAAGTTAGGTGTCACAGAGACAGGTTGGGTCTGTTGGAGTATCTGTGAGAGCTTTGCATACAAGGCAAAAGGTGGTCTTCAGAGAAAGAAATGTGCCTCCCAACAGGGAAAGCATCTTCCAGCTGAGATTCTTGTGGGTAGAGAGGTCAAAAGATCAGCTGTGACTCACCAAAAATGACAAAGGGAAATGAGGTGGTAAACTCAAAATAAAAATTCACTAATTTTACTTTGGGCAGCAGTGACAACCTAAAATTTAAGACTAGTTTGTTATGCTTAGTGAAAAATGACATACTTGAAAATGAACTAATGTTATACTTGGCAAACAACTGCACTTCTTTTTTGTGGTGTAAGGACGCTTTCTCCTCACCATGTTAAAAACTCAAACAAATACACTCACCACAGACCCATCCATTAAAATTCTTTTAAGAACTATTTTAGCCACCATTCTTCAGATTTAAGTAAAGTCAGCTCCATAATGCAAAGATAATTACACTTCAGCAAGACATTTTGAAAAGTTTACATGTTAAGTAGCTTTAAATGTCAGGATATCTGGTTGCTTTGATAAAATAATAATGGATGAGACAAATAACTAAATCAAGAGTTATGCACTATTTTAAAAAGGGGGTTGATATACATAAATATTAAGGATATATTTTACAGAAAATTTTATTAAGAAACATCTAGAGTGGAGTGCCAGGGTGGCTCAGTTGGTTGAGTGTCCAAATTGATTTTGGCTCAGGTCATGACCTCAGGGTCATGAGACTGAGCCCCAAGTCAGGCTCCACACTTAGCATGGAGTCAGCTTGGTGTTTTCTGTCTCCTCCTTCCTTTGCCCCTCCCCCAGGTCATGCTCTCTCTCTCTCTAAATAAATAAATAAAATCTTAAAAAAAACAAATAAATAATCTAATATAAAATAGTTCACATGAAACTTCTTATAAAAGGATTTTCTAGGATGCAGTTGAGTGTCTGCCTTCGGCTTAGGGCATGATCCCAAGATCTGGGATCGAGTCCTGCATCAGGCTCCCTGCAAGGAGCCTGCTTCTCCCACTGCCTATGTCTCTGCCTCTCTGTCTCTCATGAATAAATAAATAAAATCTTAAAAAAAAAGGGGGGGGGTTCTGTTGTTCCTCCGAGGACATTAACCTGTAACATGTTTCATCATTCCTCATTGCCTGTCTCCCTCAAAATGTTTTTTTGTGTGTGCAGTTTGCCCATCCTTTCTTCCTTTCCTTCCAGTTCAGGAAATGATGTGCCTTTCCCTGGATCAAAAGACATGCCCTCCATAACTCATCACTTCCAAAATCTTGTTTTTTAATTATCCCCTCTCTACTTCTATCTTCAACCCTTCCATTTAACAAGCAATGTCTCTTCAGCCTCTGTCAAACAAACAAGCGAATTCTTTCTTTCCTACCATGCCATCCTCTTCACAGATGGGAACCAGAAAGGTTGTTAGAATCTGGAGCAGCTCCAAGAGTAGACCAGTCTCAACTCTGCCCCATGGTTCTCATGGGGTCTCTCTTACAGCATCTATGCTGCTATTTGCCTGTCTGATTCTTTCTCCTTTGTCTGGCAGATTCTTTGAATATTCCTCAATCAAAATTCTGAAGAAATTGAGTCAGACTCAACAAATTATCTCTCCTTGATCCTCTTCTCTTTTGGGCAATCTCACTGAGTTATTCAAGATGAAACCTGGAAGGGATCTTGGACTTTTCATTATCCTGTAGGAAGTATTGTCCTTTTTGCCTCACATTATTTTAAATCTAATCTACTCCTTCCTCATATCCACAACAATGCTCTGCTTAGGCCTTTATCACCTCTCTTCTGGACTGCTGTGAAGGTGGTCACCTGGTTTCCCAACCTCTAGTACCATTCAGAGTGAAATATTTCTAAAAGGCAAATCTGATCAAGCCAGTCCTCCACTTTAAAATATCAACACAGATGGTACTTCTGGGTTCTGAGAATAGAGATTTACAAATTTATTTATTTTTATTTTTTTCCAGTCTATTTCCTAGTATTTCCACAGCATATATATCACTTTTGTGGAACAAGGCAATAATAAAAATTAAAACATTCCACCTAACCATCATCTCCTTTAAAAAGACTTTTCCTGGGACGCCTGGGTAGCTCAGCACTTGAGCATCTGCTTTCGGCTCAGGGTGTGATCCCAGGGTCCTGTGATCCAGTCCCCCAACAGGCTCCCTGCAGGGAGAGCTTCTCCCTCTGCTTATGTCTCTGCCTCTCTCTTTGTGTCTCTCATGAATAAATAAATAAAACCTTAAAAAAAAAAAAAAGAATTCTCCCCTTCTCCTGGACCTAAAAAGTACTTGAGAGGTAAGAGTCCAAGACTAATATTCTACAGGCTGATCTCCTACAAAAGGAGTTGTCTTCCTCCAAAGCTCCAGGAAAACAAGCTATGGCCCAGTGCTTAATACAATCAATCCTGGTCAACTGCAAAATTTGAACCCAGGCTCCCTGATCAAGCCGGGAATGGGTGGCATATACTATAATATATATAATTATGTGCTTGTTAAATAAATGAGTGCATAGAGCTGCAGCAATAAAGGTCACAAAGTTAGTAATTAGAAGGGTACTTGCATCTTTGTTCTTGTCACTTTAGATATAAAACCGTTTTCTCAAACCCACAACTTCTTATTTAAAAAATTTCAAACCTACAGAAAAGTTGTAAGAACATAATAATTGCCCACACTTTATTTCTCACCCAGTTTCACCAATTGTTAACATTTTGTCACATTTGCGTTCTCCTTTTCTCTTACTCCCCTCTCCTTCCCTCCTCACCCCCACTTTCTGTATTCAAAAAAAAAAAATTTGGCTGAATCACTTCAGAATTATCTGCAGACAATTTAATGCTTCATTGCTGAATACCTGAGCACACATATCCTAAGGATAGGGGCCTTCTCCTACCAACCAAATACAATTATCACACTTAGGAATTCGAATATTAAATATAATACTGTTCTCAAAGTCTGTGCCCAAATTTCCCATATTGTCCCAATATAGCTGTTCCCCACTGCAATCCAGGATCAATTAAGGATTAGCTAGCTACTGTATTTAGTAGGATGTTACTTCAGTCTCCCTTAGTCTAGAACAATTCTCTAGCCTTTTTTTTCTTTCAGGACAGATAATATTTTTGGAGAATCTAAGACAACTATTTTTGCAGAATGTTAAAACTTGGCTTTATTTTTTTTTTTAAGACTTAATTTCTTTATTCATGAGAGACACACAGAGAGAGAGACACAGACACAGGCAGAGGGAGAAGCAGGTACCCTATAGGGAGCCCGGTGTGGGACTCGATCCCAGACCCCAGGATTATGCCTTGAGCCAAAGGCAGACGTTCAACCGCTGAGCCACCCAGGCGTCCCAAAACTTGGCTTTAAAAGAAATTATTTGGGCTTTTTGTACCTCACCTAGCAAGTAAGCTTCACCTCTGGATTTCATTCTGGTATTCTGAATTTATTTATAACAGACTCATTTAAAAATCAATCACAGAACTGCAGAGTTGGAACTGGGCTCAGATACATTTGCTCAAATCTCCTCTGATTATAGCTGAGAAAACTGAAATCCAGAACAGTCTAGCAACTTGCTCAGAGCCAGGTTTAAATGGAGCTCTGACCTCATTCTACCACATTACCGCATGGCAGATGTAGCTCCTGAGGACATGCTCTGTCAGATGACAAGAAGCTTTCAGACCATTTTTATACACCGAGTAGAAGTTTGAAATATTGCCATTAGATATTTCCAAATTTAAATGTTAAAAAGTCTCATACAGTAGTCTTTATAAATCAGCATTCCTCTTCTCTGACTGCTTGAATAACTGTTTCAGACGCCAAAGACAGAAAGCAGGTAAAGCAACTTTTTCCGGGACCTCAATTAGTCTGGCCCTCAGTTCTGGCCCAGCAGGGACGGGGACACACCCAGGTTGTGTGAAAAATGGGAAGGATCATGCGCTGGAGTCAGTTTCAGCTCCCGGAGTCATTAATTCTGCAACCTTGGAGAAATCATTACATCTCTCTTAGATTCTTTTTCTTCACATATAAAACAGAAATACAATTATTGGTATCTTACAGACTGTTATGAAGAATAAATGAGATTACTAAGAGAAATGATACTAGCAAAACACCCATGTACTGCTTGGTATGTACAAACACTAGTTCCCTTTCCAATTCTACTCCCACCTTCCCTGAACCTCCTAGTTTACATGGGTAGTAGGGACAGGCTTATACTTTACCTCCCTTCCAACACTAATGATTTAAGAAAAACATAGTTTACTAATTAAACATTATCTCTGGCTAAAGGAATTTTAACTACGTTCTAAATCATTATTAAGGAAACATTATGCTAAATGCTGGTGCTTACTTGAGTATGACACAGCTATAATACCAATTCTGCTAGTAAAAAATATGCATATATGTTTATACTCAAGGGGTTAAACTAGAATAAAATATTCCAAAATATTAATCATGAATATTCTCAGATGGTGGGATTTTTTTGTTAAAGATTTTATTTATTTATTCATGAGAGATAGAGAGAGAGAGAGAGGCAGAGACACAGGCAGAGGGAGAAGCAGGCTCCATGCAGGGAGCTTGACGTGGGACTCGATCCTGGGTCTCTAGGATCATGCCCTGGGCTGAAGGTGGTGCTAAACTGCTGAGCCACCCAGGATGCCCAGATGGTGGGATTTTAAAAGATTTTGTCTCTTACTTCTTCACATTTTCCAATTTTTACAATAAGCATGTATTACCTTTATAATAAGAAAAAAAGTTTATTTTCTAAAATAATAAAAAGATTTTAATAATATACATCTTATGATAGGATTATATTCTGCAATTATATACTGTCAAAATCACTGTGAACTTACATCAGGAAGGCAAGAACGTGCCAGAGTGCTGGAGTATAACATATTCTCTGAATATGATAAATTCAAGCAATTCAAAATTCAAAACTGTTTTTCTTCCATTTTCAAAACAAACTGCTGTTTTTTTCATTTAGGCACAGGGTGTACATATTGGCACGTAAGAGCTGTGTGTGTGTGTGTGTGTGTGTGTGTGTGTGTAAATACAGAACCACACTTAATGCAGCAAGATGTTCATGCCATAAAAGGCAAACTGGGCAAACAGCAGATACACGACTCCTATTTCATACTTAACGAGGACATGCAAATAGTGGGTGGAATTGTACCAAAATATTTAAATCATTATTTCTTCCCTTTTTTTTTTTTTTTTAAACTTCTGAGTGTGCTTAGCTGAACTTGTACATGTTAGTTAAACATCAGTAAAATGTGACTTCACTGTAAACATAATTTGGGAAGACAGAAGAGACATGGTTGAACTCCAGCAACAGTGGCAGGCACCTGCAACTGATGGAGGCGAGAAAGCAGAGGCCCTGACCCGGGGCTCAGGTGCAGCCAGTTTACTGGGGGGAAGCTGAGTTAGTTGTTACAATACTGTAATTCTTCCTTAGTGATTGCTAAGTAGTTGCTGTCTGAGCCCCATCAGGTGTGCTAGTACCCTGGCTCACCCTGCGACCTCTCCGCATCTGGGACAACAGTGTACCCTATTTCAGCACGATGGCTGCTATCTGCCTGATTGTTAATATTTCAAACACCACCCCATCTCTACTGGCATTTCAAACACCACCCCATCTCTACTGGCATATCTCTATCCATTCCTAGGCACTGCCGGTCACTGGCTATACCATAGTTATTCTAGCACCTTCATTTTGCACTTCCAAAGGTAGCTACTTGGATAGAGCATCCATGTGTGTCTTTGGGGCGTGTATGTTTGTGTGTGTGTGTGTGCATGCACGCACGCATGTGTGTTTTAAGAGAAAGAAGAGAAAAAAAGAGAAAGAAGAGAACATAAGGGAAATGTTATTTCTTAGAAAAAAAATAATTTCATCATGGGTCCTTTCATTTCAGAATCTCAAATCAGATGCAGGAAGATTTTTATTTATCCAGGATTCTGTTCTTTTTCCTGATCAATCCAGAAAGTGCTTCATCCTCTCACAGTCTGATGGAATATCTAACCTATCTAAAGCACATCATCCTCCCTATCCCTCAAAAGACAGAAAACTAATTCCTGATACTAACAGGAGCAGAGCATTCATAAAAAGAAAGTACACCATTTTCAAAATACATCTAATGACCTAAAAATGTCATCATCTATGATACGAAATGTCAATGCTTAGACTATCAAAATAACTATTATAAAAGAGATTTCTTTTTACCTACAAGGAATGAAAAATAATTCACTAGCTCAATAAAAGCTCAGGAATAAGGCTAAACTAGATATCAGGAAAAAAAATCAAGAAAATAGTATAACTAGTTTTTAAAATAAACAAAGCCATGTTAAAAAAAAAACTTCACAGGAATAGTGATGTTAATAAATCAGAGAAAAGAAAATTCCATAACTGTTTAAAATGACTCCTCTAAGAACTGGATTTTCAACATGTATAGTAGTTATAATAGCAGGTTGGTCATGATATATTTTCTTATTATTGTCATTATTCCTGCTTTACATAGGAGTTTGTTTTTTTTTTTTTTAAAGATTTTTATTTATTCATGAGAGACACACACAGAAAGAGAGAGAGAGGCAGAGACACAGTCAGAGGGAGAAGCAGACCCCACGCAGGGAGCCCGACGTGGGACTCGATCCTTGGTCTCCAGGATCAGGCCGTGGGACTCGATCCCGGGTCTCCAGGATTAGGCCCTGGACTGAAGGCGGTGCCAAACTGCTGAGCCACCGGCGCTGCCCACATAGGAGTTTTATTTGTAGATATTTCTTTATCTATTTAGAATAATCTCCAAAAGCTAAAAATGTTAACAAGAGCTAAAATTTTTTACATAGTCAAGCATGTAAGTGTAACTCACCTTATACATAATAATTTTCAGAATCTTAAAAAAGAAAACAGTACAAGTTGTCCTTATTTTCTGTAACCCATCATAAAATACAAAAACCGTTCATACCTGCATAGGTCCAGGAATGCAAGACAGAACTCTCTCTATGTTCTCAGAGGTCACATCAACATCGTTCACAGCAACAAGGACATCACCTGAAAACAGAATAACAAAGGTTGTTGTATGAATATACAAACATTAAAAACTAACTAAAACTTAGAACATTTTTTTTAAAAAGCATCTATTCCAACCTCTTCAAAGTACTATGGAATTCATTATGTATTATTATATAGCTCATAGCAGCAGAGCTAAGCTCCCATTCCACTCTTTTCTTATATTATAATGCAGCCCAATGTTATGCGATCACTAAAGACAACCTATGGATATTTAAAGAGATGAATATTCTCATTTCGGATACAATTGGGAGGATTATGTCAACTCAAAGGACAAATACAAAATTTGTAGCATTAACCAAGTACTTACACAGTAAAAAATTTGGCTGAAACTGTAATTAAATTCATGTGGTACATCATAACTCAACATGCTGCAGCATTCACTGTTATTATTGATCTGTGTCTATACACAGCTCTTTGTTTCAAAGGCCCCAACCATAACAAAATTCACAGCATATTTTGGTAAAAGCTTCTTTTCCACGGCTTTTCTGTAAATGTGTATGTTTATCAAACTTTCATAAAATAAAGATCAGTGTTAAAATGGAAATTTACTTTTATAACACAGAGGTAATATCAATATATCAGTGAGTTTTTTATTAATAGAAATATATATACACCAAGGTTATTTTCTATCATTCCTAAATATATCATTAGGAAATGGACCAAATAATTAATATTCATCTAACAGATATTTATTGAGCACCTACTGTATACCACGCACTGTTCTAGGCACTACAGATAGAGAACTGAATAGACGAAAATCTCTACTGTCACAGAGCTTCATACTCTGGGGAAGACGGATAATAGACATGCATACAGATAATAGTGTTAGTAGACAATTCTCCATCAGTCCCTCATGTTTTTGTACATCTTGTAAGGCAAGGCACTGAAAGTCCTTGTTCTGGATTATTATTTCAAGAATGTTTGTGTAGTGAACAGCCTTGAACAATAGAGCCAGTGTTGTGGGGAGTAATCATCTGAAAACATGTCTAACAAAACTCTAAAAGCAGGAGACATACATGTATTGTCATAACAGATATGAAAATTAATTAGAGTGAGTGTAGTATACATATTTTTAAGTGTTTAGTAGAAAATTTTCTCTTTCTGTAACAGAAATATTATATCCACTTCTCATTCTCTCAGATATTTGTTTTCCTCAAGTTTTTCTCAGCATCTCTGTGACTCAGAAGTGGCAGGCTTCCTGGACATTGTATCACTGCAGTGGGCAGCAAAGTTCTTTCTTAACAAGCACACAGAAGTCATTAGTATGCCCTGCCAAAGGCTGAAAGGAAATGAACTGCGTGAATTGGTTTGAACTATTAGATAAGAAATGCTCTGCAAATTACTGATGGAAAATTTTATCAAGATACATTCAAAAGTTAAATAAAATAGAAAGAGGTGAAATCAGTTTATCACAGTGCTTAAATCAATTCCTCAATGTAAAATTAATATTTGAGAAAATCCAACAATTTCTCAGCATCTACTTATATCAAATGCATACTGAAAGGCACCAAGGGCTATGATAATATATATGCCAAAGTTTGTTTACTGCTCTACTTATACTATATACAAAATGAATATACAGTTTAAGAAATTATTATTATTCTTTAAAGATTTTCAGAGAAAGAGTACGCACATGCATGCATGAGCAGGGAACCCAATGAGGGGGTGAGGGACTCAATCCCAGGGCCCTGGGATCATGACCTAAGCTGAAGGCAAATGCTTAACCAAATGGCACTCCAAGGTACTCCGAGAAACTATTTTTAAAACGAAACTATTACACATAAATCTAGAAAAAAGATATACGTAAAATGTTGCCTTTGGGTGTATAGGCTCTTTTTTTCTAAACTATTACGTTAAATAAATATTACTATTATAAAAAAATTAAAGCTCATTATTTTACCAAAAAAACCCGACTGTGGTAGGCAGATGAATGGTCCCCTAAAATTGTCCACATCCTAATCACTGAAATCTGTGAATGTTACCTTACATGGCAAAAGGGATGTGGCAGATGTAATTAAGTTAAGGATATTATCTAGGTGGCCCAACGTAATCGCAGGGTATTTATAAGGAAGGAGCCAGGAGGGTCAGAGTCAGAGAGAAGCTTGAAAATGCTATGCTGCTGGCTTTGAAGATGCAGGAAGGGACAAGATAAGGAATTCAGGTGGTCTCTGAAAAGTTAGCCAAGGAAAGAGATTTCTAGCCTAGAAAATCCATAAGGAATGCAACTCTGTGGATACTTTGATTTTAGTGCAAGAGGACCTATTTTAGATTTCTAACTTCCAGAACTGCAAGATGATAAATTTGTGTTGTTTTAAACCACTAAATTTGTGGTAATTTGTCACAGCATCAATAGAAAATGAATACATCTGTGTAACAATACAAAGCAGTCTTGGTTAAGACCCAAATAGGAATTAGGGACCATGAAAGATAAAGAATAGATCTGGATATACAAAGTTCAAAGAGGTCACTGGAGAAAAAAATAAATTAATCTTGTTAAAAGGAGAATTTATGCACAGAAGGACTGGGAAATATGTATGTGCCAGTGTGGTGGAATCAGGCTGTGAATTTAAACTGGTCTTTTAAACTAAGCTGAATTTGATTTAGGGGAAAGAAAATCTGGCTTTTGAAACATAGTTACCATATTGCTATTTTATACATTCAAATCAATGCATTTACTGTCCGAAAAATTCTTAAATTTTGAGAGAATTAACTTTATTATATATACATATATATATATTTTTAAAACACTTTTTTTTAAAGATTTTATTTATTTATTCATGACAGAGAGAGAGAGAGAGAGGCAGAGACACAGGCAAGGCAGAGGGAGAAGCAGGCTCCATGCACGAAGCCTGACGTGGGACTTGATCCCAGGTCTCCAGGATCAGGCCCTGGGCCGAAGGCAGCGCTAAACCACTGAGCCACCCGGGCTGCCCTTATATATTTTTAAAGCTCTAATAACAATTCCTCATTTATAACATGCAGGCATAATCAGAAAATTAAGGTCCGTCCTAATTTCTCATTCTAGAAATCCTTGAATAATGGTGGCTCATATACTAGAACTATCATTCAAAATATTTAAGTCAAATATCACATTCCCTGATGATGCTGGATAAGAAACTGGTGCAAGGTTTTTATTTCTCATTAAAATAGAAAACAAAACTACAGAAATTTGGAAAAATTATTGATGACCCTAGCACTATAGCCATAGTCATTTTCATAAATTATTTTTAGTCTTTACCTATATTGACACAAATGATGTATAAAGGAATGTCACCCTTTTAAATCTCTCAAGTAATAAGAGTTTTTATGTTGGTACATAGTATTTAGATTATAATTTTAATAGTCAAATAATGCATACACTTATTAAATTATAATTCAAATAACCATACTCCAGTTTGACATTTTCATGCTTTTTATTTTTTATTATTACTAAAAAATGTTTAAATAAATGTTTTCATGCACATAGTTTGCCTTCTTTTACATCTAGGGTCAGCAAACTTTTCACAAAGGGCCAGATAAGTAAATATTTCAGGCTCTGAAGGCCATATGGCTTTTGTTGCAGCAACTATTCTACTCTGCAACTACAGCTCAAAAGCAGCAATAGACAACAAACACATGAATATGGCTGTGTTCCAATACAATTTTATTTATCAACACTAACATTTGAATTTCATATAATTTTCATATGTAATAAAGTATTCTTCTTTTGATTTTTTTTATTTTAATCACTGAAAAGGTAAAAACCATTCTCAGTTTGCAGACTACAAAGATGAGTGCTTGGCCTGATCTGACATACAGGGCATGGTTCAGAGATCTGTTTTAGATTATTTCTTTTGGATAAGTGTATCAAATGGATTAAATGGGTTAAGTGGTACATTGTTATAGCTTAATCCTTATTTCCAATTACATTTTGAAAGGATTAAATAATTTCTTTTCTTTTTGGCTTCAAAGAGAAATCCTTTGGCACTTTCCCCACTCATTCAAGTGAGCACCACAGCAAGTGAAAGAGTTTCTGAAAATGGAAATCAGAACTTGTAGGTCCCAGCTTTATCAACTGATTGACCTCTGTTCTTGGATAAATCATATAATCCCTCTGGTACTCATCTGTAAAAGGAAGTGACTGCACCAGATGCTCTCTAGGAAGGCCTAAAAACTCTAATTCTACCTTTCCAATTAAGTCACTGCTTGTTTCATTCCTTTTCTACTGGGTCAAGTACCACAGGCAAAATGTGGGAAAGAAATGATATGAAGGAGAAGAGACAAATACGGCAGAGATACTTTAAAAAAACTGAAACACTGGGGTGGCTCAGGTGGCTCTGTCGGTTAAGCGCGCAATTCTTGGTTTTGGCTCAGTTATGATCTCGGAGTTGTAAGATCGAGTCCCAAGCTGAGCTCCATGCTCAGCTCAGAGTCTGCTTGAGACTGTGTCCATTTTTGTCAGCCCCTCTCTTATCTTGCTCTCACTCTCTAAAATAGATAAATAAATAAATCTTTTTTTTTAAAGGGGGAAAAAGAAAATTGAAATGTTTCAAGTTTTACAGAAGGTGAAAATGAAAATATGTATCAAATAACAACATGTAAAATATTAGAGAATAAAAACCATTCATTAGATGCTCACAAAAAACCGAACCTATCTTTTTAAAAAAGCACTGCAAATGTTTAACTGGAAACAAGCGGAATGTCCATCAACAGTGAAATGTAAAAATGAATATACAATGGAATATCACATATCAAAAGCCTGGATATTTCCCAAGATTATAAAATAAAGAAAATAAACACAAGAGAATATACCCTATATTTTTCTATTAAATGAAGTTTAAGAAGAGGTAAAATTAAAAAAAGAAGAAGAGGAGGAGGAAAAACCAACTCTGTTGATAGAAAACTTGACTTTCAGAAGGAAGGAGGTATTAACTGGGAGGAGGCACTATGGAACCTTCTGGGTACTGGAAATGTTCTTTGGGTGGTAGTTACACAGGCATATACATATGTCAAAATTCATTCAATGTATACTTAAGATTTGTCCATGTTATGAATGTTATACCTCAAAAAGATTTCTAAAAAGTAAAAAAACTTCAAAAAATTTAAAAGAGAAATAGCACAAGTGTGTCATACAAAACAAAGTTATTCAGTGATCACAGGTGAGAACCTTAGAAGTTACACAAAAAGCACTTAAAATAAAACTTTTACTGTTAATGTGTTTAGAACATTAATGTGTGATTTCTTTAACCCTATCCTTTCCAATCCTTAAAAAACACCTACTTAAACTAGCAAAACTGGGTCATCTTGATGAAAAAAAAATCACCAAGGTGATACATAATTTCTAGGATGCAGGTAAAAAGAGGATTTGCTTTGGTTTAGGGATACAGACTGGCTACTCGTAGTCAAGGAGCAATTAGCTGTCAAACTTTTTTTTTTTTTAAGATTTATTTATTTGAAAGAGAGAGAGCACCTGCATTCACGTGCATGGGGGTGGGAAGGAGCAGGGAGGGGCAGAGGGAGAAAGAGAATCTCAAGCAGGCTCCACACCCAGCATGGAGCCCAACACGGGGCTTGAACTCACAACCCTGAGATCATGACCTGAGCCAAAATCAAAAGTCAGATATTTAACTGACTGAGCCACCCTAGTGCCCCTCAGCGGTCAAACTTTAAGAAAAACTCAGAAATAAAAAATAAGGAGTTAAGTCAGCAGAAAGAACTGCAAAAATGGCACCAGAAAATGCAGCAAACCCCCCAGAATCCCAGTAAAAGAAGAATCAGAATAGAACATGAGTTCTACTGTCATGAAAGGGAAAGAATGAAAACAGTCACCAGTCTCACTGTGTTGGCCAACACACTTTAGTCAAAGGAGGGTCATTCTCCAGCTAAGACAATGGCAGAAGTCACCCCAGCATACTGCATTACCAGGACAAAGTTTTCAAGATCCTCCTGCATATGGGGTTACCTCACAGTTCAACCACAGAATTCAGTGTGAAATGAAACAATGAAAGAAACAAATGAGAGAATTCCATCCTGTGGGATTATCAAAGTCACCATGACATTTTAATTGTCCATTATTTATTCCCAAAGTATGTGACTTTAAAAATATACAACATAACCATAAAATTAAACATCTGAAAAAAGAAAAAAACATTTATAATGTCTCCACACAAACCCAACTCTACTAGCATTTTGCTGCATTTATATTTACTTCTAATCATTTTCCCCTATTTTTCTACATAGTATGTACATTTATTCAATAACTGTTTTTGAGGGCTTATTTATCAACCAAACCTTTTGCTATGCATCAAGGATGAAATAATCATTTTATTCTGACAATTTTTTTTACATATTGGTAAATCATAAACTCTTCCATTATGAAACTGAAATGATGAACTTCATTTTTTTTGCCTTTTTATTGCTACTCAATACACATGCAGAAAAGTGCACAAACTGTAGTAGTACAACAGTAAATTATCAAAAAATGCACATATTTATGTAACTACATTCAGGCCAAGAAGTATACTCTGAGCATCATGTGTATCTTTAAATTATTTTAAATATAATCAACAGGACTATATAGTAGTCTCTCCCTCTCTATAGTTCATTCTCTTTCCTCCCACACAGATGGTATGAGAAGACAAAAGCGTCATTCCTAGAGGATTCAGCAGACTGGAGTGAGGATCAGGGGAAAGTAAACATGGAATAGGACGTTCACTGATCATAACCACCTCTCCACTAGGGTTCAAGAGAAATGGGCAAAAAGAATTTTAGAGATTTGTCTACAAATCAGTCCAATTAGGTCCTGAACAGAGGCCCCAGATAAATATAGGCGTTTCCCATCTTGTGGTATCCTAAAATTATGGTGGTTGGCAACAACCAGGCAAGATTTCATAAGCATGAATTCTGGCATCCTCTGAAAGAACAAAGAATAAACCTTAGAGACATTTTACAAAAGAGGAAGTTGAGCACCTGAGAGAACGTAAGCATGCATTAGCTATCTGTTACTGCATAACAAATGACCACAAAACTTAGGTATTTATTAATTAATTAATTAATTAATTAATTAATTTATTTTTAAGATTTATTTATTTATGATAGACATAGAGAGAGAGTGAGGCAGAGACACAGGCGGAGGGGAGGGAGAAGCAGGCTCCATGCCGGAAGCCCGACGTGGGATTCGATCCCGGGACTCCAGGATTGTGCCCTGGGCCAAAGTCAGGCACCAAACCGCTGAGCCACCCAGGGATCCCCCAAAACTTAGGCATTTAAAACAACCACCACCACCTATTATCCTTCTTGGTTCTGGGGCTGACTGGGCTTAGCGGAGGTTCTCACTCAGGGTTCCTCATGTAGTTGCAGTCAGATGGTGGTTGGGGTTGGAATTATCTGGAAGCCTTCTTCACTCATGTGTGGTAACTAATTGATGCTGCAGGGCGGCTGAGACCTCTGTTGGGGTGATTAGCTGGAATACTACTCGTGGCCTCTTCATGTGGACCACCCTTGCTCACACAATGAAAACTGGACTCCAAGAATACTAAGCAGAAGCTGCATCACCTCTTATGATTCCACCCCTGAGATCACATAGTACTAGTTAAGCTGTAGTCCAGGCCCACAGGGGTAGGGAGGGGAGGACCCAAAAACTTAACTCTTCATGGAAGGAGTATCAACATGACGTTGTAAGAAAGGAATAGGGAGATCTTGTTGCAACCATCTGGAACACCCACTGCATAGATGTCCTTCCTATGTGATTTCGCCCTTGTAAACCCCTATCACTGCACTTATCATACTATGTGAAACTGTCTACCTACTTCTTTTTTTTTTTAAAGATTTTATTTATTTGACAGAGAAAGAGAGAGCAAGCACCTGCAGGGGGAGAAGCAGAGGAAGGGGAAAAAGCAGGCTCCCCACAGAGCAGAGAGCCCCACGTGGAGCTCTATCCCAGGACTCTGAGATCATGACCTGAGCCGAAGGCAGATGCTTAACTGACTGAGCCATCCAGGCCCCAGTCTGCCTCTTTCTGACCCATCTCTTCCATCACAGTCTGAGCTTCTTAAGAAGTGTAAGTGGATCCTTAGAGTAATCTTTGTATTCCTGACACTTAGCAAATGTTCAAAAGTTTCATTGAATCAATGAACAAATGCAATTTAGACTAAGAAATATTTTTAAATGTTTCTAAAGTAGCTATAAAAGTTTATCTAATTTTTTTTAAGATTTTTAAAAATTTATTCATGAGAGACACAGAGAGAGAGAGAGAGGCAGAGATACAGGCAGAGAGAGAAGCAGGCTTCCCGCAGGGAGCCCAATGTGGGACTCGATCCCGGGACCCCAGGATCACACCCTGGGCCCAAGGCAGACACTCAACCGCTGAGCCACCCAGGTGTCCCAGTTTATCTAAATCTTATAGGCTGAGTCAACTTAAAAGACCATGAGTTTTTAAATCTGTTAATAACTTAAGTTTCATTAACAATATATTTTCACATTTGACTAATACAGCTTTATCTAAGTAATAAAGTTGCTATGACTCAAGCATTATATCCAACGCTAAAAATGTATTAGCAATACAAAATGCTCACCTTAATATATATTCAGAATGACTTTTGGATTTTTTTCCCCTTAAAATTGATGAAATGTTTTATGACAAGCACCCTTAAAAGGAAATTTATGTATAACATCACTGTTGCTAAATATGCCAAATGAAACAGCTTAAAACCACTCCAAGAATTTAGTGTACTCAAGTGCAAACATACAATTTAAAAGTATTTTTATTCATAAATTACATATTTTTATATCATGCTGTTGGATATAGGTCATTCAAATCTAAATCATCATTGTAAAATTAGCTTATTTTCTTTCTCTTGTCAGCAAATATAACCAAGATGAAATATAATTATATAATTCAAAACTCAAAAATTAGTTAAGCTATTCCTTGGCTTAAACGAGGCACACGCCTCAACTTACCAAAAACCTTATTTAAGAACAGCATGGCCTTCCTTGAAGTACACCATGCTTAACAATTTCACTATTATCCCAAATATCACCAAGCAGTCCTTAATCTGTTGAGACTTTGGATAGAATTCTGTTTTGATCATGTCTCACAAAACATCATTAATCATGAATCTCTGCACACAAGAACTGATATTTACCAGCAACACTTACCAATTAATATCTGACCACTCTTCATAGCAGATCCTCCTGGTAGCAGGCCATGGACCACAAGTCTCTCTCCAATGCCCTGTTTCCCACTTTTTTTCCAGCTCCACTTAGTCTGATGAATAATCCCAACCAGTACTTCCAGAAGCTTGAGCTGCTCTTTGGCTTTGGTTACAGTTAACTTTTTGGGGTTTACATAAATATTCACATCTTTATACCGCTGTTGGACAACAACTCCTGTTTTTGGGTTGGACTGATGCTTTAGAATGGACACTGGCTCATTGTCATTGCTATTTTTTTTATTGTAGCGCTTGGGTAAAAGACTTTTACTTTTTAAAATTTTGGTAAACCGCTTCAGCTTAGGTTCATACTTTTTTCCTTCTTTGTAATCTTCTTCAATTATAATTTCATTTTCACTGAACCGGACATGGTTCACAGTAGGAGTCTCAGGAAGGAGGCTTTCTTCTTCATCTTCACTCAATTCCAAATAAAATAATTCTCCATTTTTCTGCACATTGTCCAGCCATTCGGGTTCAACATCACTATAAAAAAGAGAAAAGATATTCTGAATAGCAGCCAAACATAAGAAAAATAGTTATGTTTTTTGGGCATGGGCACGCAGGGAGGTGGGAGGAGGTGAAAATTCTTTGATTCTTTCAAAGTCTCACTATTTCTGATTTATTGTAAGCATCAACATTATTTCCTAGGACACTTTTTAAGAGTCTTGAAGAACTGGGGTTGGAGGAGAGGGAATCAAAAAAGCATAGTGAGGGCAGCCCAGGTGGCTTAGCGGTTTAGTGCCGCCTTCAGCCCAGGGTGTGATCCTGGAGACCCGGGATTGAGTCCCACGTCAGGCTCCCTGCATGGAGCTTGCTTCTCCCTCTGCCTGTGTCTCTGCCTCTCTCTCTCTCTCTCTCTGTGTCTGTCATGAATAAATAAATAAAATCTTAAAAAAAAAAAAAAGCATAGTGATAGAAAAGAAAAAAGAAAAGGAGATGGCCTTCTAGAACCTAAGATTTTTTTTCATTTTAATTCAGCCCTTGTTCACTTTACACCATTTCACTGGACAATAATTTACATTAATAGTTGATTGTTCAATTATATCCAGATATAAGCCATTTGGAAATTGGACATAAAAACATCCTGTTTGCATAGAAATTATTTAGTATGTTTATGTTAAAATGAAAACTAAAGCCTATTGTTTTTAATAAATTTGTTTATACGATAAATTTTCAAAACATTCACCTCACCATAAACTAAAATCTTTGCTAAAAACTAGTTTATAATCACAGTTGATAAAGATCGCTTCTACAGCCTAAAATTTCCATTAAACTTGTTTTTTTATAAACAATTGTAAGAAAAGTAAACCGCATATTACATAATTTGTCATGTGATTGTTAAAAAAAACTTTTAACTGAAATAGGCCATTGATAAAAACAAAAGTACTTCTATTAAAATGGCTGAAACAGGGATCCCTGGGTGGCGCAGCAGTTTGGCGCCTGCCTTTGGCCCAGGGCGCGATCCCGGAGATCCGGGATCGAATCCCACATCAGGCTCCCGGTGCATGGAGCCTGCTTCTCCCTCTGCCTGTGTCTGCCTCTCTCTCTCTCACTGTGTGCCTATCATGAATAAATAAAAAAAATAAAATAAATAAATAAATAAATAAATAAAAATAAAATGGCTGAAACAACATTACAAAACAAAATGCTTATCTTAAGGTATCAATCCTAAATACAAACTCAACCCTGCCTGTTCAATGTAATGAACACTACCTTTCAAACTGCTATTTTTAAAATAAAACTGGTTACAGTGGAAAATAAAGTATGTAAAGAGAATATTTCAGAAACACCAGCTGTAATATTCTGATGTAAAAGGGTATAATTTGTGTTCTAATCATTCCATCAAATAGAAAGACATTTCTGTTTTCTGCACTATTTATTAGCAACTCTTATTCTTTTAACTTAAAAGTCAACTATTTCTCTAGGAGCACCTGGGTGACTCAGTTGCTTAAGCGTCCACCACTTGAATTTGGCTCAGGTCATGATCTCAGGGTTGTGAGATCCAACCCCGTGTTGGACTCTGTCCAGTTGTGGGGCTTTTTGCATTGGGATGGAGCCTCCTTAAGATTCTCTCTCTCTCCCTCTCCTGTGCTCCTCCCCTCTACCACCCAAACCTGTGCACACTCTATTACTCTCTAAAAAAAAGTCAACTTCGCTCTAAAAGTTGTGAAAATTACTTTTAAAAAATGTATTACTCTATTACTCAACTCTGAAACTAACTACTGATCTCATCTGTGGTTGGGAATTTTTAACTATATATTAATGGTTTAAAAAAAGGCATATCCAGGGCAGCCCCGGTGGTGCAGCGGTTTGGCGCCGCCTGCAGCCCGGGGTTTGATCCAGGGGACCCTGGATCGAGTCCCGCATCGGGCTCCCTGCGTGGAGCCTGCTTCTCACTCTGCCTGTGCCCCTGCCTCTCTCTCTCTCTGTGTCTCTATGAATGGATAAATAAAATATTAAAAAAAAAAAAAGGAATATCCAGCCCCATATATAAAACTAACATTTCTTTGGCACTTATTGGTTCCTAATTGTGGCATTATTTTAGCACCATTTAGCATCAGGTTTTAACCATTTATCAGATGTTTCAACCATATCTATCTGTACCCACAGAAATTAGTATTTACTCTGAAGAATCTAAATATTTCCAATCTAGATAACTATGTACCATGATTTAAAATGGTACAATGTACATATCATGATTACACATAATTACATATGAAGATATATATCAGTTTAAACACTGAATGAAATTATTTGCTTTATAATCTCACTCTTTTAATCTTTAAAATTTGAATGGGAAACCATTTTTTGACTTAAAGATATTTTCAGCTTGCAGGGAGCAGGCACAGGGCATTCAATCATGGAGCAAATGAACAGTGCAGGGCACTTGGAAAGTACTAGAATTGTAATGATTAAAAAACATCAGTTCCTTCCCCTGTCTAGTGGAGAAGAGAAAGTGAGAAAGAATTCACAACAATACATATGGTAAATGAAAGACAGAGGTCATCTAGTTTATCCTGGGATTGAGGATCAGGGCAGGGAGAATTTCTGGCAGAGGAGACACAGAAGTTTGTTTTGTTTTGTTTTGTTTTGTTTTTTTCAGAAGTAAGTTTTAAAAGAGTAGGTGGTTGGTGATGGGGATATAGGGAGCTGAAAGAGAAAAGACAACTCCAAGCAGAAGGAACAGCATAAGCAGAGGCCTTGAAGGACTGTCTCCATGCCCATGTGGACAACTAAAGCTAGTCTGGAACATACCTCAACATCATAAAAGCCACATATAAAAAACCCACAACTACTGTCATCCTCAAAGGGGAAAAACTGAGAGCTTTCCTCTATAATCAGGAACAAGACAGGGATGTCCACTCTCACCACTGTTACTTAACATAGTACAGGAAGTCCAAGCCTCAGCAATCAGACAACAAAAAGAAATAAAAATCAACATCCAAATCCACAAGGAAGAAGTAAAACCTTTAATATTTGCAGATGACATCATACTCTGTAGAGAAAATCCAAAAAACTCAACCAAAAAACTGCTACAACTGATACACCAATTCAATAAAGTTGCAGAATACAAAATCAACATTCAGAAATCTGTTGCATTTCTCTAAAATAACGAAGCAGCAGAAGGAGAAGTTAAGGAATCAATACCATTTATAATTATACCCCAAATCATAAGATATCTACAAATAAACCTAACCAAAGAGGTAACAGATCTGTATTTTGAAAACTATAAACATGTATGAAAGAAATTAAAGATGACACAAAGAAATGGAAAAATATTCCATGCTCATGGATTGGAAGAACAAATATTGTTAAAATGTCTACTACCACCCAAAACAATCTACACGTTTAATGTAATCCTTATCAAATTACTACCAGCATTTTTCACAGAGTTAGAATAATCAATCCTAAAATTTGTATGGAACCACAAAAAAGAAAAACAGGGGCACCTGCGTGGCTCAGTGGTTGAGTGTCTGCCTTTGGCTCAGGTCAGGATCCAGGATAGAGTCCTGCATCAGGCTCCTCATGGAGAGCCTGCTTCTCCCTCTGCCTATGTCTCTGCCTCTCGCTCATGAATAAATAAAAAAATCATAAAAAGAAAAAAAAAAAGGAAAGCTGGATACATCACAATTCCAGACTTCAAGTTATATTACAAGCTGTAGTAATCAGTATGGTACTAGCACAAAAACAGACATGTAGGTAAATGGAATAGAATAGAAAACCCAGAAATGGATTCACAACTATAAAGCCAACTAATCTTTGACAAAGCAGAAAAGATATCCAGTAGAAAAAAAAATAGTCTCTTCAACAAATGGTGCTGGGAAAACTGGACAGGAACATGAAGAAAAATGAAACTGGACCACTTTCTTATACCATACACAAAAATAAAGTCAAAATGAATGAAAGACATAAATGTGAGAACTGAAACCTTAAAAATCCTAGAAGAGAACACAGGCAGTAACTTATCTTAACATTGGCTATAGTAACTTTTTCTAGGTAGGGTCCCTGAGCTCAGCAAGAGAAACAAAAGCAAAAATGAACTATTGGGACGACATCAAAATAAAAATCTTCTGCACAGCAAAGGAAACCAAAGGCAACCTATGGAATAGGAGAAGATATTTGCAAATGATGTATCTGATAAAGGATTAGTATCCAAAATATATTTAGAATTTATCAGGGCAGCCCGGGTGACTCAGTGGTTTAGCGCCGCCTTCAGCCCAAGGCATGATACTGGAGACCCAGGATTGAGTCCCATGTCAGGCTCCCTGCATGGAGCCTGCTTCTCCCTCTGCCTGTGTCTCTGCCTCTCTCTCTGTGTGTCTCTCATGAATAAATAAATAAAATCTTAAAAAAAAAAAGAACTTATCAAACTCAACACCCAAAAAACTAATAATCCAGTTAAGAAATGGGCAGAAGACATGAATAGACATACATCAAAGACATTTCATACATTTCATCAAAGACGACATAGATGGCCAACAGACACATGAAAAGATGCTCAACATCACTCATCATCAGTGAAATACCAATCAAAACTACAATGAAATACTACCGCACACCTGTCAAAATGGTTAAAATTAACAACACAGGAAACAAAGATGTTAGCAAGGATGCAGAGAAAGGGAAATCCTTTTACACTGCTGATGGGAACAGAAGCTGGGTAAGCCACTGTGGAAAAATATGGAGGTTCCTCAAAAGTTAAAAATAAGAGCTACCAAAACTAGAAAGAACCCATCAAAAAGAAGAATTAAAGACCAATATCTCTGCAAAAATTCTCACCAAGATACTAGCCAATAGGATCTAACAGTATATTATGAGGACTATTCACCACAACCAAGTGGGATTTATCCACGGGATGCAAGTGTGGTTCAACATTCGTAAAACAATCAATGTGATAGATCACATCAATAACAGAAAAGTCAAGAATCGTATGATCCTCTCATCAGATGCAGAGAAAGCATTTGAAAAAATACAAAACCAATTCCTGATTAAAACTCTTCAAACTGTAGGGATAGAGTGAACATTTCTCAATATCATAAAAGCCATTTATTAAAAGCCCACAGCAAATATCATTCTCAATGGGGAAAAACTGAGAGCCTTTCCCCTATGATCAGGAACACGACAGGGGTGTCCACTCTCACCACTGCTATTCAACATAGTACTAGAAGTCCTAGTAATCAGACAACAAAAAGAAATAAAAGGCATTTAAATTGACAAAGAAGTCAAACTCTCTCTCTTCACAGATGACATGATACTGTATACAGAAAACCCCAAAGACTCCACCCCAAGATTGCTAGAACTCATACAACAATTCAGCAATGTGGCAGGGTACAAAATCAATGCACAGAAATCAGCGGCATTTCTATCCACTAACAATGAAACTGAAAAAAGAGAAATTAAGGAATCAATTCTATTTACAATTGCATCCAAAACCATAAGATACCTAGGAATAAACCTAACCAAAGAGTTAAAGGATCTATATTGTAAAAGTTACAGAACACTTATAAAAGAAATCGAGGAAGATGTAAAGAGATGGAAAAACATCCCATGCTCATGGATTGGAAGAAAAAATATTGTGAAAATGCTTGTGCTACCCAGAGCAATTTACACATTCAATGCAATCCCTATCAAAATACCATGGACTTTCTTCATAGAATTGGAACAAATAATCCTAAGATTTGTATGGAACCAGAAAAGACCCTGAAGCCAGGGAATGTTGAAAAAGAAAACCAAAGCTGGGGGCATCACAATGCCTAACTTCAAGCTGTATTACAAAGCTATGATCATCAAGACAGTACTGGCACAAAACAGACACATAAATCAATAGAATGGAATAGAGAACCCAGAAATGGGCCCTCAACTCTATGGTCAACTTATCTGTGACAAAGCAGGAAAGAATATCCAATGGAAAAAAGACAGCTTCTTCAATAAATGGTGTTGGGAAAATTGGACAGCCACAGGCAGAACAAAACTGGACCATTCTCTTATACCACGCACAAAGATAAACTCAAAATGGTTGAAAGATCTAAATGTGAGACAAGAATCCATCAAAATCCTGGAGGAGAACACAGGCAACAACCTTTTTGACCCTGGCCATAGCAACTTCTTGCAAGACACATCTATGAAGGCTAGGGAAACAAAAGCAAAAATGAACTATTGAGACTTCAAGATAAAAAGCTTCTGCACAAGCAAAAGAAGTAATCAACAAAACTAAAAGACAACCCTACAGAATGGGAGAAGATATTTGCAAATGATATCAGATAAAGGGCTAGTATCCAAGATCTTTAAAGAACTTATCAAACTCAACACCCAAGGAACAAATGATCCAGTCATGAAATGGGCAGAAGACATGAACAGACACTTCCCAAAGAAGACCTACACACAGCCAACAAACACATGAAAAAATATTCCATATCACTTGCCATCAGGTAAATACAAATCAAAACCACAACGAGATGCCACTTTACACCAGTGAGAATGGCTAAAATTAACAAGACAGGAAACAACAAATACTGGCAAGGATGTGGAGCAAGGGGAACCCTCTTGCACTGTTGGTGGGAATGCAAGCTGGTACAGCCACCCTGCAAAACAGTGTGGAGGTTCCTCAAGAAGTTAAAAATAGAGCTACTCTATGACCCAGCAATTGCACTACTAGGTATTTACCCCAAAGATACAGATATAGTGAAACAAAGGGGCACCTGTACCCCAATGTTCATAGCAGCAGTGTCCACAATAGCCAAACTACTACTCTCACTTCCCATACTCTGTTCTTTGAGAGTGCATCACTAAATCTAGTTCACATTAAAGGGGAAGAAAGATTAAGCTCCATCTCCTGGAGCAGGAGTATCAACATATAATATTAATTTCTTTAATGTGTTATTAATAATAGTTGTAATGAAAGGTTGTGTTTTTAATACATCTCTTTCTAGTAGAACTAACTTGAGAGTACAATCTTTACAACTCTGTTAAACTTTTTAACACTTTAATCATTTGTGTACTTGATGCTTAATCTAAATAGGAATTAATCATCTGGAGTAGGAATAAGGAATCTTTCAGGAATACTGAATTCACTATTTCTTATATTCCCCATATGAGTGAAACCATATGATGATTGTCCTTCTCTGATTAACCTATTTCACTCAGCATAATACCCTCCAGTTCCACATTAAAGCAAATGGTAATTATTCGTCCTTCCTCATGGCTCAGTAATAGTCCATTGTCTGTTATTGATGTGATCTATCACATTGATTGTTTTACGAATGTTGAACCACACTTGCATCCCGTGGATAAATCCCACTTGGTTGTGGTGAATAGTCCTCATAATATACTGTTAGATCCTATTGGCTAGTATCTTGGTGAGAATTTTTGCAGAGATATTGGTCTTTAATTCTTCTTTTTGATGGGTTCTTTCTAGTTTTGGTAGCTCTTATTTTTAACTTTTGAGGAACCTCCATATTTTTCCACAGTGGCTTACCCAGCTTCTGTTCCCATCAGCAGTGTAAAAGGATTTCCCTTTCTCTGCATCCTTGCTAACATCTTTGTTTCCTGTGTTGTTAATTTTAACCATTTTGACAGGTGTGCGGTAGTATTTCATTGTAGTTTTGATTGGTATTTCACTGATGATGAGTGATGTTGAGCATCTCTTTTCTGAGATCCTACGGTACAAACTGCAAAGCTGTCATTGTGTAAATGTCTTTTGATGAGGTTATTTTGTTTATTCTACTTTTCTCTGTATATTTATTGTCTACTTGCAAAGTTTGAGGACACTTTTAATTGGTTTTCAAGGCTCTAACTGCTGTAGTAAACATGAGCAGAGTCCTTCCCAAAGAAAGATTTGCTAATTTGCAAATAACCAAATTCACTTACATAAACGGTGACGTAACTATATTAAAGAAAATAAACTTCAGACAATGCTAATAAGTTTCTCAATCCATATTCAAGAATTATACACTATAATGTTTTTTCTTCTAAATTACTGAATCTCTCAGGTCTTTTTTGGGTTTTTTTAAAAGATTTTATACATTTATTCATGAGAGACAGAGAGAGAGAGAGAGGCAGAGACACAGGCAGAGAGAGAAGCAGGCTCTATGCAGGGAGCCCGACGCAGGACTCCAGGATCAGGTCCTGGGCCAAAGGCAGCGCTAAACTGCTGAGCCACCCAGGCTGCCCTCTCAGGTCTTTATTTACATTGTCAGCACGTTTTAGCAATTGAAATGGTATTAGTATTTTCTTGGTATCTAAAAGAAAAGTTCTAAATAGCCAGACCTGCTGGTTGATTTCTTTAAGAAAAACAGACTTTTGCTACTACTCCAAACCTGTTACAGTGTATTTTTTTCCTTTTTAGTGAGCAAAAGTACCAAAGTAACCAAAACACATAGTTACATGGTGCTAATATGTACAGCCTGACAATTCTAGGAAGAGAAAAACCACACACCATAAAAGTATCATAACAGATGAATATGGATTCTATCCGATATTTGCTCATCACTGGTCTCCCCAATGTTTTTCTATGTTTGCTTTTCTGTGCTCTACCAGCAATATCTAATTTTCATCCTCGAAGTCTTTTGATTGGTCAAAGTCTATGCTAGATGTTATAGCAGCTTGAGGGGAGGGGTGGGGATGGGCTGGTGTTCTTTCTAGCCTAGCCACAGTCACCAGTGGAACAAATATGAAGCATGTTAGAGAAAAGGAAGGGATCAGTCAGTAAACTACTGGGTACTCATTGCAGGAAATAAATATTTACATCTGGAACACATCTCCATTGGAACTATGTTAATAATGACCCCACTTCCAGGACCACATTCCTTACCTCCTTACCTCCTTAGCTGAATCTTCAGCTAAATGGAGCATGTTTACATATCACTAGGTTAGGGATAAGATTTGACCCTGGCAGAACTGAAATCATAGACCAGAAAAACATTGTGTGATAGGGCATTTTTGTACTTTTAAAGGTGTCAGATGGACACAGGGCTCATCACCTAGCTAAAATGCAAGTACTCAAGATGAAGTACAAAAACTGCTATAGGAGAGTTGAATTTGGAGAAATTAAGTCTAAGAAGGATCAAAAAAGGTTGCAGGAGAAGGTAGCACTTAAGTGGGACATCGAATGATTTTCACAAGACAGGAAGAAGGGGCATTTCAGAGAGAACAAAGTATGTACAAATATAGGTGTGAAAGTACACAAGAGGTATGAGAATGGGTGTGTATTTCAGTGTAGTAACGTTATGCACTGAATGTTTGTGTCCCCCTAAAATGTGAATGTTGAAACCCTACTGCTCAGTGTGATGGTATTAGGAGATGGGACCTTTGGGAAGTAATTAGGATTAGATGAGGCCACGAGCATGGAGACCTCATGAATGGAATTAGTGCCCTCATAAGGGTCATGAGAAAGTTTGCTTGTTCGTCCTGCTCTCTGCCATGTGAAGATACAAAGAGAAATCAGCAAGCTGTAACCTGGAGGAGGATTTTCACAAGAACCTGACCATGCTAGTACAGTGATCTTGGACTACCAGCCTTCAGAAATAAATTTCTGTTGTTTATAAGCTACTCAGTCTATGCAATTTTTAAATTTTTTCATGTATATATTTATTTTGAGAAAGATAGTGTGGGCGGGGGGGGGGTGGAGAGAATCTTAAGCAGACTCTACACCCAGTCCAGAGCCTAATGTGGGGCTTGATCTCACAACCCTGAGATCATGACCTTAGCCAAAATCAAGAGTCAGACACTTAATTGACCCACCTAGATGTCCTATGCTATTTTTAAAATAGCAGCCTGAGGTAAGACAAGTAGGAATAAAGAAGGCTTTAAAGAAGTAAGATTATCAAAGATGAGATCAGAAAGACTAGGGGCAGATCTAAAACAGCTTGAAAAATCATCCTAAGGAATTTGGAATTTATTTGGGAGGCCACTGAGCTTTTGAGTACTATAGAAAAATGATTTAGTGTGTGTGTGTGTGTGTGTGTGTGTGTGTATTCAGAACAGTTTTATGTTCACAGTAAAATTGAGCTGAAGGCAGAGATTTCCAATATACTCCCTTTTTCCCACATACATGGCCTCCTCCATTATCAACATCCCCCACCAGAGTGATTCATTTGTTATGCTGGATAAACCTATAGTCATATATTATAATCAACCCAAATCTATAGTTTAAATTATAGTTAACTCTTGGTGGTATAGGTTTAAGTATGAGTTTAGGTAAATGCATAATGACATGTATCATCCACCATTATATTTTCACATAGAGTAGTTTCACTCCCTAACAGAGTTATCCTATTACTTAAACTTTAAAATAAAAGAATTAATGAAGACCCATAAAACTTCTCAATCAATACCAGGAAGATAGTTTTCATGTTAAAGAAAAGCCATAGGATCCCTGGGTGGCTCAGTGGGTTAGCGCCTGCCTTTGGCCCAGGGCGTGATCCTGGAGACCCGGGATCGAGTCCCACGTCAGGTTCCTGTATGGAGCCTGCTTCTCCCTCTGCCTATGTCTCTGCCTCTCTCTGTGTGTCTCTCATGAATAAATAAATAAAATCTTAAAGAAAATCCATGTAGGGGATCCCTGGGTGGCTCAGCGGTTTAACGCCTGCCTTTGGCCCAGGGCGCGATCCTGGGGTCCCGGAATCGAGTCCCACGTCGGGCTCCTGGCATGGAGCCTGCTTCTCCCTCTGCCTGTCTCTCTCTCTCTCTCTATCATGAATAAATAAATAAATAAATCTTAAAAAAAAAAAAAAGCCATGTATTTGATGAGAAATATATAGGAGCCTTCTTCCTTCTTTCCCATATATTTCAAATTGTTCAGAAAAAATAATTTTGAATTAAGAAAAAAAGAAAAGCATGTCTTTACTAGGTCATCTACACAAAGATTTCATAGAAATGCTTGTACATTCAGCCTTTAGTTTTCTCTTTAACTACACTGCCCCTTAAAATATGTAGTATTCTCATACTGAAGATACAGAGGAAGTTATGAAACCTCTAACAAAGATGAGAAAACTTGTTATAAGAGACATCTCATAAAATGATAATTTATAACCAAAAACTCTTCTAATTCTGAACCCCTCAGGGCAAGCAAAATAAGCCTGTAAAAGGATTATTTGCCTTCCTCTTAGAGAATCTACTACTGTTTGTATATATCAAATCACCACATTGTATAACTTAATATATACAATACAATATATACAATTTTTGTCAGTTATACTTCCATAAAGCTGGGGAGAAAATGAAAATCAGGTTGGATTAACCCTCTTCCAAATCAAATACATGTCACCTCTACCATCAATCTCCTCTTTGTCCTGTCAATTCTTCATCATCAACTGTTCACAATTTTCCTGTTCCTAGGATTTAAGCAAACCTTCTCTCAGTTAATGAAAGTCAGAGTTAAGTAAACACTCTCATTCCCATTTTAACACGTGAAAACTGATGCTTTTAGAATTCATGTGACACATTAAGGTCATATGACTAGTGGTGGGGATTAAGAGTAGGGGTCACAGGTTGGCTGACCCCTACTTTCAATCCAATACTTATTACACTGAACCAGGATGCTTATATGAGGCAACTTTTTTTTTTAAAGATTTTATTTATTTATTCTTGAGAGAGAGAGAGAGAGAGAGAGGCAGAGACACAGGCAGAGGGAGAAGCAGGCTCCATGAAGGGAGCCCGACGCGGGACTCGATCCCGGGTCTCCAGGATCACACCCTGGGCTGAAGGCGGCGCTAAACCATTGAGCCACCCGGGCTGCCCTTGAGGCAACATTTTAAAGAAATTTCATTATAATTGAAATGTTGAATTATCTGCACAATACAATCATCAGTAATCAAGCCTGACATATGATTAGATATATTTTATAACTTAGCCTTCTCTTCCTGATCATAGAGATGACCTGGTGAAGGACATGGATATTTGCTTCATTTTATTTAGTTTCACGGTATTATTTATGTATGTGTTTAACTCTAGTTTTTTAACTTATTTATTAATGAGAGATACAGAGAGGGGGGGAGGCAGAGACACAGGCAGAGGGAGAAGGAGGCTCCTTACAGGGAGCCCAATGTGGGACTTGATCCCGGGACTCCAGGATCACACCCTGGGCTGAAGGCGGCGCTAAACCGCTGAGCCACCGGAGCTGCCCTTTAACTCTATTTTTGATCCAAACTGCCACTATATCTTTCTGTAGTAGGTTCTCTAAGAGAAAAATGATTTAGAACTGTGTTCTAGAAAGCAAACTGTATGAAAAAAGACTGGAATTAAAAGATGAGCCATCTAGATCAGTCAGAAAGCTACCCCTCTCTTATTTGGGAGAGGTAAGTGCTTTAAGTCAGGCAGTGCCTCTGAAGAAACAAAGAAGGAGGGGTGGATATCAGAAAAGGAAGTCAACAAGACTGGAGACCTATTAGATCTAAAGACATGAGCAAGGGAGCAAGGAGAGAGTGATGTCAGTAAGGCAGGCAGTGCTAGAGGAGAAACAGGGAAGACAATAAATTATCTTCAAACATGCTGACTTGGGAGTAGAAAAGAAAGAGTAGCAAAGAATTGCCATTTTTCATCATAAACTTAGTTTTATATACTGTTTGAATTTTTAATCTATTTAATTTGATAAAAGAGAAATTCAAAGAAAAAAGTCAGGGTTCAGCACAGGAGAAGAAAAAAGGAATTATCCTAAATTGGATGTTAATACAGTATATGGCATCATGGACTTCAAAACATTTTGATTCAAGTATATCATTCCCATGTTAAAACCCAAGAGAAGGATAAATTTTGGTACATTCATACAATGGAATTTTTTTTTTTTTAAATGTTTGTTTATTTATGATAGTCACAGAGAGAGAGAGAGAGAGAGGCAGAGACACAGGCAGAGGGAGAAGCAGGCTCCATGCACCGGGAGCCCGACGTGGGATTCGATCCCGGGTGTCCAGGATCGCGCCCTGGGCCAAAGGCAGGCGCCAAACCCCTGCGCCACCCAGGGATCCCTGGAATTTTTTTTTTAAAGTTTTATTTATTTATTTATGAGAGACACAGATAGAGAGGCAGAGACATTGGCAGAGGGAGAAGCAGGCTCCCTGCAAGGAGCCCAATGTGGGACTCGATCCAGGATCCCAGGAACACGCCCTGGGCTAAAGGCAGACGCTCAACCTCTGAGGCACCTAGATGCCCCTATACAATGGAAATCTATTCAGAAATTTAAAAACAATGAACTACCTATAGGCAACAACATGGGTAAGTTTCAAAATTATTATGAGTAAAAGTCAGACAGAAAAAGAGAGTCCAACTCAAAAAAAAAAAAAAGAGAGTCCATATTGTTCCATTTTTACAAAACTCTAGAAAATACAAACTCATCTATAATGACAGAAAGCAGATAACTTGGCATTATTGCAAGTAAATGTATGATTTCCATTATTTCAATACTGAAACTAGTCAATGATATTCTCAACCCAACTCATCCACAGGTATTATCCCTGAAGTTTCCCCAAGGACTTGCCAATGTCTACACTAATCTAAAATTATTTTCCTCTTATATTCTTTTTTTTTTTTTGATTTTATTTATTTATTCATCAGAGGGAGAGGCAGAGACACAGGCAGAGGGAGAAGCAGGCTCCTTGCGGGTAGCCCAATGTGGGACTCAATCCCAGGACCCTGGGATCATGGCCTGAGCCAAAGGCAGTCGCTCAACCGCTGAGAAACCCAGGCTTCCCTCCTCTTATATTCTTAATCAAACTTATTAAACCTAGTATTTCACTAGAATGTACTCTAAAGTAATTTTACCTCAAAAATGGTCACCTTAATGACAATTACATGCAGAAACTGGTTTTTAGTTACAAAGCATGTATGAAATAATAAATTATGCCAATAATTAACTAAAACATGGAAAGTTCAGAGTATTTCATATGAATCAATGAGTAGCATTACTTCCTTAATAACAACCTCTGTGTAAGCAATGAAAAACAATGGGCAATTCCTATCTCTTAGCTTTGATGAAAAAGATCAAGTTTACATTCGTGTGCCTTTGATTAAGAAGTGATCTTATCCAGGGGCTCCTGGGTGGCTCAGTCAATTAAGAGTCAACACTTGGTTTTGCCTCAGGTCATGATATCAGGGTCCTGAGATCAAGCTCCGAGTCAGGTTCCACACTCAGCGAGGAACCTGCTTGAGATTTTCCCTCTGCCTGTCTCCCTGCTCAAGTGCATACTCTAAATAAATAAATAAAATCTTTTTTATTTTCTTTTAAAAAAGTAATCTTGTCCAAACTGGGAAGACCACTTCTGCAGTGGTGACTCTGTGGTTAGAGAGGTAAATAGGAACAGAATAGAATGTGGTGAGATCAGCATATCAATTCTCATGTCCTACACATCAAGAAGGGCCAAACACAAAACCTGAATTCTTGACAGGAATTGAAACATAGACCAGCAAAACATTTTGCAACAGAGATTTACTGTACTTTTACTATTAGAAGAATAAAGACACTGGAACATCTCAAGTAATGAGCAAATGACTCACGTGGAAAGCTTAATGCCCTTTAAAAATATATACATATATAATATATATAAATATTTATACATGTACATAAAATACATATTTACATGTACTTTTAATTTTAAAATGTTTTGAGATAACAAGTTTTCCTAAAACAAGGTCCTCAGATTGCTCATTTCCTAGGAAACAGGGCTAGCTCATTTACCTTCATCCCATTAAAATCAGGACACGCCACTGGCAATCCGGCCTCCTAAATTCCTACACTGAAACACTGAGCTGTGTGGCCGCGGGAAAATTACAGATTCCCTCCCAGCTCAAAGTGTGTGACTCTAAGATGTAGAAAGAAACCAAGAGCTTGATGATTCTCACAAGGTCTAGGATTCCCACAGCAAGACCAAGTAAGGCTTCCTGTAACAACCCATTCTTTCCATTCAGTGCCTCAACCATCATAACGCTGTAATTATTTTTTAAATGACCACAAATTACACAAAATACTTGATATCTTCCTCAAGAATATAATCGGTCCTGGGGGCAGCCCGGGTGGCTCAGCGTTTTAGTGCCTGCCTTTGGCCCAGGGCATGACCTTGGAGACCCCAGATCAAGTCCCACGTCGGGCTCCCTGCATGGAGCCTGCTTCTCCCTCTGCCTGTGTTTCTGCCTCTCTCTCTCTGTCTCTCATGAATAAATAAAGAAAGAAAACCATAGCTGGGGGCATCACAATGCCAGGTTTCAGGTGTAGTACAAAGCTGTGGTCATCAAGACAGTGTGGTACTGGCACAAACAGACACATAGATCAATGGAACAGAATAGAGAACCCAGAAGTGGACCCTCAACTTTATGGTCAACTAATATTCGACAAAGGAGGAAAGACTATCCACTGGAAAAAAGACAGTCTCTTCAATAAATGGTGCTGGGAAAACTGGGCATCCACATGCAGAAGAATGAAGCTGGACCATTCTCTTACACCATACACAAAGTATTACACCAAATACTCAAAATGGATGAACTCAAAATGGATGAAAAATCTAAATGTGAGACAAGATTCCATAAAAATCTGAGAGGAGAACACAGGCAACACCCTTTTTGAACTTGGCCATAGTAACTTCTTGCAAGATACATCCATGAAGGCAAGAGAAACAAAAGCAAAAATGAACTATTGGGACTTCATCAAGATAAGAAGCTTTTGCACAGCAAAGGATACAGTCAACAAAACTCAAAGACAACCTACAGAATGGGAGAAGATATTTGCAAATGACGTATCAGATAAAGGGCTAGTTTCCAAGATCTATAAAGAACTTCTTAAACTCAACACCAAAGAAACAAACAATCCAATCATGAAATGGGCAAAAAACATGAAGAGAAATCTCACAGAGGAAGACATAGACATGGCCAACACGCACATGAGAAAATGCTCTGCATCACTTGCCATCAGGGAAATACAAATCAAAACCCCAATGAGATACCACCTCACACCAGTGAGAATGGGGAAAATTAACAAGGCAGGAAACCACAAATGTTGGAGAAGATGCGGAGAAAAGGGAACCCTCTTACACTGTTGGTGGGAATGTGAACTGGTGCAGCCACTCTGGAAAACTGTGTGGAGGTTCCTCAAAGAGTTAAAGAAAAATAGACCTGCCCTACGACCCAGCAACTGCACTGCTAGGGATTTACCCCAAAGATACAGATGCAGTGAAAGACCGAGACCCCTGCACCCCGATGTTTATAGCGGCAATGTCCACAACAGCCAAACTGTGTTAGGAGCCTCGGTGTCCATCGGAAGATGAATGGATAGAGAAGCTGTGGTCTATGTATACAATGGAATATTACTCAGCCATTAGAAACGACAAATACCCACCATTTGCTTCGATGTGGAGGGGCCTGGAGGGTATTATGCTGAGTGAAATAAGTCAATCGGAGAAGGACAAACATATGGTCTCATTCATTTGGGGAATATAAAAAAATAGTGAAAGGGAATAAAGGGGAAAGGAGAGAAAATGAGTGGGAAATATCAGAAAGGGAGACAGAACATGAGAGACTCCTAACTCTGGGAAACGAACTAGGAGGGGTGGTGGAAGGGGAGGTGGGCGGGGGGGTGAGGGTGACTGGGTGATAGGCACTGAGGGGGGCACTTGATGGGATGAGCATTGGGTGTTATGCTATATGTTGGCAAACTGAATTCCAATAAAATTTAAAAATTAAAAATAAATAAAATCATATATAATTGGTCCTTACTGAACAGCTAGAGCACACTAAGCAGTCATTAGTGACTGCTTCTCCCTTACCCTGCTAAAGATAATGGTAATTTTTTTTTTACATATTCCTACGGGAAAGTAATTACCAAGCGACTTTTACTCCTGAAAACACATTAGATACTTGTAATCATTGCTCCTAAATAATGCACTTAAAGTGTCATCCTAAAGCTGACTCCTGTGGGCAGTCCATTATGGGATTGGTTGACGTTTTGGCACCTACACCTTTTCACCGTTACTCATTCATTTCAAACCACCACTAATTTACTATTCAAAAAGAAAAAAAAAAAGAAAAGAAAAAAAAAATCTTATTCCGTAGCAGTAAGGAATAGATTCCCTCAAAGGTGAAGCAGCATTGGGTCCTATGAATCAAAGGAACCTCTGCATTATTATTAAGGATTAAAAAAGTGGAAAATAACACTCATTTTTGTATTTAAAAAAAAATCACATTATGACATGCAGCAGAAAACAAGAAAACCATGAGAACGTATGGGAAAATACAGCAGAAATACCCTCAAGATTTTGAGAAGTTGTCCTTGATGTGAAGACTAAGGGAGGAGGGGGGGGGTATTTCCTTTTTCTTTCTTTTTTTTTCAATAATCTATCCATTTTTATAACAGAAGGGAAAAAAAATCTATAGGACTTAAATAGTTGATAAGTAAAACCTGTAGGGTATCCCTGCACTAAAAATCGCAAAGATCCTGGGGATCCCTGGGTGGCGCAGCGGTTTGGCGCCTGCCTTTGGCCCAGGGCGCGATCCCGGAGACCCGGGATCGAATCCCACGTCGCGCTCCCGGTGCATGGAGCCTGCTTCTCCCTTTGCCTGTGTCTCTGCCTCTCTCTATCGTTCTATCATAAATAAATATTTAAAAAAAAAAAAAGATCCTAACGCTAGGGAAGACTAAGCACGTTTTGTGAACCTCGGAACCCTCACGAGGGGAGGCTCCTCGGCGGACGATCCTAAAGGCCCACAGAAGCCGAGGCCGGCCCGTCACGGCGGCTCACCATACCGCACCAGGCGCGCGTGGCTCACGTAAATCCCACTTATGACAGAACCTCAAACAATCCCAACTGCGCTAAGCCTCCGGCGGTTGCCCCGCCCCACGCGGAAGCTCCGCGGCCCCGCAGGATGCACCGGACTGTCCCTCTTCGAGCCCCTTACACGTAATCGCTACTCGCTGAGGAGTAGGAACCCGAGGAGCTGACCCGGTCTTCACGATCGCAATCCTCATCTTCTTGGGAAGACGGGTCTTCAGGGAACTCATCCGGGCTGCGACGCGAGCCACACGAAACCGGAGACGCCATCCTCAGGCGTGCAAGAGCTGCAAGCCGTGTGATTCAAACCTCGCAGCTCCGGCTCGCCGTACCCGCCATGTTGTCTCCGCGAGGCGGGCGGGGAGGGGCCACGTGACCGCCCATCCTCGGCTGCAATTGGTGGCCGCTCGGGTTGCCACGGCGACGAGGAAGCTTTCCTGGAGCGCGCGAGAACTACGGAAAGAGGCCAACCAGGTGAAATTTCCAGGGGGGCGTCTGAGTCGGAAGAATTTAAGTGGTTGAAGCTTCACCGCGTAGGGTCTCCTAAAGGCACTCTTGGAGCTGCATAATGTAGTAACAGCGGAGACCCACTGGGGTGGTGGTGATGGTGGTTGTTTCCCCCTTTTTCTTACAGTTTGCACTTTACCCTGTGTTTCTATGCGCAACAGGTGCCCAAAGCCTTAGAGGCACTCAGCCTGGGGTTTTCTTGAGGTAAAGGTAAATCTATAGGACTGGGGCAGCCCCGGTGGCTCAGCGGTTTAGCGCCGCCTTCAGCCCAGGACGTGACCCTGGAGACCCTGGTTCGAGTCCCGCGTCGGGCTCCCTGCATGGGGCCTGCTTCTCGCTCTCTCTCTGCGTCTCCAATAAATAAATAAGAAATTAAAAAAAAAAAAAGATTAACCCTTCTCTCCCTTTCCTCTGGGCCTCGGCCTCTTGTGCTGGGAAAGGGACGCTTTTGAGCAACGCCCTCTAGGTGTTAACGTAAACGCGCTCCATTGTTTCTTTGCTTTTCATACTGTTTTGGCAACTGCAAACATTTTTTATAGTTTTCCCAAGCAGACGTTCTAGAGTGCTTCAAATGGGTGGCAGTGTTGTGAAATCACCTGCAGGTTCGTTTTGCAGCGCAAACTTATGATTTGAGGAAGTGTCCTCATCCCCGAGTTGGAAATGTACACTGATCGATTTTATCGGTGATTTACGAATACCTACATCAAGTATTTTTTTCCCTAAGTACAAAATGATTTGAGAGTCGGCCATTTCTCAAAGTACTTGTTCTATCCATACACTATGCTCAGTATTCACATACTGTGAAACAAATATCTTTATACTAAAAGAAACTGAAGCGTTAGTCATCTTCATGGTCAACCGACAAGGCAACAAAGAAAAACTGAACCTAAGTCATTAACTGCTAGATTATGTTTCTTCCTCGGGATTCAGGAATTCAACTATTATAGTCTATTCTAAGAAAATAAAGGACGCAAAAAAAATTCTGAAATTTGTGAAAGTGGAAGGAGGAAACAATCTAAATGTTCAACAGGGAAAAGTTAAATAATGACATGAAATATGAATATTATGCTAATACACATGTTTTCAAAGAGTTACGCATGGGGGATATACTCATGGTATAGCAAGTAAAAAAATGATATAATTATGATCTCGGGATCCCTGGGTGGCGCAGCGCTTTGGCGCCTGCCTTTGGCCCAGGGCGCGATCCTGGAGACCCGGGATCGAATCCCACGTCGGGCTCCCGGTGCATGGAGCCTGCTTCTCCCCCTGCCTATGTCTCTGCCTCTCTCTCTCTCTCTCTCTCTCTCTCTCTCTGTGACTATCATAAATAAATAAAAACTAAAAAAAAAATTATGATCTCAATGAATAGGTGCTGGAGATTCAACTTAAACTACATGGGTATTTTATGACATATAGTGGTAAGTATCATGAAACATGCAGAGTTCTAAGGAATACCCAAGGGAAAACAGATTGGGGTGTAGAGGGCCACAGCAAATTTCTTAGAGGAAGTCTAAACTTCTCTTGTTATTATGGAGTACCGCGTTTCAAAAGGTAGTGGGAAATGAGTCCTGCCATGGCCCAAAGTGGTTATATACATGAAGAATTCTAAAGAACCTGAGCAGTAGCAGGCTAATAGTATTTAAACTTTCAAGATGCAATTTAGTTCCATTTGTCTCATTAAACCATGTACATTTGAATATCCTAAGTTTTTTTGTTGTATAATTTCTAAATGTGCTTTTCTAAATATACCAGCTATTGAATATTCTTTGCACTTTAATTCAAATTAATTAATTTTTTAAAAAGATTTTTATTTATATATTCATGAAAGACACACAGGGGAGAGGGAGAGACACAGGCAGAGGGAGAGAAGCAGGCTCCATTCAGGGAGCCCAATGTGGGACTCCATCCCAGGACTCTAGGACCTGGGCTGAAGGCGGCGCTAAACTACTGAGCCACCCAGGGATCCTCTCAAATTTATAATTTTTTTGTAATTTTATTTATTCATGAGAGACACACACACAGAGAGAGAGAGAGAGAGAGAGGCAGAGACACAGGCTCCCTGCAGGGAGCCCGTGGGTCTCAATCCCTGGTCTCCAGGAGCAGGCCCTGGGCTGAAGGCAGGGCTAAACCCCTGAGCCACTCGGGGTTCCCTATAAAATGGTTTTTATCTTATATAAGAGCTATAGAGCACAGAGCTTATACCTGTTTGTTTAAAATTATAATTTAAAAAGTTTAAGTCATCCCCGGAAATTCACAACAGGGTTTTTTTTTCCCTTAAAAAAATACATATCGCTCAGATTGGAGAACTAGTTCATAAAGGGATAATGGGGCAAAGGAGGTTCTTGAGGTGGCAAGAGAAGATGGCATCTAAGGCACAGATGGAGGGATATGATCTTGCTGATGTGACTTCCTTAAAATTGATTCCTAAAGAAGGGCACAAGTGTGGATGCTGATTTGCCAGTTTTAGTCAGGAAGCTGAGATAATCTCTATGTAATGGTGTTTATTTTCTCAGGTAAATAGAAGTCAACCTTGCCAGCTGAAAAAGATAAAGGAAGTAATGGGGTTAGAAGTTTGAAGAGAATGGATCCAGGAAGGAAGGGAAACAAGTATTTTTATCAGCACTGAGACCCTCAAAAAATGTTTTAAAATCAGAGAAACAACATTATTTTTAAAAGTTGGAATCATTATATGTTTCACATTAAAACATACATACTTCTTCTCACCACAATATCAAATGTTAAAAATTACTTAAGATTCCATTCCAAAATTAAAAATGCTTGGGGTACCTGGCTGGCTCAGTTGGGAAAACATGTGACTTTTGATCTCGGGGTTGTGAGTTAGAGCCCCACATTGGGTGTAGCGAATTCGTAAGTAAATAAACTGTTAAAAAATGCTTTAGGCAGCTATCTAATAAGTTGCACTTATTTTAAAAGCATCTTATTAGAAGTTTAAAAAAAGGACATTTAAAATTTTAACACAAAAACATATTTTCTTCATATAAATGACACTGTAAGTAAATTAAGAAACAAAACAGGTGAACATAGAAGAAGGGAAGGAGGGGATCCCTGGGTGGCGCAGCGCTTTGGCGCCTGCCTTTGGCCCGGGGCGCGATCCTGGAGACCCGGGATCGAATCCCACATCAGGCTCCCGGTGCATGGAGCCTGCTTCTCCCTCTGCCTATGTCTCTGCCTTTCTCTCTCTCTCTCTGTGACTATCATAAAAAAATAAAAATTAAAAAAAAAAAAAAGAAGAAGGGAAGGAAAAATAAAATAAGATAAAAATAGAAGGAAGAAAATCATAAGAGACTCTTAACTATAGGAAACAAACAGGGTTGCTGGAGGGAAGGGGGGGAGATGGGTTAGTTGGAATTGAGTGATGGGCATTGATGAGGGAGGGCACTTGATGTCATGAGCACTGAGTGTTATATGCAACTGATGAATCACTAAATTCTGCCTCTGAAGCTAATGATGAATCACTAAATTCTGCCTCTGATGCTAATAACACACTATGCATTAACTAAATTGAATTTAAATAAAAATTTTAAAAAATAACACTGTTTTTTCCTCTATAAACATCTAATAATTTCATACCTTGCTCATAAACCTTCAATGCCACCCCATCAGAGAATAAAGTCCAAACTGCGTAGTCTCTTAAAAAAAAAATCCAATTCTACAAACAATTGATTACCAATGAGGAATTAGATGCCTTATTTCCTGCATTAATCAAGTTAATCAAATGTGCCCAACCTGTCAGATCAAAAGATCCCCTGGGGTTTGTTAAACTGAGAGATTTTAAGGCCTTCCCAACTTCAACAGGATCAGAATCTCCAGGGAAGCTGGCCTGGAAATCTCAATTTTAAATAAGTGTCGCTGCCCCTCAGTGATCCCTAAAGTTAAGGTAAACTTGGGAAACACTCCCCTAAGCCTTCCCTCACTTCTAATATACCTGCAGGCCCACTGACCATTTACCCAACAGGCTAAATCCCTTCCCATCTTCTTACTTTGAACCTGGCAGGCAGACTTTTCCCTGCTCCAGAACCTACCATCTACATAATCTTGAGCAAATCAACCTCTCCAAGCTGCGTTTCTTTATCTATGGATTCAGATAGTGGTACATACTTCATAGGACTGTTTGAAGTCCAATAAGTTAATGCATGTAAAATACCTAGCACATAAACTATCAATAAAACTTAAAAGCTATCTTACAAATCATTTACTTACATAGTTCTTTCATTGTGGAATGCGACTTATCCAAAATACTACATTTTCCTTCAAGATTCAGTTCTATGAGTACCCTTTTGAAGAAGACTCCTACACTCTTTTCCTATCTCAGTGACAATTCCTCTTTCCACCTTCCCCTCCTAATATATATAATAAAATTGTTACAAGTATCAGTCTGCTTAGTATCTAAATTATTTAGGAATGTGTCTATCTTTGCTACCAAATGACAGATTCCTGGAAGATATGACTGGATCTTTTTTGTTGTTGTTTTTCAGTCTTTCATCTTACACAAGGTTGAATAGGAACAGGAAGTGCCACATTAAAGTATCTCTTTTTTTTATTAAAGATTTTATTTATTCATGAGAGACAGAGAGAGAGAGAGAAAGAGGCAGAGACACAGGCAGAGAGAGGAGCAGACTCCATGCAGGGAGCCTGATGTGAGACTTGATCCCGGGTCTCCAGGATCACAGCCTGGGCTGAAGGCGGCGCTAAGCCACTGAGCCACCCAGGCTGCCCTAAAGTATCTTTTAAGAAATATTCTTCACACTAGATATGTCTCTGAGTTATGTTAACTTTGTTGGCTAGTCTATTTCCATATGTTAGTTTAATAGACAAAAGGTTACTACTTTGCTTGATCTTCCACAAAAGAAGAGTAATAGCAATCACTTTATATTCTTATTTAAATTTTCAGGGTGTATATTAACTAATCATATTTCTAATTTTATATATCATATTTGTACTAAACATCTAACAGCCTTAGATATACTGGAGGTGATGAAGAACAGAAAAAAATAACATGCCATTTTCAGGGCCTTTTAAAAAATACTTTGTTTCATAATAGCAATTTCAGGAAGACTTAAAAGAGACTGGAGTATATTCTCAATTTCTCTTTTCCACAACACAGATGGCCAGCCATCTACTGAGCACTAAAATATGTTTAGTTTAAAATATATATGAAATAAAGTCCTTATCTTTCATAGATTACCATCTCAATTGGGCAAACAATACAATTCTGACATAAAATACAACATACACCAGATAAGAACATAATTAAATATTTAGTATCTTTAGCGGGTTTAACAGCTCTCTGCCTAGTAGTAATGGAAACTAGCAATGAGAAGTAAACAGGGCCACATGAGGTCATGTCCATTAAAAACTTTTAAACTGAAAGGAAAAATGCATGGAGCTTAGCATTGTTAGAAACTAATTTGTATCATCTTAATTGTGAATAGTGATATAGTTCATGAGCTATATGGTAATACTGACAACCCCAACCATTTTAAAAATCATGAATAAATAACTTGATAGACCACCAAAATAGCATTTTAAAAACTGAGGCTTCACAATGTGAGATTTTTAAGATTTGGGATTGAGTCATCTAAGATAATATTTCAGCAATCCTGTGTTTATAGAATTACATTATGATCTAAAATTCTAATTTTTCTATGTAAAAATTGAATTACCTGTAAAAATGTATGGAACTTGTTCCATAGAGATCATGCATTCTCTATTTGAATAATAATGAAATACAGATGAGAATACAGAGGTACGTAAAAGTAACTGAAGTAGATGGCACGAAGCTCAAGCCCCAAACCCTTCATTTATTCCTACTTAACCTCATTTTATACTTTCATTTACAAACTATAAAAAATTTGGTGAAACATACTACTGCCTTAGATCAGTAGCTGCCAACCAGAAGGAAGAGGAGCCTCCTTAAAACAGGAATACAACTGCTGCAGAAATTGTTGATGGCTGACAATCTGCCAATGAAGAGGAAAGTAGGAAGCAAAAAGACACAAGAATTACATTAAAAAAAAATCATAGCTTATAAATGAAGTGCCAAGTGCCCCTAAAAGCATCTAAAAAAAGAAAAGAAAACTACTGCATTGCCGAACCCTACAGTAATTTGATAATATGTGAAAATGCTTGATAATTCCTGAGTACCATGCATTTTCTAGCCAGAGAAGCCACATTCTCATCGTGATTCTGGCACTAATAACTGAGCGAATGTGGATGAAATCAGTTTCATCATCTGAAGACAGAAATAATAATCCCTGCCTACTGTACAGGGTTGCTAAGAACCATATGAGATAAGCCTTGGAATTTAATGCCTACACCTAAAGAAATAGACGGTGTGTGTGCTATATGCTATATTTAAATTCTTTATTTCATTAATTTTTTTAGTTTTTACTTTTTGAATTTAAAGGATATTTTATTCATCAGGAATATTATCTAATTGGGACACCTTTGTCCCTGATACGTCTGGATATTTGAGGTATTTTAAATATGCATATTTTTGCTGTTGGCAAAAGTCTGAAGTTTAGGTCATCAAACATTTTCAGAAACTTACTTCTAGCTCATTTTTTTTTTTTTTTTTTTTTTTTTGCTGGCTTAGATGTCAGACCACACTACCACTCTGTCTGGGACCAGTTCCCTATATTAGCCATTAGGCTTTGGGCAAAAGTCACTTAGCTGACTTTTCTGAGTCTTTAGAAATAGCTATCATTCTGTGTTTCATTTTAATTTTTTAGGATAGCTTTTGACAGAACTTTTATAGAACACTTACATATCTGAAATTCACACCACCACCCTGTGAGGTGGGTATTATCCCTTTGTATTACAGAAAGAACAGGAAAATAAAGACAAGTTAAAAATCTTGCAAGTCACACTACTAGTATGCAACAGAAACAGGACTCCAAGGGAACGAATAAACTCCAATAGCCTTTTGCATAGATTTTTTTTAAAGTCTTTGCAAAATACTAATGAGCCCTAATATAATGATTTGGGTACTTCTTATAATCAAGGTGACACAAATATGTGTTCACTTACTTAAGTAAAAGTAACTGAGAAACAATATTGAAGCACTTCCTTGACTCCCAACAACTTATATGTAACTTCTAACCAAAAAGTGGGACAGCTTTTTTGCTCCAGCAATTGTTATTTTAGTCTTAACCATATTTTGTATCTGACACCTCATGCAGAGAAAAGTTTGCAACTTTGCTTCAATTTTGGTTTGGCTGAAGTATCTTTTTCAAAAGCACAGCAATTTAATGCTTTACAGTTTTAAAACCATATTTGCAACAGAAAACACACAAGTAATTAAATAAAACTTATCCTTTAAAATAAGATATAAAAATAAAATAGACTAGTTTGCTATTTTTTCTTGTCTATGAACTTTCTACGGCTCAAGGCTATTGGTCTCTTTAATGCAATTGCCAAAATGTTGCGTATATCTTACAAGGGATGTTTTAAAGGAAAAACATAAATATTTTGTAAAACTGATATAAAAAAATAGACCATGCTCTGGACTAGTCAATGCTAGCTATAGTAAGTAGATGAACATGGTTTACAGGTTATCTGGTTTCTCTAATTTCTATTACATTATATCTAAATTTATAAATACAAGTAAAAGACATTTGAGGAAAGGAACTTATGTGAAAATATAGTTCATTAAATGAAAGAGAAATCTCTATAGATGTCTCGATTTTTAAATATGTTTGAAAACATTAAATAATAAATAACCATTAATAAAAATGACGCACTGCCAAAACAAAAAGACTTTCACGTAATGTTGAAAACAAAGCACTGTTAGCCATGATACTGACAAACACATTTATAGTTTCAGATTCCATTGGTTCTTATAGCATGTGGGAGCAGTTATTTGTAATTCAGAAAGAGTAGTTTTTCATATACTGAGCAGGTTTATTCCAGAAACACTCCACTACTTACTTCTGAAATAATCATTTCAGTCTTGATGACTAGAGTTTAAACATATTCTTTCGCCCTGGTTCATTCAGACACATTTGTGCTTCGGATCTGAAACCCTGCAGTGCTAATCAGCTTGGAATTTTTTGGCACCTGACATTTAAAATATGAAATTCTGTTGCAGCAGGGTCTTAAGCTTACAACCCCTCCCAGCTTCATCAAAGTCATGCTGTGAATGAGTTTCTAGTTAATATTTTTGGGGGGGTTATTTCTGGACTGTAATTTTATCAAATGCAGGGGGATCTGTCTTTGGGAAGTTAGCAGAATCCCCTTTTAGCTACTTGTTTGACAATATTTTATTGTATATGGCAGGGGCTCTCTTGGGGGGAGAGGGAAAGGAAACCAACTGCGGAAAATTGTAGGTTTCAGAAGACAGCTTTTAAATCGAAGAGACCCACTTTCTTCCTTGCACAATGTCTTTCTATTTTACTCACACTTCCAACAAAACAGGGTTTCTATGGCTCATATGGTTTTGTACAAAGACTTAAAAGGGTCACTTGAAACGTTTACAGATGAGAGAACTCACATAAACCTCCCCCCCCCCGACAGATATTTACTAAGGGCCACTTACTCTTTCTCACCACAAATGTATTCAATAGATACTTTTGATATATTTCTAAAAGTTTTCCCCATATCATCATGTCTTAAGAAGGCCAAGGCTTTTCTGGACTTAAAGCAGCATTTACTGCCTGACATCTCATCCCTCCTCTCTTAACCTTAAAACGGAAAGAGAATTAGCTATCCATATGGATCCTTAGTTCTTTATTTCCTGTAAACTTGTCATAGTCACCATGAACATTTAACATTCGTTGGCCTATTTTGCATAAAGTATAAGGTTGGGGGACGCCTGGGTGGCTCAGCGGTTAAGCGTCTGCCTTCAGCCCGGGGAGTGATCCTGGAGTCTCGGGATCCAGTCCCACGTCGGGCTCCTGCATGGAGCCTGTTTCTCCCTCTGCCTGTGTCTCTGCCTCTCTCTCTCTCTCTCCCTCTCTCTTTCTGTCTGTCTTTCATGAACAAATAAAATCTTAAAAAAAAAAAAAAGGATAAGGTTGGTCGAAGGTATCTAGGCAGTAAATTAATCACTACCAGTTTAGGGAAAGTTGGGGTTCTCGTCCTTCTTGGAGGAGCTCTTAAATCTCTTTTGTGTAGTTATGTGTGTAGATGCACGCGCGTGTGCCTTGGTGTGTGTGCGTGTGTGTTTGTGTTAGAATTTAGATTTGTTAAGGGATCCCTGGGTGGCTCAGCGGTTCAGTGCCTTCCTTGGGCCCAGGGCGTAATCCTGGAGTCCCAGGATCGAGTCCCGCGTGGGGATCCCTGCATGGAGCCTCCCTCTCTGTGTGTCTCATAAATAAATAAAATCTTAAAAAAAAAAAAAGAATTTAGATTTGTTAAAAAGTGGCTCATTCTAAGTCCAATAACAACCAAAGCCCAAACAAAACTCTCAGGTGTTTTTCTTTCTTTCTTTTTTTTTTTATTTATTTACTTATGATAGTCACAGAGAGAGAGAGAGAGAGAGAGAGAGAGAGAGAGAGGCAGAGGGAGAAGCAGGCTCCATGCATCGGGAGCCTGATATGGGATTCGATCCCGTGTCTCCAGGATCGCGCCCTGGGCCAAAGGCAGGCGCCAAACCGCTGCGCCACCCAGGGATCTCTTTCTTTCTTTCTTTCTTTCTTTCTTTCTTTCTTTCTTTCTTTCTTTCTTTCTCTCTCTCTCTCTCTCTCTCTCTCTCTCTCTCTTTTCTTTCTTTCTTTCTTTTCTCTCTCTCTCTCTTTCTTTCTTTCTTTTTCTCTCTTTCTTTCTTTCTTTTTCTTTTTCTTTTTCTTTTTCTTTCTTTTTCTTTTTCTTTCTTCCCTGAAGAAAGTCTAGAGGTGTTTTAAAGAAAAGCTTTGCTGAAATGTTTGGAGCTTCTTAGCAAGCGGAGTTCTCTGGCCCGAGTCCCAGCGGGGACACCGGGGCGGCTCCGGAGCATCCGAGGCTGGGAAGGGCGGGGTGCAGGTCCCTTCGCCCTCCCGCGGAGAAGCCCGAGTAAGACTCTGCACGCGGGGACCCCCCCGCCCCTCGCCCCCTCGCACTGACCTGTGGAAGAGGACGCGCTGCACCGAGTCCAGGTCCTCCAGGCTCCGGGGGGCAGGTGTGGGGAGGCTGGACCGGCCCGCCCGGAACATGCCCGCGCGAGGCTGGCGGCGGGGCTCGCGGGGGTGGCGGGCGCCCAGCGCGCGGGGCCGGCTCCTGCAGCGCCGCCTGCCTGGGCACCGCGGGGGCCGCGGCCGGGGGGCCCGCAGCGGGAAGACAGGGCCGCCGGCGGGGGGCGCCCGGAAACCTGCGCCCGAAGCAAGGGCGGCTGTGTGCAGCGACGCCCGCCCCCGAGCCGCGCGGCTCTCGGAGCCCCGGGGCGCCCGGCCCCGCGCAGGTGGGCGCAGCGCCGGCCGCCACCCCGCGGGGCTCCGCGAGCGCACAGGCGCCCCCTCCACCTCCAGGCTCGCGCGCCCCGCGGACTCGTCCCCACCGCGCGGCGCGGGCCTCCGGCGGGCGGTCCCCGGCTGCGCGCTTTCGCCGCCTAGTGCTCCTCGCCGTCCCTTCCCGGGACACCGGGGTCAGGCCCCGCCCCCAGCAGGGAAGCTGCCACCTGCCGCGTGGGGGGCCGCGCCGAGCCAGGGGGAGGAGGCGCGCGGCAGCCCCCGCGGGGAGGCGGGGACGGGCGGGAACCCAGGCCAGCTGGCTTTGCGTCGTGGGGGAATGGACGTCCGTCAGTCCTGCTAGACGTACACTGATCACCTGTGGTGCGCCAGGCTGCGCTCTAGCCTCCAGAGATGACAGGATGAAGCAAAGGTGGTGGCTCAGCGGTTTGGCACCTGCCTTGGGCCCAGGGCGTGACCTGGAGACCGGTCCCGCATCAGGCTGCTTCTCCCTCTGCCTGTGTCTCTGCCTCTCTCTCTGGGTCTCTCATGAATAAGTAAATAAAATCTTTAAAAGAAAAAAAAAAAAAAAAAAGGTGGTGGCTGACCAGTCTCATGTGGACTCCGTATTCTCTTTCTGGGATCTATGGGGTTTAAAAGTAGATTTCACCGGAGAAGACAGCATAGGCGGTGAGCTTGGGTATGGTGACTTTTAAACGCAGCACCAAAAGCCCAAGCCATGAAAAAAAAATTGATAAATTGGACTTCGTTAATATTAAAACCTCTGCAAAAGGTGCTGTCAAGATAGTCAGACAAGGTATGGACTGAATGGAAACATTTGCAGGGACGCCAGGGGGGGCTCAGCGGTTGCACATCTGCTTCCAGCCCAGGGCGTGACCCTGGAGACCCCTGATGGAGTCCCGTGTCTGGCTCCCTGCAGGGAGCCTGCCTCTCCCTCTGCCTGTGTCTCTGCCTCTCTCTCTCTCTCTCTCTCTCTCTCTCTCCCTGTCTCTCATGAATAAATAAATAAAATATTTTTTTAAAAGGGAAATATTTGCAAAAGGCATATCAGAAACAGATTTGTTATCCAATATACACAAAGAACTCTTAACATACAGCGAGAAAAGGAACAACCTGATTTAAAAAATGACAAAAGACCTGACACACACCTCACCAAACAAGATATACAGATAGCAAAGAAGCATGTGAAAGGATGCTCCACATCATAGGTGGAGCCACATCATAGGTGGCTCCACATCATCCACTAGAAAATTGCAAATTAAGGCAACAATGAGATACCACTACAGGCCTATAGAATGGCTAAAATCCAAAACACTAGCAACAGCAGGGTGGTGAGGCCGTGCAGCAACAGGAACACTCATTCACTGGTGGTAGGGATACACAATGGTACAGCCACTTTGGAAGACAATTTGGAAGTTTCTTACAAAATAAGATCTGTTTTTCCAGTATAATCCAGCAATCACACTCTAGCATTTAATTTATATGAATTGAAAACGTATGTTTACACAAAGACCTGCGATGGATGTTTACAGCAGTTTTATTCATAACTGCCAAAACTGAGAGGTAGCCAAAATGTCCCTCAGTCGGTGAATGGGTAAACTGATTTATCTAGACAATAGCATATCGTTCAGTGGTAAACAGAAATGAGCTATCAAGCCATGAAAAGACAACAGAATCCTGAATACACGTTACTAAGGCAAAAAAGCCATTTTGAAAAGGCAACATACCATATGACTCCAGCTGTATCACATTCTGGAAAAGTTAAAAAAAAAAAACATTTTGAAAAGGCAACATACTATATGACTCCAGCTGTATGACATCCTGGAGAAAGTAAAAAGATCAGGGATGTTAACAGCAGTTTTATTCATAATTGCTCCAAACCAAGAATCAGTGATTACCCAGGGGGCTGAGGCGGTGAGGGGGGAGGGTTAATACGGAGCTCGGAGGATTTTTAGGGCAGTGAGACTCTTTTGTCTGATGCTATAAATGGTGGATGAATGGAGAAGAGACTGGAAAACGTTTTAGTTAGAAGATACTACTGATTATAGATACAGATTAAATATAAGTAGTAATAGATTAATTTAAAAGTGTATGGTTATTAGCTGGGACTTGGCTATTCATTGTAGGATTTCCAAATGCCATTACATGTAGAATTTTTCTCTTGGGTTGGTTTCTTAAATCCTGGCTGCCAGGATTCTGGGAATTGAGTGGGTAGAGAATGGAGAGCTCATTTCTTAATATATATATATATATATAGACTTTTTTTTTTAAAGATTTTATTTATTTATTCATTAGAGACACACAGAAGCAGAGACATTGGCAGAGGGAAAAGCAGCTCCATGCAGGGAGCCCAATGTGGGACTCTATCCTGGGACTCCAGGATCACTCCCTGAGCCGAAGGCAGATGCTCAACCGCTACTTCCACTTAATTCTTCTGTCTTCAGTAAATTCTTCTGTCTTGCTTCACCTTCAGTCTACACTTCACCTCGTCTGAAAATGTTATTGTCTTTTGATTCAGAAATTAATCTCAAAGAAATGATAAAAAATGAAAATCATGATGTTCATTATAGTATGTTATCACAACAAATATATAAAAGGTGTAAATGTCCAAAATTAGTGTAATACTTACATAGCTTAAAGTACACTCAGACAATGAACTGATATGTATTTATTAAAATGAAATTTAAATAGAATGCTTAATGGCATGATAAAATGTTTATGATTTGAACGTCAGTGAATATTCAGGAGACAAAAGTGTACATTCAGACTTGTTAACTATATAAAATTTAGGAAAAATTGATTGGATGGATATTCACCAAATCTTAAAAATGATTGCATCTGGAGGCAGAGCTGTGAGTGATTTTTATTTTCTCCTTTATGTTTTTTCTGTATTTTTCAAAAATTTAAACAATAAATATATATTACTCTTAGAATCAGGATGTGTTCACATATAAATATGAGGAAGAATGATTTTTTTTCAGAGTATTTTTTATTTTTTTTAATTTATTTTTTATTGGTGTTCAATTTACTAACATACAGAATAACCCCCAGTGCCCGTCACCCATTCACCCCTACCCCCCTCCCTCCTCCCCTTCCACCACCCCTAGTTCGTTTCCCAGAGTTAGGAGTCTTTACGTTCTGTCTCCCTTTCTGATATTTCCCACACATTTCTTCTCCCTTCCCTTATATTCCCTTTCACTATTATTTATATTCCCCAAATGAATGAGAACATATAATGTTTGTCCTTCTCCGATTGACTTACTTCACTCATACACTCTATGTATACATAGACCACAGCTTCTTTATCCATTCATCTTTCGTTGGACACCGAGGCTCCTTCCACAGTTTGGCTATCGTGGCCATTGCTGCTATAAACATCGGGGTGCAGGGGTCCCGGTGTTTCATTGCATCTGTATCTTTGGGGTAAATCCCCAACAGTGCAATTGCTGGGTCGTAGGGCAGGTCTATTTTTAACTCTTTGAGGAACCTCCACACAGTTTTCCAGAGTGGCTGCACCAGGTCACATTCCCACCAACAGTGTAAGAGGGTTCCCTTTTCTCCGCATCCTCTCCAACATTTGTGGTTTCCTGCCTTGTTAATTTGCCCCATTCTCACTGGTGTGAGGTGGTATCTCATTGTGGTTTTGATTTGTATTTCCCTGATGGCCAGTGATGCGGAGCATTTTCTCATGTGCATGTTGGCCATGTCTATGTCTTCCTCTGTGAGATTTCTGTTCATGTCTCTTGCCCATTTCATGATTGGATTTTTTGTTTCTTTGGTGTTGAGTTTAATAAGTTCTTTATAGATCTTGGAAACTAGCCCTTTATCTGATACGTCATTTGCAAATATCTTCTCCTATTCTGTAGGTTGTCTTTTAGTTTTGTTGACTGTATCCTTTGCTGTGCAAAAGCTTCTTATCTTGATGAAGTCCCAATAGTTCATTTTTGCTTTTGTTTCTTTTGCCTTCGTGGATGTATCTTGCAAGAAGTTACTGTGGCCAAGTTCAAAAAGGGTGTTGCCTGTGTTCTTCTCTAGGATTTTGATGGAATCTTGTCTCACATTTAGATCTTTCATCCATGTTGAGTTTATCTTTGCGTATGGTGAAAGAGAGTGGTCTAGTTTCATTCTTCTGCATGTGGATGTCCAATTTTCCCAGCACCGTTTATTGAAGAGACTGTCTTTCTTCCAATGGATAGTCTTTCCTGCTTTATCGAATAGTAGTTGACCATAAAGTTGAGGGTCCACTTCTGGGTTCTCTATTTTGTTCCATTGATCTATGTGTCTGTTTTTGTGCCAGTACCACACTGTCTTGATGAGCACAACTTTGTAGTACAACCTGAAATCTGGCATTGTGATGCCCCCAGATATGGTTTTCTTTTTTAAAATTCCCCTGGCTATTTGGGGTCTTTTCTGATTCCACACAAATCTTAAAATAATTTGTTCTAACTCTCTGAAGAAAGTCCATGGTATTTTGATAGGGATTGCATTCAACGTGTATATTGCCCTGGGTAGCATTGACATTTTCACAATATTAATTCTGCCAATCCATGAGCATGGAATATTTTTCCATCTCTTTGTGTCTTCCTCAATTTCTTTCAGAAGTGTTCTATAGTTTTGAGGATATAGATCTTTTACCTCTTTGGTTAGGTTTATTCCTGGGTATCTTATGCTTTTGGGTGCAATTGTAAATGGGATTGACTCCTTTAATTTCTCTTTCTTCAGTCTCATTGTTAGTGTATAGAAATGCAACTGATTTCTGGGCGTTGATTTTGTTTCCTGCCACGCTACCGAATTGCTGTATGAGTTCTAGCAATCTTGGGGTGGAGGCTTTTGGGTTTTCTATGTAGAGTATCATGTCATCGGCGAAGAGGGAGAGTTTGACTTCTTCTTTGCCAATTTGAATGCCTTTAATGTCTTTTTGTTGTCTGATTGCTGAGGCTAGGACTTCCGGTACTATGTTGAATAGCAGTGGTGAGAGTGGACATCCCTGTCTTGTTCCTGATCTTAGGGGAAAGGCTCCCAGTGCTTCCCCATTGAGAATGATATTTGCTGTGGGTTTTTCATAGATGGCTTTTAAGATGTCGAGGAATGTTCCCTCTATCCCTACACTCTGAAGAGTTTTGATCAGAAATGGATGCTGTATTTTGTCAAATGCTTTCTCTGCATCTAATGAGAGGATCATATGGTTCTTGGTTTTTCTCTTGCTGATATGATGAATCACATTGATTGTTTTACGGGTGCTGAACCAGCCTTGTGTCCCAGGGATAAATCCTACTTGGTCATGGTGAATAATTTTCTTAATGTACTGTTGGATCCTATTGGCCAGTATCTTGTTGAGAATTTTTGCATCCATGTTCATCAGGGATATTGGTCTGTAATTCTCCTTTTTGGTGGGGTCTTTGTCTGGTTTTGGAATTAAGGTGATGCTGGCCTCATAGAACGAATTTGGAAGTGCTCCATCTCTTTCTATCTTTCCAAACAGCTTTAGGAGAATAGGTATGGTTTCTTCTTTAAACGTTTGATAGAATTCCCCTGGGAAGCCATCTGGCCCTGGACTCTTGTGTCTTGGGAGGTTTTTGATGACTGCTTCAATTTCCTCCCTGGTTATTGGCTTGTTAAGGTTTTCTATTTCAAGGAAGAATGATTTGAAGAAAATTTGGCAACTGAATTCTAAGGTGAAAATTTCGAGTGATCTACTTTAGATTTCTGTTCTCAGTATACATAAGTGATTTTGCAAAATATTGTACAATTTAAGGATACATGGATAACCTGCTTTTTCAAAAGGCCCCTTATGAATCTTTTCATATAGGGAATAGTTACTATGTAGCTATTTTGGAAAATTACTAAATTGTGTTTTTAGTGATTTATCTTTTGCTTTTAACTATCAGATAACTTTTCCTTAACTTCAAATTTTGTGAGAAATGTGTGGTGTTATAGATCCCTATTCAGTTACGTTTTCATGATAAATCTGAGTTTCTGTATGTCATACTGTCTTAAAGTGAGGTATATCTATAGCTATTTGTTTACCCTTAAAAGCAAAGAGCTTTCTCTGGCTGTTGGAGAAGAGGAAGTTAGAGAGCTCTGCAGGAGAAAAACTGTAGAAGACATTGCTGGTTTAGAGATGGCGGGGGTGGGGGACACTATTTGAGAAGGAATGTGGGGTGCCTCTAGAAGCAGAAAGTGTCCCTGACTACCAGCAAGGAAATGGGGACTTCAGTCCTACAACTACAAAGAACTAAACTCTGTCAAATAACCTGAATGAACTTGAAACAGGGATTTTCCCCAGACCCTTCAGATAAGGTCTTAATGAAGATTAAACTCTGATTTTGCCTTTGTGAGACCATAAGCAGGTATTCAAGCCCTCCTGGGCTTCTGACCTATATATAGCATGCTGAGCTAATAAATGCATGTTTTTTAAGGATACTAAGTTTGTGGTCATTTTTTTTTAAAGATTTTATTTCTTTATTCATGAGACACACAGAGAGAGAAGCAGAGACATAGGCAGAGGGATAAGCTCACTCCCTGTGAGGAGCCTGATGTGGGACTTGATCCCAGGACTCTGGGATCACAACCTGAGCCAAAGGCAGACGCTCAACTGCTGAGCCACCATGGTGCCCCCGTGGTCATTTTTAATGTTTGCATAATATAAAGCTAATGCAGAACATTTTCAAAGTTGGTTATGGGAAATTGTCTATGGAACCAGTGGGTCCTGTGGGTGGCAATATTTCTGGCAGTGGTTGGCAGCTCTGATGCAGGCATGGTTTCCATGACACTACACTCTCCTGGCTTTAGTCTTATGTATCAGCTGGTTCCTCTGCCTTCTCACAAACTCCAAAGGTTGGAGTGCTCCCCTCAAGACACATAATAACTGCCTTCAAATATCTGAAGGGCCATCATGTGGAACAGAGATTGTTTTATCCAGTACAGCTTCTGAAGTTAGAATTAGGACAAGTAGACTTTTTTTTTTAAATATGAAGGTGGATTTATATTTAATACATACTGCAAGTTGGAATCTTTGGGAAGCTAACTCTGAGATGGAGATTCACACGTAGAAAGTTTACTAGGAAGTGCTGTTGGGATCAACAACTGTGGAGAGAGTGAAGGGAGCAGGACTGGGCAGAGTAAGAAAGCTGGATGCAGTGCAGACTCAAAAAGGCTGCAGCCAATCCTACAGGCTTGAGATGGCATGATCCTGCAGAATTGTTCTGAGTTAGGCAAGAGGGGACAGGCTTTTGCATCTTCTTATCATTTCAGAAAAGAGTTATGATGGTGGGCAAAGTGACTGTATTCAGCTGAACACCTCCTCTTTTTTTTTTTTTTTTCAAGAAAGAGAGGAAAGGGGGAGGGAGAGGGAGGGAGAGTCTTAAGCAGGCTCCATGCCCAGCACAGAACCTGATGCAGAGCTCATTCTTATGATCCTGAGATCATGACCTGAGCCGGAATCTAGAGTAGGATACTCACATGATGAGCCACCTAGGTACCCCAGCTGAGGACAGTTTCTGGAGAGGACTCAGCTGAGAGCCTCACCTGTCAACATTCCCAGCACAGTGGGGAATGAATGCCTCCCTCCTAGGGGGCAGAGAGGGTGCAGAGAGAGGACTGTGGTGGTGCCTCACAGCATTAAACACAATGTCTAGACTCACTAGGGTGAAGGGCTCTCTGTCACTGGAAGAGTTTATCAACAGAGGTTGCAGGACCCTAGCAAGGATGTGCACAGTGGAATCTGATATTGAACAGAAAATGAAGTGGAGCGTGAGTACTTGGAGAGTTTCTGAATCCCTTTTTCTTTTCTAGTATTTCTGGTTGTTTCAGTTGTCCATGCCAACACGGCCTCACTCTTGCAGCTTTGAGGTGATAATCATTTGTATACTCTCTCACTTAGGAAAAAGACATACTATGGGTAAAAGCATGTACCTGCCAGGACAATACATACATAAGGATGTCTAGATTTTTTAAATTACAGAAATTTCTTGATCTCCACCCAGAGAGATTAGCTTTCATCAGCTTTTACAGTTGGCAGAACAGGCTTCTCTACTTCCATTTACACCTCATCATTTAGGAGGGGTCTTTTATCTTAAAGATAGATTGAAATTATTTTCACTTATCAGGACAGTTTTATTTGTTGAGTAGATGTTCCTTTATGAAGAACTTGGGAATCTACTATTGTACTAGAAAGTGGAACAAAAGATAGACTTCAAAAGACCTAGGCCACAAAAGATTCCAGAAGGATGGGTCCCCTGGCAGGGAAAGGATGGAAAAAGTGAAGTGAGGGGGAAGCTGGATAGGAATAAGGAAGAGAAATGGGGCTTCTTGGTACACACCAGTCTATGTACTATAGATAGTAAAAAAAAAAAAAAAGTTTTGTACCCTTTGGACTCTATGTGTGTCCATGATTGAATTATAAGATGGTGTTCTTTCTGCTAATGGTCTGTACCTGTTTGTATGATCCACCAGACTTTGAGGGTGCAGGATGGCAAAGTTAAAACAATTAAGCATTTCTGACTTTTTCTCATTTATTTAACAAATATTTATTTATTTACTTACTTACTCATGAGAGACACAGAGAGAGGCAGAGACATAGGCAGAAGGAGAAGCAGGCTTCCTATGGGGAGCCTGATGAGGGACTCCATCCAGGACTCCGGGATCACAACCTGAGCCAAAGGCAGACTCTCAACTACTGAGCCACCCAAGTGCCCCTATTTAACAAATATATAATGAGTACTCCTAAATGAATATTACTGTGTTGTCATTTAGAAATGCTTTGGAAATGCTTTATTACCTAGTTCTTCTTCCATTTTTCAAACTAATGGAAGCATCTTGTTTGATTCTCAGGCTCCCAGAGGCCCAGGGATCCCAGCCACTTTTTCATGAATTTGCTCTCAGCTCAGACCCACCATGCTGTGCCCTCCCACCAGGCTGTTCCCACTGTTCTCCTACTGGAATTTAGTAGGACCATCTCTACCTCTATTATAAATATGCCATTGATACATATTTACCATTCCCCAGACCACTGAAGCCACATTTAGACTTTTTTATCCTAAACATTTAATAAATATGTGGAGATTGGGGATCCCTGGGTGGCTCAGTGGTTTGGCGCCTGCCTTCGGCCCAGGGCGTGATCCTGGGGTCCTGGGATCAAGTCCCACGTCAGGCTCCTTGCGTGGAGCCTGCTCCTCCCTCTGCCTGTGTCCCTGCCTCTCTTTCTTTTTCTCTCTCTCTCTGTGTTTCTCATGAATAAATGAATAAAATCTTTAAAAAAATAATAAATATGTGGAGATAGATAGAACGATAGGCAGGTGGATAAAGTTTTATTTGCCTAGATCCAAAACCTTTCATCATGCAAATCCTTAGAATACAATAGGTGAGAGCTGCTCCTTCTTTCTCCTACTCCTCTCCCAGAGGCCTGGCATATACCTCCCTCTTCAGGAGCTGGGGATCAATTGAGTAGTATAAAAACTGCTAGTGACACACCTAACTTCTTGAGTTGGAAGACACAACTCAGTCTTAGAATACAGGCGTGTGTTTCAAACATGCTTTGGGTTCTGTGTGTTTGTGTGAGCTGCTGACTTTAATGTTATTTAATAATGGGCTGGACCATCCTTCACTCTACCTTTAAGGGCTTCACACAGGTAAGAGTGAGGTGAACCTAAGAATGTTCAAGAACCTGTGAGGGAGGGAGAATAGACAGGGAAGTGCTGCCGAGCCCCTGTGAAGTACCTCTGAGTCAGTCACGGTCCACATATAAATAATGATATTGTTAAGTGGTAAAAATAAAGATGATGTGTCCACATAATGGAGGATTAAGGAAATGAAATGAAACCTAAAGGGAAATGAGGCAATGGCTGCACAGAAAGTCAGTGGTTATCACATCTGGCTCGTGTTTATTTTGGAGGCACATTTATGAATGAAGACACACAAAAACAATAAACTGAGTTGAGGAGAGAGAATCTGGGGAGGTGAGGGTGGGGCAGAGTAGCCGAGAGGAGGGTGCATGGAGAGGAGAGGGCTGTGCAGCTATTACCGATTCAGACTCTCCTTGCCCTCTGTGTGCAGGCATCAGTTTATAAACCAACGGGCGTTCATTGACGATTCATATTTATTTTCTCATTCTCTCATTGCTTCTTCACTTATTAGCTGCCATTGCTTTGTAAAGATGAGCTCCCTCCACCAGCTTTTCAAAGGATTACTATGGCCTCCTGGATATCTAAAAAAATATTTAAAGTCCTATAATCTATTCCATAATTACTCTTTTTGATCCTCAACTTTGTCTAGCCCTTGTTCCTCCTCTGAACGTCTTCATCAGTTTTTCAGGCTTCCCTTACTTTCTGACACAGTAAGACTTTGCAGACTCTTCTGTGCTTTTCCTGCCCCAAAGTTATAATCAGCCATTTATCAAAGAAGTCCTTTTTCTTTTTTTAAGTGGGTAATGACATTTGGACAGGAAGATCTGGGTGTTGGGAGACAATTCTCCATGGTTCTCTCATATTTCTATATGTCTTGTGAGTGATAGAGTAACTGCCCTTTGTTCTAGACTGTTTCTTCAAGGGTGTTTGTGTAGTGAACAGCCTTAGAGGATAAGCCTCCCACCAGAACAAAAGGCAATTTTGTTTATTGTCCCATATAATGAAGATAATGTCTTCCTCTGGAGTGAATCATAAAGAGTGGGAAGGTTGTTCTCATTCTACAAGGCAGCCTTTTCATTCTATAAGATTTGGATTCCTCAAGTTCAGGATCCTCTTGTAAAAGAAGCCATGGTATGTGTAGACATCACCTGGCCCTTTTCATGTTGTCCCGTGGGAATTGGGGCTGGGTCACCAGCACAAATGCTGATACTCTGGCAGTTGCTATTTCTTGTTGCTAACTCAGGAGCTCCTGTGTTCTGCTAGCATTTGTTACACTATGGCAGGCTAGCTTATCAGGTCGTCAGCAGGATAAAGTCTCAGACCCTGTACAGTTCTTGACACTGGGGAATAGGTGTATTTGCTGCTGCTAGTATGTCATTGCTTCTATGCCCTTTCAAAGGGAGAACAAGGAATATATTTTTAAAAAATAAGTTGATATACTAATACTTCCTATTCTGAAATAATACCACAAGGGTCTTCCTCTCCTTCCCCTAACCCATATTTACATTTTTCATCTTCCATAGAGAGAAACTCAGTTCCCAAAATATCAATACATTCACTCCTTTGTTCTCTCTTACAATTAGGATATAATTGAAATTCAGATTAGAATTATTATGCCAACTGAAGCCAAATCTTCTAAGCAGTTCTTTTTGTTTTGGGAGTATGTCAACTAAGGATACACTCAGATTACTATATTTTAAGATATTTTCATTTTATTATTTTATTTTTTTAGCGGGGGTGCAGACTGAATCTTTTTTTTTTTTTTTTCAGAGTGAATCTTAAGCAGGCCCCACACCCAGTGCAGAGCCCAATGTGGGGCTCCATCTCACAATCCTGATATCATGACCTGAGCCGAAATCAAGAGTCAGGTGCTTAACTGTCTGAGCCACCCACGCACCCCTATTTTAAAGATGCTTTACTTAATTCTGTTATTTCTTTCTGTGATTGTGTTATCGATTCAATATTTAGTTAGGTTCAGTTTTTTTTTTTTTTATTAAAACCCAACTTTAGAGTCACATAAATATTTAGCTCTATGGATGTTCAATAGTTTATTCAACTAGGCTGCTATGAATGGGCATTTAGATTGTTCCAAATATTTTACGATTACCAGTAATGCCACATTGAATAAACTCTTTTTTGGAGAGGAGCTGTATCTTCAGAGTAATTCTGAGAGGTGAGAATGCTAGAGCAAAGAATAAATGGATATATAGTCTTGGTAGACATTGTCAATCCCTGCTCAATGGACTATATCCCATTTTGTACTACCACCTGGAAAATTTGCAAATGCCTGTTTCTTCATAGATTCAAGTGTGCAGTGAAAAGCTCCTGAATTTTTGTCAACACGAGAGGTAAAAAGTAACATCAGTATTGCGCATTTCTTTTATTATAGGTTAAAATTATGCATTTTTGAATATGTTTAAGGGTATTTATCTTTTTTTTCTTTTAGGTTTTCTCTCCCTCTTAACTTTTAAAAACTTACTTCCCTCATGGTTTTATTGAGGTAGAATCGATGGATAATAGAATTGCACACTAAAATATCCAATTTGTTGAGTTTTAGAATATATATATGTGTGTGTATAATGAATACACTAATTACCCCCAAAAGTTTCCTTTTCACGACCTACCTCTTTTTCATCCCTCACTCCCATTCCTGGGCAAGCACTGACCTCCCTTCTATAACTTACAGATTCTTATTCTATCGGATTTCCCATTTATTTTGAGGTAAGCTATTCCCAGTGCTATAAAAGCTCTGAGGAGGGGCACCTGGGTGGCTCAGTGGCTGAGTCTCTGCCTTTGGCTCAGGTTGTGATCCTGAGGTCCTGGGATTGAGTCCCACATCAGGCTCCCCAAAGGGAGTCTGCTTCTCCCTCTGCCTGTGTCTGTGCCTCTCTCTGTGCGTCTCTTGTGAATAAATAAATAAAATCTTAAAAAAAAAAAAAAAAAAGCTCTGAGGATTGTTGCATCTGCTCCTTTCTGGAGGATTTTTCTCTGGCCTCGAGTGTTTCCCTCACATGCATGTTTTTTCCCAGTACTCCCCTGAAGACTCCAGAGGAATCCTCTTTAGATCCCTCTGTAGAGGAGTCTGGCTACACAGCCCTCTCCTCTCCCAGCATCTTTGTCCTCTCTGGTACTCCTCCCCACTCTCACCTCCCCAAATCTAACTCTGTCTCCTCAGCTCCATGGAGTAGCTGGCCTTTGTTTGGCCTCCCTCTCCTTTTGTTGTGGCCTGGAAACTCTCTGCAGTCAGTAAGCTGGGGCCATCTGAGGCATGACTTCATTTGTTTTGCTTCTCTCAGGGATCATGCCTTGTGTTGCTTGTGGTCCAGTGTCTGAAAACCATTCTTTCTTATGTTTTGTCTGGGTTTTCCAGCTGTTTCATATGTGAGAGTAATCTGGTCTCTGCTGCTCCATTTTGGCCATGGTCATAAGGTTCCCCTTATTTTTTCATGAATTCTTTACATATTGGAGAGATCGGACCTTTATATATGCTACCTGTTCAAATATTTTCTCTTAGTCCGTCTTTTATCCTTTGACTTTGTTTATGGTGGTTTATTTTTCATAAAAAAGCCTTTTCTTTTCTGAATGCTGTCACATTTAGTTAACATTTTCTTTTGTTGTGTCTGGGCTTCAGATCACTTTATTTTATTTAAACTCAATTAATTAACATAGAGTGTATTATTAGTTTCAGAGGTGGAGTTCAGTGATTCAGCAGTTGTATGCAACATCCAGAGCTCGAAAGCCCTGTTTCCACATACACTCCTAGGGGTTGAGGCTTCAACATATGAATTTGAGGGGAGACACAATTCAGCCCACAACAGGCCATATTAGGAATGGGTATAAAATTTTGTCAGGCTTTTTAGCATTAATGAAGATAATCATCACTTTTGCCCTTACTTATATTACTATAATAAATTATAACAATGGGCTTCTTAATATTGAATTATTTTTATATTACTAGAGTAAATCTCATATGAGCACAAGTATTATTTCTTTGATGTTTTGGATTCTGTTTGCTAATATTTTATTAAGGATTTTTGCATTAAAATTCCTAAGTAATATTGGTCTGCAATATTTTTGTCTTGTTTATCATGTGTACATATCAATGCTATACTTGCTTTGCAAAAGAATTTGGGAGAACTGTTTATTTCCTTATGTACTAGAATAATATTTATGCCATTGGAATTATCTGATCTTTGATGCTTTCAGGAGAATTTGCCTATGAAATCATCTGCAGTTGGTGTTTTCATGTGGGGTGGTTCCTTAATAACTTTTACAATTTTTTTTCTATATGACTTTTTAAAACTTTCTGTCTTTATCAGGACCAATTGGATACATTGCATTTTCCTAGGAAATTATTCAGTTAATTTAGTTCACATTCATTTACAAAGTAATCTCTTATGACTTTAAAATTATCCTATTTTAATGATTATTTCCTTGTTATAATTTCTTATTTTGTGGAAGCCTAGTTACATTTATTGACATGTCTTAAGCATTTGGTTTCAACTCTGTCCTTTGAGAAATACCTATTCCTTGATTGGTGATATTATTTCATTCCTGAAATCCATAGCATAAAAGTTTAAAAATATCTGTGAATTTTAATGAGAAAATTACAATGTATTCCATCTTTACCAAAGATAACCAAACCACGTTTCATAGACTGAAAAAGTATATATCAATTAAATCATGTAAGTATAAGTAATACATAACAATTTGAAAGTAAATAAATTCAAATTGTTCATAAAATATTACATGATGACAATTTCTTGTGTTCTCAAAAGGAGAAAGAAATGATTTGATAGTGGGTGATAGAAGAGGGTGCAAAAAAGTCATTCCTGAAAGGTTCATTCTTCTTTCCACATGATTTTTATCAGTTTTACCTTAAGAAGGCTCATGATTATTTTGCACTTAAAATTAAAGTTACAGCAATTGAAAACATCTTCAGGGCAAAATAAAACATAAGATAGCTTTGATACACATGCACATAGCCAACGAACTGCAGAGTGCAGATCTGTTGGTAGAGATAGGCCTGCTTAGCAAAATATCAGATCATCCAGTCATGGAGCTCAATTCAAATATGCTCCATTTGAAATTTTCTTACCAGAAATGTATTGTGTAAATTAGTGACTATCTTTTACTATTCTTTTCTTAGAGATTTATTTATTTATTTTAGAGAGAGAGAAAAAAAGAGTGCCTGCAAGCTGGAAGGAGGGAGAGAGGGAGAGAGAAAGAATCTCAAGCAGACTCCCTGCTGAGCAAGGAGCCGACTCAGGGCTCAATTCTAAGACCCTGAGATCATGACCCGAGCTGAAATCAATAGCCAGTTGCTTAACTGACTGAGCTACACAGGCATCCCAGTGACTGTCTTTTTCTAAAACTGCAACATTAAAATATCACTTTTTCAAAAAAGATTTTATTTATTTATTTATTTATTTATTTATTTATTTATTTATTTATTTATGAGAGAGCGAGAGTGCACATGATTGAGGGGAAGAGCAGAGGGAGAGGGACAAGTAGACTCCGTGCTAAGCTTGGATCCCTACACTGGGCTCACTGCCCCAACTCAGAGATCATGACTTGAGCCAAAATCAAGAGTTGGACACAACCAAATGAGCCACAGGCATTCTCAAATAGTACTTCTTTACAGTGAATTTAGCTAGTATAGTTTGAAAATAGATATAACAAGAAAAAAAAAGAGAGCCTGAAAAGCAATATAACTTTTCAAGAGTTTTTAAAAAAAAATTAAAAAAAATTTATTTATTCATGAGAGACACAGAGACAGAGGAAGAGACATAGGCAGAGAGAAGCAGACTCAATGCAGAGAGCCTGATGTGGGACTCGATCCCAGGACTGCTGGGATCATGCCCTAGGCCAAAGGCAGTCGTTCAACCGCTGAGCCACCCAGTGTCCCAACTTTTGATAAAAAGTCATTGAAATCAACAATCATTACATGAATTGAATCTGTATTTCAATGTTATTGCTCTAATCGATAAGAAAAGCTAAAATTATCACATTTACCTTTATTCTGGTAGGGATATTAATGATTCATCCAACATATTGCTCCTTTAGACACAACATTTCTTAGTTTGGTAATCATGTCCTTTCAAGTTTTAACTTAGCACCTTGATTTATACTTTCAATTGTTCTTGTATAAAATTCCAAGCTGTTAATTCGTTTAAAAGATCTCACAATCTGATTCTCAGAAATCTTTCCAAATCTTTTATTTTCCTCCCTTCTCCAAGAACTTTGTGTTTTATGCTATGCTGACGTGCTTTTACTTTTTAACATTTGACCTACTCAAATGTAAAAGCTGTTTCTTTACCTTCAGTAACCTTAAGGCCTTTTGTTTTTCCTTTTATAGAGGAGACTCAGCTTAAATTTCACTTATTTGGGAAAGTATTCTCTGTCTCCTAGATCAGGTCAGTCATTAGGTTCCCTTGTTCTGGCTTCCACAGTACCCTGTATTTCTTTAATTACAATAGCTTGTATTGTAACTGCTGGCTTCACTGTATGTCTTCTGAACTCTCAAGCTCCAAGCAGCAGGCATTGTTTATCTTCTTCATTCCTAACTCTTCATCATATAACAAGCTCCCTGTAAGTATTTCTCTCATGGATGAGAGAATAAATAGATAAAACAAATTGCTGCAGTAAATAGGTTCTTTTAAAAGTATATCAAGCCTACCATTAAAAAATAGTTTTTTGATTGCAAAAAATTATTTATTTGTGTCTGTATCTGTCGCCCTGCGATGAGAATGAAAAGAACTCTGAGGCATAGGTACAGAGAAAGTAACGCCTCCCAGCTATGACAAGTGACATGTGAAAAAGCATGTCTACATTATAAACATTGCTAATTTAATCCTTTAGCTTCAACTGAGAATTGGCATAGAAAAAATTTGAAAATATTACACTTTATAATCTAAAACCTACCCAGTATCACTCCTATAGAGAAGGTATTTTACAGAAAAGAGAGATGATTATGTAGCAAATTGGAGATTGGGGAGAACTTTTTCCATAGTTGTTGATTTGTTTAAGGATTTACTATGAGTTTTAAATTAGATTCTTAACTTGTTCCTTTAGAAGAATGTAGACATTTGAAGCGGTATTAATTACAACTTTAGGGATCCCTGGGTGGCGCAGCGGCTTGGCGCCTGCCTTTGGCCCAGGGCGTGATCCTGGACACCCAGGATCGAATCCCACGTCGGGCTCCCGGTGCATGGAGCCTGCTTCTCCCTCTGCCTGTGTCTCTGCCTCTCTCTCTCTCTCTCTCTCTCTCTGTGACTATCATAAAAAATAATAATAAAAAAAAATTACAACTTTATTTTAGAGAGTTAACAGTATTTTTAACTTTAGTGATCTCGTTTTATTAACACTGCACTTTCAGCTAGTCTGTGCTATTTGTAAAAATTATCTAATTTTAAATGGTGACAAATATTGGCGTGAAAGCACTCAAATGATTTTTACAAGATGACTTAAGAGCTATGCATAATCAGCCTAAATCTGTATCAAATTAAGAAAAAAAAGGGGTCTCTTCCCTTATTTTAAAAAGCAAAAGAGCTCCACCTGGTGTCGAAGAAAACTACTGAACAATTTTTATTTGATGATTTAGAAATTTTCATTTTCTATAAATTGTAATTCATAATGCTTTTCTCAGTATCCTATTCTATTTATAGGAGTGCTAAATATTGTTTCTAAATTATGCAGAATTAGCTTTTTTTGTGGAAAAAAAACCCTAATGCATTTCTGATAAAAATGGGCCTTTCCTCTAATGTTTTATTTTTTATTTTTTAAAGATTTTATTTATTCATGAGAAACACAAAAAGAGGCAAAGACACAAGGAGAGGGAGAACCAGGCTCCCTGCGGGGAGCCCCATGTGGGACTTGATCCCAGATCCCGAGTTCACACCCAGAGAGAGCCAAAGGCAGATGCTCAACCACTGAGCCACCCAAGTACCCCTTCCCTCTAAAGTGTTAAAGAGTTTTAGAAAAGTTTCTCTTCCGTGCATGTCCTTCATAGTACCTGTGGTGGAACAGTAGCAAAGCTCCTCATGGATGGAGGGCTCCAGCTGCTGTGCTTTGAGATCCATCTACCCCTGGTTTGTCCTAGGCCATACTTCCTACTGGCTGCTCCAGCCAAGGACTGAATACAGTAATACTGAGGCCCACCTCATCCAGGAACACAGGTGTGACTCCTTTGTTGGCCCACCTTGTCTCCAGGACGTCTCAGATGTGTCCATTCAACCATCTCTCAATCTTATTCTTGCAGATTAGGCTTGCATACAGTCTGAGAGCTCTCCCAGCTTTCCCCAGTTCCCTCCTTATTTCCTTGTACACAGGCATTTCCTTCTAATAAAATCCTTGTACTTTTCATTTATGCATTTTAAATAAAGATTGCATATAACTTAAGGGGTACAGCATGATGATTTGATACATATATGCATGGTGACATGAATACCAGATTCTCAAGCTAATTAATATGTCACTTCCTCCTCCACTTGTGTGTGTGTATGATGAGTGCTGCTGAAATCTACTCTCTTAGCATATTTCCAGTGATCAATGCAGTATAATTAAATATAATCATCTGCCCATACCTTAGATCTCTGGCTTATTCATCCTACACAACTACGACTTTTTACCCTTTGACCAATGTCTCCCTATTCCTTCAGACCCTGATAACCACTCTTCTACTGTCTGCTTCTATGAGCTCTACTTTAAAAAAATTATTGTTGAAGTATAATTGACATACGTTATATTAGTTTCAGGTATGCAACATATTGGTCAGACAATTCTATGATGAGTCAGCATTCACCATAGTAAGTATAGTCAGTCACCATCTGTCACCATACAATGCTATCACAATATTATAGACTATGTTTCCTCTACTATATTTATCTCTGTAACTTATCTATCTTATAACTGGAAGTTTGCACCTCTTAATCCCTTTTATCTATTTCACCAATCCTTCCACCCACCTCCCAACTAGCAACCACCAGTTCTCTGTATTTAAGAGTCTGGTTTTTTGTTTGTTCATTTGTTTTGTCTTTTATATTCCACATATACTTGAACTCATATAGTATTTGTCTTTTTTTGTCTTATTTCACTTAGCATAATACCCTCTAGGGCCATCTGTGTTGTTTTTGCAAATGGCAATGTATTATTCTTTTTTGTGGCTGAGTCATATTCCTGTGTGTGTTGTGTGTGTGTGTGTGTGTAGCGCATCTTCTTTGTTCATCTATTGAAAGATACTTTGGTTGCTTCCAAATAAATAGTGCTGTAATAACATAGGAGGGCATATATCTTCCCAAATTAGTGTTTCTGTTTCCTTTGGGTAAATATCCAGTAATGGAATTACTGGATCATATACTATTTCTATCTTTAATTTTTAAAAATAATCAATTAATTTATTTATTAGAGAGAGAGAGAGAGAACAACCAAGGAGGGATAGAGAGGGAGGGAGAGGGAGAGAGAATCTCAAGCAGACTTCATGCTGAGTGGTGGGGCTAGATCAACATGGGGCTTGATCTCATGACCCAGAGATCATGACCTGAGCTGAAACTAAGAGTTGGACATTTAATAAGGTAAGCCACCCAGGTACCCCTCTTTAATTTGGGGAGGAACTTTCATACTGTTTCTACAATGGTTGCACTAGTTTACATTTCTACCAATAGAGAAAGAGCGTTCCCTTTTCTCTACATCCTGGCCAACTGTTGTTTCTCATGTTGATTTTAGCCATTCTGACAGATGTGAAGTGGTGTCTCACTGTGGTTTTGATTTGCATTTCCCTGATGCCAAGTGATGTTGAGCATTTTTTCATGTGTCTATTGGCCATCTGTATGTCTTCTTTGGACAGATGTCTATTCAGGGGGCACCTGGATGGCTCATATGGTTAAGCATCTGCCTTCAGCTCAGGTCATGAGCCCAGTGTCCTGGGATCAAGATCCTCGTCAGGCTCTCAGCTCAGTGAGGAGTCTCTTTTTCCCTCTCCCCACTGCTCGTGCTCTCTCTTTTGCTCTCTCTCTCTCTCATAAATAAATAAATAAATAAATAAATAAATAAATAAATAAATATTTTAAAAAATGTCTATTCAGGTCTCTGCCCATTTTTAAATCAGATTATTTGGGGTTTTTTTTGGTGTTGAATTATGTAAATTCTGTATAGATTTTAGATGCTAACCCCTTATTGGATATATCATTTGCAAATATCTTTTCCCATTTAGTAGGTTGTCTTTTGGTTTTGTTGACGGTTTCTTTTGCTGTGCAGAAGCTTTTTATTCTGGTGTAGTCCCAATAATTTATTTTTGCTTTTGTTTCTATTGCCTAAGGAGACATATCTAGAATATATTGTTTGAGGTCGATGTCTAAGAAATTACTGCCTATGTTTTCTTTTAGGATTTTGTGGTTTCACATATCAAATTTAAGCCTTTGACCCATTTTGAGGTGTGTGTGTGTGTGTGTGTGTGTGTGTGTGTATGGTATAAGAAAACAGTCTAGTTTCATTGTTTTGCATGTAGCTGTCTATTTTCCCGGCACCGTTTATTGAAGAGACTGTCTTTCCCAATTGTTTACCAAGTCCTGTCTCCTTTATTGTGGATTAATTGACCATATACCTGTGGGTTTATTTCTAGACTGTTCTATTGATCTATGTGTCTGCATTTGTGCCAGTATCATACTCTTTTGATTATTATTACAGCTTTGTGGTATAGCTTGAAATCTGAGGTTGTGATACCTCCAGCTTTCTTCTTTCTCAATATTGCTTTGGCTATTTGAGGTCTTTTGTAGTTCTATACAAATTTTAGGATTATTTGTTTTTGTTCTGTGAAAAATGCTATTGGTATTTGATAGGGATTGCATTGAATCTGTATATTTCTTTGGGTAGTATGGTCATTTAAACAATATTAATTTTTTGAATCCATGAGCATAATATATCATTCCACTTGTTTGTAGTATCTTCAGTTACTTTCATCAATGTCTATCCTTTCATGTTAAATCCTGTCTTGGTACTTGCTTCTTAGAGATCCTAGCTACTATGATACCACTCCTGGAAGTTTTATGGAAAATGTGGAAGTGGAGACATGTCTACTAATATCTAATATTACTTCTAATATTAATAATATTATTTAATATGGAATATTCTAGTGTCTGGGTTGCCTAAATTTTGGTTCATATGTATTAAATTAGATTTTGACATCTTAAACTCAGGTCTGAGTCTCTCCCTGCTTGGCTAACTAGTGTATGTGTGGAAAAGGGCATGTGTCTTTTGAGCCGGCTAGGCTTTGAAGCTCCATGGTCACATGTTGGATTTCTAAGTTAGCCGACAATCTTATTGTTTGTATCAGTGAAAAGGGCATTTGGGCAAGAATGAGTATGAATCCAGACAAATCCAATACTTCCTCTAGAAAAATGCCTTCAAGGATTTTTTTTTTAAATGTACAGAGGGAAGGACTTGAACATCATTTTTGTACCCACATGATCAATTATATTCAGTATTGCATTTCAATATTAAGTGCTGGCAATGATTCAAAAGCAGATTCAGATGTATTTGACTTTATCATTGAAATGGGGCATACACTTCTGAAATATTCTAGGGAATAATCAATGTTACAGAGTGAAAAACACTTTGCAGTTCTTGACAGAAAGGCACTTGAGCACCAGTAACTTACAACTCCTGGAAACTGCCCAGGGGTCTTGTGTCATGGCTATGTTCTTGGTTTACTTTCGACTCTCTGATAATAAGTATTACTGATAGTAAGTATAGTGATAATATCACTAAAAGGTAATACAACTCTAGGAAAATAAAACTTCACGCTACTTTGTAGTGTGGTATAATGGAAAGAACCATAGCCTGAGAGATAGAATATCTGCATTCGAGTTGGCTTTGCTACATGATGACTCTTAAGACCTTGGGTGAGCCACTTACCTTCTTTTGACCTCTGTTTCCTTATCTTTAAGATGGTGGTATAAATCTTTAACTCCTAACCCTGGGAAACGAACTAGGGGTGGTGGAAGGGGAGGAGGGCGGGGGGTGGGGGTGAGTGGGTGACGGGCACTGAGGGGGACACTTGACGGGATGAGAACTGGGTGTTGTTCTGTATGTTGGTAAATTGAACACCAATAAAAAATTAATTTATAAAAAATAATCTTTAACTCACACAGTCATTAGACTTGAAATAATTCTCACAGAAATATTTGATAAACTAAAGCACCACATTAAAGTTATATTATCATTGCTTAATTGTATTTCTTTTTAAAAATATTTTATTTTTTAAGTAATATCTACATTCAACATGGGGCTCAAACTCACAACCGAGAGATCAAGAGTTCACATCTCTAGTGACTGAGCCAGCCAGGCACCCCTATTTCATTGTATTTTTAATGGGATTATCTTTTTAAAAAATATTTTATTTATTTATTTGAGACAGAGAGAGATAGAGTGAGAGAGAGAGAGAGAGCAAGCAGAGGGAGAGGCAGGCTCCCCACTAAGCAGGGAGTCCAACATGGGGCTCAATCCCAGGACCCCAGGATCATGACCCTAGCCAAAGACAGATACTTAGCTGACTGAGCCACTCAGGCACCCCAATTTGTAATGAAATTATATGCTAAAGAAGTCCTGTAGGTATTCTGACCTTTTACGGGAGGTATGGATTTGGGGACTAATTACATGTATATTGCTGTTTTAAGAATGATTCCTAATGACTTTAGCTTGGAGTTAGTTAGAAAGACATTACAAGAAAGTCGGGGTATGTGTCTCAGGTGTGTCAGCTGCCCCATATCTGAAAAAATCTGAATAGCTCTGATTTCTATCACTCTTGTGTATACATTATAATAATATCTATTATCTACTCAAGACAACATTTAACTAAATGTCTTGCTACTCCATTTTTTATGATATTTAAAGCATTATACACATTCAGATTAAATTGTTTATGAGTTTGCTTTTTAAGTAGTTATGAAAATAATATTTACATATTCAATTTATCTTATCAAAACTGATATTCTAACAAGAAACACTAGGGGGCATTCATTGCTTTGTTCAAAGACATTTGTATACTTTAGTTTTATACTTTCAATGCAATTTGTTCATATGGTTGAGAAATAAAATATGAAAAATTTCATATTCTAAAATATTCAGCATAGGGAAAATTCATGGTAATTACTATCAGGGCAATTTAAGAATAATATATGTTATAAAAAGTAAAAATGTTGGTTAACAGATTTGTGTTTTAACATAGTTTAGATTTATATAAAATTAGCAAATCTAGGGGTTTACAAAAAAGTCAGCGTATCACTGAATACTAAACAAACAAATGTAAAAATAAAAAATAGATAGGTGGGCAACAGGGCACAAGGATACCCGATATATACTGAGGTTATAATGGAAACAAATCCTTAAATAACTTTTAATGTGACGATCTCTATTGAAATCTATCAACAAATAATACAAAATATCAAGTTTTCAGATTTTCTAGCATGGAAAAACAAATTTAACATAACATTAGATTTACCTTTATTTAAAATGCACATGAGGGGATCCCTGGGTGGCGCAGCGGTTTGGCGCCTGCCTTTGGCCCAGGGCGCGATCCCGGAGACCCGGGATCGAATCCCACGTTGGGTTCCCGGTGCATGGAGCCTGCTTCTCCCTCTGCCTGTGTCTCTGCCTCTCTCTCTCTCTCTCTCTCTCTCTCTCTCTCTGTGACTATCATAAATAAATAAAAATTAAAAAAAAAATGAATAAAATGCACATGGACTTTGAAAATATAAAAATAAATTATGGCATAGAAGTAACATTAATGAGTTAAGTGAATGTATGCATTCCTAAATTGCCATTTTATTATAAAGTATCACTGAAGTTGTTCCACTTTTATTTCCATTCTAAATCTTTATTATTATACTTTTCTATTCTTTGACACCTTATGCCATTAACTTGTTCATTTATGAATACAACTGTTTGGCACATTCTATATTCACAAGGTATTGTGCTGGGTATTATAATTCTCAAAATAGTGTGTGTATGCCACAGCAAAATGTGAACAATATTTTGAGACTAAGTACAAATCCTCAAAAACTTTTGCTATGAGATAACTTTAAAAAGCAGTAATTTCTTTTAGCCTTAATCTCTTTTGGACTGGTCATATGGCTAAATATTTATTTTCTTGATTAGACCACAATATGTAAAGTCATACTAAATTTTATATACAGGTAACTTTATAAAACTATGTGGCTTAACAAAAATCCAAGGAAACAAAATTTTCACAGCACTATTATCCATAATTTTTATATTTATATGTGAAAATTTTAAAAATTCAAGTATCATAAACATGAATTTTTTTTTTTAGTTTCAGAAGTAGAGTTTAGTGATTCATCAGTTGCATATAACACCTAGTGCTCATCATATCAAGTGCCCTCCTTAATGCCCATCACCCAATTGCCTCATTCCCCCACCTACCTCCCCTCCAGCTCAATGAAATCAGAGAGGGAGACAAATGATAAATATGAATCTTAACAAGTTTCACTCTTGCCTTTAGAAATTCACTTTTCAGATCAAAGAAGGGTCAAAGAAAGTTAAATACATTGAAATAATATGTAGAAAGTCCTTTTAAAAGTAAAAAGTGCTGGGGCACCTGGGTGGCACAGTCAGTTAAGCATCTGACTCTTGGTTTTGGCTCAGGTCATGATCTCAGGGTCCTGAGTTCCAGTCTTGCATCATTGGGCTCCACATGCTCTGTGCAGAGTCTGCTTCAGATTCTCTCCCTGTCCCTCTACCCAGTCCTGTTTGCACACATACACCCTCTCTACAATAAATAAATCTTAAGAAAGGTATAAAGTACTGTTTATTACTGCAGAAAGTTGTTACTTTGGGGTTTGAATTCTGATTTTGATATTTATCAGCTCAGTGTTTTTTTTTAATTTTTATTTATTTATGATAGTCACACACACAGAGAGAGAGAGAGAGAGAGAGAGAGGCAGAGACACAGGCAGAGGGAGAAGCAGGCTCCATGCACCGGGAGCCCTACGTGGGATTCGATCCCAGGTCTCCAGGATCGCGCCCTGGGCCAAACGCAGGCGCCAAACCGCTGCGCCACCCAGGGATCCCTCAGTGTTTTTATCTGTAAAAAATAGGGATGATAACTCATTTTATGACTTCTTCCCTCCCTTTTTGCTTCACTACTTTCCTGAGAAATGACAATCTAGTTGATTGATAGTTTCTAGGTAGGTCAGAAGGCTGAAGATCAAGGGAAAGATGAAGAGCAAAGGAAAATTATGTCAAATAAGGGAAAAGTATAGAGACTTATAGAATTGTAGAAAAATGGAAGTTTCAATTGTTTTGTAACACTACTAACCTAAAAGATGAAAAAAAAAATGATGAAGGAATATTTCCATCTTGTAAGTCACTAATCTTATAATATCTTGGTTTTCAAATTTCTCTGTGTGGGTTATCTGTTTTATGGATTATTTTAACATGCTTTGGAACTACCACTGATTTCTTCTAATAAGCACCATTTCTGTTCTGTCTCCTATATTATAAATTGGTGTGGGATTAGGAAATGCAATAATAGATTAATTTAAACATAATTGGAAAAGTAATTTAGTTAACATTGCAAAGAAAAAATATGCTTTTTGGATTATTCATTGTTATTTTTTTCTTTCTGCTACTCTCTTTTTGTTACTCTCTTTATGTAGATAATTAGGAAGTTTAATAAATTTGCCCTCCTGGGTGAGGATTTATGTATGAGAGAGTAAAGCATTCACTGTTTTTATAATGAAGGGCTCTGTTTTAGAATCAGTGTTTTTGTTCAAATATTGTAGATGTGCCTAGTGTGGGAGGGGTGTGAGATGTATTCTGGGAAGTAGCTGGTGGTGACATCAGAATCCAAAAGAGCATGTTCAGTTTTAAAAAATCATACTTAATTGTATAATTACTTTGATGTGTTCTTTTATTTTTAACTTGTTTTAATCACCCAGTGCTCATCAAGACAAGTGCACTTCTTAATCCCCATCACCTATTTCACCCATCCCTCCACCCATCTCCCCTCTGTTAACCATCAGTTTGTTCTCTATAGTTGAGTCTGTTTCTTGGTTTCTCTCTCTCTTTGTCCCCCTTCAGTCATTTGTTCCATTTCTTAAATTCTACATATGAGTGATATCATATGGTATTTGTCTTTCTCTGACTGATGTATTTCACTTAGCATTATATTCTCTAGCTTCATCCACATCATTGCAAATGGCGAGATTTCATCCTTTATATGGCTGAATAACATTAAAAGGTATGTATGTTCCGTATCTTCTTTATCCATTCATCAACCAATGGACACTGGGGGGCTTCTATAATTTGGCTTTTGTAGGTAATGCTGCTATAAACATAGGGATACATGTATCCCTTTGAATTAGTATTTTTGTATTCTTTGGGTAAATACCCAATAGTGTGATGCTGGGTCATAGGGTTCTATTTTTAAGAACCTCCACACTCTTTCCCAGAGTGGCTGTACCAGCTTGCATTCTCACCAACAGTGCAAGAGGGTTTCCTTTTCTCCACAACCTCACCAATATTTGTTGTTTCCTATCTTGTTAATTTTAACCATTCTGACAGGTGTGAGGTGATATCTCATTGTAGTTTTGATTTGCATTTACCTGATGGTGAGTGATGTTGAGCATCTTTTTATGTGTCTTTTGGCCATCTGTATATCTTCTTTGATGAAATATATATTCGTAGCTTTTGCTCATTTTTTAGTGAATTATTTGGTTTTTGGGTGTTGAATTTTTAAGTTCTTTATATATTTTGGATTCTAACACTTTATCAGATATGTAATTTGCAAGTATCTTCTCCTATTCCAAAGGTTGTCTTAGTTTTGTTGATGGTTTCCTTTGCTGTGTAGATTTTTACTGTGATGTAATCCCAATAGTGAACTAAAAGCAAAAGTGAACTATTGCTTTTGCTTCCCTTGCTTCAGGGGACCTATCTAGAAAAAAATTGCTATGGGTGATGTCAGAGAAATTACTGCCTGTGTGCCCTTCTAAGATTTTTAAGGTTTCGGATCTCACATTTAGATCTTTCATCCATTTTGAATTTATTTTTGTTTATGGTGTAAGAAAGTAGTCCACTTCCATTCTTCTGCATGTTGTTGTCAAGTTTTCCCAACACCATTTGTTGAAAAGACTATCATTTTCCCATTGGATATTCTTTCCTGCTTTGTTGAAGATTAGTTGACCATATCATTGTGGATTTATTTCTGGATTTTCTATTCTGTTCTATTGATATAGGTGTCTATTTTTGTGCCAATACCATACTATTTTAATTACTACAGTTTTGTCATATAACTTGAAGTCCAGAATTGTGATGTCTTCAGCTTTGCTTTTCTTTTTCAAGATTGCTTTGGCTATTCAGAGTCTTTTGTGGTTCCATAGAAATTTTAGGATTGTTTGTTCTAGCTCTATGAAAAATGCTGTTGGTATTTTTGATAGGGATGGTATTGAACATCTAGATTGCTTTGGGTATTATAGACATTTTAAGAATATTTGTCTTCTAACCCATGAGCATGGAATGTCTTCCTACTTCTTTGTGTCATCTTCAGTTTCTTTCATCTGTGTTTTATAATTTTCAGGGTATTGGTCTTTTGTCTCTTTGGTTAGGTTTATTCCCAAGTATCTTATTATTTTTGGTGTAGTTTTATTTATTTATTTATTTTAATTTTAAAATTTTTATTTATTTATTCATGACAGACAGAGAGAGAGAGAGAGAGAGGCAGAGACATAGGCAGAGGGAGCAGCAGGCTCCATGCAGGGAGCCGGACGTGGGACTCCATCTAGGGACCCCAGGATCCCACCCTGGGCTGAAGGTGGCGCTAAACCACTGAGCCACCTGGGCTGCCTTTTGGTGTAGTTTTAAATGGGATTTTAAAAAAATTTTTATTTCTGCTACTTTATTTTTGGTGTATAGAAATACAAGAAATTTCTCTATGCTGATTTTGTTTCCTATGAATTTACTGAATTTGTTTATCAGTTCTACTTTATGTATTCATTTTTTATACTTAGATGTTTATTTAAACATCTGATCCACCAACTTTGCATTTTCTACCAACCCAGTGTGCAGAAACCTTTACAGGCTTCACAGTCTTTTGCTTAGCCTTCAAGGGAAACTCTGAAGCAGCCATTGCTGTCTTTTTTGATGTTTGCTTAGCCTCTTTGGGTTCCTTGGCAATCCTGATGGTTCTTGTTGAGCCTTTCTAACTTCAGGCTTCTGATTCCTCTTAGCCATTCTATCAGCAAGAGATGGCACCAGTGATTGTCTTTTGGAATTTGACTGCATACCAGGTTTTTGTCTTTTGAATTTCTTCGGACTGTCCCTTTTTGTGCTTTTTTCTGTAGGGGATAGTCCAGTTTATCTGCTGAGGATTCCTCTGCAAAAGGAATGATAACTGGCATTTTGCATTTAGAAATTGGAAAGCTTTCCTGTCAGTCTTGGCATTGGGTTTCCCATGTCTAGGGTAGATCTTGTACTCACTGAAACTGCACAGCTCCACCTCATGGCTATGGCAGCCAGGAAGAAGGAAAGATGGTGAAGAACTACATTGATATGTTCTTCATCATTACTTTACATTGAAATTTCAAGTAATCTGGTATTTTTAGGTTTATCAGAAAGGGGCAATAGATTTAAAAGAAGGTTGAGAAACAAATTGTAGACAGCTTTTCTTAGCACAATATGATCTTTTGTTTTGCAAATGAAAGCACTGCAGGATTCTTGGGCATACAGTATACAATTTAATCTTGTAAGTTTTTATTTATTCACAGGAGGTGGGGAGGAGTACTATATCTACTTTAGAAATGAGGTGTGTTTGGGACTGTTTTCTTTCCCCTTTAATCTTGATAATATGGTGGGCAATGCCTAGTTTTGATAACTACCATAGAAAATGAGGCATATAGAGTAATAGCATGGGACCAACAGGGCAGCTTCTCCCACAGAATCCTTTGAAAGCATTTGGGACCTTGAAAAAGTGTAAGAAACATGAATCTAAGGACACCAGCAATCCTATGGTCCATGTCTAATTGGTTCCACTGATATTTGATGGCCCCAAAACTTGCTCTTCTCCCTAAACTACTGATAGTATCATGAATTCACCTCACCCTCAGCCTGCTTGTTATTCCGTAACCAGAATCTTTAGTGATCCACCCACGTATTTCACATTGAGTACATATATTCAGCCTGGTATTTAGAGCCCTCCATATCTTACCTGCCCAATGTAATCTCTCATGAGTTCTTATTCTACTCTCTACACTTAGTTAAACCTACCAGTGTGCTTTTTCTAAGATTATACTACATTTTCTCACCTTTGCACATTTTCTCCTTCTCTTCCATTTACTAGGAATATTTTCTTCATTTCCATCTACCAGAATTCTATTAATTGTCAAGATGCATTCACATACCAAATCCTTTGTTAAGCCTTCTTACTATTGTTTGGCTGCGACACTCCCCTTTTCTGAGTTATATATTTAGCTTATGCTTTCACCAGGTTTTATGACCTGACTTATATTATAGTTATTTTATATTTTTTGCTCTGTCCTTAAAGGACAGAGCAATATCTTTCCCATAAGGTTTTGTCTTTTCATACAATGTTCAAAACAGCTTGACTTATAGAAGGTGCTCAACAAAAATTAGTTGAATTAGGGTTAATTTCCAGATCTATCCATGAACTTCCTACTGACTTATCTCTCACGCATTTAGTAGAGTTTTAGAATAATGAAATTGAAATTACAGATCACCTGAAAAGCAGGCATACTTTTAAAGATGTGTACCTCAATGATTAATTCTTCTAAAAAAGTGATTTAAGGAAATATTTTACACTCATTCATAGAACAACCAGAAATAAAACATTTTTGCATTATTTTCTTACTAATATTAGGTGACGTCAAAGACTGTTGTTCAACACATTACAGTTCTGGAAATCATATTATAAAAGAAATTGTTACAGAGGAGATCATATTTTGAAACTGTATAATTCTCAGGCACTGGATATATGCCTGATCAAGGACTTTGGCATGCTATTACTACCAATATATTTTTAAAAAGCAAGTCTATAAATTCAATAACTCTTTTTAAAAAAAATATTTATTTTTTTATTTGAGAGAGTGAGTGTAAGCACGCATGAGTGCACATACAAGTGCGCATAAGCCAAGGGAGGGGCATAGGGAGATAGAGACAAGCAGACTTGCTGGTGAGTGGCAAGAACTGGATTCGGGCTCCATCTCAGGACCCTGAGATCATTATCATTATCAGGGTCTCAGGACCCTGAGATCATTTCATCTTGAGATGAAATCAAGAGTTGGATACTTAACCCACTGAGTCTCCAAGTCCCAATTCAATAACTCTTAGTGGTCATATTTCAGAATTTAAATATACTCTTGGTCATACAGAATCATCTATTCTTAATTTCCACAGTTTCTTAGATGAAGAACCGAGATTCAGAGAGCATAAGTGACTTGCTCAAGATCTTAACAGCAGGTGTGTGGCAAAGCAGTTAGGGAAACTTTTTTTTTTTTTTTTTTTGATTCTCAGTTAAATAGTTTCTTTAGGAGTTCATAATATCTTTTCAACAAAATATACAAAGTGAGATTAAAGATACTTGACCTATTCATTTTACCAGGATTTAACATGATGTGCCATGAAGTGTAAATATAACCCATTAGACAGTCCTATAGTTTACATTTTACTTAGCTAAACATTACTTTAGCTTAATATGTAAAATGTTCAATTAACAAAAAAATCTACTTGACTCACTAAACTGCAAGTTCTTAGAAAACTGACTTAGCCCCACATCTCTTTCAAAAGCAGTATATTTCAAAAGATTTTGAAATAATTCCATTTCTCCCTCTAGATTTTTCTACAGTAAACTATGCATTAAATTTATTCTTGTGAACATTCTTTTTTTTTTTTAAAGATTTTATTTATTTATTCATCAGAGACATACACACACAGAGAGGCAGAGACACAGGCAGAGGGAGAAGCAGGCTCCATGCAGGGAGCCAGACGCGGGACTCGATCCCGGGACTCCAGGATCACACCCCGGGCTGAAGGTGGCGCTAAACCACTGAGCCACCCTGGCAGCCCTAGTTGTAGATTTTTAAAAAACTCTTTCCACTGCCTCTTTGAGTGACAACTTGGTATAGAAAACTGAAATAGTGAGTAAAAGCCTTGAGAAATGAGATGCAGCTTATTATTAAGCAGGTTGAAGCAGCAGAGCAGAGTACTGAATAGCAGGTTTGCCTTTAATTTTCACTTGGGGTAACCCATTCATTAAGCTTAAATCATGTATATAAAGGATTTATTGAAATCTTCAGCCATAGGAACAACCTGAAGTTGGACAAATTATTTTATTTTATTTTTAAAAAGATTTTATCTATCTATCTATCTATCTATCTATCTATCTATCTATCTATTTATTTATGAGAGACACAGAGAGAGACAGAAACATAGGCAGAGGAAGAAGCAGGCTCCCTACAAAGAGCCTAATGTGGGACTCAATCCCAGACTCGGAGATCACAACCTGAACCAAAGGCAACACTCAACTGCTGAGCCACACAGGTGTCCCTAGGCAAATTTCTTTAATAAATAAACTTCATAAGATGAGGCTTAAAACCAGTGGTGTGCTGGGTAATATATAGGGTAGGAGGAACCGCTGGTTTACAGCACCTGCCAATTTCTATGGTGTAAATGCTTCCACAACTGCCAAACTCAAAAAAAAATGATGAATATTTAGCAATTGGCACTCCAACAAGCCAGTTGCAGCACACTAGCACTTAAAGACCCACTCCCACATCCAATTAGTGAAGCCCAGGAAGCATTCTCTGTTTTCTTGTATAGGCAATCAACAGCCAACACCACATCCTCCTCTATCTCCACCACAACTGCCACCAAGTATTAGCTGTGAACAATGGACCAGGTCCTGTGCTAGGAACTTTATGATCTTTCTTCACATCCTCACAGACACCTCTGAGGCAGGTATTAATGTTTCCATTTTACAAATGAGAAAACTGGTGCTTAACTATCTCAAACAGTGAGTTAAATAGTGAGTAATTGGCAGGGCCAGCATAGAAAACAAATCTTAAGGTAGCTTCAACGTAGGAAGGCTTTGAAGCCAAAATCTGTAGCAAACATCTTGTCACTTGGAGAATAAAGAATCAGACTTAGTAAAGTTCTTAGGGACTTCTGAGAATTTTTCAAAACCAAAAAACTATCATGCAAAACTTATAATGTGTCCTATTACTTTCAAACTTTAGCTGGCATGGAAGTGTCATAAGTACCCTTAATATATCGTTTAATGTTTTAAGTTTTTTTTTTTAAGATTTATTTATTTATTTTATTTTATTTTTTTTTTAATTTTTTTTTTAATTTTTATTTATTTATTATAGTCACAGAGAGAGAGAGAGGCGCAGAGACACAGGCAGAGGGAGAAGCAGGCTCCATGCACCGGGAGCCCGATGTGGGATTCGATCCCGGGTCTCCAGGATCACGCCCTGGGCCAAAGGCAGGCGCCAAACCACTGCGCCACCCAGGGATCCCCTATTTATTTATTTTAGAGAGAGACAGAGAGAGAGAGTGAGAGAGAGCATGAGTGGGAGGGATGGGCAGAGGAAGAGGGAGAGGATCTGCACCAAACTCAGCGTGAAGCCTGACATAGGGCTGGATCCCACCACCCTAAGACCACAACCTGAGCTGACATCAAGAGTTGGATGCTTAACTGACTGAGGCACCCAGGCACCTTTTAATTTTTTAGATTTTAAAAATATTTGTGTTCTTCATTTCTTCTGAAGTTTTAATCAGTGGATTTGGAGACTGTATAGAAAAATATCCTATTTAACATAATGTGTATAAAATAAGTGGCATATTTGGGCAATAAAAACTGAATAAAAATATCTATAAAATATTTTTTTTTGAGAGCAAGAAGTAGTTTCCCAATCAGAAATAGATCCTGACAAAGAAATGAGATTTTACTTATTTGGGAAATAAGTATACTGATGCCAGAGTGCTTAACCATATGTTACTTGATTTTTCCCATTTATTCAATTATTATGATTAATTATGCAAAATCCATACAGTTAATGAATTATTCTTTAAGGCTGATGAGTATTTCATGCTTTATGAACCTTTCAGCTAAAAATATGTAGATCTGAGCCATCAGGGAAATTACTTCAATTAAGTTAATCCTTCTCATATATACATAATATATGCTTGTGGTGTGATCTGGAATCCATTTTTATCATAGAAATAGCATCTGAGATTTTAAAAATATTAAGACCATTAAAATACATAACTTATTTTTAGAACTTGGAAAATTGCATAAATCCTAGGTCTCACTTACAGATTGTCCACTTATTTGCATGGTATAAAGTTACTTAACCAGAGAATGGGATTTAGTCATGTGTGCCCTATGTTTCCATTCCAAATGTACAACTATTCTGAAAGTGAGTTATAGGTTTATATCACACAGAGTTACTTGGTTACTGCCTGAAACTGATTTTGACCATCTGTTCAACATAATAAAATGGATATTTATAAAATATATAATAACCTAAGTACAGTATGACTGGTTTCACTATTGATTCTTACTTTTTAAGTGCATCAAACTGCTTATCAAATGGAAAAAAGATGGACTCATTCATTTAGCACATTTACTGATGTTTGCAGATCATGACATTGTGTATTTTGAACACTAAAACACAACCACTTTACTTCATGTGGACGTTATAAGTAATATATTTTTATTAACTTCACTTTTGAAGTCCAGGCCTAAATTTCTAATTGTCATTCATATAGTGTTAACTATGTGTGTGCCCCACAGGCATCTCCAACTTGGTAAGACACTTGACTTTCTCAGCTGTGTCCACCCCTTGGCCATCTAAGTTCCAATTCTAAAGGAATCACATTTATAAACTATCTCATGGTGGGTTATTTCTAATCTTGCTCATTATTTAATGTAGATGGAGAATCCTCATTTTATAATTATTTCTAATGCCCAGAACCATTCACTTTAGAAGACAGAAGGAACTCTATAAATAGCCCAATTCTTTTATCTGAGGCAAATTTTTAATAGACTTTTAAAAACCTTCTCTTCAAATCTGTAGTTGTTCTTAGGTACTGCAATGGTGAATATACAATGGCATATCTGATCTAAGTTTATAAACAATTATATATACTCAATGGAAGAACAAAAAACTGATTAAACCTTGCTGTGTTATTAGTATCCTGTTAAACTTTCCAGAAAAAGAATAGCACACATGACTTTATAAGTAATCAGTTTACATACTCTTCCTCAGTGTGAAATTATTATTTTCTCATCAATACAAAGTCATTAAAGACATTTTTCATCTAACCACGTCTGGGTAGATGTGTGTGAACACATAGGCGTGTGTGTGAAGTCTTTTTGTTTAGGTGTGATATTACATTATAAATAAAAATAGTCCACTTAAAATAATCAGTCCAATGGAAAGATTGGTATCATAGAAGTCCTTGGATTGCCTGGATAATGAGACACTTTTTTTAAAATTTATTTTTTATTGGTGTTCAATTTGCCAACATATAGAATAACACCCAGTGCTCATCCCCTCAAGTGCCCCCCTTAGTGCCCGTCACCCAGTCACCCCCACCCCCTGCCCACCTCCTTTTCTACCACCCCTTGTTCATTTCCCAGAGTTAGGAGTCTCTCATGTTCTGTCTCCCTTTCTGATATTTCCCACTTAATGAGACACTTTGAAATACTGCCAGCACTGTTGGAGAAAGATTTGGGCCATCTTGGTTACACTTTGTTTAGCACACAAGCTGAACAAATGCTCCCAGTATGGTTGGTTCTGAATGTAATTTTTCTTATCTTAGTCATGAAACAGGTCTTCAGTCAAGCATGATTCCAGCTACTTGCTCAATTTTAGGCTATGTGAGATTAGTCAGCAAGAAGAACATCACCTAAATATCTTAAAAATCATGGATAAAGTTATAAGAAGAAAGCAACAAGAATAGTATTTTGGACTTTTTGTTGGGTGAACCTTTCGACCTAGTATGTATGCTTCTGAGAACATAAATGTATCTGTCAGGGTTCGACCAGAGAAACAGAACCAGTAGAATATCTATAGAGGATACTAATTGCAAGGAATTGGTTTGTGGGTTGTGGAGTTTGGCTAGGCAAGTCCAAAGTCTTTCCCTGTCGGGCAAGCCATCAGGAAGGACAGGCTGGAACTTTTGGACATTGTATGAGCAGAAGCTGTAGTCCTTAGGAGGAATTTCTTCTCCAAGGAAAGCCTCAGTTCTACTTTGAAGACCTTTCAATTGATTGAGTGAAGTTACCCAGAGTGTCTAGGATAACTTCCCTTACTTGAAATCAATTGTTTATGACTTTAATCACATCCACGAAATGCCTTCAGAGCAACACCTAGATTAATGTTTGATTGAATAATGGGACCGTAGGCTAGCCAGGTTGATGTATCAAAAAACTATCACCATGGGGCAACTGGATGGCTCACTCAGTTGAGCATCTAACTCTTAATTTTGGCTCAGGTCACGATCTCAAGGTCCTGGGATGGAACCTTTTGTCCGGCTCCACGCTGAGTGTGGAGTCTGCTTGTCTCTCTCTTGCTGCCCCCCCCCCCGCCCCCACTCCCTGGTCTCTCTCTCTCTCTCTCTCTCATAAATAAATAAATAAATAAATAAATAAATAAATAAATAAAATCTTAAAACACACACATACACACACACACACATAACACTGACCTAGGGAAAATAGCCTAAATACAGAAAAAGCTTCACACACAAATTGATTCACTTTCACTAAAAAAACCTGTAAATATGTATAATATTGAGTAAAAGGCAAGTGGTTAAGTTATGACCCATTTATATGATGGACATTATGCTATTAAGCAATATTTTAAAATTATATGGAGGATATAACAATTTTTATGATGTCAACTAAAAATCAGGAGACAGAGTGTCTGATTATAACTTTGTAATCATTTGAATGGAAAAAAATGAATATTTAACAAAATGTTAGAAAAGATAACCTGGGGTGGTATTACTACTGCTGGTTTTCTTTCCTTCTACATTTACATTTTTCAAATTATCTCTAAGAAGCATGTATTACTTTTGTAATAGGAAAAAAATAACATTCTAAAAATGATTGTTCTGAATTTTTAAAAAGATTTTATTTATTCATAAGAGACATACAGAGAGAGGCAGAGACATAGACAAAGGGAGAAGCAGGCTCCTCGCAGGGAGCCCGGTATGGGACTCTATCCCCGGACCCCGGATCACTCCCTGAGCGGAAGGCAGATGCTCAACCGCTGAGCCACCAGGCATCCTGATTGTTGAGGCATCAGAATTTTTAAAATATGCTAGACATTTATTTTTATCAAGACAATTGATTTTCTATTTTTTTGCCAGTAAATTTGTTATAAGGACATTTAAACTTTTATGCCATGGTCATTCTCATAATAAGGCAGGAATATACAACTTTCTTGGTATCCTTTTATAAAAGGCAGAAGAAAAAATAAAGGTCTCAGATTTTAGTGTTTCTTCATTACAGGTGAAAACAGGAAATTCTCAGGCCAACTTATTTGTATATTATTTGTATATTTTTATTCTGCTGTCATAAAACCTGCAGGACAGGGGCACCTGTATGGCTCAGTCGCTTGATTTTCTCTCAGGTTATGGTTTCAGGGTCATGACATGGAGCTGTGTTGGGGGCGGGGCAGCTGTGCTCAGCGGGGAGTCTGCTCTCCCTCTAATCCTCCCCCTGCTTGTGTGCTCTCTTTTTCTAAGATAAATAAATAAATCTTAAAAAAAAAAAAACTACAGGAGAAAAGTTCAGACTTATAACAGGTGAATTCCTTAGTGCAAATTCTACTTTATTTCAACTGACAAAAATATTCCTTGAAGTGAATCATTATTGCAGGTGTGATCACATAGAAAGGTTGTATGTACCCCTTTAGGATATTTCATGTTTCATTTTCAGTGAAAAACGCACAATACAAAACTGTATACTCTGTATGATCCTAACTATGTATAAAGTGTATGTTTGTCTGTGCATATGTCTGTGCCTGTGTGTATTTGTGTGTGTGTGTGTGTATGTAATACAATAAATTGTTAACAGTGATCATGTGTGGGTGGTAAAATTATTGTTATATATTCCTTCTTTATTTTCCAAACACTGCAGTGCATTACCATTAAAATCATACAAGCATTTTTAAAAAAAATAGTCTTTAAAAACTCACTTAACTTTTCAAAATGTACATATAACTTTTTGGTATGCATCTGGTATGTAAACAGAATCTATAATGTATTATGTAAAAAAGAATAAGGGAACTTTTGTACTTTGTAAATGGGATGCAGAAAATGATGTAGGTGGAACTCAGGGTTTTTGTAACAAGAACTAAGAATATTTGGTTTATAATGATGCCTTATAGATGAGCATTCAATAAATGTTCAGTGAATGAATGATGTCCAAATGCCCCTGCCTCCAAATGTCCAAATGTGATATGCCACCTCTTTCCAATCTTATTGACCTTTACCACCTACTACTACTAAACTTCTCTGTTTTCCCTCCTAGGCTGAAAACTTCTTGTGGGCTGAAGCTGCTTCAGATATATCCATTGATTCTGGTATCTAGCCCCAAACTCAGGACATACAGATATCCAGTAAAGGGTTGCTTAAATAAGCCATTGTATCTATCATTGGCAAAATGGTGAATATAAGAGAATGTCTATAAACATAAGCATTCTTCCTTATGACTGCTTTTTTGTTTGTTTTAGCATCAAGAATTCTTATTTGTTGAAGTAATTAGCAGAACAGTGCAGAAAGAGGAAAGAACCATAGGACTAAGCTGTGATATTAGGAATTCTTTGAAAAGGTGTCTTCCTGCCAGATTTTGACCCCTCTTTTTGCCAGCAGGAACATAATAAAGTCGATTCTCTATTTGGGAGCACAACTGAAAATAATTCTCTTTACAAGTTTTCCTTGGATCTGGAATTAAATTTATGACACTTGCTTAGACTATGAGAGCAAAATAAATTCAATTCCTGGTTGTTAACTTAAAACTTGAGGAAAAAAATCAGAAAATTTTATTGTGCATAAAACAAAAAGTGATTGTATCTCTATGTTATGGGTTAATCCCCCATCAAAATCCATTTCTCCTCCAGGATTCTGTTCAAAGAGTAGTAAGTAGCCCCTTTAAAGGGGAAAAGGCAGCAGGACTCCAGGCAGCATGGAGATGGGCTTCCACACTGCCTCAAGACTCACAGCTCACAGTTTTCTCCTCTTTACTTCATAGCAGGACCTCTAGAGTTGAGAATCTTCACAAAGTGGTTGAGTAAATTCTAGCCCAGCCTAAAACGCTCTTTCCTGCCACTCTTCCTATAACCAGTCAAACATATGCTTGAGTTAAAACTATTCCTTCTCACTAAAACTAGAAAAAAAAAAGAAAGGAAAAAAAATGTGCTTGTCAGTTGAAATAATTAAGGCTCCTAATAGATAGTATACAGATTTTTAGGAAAGGAGTAACAGATTACCCTTTTAATCTTTGATCCACTCTTCATGAGTCTTTATTTCTTTTTTCTTTTTTTTTATTTATGATAGTCACACACACAGAGAGAGAGAGAGGCAGAGACATAGGCAGAGGGAGAAGCAGGCTCCATGCCGGGAGCCTGACGTGGAATTCGATCCCGGGTCTCCAGGATCGCGCCCTGGTCCAAAGGCAGGCGCTAAACCGCTGCGCCACCCAGGGAACCCCATGAGTCTTTATTTCTTTGTTTCCTCTCTCTTTCCTTCCTTCCTTCCATTCATTCATTCATTCATTCATTCAACTGTCAAATGTTTACTGAGTTCCTACTATACACCAGGCATACTTCTAGACTCTGGGGAATCAGATAGGAACAGGAACAAAATCTTCCCATTTATGGAACATACTTATAGCAAAGGGCATGAACAAGAACAAACATATATGTAATATATGGGAGTATTTATTGTCCCATATATCCCTGAGGATATAGGGATAAGAACTGATAAGAGGGAGGATTGTGGACAGGGAAGGCTCTTCTCATGGGAGACTTGTATGAAGTGAGGGAATAGGACCTGTGAACATCTAGGGGAAGGATATTCCAGGAAGAGGGAACAGCTCTGTGATGGGATTGTGCATTGTGTTCTCAGTGGAATAACGAGGAGACTACTGAGGCTGGGGAGGGCTGGGGACAGGGAGTGTTGCAGGAAATAAGCTCAGAGGTGTGAGGATAGGAGAAGAGATCATTGTGTTTGACTGTGTATGTTCTGTACCTCATTGGGTTAAATGGAAGTTGAGAACTCAGTTGTTAGTTATGGTGACCGGCATTTAACCATGATGATCTTATTTATCTGAGAATAGTTTACAAGTGAACAACATGTATACTTTTAAAGCTAAAGTGCTCTGATTAAATTGAAAGTGTAGGGGCAGATTTTGTGCTTGCACAGTATTTTAAATGTGAAATATTTGAATTAAATAGAAGAAACTATAGTAAACCTCAGGTAACATCCTATCTCACAGGATGAGTCAACTGTGATTTAGAAGGGATAATCATAATAATACAACCATAGCTATAACATTCTGTGTCAAGCACTTTGTTGAGTGCTTTATACATTTAATTCCCATGACAACTCTGTTGGGTAGGCATATTACCCTCGTTTTTAAGATAAGGACACCCAAAATGAGAGAAGTAAAGTAACTTAGACAAGACCAGAGTCCCAATAAACAGCAGACACATGATTCAGAGGCAGAGTCAATCTTCCTCTTGCCTGACAGCAGGATTGCTATAAACAGAAGTTTTCTGACAATTAATGTTTTTGTTTAGATACTAAAAAATCCAGAATCCAGGCTCCTTGAGTTTTGGGACAAGGCCTTCTAATTTTCCTTGCTTGAGTCCAAAGCCGGGGTTTTTGACCACTATACTCTACTGCTTCAAAGTGATAATGTGTTCCAAGGTGATAGCTGGAACAGTTGGAACTATTATGGAACCAGTTATGAAATCAGTTATGGAAAAGGCCACAACCCAAAACTGTTAGGCTCTTAGCTTGGTGTTCTTTACAGGAGGCCACTCCATTCTTTGATCGCCCCCCCCCCCTCAACTCTTCCAACCAGCAAGCTCTCAACTACTCAGGGAAGTAAAGGGATGTTGAAGCCTTTTTCTCTTAATCGCTGCTACAGTCCTGCCTTCTGATCACCAGTTCCTCTGACAGAACCAACCATGAGCGATTACTTGAATTTTGGTCAAGGTCAGCTTCACCTTTTTCACTTGCCCTAAATTACTTTGGATGTTGGTCTAGGAATGTTTCCAAATCAAACTACACAAAGATTAGGGAAAATAATTCTATCAGTAAAAAAAAAAAAATTTTTTTTCCTGAAGAGTTATTAACTAGGGGAGAAACTGGAGGAAAGACAGAACACAGTTAATGGAGCAGATCATACTGTTCTGCCAGAAATTCTTCCTTGTTTTTAATTCTTTTCTTCTCTCCAGAGACAACATTTTAAAGAACATTTAGAAGGAAGACATAAAAGGCTAACATCTTTGGAGAAGAGAAATATGTGTTATCTGAGCAGAATAACCTGGACCATCATTTGCAAATGACATAATAATCATCAGAAATGCTGAAACCAAAGAATAGCTGGTTTTAGTCTTCCAAAGTTTTCTTTGAGTTTTTGCCGTGTCTTTGTTTTGTTTTCCTTGTGGGAGAAGACCATCATGCACACATCCCAAAGGATTCAGGATAGTTGGCTTGTTCTTTCTCTGTCCACACCTGGCTAAATACTCTTTGGCACTATACAGCTTGGGTAATACTTGGATTTATTGACCAACGGGATAGGAGTGACTGTATTGAAAGAATACATTCAATCATTTTCCAGAAAGTCAAATGAACAAGAATATTCCAAAGAGTTAGGAATCATGAAAATTAGAAAATTGACTTAGCAATACCACATCTAGACATTTATACTCAGGAAGTAATGAAACAAGTAAACAAAGTTGTAAATGCAAAGCTGTTCATCAAAGAGTTGTCTCCATTAGCAAAAATAGGGAACAGCTTAAATATATATGGAAACATTTAGAGGAATTAAAATTAAAAAAATATTTTATTTATTTATTTGACAGAGAGAGAGAGAGAGATTGAGAGAGCACAAGCAGGGGGAGCGGCAGGCAGAGGGAGAGGGAGAAGCAGACCCCCTGCTTGGCAGGGAGCCCAATGAGGGGCTAGATCCCAGCACCCTGGGATTATGATCTGAGCTGAAGGCAGATGCTTAACCCATGGAGCCACCCAGAGTCCCCTAAAAATGTTTTTAAAATAAATTATGTGAGTGATGTCAACATTATGGTGAAATAGGATGGTTCTAGATATGCAAATCAATAAATGTGACACACCACACTAATAGAATGCAAGATAAAAATCATATGATCAAAAAAATCTTCAAATTAAAAAAAGCAAATGATCATTTTAATAGATATACAAAAAGCATTTGACAGAATATAGCATCATTTCATGATAAAAACCCTCAACAAGTTAGGTAAAGAAGAAACAACCCTTAACATAATAAAGACCATATATGACAAACCCACAACTAACACCATACTTTATGGTGAAAGATTGAAAGCTTTCCCTCTAAGATCAGGAACAAGACAAGGGTGCTCACACTCACTACCCCTATTAATGTAGCACTGGAAATCCTACTCAGAGCAATTAGTCAAGAAAAAAAGGTATATGAATTAGAAAGGAAGAAGTAGAATTGTATTTGTTTGCAGATGATATCATCTTGTATACAGAAAATCCTAAAGACTCCACCAAAAAACTGTTAAAACTAATCAACTATTTCGGTAAAGTTGCAGGATACAAATCACAGAAATCAGTTGCGTTTCTAGACACCAATAATGAACTATCTGAAAAATAAAGAAGACAGTCCCATTCACAATAGCACCAAAATACTTAGTAATCAATTTAACCAAGGAAGTGAAAGATATGTACCCTGAAAAACTATAACATGTTGATGAAATAAATTGAAGACACAAACAATAATTTGTTGTGTTTATATATTCTGTGTTCATGAATTAGGAGAATTAATATTGTTAAAATGTCTATACATCCCAGAGCTATTTATACAGTCAATATAATACCTATTAAAATTGCAGTGGCATTTTTCACAGAAATAGATAAAACAATCCTAAAATTTGTACAGAGCCACAAAAGACCTTGTATAGCCAAAGCAATCCCAAGAAAGAACAAAGCTGGAGGCATCACACTTTGTGATTTCAAACTATACTATGAAGCCATAGAAATCAAATCAGTATGGTTCTAGCATAAAACACACATAGACCAATGGAAAATAATTGAAAGCCCAGAAATAAACCCTAGCATATATGGTTAACGACATTTGACAAGGAAGTCAAGAATACTTAATGGATAAAGGATAGTCCTTTCAATATATGGTATTGGGAAAACTGGAAAGACACATGGAGAAGCATGAAAAAGTATACTTATCTTAAAGCACTCACAAAAAGTAACCCAAATTGGATAAAAGACTGAAACATGAAACCTGAAACCATAAAACTCCTAGAAAAAAACTTAGGGGAATAGCTCCTTGACACTGGTCTTAGTAATGCTTCTTTGGATATGACGTCAAAAGCACAAGAAACAAAAGCAAAAATTAGTAAGTGGCACTACATTAAAAAAAACCCAAAAACTTCTGCATAGCAAACTATTAACAAAATGAAAAGTCAATCTACTAAATGGGAGAAAATATTTGTCAATCATATATCTTATGAAGAGTAAACTTATAAAAGATAGAACTCCTACAACTCAATAGCAAGAAAACAATCTGATTAAAAGAATGGGCAGAGGAACTTTATAGACATTTTTGCAAAGGATGTATACAGATGGCCAACAGGTTCATGAAAAGGTGTTCAATGTCACTAGTCATCTGGGAAATGAGAATGAAGACCACGTTGAGATAGCCCTCACACTTGATAGAATGATTATTATCAAGAAGAAGAGATTACAGATATGGTGGTAATGTGGAAAAAAGGTAACCCTTGGTGGTAATCTAGACTGGAGTAGTCACTATGGAAATAGTATAGAGGATCCTCAAGAAAAATTTAAGAAGAATACCATATGAGCCAGTATTTTTGCTTCTGTGTATACATCCAAAGGAAGTAAAATCAAGATCTTGAGATACCTGCACCTCCATGTTCACTGCAGCATTATTCACAAATAGCCAAGATATGGAAACAGTTTAAATGTCTGTCAACAGATGAATGAATAAGGAAGACATGATTATATACATGTACATATATCAGGATTTTATATATATATTTGTGATATGATATAAACATATCATATACATAATCAGGATTATGTTATATATAACATACATTATATTATATATAACTGAATATTATATAATCAAGAGTATACATATATTACATATAATTGACTATTACTCAGCCATGAGAAAGAAAGAAATCCTGCCATTTGCAATAACATGGACGGACATTGAGAGCATTATGCTAAATGAAATAAGTCAGACAGAGAAAGTCAAATACTGTGTGTTATCACTTATATGCAGAACTTAAAATAGCTGAAACTCATAAAAAGAGAGAGAGGAATGGTTGTTACCAGGGTCTGGGGCAGTGGGGAAATGGGGACATGTTCATCAAAAGGTACAAACTTTAAGTTATGTAAAGATGAATAATTTGGGGGGATCTAATGTACAACATGGTAATTACAGTTAATAATATTATATTATATACTTGAAAGGAAAGGAAGAGAGTAGATCTTAATGTTCTCACCACAAAAAGGAAATGGTTATTATGTGAGAGGTGATGGAAGTGCTAGCTAACACTACAAAGGTAATTATTTTCAAATATATGTGTATTAATGTATACCTTAAACTAATACAATATGTCAAGTATATCTCGATAAAGCTGGAAAAACTAAATTATGGTTCATGTATTTAATGGAATATTACCTAGCCATGAAAAACTAATTTGAATGTGTATTTATTTGGATGGAAAATTTCATGGTGTATTATTAAATGGCAAAGCAGATTTTGTTTTGTTTTGTTTTTTCATTTTTGTTTCTTTTTTCCCCGAGTTTTTACTTAAATTTCTGTTAGTTAGCATGCAATGTAATATTAATTTCAGGAGTCAAATTTAGTGTAAGTTATATTCATCACTTACATATAACACCCAGTGCTCATCACAACAACTTTCCTCCTTAAGGCCCACCAGCCATTTAACCCATTCTCCGCCACCTCCCTTCCAGTCACTCTCAGTTTGTGCTTAATATAAGAGTCTGTTTTCTGGTTTGCCACTTTTTTTTTAAACCCCTATGTTCATCTGTTTTGTTTCTTAAATTCCACATATGAGTGAAATAATACTGTATTTGTCTTTCTCTGACTGACTTATTTTGTTTAGGATAGTATCTGGCTCTATACATGTCATTGCAAATGGCAAGATTTTATTCTTTTTTATGGCTGAGTAATATTCCAGTGTGTGTGTGTGTATGTGTGTGTGTGTGTGTGTGTATCAAGACTTTTTATCCATTCATCAGATGCTGGACATTTCCATAATTTGGCTATTGTAGATAATGCTGTTATAAATATCGGGGTGAATGTATCCCCTGAATTAGTATTTTTGTATTTTTTGGGTAAATACCTAAGAGTGCAATTGCTGGATCATAGGGTAGTTCTATTTTTAATTTGTTGAGGAACCTCCATACTGTTTTCCATTGTTTGCGTTCCCACTAACGATTTAAAAGGGTTCCCTTTTCTCTGCATACTTGCCAACGCCTATCGTTTCCTGTGTTGTTAATTTTATCCATTCTGACAGGTGTGAGGTGATACCTCATTGCAGTTTTGATTTGTGTTTCCCTGATGATGAGTGATGTTGAGCATCTTTTCATGTGTCTGTTAGGCAGCAGATTTTATATATATTAGTTTTATATATAGATTAGTTGCATAAGGGCATAATTTTTCATTTTGATTAGCTATACTTTTACCTTTTTCTACCAAAAACTTAGATTAAGAAAGGCTTAGTCAGCATAAAGGTAAATATTTCAAACTATCTTCCATGAGATTTCCTTCTTTCTTTTATACAAGTAAAACACATGTGTATGTGCATGTATTTGTAGAAATAAAATATTGGCTTTGAGAAAAATTCTCTAATATCTAATATCTTAGTATTTAATTATAAATACTATACTAATTATAGTATAGTATTATAATAGTATAAATACTATACTAATTATAAATACTAAATATAAATATCTTAGTATTTAAATTAATGGAGAATGCAAAAGTCAATTCATGTCATTTCCCTGCTCAAAATCATCTAAAGGCTTCCCATGTTACTCATGTAAAGTCTCATGTCTTTAAAATGGCTCACAAAGTCCCACCTGAGCCTTTCCTCCATTGCTTGTCTGATTCCATTTTCTAGTACTATCCCTCAGCTCACTCTGCTCTGGTCACACTGTCCTCCTTGCAGTTCCTAGATCTCCAACCTTGTGACTTCCTTAGGGCTTCTGCACATGCTGATTCCTTTGCCTGGGATGTTGTTGCCCTACATTCTGCAGGGCTAACAACATCTCTTTTAGATCTTTACTCAAATAGCTTCTCAATGTTGCCCAAGTTGACCACTGTATTTAAAATTACATATTGCTCCATCTTCCTAGCATTCTTAAGCCCCCTGGCTCTGGTCTAGTTTTTTTCTATTAAACAATATGCTATTATTTAAGTGGTGGTTGCAGGGGTGATCATCATATTTAAAGAATTCTGAAATCTGTGTATAGTTTAGTTGACAATAAATATTGATTAATTCCAGATCTTGTTAGATTAAATATGTATTTAAGTTTCTGAGAAGGCAGAAGAAAGATAGAAATAGAGTATACATATTCCCAGCTATTAGAGAGAAGTAAAGGAAAGAAGAGGGGAAAAATCAACCCCAAAAAGACAAGAAAAAAAAAGAAGAAACATAGAAAAAGCAGCATAGAATGAAAGTACAAAATAAAAAATAAATTCAAATATATATTTTCCATAATATATGTACTTTCAAAAAAAATAAATTAGCTGAATTCTCCAGTTAAAAACTAACCTTGTCAGCCTGGATAATACACACATACACACACACTCTCACCCGTACAGACTGAGGGTGTAAAGATACAAAAAATTGAAAGTAACAGGGTATGAGAAGATAAGCAAATATGTATGAAATGGAAGCTGGTATAGCCATGTTAATATTGGACAGAATAGACTTTAAGACTAAACAGTGGAAAAGAAGATCAGCACATAATGGTTTAATTTAGCATTCCAAGCTTCATTGTACTTAGTAACATAACTTTAACTATGAAAAGCAAATATTAAAACTACACCTAGAAGCTGATATATTACTATGTAGGGAATTAAAACATTTTTTTTTAAATTTTCTTAATGATTTAAATAACACTGGCTGCCTCAGTGCTATATTTAAATATCTTTCCCCACATTACAGATTAAAATATTAATCCATAAGGGAAAAGATTGATCAACATGCTTGTTTAAAATTAAGACCTGTCGATCAAAAGATACCATTAAACCCAATGGGCATATATAGAAAATGAAACCTTACAATTGGTTTATACACATTCTTCTTAAGCTCAGGGGTCATTTATAAAAACCAACTATATTTGGAGACATAGAGTAAGAATTCGAGGAATCAGTATCATATAGATCTTTTTTTTTTTACTTCAAGACAATCATTAAAAAACAGTAAGCTAGTAAAACAATAAAATAACAAAATAATCACCTTATATTAGGAAAATTGTTAAAAACTTTCTATAGTTCATTGGTCAAAGAAAAAGTCTTGATAGGATCGAGAAATATTTGTTCTGGAATAAGAGAGAACTTGCAGGAAACTTATAGCCTTAAATACTTGTATTACAAAAGAAGAAATTTAAAAATTATTGACCTAACCAAGTTACTTTAGAAATTAAAGAAAGTACAGGGGAATAAACATAGATAAAGTTAAAGGAAGGAAATAATAAAGATAAAGAAATTAAAATAAAAAATAAGATACAATAAAGACAATTAAGAAGTCTAAAGTTGACTCTTTGAAATACTAGTAAAATTATCAAGTACACAGCAAGATTTGTATCAAAAAGAGAAAGGTCACAAACAAAATAAAGAATGAAAAAGAGGACTAAGTACAGATATAGCAGAGATTAAAAAGATATGAGAAAATTACAACTTTACAAGGTCCTAGGAAAATGTTTATTCTTAGTTGACTTAGGAAGGTTTAAAAAACCCAAATTATCTTATAACTATTGAAGAAGTTGAGTCAGTGGTTATATAACTTTCCGCAAAGAAAGTCTAAAGCCAGAGTTTTTCTGTTGAGATCTAGAAAAAAATTCAAGGAAGACATAATTTCAATCTTAAAAAAGTATTTCAGATACTATCTAATTCATTTTATAAGGATGGAACAATCTTGATTTACAAACCAAGCAAAAAGTAGGAGGAAAGAAAATTGCAGACTAATCTTATTCATAAAGATAGATGTAAAGATTCTAATTAGATCCTTATAAAATCAGCAGTGTATGAAAAAGTCTAATAATAGATTATTCAGTGATTATTTATTTATTTATTTTAAAGATTTTATTTATTTATTCATGAGAGACACAGAGAGAGAAAGGCAGAGACACAGGCAGAGGGAGAAGCAGGCTCCATTCAGGGAACCCGACGTGGGACTCGATCCCAGGTCTCCAGGGTCATACCCTGGGCTGAAGGAGGTGCTAAACCGCTTAGCCACCGGGGCTGCCCCACTGTTATATTTACATATCTTTCCCCACATTACAGATTAAAATATTAATCCATAAAGGAAAAGATTGATCAACATGCTTGTTTAAAATTAAGACCTGTTGATCAAAAGATACCTTAAATAAAGTGAAACACAAAACTACCTTGAGAGAAGAATTTACAATATATATAAGTGACAAAGAAATGTTTTCTAAAATATATAAACTCCTCTTAAAAGATCAATAAGAGGGATGCCTGGATGACTCAGTGGTTGGGCATCTGCCTTCGGCTCAGGCGATGATCCCAGGGTCCTGGGATCGAGTCCCACATCGGGTTCCCTTCAGGGAACCTGCTTCTCATTCTGCCTGTGTCTCTGCCTCTCTCTGTGTCTCTCATGAATAAATAAATAAAATCTTATAAAAGTCAATAAGAAAAAAGTAAACAACTGGATAGAAAAATCACCCAGTATATGACCAGCCATTGCTCAGGAGAAGAAACAGAAATAATCAAAAAATTATGAAAAGATGCTCAAATCCATTAGTAATCAGAGAAACACAATTTAGAACCACAATGAGATACAATATAGTCCTGTTTTGTATCCATTATAGTGGCAAAAAAAAAAAGTATAATTCTAATGGTCGCTGAGGAGGTGAATAAAGCACATGTTCTTATACACTGCTGATGAAAAGATATAAATTCGCACAAAATCTTGGAAAATAATTTGAAATTATCTAGTAATTTTGAAGATGTGCAAATCTTACAAGACAGTAATTACACTCCTACTTTTATACGTAGGAAAAACTCTTGTACCTATGGATCAGGAGACCTAGAATGTACAAGAATGTTTATAGCTGCCCTCTTTATGAGAGCCCCAATCTGGAAGCAACCCAAAAGTTCAATGTCAGGAGACCAGACAAACTGTGGTAAATTCATATTGTGGAACTCTGTACTGCGGTGGGAAATGAATGAAGTACAGCTACTCACATCAAGACAAATACAGCTCCCACACAAAATACGGAGTGAAGGAACAAGTTTAGAAGGCTATGTGAACAGTATGACTCTGTTTAAAAAAGTGTAAGAAACAGGCAAAAGTGAAACACTGTATTTTACAGTAATAAGGATGTGTGGTAAAATATCAAGAAAAGTAAGATCATGGTAAACACAGTTCAGAATTGGGGAGAGAGAAGAATTGGGGACAAGCTGTTGTGACACAACTCCAGGGAGCACTCTTCTCACTACACTCTATGTGAACGACAACCACTGGAGTTGTGAACAGTGGCCCTTGGGGAGGAGAGTACAGGCACTTCAACGTCTAAGCTAAATCTGGTTCTTAAGCCGGGTGGCTGGTCATAACGTATATCCTCTCGTATGTAAAAGAGAATTAATTGAATAGAAAAGAAGTGTAAAAAAAACCAAAAACTTGTGGATAGAGAATATGTTCTTGTTCCAGTTCCACCTCTAATATAAAACTATGTCATCTTTGGCAAGTCACTTAGTCTCACTGAGCCTCATTTTTCTCATTTTAATAAATGGTTATAAGAAATCCAGTCCTACCTGTTTTATAGGATCGTGCGAGGATCAAGTGTACTTGAAAGCATCTAATAAGTTATTAATGAAATGAAATATTCATATGTAATATACTTTTCCTACATATGAACTCAAAGGTTTATCTCTCCAAGTAATATCCAAAATCCACATGATGAAAGGTGAGAATGTTCAGTGGAATCACACAGCTCTTCCTCTGCCAGTTGAAGTGTTCTGCACGGCTATTAGCCAAAGTCCGTCTAAGCTGTAGCAGCCGTGTGGCTGCCCTTGGAGGGGATATAGGCCTTGGGAAGGGAGAGCTTGGTTTTTGAATCCTGGCTTTGTCACTTCCTAACTCTGAGATGTTGGCAAGTCACTTCCCACGTCAGCCCTTAGGTTTCTTTATCTGTAAAATAGTTTTTATTGGCATTGTTCTAGAGAGGGAACTGCGGTATTTTCTTTAGAGACAGCAGGCCTCTCCTTCATTCTTTGAATTCACATGAGCTGCTTGGGCTTCCTTGCCCAGGTTCACACCAGTGTTGACTTTTTGTTATGGTCAATGGTACACCCCACCTGATTCTTTTCTTCTGTGTTGGTTTCTTCTATGAACCAGCTATTGTCCATCTGCAGACAGTGACCTATTCTGACTTAATTTTCGACTTTGCTTGTGGACCATTTGTAAGGCTGAGAACACAGGCTTCTCTTATGAGGCTTCTCTTATGAGGGGCTGTTACTTTCTTGTTGGCCCTCCTGTTCTCATGATTTTTACTCAGCCGCCTGCAGTCCAAACGAGGGGATTCTAATGCTTTTGATTGTGATCATATAATATAATGCTGCATAATGTAGCAGTCGGGAACTGGGCAAAGTTAATGAGACTGGGATCCTTGTCCCGAGTTCCTGGGAGGTCTTATGGGTTAAGAGTATCAGTAGATTGCATCATTTTGATGACTAAAATCCAGAGATGATTTTTTTAAAAAAATGAAGCTTCTTATTTTGAGATAACTATAGCTTCAGAGGCAGTGGAAAGAAATAATGCAGAGAGATGCTATGTATCCTTTGCCCAGTCTTGCCTAATGGCAACATCTTGCAAAACTATAGTATAATATTACAAGTGATCCACAGATCTCATCTTATTCATATTTATGTGTGCTTAGTTTTATTCAATTTATTGTCACATCTGTAAGTTTGTGTAACCACCCCAGACATAAAAATAAGACAAAAAATCGTTACATCACCACAGGGATCCCTTGTGTTGCTCTTTTAGAACAACCTCTTTCCCCGTTCCCCACCTTTGGCAACCACAAATCTGTTCTCCGTTTCTAAAATTTTGTCATCACAAGAAAGTTAAATAAATTGGATCATACACTAAGTAATCTTTGGAAGTTAACTGTTTTACTCAGTATAATTCCTTGGAGATTCATCTATTGCATATTTTATTTATTTATTTATTTATTTATTTATTTATTTATTTATTTATTTTTAAGATTTTATTTATTTATTCATGAGAGACACACAGAGAGTCAGAGACACAGGCAGAGGGAGAAGCAGGCTCCATGCAGGGAGCCTGATGTGAGACTCGATCCCGGGACTCCAGGATCACACCCTGGGCTGAAGGCAGGCACTAAACCGCTGAGCCACCAGGGACCCCCCTGTTCCCCATTTTAATACTTCATTCTTTCTTATTGTTGAGTGCAAGTGCCGTGTCATGTGGTAGTTGCACATCTAATTTTATAAGAAACTCCCTGTTTCCCAGAGTGTCTATACCATTTTATGTTCCCCCAGTGCTGTAGGAGTGATCTAATTCCTATGAATCCTTGCCAACATTTAGCGTTGTCACTGTTTCTTATTTTTGCCATTCTGATAACTGTAGTACTATCTTATTGTGGTTTTAACTTGCATTTCTCTAATGGCTGATGATATTGACTTTCTCAAGTGCTTATTATCCTTCTGCATATCCTCTTCAGTGAAACGCCTTTTGTCCATTTTCCAATTGGATGTTTTATATATCATTGAGTTCTGAGAGTTCTTCATATATTCTACATACTAGTTCTTTTTCAGCTATGTGGCTTACAAATATTTCCTCCCAGCTTGTAAAAAAGATGTGTTTACATCTTTTTAACATGGTCCTTTGCAGAGCAAAGGTTTTCAGTTGTGATGGAGCCCAATTTACCCTTTTATGGATTGTGCATTTGAGGTCAAGTCCAAAAATTCTTCCTCACCCTAGGTCATAAAGATTTTCTCCTTGTTTTTATTTTCTAAATGTTATATTTTAGGTTTTACATGTAAGTGTGTGATCCATTTTGGGTTAATTTTTGTGTAAGGTGTGAGGTTAGGTCTAACTTCCCTCTTTGGCCTGTGGATGTCTAATTGCTTCAGCACCATTTCTTTAAAAGGCTATCCTTTCTCTGCTAAGTTACTTTTGCACTTCTGTCAAAAATAAGCTGTATGTATTTGCATGGGTCTATTTCTGGGTTGTCTAGTCTAATTCTATTGATTACATATCTTTGTCTCTGCCAATACCACAGTGATTATAGCTACATAGAAAACTTTATCATTGGGTACAGTGATTCTTCTGACTTTAGAAAACTGTTTTAGCTAGTTGCGCTCTGAGGCTTTCCATAGAAATTTTAGAATCAGCTTATCTATGTGTGTAAAATCTTACCAGGATTTTGATAGAATTTGCATTATATCTATAGATCTGTTTGGAGAGAATTGACATTTTTACCATGTTGACTCTTATAATCCACGGACACAGTTCTTCTCTCCATTTATTTAGGTCTTTGATACCTCAGAGGCAACTTACTAACCATGCTAAGTGAATTCTAATACTCAGAGAACCTCACACTGGTTAGAATTAAAATACATCTTTGGGGCAACCCTATCACATTTTGGGATAAAATATGACTGAATCTAAGCATAACCTTTGGACCATGGAGTTGATAAAAAACAGTTTGCAAGCCACTTTCCATGTTTGTGGCATATGGTCATCAGTAGCAATTAAGGACAGTTTTACACTAGTAGAAGTATAATGTGACACTTATTTTTTAAAACTTCTCTTTTCAACCACTCTTTTATTTATTGATTAAATTATTGATTCATATGCACCATAGAGTCAAGGGTAAACATCTGAAAGAGTACACTGTAGGCACGGTGGGGATGATATGCTTCTTGCCACAAAGGCTTTCTATAGACAAAGTTCTTGTTTTGTATCTGCCAGGTTGCTTCTGTATATTCCCAAAGAGACTCTAAATTGTGTGAAGATACCAATATATTTCCAGTTCCTAGCACAAACTTGGCACACAGTAGATGTTCATTCATATTTCTAAAAATCTTTAGCAAGTCACAGTATTTGGGGATCCATTCTAGGTTCTTTTCCTTCTTTTTGTGCCAGGTTAGGTTTTGTTGAAGTTCTCTGTGCTTATTGATACCATTTCTATCCCTTACTTGGTAGAATATTACATACTCCTGATTTAGTCTCTACTTTTTGAACTTTTCTTTTACTAGCCTTTTATTGTGAGTATTCTTCTAACACTATTTTTGGAGCCACTACGTTTTTTTCTTTTTCACACTGTAGGAAAGAAATCTCTCTCATCATTTTGCCTGTTAGGCAGACTTCTTTTTAAGAACTTCCCCTTTCCTATGCCAAAGGGTGATAGTGGAGATTTCATGGTTGGTACCTTAAATGGATTAAAAAAATTTATCTTTTTGAACATCGTTATTGGTCTAGATATGGACACATTGTGAAAGCAGGATGACTTAGACTCCATTTGGGATTTTTATGTGCATGCTGGGGGAGGGAGGGTCACTTTTTAAAATCTGGGATTATAAGATGAGATTCAATCATTCAACAAATACTTATTGAGTGCATACTCTGTCCCAGCCACTGTGTGTGGACTCTGAATGACATGACCTAGGACCTGTCTATGGCAATCGGTGCTGCCACAGGAAGAGGACAGGGGCCTACCTGAGAATGAAACTAACACAAGAAAAAAAGCAACTCGAAGGAAGAGAAAATAACAACTACCTTCCTGTCCTTTGAGTGTCTGGATCCAGTTGTGCCTGATGCTTATGTTGAACTTCCAGTTAATGAGGACCCATTTAATTAAAATTTTTATGCAGTCTTTATCACTGAGTAAAACACATGCCAAATTCTAATCATTTTAAAACCTGAATCTTCAGTTCTCTCTGCTAACATTTACTGTTGTTTCTTCCAATGGAATATTCCAATGATATCTGTAATAAAACATATCTGAAAGTAAACTTATGATCATAATTTATCAGGATATAAGCTCCGTGAGGGCAGGGGCCTTGTCTTGCTCACTGTTATGTCCCAGTGCCTAGAAGAGTGCCTGGCACATTATAGGTCAAAAAATTTTATTAAAGTAATTAAAGTAAATCCAAACTCCTCAAAACCCTCAGATTATGATGCATTTCCAGTTATCCTTAATGAGTACTTTTCTTCACTGTGGCAAGTCTTAAGGATGTTGAAATGTGGGGGTTTGGGAAGTGGGTTTCCAGAATCATCCAGGGAACTTTGTCAGTTGAGATCTACTGATATTAGAATTATAAATAACATTTTATTTTATTTTTTCTTTTTTGAAAGATTTTATTTATTCATGAGAGACAGAGAGAGAGGCAGAAGCATAGGCAGAGGGAGAAGCAGGCTTCCTGTAGGGAGCCTGATGAGGGACTCTATCCCAGGATATCAGGATCACAGCCTGAGCCAAAGGCAGACTCAACCACTGAGCCACCCAGGTGCCCTAAAAATAACATTATAAAAAATAAATCAAACTTTGCATGAAAAACTCAAATTCACATTACACCATTTTAGAAAGTGAAGACTTCCAAACATTCTAGTTTTTCAGCTTTGGAAATGTTCTAGTTACCTTTCATCGTTATCTCCAGCCATCCCAAAGCTTAATGACTTGAAACAATGACTATTTGATTGTATTTCATGACTCTGAGATTCAGGCAGGGATTACTTGGTTAGGTGATTCTTCTGTTCCACGTGGTGTTCATGTTGGTCACTTGGTGACCTGATGAACTGGTCTGGTGTATCTGTGTACATAGTATACAGAACAGATAATTTTTAGCCCATTTTTATTTTTAGTAACAACATGAAAAGAAACTAATAATAACGATGCCCACAAAAGAAATAGAGACAGTGAAAAAAAAGTCTATTTATCTATCTATTTATTTATTTATTGAGAGAGCATAGGTGGGGGAGGGGCAGAAGGAGAGGGAGAGAGAACCTCAAGCAGATTCCACGCTGAGCACTGAGCTCGATGTGGGGCTCAGTCTCACGATCTTGAGATCATGACCTGAGTCAAAGTCAAAATCAAGAGTTGGAAGCTATAACTGACTGATCCACTCAGGCACCCCCCCAAAATTTTTTTGTTGAACTTTGTATACTCCCACCATTTTTTAAAAAGTGAGAAAAAAGATACTACAGTCCAATGAAAAAAGGAAAAATGCATAGTTATTTATTCTGGAGTTTTTCCGCCTAATCTACACAGTTTGAACTTTTGGTCACAGTTGGATCTAATAATATTTGTTTTTTTTTTTTTTTTAAATTTTTATTTATTCATGATAGGCACACAGTGAGAGAGAGAGAGGCAGAGACACAGGCAGAGGGAGAAGCAGGCTCCATGCACCGGGAGCCTGACGTGGGATTTGATCCCGGATCTCCAGGATCGCGCCCTGGGCCAAAGGCAGGCGCCAAACTGCTGCGCCACCCAAGGATCCCGGATCTAATAATATTTGAAGTAAATAATTGTTCAATAAGTAAAAAATGAATTGTATAATAGCTGAAAAGTCTGCAAATGATTCAATTTGGGTAAGTACTAAGTTGTACTATTGATATAACGTTTTATTTTCTTTATTTGTTCTTTAGGTTTAAAACCATTAACAATTTAAATAGAAGAATAGATTTAATTTATAGAGATATGATTGAAATTCAGCCAAAGTTTTCATATATGAATTTTCTCTTTCCAAATGTTGATATCACCTTTGCACTTTTCACCTTGTTTCATTGCTTTAGTGTTTTAAAATGCAAGGAAGATTCCAAGTGGTCAAGTAGAATAACAAAATTGAAGTTCTGTTTCTTTGTCTTTGCAACTACTGTATATCATAGCTTATCTGAATCTATCATCTAAATGCAGGAATATGACGTCTTCCAGGATTGGAGAGTACACAACTCCACAATGTCCACAAAGAGATTGTGAAATTATGAGATAAATGTATAAAACTCTGCCCCCACTTCCTGGCACAGGGCTCCTAAAACTCTCATAAATTCCTAAGTGATAAGAGCACTAGGAGCATCATCTGTTCTATTGAGCAGACTCTGGGTGGCCTCCTGGATGGGGGGTGGTCAAGAAAGACCAAGCTATGAACAGAAGCTTGGAATTTTCACCCTCGCCCACCATCCTCCAGAGAGGGGAGTTATAAATGAACTTACTCAATGACTGCGCCTACCTGGGGAAGCCTTCATTAAATCCCAGCAGTAGGGAGTTTGGAGAGCTTCCAGGCTGGTGAGCACATCTCCACCAGGAGGGTGATGTACCCAGATTCCATGGGGACAGAAGCTCCTGCACTTGGGACCCTCCTAGATCTTGTCCTATATATCTCTTCATGTGGCTGTTTATCTATATCCTTTATAAATATTGAACCCTTAACCTGGATCCGATACTCTTCAGGTAGATAGAGTTGCATATGAGTTAAATTGTAGGACACTCAGCTGGTGTCACAGAGAGTTGCTTGTTGTGGGGAAAAACCTCCACACATTTGGTTACCAGAAAGGTCAGAAATGAAATGTTCTTGTGAGTAGTAAAGGAGACATGCAAGGAGGAAACACATGGTAGGGAAGAACTGGGTTCTTTTAGAGAGCTTGAAATCGTTATGCTTTGCTGAGATTGGGTGTGCTGGGGGTTGACTGGATAACTGAGAGTTCTCCACATTAGCTCCCACGTAGAATATAATGTTTGTTAAAAGATAAGTAACACAAATATGCTAATTTGAAGTTTATATGCATATTATTAAAACTAAACAGTATCCCTAGCAAGTGTTTAGAAATTAGGGCAACTAAAGATGTCTTCAGGTAGTCATATTTTATTACTGACATCATTTAGAATTGCTAGTTCACAGGGATAATAAAAAGCAGATAAGCTTTTTGTTTTATTATTCTTTTAAAATGCTGTACATATAATGAACCTCTCTATTGTCTGCACCTCAGACAGACTGGTATACCAGAGGTTTGGACTGTCTCAGATGTTTGGAGTCTTCTTAGGGATGGCTGAAAAGTCGTGATCATCTGACAGTATCAACTGGAGCACCTACTTGCGGCCTCTCCAGTGTGGCAGCCTCAGGCAGGTCAGACTTCTAACATGGTAGTGTAGGGCTCCCAGAAAAGAATATTCTAAAAGGGGGATCCCTGGGTGGCTCAGTGGTTTGGCGCCTGCCTTTGGCCCAGGGCGTGATCCTGGAGTCCCATTATCGAGTCCTGCATCGGGCTCCCTGCATGGAGCCTGCTTCTCCCTCTGCCTCTCTCTCTCTCTCTCTCTCTCTCATGAATAAATAAAATCTTAAAAAAAATATTCTAAAGACCAGACAGAGCTGCAAGGCTCCCTATGTCTGTGCTCCAGTTTCCCCATCTCTTTTTTTTTTCAGTTTCCCCATCTCTATACTGAGCATAATGATGATAGTATCTACCCTAGCCAATGAATATGTAAAAAGCTCTTAGAACAGGGTGTCTCACGTGGCATATGCTGAACAATAACGTATTACTGTCATATGTCTCTAAGTGGCAGTGCTTGAAACAAAGATCTGAGTGTAAGTAGTTTATTTGGGAGATGATCTCAGTAAACATCAGTATGGATGTGAGGTTGTGAAATACAAGGGAAGGCAGCCAATAAAGGCAAGTTACCACCCTGGAAAACTAGGGCGCCATCCCACTAGAAAATGCTGGGAGCCAGTGTGGAACATACATTTCACAGTGATCTCACCCAGGGGATAAGAGATTATTTATAAACCAACTGTCATCCATCATTGGATAAAGAGCTCTTCTAGAGTGTGTTAATTCCCTGATACTTCCTTTCTTCTGTGTGAGAAAGCCCTCAAGAAAAGAGATGCAGGTGCTACCACTGGAGGTCAGGTGGTGGGCACAGAACTGATAAAGACCTGTCCTAGGGGAAATGGGAAAGGCACTGGTGGCTTCCACCACTTTGTATTATTTGTCTGCTCAGGACTTTAAAGTGGGTTCCTGTATGTGTCAACCACTCAGAAGATTGGCCAGATACAACTTGGAGAGAGAGGGAAGTAGTTGCTGTAAGCTTGGAGGGAGAAAATAGTAGAGGAAGTAGAAGTAAGAGATGGGAGGGTGACAGTGCCCATGATAATAGGCTCACACACCTACACGGATATCTTTATTGGATATTCAAGGCCTTATTATCAATTAAGCTTTCTGTATTTACCCACTTTCTTTTTTTTCTTTTCTTTTTTTAAAGATTTTCTTTCTTTTGGGAGAGTGTGTGTGAGAGAGGGAAGGGCAGAGGGAGAGGGAGGAGAGAGAATCTGAAGCAGACTCTGCACTGAGCACAGAGCTGACTTGGGGCTCAATCTCACCACCCTGAGATCGTGACCTGAGCCACAATCAAGAGTTGGGTGCTGAACTGACTGAGGCACCCAAGCATCACTACCTATTTTCTTTCTTAATGTTCTCTTTTTATTATTCCTGTAGTTAGCAAGGCCGAGCAGCTTGCCAAAGCATTCGTGACTCTTGATCATTCCCACTTTCAATGTAGAATGATAATATCATATGTGTAATAAAGTAGGAAGAAAATACTCTTTATTAGCTCGATACAGATTTATGCCTGCAAACACTGCCTGTAAACTACACAAAGTACAAATTTTCCTCAAACTCCTATTCAGTTTTCATAAACATTGAGGAAGTTGTTGTAACCTACAGACTAATATCTCAAAATCTGATGAGAGTTAACAAAAAGTCATTTAAGACTACTACCAATCCATTTAGATATTCAGGGGTCTTCCCTTAAAGCCACACAACAAAAATATTGTAAATTAATTAGACAATGAGGCCATTGAACTGAGGGGCTCTAATACCATGTTGGCCTACGTAAGTAAACAGAAATCTAAAACTGTAAATACCCAAGTCATGAAATTGAAACATAAGGAAAACCAATCACAAACAGCCAACTAGGCTTTAAGCTATGGCCAGTGAATAATTTCCTTACTTTGTTTCTGCCATTTCTCTATAAAACTCTTTCCTGGCCTTGGAGTGCTCCTAACCACTTCTGCGTTGGTGCTGCCCTCTTTCAATCAATTTTTGTTCAACTCCTAAAATTTTTAATACGCCTCAGTTTATCCTTTAAACGTAGGAAGCACCCTCAGGAAGAAGTCTTGAGGGAAAGGCATTGTATTTGGCTTGTATCTCTGTCTTGCGTCACTCTGGGTTGATCTTGGATCTGATCTGTGACCCAAGAACAATAAAGGATTTAGTGCTGGGCTGATTTTCACAGAGGAAAGCTACCATCTCTTTCTGGAGTTATTTGGGCTGAGCCACACTAGGAATGTTTTTGAAGTGGTACACTCATTAAAAAAAAATCAAAACCAGAAGAAATCATAGGAGTAGAGTATTGCAAATGACTTCTGTTTATTTAGGCAGGGTGTTACCACTGTGTTGGCAGAGTTTTCACTTTCTCAGTTTGGAATTAGTCCCCCAAACCAGAGCTAGCCTCTTTAGATGTTCAATGAGAGTGCTTAAGGGATATACCACTGCAAGTGGGGAAGGTATATGAAAAAACCCCACAAAACTCTGGCCTGGAGGTGTGTACGATTTTACAGGTCAAATTAATATGTAATCAAAATAAATGTAGACTTACATATGCAGGCATTGCTGATGTGTATTCAGGGAGAGCAGTAGATGGGAGCAGAGCTGATGGGTTGAAGAAAGGGCAGAGTGAAGTGGTGAAAGCTGCAAATAAATATGTCCCTGACCCAACCTCCTCTTCCCTGACTTTTCTCATTTAGGCTCCAAGGAACTACCAGCTGATGAACAGCCACAAAGTACTTTGGAAAGAGCCTTAAAGAGGTGCAGACCAACACTGTGCATTAGAACTTTCTGTGATGATGGAAATGTTCTGTGCACTACTGTAGCCACTAACCACTGTGGGTAATGAACACTTGAAAAGTGTCAGTGGAACTGAATTATTTAAGTAAATTTAAATTTAAATAGCCATGCGTGGCTGGTGGCTACAGTACTGGACAGCACCGGTCAGGACAGTGCTTTCCTCTGACAATCAACCATCTCCTGAACTGCAGGAACTAGAGAAATAGACAAGAACAAGGGCTGGAGGGAGACTATGTGACTAGGGCAGTAAAAGCAAACTTGAAGGCTGCTGTTTGTGTGATGAAGGCCCACTTGTCAGTCAGGGCCCGTGTGGAGACGGAAACCACACCAGTTATTTGTTTGTTTTTATTAAAGTGAAATTGTCATAACATAAAAGTAGTTATTTAAAACATTATATTAATATTTATTTTTTATTTAAATATTTTATTTATTTATTTGAGAGACAGAGCATGTAAGAGTGGAGGGGAGGAGATGAGGGAAAGGAAGAAGCTCCCTCTCTCAGCAGGGAACCCAATGTGGGGCTCAATCTCAGGACCCTGGGATCATGAAATGAGCCAAAGGCAGAGGTTTAACCAACTGAGCCACCCAGGTGCCTCTATCTATCTATCTATCTATCTATCTATCTATCTACCTATCTATCTATCTACCTACCTACCTACCTATTTATTTTAGGTAGTCTCCATGTCCAGCATGGAGCCCAATGCAGGGCTTGAACTCACAACTCTGAGATCAGGACCTGAGCTGAGATCAAGAGCCAGATGCTTAGGCAACTGAGCCACCCAGGTGCCCCAAAAGTAGTCATTTTAAAATGAATAATTCAGTGGCATTTAGCATAATATAGAACAAAGGATTGGGATTATTAAAGATTAGCAATATTAAAATTTAGAAACTTGCAGGAGCTCTGAAGACCTGAAACTCAGACCTCTGTGGAGGGGCTACTGCTTGGCTGGTACTGGAGACTTTGAGAGATGCTTGAGGCTGGTTCTGAAAATACTGGAGAAGCTACAACCAAATTCAATTGTTGCTATGGGAAGGGGCTGTTGCTGCTGGGGTAAAGAGGTGGTGTTGGGAAGAGCAAGAAGACAGGAAACCTGGAGAAAGGGGAACCCTCTTGCACTGTTGGTGGGAATGCAAACTGGTGCAACCACTCTGGAAAACAGTGTGGAGGTTCCTCAAGAAATTAAAAATAGAACTACCCTATGGTCTAGGATTGCACTAATGAGAATTTACCCCAAAGATACTGATGTAGTGAAACGCTGGGACACCTGCACCCCAATGCTCATAGCAGCAATGTCCACAATAGCAAACTGTGGAAGGAACTACAATGTCCTTCAACAGATGAATGGATAAAGAAGATGTGGTCTATATATACAATGGAATATTATGCAGCCATAGAAAGGATGAATAACTATCATTTGCTTTGATGTGGATGGAACTGGAGTGTAGGTCACTCAGAGAAGGACATAGTATGGTTTCACTCATATACGGAATATAAGAAATAGTGAAAGGGATTATAAGGGAAAGGAGGGAAAAATTAGGAGTGGGGAAAAATTAGAGAGGGAGACAAACCATGAGATACTCCTAACTCTGGGAAACAAAGGTTTGCTGAAGGGGTGGTGGGTTGGGGGGTTGGGGTAACTGGGTGACAGGTACTAAGGAGGGTATTTGATGGGATGAGCACTGGGTGTTATACTATATGTTGGCAAATTGAATTTAAATTAAAAAAAAAGACAGGAAGCCAATAGGAAACAATTAGGAAGGACCACATCTCTTCTCCCTCCTTTACCTTTGCAGCCTCCCCTAGTCCGACTCCCCCTTGTAGAAAAAGCCTAACAGGGTGTCAGCTGGCAAAGCTGACACATGGTTTGCAGAGTACCAACACTAGTATCACAAATCAGAACATAGAAGGGTAGTTTTGGAGCAGAGACAATTATTTAATAACTGACACAATCCATTAAAGAAAAAGACTCAAGGCTATACTGAGAGGGCTTAGGTATATAGAAGGAAATGCCAAGCACTGATACAGTTTTCTATAACCGCTTGAAATTTCATCCTTCTTTCATTCTTTGCTAGGTATAGAAAAATATCTCCTAGGCCAAGGTAGAATGAAATATAATATGTTTATTTTATCAATTTGCATTCTCCAGGGGCTTTGATCCCTTTGTCTGAAAAGTTCTTCCTTCCCTTTTACCAACTGATCCCAGATCAATTATTACCTTCTCAGGCAAGTCTAGATTGGGTCCCTTTGTGTTATAGGCCTTTAAAAACAGTTTCTTTTAGATTATTCATCTCTTTGTAAGTATAAATTCATTAGTGGGCTTACTGGTATCCTCCCAACTACAATTGTGTCTGTTTTGCAGCACTTTTATACCCTCAGTGCCTGATACAGTCCTGGCACAAAGGCAGAAATAACAAGTTACGATTGAAGGAATAACTGCATAGTATAATAGAATATGGATGTACTATAATATATTTAATCAGTTCATAATATATTTAATCATAATGACAGATATGTAAGTTGTTCCTACCTTTTATATATTAACAAATATTTCATATTAAACTTTAAAAGCCCAGTTAAAAATATGATATTGTTTCTGCCTTTGAATGTTCATGGATCCAAGTGTTTTGGAAACAATAATAATAACAACAACCTGATTGCAATAGCAATTTTTTTGAACTGGACAAGAAACAAAGTAGTAGTTTTTGTTGTTATTATTATTATTATTTTAGCAAGAGAGAAAGATAGAGAACACACAGGGGTGGGCAGAGGGAGTGGGAGAGAATTTCAGATAGACTCCACACTCAGCACAGAGCCCAACATGGGGCTCCATCTGACAACCCAGAGACCATGACCTGAGCTGAAATAAAAAGTCAGATGCTCAACCAACTGAGCCACCCAGGCGCCTCTCACAAAGTAGTTATTATATACTAGTAAAATGTAAACTTAATCAATACTGCAAATAGTACCAAATATAATGATTTAGGATCATCCAGGGAAGAAAGTAACAAAAAAGTTAGCATTTTATTTTGAACCAAAAAAGATGTTTATATTATATTTATATTTATATTATTATTTTATTATTATTTTTGATTTAGACTTTGAATAGTCATTGTCATTACGTTTTTGGCATGAAATTTGTTAATTTTTCATAGGATGGCACAGCTTGTAGGTATTAGCATTTTCAATCTTGTTAGGATTATTTTGACCTAACTAGTATAAAAATATACACAGGACTACATCCAAAACTGTCAAAACTCATAAAAGAGTGTGGTAATATGTATTAAGTTAAAATATGTTTTTTCTTTGATCTTGATGCCTCTGCTTTTGGGACTCTGCTTTAACAATAGAAGCATGAGTATCAAAGAAGGTATATACAAAGATATGTAGCATTATTTGTAGTGGTCAAAAAGTTGGGAAAAAACCTGTATGTCCATCATGAGGGAGGTTTTTGGACTATTTGCAGACCATTTATACTATGGATTGACTATACAGTTATTAAAAAATGAATTGGAGGTATATATCTATTAATCCAAAGGGATATACATGATCTGTTATGTTCAGGAAAAATTTCCAAAACTTGGAAATAGGGTGAAACAAGATGATTGCATGATATTAATATCCTGCTACAGCATTTTCTAACAAGCCAGTTTGAGAGCCATCTAGCTCTCTTGAGGAAGAGAGATTTGGCTTGACTTGTTTACAGTTGATTAGGGCCCCAAACACTCTACAACTCGGTAAAATTAAAGGTTAACTTGTAGAAATCTAATAAGGTGTGATGAGTTTTTTTTTCCCTGTATAGTAAAGGAGATAACCCCAAAGGTTATGATTTTATTTCCCTGTAGGACAATGACTAATTTTATATTTAATCTAGCAGTCTTATTTATAGCATTTTTTTCACTGTTCATTTAAGTCCAAATTTCTTGTATTCAAATTGAATCAATATTGTCATTTTGCTGATTCCCTCATTAATGAGTCAAATGAAATTTTAAAGTGTTCCCATTACTATTTGTATGGGACTTTGTTTTAACCAATTTGAGAATTAGGTTTTAATGACTGTTAAATGAGAAAAGCAAGTTGCAGATATAGATTATTTATATAATGATACAAAAATCCCTATTCATATGTCTGCATGTCTGTATATGTTTGTATGGGTGTGGGTGTAGGTGTGGAAAAATACAGACTAGGATGTTAACATACTCCTGTTGCCTTAGGGGATGAAGTGGAAGGAAATTATTATGAATATATACATATATATTTATCCTTTTTTGGTGAATTGATTCATAGTTTAATACTTAAACATTTTAATAAAGAAAATTGAGGCAGGTGTGTGCCTGGGTGGCTCAGTTGGTTAAGCGCTTGTAGTTTGGCTCAGGTCATGATCCCAAGACCCCGGGATTGAGCCCTGTAACAGGCTCCCTGCTCAGTGGGGAGTTTGCTTTTCCTTCTCCCTCTGCCATTTCCCCTGCTTGTGCTCTCTGGCTCTCTCTCTGTCAAATAAATAAATAAATAAATAAATAAATAAATAAATAAATAAACTCTTTAAAAAATTGAAGGAGAAAACCCTTTTAAAAGATTCTGTAGTGTATCTGGGTGGCTTAGTTGTCTCAGTGTGGAGCCTGATGTGGGGCTTGATCCCAAGACCCATTCTCAGCACTGGAGTCTGCTTGAGATTCTCTTTCCCTCTGCACCTTCCCCAGCTTGTTTTCTCTCTCTCAAAATACACGAATAAATAAATCAAATCTTAAAAAAAAATCTGCAACAATTTATCATTGTCTATTTCCAAAGTATATACAATGTATTTATAGTTAAAAATTCATATTTTTAAATAAAAAATAATTTCACAAAATTGGGGTTCTATTGGACTATGTTTATATAATTGGTAAAACTAACCTAGTTTGAAATTTATTAATATGCTTTTCTCTTTTGTTTTTCTGAATACATAAACTTAGCTCTGGCTGGTTTAGGAATCCATTTACTTGGGGTGGAGATGGAGAGAAGGTATGAGAGAAATGTAGTTCCTGAATTCAAATTTGTTTTAAGACCATAGGTTGTATGGGATGCCTGGGTGACTTAGTGGTTGAGCATCTGCGTTTGGCCCAGGGCGTGATTCTGGGGTCCTGGGATCGAATCTGGCATCAGGCTCCTCTCAGGGAGCCTGCTTCCCCCTCTGCCTATGTCTCTGGCTCTCTCTCTGTGTCTCTCATGAGTAAATACATAACATCCTGGGGAAAAAAACACATAGTTTGCAAGCCAAGTATCAATGAGAAAAGGTTTAAAAAATCATGTTTCCCCCCATTTATCATATCAAAGAACAAATTTGGAGCACTCCATTGTAGGGTAGAGGGGGTGCCACTTGCCCAGCCATCCAGAACCCGAGTCTTACTCTATTTGGTAGAGGAAGTGTGCTCTAGAGGGACCACTAGATGCTACCTATGGGGACAGTTAAAATTACTGGATTGCCATAAGGTTTAAACCAGATTTGACATTAGTAATTTTTCTGCCTACTACCCAGAGGGTGGTGGCTGATGAAGAAAAACCATATTAACTTCAAAGCGAAAGAACCATGTTCTCTCTGTACACTTGAGTTGATATGTGAGTTAATTTAGAATGCCTTCCCATTTTGCTGTTTTATACCTCAGGTTAGGTTGTGTAGATTGTGGTAAATTGGGAAAGGCTTGGGCTTTGATCTGCCGAATCCATTAAAATAATGTCTGTTAGTAGATAATTTATTGTGACCTATAAGAAGCTCAGTTAATTCTTTTGTAAAATAATAATGCATATAATGTGTCTAATGCTGTGCTTAGTGCAAGCTAGGCTGTCAGAAACCATGACCTTCCTGTATTTTAGGGTGAGATGTCAAACCACTCAATTCTAGTGAGAGTCTACAAAAGAGCGACTTTGCCAGTACAGTGTACATGATGGATATAGCCTATTACTGTTCCTTGGCTCAGAGAAAGCACCCACTACTTAATATTTAATAAGACATTTATAATGGTTGCCATCTGCTTTATTAATAGAATGTTTTCTCTCATTAGAGTAGATGAGAAAAGCTGACTGTATTCTGGGGAATGGGTGTGACCTGTTGAAATCGATGGGAATTTACAAGGGAGAGTCCATTGGGATTATAAATATATGTAACTGTGGTTTTGGTGGTTTGAGAATGTACAAGGGACTCCTTTTATGGGACCCTCTGATACTTATATTGGCATAGACAAAGGGGCGTTATAGTTTGAAGTAATGATTTAGAAAACTGGGCAAAGTAATTTTAATGAGCAGTTTCTCTTAAATGGACTGCCTAGATGATACACAGTATTTCCTTTTGCCTCTGTAGCTTCAAGCGTTTGCATTTCTATTGCCAAAATTTCTATGTTCACATTTCTGTTGACTGAATAAAGATTCACCAATGCAAGAAGATTATAGCTTTCTAAGGAATAGTGTTATGAAAAACTTAATTAGTGTTTTATGTAGTCACTGAATCTTTTGGTAGACTTCTGAGGCATGTTTGAGCAAACTGGCAAACTGAGGCATGTTTGAGCAAACTGAAACAATGGAAATGTTTAGTGAGCCAATCAGATTAACATATGAATAATAATTCAAATCATAAAGGGTTTATTGATTTTTGTTAAATGACCTCCAGATGTGTTTGCATTTTTTTCATAACTTATTACAACCCATATTATAATATTTATAAATAATGCAGAGAATTCTTTGGAGATGATGCTGTATATAATAAGCTGATCTACACCAGATGGTATTAGGTAAGAGGCAAATACTCTTAAAGTTAAAGGCCTGTGTGGTGTAGGATTTTAAGCAATTCTCAAGCAAGTCATAAAATACCAGATATCTAAATTCTAAAAATATACATCATTTCTAAAAGGAAAACTTTTGCAGATTTAATCAGACTCTCATCTCCTACACGTGAGACAGTTTTTCACTGCTGAGGTTAGGTAATGCTACCACAATCTCAATCTTACTATTGATTCTATAACTCAATAACAAGTGATAAAGTTTACAGAGATCACTTTCCTAAGCTACTAGATAAACATTCAGGAAAAAAGAAGGTCTTGTGTTTTTGTGATGTGCCTACATTATGTAATAACTGAAATTACATCGCAAAACATATTGTACATAATATTTTTGTATATATATGTAACTTTACCTTTGTACACACACACACACACACATAGTTGTGAGGTAGGTTGAGAACAGCATATGTGTAAGGGAAAAAAGAATCTCACCTAAAAAGAACTAAAGGATCTGATTTAAGTAGTCTAAATATAAAGCAGTTAAAGCTTATTGGGATATGTAATGTTGAGAGCTTACAACCAAGAAAAAGAAATGAGTAAGAAAAAAAAAAAGTCCTTTTGGAAAACAGCACAGTTAACAGAAACCAAACATAAAAAAGCTCTATTTTCTCTGTAATGCTTGGTGCTCTTTCAGCTCCTTTGTACAAGTACTGTTATTTTTGGAAAAGTGGATAATTTTATTTCCTTTTAAAAATATTTATTTATTTCTTTGAGAGAGAGGGAGAAGAGCAGGAGCGAGCAGGGGGGCAGGGCAGAGGGAGAGGGAGAGAAAGAATCTCAAGCAGACTCCATGCTGAGTGCAGAGCCTGATGCAATGACCATGACCCTAAGATCATGACCTGAGCTGAATTGAAGAGTCTAATGCTTAACTGAGTGTGCCATCTAGGTACTCTGCTAATTTGATTTCTAATGCTCATTCATAATGAGAATCTCATCATTATTTTAATTCTGTCACTTTTGTGATCATGTTTTCATGTTATAGTTACAAGATTGATACAAAGGCTGTATAGTTACGGTACCAGGTAAACTCTACCTCAATGAACATTATCAGTAATGCTGCCTTTTTTTTTGTAGAAAAATATGAATCCAGTGCTCAAATTCTGAATTAACAAATAAAAACAAAGTTATAAAGCTGTCTTATTATGTATGTGATTTCTTGATTATATTAATGCTAGATTAAGATATTTTCAGGCTTCAGCTTTATAATGAAAAAAGTTATTTCTCTGTATTTGGGAAGAGGAGTGTGACTTCAGGTATCTCTGGCCCCTCCTCTGCAACCCCATCCTGATTTCCCTAGTTGGACCCTCATCATTCCTCTGCTAGCCTATTTCTATATTCTACTACTGGTTTTCATATTGGGCAGTCATTACTGTCTGGAATCTGTTACGTACATTACAGAAAGAATGATATATATATTTGAAATGTGCACCTGACCATTTATACCCTGAGATGGACTCTGTTGAGGTGTTTCCCAAATATGGGAATCAGATTACAGTTTGGGAGGGAAACTTTATTATCAACACAGAATGATCTGATTGTAAAAATCCAAATGACCCCCTGTGAGCCAGACTTCACTGTAACCTGATTGAATGTATCCACTCCCTTATGCAGAATGTTAGTCAGTCATGGAAGCTAGAGAAGGAGAGTGAAAGAGGCCAACTTGTACTGTAAAGTAGTGATGCCAGGGATCCCTGGGTGGTTCAGTGGTTTAGCGCCAGCTTTCAACACAGGACGTGATCCTGGAGTCCCAGGATTGAGTCCTGCTTCGGGCTCCCTGCATGGAGCCTGCTTCTCCCTCTGTCTTTGTCTCTGCCTCTCTCTCTCTCTGTGTTTCTCATGAATAAATAAATAAAATCTTAAAAAAAAAAAAGTAGTGATGCCCTGTTAGCCATCAGGTATTTTGGTCTTGATTATATCTACTGTGGAATTAAGCACTCTGTTTTTCAAGACACCACAATGACTCTATCTCACTGGTATGATGGATGACAAGCTCTTATGACTTGACCTTCCCTTTGTTAGCCTTCTGGGTTAGGCATCGTTTCCTCCAAGAAGCCCTCCCCTTCTAGTCTGTTGAGTGCCCTCTTCTTTGCTTTCATGACTCTCAGGAACTTAGCACAGAAACTTGAACACAGAATATCTCCTCAATTTTTAAGAGTTCTTTTCATAGTAGGGATATTAGCTTCTTATCTGTGATAAATGTTACAAATACTTTTTCTGTCAGTTGTCTTTTTTTGTTGTTGTTGTTTGCAATGAAGTTGGTATTTTTTATGGAGTCAAATTTACCAATCTTTTAAAAATTCTTCTGGGGTTTTAGTTATAGTTAGAAAATAGCTATGCCAAGTTAATGAAAATTTAACCATGTTTTCTTCTAGAACTTGGATAGCTTTATTTTTTACATTGAGTTCTCTGTTCTAATTGGAGATGTGTGTGTGTGTGTGTGTGTGTGTGTGTACTTTGAGGTATGGATTTAATTCTTTTTTTTTTTTTTTCAAATGGTTAAATAGTTGTCCCAGTCCCATTGATGATAAAGTTCATTCTTGCTGTTGAGACTTGAGAGGTCATTTTTATCGGATAGTAAAGTAATATGTTCTCAAGTCCATTATTTGAATTTCTATCCAATTTGACAGGTCAGTTTATACACCGATACCACATTATTTTCATCATAGTAGATTTTACTCTACTATCTGGTAGAGTTAGTCCCTACTCCCTCCATCATGGTTTTTCTTTTCTGGTGTTTTTCTGACTACTTTTACATGTTTACTTTTCCACATGAAGTTTAATATCAATTGTCTAATCCAGTTCCATTAAAAAGCTTGTTGGTATTTTTATCAAAATATTGTATTAAATTTATAAATTGACTTAAACACAACCGACATCTTTAAGATGTTGAGTATTACTCCAAGAACAAGAGATGGCTTTCTATTTATTCAGCTCTACTTTATTGTCTTTCAGGAGTGTTTTAAAGATTTTCTAATACAGACTTTGCATATTTCTAGGTAAATTTTCTCAAGAATTTTAACTTCTTTGCTGCTATTAATAGGCAAAGTAGTAGCTAAAAGCCTACTAATAGGCTTTTTTCTTCATTTACATCTTTTAACTGGTTATTGCTTGTGTAGAGGAGGGCTATTAATTTCCATATGTTAGTAAGTTATTTTGAAGAAGAAGACACAATAGTGTAAAAACAATCTATAGTTCCATTAAATATAAATAAAATGTTGAAAACAAATTGTGGGTAAATCCTGACAAAATTGAGTTTTATCTGAAAGAATAAATATGAAAGAATATCCAGAAAATTTCTTAAAATAATTTTTTAAAGATTTTATTTATTTATTCATAAGAGACTCAGAGAGAAGGCAGAGATAGCCAGAGGAAGAAGCAGGCTCCTCGCAGGGAGCCTGATGTGGGACTCGATCCTGGGACTCCAGGATCATGCCCTGAGCTGAAGGCAGATGCTCAACAACTGAGCCACCCAAGTGTCCCTCTTAAAATAAATTTGAATGAAGGGATACCTAATTAATCACATATTAAAATATATTATGAAGATTTAGCAGTTAAAGTAGTCTGGTGTATTAGTAGCGATATGAATTAATGAAGTAGAATTCAGATACAGACTCTTGTATATATAGAAATTTAATTCATGATAAAGTTGTTATTAAACTTATTAAGGAAAATGTAAACTATTTAATGAATCATGTTGGGAAAGCTGATGATCATTTGGAAAAAAATAGCTGGATTTCTCCTTTTAGTCTTGCCCTTAAATGAATTTAGATGCATCAGTTTTATTATAAGAAATGAAGCCATAAGAAAAATGGAGAAAATTGGGGTGCCTGAATGGCTCAGTTGGTTAAGGGTCTGACTCTTGATTTCAGCTCAGGTCATGATCTTAGGGTTGTGAGATCAAACCCTGCTTTGGGCTCTGCATCTGGCCTGCTTGAGATTCTCACTTCTCCTTCTGGTCCCCCCTCCCTTTAATAAAAAAGAATAATGGAGAAAATATAGTTGAATATTTTTATAATGTGGGGGCTGAGGAAATCTTTCAAATCTAATCAAGAAGACAAAGGAACAAAATCAAAGACCTATAAGGCAACAAAGAAATCAACACTAAGCCAAAACAAAAACCCAAAGGGTTCAAAAGTGAATTACAACCTAGGAAAAATTTGGTAACATATATGACAAATATGGACTAGGACACAATTTTTCTTTTTTGTCAAAGGTTTTGACTTTTGAGATTATCAAGTTGCCTGTTTCGGAGCTCAAAGTCAAGAATTTGAATTTTTTTGTCTTCTCTCTGTTTATCACTCTATTGAAGCAATGTCTCATTGTCATGGTCTAGTTGTAATTGTGGAAGGGCCTTCAGGTAAAAGGGAATTTCCAAAATGGGAAATAAAAACCAGCATTAGTATGTTGCTAGTTTTTAAATGGCTCTTACAGGTTTTTTTTTTTTTAAGATTTTATTTATTTATTTGTGAGAGATACACAGAGGCAGAGGGAGAAGCAGGCCCCCTCTGCAGGACTCAATCCCAGGACACCAGGATCATACCCTGAGCCTAAGGAAGATGCTCAACCCCTGAGCTACCCAAGCATCCCTGGCTTTTACAAATTGATAGGAAAAAATAAATCCACCTATAGAAAAAATGGACCAAAAGATAAAGATGCTATTCACAAACAGAGAAGTTCAAATGGCCAATCAATATATATAACAGATGTTCAAGTTTGCTTATAACGAGAGAAAAGAAAACAAAAGCTTATTAAGATGTCCCTTTTCCGGCAGCCCCGGTGGCGCAGCGGTTTGGCGCCGCCTGCAGCCTGGGGTGTGATCCTGGAGACCAGGGATCGAGTCCCACATCGGGCTCCTTGCATGGAGCCTGCTTCTCCCTCTGCCTGTGTCTCTGCCTCTTTCTCTCTGTGTCTATGAATAAATAAATAAAATCTTTAAAAAAAAAAAGACGTCCCTTTTCACCTGTTACATTTAAAAAGGAGAATGAAAATAATAATGCCCATGGCTGCAAATTGTGTGTAAGAAAAAGAACTCCCGTGTGGTAAAAACTAGTACTTCTTAAGAGGGTGGTTTAGAGCATGTGGCAAAATGTATAACGTATATTCCTCTTATTCTGTATCTAGGAATTTATTCTAAGGATGCAATTTGATATCTTCAGAAAGGTATGTGTTTGAGGAGTTAATTACAGCATTTTTCTTTCTTTCTTTTTTTTTTTTTTAGAGAAGGGAGGGCAGAGGGTGAGGGAGAGAATCTTAAGCAGGCTCCATGCCCAGTCTGACGTGGGGCTCGATCTCACAACCCTGACATTATGACCTGAGCCAAAATCAAGAGTCAAACGCTTAACCAACTGAGCCACCCAGGAATCCCATTGCATTTTTAATAATAATGAGAAATACGGGATCAGTTATGTTTGTCTGTCACAGGAATGGAACATTATATAGTATGGAACACTACACAGCTAATAAACTAAGGATATATAACCATAGTTAGTGACAAGAAAAAATGTCCATGGCACTGTGGAGTTACAAAATAAAAAGTATAGAGACACAGAGACGCCAACCTCAGGAGGGCCCATCCACATAGACTAGGATGGTACCCCCAGAATTGAGCAATGTAGCAGTCCTGATAGTGTAATTCTATTCTGTTGTTGTTGTTTAGAAATTTATATATATATGTAGAGAGAAAAAAACTAATATTTAAATGATGCACTCAGAATTCTGGAAGAAGAGGGTGTTCCCTTGCAAAGATGAGGCTCCTCTGGCATAGCTGTGACAGGCAGGAAAGGGGTAAAGAGAAAGTTGAACTCTTCTACATAAGAAATTGAAAGGAATTTGGGATTAGATGCTAGCCAGAGAGGGTGCAGAGGGAAGATGCAAGGAGGTTATACAGCAGCAGGGAAGATGGAAGATGTGGTATGTAAAAATTTTCTTGGAGAAGAAATGGCTTAGGGACTTCTTCAAAAGAACAGGATGTACGAAATGAAATTTTACATTGATTACTTTTCTTGGCTTCCCCCACTGCTGTTTTAAGAATTAATCCTGTCTGTACACATATAGCCTTCATTAGGAAGGAAGTATTTTGCATAGTGAAGGAGTAGGGCCAGCTGGGTCACTATGCATAAAAACAGAATGGAGGTGGGGAAGCTGTGCACTTAGGGTTAGTGCCAAAATACACGGGAGTCTCACCAGTCACAGGGACTAGCTAATGTTTGGGTTAGATATTCATGGAAGTTGTTCATCAATATAAAAAAAATTTTTTTTCTGGTGGTGGAATTTGGGGTAATATTTTACTTCTGTTTCCAGCATCCCCCTGAACCTTTACAATGATTATAATTATTTTTTATATTAGGGAAACACACAAAAACTATTTTCTTTTCAGTTTAGCCTAACAATGAGAATGTACTTAATGCCATAGAACTGTACTCTTACGAAGGATTAAGATGGTAAACTTTATGCTATATTCATTTTATTACAATTCTAGAAGAAGTCATCATTAATGACACAAAGACATGGATATTCACCACAAATCCTTGTGATTTAGAAAAGGAAAAATAAAGATTAAAAATATATACTTCAATTCCTCTGCGGTAATTGAATGACTTCTGATATTTCCTGCACTGTTTGTTTTGGACTACTGATAGTAGTGGGAGAGAAAAAGTACTGAGGAGGCAAGAAAATTAAAAATTGAAAAGTTAGTGTGCAGGACGCCTGGGTGGCTCAGTTGCTTAAATGACCAACTCTTGGTTTCAGCTCAAGTCATGATCTCAGGGTCATGAGATCAAGCCCTGTTTGTGGTAGAGACTCTCTTTCTCCCTCTGCCCCTTCCTCCTGCTTTCTCTCTCTCTCTAAAATAAGAATATGTATTTTTTTAAGTTGGTATACATTACAAGGAAGTCATCTCATGGTTTTTGTTTCACAGCTTCCAAATTTGTTTTGCCCTTGGCACTTTCCACCTATTTCTAGTAATTACCAACCGGGGGGCAGTGGCTTGCGAATGTTAGCTGAACCTGCCAGGTTTGGGTTTCCTTTCACAGACCCCACAGGGGCATTACTGTTCCTATTATACAGATGAAGAAACTAAGGCACAAAGTGAATAGTAGGCGACCTAGCCTTGTGTGAGTGTGGAGGTAGGATTTAAATAGTATTTTCAATTATTTGTTGGTTAGGCTTTTTGAGAGCCCACCTGAGGGTACAGCTATTATTTCCATGTTGTTTTCAATGCGTTACAACCTTCTTTTATTAAGGCAATAGATTAAGCAAATTTTAAGCAACCAAACAAAAAGAATACAGGGGCATGTTTACTTCATGGATGGCATGGTGGTAGAGTCAGAATTAGTGTGAGAAAGTAAAAAATACAATGTAAAATTCAATGGGATAAATTAAGTTTTGCTTGTACTTTTGCCCATTTTGATGCTCTTCTTCTTTCAGAGTTTATATTTATGAAAACCTTGGTGGGTTTTGTCTTCTTAAAGCAAAAAATCTGCATTAAAGATAGCAGCAGTTGATTAAGATGACTTATCTTCACAGATAAGAATTTGTTTTATCACAGCAAAGTTTCTCAAAAGACACTGTTATGGGCAGAAATGTGTCTGCTTCCAAATTTATATGTTGAAGTCTTAATTTCCAGTAGCTCAAATTTTGACTGTATTTGGAGATCAGGTCTTCAAAGAGGTCACAAAGGTAAAATGAAGTCATTAGATTAGGGCTCTAATCACATATGACTGGTGTCCTTACAAGAAGAGGTGGCTAGGAGACAGACATACACAGAGACTATATAAAGATAATAGGGAGAAATGGGGTGATGGGCATTAAGGAGGGCACATGATGAGTTGAGCACTGGGTGTTATACTATAGGTTGGCAAATTGACTAAAAAAAAAAAAAAAGAAAAAAAAAAGAGGGATGCCTGGGTGGCTCAGTGGTTAAGTGTCTCCCTTTGGCTCAGAGCGTGATCCTAGAGTCCTGGGATCAAATCCCACATCAGGCCTGCTCCTCCCTCTGCCTGTGTCTCTTCCTCTCTCTCTGTATCTCTCATGATTAAATAAATAAAATCTTTAAAAATTTTTTTTAAAATAAAAATTAAAAAAAAAAAGATATAGGGAGAAGATGACGAAGATGACCAACTACAGGCAGAGGAGAAAGACCCTAGAAGAAACCAACCCTGTCCACACTTTGATCTTAGCCTTCCAACCTCCAGAAATGTGAGGAAATAAATTTCTGTTGTTTAAGCCACCCAGTTTGTGGTACCTTGTTATTGCAGCCTGAGCAAACCTATATTAAAAAGCAGAGCAAAACAAAACAGAACTATATCAAATGACGCAGAGGCTTATTGAAGAATGAGAGACCTCTGAATGATTGGAAAAAGAAAGGAAAATATTAAAGAAAATGTCTATACCTTTGAATAATCTGGACACGAGTCCAATCAAAAGGATGGTATTGAACTGTGTAATTTTCATTCTTCAGCAATTGTAATCACATTGCTATGTGGGCAAACCACACAGATTCTTTTTGCCTAAAAAATTCTGATTTTCTATTCTTTAGAATAATACTGTTACCTATGCATGAATATAGATCCAAAAAGGCAATTGCACATTGACTAAAGATTCTGAAATTCCCTTTCATTGCTTTTACTCTTGGATCCCCAGGCCAACATCTTGCAACTTATACCAATGACTCATGGCTTACTATGTAAATTTCTTAAAGCTCTGACTGGTAGGTTTATAATTGAGTTTATTGGGCAGCTGGGGTAGCTCAGCGGTTTAGCATCGCCTTCATCCCAGGGCCTGATCCTAGAGACCAGGGATCAAGTCCCACGATGGGCTCCCTGCCCTAATGCTCTATGCCTCTTCTTCCTGGCTCTTCCTGTCTCCTCTTCCCTCTCCTCTTTCTCCTTTATCGCTTCTCTTTTTCCTTGTCCCTGCCGTTTACATACTCTCATTGCTGTAATCCAATTCACAAATCCTTGAGCTAATTCTACTACCAGTGGCTATTGAATTAGTATTCCACTTGAATCACAATGACTACATGTGGAAAATGGACAGTGACATTATTTTCTGAATGTTTTCTTTTTAAAATTTAGAAGCAAAAATGTACATGAATAAAAATAAAGCAAAAAAAAGAGGTTTGCTTATAAAGCACGCTGAGCTTTTTGGGTGACATTAATTTTACAACAGGATAGGAAGAAAGGGAGTTGATTTTCAGCTACTTTAATGGGTTTTGCAATATTCTTATAAATTTCTCTAAACAAAATTAATATGAATTCTGTTTTATATTTAATAATGTTTTGACTAGAATTTGTAGAACTCCAAAGCCGTTCATCCTAAAATCATGTATTATGCACTTAATGAAGTTGTTTTGTAGCAATGTTCTATAGAGATGGTCTCTAAATTTAGTACTATCAGAGAAGAGTTGTATAAGAAGGACTGAATTTACATTTATGAGGAGGAAAGGAAAAAAAACTGCTAAGTTTATGGTAATTTGTTATGCAACAATAGAAAATTAGTACAGTGACATAATTTTGAAAACTACTTCTTTAAGATATCTTGGTGTCCATAAGTCAGCCTCAAATAAGAGCTGCCTCTTACCAGCTATTTGACCTTGGATAAATTACACAATCCTTCTGAGTCTGTTTCTTCACCTGCATTGACAAAGGAAAAAATGACTACCGCCTTAAATGGTTTCTAGGTGAAGTGAATTGACATTAATGAAAATCCCTAGCAGGTTTCTTGGCATGTGGTAGACACTCATAAATGGTTTACTTTTCCTTCCTCCCATTCCTCTTTCCACAGGCCATTCCTGCCCTAGTTCAGCAGTTTTCTAAGTATGGGGGCCAATGGCGATCTTTCAGACCCTTTCAGGGAGTCCTCGAAGTCTAAGCTATTTTTATAATGATGCTAAGATGACATTGGCCATGTTCACTCTTATTCTTTAGGGGGAGTTTTTCAGAGACTTACATGGCTTATCACAATAGATGGAGTGAAGAAGCAGGTATGAGTTTCTCATTGTCTCCTATTAATCTGGACATTAAAGGGATTTACAAAAATCGAAATGCCAATCTCCTCACAATATATTTTTGTTTTGAAAAAGATAGTTTTTTAAAAATAAAAAAAAACATTATTTATGTTAATATGTAACAAGTTTACTCTTGTATTTTTATTTTTTTTTTATTTTTATTTTTTATTTTTTTATTTATTTATGATAGTCACACAGAGAGAGAGAGAGGCAGAGACACAGGCAGAGGGAGAAGCAGGCTCCATGCACTGGGAGCCCGATGTGGGATTCGATCCCGGGTCTCCAGGATCGCGCCCTGGGCCAAAGGCAGGCGCCAAACCGCTGCGCCACCCAGGGATCCCTACTCTTGTATTTTTAAATGAAATAATCAAACTTTAAATTTTCTAGGTTCTAATTTCCAGTGTTGGTTAGCAAATATCAGCACACAAAAGCTGTTTGGGGCCCTTAATAACTTTTAAGGGTGCAAATGGGTCCTGAGACCACAATACTGTGCTTTAGCAGAGAACCCAATATTTTCTTATAAATATTTATCTTCCAAAAGGAGATAGCAATGCTTAGAAAAAGAGTTCTATGGAAAAATGGATTTGGGAAACACTGTAATGTATTCACCTCTACTCCAATACTCTCACTACAAGTTAGAGGAATTTTGGAAATGCAAATACATTTTAAGTTTGCTCAATTCAGTATTTCCCCAACCTAAACTGCCCTCAACCATCAGGTTAAAAACTTAGCTGGAATTACCTTACCAGCCACTGAGAGCAAGATTAAGATGCAGGCTCAGATTGTGAGGGAGGGATTTTATTGTAAGGGCATCAGGAAGGAAGTAAAGGACATTTATAATAAGGAAGACAATTTTTTCCCAGGGATTTTTTTTTTTTTTAAACGGAATGCCTATCAGGAGATCAGCCTGTAGGTCACAGACTACAAGAGCTACTCTAGCCAAGTCCTCTTCGCTGCATTTCACCCACCCTGCTCTGTCTCTGCTCTTCTATGCTTATTAACTGTTTACTTCCTTTGTGCACATACATATTCTACTGCCTCACTTCCTCTCCCTTGACCTTTTGGAAAATAAACTTTTAAGAGATATATCTATATCTATGTTTTTTTTTTTTTTTCTTACATCGAAAGAGCAAACACTGTTTCTAGGGAACATTTTTTTTTTTTAAAGATTTTATTTATTTATTCATGAGACATGGAGACGTAGGCAGAGAGAGAAGCAGGCTCCACACAGGGAGTCCGATATGGGACTCGATCCTGGGACTCCAGGATCACGACCTGGGCCAAAGGCAAGAGCTCAATCGCTGAGCCACCCAGGTGTCCCTAGAAAACATTGTTTAAAGCCACGTATGTCCTGTCTCTCAGAAGATAAAGAATGGTTGGAATTAGGGGAGAAGTTACTTATTACTGATTCTCTGTTAATTCCTCAAGCCCCAGTTGCATCCCTACTTTCTTGCCTCTTCAGAATGCCTCAGATTCAGAGATGTCATTACCCTGAGGAGAGGGGCCCTAAGGACACCAGCCCCTGGCCCCAAGCAAGGGTGCAAAAGCAGCAAGGGTGTAATGAAAGGTGTGAAATTCTTTCCCTTGTTCTATTTCTGTAATAGCTCAATTCTATGACATGAAAATCTCCCTCTCTATATTAAAATGATCTGTAAAAAAGTCTCAAAGCTGTAACTCATTAAATGTTGCCCCCAGCTGATTGCTATGGAACCTAAACACAGCAGAGGAGGGTGTTGGGAATTTGAGGAAATTCTTTCATAGAGGGAAAAGAAATAGAACTAAAGCAGAGAAACCTCAACCAGTGATTGGGGATTAGGGAACCAAAGGGGAGATGCTGCTTTTTAAATGAAGAAAGACTATTTTGAGAAAGCCCTTGCATACTAGCAAAAGGGGTCTAGAGTGGAAAACACTTGAATATTATTAGCAGGCCCTGGGCACATGTTCCTCCTTATTTTGAGTATCCTGCTCTTCCTGTCTGATTCTCCTGAGTCTGGCTGTTTTTCACAGTGCCTGGTCATACAATCCCAGCTGAGATTTTGATAGTCAAGAGCAGGTTATTTTTTTTTTTTAAGATTTTATTTATTTATTAATGAGAGACAGAGAGAGAGAGAGAGAGAGCTGCAGAGGGAGAAGCAGGCACCATGCAGGGAGCCCAACGTGGGACTCGATCCTGGGTCTCCAGGATCAGGCCCTGTGCTGAAGGTGGCACTAAAATACTGAGCCACCCAGGCTGCCCTCAAGAGCAGTTTAAAATAGAGTTGGTCCCTTTGGGTACTTATATGTGGATGTTGAGAAGGAGGGTAAGAGGAATCGACTGGTACAACCAAACCCTGACACTGGTTGTGTAAAACCAATGGTGGTGGTCCCTTGGGGTCAGAAGACTCCAGTGGAGCCTCTCAAATGCTGTCTCCATAGGCAGAATGCACCTGAAGGTGGAGAATAAATCCGCTAATATAGTGTTTATTCTCATGGTTTCCTGATTTTCATTTTTACTGTTTGACTTAGTCTACACATGCTTCCTGACAGCAGGGTTTTATGTTTGCCGTGCTCATTGCTGGAGCCTGGGTGTATTATAGCCCATACTGAGTATACCTACATGTGGCCCTGGGTATTATCTCAGGGAGCATCTCATATACCCTTTTCCTTCTTAAAAATGTATTTATTTATTTGAAAGAGAGAGAGAAAGAAAGGCCATGAGCAGAGGGAGAGGGAGAAGCAGACTCTCGGCTGAGCAGAGAACTTGATGTGGGGTTCCATTCTAGAACCCTGACATCATGACCTGGGCCAAAGGCAGACAGACACTTAACTCAGAAGAGCCACCCAGGCTCCCCTATCCTTTTCTTTCTTTCTTTCTTTCTTTCTTTCTTTCTTTCTTTCTTTCTTTCTTTCTTTCTTTCTTTCTTCTTCCTTCCTTCCTTCCTTCCTTCCTTCCTTCCTTCCTTCCTTCCTTTCTCTCTCTCTCTCTCTCTTTCTTTCTTTCTTTCTTTCTTTCTTTCTTTCTTTCTTTCTTTCTTTTCTCTTTCTTTCCTTTTTTTTTTTTTTTTTTAAGATTTTATTTATTTATTCATGAGAGACACACACAGAGAGGCAGAGAGGCAGAGGGAGAAGCAGGCTCCATGCAGGGAGCCCAATGCAGGACTCGATCTTTAGACCCAGGATCAGGCCCTGAGCCAAAGGCAGAGCCACCACTCAACTGCTGAGCCACCCAGGTGTCCCGCCCCAACCTTTTTATACGGTGCCAAACAATGTATTCAAAAGCTAAACTCATTTGTCAAGATGTGTCAGGTTTGTATTTTCCATTTTCTGCTTAGTCATTTAGAATTCCCATTATATATGCAAAGTGGTCAAAAATGGGTGTGATGTAATACTTCAAGAGTGAAGCAGGTTCCATGTCCTACCCATGAAATACCCTGAATGTGCATTATTGGTTTTCTTAATATAAGAGTAATATGCTCTTCTTACCTTGACCTTTCTGATAGGAATTTTTGGATCCAAAATGGACTGTTTACTGATTCTAAATGATTTGCTGGTCAGAGTGTATTTTCTACACATTTGTAAAAGATGAAATACTCAGAATGTGTACAAAATCCAATTGTTATTTAGACACTGATAGTAGTACAAGAACTGGAATGAAACTCATGTGCTTAAGACCAAAAAGGGGGATCCCTGGGTGGTGTAGCGGTTTAGCGCCTGCCTTTGGCCCAGGGCGCGATCCTGGAGACCCAGGATTGAATCCCACGTCAGGCTCCCGGTGCATGGAACCTGCTTCTCCCTGTCTATGTCTCTGCCTCTCTCTCTCTCTCTCTCTCTCTCTGTGTGACTATCATAAATAAATAAAAATTAAAAAAAAAAAACAGGTAAAAAAGACCCAAAAGGTGGGATTATTGTACTGGTAGCAAAGAAAAATTTAAAATTTAGAATGGAAGTAAAATGTGCTTAACATAGTATTTTTGTTTTTTTAAAGAATGATTTATTGGCTAATAGATTTGTTTGGGACTAGTCTCTTAGAAACATGAAGGACACTCAAATTTGTCATCTTTTGTTCTTTGATAAGGACACACTTTTCTTTAGGAAATAGGATCTCCAAGTCTATTTTTCTTATTGCCTGAGAGAGATTTCATTCATATCTTTTGTATTATCCTACAGGGTTAGGCGATTAGGTACATTTATTTTGTTTTTTCTCTGAATGGATTTAAATTCCTCTACTTAGAAGCCGCCCCTTCAGGGAATGAAGAGGGCTTATCTTTACTGGCCATGTGGATTCCTGTGAATTTTCTCATCCAAGATGAAAGCAATTTACATTCCAGTAACGCTGAGCTATCTTGTGTTCCCTCAACACTGGTGATTTTTCAGTTACTTTCTCCTCTCTGAGATGTCCTTTCTAGCTGTAAAACACTTTATTCTTCAAAATCCTGTTTAATGAATGGATTCTTTGTGAAGCCTTTCCTTTCCATCTTCTTGTCCCCATAATCCTAAAACAGAGTTTATCTTAGCTTTTTCTGTAGTATCTCCTCATCATAGATGAGGTGAGGAGCTTTATTATTACATTAATCACATTATATTGTGGCCATAATGCTAACTCTCTTGACTTCATTTAGCCTTCTAGGACTAAAGTTGTTAATCTTTTTAATCTCTGTAGGCTCTACCCCAGGTGTCTACATAAATTTCCTTAATAATAAATTATGCATGATAACATGATAATAATTATCATTATCATGATATTATTATGATATCATGATAATGCATGATAATAATAATAATTATGCATGAACTAATATTTATTAAGTGCTTATTACCATATTCTATGCACATATTTTTCTTCCATATTTAAACATCTATAAAATTAGGATGCATCTTAAAATTGATGAAGTCTTAGTTTTGATGAAGTGCAATGTATATCAGCCCCCGTACTGATTTCTTAATGTTGCATTTCATCCTAAATAAGCCCCTGAAGTTAAGTACTACTACATACTCAATTTATAGATGAAGAAATAGAGACTTAGAAGGACTGAATAACTGGCTCAAGGTCACATAGCTATGAAGTAGCAGAGGAGCAAGGGCTGAAATTTAGGTATGTAGGTCTTCATCACCCTGGATCTTAACCACTGGGCTGGGGAAAAGTGGTAAGAATGGGAGAAAACTAACATTTTAGGACTTCTATTATGTGGCAGCCACTGTGCTAGGTATGTTATATACCAGTTCCCTTTTCATGCTCACAAAAACTTCATGTGGTAGATATTGCAGTCTTCATATTATAGATGAGTAAACAAGCACATGTTAGCTTGTTTGCAGTCAAATCGCTGGGAATGCTGAAGCCAGAATTGGAACAAAGGTCTGGTGGGCTCCAAAGTCCTTTTCACCACAATTTTAGCAGTGTGCATCCAGGTTAAGGGAAACCACCCACTTATATAGGCAATATGGATTGCACAAACGATATAAAAATCCATTTCCCAGATGGTAAGATTAGGTAGTAATTTTTTGTATGATGATATTAGAGTGTCCTAGACTCGTGGTTTTCCTTGAAGATCAAAAAAATAATCTGAACTGTGAATTAGTCTCAGGCTGTTTTCTTGACCTATGTAACAAAGATAATGCTCTGTAGTTTCCACTGCCTTGTACTTTACAAGGATGTTACAAGAGCTCCAATTAGCTGGACCCTGCCCTGGAGCTTTGCATGTTAAAGGACAGTGATCTGTGTACCTTAATACACAGTGTAACTGATATTCCATTTGTTAAACTGTTGATTTGTGGCCCTATGAACCAGGTCTTAAAGGCTTATTAATTTAGCCTGGGCTAGACCATTAACACTTGGGAGATTCCATTATGTGGGATGCCTATTATATGCATTTATTTTGCATTACATAAAAAATTCCTGGGATACCTGAGTAGCCTAGCAGTTGAGTGTCTGCCTTCAGCTCACGGCGAGATCCTGGTCCAGGGATCAAGTTCTGCATCAGGCTTCCTGCTTCTCCCTCTGTCTGTGTCTCTGCCTCTCTGTGTGTGTCTCTAATGAATGGATAGATAAAATCTTTAAAAAAAAAAAAATTCCCTTTCCCTACTTTTTAAGGAAAAAGCAAGATGGTTTTTACAAACTAATCTTGAGTTCACTGTAAGAATTAAAATACCCAGCTTTTAGGTATATTCAGTCCTTTCAAAGTATATAGCTTGTGAGTATATGATAATGTTTTCATTTTTCACTTGGGTAAATTTTGATATGTAACCAGATTTAATAAATTTAAATGTAGCATTCTAGAGTAGTGGTTCCCAAAATGTGTTCCACAGTGTACTGGCTCTAAGAGTAGACCTTTGAAAAATGGGATCCATGGTCAAATAAATTTGAGAAATGTAGCAAAGGTATTCCTCCCTCATAGAGTTTAAATGTTCGTGTATTAAATGCTCTGATAAGTCCAGATATAAAGAAATTATTTTTTGGCAAGATGCTCACATCTTATGGACTTAGTATTTCCTTAATGCACCTCAGGATATACTGTCAGTGGCAGAGACTGCAGTTGTTCCCCAGTATTCTTTCTCTTTTTCCTTTTAGTAAGAGAATCTCTGAATTTTAGCTAGGCACATAGCCTTCCAACTGAATACTATATTTTTTAGCTTCTTTATAACCAACTCTGGCCCTGCAGGTAAGTTTTTGCCAGTAGAATGTGAGCAAAAGTGGGGCACCTGGGTGGCTCAGTTGGCTGGGCATCTGACTCTTGATTTCAGCTGTGGTCATGATCTTGGGGTTGTGAGAGTGAGCCCTGAGTCAGGATCCACGCTGGGTGAGGAGTACGCTTGAGATTCTCTCCCTCTGCCTGTGTGCTCTCTCTCTCAAATAAATAAATAAATCTTAAAAAAAATGTGAGCAAAAGTGATGTGGACAACTTGTATGTTACCTCTTTAGAAAGAAGTTGCTTGCTCTCTACTTTCTATATTTCCCTATTCTGGCTGGCTAGAACACCCAATTGCTGGTAACTCAATTTTGACCATATGGCGTGGGACAACACTCTAGGGGATGCAGAATAAAAAGATACAAGGAATCTGGGTCCTGGATGGTTTTGTGGACTAGCCATCTGTATCTGAATTGTTTCATGCAAGAGAAATAAAATTCCATTTGTGTGAACCGCTCTGTTTTGGATGTCTTTGTTATAGCTATTTAATCTAAACTGTCACTAATCACTGTCTCAGAATTCTCTAAGAATTTTATGCTTGGGTTAGTATAAACTTCCTGAATTCTATTGGCTGTTCCTGATAAATGTTTTTTAATGAGAAATTCCTAACTGTTCTAGAGGAAACTAAAAATTTAGGTCAAATAACATTTAGAATGAAGCTAAGTTGTAGATTTCTCATCAAAATACAGAATGAGCACTCAAATCATGAAACATTTGTTCAGACTCAGCAAAGTTAAAGACTGGACTTTCTAATGAAAGAGGAGGAGGTTTTAAATGACTCACGTTATGTATAGTATCACTAATTCTCCTAAGTGTGTTTATACATAAATGTCTTGAGCTACTGAAATAAATGAATGATTCATATTATCTTCAAAAAGAAAACCTTTGGGGTTCTGTTTCTGCTCAGTATTTTAACATGTCATTATTTAGAGGCTTATTCAAGACTTTTAATAGCAGACACACTGGCAACAATGTCGATTCTGACCTCAGTCATACATAATAGGAGAGAGCAAATTGTGTTTTCCTCGGAAAAGAAAACCACAGCATATTTTCCTCCTGGAATAATTGGATTTCCTTTTGCTGTAGAAAGTCCAGAGAAAACGACTGCAATTCTATCATAAGCTTCACAACTTGAAACTAAATGTCTGTGATTTTACTTCCCATGATGACTTTTCTACACTAATACTTGGGTTTCCATTGTAGGGCCCCTGATTACTAGATGTGCTGCAAGATTTTAATGTAACTAAGCACGCTTGGCTTGGCTCTGCTTTGGGGCAATGGCATCTTGCCGGCTTCTGTGATGAATGTGTCTAGAGCTTTAGCCTTGAAAACTCCAGTCTCCAAGGAATAGTTGATTTTGTCTCTGACATTTATGAAGGACACCTGTGTAATGTCTGACCATGGCCTAAACCTCTGTATCTCCACATTTATCACAGTACCTGTGTTTATCTGCAAGTCCCGAAATGGAAAGGAGCAATTTACTAATTGGAAACTATAACAGGTTTGGACTTTTTCATTGTAACATCTGTGAAACAGTATGAGATTTGATCAGTGTCTAAAAATCTTTATTTAATTTACTACCAGAAGCAGATCAAATTTCAGATTCCCTTTGCTGGCATTAGAGTCAAGATAAATTTTTTATAAGGGTATATAGGAATTCTAACAAAAAAACCCACCAATAGCTTTTTAGATTTTCCTTGTTTTATGTTGGCTTTTTTAGAAATGAAAAAGAATTGTTTCTTGGGAGAAAGTTAAAAACTACTGGTAGGGAGGGAAAAACAGGAAAAGAACCATGATATTTCATATTTTTATATTCCTGAAGGCTAATTTTGATCCATTTCCTGTTCTCTACTTAAAGACTATAATATAGTTCTTTGCAGGTCGTCTCAATTCTAGGGGATTCTCACTCAGTTATCAATGAAACCCAAAGCCATGTGTGGGAGTTAACTATTCTTTGAAAGATTATCATAGATTCACTATTAACAAAACAAAATAGGGTTTATACTCTACCTTATAGCGCCTTTTGGGAGATTTGTGAGCCCTTTCCGTGCATATGCTATGAAAATGCAAAATTATGGTAATAGATGATGTAAAGGGAAAAGAGGGTTTCTATAGGATCCTGTAAGAGAAAAAAACATATGTCCTACACAGCATTTAGGACAGGGCACACCTGCTTCTGTTCCAGACTGCTAATTTTTCCTTTTCTCATTCTTTGTAAATAGAAACTTCTAATCTCATCATTCCATTCCTAAAATGAGCTCTCAACCTATTTCAGACTGCAGAATTCCAAAGAATATGGGTCATGTTTGTGAAGCTTTCTTGAAGAGCCTTAGCACTACACTGCCTGTGCATAAATGCTTAACAAATAGGCTTTTCATTATGATGTGTCTTAGATTTTAGGGAAAAACTGTCTCTTTCAACTGAAGAGTTCCAGGTAGCAGCTCGTTAAATTAGTGGCCAGCTGCCTCAAATCCTTTTTGAAATGAAGTAAGATTTATTCACTGAATAGATTAAGAGACCCACTCATCAATGCAGTATTGTAACATGGCTTCAACAAAGCATGGTGCTAGGCTTGTGTCAGCATTTGTGTTCGAAATCGGTGGGCACAAATGAAGTCACATTAACTCTAGCAGCTCAAATTTTACTGACTTGTGAGAGCCCTTAGCCTCCTGAAAACTCCCTGCCAACTATTTTTTCACATATATTTAGTGGCTATCTCCTATGCACTTGAGAAGCCACTCTGCTCATTGATGTTCCTTGTTTGAGAAAATACCTCAGAGCGGTTGCTACCTGCTGTCACTCCCCAAGCTGCAAACTAGAGAGACCAAGTAGAGTTGCAAGCCCTGCAATTGACCCTGGCCCAGATATAAGCTGTGTTCCACACAGAATTTATTTTGTCAGCAGGCACACAAAGAGGGTTTTAGACAGTGCCTCCTAAGTTCCTTTGGGAAAACAGTTTTTTTCCCTTTTTGCCTGTAGTACCTCTCTTTCCTTAGAGCTCAAACGTGAGTCTATGTGTCTTGAGCAGGATAGCCACCATGTTGTTCCCTTCAAGTCCCGGGTGTCTTCTGTAGTGTGCCTTGAAAATCCCTACTCCCTACAGTCACTCAGCACCCCTAGGCAGATCGATTTTTATAGACACCTGTGGGCTGCTACTACCTCATCAGACATGCCCAGATGTGTCTCAATCCAGCAGAGATGACAACTTAGGCTGAAACCAAAGCCCCTGTACATGCTTAACCAAAATGCACACAATACTATGAAACATAAAGTCTTAACGAAAAATGCCTCATATTAACTTAGTTCATGCATGCATGCTTCATTTATAATCCAAATAAATTCCTAGGCCCCATATGGCTCAGTCTTGGCAGAGTACCATACTAAAGAAACACAGTCTAGCAACCAAAAGTAATTAAAAAGTAATTCCCACATTTATTTGGGCCTCCTCAAGAATGTGAAATGAACGACAAGTTTGTGACCCTTACTCACACTTCTGGAAGCTCTTGTCTCCTTCCCTCTTATGTCCCTCTCTCTCAAACCTGGCTGTATGTCTCTTAGTTGTTTTTGTTCTTTTTTTTTTCTTTTCCAATTTGTCCTTCTCCTTCTCCAAATCTAGGAATTTCTGGAAAAATTGAACTCATCTTAATGGGTCAAAGTAGCAGGGAAGTTAGCAGACCAAGACAAGATTCTTTTTTGTGAGCAGAAAGAGTGAGGGATAAATCAGTAATTTTTCTACCTATTACACATTCAGCTAACATCTACTGAAAGTCTATTATATGTGGCAGGCACGGTGGAGGCAGAGAAGACATAAGTGAATAAGATCTTGTCTCCAACTTCAGGAAATGTAAGTCCAGTAGAGGGTACAGGCATCTGATTATTATTACATGTATTTTTTAAAAGTTATAGATCTATAACTTTAATTCCTTTTTACCTTCTGACAGTGTGGCTTTAAATAGCATATTCATTTTTTTTTCTTCCAAATTTTTATTTAAATTCTAGTTAGTTAACATATGGTGTAATACTGGTTTCAGGAGTAGAATTTAGTGATTCTCATCACTTAGGTACAACACAGCGTTCATCACAACCAGTGCCGTCCTGAATCCATCATCCATTTAACCCTTTCCAAACCTTACCCACCCAACCCACCTACCTCTCCTCCAGCAACCCTTAGTTTGTTCTCTATCATTAAGAGTCTCTTATGCTTTGCCTCCCTCTCTCTCTTTTCTTTTTTCCCCCTACATTCGTCTGATTTGTTTTCTAAATTCCACGTATAAGCAAAATCATACAGTATGTGTCTTTCCTTGACTTATTTCATTTAGCATAGTATGCTCTAGCTCCATCCACTTCATTGCAAATGGCAATATTTCATTCTTTTTGATGGCTGAGCAATATTTCATTATATATATTTTCTTATATATATAATCTTCTTTCTCCATTCATCATTGGACATTGGAGCTCTTTCCATAGTATGGCTATTGTTGATAATGCTGCTATAAATTTTGGGGTGCATGTACCCCCTTTGAATCTATATTTTTGTATACTTTGGGTAAATACCTAGTAGTGCAATTGCTGAGTTGTAGTAGTTCTATTTTTAGCCATCTGAAGAACCTCCATACTGTTTTCCAGAGTGGCTGCATCAGTTTGTACTCCCACCAACAGTGTAAGAGGATCCCCCTTTCTCCACATCCTCACCAACATCTGTTGTGTCTTGAGTTGCTAATTTTAGCTGTTCTGACAGGTGTGAGGTGGTATCTCATTGTGGTTTTGATTTGTATTCCCCTGATGATGAGTGATACTGAGTATTTTTTCATGTATCGATTAGCCATTTGTATGTCTTATTTGGAGAAATGTCTGTTCATATCTTCTACCCATTTCTTAACCAGATTATTTATTTTTTGGATGTTCATTTGACGAGTTCTTTATGTATATTGGATACTAACACTTTATCTGATACATCATTTGCAAATATCTTCTCCCACTCTGTAGGTTGCCTTTTGTTTTATCGTTTCCTTCACCATGTAGAAGCTTTATATCTTGATGAAGTTCCAATAGTTCATTTTTGCTTTTGTTTCCTTGCCTCCGGAGATAGTGTCTAGTAAGTAGTTTCTATAGCTGAGGTCAAAGAGTTTGCTGCCTGTTTTCTCCTTTAGGATTTTGATTGTTTCCTGTCTTACACTGAAGTCTTACATCCTTTTGAGGTGGTAGTTTTTTTTTGTTTGTTTGTTTTTTGTTTTTTTGATGGTGTAAGAAAGTGATCTGATGTTATTCTTCTGCATGTCACTGTCCAGTTTTCCCAGCACCATTTTTTGAAGAGATTTTCTTTTTCCCATTGGATATTCTTTCCTGCTTTGTCAAATATTAGTTGAACATATAGTTATGGGTCCCTTTCTGGGTTCTCTTTTCTGTTCTATTGATCTATGTGTCTGTTTTTTGGGCCAGTACCATACCGTCTTGATGATTATAACTTTGTAATACAGCTTGAAGTTTGTGACTGTGATGCGTCTCACTTTGCTTTTCTTTTTCAGGATTGCTTTGGCTATTCAGGGTCTTTCGTAGTTCCATACAAATTTGAGGATTGATCGTTCTAGGTCTGTGAGAAATGCTGGTGGCATTTTGATAGGAATTGCATTAAATTTATAGATCACTTTGGGTAGTACAGACATTTTAACAATGTTTGATTTTCCAACCCATGATCATGGAATGTTTTCCCATTTCTTTGTATCCTCTTCCATTTCTTTCATAAATGTTCTATGATTTTCAGAGTACAGATCTTTTACTTCTTTGGTTAGGTTTATTTCTAGGTATCTTAGTGTTTGTAATGCAATTCTAAATGGGATCAATTGCTTGATTTCCTTTTCTCCTGCTTCATTGTTGTGCATAGAAATGCAACAGATTTCTGTACATTGATTTTATATATTGCAATTTTACTGAATTCATGTATTAGTTCTATCAATTTTTTGATGGAATGTTTCAGGTTTTCTACATAAAGTATTATATCAGATCATCTGTAAATAGTGCAAGTTTGACTTCATCCTTGCTAATTAGGATAACTTTTATTTCCTTTTGTTGTCTGATTCCTGAGCCTAAGACTTTCAATACTATGTTAAATAGTAATGGTGTGAGTGGACATCCCATCCCAGTGGTCTTGTTCCTGATCATGGAAGCAAAGCTCTCAGTTTTTCTCCATTGAGAATGGTATTAGCTACGGGTCTTTCATATATGGATGACTCTCATGATGTTGAGGTGTGTTTTATCTATACCTACTTTGTTGAGGGTTTTTATTAAGAATGGATACTGCATTTTGTCAAATGCTTTTTCTGCATCTATTGAAAGGATCATATGGTTCTTACCCTTTCTGTTATTAATGTGGTGTATCATGTTGATTGATTTGCAAATATTGAACCACCCCGCAGTCCAGGACTAAATCACACTTGTTTGTGGTGAATAATTCTTTTAAAGTACTATTGAATGCAATTTGTTAGTTCTTGTTGAGAATCTTTGTGTCTATGTTCTTCAGGGAGATTGGCCTATAATCCTTTTTAGTGGGGTCTTTATCTGGTTTTGGAATCAAGGTAATGCTGGCCTCATAGAAGGAGTTTGGAAGTTTTCCTTCCATTTCAATTTTGTTTTTAAGGTTTTATTTATTTATTTGAGAGAGAGAGAAGGAGAGCACAGAGGGATAGGGAGAAGAAGCAGATTTCCTGCTGAGCAGAAAGCTCAATGTGGAGCTCAATCCCAGAACCCTGAGATCATGATCTGAGCTGAAGGCAATTGCTTAACCAACTGAACCACCGAAGTGCCCCTCCATATCTATTTTTTGGGATGATTTGAGAAGAATAGGTATTATCTCTTATTTAAATGTCTAGTAGAATACCCCTGAGAGCTCTGTTGGTCCTGGGCTTTTGTTTGTTGGGAGATTTTTGATTACTGATTCAATTTCTTTGCTGGTTATGAATGAGTCTGTTCAAATTTTCTATACCTTCCTGTTTCAGTTTTGGTAGTTTGTATGTTTCTACAGAAATTTGTCCATTTCCTCCAGATTCCCCAGTTTGTTAGCATATAATTTTTCATAATATTCTCTTATAATTGTTTGTATTTCTGTGGTGTTGGCTGTGATCTCTCCTCTTTAATTCATGATTTTATTTATTTAGGTCCTTTCTCTTTTCTTTTTTATAAGTCTGGTTAAGGGTTTATCAATTTTATAAATTCTTTCAAAGAACCAGTTCTTAGTTTTGTTGATCTATTCTATGTTTTTTTTTTAATTTGCTTTTATATCATTTATTTCTGCTCTAATCTTTATTATTTTTCTTCTTCTGCTGGCTTTAGGCTTTATTTCGTGTTCCTTTTCTAGCTCCTTAAGGTGTAAGGTTAGGTTGTGTAATTGAGACTTCTCTTGCCTCTGAGGTAGAGGTAGGCCTGTGTTGCAATATGCTTCCCTCTTAGGACTGACTTTGCTGCACAAAGGTATAGGCATATCAGACAAATGATTGTAATTGGTAGGACAGGTATATGAATGGAATCACATTTTAGGCCACGGTGACAGCAAATTTGAGTATGTCAATAAAGGCTTCACAGAGGACAAAATCTCGGCTTTAAGGTTAGGTGGTAGTTTTTCAAGTGGGTAATTTTCTAAGCTAAAAGGGTCATCTGAGACTCTTTTTGTTCCTTTATCCTCTACAAATACTTCTGTGCTTATGGCCCATTGATTCTATCTACTTAATATCTCTTTTATCCATCTCTTCCCACCCATCCACATTGCTATTATTTATATTAGCATACCTTTCACTTTGAAAGTATCCAACCTAGCTTCTTATTTATCTTCTTACCTATAATCTGGTATTTTTTGAAATTATGTATCATATTGCCTATAGTCTAGATAAGTAGTTTTCAAATTTTTGTCTCAAGACCTCTTTATACTCTCAAAAATTACCGAGGACCCAAAAAAGCTTTTGTTTATGTGGATGATAGTAATATTTATTATATTATAAATTAGGGATCCCTGGGTGGCGCAGCGGTTTGGCGCCTGCCTTTGGCCCAGGGCGCGATCCTGGAGACCCGGGATCGAATCCCACATCGGGCTCCCGGTGCATGGAGCCTGCTTCTCCCTCTGCCTGTGTCTCTGCCTCTCTCTCTCTCTCTGTGACTACCATAAATAAATTAAAAAAAAAAAAAGAAATTAACATTAAGTAGTTAAAAAATTAAACATTTACAGATGAAAAAACCTCATTTCATGTTAACAATATTTTTATTAAAGGTATATTTTACAAAACTAAATAAAATTTAGTGAGAGGAGTAGCATTTAAAAAGTTTCTGCAAGTCTCTAATGTTTGATTTAATAGACGACAGATGGATTCACATATCTATTTCTACTTTCAGTCTGCTGGGATGCACATGGCATGCAGTTTCTGTCAGTCTCCACTGTATAATCATTAAAGAATGAGAGTGAAAGTATTATTATGAAAATATTTTTGACCTTGCAAACCTTCTAAAATGGTCTGGGGGCCCTAGAGCTTCTTCTGCCACCTTTTGAGAACTGCTGGTATAGATCTTCTTAGAGTATAAATCTGATCATGTTTCCCCCCTGCTTAAAATCTTTCAGAGGCTCTCTTTTGCCTAAAGGACAAAGTAAATGAAGGAGTGGGAAGACACTAGGATGACTCCTAGATTTTAGGCTTAGGTAATTAGATAAACAAAATTAAAAAGCCTATTTTTCACAGCAATGAAGTTGATCAATTTAGGGTTTTTTTTTAGTCGTTGCTTTTGAGGTGAATATCAGCTAACTACTGTGCCTAACAAATAACTAAAAAACGGTAGTGGCTTAAAACAGCATTTGTTATACACACCAAGGATGTTATCTATGAAAGAAATACTTGATAAGCTAGACCTCACTAAAAAACAAGAAACAAACAAAAACTTCTGCTCTGTGAGAATTAAGCCCCAGACTAGGAAAAAATAGTTGCAAAAGACACACCTAATAAAGGAAAGCTATCTAAATATACAAAGAACTCTTAAAACTCAACAATAAGAAAAAAAACAACTCATTAAAAAAATGGGTCAAAGACCTACACTGATTCCTCACCAAAGAGGATATACAGATGGCAAATAAGCATATGAAAAGATGCTCCACCATCTTGTGACATCAAGGAAAATGAAAATTAAAACAACAATGAGATATCACTACACACCTATGAGAATGGCCAAAATCCAGAACACTGACAACCCCAAATGCTGACAAGGATGTGGAGCAACAGGAATTCTCATATCACAGATGGGAATACAGAATGCTACATCCACTTTGGAAAACAGTTTAGCAGTTTCTTGCAAAACTAAACATACTCTTACCATAAGACCCAGCAATCATCATCATTGGTATTTCAACTTAAAGGAGTTGAAAATTTATGTCTACACAAAACCTGCACAAGGTTGTTTCTGGCAGCTTTTTTCATAATTGTCAAAACTTGGAAGCAATCAAGGTGTCTTCCAGTTGATAAATGGATAAACTGTAGCATATTCAAACAATGGAATATTATTCAGAGCTAAAAGGAAATGAGCTATCAAGTTACAAAGACATGGAGGAAACTTAAACACATATAACTGAGTGAAAGAATATGAAAAGGTTACATATTATATGATTCCAGTTCCATGTCATTCTAGAGAAGGCAAAACTAGGGAGATAATGAAAAAGTCATTTGCTGCTGAGGGTGTGTGTGTGTGTGTTGGGGGAGAGATTAAGAGGCAGAGCATAGAGGATTTCTAGGAAGTGAGAATATTCCATATAATATTATAATGATGGATACATGTCATTATACATTTGTCCAAACTCATTGAATGTACCATCCCAAGAATGAACTCTAAGGTAAACTGTGGACTTTGGGTAATTATAATGTGTCAATGTAAAGTCATACTTGTTAAAAAGAATCTACCATTCTGATGGGGGATGTTGACAAAGGGGGAGAATGTGCATGTATGAGGGTAGGGAGTATATGGGAAATTTCTGTAACTTCCTCTCAATTTGGTTGTAAATCTAAAAAAACCAAAGTCTTAAAAAAAACCCAGCATTTAAAAAATTATTTCTCACAAGATTGTGGGTTGGCTGGACCCAGGTAAGATGATTTTGACCAGCTTGCTCACAATTTTTCCAATAAGTCAGAGGGCTGGATGGGGCCTGACAGTATGCTTTCTTTGGGTTACTTGAATATATTTTAGAATTCCATTTTTAATTTATTAAATGTGTTTTTGAGTATTTTACTTTGGACAGTTTCTTAGTGATTCCTCTAGCCATTACTGTATACATACATAAACTAACCACAGCTTACTACATGTCACTGTATTACTACTTTATTAAAAAAACTGAAGACTTATTTCCATTTAGGTTTCCTTACTTTCCCACTATTTAAATACAACTGTCTTAAGTATTTCCTCTCCATATATTGAGTACCATATCAGATGGAGTCATAGTTTTTGCTTTAACCATCAAATGATTACAAAAATTCATGAATAAGATAGTCTATTATATTTACCCAGATTTTCATCCATTTTGATTTTCTTTCCTTTCCTAAATTCTATGTCTTCTTCTGTTATATTCTTATCTATTTGGAGAGATTTTTAAGCCATTCTTTAATGGCAGGCCCGCAGGTAACAAATTCTCTTAATTTTTTTTTTCTCTACAAATGTCTTTATTTCCTCTTCATTTCTGCAGGAGTTTCCCAGATATAGAATCTGTTGTCAACAGTTCTTTATTTCAGAACTTGAAACTGTTGTGCACTTCTTCTGGCCTCCATTGATGAAAAACCTGTTGTCATTAGAACTAGCATTCCCCTATAGGCATATGGTAATGTGTTGTTTCTCTCTGGTTGCTTTTAAGATTTTTTTCTTTGTCTTTAGTTTGCAGAAGTTTAATTATTATGTGTCTTGGCATGAATTTACTTACACTTATATTAGTTGGGATTTGCTCAGCTTTTTGAATCTGTATGTTTCTGTCTTTTTGCCAAATTTGGGAAGTTTTCAGCCATTTTTTTTCTTTGAACACTGTTTTTAGCCCCACATTCTTTCTCCTCGCCTTCTGGGACTGCAATGATACAAATGTTAGACCTTCTGTTAATGTCTCAAAGATCTCTGAGGCTCTGTTGATTTTTTTTGAAATCTATCTTTTTCTGTTGTTTGGATTAAGAAAAATCTATTGATCCATCCTCAAGTTCACTGATTCTGCCTCCATTATCTTCATATACTATTGAGCCCATCTAGTAAGGTGTTGTTTTTTGGGGGAGTGGTAATTGAATTTTTCATCTCTAGAATTTCCATTTGATTCTTTTAAAAAATATAAATTCTATCTCTTTGTTGAGATTTTTCTATTTTTTATTTGTTTTTAGAGATTTTGTAATTGCCCATTCAAACATTTTTCTCATATGGCTGCTTTTAAATCCCTCTTAGATAATTCCAACTTCTCATTGTGTCAGACAATTATCCTTTCTTTTCAAGTTGTGATTTTCCTGTTCTCTGCAATGAATGCTTTTTGGTTGTATCCTGGACATTTTGGATAGTATGTTAGAAGATTCTGGATTCTGTTTAAATCTTCTCTTTTAGCTAAAAGAGAAACCCCACAGCCACTTTCATCCCTGTTTAGGTTTTAGTGTGTAGGTTCTGGCTTACTTATTTTTTTTTTTTTTAAGATTTTATAAATTTATTTTGAATTGGTTAGAAAGAGAGAGACAGTGAATACAGGGGGAGGGGCAGTGGGAGAAGGAGAGAGAATCTCAAGCAAACTCCCCTGCTGAGCATAGAAACAGAGGTGGGGCTCAATGTCTTGACCCTGAGATCACATTCTGAACTGAAATCAAGAGTCTGACGCTTAACTGACTGAACCACCCGGACACCCCAGTTCTAGCTTACTTACGTTTAATATAACTCCAATGACATTTTAGTTTTCAGAATGTTTTCAATGCATTCTGGTCTGCTTTGTTCTTCCTGCTGCTTGGGCTCCCATTTGGTCCCTGCTGGTGGCACTTATGGGGACAAAAAGTGTTTCCCTGGGCCTCCCAGTATCACTAGGTGGTAAAAGGGGATGCTATACTGGTGAGATGGAAAGCATTTCACCTGGGCTATTCTTTGGTCAAACAGTGCCAATGTGCTTCCCGCTCAGTCTCTGCTTTTGTAGGAGGAGAGTGCCTCCTGAGGCCCTCTGCCACTGGTGGAAGGTCAGGAGATATCACATCTGAGTTACTCTTCGCCACTAGGTGGAGAGGACCAGAAGATACCAGCAGTCTCCTGTTGCTGTGTGAAAGGCTGGGACAGCCGGGGTTTGGGTTGCCTTCTACCACTAGGTGGAGAACTGAGAGGTATCTTATTTGCTTTTTTTTTTTTTTTTTTTTTTTGCAGGTGCTCTTCCAAATTTTTATTTAAATTCAAGTTAATTAACATATAGTGTAGTACTGGTTTCAGGAGTAGAATTTAGTGATTCATTACTTACATATAACACCCAGTGCTTACCACAAGTGCCCTCCTTAATGCCTATCACCTATTTAGCCCATCCTCCATTCCCCTCTCCACCCCGACCCCAGCAACCCTCAGTTCACCTTTGACATTCCTCCTCCATGTTCTTACAATGTCCTGTATTGGTATTTATAACATTACTTATTAATCATTGGCTTTTTTATTCAGGCAGATACCATGTCCTATGGTCCTACCATACCATTCAATAGAATGCCTGATATGTTGCAGGCATGTAACAACTGTTTGAGAAATAAGTGGATGGTGAAATTTGATATTATGAAAAAAAAAAAAGAAATTTGATATTATGCAAAGGAGGCTGAAAACAGGAAGCCGTTATAAACTTCTGAATTGAGTTATGACATAAAGAGAGTTGTGTTTTAGGAAGATTATACCATTATTAATAATGCGGTGAGAAATACACTCCTCTTTCAGGACAACAACTACTTTCTCTTTTTCTCCTGGAAGGCCATTATAATTAGAGTTTTTCATGTACCTAAACACAACCATAAGGTTTGGACAGTTAAACCCATAGATATATAAATCTGTGAAGGTATTGAATTAATGAAAAGCAGTGAACCATCATTCATTTATTCCCAGTGAGAGTGCTAATTATGTAAATGAACAATGATCAGATCACAATGACAATAGAACTTTGACTCAGAATCCCAGGAAGCCAAACTATACTTCTGCAGCAACTGGCCCAGAATTGTCAGAGCTGGTCAATGACCACCAACTTTCCAATTTTTGCCACTACTTCCAAATCAGGACCAATCAGAGAAAGCCAAATATAATCTCTGAACCAATTGTATGATATGCTCTGCTTCTAGGTAGTTTACCTCTATCTTTCCTATACCAACAACTTCCAGTCAGGCATGCCTGATGTCTTCCCTTTCGTTTTTTCTTACTATAAGTTTTCCCACTCCCTGCCTGGTTTTGCATCTTTGCCAAACATAAGAGATGATAACTTAACTCCCTTGGTGCAGCAAACTCAATAAATAGCCTCTGTTTGTTCTCATGTGGGTGATCTTCATTTCTCTCCACACCAGAAAATAAAATGGTCCATGGGAAGCTGAACTAAGGTAGTTATACTATAACAAACACCATCCTGAGCAACGGACCAGTCTAGACAACTGGGGGAGCTACTTTATCTCAGTTGCTTTATATATTTCAGTAGAGTTGGTGGTGAAGAGTTCTAGTGCATAAATCTTAACTCAGTTGTCATAGCTCCAAATCAGGTCAGTAAAATAAATCAACGAAAGCATTCTTCTATTAACCTGCCATCCAATGTTTTATCCCCTGGAAGTTTTGTCTTTTGGTTGGCGTTAAGTTCTGTTGATTTGTCATTTAATATGCCTGTAGATTTTTTTACTTTTTTCTCTGTCACATTGTCACTTACCCTTGTCCATGTTTTCATGATCTCATAATGAGCAATTATCTAAGTAACCCCTCTGAACCTCTTTCCACTTTATTTTTTTTTTTTAATTTTTATTTATGATAGTCAGAGAGAGAGAGAGAAGCAGGCTCCATGCACCGGGAGCCCGACGTGGGATTCGATCCCGGGTCTCCAGGATCGCGCCCTGGGCCAAAGGCAGGCGCTAAACTGCTGCGCCACCCAGGGATCCCTCTTTCCACTTTAAATCATTGTGCATGCTAAGCTTATGCTATCTTCCTCTAATTTCCATCATTAGTAATTTCCTCAAGAACTTACTTTATCTGTAAAGTAAGTATCTTTTTTTTTTTTTTTTTGAAGGATTTCTTTGTTTATTTGAGAGAGAGAAAGCGCACACACAATTGGGAGGAGAGGCAGAGGGAGAGAGAGAAACTCAAACAGACTCTGGGTGATTGTGGAGCTTGACACAGGGCTCCATATCATGACACTGAGACCACCACCTGAGCAGGAACCAAGAGTTGGAAACTTAACCAACTGCACCACCCAGGCACCCCTATCTATGTAAACTTGATTTGGCATGTGTGTCTTCCATCACATGGCTTCCTTAACTAACCTAGCACTTGTGTCCTTCTGTTCTTCTACGTGTTCTGGACTCATATCCTTACCAGGTTTATTCCACCTTTGTGTCTTTGGTCATTCTGCTGCTTGATCTGCAATGCCTTCTTCCTTTTTTTTTTTTTTTTCTATGTATCCTCATTTAAACAACCCTCTAACTCTCACTTTGTCTCTGAGTAGTCTAATCTCTTACACTAGAGAGTATTCTATTGTAAATTTGCTCATGCTGTGACCTATGTTTCACTGTAAGATTCTAAAATTAGAGTTGACCATATATGAAGCTGTAGGAGATTTTGGAGGCAGAGATTAAAGCAGCAGCCATTATACTTGGAAAGTTGTCATTGGTTAGAGGCAGTGTAGACAAATGCCAAGATGTCAGCAGTTTCCAGTTTATACTTGCACTTCTCCTCTCTGCTTTTAGTTCTCCTTTCTAACGGCCTGCCCTACTGACCAAGAGCAGCCCCAGGCCCACCACCAGATGCTTTGCTGTAAGCTCCTAGAGGCCACAGCCCCAAAGAATCCACAATCGTCCATAGCAGATACAACAGCCCGCTTCTCAGTACTGCTCCAGCTCATGCCTCGCTATTAGATTCAACTGTGATCTGGGAACAGAGTACTAGAATCCTTTCTCATGTACCTTCTAGCATCTCACACCTGGCCATATACTCTCTGATCTTTTTTTTCCTCATTCTTACTGAATTCTTATCATTTTTGGGGCCAAAAATCTGATTTTATGTTTTCAAACATGTTTCCTTAATTAATTTATGGTATATATACTGGTCTGAATTTTGATATTTTAAAGGAAACTATTTTTTTTAAAAAAATCCAAAACACTCTTTTACTTTCACGTACCTTACGACTGCAATTGAGACCCAGGACTATGCCATAGATTTACAAAAGTCCACTTAGGAACTTGAAAGCCAAGAATTTGGCTGCTTTCTTTGTGTGTCTGCTCTAGCCTAGGGACAGCTTATATGGATTGCTATTGCTATTGCCTCAATGTCGAAGGCAGAATGTTGGAAAACGAGCTGTAAGATGATGTAAACCTTCATTTGGTATCTCAAATATTATCTTGTTATGCAGGAATAAAATTTAAATTTTTCATGGAATGAATGCCTTTTCAGTAGTGCTATTTTTTGCAACTATGCTTTTGATAAAAATTAGTTAGTAGCCAGCATGAAGCTGCATTTTCTGGCAAGGAACCTAAGTTCATGTGTTCTGCATTCTTAAGAGCAGATCTATAGACTTAGAAATCAACTGGGGAAAAAAAAAAGCAGAAAGTAGGATTGCAATTCTCTTGCAAAAATGAGATGATCTAACCACCTCTCTTGCCTGAATAGATGATCACCATAATTTTTGTCTTCTAACAAAAGAGGTATTTTTTTTTTGAGAAAAAGGGGTATTCTATCTTCTGTATCTCCATCATCATTTTCTTTCTATTGATAAAGAGAGGTTATTAGAGATGACTATTATGATCTCTGACACATATAGGCTTTAGATCTCCCACTACTCCAGACTCATGAAATAACTTTTTTTTTTTATGAAATAACTTTTTAAATGAAATCTGGAGTGACATTTTATATGTTTGGAAAGTATGATGTCCCATACTCAATGAACATATAGTTAGGTAAGTCATTAACTCAGAGAGCAGAGTTTTGAGAGTCTTGGAAAATGAAGGAAAAATAACATTCAGTGTTGATTTCTGTGTAACTATTTTCTGAAAATATCTTGGCTCTGCTTATATTCCTCTGGGCAAAGAGAACCTATCAAATTGTGGTGATGTTTGCACAGCATTGCCCTTAATAAATGGCAAATTGTATGTTTTATATATTTTACCATAAAGAATACCATCTCTTCATACAAGATCTTGGGTAAGCTTAAGAAGGTTAATGGATTGGTGATTTATATAATAGAGGAAGGAAGCAAGACTCTACTCACAAGAAAAAAAAAGTGACTTATATGAAGTTCCTGGAAAAGGATTCTGTGTTACTATTTCATGAACAAGTCTGATTTTTAGGTGACTAACTTGGAGAGAGAGACTAAATTTCTTTTTCTTCATTTCTATTTTTAAGATTCTGGTGTTTATAGATACTGTGGAATTCATTCACGCCACCTTTAATATAGGAAATTATGTGTTTTATTTTAGTGAAGGATATGATCATTTGAAAAGTAACTTACTTAAAGATATCATGACATGAAAAATATAGAATCAACAACATATTGGTCTTTATGGTTTTAAATATGCTGAACTGTCACAATCTGAGATTTCCAGAGGAAAGACTCTTCCAATTTTTTTTAATATGAAAGTTTTGGGATATGTCCCTATTGATTTTCTAAACATTCATAATATTTTATTCCTTCTATTTCTATTTTTATTAAGTAATTATTTTCATAACCTGGAGACAAACTACCTTTGCTTACCTCACATAGATATTTTTATAATGCATGAAAAATCACACATATGATGTAAAAGTTTAGGATATATTATTATATAATTTTTGAAGATTTAAATTTTAACCTCAATGTAATGTCTCAATTGCTCTGTGATAGCTAGATGTGAAATGGATAATTTTAATGTAATTAAAAATGAGTTGCTATCTTGATCATCTAGAGGTTTTCCAACTCTTGCATTTTTTTAAAAAGGTTTATTTATTTTTAGAAAGAGGGAGAGAGAGTGCGTGTGCGGGAGCAAGCAAGGGGTAAGGGGCAGAGGGAGAGAATCTCAAGCAGACTTCCTGCTGAGCGAGGAGCCTGAAGCAGGGCTCTGTCCTTGGACCCTGAGATCATGACCTGAGCTGAGATCAAGAACTGGTTGCTAAACCAACTGAGCCAAATAGGTGCCCCTCAACTGTTGCATCTTTTATAAGGGATTTTATCCTGGTTGACAGAAATTAAAATAATTCTACTCATACTTATAGTTGGATTTAAATGTGAAAGTTTGAGCCTGGTAGTGGAGACAAATGTCTATAGAGGATCTTGATTCTGCCAATTGGTTCTATATAATACTGAACTGTGTCAAAATAGGTAAAAGAAAGTGGAAAGATGGGTAATTCCCTGTAAATATAATGATAAAATAATCTGTAAATGTAAATGAGAACTGAGTGTTCAAACTATTTGAGTTCATATAATCCAAATATTGGAACCATCACCATTTTTCTCCAAGAATAAACAGCAGGTTTTATTATTGTTCTTCTTACCTAAATTATCTAGGCTATTTTTAATCTTCCACTTTAATCTTCTCGGGTAGACATAGTCATACAGGAGGTATACATACACACTGCCAACTGAATATTCAAGCTTTATTCTACTGCCAAAATATGATTTGTAACAAACCTGCTGATATGATTTTGCATTCTCCACAGAAATCACTCAATGGCAAACCAGGTTTTTTGGCCACAGCAGTATCCCCTGCTAAGAGCTAAATAAGCCATAGTATTGAGAAGCTGAGCTGGAATTTAGATGTTTAATTGTTTTCATGTGTTTGCATTAGCATGGGCATGAACCCTGAGTAGTCAACATAGGAAGATTAGAGTTGGAATCTGGGTCTTGTTCTCATAGAGCTAAAGCTAAAATGCCCCCTTCGCCTGATTTATCAGTTTCTGTTTCTCAGGGAAGTAAGTTCTATTGCTTTTGAAGGAAAGCAAAGTGATTTTAAGGAAAGACGCTCTCTAGTTCAGTTATACTTCCGCTTCCTCCTCTTTTCTCTTGGCATTTCTTAGAACCTTTCAGACTACTCATGTGGCATGCACTTTATATTCTTGAATATATACCCCAAATCTACTCTCTGAGGTACAAATATTATACCATATACTATTTTTCAAATAACTTTACTGGGGTGTGATCGATAATCAAAGAACTGCATGTATTTGATACATATAATTTGGTGAGTTTGGGGACCCCTGGGTGGCTCAGCAGTTGAGTATCTGCCTTCAGCTCAGGGTGTGATCCCGATGTCCAGGGATCGGGTCCAGGAATAAGTCCTGCATGGGGCTCCCTGCAGGCAGCCTACTTCTCCCTCTGCCCGTGTCTCTGCCCCTCTCTCTGTGTATCTCATGATAAATAAATAAAATATAAAAAAATAGTTTTGTGGGTTTGAACATACCCAAACACATGTGAAACCATCACTACAATCAAGGTAACAGGTTCAGAAGAAGGAGTTTTGCTAAAGATCCCAGAGATAATATGTAAGGCAGTAGTGACTTGAACACTGGTTTTACTTCAAAATCCATGTACTTTTCATTGCAATGCTACCAAGTTGTATTTTCATATGTATTGGCATAGGACTTGCTAGAAGTGTTAGCATTGAAGACCTAGATTTTCTCCATTGAGAAGCAATAAATACACTTAAGAGACACAACCTTTGGAATTGGGCTGTCCAAAAAATCCAGAGTATGTTCATTCAATTCAAGCAAAAGTCACTTTACTTGGAGATAGAAACAAAGGAATTCACACTGTCTGATTATGTCCTTTCCTCAGTTATAAAGGTACGTGGGGTGTTGTATGAATAGTAGAAGTCGGTCAAGAAGGCCTGCTTTCCCAAATTGCCACAGAATCACAAATCATACTTTGTGTGATGGATGGGTCATTCTTTCTAGGGGATATGATATCATCTTATTAATACATCTTTAAAGCAGGAGTGAGTTATGCACATATGTATATATGGCATTAGATGTATTAAACTCATTATACTTTATCTTCATATGTTTGTCTTCTCCTAATTATGTTGTTACGAGAATATGTACTGATACTTGGAGGTGTTGGAATCACTGAGATTTAATCTTTCTTAAGTTTCCAGCATGTTAACATACCACAGGAGGGGATAAAGTTAAATTGAAAAGAATTTTGATTCCTTTCCAATAAAAAACAATAATTTTCAGTTGGAAGATTTGGTCACTATAAGAAAGATTTTGAAAAAAGTAAAAATGAGTTTTAACACCACCAACCAGATATGACTATTGCTGTTATTGGTATACTGATAAAATTATTTAAGAGAAAACCTTGTGAATGGTGCTACATTTATGAAAAACAAGTGAAGGAATAAATGTTTGATATTTTACACTATTCATAGTAGAGGAATTAAAGTGTGCAATAGCAATATATTCTAACATTTCACAGATAAAGATTAATAAAACAATTGTCTTTATATATAGACATTTTCAAGAAAAAAAGAAGCTTTTAAAATATGCACTGAAAACCTAATTTCATATAGCAATCAGGATTATAGATTCACAATTTTGAAGTCATGGTTAAAAACAAACAAATAAAAAAAACCCCAAAACCATGGTTACCAAGTGTTAAATAACTGCCTCTAGCCCCAACTGGTATCCTGTTTCAATGGCTGATGGTTTGTTTTACTTCTTGCTTAAAAATAGCTAGACAAAGAAACAATATGGAACAAGTCTAAATCTGCTATTATGTAGCAGATTGTATTTCTGAAAGATGGTTGCACAATAACTCTGAGCCACATGCACTTTTAGAACTTTGCCACTCACCCATAAAGAGTCTAATTCTCCCCCTTGCCTTGACTTTGGGTGGGACTGGAGTTGCTTCACTGATGGAATGTAGTTGACGTGGCTTTGCGCGATACTAGGTAAGAATAAACTATAAGTTCCTATTGGTTCTCGTGGGATGATTGCTCTGGAGGAGGGTCAGACCAAGTAAGCTGACCAACTTCCCCCATACAGGTGTGCTGTGAGGAAGCCCAAATTAGCGAGGCGGAGCAAGCAGAGACATTGAATCTGCATGAAAGAGATAGGATCCAGGCATCTCAGTTGCTTCCAGCTCCTCATTGCCCCAGTCCAGCTACCATGTACTGTGTACAAATGAGTGACTGTGCCAGAACCATGAGCCGGGCCCTTTCTGAATTCCTGACCTATTATCATGAAAGATAAAATGATTGCTGTTGTTTTAAGCAACTACATTTTGGGGTGATTTATCATGCAGCAATAGATAATTGGAGCAGAATTTGATGCAGAAATGGAGTGCTGACATGACAGAAACCTAATGTGATCATAATCCTTTAGGAAGAGACTGTTAGTGAAATCCTACAGCATCTAGGGAGGATGTTACTGAAAGCTGGAAGGAAGTCGGGGAGGGTGTTAGCAGAAGCCTAAAGGGCTTCAGGAAGTCTGTCTGTGAGGGCTTAAAGCAAAGTGAGGAAAATATAATTGGAGGTTGGAGAAAAGGGAACCCTTGTTGCATATTGGCAGCAAGTTCAGTAAAACTCTTGCCTAAGCAAATGTGGAACATAACTGTGTGCCTAATGAACTCACTGATCTGGCTTCTTCTTGCTTCCTATCACACAATGGAAACAGAGTGATGAACTAATGAACAAATTATTTAGTTTTGAATGGAAGTCATAGAAAATGCAAAGGATTCAGAAGTTTTTTCAGAGAGTAAATTGTTCTCAAATTTAAAAAAGGCTTTAAATGGTGGCTGGGTGGCTCAGTTGGTTAAACACCCAGCTCTTGATGTTGGGTCAGGTCATGATCTCAGGGTTGGGAGATTGAACCCTGAGTTGGGCTCTTTGCTGGGTGTGCAGCCTGCTTAAGGTTCTCTCTCTTCCTTTTCTTCTGCCCCTCCTCCCCCATCCTCCTGCTTTATCTCTCTCTCTCTCTCTCTAAAAAAAGGGGGGGGGGAACTTTATGACAAAGATCTAAGGGATAGAAGATAGGACTATTCTTTGTAAGACCTCAGAAGGTTCTAAGGCATCATATAACACATGCAATACATGAGAGGCTCCAAGCCAGAACCACCCAGATGAGCCTTCCCTAAATTCTTGGCCCATAGAAACCATGGGAAATAAGAAAATGATTGCTATTTTAAACCACTTCAATTTGGAGTGATTTTTTTTTTTTTTAGGTCAAAATAGATAACTAGGATATATTCAAAAGACAAGAATAGCATATAAAGTAATAGGTACTCATTTTTAATTTAAATTTAAATTTTTAAAAATGAGTTTACCACCTGGAAGTAGGATAAACATGATTCAGGTATATAAATAAATGTAACATGTCTAATTTTCCTTCAGAAGTAAAAAATTAGAGCAAAATAAAAATCTTCTATTTAAAGATTAAACCATATTTTATTTAAATGTTGAATCATACATGCATTCTTTTTTTTTCATACATGCATTCTTTTCTTTATTCCTTCATCATTAAAACAGAATAGAAATATTTTTAGGCCAGGGAATTGGCTTTCACACTATGGGTGTTGCAGTATATGACACCTTTTTCAGAAAAACAAATGTTACAGAAAGGGAGCCCATAAAAGTTCGTTTTAATTAAGCACTTAATTTTCACCCAGAAGTGAAGTTTCCACATGTAAGTAAAGTTTCTTACCATGTGCGCTTTCACAATGACTTGTTGAGAAAACTGATTGTAACTTTCACATAAAATTAAAATTCTAATTTTACATAAAATTAAAAATGAAAAGTGACTGACATTTTGCCTTTAATTAATGATCAATACATATGGGCTTAAACATGACAATTTAAACAAACTCTACTGATGAAATTCAGATGCAGTGTATAGTTGAATTTTGCAAAGGGGTAATACTGTAGGACATCGTAATATTCCAAATCTTCTATAAGCTTCTTTTTCTCCCACACCCTTCCCCCATCCCGCCTTTCTTCTTTCCTCTTCCTCCTCCTCTTTCTTCTCCTTTCTCCTTCTTCTGTGATTTTAAGATAATTTTTTAAATAATAGGCCAAATTTGTTTATTTTTTCTTTGATCCCTTTATCATTTGTATCCATATAATGTGTTTAGTCTAGTTGCTTGTGGTATTTAAGAAGAAAACTCTTCATTGTGTTAAAAATAGGCAACATAGATAATTATTCCCGACTTCAGGGAGTTCACATTTTACTATGGTAAAAAGTCACATACTGAACTCATCACAGTATTCTCAGATAGTTATATACAAGTCAAATGTATAATGCAGTTGAGACCACAGAAAAGAGAGTGGTTAATATTTTGGGGTGAAAGTGTGATTTAAGGAGTGGTGTGTTGGAGTAGGCTTGCACTGATTTGGGGTAGGTTTATGGAAGAGATTCTTTTGAATTGAGCTTTAAAAGATAAGTAGAAGAGTTTTCACCAGGTTATAAGGGAGAACCGGTTGGGGAAGGGCACTAGGTGATAATCGTGACAACTATTTACTAGGTACAAACTATGGCCCAGGTACCTGCTAAGTAAGCACTTACATACACTATCATAATTCATCCTTGAAAGGTAGATATTAACAACTCCTTAGGCATGGAAAATGGAGGCTCTGGGATTTGAAATCATGTCTTTCTTCTGGAAGGTTTACCATTGCACTTTACTGCCTCATAAGTGGATATAGGGAAGTTTGGCGAGGGGTTGGAGGAATAACTTTAAGAAAACAGTTTTTCTTTTATCACCACTTTACATAGCCTGCAATTTTCTGAAGTTACATATAAATTCCTCTGGCTGGGGGCAAACTTATTCTCTAGGTAAACTCACTGATAAATCCTCAATATTATAGGCTCTGGTGGCCCTTTGAGATATCTTGTATTGAGATATTTTATTTAGAATATTAAATTCCAGGAGAGCAGTGAGTGATAAGGTTGAAATAGCTAACATACAAAGTCAATTGAAATTGTGATCTGCCCAGTGTTTTTTGGACTGCAAGAAAGAGGAATGCATTAGATAAAGTCAACTGACAGGGACAGAGAAGACTTTTGCAGCATATATAATTAAAAAAGAGATTAATATCTAGAATATATAAGAAACTTCTTCAAATCAACAAGAATAACACAGGAGAGCCAATCTAAATGGGCACAATGCACAAATAAGCAATTCACAGAAGGAAGTATCTTAAATGACCAATGGCATTACTGGGTACAAACTATGGCCTAGGTACCTGCTAAGTAAGCACTTACATACACTATCATAATTCATCCTTGAAAGGTAGATATTAACAACTCCTTATGCATAGAAAATGGAGGCTCTGGGATTTGAAATCATGTCTTTCATCTTACTAGAAATTAAAAAAAAAATAAGTAACCTAGCATCCATCCTCTCAAAAAAGTATGTCAAATGAACCAAGGGATGTGGAAGGGAAGGTGGGCAGGGGGTTGGGGTAACTGGGTGATGGGCACTTGATGAGATGAGCACTGGGAGTTATACCATATGTTGGCAAATTAAACTTCAATAAAAGCAAAAAAAAAAAAAAAACCCAAAAAAACAAAAAACCCCAAAGACTTGGTAAGAAAAAAATGTTAATGATTTGTTATATATTTACATGTCAAAATGATAAAACATTGCATTTGAAGACTTTTTATTGCTAAAGAATGTAAAATTGTTTATTCTTGTTGCTTATGTGTTGCAGTGATAACATTTGAATTTCAATGACTTCATAACAAAAGATAAATGGAAAATAATTACTGCTTTGTGTATAGTGTTTCCTTGTTGAAATGAAAACAGACTGCATTTTAAAGACTTAGAAAAGGGCATCCCTGGTGGCTCAGCGGTTTAGTGCCGCCTTTGGCCCAGGGCCTGATCCTGGAGTCCTGGGATCGAGTCTCACGTCAGGCTCCCTGCATGGAGCCTGCTTCTCCCTCTGCCTGTGTCTCTGCCTCTCTCTCTGTGTATCTCTGTGTATCTCGTGAATAAATAAATAAAATCTTTAAAAAAATAACGACTTAGAAAGAATGTAAGAGTAACAGTGATATGTTGATGTTATTTCTATGTTGAGATAACATGCATTTCAAAGACTCACTAAAATTTTTTAATATTATTTTTTCTTATTGCTTGCAACCTTGAAATGATAACAAACTGCATTTCAAAGACTTAGAGAAAAATGTAAAAGTTGATAATAAAAATACTTAATAACCTGTTATTTCCATTTTATGATAACACATTGCATTTCTGACTTAGACATGTTAGAATAACTAATAAGTGAATTGTGTATGTTATTTCTTTGTTGAAATAACACATGGTATTTCAAAGATTTCATAAGAAAAAAGAATACAAAATCAGTAATTTCATATTGCTAACATTAAAATAATGATATTGCATTTCAAAGACTTAATATAAAATATAACGTTAAATAACAATTTATTCATATTGTTTCCAGCTAGAAATGTTAATTTCTTTACCTTTGTGTTAAAAATAATTAAAAAAAAACTTCCTTTTTTTTTTTTAAGATTACTTATTTATTTATTCATGAGAGACAGAAAGAGAGAGAGAGAGAGAGGCAGAGACACAGGCAGAGGGAGAAGCAGGCTCCATGCAGGGAGTCTGATGTGGGACTTGATCCCTGGACTCTAGGACCACACCCTGGGCTGAAGACGGCGCTAAACCGCTGAGCCACCGGGCTGCCCAAAAATAATTATTAAAGTTGAATTCACCTTTTCCTATTAAAAAAAAGTATGTCACAATTTTGGTTAAAGTAATACTTGATGCTTATGTTATTATGATTATGTGAATATTATTGATCTCTAGGATTGTATTTCACTTGATTTATGGCCTGTAAAAACATTTATTTGGTATGTTACATAATACAAATACGCATTTAAAGTGGAAAATTTAATAAGATTTTACATACATTTATACCTGTGACATCACCATAATCAAGATAATGACATACCTATCACCCTCAAAATTACCTGTATCTCTTTGGAATCTTGTGGTACTGCCCATCATCTGGTAGGCAAACTCTGATATGCCTTTTGTTGTATAGATTAGCTTTCATTTTTAAGAATTTTACATAATCAAATCATTAAACATTAGCCTTTTTTGGTCTGGCTTCTTTCACTAATTCTGAGATTTTACAACTATTTTGAGATTCATTCATGTTGTGGCAAATAACAATAGTTTATTTTTATTTTTTTAAGATTTTAATTATTTGTTTTTTAAGACTTTATTTATTTATTTATTCATGAGAGACAGAGAGAGAGAGAGAGAGAAAGAGAGAGAGAGAGAGAGGGAGAGACATAGGCAGAGGGAGAAGCAGGTTCCATGCAGGGAGCCTGATGTGGGGCTCGATCCTGGGACTCTAGGACCATGGCCTGAGCAGAAGGCAGACACTCAACCACTGAGCCACCCAGGAGGCCCTTATTTATTTATTCATGAGAGATACTGAGAGAGAGGGAGAGACTTAGGGAGAGGGAGAAGCAGGTTCCCCAGGGGAGCCTGATGCAGGACTCAATCCCAGGACCCTGGGATCATGCCCTGAGCTGGAGGCAGATGCTCAACCACTGAGCCACCCAGGTGTCCCAACAATAGTTTATTTTTATTGCTGAATTTATTCATTGTTTGGATGTACTGCCATTTATTTATCTATTCACCTGTTACTGGATGTTTGGATTGTTTCTAGTTTTTGGTTATTTCAAATAAAAATATTATGAACATTCATATACAGATCTTTGTATGGACATATGTTTCATTTCTCTTAAGTACCTAGGGGTGGAATGGTTGTATCATATGGCAGGCAGATGTTTGGCTTTTTAAGAAACTGTCTAAAGTGTTGTATTGTTTTACATTCATATTATCAATGTATGAGCATTCCAATCTCTCCATCCTCTCCACTACTTAATACTATCAGTCTTTGGTCTTTTTAATTTTAGCATTCTAACAGGTATGTAGTTGTATCTCATTTTGATTTTAATTTGTTGCTCCAGTAACTAATGATAATAAGCATCTCTTCATGTTCTCATTTGGCATCTGTTTATCTTTTTGAGTGAAGTATATGTTCAAATCCTTTGCTCATTTCTATTTTATTTTAATTAATTTATTTTTAAGTACTCTCCATGCCCAGCATGGAGGCCAATGCAGGGCTTGAACTCATGACCCTGAGATCAAGATCTGAGCTAAAATCAAGGGTCTAATGCTTAACTGACTGAGCCATCCACCCAGGTGCTCCCCTTTGCTCATTTCTAAAATTGCATTTTAAAAAATTTTCTTATAGTTGAGCTTTAAGTTTTTCTTTATATTCGGACACAAATCATTTATCAGATCTTTGGTTCACAAATATTTTTTTTCCAGTTTGTGGCTTTTCTTCACTCTGTTAACTTTTGAAAGGCTTTCAAAACTCAAAAAGCTTAAAATTTTGATGAAGTCCATGTTATTAATTTTTTCCTTTGTAGATTGTGTTTATGGTGTTTTATCCAAGAAACCTTTGCCTAATTCAAAGTAATGGGGGTTTTCTCTTAAGTTTTCTTCCAGAAGTTTTATAGGTTTAGGTTTTATATTCAGACTTATCCATTTTGGATTAATCTCTGTATATGGTGTGAGGTATAAGTCAAAGTTCTTTGTGTGTGTGCATATGTGGATTTCCAATTGATCCAGCACTATTTGTTGAAAAGATTGTTTTCTTCACTGATTTTCCTTTGCATCTTTATGGAAGATCTGGTTTCATATACATGTAGGTCTGTTTCTAGCTCTCCATTCTATTCCATTAATCTATTTATGTATCTTGGCTCTGATATCACATTGTCTTTACTGTAGTTTCTTTTTTTTCTCTCTCTCTCTTTTGCTTGTCACAGTGAAGTTTATGAAAAACTGGTATGCGGACATTTAGGAGGGCTGGCTCAGGTAAGATTGTGGCTTCTTTACATTGATACCTTATTTGCTGAGGGCAGAGGTCAAGTCCTCCATGGTTAGAGTGTACTTGTGGTCCTTTCTCTGCCAGAGGCGGTGCCGTTCATTTTGCAATGCCACAGGACATCATTGGAAATATCTGAGATGAATTTCTGGGCACCTAGAGACAAAAAGCCAAATTATGCTTGGATTTGAGGCCCCAAAGCCAGCTCGGTTCAAGCAGTAGCCAGTCACAGTATTTGGGATCTTAGGTGTGTAATTCTCCCAGCTGCACCTGGAAGTCCGTTAGAGGCTTGCCGAAGCACTTCCAGCCTCAGATCTTTGCTGGCTATGCTTGGAAGTATGTAAACCCTATCAGACACAGCCCAACCCGGGGTGGGGGTAGGCATTACAGGGATGTGGTAGGAGGGAGGGCAGGCAACCACTGCTCCAGGCCCAACACCCCTTGTTATCCCCAAGGGTCTGGTCTTGTTCTACAGACCCTTTTACTCTAGTTGTATCATGAGTCTTGAAGTCAGGAAGTATTAATCCTTAAGCTATTGTGTGGCATCCTTTGCATTTATAGTGAATTTTAGAATCCCCAATTGATGTACAGATTTTTAAAATCCGAGAAAAAAATCCCAGCACAATTTTTCTAGAAATTGAAAACTGATTCTAAAATTCACTGCCCCCACCCCAGTAATGCCTCAAATCCAAGAGTTTAAGAGTTCACTGAAATCTGTGTGTGTGTGCGTGCGTGTGCTAATTTGTTTCTATTACCTTCATTCTTTTTTTTTTTAAGATTTATTTATTTATGATAGACGTAGAGAGAGAGAGAGAGGCAGAGACACAGGCAGAGGGAGAAGCAGGCTCTACGAAGGGAGCCCAACGTGGGACTCGATCCTGGGACTCCAGGATCATGCCCTGGGCCAAGGCAGGTGCCAAACCACTGAGCCACCCAGGGATCCCCTACCTTCATTCTTATGTATTGATTGACTGGCTTCTATGTGGGTTATTTGGGTAGGGAGTGTGATGCTTCATTGTTCATATTCAACTTTGAGTATGTGGATCTTTTCTTTTACGTATTCAGTATTGATAAGTAGAAATCCTTTACCTTCTTGCATAGGGGTTATAAGGGTCACTACCAGAGCTCCAAGAGTCAGGTTGCTATGGTGGGGTGGGGAGGGGGGTAAGGGGTGTTGGTGGTAGAGCTCAAGAGTTCCCCTATTTATACATAAATTTCACTCAGTATGGCATCTCTGCCTTTAGCTGTGCCCAATGACTCCTAATTAAAGTTTCCAAGGTTTAACTTTAAAAATGTTTTACTGAGGCGATGGAGGGCATCTAGGAGTTTAACTGCTTCTTACACAGACTGATAACCAACCCTTCTATTCTCGGTCCTACAATACCTGAACTTCAGTGGTACTTGTAAGATCCAACTCTTGAGACTTTTTTCAATATTTGTGTCTTGTTTCTGTGTAGGAATTTGGTTTTTCTCTTTTCTTCTAAGTCAGTTATTATAAGTCCATGTACTTTCCACCTTCCAAAATTTAGTTGAAATCTCTATTTTCTATATTATTCTATTCTTTTTGCTCTATGGGTTTGGAACTTAAAAAAATCCTTTCAATGTAATTTTAAGGTATCCTCGGGAGATGGCAGAGATTAATGAATGGTTGAGATATATTCTCTTTTGTTTAACTTTTTTTTTTAAACTGTGAAATGTAACAAATGTGTAGAAAGCTTACAAAGAATGTAATTCACTAAGTTTTACAAAGTAAGCAGTCAGATTAAGGCATAGAGCATTGCCAGTTGACCAGAATCCTCTTGTGCAATAATCTTAATCCCATCACAGTATTATTTTGGTGCACCCCAAATATCCTGACACTTACTCTATGGTTTCCTGAATGTGCCACTTGATAAGTAATCCAAAATTAGCTCCATTTTCTCTATATTTTCCTGGTGTCTACTGGATGGGAAAAACATTCCATATATATATGGAATTCCATATATATATATATATTCAGTGTTGAAATAGAGCAAGATATGACAGGTCTTGCTGACCTTTATCTTAGTTAATAAATGTAATGTTTTGTTAAGGATCATTTGTGTGCAGGTACAACCTGACTTTATCCAAAAGAAACTTCATCTAACACAGAAAACTATTTCTCCTTTGAGATATTCATTCTGTAAGACTAATCTAATATTCTGACATGATTTCTTTTTCTGTTTTAGAAGGTTCTGGAGAAACATTGAAGTTAGACTGTGATATAGAGCCAGTATAAAATAAGTTGAAAAATAATATTTCTTGGTAATATCATTTACTCTTTACCTACTTAAAGCTCAACACCCTTCCTTTACAAAGGCCATAGTTCTCTGTGAACCAGAAAAGCTATAAATTTTACCAGCTGGTTTTAACTGAAAAGAAATATCAAAAAAATTTCCTCCTGTGGGCTCTATAAATGCTGAGATAGTAGACTGACACATGAAATATATTAACTGTAGTTATTCATGCCTTTTCCCCCCTCTCAAACATGTCCTAATGATTTGTTATTCTACTTCATTTATAAATAGCCATGGAGCAGAGTCTCACTGAATGAGAAGCCTGCTGTTTTTTCTTAATGTAAAGTGTCAAGTGAGTTGAATATTTTTGGGCACATAAATCCTTGTTTGGCACGTAAGCAGAGAACATGTTAAGGATTCAGCATATGGAGAGTAAATTGGTTATCAAATTTTGTCTACATTGAGTTTCTTTTTTCTCCTTCAGGAATTACGTTGAAATTGGTACCTTTTTGTTTTGTTTTGTTTATGGATTTTACTCTCTGTCTGCAATCTAAAGAAAAAAGATGGGAAAAAGAAACAAGTGTATTTAATCTTCCTTTCCATGGAAGTGCAACATTGGGAAATTTCTGCAGTGCATGCAGAATTCTTCTGCAGGAGAAATCTCTAAAACCTTCTAGTTTCAGAAATGGCTTTGTCACATTCAATCTCTAGCAGTTTTGTGTTGTCTTTCCTGTTTAAGAGTTTCAGGTTAGCTATTGAAATGGACATCCAAAATGTAATCTCAGGGAAAACTATTTGCATAAAGATTATATTGGAGATTTTCTAAACTTGCTGAACATTAGAATCCCCTGTGGAGTTTGTTGAACAGATTCTTGAGTCCTGCTCCCAGAGTCTGATTTTCCAGCCATTGTTGATAATGCATTTGGTTTCTGCTCCTGTAACAGTGTAGTGAAGGGGCCTTTTCATTATAGCTTCCCAAACTCTGAAGTTCAAATACTGTTTTCATTACATTGTTTCTTTATTCCTTGGAGCAGCAATTTTTAAGTACTAGCAATCTCTCAAGGAAAGAATAGGGATAGATAACTTGGGGGCATGAGGCTCAGAGAGAGAAGGGCAGGGTGTAGGGCAGAGGACATGGAGTCCTTTGATATCAGGTCTCTTAGAAGCCACTGTTGGAGAAGAAATGCAGAAAAGGGCAGTGGAGGGCATCTGTGAACAAGCTATTTCCCTTTTCTAGCCTTTTCCTCAGTAAGCACACATGTGTAGCCACTCATCCCTCAACTCTGCCAGATGCTTGAGTGGTTCTGTCCAAACAGCTGGAAGCAACCCCAATAATCCATCAGTATGGCAGCTCAATATTCTCCTGAGGCCTGCTCTGTGGGACGTCATAGGTTAACTCCAAGTCCACTGGGTTAATTCATGACTTAAAGAAACATTTGAAAATATGGGACTGAAGAAAGCACACCTGAAATGAGAGTCAGGAGACAAAGTTCTAGTTCCATTTCTGTTGTTTATTACCAAAGTGACTTCCTTAATATCCCTGAGCATTACCATTTTTTGTGTGAGTTTTTTTTTTCTCAAAAAAGGTTGCATTAGATGATCTTTCACGTCCCTTTTATCTCTTAATCTATTATTTTGAGAGGGCTGAGTTGGAGGCAGAAGATGGTTTCTAATCAAATTTCTGCTGCCTGCTGTTGTCAAGTAACTGTTGCCCCGAGTCATTTGCTGAGATTCTTTCTCTTTGGAGGAATCAGTGTTTTTAATGAGGTTGGCAACATTGCTTATTTCTGCTTATTGATGAATATTGGCACACCTTCTATTTTTACATGGTGTAGGTTAGTTTGTGCAAAGTATAAAAGTTGCAAAGCATAAAACTAAAGAGGCTGGGACTTGGAAATGTGATATGAGTTGCAAAACAGTCACTGAATTCCTATTTGTTTGAATAAAGTTTGAAAATTCTCTTGGAGGATTGTTCAATTTCCTGATAGAGTCTCAAGATTTTGTTTAGTCTCTTTTCTTTTAATATTATCATTATTAATACTATTAGTATTCTGATGGATATAGATTCATAAGTCAAATCTTGTGTTTTCAGAAATAATTAATAGCTTAAACTCAAAGTGCTCTAAATAAACCAATCTTTCGCACAAAATGCGCTTCATTTCCTGTATTTCCTAACATTTTAAAAGAGATACCTATGTAATCACATCTAATCCCCTCTTCTCTTACACTCTCCACATTTTAATGAATGGCTAATTTTGCTTGGTTCTACCTCTAAAGTGTCATTATATGAGACTTACTGCCCCTGACTCTTTTCTTTCTTATACCATTGCAATAACCTTCTCTCTAATCTTTATCTTGCACCAGTTTATACTTTAATGTCACAAAAATAATTTTTATAGTGCACCATTCTGATCATTTCTCTCTCTTGCTTAAAAAACATAAATGACTTAGTTTTACTTATAGGATGAAATCCAAACTTTCTAGTGAGATTTTAAATGTTTTCTTGTTTGAACTTGCCTAACATTCATATATTTACATGATTCTCTACCTTTGCTTATGCCATTCCTGTAGCCTTGAATGTTCCACTTCTGTCTGGCAAAGTCCTACTCATCCTTCTAGGTCAAACCTCAAAGCGTCCTCCATATGAACCTTTACCTGAGAATTCTATGGCCAAATAAATGCTCCTTGTTCTAAGCTCTTTCAATGGATCTTATTGCTTTCATATTTTGCTACTTTGTTTTTATTACCTTCATTCTTATTTTTTCTTGAATGTTAACTGTTACTAATAAGCATTAGGTAGACTTCAGCCCTTAAAACTGATGCAAATTTTGCATGTATTTGTGTATTTCTGGTAAGGGCAATTGTATCTTTAATAAGATTTTCAAAAGATTTAACAACTCTAAATGGTCGAGAAATAATAATATATTATGAACTATTTGATAAAAAAAGATGAATTTTGCCAAGTGAAAATTGAGTGTAATACCTTCAACATAATCAATAAATAATCAGCTGGATAAGAAATAAGTGAATATTACATTTAAATATCATTTAATTGAAGAGTCCACTAAATTTGTATTCTCAATCATGTATTGGGTTATTGTTAAAACTTGCCTATATTTCTACATATCTAGGATAAGGAAATTTTTATTCAGGTGGACACTGTTTCATAAAAAGGGTTTGTGGTTGTTGTTTGTTTGCTTTTTTTGGCTAAGATTTGAACTTAACTAGGATTTATCTGGTATATTTGGATATGATTAGAAATCCCTTCAAGTCCCTCGAACTATTCTTATGGCCTCTGAATCAGGTGGAAGTCTACATTAATCTTCAAGGGGGGAATCTGGGATACAAAGCAGATTTAAATCTGAGTGTCTATCGTGTGGCTTTGGACTGAAACCAGTCTTGGCTCTCTACCTTCCCCTTGCACTCATTCAATTCCATCGTAAGAATTTACATGTAGACACCCTCTTGTTTCTCACAGGCAAACACACGAGGATACACTCTTAGCAGATGTGAGTACCTTCACCCTCAGCAGCAGTTCCTCCTGTGTTTTCTGCAGCAGAGGAGTTTAGAAGATAACTGTGCCTGATTATCCAATGTAGAAGCAAGACATGGCTGGCAATTTACCTGTTGTTTGGAGTGTTTTTCCTTGTCTTTGAAATTAGGGAGTAGGAATTATTTGCAGATTTAGGGAGGGCTTGCCAAGGACAGTAGGGAATGATTAGAGATGAAGGAGAAAGTGCTGGCAGCCTGAGAAGGGTTCCATATACTCTGACTTATAGTTTCTTTAAATAGAGGGCTGCCTATGGTATACAGTTAGCATAAGTGATAACAGAGATAATAAATCTCTTGAAAAGTACATCTTCTTTTTAGAATGTTGTTTAATTTGCAATTAAATATTCTAATATTTATTCTAATATTGTTTAATTTGTAGTTTGTAACAAACTACAGCTAATCTAAGGGTTTATAGCCTATTTAGGAATAAAAGGCATATATTGAAGAGGAGGGCATTTGGGATTTGTAGGTCATACTTTTTCAAATATATTATCCCACTTACTCCTGACAATAATTTTTTGAGGTATGTAGGAACAATATTATTCCCATTTTTTAAAAAAGGAACTTATGCTTAGCAGCGCAGATTACTTAATCAAGAATCAGAACTAAAATTTAAATCCCCTAGGCCTATTAATCAAATAATAACAATAACTATTCCTAACTCAGTTATCACAATCTGTAATCTGTGGGTAGTTTTGCCCTAAGAAAAATTTCTTGTGCAAAATAAATGTAACAGGCATTTATTCAGAGACCAGAGATACTTGTGAGTCCTAATTATATGAACATAAATATTACTATAAAGTACTCTCATTTAAAAAGAATAAGATAAATTTCATAGGTTTCTATACTAAAGTTTTTTTTTTTTTTGAGTTAAGGAGGCAAGTAACAAGATCTTACTGTTTAAGGATGTTTGTGTAAAAGTTTGGGGTATTTTTCAAATACTTTGAGGTAATTCTAGAGTGCAACCAGTGTTGAGAGCTAGTGGTAGAAAGGCAACGTTGGAAGCAACTGGAGAAGGATGCCAAAGGCTGGGACCATGGTAGTGGCGGAGGAGGGAGAGGCATTTCTAAACTAATATTTAAAAGGATTGTTGATCAATTGAGAATAAGGAGAGAGAAGTCTACGTTGAGTCTAATGTAGTTTCTAATCTGCTAACAGAAGTGGCTATTCTTGGCTGTAAGCTGGTTTGAGGGAATAGAAATAGGATAGAAAGACATTGATAGCCTGATTTTATACATAAGATGGTAGTAGAGATATAGGATAATATTCAAGGATAGACTGAATAGTGAATCGTTCTAAACCCTCTTCTGTTATATTGACAATTACAATAATGACAGTTTTTTAAACTTTAAATTAAATGTAACCTTTGATAGACATATTCTTGTAAATGTTCACTTAGTCCCTTCTAAATGGAATAAGTTAGCAAGTAATATCCTATTACTTCTCCCTCTGATGGATTTAAACTAAGCTGAGAGGAGAGGAGGTAAACTTGAATGGTTCTTGCCTAAAAAATATCACAGGGCACCTGTTTACGTTTCCACTCTGAAGGAACTCTGTTTCTTGGACCATAGTTACATTGGCCTTCATGCGTAGGTAGGGTAGATACAATTTTTTGTACAGTGGCTTCATTATGAAACTTTTCTTCTTATTTTTGTTCTTTTTGGGGGGCACAGGGTTAAATTCCAGCTGGGTGGGACCCTATGTGTATATTTTGTGGCTTCAGACAAAGCACTATAAGGCGTTTCCTTCTGTTCATTTTCCAGGGTATTTCTGGGAAATCAGACCATGAAGTTTGCCCCAGGAAATTGTTTCTTTGTGGCCAAGACCAGTGTTTACACATTCTCATTGAGGGAATCTTTAATAAGCTGTTTCATTTGCACACAAATTGCCCAAAGAAGGTATTTTTACCCTCTTTTCTAAAACCTTGGCATTATAAGAATGTATTAAACAGTGGCCCAATTGTGAGAGGTTATCCAGGGCTGAAGGTTTGAGGACCCTTTTTAACAATGCTGTATATTTAAGCATCTAAAATGACTTAATCATGTAGATTTCATGTTTTTCCTTCATTGGAGGGAGAATCCCTTTTTACCTTTGGAGGAAAAAAAAAAGTAGCAAAATGTTTCAACACTTCCCAGTGGTTTTTTTGAATTTCAAAACAATTTATGAGGAAATTCTAGGAAGATATTCAGCTCTATTTTACCAATGAGAAAGCTGTGGCCTTGACCTGGAAAGGTTAAAATACTTTCTTAAGACTCCACAAGAAGTCAGTTGTCCAGCTGAAATTAGAACCTTGGAGAAGGATCTTTGGCTACTTTTATTTCTGTACATTAAGAATTCTAAAATAGCTCTTGCAGAAGTTTAACATCAATCTTGAAAAGGTCTAATGATATTTGAACAGATTTAGAATGGCTGTGAAAGATAAGGAAGAAAACAAACCCTTCTTTGTGTTTGAAGCAGAATATCCATTTGAGAGAGAAGCCTTGAATGGCCTGGCTAAAATGACTTTCATTTTGTTTCTTCTTTGTCTCCACTAATTGTTTTATAGTACATCTGCTCTTATCACATTTTTCTTCTTCATACAATTTTATGGTCCTTTGAAACATTTACTTCACTCCAGATCTTCCAAGTATACGGTCACATACCAAAGGATAGGGAGAAGATAAGGATAAGATACACATTTATAACTTTTCTCACTGAAAGTTGTCATATGGTAGGAGAGTATAGCATTGGCAGAAGAATGGAGAAGATATGTTAGACCAACACTCATCAATATCATGTTGGGAAAATTTTTCTCTTCCAAATCATGTTTGTGCTGGAACATTCCTCTCTCCTTGAGTTGATAACCATGTGGTCTAGAAAAATCTCCTGATTCTCTCCTCCTTGAAGTTATTCCAAACTCTAAATGTCCTTGTTGGGGAGAGTGGGTCCTATTAAAAATAACATGCTCAGTTATGTATTTTTCATCATAATTAAGGATAATTCTGCTAGAAGCATTTTTTATTCCTTTTCAAATTATTTTTGTTGAAATATTTGTAAGAGTTCAGCGATGACTCAGATTTATTGTTTATATAATTATCTCTTCCTCTTTTTTCATTGGCATCTCCAGTGAGAAAGCCAGAAGAATATGAGCTATATGTGAAGCCCTTTATCTGGTATCTGAGGACTAGGTTTGTTATTGACATCTCCAACCAATATTTCTGTGTTTCTGGATAAAAGTTAATTTTCCCCAATATTTTTCTTCTTTACCGTAGAGTAAGATGGAAGATTAACAAGCTATGTCTCCCTCCTATGTTGACATAATTAGATATCACAGTAGGATATTGGAGAGAAATGGTGATTGCCATCCCTTAGATCATATGTTACTAATAGAATTTTCTCCTTGTGAGAAGGGTATGTGTTTGGTCCACTGATGGTCCAGTGATTTTGATTCATTCTCAGGTCTCCTTCCTTTCTTTATTCTTTCCTTATTACCTTTCATCACTATTAATTGATCACATACCATGATCTAGACATTTAAAGTATTTGAGTATACAACTCAAAACACATTTTATTTTCATTATAAGATACTATATATATAATTGGCCATATTTTATAATGTAGACAAATAGACATTAAAGAAGGAAAAGATAAAACTAAATAGAAGTTCTAATAACTTCTTATATCCACAAAGCACACAAACACAATGGAGTCCAAGGAAAGTCCCTGGTATCTGAATTCCAAAAAGACTCTGGGTTACGTGCATGCTGTGGCTAATGAGAATGTTACCCATGGCAGGCCCCCCTACTTATATAATTTCCATCAAGGCTCATGGCAGTTTTATGTATACATTTATAAGGGGAGACTCTTAAATACTACTACTGTTCTATATCTAAGGGGCTAAAGTGCTTTCAGGAAAGACTATTTAATCTTCTTGTGTTTGAAAAACATAAAATGAGGTGATGACTGGCAAATGAGAGCAAGCCTGTTTAATATTAAGATTATGACGTAAATTGACAAAAGCTCAGGCATTCTAAGTCCAAGTTGCTAGGCACCTTCTTCTTGCTCCCATCTGAGTATAATGATGTATTGTCAGCCTTAGCTGAGGTACAAAAGGGTTATTAGACTTTGGAGTCCATCTGCTCCCTGTGCAAAGGAAACAATTGAACTAATACTGCCTTCTCTTTTCCTTGGTTTCTTGCCACCTTCATTATAGTTCATCTGGGCTATGTGTGTACTTGCTGCCTTGAGTAGAACATTTTCCAGAACTCTAAGAAAGAAGAGTGAAAGCATAGGTAAGGGAATTGAAGCAGTTTGCAGTTAAGGCTTGGAGGAGGGTGTCATCTGACGAGTCATCCAAGCAATCAGGGCAACAGCAAATGCTATCCACAATTCACATTACCTCGATACTATTACTGCACCATCTTCACAGAGTTTTCCAGTTCAACATTGGTCTTGGTTTTTATTTTTAAATGTTTTCTGAGCGTGTGTATGTATGTTTGTTGAGACTGGTGCATCAGGAGTTATTTCTTTTTAAGTGGTAGGAATGAGAGATGAACCATCTTACCTTCCATATTTATTTGCTTATACTTTTTTTGGATCAGTAGTCAGCCCCCTATTTCCTCCTGGGGTACACTTGGCAGATGTCTTCATGTACAAAGCGACTTGGGCATACCACACAACTAGGTCTGTGGCTTGGATAAAATAGAGTCTGGTGATAAGTATCGCTTGTGAGTTACTGTAACTCTAGCTCTTTATGTACCATCAATTTGAGACCAGTTAGGTTACTGTACCACAAATAAAAATTGCTGCTCTAAGAATATGCCAAATGGCTCCAGGAAAGGTGACAAACATTTAAATTCTGGAACTTCAAGGAAGATTTTGTAAGAGTTTCCCTTTGTTGACAAATGTTTTCATTGTGTCCAGAATGGCTTTTCCTTACTCGGTGCAACTAGGACTACTGAGGCGGCTTTGGACAATCTTTTGCTTGAAACAAAACTTTCTTGTTGGATTAACTCCACCCTCCCCAACCCCCTGCCCATAGTATCAAAAATATTCTTTCTGCTTGGGTCTGATTTTGTGTTCTGTGAACTCTAAGAAATTTTGGTTCCTTTAATTAAATACATAGTAGAGAAATGTGAACAAGCTATGTGCAAATTAATTATAGGTAAAAATACATTCTCTCTGCTCATTTTTGGTAGGTCTGACTTTCATTATTTTATGCCTATATTTTTTTATTAGCAAATTGATTGTTTAAGATGCATTTTTCCTCATGAAAATTAAAAAATTGAACCTGAAATTGAAATTTGTCAGTATCAATTGGATTGCTTATACTAGACAACAGTATATGAAGGCTCTGGTCTTCATTTGGATTAAAAGAGTGCGGTTTTATATGCCAGTCAGAGGATTGAAATGATTCAGTGGGAATGAATCAGTGGTTTCCCACACTGTCAGCACATAAGAATCACCTGGATCTCATCCTCAGGTGATCTGGATTGGAAAAAGAGGGAGGCTAGTAGTTTGTCTCTGATTAGTCTAGGTGATTCTGAGAATCAAGCAGATATGGGAACCTCTGGAGGGATGGTAAGTTTTTTTCTCCTCCTACATCTAAAATTCCACGACTATTCTCCATTTATTATTTCCATATCATAAATATTTAGAGCTAGAAAGTATCTTAGAGCACATTTGGCTTGAATTTCTCATTAAAAATAAAATATTTTTATCCATTCCCACCAACCTCTCCTCTGGTAACCATCAGTTTGTTCTCAACAGTTAGGAGTCTGTTTCTTGGTTTGTCTTTCTCTCTTTTGTTCCTTTTGCTCATTTGTTTTGCTTTTTAAATTCCACATATGAGTGAAATTATATGGCATTTGTGTTTGATTGCCTTATTTTGCTTAGCATTATACTCTAACTCCATTTATGTCATTGCAAATGGCAAGATTTCATTCTTTTTTATGGCTGAGTAGTATTCCAGTGTGTGTGTGTGTGTGTGTGTGTGTGTGTGTGTGTGCATCACATCTTCTTTATCTGTTCATCTATCAGTGACACTTGGGCTGCTTCCATAATTTGGCTATTGTAAATAATGCTGCACTAGACATATGGGTGCATGTATCCTTTTGAATTAGTATTTTTGTATTTTTTGGGTAAATATCTAGTGGAGTGATTACTGGATTGTAGGGTACTACTTTTTGTAACTTCTTGAGGAATTGCTGTACTGTTTTCCACAGTGGCTGCACCAGTTTGGATTCAAACCAACAGTACAAGAGGGTTCCTTTTTCTCCACATCTTCACCAACACTTGTTGCTTCTTGTGTTGATTTTAGCCATTCTGACAGGTATGAGGTGATATCTCATTGTAGTTTTGATTTGCATTTCTCTGAGCGGTGAAATAGGTAATGGAGATTAAGGAATGCACTTTTTTGTTTTTTAAAGTAGGTTCCATGCCTAATGTGGATGTTGAACTCATGACTCTGAGACCAAGAGTTCCGTGCTCTACCTACTGACTGAGCCAGCCAGGTGCCCCAGGAGTGCACTTGTTGCAATGAGCACTGGGTGATGTATGGGATTGTTGAATCACTGTATTTTACACCTGAAAATAATATAACACTCTATGTTAACTAAACTGGAATTAAAATAGCAAGTGCAAACATGGAAAAGTAGTGGTCAAAAGCAAAAGTTTAAAAGTCAAAACTTTCCAACTTTAAAATAAAAATTTGAAGGGTGTCTGGGTGGCTCAGTTGGTTAACTGTCTCCTTTTAGCTCAGGTCATGATCCCAGGGTCCTGGGATCAAGCCCTGCATTAGGCTCCCTGCTCAGCAGGGAGTCGGCTTCTTCCTCTGTGACCTCTCTTGCTCTTACTCTCTCTCAAATAAATAAACAAAAATCTTTAAAAAAAGTTTTTGCAAAAGTAAAAAAATACAATCTTTTTTTAAAAGTCAATCTTAATTTCTTAGAAATATAAATATTTTTAGAATTATTTATAGAAAATTTGGAAAATGGACATAAAAAAGAAAAGAGAATAAAAATCATTACCCCTACTCTGACCACTTACTCTCTACACATTAGTATTATAATTTTTAAATTTGAGTATCATTGACATATAATGTTATATTAGTGTCAGGTGTAAAACAGAATGATTCAGTTTTTCTATACATTATGTTATGCTTACAACATAATTATTATTTACACATTTTCAATTTTCCTTCCTTTCTCTTAAATATATATTTCTTTAAAAATGGGAGTATACATTTATGAATGTATGCAAGGTCTCTAACTTGCTATTTTTGCTTAATATATTTGGGAACATTTTCCATATCATTAATTCTTTATGATTACAGAATCAATGGTTTGGCTTTAACAATCATTTCAATGAATGCCTTAATTTTGGTTACGTAGGTTATTTTCCATTTTTTTTCCTATTATAAATGATGCTGATATTAACACCCTCATTGAAAATTCTTTGCATACATACTTGATGATTTTCTTAGGATAAATTCCCAGAAGATGAAGTTCTGGAATATAGGATAATAGTTCGCAGCATGGGCTTTGAACCATACAGCCTGGATTTGTATCCAATTATTGATTTTGTAAACTTGGGCAAATTTTAGTGTCTCAGTTCCCTGACATGTAAAATGGGATTAATTCTTAGTACAACTTTATAGAATTTTTTCTGAGGATTAAATGAGCAATATACTAGGAGCACTTAAAAGAGTGTGTGGGACAGAGTATGACTTCAATATTGGCCATTATTCTGGCACTAAGGCGATGTACATTTGGAAACTCCTAGTTTTTGAGAGTTATTGCCAGTGTACTTAGGAAATTGTTAGAAAGTTATTGCCATTTTTCCCTCGAGAAAGGCTGTAGAATCATTGCTCCTCCTAGAAGTGTTTAGAGTCCATTTCCCTGCATCTGCACCAATCCTTTCTTCATTTAAGAGGAAGAAAAATGAGGTTCTAGTGAGATCAAATTCCTTAACACTGGTCTCATTGTCAGGCTTTGACAGATTTGGGACAACAGTACAGCTTCATAAACCTGTCCCTATCAGAATTATAAATTAAGAATCTTACATTTGTATATATTAACGTATCTTGTTTCGTAGGATTGATTGGAATGAAGCCTTTTCCCCCTTCCAGATACAATGTAACTGTGGGAGCACTGGATATAAAAGGGTCATTCTCCAGTGTGATATGTGGCTAATTGATTGTAATATATACTTTCCTCAATAAGAAATAGAGATTGGTGATTATAAATATGTATGGGGAAAAAAACCTCCCTGAAAACATTTAAGACTCATTTATACTTTTTGTTTTCTGATATTATAATAAAAGCCAGGCTTATCAATGGGTCACTAGAGGGCACTGTGACTCTTCAAGTTTTCAAGTTGTACTGTTTGGAAAAGAAATTCTGTTCTAAAGGATATTTTTGACTTCTGTGAAGATTTTTGCTGGCATCCAAAAAAGTGAAATCAAATATGAAGAGTGTGATAAGTGCATAGAAATTGATACAAGACTGTGTATGAGTTGATCAGGAGGTTACCTTTTTTGGTTACAGGAAAATCCAAGTTTTAGGAGCTTTTAAATTATGGAAATGGTGTGTTTTGATCTACCTTCCTTTCAGTGTAAGACAGTGTTTTGGTCTAGAGATTTCTCATTGTTTTCCCCCTCTGGAAACATTTTATGTTACAGCTGTAGTTGTGAGTGTTAACTTGATTCACCAAATGGCATAAACCGATATTTATGAAATAAAAATTTATGTTGTAGTTATTTTAAAGCATTATATAATATTCCGCCCCCCAACTGATGTGAGCCTTTAGTAGGTACTTTAGAATTTACCTAAGATCCTTTCATTGGCATCCTTATTTTTACTTCGTTAAATACTGTGCTGAAGAGAAAGCTCTTCTTTCACTTCATTTTTCCCACTATATGGCTAAGCCTGGGATTATGTTAACAAAATCAGCCAGCAGCATTGCTTTGCCCTTCACAGTGACCTTCCTGAAGGACTTCCTAGTGAGTAGTGTGCATCAAGCAGCATCTTTGTTAACAGTTAACTATGATTTCCATTCACACAACATAAAAACCCAGAACATTTGAAATGGTAGTAGCCGGTTTTAATTTGATAAACTTGCAAATGGTTCACCAATTTCTTTTCTATGTTTGTCATCTTGTAGTAGGTTGTTTAGAAAAAAAAAGTCCACACATCATTAAGTTTGAGTTTGTCCTAGCCTTACTAAAGGGACTTGGTTTATTTATTTATTTTTAAAGGGACTTGTTTAAAATAAGGAGTGGTTTTGTACGGTCTTCAACAACCAGGTGCTGGGCTCCTTCCTTTTTTATAAACAAACAAACAAACAAATAAATTCAATAAAAAGACTCTAAGTAGTATAGTTAAAATACAAGATATTAATATTATTTCTAAAATATATTTTTAAAAAGGCTCTATTATTGTCTCTTCCTGGAAGACAATATATCAAAACTTATTTGTTCAAATTGATTTTTTTATGTTTCTTAACCAACCTCACCTTCCTTTTTTAAAAGAATATTTTATTTAAATTCAATTTGCCAACATATAGTATAACACCCAGTGCTCATCCCATCAAGTGACCTCCCTAGCCCATCACCCAGTCACCCTACTCCCCCAACTTCCTCCCCTTCTGCAACTCTTGGTTTCCCAGAGTTGGGAGTCTTTCATTGTTTGTCTTCCTCTCTAATTTTTCCCACTCGGTTTCGCTCCTTTCCCTTATAGTCCTCTTCACTATTTCTTATATTACACATATGAGTGAAACCATATGATGATTGTCTTTCTCTGATTGACTTATTTCACCTAGCATAATACCCTCTGGTTCCATCCACATCAGTGTAAATGGTAGGTATTCATCCTTTCTGGTGGCTAATAGTCCATTGGGTGTGTGTGTGTATAAAATATATTCTTTATCCATTGAAGGACATCATGGCTCCTTCCACAGTTTGGCTATTGTGGACATTGCTGTTTTGAACATTGGTTGCACCAACTTCACCTTCCAAAACAGTTTACCAGTCTCATCCCCTCCACATTTCCCCCTCATCTCCTCAATTCAGAGTTTATGCTAAAATTCTTTAATCCCTTCTCTTCCTCTCTTTCCTTCTCTCAATAATCTAACAGGCTGCAGGACTCTATCTCCAATTATATATATATATATATATATATATATATATATATATATATATATATATTTTTTTTTTTTTTTATTTTCTAGAGTGGCGTTTTCTGAAAGTAGCCAAACCTTGTCATATAGCATCTTACTATACCTTAGGTTTAAATCAAATCATTTTTCTGTGTATGGTTCCTTCCTTTCACTGTAAAGTAGAACATTTTAAGTAGCAGTGGCAAGCCCCCTCTCCCCCCAACAGTATTAGAGTTTCCTTTACGGAAAGCGAGATCAACAGTGAGTGTGTGTTGTATGAGAGCACATGAAATTGGCAGTGAGGGACCCCTGGGTGGCTCAGCGGTTGAGCGCTTGCCATTGACCCAGGGCGTGATCCCGTGATCCCGGGGTCCTGGGATCGAGTCCCACATCAGAAGCTGCAGGGAGCCTGCTTCTCCCTCTGCCTCTGTCTCTGCCTCTCTCTGTGTGCTTCTCATGCATAAATAAATAAAATCTTAAAAAAAGAAAAAAAAAAGGAAATTGGCAGTGAAACTAATGGCCAGGTTAATGTTATATTGGTATGGGGCTCACTACTTCAAGGATCAGTTCTTTCCCTACTGTGGCATCTGATCAAATCTGTTTCTGCTTCCTTGCTGCAGCGTGGTAATCACAGCTAGCATTGCTGAATACCAATGTATCTGGCAGGCTAAACCCTTCGTTTAGGTATTTAGGGCGCACCCTATAGGGCTCATCACGCTCTCTTGGCCTAGGCAGGATGGGCAACGTGTTCCTTTGGAATTCAGGATGGAGCCTACTTCCGGAAAGGTTATCTTGTTGGCGGTCACTGAGAATTACCGGGCTGCCTGGGACTTTCAGAACCACCCTAGGGCTCCCATAAAAACACTTTAAAAATAATATTTTTAGGAAAAGATGATGGAAGTAGAAACCACGTGATGAAGAATCTTAAATCTATTAAACTGTTGTTTTTTCAATCCCCCTCCCCTCCCCCCCCTCCCCCAACTAACGTGTCCCTGCAGCCATTTCACCACTACGGTTGTTGAGCAGGGGGTAATTGCTGCCTTGGGAAGAGGAAGATGGATGGAAGGGAAGTCTAAGTCAGGCCAAGTAAACACAAAATCAGGCGGGGGCTGAGGAAGGGACGGTCAGACAGGCGTGTCGGAGTGTATCCCGCGGTGGGCGGGGATGGTTAGAAGCAAGGGAAGCCCGGCTCTCGCTCCCAGGAAGCCTGCGGGGGGCATGGGAACCGAGCAGCGCCTCGTCGGGCCTCAAAGGCAGTGATGGCGGCGCACGCAGGGCGTGCCAGGGCTCACGGACCAGGGCAGCACTGCGCAGGCCCGAGCCACGTGGCCGCCTCGAGAGAGAGCAGGGGACGCCGGGAGGGCTGCCGTCTGCGCATGCCTGCGGCGGAGGCGGGGCTGCGCGGCGGGGGTGCGCAGTGGGTCAGGAGAGCCCGGAAGCGGCGGCATGAGGTGCGGGGGAGCCGGCGGGATCACGCCCTGGCGCCGTCGCGTCGCTCCCTGGTCGCCCACGTGCCGCCGAGCCGGCTAGTCAGACAGGGAGGCCTGGAGGTAGCCCGCGGTGAGGCGCCGTTTGCTGAGCTTCTCAGCTCCCTTTTGGAGAGCGGGACGGAAGAGAAAGCTTCGTCGCTCTGCCGTTACCCCCGGAGAGGCCTAGACGACCTGGAAGACCCCCGTCTTCCCTGAGACTGTTTTACAACCGGAAGTGAAGGAGCAGCCTCCGTCGCCAGGTTCGCTTCCCGACTCCGCTGACAGTGGGAACTTGAGCGCCGCGTTGTGTCCGTGAAATGGAAAAGGAGGCCACGTTTTCACGAGACGCGAGCGTAGCGTGTACTTTTTCAAGCCTACAAGGTACAGTTTGTGCGACAGTTAGAAAAGTGGGATGAAAACATTAAAAAAAAAAAAAAAAAAGAAAGCTTGATCTCCAAGCTCAATATTTGGTTTTCTTCAAGAAAACACACAATTGTATCACAAGATGGGGGTCCTACTGCGTAATTCCCTGCCCCAATTTTTTATACGTCATGCTTTATTTTGAGTGTTTTCCCGGTTCTTCAAATATTTAATGGCTGTAACTTGATTGCACTCTTCTTCACCTTCCTCTTCCGTTTTCTTAAATGTTTGTCCTGGCCCCATTTACTGCCACAACTGTCTCCTTTATACCTCTCCTGGGTGCATCAGGCTTCCTCTTTTTCAGTCATGCCTGTATTTTGAGGAGCTTTTTTTTTTTTTCTTTTTTTAAAGATTATTTATTTATTCATGAGAAACAGAGGAAGACGGAGAAGCAGGCTCCATGCAGGGAGCCCGACGTGGGACTCCATCCCGGGTCCTCGGGATCACGCCCTGGGCCGAAGGCAGGCGCTAGACCGCTGAGCCACCCGGTCATGGGCTTGCTTGCTTGCTTATTTATTTATTTATTTATTTAATTATTTTAATTCATGAAAGACACACAGAGAGATAGAGGCAGAGACACAGGCCGAGGGAGAAGCAGGCTCCATGCAGGGAGCCTGATGTGGGACTCGATCCCGGGTCTCCAGGATCACGCTCTGAGCCGAAGGCAGGCGCTAAACTGCTGAGCCACCCGGGATCCTCGTGGAGTTTTTTAAATCATGCAGCCATCATTAAGTACTCCAAGACTTTGTTGTGTTGTACATGCTCTGCTCCATTTCTGAATTAGTGCCTTATTCCCGAGTTCCATATATTGGGAGCATATTTGAGAACTAATGTGAGGAGTCTTACCAGTCAAAATGCCCTTAACCACCACAAACTGTATTCTCTAATCTTCCAGCCAAGTCAGATACTTGATAGGGAGGATGGCTTAATTGGGATTAAAAAATCATGACTAAGGAAAATGTCCCCACAACTGTAGGAGCATGCTCCTGTGAGAATTGTGTTTTTTTTTTCCCCACATGTATGCAGAAGGCAGTTCCTTTTACATGTGGGAAGTTTATTATTGCCATCTTTTTGGAAAATGTGGGTCTATTCTTATTTTCTCTTCTTTGCTTAAGCCACCTGCAATTTCGTTCTCTTTAGCTATGACTGGCGTATATATCTGTAGTTGTTATTTTGTAATCTTGGAATTTATTTTATTTTTTTTTACCAAGGTAACTTTCTATCTTGACCTTAATCTATGTGAAGAAATGGGTTTAGAGTAAATGACTAGCCACTTTTAGGGGCAATTACTTAAGAAGAGCTCCAGTTATTTTTATATTTTAATGCATAAAGATACCTGTTTTTTTTTTAAGATTTTTTTTATTTATTTATTCATGAGAGGCAGAGAGAGAGAGAGGCAGAGACACAGGCAGAGGGAGAAGCAGACACCATGCAGGGAGCCTGATGTGGGACTCGATCCTAGGACTCCAGGATCACACCCTGTGCTGAAGGCAGGCGCTAAATCGCTGAGCCACCCAGGGATCCCCCGAAATTACTTTTTGAAGAATGAAGCAGGCACTGAAAAGGGAAACATATTGTTCCCAAATTTGTCAATTTCTCTAAAATTAAAGGGAAATAATTTTGGATCTGAAATCTTGAACAATGATTACTTGCTGGGCATATGAAAATAGAAGAATAACTTTAGAGTAACTAGAAGGGAAAGTTTATTTTAGAAACATTTTAAGCTTAGGCATACTAACATAATATACAATATACATAATGTATATTGTTATAATTATAATATTAGGCCGATTATTATACAATACTATTAAACAGTATTATTATTATTGCCTTTTTACTTCTTTGGCAAGGGTGGAGATGCTATTGTGATATCTCTTAGGTTCAATTAAAATATGTAAAATTATTTTCAGACTTGGGGCTTTCGTATTACAAATTACATTGTAGAGGTCATCTGTTAGAGCCATATTATCAGGCTTAGCTCCAGGAAAGAAAATTATTTTTATAGCAATTAGGAGTTTAGAACCATGGTACCCAGGCCTCACATTGGATAAAAAGAACTGGAAGAGTATTAATTCAGTTTAGGGTGAGGCGACTCTTAGGATAAACAGCCTCTGGCTATGCCAGTTTAAGTTTTATATATTAGGGAAAAAGTACACGTGTTTTATCTGAATTCAGTTCTAAACATGATTGCTTAAAGAGCAGATATAATGTCACATCCGTCAAACATAGATTAAGGGTGTGCTCCGTCCGGGGTTCTCCTGTACTAAGGTATAATTTTTACTTTATGATACTAGCTGGGTTATGAGAAGAAACTGGAAGAAAAAAGAGGCTGTTCTATAAATAATATTGATATAGTACTAAATAGAAAAAATTCTGCAATATATTGTAGATATAAAGAAACCATATGTAGAGAAAACTCCACAAAAAATTGTACCATAATAATGTGAGAAGGGAAGGTAAGATTAAAAGGGGAAGTTAAGGTTAATAGTAACTTTCACCCTGAGGCCAACACAGTCCCTTTTCTTGTATATTATTGGGTTTCTGTACATGTGTTTGAAGAGAGATGTTTGGATCTAGGTTACATAATCCATTGCTGTTTGCTCCAGAACATTGTATAGCATCTTTGGAGCTTTCCTGTCAGCTTCTCTATAAAAAGAATTGTTCTTAAATCTCTGCTGCCTGGAGCTATGCTTCAGCTAGTGTAATTTTTCCATATTAACTTTGCTGATAAGCAGAGCCTACATTATAAATGTAAGTTTGACACAAATTGGGAAGAAAAGGAAATAATATGAGGTTTATTCAGTCTTGTAGAAGTTTTGCCTGAGGAAAAAATGATACAAATGTTTATTATTTAATTAATTTTTAGGCTTGCTCTCACTCTCTCTGTCTCTCCATTTGTGGAAAGTATTTACTCCATCAGTGTACTGAAAGTCTGTTCAACAGACCAAAGGCTAGCCAATATACAGCATTTCTCTTTATTATTTATATATTATTTATATTGTTAAGGTTGAAAAAAAATGAGGTGAAAGGAAACATTTGTGGAATATAGAATTTGAAGAGCATATGGCTATTAGGGATTAATAGATTAGCTGTGCAAATAGAAAATATTCTAAAGCCTTTGAACTTTCTATTTAGTAGTTGGCATTTGCATTCATCAATCTCTTCTAAACCTTTCTTTTACCTTACAACAATTTTGAGTAACAGCCATGTCTCCCATTTTCTGACATCAACTTTACTTACCGTTAACTGATTTCTTATAAAAGATATAATTCAGGAACAGCCAGATGGAGAGCTGCATAGGGCAAGATATAGGTGAGGGGCATGTGGAGCTTGCATGTCACCCTCCTAGTACCTCGATGTTTTCACTAAACCAGAAGCTTTCTGAACCTTATCATTAGGAGTTTTTATGGCGGTTTCATTGGTTGATTAAATAAATCATGGACTGTTGGTGATGAACTTAATCTCTGGCCCCTCTTGCCTCCCTAGATGTCAGTGGGTGGGGCTGAAAATTCCAGTACTCTAATCTTGCCTTGGTCTTTCTGGTGATGAGCACCCATCTTGAAGCTATCTAGGGACCTACCAAGAGTGGCCTCAATTAAAGAAAAGATGCTTTTATTACCCAGGAAATTCCAAGGGACAAAGGAACCAGGGATAAAGACCAAATATTCCAAGTTGCTTCTATCATCCCTTTCATTCAGGAAATTATAGAGGTTTTAGGAGCTCTGTTTAAGGAACTGTGGGAAAAGACCAAAATATATGTTGTTTTTAAATCACATTCTCCCTTTCTAATTTATGATCATAGGAGAAATACTGTCCTTCCTCTTTTTCCCATCACATGTATCAATTATATTTAAGTATCTGGCATATCCCATTAGAGCTTCTTCACTAAAAAAATATTTTCATGAAAATCCCAACAAAAGGAGTAGAAAGGAGAAACTTCCTCATATAGGTTATGTTCTTTTTTCCCCTTGTAATCTTGGCACGTACTGTTTCATGAAGGGTATGATAATGTCCACAAAAGTCTTGTGGTTAGATATAAATATCATAGGTTACAAATAAATTTCCTTTGTCAAACAGGAAGTATGGCAAATGGGAAATAATTATCTTAGAATGTTTTTTGTTTACTTTTCTGCCTGGTTTTAAAAATGTTGCTATTTCTTATTTTGCCTTTGCTCCTTTCTATCCTCCATAGTACATGTCTCTTGATTACAGTCAGTCATACATTTTTTTTCAGAGACTACCTATATACTAGTGACTTCCAGATCTGTATTTCCCAGATCCTAAGTTCCTGATACATAAGGGAGAAATCTTTCAGTTTTCCTACAGGCATTTTAAGCATTCGTTTATTCATTCAGTGCATTTAAAAAATGTTATTTCTTTCATTTCTTGAAATACCATTAACATACAGTGTTATATTAGTTTCAGCTGTATAATGTAATGATTTAACAGTTCTACACATTACTCAGTGCTCATTACAATAAATGTACTTTTTTTTTTTTTTAAGAGTGCAATAAGTGTACTCTTAATCCCCTTTATCTGTTTCACCTATCCCCACACTTTCCTCCCCTCTGGCAACCACCAGGTTGTTCTCTGTATTTTTTTTTTTTAAGATTTTATTTATTTATTGAGAGAGAGAGAGAGAGAGAGAGACAGGCAGAGGGAGAAGCAGGCTCCATGCCAAGATCCCGAAATGGGACTCGATCCCTGGTCTCCAGGATCACACCCCTGGTGCTAAACTGCTGTGCCACCAGGGCTGCCCAGTTCTCTGTATTCAAGAGTCTTTTTATTGGTTTCTTCTTTACTTTGTTCGTTTGTTGTTTATTAAGTGCGTTTTTTTCTTTTTTCCTCAGTGCATTTTTATTAAGGGCCTGTTATGTGCTAGCACTTAACCTGTCCAGAACTTTTCATTTCTATTTCTCTCCATAAGTAAATACTTGTCTCCAGATAACAAAGAAACCTGGGGACTGTTTTTCCCTTTTCCTTTGATGATAATGATAAAAAGAACTGGTCTAATACTGTGATAGGCATTTGGCATACTTCATTACTTTGTTGTATTCCCATAACAATTTTGTGAGTTAGGAACTAGTATTTTAAAGTCAAGGAGAAATTTGAATTGAGAATTCTGTAAATTATTTGAGATCAATATGGCTATTGGGTGGGAGAGGCAGGTCTAAACTAAGGTCCTATGCAGTAACAGATTGATTTTCCTTCATTAATATTACGTATGTAAAGCTCCCTCTTCTCCATTCTCACTGTTCCAAGTGTAGTTCATTCCTTCATCAACTTGGCCTGGGTTTCGTTTCTTTCTTTCTTTCTTTCTTTCTTTCTTTCTTTCTTTCTTTCTTTCTTTCTTTCTTTCTTTCTTTTTTTTTTTTTTTTTTAAAGATTTATTTATTTATTCATTCAGAGAGAGCGAAGAGAGAGGCAGAGACACAGGCAGAGGGAGAAGCAGGCTCCATGCAGGAAGCCGATGTGGGACTCTAGGATCACACCCTGGGCTGCAGGCGGCGCTAAACCGCTGCACCACGGGGCTGCCCTTGGCCTGGGTTTCTTAAACTGGTTTCTGTTAGGTTGGTTCATATGTCTCCATTTCATCTTCAGTACTGCTACCAGATAAATCTAAGATCTGATCATGTTACTTGTCAATTAAAAACCCTTCTATGGCTTCTTCATTAACTACATGACACGGTACATACTTCTCTCTGACTGTTCCTCACACTCTCCTACTGTCTCCCCTCCACTTAGATTCTTTGTTAACAGAACAAGGGTTCTTTGTTTGTAGTGGAGTAGCAATGTGCCCACTCTAGTGGCTGGTTAAAACTGGTCTAAGCCAGTGTTTCTTGATGGAGGTGTTTTGGTGTTTTGAACAGTACAAATCTCCATTGTAGGGGATTGTTTCCAGCATTTCAGTGTTTTTAGCATTTTTGGCCTCTAGGCATGAGATGCCAGTCATGCCACGTGCTTCTTTCCATCATTGTGATGATCAAAATGTCTTCACACTTACTAAAACATTCCGTTTGGGGCCTGGATGGCTCAATTGGTTAAGTGTCTGACTCTTGGTTTTGGCTCAGGTCATGATCTCACAGTTGGGGATCCAGCCCTGCATCAGGCTCTGGGCTCGGCGTGTAGTCTGCTTCATATTCTTTCCCACTTTCTGTCTCAAATAAATAAAATCTTAAAAAAACAAAACAAAACATTCCCTTGGGGTTGAGGTACAACCACAGATCTAAGTTAATCATGGTATTCCTTCCCCCTGCTCGTAGATTCACTCCTAGCTAGTTGTAGTCGTGTGATCCTCTTAGGGACCCTGAGACCTAAGGGAAGTTAGCTGCCGGATCTTCAGGGAAAGCTTTTCATTTTCTTAATTGAAAGGACAGATATAGCTGTTGATGTTCCTCTTTCTTCTGCCTGTCCTGAATGAGGAGTAGAGCAGAGCTGTAGAATCCATTTTGCAACAAGCCAATGTTCCAAGGGTAGTGGAATAGAAAGAAGGGCCTGAATGTTAGCACCAGCACTGGCCTCTATCTCGTTGCAATTCATTTTTTTTTAAAAGATTTTATTTATTTATTCATTCATGAGAGAGAGAGAGAGCGCGAGCGAGAGGCAGACACAGGCAGAGGGAGAAGCAGGCTCCATGCAGGGAGCCAGACGTGGGACTCGATCTCCGGTCTCCAGAATTACACCCTGGGCTGAAGGTGGCGCTAAACCGCTGAGCCACCCGGGCTGCCCTGCAATTCATTTTTAAATCCTGTACATACTGAAATGCTCACTATGATGTTACCATTTATTGCCATACAAAGTTATTACAATATTATTGACTATATTCCCTATGCTGTACCTTTCTTCCCCATGACTCATTCATTCAGTGACTGGAAGTTTGCACTGCCAAATCCCTTCACCCATCTTGCCCATCTCTCCCCTACATCCCCTCTAACAACTACCAGTTTGCTTTAAGTAGATTTTGAGAGGAAGAATTATTTTACTTTGAATTATGAATTCTGTCATACTTGGTATCTAATACAGAATGTGTCAGTCCAGAACAAATTAAAACATTGGAATAATTCTTGCTTGAGGATAGCATTCCTGTAGACTCATATTTCTGGCTCATTGTATCTTTCAGTTGTAACTACAAGGGGACTACAAGGTTCATGTCTATAGCCAATTAAACATGTCACCTCCTCAGTTACTTGGCTATCAGCAACTTCATGTCCATTCTGTTTCTTCACCTTTTTCTATAGCTGTACCTGGACTTTGTCTTACCTAATATTTCTTCCTTAGACATAATAAGCCATCCTTCCTACTCTTGCATTAGTCCTTTTTTACTAGGTTTTCTTTCTTTTTGTCTTTTTCTTTTTTGTACATGGGAACTAGTCCTTGACTTATCAGCATTCTCTCTATTGGTTAATTCCTGTCTTTCTATAATTCCCATGGTTCATCATTTCAACCATCTGTAAGCAGTTCCCTAAATTTCCTTACATTTTGCATATCTTTGCCATTTTGAAAATGTTATTTTTTCATTCTCCGTAGAAGTTCTTTCAAAACTTGTCCATTCTTGGGGTGTCTGAGTAGCTTAGTCAGTTAAGCATCTGCTTTCTTTTTTTTTTAAGCATCTGCTTTCAACTCAGATCGTTATTTTGGGGTCCTGGAGTCTGGCTCCCTCCTCATCAGGGAGTCTGCTTCCCTTTCTCTCCCCCATTTTATATGTGCACTTGCTCTCTCTCTCTCTCTCAAATAAATAATTAAAATCCTAAAAGAACCAAACAACAACAAAAAACTTGTTCATTCTCCTTGAACTCCAGCTACTTATACCCTCCCCCCAACTGCTCCCTTCTTAAGAGATAAACATTTTGCCATAAAGAAAATCTGTACTATCCCCACCTTCTACTCAATCCCTCCTACTTATAATTCAGAGAGGACCCTTTCTTTTGTTTAGGTATAATCTATGTGAGTTCTAGATCTCATACCCTGCCATCATCTCACGGACCTTGCTCAGTGGATTTTTTTCCCTTCTCCTCTTGTTATGTTCCGTTAGAATTTATATACGGCATAAGTTGCTCCTGTTTTGTAAATGTACTTAGATCTCGCATCCATTTGTGGATCCTTGCTCTTTTTCCAATCCCTTTTAGTCACATATTTTGAGAGTTGTATTTTGTGCTTCCACTCCTACTTCCTATTACTTTCTCAACTAGTTCTGTTCCTTCAGTCCACAGGTTCCTTGGCTTGAATGAAACTCCTCTCTCCAGAGTCACTAGTAATCTTGCTAAAGCCAAGAGGCATGGCTCAATCCTTACATTATTTGACTTCTTTCTTTTATTTGATACTTTTGATCCTGACACACTTTCTTCCTTTGACCTCCATGATATTCTAGGTAAAATTTTCCTTTTACTTTTCTGGTTCTTTCTTACACATCTTTGCAAAATTCTTTGCCTGAGGAGTCTTTCCTGCAGTCTTCTCTTTTCATTCTATAGTTCTTTTCTTAGATCATCTGTTTCTAGGACTTAAAATACCAACCATATACTGATGATTCCCAAGTTATTGATTCCCTCTCAACAGTTCTTAACTTCAAACCAGTATATACAGTTGCCTATTAGATGTTTTCAATTGGCTATCATATAGGTATTTCAAAACAACACATCTTATCTCTTCGCACATGCTTGCTTATCCTTTGTTGTTTCTAATCTCATTAAATGGCATCATCAAAGGAGAAACTTGAAAATGATCTTTAACTTGTCTTTCTCTGTTATGTTCCATATCTAAAGATAATTGGATCCTATTTCTTCCACCTTGTAAATATTTCTCTGATCTGCCAACTTTTCTCTATTTCTGTTGCTATTTTCCTAGTTCAAATTGACATTTAGCTGTCATCTGGGTAAATGCAAGAGCCTTCTATTTCATCTCCATGCTTTAATCTTTCCTTTTTAAAATCTATTCAAATGCACGTATTGTTCACCTGGCTAAAATCCCTCAGGAACTTCTGTTTGCTCTTCTGGCCTAAACTTTTAAGCATAGCTTATCAGGTTCTACTTCTTTACACTCGCCAATAACCACTTAACCCTTTTTATTCTAAGCACTACACATATTAAAGTTCTTCCTATTCATTTTTCACTGTTATATGCTCTTGATTTCATGATTTGGCATATGCTTTCTTCTTCCTACTTCAATTTGTTTAACTCTTACTCATTTTCTTTTTAAAAGATTTTATTTATTTATTCATGAGAGACACAGAGAGATAATGACATAGGCAGAGAGGGAGAAGCAGGCTTCGTGTGATGAGCCCAATGTGGTACTCGATTCCAGGACCCTGGGATCATGCCCTGAGCCCAAGGTAGATGCTCAACCACTGAGCCACCCAGGCATCCCAACTCTTATCATTTTCTAGATTTCATCTTAGATATCCCTTCCATTAGAAAGCATTTTTTCTTTTTTAAGAGTTTATGTATTTGAAAGAGACCGTAAGAGCACAAGGGTGGAGTGGGGAGGGGGAGAGAGGGAGAGGGAGAAGCCAACTCCTTGTTGAGCAGGGAGCCCCATGGGGCTCAATCCCAGAACCCTAGGATCATGACCTGAGCTGAAGGCAGATGCTCAACTGACTGAGCCACCCAGGTACCCCTAGAAAGCCTTCCTATGGGATCCCTGGGTGGCGCAGCGGTTTGGCGCCTGCCTTTGGCCCAGGGCGCGATCCTGGAGACCCGGGATCGAATCCCACATCAGGCTCCCGGTGCATGGAGCCTGCTTCTCCCTCTGCCTGTTGTGTCTCTGCCTCTCTCTCTCTCTGTATGACTATCATAAATAAATAAAAAAATGTTTAAAAAAAAAAAAAAAGAAAGCCTTCCTATTTCCACATCTCCACCTCAAGTCTGGGTAGGTCCTAGGGCACTTTGTATCTATATTATCATGACATTTATAACAGTGTATTGTATTTACTTGTTTATTTGTCTATGTCATGGATTAGACTCCGTTTTCTGGAACTGAGTCTGATTAGGTCAGCATGGCATGCTAGGGTCTGGCACATTACATGGTAATAAATGGAGACTTAACACATGATTGAATAAATAAGTAAACGAGTGGGTTACTTGTAACTGATTAAATGTATAGAATGAGTGAAAGTTTAGGACAAAAAACCCTAAAATATGGGTTTGAAGTCTAGGTTGGCTGATGTTGCCAGTCATTGGGAAAAGGAATCCAGAAAGCAGAGTCATTTTGGAAGTGAGATCCTGAAACATTTATGTGGAGCTATCTGATGAGCAACAGAATTTTATAGGAATGGTTTCAGGAGAGGGAAATAAACTAGAAACATTGATTGGAGGTCATCAGCCTATTGAGTATGAGAGAGCCTGGGAGAGGCTGTATAGTGGGAAGAGAAGAGAGCAAATTGTCAGAGTACTTAGGAACACTGGCATTTATGAGGTGAGCAGAACAGCAAGGAACCCACAAAGGCATCTGAGAGAAAGCAACCCACTTGGTGTCATGTAAGCAAAGGGAAGGGGGAGTTTCAAGGAGAGATAATTGACAGCGTCCGATTAATTAGGTGTTTTGTTTTGTTTTGTGTGTTTTGTGTTTTTTTTGGTCATTCAACAAATTGAGTTTCACAAAGGATATTGTGTCAGGTGTTATTCGTCCACCTTGCTTCACTACAAGTTTCTTGAGTGCAGAGATATTTGTACTTTTAATCCCAGGATTTATCCCAGTATCTGACACCCAGTAGAATTTGATAAACAGGTGTTACACATTTGCTCTGGTTAGGTGATGGACTCAAAATGTATGGCAACATAGGCATAAATGATTTCTCTTTATTCTATAAAAATTTTCTTCTAGATCACATTTGGATTTCAGAGACGTCTGGAAAGTAGAATATAGTTGGGTACTTCCCATTGTATAATTTAAAAATGAGTCTGCCTTAGTGAATCTTTTCAATTTTAACATCCTTGACTTTTCTGTTTATTTTTTTACTACCTAGTTTCTTTATCTTACAGACATCTCTAGTTCTGTGTCTTGTTCTGGGGAATACAAAAAGAGATGTGATAAAAATAGGTAATATTAAATAGTATTGATTTAAAATGTTAAAAAGTCCCATCATCAAAAAATAAGACAAAGTATAGAGCTTACCATCAGTAGGGTAGAAGTAGTGGTAGTGGAGATGATAGAACAGGGTCTCTATGTTCTCAAATACAGAGCTTGCCTAACAGTCCTGTGGAGAGAGCACTGGTCCTCAAATAACATCTGTTTTGAATCCTTACTCTTCACTTACTAGGTGGGTGCCTTTGAATTTATCCCAGACTTTCTGAGCTTTACATTCTTCATCTGTAAAAGGATCATAAGAACTTCCCTGTGAACCTCCTGGGTTAGCCAGAGGATCAAATGAGATTGAATATATGCAGCTAGTTTGCACAGGAAAGACTATTATTCTTTGCAAGCACTCATGAAAGTGTCTGATACTTGCATTGTGTTTCTAGTCTTAGATTTCAACCATTTGGTTTGCTATTTGAATACACCAGAGCTGCAGAAAAGTTTGTTATAGTCTAATTGTAACATTATATAATACAATGTAGTTATTTAGAGGTAGAAATGCTACAGTGTAACATAGGTATTTGGAGGTAGAAATACTATAGGAATGCATATACTTTAAGCCTCCTCTAAGCTTCTTAAAAAAATATAAACCAATAGCCTAGGACACAAAAACAGTCTTCCCAGTTTATTCTTCCTGGAGACACCCAAACTCTTTAGAGAGCTGATTGGTGTTCTTACTTCCCACACAGCTGTAGTTGAACCTGTGCAGTTACCTCCAGGGAATTATTTTGGCTTTAGTGTGTTGGATAATTGCCTATTTGGACAACTTTGCCTTGGATAATTTCCCTTTGACCAATCATGGGAGTCATAAATCCATGCACAGGGGGACATATTTCAGAAGATAATATTTGGCCATAGATAGTTGCAATTTCAAGACCCTTTCAAAGGGTGATAATGACATATTTTTACTGGACAATGTAAGTTTTCAAACTTTGAAGATATATTCTGGGATCCAGATCATTTATGCACCAGTATAGAAAATGCATTGCTTATCCATCAACCTGTTTTAAAATGTTAAGGTCATGAATAAGAATGTTCCACAGCCCATAAAATACTTTTCTTGGAGTAATACCTAACCAGGGGGAATATTTTTAAGTATGTAGGAGTTCTACTTTGGTATTCAACTGAGATATAAAATGAGAGAGAAAAAGACCCATTTCTTTCAAAGTATGTTTTCCTTATAATATTAAATGTTTAGAAAAGAAAATGCACAGAAAGATTTGTTTTTTTTATAATCCTTTTTTCATCTCTGAATTTATTTTGTTTTGATTTCATCATGGAAATTTTAATGAATGGCTCGAGTGGTTATCTCATCTGTAAAATCTGTTGGGTATAGTTATAGTTATGTTTTCCAGAAAATACTATGCTAAATGTGGGTCAGGAGTATTTAGAAAAAGGATACAGCTGTATACTATTCCTATGAAAAAAGAAACAATGTCAGGAGTCATCAGAGATACTTAGAGATGCTTTCTGCAGGATTTCCAGATTTCAACAAAATTGTTTTGCCCTGAATAATGGTAGGTTTAATCCTAGCCAAAATGCAACTGGGCAATCTGTTACTTCCCATATGGAAAGCAACTGTTCAAGTAAATTATATAATTGTACATTACAACTTTGCTTCTGTCATACATTATAAATTCAATTCTATCCCAAACTGAGACCATTGCATGATTGAGCCAAGTTTAGTGTTGCTTTAACCAGCCTTTCTTGTCGTAGTTGCATCCAGCAAAAAAACAGTGAATTCTCTTTATATTTCTCTTACTTGGCTTCTTGGAAATAGAGATTTGCTTGGACCTGTCACTGGATGTCACTTTTATCCTGATTGGGAGAATCGATCAAGATGATTTTCTAGAGTAGCCTGTTGTGAAGTGAAGAGCCTAATAGGAAAAGGTAATTGTTCATTTGGATTTTTATTTTCTTCTGAATGAGATGGTTAGTACTAAAATTTATAGAGCATCTGTAAAACCTAAAAATTATTATTACATGGACCTTTTTATTTGCTCATGATGGTGTTCTGCCATGGGAGAGCTGAGCTCATGGTCTCACTGGGCTGGTGCTCGTGAGGCATTGTAGAGCGTTCTCTGTTTTGTCATGTTGGCAAAGGAAATTACACCAGTACCATGATTGTCAGAATGATGCAGCACCTCTGAGGAAAGGGATTACTGCCTTATTAAAGATAGGTTGGGGTGAGCTATGCCAAATGTTGAGTGGGATTTATTGAGTACCCTACAAACACAGTGTGAAATTTCTGTACATTTTAGTTGTGAGAAAACAAGTGTTGGTAAGAAAATAACAAAATTGCAAGTGAGAAAATAATCATTTTCTGGGTCCTTTCATGAGGCAAAGGGATGAAATCTAAAAGGAACTGTCAGGAAAACATTAAGTGAGGCAAGTAAGTAATATTAGTCATGCTTTATAGTAAATTGAAGAGCTGAGATGTGATACTTCTTACAATGTGTGTCTGACTCTTTACCAGTGGTTTTGTTTCCTTTTACTCAGTTTGTGAGGATGTGTTATGAGTGCACAATTATATTCACTTTCTCTAAAATTCCAATGTTTAAAACATTCCAGGACTTCTCAGATTAAAATGATACCTTTCAAGTTATAGGCCATTGTATTAAAATATAAACTTTAAAATTTTATTATTCATTGCATGAGTGATTTGTTGTTTAGGTCTTTTTAATGTAACTTCCTTTTTTTTAGAGTATAAAATGACCCATGTTTGGAATTGTCAGGTTGTTCACCTTGCAGCAGACTTACAAAGTAAAGTAAGCTCATTAATGCACTCTGCCTACCTTTAAAAGTGGCTCATGTAGAAGAAGAAAAAGCTTACTTTATTTTTTTAATGGAACAGTGTGTTATCTTTCTACAAATATTAGCATTGGGCTATGCAAACAGCTTAATGAATACTTGAGAAACCCTGAAAACTATTACTTTTTGTTATTATTAATCAATAATTGTCTTCATATATCTTGTGTTATTTATCTCTATTTTTATAGAGCCTTAGAGAATTAAAAGGAAGCAACAAAAGATAATTTAAATTATAGCAATAAATAAGGGTAACTTTGCACTGCCTAAAAACTTAAGAATAATGAATTATGAAAATTTCAAAATAAAGCTACTATGCAATTTTTAATTAAGCAAGTTTACTCATCTTTCATATTTGTTGCCACCACTGACCATAATTTATGAGGATGTCATTATCAATTAACTTCTAGTGAATAAATGATACATAAATTATCATTTGATAAATAATGGTTTATAGGTTGGCAGTTTGATACATTTATTTAAAGGACTGATAAAGTTACTATAAAATGATACAAGATTGATGACTTTTGGAATATTAGTACTTCAGGAAGTAGATAGATGGGTGTGCATAAGTCATTTAAGCATACTCAAAGACATTATGACATCATATTTTTTTTTTTAAGATTTTATTTATTCATGAGAGACAGAGAGAAGAGAGGCAGAGACACAGGCAGAGGGAGAAGCAGGCCCCATGCAGAGAGCCCGATGCGGGACTCTATCCAGGGTCTCCAGGATCACGCCCCGGGCTGCAGGCGGTGCTAAACCGTTGCGCCACCGGGGCTGCCCTATGACATCATATTTTAAATTGTGAAGCCAGAACTACATCTGTTAAATGCTAAGCACACTGGAAAATTGGATTTATTCTTGAATGCCTTTTACTTATTTCACCAAAAACCAGCATTCTGAAAATTGGCAAGATGTCCCTTAGATTAACCGTATCTTTAGCCTCAACTTGTGTAGTTCCTTCTCCATCTATTATTTCTTTGAGCCATCTCTTCTAATTGCCTGTTTGTTGAGACATGAACAAGAAGATACCCTTAATAACTTTGAATATTGTTGCTTTTGTTTTGTTAATATATATAGTTCATAGAAATATATTTTCAGATTGCTTGTTTTGAAGGAGAAATAGGCAAGTGCAAGTGATACATCTTTTTAGTGGACAAAGGCAGATATAAATAAATAAAGAAGTTAGTAAAGCTTAAGTCCATTTTTCTTATTGGGAGGACTGAGAAACTTGTGCAAAAAGGAAGTTACACTTCAATTTTTCTTCTAACCAATAAGCAAAGCAGACAACTGTTTCCAGTTTCTTTTACCTCCCTCACTGTTAACATGGCAGTTTGGTACCTCGTTTTATATTTGGAAGTATTTGCTTTCCCTGTGTTTATGACACAGCAGCAGAAGTGTACAGAGATCTACCACCAGTGGTAATGGTACTTTTGGGGAATATAAAGAGTTTTCTAGTGGATAGCAAGATGTAAAATGAGCTCCAATAATGATGTTACTTTCTCCTCTAATTGAAGGGATTTCCTTAATTTTGAGGGAAGATGAAAAGAGTTAAACATAAAAAAAAAAGAATGCATTTCATTATTTTTGAATTAAATGTTAGTTGAAAGCATTTCCCTCTTGAATAACGTAAAGGGAGAAGTCACATGAGATTAGCACAAACGTGAGACAATTATGGCCATAAATTAGAATTTTCAGAAGCTCTGACTGATTACTGATTGTAGGATTTATTTTGAAGACCTTTTGGTAACCTCAGCTGTAATGTTTGCTTGCACGGAAGTCTCCGTGAGTTGGGGAAGGAGTCCACATGGTCCCTTTATGTCATAGCCTGCATTTAAAACTGATTTCCAACTTGGGGCTCACACTTTTGTTCCAAACTTGATCTTTTTGGCATCAGAGCTCATGGTCTTATGGCCAATTTGGATTTTTAAGCAAAGAAACTAATTTAAAACGTCTTTTGGATAACAAGTGACTTTTAAAAAATAACATTTTAATGATTTAAATGGAAACAACCAGAAGAAGCTGGATTAAATTTCTCTTAAAGTATACATGTTTAGCGATTAAGAGAAGAAAGTGGCTGAAAAAATGCTGTCTGTTATTTTTCTTCAAAACCCCAAATAGTTGAACAATTGAGTAGCTGAAAAGACTTGAATTGGGATATCTTTGTGGAAAATATTTTTGGTAATTAAAGTACTGCTAGTAAAAGAATGAGAGATAATAAACTTTAACTGAGTTTTTAATCTGTATGGTTTTTACAGATCAATCTTAGTGATAAAAACTATTTGATTGAAGATTGTTTAGAAGAAGGTCAGCCTCATTCAGGAATTTCAGGGACAGAAAAAAAAAAGTAGATATTTAGGGAAAAATGGTTTTGAATAAAAGGTTTTTCCTAGATGAGACTTGCTGTTATTGTGCTTTCTTAAGCTTTTATTTTTTTTATTTTATTTTTATTATTATTTTTAAAATTTATTTATGATAGTCACAGAGAGAGAGAGAGAGAGAGAGAGAGGCAGAGACACAGGCAGAGGGAGAAGCAGGCTCCATGCACCGGGAGCCTGACGTGGGATTCAATCCGGGGTCTCCAGGATCGCGCCGTGGGCCAAAGGCAGGCACCAAACCGCTGCGCCATCCCCTTTCTTAAGCTTTTAATACCTGTTTCTAAATTCTACATTTTTCTTAGCTACCATAGATTTTGCATATGATTGTGAGAGGGTAGGAAGACTAGATTTTTAAAAAAATGTGGGCTTGATTTAGATGGTCAAAAGTTTTCTTGAAGGATGTGTGTGATGGGGAAAGAAATCTAGATTAGTGGAAAATATAAGTTAGTAGACAGGCAGAATTATGGTAGATATTTGGGTTTGCAATGATTAGGTCAATGATGTCCCTCATTTTTAATGTTTTGAGTGAACTGAGAAATGATACAGGAAGGATGGGAGATCAAAGCACCACCTTTATTTTTCATAAAGTGATGTTAGTAGTTGTGGTTTAGCTGTAGGGACAGTGATCTTCCTTGAAACAGATTCCAGAGCTAGGCAGTCTTCCCTACCCAGTCCCAGAGAGCGTAGAATAGACAGGTACTGCCCCACAGTGTCAGAGCTGCCCTAGATAACCATCAGCCTGGGGAGGTAGCACTGAATGTTAGCTTGCCGCAGTCAGATGGTTTCAAAGAGAAGAGGAAGGGGAAAGAGTTGAATATGCCATTACATTTTTCTTAAATTTGCAATCTGTAAGTCTGTGTGCCTCTTTTGGGGAGGAGAGAGTAAAGTTTTGGCAAGAGCCCAAGAATGTTACTTTAATGGGGCTCCCTTCACATTGGAAGGAAACCTCAAGAACAGGAAAGGAGTTAACTTTTTGAAATTCTTATTCTTTTAACCTAGTGGTTCTAAACCAGGATTATCTTCCCCTAGGGGAAGTTTTGTTTTAACAGTGATTATGGAATACTGATGGTGTTGTAATGGAGTATAGTGGGGAGGGGGCGTGTAGGGATGCTAAATATCCTGCATTGCACTGAACAGTCCCTTCTAATGAAGAATGCCCCCCCGCCCAAATCCCCTAGAGACACCCTGAACTGAACTTACTGCGTTATGTCTGCTCCTTGGGAACAGTGATCAGCACTGTGTCAAGAGCATTCCTGCTACACTTTCCTGAGATGGGTCTCTCAAGGCAATTCATTGCTTCTTTTGGGTCCTCTTTGAGCTATTGGTGGCAACGTAGATTTTATCACAGGTTCTGAAATGGGTCAAAACTGCACATTATTTAAGTGGACTCCAAAACTCCTTTGTACACAAGACAGAAACTTGACATCCTAATCTAGTTCCAGTAAAAACTATGATGCCCATATTGTCCAATGTAGCTTAGAAATTATAAAATGAAATCAAATTATGAAATAAAATGAAACTACATTAGATTGTACCTGAAACAAAATATAAAAGGAATGCCCTAAATTTGAAGATAAACATTTTCCCATTATAAATTTCTTGGGGAAAAAAACCAGATATTCAAAGATTCAGCTTTTTTTAAGTTAAGAGTCCAGGGGAATTAAGGTTAAATATCAAGTTCTTTTGGAGCTTTGAATTAAAATTCAAAGAAATTGAAGTTTTGTATTGACCTCAAATTCTTATGCTCAGTCTCAGCTAGAAGGTTCTTGATGTCTTGAGTAGAGTTGTTTTTCTTTCCATAGTCATAGCCTATACTATTTTTCAATGAAATTTCTTCAAGGTCTCAAAGGTTTTATTGATTCTGAATCAAATCTCTGAGAGACCTGATTTTTAAAAAAGATTCTAAAGGGCCAACAGAACATCTAACATTATCACACCACTGATTCCTCTCTCAAGTGGATCTTAAGTCCTGAAAACTATCACCTAGGCCAAGTTATTTTCCCTAAAACTTTGTACTTAGTGTTTCCTGAAGGTCTATGCCAGAAACTCAGTGGTATGTTTATTAGCCAGAGGCCCTGTAGGAAATAGGTGGCACACTTCTACTTCGGATGATTTGAGGGGAATTTAATAAGATTGTGGGCAGTGAGAAGACACAGGAAATAGTATATGCCCCTGAGGCTGGTAATCAGGAAGCTGTTACCACCCCTAGAGCTGAAGGGGGAAATGAGAGATTATTGGAATCCTGAAGAGAAGAGAGCTGTGGGAGAGGGAGAGAAACTGGGGAGTATATAGTCCAGTGTCACCCTCGTTCCTTCCTCCAGTCTCATGCTGTTACTTCTAAATGACTGAAGTAGCCAGAATCCAGAGGCCACAGGAGCCCATTAATGGGGGTGCAAAGTGAAGATAGCAGGCATAGTAACTGAAAAATGAAAGTGAAAAGAAGAAAGTCTTGTTTCACTTTGATCTGGGTGCCAGTGGAGCCAGACTTCCATTGTCTATGACCAATGAGTTAAACTTGATTGAAAGAAACCCCTTACCAAGAGCTTAATTTTGGCAATGTGGATTAACTATGTCTGGAGGAAGGAAATATCTATGCATAATTTCTCCCTCTCAGAATGCGGCTGTAGAGACTTCTTTTGTTTTTTTGCTAAGTTTAAAAATTGCAGTGTTGGCAGACCTAATTATAATAACCAAGTCTCACCTGAGGTATTTTTTTTTCCCCCACCTCAGTGAAAACCTGTTAATGTACTATCAAACCCTTTTTATTTCCATATCCCCCTTTAAACCCATGTTCCTGGTATCCTGTGGTGAATCTTGTGTAGTCTCTGTCTAGTGACAGAGCTTCTAAGATACCTGAAAGAGGGTATTTTCAGTCTTTTTTTTTTTTTTTAAGACTTTATTTATTTATTCATGGGAGACACAAAGAGAGGCAGAGAAATAGGCAGCAGGGAGCCAGACACGAGACTTGATTCCAGGACTCTGGGATCACAGCCTGAGCCAAGAGCAGATACTCAATCACTGAGCCACCCAGGTGCTCCAGTATTTTCATTCAGTCTTAAGCCACAGTTGTGTTCTGTGGAATTGTTTAAGGCTGTGAGCTGTGTCTTTAAGGGAGGGTCTACTAGTCAGGCCCATGTTGGTGTTGGTTGGATATCTGGTCCAGATACTTGCTTTTATTTTTATTTTTTAAAAAGATTTATGTATGTATGTATGTATGTATGTATTTATTTATTTATTTGAGAGTGAGCCTGTGAGCACATGCGGGGGGGAGGGGCAGAGGGAGAAGGGAGAGGGAAAACAGACTAGTTGCTGAGCCGGGAGCCAGACTGATCCTAGGACTCCAAGATCATGACCTGTGTTGAAGGTAGATGCTTAACTAACTATAAAAGCCACTTGCTTTTATAACAGTTTTCTTACAGTATAAGGCTAGAAGTCAGTAGTGTTTTGAATTGGAACTCTTCAGGTAAAAGCAGTAAATACTCACCCAAAGGGGATATGGAAATTTCTAAGAAGTTTTTTTGTCTAATTTTAACATAATCTATACCTGTGTAGTTCAAGATCATGCTGCAAGACCCAGTTCTCTGAGTCTCCACCATTGGTCTGTGGCCTCTTTGACTGAAGTATATCATCCATATAGTACTGGCATGATGAATACACTATGGACAAGGTACCATGGGCTCCTGTGAGAATCCATGTGGCAAAGCTTATCCAACTGTTACTTATTTTTATTTTTTTTAATTCTACACTTTATTTATTTAGAACAGTATTAGGTGAGCAAGAAAGTACAGAGAGTTCCTGTGTACAACCTCACCATCCCCATCCCAGACCAATTTCCTGTATTATTAGCAGCTTGCATTAGTGTGGTATATTTGTAACAATTGATGTACCAATATTGATACATTATTTTTAGCTTAAGTTTATATTAGGGTTCATTCTTTGTGTAGTAAGTTGTATAGGTTTTAACAAATGTTAATGACGTGGATCCACTATCATGATACAGAACAGAGTAGTTTCACTGCCCTAAAAATTCCCTGCTCTGTTTATCCTTTTCTCTCTTCTCCAGAACCCTTGGCTCCCACTGATCTTTTTAGTTTCCATAGTTTTGCCTTTTTCAGAGTATCCCATAGTTGTAATCATATAATATGTAGCCTTTTCAGATTAGATTCTCAGAGCTGTTACTTTATTTATTTATTTATTTGTATTTTTTTATTGGAGTTCGATTTGCCAACATATAGCATAACACCCAGTGCTCATCCTGTCAAGTGCCACCCTCAGTGCCCGTCACCCAGGCACCCCATCCCCCCGCCCACCTCCCCTTCCACTTCTCCTTGTTTCCCAAAGTTAGGAGTCTTTCATGTTCTGTCACCCTCTCTGATACTTCCCACTCACTTTCTCTCCTTCCAAATGAATGAAACCATGTAATGTTTGTCCTTCTCTGATTGACTTACCTCACTCAGCATAATACCCTCCAGTTCCACCCACATGGAAGCAAATGGTGGGTATTTGTCGTTACCGATGGCTGGAGTAATATTCCATTGTATACATAGACCACATCTTCTTTATCCATTCATCTTTCGATGGACACGAAGGCTCCTTCCACAGTTTGGCTATTGTGGACATTGCTGCTATAAACATTGGGGTGCAGGTGTCTCGGTTTTTCACTGCATCTGTATCTTTGGGGTAAATCTCTAGTAATCCAATTGTTGGGTGGTAGGGTTCAGAGCTGTTACTTTAGTCTGTAAATTTCACCTGCTAGTTGTTTCTCAAGGGTATTCCACTTCTACTAAGAAAGTAGATATCCTAGTTTGCTGGTATAACATTAATTTTAAAGATTTTAAGCATAATCCACAATTAATCTGCTTCTTTATTAGATAAAAACTAAATACTTAATCTACCCACCTACTGCTACAGGATATGGCCTTCAGATTAATGGTAGTATGGGGTGATCATTGTGTAGAAATCTAGTGTTGTTGTAGCACTGAAAGTCTTCACTAACTTTCTACAAAGGTAATGTGGTTATGTGAGGACTCTGAAAGTTTGAACAGTAATAAGGGTATTTACTCTTCTTCAAGAACCAGAACACTATTAAAAGAGCTAAATATCAAATCTTTCACAGATTAGTTGTCTTGTTGGATGAGATGTTGAGATTTTCCAGGGAAACAACATACAAAGGAAATAAGGTCCTTTTTGAAAGGGTTTACTTGATGGTTCAGAATTTGACTTTCTGAATTTGTGTTGGTGGTTTCGATACAGGAGAGCTTGGTTCTTGTCTCCCGGAGTCGAAGAATGAATCTCGCGGACAACAGAGAGTGAGCAAAGCAATAGAAGTTTATTAAGCAGAGATACAGAGAAAGCTCTCAAAACTGAGAGGGGTCCCCACAGGTTAGCCACTGAGGTCTTTTATGGTCTGTCCTTTATAGGAAACTGACCAGGGAACTTGGTAAATTTCTTATGAATAAGAAATTGAGTATCAATTTCAATGATACTGAAATATCAGTTTCAACACCAATGAAATTTCTTATCAATCAGGGTGGATATTTAGAACAAACATGCTGGACTTAAAATAACAAGCTAGATGTTTTTTGCAAATACCATGTGCCCAAACAAGGTGTTCCCTTCTTTCAGGTTAATATCTCCTCCATAACATTTCTCTATATCTGGGATTTCTGTGATTACTTAGTTGCCATTAAAATGGAATACTCCCTAACATTTTGGAGCTAGGGAGCCAGGTTTATTTTTTTCTATTATTATGGTCTTATCTCTGCTTTCTTGGGTTGGGTAGGAGTCTGACTCTGGGCCTCTCTCTTATCTTTTCCTGCCTACCCCTGACTCATGCCTACATCAGTTTGGTTTGGAAATATTTATTTATTCATTCATTCATTCATTCATGATTTTATTTATTTATTCATGAGAGAGACACAGAGAGAGAGGGGCAGAAACAAGAAACATAGGCAGAGGTGGAAGCAGGCTCTCTCCAGGGAGCCTGATGTGTGAGACTCAATCCCTGGATCCCAGGATCATGCCCTGAGCTGAAGGCAGACTGTCAATCGCTGAGCCACCCAGGCATCCCTGGTGTTGGGAATTTATAGTCTTAGTATAATGGAACCATAAATTCTATATTTTTAGTATACTGAAAAGTCTTAGAAATGATTCAAAGTGACAGTCCTTGTTGGTGCGTAAATTTTGGAATTGTGTGCTGGACATGCTAGAGTGGCAGTGGGGTTAAAGTCATGACCAAAAAACTTCAGAGCATCTCAAATACAAAGAGTATGTGATTTAAAGCCAGACAGAACATGCCCATTGAATATTTTCAAATTTAGATGTCTGATAAGATTTTGCTTCTTCTCTGAAATAGCTTCCTCATCTGTGAAATAGGATAATGCCTTCTGAATAGGGGGTTGTTGTAAGGAGTAAATGGGACTCTTATCTATCTACCTATCATCTATCATGCCTGAGTATGTAACATATGGAAGCTAGGGTAGCATGGGTACCAACCCAAGTCTAACTGGGCTTTAGCCATGTCTTTTGAGCTGATTCAAAAGGATTGACAGAACTTTATTCACGAAGACACCAAGAAGCCTCTTGGTAAACATTTCTTTGATTATTTAAGTAAAATGGAAATCCTGATTTTTGAGTAGTATCTTGCAGTTTGATTTTTTTCTGGACCAGTATTTCATATCATTTCTGGACCAGTATTTCATATCATGAGCCACCTGGGCTGCCCCAGGTTTGCTTTCCTTATTTTTTATTTTAAATACCTTTCTTTTTCAAGGTTGCTTTGGCTATTCTGAGTCTTTTGTGGTTCCATATAAATTTTAAGATTGTGGGATCCCTGGGTGGCGCAGCGGTTTAGTGCCTGCCTTTGGCCCAGGGCGTGATCCTGGAGACCCGGGATCAAATACCACGTCGGGCTCCCGGTGCATGGAGCCTGCTTCTCCCTCTGCCTGTGTTTCTGCCTCTCTCTCTCTCTGTGTGTGACTATCATAAATAAATAAAAATTAAAAAAAAATTAGGATTGTTTGTTCTTGCTCTGTGAAAAATGCTGTTGGTATTTTGATAGGGATTGTATTAAGTGTTTAGATTGCATGGGGTAGTATAGACATTTTAACAATATTTGTTCTTCCTGTCTATGAGCATGGAATGTATTTGTGTTCTCTTCTATTTCTTTAATCAGTGTTTTGTAGTTTGCAGAGTACAGATCTTTCATGTCTTTGGTTAGATTTTTTCCTAGGTATCTTATTGTTTTTGTGTAATTGTAAATGGATTAATTCCTTGATTTCTCTTTTCTCTGCTTCATTATTTTTTTAAGATTGTTGATTTATTCATGAGACACACAGAGAGAGGCAGAGACACACACAGGCAGAGGAAGAAGCAGAGCCTGATGTGGGACTCGATCCTAGGACCCTGGGATCATGACCTGAGCCAAAGGCAGATGCTCAGTCATGGGGAGCCACTCAGGTGCTCCCTGGTGCTTCATTATTGATGTAGAGAAATGCAACAGATTTTTACATACTGATTTTGTATCCTGTATTTTTACTGAATTTGTCATTTCTGGCAGTTTTTTGGTGGAGTCTCTCGGTTTTCTATACAGGGTATCATGTCATCTGCAAATAGTGAAAGTTTGACTTCTTCTTTGTCAATTTGGATGCCTTTTATTTCTTTTTGTTGTGTGATTGCTGAGGCTATGACTTCCGGTACTGTGTTAGTGTCAAGAGTGGATATTCCTGTCTTGTTCCTTATGATGAAGGGAAAGCTCTCAGTTCTTTCCCATTAAGGGTGATATTAGTTGTGGGTTTTTCATATATTTGTATTATGTTGAGGTGTGTTTCCTCTAAACCCACTTTTTGAGAGTTTTCCCTTGAATGGATTTTGTACTGTGTCAGATGCTCTCTGCATCTATTGAAGAGATCATATGGTTCTTACCCTTTGTTTTATTAATGTGATGTATCACATTGATTTTTGAATATTGAACCATACTTGCAACCCAGGAATAAATCCCACTTATCATGGTGAATGATTTTTAAAATGTATTATTAAATACAGTGTGCTAGTATTTAATGAATAATTTTTGCATCTATGTTCACCAGAGATATGGGCCTATAGTTCTCTATTTTAGTGGAATCTTTTTATTTGTTTATTTATATATGTATGTATGTATGTGGAATCTTTATCTGGTTTTGGTATCAGGGTAATGCTGGCCTTCTAGAATGACTTTGGGAGTTTTCCTTCTTTTTATTTTTTGGAATAGTTTCAGGAGAATAGGTATTAATTTTTCTTTAAATATTTGTGGGATGTGGGGCGCCTAGCTAGCTGAGTCAGTAGAGCATGCAGTTCTTGATCTCAGGGTTGTGAGTTTGAGCTTCATGTTGAGTGTAGAGATTACTTAACAAAATCTAAAAAAAAAAAAAAAATTTGGTAGAACTTTTGTTTGTTGGGAGTTTTTTGATTACTGATTTAATTTCTTTGCTGATTATTGGTCTCTTCAAGTTTTCTATTTCTTCCTGTTTCAGTTTTGGTCATTTATGTTTATAGGAATTTATCTATTTTTTCTAGGTTGTTCAATTTGTTGGCATATTTTCATAATGCTCTTTTTATTCTTTCTTTTCAAGTAAGTGTTTGAATTTCTATGGTGTTATTATTTCCCCTCTCTCATTTTTTTTTTCCCTCTCTCATTTGTGGTTTTATTTGTTTGAGTCCTTTGTCTTTTTGATAAGACTGGCTAGAGATTTATCAACTTTATTAATTTTTTCAAAGAACCATCTTCTGGTTCTTTTGATCTATTGTATTTTTAGTTTCTGTATTGTGCATTTCTACTCTGATTTTTATTATTTCCTTCTTTCTGCTTGCTTTAGGCTTTGCTTGTTATAACATTTTAAATGAGACCTGCATGGCAGTAATGAGCCAGCCACACAAATCTATAGCATTTTATGTAGGGGAAATCAGGAGTGCAAATGTGTAAGAGGGAACAATTTGGTATATTTGAGGATCAGAAGGATCAGAACTGAAGTGTTCTGTGTGAAAGGGAGACTAGATGGAGATCAGGACAGACACACAGACAGGTACAGGTTATATAGAACCTGTTAGGCATCCATGGTAAGAAATTTGGATTTTATTCCAAATGGAAACAATCAGAAGGATTTAAGCAGGGGACTGACGTGATATGTTTTATGTTTTAAAAGATTACTTTGGATCTTGTGTGAAAAACAGATTGTACGAAGTCATGAGGGGAAGGTGTGTCTCATAGTAGCAATCTGGGTGAGAGAAGGTAGTGTCTGGACCAGGGTTATGATGTAAATAGAAGTGGATGCATTTATGTTGTGTCGGGTGATAGAGTCATTCTGCCAGTGGGCTGTATGTGAGTTGGGAAAAGAGAGGAATTAAGAGATGAATCTGAGGTTTTTGACAGCTTGGTAGATGGCATGATAATTCATGATAATTATTTCTTTGCATGGTTGGTGTCTCCACTACCAGGCTAAGAGCTTGCTGATGGCATTAAAAGCATCTTACTCATTCATGTATTTCAAGTACCTAGTAAATACTGGATTAGTGTGGACAAGAAAAATCAATGATAATACTATGCGATAAATAAGAGAACATGGAAGGACATCCAACTCACCTTGGGCAATCTGAAAATGCTTTTTTTTTTTTTTTTTAAAAGATTTATTTATTTTAGAGAGAGAATATGCACATGTGAGCGAGCAAGTGCAGGGGGAAAGGGCAGAGAGAGAGAGAGGGAATCTTCAAGAAGATTCCACACTGACCATGGACCCTGACACACAAGCTTGATCCCCAGGACCGAGATCATGACCTGACAAGAGTTGGCAGCTTAACTGACTGAGCCACCCAGGCACCCCCAGAAAATGCTTCTAAGAAAGAGCATTAGAGCTGACTTATGAAGGAAGGCAGGGGTTAGGAAGAGGGCAAATTTGTGATTAAATGCAAAATATTCTGTTATAGTGTCTAAATGGAAATGAACTACTTTGTCTTATAAAATCAAATCCCTCCTTCATGGTCATTGAAGACATGCTGTCTTGAAAGAAAGCATGACACTAGTCAGAGTTTTGTATCCTATGAGGTCAAATGAGATGGTACAATGTACAGAGTTTTAAGGTTTGTGTGATTAAAAAAGTGATGGTTAGAACAAAAGCTTAATTTATCGTTTAAATTTATAGGACAGCCTGGGTGGCTCAGTGGTTTGGCACTGCCTTTGGCCTGGGGTCTGGTCTTGGAGACCCGGGATCGAGTCCTGCATCGGGCTCCCTATGTGGAGCCTGCTTCTCCCTCTGCCTATGTCTCTGCCTCTCTCTCTCTGTGTCTCTCATGAATAAATAAATAAAATCTTAAAAAAAATTTAGGTGTTATTTCTATTTAAATGTTTTTTTATGTTTATCAATAGTATTTGCCTTAGATTATGTTTTTTTTTGATTATGTGTTCTTAAAAGCCAGACACGACGTTAGTTTTTTGTTAGACTACCTATACAGTGTACTGTATTTAGATGCTAAATAAATTTGCTTTTGTAGTGATGTTTACCTGCTTAGTTCTGCTTTGTCTCTCTGAAGAGATGCTATTTTCTAATAATGTTGGATCAAGATAGCTTGTCCTCCACCTTAGCTTTTTATTTATAAAAATTAAAAACCTACAGAAAATTTGGCATAATAGTGCGGTGAATGCCCATAGCACCACATTTAGAGTTACCGATTTTTAATTTTTTGGAACATGTGCTTTATCTCTTTATACATACGCACACACTTAATAAATACATGTGAAAGTAAGTTGCAGATATTTTACCCCCAGATACTTTGGCATGAATCTTTAAGGAACAAGGACATTCTCCTACCTAAGTTTAAAACATTGTTAAACTGAAAAATTTAGCTTAAACTCAGTAATATTAATTTAATATAGATTTTTGTTTAAATTTATTCAATTTTAACAACTTTTTAAAATATCCTTTGATTCATATTTTTGGATACAGGAGCCAATGAGTGAGAATACACTGCATCTAATTGAGAGGTATCTTTTATTATGGTATGCATTGTGTCTTGAATCTGTTGTATACCTTGTTTGCTCTTATAGAGTTGTTTGCATTATTTAAAGGTAATATTTTGACTCTTTCAAGAAAAGTGCATGACGTTTATTAACTATATAATAAAATAAGCTGCTTTTCCAGCTGCTGCATAGCCCTGAAGCTTAAGTATGAAAATGACTTTTCCAGTAACTGAGTGAGCTGAATTGTTGCTTTTAAAAACGTTTTTTAGTGCTTCTTTTCCAGCCTTTGAACTTTTCACTAAGCATTAGTCATTTTTAATAAAAATACATTTGTTTATAGGTCTTAATAGCATTTTGTCCTCATAAAAATGGAAAACTTCACCAGATTCAATCTGTTGCAGCTCTTAAAAAAAAAAAGGTAAGATTTGAAATGAAACACTAAACTACCTGCCCCCCAAGTTAATAAATTACATAATGATTAAATTCTCTCTGACTGACTTTGGAATTTCCTAATTTTAAAAACTAATGCCAGGGAAGAAATGTTAAAATACTTTGAAAAACATTAGATTTACTGAAAAGCATCCCCTGCCTAATTATGCTACTCTAAGTACTGTGGTGACATTAACCAAACATTTTCTCCATCAATATAGAGAATTTGGAGTTATTTATTCTTTTGACTGGCTTATTCATGTTCATTGCTGCATTTTTTTCTAGATGAAGCAGTATTATCCAATGTTACCTCCCAAAAGGCTACTTTTATTTTGATTATTTCATGGTTTCCAAATGTGTAGTTTATTGTTTATGGTTATAGTATGAATGAGAGAAGGGGCTATTAGGTCATTAGTGGCTACAAGGTATTTATATCTTGATGTTATTTATTAGTCTAGTAAAAATTTTTGACATAATTTAAGCCAAATTGGAAATGGTTATTCTTTTGTGTCTTCCTCGCCTCCATTTTTTTTCTCTCTTAAGTTTTCCAGTGATCTTTGAAGCTGTATAATTTTGTTTTTATTAATGAGAGACACACACACACACACACACACACACACACACACACACACACACACAGGCAGAGGGAGAAGCAGGCTCCATGCAGGGAGCCCGACGTGGGACTCGATCCTGGGTCTCCAGGATTAGGCCCTGGGCTGAAGATGGCACTAAACCGCTGAGCCACCCAGGCTGCCCTGAAGCTGTATAAATTGTTAAAACATTTTCCTTACTATTTTTCCCAAAGTATATATTTTTTTGTGAGTCACATACTTAAAAAATATATATGTATGTATAAAAACATATACAGTTATAAATTTATTCTTGTCTTTCAGCTTGTCTCCAGGCCATTTTATTATTTGTATTCATGGAAATTTTCCATTCTCAGATCTCTTCAGGCATGTCACCCTCTTTCAAGCTTTTTTTTTTTTTTTCTTTCAGAATCCTTTATTTATGGAGATGTTGAAATTTATCTCAAGTTCTGTTGTATTGATTTAAATTGCTCATCTGTTGAAAAATCCTTGATCAATGAAAATGATCCTATTCTACTTCTTCAACTTAGTGGGTCTGGCTGTCCTTGATGTCTCTAACTCTTGTCTTTACTCCACCTTAATCCTTATCTGAGTGACTATCCTCTAGACCTCATCATTCATTACAAGTAGATTTTCATCTCTGAGGTCTCCCAGATTTGTGGAATTGACAATCTTGCCAAACCTGAGTTGTATTCTCAGTGAAACACTCAATTTCTCAACCCCTTTACATCCTCTTTATTCAATTTTTTCTGCTTAACATCTAAAACTAACCCTGTTAAGTCTCACTTGCACTTTTTGGAAACCATGTTTCTATCTGTCTACAAGTTTATCCACTAGGTTATCCTGGCAATAACTTGAATTCAGTGTGTCCCAGTAGAACTCATTGTTAATTATCCCAAATGAGAATGGGAACTGTGTTTATTTTGCTTACTGCTGTGTACTGTGCATGAAGTACATTTTTGTTGGATAATTGAACAAATAATTATATTTCCCTCAACCAACCTGGAGATTCTTTCTAACTTCTCCTTTTCCTTCTTGACATTATCCCTTATTTACTGGCAGAGAAGATGTCAAAATCTTTTTTGTTTCAGGGTTTTAGGTCCAGTGAAAAGGATGAAGCTTAGAATTATGCTTCAAAAAAGGGAGGAGGTGGAACCTTGGCTGGTGTTGAGATAGGTAGAAGGGTTCTAATCCTGAACAGATATGGGTTATTTGGGGGAATTTCCTCAAGGTTGAGGAAGGTGATAGTTTTTTGGGAAGCGGTTTTTTTTATGTGGTGGATATGTGTGTCCATTCTCATACCAAGCCCTAAAGAGGTGGCTGAGGGGAGTGTGTGTGTCTGTATCATTGAACATTAGAAGTCTTGGCCTCTACTTTTTTTCTCTTCATGGTCTTGGAGCTGCAGTAGTATCACCACAAAATGGCACAGAAACATATTTTGATGATGGTATATATGCAGTTTTATATTATAATTCCATTAGATAACAATAATTTTCATTGTCCCCTATAGATTTTATGATGAAAATTTGTGAAAATTTGAGGGAATATTTTATAATTTTGAATAATTCCTCTATTAATGTGCATATATGTCATTTTCATTTTTTCTATTTTAAAATAAAACTGTGATTAATGTCTTAATATATAAGGTTTTTCTTCTTATGCATTATTTTTCAGTACTTACGTAATCGTATTTCCTAAAAAACAATACCATTTACAATTGCATCAGAAAGAATAAAATACCTAAGAGTAAACTTAACCAAAGGGATCAAAGACCTTTACTCTGAAAGGTTATAAAACCCTGATGGAAGAAATTGAAGATGATGCAAACAAATGGAAAGATATTCCATGCTCATGGATTGGAAGAATTAATATTTTAAGATATTCACACTCTCCAAAGCAATCTACGGATTCAATGCAATCCCTATCAAAATGCCAACAGCATTTTTCACAATAGTAGAACAAATAATACTAAAATTTGTGTAGAACCACAGAAGACCCCATGTAGCCAAAACAATCCTGAGAAGGAACAAAGCTGGAGGTATGACAATACTAGATTACAAAATATACTACAAAGCTGTAATAAAGCAATATTGCACTGGCACAAAAATAGACACACAGATCAATGGAACAGAATAGAGATCACAGAAATAAGCCTATATATGTTTAATTAGTATGACAAGGGAGGCAAGAATTTACAATGCGGAAAAGACAGTTTTTTTGCCATAAGTGGTGCTGAGTAAAAGAATGAAACTGGACCACTTTCTAATGCCCCACACAAAAAGAAACTCAAAATGGGTTAAAGACTTCATGTGAAACCTGAAACCATAGAAACTCTAGAAGAGAATACAGGCAGTAATTTCTCTGACACTGACCATCATAGCATTTTTCTAGATATGTCTCAAGGCAAGGGAAACAAAAGCAAATATAAACTGTTGAGATTACACCAAAATGAAAAGCTTTGCATAGTAAAGGAAACCAACAAAACAAAAAGTCTACTGAGTGGGAGAAGATATTTGCAAATTATGTATCTGATAAGAGGTTAATATCCAAAATATATGAAGAACCTCTATAACTCAACACCAAAAAGCCAAACAAACCAGTTAGAAAATGGGGAGAGAACCTGAAAAGATGTTTTCCAAAGACATACAGATGGACAACAGACACATGGAAAGATGTTCAAGATTACTAATCATCAGGGAAATTCAAATCAAAACCACAATGAGTTATCACCTTACCCCATTTAGAATGGCTAAAATAAAAAAGACAAATGTGTTGGCAAGGATGTGGAGAAAAAGGAACCTTCATACACTTTTGGTGGGAATGTAAATTGGTACAGCTACTATGGAAAAAATATGGGGGTTCCTCAAAATATTAAAAATAGAAATAGTATATCATCCAGTCATTTTACTGTTGGGTCTTTACTCAAAGAAAGTGAAAATACTACTTCAAAAAGATAAATACACTCTTGTGTTTATTGCAGCATTATTTAAAGTGCACCATTATTTAAAGATACAGAAGCAAGTAAGTGTCCATCAATAGACAAATCGTTAAGGAAAATGTGGTATATGTACTATGCAATATTATATGGCCATAAAATGGATGAGTTTGTGCCATTTGAGACAGCATTGATGGACCTAGAGAGTTTTATGCTGAATGAAATAAGACTGAGAAAGTCAACTATCATATGATTCCATTCATGAGTGGAATCTAAAAAAATCCCCAAATGAATAAACAAAAAGCAGAATCAGACCTATAAATACAGAGAACAAACTGATGATTTCTGGAGTAGGGGTGGGGGTTGGTCAAAATGGGTGAAATGGAGAGGGAAACACAGCCTTCCAGTTATGTAATGAATAAGCTAATGGAATAAAAGATATGGTAATAGCATTGTAATGGAACAGATAATAGCTACACTTGTGGTGAACATAGCATAATGTATAAACTTATCAAATCACAGAGTTGTACGCCTGAAACTAATGTAGCATTGTGTAACAACAATATTCAAAGTAAAATTTTAAGTCTGAATAATTTTTTCTTTTCCTGAGAATTTTGTCATGTTGTCACTGCTTTGAAAGGTTAATATCCCTTCTTCCAAGTATCTAACATTCTGAAATGTTTTTTTAATATCCCCTGACTGTGGATTCAATAATTTTACATTTTTAGATATTTATTTGAATACTAATGTTGAATAAAGAGTCAGATATAATCCATCAACATCAGCTTTATATTTTGTTTTGGATAGCTGTTTGTTTTTTCTCTGGAGATCTTAGTATTTCTTGTTAATTATAAGATTTTAATTAATTTTAATTTTCATATGTAGTTTTAATTTTTCACTAAATATGCTACCTTTGTATAGTCCATGTATGAGATAGGTAGCAAATCTCACCATGTTATGTTTGCTATGTAGATTTTAAATTTTATTGTTTTAGTATTTGTCTAAAAAATTTTAATTTAATTTATATTTTTATTTTTTGCAAAAGCAATACATACATATAATGGAAAATACCAACACTACAAAAGAATATACAGTTAAAAATAATTAGAAGCAACAATGACCAGTTTTTGTGTATCCTTTCAGAGATATTTTATATATACTCTAACCTTTATCATATTTACTTTAGCTAAAATTGAAGTGTTCTTTTTTTTTTTTTTTTTTTTTTTTAAGATTTATTTATTGGGCAGCCCCAGTGGCCTAGCGGTTTAGCGCTGCCTTCAGCCCAGGGTGTGATCCTGGGGACCTGGGATTGAGTCCCACGTCAGGCTCCCTGCATAGAGCCTGCTTCTCCCTCTGCCTGTGTCTCTGCCTCTCTCTCTCTCTGTGTCTGTCATGAATAAATAAATAAAATATTAAAAAAGATATATTTATTCATGAGAGACACAGATTGAGAGGAGAGGCAGAGACATAGGCAGAGGGAGAAGCAGGCTCCTCTCAGGGAACCCTATGCAGGACTCAATCCCGGATCCGGGGATCACTACCTGAGTCAAAGGCAGGCACCCAATCACTGAGCCACCCAGGCATCCCAATTGTAGTGTTCTTGAAAGGGGAACATCTTGTTTTAATTTATATATTTTTTGCCGTTTTGTTTTGTTTTATTTTATTTTAATTTTTTTAAAAGACTTTATTTATTCATAGAGACAGAGAGAGAGAGAGAGAGAGAGAGAGGCAGAGACACAGGCAGAGGGAGAAGCAGGCTCCATGCAGGGAGCCCGACGTGGGACTTGATCCCGGGCCTCCAGGATCACACCCCAGGCTGCAGGCAGCGCTAAACTGCTGTGCCACAGGGGCTGCCCTATTTTTTGCCATTTTAATACTGTATACTATACAGGCTTATTGTAGTTTTGATTGGTTATATTTGGCTTTTTTTAAACTGTAAAATAAAAATCTGAGTAGGATTGATTCAAATAGTCATGAACCATTTTGAGAACTAAAATTAGGAGAATAGAAAGGAATTATCCAAAAGGTATGGGAACTAAGTAAGCCTGGAGGGAAGGGGAAAGTAAGAGGCAGGACTGTTGTGTGTATTATTTGAGGAGCATTCTCTATAAATACCTTTCTTCTCCTCTTTAGCACATGTATGTACTTCTCTTATCCATACTGTTGGGTAAGTTATTAAATTCTGTATAACTGATTTCTAAGCTATGCTCTGAGAATTTAGTATCTGACAAGATGTTAATATGTAAGTGATGAAACAATTTTGTGGTAAAAAATGTTTGGGACACGTGGTATGGCATTGATAGTAAAGTTTTTAAGTGAAATTAGTTATTTCTTTTGAGGTGTATAAGGTGCTAAATATATCCATCTGAGCTGCTAAAATACTTTAAACATATTTAGAATGAAAAGGAAATCTATTACAGAACTCTATCATTTTCTTAACTCTTTAACTGTTAGATACCATCTTTGTATTTGGCAGAAGTATTATTGTTCTTCTTTTCTAGTGTTTGTAGAGTGCAATTTTGGCAGTTCCTGAGGGGAATAGAATTTATTGAGGCAGTTTGTATTTTTAAAATGCAATCACTTGTTATGTCAGAAGCGACTTTGAAATGCCAGAAGAAAATATTTCCTCTTTCTTTGCCTTTCTTCCTTTATAATTGTCATAAACAATGCAAGTTGTATACATAAACTGTGTAATTATTTACTTTTAACGTTTGATTGAATGGCTTTTAAAAAGTCAGACATACTGCCAAATAGTAAAATGTTTATTTATTTATTTCTCTTTGAGTTAAGGGAATGTGGGAGGATAGTGCTGACCTGGTGTGAAAGAGCCTGGTTTGGGGAAGGACAGGAAAAGGAGCAGCCATATTAACACTACTTCCCCTTCTGCCCACACCCTTTGACTAGTAAAATCTTGGATTAAACTATTGAGGAATTTTGCCTCAAATGCTTTTGTGAAATTTGTTGAGTGGGAAGTAGATAAATAAAAAATAAGTGAATAAGAACTGTACATTTACACCTTCCTTGATAGAAATTCTCTGTGACTTAGGTAGGTATGCACCTACACATTTTGAAACTGCTGAACAACCTCTTCCCAAGGATTGAGACTATATTATTTAATGGTTATCTATGTTATATTATTATGTTATATATGTTATGTTGTTATTTAAGGTATCTGTGTATCTGGGAATAAATATTACCATTGTCTTAGCTTTATTTAAAAGTTTTTGTTCCCTCCAGTTTTAGTCTTGATTTTGGAATTGCTGTATTGATCTATAAAGTCCATAAAAAACAGTCATTTTAGTTGATATTTAAGAGTAAAACTTTCATTTATAATGCCTTTACCTTCTTGAAAATGAGAATGTTCTTTTTAAACAATGAGGACACCTCAAGGTTGTAGAACTGTTGATGTTTTTACTTGTCCTGATAATAGAGGAACCAGGGTAAAAGTGATGATTTTGTAATTTTCACCCCTTCCCCATTCATAACATAAACAAACATAAAAAATATAAATTAAGAAGTGTAAGAAACTTCACCTGGACCTAAATGACTCACAAAATCTTGTTCAGGGTGAGGGTATATATATTTCAGGAAATATTCATATTTATATATAAAAGACATTTTCAATATGTTACTTGAAATATTTTTGTTAATGTATATTCATATTAATGTATTTTACACAGTATATATACATTAAAAATGTATTATGTTTACATATTCATACATATATAAGTATAAATAAAATTCAAAATATAAGTGATACATAGATCTATGAAAATGTTTCTAAGTATTTGTGGTTATATATTTATATACAATGAATATAATGTGAATGTACATACATATATATATATGTTGGGGATGTTTCATATGATAGTCTAGCAAATCCTTAAACCCAAAGAAAATACATTCTTGGCTGATATATATAAGCATACCTAGAAGTTAGAGAAGGTAATAGTGCTTTATTAATTTTTTTTAAGGAGTATATAAATAAGTTCTGAGAGGCTGAGGGGTGTAGTGAACAGATTTTTCCCAGTAAGATATCATACTTCTTTCCTCTATTTGCCCAAGTCTTGTTACATTAGTATACTCTACAAATCAGGGCATTGGGGGTGGGTGCATGGTAGTGGACTTAATTGTGTTGGTGATGAAAGGCATTACAACATCGGCGGGGAGGGGGTCCCTTGGCACAGGAGAGGGAAGGAGAATAAAAAGAGTTAAGAAGTCAGTGATTTGGGCTGTTTATTAACATTGCCTTTCTTTGGAAAAGATTCTTCACCCTGTCATTGGGCATGGAACTGGCAGCTGGAGTGTTGTCTCTGACCCCTGAAAACCAGCAAATGAGACTGTTGAAGGATGGGGTTGATTGTGCTCCAGCTGCCACATGCCCTGAATAAAAGTCACAAAGAGACTCATACACATCACTGAGCAGGATTGCAAGGAGGAGCTAGGGGATTTTAACTGCTGGTTTGTTCACTGTTTCCAGTGGACTAATTATTAAGAAGCACTTAAGGGCCATAGTGATGGAAATAATTAGTATTTAAAAATTACTAAGAAAACTGCTTGGAAAGATGTTGGGTAGAGTTTTCTTTTAGAGGTATGGTCATTAACCATAGGCTAAGGTTGAAACCCAAGGCTATCAAAGTTTTGCTTTCCCCAGATTGCTCTTTGGCTGTGGGTTTATTAGCATTTAGCTCTATCCCCAGGGTACCTCTTCAGGGCTTGAAGTTCTGTTACACAGTTGCTGTGCCTGGTGTGGGAGGGATATAAGACAGCAACTCAGGCTGTTTGGCTAGATATTTCCTGGTTATACCAGATTAAGAACTGGGTGAGTGGTTGCTGAGACATACTCAGGCATTGCTTTACCTCCTTTCTATTTGGATCCAGGCCTTTGGATAGAAGATAAAGAATTATGTCAGAATTTACTTAGTGGTAGTGAAACAACCCAATTTAGTTGTCTTCTAAATCTGCTTCAGCTGACATGAACCACTAGGGTCAAAAGAAAAAGCAATGCCTTGGAACATGAAAGTGATAGAAGGAAACACACTATTTATCTTTCCCACTTCTTAAGACATAAACTCTCTGGAAGTTGTGCTTGGGTGCTCAACATTTTGCAGGGCAACTCTGATCTTCCTCTGACACTTCTACTCCAGTCTGCAAAAGTCCCAATTCCCTCAAGAGTTTCTCATCATCATCTTCAAATACCTATTGAGTGTTTCTCTATGATGGTTCTTTCCTGAAGCGTCTGCCAGGTGGTTTGAAGCATCTGGTAGTTTATAGTCCTTTTAGGGAATTTTGGGATGATTTAATATTTGAAGAGTAACCCTTTTATGGGAATTGCATATCACTTTTTAAAAAGACTTACTGATTATTCTAGAGAAGGCGGGAGAGAGAGAGAGAGAGAGAATGCATGCAAGTCCAGGGAGGAGCAGAGGGAGAGGGAGAGAGAAACCCCAGCAGACTCCTCCATGAGTTCAGAGCCCAAAGTGGGTCCAGATCCCAAGACCCTGAGATCTAGATGTGACCCGGAACCAAGAATCTGACGCCTAACCAACTGCACTACTTAAGGACCGCTTCATAGCAGTTTTGAGGCTTTCCTTGTCTGTTAATTCAAGTGATTAGTATTACCTGGCACTTATGGTGTGAACTGCATGATGGATCTCAAGGAACTTAGGGGATCACAGTGATTTAGCATATATTAAGTAATTAGAGAACATTACAAGACATTATAAACTTAAGGACTTGTGTGATATAAATTATTTATTTTAACTTAGAAAGGGAGGGTAGAAGGGCAGAGGGAGAGGGAAAGGAAGAGAGAGAATTCCAAGCAGGCTCCTTTGCCCAGTGTGGAGCCCAAGGTACAGCTTGATCTCACAACCCTGAGGTCATGATCTGAGTCTCAGTTGAAGCTCAGATGCTTAACTAAGTGAGCCATTTAGGTGTCCCATGATACAAGCTCTTAAGTGTAGGATGGATCAGCATAACTGAGTGCAAACCCTGATTTCCACCACCTTGAATAAATCACAAGCTCTCTAATCCTCGTGTATCTAATAGGGATACTATTAACTGTCTCTAGAATTGTTGAAAGGATTAAATAACGTACATAAAAGGTGCCAAGCATGTTGCTGATACTCTACATGTCAGATCCACGTAGGATGGGGAAGACTTAAAGGAAATAGGAAAATGTGACTTGGAAGATGAAGAATGGGAGAGGTGTGATTAGCAGAGGGATGATGAGTGAGTATATTTATAAGGAGATGGGAAGGGAAGGTGAGTTAACATAGGCAGATGGGATAATTTAGGTGTGAACCTGGGCCTGACTGGAATGAAAGGTTATACGGAGAACTAGTGAGGTAAAAAAGAATGACTGGCATGACCAGCTAAGAAGTTTGATTAGATTCAACAAGCAGCTGAATGTATATGAATACAAGTGGTGTTTTGGAAAGATTTTTGCAGTGTATAAAATACACACTGATACAGTACCCCTCTGAGGAAGGTACTATTCTTATCCCCATTTTCCAGGGTAGAAATAGTGTTTGGAAGAGGTTTTAAAAAAACTTTACAATTGTATATTTACTATATGAAAATAACAACAGCAATGCTAATGGCAAAATGAAAGAAAAATTAGTTCATGATCTAGCCATCCAAACAAATCAGACTGTTTTCTTTTTCTCATATTCCCAATTGGTTTTAGTTTTTCTTCCAAGAAATGCAAGAAGTGTTATGAATATTATTTGAGTTAATTTTTGCTAATGCTTTAAACAGTGCGTGGCACATTGTGAGCACATACTACATGTCAGCTATTATTTTTACCTTAATACAGACTAAGAAATTATAGAGCAGACAGGAAAGTCCATGTTAATAGACAGTTTAAGATCATTTTGCCAGGTAAATTTTGGGACCTTCTATTTTCATTCAAAACTTCATAATGGTTTCATGTGTAAACTAAATAAAAAGAGAAGTCTCAATCCTTTTTAGAACAGAACTGGGTATGACCAATATACAACTATCTTATCTGCCATTTAAAGCTAAATTTTTTGGTGGCCTGTCAGAGGTTTGCTCTCATTTACCTGCAAATGGTAGGAGAGATAGAACAAATAATATTTTTTTTTGCAAAAATTTATGTCGTATTCATTGGGTAATCTGTGGTTAGGATTTATTGTTGGCTTAAAATATAGATCTAATTATGATATTTTCCTAGAAAAAAGAAGAATTTATTTTTTGATTGTTACCTTCTTGACACTTTTATTTTATAGGATGAATACTCCAAATTTCAGTGTGCCCTAAGAGTGAGTCAGGCAGTTATTGTCAAATGTTCTCATTCTTAAATTTTCCTGGTGGATTATGGAGAAGTTAGCAAATGACATGTTATATCAGTCAGGTTGTAATTATTTCTGGACTAATAAAACTGTGAACTCTTCTCTAACTGCTAACCTGAGTTATTTTTCTAAAGACTTTCTGTTCTTTGTAAAATCTTAGCTGTTGATACCACTTGGATAGACTCATCATTTTTCAAGTGTTGAGGTCTAAGTTGTTGAATAAGCAAGACTAACCTTTGACATGAAAGAAAATTTAGAGGAAAGAAGGATTTCATTTGCTTTTTATTGTCAAGGCCATGTATTACAATGTGAATTTATCAAAAGCATGACTCACATTTTTCACACCTCTGTGTGTGTCCTTTGGGACACAAACATTTAGGGAGATCCACAGGCACAAAGACTGCTTTGTGCTGGGGAAAATAATAAAAAAAAAATTAAGAAATTGGAATTGAAAATAAAACTCCTTTGTGCATTTTTTACATAAGTCAGTAAGCTTTGTGGGCTTTTGGGTCTTCTCAGATCTCCTGGAAGGCATTTATGGAACAATTATAGTGACTGGAGTTGCTATTACACCCTTTCTGGGGAGCTTGGGAGGAAAGAAGGTTCATTTACAATGTAGTCTGGTAAGTGGGTTACAATTCTGCTGAGAGGATTGTATCTTTTTCACCTGTAAGCAACAGCACAGAAAATCAGCTGGTAAGTGGATATGGGATTTTTTTTTTTAAATTTTTATTTATTTATGATAGTCACACAGAGAGAGGGAGAGAGAGGCAGACACAGGCAGAGGGAGAAGCAGGCTCCATGCACCGGGAGCCTGACGTGGGATTCGATCCTGGGTCTCCAGGATCGTGCCCTGGGCCAAAGGCAGGCGCCAAACCGCTGCGCCACCCAGGGATCCCGGATATGGGATTTAGAACTTACTTGTAAGTTCTATGGAGACATGAATAAAAACTATTGTGTAGATGTTCAAAGCGTTTAGGGTGCTTTATGCTTGTTCCTTCCTTCTTTCATTCGTTCATTTTTAAAAGCAGTATTTTATAACATTTCATAAATTGGTAATTTTATACTTGGTGCATAGAGAGTTATCAGGTGCTTTTGGAGAAGAGACTCAAACCAGGAGGATAGGTAAAGATAAGAAAACTTAAATTTTGTTGTTGTTGTTGTTGCTCTGAATTCACTGGGGATAAACTGAAGAGCTTTTTGAAGCATTACTTTTTTGAACAATGGCACTGTCACTGGCTTTCATTTCACTCATGACTTGTTGAGGAAATGATTTTACCCTAGAGTTGTGTATAACACAAGTCATTTTTGTTGCTCTTTTCCTCTTCCTTTTCTTTCCTTCCTTCTATCCCTACCCCCCTTTCTTCCCTTCCTCTTACCCTCCTTCCCTTCCTCCTTCTTTCTTCCATGTGTTTTCCTTTTTCTTTAATCACCTCAGTATCCACATATCAGCCAAAGTAGTAAGCAGAGTACAGACTTTTGTGACATTTGATTTGGAATATTGTAATTTGCTACCTGGGAGCAGTTAGTACTGTCTTGCTTCATTCTGCTTTGCTGTATACTGCTGTTGGAAAGATTGATTTTGGAGGATTTGCTAGCAGAGTAGCAGTCACTCTTACTATACTTGGAAATGCAAGGAAAATTGAGTATCTTTTTTTTTTTTCTTTTGCTGACAGTCTCAATGGGTAGTTAAGAAAAAATTAACCGTGCTGTGCAATTTATAATCTTTTGTACTCTTCGAGTTTCATCTCTCTTTTTTTAAAAGTTTTTATTTAAATTCCAGTTTTAGTTTACAGTGTAATGTTAATTTCAGGTGTACAACACCCAGTGCTCATCACAAGTGCACTCCTTAATTCCCATCACCTATTTCACCTACCCTCTCATCCACCTCCCCTCTGGTAACCATCAGTTTCTTTTCTATAGTTAAGAGTCTGTTTTCTGGTTTGCTTCTCTCTTTTCCTATTCTCACTTGTTTTGTTTCTTAAATTCCACATGAATGAAATCATATGGTAGTTATCTTTTTCTGACTTATTTTGCATAGCATCATATTCTCTAGCTCCATCTATGTTATTACAAATGGCAAGATTTAGGATTTCATTCATTTTATGGCTGAGTAATATTCCATCACCCCCCCTCCCCCATTTTCTTTTTTTTTCTTTCATCTTTATTCATTCATCAGCTGGTGGACACTTGAGCTGTTTCCACAGTTTGGCTATTGTAGATAATGCTGCTCTAAACACAGGGGTGCATGTATCTATTTGAATTAATGTTTTTATTCTTTGAGTAAATCCCTGCTAGTGCAATTACTGGATTGCAAGGTAGTTCTGTTTTTAGCTTTTTGAGGAACCTCCATATTGTTTTCCAGAGTGATTTGCATTCCCACCAATAGTGCAAGAGGGTTCCCTTCTCTACATCTACAAGATGTTGCTTTCTACAAGAAACAGCACCTCTTGTTTCTTATGTTGTTGATTTTAGCTCTTCTGACAGATGTGAGGTGATATCTCATTATGGTTTTGATTTTCATTTCCCTGATGATGAGTGATATTGAGCATCTTTTCATGTGTCTGTTGGCCATCTATATGTCTTCTTTGGAAAAATTTCCATGTCTTCTGCCCATTTTTAATTGGATTATTTGTTTTTTGAGTGTTGAATTTTCTAAGTTCTTTATATATTTTGGATACTAACTCTTCATCAGATGTCTTTTTGCTGACTCAGTGTCTTTTGTGTTAAATTCATAGCCCTTTAGGTTTGTATCCCTTTTCCATTCTTTTCTTCAGGATGGAGTATGAGAATGATTTCATGGTTGGGGGGCAGAATTGGAAACCTCTGTCCACATAGTGCCCTCTGGATACTGCCAGCATTTGGAGTAATACAGTCCATGATAAAGTTATGATGTTCATTACAAAAGTCTCCTTTTTGCCAAGCATAAGGTTTGTCCTCTCTTCTTTGTCTTGGTTATTGTATACTTAAGGGCTTAGCCAAAAACAACAACAACAAACAAAACAAAACAAAACACCTACATAGGTCTTTTCAGTTGGTTGATCTGGTCATTTATTAGGATAGCCCCCAAATTATTGTGAAATGGTTGTGAATGACCTTTTATCTGCATTTCAGGCAGCCACTGTTTCAGAGAAGGGAGGCCTATTAAACAATTGAAAGCAAACTATTTGATCCCAGCTTCTGATTTTAAAATTCATGGTAGAAATAGTAGTTAAAAGAAATGATTGGAAAATTGGCAAGAATTCATGATAATATAAGAGCATTTTTTCTTTCTAGACTTGATAAAGATTCTTTGGGCTATGGAGAAATAATTGGAGAGGAATGGCATTAGAAACTCTTGGAGGTCTTTGGCACAGAGCCACGTGCTTTTCCCTACACCTATCTCAGCAACAGTTTTGTCCCAGGACTGGGTAAACTCAGAGAGGCCGCATGCCCTACTCCTTGGCTGGTTTTCAGGGGTGCTGCGGTCCTTATCCATGGGACGGCAGAGTAGCTGGAGATACTACAGTGTTGCTTGGAGAACGGTCTTACAGAGAATCTCCTTCTGCTCATATGTAGTGTAAGGAGTAGCCAAATCTTTTGCTGTATAGCTAAGAGTAATGTGGGTGTGTACCTGATAGACACTTGTGGAGCAGCCCTGTATTTGTAACAAGGGACCACCACTGGAAAGCAGCACAGATAGATGTCCTCAGGAGATGCCAGCATGGAGATATGATGCCTTCCATGAGTCAGATGGAATGAGGTGCATATCAGCAGAACTCAGCATGGACTGAGGAACATGTGCCTTTCCCTGATGCCATGGAGTAAGCCAAGTAGAACTTAAATTAAGAAGGAGAGAGAACCCTAAATTGAGTTTACACTGATTTGACTAAGAAAGTACCCAAATTAACTGAGTTTAACCTGCATTAGTGGGTATAAGTTTTCTGCTGCCAAATGGAGTAGGGAGTAATTTGAACTTCAGAAAAAAATTACACTTATTTCTGACCCATTGCATAGAGTTCCCAGCAAGTATTAACAGTCAAGGTGATAAAAGCAAAGAACAGGTGCATATCAAGCAGTCTTAAATATGATCCAGTTTGTCTTAGATAGCTTCCATTAAAGTGGAACAGAGCTGGTCTAGAAAAGCAGTATAGTGTTGCTCCATTAGTTATTATACAGGAATGATTCTTACTGAAGAGCACAGAGTGGCATATTAAATGATAAGACATTCAGTAAGTTATCTTTCACCAGTATGATCTGGAATCTTAAGAGTTCCTACAACTTCTTCAGCTAGAGCATATATATGGGTGATGAGATTTACTGGTAGAAGCTTTGGGAGGATTAAATAAATCTCATTCACCCACTTCACCAATTATGGGCAGGTATTATGCTTTACTATGTTTGAAACACAACAATGAATAGGTCTTTGTCCTGAAGGACTTGACAGTTTAGTTGTGGGTATGGGCAGTATGTTGGCTATTGCTCTACTGTGTGGTAAGTGCCAGAAAAGGGGTGAGAACTGGATGCACTCTTGGGCAGTAGTGAAAGATTTCTTAGACATTTTCTAAATCATGAGGATTACATGATGCAGTGTAGGTGAAGTTCTTGTTATATCACAGGATGTCAATAAACACTAGTTTCTTTTACCTTTTTTATGGGTTCACTCCTTGGGGGTTGGGAGTGCAGGTCAATTATGTAAGCCTTTGTATTCCCAATACTTAGGACAGTACCTGCTGCATGATAAGAACTAAAAGAAATGACTTGCAGAATGATTCATGAACTATTGAATAATTTCTGATATCTGTCTGATGATAACTAGAACTACTTTCAGAAATTATGTATCTGAAAGTTTGTGTTTTCCAAGAAAATGGAATTGTGAATATTGTAGTACAAATTTGAGCCATGGAAAATCCTTTGTGAATACTGCACTAGTCCACTTTCTAGTTACTGCCAGATTGTCACCAAAACACAGCTCTAATCATAACCAACATCATCACCCTAGGAATATACTATGGTTAAAAAAAACCTTTCTATATATTATCTTATTTCATTTTTATAATAAACTTTATTTTTTAGAAGAGTTTTAGATTTACAGAAAAATTGTGAAGGTAGTATATATAGAGAGGTCCCATATACATTCCATACCTACTTTTCCCTATTATTAACATATTAGTACAGTAACTTGTTATAATTAATAAAGCAATATTGACATATTATTAATTATTTTATAATTCTAATTTTATTATTTTTTATCTAAATGTCCTTTTTCTCTTCTAGGATCCCCTGTGGGATACCACATTACAGTTAGTCATTACATCTTGATTTCTCTTGGCTGTGATAGGCTTTTCTTGTTTTTGATAATCCTTGACAGTTTTGAGGAGTACTGGTCAGGGATTTTGTAGAATGTCCCTCATTTGGCATTTGTCTGATATTTTTCTTATAATTAGACTGGGTTTATGAGTTTTGGGGAGGAAAATCACAGAGATAAAGTGCTATTTTCAGAACATCAAGAGTACATACTATTAACATGTCTCATCACTCTTGGAATTAACCTTTCTAACCTTGCTTAAGTAGTGTTTGTCAGGTTTCTCCACAAAGTTACTCCTTTTTTTCCCTTTCCACACTGTACTTTTCTACCTCATTTAGTCTTCAAATCGTGAGAGGCCCTACCTTATTAACCCCCATAAGCAATGGTGGTGATATGAACAGAGATGAGCAAATTGAATAAATCATAGGTTTGTTACAAAGATCAAATAGGTAACACTTCTAATGTGCTTTGAAATCTGTTGAGCACATAAGCTAATTATTTACTGATAGTTCAGAAAATTAAATCTTCAAGAAATTTGATGACTTGGTACAGGATAGTGGGAGAGAAACTCTGGACAAATCTAATCCATCTTAAAACTGCATCTTTTCAAGCAAGCGGGTCACCTACTCCCTTTAAGTACAAAGCCAAAGTGATATGTCCTTATGGTGGACACTTGTCAGCTATGATTTCTGATGCAGAAATTTTAAGCAGAAGCAGGAAAATGGTCTAGTTTTACTCCTCTTCTCATTCCCTTTAACTGAGACTAGAAATATGAGAGAGGATAAATATGAAGGGAAAAAAAGGGAGCGGTAGGGAGCAGACCGGAAGATTTAGCCTGGGAGTGGCAGCTCCTGAGTGATTTATTATGGGCCAGGGAAAGCTTAGCATTTCTTCCATATTTTTCAGGAAGGATGTGATGAGTTGCAACAACAATCTGGTGACTATTGCAGACTTTTGAATAAGTCGTTCTTTATGCCTGCTTTCTTTTAAACTCAAGTTATGTACCTACCTCAGGTTAAATGGCTAATCAGTTTTCTTCTGCCTCCAAGAAGAAATGTCTCTGAGGAGCTTTACAATTTTACTAGTTTGAGAACATCAACATTTCTCCAGGTTCAAGTCTGGAGAGGCAAAGCAATGGCAGTAGTTGCTCTTTGTTAAAATAACTTCTCTCTTTGGGCTTTAAATCATGTCTTTTTCTTTTCCGCCACTGGTTTTCTCCTTTGCAAGAGAGTGTTTTCTGATTATTTTCCCACTACTCCTCTAAGAATTCCTGCATCTTTGGGTAAAATCAAAATGATATCTAATTTTCTTTCATTGTATTGTAGAGGAGTGTGCATCCCAAATACTTAAATCATGTCAGTTAACAGAAGCATTAGGTATTATGCACAATTGATGAATTATTGAATACTACATCTGAAACTGATGATGTACTATATGTTGGCTAATTGAATTTAAATTAAAAAAAGAAATATTTGGTGAAATTCTGAGGCATCAAGTTAGATTTTAACTTTGTTGATTTCATATCCAGAGACGCTGCTCTCGGGGGCTGTCATGGAGAGAGAGTTTTTAGTGTTAGAATAGGCAGTAGAACATAATGTTTCAGGCCGTGAGATTTAGAGCAAGATTACTTAGGTTCCAATCTGGGCTTTACCACTTACTAGCTGTATGACCTTGAGCAAGATACTTAACTTTCCTGTGTCTCAGTTTCTTTATCTGTAAAAGGGCTAATACCAGTTCTAACTCATAAGATCATTGTGAAGATTAAATGATTCAATATATGTAAAACACTCAGACCAGTGTTTGGCATTGTAAATCCTTTGTGTTTACTACTTATTAGTATTTATAATAATAATAAAAATTCATTGGTCTATATACAGATATTCTGTATTTGTCCGTCTTCCCCCTCCCTTACTTTACACCCTCACAGTTGACTGCTGACTATGAAGAGCATTACCTGGGTTCTTCCCCTCTTTTAAAATATTTTATTTATCTCTTAATGAGAGACACACAGAGAGAGGCAGAGACATAGGCAGAGGGAAAAGTAGGCTCCCTGTGGGGAACCTGATGTGGGACTTGATCTCAGGACCCCAGGATCATGACCTGAGCCAGAGGCTGATACTCAACCACTGAGCCATCCAGGTGCCCCTAGGTTCCCCTTTCTAGCTGATTTATATTTTCTAGCTGATTTATATTTGGGTTCAGCCAGCGGAGGCTTTGGGAGGACACAGAGCCACAGCTCTCTTTTTCTTGCATCCTCCCTGCTTCCATGCATCAGTTTCTCCTATAGTAGATGTGCTCTTCCATGATTTCGATCCCCTTGGGTAGACCCTTCCACAGCTTTAGCTCTTACTGGGCTCCTTTAACATTTTTTCTTCTTGCCCCTTCAGCCTTAAGAGTGGTGATGTCCTTGCATGAATGGGTTTCTGGATGCCTCATCATGCCTTGTTTATTAGCTCAGTTCTTCCCACACCTTTGTTTTTGATCCCTATATTAGCGTGTTTTCATTTGAATCATCTGGAGGAAAATTCTGTTTTCTAAGGGGGACTAGTACAAAATTCGACAACTTCCTATTTGGATTTGACAGTTTTGGAATGTCTCAACTATGAATTGTTCTTATTAATGTTCTAGGAAAGTTTCATTAAGAAATTATGATTTTTTAAAAAAATATTTTTTTTTTAATTCATGAGAGAGACAGAGAGAGGGAGAGAGAGAGAGAGGCAGAGACACAGGGAGAGGGAGAAACAGGCTCCATGCAGGGAGCCTGGTGTGGGACCTGATCCCGGACTTCAGGATCACGCTGTGGGCCAAAGGCAGGCGCTAAACCGCTGAGCTACCCAGGGATCCCAGAAATTATGATTATTACTTGTAAACATTTTGCCTCTTCATTGTTACATTAAGTTTCTTGAGACAGGAATTACTGTTTTCGATGTGTGTGTGTGTGTGTGTGTGTGTGTGTGTGTAGTCCTTGTAGTTTCTAGCACAGTTCCAGATATATAGCAGGTGGTAAAAAATAACCCCATAGTATTGAAGGACATTTCTGTTCAGAACAGTGAACATGATGGTTTACTCCAGTGACACATTAAAAGCTTTGCAACTATAGCAGCTTTAGTTTCAATCTCTACAATTACTTATTCGGCTTTAAAGGATTTATTGCTTGTGAAAGGTGCCAAAATAATAGCACTGAGGAAGAAAATCCCATAGTCTCACAACAGACTGTGACTGTCCAAGCTTCTGCCTCTTGCCAAAGAGCCCAATGGAGCTGATTGAAAGATTAGCTCATTTTCAACTAAAGTTTTGATGTTCTGGGAAACTGGGCAGTTTACCTCCCCCTCAGGAAATTCTGTGAGAGAACTAGATTAAGTGTTTTATTTTTCGGAGTCTCTCATATAGTCTTTCTGCTTCATCCCTGAATAGACTTGGCCTTTTTGAGAAGGAACAGTTAATTAATTTCATGTCTATACTTTTGTCTGCAAAGGAAGATGCTTGTCAAGCAGTCAACCTGGTCAACTGCTGAAATAGTTTGTGACCTGGGTAATTGTAAACAAGATCTTGATACAGCTTGTTAGCATATAGCATACAAAGTACTTAAATGCAACTCTAGACATAAATATTTAATTTTCATGAGGGCAACCCTGGTAGTGTCTCTGTGTGAGTTACTGGGCAAGTAGCTTTTGGAACTCCATTTTCTTTATCAGTAAAGCAAATGGTAATACCACCTACCTTTTGTGTTTAAAAATTACAGACATTTACAAAGCACCTAGAGTGTAGTACCTCAACAAATGATAACAAGGAGTAATTACAAAAGCTAGATTATAATATTCTTTTAACTGAAAATGAGTAGAAATAATTAGTTTATTTACTTGGACCAGTGGTATTTTTCTGTTATATCGTGCTTATTTGCAAGTAGGCCAGATAGGAGTGGAGTGAGAAACAGAAGAAGAAGATCTCATGAGTTTTACCAAGTCAGCCCAAGTTAGGGTAGAATTATTATATTTAGTGTTTCAAATTAAAGCTTAAATATTTTAAAGCTTTTCTTAGAGTTTTGGCATTTTATCTTAGATATTATCCTTGAGAGTATTTTAATAATAAAGTCTGAAAACGTTTGTTGGTATTCTAGTGTTATTAGCTTATCAGAAGTATTTTGATCAATTGAGGTAATTGGGTCCTGCACATTATTTTATGCACAATGAGATTATACTCTGTTCCTATCACTTATGTAGGGTGTCATGGCAAAAGACATTCATGGGTACTAGTCTTATTGTTCCACTTTCACACAAGAATACGTGACTAAATTTTTGTTCACAGGAAAAATTAAAATAACTTTGAGATAAGCACTATGGAAAGAGGTTATGTAAGAAATTCAACCAGAGAGGAGATGAAGGAGAAGTATCATCAGATAGTAGCATAAGTACTGGAACTGAAACTGAGATTCTGCCAATGACTAGCTGTGTTACTGTAATATCCAGAATTCTCCAGAAAAACAGAGCTAACAGTATATATCTATATCTAGAAAGATATGTATTATAGGGTATTTGCTCATGAGTTTAGATCCATTGTGAAGGCTAAGCTCCATGATCACCTGTCTGCAAGTTACAGATTGAGGGAAGCTGGGGGTGTAATTTGAAGCCCTGAGAACTAGAGAGCAGAAGGTGTAGGTTCCAGTCTGAGGTGAAAGCCTGAGAACCAGGAGCACTGAGGGCAGGAAAAGATCCATGTCCTTGCTTAAGCAGTCAGGCAGAGCAAAACCAGCCCTCCTCTGCCTTTTTGTTCTATTGAGGCCCTCAGTGGATTGGATGGTGACCACCATGTTTGCAGTGGGCATCTCTTTACCAGGACCAGCAATTCAAATGCTCATCTCTTCTGGAAACACCCTCATGAACACATTCAGAAATAATATTTAAGAAGCTGTCTGGGCATTCCATGGCTCAGTCAAATGGATACATAAAAATAACCATCACTCTTAATTCAGGTAAGTCACTTAAATTTTCTGAGCCTTGGCCACCTTGTCTATAATAAAGGGATATTGCTGCTGACCCGTTTGAAAACTTGGCTACTGATTCATTCTGCGTGGCTGGTATATAAATCAAGGTTAACATTTATTTGTTAATTTGTTTAGTTTCAAAAGTGCTTACTCAGGGACACCTGGGTGGCTCAGTGGTTGAGTCCTGCATTGGGCTCCCTATAGGAAGCCTGCTTCTCCCTCTGCCTATGTCTCTGCCTCTCTCTGTGTCTCTCATCAATAAAAAATAAAACCTTTTTTAAAAAGTGCTTGCTCAGTGCAGAAAATGTGAAAAACAAGAAAACATTACACTTTTCTCCCTTTCATCTCTACCCTTTAGAGGTAATCATTGCCAATATTTTGGTGTATGTTCTTCAAGTTATATTCTGAGCATACTATACTTTGACATTTAAATTCTTAGTTGATAATTAGATTAAAAATTTGTTAATTTGAAAAAATTCTAAGAATTACAATTTTCCCTCGTAGCTATTACATACATTTAAGATCACATTCTGTTGGAAACAGTGATACATTCTTCAATGTCAAGCTTTCCCAAAAGTGAATCTAATGTTGGAATTTCTAAACAGATCAAATGTTGGCGGTTGCTGTAGGAAGCAATATTTTTGGGAAGAAGGTTCTTGGGAGAAGACTACTTACCCACTCACAAGGGGACTTTTTTTTTTAAGATTTTATTTATTCGTTCATGAGAGGCACAGAGACAGAGAGAGAGGCAGAGGGAGAAGCAGGCTCCATGCATTTCAGGGAGCCGCACGTGGGACTCAATCCAGGGTCTCCAGGATTACATCCTGGATAAAGGGGGTGCTAAACCGCTGAGCCACTCGGGCTGCCCACAAGGGGACTTTCTTGATAGGGTTAGATTGCAACATGTTCACCAAAGGATAAATTAAGCTCCGCTAGGTGGTAGCATTGCTATATGGCCCAGCAAGGCAAACTGCAAGAAACTGGCTGAGGATTATGTGAATATTAAAGACAGAAGTTTGGATATGAATACCAAAACTGCTAAGGGCCAAGCAATAGGACTTTTGACTTATCTGCTTTAGAGCCAGCTGAGGGCTGGTCTGGAGGACTGTGACATCTATCTCATGTATGCTTTAAGATATATTTATAAACACACACACACACACATACACGACCCACGGAATTATGCCATCTGGGAACCAAACTAGAAGAGCAAATTTCCCTCAAGGAGGTAAAAAAATATAATATGATAATTACATAGTGCACACAAGATGTGTTTTGAACTTTACGGAAATAAACCTTTCAGGCTCAAGTTCTGGTGCCAAATAATAATAATAGCCAGAAGAGAACTATGTCTTGTGGTTTTCTTATAATCCCTTCCAGTTCCTCACACACACCAAATTATGCTGAAGAAAGTGGGGACAACACATACTTTTCAGGGGAAGTTCAGTAAATTGAACTCTTTGGATCAAAACACTAGCAAAACAACATTGAAAAATCACAATATTTAACTTCCCTTTTGAGTACACATAAACATTAGGAAAGAATGAAGATACCTCACTTAAAAATTATTGTAAAAGTTCCATGTTTGAATAACGGAGCTTGGTTTTTCTCAGACTTTGTGGATTTTACTTTCAGACAAGTGGTTTTTAAGGGTTATTCAATGCTTTAGTGTATTCTTTATTCTTTACATATCAAAGAAATTTTGTTTTTTCTTTCTCATCATGTCTTTCCCCATAATATTTATTTTTCCTTTGTACAGGAAATAAGATAGGTGGAAAGGGAGGAGACTCTTTATGATTCCATTTTACCATATTTCTTTTTTTTTAATTATTTATTTATTTATTTATTTATTTATTTATTTATTTTTTATTTATAATAGTCACAGAGAGAGAGAGAGAGAGAGAGAGAGAGGCAGAGACACAGGCAGAGAGAGAAGCAGGCTCTATGCATTGGGAGCCCGATGTGGGACTCGATCCTGGGTCTTCAGGATCGCGCCCTGGGCCAAAGGCAGGCGCTAAACCACTGCACCACCCAGGGATCCCATTTTACCACATTTCTTTGAGTTAAGAAGGTAACCATGGAATTCATTCACACTGCTCAAAGTGGAATTAAAACTTGCCACATATGTCCAACTGACATTATACATTGACACCTAGAAAGTGTGCAGCTAGGTGGTGGTTAGCTTTAGAATAAGAGCCTTTAATTTTCCTCTTCCAGCCTTTTTTCCTTGGTTTCTCTTGATGTAATAATATGCCCCTATGGTGGATGCTTCCTGGAATTTGCGCTAATATTTGTGATTTCTCGTAAACTGTTTAGATTTGTGACCAGTAGATTTTTGACTTGCATTTGCCTTGGCTAACTAACCCTGGGACATTCCCATTCAAAGGAGGCCCTGGAATTTAGGTAGTGGCAGCACTGACTCCAGAATTCTAGATTTGCTTTGAGGAGGGGAAAAAAAATCCCAGGAGTAATGACTTATCAAAAATGTGGTGATCACTTTGGAAGCAAGCAGCTATGAGCATAAATATTTTCTCTTCCAGATTAAGGCAGGCATAAATTGGCCAGCCACACCTTCATGTGATCAGTTTTGGATGATAGGAATGGTTTTCCAAGAGCTGAACTATAGTGGCCCCAACTCTCAGTAAAGTGTGTGTGTAAATGTGAGAAGGAAGGTTTAATCAAGAAGCCAGGATTGTGGTAGTAACTTCCTTTGAGTCTTCATTTAAAATTGATTTTAAATGTGATAAACTTTTGAGGAAAGGTAAGGAAGACAGGGAATAAAATGTTAATTGCTGGGAGTAGATACATTCAAAGATAGCTTTGTTATAGGACACTTGAGAGTCAAATTTAGATCCAGATGAGATTTGAGGTACCTTTTTGGCCATTTTACTTTTTATTTATTTATTTATTTATTTATTTATTTATTATTATTATTATTATTATTATTATTTTTAAAGATTTTATTTATTTATGAGAGACATACACAGAGAGAGGCAGAGACAAAGGCAGAGGGAGAAGCAGGCTCCACGCAGGGATCCGGTCATGGGACTCAATCCTGGGTCTCCAGGATCAGGCCCTGGGCTAAAGGCGGCGCTAAACTGCTGAGCCACCAGGGCTGCCCCGTTTTACTTTGTAAATTGAGAACTTTTTAAAGTTACAGTTTGGATCTTGCTTCTGTAGAAGTTTGAAAAAATTCCCAACTCTGATTAACCTTACCAAAGGTGTTTGAAGGCTACTTGAGGTAGCATAAAGTTTTCTATGCTTATTACTCTGAACTTCATATGTGTTGCCGAAGCGAGCACTTATTACTCTAAACTTTAAGAAAAATTTTTTTTTAATCAAATAATCTCTATGCCCAACATGGGGCTTGAATTCAAGACCCTGAGATCAAGAGTCATGTGCTCTGTTCCACTGAATGAGTCAGATGCTGCACTCTATACTTTTTGAACAAAACCAAATATAAATTAATAAGAAAACAAAGATATAAAATATTTCTGATCATATTTAACTTACTTGATTATCTAGCTAAGGAATCTTTTTTTTAAGACGGGCAAATATTGTTTCATCCTGCCATAGTTTAGGAAGAATAACTGCAATATATCATTCACTCTTTTGTCCATAGATTTTCACTTTTTTTTAAAAAAATTTTTTAATTTAATTTTATTTATTTATGATAGGCACACAGTGAGAGAGAGAGAGGCAGAGACATAGGCAGAGGGAGAAGCAGGCTCCATGCACTGGGAGCCCGACGTGGGATTCGATCCCGGGTCTCCAGGATCGCGCCCTGGGCCAAAGGCAGGCGCTAAACCGCTGCGCCACCCAGGGATCCCCTATTTTCACATTTTTAAGAGAATGAGAGCACTATATAATATTTCTTTGCAATCATGGTGGTCTTTTTCTCTCCCTTTTTAAATTCTGAAGGATACTGTAGTTGCCAATGGTAAAATTTCTTTTGGGAGTAGAAATAGGCTTCCACATAGGATTACTTTGTAGTAAAATCAGAAATCTGAAGCGCACGATTTAAATGGTTAAGCAGTGCTTGGAAGCCTTGATATCAGAGGAAATAACTGCTATTAAGTGAAAGCTGAACAGCAGTGTACAGGCGAAAAAAATTTCCTCATTTTCACCAGCTAATAATCAAAACAGTTTGATGCTAGCCAGAAAGAGCCAAAAAATATGGAAACAATTATTGAATTAAATGAAATATCACAAAATTATATGTTATTTTGCATTTTGAGTTTTTAAGGTAAGAGATTTTCATGAAGATTCTATTATGTATTGACCAAATAAAAGAAAAAGGTTAGGAGTGGTTTAAAGGCAAATGTAAGAAATGTGATATCTTAAGATACCAGTGGAAAAGTATATGGATTATTCTTACTTCTACATGCACAGTTCTACTTTAAATTCTACTGCTGACTGCCTTTATTATTAGGTTAGAATAATTAATTCTATGATGGGATGAAAATGGTTTCACTGACAAGAAAAAGATGCCTTACAAGTTTGTTTGGAGGTTTTATCAAATGCAAATAGTTTGTCTTAAAAAAGTGATGGTGATTGTCATTAAATCTCAAGTTCTGTTTTTACTTTTATGAGACTATTACACACCCTAACTGCATTAACACTACAATAACAAAATCACGTTTCCTGCTATTTCAAGAAATCTGAAATGGTGATGAAAGACATTTCCTACCAGTGATGTCAGTGGTTATTTAATTGCCATTAAGATGGCAATAAAACTGTTTCTTGTCACTTACCCATGATGAAGTGTTCTTGATCAGATTGTGTTAACAAAATGGCTGCCATCATATTAGATGTTCTTTCTGAAAACTAGGTTTTCATTACTCTAATAATGTTAGCAGAGCAATCTGCATTATGTTTGGCATTAGCTCTTGAATGACTGCCTTTAGGTAGTGTGTTTTTAAAAAATTGGATTACCTTAGTTTTCCATATTAAATATAATGTGCATAATATTAATAAAAGCCCCACTTTTCATTATTTGAGATAAAAATCAATTGCCTATCCTAGGCCCCAAATTTGTTCTATTTGTTAATTTCAACTACTGGTGTGAGTTTTTTCTCTTTGAAATCAGACCTGTACTTAGGTCACATTCATAGGACATAAAGTGAATCAGAAACTTTTAGATCATTTTTTCTTTTGACTTGAGATATAAATAAAGGGTTATACAATGGTGCTGTCTTCCCTACCATTAGTCTTGATATTTTCCATTATTAGCTGCTCTCTTTATTTCCTTAAGTGCATCTATATTCTGAGGAAGATTGGGAGAAAATGAAAAGAAATGAAGAATATAGAACAAGAAAAAAATTATAGCATCAATTCAGAAGTGGAAAAGCAAACTTAACATTGGACTAAAAAATAATTGCCTATATCTTAAATCCTAAGCAAGGCTATTGGTAGCAAGTTGAAGTTTTTGCAGTTAGTTGAAAAAAACAGGTCACAGATATATCAAAGATGGTATACTTTATCATATCCTTGAATCTAGGCTTGATAGTATGACTTACCTTGGTTAGCAGAACATTGGGAAATACGATTCAAGCAGAGGTTTGAGGAAAATTGTATGTTGAAGCTTAATATATTACTATTTTTTTGGAACCCTGATTCTGCTGTGTAAAGAAACCCTGAATTTCCTTCTGGAGGATGAAATATCACATGAAGCCAGAGACAAAGTGTCCTAGCTTTGGTCTCCTTAGACCAACCAGCCTGCCAATCCTCAGACATGTAACTAAGCCATCATAGATTATTAAGTGCCAGCTATGCTGGTGTAGACCAGCAGATCTTCTCAGCCAACTCACAGAATCATAAGAAATAAAAATATTTGTTATATAAAGCATTAAGTTTTGGTGTAATTTGTATGCAAGGAAAAGTGAATTGATAAAAATATAAAAAATGGAACATTTGCTGTTAGATATAAAATATTATCCTAAACATTTTGTTGTTGCATGTAAATTTGTTTTTGAAAAAGGTGCTTCAATGGAAAACTTAGTTTTAACTTTGACAAACTCACTATAGCTTGGTTAGAACATTTTGTGCAGACTCAATGACTTGAATCACTCTAGTTTGAAACTGTACATTTCTCTTGAATTCCTAGATGCTTTAGATAGCTTTGTAAGAATTGGTTGCAATAGTTTGTCAAGATATCATCACGTTTTTTATGTCTTTTCATTTCAGTTTTGCCCTTATGCTTTTATACCATTATAAAAATGTATACTTGAGAACTTTTGGGAACCAAACACATTAGCTATTACTAATTTAATGTGACACATTGTAGATGTAAGCAATATTAACACTAACATATTTTTTTTCACATTCCCATTGGATTTGTACTGAATCCTCAAAATTGTCCAAGAAGACTTTTGCTGTGTTTACTGTCAATAGGGATTATTTCTCAAGTACGTGTATAGAGTACATCTTCCTTCATCTGCTGGGGAATAGCCAGATGACAAAAATTCATTTATATTTGAATAAATGCTCTCTATTTTTATAACTGATTGATATAGGTTGTTCACTGGATGTGAGACTGTTGGAAAATTCAAGAAACTGCAGTGCTTAGAAATACTGTTATTCATCTTATGAATATATTATTCATCTTGTTATCTTATTCTATGGCTTTCTTACCTTTTGTTACAAATTTGTCTTGACATTTTGATCAAGTACATGGTTTTGGTTCCCTTTGAATAGGTTCATTTAAAAGCTCATATTTCAGGGATGGCCAGGATGACTTTTTTTTTTTGTCCAAGATGTTCAGAGTTGCAATCTGTTCTTTTGGACACAGGTTTTACCAGATGATCCAGATCTTTGTAACCAACTGGCTCTATAATGCTCTTTGTTAGAGAATCAGTTTTGAAATTGCCATTTAAATCTGGAAGAGTTATTTATCCACATTAGTAACAACTTTGTGTTCCTAAGGACTGGGTATAATCCATGCTAGAAGTCATTATTTTGGGGAAAATAATATGGAGTGAGTAAAGTTGAGGATTCTTTCTCTGAAATAATAAGAAAACATAAAATTTCACATATCTAAATATGGCTCCAGATTTAATTATTAAGAAGTAACTTCAAATTAAATCTGTTTGTTGTATATCAAGGCAACTGAGAGAACCAAACAGCACACTTAATAAGTATAATAGACTTGAATATAGGAACTCTTTAGGCAAGAAAGGAGGCAGGTTCACTTAGATCTGGTTTTATGTTAAAGACTTAATTTTTGTATTGTAACACGTTCCTGTCAGTTTTGTATAAAACAAGGTAATATTTGCTCTATAGTAGGTGTAGACTGATTCTGTTGCCTTTTTGCTAAAAAAGAAGCCATGATTTGTTTTTGGTGAAGGTGGTGGGATAGTGTTTGGTCATTCTTTTAATAAGAATGGATAAGAGTGGGAGGAGCAAGATGGCGGAAGAGCAGGGTCTCCAAATCACCTGTCTCCACCAAACTACCTAGAAAACCTTCAAATTATCCTGAAAATCTATGAATTCGGCCTGAGATTTAAAGAGAGACCAGCTGGAATGCAACAGTGAGAAGAGTTCGCGCTTCTATCAAGGTAGGAAGACGGGGAAAAAGAAATAAAGACACAAAGGCCTCCGAGGGGGAGGGGCCCCGCGAGGAGCCGGGCTGAGGCCGGGGCGAGTGTCCCCAGGACAGGAGAGCCCCGTCCCGGAGGAGCAGGAGCTGCACCGACCTTCCCGGGCGGAAGGGGGCTCGCGGGGAGGTGGAGCAGGACCCAGGAGGGCGGGGATGCCCTCGGGCTCCCGGGGACAGTAACAGCAACTGCGCACCCAGGAGAGTGCGCCGAGCTCCCTAAGGGCTGCAGCGCGGGCGGCGGGACCCGGCGGGACCCGGAGCAGCTGAAGGGGCTCGGGGGCGGCTCCGCGGAGGGGGCTGCGCGGCCCCGGGAGCAGCTCGGAGGGGCTCGGGCAGAGGAAGAGGCTCCGTGCGGAGGGGGCTGCGCGGTTCCAGGAGCAGCTCGGAGGGGCTCGGGCGGCGGCTCCGCGGAGGGGGTTGCGCGGCCCGGGAGCGCGAATCCACCAGCGCAGGCTCCGGAGCACAGGGCGCCGGGACACAGCCCAGGATCCCGCCTCCCCCGGGACAGGCAGAGGCCGGGAGGGCCCAGGACAGCGAGGACGCTCCTGCCCCAGCTGAGCAGATCAGCGGCCCCGCCCCGGAGCCTCCAGGCCCTGCAGACGGAGTTCCTGCCGGAGCTGAATCCAGGTTTCCAGAGCTGCCCCGCCACTGGGGCTGTTCCTCCTGCGGCCTCACGGGGTAAACAACCCCCACTGGGCCCTGCACCAGGCAGGGGCACAGCAGCTCCCCCAACTGCTAACACCTGAAAATCAGCACAACAGGCCCCTCCCCCAGAACACCAGCTAGACGGACAAGATCCAGGAGAAGCCAAGGGACTTAAAGTACACAGGATCAGAAGATACTCCCCCGTGGTTCTTTGTTTTTGTTTTTGTTTTGTTTTGCTTTTTGATTTGTTTCCTTCCCCCACCCCCTTTTTTTCTCCTTTCTTTTTCTTTCTCTTTTTCTTCTTTTTTTTTTTTTTTTTTCGTTTTTTTTTTTCTTTTTCTTCCCTTTTTTTTTCTCTTTCTCTTTTCTTTCCTTCTTTCTCTCCTCTCTTTTTCTCTTTTTCCCAATACAACTTGCTTTTGGCCACTCTGCACTGAGCAAAATGACTAGAAGGAAAACCTCACCTCAAAAGAAAGAATCAGAAACAGTCCTCTCTCCCACAGAGTTACAAAATCTGGATTACAATTCAATGTCAGAAAGCCAATTCAGAAGCACTATTATACAGCTACTGGTGGCTCTAGAAAAAAGTATAAAGGACTCAAGAGACTTCATGACTGCAGAATTTAGAGCTAATCAGGCAGAAATTAAAAATCAATTGAATGAGATGCAATCCAAACTAGAAGTCCTAACGACGAGGGTTAACGAGGTGGAAGAACGAGTGAGTGACCTAGAAGACAAGTTAATAGCAAAGAGGGAAACTGAGGAAAAAAGAGACAAACAATTAAAAGACCATGAAGATAGATTAAGGGAAATAAACGACAGCCTGAGGAAGAAAAACCTACGTTTAATTGGGGTTCCCGAGGGCGCCGAAAGGGACAGAGGGCCAGAATATGTATTTGAACAAATTCTAGCTGAAAACTTTCCTAATCTGGGAAGGGAAACAGGCATTCAGATCCAGGAAATAGAGAGATCCCCCCCTAAAATCAATAAAAACCGTTCAACACCTCGACATTTAATTGTGAAGCTTGCAAATTCCAAAGATAAGGAGAAGATCCTTAAAGCAGCAAGAGACAAGAAATCCCTGACTTTTATGGGGAGGAGTATTAGGGTAACAGCAGACCTCTCCACAGAGACCTGGCAGGCCAGAAAGGGCTGGCAGGATATATTCAGGGTCCTAAATGAGAAGAACATGCAACCAAGAATACTTTATCCAGCAAGACTCTCATTCAAAATGGAAGGAGAGATAAAGAGCTTCCAAGACAGGCAGCAACTAAAAGAATATGTGACCTCCAAACCAGCTCTGCAAGAAATTTTAAGGGGGCCTCTTAAAATTCCCCTTTAAGAAGAAGTTCAGTGGAACAGTCCACAAAAACAAAGACTGAATAGATATCATGATGACACTAAACTCATATCTCTCAATAGTAACTCTGAATGTGAACGGGCTTAATGACCCCATCAAAAGGCGCAGGGTTTCAGACTGGATAAAAAAGCAGGACCCATCTATTTGCTGTCTACAAGAGACTCATTTTAGACAGAAGGACACCTACAGCCTGAAAATAAAAGGTTGGAGAACCATTTACCATTCGAATGGTCCTCAAAAGAAAGCAGGGGTAGCCATCCTTATATCAGATAAACTATAATTTACCCCGAAGACTGTAGTGAGAGATGAAGAGGGACACTATATCATACTTAAAGGATCTATTCAACAAGAGGACTTAACAATCCTCAATATATATGCTCCGAATGTGGGAGCTGCCAAATATATAAATCAATTATTAACCAAAGTGAAGAAATACTTAGATAATAATACACTTATACTTGGTGACTTCAATCTAGCTCTTTCTATACTCGATAGGTCTTCTAAGCAAAACATCTCCAAAGAAACGAGAGCTTTAAATGATACACTGGACCAGATGGATTTCACAGATATCTACAGAACTTTACATCCAAACTCAACTGAATACACATTCTTCTCAAGCGCACATGGAACTTTCTCCAGAATAGACCACATATTGGGTCACAAATCGGGTCTGAACCGATACCAAAAGATTGGGATTGTCCCCTGCATATTCTCGGACCATAATGCCTTGAAATTAGAACTAAATCACAACAAGAAGTTTGGAAGGACCTCAAACACGTGGAGGTTAAGGACCATCCTGCTAAAAGATAAAAGGGTCAACCAGGAAATTAAGGAAGAATTAAAAAGATTCATGGAAACTAATGAGAATGAAGATACAACCGTTCAAAATCTTTGGGATGCAGCAAAAGCAGTCCTAAGGGGGAAATACATCGCAATACAAGCATCCATTCAAAAACTGGAAAGAACTCAAATACAAAAGCTAACCTTACACATAAAGGAGCTAGAGAAAAAACAGCAAATAGATCCTACACCCAAGAGAAGAAGGGAGTTAATAAAGATTCGAGCAGAACTCAACGAAATCGAGACCAGAAGAACTGTGGAACAGATCAACAGAACCAGGAGTTGGTTCTTTGAAAGAATTAATAAGATAGATAAACCATTAGCCAGCCTTATTAAAAAGAAGAGAGAGAAGACTCAAATTAATAAAATCATGAATGAGAAAGGAGAGATCACTACCAACACCAAGGAAATACAAACGATTTTAAAAACATATTATGAACAGCTATATGCCAATAAATTAGGCAATCTAGAAGAAATGGACGCATTCCTGGAAAGCCACAAACTACCAAAACTGGAACAGGAAGAAATAGAAAACCTGAACAGGCCAATAACCAGGGAGGAAATTGAAGCAGTCATCAAAAACCTCCCAAGACACAAGAGTCCAGGGCCAGATGGCTTCCCAGGAGAATTTTATCAAACGTTTAAAGAAGAAATCATACCTATTCTCCTAAAGCTGTTTGGAAAGATAGAAAGAGATGGAGTACTTCCAAATTCGTTCTATGAAGCCAGCATCACCTTAATTCCAAAGCCAGACAAAGACCCCGCCAAAAAGGAGAATTACAGACCAATATCCCTGATGAACATGGATGCAAAAATTCTCAACAAGATACTGGCCAATAGGATCCAACAGTACATTAAGAAAATTATTCACCATGACCAAGTAGGATTTATCCCTGGGACACAAGGCTGGTTCAACACCCGTAAAACAATCAATGTGATTCATCATATCAGCAAGAGAAAAACCAAGAACCATATGATCCTCTCATTGGATGCAGAGAAAGCATTTGACAAAATACAGCATCCATTCCTGATTAAAACTCTTCAGAGTGTAGGGATAGAGGGAACATTCCTCGACATCTTAAAAGCCATCTATGAAAAGCCCACAGCAAATATCATTCTCAATGGGGAAGCACTGGGAGCCTTTCCCCTAAGATCAGGAACAAGACAGGGATGTCCACTCTCACCACTGCTATTCAACATAGTACTGGAAGTCCTAGCCTCAGCAATCAGACAACAAAAAGACATTAAAGGCATTCAAATTGGCAAAGAAGAAGTCAAACTCTCTCTCTTCGCCGATGACATGATACTCTACATAGAAAACCCAAAAGTCTCCACCCCAAGATTGCTAGAACTCATACAGCAATTCGGTAGCGTGGCAGGATACAAAATCAATGCCCAGAAGTCAGTGGCATTTCTATACACTAACAATGAGACTGAAGAAAGAGAAATTAAGGAGTCAATCCCATTTACAATTGCACCCAAAAGCATAAGATACCTAGGAATAAACCTCACCAAAGATGTAAAGGATCTATACCCTCAAAACTATAGAACACTTCTGAAAGAAATTGAGGAAGACACAAAGAGATGGAAAAATATTCCATGCTCATGGATTGGCAGAATTAATATTGTGAAAATGTCAATGTTACCCAGGGTAATTTACACGTTTAATGCAATCCCTATCAAAATACCATGGACTTTCTTCAGAGAGTTAGAACAAATTATTTTAAGATTTGTGTGGAATCAGAAAAGACCCCGAATAGCCAGGGGAATTTTAAAAAAGAAAACCATATCTGGGGGCATCACAATGCCAGATTTCAGGTTGTACTACAAAGCTGTGGTCATCAAGACAGTGTGGTACTGGCACAAAAACAGACACATAGATCAGTGGAACAGAATAGAGAATCCAGAAGTGGACCCTGAACTTTATGGGCAACTAATATTCGATAAAGGAGGAAAGACTATCCATTGGAAGAAAGACAGTCTCTTCAATAAATGGTGCTGGGAAAATTGGACATCCACATGCAGAAGAATGAAACTAGACCACTCTCTTTCACCATACACAAAGATAAACTCAAAATGGATGAAAGATCTAAATGTGAGACAAGATTCCATCAAAATCCTAGAGAAGAACACAGGCAACACCCTTTTTGAACTCGGCCATAGTAACTTCTTGCAAGATACATCCACAAAGGCAAAAGAAACAAAAGCAAAAATGAACTATTGGGACTTCATCAAGATAAGAAGCTTTTGCACAGCAAAGGATACAGTCAACAAAACTCAAAGACAACCTACAGAATGGGAGAAGATATTTGCAAATGATATATCAGATAAAGGGCTAGTTTCCAAGATCTATAAAGAACTTATTAAACTCAACACCAAAGAAAGAAACAATCCAATCATGAAATGGGCAAAAGACATGAACAGAAATCTCACAGAGGAAGACATAGACATGGCCAACATGCATATGAGAAAATGCTCTGCATCACTTGCCATCAGGGAAATACAAATCAAAACTACAATGAGATACCACCTCACACCAGTGAGAATGGGGCAAATTAACAAGGCAGGAAACAACAAATGTTGGAGAGGATGCGGAGAAAAGGGAACCCTCTTACACTGTTGGTGGGAATGTGAACTGGTGCAGCCACTCTGGAAAACTGTGTGGAGGTTCCTCAAACAGTTAAAAATATACCTGCCCTACGACCCAGCAATTGCACTGTTGGGGATTTACCCCAAAGATACAAATGCAATGAAACGCCGGGACACCTGCACCCCGATGTTTCTAGCAGCAATGGCCACTATAGCCAAACTGTGGAAGGAGCCTCGGTGTCCAACGAAAGATGAATGGATAAAGAAGATGTGGTTTATGTATACAATGGAATATTACTCAGCTATTAGAAATGACAAATACCCACCATTTGCTTCAACGTGGATGGAACTGGAGGGTATTATGCTGAGTGAAGTAAGTCAGTCGGAGAAGGACAAACATTATATGTTCTCATTCATTTGGGGAATATAAATAATAGTGAAAGGGAAAATAAGGGAAGGGAGAAGAAATGTGTGGGAAATATCAGAAAGGGAGACAGAACGTAAAGACTGCTAACTCTGGGAAACGAACTAGGGGTGGTAGAAGGGGAGGAGGGCGGGGGGTGGGAGTGAATGGGTGACGGGCACTGGGTATTATTCTGTATGTTAGTAAATTGAACACCAATAAAAAAAATAAAATAAAATAAAAAAAAAAAAAAAAAAAAAGAATGGATAAGAGTGAATCATTCACTAGTGAGTATACATCAAACACTTCCTCTAGTGCTGATAGAATAAATCCCAGAGAATTGTCCTTTGGAAAAAACAGAATTTAGAGTTAAGTAATTTAGACCTAACCTGCTGATTTGTTGAGTAGCCTTAAGCAAATTGCTTAACCTCAGTTATAACACACCTTAAAATACTTAGATAGAAGTCCGCATGTTTAAAACAGAATATCAGACTAGATTTTTATTTGATACAATGCTCAGGGGAAATTTTGAGAGCATTATATAGAATGAGAGTTTGGCACAATAGTATTATTATGGATATTGGAACTAAGTGAGCATATTCAGTATTTATGGTTCTCAACATTGCAGCAGCTCTGAATGATGGAAAAACATTCATTTTTCTACAGACCTTTTTGAGTGCTGGAGAGATGAGGTGCCATAGAGAGAAATGAATAAGGCTTCTTAGCAGTCCTCCAATTGAAGTAAAAAAGAATCCCTTATGTGGTAATACATCAGTTTGTATCCCCAGTGGGGGATTCAGAAATAGTAAAAAAGAAAAAAAAAAGTCTTTCATGGACATCCTGCTTTGGATGTATCTGATTCTGGGATAAATGCCAGGGGATGGCATTGAGATGGCACAGAACTTTACAGTGTCAGACTTCTCCAACCTGGATGTGGAGGAACCTGAGTGTTTCATGTAGGCCTTTGGAAAGACGGTCATTTTTGAGAGGTTTAACAGTCTCTTTTTGCCTGTTGTAAATCATCTCTCAGGTTCTCAAATCAAGGTGTGATGTTAGAATGGTATTAGGTTGTTGTAGATTGGACATTCAAATTGGCTGTAATTAGAAATGTGTTAAGTATAATCCTGAGACCTATGGCTGATACTGTACTGCTCATGGAATTAGCCTGGTGGTGGTTCTGGAAGCCTAGATAGAATTCATCTCAATCATGTGGAAGAAGCTTAGTAAAGGAAACGGAAAACGTTTCTGGTCCTTTGAGTTATTCCACAAATCTTTACTTTTCAACTACTATGCACCAGGCACTATGCCTGATTTGGAGATATAGTAGCCCAAAAGACAAATGCTTAATGACACTGCTGCTACAGTAGGCAGCTGCCCTTCTGAGTAGTTGTTATTGTTGTTGTTTTTAGTAAACCCAGTTCATGTGAAATGTAAACATTCTTTATATTGGGCTTCATGTTACAATACCAAGTAAGTTTCAACAACTATTGCAGTCTGAGGTGGACCTAAAATCAATGTATTTTATTTGTTCAGTAAGTATTCATTCAATTAAACTTTAGTTTGAGCCCATTTTTGAGTAGTAGGCACTTTCCCAGTGAATTCACATTGAGTTTGTCTTGGGCTTAGCATCTGTAACTGCTCTCTGAAAAGATTATTGCTGTAGTGAGACTGCTCCTGAGACTTGTGACCAGTCTGAAGTATTTGGTTTTACTTGTTCTTGCTGGTTTACTTATATCTTCCCTAACATCCAGCAGGTGATTTGGAACCATATAGTATTCAGTATTTTTTCCATACTCTATCCAACAGAGTCATCTTACTGTAGACAACAGACATTCATCAAGCATTTATTGTGTGCCTGAAATGCTTTTCCTGGGGAAATCCAGGTCCTACCTTTAAGGTCCTTGCAAGAAGGGGCAGATAGTTAGTATTTAAAATACAGCCTAATAAGTGGCACAACAGGTATAAATATAAACACTGGATATTGGAAAAACATAGAAAAGGATCACTAACTCAGACTTGTAGAATCATTAAGTTGGAAAGGATAAAACCTACTTGTATTAGTTAGCTATTACTGTGTAACAAATTGCTGTAAAACAAATGGCTTAAAACAACATGAGCATTTTTTTCTCTCTGGGTCAGAAATTTGGGAACATTTAGCTGGGCACTTCTTGCTCAGGTGTCTCTCTTGAGGTAGTAGTTGAGATGCCAGCCCGGGATGCTATTATTTGAAGACTTAGTTGGAGCTGGAGGATATGCTTTCAAGGTGGTTTACTCACATGGCATATACATATGAGATGTTTATTGGTGGGAGACCTCAGTTCCTTCCTGTGGAGGCCTTACTGCAGGATTGCTTCAGTGTTTCCAGGACATAGAGGCTAGCTTCCCCCCAGCAATAGTGATCCAACAGAGACCAAATCTGTAAACCTAGTATTTTTTAGACTTAGCGAGGAAGTAATGCATTTCTCTAGTATTCTCTTGGCATCACAGGTGAGCCATGATAGAGTGTGGGAGGGAACTACACACAGTGTGAATACCAGGAGGTGAGGATTATTGGAGCCATCTTGGGGACTGGCTACCGTGTCAATCTTCAAGGATGGTTAGCATCTGTGATTTGATGCTAGTCCCTGGACCATTAACTCACTTGAGCTCTGCCAACTACCATTGATTATGTGGGTCTTTGAATTTCATGTTATACAGGTTTCTGTTAACAGTTACTGTTCCTGGAGTCATGTGGAGTAACAAGATGTTGGCAAAACACTGGATACAGATGCTTCTTAATTCAATACCACTGATGAATTAATCCTAGCGGTGTCACTGACAGTTAATAGGTTTCAGGCAACATCACAGAAAAAACATATTTGCTGTTAAACATGGGGATTACAAAATAATTGTTCTTTCTAATAGTGTTACTGAGACATTCTCATGAGGCTCCAACTGGCAGTCTCTTTCCCTGGAGGCTTGATAATTAGCCATTTGGATAGATTGGCCTATATTGTTTGTAGCTCTAATGTGAGTTTCAAGCATTTTAAGCAATGGGCCATTTAATACTCAATAATGTAAGCATCCTCCAGATTCTATCTCAGAAAAGTGATGAAGCCAGTAAGTATTTGGGACTTGAGGCCTAAAACTTTTCTTTGTTGAGTAGGGAAAATGTATGTTAATGAATAAAAGTTGATGCTCATTGTATTTGCCAATTAAGAGTATTTTGTTAATACTTTTCCATTTCTATGATTGTATCAAAAAGTGGTTTAGAAAGGGGCTATAAGTTTTCTTAATTTCAGTTAGACCCAAAGTCACTCACCTGAACAGTATCACTTACGTACAACGTGCTTATTTGTATAAACTCCACTATAAGATTCTGGATTGAGTCTTTTAATCCCCTTGTATTTAAAAATCTTGACTGTCACTATTCCAGTCCAATCAGTTGTCTTTTGATATTAGGTACTACTATTAGCTTCAGATTAACATAGCTCAGACTTTGTTGCTTGTTAGGTTTTGGCATCTGCATTATCCATGTGGGATCTGGCCCTTTTCTTCCAGTTTGTCATTATGAATGAGCACTGAGTTGGTGATGATTATAGAGCATTTTCTGACTATAGAGCATTTATGCAACACAAATTGGTTATTAGCCTGCCCATTTAAAGCGAGACTTTCCATAGCCATTCTGACATCCTAAGTCCACGATTTCAGAACCAAGCCTGCTAGAATCTAATGCACTATTATAGTATTTTCCATAGTTTGTAATTTGATGAAAGCAGAGTTATATTCATGCACAAAAGTCAAAGATATGGAGATTGTTGAGTATATATATTTAATCTTACTATAACTCATATTCTCTTAATCTGTGTAGGCATGTGCCAGTCAGTATCCCTCAGTCTGTACCAGCCTAGCATTATAGGTCTGAAGGCCACACTCTAATAGATTCGTTACTTAGCTCCATACCTTGCATATCCAGATTCCTTCTGCTGGCAGAAGAGAGGGGAACCACTAGGAGTATCTCACACAAATTACTTTGTTTCCCAGTGGGCTGTTTACTCTTAAGTAGATCTGGGGCTCTTTCAGATTCTTCCAGTTACCTAGCCAAATTTCTGATTGAGTGTTGCTTAAATAACATTTCATGATTGTGGCTAGACCTTTCTTTGGCTATATCAGTCTCTCTTCAAACATTATCTCTCTATTTACAATAGCCAACTTATTTTCAATTTTTATTGAGATTTTTAGTACACGCTATTCTGCTTTTTCACCTCTACATCTAGTTTCCTAATGCAAGGGGAAAATATCTTGAAATGATAAGGTTCAGTATCACAGCAAATTCCCTTTCTTTCCTTAGCTACATTCCAAACTGCCATACCTCTGGTCTGAACTCATACTGTCCCAGCTTTCAGGAATTCCCTAAAGGGCCCATTTCATCACTATGTCAACCTCTGTCAGTAACTTTCTTATAGAAAATTGTGATAATCAGAGGTTTACCCTCCCATATTCACCACTGCTCCCTTCTACCAATAATCACCCCCTTACCTGCATCTGTCTTGATGCTTTTCACTTGTTTCAGAGAAAGGGTCAGTGCTGTAGACAGCTTTGGCAATATGCAGACAAATTTTGAAACATGGCCCCGCAAATTCCTAGTAGAGGAACCATTGGTGAATTATTTATTGTCTGAAGTGTCTTCATGTGCAAAGTTGGGGTTAATATCAGTTTAATGGGGATGATTAAGAATATGTTCATATACCCAAGTGCTTAGAATCTATCAGACAATGAACAAATGTCAACCTTATTTCTCATTTCTCACCATCTCTCTAGCTCAGATTCCTATTTCTTCTGGGGTCTTGTTCCATCAATCCTAAAGCTTCAGATCCCACCTCATATATACATTCTTTCATATTACAAACTTCTCTCCTTACCCTGGTTTTTCATTTAGCTTTTGCTCCAGTTCCCTTTTCTTCATATCCCTTTTCTTCATAGCTTATTGAAAAGGTTATCTAAACTCTGTCATGTCTCATTTATTACCACATAGATCAGTGATTGACTTTTACCTTCATCTAACCATTGAATTCGCTCATACTAAGTTTCTGGTACCTGCTAAATTATCAAATATAATGGATGCTTTTCAGTTCTTATCTTCCTTGATCTATTTATAGGATATTACAACATTGATCATTCCTTAAAATTCTTTCCAATTTATTTATTTAATTTATTTATTTTTATTTTATTTTTTTTTGTCTAGAATGGCCTTTTAAACATTTTTTTAAATAAATTTATTTTTTATTGCTGTTCAATTTGCCAACATATAGAATAACACTCAGTGCTCATCCCATCAAGTGCCCCTCTCAGTGCCCGTCACCCAGTCACCCCCAAACCCCGCTTCTCTATTTCTCTGAATGTTGCCGTATTATCCTTGTAAACTTTCTCTTACTGTTTACCACTTTAACATTACTATGTTAACCTCTGCTTTTTTATCTTCTCTTCCTTTTTTTCTCTCCCTCTTCTACTCTCTTTAATTTACTTCTCTGTGGGTGTTTTCTTTCAACTCAACAAATGCAGTATACTAAACAAATGTGGAATGTCCACCAGATAGTAAATAAACTGTCATTGTTTAAAATTGTGTGGATGAATCTCAAACACATTGCTTTGAGCAGAAGAAGCCAGACACACAAAAAACTAAATACTGCATCATTTTATTTATGTGGAGTTTGTTAATGTGCAGAATTATAATATATGGTGTTAAACCATTAGCCAGCCTTATTAAAAAGAAAAAGAAGAGAGAGAAGACTCAAATTAATAAAATCATGAATGAGAAAGGAGAGATCACTACCAACACCAAGGAAATACAAACGATTTTAAAAACATATTATGAACAGCTATACGCCAATAAATTAGGCAATCTAGAAGAAATGGACGCATTTCTGGAAAACCACAAACTACCAAAACTGGAACAGGAAGAAATAGAAAACCTGAACAGGCCAATAACCAGGGAGGAAATTGAAGCAGTCATCAAAAACCTCCCAAGACACAAGAGTCCAGGGCCAGATGGCTTCCCAGGGGAATTCTATCAAACGTTTAAAGAAGAAATCATACCTATTCTACTAAAGCTGTTCGGAAAGAGAAAGGGATGGAGTACTTCCAAATTCGTTCTATGAGGCCAGCATCACCTTAATTCCAAAACCAGACAAAGACCCCACCAAACAGGAGAATTACAGACCAATATCCCTGATGAACATGGATGCAAAAATTCTCAACAAGATACTAGCCAATAGGATCCAACAGCACATTAAGAAAATTATTCACCATGACCAAGTAGGATTTATCCCCGGGATGCAAGGCTGGTTCAACACTTGTAAAACAATCAGTGTGATTCATCATATCAGCAAGAGAAAAACCAAGAACCATATGATCCTCTCATTAGATGCAGAGAAAGCATTTGACAAAATACAGCATCCATTCCTGATCAAAACTCTTCAGAGTGTAGGGATTTAGGGAACATTCCTCAACATCTTAAAAGCCATCTATGAAAAGCCCACAGCAAATATCATTCTCAATGGGGAAGCACTGGGAGCCATTCCCCTAAGATCAGGAACAAGACAGGGATGTCCACTCTCACCACTGCTATTCAACATAGTACTAGAAGTATTAGAAGTCCTAGCCTCAGCAATCAGACAACAAAAAGACATTAAAGGGATTCAAATTGGCAAAGAACTCTCCCAAATTGGCAAAGAAGAAGTCAAACTCTCCCTCTTCACTCATCCCTCTTCAGTAGACATGATACTCTACATAGAAAACCCAAAGGCTCCACCCCAAGATTGCTAGAACTCATACAGCAATTTGGCAGTGTGGCAGGATACAAAGTCAATGCCCAGAAGTCAGTGGCATTTCTATACACTAACAATGAGACTGAAGAAAGAGAAATTAAGGAGTCAATCCCATTTACAGTTGCACCCAAAGCATAAGATACCTAGGAATAAAGCTACCCAAAGAGATAAAGGATCTATACCCTCAAAACTATAGAACACTTCTGAAAGAAATTGAGGAAGACACAAAGAGATGGAAAAATATTCCATGCTCATGGATTGGCAGAATTAATATTGTGAAAATGTCAATGTTACCCAGGGCAATGTACACATTTAATGCAATCCCTATCAAAATACCATGGACTTTCTTCAGAGATTTGGAACAAATCATCTTAATATTTGTGTGGAATCAGAAAAGACCCCGAATAGCCAGGGGAATATTGAAAAAGAAAACCATATCTGGGGGCATTACAATGCCAGATTTCAGGTTGTACTACAAAGCTGTGGTCATCAAGACAGTGTAGTACTGGCACATAAACAGACACATAGATGAATGGAACAGAATAGAGAATCCCGAAAGTGGACCCTCAACTCTATGGTCAACTAATACTCGACAAAGGAGGAAAGACTATCCACTGGAAAAAAGACAGTTTCTTCAATAAATGGTGCTGGGAAATTTGGGCATCCACATGCAGAAGAATGAAACTAGACCACTCTCTTGCACCAGACACAAAGATAAACTCAAAATGGATGAAAGATCTAAATGTGAGACAAGATTCCATCGAAATCCTAGAGGAGAACACAGGCAACACCCTTTGTGAACTCGGCCACAGTAACTTCTTGCAAGATACATCCATGAAGGCAAGAGAAACAAAAGCAAAAATGAACTATTGGGACTTCATCAAGATAAGAAGCTTCTGCACAGCAAAAGAAACAGTCAACAAAACTCAAAGACAACCTATAGAATGGGAGAAGATATTTGCAAATGACGTATCCGATAAAGGGCTAGTTTCCAAGATCTATAAAGAACTTATTAAACTCAACACCAAAGAAACAAACAATCCAATCATGAAATGGGCAAAAGACATGAACAGTAATCTCACAGAGGAAGACGTATACAAGGCCCACAAGCACATGAGAAAATGCTCTGCATCACTTGCCATCAGGGAAATACAGATCAAAACCACAATGAGATACCACCTCACACCAGGGAGAATGGGGAAAATTAACAAGGCAGGAAACAACAACTGTTGGAGAGGATGTGGAGAAAGGGGGACCCTCTTGCACTTTTGGTGAGCATGTGAACTGGTACAGCCACTCTGGAAAACTGTGTGGAGGTTCCTCAAAGAGTTAAAAATAGATCTGCCCTACGACCCAGCAATTGGACTGCTGGGGATTTACCCCAAAGATACAGATGCAATGAAATTCCAGGACACCTGCACCCCTATGTTTATAGCAGCAATGTCCACAATAGCCAAACTGTGGAAGGAGCCTCGGTGTCCAACGAAAGATGAATGGATAAAGAAGATGTGGTATATGTATGCAATGGAATATTACTCAGCCCTTAGAAACGACAAATACCCACCATTTGCTTTGCCGTGGATGGAACTGGAGGGTATTATGCTGAGTGAAGTAAGTCAATCGGAGAAGGACAAACACTATATAGTCTCATTCATTTGGGGAATATAAAAAATAGTGAAAGAGAGTAAAGGGGAAAGGAGAAAGAATGAGTGGGAAATATCAGAAAGGCAGACAGAACATGAGAGACTCCTAACTCTGGGAAATGAACTAGGGGTGGTGGAAGGGGAGGTGGGCGGGAGGTGAGGGTGACCGGGTGATGGGCACTGAGGGGGGCACTTGATAGGATGAGCACTGGGTGTTATTCTATATGTTGGCAAATTGAACACCAATAAAAAATTAATTGATAAAAAAAATAGATCCTCCCTACAACCCAGCAATTGCACTACTGGGTATCTACCCCAAAGATACAGATGCAGTGAAAGACTGAGACACCTGCACCCCAGTGTTTATGGCAGCAATGTCTACAATAGCCAAACTGTGGAAGGAGCCTCGGTGTCCATGGACAGATGATGGATAAAAAAGTTTAGGTTTATATATACAATGGAATATACTCAGCCATTAGAAAGGACGAATACCCACCATTTGCTTCCACATGGATGGAACTGGAGGGTATTATGCTGAGTGAAGTAAGTCAATTGGAGAAGGACAATCAACATATGGTTTCACTGGTTTGGGGAATGTAAGAAATAGTGAAAGGGATTAAAGGGGGAAAGGAGAGAAAATAAGTGGGAAAAATCAGAGAGGGCGACAGAACATGAGACTCCTAGCCCTGGGAAATGAACAAGTGGTAGTGGAAGGGGAAATGGGTGGGGGGATGGGGTGACTGGATGACAGGCACTGAGGGGGGCACTTGACGGGATGAGCACTGGATGTTATACTCTTAGTTGGCATATCGAACTTCAATAAAAAAAAGTTTAAAAAAATTAAGAGCAGTGGTTGTCTATAAGGCCACGGGGTTGACTAAAGTGGGTCCTCAGAACTTTCTTGGGTTGTTGGACAAATTCTGCATCTTGTTTGGGTGCTGGTTCATGGCCTTTACATTTAAAATTTTTTTTTTGAATCATGTACTTGAGATCTGTGCATTTCATTGTATCTAATAACATTTACCTTGAAAAAGAAAAGGTCATTGAGAGAGATACGATGATAGAAAGTATATGTTAGAAAACAGATCTTTCCTCCATATTCTCTCCTACCTCTCAAAAATTTCAGAGTATTCTGTATTGAGCTGGGTCTGCTTCATCTGAGACTACTTTTGACTAAGATACAAGTTTTGTAGTTTAAAAGGTTGGCCCAAAGGGTATGTCCTGAATTGAGGAAGTATGAAGGAAAGACACCTCCAAAGTTGGGACTGACACTTATAATGTCAGATATTTAGTTGCATGAAGGGAAAAACATTTTCTAGCTTTATATACAGTATAAGCACTGAATTAATGTAACTGTGTGCTTGAAGTACTTGGTTTTTATATTTCAGATCTTTTCAACATAATAGAGGTAGAAGAGGGTTGGAAAGGGAAATGTGCCAGCCTGCCAAATTCCATAAACACAATTATTTGAGGAAATTCTAGTGAAAATGCATTAGAACTATGAGTGCATTTACTGACATTTATAATTAGGCCAGTAAGCTTTGATGTAAACCAGGCAAAGTAAATACATTCTTCCCAAGTGGGAAAAATTCATTTGTCTCTTTAAGTAATTGAAACATAATTTCCCAAACTCAGGATATCTAAAATGTGTGCATTGATTTAGTATACTTAGTTCAAGTTTGAGGTAATGAGAAAAAGCATTTTGACTGGTTCTGATAGATTTCCTCCCTTGTGGGGATGTGTGACTTAACAGATTTACAGGTGGCCTACTATACTGTCCAGATCTCAATTTTTTTTTTCTGAAGAGTCTTTGTTTGATAACACCTTTCTTCATATTCAAAAGTGACAAGTAATGACATAAATGACATACCTTTATCTCTATAAAGATAAAATTATAAATGTGGAAAATTCAACATATTTATGTTTTCTGAACGATGTTTAATTTTCTTCACATTTAATGTAGTAGTTTGATTCATTCATCTTCTCTGGAGCTACTCTTAGTTATTTTATTAGTGAAATTTAGAACTTTTTTTTTTCTGTCAAGGTGCTATGAAGATAGTTCCGGGAAAATAAAGACTGAGAAACAATTTTTTGGTTCAGTCTTTTTTTCCCTTTATTATAGGTGTCTTGTTGAAAGAATTGTATCCAGATTAAATTTTCTTCATTGCTATGCTCTTCTTGTCTCATCATAATATTACCTCAGTACACTTTATTTAAGACAACATCTTCTGTTGCCATGGAAATGATTCAGAGTCACAGATTTGGCATTTTGACTCCATTTCTTTACCAAGCAGGAAAGGTGTACGTGCTGAGAAAATAAGCCAGTGTTTAAGCATAAACCCACATGGTAATCTCTAAAAAGTAGGCAGGCCAGTATGATAGATATAGAGGCCTCAAAAAGACATTTTAAATATCTAGTGTATGATGAACCTTTGTAATGTACAAGGTTTCTCTTATAATGACTAATGACAAATAAGCCAATTAAACAATATTAGGACTTTTACTTGTTAAGATTTAGATTTATGCAGTCATTTTTATTCTACTTAAGATGTCATCTTAGTGGTGACTCCAAATAAATTCTGAGTCTCTCACTCTCCCTAATTTGCCATGACCTTAGACACGTATACATAAAAATTAATGTATCATATACAGTTGCTGGGCTGAGTCTCTTTTGGGCATTTTCTCTCAATCTCTGACTCTGTCCAGATGTGCATTTTTTGTGTGTATGTGTATGTATAAATGTGACCTGAAAAAATAGATTGGTTACATAATATCCTCAGTATTTTATTGCTCCCCTCCTCTTCCGTCTCTTTCTTCATTCTCTCTTCTAACCATTCTTCTGGAAGAAATTTAGTGAATAAATATGAGGAATTGATGTGATCATCACCACTATTAGACTTAATGAGCTTTTGGCTTTGTCTTTCCTCACGGTTCTACAATTCTACAGAACTGGTGCTGTGCATACAGATGGGCACTTGGCTAGAAGAAATACTTTATGTACTTTATTTCACATATCCATGTATACACATTGCACACAGATACATGGTTCACAATTCCCTGTCACAGGAAATGTCATGCAACATATTAATCATAAACATTCTAAAAATTGGATCTGATCTCTTTAATATCCTATTTGCTGTTGCGATGGAAATATTTCCTAACAAAAATAGTCAAGTCTGCCAAACCAATGTAGTGATCTCCAATGTAACATACTGCTTTCCAAGTATTCTACAATTTTATGATACTAATGTCATGTCGCCAAACTTGGCCACCAGGCTTGTTCCAAATGTTGAATTATTAGCAAAAAATGCTTTTATAATAGTTCCTTTTCCCTTGCTCAGACTCTCAAATCTGTGAAGTGTCCAAATTCATTATTAATTTTTTAATGACTCTCATTGAGTACTCTAATATAGAACAGTTTGAAAGCTCCTCATCTTTTTAGCCTGTTTTGTTTTGATTCATTGATTTTTGTTTGTTTTATGCAAATTATTTTGAGAGAAGGAGAAGGACAAAAATAAGGATTCATTTTTATAGCCTTCTTTCTTACCACTGTTTGTATTTTCTTAGGGTAATGAGTCAGTATTTATGGGGATGGCATGTGGATTTTTTTAGTCATGCACGTGTAAGACATTGATTTGTGGTGCTGATGCCCATTATTCCTCTTTTGTTCTTAATGTTCTGAATCCTAATTTAAATATAATTTTCTCCAGCTTATTATGAATACAGTTGTAAGTTAAAACAACCAAAACCACATAAAATCCCTGGAAGCAAAAGGGTGGTGTTTGTAGGAAGGAGATATATGAATTTCTAAGTGTCTTGGAGACTGAAGTTAAAGAATGGAGGGAAGGTAAAAGAAAACGTTAAACTTTTTTTTTTTTTCAGTAGAATTAAAGTTTTATCATTTCACTTCACTATCAGGGTTTATTGTTAATATGGACAGAGGTATATATTAAAATGTGCTGTTTGCCCACCCGAAGAGTAGAGATGCTACTCCAACTTTACCAGAGAACTGAAAGTTCTGACCATTAGCATTACTTCATCTAATCTTAGAAAGACTATACTCTTGGGAAAGCCAGAGAACAGTTATTTTGGTCTCAAACCATTCTGGAGTATTGCAGTGTTTCCACGAGAATGGGTATTTGCTACATTTATTTGGACTTACTCATTGGAGCAGTTCAAAAACATGAAACTTGATGAAGAAAGGAAAGAAACAGAGGGTTGTCTGGCACAGGTGGGATGTCTGTAGCTAGGGACAGGCTAAGGCACTGACAGCTGTTGGAGTCACCAAAGATGAGGGATATAGACAAGGAACAATGACAAACTGCCTTAATTATGAGTTTGTCTCAGGGTGATTCATTAGTTTTTAGTCTTTCATATACCTTTTTTAAAGATTTTATTTATTTATTCATGAGAGACACAGAGAGATGCAGAGAGAGAGAGGCAGAGACACAGGCACACAGGCAGAGGGAGAAGCAGGCTCCATGCAGGGAGCCGGACGTGGGACTTGATCCTGGGACTCCAGGATCAAGCCCTGGGCTGAAGGCGGTGTTAAAGCACTGAGCTACCCAGGCTGCCCTACTCTTTTATATACCTTTAAACGGAGTCCTATTAGTGTATGTCAGACTGTGGCACTGAGTTTTTCTGATATTTTTTTAGAGTAGAGATACATTGTAAACATCTATAAAATTTTCATATTTAAAATCATTATTCATTAATTGATTTAAACCTTCCTTGAAACGAACTGTGTTTTTGATCTTTACCAACCCGTGTGATGTTATTACTTATCAAGTAAAATTTTATCTTATATATCTCCAAATTACTGAGTTCTCTGCCAAAGGAACACTTCCTGGTTTTAGTGTTCAATGTAATGGGTCTACATTCAACTTCACTATACTTGTTGGTAATATTAACAAGTTAACAAAGTATTGTGCTTACTGGTATGTAGACAGCAAAGAAAACATGGAATCCTCAGTTTAGGAGGCTACTACCATTACAATTAGGGAAACATTGAATAATACAATGTTAGCAAGGCATTGTATACTGAAAACAAATCAGTGGTACAGAGAATTACTGTAATAAATTCAGGAAGAGAGAAATCATGGTGGATTAGATAGAAAAGAAAGGAGTCGTGGAAAAGTCAGGCCAGTATTTGCCTAAAATGTGCTTTTGACAATGTCAGAAATAAATGCTTTCATCTCAGCACAGTATACTAACTTTTCTCTCAAGATGCATTGGAGTTACACCCTTTCCTTTTGCCCAGATAATTTCCTTCATCCTGAGAACCCATTTAATTCAAATCTCTCTTCAGATGTTATCTTTCCTGACTGGAATTCAGTTTTCAAGTCTTGTATCAGCTTCTTCATCTCTTCAGTCCTTTCACTTACCTTGGACTTTCTCCCTATTGCTGTTTTTTGAAGTATGGAGTCAACAGACATGCACAGTACATTTTACTGTTTTTTTTTTTTTTTTTTTTTTGTACAGGAGAGCATGATGTGTTCTGTTTTATTTTTTATTTTTTTTATTTTATTTTTTTTCTGTTTTATTTCAAATGCTCCTTTTTGAGTATATATTGAACTTTGATGTCTTTTTTTGTAAAGAGAAATATTGGGTTTGCTCTCAGGTTCTTTCTGGGAATGAGACTTTTATCTTAGAGTGTGCCATCTTTTAAATATAGTTTAGAGGGGATCCCTGGGTGGCTCAGCGGTTTAGCGCCTGCCTTTGGCCCAGGGTGCGATCCTGGAGTCCCGGGATCGAGTCCCATGTCGGGCTCCCGGCATGGAGCCTGCTTCTCCCTCCTCCGGTGTCTGCCCCCCCCCCTCACATAAATAAATAAGTAAATCTTTAAATAAATAAAGTTTAGATTTGGCTTATTTTTATATTTGAAAGTAGATCAGTGGCATTGGAAATCTTAGAGATTCCTTTGTGCATACTTTTTTTTTTTCAAAAAGATTTTATTTATTTATTCATGAGAGAGAGAGAGAGAAAAGCAGGGACACAGGCAGAGAGAGAAGCAGGCTCCACGCGGGACTTGGTCTTGGGACTCCAGAATTACGCCCTGGGACGAAGGCAGGCACAGGCGCTCAACCCCTGAGCCACCCGGGCATTCCTTTCTGCATACTCTTTTGAGATTATTTATAAAATATGACCAATTTCAGGATTCATTCTTGCAGATCCTATTGTTTATGCTTTTTTTTTTCTAGCCTCATCAAAGAAATCCTCATGTCTTTATCTTCTTCTTAACTTCTCTCTTCAGTTCCCTAGACAAAAATGCCTAAGCCATTTTGAAAATCAGCATCTGACATAGTATCTTATATCTAATAGCAAAGTTATAATCAATACCAATAATATTTAAGCCTGACTGGAGAGAGATCTTTCAGGACTTCTCAAGCTAAGGGGTTCTTTTCATTAGAGTAACAGCTTGGATAATGTTAAATAAGTCAATGTTCTAAACTGATAGTCTGTAAAATTTTATCAAGACGCTCATATTCTATAATTGCAGTTGGTATAGAAAATAGATGAAAAGAATGATCAATAGAAAAAGTATGAGCTAAATATTAAAAGAAAGGTGGAAAGTTCTCAGAGACTGATGCATGAATATTAAACACTTTTAAATACATTTATAGGCCTGAAGATACAATAAAAAAGAAGCAAAATTTATAAATATATATACTTACCTAATATCTTTAAAAATAATATGCATTTATAATTTATTCCTGTTGATTATCTAGCCTATTAATTTTCAGGCCTGTAACTATGAGTCAGTTTTTAAAGAGATTAAAAAGACAGTTGATAATTCAAGTCACATATGAGCATATACTAAATGAACCCATTTGGCATCCTCTATACAGTAAATCCAGTCAGAAAATGAGAATAAAGTAGGAGGACTGAACAGTGGAGAGAAGGATGTTACCAAATTAATTGAGAAAAACCGTCTGTAATTATTAGCTCTATGTGCTTACTTACCCAATATTTACTCCACAGAATTGGTGGCTTTTTGTTCACCACGCATTTAAAAGTGCAGTTGCTGTGTTTAGCAATTAGTTCTTAATCTCTGAACCTACAGTGTTTCTCCTCATTGTCCTCTTGATTGTTTTCTGTGTAAACTGTGGTGATGCAGTCTAATTTGGCCCAAGATTGTGTATATATACGAGTTAGAATAATGTTGAAGTTAAAGGTGCAGATGAATATTTCTTTCTGCCTATTCTTATGGAACCCAAGAACATCTAAAATTTCATCAAAATAATTTTGGGAGTAGCGCTTCCTATGTGCTCTGTTGAACAATTCTTGATTACTTGTGATATCTGCCATTTTTCTCCTTTCCTGCCAAAGCTTAGAAGCAGGCAGTTATGTTACAGGCGCTGGAGGAAGGTAGAAACACCTTGCTGCTTGTCAGAGAGGCCAGTGCTTCAGCCTGCTGTTCCCCAGTGTCCAGTGTCATTGATGTCCTGGTCACTTGATGCTGGTAACTTTGTTGCCAAAGAGGCTTGTTATTGTTTTTGGTCCCTTTGTAAGATGCTAAGATCTATGTTATTTGATTAGACTTTCAAATATTTATGAAAAATATTGTGAAACTGGGTGTGAATCCTTGGGGACTGAATCTGGGAAAAATCTGGCATCATTTAAAAAAATAGGAGCTTTATTGAACTATAATTCACATGCCACCCATTTCTTTCATTTAAAGTGTACCATTTAGTGGTTTTTAGTATATTCAGAGTTATACAACCATTACCACAATCAATTCTAAATAATTTCAGCGTGCCAAAATGAAACCCTATACCTATTAGCCATTACTTCTCATTTCTCTTCAATTTCTAGCCCTATAGCAACTACTGATTTACTTTTTGTCTCTGTAATTTGCCTGTTTTGGACATTTCATATAAATGGAATCATATAATATGTGTTCTACCGTGACTGTTTTTTTTTTTTTCATTTAGGGTAATGTTCTCAAGGTTTATCTGTGTTGTAGCATGGATTATTAGTACTTAACCCTTTCTTATTGCTGAATAGTATTCCATTGTATGATATACAACATTTCATTTATCCATCCATAAGTTGAACCATTTTGGTTGTTTTCACCTTTTGGTTATTATGAATAATGTTGCTATAAACATTTGTGTACAATTTTTTGTGGAGACATATGTTTTAAATTCCTTTGGAGGGCAGCCTGGGTGGATTGTTGTGCCCAAGATCGCGATTCCGAGAAACCACCAAGGAGCCGACTGATGCAAACACATGAGGGTTTATTACAAGCTTGAGCCTGGGTCCAAGTATAGCCGACGCAGTGGAGCAGGGATTGGACCCCGAGACTAAGAGGCTTAGCAACTTAACAGGGGCCAGTGGCCAATGGGATATGCAGAAAGTTGCACAGTCATGCTGGTCCACTGAGCCGGATTTCAGGTTAGGGTGTGTCCTGGTCTTTGACTAGGGTGGGGCAGTGCCCTAAGTAATAAGTAGGTCAGCTCAAGGCAGGTGCAGCACAAAATAGAGTCAGTCCTGCTCTGCTTGTCCAGGGGTAGGGGATTTTGTTAAATTTCCTGAGTCCCACAGGATCAGGGGTTTAGCGCCGCCTTCAGTCCAGGGCGTGATCCTGGAGACCTGGGATTGAGTTCCACGTCAGGCTCCCTGCATGGAAACTGTTTCACCCTCTGCCTGTGTCTCTGCCTCTCTCTCTCTGTGTCTCTCATGGGTAAATAAATAAAATCTTAAAAAAAAATTCCTTTGGAAATATACCTAGGGGTGGAATTGCTAGGTCATATGGTAAGTCTATGTTTAACATTTTGAGGAACTTCCAGATGGTTTTACAAAGTGGCTACATGATTTTACATTCCCACTAGCAACATATGAAGGTTTCGCTTTCTCTATATTCTTATTAATACTATTATCTTTTAAAAAGTAGTTGTGAAAAAAAAATAAAATAAAAAGTGGTTGTAAAGTAGTATCTCACTGTAGTTATGATTTGCATTTCACTGATGGCTAATGATGTTGAGCATCTTTTTGTGTGTTTGTTGGCCATTTTTGCATCTTTTTTGGAGAAATATCTATTCAGAACCTTTCTTCAATTCTTAGTGGAGTTTTTTTTTTATTACTGAGTTTTAGGTGCTCTTTATATATTCTAATGCAAATTTTTTATCATATATATGGTTTGCAGATGTTTTTTCCCTTTCTGTAGGTTGTCTTTTCATTTTCTTCTCTTTTTTTTTTCCCTCAGATTTTATTGATTTATTCAGGAGACACACACACACACACACACACAGGCAGAAACACAGGCAAAGGGAGAAGCAGGCTTCATGTAGGGAGCCCGACGACGTGGGATTTGATCCCGGGTCTCCAGGATCACGCCCTGGGCTGAAGGCGGTGCTAAACTCCTGAGCCACCTGGGCTATCCAGTCTTTTCATTTTCTTGATGGTATCTTTTGAAGCACAATAGTTAAAAAATTTTTATAGTGTCCAACTTAATGTAATTTTTTGTTGTTGCTTGTGCTTTTGGTGTCATACAAAAAGGCTTTGTTAATTTAACCCAGTGTCAGTTTACTTGTATATTTTCTTCAAGAGTTTCACAGTTTTAGTTCTTGTTTAGGTCTATGATACATTTTAAGTTAATTTTTATGTATGGTATGAGGCAGGAGTTCAACTTTATTCCTTTGCATGTATATATATATATCCAATTATTCTAGTACCATTTATTGAAATGACTATTCTTCCCCCGTTGAAATGTCTTGGCATCTTTGTTGAAAATTACCAATCCATTGTTCTTAAGCCAAACTTTTTTTTTTAGTACCTGTAGTCTCTATCTCTTAGGATGAGATTATTCCTACCATGGAGACTTCTCAGCTCCTCCTCTAAATAGATTTCTGATCAGTCTACCCTTAAGTTCTCCTAATACTCAGATTTTTATATTAACTTGCAGCAAACACTTCCAGACACTTCTTGGTTAAAAACATTGTTGTTCCTTGCCCCTTGTACCACTCCTGTATGCTGATCATTTTTTCTCCTGGTTCTCCAGTCTTTCATTCTCAGTTTATCTTGGCTCCTTTCTCACTATGCACACAATTTCATTTCACTTTCTGATTTCTGTGCTAGCTCCCAAATCCATAATTCCAGTCCAGACTGAGCCCCGGACCCATATTTCCTGATGCCAAGGATTGAAATCAAGCTCCACACAAAAATAACTGAACTTATATCTCTTCTCCCAGAAATCTCCATCTCTTGAATTCCCTGTTTTTTTAATGTCATCACTAAGTATATATTCCTTAGTTTGAAATCCTAGAGTTGTAGGCTCTCTTTATCTCACCCCTAGTCACCAAGTTCTGCAGATTCTGTCTTGGGACTCTAATATCTGCTCCCTATAGTCCATCTTTTTTTTTTTTAAGATTTTTTATTTATTCATGAGAGAGACACACACACACACACAGAGGTAGAGACACAGGCAGGGGGAGAAGCAGGCTCCATGCAGGGAGCCTGATGTGGGACTTGATCCCGGGACTCCAGGATCACACCCCTGGCCAAAGGTAGGCGCTAAACCACTGAGCCACCCAGGGATCCCCTCCAGTCCATCTTCTGTCTTAGTTATAACTTAGTCATTTTCATCTTCATTTTACATTGGTGTACCTAATTCCTCCTGGTCTTAATTTTACTTTTTCCAACATGTTCTTCATGTTGAGCCCAATTATTTTTCTTAACATAAATCTTATGATACTATCCATTCTCACAAACCATCTAAACCTTCCTGGGCTCTTATAGCCCAGAAGATAAACTTCAGACTTATTTGTAATAATGCAAAGCATCAGTCAGGCTTCTTCTTACCTTTTCAGCCCATTTCCTGACACTTCCATCTCTAGTCTATAGCCTCTGATTATATTAAACTATTATTATTATTATTGTTTTTGGAATAAATTCTTCTGTTTTGTGTTTCCATTTTTTTTTTTTTGAACATGCTATTCCTGCTATCTAAATCGCTTTGACTCCTCCAAGGTGAAGTATCACTTCCCCTAATGCTTTGCCTGACTTTCCCAGGCATTTAATTGTTCTCTTTGTGGATTTGCCTACTATCATTGTGGCACTTGCCACATTGAATAATAATTGTTTGATAATTACTAAAGAATGGGACATAAAACCGTTTTGAATTGGGAAATGTTATTCAAGTACATGATCAATAATTATTCATTTAATTATTGAATGAATAATGAATTCTTTGTCATTTTTCTACTGTTTATGAGGGAACTATTATTTTTATCTCACACATTTCATGGAAAATTAATGAAAATAAAGATTCCAGGGAATGATAATTTAACAGGTTTCTACCCCAAGAAATATGATCTAGGTGGATTTTTTTTTTCTCTTAACGACATGGGTTTTGGACTTTTTCTTTTTTTCATTTTTTTTCTTTTAATGTGATGAAATCTACAGCATTTAAAATAAGACACAAGCTGACCAAAGACAACTTTTTTAGAGCTATATAAAAATTTACTTAAGTTTTCAGAAGCCCACCATGAGATGAAATTCTACATCATACATTATATAGGGGTAGTTTCATGACTTTTCCCTTTGTGCTATTTAAAAGCATCATTTAAAGTGGTTCTTTACTTTTTTTTTTATTGATTTAGCACTGACCGTGATTTCTGAATGAGTCTCTTATGATCCGCTATGTTTGAAGCTCAACGAGTCTTGTGGGCCCATGGAAATCTTGAGTCATCTTCCTTACATTTGGCATTGAAATGGAAGTGGGTTATAAAGATAGGGCATGGTACTGACAATAATAACTGTAACTTAACTCTTCATGGCAAGATACAATGAAAGCAATTGAATACACTATATTTAGAAATTATTCTAATGCTAATTTCCATCCTTTGATTAACTACAGTTTAGACTTTTTCTAGTGTTTGGGTTCAGGGCATTTTATGCCTATTAAGAAATAATGAGGGGCAGCCCCGGTGGCTCAGCAGTTTAGCTCTGCCTTCAGCCCTGGGTGTGATTCTGGAGATCCGGGATTGAGTCCCACATCAGGCCTGCTTCTCCCTCTGCCTGTGTCTCTGCTTCTCTCTCTCTCTCTGTGTCTCATGAATAAATAAAATCTTAAAAAAAAAAGAAATAATGATATTATAGTTTTATTGCTTGACTCATGGAATATTTGGCAAATGCCAGGCTCATAATGTGTAATAAATTTCCCTTGAGGAAGGAGACAATTATTTAAACATCCTGAGTGTTATTTTTTTTAATATTTTATTTATTCATGAGAGATAACAGAGAGAGGCACAGAGACACAGACGGGGGGAAGCAGGCTTCCTGTGGGGAACCCAATGAGGGACTCAATCCCAGGACCCTGGGATCATGCCCTGAGCCGAAGGGAGATGGTCAGCCACTGAACCACCCAGGTGTCCCAAGCATTCTGAGTGTTTTGAAGGTAGTTTTATTCGATTAATTTTCTCTTAACATGTTTCATAAAATTTGACTGTTGGCTCTGAGCATAGATGAAAATAAGACAGACTTGATTTTTAATTTGACATATATTAATCATAAATTTTACTATGTGTCTGAGATATGCCAGGCATTGTGGTAGGTGTAAGAATGAGTACATGAACCTAAAGAATTCATTTACCAGAGAGTATGAAGAGAACATTAAGTAAATGAATTATAGCATAAAGTGGCGAATCTTATAAAAGTATTTTTAAAAAGAGCCTCTAGATAGGTAGTAGAACTGGGAGTTGAGGAAGTCTTTACAGAGGAAATGTCTTTGAGTTGGATATTGAAGGATGAATAAGAGTTTGTCAGGGCATAAAGAGAAAGATTATTTCATGCAGAGAGAATGGCTTGCTCATAAGCTTGGATTTATCAGGGGTGATGTTTTCATAAAATAAAAAGATTGTAGTAGAAGAAGCTGCAACGTCTAAATTTGCTGCAGCAACTCCTTGTTTGTTGGAGCAAATCTAAATACTCCAACAAGCCATTTAAAAATATTCTGTCCAATAGCCCCAGCAAATGTATGTCCATTATTGATTCTGCCTGGTTTCCCACTGAGGTCCTTTAGCTTTAGTGACATGAAATCTGTAATGTATTCCACATGTGGCTGAGGACTTCCTTGACAAATCTAATGCTATTACAACTCTTCCCTTACTTTGGACCCCCTTTCCCCTGGCCCCTGCCCATCATGACTCCCTAATTGTTCAAGATATGTGTACTTTACAGTATGAATTTCTATGAGGCAGGGACTATATACTTTCTATAATTTGTAGTGTTCAGCAAAGAGCAATTACTATAAAAATATATAAATTCTTGAGAACTGCTTTGGTAGCTCTAATTAAATTTTTATAAATTTTACCTCTATATTAGTTTTTATTTAGTTTGATTTTCAAGGGCATTTGTGTTTCGTGAAAATACACATAGAGGAAAGTCATGATGCCTATATTTGAGACCATTTCTGCTGCTCATTTATTGTATTACTTATATAATTATATGTCATGGAATGGATTAAGTGATATATAGAATCCCTTCTACTTCAAAATATTCTTCTGGAATAGGGGGAAGGGAACTCTGGATGATTTCTATGGGGGCACATGATTATATTCTGTCCCCAAACTCCCATACCCACTTCCCACCAGATATGATGATTCCTATATTCACTTTTGTGATTGATTTTCCAATATCTATAATTATCTTAAAGAGTGCTCTAAAATTCTCAAATAAAAATTATAATTCATTTAGATCTTTTGGAAAATATGCTCTCTAGTACACTCTGTAAAATCTGGGAAGGAAATCTACTAGACAAAGTTACAAAAAGAGTTGGGAAATCAGTATTCTAGGTATAAGTGAACAATAGATGCTTAAAGAAGAAAATTTCAAAGTAAGATGTATGTGGCAATGACCATTTTGGTTTTGATTCTGGTTATCTATTATTGTATAATAACTCACTGCAAACTTAGATACTTAAAAAAAGAACAACTATTATTTATTCAGCCTTCATATTTGGAGAGGTCACTGGGGAGGCATATGCTTGCTCTACAAAGTTAGCCGGGGTGGCTTGATGGGGCACCAGAGGATCATTTCCAAGATGACTCACAGATACGGCTTTGACTCAAGTTGGAGGGGAACTCAGCCAGGTCCCAAGTCCAGGCATCTGGATTCCTCTCCATGTTTGCCTCTCTATTAGATACTTGAACTTCCTCACAGAATGGGGGCTCAGTTCCAAGAGAGCATGTCTGGAGTCAGGAAGTGGAAGCTGCCATTTTTTTTTAAAGCCTAGGTGTGGAAACTGGCATTGGATTACTTCTGATGTATTCTATTGGTCCATCAGTCAGTCCAGATTTGAGAGGAGGAGGAACAATGACTCTCCCTGCGGATGGGAGAGTATCAAGTAATTTGAAGGAATGTTTTAAAACTGCCATGTGCTTCTTCAGTGAAAATAGCCTTGTTTTTATTCTGTTATTTATTTATGTATTTATTGATTGATTTATTGATTGATTGATTTGATTTATTTATTTGAGACAAAGGGCAAGTGAGTGAGTGAGTGCTAGGAGAGTGGCAGAGGGTGAGAGAATCCCAAGCAGATTCTGCTTATTGGTGTGGAACCCAGTTCAGGGCTCGGTCTCAGAACCCTGAGATCATGACTGGGGCTGAAACCAAGTCAAGGCTTAACTGATTGTGCCACCCCAGCACCTCTGATATTATTTTCATTATAGAAAAGTTCAAACAATACAGAAGATTTGTAGAGCTCATTTGATATGAAATTTGGAAAAACTCTTGGTCTGCTTTAGTAACACTATCTTGTGTCTAGTCATTTGTCTGGTCATGTCTATCTTAAGGCAGTTTTGAGTTAGCTAACCACATATTTGTGTTTTATAAAGAAAATAATTATATTTGAGGTTTAGTATGTTAATTCTTTATATTTCCTTTCAACGCTTTTGTTAATTCCAATGTAGGCTTGGAAGTGAATTTGTGTGTGTGTGAGTGTGCATATGCATGTGTCCCATGTACATACACACATTGATCTTTATGGAACACTTTCACTCTTTAACTTTTTATTTTTCCATGACCTTTCACTATCTTTAAATAAAGTCCTCTTTTTCCACCAGGCTTGCAATAGTTACTCCAAAGGAGCAGTGGGAATCCCCTTTTAGGAAAGATGGTGAAACCACTGAGAGTATAACATTTCTATTTTAGGATTCACAACCTTAATATGGGAAAAGTACTTTGAAACTCATATAATTCAGGTATTCCTCAGCCAATTACTTGAATTCCCTCCATAACATTTCCGCCAAGTAATTATCCAGCTTACACCAGAAGAGCTCCAGCAATAGAAAGCCTAGTCTTCTGTGGTAGACCGTTTCATCTTCGAATATTTCTGCATTTTCACTCTTTTCCTCTTAATGAACTAAATTTGTATCCCTGTAACTTTTAATGTACCAAAAACTTCTAAATGCCACAAAAAGCTTTCAAAATTGAAAATATTTATTATGGCTTTTTCTTGTTCTGCTGATTTTTCTTACTCCAAACTAAACAGTCTTATTTTTTTCAACTGTTTGTTCCCCTTGACATAGTTTCAAATGACTTTCCATCTAATTACTTACCTCTGAATGTATTCTGGCTTGTTGATGTCCTTAAATATTATTTAGTATTTAAGAGGAACATAACATTATTGTTAAATACTAAGCAGTATTTAAGAACTCAACACAGCACTCCAGAAGCAGTCCTACAGGGAATACTTCCATAATGTTCCTAGCTGTTTATTTTCAATTTTAGACCAGGTTGCAAAGTGGCTGCTTGGAGTTCCAGTAGTCTTGGCAAGATCTGTTCAATCTCTTCCACATATTTTGTCTCCTTCAAGGTTGTGGATTTGAAATCTGGAAGAGGAAAAGAAGTTTCTGTCATTTATTTTTAATGCAGTGAGCATCCAATTTCTTTTTCTTCTAGTCTATCCAGAATTTATCAATCTTGAAAGGTAGTGAAGCATTTAATAGGCTAAATGACTTTCCAACTTTCTTATTCTTTTATTTGTCAGGTTCTCTGAAAGCAGTTGTTTTCAGGCATATAGGCTACATAACAGATAAATTGTTAGAACCTTAAAGATAAATTAGTAAAGGATTTCTTAGTAAACATACATTTTATATATTTTCAAGTGATCAAGTAAGTAAAAATACTGCATAAAGACAACGGAAAGGAATGATACCTGTGTATTGGTTTCTGTGTTTAATTATATAAATAATTGTTAAATGCCTGGTTAGTCCCATGCTGGAATATTGAATATTTAATCTCAATGTCCTTGATGTAAGATAGGATGCATAATATTCATGCTTTCAGGCTACCTTCAACTCCCTGGGTCAATTAATTTCTAATTGTTTAAGCTAATGAGTTAAATTCCCTAAGTCAGTTGTGGATATGACCCTTCAAAGAGACAACATGGAGGCAAATTTTTCTTGCATATTTATAATGTGTTTATTTCAATTTACTTCTTTGTAAAATTTGACCATCTTTGCATATGATAAGGGATATGTTTAGTATGTGTGTAGGAACAATGCTAGTTTCTTTCTTAATGGTTAGTTGATTGTGAGGGATATTTTCAGTTTTGAAAATGTTAAAATTGGTAGGAAAAGGCAAGGAAACAATGGTTAGTTTAGGATTCACATATTATTAAGTATGGCTGCTTACAGTTGCCAGTCCATGTCTCCTTTGCTATGGTAATGTGGTCTATAGAGTTAGCATTGACTCTATACATAGATCATATCACTAGGGCCTATTGTGGTATGGATAGAAAAATATTATGACACTGTAACAAGTTAAGCAGTCGTTATAAAACAACTTGTTACTGTGCCTGTCCTGCCCCTGGAATGCAGAGACTTATTATTACTTCATCAACCTGATCTGGAAACCACTTTTTAGAAAAACCTGCATAAAACGTGTGCCTACTACCCTTCTTAAATACTGTAAATGCAGAACTAAAAGCTTCTATAATGGAAATGATAGAATAATTTGGTTCAGATTAATATGAAAACTGTAGCCCATAAACAGTTGCTATTCCTCTAATGCGGGCCACCTTGGATTTGCCAGGCCAAAGTATAAGTAAGTATATCTGCTACTGATTTATCCTAGATGGCTTTTCTTATTTGAAAATGGTAACTTACTTTGCAAATAATACATGAAAAATTAATTATATTTAGCGTACAAGGCATGAATCTAAGGAGTACAGCCCTAGAAAGGAAGCGAAAAGACAAACTGTGCAATATTTGGGGATAACCTTTAGGAATTCCTTTGTTTCTTTTATATATAATTACGCTCTGCATGAAATATTTTAGTTGTGATAGATTTTATATAGGACTATTCTGTGAGTATGAGGCAGAGTAACTGAACTTTTAGTTTGAAATATGGAATTTGAGAATTGAAATTTCTGGTTCTCCACACATATGTCATTTATGCTTATCCTTAAATATTTACAGGGATGGAAAGATTTCTAACCCTGTGGCTATTTCCCTTTTTGGGAAATGGCAGTTGAAGGGCATTTCTCATATTGGACTAAATATGGCACCCTATTGAATTTACCTTTTACTCTGAGTTTTAATCTTTCTACATGATGGGTTTTTCAAAGAACATATTTTAAGATAAACATCATTCATTATTTTTTTCTAGCCATTTTTTAATGGCAGTTTCGCTTTCTATATTACCTCTTCTGGTCACAGTTTTTCTTAAAATATTTTATTAATACTGCTGGACATTTGGGATAGTACCATGAAGAGTCAGTGACTTTCATAACAAACTAATACTCATTCCAATGAAAATGAAAAAATATATTCTAATTATTTTCATGTAGCTCAGTTTCTATCTTGCTAAGGTCAGAGGCTGGAAATAAATTAACACCAAGGAGAATTCCGGCTATATGTAAGGGAGAATTTTACTGGAAATGAAATAAAGAGCCATGCTTGTTGTTTCTCCTAAAATTTGAAGTACAGACAGTCTGCTGCAAAGTTGGCACAGGCAGTTATCCACATTTAGGGATTTTAGCCAAGTAGTAAGGACTATTCTGCATCCAATTTTTTTCCTTTTTTTAAGTTTAACTTATTTAGTTGCAATAGAAAACGTCTCTGTTGCAAACAGTAAAAAATATTAGTTGATATTCATAGTGATGATCAGAGCCAGTAAAATATTCTCAAATCTCTATAATGTTTGAATTGTACATATCATAGTATTAGAGTTAAGTATAATTAAGTAGTTTTTATGTTCTAGTTCCTTGATTATTACTATGTCATGTGAAAGATAGATGGTAAATGTCTATTAAACAGGGCAATTAAAAATTCCATATTCCTTGCCTGTTTTTGGTAAGAGAGCTTACTGGAGGTACAAGAAACCTAACTGATGAGCAAGCAACTCAAATCCTGGGAGTTGGACTTATCTGAAATTATATGTAAATCGTATCTGATTTATTTATTTATTTTTTTTTTAATCGTATCTGATTTAGATCTACATGTACTCTCCAGTGATATTTAGCTCCCACATTATAATATTGGGCCTCCATTTTCCTCCACTGATAGGTTAATATTCAATCCAATCTTCCCAAGGCATTTCCTGGTAATTGTTTCAGTGGTCATTTAGCCAGAATTTGGATTTTTTGTATTTTGTGATGCTGTAAAAGTGACTCATTCTTACTCTCAGGTTGTGAATGAGGAAGCATGTTGCTGGCAGCTATCTTTCAACTGAAAGAAGCCAGCTTGAGGATGAAGCTTAAACATGGAAACGGGGAGAACAGAGAAAATCCAAAGACTGGAAATTTTGTCTTGAGCCCAAAGTCCAATTACTTCTAGAATTTTCAGTTATACTAGCCAGCAAATTTCCTTTATTGTAAAAACCAGCTTGGGTTGAGTTTATTTTTACTTGCAACTGACAACATTCTCCCTGAGACAGTGGGTGAAGAAGGTACAGATAATTTGAGCTGCAGAGGAGTCCTGGGTATAAATGATGACTAGCCTCTCTCTGATCTATAAAATCAAAGGAAAGGTAATCTATAGAGATTTAATGACAACATAGACAAACTGTAATCCTTGCTGTTGTATATTGGATTGCAAATATTAGCAAAATGAAAAGGAATTCAGAGAGCCACTAAAGGGAATATATTAGGGAACTAAATTTAGATGGATCCCTGCTTCTTCATAACACGTATGATTACTTGATATTATATACTTTTATTTTGTCTTTTTTCTCATAAATTGTAAGCTTCACAATGGCAGGGATTTTGTCTGATTCATTATTATATTTTTAGTACCTAGAATTAGGCTTGGCACATGGTAGAGGTTGAACAGTTATTTATATGTATGAATGAAGGGATGAATTTCTGAAAAAAATTTAAGAGCCTAGCTCAGATTGGGTAGTATGAATGTATGGTCGAAAATATTGACCCAGTGTCATAGCTCTTTCAGAGAATATTCTTTAGCCTGGATACATGAGAAAAGATATTACGGATATTGTCCATGATTGTGGAATGGCACCTTTCCCAGTGCCTGGCACTTAGTGAATGGTAAATACAAATTTAGTGCTATATGATGTGACACAGTGGTTATGCGAGAGGATGGATGGTGAGGAAATCTAGCATGCCAGCCTGAGTAGTATTGACATGACTGCCCACTTGGTCCAAGTAGAATAGGGAAACAGGTTATTAAAGTGATTTGGAAGTCCAAAGTAAAACACTATCAAATTAATGCGATGTTGAAGACTTGGTTTTAAAGTTCGTGGCATGGTTGTTTAATTTTACTGGAGAAAACATCAGTACTACTAGATGAACTACTTAAATCTAGCTTGCTTAAGATAAAGGTAGTGATAAGGCAAAAATAAGGTCATAAAGAGATCACCAGAAAAAAAAAGTAGCTTAAAGACTCATAGAAACATAGCTGGATGTGTATAAGCATTTGAGCATTGGTGATGCTGAAGTCTAAGAAAATTTGTTGTTAGGACTTACATTAAAGATGGAGAAAAGGAACAGTGAAAGTTCCGATTTCAACCTGCATTAAAAAAACAGAAATAAAAAAGCAGTGGAAAGAATTCATGAAACTGGCTGTCATGTTTAAATATAGTTAGTAGGCTAAAAGAGGGTTCAAAACAATGGACTACACTGTTGTAGCTGCTTATTTTTACTGGGTCTGTTGGCAAAAGTCTCTCATTTCTTCACACTTACTTTTCAAAGACCCTGGAGTCCCAGGTTTCATTTAGCAGAGTAACAGCTTTCAAATAATAATCTGGTGTCTGTCTCAGCTCCTGGTTCTCCCTTTCCCTTTTCATCCTTGCCCTCTTATTATTTTTCTTAGTTCCCTTCTCCACCTATTCTCCTACCCCAACACCTTTTTTTTCTTTTGTCCTATTCAGTTTCTCTCCTGATTACAGAAAACGTCAGTTAGCTATAAAAATCATCCCATGCATGTGAAACGTGTTTGGTGATGAAGTCTGGAGATTTCACAGGGGAATCTGTTCCAGGGTGGCCATCATGCTATGTAGCACATTGGTTTTGAGGGTTGGGATCAACTTGAAGGGATTGAATGTAATTAGTCTCTTGGAACCTCTGGAAACTAAGAACTACTCTATCATTCCAGACAGTGTTGTAATAGAAAGAAGTCTTTGTCATTAGACAGACCTTGTTAAAATCTTGTTTCTTTTATTTATTAGCTATATGATGTTGGATATGTAGCCTCAACTCTATGGGTTTCAGCTTCCTTGTCTGTAAAATGAGAATAGTAATACACACCTCTTAAGTGTTTTGTGAAGAATAAATGACTAAAGCCTGGCAAGTGATTAGTGTAGTACCTGACATTTGGTAAGCATTCACTAAGTGATAGCTACTCTCATTGTTAGGTTGATTCTAGTTTCATGCATCTACCAGTGTTCAGCTCAGACCAAATAAATGGTACTGCTCTTCTGAAATCTGAACCAGGACTGAATCCTTTAAGGTCTATCCTGTTGGAGTTTCTGGGCAGAAGAATATGCTTTTCTATTAGTGAGGATATTGGTGTCTGAATGGGTGCCCTTCAAGTGAGTTGCAGGATAGGCTTGCTAAAACTCTCTTTTTGGGTTATATGGAGGTCATACAGTAGTCCCTTCTTATCCATGGTTTTATTTTCCACTGTTCTAGTTACCTGAGTTCATTCACTGTTTGGAAACAGTTGATCCTTCTGATACACTGTCAGAAGGTCGATGGTAGCCTAACACTGTGTCACAATGCCTACATCATTCACCTCGTTTAATCTCATCATATAGGCATTTTATCATCCCACATCATTGCAAGAAGGGTGAGTACAGTACAATAAGGTATATTGAGAGTGAGAGAGAGACCATATTCATATATATTTTATTATAGTATATTACAATGTTCTAGTTCATTATTATAGTTATCTCTTATTATGCCTAATTTCATAAATTAAATTCTATAATTGGTATGTATGTATAGGAAAAAACCAGTATCTATGGGGTTTGGTGTTATTCATAGTTTCAGGCATCCACTGAGGGCCTTGGAATGTGTCCACCCCAGATAAGGAGGGGCCTACTGCATATGGTTTCATTGAATGAATTGCATCACAGATGCACCTACACAGAATCATGGTGACCTTTCTGGCTATTGCTAGTGTTAATCACTTTCTTAAGGCATTATTCATTGGCATTTTAGTTTTCTTTTTCATGCCAATTTTTCACTGTCATTTTTTTATTAAGTTAAAATATTTATGAATTCAGATGGTTTAACTCATAGTCTTGCACAGTTTGCACTTGTAAGTAGTGCATCATCTTATAGAGCTAATATCCCATTACAGAATATAGAGCTTTTTTAAAAATATGTGTTGCTTTTATTTTTATTTTATTTTTAGTTAGAAGATAGTGTAATATAAGTTTCAGGTGTACAGTATAGTGATTCAGTACTGCCGTACATCACCTGGTGCTCATCATAAGTGACTCCTTAATCCCCATCACCTATTTAACTCATCCCCCCACCTCCATCTGGTAACCAACCATCAGGTTCTCTATTGTTAAGATGTCTTCTTTCTTTCTTTCTTTCTTTCTTTCTTTCTTTCTTTCTTTCTTTCTTTCTTTCTTTCTTTCTTTCTTCTTTCTTTCTTTCTTCTTTCCTTTTCTTTTCTTTTCTTTTCTCTTTTTTCTTTTCTCTTTTCTTTCTTTTCCTTCCTTCCTTCCTTCCTTCCTTCCTTCCTTCCTTCCTTCCTTCCTTCCTTCCTTCCTTCCTTCTTTTCTTTTCTTTTCTTTTTTCTTTCTTTCTTTTTTCTTTTCTTTTCTTTTCTTTCTCTTCTCTTCTCTTCTCTTCTCTTCTCTTCTCTTCTCTTCTCTTCTCTTCTCTTCTCTTCTCTTTTCTTTTCTTTCTGATTTTTAAATTTATTCATGGGAGACACAAGCAGAAGGAAAAGCAGGCTCCTCGCAGGGAACTCAACGTGGGATCACACCCTGAGCCAAAGGCAGACGCTCAACTGCTGAGCCACCCAGACTTTCCAAGAAGTCTGTTTCTTGATTTGCCTTTCTCTCTTTTTCCCCCTTTGCTCATTTTTTTGTTTCTTAAATTTCATGTCTGAGTGAAATCACATGGTATTTGTCTTTCTCTGACTGACTTAATTCGCTTAGCATAATACCTCCCAGTTCCATCATGTCATTGCAAATGACAAGATTTCATTATTTTTTATGGCTGAGTAATATTTCATTGTGTGTGTCTGTGTGTGTGTATGTGTGTGTGTGTGTGTGTGTGTGTATACACACACACACATACCATACCTTCTTAATCCATTCATTAGTTGTTGGACACTTGGGCCATTTCCATAATTTGGCTCTTGTACGTAATGCTGCTATAAGCATTGAGGGGCATGTATCTCTATGAATTAGTATTTTTGTATTCTTTTGGTGAATACCTAGTGTGTAATTGGTGGATCATAGGATAGTTTTACTTTTAACTTTTTGAGGAAACTCCATACTGTTTTCCAGAGTGACTATACCAGTTTACATTCCCACCAACAGTGCAAGAGGGTTCCCCTTTCTCCATATCCTTGCCAGCACCTGTTGTTTCTTGTGTTGTTGATTTTAGCCACAGAATATAGAGCTTTATATTTTATTAGAGTATCACATGCAAAACCATCCTGTTACTTAAATATGGGAAATTTAAGACTTATGAGCTTCTTTATTCTCTTTTGGTGCACAGGCTACATAGCATAGAATTGGAAGGTCATCATAGTAGGCTTATCTTTTTTTTTAAGATTTTATTTATTTATTCATGAGAGACACAGAGAGAGAGAGAGAGAGAGAGAGAGAGAGAGAGAGGCAGAGACACAGGCAGAGGGAGAAGCAGGCTCCATGAAGGGAGCCCGACTTGGGACTTGATCCCAGGACTCCAGGATCATGCCCTGGGCCGAAGGCAGGTGCTAAACTCCTGCTGAGCCACCCAGGATCCCCCATAGTAGGTTTAGATGCATTTTCTCCATTCTAGGTTTCCTAAGAAATAGGAGCTCAAACTGGAAGTTGCAGGATGTGGGTCATAAATACATTTTGAATTAATGTCGACACAACCCTGTAGTGTTTTTCATCCATGTTTTCATTGGTGTACTTTTTAGATAAAACAGAAATATGATTATTGGTGAAGTGTTCTATTTGAGCCTTGCTGACAGCTAAACCAATCTTTATTTTTTTCTGTTTTTCCTTAAGAAAGTTCTTGTGATGTTTTCTATGACTGGCTCAGTTTTAACTACTTAGGTCCTATATTTCATATGTCTATTGCTGAGGACAGGGTACAAAGCGAAGTCTTGTTACTTTTATAGATGTAAATGCTGTTTGGTTAGCATAAATTGTAAGAGCACCCTATGGTCTTGAGATAATTGGCAATTTATTTGTTTTCAATATTTTTGAGATGGAGTTCGACCTTTGAGTAGTTTTTTTGGTTTTAGAAATTCATGATAAATGAGAAGTGTAATAGTTTGCCTGGCTTTCAAAACTCACATTTAAAAAAATCTGCTACTACTCTATCCCCTGTTCAGTTTTAGTGCTAGTTCACATTCTAGTTACGATACTTAAATAAATCAGAGGATCTTAAAAAAAAAAAGTCAGAGGATCTTAATAACAACTGTAAAATAACTAATTGGCTAAGGTTAAATACATGTTATCCTTTATTTTTGGTGCCCTGGCATCCAAATGATTTGGTTTTCTTTTAAAATTTTAAGATATTTGACTTCTGTCATGTATTCTGTACCCTCCAGATGGGCTTCTGACTAGTACTACAGTTCTGTAGTGTGGAAGTTCTTATCTTATACTGAAAAGAGTTGAATTTCTTACCTGAATCTCTCCGTATCTTAGTTTTTGACATCTGTTATTGACTATCACCAGTGCCAACTGCCTTTCCTGTTTGAATGTCTGCTTCCTATCACCTTTTTTGTGAATTTTCGCTGCCTGATCCACCATGGCTTGAATAGTAAGATGAGTATTTTTCTTAGTGATATTTACACCCCACCCATTCCTTTTCCTCTTTGAATTGATGCCCACAACTTTGCCTTGCTATGTGGGCCTGGCCTGTTCTTCTATATAAAATAAAAATATTCCTTCATGGGCCAGGCTCACTCAGCATTTTGTTGCATCTCCAAAAACTTCTATTAAAACAAATCAACAAATCCAATAAGCAACATTTTCCTCAAGCCTCACCACAAAGCCAACTGTAAAACTATTGTCAAGTGGTGCAGCATTTACTGAAATTCACATGAGATGGTATTTCAATTGCATACCACAACACAAAATTTCTTAAAATAATCTTTTTTATTCTTTCCTCATTTCTCTTGCTTTTTTATCCTCTTTTTCAAAAAGATTTTATTTATTCATGAGAGACACACAGAGAGGCAGAGACATAGGCAGAGGGGGAAGCAGGCTCCCCATAGAGAGCCCAATGGGAGACTTGATCCTCCATCAGGGATCACGTCCTGAGCTGAAGGCAGATGCTCAGTGGCTGAGCAACCCAGGTGTCCCTCAAATATGCTAAGTGTGACTAAAGACATAAATAGATCTAGGGTTGACTTTTCACTTGAGCTTCAGTTATTTGTAATCAGTATCTTTCAGGATGCTTGTTACATGTGTGTAATCTATAATCAGTCTAAAATTAATTTCACCACTCCTCTCATCATCTTCCTGATCACTAAAACTTGAAATGATTTCATCTTGATTTATCCCTCTTCTTGGTATCTTTTTATACTCTACTTAAGTTTATACATTTCTCTTTAAAATATCTTCTTCATGCTTCTGTTTCTTTCAATTTTCTGTGCCACAATCCCAGTTTAGTCTTTGATCTTTTTGTATCTAGATTTCTGTTTTGATCTCAGTCTTTCTTGAGTCACTCCTTCATAAATAATGCAGCATATTCTGGTTATATTAATCATTTACAGAAATACCTTCTCTGGGTTATTTTCCTACTCAGTAATTTTTTACCAAATAAATTCAACGATCTGCCCTTAAGAATAAAGATCAGTGAGTTTGCATATATAACAACAGAAATGATCCAAAATGAAGACCAGAGGTATACAATGTATGGAGCTTCAGTGAGTTGTGGAAAATACCTAAGTTTCACATGTGTATAATTGGAATCCCAGAAATGACAAGACACCTGCACCCCAATGTTTATAGCAGCAGTGTCCACAATAACCAAACTATGGAAGGAGCCACGATGTTCTTCCACAGATGGATAGATAGAAGATGTGGTATATATATCTATACCATTATACATGTGGGATATATATATATATAGGAATATTACTCAGCCATCAGAAAGGATGAATACCTGCCATTTGCTTCAATGTGGATGAAACTGGAGGGTATTATGGTGAGTGAAATAAGTCAATCAGAGAAAGACAATTATCATATGGTTACACTCATTTGTGGAATATAAGAAATAGTGGAAGGGACTATGAGGGAAAGGAGGGAGACTGAGTTGGGAAAAAGTAGAGAGGAAGACAAACCATGAGCGACTTCTAACTCTGGGAAACAGAGTTGCAGAAGGGGAGGAGAGTGAGGGATAGGGTGAGGTGAAGGACACTAAGGAGGGCATTTGATGAGATAAGCACTGGGTATTATACTGCATGTTGGCAAATTGAATTTAAATAAAATATTAAAAAAATAAAATTCAATATGATAATCTCTGTACTTTAATAGAAATGTTTAGACAATTTGATGTAATTATCAGTATGATTGGTTGAAATCTACCATCTTGGTATATGTTTGCTATGGATATCTTATGTATTCATTTTTCTCTTTTCCTGCTTTACTTTGTATAAAATAACTTTTTAAAAGAATTCCATTTTTCTTCATTCTCAGCTAATTAGCATATGTATCTCTTTAGTTTGTTGTTGTTACTTTAAGTAACAACTGCTTTTCCTGAAATAAGAAGCTATCAACCTAAAATTCTATACTCAGTTAAAAATATTTTTCAGAGCCACCTGCGTGGCTCAATGGTTGAGCATCTGCCTTTAGCTCAGGTTGTGATCCTGGGGTCCTGGGATCGAGTCCCACATCAGGCTTCCTGTAGGGAGCCTGCTTCTCCCTCTGCCTATGTCTCTGCCTCTCTCTGTCTGTCTCTCATGAATAAATAAATAAAATCTTAAATATTTTTCAGATATGAAACTGAAATAGACTTTTATGGAGAAAGGAAAGCTGAGAGATTTTTTTTTCAGTAGACCTGAGTTATAGAAGAGTTAAGAGAAGTTTTTTAGGCAGAAAGCAAATTATTTCAGATGGAAACTTGGCTCTACATAAAGTAATGGTAAACACCAAATGGATAAAAAGTAGGTATATTAAAATATATTTTTTTCTTTTTAAATCTCTTTAAAAGATAATTTGTTATTTTTTTATAAAGATTTTATTTATTCATGAGAGACACAGAGAGAGAGAGAGAGAGAAAGGCAGCGACACAGGCAGAGGGAGAGGCAGGCCCCATGCAGGGAGCCCGACGTGGGACTCGATCCCAGGTCTCCAGGATCACACCTTGGGCTGCAGGCAGCGCTAAACTGCTACACCACCAGGGCTGCCCTATTTTATTTTTTAAAGATTTTATTTATTGGGTGCCTGAATGGCTTAGTTGGTTACATGTCTGCCTTTGTCTGGGGCCGTGATCCCGGCATGGAGCCTTGCATTGGGGTTCCTACTCAGTGGGGGAGCCTGTTTCTCCCTCTCTCCCTCTGCTGCTCCCTCTGCTGTGCTCTCTAATGAATAAATAAAATATTTAAAAAATAAATATTTTATTTATTTGAGAGAGACAGAGATAGTGAGAAAGAGCACAAGTGGGGAGTCGAAGGAGAAGCAGACTCCCCACTGAGTGGGGAGTCCCATGTGGGACTCCGTCCCCAGTGGGACCCCGGATCACACTTGAGCCAAAGGCATACACTTTGGTGAGCCACACAGGTGCCCCTAATTTATTATTTATAGCAAAAGTAATAATAGTGCATTATGGGATTTGTAACTTCTTTAGAAATAAAATGTATGACACTGACAAAAAAGAAAAGAAGAAGGAATATAGAAGCGTACTATTACAAGACTCTTACACTTTTAAATGGAATTTGTTATTTAAACAATTCCAGTATTATTTAAATGTAGACTGTGATAACAAAAAGTATATTTTAAGCCCTGGAGGAACTCAAAATAACAATAACAAATGGAAGAAGTATAGCTAATTAGCTAACTATAAGTAAAAAATAAAATGGAATCCTAAAGAACCACTATTTTTGTTTAAAATAAAGCAGGAAATGAAGAAAAGCTGATACATAAGATAAATAGAAAATAAATAGCAAGATGGTAGTTTTTAATCCAAATACATTGATAATTACATTAAATGCAAATGGTCTAAACACTACAATTAAAGGGCAGAGATCAAAATGGATTAAAAAAGCAATAACAGCTATTTGTTATCTACAAGAAATGCACTTTAGATATAAATATGCAGATATATTAAAAATAAAAGGAAACAATAGAGTAGTCATACTAATATTAAAATAGACTCAGAACAAGGCATATTACCAGAGATAATGTAGAATATTCCATAATAGCAAAAGGATAAAGTGATCCAGGGACAATACAATTCTGAATAAATGTATATGTACCACATTATAAAGCCTAAAAATACATGAAAGAAAAAAGATAAAAAAGCAAATATACAATTATTGTCAAATATGTTGTAAATTCTCTTTCATTACTGTATAGAACAAGTAGAAAATCAGTAAGTATATAGAAAACTTGAAAAATACTAATAATGAACTTTACTGAATTGACATTATGAAAGTACCATGAAATGAACACAGAATACAAATTCTCTTCATTATACAAAGAAAATTTATGAAGTTAGATCCCATTCTACACTATAAATGTCTCAATAAGTTTTAAGTATGTTTTCCTGCCATAATAGAATTAAACTAGAAATGAATATAAAAAAGATAATCTGGAATATCTCCAAGAATTTATTAACGAAGTAACACTGAGCTAAATAACTCATGAGCTCAGAAAGGAAGGAAATATATTAGCAAATGTTTTGAAATGAATTAATATTACAGCTTGCCAAAATTTGTGGGAAGCATTGCTTAGAGGAAATTTATACTTTTAAATACTTTTATTAGGAAAAAAGAGGTCCTCAAAATCAATGATCTAAACATTTGCATTTCAAAAAAAAGGAAAAATAAAAACAAATGCAAAGTAAGGAGTGAAATAATTATAAAAAGAGCAGAAATCAAATATAAAACAAAGTCTATGAAATGTTAAGCAAACCAAATGCTTTTTTGGGGGAAATGTTAATAAAATTGATAATTCTCTAATTAGAATCATCAGTTAAAAAAAAAAAAAGATGCAATTACCAATACCACGTTTGTAAGAGGAAGAACCCTTACCAATATTACAGGCACTAAGTAGATAATGAGGTGGTATCACTAATTTTGCCATCCATTCCACAATATAGAGATAAATAGGCAAATTTCTTGAAAGTATAAACTACTAAATTTACTCAAGAAAAAAATAGGTAATATGAATATATGTATTTGGATTTGTATGTATAGTCAAAACCTCCCTTTAAAGAAAATATCAGACCCAGATGGCTTCTCTGGTGAATTCTAGTAAGCCTCCAAGGAACATAAAGACCTAATTACAGAAAATCTTCCAGCAAAAGAAGTGGGAGGGACTTCCGAGCTTAACTTATGAGGGCAGTATTACTCTGGTACCAATACCAGACAAAGATATCACAAGAAAAGAAAATGATAGACAAACATGTTTTATGAAGATAGATAAAAATCATTACTAATTTTTAGCAAATTAAGTCCAACTAAATAGAAAAACCACAGTGCCTCATGATGAAGACGGTTTTATTCCAATAAAGCAGTTGTGGTTTATCATGGTGAATCAATTAGTACAATTCATATTAATAGAGTAAAAAATACAGTCTTAATAGCTACTGAAAAAGTATTTTACAAAATTTAACACCTATCCATTCATAAAAAATCTTGAAAGAAATTAAGACTAGAAGGAAACTTCCATCAAATTGAGAAAGGTTATCTACAAAATATTACAGCTAGTTTTGTACATGATTTTGAAAGACTAAGTGCATTTCTTTAAGATTAGGAACAAGGCAAGTGTATCTTCTCTTACCATTCCTTTACCCCATTGTTACCGAAGATCCACATTATTACTGAAAATAAATGGCATATGGCTTGGAAAGGAACAAATAAAACTGTCTTTCTTTGGAGGAAATTTAGTTATCTATGGAGAACACATAGATAATTTATAAAGTAATTTCTAGAACTAATGTGTCCCAAAAGATTATAATTAAAATGTCAATGTAAAAAAAAAAATCAGTTGTATTTCTGTATTAGCAATGAACAACTAGAAATTAAACAACAGCACCATTTACAATAGCATAATATAATAAAAATATGAAATAATTAGGTATAAATATATAAAAATATGTGTAATATCTGTGTAATAAGATTGAAAAATATTTCTGAGGCCTATTAACACATAGAGGTATATACTCTGCATATGTGTCAGAAGATAACATAATGTGTGATTTTTTTCTCAGACTGATCTATTATTTGGTGCATCCCAATAAAGATTCTAGAGGGTTTATTATTTTTTTAATACAGAATCTGGCAACCGGATTCTAAAATACATATGGAAATGCAAAGGATCTTGAGCAACCAAAACAATATGGATCAGATCAAAGTTAGAGGATTTATACTACCTAATTTAAAGACTTACTATAAAGCTTTAGTAATTACAAATGTGTTATTGATGTAAAAACAGATCTGTGGATAAATGAAACAATATAGAGTCCAGAAATAGACCCACATATATAAGGCCAGTTGGTTTCCAACTTGCCAAGGTAAGTTAAAGGGAGAAAGGATGTTCTATCCAACAAATGGTGCAGATTAATTATTTGATATGTATTTGCAAAAAAACCTTGGCATGACCTTTATATGACCCTTACCTCAAATCACATAAAAATTTGTACTCAAACTAGATCACAGATCTAAATATAAGAGATAAATCATAAACTTTCTAGGAAAAGATACAAGAGAAAGTCTTTGTTGACCTAGTCTTAGGCAAAGATTTTTTTGTTTTCTGGTAGGGTGCAAAAGAAACATAAAACTTTGGTAAATTGTACTTCATTAAAACAAAAAGCTGCATATTCAAAAGACATTATTTTTTCAAAAGACATTATTAAAAGTGGAAGCCATAGAATTGGCAGAAAATATTCACCATATATATGTATATCTAAGAAAGTACTTGAAACATAATATGTAGTATCTTTTGCAATTCAAGAAGACAAAAACTTTGATAAATGAATGGTCAAATATTTGGACTGACTTTTTATCAAAAAGCTGTATTAGTGGCAAGTAAGCAATGAAAATTTATTCAACGTTTAATTTGTAGTAAGAAATACGAGAACAAAATTAAATGTCATTACCTAGTAGAAAACCAAAATTTAAAATGGCTGTAGTTATCATATGACCTGATAATTTCTTTCCTAGATATTTACTTAAGAGGAATGAAAATAGGAGGAGGGGCAAGATGGCGGAAGAGTAGGGTCCCCAAATCACCTGTCCCCACCAAATTACCTAGATAACCTTCAAATCATCCTGAAAATCTACGAATTCAGCCTGAGATTTAAAGAGAGAACAGCTGGAACGCTACAGTGAGAAGAGTTTGCGCTTCTATCAAGGTAGGAAGACGGGGAAAAAAGAAATAAAGAAACAAAAGGCCTCCAAGGGGGAGGGGCCCCGCGAGGAGCTGGGCTACGGCTGGGGCGAGTGTCCCCAGGACAGGAGAGCCCCGGCCGGAGACGCAGGAGCTGCACCAATCTTCCCTGGTGGAAAGGGGCTCGCAGGGAGTTGGAGCAGGACCCCAGGAGGGAGGGGATGCCCTCGGGCTCCCGGGGACACTAACAGACACCTGCGCCCCGGGAGAGTGCGCCGAGCTCCCTAAAGGGCTGCTGCGTGCTGGGCTGGACCCGGAGCAGCTCGGAGGGGCTCGGGTAGAGGAAGAGGCTCCGTGGAGGGGGCTGCGCGGCTCCGGGAGCAGCTTGGAGGGGCTCGGGCGGCGGCTCCGCGGAGGGGGGCTGCGCGGCCGGAGCGCGAATCCATCAGGGCAGGCCCGGGAGCACTGGGCGCCAGGACACAGCCCAGGATCCGGCCTCCCCCTGGGACAGGCAGAGGCCAGGAGGGCCCAGGACCGCAAGGACGCTCCTGCCCAAGCTGAGCAGATAAGCGGCCCCGCTCCCGGAGCCTCCAGACCCTGCAGACGGAGAGCTCCCTAGTTACTGTGGGAGCTGATCCAGGGCTCCAGAGCTGGCCCAGCCACTGTGGTTGTACCTCCTGGGGCCTCACCGGGTAAACAACCCCCACTGAGCCCTGCACCAGGCAGGGGGCAGAGCAGCTCCCCAGTGCTAACACCTGAAAATCAGCACAACAGGCTCCTCCCCCAGAAGACCAGCTAGACGGACAAGTTCCAGGGGAAGTCAAGGGACTTAAAGTATACAGAAACAGAAGATACTTCCCCGTGTTTTTTTTTTTTTTTTTTTTTTAACGTTTTGATTTCTGATTGTTTCCCCCACCCTTTTCCCCCCTTTCTTTCTTTTTCTTTCTTTTTCTTTTTTCTTCCTTTTTTTCTTTTTTCTTTTTCTCTTTTCTTTCCTTCTTTCTCTCCTCTCTTTTTCTCCTTTTCCCAATACAACTTGTTTTTGGCCACTCTGCACTGAGCAAAATGACTAGAAGGAAAACCTCACCTCAAAAGAAAGAATCAGAAACAGTCCTCTCTCCCACAGAGTTACAAAATCTGGATTACAATTCAATGTCAGAAAGCCAATTCAGAAGCACTATTATACAGCTACTGGTGGCTCTAGAAAAAAGCATAAAGGACTCAAGAGACTTCATGACTGCAGAATTTAGATCCAATCAGGCAGAAATTAAAAATCAATTAAATGAGATGCAATCCAAACTAGAAGTCCTAACGAGGAGGCTTAACGAGGTGGAAGAAGGAGTGAGTGACGCAAAGAGGGAAACTGAGGAAAAAAGAGACAATTAAAAGACCATGAATAGACTAAGGGAAATAAACGACAGCCTGAGGAAGAAAAACCTATGTTTAATTGGGGTTCCCGAGGGTGCCGAAAGGGACAGAGGGCCAGAATATGTATTTGAACAAATCATAGCTGAAAACTTTTTTTTTTATTTTTATTTATGATAGAGAGAGAGAGAGAGAGAGGCAGAGACATAGGCAGAGGGAGAAGCAGGCTCCATGCACCGGGAGCCCGACGTGGGATTCAATCCCAGGTCTCCAGGATCGCGCCCTGGGCCAAAGGCAGGCGCTAAACCGCTGCGCCACCCAGGGATCCCGAAAACTTTCTTAATCTGGGAAGGGAAACAAGCATTCAGATCCAGGAAATAGAGAGATTCCCCCCCCCCCCTAAAATTAATAAAAACCGTTCAACACCTCGACATTTAATAGTGAAGCTTGCAAATTCCAAAGATAAAGAGAAGATCCTTAAAGCAGCAAGAGACAAGAAAGCCCTGACTTTTATGGGGAGGAGTATTAGGGTAACAGCAGACCTCTCCACAGAGACCTGGCAGGCCAGAAAGGGCTGGCAGGATATATTCAGGCTCCTAAATGAGAAGAACATGCAACCAAGAATACTTTATCCAGCAAGGCTCTCATTCAAAATGGAAGGAGAGATAAAGAGCTTTCAAGACAGGCAGGAACTGAAAGAATATGTGACCTCCAAACCAGCTCTGCAAGAAATTTTAAGGCGGACTCTTAAAATTCCCCTTTAAGAAGAAGTTCAGTGGAACATTCCACAAAAACAAGGACTGAATAGATATCATGATGACACTAAACTCATATCTTTCAATAGTAACTCTGAACGTGAATGGGCTTAATGACCCCATCAAAACGTGCAGGGTTTCAGACTGGATAAAAAAGCAGGACCCATCTATTTGCTGTCTACAAGAGACTCATTTTAGACAGAAGGACACCTACAACCTGAAAAAAGGTTGGAGAACCATTTACCATTCAAATGGTCCTCAAAAGAAAGCAGGGGTAGCCATCCGTATATCAGATAAACTAAAATTTACCCCGAAGACTGTAGTGAGAGATGAAGAGGGACACTATATCATACTTAAAGGATCTATCCAATAAGAGGACTTAACAATCCTCAATATATATGCCCCGAATGTGGGAGCTGCCAGATATTTAAACCAATTAATAACCAAAGTGAAGAAATACTTAGATAATAATACACTTATACTTGGTGACTTCAATCTAGCTCTTTCTATACTCGATAGGTCTTCTAAGCACAACATTTCCAAAGAAACAAGAGCTTTAAATGATACACTGAACCAGATGGATTTCACAGATATCTACAGAACTTTACATCCAAACTCAACTGAATACACATTCTTTTCAAGTGCACATGGAACTTTCTCCAGAATAGAGCACATACTGGGTCACAAATCGGGTCTGAACTGATACCAAAAATTGGGATCATCCCCTGCATATTCTCAGACCATAATGCCTTGAAATTAGAACTAAATCACAACAAGAAGTTTGGAAGGACCTCAAACACGTGGAGGTTAAGGACCATCCTGCTAAAAGATGAAAGGGTCAACCAGGAAAGTAAGGAAGAATTAAAAAGTTTCATGGAGACTAATGAGAATGAAGATACAACCATTCAAAATCTTTGGGATGCAGCAAAAGCAGTCCTAAGAGGGAAATACATCGCAATACAAGCATCCATTCAAAAACTGGAAAGAACTCAAATACATAAGCTAACCTTACACATAAAGGAGCTAGAGAAAAAACAGCAAATAGATCCTACACCCAGCAGAAGAAGAGAGTTTAGTTAAGATTCGAGCAGAACTCAACGAAATCGAGACCAGAAGAACTGTGGAACAGATTGAGAAAACCAGGAGTTGGTTCTTTGAAAGAATTAATAAGATAGATAAACCATTAGCCAGCCTTATTAAAAAGAAGAGAGAGAAGACTCAAATTAATAAAATCATGAATGAGAAAGGAGAGATCACTACCAACACCAAGGAAATACAAATGATTTTAAAAACATATTATGAACAGCTATACGCCAATAAATTAGGCAATCTAGAAGAAATGGACACATTCCTGGAAAGCCACAAACTACCAAAACTGGAACAGGAAGAAATAGAAAACCTGAACAAGCCAATAACCAGGGAGGAAATTGAAGCAGTCATCAAAAACCTCCCAAGACACAAGAGTCCAGGGCCAGATGGCTTCCCAGGGGAATTCTATCAAACGTTTAAAGAAGAAACCATACCTATTCTCCTAAAGCTGTGTGGAAAGATAGAAAGAGATGGAGCACTTCCAAATTCGTTCTATGAGGCCAGCATCACCTTAATTCCAAAACCAGACAAAGACCCCACCAAACAGGAGAATTACAGACCAATATCCCTGATGAACATGGATGCAAAAATTCTCAACAAGATACTAGCCAAGAGGATCCAACAGCACATTAAGAAAATTATTCACCACAACAAAGTAGGATTTATCCCCGGGACACAAGGCTGGTACAACACTTGTAAAACAATCAATGTGATTCATCATATCAGCAAGAGAAAAACCAAGAACCATATGATCCTCTCATCAGATGCAGAGAAAGCATTTGACAAAATACAGCATCCATTCTTGATCAAAACTCTTCAGAGTGTAGGGATAGAGGGAACATTCCTCGACATCTTAAAAGCCATCTATGAAAAGCCCACAGCAAATATCATTCTCAATGGGGAAGCACTGGGAGCCTTTCCCCTAAGATCAGGAACAAGACAGGGATGTCCACTCTCATCACTGCTATTCAACATAGTACTGGAAGTCCTAGCCTCAGCAATCAGACAACAAAAAGACATTAAAGGCATTCAAATTGGCAAAGAAGAAGTCAAACTCTCCCTCTTCACCGATGACATGATACTCTACATAGAAAACCCAAAAGCCTCCACCCCAAGATTGCTAGAACTCATACAGCAATTCGGTAGCGTGGCAGGATACAAAATCAATGCCCAGAAATCAGTGGCATTTCTATACACTAACAATGAGACTGAAGAAAGAGAAATTAAGGAGTCAATCCCATTTACAGTTGCACCCAAAAGCATAAGATACCTAGGAATAAAGCTAACCAAAGAGGTAAAAGATCTATATCCTCAAAACTATAGAACACTTCTGAAAGAAATTGAGGAAGACACAAAGAGATGGAAAAATATTCCATGCTCATGGATTGGCAGAATTAATATTGTGAAAATGTCAATGTTACCCAGGGCAATGTACATGTTTAATGCAATCCCTATCAAAATACCATGGACTTTCTTCAGAGAGTTAGAACATATTATTTTAAGATTTGTGTGGAATCAAAAAAGACTCCGAATAGCCAGGGTAATTTATAAAAGAAAACCATATCTGGGGGCATCACAATGCCAGATTTCAGGTTGTACTACAAAGCTGTGGTCATCAAGACAGTGTGGTACTGGCACAAAAACAGACACATAGATCAATGGAACAGAATAGAGAACCCAGAAGTGGTTCCTGAACCGTATGGTCAACTAATAAATGATAAAGGAGGAAAGACTATCCATTGGAAGAAAGTCTCTTAAATAAATGGTGCTGGGAAATTTGGACATCCACATGCAGAAGAATGAAACTAGACCACTCTCTTTCACCATACACAAAGATAAACTCAAAATGGATGAAAGATCTAAATGTGCAACAAGATTCCATCAAAATCCTAGAGGAGAACACCGGCAACACCCTTTTTGAACTTGGCCACAGTAACTTCTTGCAAGATACATCCACAAAGGCAAAAGAAACAAAAGCAAAAATGAACTATTGGGACTTCATCAAGATAAGAAGCTTTTGCACAGCAAAGGATACAGTCAACAAAACTAAAAGACAACCTGCAGAATGGGAGAAGATATTTGCAAATGACCTATCAGATAAAGGGCTAGTTTCCAAGATCTATAAAGAACTTATTAAACTCAACACCAAAGAAACAAACAATCCAATCATGAAATGAGCAAAAGATATGAAGAGAAATCTCACATAGGAAGATACAGACATGGCCAACATGCACATGAGAAAATGCTCTGCGTCTCTTGCCATCAGGGAAATACAAATCAAAACCACAATGAGATACCACCTCACACCAGGGAGAATGGGGAAAATTAACAAGGCAGGAAACAACAAATGTTGGAGAGGATGCAGAGAAAAGGGAACCCTCTTACACTGTTGGTGGGAATGTGAATTGGTGCAGCCACTCTGGAAATTGTGTGGAGGTTCCTCAAAGAGTTAAAAGTAGACCTGCCCTGCGACCCAGCAATTGCACTGTTGGGGATATACCCCAATGATTCAGATGTAATAAAACGCCGGGACACCTGCACCCTGATGTTTCTAGCAGCAATGGCCACAATAGCCAAAGTGTGGAAGATGCCTCGGTGTCCATCGAAAGATGAATGGATAAAGAAGATGTGGTCTATGTATACAATGGAATATTACTCAGCCATTAGAAACAACAAATACCCACCATTTGCTTCAATGTGGATGGAACTGGAGGGTATTATGCTGAATGAAGTAAGTCAATCGGAGAAGGACAAACAGTGTATGTTCTCATTCATTTGGGGAATATAAATAATAGTGAAAGGGAATATAAGGGAAGGGAGAAGAAATGAGTGGGAAATATCAGAAAGGGAGACAGAACATAAAGACTCCTAACTCTGGGAAACGAACTAGGGGTGGTGGAAGGGGAGGAGGGCGGGGGGTGGGGGTGAATGCATGACGGGCACTGAGGGGGGCACTTGACAGAATGAGCACTGGGTGTTATACTATATGTTGGTAAATTGAACACCAATAAAAAATTAATTAAAAAAACTGAATGAAAATACGTTTCAATGCAAAAGCTCTTTTGTGAACATTTATAGCTTCTTTATGTATAATAGCTCTAAATTGAAATTGATCTCAATATCCTTAAAATTGATGAATTTTATAATTTGTACATTAATTTCAATAAAGCTGATTAAAAATACTGAATAGAAGGTATTTCCATAGGATGTTTCTTTGAGATCTTTTTTGAAAATATGTTAAGGAGCATTAAAATGCCTATTTGTATAACAGTTGGAGTATTACTATACTGATTTAAGAAGTATGTTTGTGTTAAGGCAGTGATATGGTTTCTATAAAGACTGTATGCCTCTGATTCTATGATGTCTATATAACTAGATTCTTTTATTTAGGCATTACAGAGCTCCAGGCCAGAGAAAAGTTGAAGAGACTAGTGACAGAATGAAGACATTTTATGAATCAGCTCAAATAAGAGGCAGTAGGTAATATTTAGATATGACTACTAGAAAAAAATTCTTATGTCAACAATTGGAAACATATTTTTAAAATATTGATGCCAAACCCCAATGAAATACTAGGAGAGACAGCATGACGATGGTCATCAAGTCTCTACAAGAGATGAAACCCTAATATGGGTAGGTCATCTGGTCTTAAGAGGAAATTCCTGAGATGGATTGACAAGGAAATATGACACCAAGCTTTAGTTTAAGAGTCTTAGTGAGGAAGCTGGAGAGAAAGCTGTCATGATGGAGAGAACTGTCGTTTTTCTTGATTTCACACCACTAGCTATATCCAAGTTTCCAGCCACACTCTCTCAGGCTAAAACAGTTGCTGGCAATTTCATTTTTCTTTGCTGATGTATAATTAATAACTTACAAGTTATTTGTGTGGATATATTTTTCCCTTTCTATTGGCATTTTTGAGTTTTAGATTATTAGATTCTGTCCCTCAGTGTGAACTGCTTAGTGGTTTATTGGCTTATTAGGGAGAAGTGTGGCCACTGCCTCTGGAAGATGCCAGAGTGGTGTATGTAAACCATGATGAGGTTTTAGCCAAAGGTGGATGGTATGTTAGCTTTGGCCTTGAGTTCTTGAGGGATCATGATTAAAAGTTGTTCAGGGAGACATATTGCTGTTTCTCGGTTGCCAATTTTGTGGCTTTCCTGTGGAGTTGGACTAGTTTTCATCAACAGCTGTGGTTAATTTTCAGGAGCCAGGAGTAGCCATTTTGGAGACAAATCTTTCCCTTTCTTTGAATGGTGAATGAAGTTTTTGACTCTGGTTGCTATGGTGTATACTTTTTTGTATTTCTTAAATTGAGAACTGATTAGACATGATAGGCTAAGATTTTGTGTAAGCTAAGCAGAAGTCTAACTGATAATTTGCTGACACTTCAAATAACCAATGAGGATTCTCACATTGATGGTTGGGAAGAGGCCATTTGGATGAGATGCAGAGACAAGAATGGATAATAATTGGTTGATATTTAGTATTTGTCCATAGTTGCCACTTACCATAGCTTTGGATGGATATGGGTTTTAGAAAGTATATGACACCATTCCTTGTAAGAAGGAAAGTGGCTGATTAGATTTTTTATTTTATTTTATTTTATTTTATTTTATTTTATTTTATTTTATTTTATATTTTATTTTATCTTTTATTTCATTTCATTTCATTTTATTTATTTTATTTAAAGATTTTATTTATTTATTCAAGAGAGATAGAGAGAGAGAGAGAGGGGGAGAGAGAGAGGCAGAGACACAGGCAGAGGGAGAAGCAGGCTCCATGCAGGGAGCCTGATGCGGGACTCGATCCTGGACTCCAGGATCACACCCCAGGTTGAAGGCAGGTGCTAAACCATGAGCCACCTGGGTATACCCTTTTCATTTATTTTAGATATGATTTACATATAGTAAAATTCATCCTTTTAGTGAATGTATGTGAGTTTTGACAGTCACACTAAGCACCACCATAATCAAGTACAGAACTGTTCCATCACCTTCACAAATTCTCCTATTCTCTTTTGTTGGTAACTCTTTCATTTTTTTGGTCCCTATCATTTTGCCTTTTCCAGAATGTTGTATAAATTCAATCACATAGTATGTGGATTTTTGAGTTGGCTTCTTTTACTTAGTGTAATGCATTTGAGCTTCATTCATATTGCATATGGTGAATCCTTTTATATTGGTGAATGGTATTTCATTATATAGATGTACTACAGTTTATTTATTCACCAGTTGGAGGATGTTTATATTGCTTAGATTTCAGGGATTATGAATAGGTTGCTATGTAGTGGTAAATTTTAGGTTCAACTTGGCCATAGAATGCCGAGATATTCGGTCAGACATCATTTTGGATGAATAAACATCTAAAATTGGTGAATTTTGAGTAAAGCAGATAACTCTGCATAATATAGATGGGCTTCATCTAAACACCTGAAAGCCCTAAATAAAACAAAAAAGGTGGCCTCCTATGCACTCCCCCTACCTCCTACCAAGATACAGTTCCCAGCAGAGTACCTTTGGAGTTCATATGCAGCATTGGCTTGTCCTGGTTCTTCATTAGATGATCTCTGGACTCAAACTGGAACATCAGGTCTCCTGGTTAACTTCTACAATTGTATGAACCAAGTCCTTATAATAAATCTTTTCCTATATACGCATAAATTTTATTGGTTCTCTGGAGAACCCTAATACAACCCCCAAACAAGTTTTTGTGTGAACATAATTTCTTTTCACTTGTAAGTACCCTAGGAGTAGCATTGGTGGGTTATATGGTAATGCATGTTTAACTTTATAAGAAACTTCATAGACTTTTTAGAAGTGGCTATAATAGTTTGCTTTCCAAGCAGCAATATATGAGAGTTACTTTTGTTCTGCATCCTTTCTACCACTTGATATTGTTGACATTTCATTAAAAAAATTATAGACATTTGGGGCACCTGAGTGGCTCAGTCAGTTAAGCATCCAACTCTTGATTCCGGCTCAGGTCATGATCTCAGGTTTGTGACATCAAGCCCCGCATTGGGCTCCATGCTCAGCATGGAGCCTGCTTAAGATTCTCTCTCTTTCCTTCTGTACCTCTTCCCCCGCTCATGCACTCTCTCTTAAAAAAAAAAATCATTCTAAATTGAATCTAAATTGAAGTGTAGTAATACCTTATTGTGTATTGTAGTTTTGTGTGTGTGTGTGTGTGTGTGTGTGTGTGTGTGTATTGTAGTTTTTGAGTAAGGGTATGATGAACTTGCTGCTGGTCTAGAAGAGCCCTTTCCTTTTTGCTGGGTTATCTTTACATCTGGTATTGGCCTTTAGTTAAGATAAGGATGAAATCACTAAATAGTGATCTATTAGTTGTTGCTTTGAACCTAATACCTTACTGGAGTGGTTTTGAAGTATGTTCACAAACTACTTGCTATGTCTACCTTCAACAGGTAGAGCTTAATTCCCCCCACTCCCCGTAAAGTAGGCTGACTGGCCTGAGTGATCCATGTTTAATGAATAGCATATAATGGAATTGATGGTGCATTAATTTTGAAGACTAAAAAGCTTCCTCTTACTTTCCCCTTTTCTGAGATTACTCCCTCAGGGAGAGCCAGTAAGCTGCCATGTTGTGAAGACACTCAATAAATCCAATGGAGAGGTGTCTTGTAGGGAGGAACTGAGGCCAATTTCTGAGAACCAATATGGAACTGAAGCCTCTCATGTCTCATGAATGAACCATCTTGGACAATGATCCTCCAGCCTCAGTTAAACCTTCAAATTGTTGCATCCTTAGCTGGCATCTGGAGTACAACCTCATGAGAGACTCTGAGCCAGATCTACCCAGCTAAGCTGCTCCTATATAGAGATTATGAGATAATAAATGTTTGTTGTTTTAGCTACTACATTATAATTTCTTATATAGCAGTGGATAACGTAGATTATTGTGCTGAATTTGGGGTGCTACTATGATGAATAAAAATAAAGATATGGCTTTGTAATTAGGCAGTAAGCAGAAGTTAGAGGGACTTTATTATTAATTATCTTGGCAGAGTCTGAAGTGTGCCACCAAATTATTGCTCTTGTATTTTAGCTTTGTTGTAAATATCAGGCTCTACCTGATTTTCATTTCTTTTAAATAGGTTTTACAATGGCTAACTCAAATTATGTGCAGAGGACCATTTATTTTAGACTTTAAAAATGTCATACAGTTACCAAGTAAAATCATAAATCATGAAACACCCTTATCCAATTTCTTAAATATCTTTCTTTTAGTGATTACTGTAACAGTAGGAAGTCCTTGTCTCAATTTTTGTTTTAAATTTTAATCTCAGTATGAGGTTTTAAAGTAAAACGTTTGGATGGAAATAACTGATTATCTGGTTCCAAAGGACATTTCCAAAAGCCATCTCTTGGGCATAATCCATGCACCCAAGTTCTCACAGAGTAGGAGATTTACCACTTACGGAGTTTAGTATCATTGGTGTATAGTTTACATGTACATTCTTTAAGCTTCAAATTTAATTTCTTTGGCAATCCAAACTATTCTTTTACTGGAGAAGCCAGATTCTCCTTCAATCTGGAGGCCTTATACTATACTAATATATCATACCTGCCTTCCATCAATTCCGTAGTGCTACATAAATTGTTGAGTTCTGCTTTTTGCCTCTTTCCTGGCCAAGGTGTGAAGAGGCCCAGGAGAGAGAGAGAGGAAAGTAAATCAGAATGTGTATACTGTCTTTTCTTCTTAATAACCATGTCTGACTTAATCATTGGCAGAGCTGAAGCACCCTCTTTCCCATGACTGAGTCTTTCTTCTTTCTGTTCTAGGGGTCATGATGCGTATCTTTAAACTTGTATTGAATCATTAATATTCAGAATTACAGACAAAGAGATGAGAGTGCTATGGAGTAGCCACCATATACTTACATCACACAATAGCTTAAATATGTGTCAGAATAGCTGGCACAGTTTGACTCCCCTTGTGGTATTAAGTACTGATCAGGGTCTCAGTCAGTTCAATTATAACTACCAGTATTTCTCAGCTCAATTTGGAAGAAATTATTGAAGGTCATTCTCATGGAGTATATGAAATTGATCCTTTGTGCTTGGATAGAAAACCTGGCTGGTTTCCTGCAGATCTTCTGGGAGAACATGGTATACAGTATTCAATAAAATTTGAATATTAGCTATGGACCCTTGGAAATCTATTGAGATAGACATCCAGGACATATTTGCTAGAAGCAAACTCTGCTTTTGGGGGAAGTCAATTACTTTGTTCCTTTATTGTCCTATGCTCATAGTCACTTAGTGCCTTTTTCAGGGATGGGTTCAGTAAGTGGTGAAAATTACCTGCCTCATGCCTTTGGTGAAGTAGGCTGGGCTCTAAGAGAGCCTCAGGATGCCTTTTGACCTATTAGCATAAAGCCTGAACTAGGGTAGCCTTAATTAGGCTGTTAGATTCATTTCCCCCTCCTAGGACCTACTCTGTTTCTGGTTGGCCATCCAAGGGGCTCCCTCTAAGTGGGAGTCTTCCCTAGGCTTGTTTCACGGTACTAACTGCTTGAGGTAAAGTGAGCCAAGAGAGAACTTTAGCCGTGAGAACATCAAGACATTTAAGTATAGTCAGAGCAATTCCTGGGGTCTATATGTAAGTCCCTGATGGACCTGTTGCAGATGTTCTTTGGGGTAGAAAATAAAAGAGAGAGTTTATCAAGATTGCTATTCTGTTATTATCATGGTGTTCACTATAGTTCCTTTGAAAGTACTCTAGGAAACTAATCAGCAGTTTAAATCAATCCATGGCTTGGGGCTTTTCAAAAAGATTTACTCTTTTGAGAGGAGCAACTTTTTTTTTTCTATGCATTAAGAAATACGTGTTTTATAAACCATAGTTAATCAGTGGACAGCTTTTGTTTTGTCAAGGATAAAGGACCTTTGTTAACAAAACAAGCAAAAGCTATGTTGGAAGAAAGGGCCAGCAGCTTGTTACCATGGACTTTTATATCAAAGTGACAAGTGGACCCTATTCCTCATAAGAGGCACAGTCCTTCAGGATGTTTGACTCCTATGAATTGTCATTAGCAGGTCTTTTGGTCTCTACTTTGGTCTAAGGCAAGACAGCACTTTTAGTGGACTTCTTTCTTCTTAAATAATTTTCTGCCTCATTTTAGTTTTAGTATCTCCTTTTAATTTTAGATTGTAATATTAATTACATGTACCTACTTAGAAGCATGTAAAGGTTTAGAAACTGAGCATGGTTGAAGTGAAATAATCTTTATGTCTTATGAAAATACACAAGTGACTCATTCTTTATTGGAGCTGAAGGCTCAAGTTAGAATCTTTTTTCTCCATAATCTTTTAAACATATGTTCAACAGAGAGAAAAAATATATTTAGGCTGGAATTTCCTACTAAGTTAATAAAATGTTAATGTTTTCCCATGTTATACATTCAGACATTTCTAGGGTCCTAAAATCACAGTGGCTAAAGCTCAGTGAAACAACACTAATGGTAGAGTGAGGAGTGTGGAAGAGAGGCACCCAAAGATTCCTTTTTTATCTCTGCTGTTCTCACTTTCTCATATTGGGTTGGGATAGGCAGTTCCAGTTGCATAATTAAAGAGTCTTCTCTCCAGAATGTCTGCTTTACTCATTACATAGAAGAAGGTTAAACAAATTGGTGTGTGGTATGGGGAAATGGTGTGTGTCTGTGTCTATGTGTGTGAATAAAAGGATCTTACAGACTTCTGAGTAAGAGCAAGCTGTATTTATATATTTATTTTTTATTTTTTTATTTTTTAAAAGATTTTATTTATTTATTCATAGAGACAGAGAGAGAGAGAGAGGCAGAGACACAGGCAGAGGGAGAAGAAGGCACCATACAGAGAGCCTGACGTGGGACTCGATCCAGGGTCTCCAGGATCATGCCCTGGGCTGCAGGCGGCACTAAACCGCTGTGCCACTGGGGCTGCCCTGTATTTATTTTTTAGCAATGCATAAGAGTAATGCCCCCAGAGATAAAATCCTCTAAGTTCTAGAAGAAGTAAAAAATTGGAATTTAAAAGGTATAACCAACATGTATTATGCTTCTTTGGTGGACAGTAATGCTTTTTTAAATGTAAGACCTTTTTTCCCCTATGCTGGTGATGAAACTTTATTCCCTCTCTTTGAATGAAAGAGCTTTTGGGCACTTATTGATAATTGAGAACATTCATCTTTCATCCCAAATAGACAGGATTGACACTTTTCATGTCCCAGGCATCCATATACCCCCAAATCTGCACAAATACCTTTTGGGGCCCCTCTGTCATCAGGGTACCTACTTTCAAGAGAAATAGATGAGATAATGTCTGTAAGGAACTCTGAGAATGCTAAGCACCAAAAATAAAATATTTTTAGAAGAAGTTATTACTTTGGACAGGCGAGACCTAAATGTGTAATGTAAAGTCAACTGGGAATAACTAAGAGTTATAGTGCCAGTCAAAAGCAATACTGTGATCATGGGTGGGTGCCTGGGACCTGAGAAATAGAAGGTTGCATGGAAGGCACAGAAAAAGATAGAGCAAAGGAAAATCAAGGACTGGGTTAAATGGCCAAACAGAGACCAAAAAAGCCTGAGAAAGTCAATTGCAGGAGATTACAAAGGAAATAGGGATTGGGCTTCTCAGTGCCTCACTTTCTTTTTAGTCAAGCTATTCTTAATTTTAAAAAAGTGTTTTTTCCTTTCCATCTTGTTTTCTCGTACTCTTCATTTTAATTTTTCTTATATTTACCTTGTTATTTATGTCATGAACAAAGCTGAGGAGCAGTCCTTAAACATGACTTTTATCACATTACTTTCCTAATCAACGGTGTACTGTGAAAAGTCTTTGTCTATTATAGCAATTCTTCCAACATTTTGAAAGATATCTTTCAAATGAAAGATTACTTAGAAGAGTAATTTTAAAACAGTTGAAATTATAGTTATTGAAGATGGAGTGGAAGAAACGGGCCTAGAATATTGCCTGCTCAGATTCTTTCTACCCCTCTCCCTATTGCCTGCTCCTGTGGATCTAGGAATCTCCTGTGACTCCCTGATTGTTGGATAAAATCTAAACTCCTCAGTTGATATTCAAAGCCCTTGATACCGTGGACTCATTCCTATAATACTTAGTCACTCATTCCTATTAATATTCGTTCCTCATTCCTATATAATACTTGGTTATCCTCACCCCTCATTTTTGTATGCCTCCACTTTTCCGCTTGGGCTCTTGCCACACATTCTTAATCTATCTTTATATTTGCATGCTCTTCTTGCTTAGAATGTTCTTCACTTGAATTATGTACAACTCCTTTTGACTTGGCTATATCCAGAGAGGCTCAGCTGCTCTTGACTTAATGCCACCCTATTCTGCTATTTCTTTTACTCCATATTCTTTTGCTGTCACTCACACCTTTATTATTGCTGCTCAGTCACAGCATACGAAGACCTTCAGCTTAAAAACCCATTACTACTCAATGCCTGAAGCACTTTGGACTAAAATACGGAAACTGTGTTGTGAAATCTTTCATATCTGTAGGTAGAACCTAGAATTATTCCTGCTTCCCAAAGCTTGGCATTTTTATCTGAATAGGATGAGCTCTTAGGCACCATAGGTACCTGGTCTGTATGACTGCTCTTTTAACTCAAGTCCCATATTTGCCCCTCAGTTTAGGACAGACTGTAGTATTTGCATCTACGTAATTTTGATGTTTCCCTCTCTAGAGATTGCATTCTACCTTTGTCAGTAGAGATTCTAATTGAAAGCATGCTTTAATCAGCATTAATCGTGTCATTATTCTCTGGACAGTGAACTTCAGGAGACTCCTAGATGCAGTTTCTTCGCATAGGCTGGTTTGGGCTTTCTCACGGAATGATAGCCTCAGGGCAGCTGGACTGCTCATATGGTGGGTCATTACTACAGTGTGACTGTTCTGGCAAGATGGAAGTTGTAATGCCTTTATTGACTTCACCTTAGAGGTTATACAGCATCACTTCTACAACATTTTGTTGTTGCAAGTCATTCATAAACCTTCTCTGGTTCAAGGGTAAGAGAATTAAACTGTGTTTTGATGGGGAGTGGCAAGTTTCTAGGAAGATATTTAAGACAGGAGATATTGTAGCCATTTTTGGAAAATACAGACTGCCACAGCCTGTATGTATAGTTACTATCAACATTTATGAAGATTACATAGATAAAAATAAACTTGGCTTCTTCCTTGGATAGTAATATAGCATTATAGATTATATTCATATATTATCCATTCTAATAATTTAGATATTTAAATGTGATTGATGGTAGTGGTTATTACTTCTTTTAAATAAGAGATATATATTTGAAGTTCACTAATGTATATTAATTGCACACTGGGTGTTGGAGATTATAGTATGGACAAATACTTATTCTCATGCTTTAAAGATGATTTAAGAGTAGATGATCAGGGGATGTCTGGGTGGTTCAGTGGTTAAGTGTCTGCCTTAGGCTCAGGGCGTTATCCTGGAGTCCCAGGATGGAGTCCCACATCGGGCTCCCTGCATGGAGTCTGCTGCTTCCCCTGCCTATGTCTCTGCCTCTTTCTCTCTCTGTCTCTTATGAATAAATAAATAAAATCTTTTAAAAAAATAGATGATCAGCAGCCAGCTTGTTTCTAAGTAGACCTGCCCAGGAGAGTAGTTCAGAAGTATAATGGGGGAGAGGGCTCTCATGGTGGGCTGAGGGTAAGATGCTAGTCAAAGTTAGAGATACAAAGACAGAAAGGGGTAAGAATGCTGACTGAGCAATTTGTCAGGAAAGGCCTAGAGACTGACTGAAAAAATGAAGATGAAATTGAAGATATGCTGAAATAAGTATTGGGTTAACAGTCACACCAGGAACTAGTCTCATAAACATGGCTCATGTGTTAGTTTGAAGGTGTATTCTTAAAGCAGCAGAATAACATTGAAACAAGCCTCACTCATGCTGGCATAAAAATTAACCTCAATACATTATCTATATAGGAGAAAAACAAAAACTCATTCTGACTAATGAATTTGCTAAGAGTTGCCTTGTTTATAGATAGTTGATGTGAGGTTTTTAATTTTTCATGTTGCTCACTGTAGCAAATGACTTAGAGATCTATCTATCTATATAAAATTCTGTCTGTATATCTCTTTGTCTTTACCCGTATCAATACCTGTCCCTTATCTTTATCCCTCCAAGATGTTGGCAGAGACTCCCTGCCCTTAAGAGTTATATAAGATTGGTTGAAACCTCTATTTTCCTTTTATTTTCCACTTCCTAAGATTTCTGCAGTTTTTGTGGAAGCACACACTTATAATTTCCTGATAACCTCTGAATTTGAGCTCTTTCTTGTGCCAAAGTAGTTTAATTTATGGATTGCCCCCAAAACCTATAGGTTTTCAGCTTATTTTCTTAAACAAGCCAGTTCCATTCTGTATTGGTTAGTTTTTGCTGCATAACAAATCACCTCCCAATTGAGTGGCTTAAGAGAAAAACTTTTATTCAGTTCACTATTCATTGGGTCAGCTGGGCTGTTTTAAGTTGGGTCTGGCTTGGTTGACCTCTCCTGGACTCTTTCATACATCAGTGGTCAGATGGAGGTTGTTGGTGTCAAATGACCTGGGATAGCATCATTCATATGTCAAGATTAGGCTGATTTTGTAGGTTGTTAGCCAGAACAGCTAGCCTAAGCTGCTTCATGTGGTGGTCTCCCAGTTCCAAAGAATCACAGTGTGTAAGTAGCTTTTCAAGCCTCTGCATTTGCAATGTCTCATTGGCTAAAACTATTCACATGGCCAAGCCAAGCTGATATGGGAAGGGACAACCTGAGAGCATGAAGGAAGTTATTACCATCATTTTTGCCAGCACTTTACTTACCATGCTTTCCTAAGAGAAATTTTAGTGTCAGCTGTTAAATGCATATATTTTAATTTCATTTTATTGTATTTTTAGAAGATTATAGTTATTTTTACTTTGTCATTCATCACTTTATATGTTTTATAATTTTTTACATGTATCATGTGTATTCATTACACATAATCAGAGCAAAGAAGCTTTAAATTGTTTTTAAATTGAAGTATAAACATATAATATTGTATTAGCTTCAGGTATAAAATGCATGTATTTAAACTGGATTCTTACTGTTCACTAAAGACTCAATTTTTCATTAGATCAGAGAAGTATTTTCTACTTCTGTTTTGAAACAACAATAAAAAGACGGGCACTGGGTGTTATTCTGTATGTTAGTAAATTGAACACCAATAAAAAAAAATGAAAGTAAAAAAAAAAAAAAAAAGAAAAAAAAAAACAAAACAAAAAAAATGTGGGAGTGGGTTTTGGGAAATATAAGGGGACCTTTTATGTTCATATAATGACTGAGGACTCTAATGGCATTAGTGGGCAGAGACCAGAAATGGCTGATCATTCTTAAGTGTGGAGAGATTTGGCATAGCACAGTTAAGGCTTGTCTTACCCTTGTTAGGAAAACACTGAGCTGTATGTACCAAGGGGAAGTTTTTCCTTTTGAATGAATTTTTTTCTCCTTTGCTGTTCAAGGAAGTAATTAAATGATGGAAGAGAAGGAACACTAAAGTGAATAAGAAGATTCTAATCTTATCTACACCACACTCTGACTGTTTGACCTGGAGAAAATCACTCAAGTATTCTGGGTCTGTTTTCCACCTTAAAGTAAAAGGTTGTATGAGATGAAATAAACTTATTCATACACTTATTTCCCTCCTCATTTCATAAAGAATTTGAGATGGCATGCAAAATGAATAAAACACAAAATAAATATTTGAGGAAATCTATGCAAGAAGGGGAGAATAGATAAGGAAAACTGGTTGATGAAAAAACATACTTTAAGAACCTATATAACCTGTAGAAATAGACCTCAAGTTTGGTGAGGGAAATATGATCAGTATAGGAGTCACAGCCACTGAAAATGAAAATAGTTGTTTCAGGTGAAACAAATTATTTTGTTACTGAAACTTGAGAGAACATTATCCTTTAGGATATCCTAATAGTGTATAGAAGGCCATATTCTCAAAAGTGCACAGTAGATATGTTAAACAATTTTCACAGTGATTTCTTATCATATCCCTAGTAGAAACTCTAAGGGGACCAAAATGATGATGTCTAAGTATATACCTCTGTTGATTTGATTTGTCTCAATGATAATATAGGCTATTTTCTGGAAGAATGTTCTTAATGGAAGTCCTTTAGGATGTCCTCAGTGAATATTATTGTTCACAATGGGTCTCACTGATCTTAAGATCCTTTCTGTGTCTTGATTGCCACTCATAGTTTGGGAAGAAAAGAGACTTCTGGTTTGTATGAGTCTAGGGCTGCCATAGCATAGTATCACAGACTGGGTGGCTTAAACAACAGAAAATTTTTTTCTCATAGTTCTGGAGGATGGAAGTCTAAGATTAAGGTGCCATCAGGGTTGGTTTCTAGTGAGGCCTTTCTTCCTACCTTGCAGTTTCCTTCTCACATGGCCTTTCCTATGTGTGCACGTAGGGAGAGAAAGATGCATGATTTCTCTTTTAGTAAGGACTTCTGTCCTATGAGATTAGATCTCCACTCTTATGACCTCATTTAATTAACCTTAACCACTTCCTTAAAGGCCCTTTATTCAAATATAGCCACACTGAGGGTTAACGCTTTAACATGTGAATTTTGGGGGATAATATATTCAGTTTATAACCAGGTTCTTTAATAATCAATTGGCTGTACTGAGGACAGGGATACATTTAATAAAGATTTCATTTTATTTCTTTGTTTCTTGGAATTTCCAGTTTGAAGCTAATGGATCCATTTTATTTTTCCTCCAACAAGCTCTACTTTGTGTATACATAAAAAAATTTCAGAGATTTCACATCTGTATTTAAAATAGTAAATGCAAATTATCATAATCTGATATACTTCACCTCTCAGAGTATCAATTGAAGTAATTTCACCAATCATAAATGAAAGTGGCCCTTAGGTTTGTCTTGAGAGGACTTCATGGCATTAAATGACTTCTGGGATACCTGGGAGAGATTCATATCTTGAGAATCATGTGTGTGTGCATACATATGTTTTGACACTAATGCTAAATAAAAATACAAGTGAAATAAGTTGACATAAATATGGCTTGTTAAGGGGTGATACACACCTTTTGCAATACTGTTTGGCAAAGGACAGAATCTAGTCCATGGTGTCATCTTTTTTTAATAACAGAAAATATATTATAGGGCAGCTAACATGCTTTCTAGTTTATCCTAGTGACAGCCTCATTCACTAGTTCCCCAGCAGCAGCTATATCAAATGCAACTTAAAGAGAAGAGAAGGTGGGGGAAGAGTTGGAGAGGGTGGAGCTAGAGGTGGGAGTAGCAATGAAAAGAGAGAGAAAACAGAGTTGTGAAGAAAATTGACTTAGGGTGGTATTTTGCTGAATCTTTATTATATTTATGTTAGGATATGTTTTATTGGCTCATAAAATTCAGTCACATGAGTAGATTCAGAAGTAAAGCAGCGAGCCTCAGTCTATTTGTTATCATTATCATAGTGTGAAAACCATTTCCATTGCAGGTGTTTCAAAGACCCATAGAGGTTACATGACTTAAACATTAACATATTATTCTAATAACATGAAGCTGCCACCCTTTGACCCATAAGCTTTAACTTTAATAATTTCCAGGTTATCCCTTAGCCAAAATATGTTTTCCCTTCGATTTTCACACTGGTGCACTTTCTTTAATATAAAGTACTGATATAAATAAATTATATCCAGATGAAAGCCTGTCATCTGATACCTCATCTCAGTACAATGCCTGCAGATACTAAAGCAAGCATTTCTCAACAACATTCTGCCTGTATCAGGGACAGAGACCTGGGGATCTGGTTGAGGTGGTATTTGGTAAGATGGAGAATGAAATGAATAGAGAAGTTAAGGAAAGATTGTCTTGAACAAAAATCTTAGAAGTCAATACTTCCTTTTTTATTCTTCCATAATGTGGAGGAGGAGGAATGAATGAAGAGAATAAAGTGGACGTCATCATAGATTGAAAACCTTGGTGTCAGATGTGAAAAAAATCTCACCAAAGAGAAGTCTGCATCATGAAGTGAACGATACATAAAAGAATGAATGCATGGGTTCAAGAGTCATCTGGGAATGATTGGTAGTCATATTATTTAGCTTCCTACACCCTGGAAGGCAGGTTGTCTATTTTATTAGCTATGTAGCCAGTGATTTTTTTAAAGCTTTTTTTCTGAGGGAGTTCATCTGCCTTATTTTCCACATAGGATGTCCCTAAAAGCACAATATATATCCAGAGAGTTGCTATTTACTCAGGTTCAACAATCTTGAAATCAGTGATTTCTAAGAAAGAATGGTGACATGTATTTTAATGTTGTATGATGCTCTGAATGGATATTCTGTTCATATCTAATACTTATAATGTGCTTTCCTCTTTTCTAGTGAGACAACCAGATTCTTTCCCCTGCTCTCCTTTATCCCTTTCCTTCTTCCTTCCTCCCTCTCTTCCTTTCCTTTCTTTCCTAATTTGTTCCTTCTTTATTCTTTTCATCCACCCTACCTCTCTTCTATCCCTACACCTTTATAAAATCAGATAGGATGGCAGCTAAGGGAAGAAGAGAAGAATCATCCATGATTGGTGAAGAGAGTTGTAGATGAAAATGCAGACAGTCCTTTGGAAGTAGTCTTTTTGAGTCAATTAGGCTTTTGACACACACACACACACACACACACACACACACAGATCTATGATACTGCTATAGGAATGTGCATTGTCAGAAGAGGAAAAGTAAGATTAGCATTTGTTGAACTTTTTTTTAAAGTACCAGGCTCTATTAGATTATTTGTTTGATCTTCATAATAAGACCAGGAAATTTTAATCAGAAAAGCACATTGCAGAAAATAAAATATTTCTCATGTCTGGTGTTGGTGTCCATTAATTATCACCATTTGCATAGTACCCAAACTGTCTAAAAAGTACATGTTATTTTCAGCACACCAAGATTTTCCTTAGCATGTATATTCAAAAATATATGCTAACATGAATGTAATACCAGGAATTCATTGTTCAGTAACTCAGTTATTAACAAAATATTTATGGATTGCCTACATTGTCCAGGCATTGTTTAAGGCATTAGAAATACTATGATGAAGAGGATAGTCAAAGCTATTGCATTATTTATTTGTTTGCTTGTGTTTGCACATATGTGTGCATTTATTTGGTTTATGAACACTTTATGACATTACAGTGTGGAATTATGTAATGATAATGATAACTGACATTAATTGGACACTTTCTGTATGTCAGGGGCTCTTATCTGCTGAAAGGTGACTGCAACTTGAAAGAATTAAAATAATATGGCACAAGGAAATAATTAAAAATAGGGGCTCCTGGGTGGCTCCATTGAGTGTCTGCCTTCAGCTCAGGTTGTGATCCCAGGGTCTTGGGATCAAGTCCTGCATCAGGCTCCCAGCTCCATGGGGGAGCCTGCTTCTCCCTGCCTCTGCTTCCTTTTCTCTCTCTCTCTCTCATGAATGAATAAATAAAATCCTCAAAAAGAATATAATTAAAAATAAGCCAGGCTTATGAGGTAATGGAAAAACAAGGTGAAGAAAGTATATAGAGCTGGGAGTGAGGCTGTGATATAAATTACCAGCCACAAATCTCCATGTGCTTTTTACCAGGGACAGGGGAAATGGGAGGATTCAGGGCCTACAAGGAAAAATGGAACTAGTTGTTCAGGAAAACCGTAATTTCTGATGCTGAGCTAATTAAAATTCTTTTGTAGGTTCTTGTGTTTGATGCCATATATACTTCTGAGAAACACTGTCTTTCATTTTAGGCTTAATGGCTTCAGTACTTTTAATTCAAGACCAATTTGGTAAACACAGTTCTATTAGGACAGAGGGGAGAGGTTGAGTGTAGGAGTAAATTGAGTTGAAAGAGTGGATCATATAATTTTCTCCAGTTATGAAGCTTTCTGATTTTTCTGGCTTAATCCAAAGAAAGGTTATATCAGAGGAATGTATAGTCTGCATTCTCTCATGTGATCCTTCATAAAAGTTATGTCTTTCAGCCAAGCATTTAAAAGGCATTGATCCACAGTGAGTTCAATATTAATTCCAGTGTCAAATATTTGGAATTTCAGATACTCTAGATTAGCTCAACCTTATGCTTTAACAATCAGTCAGACTGGAGATAAGAGTCTACATCCAACAGAAGGACATTATTTATGAGTTCCAAAAGGTCCTCATTATAGTATCCTAATTCCTGTGACAATACTCTCATGAAGTCGCTTATATCTTTCACATCTGTATTTGTGTTTATATTATGTGAGCCCTTCACATAAAGTGATCTATGCCTTAATGATTCTAGTTATGAATCTTAAGTAAGATACTGTTCTTTTTAAATCAAACTTACTATCAACATATATATTTTTTCTACTAATGTATCAGTACATTTTACATTTAGAAGACAAGGAATAATTTATTCATTGTCATGCAGAAGTAGCATTTAGATAACTGTCTTTCTATATTTTTCTAGGAATAAGTTTTAAAATAAGTCTTACATACATACTATTTTGTATTTTACCTTTTTTTTTTACTTAGTTTATCCACTTTTCCCCCTGGTACAGTAATGAATTTGCAACAGTCTTTTAAGGTTATGTAATATTCTATCCAGTTGATGTATGATGATAACTATATAGTTTACTCAACCCCTTTTAGGTGTTGTGATATTAGGGGTAGAAGAAACAGGAAAGAAAGGGGGGAGGAAAAGAACTAGCATGAGTCATCCAGAGTTATGCCAATAAATGCCCACAGACTTCTCTGTCTTTTAGGAGATCAAAAACCCACAATGTTACAAAGAGCTTTGTATGGTAATAAACAAAATTAAGTAAAAAATTTGAAAAAGTTTCTTCCCCAGTCTCCTCCCCCTCTCATATGTTCTGCTTTTTCTGTAGACATGATAGAAATATTTTAAATACAAAAGGAAAAGTGAGCATGAGAGAGTTTATAGAAAGTTGAGCCAATTGAGTGATCTGATACAAGCTGCAGCAAAATCCTAAATTCTGGATCTAATATAATCCAACACAATAAGGCCTGGATTTGTTTTTAAAATAGCTGGAAATTTCTACAGAATTTGTAAAGGTAGCTTTATGTAAGACAATTGAATTTATTAGTATTTTCAGAGAGCTACTGTCTTGGTGTAGTAAGTGTTGATCATTTTCATTATTATTAATAGAACTAAATTTACAAGGTACTTGAAGACATTGTCCTCAAGTATGAATCTGTAGCCTTTGAGAGGGGCTGCCTGGCCAGCTACATTTCTTTTGTGACCTGTCTAGTTTAATAAATTTATAGCAGAACAGAGAACTGTTATATTTGAAATGTTACCTAATTTCAGAACTTCGTTTCCTGTAGGATGTAGTAGACCTTTGAAAGTCTGGGACAGAACATCCTTGGAAAGTTCAGCATGAAAAGTATGAAGGGCATCTCTTGGAAAGCAAAACCTGTGTCCGCAATTATTATTATTATTATTATTATTATTCTTCTTCTTCTTCTTCTTCTTCTTCTTCTTCTTCTTCTTCTTCTTCTTCTTCTTCTTCTTCTTCTTCTTCTTCTTCTTTCTTTTTCTTCTTGGACTTTATTTATTCATGAGAGACAGAGAGAGAAAGAGAGAGTGAGAGAGGCAGAGAGAGAAGCAGGCTCCATGCAGGGAGCCTGACGTGGGACGCGATCCTGGGTCTCCAGGATCAGGCCCTGGGCTGAAGGCTGTGCTAAACTGCTGAGCCACCCTGGCTGCCCTTTTTTTTTTTTTTTTTAAAGATCTTATTTATTTATTCATGAGAGACACACACACACAGGGGGGGGGGGCAGAGAGAGAAGCAGGCTCCATGCAGGGAGCCTGATGTGGGACGCTATCCTGGGTCTCCAGGATCAGGCCCTGGGCTGAAGGCTGCGCTAAACTGCTGAGCCACCCAGGCTGCCCTTCTATTTTTTTAAATTTATTTTTATTTTATTTTTTAAGATTTTATTTATTTATTTATTTATTTATTTATTTATTTATTTATTTATTCATGAGAGACACAGAGAGAGAGGTAGAGACACAGGCAGAGGGAGAAGTAGGCTCCATGCAGGGAGCCTGATGTGGGACTCGATCCCAAGACTCCAGGATCACACCCCGAGCGGAAGGGAGGCACTAAACTGCTGAGCCACCCAGGGATCTTCTGTGTCTGCAGTTCTAACCCACCAAATGCTGCCTCTGCAGTGTCACCCTGTGAGTTTAGAGAGCTCTTTTTTTTTTTCTGATAGCATATTTTTATATATCCAAGCATTGTCTTCAGTAATTGGATTTATTTCTATCATTAAAGAATGACATTAAAGAAAGATATTGCTTTACATTTGGTTTATTGGAGCATGGTATGGTGGAGGTGGAAAGTTCTTTAATGTTTCTGAATATATGGCTACAGTCAAATCCTCATCCAGATTCTGTCAGTGAGGTTTAAGAACAGAGTTAGTTTTTCTTCATGTTGCCTCACACTGTTTTTTTTTGTTGTTGTTGTTGTTGGTTTTTTTTTTTTTTTTTTTTTTTTTTAAAATCTAAGTCTTGCAATTTATAGTCGAAGATTTGTTTGGTGATTTGGTTTAGATTCTTCTGAACAAGTAGAGTCTTTTTGGGAATATAATTTTTTTCTTTAAGTGCCATGTTGGATATTTTGTGAAAGATAAATAGTGGGGTTTTTGCTTTGCTTTGCTTTCTTTTGTTTCAGAGAATGAAATTTATATAGGCTTCTGTTCCACTACATTATCAGTGGTTTTGGAGGTGGGCATGAGTGGCTGCTTCAGTATTATTTAGTGGTAAGAACATTTGGGTGGAAGTTAAGACTTCGGGTTCTAATCCTGACTGTGTGTTCCCCTATCTCCTATTTAGTCTATTGGATCACATCTGATTTTGACTATACCATTCATTATGTTTTATGAAAACTTTATTATGGACATTTAAAAACATACGCAAGAAAAGAAAAAATAAAAAATAAGCTGATTTATACATCTCCTGATTTCCATAATCTTCAGCACATGATCATTACTGTCTCATCTGTGTCCATCCTCTAGCACCCCTGTCATACCTCAGAAACTTTTGAAGTAAACTTAGATTCTATTGTATTTGTAAATATTTATATATAAGTATTTCATTATGTATCTCATAAAGATAAAGATTCTTTATAAAACATGGTCACGATTATTACACTTAAGGAAAAATTCCTTAAGGGGCACCTGGGTGGTTCAGTCAGTTAAGCATCTGCCTTTGGCTCAGGTCATGGTCTCAGGGTCCTGGGATCAAGCTCTATGTCAGGCTCTCCACTCAGCAGTGAGTCTGCTTCTTCCTCTCCCTCTGTGGTCTCTCGCTATTGCTCTCCCTCAAATAAATAAATAAAATCTTAAAAAAAATTCCTTAATATGACTGAATGCCCAGTCAATATTCATATTTTCTCAAATATATATATATTTTTAAGATTTTATTCATTTATTCATAGACAGAGAGGCAGAGACACAGGCAGAGGGAGAAGTAGGCTCCATGCAGGGAGCCTGACGTGGGACTTGATCCTGGGTCTCCAGGATCACACCCCGGGCTGCAGGCAGTGCCAAACCACTGCACCACCGGGGCTGCCCTCAATTATATATTTTTTAAGGTTTATTTGTTTGAATGGGGATCTACATAAGGTCATACATTGTGATCGTTTAGTTTTTTTTTTTTTTAAAGATTTTATTTATTTGATTAAGAGTCTCTATGGTTTCTTTCCCTCTCTGATTTTGTCTTGTTTTATTTTCTCTCCCTTCCCCTTTGATCCTCTGTTTTGTTTCTTAAATACACACATGAATGAGATCGAATGAGAATTGTCATTCTCTGGTTGACTTATTTCACTTAGCATAATACCCTCTTGTAATCATAGGAAACAAACTGAGAGTTGCTGGAGAGGAAGGGAGTGGGGGACTGGGCTAACTAGGTGATGGACATTAAGAAGGGTATGTGATGTAATGAGCACTGGGTATTATATAAGACTGATGAATCACTGAACTCTACCTCTGAAACTAATAGTACATTATATGTTAACTAATTGAATTTAAATTAAAAAATATTCAATGAAAAAAAGACTATGTTGAGAGAAAATGCTTGAGACAGATCATAAGCAGTGGGGGGTGGTGGTAGGGAGGGATAGAGGGAGGGGGAGAAGCAGGCTCCCCACTAAGCAGGGAACCTGAGGCAGGGTTTGATCCCAGGAGCCCAGGATCATGACTTGAGCCAAGGGCATGCTCTTAACTGACTGAGACACACAGGCACCCCTAATTATGTTTTTTAAGTCTCTTTTAGTCAGTAGGATTCTCCTCTTTTCGTCTTCGTCTTCGTTGTCGTCTTCTTTTTCTTCTTCTTCTTCTTCTTTTTTACATCTCCATGGGCTGCTCAATATATTCTTCTTCCTTTGTGTTTTCAGTAAACTGGTAGATTGAGAGAACTGATCAGATTCAGTTGAATTTTTTTGTTGTTGTTAATACTACTTCTTACATGGTGTTATCTAATTCCCAGGAGGTACATAATATCTTGGCATTTCTTTCTGGGAGTTACTATTGATGTTCATTTTCTAAGTTCATTATTTCATTACAATATGCAAAATGGTGATATTCTTTTCATTATTAGCTGCAGAAAACTTCTGTAAAGAACTTTTCCTTATTGACCATCATTCCTTCAAGGTAGAGGCCATTTTAAATGGGCACCATTTTCCGTTTAAATACTAATTTTCAAAATGGTGGCTCCCTAAAATCTTGCAAAGATGGACATTTTTTGCCGGGGTGGGAGCAGCTCCGTGGTGGCATATTTTTTTTTTAATTTTTATTTATTTATGATAGTCACACACACACAGAGAGAGAGAGAGAGAGAGAGAGGCAGATACACAGGCAGAGGGAGAAGCAGGCTCCATGCACCGGGAGCCCGATGTGGGACTCGATCCAGGGTCTCCAGGATCGCGCCCTGGGCCAAAGGCAGGCGCCAAACCGCTACGCCACCCAGGGATCCCCTGTGGTGGCATATTTTGAGCACATTAATTGAAATACATTTTGTCCATTTTATAATATTGTCTCAAAGTTATACTGTTAGCATTCATGCAGATTAGTTCCTGAGAGTTTTGACATGACCCCAGTATTCTTTGATAGCTTCTTTGCTTCTGGAATGATAAATGTCCCAGGCTCATTTTGTGCATTTGCTATGCAGGATCTGGAATCAGTCATTTCTTCAAAGAGCCGTGATTCTTTTTAGTAGGATGTGGTGTTTACAGGCCATAGAGGCAAATAATATGTATTTATATACATTTATATATGTGTGTATATATATTTATTGTATAAACATGAATATATTTAAATACTTAAATATAAATCTGCATATAGTATATACATATATAAATGTATATTTATATATTGTACTGTATACTACACTATATATACTATAGTACATATATATATAGCACATGTGATAATTTAGTTATAATTAATTTGCATTTCTCTTACAAAGGCTGAGATTAAGCATCTTTACAAATGTTTAAAAGTCTTTGGACTTTTTTTTACTATTAACTGTCTCCATATTTTGTTTAAAGATTTTTACTTATTTATTTGAGAGAAAGCATGAGCACAGAGGTGGGAGGGGGAAGGACTAAAGGGGGAGGGAGAGAGACAAGCAGACTCCGAGCTGAGCATGGATCCCAACCTAGGGCTCCATCTCACAACTCTGAGATCATGCCTTGAGCTGAAACCAAGAATCCTATGATTTAACAACAAAGCCACCCAAGTGCCCCATATCTTCATATTTTTGGCTTGTTTTGGTTGTTGACCTTTTTCTTCTCTATTTTAATAGCTCTTTATATATTTATTATATCAGTACATTGTCTTTGATATACAAATCAAAGCTTTACTTTTTTTGTTTGCAATTAAAATTCTTTTACGGAATTAAATTTATTAATCCCTTCTTTTATTTCCTTTGGATTTAGATCATAGGAAGTCTTCCTACTCCCAAGTTAGAGGTATTGACTTTTGTTTCCTTATAGTATTTGTATGGCTTCATTTTATTTTTTTTTAACATTTAAATCCTTGATTCATTTGGTGTTTACTTAGTGTATGGTTCAAGAAAAAGATCCAGTTTTACCCTAACACTGTTTATAAAAAGTCTGTGTTTCCATTTCTGTGACAGTTTATTACTGCTCAGTTCCCAATCTACATCTTCACTGGCTGCTCTGTAATAATTGAGATGAGTGTTGTAAATTTTCTTCTTAGTCAGTTGGCATGATGTTAAGTTTTGTTAGAAGAGGATGCTGGAAGGACACTGGTTGAGAAATTGGTTTCCCTAGGGCTTAGATCCTATAGAACAGATAGCTTCTGTAGTGACCAGTGGTCAGTAGTGTCCAGTGGTTAGAAACTTCCTCTGCTACTGACTTCTGTTGTTTTTATAGCAGTTGTTCAGGTTGGAACCTTTCTGAGGATGACTTCCCTTATTGCCCCAGGAAGAGGATTTCAGTGAGTCCTGCTTGTGTGTCAGCAGAACAGTTTATCTTTGATCCAGTGTTTCATGGATGGGCCCTCTCCATCAAGGTCTGGATCTCAACCTGGTGTGTGAGTGTGTGTGTGTGTGTGTGTGTGTGTGTGTGTGAGAGAGAGAGAGAGAGAGAGAGAGAGTTGACTCATTCTTGGGTACTCTTATTTTGGCACTAGAAGTAGTGACTGCTCCTTATGTCTACTATTTCTGTATTTTCTAAAAAAGATTTTATTTATTCATGAGAGACAGAGAGACAGAGAGGCAGAGACATAGGCAGAGGGAGAAGCAGGCTCCCCGCAAGGAGCCTGATGCAGGACTCCATCCCAGACCCCAGGATCATGCCTAGAGCCAAAGGCAGACACTTAACTGTTGAGCCACCCAGACGTCCCTACTTCTGTATTTGATAGAGTTCTCTTCTTACTAGCTAATCTCTTGTACTCCCAATATCTTGTTATAGTTAATAATTCTTTTTTAAAATATATTTTAAAATGTTATTTCCTTTATTGATTTTTTTTGCTTAGAAAATCCAAGTATGTTTCTGGAAAAATCCAAGTATTTTTAAATTTTTTAAGATATAAAACTTTAGAGAATTTAAAAATAAAAATATTTCTTGGGCATCATATTTAAGTTACATAAGCTTTAATTAATAAAGATTAATTCAATCTGCAAATTTATAGGCTACTTCAAAAATTATGATGATGCCAATAATTTTTTTAATTGAAGTATAGCTGGCATATAATGTTCTATTAGTTTAGGTGTACAGTATAGTGATATGACACTTCTATACATTCTGTGGTACTCACCGTGATACATGTCATTATTATCAGTCACCATGCAAAGATTTTATTTACTTGAGAAAGAGAGCATGCACAAGCAGGGGGAGGAAGAAAGCAGATTCCCTTGTGATCTAGGAGATGTGGGGCTTGATCTCATGATCCTGACTGAGATCATGAACTGAGCCTAAACTGAGAGCTCTAGGCTTAATTAACCAACTGAACACTCAGGTGCCCCTATTGATTTTTTGTAAAAAAAAAAAAAAACAAAAAAAACGGGCCCTTGATTTTGTTAGTGCCTTTACTAAGTCTATGAAGATAGTCACATGACTTTTCTGTTTACCTGTATTAATGGGATGCATTATATTAATGATTTCCTAATATTGAATTATTTTTGCACTCCAAAATAAACCTCATGTGGTCATCTTTAATATTCTATTTAAGATTTTTGCATCTATTTTCATAAGTGAAAGTAGTTTGTAGTTTTATTTTTTGTGTTTCTCTAAACCTCATCAAGTGTAGAGAGGAATATTATAATTGCTACATAAAACAAAGTTTGAAGTTTTCCTTCTTTTTTTTTGTGTTCTAGAAACAAATAGGTAGCATTAGAATTATTTAATTTTTAAAGATTTTGTAGAATTTCGCTGTGAAACCATTTGGGTCTAATGCTTTTTTAGTGAGGAAACCTCTGAACTACTTTGTATATTCCTTTCCTGGAATTGGATATAATTAAATTATCTATCTCTACAGGGGTAACTTTTGCTTGGTTACATTTTTCTTAAAAATCATCATTTCATTTAGGTTTTAAAATTTATTTGCACAGAGTCATGCAAAGTGACCCCTTATAAAATTTTCCTCTCTTTGGTAACTATTTCCTTATCCCTATTATTTCCAATTTGTTGTACTTATACTTTCTCTTTTTACTTCATTAGGTTAGGTAGTGTTTTGTCTTTATACTGATTTTTTTCCAAAGAACCAAATTTTGGGACAACTGATGGCTCAGTGGTTGGGTGTCTGTCTTCGGCCCTGGGCGTGATCCTGGAGTCCCAGGATCAAGTCCCACATCGGGCTCCCTGCATGAAGCCTGCTTCTCCCTATGCCTGTGTCTCTGCCTCTCTCTCTCTCTCTCTCTCTCTCTCTCTCTCTGTGTGTGTCTCTCGAGTAAATAAATAAAATCTTAAAAAAAAAAAACAAAACAAAGAACCAAATTTTAGATTTGTTATTTAGTTATAGTCATTCTCAGTTTTTAACTCCTTAATTTTTACTTTTATTATTAATTACTTCTGCTTTATTTTGGTTTACTTTGTTATTGTTTTTTATTTTTTACGTATTTGTTTATTTTTTTTATTTTTTATTTTTTTACGTATTTGTTTATTTGAGAGAGAGCACATATTTAGTGGCAGAGGGAAAGGAAGAGACTTAAGCAGGTTCCATACCCAGCAGGGAGCCTGACTCGGGGGCTCCATTTCATTACCCTGAGATCATGACCTGAGCTGAAATCAAGAGTGGGTCATTTAACTGACTGAGTCATCCAGGTACCCTGTTATTTTTCATTTTTTTAAGATTTTATTTATTTGTGAGAGACACACAGAGAAAGAGAGGCAGAAACACAGGCAGAGGGAGAAGCAGGCTTCATGTAGGGAGCCTGATGTGGGACTCCATCCCAGGTTTCCAGGATCACGCCCTGGGATCACCGCAAAGCCACCGGGGCTGCCTCCCTGTTATTTTTAAAATGAAGCATTTTGAATTGGCTGTTTAATTAATTTTAATTTTTTCTATTTTTTTGAGTTTGGTATATGATGCCATAAGATTTTTTTTAAAAGATTTGTATTTGAGAGAGAGAGAAATAGAAGACATGCATGCATGCAAAGTGGGGGAGGACAAGAGGCAGAAGGAGAAGCAGATTCTGAATGCACTGAGCACAGGGCCAGACTCCAGGCCTGATCCCTGGCCCTGAGATTATAACGTGAGCCAGAGTCAAGAATCAGACATTTAACCAACTGAGCCACCAAGGCACACCAATAATGGTATTTTTTTTTCCTCTGATAACTGCTTAAACTCTGTTGCACCAATTCTGACATAGCTTCAGGTTGCAGTTATGGTTAGAGTTAGGCTTAGAAGGATCAAATGATCTGATTCATGTTTTAGAACGATATTGTGGCTTCAGTGGCAAGTCAGAGCCTTGGCAGGAAAACTAATAGTTAAATAAGTGATGATGAAGACCTGAGGCAAGGCATTGGCAAATTGATGGAGAAGAAGATATAATGTTAATATTTTAGAGATAGACTTTATAGCATACAGTTACTAGATGAGAGAAAGACAAGGAAGAATCAAAAGCAATCTTATATCATTAGTTATATATATATAATCATATATAAGTATAGAAATATGTAGTTATATATGATAATAAAATGATTCTTATGTAATTATATAATATATAAAATATATAATTATATATATATAAGAATAAAAATAATTCTTCTATAATTCCACTTAGAATTCTAACGTTTGGGTTTTTTTCACACCACCAAGCAATTCTCCAATACCAGATGGCTGTATTTCCTACAATTCAACTTAGTTCTGACACTGTCAACCCAGAATTAACATCTGATTCCACAGATTTTTTTTAAAGATTTTATTTATTTATTCATGAGAGAGAGAGAGAGCGAGAGAGGCAGAGACACAGGCAGAGGGAGAAGCAGGCTCCATGCAAGAAGCCTGATAAGGGACTCGATCCCCAGTCTCCAGGATCACAACCTGGCTGCAGGCGGCGCTAAACCACTGCGCCACTGGGGCCGCCCTGATTCCACAGATTAAGGGTTCAGTCCTACAAGACTGTTTCCCTTACCACTTTAGATGCCAGTCTTAAGTCTAGGTTAACACTTGTGCTTCTGATGGGCTTTTAATTGCAGGATCCCATACACTCTCCTTGAGTTTAATTAGTTTACTAGAGCAGCTCCCAAAACTCAGAGAAACATTTTATTTACTAGGTTACTTATTTATTATAAAAGGATATAACTCAGAAATAGCCAGATGGAGGAGATGCATAGAGCAAGATATGGGAAAAGTGTATAGAGTGTCCATGCCCACTGCAAGTGCACCACATTCCCCAAATATCCACATGCTCACTAACCTGGAAGCTTTCTAAACCACATCCTGTTGGGTATAGGTTTTATTACATGGATATGATTGATTAAATGATTGGCTTTTTTTAAAAAAAGATTTTATTTATTCTTGAGAGACACACACACACACACAGAGATACAGAGATACAGGCAGAGGGAGAAGCAGGCTCCATGTAGGGAGCCTGATGTGGGACTTGATCCCCGGACTCCAGGATCAAGCCCTGGGCCAAAGGCAGGTACTAAACTGCTGAGCCACCCAGGTGTCCCAAATGATTGGCTTTTGGTGATTAATTCAAACTGTAGCTCCTCTACCCTCCCCAAAGGTCAGAAAGGGGGGTTACTGAAAGTTCCCCTCTAATCACATAGTTGATTCTCCTGGCAACCAGCCATCCTTAGGTGTCCAAAAGTCACATCATTAACATAGCAAAAGACACTTTTGTTGCTCTCATCTCTTCCAAGGATTTTAGGAGCTCTGTGCCAGTAACAGTAGACAAAGACCAAATACATATTTCTAGTTATAAACCACAATATAACATCTAATGACTCTGGATTTAAGATCTCCAAACTGAAATTCAGGAGAAGGAGCAAAGCAAGTTTGAGGCTTAAGTGGGGAGTAGAAATGTTAAGTTTTACTTTAAGCATGCTGGATTTGAAATACCTATGGAATATCTAAGTGAGAACATCTAGTTGGAAACCTTATTCTAGAGCCTCGAAGATGGGTATGAACTGGATGTATGGGTTTGGACTTAATATCTACAGCTATGCATGCTTATAAGACCTTTCAAGTCTATTTATGGTGAGAAGGCCATTGTTGGAAACAAGACTCCCACCTAACTACTAATTTTTTTGAAGTGTAATTAATGTACAGTTATATTTGTTTCAGGTATACAATACAATGATTCAACAATTTTATACATTTCTCAGTGCTCATCAAAATAAGTTACTCCTAATCCCCTTTTTTTCACCCATCCCCCTACTTACCTCACTTCTGGCAACCTTCAGCTTGTTCTCTATTTATGGCTCTGTTTTTTAGTTTGTCTCTTTTTTTATTTGGTTTGTTCATTTGTTTTGATCCTTAAATTCCACATATAAGTGAAATCATATGGTATTTGTCTTTCTCTGACCAACTTATTTCACTTAGCATCATACTCACTAGGTCCAGTCATGTTGTTACTAATGGCAAGATCACATTCTTTTTGTGGATGAGTAATAGTTCATTATATCTATCTATCTATCTATATATCTCCCATTTTTTCTTTATTCATTCATGTATTAGTGGACACTTAGTTGCTTCCATGTCCTGGCTGTTGTAAATAATGCTGCCATAAACATAGGGATGTATATATCTTTTTGAATTAGTGTTTTCATTTTCTTTCAGTAAATATTCAGTAGTGGAATTACCGAATTATATGATAATTCTATTTTTAAGTTTTTGAGGAACATTCATACTGTTTTCCACAGTGGCCACACCAGGTTGCATTCCTATCAGCAGTGCACAAGGGTTCCTTTTACCCCGCATCCTCACTAATACTTGTTATTTTTGGTATTTTTGATTTTAGCCATTCTGACAGGTGGAAGGTGATATCTCATTGTGGTTTTAATTTGCATTTCCCTGATGGTTAGTAATGTTGAACATTTTTTCATGTGTCTGTTGGCCATTTGGATGTCTTCATTGGAGAAATGTTCTATTCATATTTTCTGCCTATTTTTAAATTGGATTATTTGTTTCTTCAGTGTTGAGTAGTATAAATTTTTATAAATTTTGATATTAACCCCTAATCAGATACATCATTTACAAATATATTCCCCCCCCCCCCCCATTGAGTAGGTTGTGCTTTTGTCTTGTTGATGCTTTTCTTTGCCGTGTAAAAGCTTTTTATATTGGTGTAGTTCCAATAATGTAATTTTACTTTTGTTTTTCTGGGGTTGATGTCAAAGAAATGACTGCCTGCATTTTTTTCTAGGAGTTGTGTGGTTTCAGGTCTTACTTTAGGTCTTTAGTCCATTTTGAGTTTATTTTTGTGTTTTGTGTAAAAAATGTCCAGTTTCATTTTTTTTTTGCGTATTATTGTCCAGTTTTCCCAGAACTATTTATTGAAGACACTATCTTCTCCTCATTGTGCATTCTTGCCTCCTTTGTCATAGATTAATTGAACATACAAGGGTAGGTTTATTTCAGGGGTTTCTATTCTGTTGTATCAAAATATATGTCTGTTTTTGTGCCAATACCATACTGTTTTGACTACTACAGCTTTGTAGTAAATCTTGAAATTTGGGATTGTGGGGACACCTGGGTGGTTCAGTGGTTGAGTGTCTGCCCTCTGCTCAGGGTATGATCCTGGGATCTAGGATCAAGTCCCCCTTTGGGCTCCATGTGGGGAACCTACTTCTCCCTCTGCCTTTGTCTTTGCCTCTCTCTCTCTCTCATGAATAAATAAATAAATCTTAAAAATTTTGGGATCGTGATACCTTCTTTAAATGTTTGATAGAATTTGCCCACGAAGCCATCTGGTCCTGAGCTTTTGTTCATTGGGAGATTTATTGATCGATTTAATTAATTAATATATTTTTATTACTGATTCTATTTCATTGCTTTTAATCTGTTTACATTTTCTATTTCTTCCTGATTCAGTTTGGAAGGTTATATATTTCTAGGAATGTATCTATTTTTTTTTCTAGGTTGTCCAATTTGATAGCATGTACTTTTCATAATATACTCATAACCTTTTATATTTCTGTGGTTTCAATTATTATTTTTCTTCCTTCATTTCTGATTTTGTTTATTTGAGTCTTCTCTCTCTCTCTCTCTCTCTCTCTCTCTCTCTCTCTTTTTGATGAGTCCAGTTCAAGGTTTATCAGTGTTGCTGATCTTTTTAAAGAACCAGCTCCTGGTTTCATTGATTTGTTCTATTATTTGTTTAGTCTTTATTTAATTTATTTCCACTCTAATCTTTAGTATTTCCTTCCTTCTGCTGGCTTTGGGATTTGTTCTTCATTTTCTAGGTCCCTTAGGTGTAAGTTAGGTTGTTTATTTGAGCTTTTTCTTGCTTCCTGAAGTAGGCCTGTATTGATTCAATCTATCTTTCCTCTTAGAGCAGCTGTTACTGCATCCCGAAGATTTTTGGTCATTGTGTTTTCATTTTTTTTGTGTCCATGTATTTTTTGATTTCTTCTTTGATTTCTTGGTTAACCCATTCATTATTTAGTAGCATCTTATTTACCTTCTTTGTAATTGTGTTCTTTCCAGATATTTTTCTTGTGATCAATTTCTAGTTTTATACCATTATCATCAGAAAAGATGCATGATATGATTCTAATATTTTGTATTTATTGAGACTTGTTTTGGGGCCTAACATGATCTATTCTGGAGGATGTTTCATGTGGACTTGAAAAGAATTCCACTGGTTTTGGATGGAATGTTCTGAATATATGTTAGGTATATCTGCTCCAATGTGTGATTCAATGCCACTGTCTTCTTGTTGCTTTTCCATCTGGAAGATCTATCCATTGACATAAGTCAGGTGCTAGTGTCTCATACTATTACTGTATCACTGTCAATTTCTTCCTTCATGTTTGTTAATAGTTGACTTATGTATTTAGGTGCTCTCATGTTGAATGTATAAATATTTACAATTGTTATATCCTCTTGTTGGATTGCTCCCTTTATCATTCGTAAATTTCCTTTTTTTTTTGGTCTCAGTGGCAGTCTGTTTTAAAGTCTATTTCATCTGATATATGTATTGCTATACAGCTTTCTTTTTGCTTTTATTTGCAAAGTAAATGTTTTTTCATCCCTTCACTTTCAATCTGCCTAGGTCTTTAGGTCTGAAGGAATCTCTTGAAGGCAGCATATAGATGGGTCTTGCTTTTTTTTTTTTTTTTTATCCATCATTCAGTCAGTCTGTGTCTTTTTTTCTTTTTTTTTTTCAGTCTGTGTCTTTTGATTGGAGCATTGAGTCTGTTCACATTCAAAAAAATTACTGATAGGTATTTGTACTTACTGTCATTTTATTACTTGGCTTGCAGTTTTTTTGTAGTTCCTTCCTATTTCATTCCTTCTCTTGCTCTTTCTTTGTGGCTTGATGGCTTTATTTTGTGATATATTTGTATTGCTTTCTCTTCATTTTTTGTGTATCCATTACTGGTTACCTTTAGGTTTATATATAACATGCATAATGTAGTCTATATTAAGTTGATGGTTGCTTGAGTTTGAACCCGTTCTAAAAGCCCTAAATTTTTACTCCTTCCTTGCCCACATTTTATGTATATGATATAATATCACATCCTTTTATTTTGTGACTCCCTTGAGTGATTTTTATCAATATAATTCATTTTAGTACTTTTGTGCTTTAACCTCTATACTGGTTTTATAAGTGATTAATGTGTTACTTTTATTATTATGTTTGCATTTGCCTGTGAAATTTTTTTCTTTCATAATTTTCTTATTCCCAATTATGGCCTTTTCTTTCTACCCTTTAATGTTTCTTGTAAAGCTGGTTTAGTGGTGATGATCTCCTGTAACTTTTATTTGTCTGGGAAACTCTTTCCTTCTATTCTTTTTTTTTTTTTTTAAGATTTTATTTATTCATGAGAGATGCAGAGAGAGAGGGAGAGACATAGGCAGAGAGATCACAACCTGAGCTGAAGGCAGATGCTCAACCACTGAGCCACCCAGGTGCCCCTCTCCTTCTATTCTGAATGATAACATTTCTGGGTATTTTTGGTTGTAGGATTTTTCCTTTCAATACTTTGAATATATCATGTTACTCCTTTCTGGCCTACAGTGTTTCTGCAGAAAAATTAGGTGGTAGCCTTATAGGATTTCCCATGTATGTGACTGTTTTCTCATGCTGCTTTAAAAATTCTCTCTTTATCACTACTTTTTCCCATTTTGATTATTATATGTCTTGGTGTGGACCTCCTTGGGTTAATTTTTATGGAGGCTCTCTCTGCTTCCTGAATCTGGATGACTGTTTTCTTTTCCACATTAGGGAATTTTCAGCTTTTATTCCTTCAAATAAATTATCTGCCACCTTCTCTCTCTTCACCTTCTGGGATTCTGATTATGTGAGTTGTATTATACTTGGTGATAGTGCTGAGTTCACTTAACCTATTCTTGTTTTATTATTTTTTTATTATTTTTTTTCTTTTTCCTGTCTTCCATGTTATTTGTTCTTCTGCCTCCTCTAGTGATTTTAATGTGTCTTAAAATTTTAGTTATTGAGTTCTTCATCGCTGTTATATTTTCTCTTTGTTGAAAGTCTCACTGAAATCCTCTACACTTTTTTTTTTAAAATTCCGATGTCTTTATGACCATTACTTTGAATTCTTTATTAGGCATATTGCTTATTTTTTTGTTTCATTTAGCTCTTTTGCTGTTGTTTTGTCTTGTTCTTTTATTTGGGACATATTCCTTTGTCTCTTCCTTTTGTCTAACTCTCTGTGTTTGTTTCTGTGTATTAGGAAAATTAGCTGGGTCTTCTGGTCCTGAAAGTAGTGGTCTTATGAAAACTGGTTGTGTGGTGCCCTGTAGCATAATGTTCTCTGTTCACCAGAACAAGCAGCTTCAGGAGTGTCTCCTGTGTGGGTCATGGTGCCCTACTATTGTGTTTGAGCCATGTTTACTTTCAGCCTAGTCAGTTGCAGTGGCCCACCTTACCTTGCCTGTCATGCATGCAGTGGGTAGGATTTGGTCCCTGTGCTGTTAAAAGGCCAATCAAAGGCCACTGTGGGCTTGCAGTTGGATGGTATCAGCAGTCAGACAAGATGTTGCCCTCAGCCCACCTGTCCATGGCTGTTGTGGGGCATTTTCCCTGTTCTCCCTGCTTTTTCCTCGGAGAGGTTTTACTAGGTAGGCAATGCCTGCAGTCAGGCTAGATGTCTGCCTCTAGTCCTTCTGTTGGTGCTGTAGTACACTGACCTGCAAGGCACTCTTTCTCCCTAGTTTCATGAGAGGCTTTCATTGGTGTGTGCCCAGCATTCAGACCAGATGCCTGTCTCCAGTCCATCTGCTCGGATACAGTTGCCCTGATTGGCATGGCACTCTCTGTGCCGGCAGCTATAAGGTTTGGTTGCTGGGACTGTGGACAGACTGGTGTGTATGGTTATCCTCATCTCTCCACAGGGCAAGAATTACTTTGGAGTGGTACTGTTTTTTTTTTTTTTTTGTATGGTAGGAGCCACTTTGGAAGGATGCCAGCTGAGTGGGGTGGGTTGGATGGGGTGGATTTGCAGAAGAACAAAGTAAGGGGTGGCTTGGATGAATAGACTTAACAGGATAGGTGGAGAGTGTGCTTTTTCCTACAAGTGTCTGGCTTGGATGGAGGTTGGGAGAGAAATGGCACCTACCAATCCTTTTGTTCTTGGAGAAGTCTCTTATAGACCCCTGCCTCTCCAGCATGAGTGCTGAAATTAAATAAACCTCCTTCACTTATTCCCCAGGTGCTTTTCTTTTCTTTTCTTTTCTTTCTTTTTTTTTTTTTTACCAGGTGCTTTTCAAAGTGCCGCTTCTATGCTGTGTCTCTACAGGGTTATTTGTTTTGATGGCTCTTTAAGAGTGGGGACTCAGTTCTTTATCACTTTCTGGCTCTCAGGGCACTAAACCCACTGATTTTTAAAATACCCAGAATTAAACCCACTGATTGTAAACACCTGTGAAATTAAGCCCTACTGGTTTTCAAAGTTGGATGTTTGTGGAGACTCATTTTTCCAGTGCAGATCCCCTGTGACTGGGTGCCTGGTGTAGGATCTGCTCCTTTTGCTTCTCGGTACTTGTGGCATCCCTCCCATCTGTAGTTAGTCTCATTGCTGGTTTAAAGGTTCACAACTGTGTCTCTGCCCCTCCTACCCTTTACAAGGAGGCCTCTTCTCTATATTAACTGTGGAAAACTTTTCTGTCAGTCTTCAAGTCATTTTTTGAGTTAGTTGCACTGATGTGGCTGTTTTCTCAATGTGTCCATAGGGTGAGCTAAACTCAGGACTCTCTTCCTTTCCTATCATCCTGCAGGTCCTAACTGCTTATTTTTCCTGCAAAATGTGACCTTCATCAGGGTCATAGTCCCTGAGAACACAAAGATAAATGCCAACATCCTTTTATCTTTTGAGAGAGGGTGATCTGCTCAGTGTCCAGGTACTAATTAAATTACAAAATGTAAATAGAATTTAATTGGTGGAAACTCAGAGGAAACTCTATCCTAAACAAATCTAGATTTTTTGATGAATTAGCTTGGTGGGATAAAAAGAAAGAGTAAATAGGATTTAGGTTCAGATTCCTCTAGGTTAGATTTGCTGTGTTGTTACACTCAAATGAATAACTTGAAGAAGTGTATAATAAAGAGAGAATGTCATTTGGGGACTGAGAACATTTGGGAGGAGTAAGCAAGGGTTGTGAATGAACATTTAATGTATCCTTTGTTATCTGACGTTCTCATTGGACAAATTTTGATTTGGGATTAAATATTTTTTTTAAGATTTTATTTATTATTCATGAGAGACACAGAGAGAGAGAGAGAGGCAGAGACACAGGCAGAGAGAGAAGCAGGCTCCACGCAGGGAGCCCGATGTGGGATTCGATCCCGGGGCTCCAGGATCACTCTCTGGGCTGAAGGCGGCGCTAAACCGCTGAGCCACCAGGGCTGCCCGGGATTAAATTTCAAAAGAGGTCATTGGCCAGTTGGTGACCAGTTGGAAAACTGCCTCTTTCGCTGCCATGAAGCTTAAGGGATGGACACGCGGTATTGCAGCATAGTGGCTGTAGCATGGCTCTCGTGCCTTGGAGAGAGGGAGGCTGAGAAAGCATACTTCTTATGGTGCAAAATAGGGACATTTCTAAATATAAATGTTGGTTGTGGTTAGTGTTAGTGGTTAGTATTCCCAAATTTTCTTCTTTCTCAGCATATTTTATATTGTTGCTTTTTTTTCTTTCATTTGGTAGCCACAAAAAACTAATTATCTCAAACTTTGGATTTTTTGAATCTTTGGTCCATGGTTTAACAAACACATTTATGTGTTTACTATTCCATTCTCTAATTTCATCTTCAGACTCACCCCATGAGGAGGAGTTACTAGTTTTATTTAATATTTGAGGAAGCCAAACCATAGAAGGTTTTAATGAGTTGAATTAGCTCTTATGGCTGATGAGTTATAGAGCTGAAATCTATATTCAGATCTTTTGATTTGAAGATAGCACTCTTAGCTTCACTGCTTTTACCTTTATACACAGTGGAAGTAAAGATGGAGAAGAACAAGACACACCACGTGCAGAAGAATGAAACTAGACCATTCTCTTACACCATACACAAAGATAAACTCAAAATGGATGAAAGATCTAAATGTGAGACAAGATTCCATGAAAATCCTAGAGGAGAACACACAGGCAACACCCTTTTTGCACTTGGCCACAGCAACTTCTTGCAAGATACCTCTATGAAGGAAGGCAAGGGAAACAAAAGCAAACAGGAACTATTGGGACGTCATCGAGATAAAAACTTCTGCACAGCAAAAGAAACAGTCAACAAAACTAAAAGACAACCTACAGAATGAGAGAAGATACTTGCAAATGATGTATCAGATGCAGGGCTAGTATCCAAGATCTATAAAGAACTTATTACACTCAACAGCAAAGAAACAAACAATCCAATCATGAAATGGGGAGAAGACATGAACCGAAATTTCACAGAGGAAGACATACACATGGCCAACAAGCACATGAGAAAATGCTCCTCATCACTTGCCATCAGGGAAATACAAGTCAAAACCACAATGAGATACTACCTCACACCAGTAAGAATGGTGAAAATGAACAAGGCAGGAAACCACAAATGTTGGAGAGGATGTGGAGAAAGGGGAACCCTCCTGCATTGTTGGTGGGAATGTAAACTGGTGCAGCCACTCTGGAAAACTAAACGGAGGTTCCTCAAAGAGTTAAAAATAGAGCTACCCTACACCCAGTCATTGCACTGCTAGGGATTTACCCCAAAGATACAGATGCAGTGAAAAACCGAGACACCTGCACCCTGATGTTTATAGCAGCAATGTCCACAATAGCCAAACTGTGGAAGGAGCCTCGGTGTCCAACGAAAGATGAATGGATAAAGAAGCTGTGGTTTATGTATACAATGGAATATTACTCAGCCATTAGAAACAACGAATACCCACCATTTGCTTTGATGTGGATAGAACTGGAGGGTATTATGCTGAGTGAAGTAAGTCAATCGGAGAAGGACAAACATTATATGGTTTCATTCTTTTTTTTTTTGCTTTTATTTTTATTTTTTTAATAATTTATTTTTTATTGATGTTCAATTTGCCACCATACAGAATAACACCCAGTGCTCATCCCGTCAAGTGTCCCCCTAAGTGCCCGCCACCCAGTCACCCCCAACCCCCCACCCTCCTCCCCTTCCACCACCCCTAGTTCGTTTCCCAGAGTTAGAGGTCTCTCATGTTCTGTCTCCTTTTCTGATATTTCATTCTTTTGGGGAATATAAAGATAGTGAAAGGGATTAAAGGGGAAAGTAGAGAAAATGAGTGGGGAATATCAGAGAGGGTGACAGAACATGAGAGACTCCTAACTCTGGGAAATGAACAAGGGGTAGTGGAAGTGGAGGGTGGTGGGGGGATGGGGTGATGGGCACTAAGGGGGGCACTTGATGAGATGAGCACTGGGTGTTATATGTTGGCAAATCGACTCCAATAAAAAAATATACAAAAAAAAAAGAAGAAGAAGAACAATATATAGTGGAAGGGAAACATATTCCAGTAAATGATTTCTTGAAATACCAGAAACCACCATTAGTTTTTTTTTTTTTTTCTGAAGAAGAACAAAAATTCTGATATGATTTCTAGGGCCTTGTTATTTAGGGAACTCATATCACAGTGCTGTGTTACAGCATAAAAATACTTAATGCTGAAAATAGAGGGATGCTCTTTGAGGTAGATTCAGTGAATTCCTTTTAACTTTTTATGTCTCCTTAAAGAGGCTTTAGCTAAAAGTGTGGAGGTCAGGGAACCATAAATCATGGACATCGAAATACTGAAAGCTGTGAACATAAATGTTTCGATAAATACCAAGTGGTATCAAATTCTGCTGTGAAATTCCAAAGTGTAATATAATCCTTTAGTGTTAAGGAAAGAGGTCTTCAAATGAACAAGAGTTAAAGGTGGTCAGCTTGGCTTTTATATTTTGAAGAGGGAGCAAAGCCTTAAGAGTGCTGCTGCTGACTGTTTGTCAGTCTAGAAACAGCAATGGAATGGCTGTTTCATGCCAGTAGGTTGTCTTTTCTTTCCCATTTATGTCTTTCTTTTTGTTCAATATATGTATGTTATATACCTATTACATATACAGAGGCCTTTTGACATCAAAGATTCTGGTTCTGCAGCTTGGATAATCTATAAGATTATACCGACCATAACATAGCAGGCACATGCCAGACACTTGACCCCTAAAAGGGAGTCACAGGCCATGGCATATTTAAACACAGTGAGAAGTCAAGTTAACAGCAAGTATACTCTTGAACAAATGTGCATTGTTGTTACAATTGAAACCACATGCTGAGTAATATAACATAGGTGCAACCTAACTGAGAATGTGTAGACAGTTGGAATCATGAATGTATTATGATTTTTAAAAATTTATATTATGTCTGTGAGTCTTGGGGCCCCTCACTCTGTTTTCTTAGTGTAAGTCAGCAACACAAACCCAGCTGCATCGATAGACCTGGGTACTGGAAGACCAGTTCCTCTCTAGCTGCTGGGACCATGGAAAGACTTCAGCTGCTACAGGAGCCTAAGGACCTGATCTTTCTAAACCATGGCAAACCTGAACTTACCTAAGGGGCTAAATCACAGACCGCTGAAGCAGACATCTCTGAATATAGAACTATTTCAGTGGCTGTTTATTACTTTATGGAATATTCAGCCATAGACAATTGTACAAATAGATACTTACACTAAACCTTTCAAGCGTCATTTGGTTTGAAATAACACATGTTTCTTTTTTTGAGGTCCAATTTTTTAGCTCATTTTTTGTTTATTGGCAACCTAAATTAAGACAGGTTAGAGATGTTGAGTTTTGTCTGCAGGCAGATGAAAATGATGAAATAATGATTTATTTGTGTGTCTTTTGTGCAGTAACAGCTAGAGTGGTCTGGAAATCCCATTGGTAATTTCTTTTTGCTTCTGGTCTATATCTTTACTTGTAGCCAGACATGGAAAGCTTGAGGGGAAAGAGGAAGAGAGAATGAATTTAGGGAGTGTCTTCTATTCATTGGCAGCATTCTTCTCTTGCAAGGAGCATGGGGTCTGTGGGAAGAGTGTAAACTCCACCATGAGAAAGGAATGAAGGTACAACTTGTTCTCATTCAGTATACTTTCTTTCCATATATTTCTACTTTCTCTTTGTAAAAGGAAAGGCTGAAATTAAATAACCAGTCTCTCTGGTATTAAAGTGCTCTGACTTGATTACATACCCATAGCCTATTTTACCACAGATAATATTTGCAGTTCACTTAAAATTTTTCTATCAGAGCCTTTTCCTACTTTGTAAGTGTTCATTGATTCATTCATTCAACATATATTTAAGGATTTTTTTCTACATAAAAAATGCTATTTTTGAGGGGATGAGATAAGGAATTGTAGCAGAGTACTTTTATATATGTATCTTTTAACTTAGAGGTGAAAAAAACCCCCACTCCTTCACAAGATATATTACACACCAAAAGATGAGTTCACAAAGCAGCATTAGATGAATGGAATAAAAAGTAAGTTCTATGAATCCAGAGACAGGAGAGTCAGCATTTCACCATGGACAGGAATGATTTTTTGAGTGAGAGAGGCCTTGTGCTATGTGCGATAGCTCAGTAAAGGTTGGATGGGGAGAGAAGACTTGAGGTATCCCCCCCCAAGAATATAGAGTGGTAGGAGCCAAACTGGAGAGGGAAAATGAGCATGGAACAATTAAAGAAGGTGTAAGTAGACCAGTGTGGCTAGATTGGTAGTTTTACCAAGGGGCATATCTACTTAGTCTTTAACTTCAGCAAATATTTATGGAGTTCTGACTGCTCTGTGTCAGGTACTTTGGATACAAAGATGAAAAAGACAGACATGGTTTAGGCAATCAAATAGGTTACAGTCTGGTGGGTGATATGGACAATAAACATTGGAACCAACAAATTTGTGAAATAGTGGGAAATTAGGTAAGAATAATTAGGAAACATACAAGGATCTATAAGAGATCAGGGGAAAACAACTAGAAAATAAAAGAACGGTGTGTATTCTAGCCCAGAGGAGGCAATGTGACATTGTATAGATAATTAGTCAACCTGAGTTCAAATCCCAGCTCTGCCATTTGTTGGCTGTTGGACTTGGTAAGTTATCAAACCTGTCTGAGCATAGTTTTGTACCTTTGTTAAATGGGAATAAATACCATTTACCTCATAGGATTGCCCAATATTTGAATGAAATAACATACGACACAGTATGCATAGTTTTGGGGAACACAGTAGATACTCACTAAGCATTAGAATCTATCATTTATGCCTAAACACCAGAGAAATAGAGAAATCCTATTTTTTCTTTTAGAAAAAGACTCTGGAGGGTGACTGGTGATGGGCACTGAGGGGGGTCCCTTGATGGGATGAGCACTGGGTATTATACTATATGTTGGCAATGAAGCTCTAATAAAAATATATATAACAAAAAAAAAAAAGAAAAAAAAGACTCTGGTATCTTTATAATGAATATAAGTTAAAACAATTAGTTAGAAAGTCATGGACAGGCATCCTTACCACTGATTATACCTGTTGGGATGGTGGTGGCTTTGCTAACAGACAGGTCTTAGTAAACAGCCTTAGAATCTCAACATTCCTCTCACAGAGGCCACACACTGGCATATGGATTTGTCTTCTCTACTATTACTTTGGTTGTGAGAAGTATATTCTTTTTTCATGGATGAATATGAGACATTTTGGTTCAATGACTGATGGGTGGTAACAAATTCAGCAAGTACACTTTTCCTTTTGGTCAAAATAATAGTTCAAAACTCCCAGCGTTTTCACAGAAGTCCTTTTTCTGCTTCAGGAATTGCTGAATTAAGTCAAAGTTATATTAGGACCTTGTAGTATCCTTTCTTTTCTCATTAAAGTGGGGACTCTGAAAATCTGGTAGAAAAACGTTATCTTCTTGTCTAACCTGACATGTTGTGTTCTGCTAGTATTGATGGAAGCCTCGTGATGCCAGTAGATACTCAGGGTGGTTGGTAGTAAGTATTAGGAACAGGACGTGGTTTCTGATGTACTTGGAACAGTAATACTATCCGTGAAGGCAAAATTCATATTTTCCTATGTGAATATTAGTGGTACCATTATTTTCATTTGGTGGTATCTGACAGGAAGTTACTCTGTCTTGGCCAATACAGTTCTGTTGTTGTTGGAGGTACCAAGAAATTGGAGAGGCAATTTCATAAAATAGTGGGGAATTTGAAGAGCAGTTGACCTTCAAGAATGTCTGAACTCATGGATCTGGGAGAAGGTATTATGGTTTCCAACTGGTCTGCACTAGAGTTCTCAAACTGGATGTCAAAAGTCAAAACACTAAATCAACAAAATATCAAGTCAAAGCCATTTTATTGTCAAAGGAAACCTTCATTTGTCCTTCGCACAGTAAGACTTAAGTCTTTGCTGATGACAGCTATTCTGTTTTGATGTAGTTCATATGTAGGCATGACACCTCCTCATTCCGGAAAAGATTTAAAGTAGACAGTGGACATAGATTTTTAAGGCTGTTACTCAGGAAAAGACAACTCAGGACTTCCAACATATTTTGTGACATTGGATATTAAGCATTAGTCATATTCTTTTATTCTTCATGCCTTTATTTCTATATCTTTCTTCAATGTGTTCCAGCTGTTTCTAGTTCCTTTGGCTGTTTCTCTTGCCCTTTCCATTCCAGTGGTCACTAGCTATGATCCCTGGGCTCAGCAAAGGCTTTGTTCTGAGGAAAGGAGATGTACTTTAAAGTGGACATTGATATTAGACTGAAGTGGAAATGAGCAGGCTGCTGTTCTTGCTTAAATAAGTAAAACAAAAATAAATGGTATAAAATAAATGTGGATGAAATATTCCACTTCTAGAAGTTCATACTTAACCTGACCAATAATATTCATAATGATTATATTACTGAATTTAAAACCAAGAACAAAATACATCCTGAAATACCTGCCAAGCAATAGACATATTTTTTCCATCATCAAATAAATGTGCTTCACCAGGGCTCAGTCCTGGATAGGCACATTTTAATTTTCACTGACTACCTGCTGTTCAAGATGGCAGATGAAGTCCATTTATTTGAACACATATCCCTACCATGCAAACGTTAAGATGAAAATTGGGTAATGATGATGAAATAAACACATAGTGAGAAGAGTGGAAAGGTGTTTCTTGAATAAATAAATAATTTTAACACATATATGGAGGGTAGAAAGCAGATGGAGGAGTAACAATTAGGAAAACAGAATGGAGGAAACTTCAGCCTAGAAGACAAGCAGAAGGTCTGCTGTTTATCCCTCTATTTCTAAGTAGTACATACATGGCATCTAGATGTCTTCCTTGATTCCTTCTTTATCTCCTATAATCCACAAATAATCCATGCTTACTGATTTTAGCTCCTGAATATCAACCAGGATCTGTCCTGAAACATCACTTGACCCTTCTTCTATCACTCTGTTCTGCCTTAGCTGTTTGGGTCAGTTATGACCATTTATAGCAGCTTCTGTCTGGTTCTGGTACCTCCATGCTTGGCTTATACCAACTTTTCAAAATGCAAATCTTATTGACTATGCCACCCTTCCTATTAAAACTTGGAAATCACTTCCCATGGTTTTCAGCATAAGTACCTTAGAGAATGCAGAACATAATAGTCTTCATTTTTACTCACTTGTCATTAACTCCAATGCAGTTCCCCTCTCCCTATTACTGTCCATATTTTCTATCCATGTTCCAACAGTGCCCAATTTGCCCTTCCCTAAGATACTTTGCAGCTTCGCATTTCAGTGCTATTGCCGATATCACCTATTTTTTAAAATATTAACATATTAAAAATTTTTTTTTAAATTTGAGACAGAGAGAGAGAGAGACAACATGAGTGGGAAGAGAGGGGCAAAGAGAGAGGCAGAGGGAGAAGCAGATTCCCCACTGAGGAGGGAGCCTGACGCAGGATGCTGGGATCATGACCTGAGCCAAAGGCAGAGACTTATTAACTGATTGAGCCACCCAGGACCTCTCCAGTGAACTTTTTGAACACATGGACTGATGCTGTAACTATTCTAATGTTATTTTCTGGCTAATTCCAGTATCTCTGTTAGTAGTGGTTTGGTTTCAGTTGATTGTTTTTTTCCTCTTATTATGGGTTGTATTGTCCTGCATTTTGGCATGTCTGTTAGTTTTTTTATTGGATATCAACCATTGTGAATTTTTACTTTATTGAGTGCTGGATATATTTATTTTTTTGACATTTAATTTATGTTTTAATTTTTAATTAAAAAATTTTAATTATGGTATAGTTAACATACAAAGTTATATTAGTTTCAATTGTGCAATGCAGTGATTGAGCAGTTCTGTACATACTCATGATCATCATGAAAAATGTATCCTTAATTCCCTTCACTTATTTCCCCCATTCCCCCATTCATCTCCCCTCTGGTAACCATCAGTTTGTTCCCTACAGTTAAGTGCTGTTTTTTTATTTGTTTCTTTTTTTTTAAGAGTTTATTTATTTATTCATGAGAGACAAGAGAGAGAAGTAGAGACACAGGCAGAGACACAGGCAGAGAGAGAAGCAGGGTCCTCGTGGGGAGCCCAATGTGGGACGCCATCCCAGGACTCTGGGATCATGCCCTGAGCTGAAGGCAGAAGCTCAAACACTGAGCCAACCAGGCATCCTGATTTGTCTCTTTTTCTGTTGTTTCTTTGTTTTCATTTCTTTTTTTAAAAGCAGCCTTATTGAAGTATCATTATATTCACAAAACAATGCACATATTGTGTATCATTTGATGAAGTTGGACATACAAATATACCCATACCATTGCCACAGATCAAGATACTATTGTCACAATATTTATATATTTATTTTTAATAAAATAAAAATATTTAATAAAAATATTTATTTTTAATATTTAAACTGTTTAATATTTAATATTTTAGGTGCTTTGATATTGGGTGCATATGTATCTGCAATTGTTATGTCATCTTAATGAATTGACCATTTTATCATAAGATAATATCCTCCTTTGTTGTGACCATAATGATTTTCTCTTTTGTTTGATATAGAAATAGCCACCCCTGCTCTCTTTTGTGTACTGTTTCCATCCCATTACCTCAGGCAATATGTGTCTTCAAATCTGAAGTGAGTCTCTTATAAATTGCATATAGTTGCATATAGTTGAGGCTTCTTTCATATATATGTATATATATAAATATAAATATGCATGATATAGAAATATATAAAATATGTTAAACATGTAATATATAAATATAAAATATAAATATAGAAAATATGTAAAATACATAAAATATAAATATATAAATATAAATATATATAAAATATATAAATATAAAAAATATATCTTTCTTGGAAGACAGAATCTTCCAAAGTTTTGCTTAAAATATTGCAGAAGATATTCAGAGGACATGTACAGAAGAAAATGTTTAGAGTTTAGAAGCAGAGAAAATGCTGTGAGGCCAGCTTTACCCTAATACCAAAACCAAACAAAAATGTACATGAAAACAACAAACCAACATTTCTCATGAATATATATGCAGGCAGTTCTACTATAAAATTATATCCATTCAGTCACTTTCTATCTTTTGATTGGGAAGTTTAATTCATTTAAATTCAAGGTAATTTTTTTAATAAAATAATTTTTATTGGTGTTCAATTTACCAACATACAGAATAACACCCAGTGCTCATCCCGTCAAGTAATTCACCTCAGTGCCCGTCATGCATTCACCCCCACCCCCCGCCCTCCTCCCCTTCCACCACCCTAGGTTCATTTCCCAGAGTTAGGAGTCTTTATGTTCTGTCTCCCTTTCTGATATTTCCCACACATTTCTTCTCCCTTCCCTTATATTCCCTTTCACTATTACTTATATTCCCCAAATGAATGAGAACATACACTGTTTGTCCTTCTCCGATTGACTTACTTCACTCAGCATAATACCTTCCAGTTCCATCCACATTGAAGCAAATGGTGGGTATTTGTCGTTTCTAATGGCTGAGTAATATTCCATTGTATACATAGACCACATCTTCTTTATCCATTCATCTTTCGATGGACACCGAGGCTCCTTCCACAGTTTGGCTATCGTGGACATTGCTGCTAGAAACATCGGGGTGCAGGTGTCCCGGTGTTTCATTGCATCTGAATCATTGGGGTAAATCTCCAACAGTGCAATTGCTGGGTCATAGGGCAGGTCTATTTTTAACTCTTTGAGGAACCTCCACACAGTTTTCCAGAGTGGCTGCACCAGTTCACATTCCCACGAACAGTGTAAGAGGGTTCCCTTTTCTCCGCATCCTCTCCAACATTTGTTGTTTCCTGCCTTGTTAATTTTCCCCATTCTCACTGGTGTGAGGTGGTATCTCATTGTGGTTTTGATTTGTATTTCCCTGATGGCAAGTGATGCGGAGCATTTTCTCATATGCATGTTGGCCATGTCTATGTCTTCCTCTGTGAGATTTCTGTTCATGTCTTTTGCCCATTTCATGATTGGATTGTTTGTTTCTTTGCTGTTGAGTTTAAGAAGTTCTTTATAGATCTTGGAAACTAGCCCTTTATCTGATAGGTCATTTGCAAATATCTTCTCCCATTCTGCAGGTTGTCTTTTAGTTTTGTTGACTGTATCCTTTGCTGTGCAAAAGCTTCTTATCTTGATGAAGTCCCAATAGTTCAGTTTTGCTTTTGTTTCTTTTGCCTTCGTGGATGTATCTTGCAAGAAGTTACTGTGGCCAAGTTCAAAAAGGGTGTTGCCTGTGTTCTCCTCTAGGATTTTGATGGAATCTTGTCTCACATTTAGATCTTTCATCCATTTTGAGTTTATCTTTGTGTCTGGTGCAAGAGAGTGGTCTAGTTTCATTCTTCTGCATGTGGATGTCCAATTTTCCCAGCACCATTTATTGAAGAGACTGTCTTTCTTCCAATGGATAGTCTTTCCTCCTTTATCGAATATTAGTTGGCCGTAAAGTTCAGGGTCCACTTCTGGGTTCTGTATTCTGTTCCATTCATCTATGTGTCTGTTTTTGTGCCAGTACCACACTGTCTTGATGACCACAGCTTTGTAGTACAACCTGAAATCTGGCATTGTGATGCCCCCAGATATGGTTTTCTTTTTTAAAATTCCCCTGGCTATTCGGGGTCTTTTCTGATTCCACACAAATCTTAAAATAATTTGTTCTAACTCTCTGAAGAAAGTCCATGGTATTTTGATAGGGATTGCATTAAACGTGTATATTGCCCTGGGTAACATTGACATTTTCACAATATTAATTCTGCCAATCCATGAGCATGGAATATTTTTCCATCTCTTTGTGTCTTCCTCAATTTCTTTCAGAAGTGCTCTATATTTTTTAGGGTATAGATCCTTTACCTCTTTGGTTAGGTTTATTCCTAGGTATCTTATGCTTTTGGGTGCAATTGTAAATGGGATTGACTCCTTAATTTCTCTTTCTTCAGTCTCATTGTTAGTGTATAGAAATGCCATTGATTTCTGGGCATTGATTTTGTATCCTGCCACGCTACTAAATTGCTGTATGAGCTCTAGCAATCTTGGGGTGGAGGCTTTTGGGTTTTCTATGTAGAGTATCATGTCATCGGCGAAGAGGGAGAGTTTGACTTCTTCTTTGCCAATTTGAATGCCTTTAATGTCTTTTTGTTGTCTGATTGCTGAGGCTAGGACTTCCAGTACTATGTTGAATAGCAGTGGTGAGAGTGGACATCCCTGTCTTGTTCCTGATCTTAGGGGAAAGGCTCCCAGTGCTTCCCCATTGAGAATGATATTTGCTGTGGGCTTTTCGTAGATGGCTTTTAAGATGTCGAGGAAAGTTCCCTCTATCCCTACACTCTGAAGAGTTTTGATCAAGAATGGATGCTGTATTTTGTCAAATGCTTTCTCTGCATCTAATGAGAGGATCATATGGTTCTTGGTTTTTCTCTTGCTGATATGATGAATCACGTTGATTCTTTTACGAGTGTTGAACCAGCCTTGTGTTCCGGGGATAAATCCTACTTGGTCGTGGTGAATAATTTTCTTAATGTGCTGTTGGATCCTATTGGCTAGTATCTTGTTGAGAATTTTTGCATCCATGTTCATCAGGGATATTGGTCTGTAATTCTCCTTTTTGGTGGGGTCTTTGTCTGGTTTAGAATTAAGGTGATGCTGGCCTCATAGAACGAATTTGGAAGTACTCCATCTCTTTCTATCTTTCCACACAGCTTTAGGAGAATAGGTATGATTTCTTCTTTAAATGTTTGATAGAATTCCCCTGGGAAGCCATCTGGCCCTGGACTCTTGTGTCTTGGGAGGTTTTTGATGACTGCTTCAATTTCCTCCCTGGTTATTGGCTTGTTCAGGTTTTCTATTTCTTCCTGTTCCAGTTTTGGTAGTTTGTGGCTTTCCAGGAATGCGTTCATTTCTTCTAGATTGCCTAATTTATTGGCATATAGCTGTTCATAATATGTTTTTAAAATCGTTTGTATTTCCTTGGTGTTGGTAGTGATCTCTCCTTTCTCATTCATGATTTTATTAATTTGAGTCTCCTCTCTCTTCTTTTTATTTTTTTAAATTTTTATTTATTTATGATACACACACACACAGAGAGAGAGAGAGAGAGAGGCAGAGACATAGGCAGAGGGAGAAGCAGGCTCCATGCACTGGGAGCCCGACATGGGATTCGATCCCGGGTCTCCAGGATCGCGCCCTGGGTCAAAGGCAGGCACCAAAGCGCTGCACCACCAGAGATCCCCTCTCTCTTCTTTTTAATAAGGTTGGCTAATGGTTTATCTATCTTAATTCTTTCAAAGAACCAACTCCTGGTTCTGTTGATCTGTTCCACAGTTCTTCTTGTCTCGATTTCGTTGAGTTGTGCTCGAATTTTAATTAACTCTCTTCTTCTGCTGGGCGTGGGGTCAATCTGCTGTTTTTTCTATAGCTCGTTTATGTGTAAGGTTAGCTTTTGTATTTGAGTTCTTTCCAGTTTTTGAATGGATGCTTGTATTGCGATGTATTTCCCTCTTAGGACTGCTTTTGCTGCATCCCAAAGATTTTGAATGGTTGTATCTTCATTCTCATTAGTTTCCATGAATCTTTTTAATTCTTCCTTAATTTCCTGGTTGACCCTTTCATCTTTTAGCAGGATGGTCCTTAACCTCCACGTGTTTGAGTTCCTTCCAAACTTCCTGTTGTGATTTAGTTCTAATTTCAAGGCATTATGGTCTGAGATTATGCAGGGGACAATCCCAATCTTTTGGTATCTGTTCAGACCCGATTTGTGACCCAGTATGTGGTCTATTCTGGAGAAAGTTCCATGTGCACTTGAGAAGAATGTGTATTCAGTTGAGTTTGGATGTAAAGTTCTGTAGATATCTGTGAAATCCATCTGGTCCAGTGTATCATTTAAAGCTCTCATTTCTTGGGAGATGTTGTGCTTAGAAGACGGGGGCGTATCTTCTGATTCTGTATACATTAAGTCCCTTGACTTCCCCTGGAACTGGTCCGTCCAGCTGGTCTTCTGGGGGAGGGGACTGTTGTGCTGATTTTCAGGTGTTAGCACTTGGGGGGCCTGCTCTGCCCCCTGCCTGGTGCAGGGCTCAGTGGGGGTTGTTTACCCCGTGAGGCCCCACGAGGAACTACCCCAGTGGCTGCCGCAGCTCTGGAAACCTGGATTCAGCTCCCGCAGGAACTCTGCAGGGGCCTGGAGGCTCCGGGGCGGGGCCGCTGATCTGCTCAGCTCGGGGCAGGAGCGTCCTTGCTGTCCTGGGCCCTCCCAGCCTCTGCCTGTCCCGGGGGAGGCCAGATCCTGGGCTGTGTCCCGGTGCCCTGTGCTCCGGGGCCTGCGCTGTTGGATTCGCGCTCCCGCCCCGCAGCCCCCTCCGCGGAGCCTCTTCCTCTGCCCGAGCCCCTCCGAGCTACTCCGGGTCCCGTGTGCACGCTGCAGCCCTTAGGGAGCTCGGCGCACTCTCCTGGGGCGCAGGTGCCTGTTAGTGTCCCCGGGAGCCCGAGGGCATCCCTGCCCTCCTGGGTCCTGCTCCACCTCCCTGCGAGCCCCTTTCTACCCGGGAAGTTTGGTGTAGCTCCTGCTTCTCCAGGATGGGGCTCTCCTGTCCTGGGGACACTCGCCCCGGCCTTAGCCCAGCTCCTCGCGGGGGGCCCCTCCCCCTTGGAGGCCTTTTGTTTCTTCCCGGCCCCCCCCCCCCCCCGTCTTCCTACCTTGACAGAAGCATGAACTCTTCTCACTGTAGTGTTCCAGCTGTTCTCTCTTTAAATCTCAGGCCGAATTTGTAGATTTTCAGGATGATTTGAAGGTTATCTAGGTAATTTGGTGGAGACAGGTGATTTGGGGACCCTACTCTTCAGCCATCTTGCCCCTCCTCCTCAAGGTAATTTTTGATGGGGAAGGACTTGCATTGTAATTTTGTTAATTGTTTTCTGGTAATTCTTTTGTTTTTCTTTTCCTTTATTGCTGTCTTCCATTGTGTTTCATTGTAGTGATATTCTTTGATTCCTTTCTGTTTTCCTCTTGTGCATCTTCTGTAAATATTCTTTTGTGGTTACCACGAGGCTCTATAAAGCATCTTACACTTGTAATAGTTTATTTGAAGTGTTAACATCTTAACTTCAGTCACATCTACACTTTAACTCTCCCCCATTCACACTTTATGTTATTGATGTCACAAATTCCTATTTTTATATTATGTATCCATTAATCAATTTTTGCAGTTATAATTTTTGTCTTTTAACTTTTACACCAAAATCAAGAGTGATTTACACACCACTGTTAAAATACAGTATTCTGTATTTGGCCCTAGGGTAAGTGATGGTACTGTTTCTTCCAATCCTTTTGGTTAGGTCTTTCCTTGGCCTTAGTAGTTTCTTCACATGCATGGTCTATCAGTATTCATATAATTATTTAAGGAGAACCCTCTATAGAAATTTGGAACTCTATGTGTAGCTCTTTCTTCTCTTCTCCATTTTGTGAACTCTAGCTACCTTGGTCTCCTCAGTCTCCCAGTTTTATCATTTCAACTCAGGAATCTTCTTGGCTTTTCCTTGTATCTTAGTCCATTCAGGCTGCTATAACAAAATACCACAGAAATTTATTTCTCACAGTTCTGGAGGCTGGAACTCTGAAATCAAGGTGTGAGTTTGGTTAGGCGACAGCCCTTTTTTGAGCTGTAGATTTTACATTGTATCTTAGATTGTATCTCAGTGGTGGAACTGGTGAGCTACCTCCCTGGAGCCTTTTTTTATTAGGGTACTGATTTCATTCAAGAGGGCTCTGCTTTCCTGACCTAATCACCTCCCAAAGACCCTGCCTTCTAATACTTTTTTCTTTTTTTTAAAGATTTTATTTATTCACGAGAGACACACACAGAGAGAAGTACAGACATAGGCAGAGGGAGAAGCAGGTTCCATGCAGGGAGCCTTACATGGGACTCGATCCCGGGTCTCCAGGATTACGCCCTGAGATGAAAGCGGTGCTAACCCTCTGAGCCACCCAGGCTGCCCTCTAATACTTTTCTGTTAGGTTTTGAACATACGAATTTTGAAGGGATCTACATATTCAGACCACTAGGTTTCTCCTTCTTGTGCTTCTGACTAGAAGCTCTTAGGGCAGTAAGTTCTAGCAATTGCAGCACTCAACCTCATTTTGTTTTCTGTCTCATAGAGAAAACTGTCCTTTGTGGCCTAATTTCCAGTGTATTGAAAACCATTATTTCATATATTTGTCAGTTTCTTGGTTGTTTCAGGTGATGAGTAAATCTAGATGAAATAACAAATTTCATCATGGCTGGAAATAAATCTTTTAAAGTTTTGCTTAAAATATTGCAGAAAATAGATATTCTGAGGACATATTCAAAAGAAGATGTTTAGAATTTAAAAGCAGAGAAAATGCTTTCTAACTAATCCCATGAAGCCAGCATCACCCTAATACCAAAACCAGAAAAAAAAATTACATGAAAACAACAAACATCTCTCATGAACATATATGCAGACAGTGCTATTAAAAAATGGTCAAGAGTTCTGAACAAATACCTTAGCAAAGAAGACATAAAGATGGCATATAAGCATATGAAATGATGCTGCATATCAAATGTCATCGGGGAAAAGCAAATTAAAACAGCAGTGAGATACCAATCATAATGGCTGAAATCTGGGGCGCTCATCACACCATATGCTGGCTAGGATGTGGAGCAGTAGGTGTTCTCATTCTTTGCTGGTGAGAGTGCAAAATAGGATAGCTACTTTGGAAAGCAGTTTGATAGTTTCTTGTAATTCTCATTCTTTGCTGGTGAGAGTGCAAAATAGGATAGCTACTTTGGAAAGCAGTTTGATAGTTTCTTGTAAAAGTAAACACCTTCTTACCATACAGTCCAGTAGTCACATTCCTTGATATTTACCCAGTCATTTGAAAACTTGTATACACACCAAAACCTGCACGCAGATGTTTATCAAAACTTTACTCATTATTGCCAAAAACTTGGAAGCAATCAAGATGTCTTTTGCAGGTGAATGGGTAAATAAACTATGGTACATCTAGAGAATGGAGTATTAATTAATACTAAAAGGAAATGAACCATCAAGCTAAAAGAGATGTTGCAGGACCTCAATGCTTATTCGTAAGTGAAAGAAGCTAGTCTGAAAGGACCGTACGTCATATGATTCCAACTTTATGACATTCTGGAAAAGGCAGAACTATGGACAGCAAAAAGATTAGGTTTTGCTAGATGTTGGGGAATAGGGAGAGATGGACAGACAGAGCACAGAATATTTTTAGGGAGGTTAAACTATTCTGTATGATACTATAATGGTGGATAGATTGCCATTATATATTTGTGAAAACCCATAGAATTTGCAAAACCCAGGTTAACCCTAATATAAACTATAATTTTGGGTAATGGGATTTGGTAGTGGGGGCAGGATTTGTGTGTATGTAGAGGCAAGGGTTAAATGGCAACTCTGTATTTTCCACTGAATTTTGCTCTGGCTCTGAAAATGCTCTGAGAAACAAACTCCATTTAAAACTCAAGATCATCAACCAAAAAGCCTTGGAACTATTTTTGGAAATCATTATTTCTGTTTGATTTTACGATTTTAAAAAATATGAATTCCCCATTCCACCCCTCTCACAACCATCTACCTACTTCCCTCTCCCAAAGCTACTATAAGAAGAAATATTTTCTTTTCTTTTCTGTTTTTGAAGAAATCTTTTCTTACTATTGTTTATACTGACACATGCAAAATACAGAATATTGTTTTATTCATGCTGAACTACAATAAAAGGAATCAGTTATTTATTTTATCTGTTACTTATCTGATCCTTTGGTATAGGTTTCACCAAGAGCGTGGCAATTTTAATAAGCAATGTTTAATAGATACTCTACAGGTGTGGGTATAGTTAAACATTTGTAAAGTGAATCAATGTACGGTGAATACTGTTTGTGAACTTGTGAATACTAATTGTGTATTGCTGAGGAAACTTGGTTTAAACAAACCATGTTTGCATGCTGAATATTGTATGGTGGGGTTGAGGGCATGTTTTGGTTCAGCTTCAGCTTCTTAGCTTAGCCTAGTTCTTTTTTTTAAAGATTTTATTTATTCATGAGAGAGAGAGACAGAGAGAGAGACACAGGCAGAGGGAGAAGCAGGCCCCATGTAGGGAGCCCGACATCACACCCTGGGCTGAAGTCAGCTATAAACTGCTGAGCCACCTGGGCTGCCTAGCTTAGCCTAGTTCTATGCTTGAATGTGACAGCTGGATTTCTTTCTAGATATAAGACCAGAATTCTGTCTTGCGTTCATTTTTTTTTTCAATTAACAACTAAAAAGACAAAGTGGCTGTGAGTGTAACAAGAAAATAAAAGGAAATAAAAGTTTTACCTGATAAGTCAGTTTAGAAATGTCTGTGCTGACAGCCAGCCCCTCCATATTTTTCTATGGAGATATCTTATCCTCTCTACTCAGAATAAACTATCTTCCTCCAAATATGTAATTATTGTGACCTATTAGAAAATTTGGGCTGTGCTAGAAATAACCCTTTAGTTTATTTCGGTTTGGTGAATTTTTTCTTTTAAGGAATTTCTTGGATTAGGTTAGAGGTTTTCCTGATCTGGTTAAGGTTATTGGAGAATTGTTTCTGTGTGTGCAAGATTAGGTAATTTTCTGAGTTTGCAAGATTCTGGAGTAAGTTTGAGACCACTTGTGAAATACTGTTTGTGATGTTATATGATCATATTTACTCTGTTGCTGAATTCTCTTACCAAAAATTTCCAAAATTTTTAAAAGTAATATGCCTGGAATAACACAGGAAGATAATTTGTGCATTACTTCTTTGAATTGTTAAAATTTTGTGTTGTTCATCACCAGCTACTCTATAAGATATATATGACAGAGATATAAACTAATTTTTTTGTTGACTAATATAATTAGATGCTAGATAATACAGTTTAGTTTGTTTTATGCTTGAATTTATATTAGTAAAAATAATTTCATGCTTTATATTTTTCTAATATAAATGAATCATCCTTCTATAAGAGAAAAAGCTTTCCAAGACCAAAAATACCTGTTATTATATAATACATATATTCTGAGCACCAAGATATTTCTAATAATTTCAACTATGGATTACTAGATCTAGAAGATATTAATTCAGAACTTTAGAAATGTGTCTGTCTATTGAAAGTCCAAAGGAAAGATCAATGAAAGTAAGAGCAGGTTCTTTGAAAGGATAAACAAAATGGACAAACTTTTAGCTAAACTCGCCAGTTAAAGAGAGAAGACTCATAAATAAAATCAGAAATAAAAGAGGCAATGTTACAACTGATACCACAGAAATACAAAGGGTCATAAGAGATTACTGTGAACCATGACATGCCAACAATTTAGACAACCTAGATGAGATGGATAAATTCCTAGAAATCATGATGAAACAAATTTTGAACTGATTGATTACTGGTGAGGAGATTGAAGTGGTAATCAAAAACCTTCCAACAAACAAAAGTCTAGGACCAGATGGCTTTACTGGTGAGTTCTATCAAACTTTCAGAGAAGAATTATAACAATTGTTTTCAAATTCCTCTAAAAAATAGAAGAGGAGGAACACTTCTGAACTCATTTTTCGAGGCCAGCATTTTCCTGATATCAAACCAGACAAGGATGCCACAAGAAAAGAAAATTACAGGTCAATATCCCTGATGAACATAGATGTAGAAATCCTCAACAAATATTAGCTTACCAAATTCAACAATATATTTAAAAGATCAGTCACCATGGTCAAGTGGGATTTATTCCAGGAATGCAAGGATGGTTCAGCATCTGCAGATCAGTCACTGTGATATACCACATTAACAAAATGAAGTATATAAATCATATGATCATCTCAATAGAAGCAGAAAAAGTATTTGACAAAAACTCAACATCCACTTATAAGAACTCTCAACCAGGGTTTATAGAGGTAATGTACCTCAACATCGTTAAGGGCCATATATGACAAGTTCATAGCCAAGATCATACTTAACAGTGGAAAGCTGAAAGCTTTTCCTTTGTATCAGGAACAAGACAAGGATACGTACATACATATGCAGACACCACACCACACACACATGTAAGATCATTATCATTTTTCCTTAATAATAATCTGAGCTGTTGATTAAAAGTGACTTAGGAAAATTTTAAGATATTTTAAAAATGATGCCTTCATCTTATTTTACTATGTTACATTGTATTTGGAAGGGGAATCTTTTCAATTGCTTAAGTTTAATATGAAATAAAGAATGGTTGTCAAAGAGTAGTCTAATCTGTGTATACTATATTCTCCACACTGTCACTGTCATTAAATATTTAATGACTACACCTTAATTTTAACTTTCACTTCTCTTTCTATATATAGTGTTCTTTTCTGAAATCATTGATTATATTTCTGGGACATTATGAAATGAAAATAATCATCTATAATTAAATAATTAAAAAATTGAGAGGCTGTAATGAGGTAATCTAATTTTACAAAACTTATTTCTCATTTTACAATTATTGTATTATTACATGTATTTTCTTCAACTGATATTCAAAGGGGTTAGCAAATCTCATCAGATACTAGTGCAGGAAGTATTCAGGTTTAAGGCTTATGCCTGCACACTTGTGTACAAATAGTGTGGCATAGGACAGATTACACTACCTTTGCAAATAAGTGAGTCTGAGGAAACAAATTTGGATGATGTATTTTTTTTAAAGATTTTATTTATTTATTCATGAGAATACAGAGAGAGAAAGAGGCAGAGACACAGACAGAGGGAGAAGCAGGCTCCATGCAGGGAGAGCCCAACGTGGGAATCGATCCTGGGTCTCCAGGATCACGCCCTGGGCTGAAGGCAGCGCTAAACCGCTGAGCCACCCGGGCTGCCTTTTTATTTTTTTATTTTATTTTAATTTATTTAATTTTTTATTTTTATTTTTGGATGATGTATTTTGGAAACTGAAATGTAATACATAATGACTGGGAACAGTGACTTAGGTAAACTGAATGTGATAGAAGAATGAATTTTAAATTGTTTTAGTACTGGAGAGGGAAAAATAGGAAAGTCATATTGATTTTTAATGTAGGAAGATGGAGGACAAATTACTTTGAGTTTGACAGGCTATTTAGTGATACCTCTTAGACTAGTGTTTCTCAGACTTTATTGTGCCTAAGAATCAGTTATGAGCTTTTAAAAATGCTAATTCTCAGGTTCTAACAGATTCTTCTGCAGTAGGTCTTAGCACTTAGAATCGTTGGTTTTTAATGAACACCATATGCAGTTGGTTTCTGGACTTCACTTTCTTAAACATCCTATAGTATTTCTGCTAGCTTTTATGTGCTTTCTTCCTTGTCTAGATGTGTAGCAAAAAATATCTTATCTTTTAGATAGAATCTCTATAACTTTTTATTAATTCATATAGCAAAGATGAAATTTAAAAATATACATAGTTTGGTATGTCAGACTATAGAACTTAGGCACAGGTGGAAGAGTGAGAGAGCAGAGGCTAACAATTTTAATGTTATGTGTTTTATCCAGGATTTCTTATAACTTAATATTAATTATTTAAAATTAGTACTTATCAAACTTTTTATTCTCCCTCATTTCTCATGACTGCTCAACATAATCTATCAACCAATCGCCAAATGTAACAGAACTTGCACATTAAAATAGTATTATAGTATTTCCTTTATTTTACTAATTTCAGAAATTATTAGAAGTCTTCAATGCCATAATGTGCTATTTTCATTTTGTAGTGTCTTTTTACAAGTCTGACCTATTGTCATCATACATAAGTTGTTTTGGGACATTCTGGAACATTGGTGACAATGTGTGTATGTGGTTCTATACATGTGATTAGAGCTCCTTCCTAGAGAAGATATATGACTGGCTAGAGGGGAGAGTGGAAGGAAGTGTGGAGATAGAGAAGATAGTAAGAAATCAGAGACAAAAAAGTAAAGAAATGTAAAAGAAAGGAATAGCTTACTTTGGTCTATATCAAAGTTTAGAATAATTGTCTTTTGTTTAGCTAATTTGATGGCTCAATTTGTAGAATTTTCACAAAGGGCTGCAGGATAATGAAATATATGACAGAGTTTCCTTCTGGAGTGACATAGCCATGTAATCTGAAGGGTGATGCTGTTAATGTTCATTTTCCATTTGCAGTAGAAATATCCCAGTGATTCCAGAGGTGTAATGTCAGACGTTCCTATCAAAAGATAAGTTTACTCATTCTGTATCATTTGTAGTGGTGGTAGTGGTTGTGGTTGTGGTGATGGTGTTTACATGTCTGTGGTGGAAAGAATAAGGAAAAAGTAGGATAAAAGAATGTCACAGGATATTGGTTGTTTGAGTGCAGTAGTATCCCGGTTGTATCACTTCAGAGTCAGGTTTGGTCTCCAGATTTTCAGGCTCCAGTTTTTTTTTTTTTAATTTTTATTTATTTATGATAGTCACACAGAGAGAGAGAGAGAGAGAGAGAGAGAGAGGCAGAGACACAGGCAGAGGGAGAAGCAGGCTCCATGCACCGGGAGCCCGATGTGGGATTCGATCCTGGGTCTCCAGGATCGCGCCCTGGGCCAAAGGCAGGCGCCAAACCGCTGCGCCACCCAGGGATCCCTCAGGCTCCAGTTTTGACCAATGACAATTGATGTTCTAGTTTCAAATAAATTGTAAATTTATTTTGGAGTATAACACTTCCCAGTGACTTAAATTTGGAAAGTCTTTAAATGCTAGGATAACCATTTTGTGCCTTATGAAATTGGGAACTGTTAAGTATTCTTCTTCAGATTTGTGGAAAATTACATTATTATTTCTTTTTCAAAATCAGGTATAACTGTTATTTAAACAAACTTTTGACTATATAGGCTGTGCAGAGTACTTACTTGTTATACCCAAAATAAAAATGTTGGTTTTGGAGGTGGACATTTGGACATTGTTTTGCACATTTAAAATTCTGTCCTTTTGAAACTTCTAGTCTCCATCGGGAACTATCGGGTAGGTTTTAATGAAGAGTTTATATAAATTCCTATATAGTCTTGGATATATTTGACAATATTTTGTTGAGTCACAGTGTTTACATTTGGGGTATTAATCACAGAGTTAGTAACAACCTTATGTTCCATTTCATGTAGGAATTAGAATAACTCCACAAAGAGCTTAAACTCCTTAGGAATTTAACTTGATGAGTGTTAAGGAGCTCCCTTTTGTGGATAGGTATTTTTTCATCTGAATTGAATTTCATTTAATATGTAGATTGTTTTCTCTAGTAAATATTTTTAATGCAGATATATGAGATCTTAAAGAGTTTCAGTTAAGATTGCAGTTTATTTCTGGATCTAGTAGCTAGCTTTAGGTAATTGTCCTTGTTTTGCAAGTATAACTAGCTTTGCAGTATTAAGGAAGTTATCTTCTTTAGGCTTTCCTTTTTCAACTGTAATATGAGACTGTAACTAGAACATATAAAGATATATTTTATCTCTATAATTCTATGACTATAAGATTTCTAAGGAGTGATTTTAAAGTAATAATATTTAAATTTCTATTGACTCCGAAGGTCGTTCCACATGAGTTACAAAATTCATATAAGTTCTATCACTGAAAAAAGTTTCTGCCTCTTGAGAAAACTACTGAGGGAGATCTTCAAAGGAGATAAAAATATTTATTTGAACTTCAGTATTGACATGTTTATAAAAATTTACTCTTAAAAAAAAAATTTACTCTTATCCAAATACTGAGGACTTCTGACATGCAAGTATAGGCAAATTTAAGTCCATACAATGAATAGTTGCTCAATGAACAGCTCATTTTTAAAAAATGTAAACTTTGGATTATTTTGAAAAGAATTTTACTTTTTAAGATCTATCTATTGCCAAGCAACCTGTTTGAATCTTTCTGTTCTCCATTAGCAGTAGAATAGTAGTAAGAATATTTTTCACTTCATATGTACATGATTTATTAGTTCTTTTCTGTTCTTGCCAAATGTTCATAAGGTTAGACTAAACTGTAATTATATCATACTTAATACTTCAAAGGTTAGTAATAACTTAAGGATCTGTAAATTTAATAATAATAATTTCACTTTTCTTATTTTTGCCTAAGTAATATGGCATAATCTATAAAGTAGCAGGTGACATGTATGCCAGGATTTAAATAGCAACTGATATTATACTGTCCTCCACTTAGAAGGGCTAACTTGACACCTAGCGCATGCAACTGTATATCAGTTTATCAACAGAGGTATGGGTACAAGATCTCTTTTGCTGTTTTTATTGTTGTTCTAAGCCATGATAATATAATACTACTATAGGGCAATTCTAAGGTATTGGATTTTTTCTTTCCAGTTAATTCTGGTATGAAGATAGTTATTTTAATTAGGATAAATAGTGGTATCGGGTGGTATTTCTGGGTCTACCTGAAAATTGGGATCTCTGAAGTTAAAGCCCAGGCTTCTGCATTTTAAAATACTTTCCTGGGCAGATTTGATGATCAGCCATCTTTGGAAGCCATAGATCTCATATATGGAAAAAGATAATTATTGAAGTGTTCCTATAGCCACAAACCCATAACCTGGGCTATTTTTGGAGCCTGCTGTAGGCTTTAATCTTAACCCAGTTAGACTCATCGCTCATTCCTGTCTGGATTCTTCTTGTGAAGTTTGGTCTTACCTTAGGGTAGTGAATTCTCATGTTGCTTATTTTGGCAAGAGTCTTTAAGAGAGTTTGTATATGTGTCAGAGGGTGGGTGGGACAGATCAATACTTCACAAGGGTCCAGGTTTCCTGAAATGGCCTAGATGCTATCAGAACAGATCATAGTTAGACTATAATATGGTGGGCTGGTTTGGTTGCTGATTTTTGGAAAAGCTACTTACTGCTTCGGAGGTGGCTGGATCCCTGGAATAAAGTAGATTGACTGTATACCAGGATATACCAGAATAATGAATAGAAAAGCCTGATACCTGGGGTAAATTTGTATAAAATGCTGGAGTAACTTTGTATCTCATGGATATGGTTTACAATAAAGAATGATTAAAGTCAAGGAAACAGACAATGGTGGTATAAAACGTTTGCTTTTAGGTAGCAATAAAAAATATGGAAATAAAAGCCTTAAGAAAAACATTAAATAAACTAGTATCATTGGGTCTTAAATTCTGAATTGATGAAAAAAATCATATAAATAGTTATAATTTAGCTGCTTTATGCATTAGATAGTAATTACCACATTATTGAAGTTAAATAAGTCCATGTGTTTAAAAATAGCCGTGAAGATTGACATAAACCTTGGGTTTAAGATTTAAACTGGGCATTGTCTCATAGAATGTCAGACTGAGAGCCACATTTGGGGGAAGTTATTAATAAGAGTTGAGGAAATTTGTTAATAGCTTCCATGAAGCCAGAAATCTGTCCCTTAAATTTTTTTTCTGAAGTCCTGAGTAACACTAGATGTGCTTTTTTTTTTTTTTTTTTTTCGGCCCTTTTAGGCTGATTCATTTGTAAGACAGTTTATTTTAGGAAAATAACTAAAAATTTTTATTTACCATTACCATATGTTTATATAAGAAATGTAGGCAATTATAGTCCAACTAATTTAGGCATGGTACAAACCACATGTATATAGAGACTTGTTCAACCTAATAAAATTTATTTTTTAAAAAAGATTTCATTTATTTATTTGGGAGAGAGAGAGGAAACATGAGCAGTGGGAGGAGAGCAGAGGAAGAGGGAGAAGCAGGTTCCCCACTGAGCAGGAAGCTCAAGGTGGGCTCTATACAGAACCCCAGGACCATGACCTGAACATTCCTGATCTGAAGGTAGATGCTTAACCGACTGAACCACCCAGGCACCCCTAAAATTTTTTATCTTTTTGAACTTGCTAAAAATAAGCCTATAAGAACAAAAAATTATTACTCACCAGGATAATCTAAAATCATATAAAATAACCAGGTATCTTCAAATTGGAAATGGAGGAACAAAAATGAGATGGGCCAACAAAAAGGCTGAAAAAATTTAAAATCACTCACAGTGAGGAGAAGAGAGATAAAAAGATATCTTTAAGTTATTTGGCACTGACCAAGATCCACACAGCAGGATGAAAGATTAGGTGTCACAGTATAATTGGGGAGAAACCAAAGAGAAGTAGAACTATGCACATCAAGAAAGTAAGAAGCTTTTGCACAGCAAAGGATACAGTCAACAAAACTAAAAGACAACCTATAGAATGGGAGAAGATATTTGCAAATGACATATCTGATAAAGGGCTAGTTTCCAAGATCTATAAAGAACTTCTTAAACTCAACACCAAAGAAACAAACAATCCAATCATGAAATGGGCAAAAGACATGAACAGAAATCTCACAGAGGAAGACATAGATAAGGCCAACATGCACATGAGAAAATGCTCCGCTTCACTTGCCATCAGGGAAATACAAATGAAAACCACAATGAGATACCACCTCACACCAGTGAGAATGGGGAAAATTAACAAGGCAGGAAACCACAAATGTTGGAGAGGATGCGGAGAAAAGGGAACTCTCCTGCACTGTTGGTGGGAATGTGAACTGATGCAGCCACTCTGGAAAACTGTGTGGAGGTTCCTCAAAGAGTTAAAAATAGACCTGCCCTACGGCCCAGCAATTGCATTGTTGGGGATTTACCCCAAAGATTCAGATGCAATGAAACACCGGGACACCTGCACCCCGATGTTTCTAGCAGCAATGTCCACAATAGCCAAACTGTGGAAGGAGCCTCGGTGTCCATCGAAAGATGAATGGATAAAGAAGATGTGGCCTATGTAAACAATGGAATATTACTCAGCCATTAGAAACGACAAATACCCACCATTTGCTTCAACGTGGATGGAACTGGAAGGTATTATGCTGAGTGAAGTAAGTCAATCGGAGAAGGACAAACAGTGTATGTTCTCATTCATTTGGGGAATATAAATAATAGTGAAAGGGAATATAAGGGAAGGGAGAAGAAATGTGTGGGAAATATCAGAAAGGGAGACAGAACGTAAAGACTCCTAACTCTGGGAAACGAACTAGGGGTGGTGGAAGGGGAGGAGGCGGGGGGTGGGGGTGAATGCATGACGGGCACTGAGGGGGTCACTTGACGGGATGAGCACTGGGTGTTATTCTATATGTTGGTAAATTGAACACCAATAAAAAATAAATTTATTATTAAAAAAAAAGAAAGTAGGAGAGTGGAATATGGGACGACTGACTCTGATTCTCAAGGTGTGATACCTATTGACCTGATTTGGTTGTTTGATAGCAGAGATGGAGAAGTCCATGTGAAAAACACACTGATTGTGGTGGAGTATACTAGATGTTTCTAATTTGTAATAAATAAAAAATGTCGTGTGACACCCATACAAAATTTGAACATATAAGCCAATAATAATAAGCAAATGTATAAACCTATGGATTAACATAAAAGTTAAAATGACAATAAACATTTAGATAAAAAGTGTGTGTTTAAATGTAAATATGGACCCCATATGGCTCTAGTACTTTCATAGAAAAAAACAGAGTGCTTTTAGGAGTATTTTTGTCTCTACAATGTATGACAGGAAGAAAAAGACACTTAAGATTTTGATTCTAGACCAGAGCTCAGTGGAGTAGTTAACTAAACTAAAAAAGCTCTAAGTTTCTTCAGGCAATCGCTTTTTCTGGTTCATTGACTAGAGAGAAATTTTTTTCAGACAACTGAAAATTTCTTTTATTTATTCAGACACATCTGTGAAATCACTTTCCTATTTATTTATTTATTTATTTATTTATTTATTTATTTATTTATTTAAGCACTTTCCTCTTGAAAGATAGAAAGACTTTCCAGGATAGTGTGTAGAAGGAGTCCTTTTAAATGGAATACAGAATTTACTATTCTATATGTGCTTTCATGTCAATTTTTAAAAATGAGAAATCAAGAGAATATATGCATGCTGTTTATTAAGTGTTAAGAAAGGAATTTTTATTGCTTGCTGATTTTCACAGATGAATAGCAGAGCTACAGATGAAGTGGCGGACTTTAAAGCTTAGATCTGGTTATCCCTAACATGGTAAATAGCAAGTACTCTTAGCTTTGTTAACTTACAAATTACACCTGGGAGGATATTACAGCGCCACCAGAATTTACTTGGTATTATAATTTCATAATGCTTTTGTAACTTTAACATTTTAGGAGAGTATGAGTTGGGAACATGAAACATAACTCATCGTAGATATTACAGATGTAAACTGCATTCAATTTTGGTTGAAGTCCTAGAAATTTATGAATGAGATAGAAGACACGAGTTGAGCTCTCCTGGTTTAGATCTCTCTGGTTTGGGAGCATATGGGGAGCAATTTAAAAACAGGTGCTTATAGTTCTTGTTTTCAGAATGACAACATGCACACAAAAGCTATTTAAATCCCCTCTGTTATATGAAGCCCAAATATCTTAAATCCAGAAGATTGGGAAAAAAAAAAGACTTCCTACTTTGAGCCCAATAATTTTGACAAATTGGCTGATCCTTGTTTTCCAGGGAAATGATACATTTATCTGTGATCCAAAAGGAAATCTGTTCCTTTCATTATTCAGTGTGTGGTACAAATGTGTTTAGAGTATGCATTATGTATTTATTTTTGGGAATACGTATTTCTTTGCCAATGGGCATGCCTTATATCAAAGATGGGTGTTTCAGCAGCAGATGTTTAAATTATACTTCTGCTCTGTAGCAAGTAAAATCATTTTTGAGTGTGAAAATAAATAAATACAGCAATTTAACTGATATGTCCCAACTAGAATCTAACCTGAGGAATTTTAATATGAGACAAAAATAAAAGAACTCAACGTGCTTTTAAGAAGGATTGACGAATATACATAAAAGATGGTCTTAGCCACTCTAAGTGGGATGAATACATGTGATATGAAGGGCATTTGGTGAATGATTATTCTGAAGTTGGGGGAAATATGTTGAATAGCATGAGTATAGGACATTTAAGATGGATTTTTAAAAAATGTTAGAATAATTTTTATGGAATGGTTCTTGTTGTACCCTACATATTTGTTTCTCTTTGCTGCTAGGTTTTAAATACAAGGATTATTAAACTGGAGAACCAAGTTGTCTCTACATTACTGTCAGTACAATTAGCTCTCCTATAGCTCATCAGTAGATTATCCCACTTAGATATTTTTTGTGATCATTTTTCACTCCTGGATGTAATTGATCCCAGAGCTTAATATGTTCCCCAGCCACAGTCACTTGCTCAGAATATGTTGTAAACTATATAGGATCAACTGTTTACTTTCTTTTTTTTTTTAAGATTTTATTTATTTATTCATGAGAGATACACAGAGAGAGGCAGAGACACAGGCAGAGGGAGAAGCAGGCTCCTCACAGGGAGCCCAATGCGGGACTCAATCCCCGACCCCGGGATCATAACCTGAGCCAAAGGCAGACGCTCAACTGCTGAGCCACTCAGGGGTCCTGGATCAACTGTTTTCTACCAATATTTTATACTTGTGTTCCCTTCTAGACTATGCAAGTTGAAGACCATGCAATATGAAGGCTTTTTTGGGGGGTCAGCAATACTTATATTTAGAACTGTCAGAAAATTGACTTCTCCAGCAAATTCTTTTAGTTTAATTCATTTATGGTTGCTATGATTCAGGTAGTTTTAGGTTCAGTTATTAAAAGAAAAAGCCATAGAAACCTAACTGAACTCTGTTTCATTCCTGGCATTCCTAGGAGAGAATTGGAACATGACAGAGTTAGGAGAGAGAGAAAGAACGAAATATTAATTCTACTTCTTCAACAAAAGTTCATTTCTCTTTGAGCACTGTTTATTGTCAGTGTTTTTATACAAAAACCATTGATGAATGCAAATTTACAGGAGAAGAAAAGTAATTTATAAAGACCGTGGAGAAATTATGTGGGGATTCTCTTCCCTTTTGACTGAGACTAGATTTCAGAGATATACAAACAAAGGAATTGTTCTAAAAGGATTTTTATTTCCCTGATGGCAGGTGATGCGGAGCATTTTCTCATGTGCTTGTTAGCCATGTGTATGTCTTCTTTGGTGAAATTTCTGTTCATGTCTTCTGCCCATTTCATGATTGGATTGTTTGTTTCTTTGCTGTTGAGTTTAATAAGTTCTTTATATATCTCGGATACCAGCCCTTTATCTGATACGTCATTTGCAAATATCTTCTCCCATTCTGTAGGTTATCTTTTAGTTTTGTTGACTGTTTCTCTTGCTGTGCAGAAACTTTTTATCTTGATGAAGTCCCAATAGTTCATGATTGCTTTTGTTTCCCTTGCCTTCATAGAGGTATCTTGCAAGAGGTTGCTGTGGCCAAGTTCAAAAAGGGTGTTGCTGTGTTCTCCTCTAGGATTCTGATAGATCTTGTCTCACATTTAGATCTTTCATCCATTTTGAGTTTATCTTTGTGTATGGTGTAAGAGAATGGTTTACATTCATTCTTCTGCACGTGGCTGTCCAATTTTCCCAACACCATTTATTGAAGAGACTGTCCTTTTTCCAGTGGATAGTCTTTCCTGCTTTGTCAAATATTAGTTGACCATAGAGTTGAGGGCCCATTTCTGGGTTCTCTCTTCTGTTCCATTGATCTATGTGTCTGTTTTTGTGCTAGTACCACACTGTCTTAATGATCAAAGCTTTGTAGTACAACTTGAAATCTGTCATTGTGATGCCTCCGGCTCTGGTTTTCTTTTTCAGTATTCCCCTGGCTATTTGGGGTCTTTTCTGATTCCACACAAATCTTAAGATGATTTGTATAATTATTTGCCCACCTCCCCATCCACTACCCCTTGTTTGTTTCCCAGAGTTAGGAGTCTCTCATGTTCTGTCACCTCTCTGATATTTCCCACCTATTTTCTCTCTTTTCCCCTTTAATCCCTTTCACTATTTTTTATATTTCTCAAATGAATGATACCATATAATGTTTGTCTTTCTTCAATTGACTGACTCCACTCAGCATAATACTCTCCAGTTCTATCCACATTGAAGCAAATGTAGATATTTGTCATTTCTAATGGGTGAGTAATATTCCATTATATATATAGACCACATCTTCTTTATCCATTCATCTTTCAATGGATTAATAAGATAGATAACCCATTAGCTAGCCTTATTAAAAACAAAAGAGAAAAGACTCAAATTAATAAAATCATGAATGAAAAAGGAGAGATCACAACCAATAGCAAGGAAATACAAACGATTTTAAAAACATATTATGAGCAACTATATACCAATAAATTAGGCAATCTAGAAGAAATGGACACATTTCTGGAAAACCACAAACTACCAAAACTGGAACAGAAGAAATACCTGAACAAAACCTGGTCAGTAAGCAGGGAATAAATTGAAGCAGTCATCAGAAACCTCCAAAGATACAAAAATCCTGGGCCAGATGGCTTCCCAGGAGAATTCTATCAAGCATTTAAAGAAGAAACAATACCTATTCTACTAAAGCTGCTCCAAAATATAGAAAGGGATGGAATACTTCCAAACTCCTTTATGAGGCCAGCATCACCTTAATTCCAAAACCAGACAAAGACCTCACCAAAAAGGAGAATTATAGACCAGTATCCCTGATGAACAGAGATGCAGAAATGCAGAAATTCTCAACAAGATACTAGCCAATAGGATCCAATAGTACATTAATAAGATTATTCACCATGACCAAGTGGGACTTATCCCCGGGATGCAAGGCTGGTTCAACACTTGTAAAATAATCAATGTGATTCATCATATCAGCAAGAGAAAAACCAAGAACCATATGACTCAATAGATGCAGAGAAAGCATTTGACAAAATACAGCATCCATTCCTGATCAAAACTCTTCAGAGTGTAGGGATAGAGGGAACATTCCTCAGTATCTTAAAAGCCATCTATGAAAAACCCACAGCAAATATCATTCTCTATGGGGAAACACTGAGAGCCTTTTCCCTATGATCAGGAACACAACGGGATGTCCACTCTCACCACTGCTATTCAACATAGTACTAGAAGTCCTAGCCTCAGCAATCAGGCAACATTAAGAAATAAAAGGCATTCAAATTAGCAAAGAAGAAGTCAAACTCTCCCACTTTGCCAATGACATGATACTGTACTTAGAAAACCCAAGACTCCACCCCAAGATTGCTAGAACTTCTACAGCAATTCAGCAGTGTGGCAGGATACAAAATTAATGTCTAGAAATCAGTGGCATTTCTATACACTAACAATGAGACTGAAGAAAGAGAAATTAAGGAGTCAATCCCATTTACAATTGCACCCAAAGCATAAGATGGCTAGGAATAAACCTAACCTAAGAGGTAAAGGATCTATACCCTAAAAACTACAGAACACTTCTGAAAGAAACTGAGGAAGACACAAAGAGACGGAAAAATATTCCATGCTCATGGATTGGAAGAATTAATATTGTGAAAATGTCAATGTTACCCAGGGCAATTTACACATTCATTGCAATCCCTATCAGAATACCATGGACTTTCTTCAGAGATTTGGAACAAATCATCTTAATATTTGTGTGGAATCAGAAAAGACCCCCAAATAGCCAGGGGAATATTGAAAAAGAAAACCATATCTGGGGGCATCACAATGCCAGATTTCAGGTTGTACTACAAAGTTTTGCTCATCAAGACTGTGTGGTACTGGCACAAAAACAGACACATAGATCAATGGAACAGAAGAGAGAACTCAGAAATGGGCCCTCAACTCTATGGTCAATTAATATTCGTCAAAGCAGGAAAGACTATTCACTGGAGAAGGGACAGTTTTTTTCAGTAAATGGTGCTGGGAAAATTGGACAGCCACGTGCAGAAGAATGAAAGTAGACCATTCTCTTATACCATACACAAAGATAAACTCAAAATGGATGAAAGATCTAAATGTGAGACAAGATCTATCAGAATCCTAGAGGAGAACACAGCAACACCCTTTTTGAACTTGGCCACAGCAACTTCACAGCAAGATACATCTATGATGGGGTGACTGGGTGATGGGCACTGAGGGGGGCACTTGACGGGATGAGCACTGGGTGTTATGCTATATGTTGGCACGTTGAACTCCATAAAAATATACAAAAAAATAAAAACAATAAATAAAAAAATAAATAAAAGGATTTTTAAATGACAACTCTAATGGCAATAATTGAAGTATAATTCCAGGTGTATACTGCTGATGTAATTCCAGTGACTATGATGAACTATAATTTGTAAATATAAGTGTATATGTATGTGTGTGTACATTTGTTTTTTAAAACCATTTAATGAAATGGAATTCAAGACAGTGCATCCAGAAGTTGTTAGGGATTATACTTTTAAAATTGCAGATATCTAAACTCAGGAGATCTGATCATCTTGAATGGCTTAAGTCCTGGAAACTTTAGGTAGATAATTTTCTACTATATTGAACCTGGATTTTAAGGTGGACAGCATGTACTTGGTGTTAGATAATCTGGCTTCTATCCTCAGATCCAAATGCCTTCTATGCATAGCTTTAAATCTCCTTTGGTGGCTAGTGAATGAAGAGTTTCCTTGATATTTTTCAATTTCTGCATGTTTTGTCTTTATTTTATTTTTTTAAAGATTTTATTTATTCATGAGAGACACACAGAGAAGGCAGAGACATTGGCAGAAGGAGAAGCAGGCTCCAGAACTCTGGGATCACGCCCTGAGCCAAAGGCAGACACTCTACTGCTGAGCCACCCAGGTGTCCCTGCATATTTTCTCTTTAAGGGAGTTTGTCTTGTGTACATGACTCTTAGTCACCCATCTCAGGTCTTTGCTTCTTACTTTGAATTATTGAGTTGATCAAATATCTTAATTATTTTCTCTTGTGATACACTGTGAAATTGTCTCAACAAGAAGGACTTTGTCCACTATATATTTGGAAAAATGTTTTGAGGTTAGGTAAATGTAGAGGCAGTGAAATATATTCTGTTCTTTACTTGCAATCACCATAATTTTATATTGGGAAGCTTTTGCCTTGTGAATGTAATTCAGTCAGTATCAGTGATTAGTAGGTATGTGCTGCTGGCTGACTGCTGTTTTGTAGGATATATGGTTAAATTATATTTCAAGTAGTGTTCATTTGTTCATAATGAGAGACCATAGAGAATTTGCAGAGACCTCAAGTCAAACTATAATCACAACTATAAAAACAACAATGAAATGCAGTAGAGAGAAAATTGGATAGAGACAATCTGGAGACCTATGTTTGATTTCTACTTTTGTCTTTAACTAGCTTTGGCTAGGGGAAGTCGTTTAACCTCTATAATTTTTTTCCCTTATGTTTTCAGTGAAGGGTTTGAGTTTAGATAACCTCTAGTTATAATATTCCATTGTTCTATATTATTAGGTACCAAATTGTAATTTAATTGGCCGTATGCCACCCTGCCATTTATTCAAACATTAAGCTGCTTATATTAGTAAATTAGTGGCCCAAAATATTGGTTGATTCAAGAAGTCAGCTATGGAATTTTTTAGGATTTTGTTTTGGTACTTACATAGTCAGGGTTCTACAGATCAACAGAACCAGCAGGAGAAATCTATATGTTTAGGCATATGTATGTGTGTATTTGTCTCTGTCTCTATCCATATATGTGTGTATGTGTATATGTGTGTGTGTGTGTGTGTGTGTGTGTGTGTATGAGCCAACTCTAGAGTTATCACATGATTATAGCGGCTCAGTAGTCCAAGAGAGCCTCTGAAGAAGTCCCAGTCAATTCTGCAGGCCTGAACTATTCTATTCAGACCTTCAATGGATTAAATGAGGCCTACTCACACTGTGGAGGGCAATCTGCTTTTCTTAGTCTACTAATTCACATGTTAACTCATATAGAAACACCCTCACAGACACACACAGAATGTTTAACCAAATATCTGGGCATATTTGGTTAAACTGTGGTCCTGTCAAGTTGACACATAAAATTAGACACATAAAATTAGACATCACAGGACTAGAAGTTACAAGTATGATGAAAAATTAGAAGAAGTTTATGTTTTTTAAGATTTTGTTTATTCATGAGAGATACAGAGAGAGGCAGAGAGAGAAGCCGACTTCCTGTGAGGAGCCTGCTGTGGGACTTGATTCCAGGACCCTAGGATCATGCCCTGAGCCAAAGACCAGATGCTCAACCACTGAGCCATCAAGGTGCCCCAGAAGTTTTTTAAAGATGATCTACTTCAGGGATGCCTGGGTGACTCAGTGGTTAAGTGTCTGCCTTTGGCCCAGGGTGTGATCCTGGAGTCCTGTGATCGAGCTCTACATTGGGCTCCTTGCATGGAGCCTGCTTCTCCTTCTGCCTGTCTCTGACTCTCTCTGTGTGTGTCTCTCATGAATAAATAAAAAAAAAAATGATCTACTTCATTAGTTGACTACAATTGGTGTTTTTGTTTTTCTTTCTCCTGAGTAATTAGAATAATAGTACTGTAGACTATACTAAAGAAACACTAGGATGTCCCCAGAAAACAGAAACAGCATGGCTCAGGAGAAAACCAGCAGTTGATACTGTGAATGTTTATGGAAGTAAGATGATTAAATAAAAATTAGAGACTGGTTTGAATGAAATGTCAATTTTTGGTAAAATTAAGTAGAAAAAAAATTATATAAAGATGAAAATAACTCTTCTTAAGCAAAGGTTTTTGGAAAGCTATGAATTTGAGAGGTGGGGCTAATAAGACATGAGGAATGAACTGTTGTCTCTTCAGTCATACCTGGTCAGACAGATAGCTGTCATCTTTTACTATCATTTTGGACTGAGGGGAGAAATGCATATTGATCTATTGTCACAGCTTGATGTTGTAGAAAGAGTCCTAGGAGAGAAGCCAAAACATCCTGATCCATGGCCTGGTGTTTCTACATAGGTTTTAAAAAAATTTAATTCCAGTGAAAACTTCCTTTAATTTCTTTGTATTTCAATTTCTCATCTGTAGAATGGCAAAAAATTAGTAACTTCCCACCTGACAAACCATACAAACAAATATAATAGTGTTATTTTCTTTGTTGAGACCTTTTCTTATTGGTTTGCCTTAAATGCTTTCTAGCAAAGCCAAGACTTTATTTGTTCCTTACTATGTCTATTTTATGTTGGCATGGTAATTTAAAAGAAACAATGGAATTAAAAAAATTAATTTTTGCTTCATTAAATGAAGCAAAAATTAATTTTGCTTCGTTTAAAACTGAATAAGATGAAAAGAAATATGGCTATTTTCATATATTTTCCTCTGGAAATATCTAATTAGGAAAAAATTTCTATTTTTAGCTACATTCATTATTAACATCCAAAAAATCTTTTTATGATTTTGAGAAGCCTAAACTTTAATGCTGAAAGATCTTTCCGTTCTACTTTAGGAAGAAATATGTTAATAAGAAGTTTAAAACCAAAAATAGGGCAGCCCCGGTGGCGCAGCGGTTTAGTGCCGCCTGCAGCCCGGGGTGTGATCCTGGAGACCCAGGATCGAGTCCCGCGTAGGGCTCCTTGTGTGGAGCCTGCTTCTCCCTCTGCCTGTGTCTCTGCCTCTCTCTCTCTCTGAATAAATAAATAAATAAATCTTAAAAAAAAATAGAAGGAATAGGTAAAAGTGCTGAAACAATTGATACAAGAATTAGGGTGCTGGTCCATCTTTCCCACTCTTTGAAGTTGGGCTTGGTCATGAGACTTGCTTTGTCCAACAAAATCTGATAGGATTAGTACATGGCAGTTACAAGCCCAGGCTTCAAGATGCCCTCATAGGTTTCTGTTTTTCCTATGATCTCTACTATCACCATGAACAGGACATGCCTAGGCTACCCCTGAGATCACTGTGGAGCACAGTAGATTGTCCTCAGAAGTACAGCTTTAATCTGTAGCTTTTCAACTGAACCCAGGTGCAAGAGAACAAGTGATCATTCTTTAAACTCACTTTTTTTTTTTTTTTTGATGTGGGGTTCCATCCCAAGACGGGGATCATAACCTGAACTGAAGTCAGACACTTACCTGACTGAACCACTCAGGCTCCCCAGAGTCACAGGTTTAATGTGATTCTTTATGTAATAAGGGCTCACTGATATGAGGGTGAAAGTTCCTTTAGGACGAGGAGTATATCTTACTCATATTTAGGTTGTCAGGTGCACAGGTACTCAAGTATCATGCTGTGTGATAAATTTAATACAGAAAATTACAATGCCATCTAGAATTAACAAACGTTTTTTTAGTTTTTTTCCAATTGCATTATTAAAATAATGCCTTTCTGTTTTTTCCCAGTCAACTACTATCATGAAGTTATGAATTTACTCTTATAACTCATGTTTTTATACTTTTACTATTTTTATGCATCTATAAGTGATTGTGCTTTGTGTATTTTAGAAATATTTGGGTGATTATGGATATGCTTCACATATTCCACAGTTTTCTTTTTGATTCAGTGTTGTTTTGTGATCTGTGTATGTAGTATACTTAGATTTCATTCATTCATTTTACTGGTTATATAGTGTTCATTTCTATAACTTATTTGTCCATTCCCCTTTTGATGAATATTTAGGATGTTCTTAGGATTTTGTAAAAGCAAACAAAGCTGCAGTGAACATTTCTTGTTAGAAAAGACTGTTATCTGGGACATGTTTGTAAGAGTTTCTATAGGATATGTATCTGGTTACAATTGCCAAGGCCATAGGGTATTTCTGTTGTCAGCTCTACTAGAAATTGCAAATTTGCTCTCCAAAGTAATTTTATACTCTTACCTAAATATATGAGATGCTTTTTGGCCCCACATCCTTGCCAAGTATTGATAGGCTTTTAAGTTTTTGCTAATATAATAGATATGAAATAACATGTTTTATTTCACATTATTTCTGATTTTTGTAAGGTCAGGCACTTTTCCAGGTAAATATTTGCCAATATATTTGGGCTCTTCTAGTTAAATTTGCTTATTTTTCCTTTTTTTTTTTTTTTTTGCCTTAGCTTTTTTTTTTTTTTTTTTTTTTTTTTTTTTGCCTTCTTAGAATTCTTTATGCGTCCTGGCTACAGTTACTTTGTTTGCTATGTATATGCAAATATTTTCTCCTTGTCAGTGTTTTCTATTTTAATTTTTTAATGGTGTCTTTTGTAGGCAGCTTCTGAGGTTACTCCCAATAATCACTACCTCCTGATATTCTAGACCTTGTGTAATCTCTTCTCCTTGAGTGTGGGCTGGACTTACTGGTTCACTTCTTACAAATAGACCATGGAAAAAGTGACCACTTCTAAGAGTAGGTAAAAAAACAACTATGACTTCCATCTTGGGTTCTCCCCCTCTATCTTATGCATGTACATTTTACTTGTTCTTGTGGAAATCATGTTATGAGTAGTCTTATGCAGAGAACTGTATTGTGAGGAGCTGAAGCCTTTTGCTACACATCCAAGTGAATGAACTTGGAAGTAGTCCAAGGAGTCTTCAGAGACCACAGCCTGGCTGACATCTAGACTGCAAACTTTTGAGAAATCTTGACCCAGCATTATAGAGCTAATAAGCCTCCTAGATTCCTAGTTCTGAGAAATTATGTGAGATAATAAATGTTTACAGTTTAACCTGCAAAGTTTGGGGGATAATTTGTTAAGCAGCAATAGGTAACTAGTGTTTTTTGTCATAGGAATTTTACATTTTGGTGTGATGAAAGAAATCAATGTTTAATTTATGAATTCTTTTTGTCAGATAAATTTTAGCCTTTAATTTATGAAGATTTTTGTCTGTGTTTTGTTTGGAAGCCTTTTTACATAAATTCCTTTGTTATATTTTAATTTCAAATGAGTTACAGTATAATATGGTTTTACATTTTTGTCAGATAATCTTGTGGAATTGTCAACAGCAGTTGAAATTTTTAAAATACCTTCTTGATAGATTCTCTTGGGGTTTATGTGTAAACAAACATGTAATCAGCACATAATGACTATTTCAGATTTTCCATTTTGCTATATTTTAAAAATTACCTTTATTAAGATATGATTTATATTATAATTAATCTGTTTTAAAGTTTTAATGAGTTTTGACATGTGTACATTATGTAATCAGCACTCTAATCATGATACAGGACATTTACATAATCCCCAAAAGGTCTTTCAATCCCTCTTTGCAATTAATTGCCTCCCTCTGCCCTTAGCTCTTAGCAACCACTGATCTTTTTAACACTATAGTTTAAACTTTTCTGAAGTTTCATATAAATGAACATACAATATATGGTCCTTGTGTCTGGCTTATTTCACTTACTCTATAGTGTTTTGAGATTCCCACATTAATGAGTCTATCAGGGGATGCTTCCTTTTTATTGCTGATTAATATTCCATTATGTGGGCATACTACAATTTGTTTATCCAAAGAAGATTGACGTTTGAGTTGTTTCCAGTTGGTGGTTATGAACAAATCACCAATAATGCTTCAAATTCAAATCTTCATGAGGACATACATTCTCCTTTTGAATGAATACCTAAAAGTAGAATTTCTGCATCAAATGGTAAGTGCATGTTTAACTTTACAAGACACTACTAAATGGTTTTCCCGAATGATTGTGCATTTGACATCTCCAACAGCATTTTGAATTCCAGGTGTTCCATGTCCTTGCCAAAATATGGTCTGTTGGCTTGAACTTTAACTATTCTAACTATTCTAATGTGTATGTAGTGGATTCTCATTGTAGTTTTATTTACATTTACGTCATGACTAATGATATTGAGTGTCTTTTCATGTTTTTTGTCACGTGTGTATTTTCTTTGGTATATTATCTATTTAAATCTATTGCTCATTAAAAAATTGTTCTTTGTATTCATATTATTGTGTTGTAAGAGATTTTTAGATTTTATAAGTCTTTTCTCAAGTGAATGCTTTGCAGATATTTCTTCCAGAGTATGACTTGCTTCTTCATTTTATTAACAGTATTTTAATAGTGTATATAAAGTATAATTTGGTAGAGCCCAATTTATCAATAGTATACAATTTGTGCTTTTTTGGTCCTATATGAGAAATCTTTGATTAATGCAAGTTCACTAAGATTTCTCCTATATTCTTTAAGTTTTATAATTTTAGTTACACTTAGGTTATATTATACTTCAAGTTAAGTTTTGTAATTGCTATGTGCTGTGATTGAATGTACTTTTTGTATATAGATAGGTGTGCCAGTACAGTTTGTTGAAAAGACTTATTTTTCCCTTGAATTGGGTTGGCACAGCTCAAAAATAAATTGGTCATAGATAGAGATGTGCATTTAGAACTCCCTATTCTGTTCCACTGATATGAAATACATATGTATTTTTAAACTTTCAAAGTGTAAGAAGAAAATTAGAGAGGTCTTGTTAAGTCTTTACTAGCATAGTCTTAAAAAATGTTTCTATTTAATCTTTCTGGAAATCATAGTTGTCCATATTGTGATGTGAAACTCTAAAACTTTATTTCTTCTAAATATGTATGCAGTTACCACCTGGCATTTATTGACTACTTTTGCCTCTGATTTCAAATATCACCCTACCTGAACATTTATATCTGTATCTATATTATCCGCATCTATCATACATCATGTGCGTATGAACTAAGTATGTGGATTTCTGTTTTTAGGCCGTCAGTTTTGTTTTATTGCTCTAGTTTTCTGTTTCTATACCCAATATCATGCTGTTTTAATGTACATTACTGTAGTTCTGATTTATGGTAGAGCAAATTTTTAAAAAAATATTCTTTTTCAAAAATTTCTTGGCTATTACTTCACATTTACTTTTCCAACTGATCTTTCTACATCTTGAAAAAATATATTGCTCCATGATTTTGTTCCTCAGTAGAGATTTGCTAACTCTTTCCTTTTGAGAAAGGGTATGATTGATTTTTTTCAGCTTACTTACATTAAGAGAAAGCGACTCCACAGGCTATAAAGGAATCAGGCAGAACAGGTTTGGGCATTGTTTTCCCAGTGTAAACAGATCTGTCTACAGATGTGGTTCTGAAATAATGCGTTTAATAATAATACACTGTAATTAATGTGGTGTCCTCTGGCCCCTTAGCCCCTCAGCATCCCAGGAGCTGTAACTCAAAATGTGTTTTCCAAAGCAGAGGGCAGAAGGGTTTATTTAATAAAGAGCAGAACTGTAGAACAGCTTGATTTCCTACATCTTCTACCACATTATTCAGAAATATCATGTAGACTTTGTGAAACTAAAAGATGTTTCATATCTACTCACAATTTCCTGATCATCTTTTGACTGTGGGAGCTTCAGAGTCAATAATTGCAAATTGGTTTTCATTATTCTTTTTTCATCATTCTACACTGACCGGTCTAAGACCAACAGAAATTTTGATTGGTATACTGAGTCTAAAGTTTTCTGGCTTCTAACCAAACTTTCAGTATCATCTACAGTAATCTTTTGGGACATTGTTTTCTCTTGCATGCTATGCTACCTCTAATTACAGTGGTTTTTATGACTTGAGATTCCAGGCTATTAAATATTGACGCACATCTTTCTTCAGGATGGATATCTACCATCATACATTGATGATCATCATAATGTATCTGTTGAGGTCATCTACCTTGAGAGAAGGACACAGCTGTGCTTCCCTAGCTCTGTTAGTCTATAAAGCTACTGGGGCCTATTGCAGTAAGAGTAAGACTTTGTATAGGAATAACAGTGGGTGGAGCTTAGAGGGCAGTGGATTCAAAGATAGTAACAGCATAATTTACAAAAACTCCAGAGAGAGTCTGGGAAATCTCCAGGAGGAGATTTTTTCCTGCTTAATACATTGTTAACATTTTGTTTTCATTTTATATTATATGCATGAGCATATTTTAGATATCAGAATAATCTATTTTATATACATACCATAATAGTTAATGAATGCATACCATTTTCATATTTAACTATTTCTAATGTTTTATTCTTTTAAAAAAGTCTGAATGAGTATATTCAAACATATTAGTTACTAGTTACTTACCAAAAATGTCTTATAATTTTCAGTCCCACTAGCAAATAATATATGAAACTATCAGTTTTAGTATAACTCTTATCAGCATCATATTTTAATTTTTAATTTAATGAATGAAAATTATTTGTAATTTTATTCTAAATTTTTGTTACTAGGAAGTTCAAGCATATCATATATATTCATATTCATATATATCACTTGTATTACTTCTTTTGTTCAGAATATCAAAGGTGGTATTATTTAATCTAGATTTAGAAGGATGGTTGAGACTTTGCAAAATAAGGAAGAAAGGATATTCCTGACAGAAAGTTTAGCAATTAAAAAGTCCATAGAAGTATGTAAAATGTGAGGAAAGGTTTGTGAATACAGTATCTTAGGTATTACTCTGATCTTTGTGTTTATTTTATTGATTTTTAGGAACTCTTTATATAACATATATGTTAAGCATTTATATCTTAGCTGCTGCACAATTTTTTTTGTCCTTTTAAATTTCTCAAAAGATTTATGTGCATAATACTTTGTGAAATAGAAGTAATTTCATTTATTTATTTATTTTATAATACTTATTGATGATTTACTATTTCTAGATAATATTCTTGTCTGTGAGGTTATAGCCATATATAAAATGAAAAAAAATCTCTAACTCTGAAGAGTTTATATTCTAGCTGACAGGGATTGCAAAAGCCAAAAGTAAATTTATAATATGTCACATTATGATAGTTGTTATAAAGAAAAATTAATCTGGATATGGGGCCATCTGGCTGGAGTACAGTGAGTAAGAAGAGAATGGAAGATGATGAAGTCAAAAAAGAGCAGGAAGCCAAGCTAAATGAATTAGAGCTTAGAAGCAAGAATTGGTTATTAACTGAAAGGAGAAGCCATAGGAAAGTTCTGAGCAGCAGTCATGTGATCCATCTTGCAGGATAAAATGATTCCTCTGACTGCTGTGTGGAGAAAAGTCTTCAGGGGAATCAAGGGTAGAAGTAGATAACTAGTAAGAGATCGTTTAATAATGTAGGAGACGAGATACTACACTGGTCCAGGGTAGCAGCTGGGAAGATGGTAAGAAGTGGTCAGATTTTGTGTATATTTCAAAGGCAGAGCTGAAAGAATTGGTTTAGATGTGGTGTGTGAGAGTAAGAGGATGTCAGGAATTATTTCACCACTTAAGGGAAGATGCTAATGAAAGAATAGACTTGTGATTTATTGGGATGAAGAAAACATCCATATTAGGATATTTGGCGGTTTGGGGGAAGAAAAGTAAAAATTTGGTTTTGGAATTGCACATTACACTTTAGATGCTTATTAGTTATCACAGGAAATGTCAAGTAGAAAATGGGATGAGTCTTGGGGAAGTCTGAAGTGGAGATTGTTCACATACAACCAACATTTAAAGGCATGGGACTAAATGAGATCACGTAAGGAATTAGAAATCCAACAACTCTGTGTGTTGTGTGTACTTTTATCAACTAAGCAATTACATATCGTGTAATAAAAAGAAACACAATGGTTCACATTGGCTCTCTCTCAAAAGCTGATTAATATTCTTGCTATTTTCTGTATCAAGACAGGTATTATCTAATATAATTTAGCTATATGGAGCAATTTTAGAATTATAGAATTTTAAGTTGGGTGATCTGAGAGATAATTTTTTTATAATTAAGGAAATTAAAACCCAGGCAAATCTTTTTTTCACAAGGTCACAGTGTAGAACACTTTGCCACAACAGTACAATTTCATCTTCATGATTTTAATCCCCCTTGGGATATTAACATTTGAGGTTATGTGGTATGGACGTAACAGATAAGAATAGTTTGAAAGTAGACATGATGTTCAGATCTTTCCATGTTATTATATGGGAGCCAGTCTTTAAAGGTTAGGCATCTGGAAATAAGGTCCAGAATTAATATCTATAACCAAGTCCTTTCACTGGATTTCTAACCAGTCTTCTCATTTTCTTGTCCTTTATTATTTCCCAGATATGTCAACAACCAGGTCACTTCTCCATTTTGAAGAATAGCTGCGTACCTATGATAGAATATGTGTTTTTTTTTTTCACTCTGTTGGAGAAGTGAAGATACGTGTCAGTGTCTAGTTATGTTTCACATTGTGTAAAAGCTACACTGGGTAAAAATTTATGCATAGAACAGATTGGATTTTTGGGCAGCAAAATGTACTGAAGAAAATAAAGTATGAAATTGATATTAGTATCAAACTTTTCAATCAGGTTACTGCAGAAAATTATTTTCTTACTTACTGTGTATCCTACTCCTCTGTAATAGGGAGAGAACGTATCTCTCTCCCCATATTTCTGTATAAGGACTTTTATTCCATTCCCAAGTAGGGAATAGTATTGGTGTAAATCTTCCAGCTTCCACTCTATTTATCTTTCTGGGGAAAGCCCAGTGTCCATGATCCCTCCATTGGCTGTGGGTTGTGACGCTTTTAAGATGCAAGCATTGCCTCTTCTCTCTTCAGGTGCAAACAAATGGCTCCAAGGTCACAATCTGGAGGAACATGATGGGAGAACTAAGCACACCAGAAATCATATATTTGGGTGAATGATCTTTTATTTCCTTCATATTGTAGGTCTATCTTACAAGTTGGGTAGAATTCCTAGGGCAAGAGCTGTGATTAATTATACACAGACTTTTTGCATCTCACGTTATCTATTTATGTGCTAAATACCATAATTTTCTTGGAAATTCTGTAAGTGTGAGATTATTATTTAGTAGCTTGGCCAGACAAATCATCCCTCTTGTGAGTCCTGGAGGAATGATAAAGCCATATGGAGCAGCCAGAGTTTACAGGATCCTAGGGTTGGTTATTATTTGACAGACATTGAACAGAAGAGTATTAGGGTGGAGTGCAGAGAAAATCATGGCCAAAAGAAACATCTTAATGAAAATAATATATTTGCCGAGTGCATTCTTTATTCTAGTGTTGACTGGTGTTGACTTTCTGGACTTTTGAGTGAAATTTTTAAAAATTCTGATGTTAAGAAGTTAAAACAAATTTTTGAAAGAAGTGGTTAGGGGCATGAGAGCACAGAGGTTATAATGTTTGATAACATTCATGGCAACATCTGCAAGCAAATTTAAAGTAAATCTAAGAAAAAATAACAAAATAGAAGCATTTCCTACTACTCTTACATAGACCTATAATTTTAAACTACCTTCACAAAAAATATATTATTTAACTTGGGCTTGATAGGGACTGATAATTCTAAGAATGTGTTTTATAGCTCTAGTGTTGTGAGTTGTGAGTACCCCCAAAAAAAGTTTTGAATATTTTCTTGAGTTAGAGAATAATCATTACCCATTTTGCATTCTTATTACTTAAAAATGTCAATTATAGCCTAAGCTGTTCTGTTTTATGGTACCATGAGGACATGAATAATTTGCTTAGGAAAGAATAAGATGTTATTTTACTTATGATTCCCTACTTCAAAATATCATGGATACTCCTATATAGTATGTAAGCTTTGAGATTGGAAACTTCAAAGAGGTTTTTGAGTTTATTGTCTTCATGTCTTTGATTGTTGAATTGAATGAGCTGTCTGTAGGAGGTACTGAGTGGGCAGTTGTACCCAGGGGGCAGCTTACCCTCCATCTGGCAGTTCCTCTTGGAACTTTAATATATTGTTTGTCTTTAATAGAGATCTGTTCTCTTTTTGTGGAAACAACCACTTTATGGTTCTAATTCCCAAGTAACTACTATGTAATACGTGATGATACATCATGGATGGTATAGCATGGCAAAATATTGTTATAAGTCGTAGTATGCTGAGAGGAGCTCCAGAGTATACCTGCAACATTTCCTCTGGAAACACAGAAATCTTAATTTTTGTGAGCTAATAGTTTTCCTTTTCTTTTTTTACCTGAAAGAAATCAACATGCAGGAATGGATTTTTCTTATATGGGGAATCAAAAGTATGCAAAAATACCAAAAATGTAATATTATATATTACTATCTTAGAAGAAATTTCTAATTGTTGGTGTTAATGCCTAGTAAATAATGGAGTGGATAGTTTAAATGACATATTAGAAGGTGTAAGACATCCAAAAAGAAAAAAAAATAGGGTAAAGAAAGGTTATGAAAGCAAATGAAGAAAAAATGAAAATCTAAACAGCGTTCTTTTCTGGTTTGGATAATAGTAGGAAAGAAGACATGAATCCAGATTTTAAAAATAACATCATAATAAGGATTAGTTATGCTTTATGGGTGGTTTTTGTTGCTTTGATATAAATCAACTGTTGCTTTGAATTTGACAAATGGAAACTGAATTTGGGACACTTATTTTAAAATAAATATTTGCTTTTATTATTTTTAAGTTTTATATGTTGGACTTTGATGTGATTTAGTGAAAATAAATTGATGAATGAATGATGTTGTGATATCTCCTTGCATTCCTTGGAGGAAAACTGCATTATGAAGATGAGGTTAGTTATCTGGATATTTATTTAGTTATAATTGAAAAATGATTGGACTCATGATTGATGCATAGTCTCACTTTAGCAATATTTTGAGGAAATGTCTGAAAAAAATATTTACTCAGTTTTGAGTTATGTGAGTGTGGAAAGTATACATTTTTCATTTTTAAAGCAATTTTGTTGCTCTTTTGTACACCATACCAAAAAGAAGTTTATTTTTAGAATTTAGAGCTTTCTAGGAGATTGGGCTTCATCAAGCAAAATTTTTTCTGGGTGACTTCTAAGGGTAAAGATTTAAGACCGTAAAAATGCATCTTATTTTTTACAAAATACATGATAACTTCACATGATCAGACTTATATAACTTTTAATGACTATGGAGTTTTTAAAACACATAGCATTATTTGATACTTATTTATGGTTTTGTGCTACATTTTTTTTTTTTAGAAGTGATAACTATACTTTTGTGGGGGGATTTTTCCCTTCATCTATTTTTTTTTTAAAGATTAACACTTTTACAAATCAGCTGGAACAAATGCTATACTGCTGTAGGAAAGTGACCTGTACTATCACTCCAAAGCCATGGAACATTGTAGTTAAGGGTATTTTGAACAGAACACATTCTGACAAAATCTATGTAACTTAAATATTGTTGTAAAACAATATTGTTTTAAAACTTAGCCTAAAATATCAGGCATTCTGGAGAACGCTTTAAAATATACTCACAAGCGGTGTAGATCCTTCATTGAGATGATTAATTATCATCTCATCGCTTAATTAGTTATTTAGCTCTTTTTTGTTCAACAACTACATACTGAGTATTGATCATTTAGTACTGTGCTAGGAGCAAAATATATAGTGGTAAAGTATAAACTCATTAGAGTTAGAAGAGTTTCAGATAAAAATCTTCTATGTATATACCTACTGTTCAGACTTGTTTAACATAGTGGTTGGGATGGCAACAGGAAATAGTTACAAAGATCTGGGTTTGAGGACTAGTTACATCATTTACTGTCTTCCTGATATGAGCAAATTACTTAATCTCTCCAAGTCTCCATCTCGTTATCTTATGGCAGCTCTTGAATTTCTAAAGAGGGAAGAAACTAGAGATCAAAATCTGGGGCTTATCTTGGGACTGCATTGACAGAGCAAGCACAGTTATTTTTACTTAGGTTGTATGTTTGTTTGGGGTGGACTGATGGAGATTATGTGGGATGTTTAATCTCTCCAAAATGACCCCTGGGCACAGCCCAGGATGCTGAAGTTTGGATAACTCATAAATAGTGATGTGTCCAGGATCACATGAGATATACATGGAGAAGGGCATGTATTTATATAGGTGTGTATAGACACACACACACACACACACACAGATTTTATTATTACCTTTTTTGGCTATCACAGTGTAGAAGACAATACACTTAAGAGCTTGGGGAAGGTTCTCTTCCTAAGCCTAAACACTATCCTTTTTTAGGAATTAGATTTGTGGACCCAGAAGACTCAATTAGTTTCTTCTCAAATAGGGAGTAGTTGTATGATACCCAGAGACCTACTCTAAGTACATGATGTCTGGCTCATGCTAACTTCTCTCAGAGGGGGAGAGATTTGTGAGGCATTTCATACAAAGCAATTCATTGTTTGAGCAACTCATTCAGGAAATTGCTTTTGCAGATCTGCTCTCTTATTTTTCGTCCAATCCTCTGTTTGTATCACTCTAGTATGTATGTCTCCTTCTCTGTATCTCTAAAAGAGCGTATAATGGTTAATTAGTCATTACCTGAACGGCAGATTTAAAATACATAAACTATGACTCAGATGTACAGAAATATAACTTTATTTTTCTGTAGCTGTGCCAAGAGCACTCTTTATGATGAATGCAGAAAATGGTTAATCTTGGCTACTTCCTCTTAGGTATCATAGAATGTAGAGCAATTCAGAACACAATTACATGACCATTTGGGTTACTAAGCTCTTTAAGGGCAGTGAATATGCCTTAGGTCTATATCTCCAGCACCTAGGAGATACTCTGAGAAAAGGAAGATTTTCAGTAAATATTTATTAATGTAAAAGTATTCAATTTTAAGTTTTTGATGTGCTCAGTGTGACACATTAATTCACAATCAGAAAAATTTGCTAGAAACAGGAGATGGATTTTTCTACCTGAGTTTTAAATGTTAGTGATACTCACAGCTCAGTTTCTAGGCCCTCTTCTTTTTTCAGTCTAGTATGTTTTTTCCTAAGTGATTTTCTCTCTTCCTCTGCTTCTGTTACCTCTCATATGTTACCAATGACCAAATGAGTATCTCAGGGCCAGAACTCTCTTTTGAGTTGTAGACCCCTATATTCAGTGCCTATAGCCCTTTTTCCTGAATGAGACAGGCATCTCAAATTCTGTGAAACCTGAATTCAGGGCATTACCCTCTAAATCTGCTTCTTCAGTGTTTCCCACGTCAGTAAAAGTACAGCATATCAATCCATTTACACACCTATTCATTCAACAAATCTCTCTACTATGTGTCTTCAGTGTGTCAGGAAATGTGGTAGATATCAGGAATGCAATAATGAATAGTAAGGTCATGGTTTCTACTTTCATTGATTTTTCAAGTCTTTTACCCCTCATACCTAGTCTGTTGTATCATTCTACTACAAGACATACTTCACATAATCTCACTTCTATCTTTCCTGCCACTGCCCAAGACCAAGTCACTGTTATCTGGTAACTTCCACATCATCCCCATATAGTTATTTTTGTTGAACCCATTCTTTTTCTTTCCTTCTTTTTTTAAAAAATTTTTTTAAGTAAGCTCTATACCCAGTGTGGAGATTGAACTCATGACCCCAAAGATCAAGAGTTGTTTGTTCTCCTGACTGAGCCAGCCAAGTGTTCCTTGTTGTATCCATTCTTCACCTCACTTCTGTTCATTTTCTCCACTGCAATTATGGCAAAATTCTTCAGACTCAGTCCTTATAACCTCATTCTATGGACTAACATTATCCAGGAGCTTCCCATTACTCCTAGAAGATAGTGCAAAATTCTTAACATGACCCATAAGGGCATGGAGAGTTTAGTTACTAATTATCTCTCCACTTTGCTCTTCTATACTGCTCCTCTTCTCTCTCTCTGATAGAGGCACATGGTTTCTTTCAGGTCCTTGAGGCCTTATACTCACAAAGTACCTTCTCATTGTTAGGCTTCTACCTGTGTTATTTCCAACTTGGAAAGCTAACTGCCACCACTCCTTGCTTCCAGCAGGGTAACTGTCATCCTCAGGGAAGAATCCTAATGATGCTGTTTATTCAGTGTCATTCCTCTGACATACTGCACCCTCCATGACAGCAGTGTCCTTATCTATTTTATTTACTACCATATATTCAGCATTAGTACAACCCTCTGTATGTAGCAGCTGTGTGACAGATATCTTTTGAATGGATAAATGAATTAATATTAAATATTTAGATTTCTAAATCTTAACAGATGATTCATGTTTAAATCTGGGTTCACTAAATGTTCTGTATTCAGTGATATTGTATTAAAGAAAAAGACTTCCCCAATTAGAGAAAGACGAATACCATATGATTTAACTCAAATGTGGAATTTAGAACTCATACAGCAATTTGTCAGTGTGGCAGGATACAAAATCAATGCCCAGAAGTCAGTGGCATTTCTATACGCTAACAATGAGACTGAAGAAAGAGAAATTCAGGAGTCAATCCCATTTACAATTGCACCCAAAAGCGTAAGATACCTAGGAATAAACCTAACCAAAGAGGTAAAGGATCTATACCCTAAAAACTACAGAACACTTCTGAAAGAAATTGAGGAAGACACAGAGATGGAAAAATATTCCATGCTCAAGGATTGGAAGAATTAATATTGTGAAAATGTCAATGTTACCCAGGGCAATTTACACATTTAATGCAATCTCTATCAAAATACCATGGACTTTCTTCAGAGAGTTGGAACAAATCATCTTAAGATTTGTGTGGAATCAGAAAAGACCCCCGAATAGCCAGGGGAATATTGAAAAAGAGAACCATAGCCGGGGGCATCACAATGCCAGATTTCAGGTTGTACTACAAAGTTGTGCTCATCAAGACAGTGTGGTACTGGCACAAAAACAGACACATAGATCAATGGAACAGAAGAGAGTACCCAGAAGTGGACCCTCAACTTTATGGTCAACTAATATTCAACAAAGCAGGAAAGACTATCCACTGGAAAAAAGACAGTCTCCTCAATAAATGGTGCTGGGAAAATTGGACATCCACATGCAGAAGAATGAAACTGGACCATTCTCTTACACCATACACAAAGATAAACTCAAAATGGATGAAAGATCTAAATGTGAGACAAGATTCCATCGAAATCCTAGAGGAGAACACAGGCAACACCCTTTTTGAACTTGGCCACAGTAACTTCTTGCAAGATACATCCATGAAGGCAAGAGAAACAGAAGCAAAAATGAACTATTGGGACTTCATCAAAACAAGAAGCTTCTGCACAGCAAAAGAAACAGTCAACAAAACTAAAAGATAACCTACAGAATGGGAGAAGATATTTGCAAATGATGTATCTGATAAAGGGCTAGTTTCCAAGATCTATAAAGAACTTATTAAACTCAACATCAAAGAAACAATCCAATCATGAAATGGGCAAAAGACATGAACAGAAATCTCACAGAGGAAGACATAGACATGGCCAGCAAGCACATGAGAAAATGTTCTGCATCATTTGCCATCAGGGAAATACAAATCAAAACCACAATGAGATCCCACCTCACACCAGTGAGAATGGGGAAAATTAACAAGGCAGGAAACCACAAATGTTGGAGAGGATGTGGAGAAAGGGGAACCCTCTTGCACTGTTGGTGGGAATGTGAATTGGTGCAGCCACTCTAGAAAACTGTGTGGAGGTTCCTCAAAGAGTTATAAATAGATCTGCCCTACAACCCAGCAATGCATGTTGGGGATTTACCCTAAAGATACAGATGCAATGAAACGCCGGGACACCCACACCCCGATGTTTCTAGCAGCAATGTCCGCAATTGCCAAACTGTGGAAGGAGCCTCGGTGTCCATCGAAAGATGAATGGATAAAGAAGATGTGGTCTATGTATACAATGGAATATTACTCAGCCTTTAGAAACGACAAATACCCACCATTTGCTTCGATGTTGGATGGAACTGGAGGGTATTATGTTGAGTGAAATAAGTCAATTGGAGAAGGACAAACATTATATGGTCTCATTCATTTGGGGAATATAAAAAATAGTGACAGGGAATAAAGGGGAAGGGAGAAAAAATGAGTGGGAAATATCAGAAAGGGAAACAGAACATGAGAGATTCCTAACTCTGGGAAACGAACAAGGCGTGGTGGGAGGTGGGCAGAGGGTGGGGGTGACTGGGTGACAGGCACTGAGGGGGGCACTTGATGGGATGAGCACTGGGTGTTATTCTATATGTTGGCAAATTGAACACCAATAAAAAATAAATAAAAAAAACAAATGAGCAAAGGGAAAGAGAGAGAGAGGGAGTGAGAGAGATATTAAGAGAGGGAAAGAGGCAAACCAAGAAACAGACTTAACTATAGAGAACAAACTGATGGTTGCCAGAGGGGAAGTGGGTTGGGTATGGGTGAAATAGGCGATGGGGTTTAAAGAGTACACTTACTGTGAAGAGCACTGAGTAATATATAGAATTGTTGAATCACTATATTTTACACATGAAACTAATATAATACTATACTGGAATTAAAATAAGAAACAATAAAAAATAAAAAAAAAAGACTTCCCATAATTCCTAATGTTTTTCAGACAACTCTAGAAAAAGGAAGATGGTAGGAAAAGTCTAACAAGTTCACATTTATAGTAGTTCATTCTGATTTAAAAATTTTCCATTTTTATGTTGGTCAAAGCTTATTCAATGGCTTGTTGTAAGAGCTCTGCCCAACAGAAGTGTCCGTCACTGACTAAGATGATTATGAGCTATTTCTCATTTGTGGTATTTCTTAATGCATCTTCTACCTATAGAGACCTAGACATCTAGGGCTTTAGAGGGAAGGAAGTGCCCATTCAAGGACAAAGGAGTAAATTTTCAGCTTTTGGCATCTGAAATAGGTATTTTTGGCTAATTCCAGTGGAGAAACATTATAAATCCAAATATTTCATTTGAAAAAAACAAAATGTGTTGAGAGAAAAGAAGTCAAAGCTGGAAAACAAGGATTGGAAATCTGTAAACTCATGGGGAGGAAGCCACAGGAGATGGTAAAATGGCAGTTTTCAACTATTCAGGAATAAGGAAAGACCTTCTTGGACTGGGGCGAAGAATTCTGGAAAGGGGAAAACAAAGAGAGATGGGTTGGAAGGGCTTATATGCCCTGGCACTCTCCTCACTCTGATAGTCTGCCCTTCTCCTCTTGGTGTTATAACCTAAGAGGCTGGACAGGGATGAGCAAACATATATTTGAATCCTAAAACAGAGGCAACAGTTAAATACTTCTTGCCTGTCAGTAGGCCTGGGGAGAGGAAGTCTCTAGATGGCCTCATGCCATATGGATTGGCATAGTGTAACAGGAATGGCAGTATGATGGGCTTGGGCAGCTGAGCTGAAGGTACTGAAATACAATTTTTGGTGGCCAAAATGGCAAATAGGAGATTCAGAAATTTACATATGTTCTAGTAGAAGTAATAAAAGATGGGAGTTCTGATGGACTGGAAGAGACCTGGATTCAAATTTGGAGGATACTGAGTGTGGTAGACATCAATTGGAGGCCATGGCAAGGATGACATTATGATGCTAGCATACATCCTAAGGAAATGGCTAACCTGGTTATATAAGGAGGAAAACAGGAATAAGAAGCCAACACTCAAAGACCAAGCGGGGTGAGATGATATAATTGAAGTCAACACAGATCTAGAAAATGAAAATGCATTATTTTACTTCGAGGATGCTATAGTGTTTCCTTAGTACCCAGGTAACATCCCAGGGAAGAGAAGTAAGGAGAGAACCCACAACCAGAGAAGCACAGCTTTGAAGAGAGAGTTTGAACTTTGATTGGCTGAGTGTCCTGAATTAACTAGCAGCCAAACCAAAAGTGAAGGGACTGCCTTGTTGTATGGTATGATGGTTAAGATCTTGTTTATGGAGCCAACTTGACTGGGACCCAGTCCCAGATCTGCCCCTTCCTAATGATTGAACTTTGCACAAGACTATTTATTTCTCTGTGCCTCAGTTTTCTTACTTGTGAAGACTAAATATACGAATGTTGGTAAATGCTCAGAACAATGCCTGCCACATGGTAAGCACTTAGTGTCAGGTTACTGACAAAGACATATGGGAAAACTGTAAAGTGAAGATGGAAGGTTTTTTCAGTCAGGATAGGTTTTGTGAAGCAAGATTTCATTATTCCTCTGAAATTTGGCTAGGGCAGTTTCCATTCTGCCAAGGGCTAAGCACTCTTTGCTGAGGTCACTGCTCTTCCTGTGAAAAGTAAATGTGACACAGGTTAACTGGGAATGCAACTGACCAAATTTCTAGTTAAATCTTCTCTTACTGATTTATGCTTCTGTAGGAAACCAAATCCAGACCCTGAATTAGAAGCACAAAAACAATAGAATTTTCTGTAAAAGTTTTACCATTAACTTCCCTTAGAAGATGTATATTAATCATGCATTTGATGATGTGGTTTTTCTTCCTTTCATGCACTGTGACATTTGATGCTATTTTTACTTAATTTGAGTACAATGTTACACTAGTTTTCAGTGTACAACATAGTGATTCAGCTTCTCTATAGGCTATATTATGCTTGTTATACTGTGCTCACCACAACTACCATCCGCCACTGTACAACACTGTTACAATATTATTGACTATATTACTTATGCTGTGCCTTTTTCCCCCATAACTTAATCATTTCATAGCTGGAACCCTGTATTTTCCACTCCCCTTTTCCCATTTTGCCCATCTGCCATTCCTTTTTTTTTTTTAAGATTCTATATATGAGCAAAATAATATGGTATTTGTCTTTCTCAGTCTGACTTATTTCACTTAGTATAATACCCTCTAGATCCATCCATATTGTTGCAAATGGCAAGATATCATCCTTTTTGTGGTAGTGTAATATTCTATGTGTATATATATATATATATATATATGTATATATATGTATGTTTTTTGACAGAACTAATCTACTAACAAGAGAAAGTTGGATAAAATGGTACATTAAAGCTTCTAGGTGCTATTCCTCCAAAGGCAGCTAGGGAGTCTGTGTATTCATGGTACAAAAGCAGTATGTGTACATGTCAGGAGGCTGGTGTGGCTCCAGTGGTTCATTTTCCCACCGCTTGATTCTGCTGCTGCTTGGCCAGGGCTTGCTGAAGGAGCATCTGCTTCTGTGAGTAGTGCTGCCAATGCAGAATCTGCTGCTTGTCAATAAACCTGGTGCACTGAGCATTCACCAGCTCCTTGTGGAAGTGTTCATACTGAAGCAGTTCTAACATATGCAAACACTGAGGGTACTTTAGATACTTGGCATATTCTGGATCTTTTCAGTAGAACAAATACTTAAGATAATTAACAAAGGCTTTTTCTTTGAAGTAACCTTTCTTTGGACAAGAAAGTTAAGGTAATTGGGGTTAGCTAGCACTGCAAAATTCCAGCTCCAACTGAATATATATATATATATATATATATATATATATATATATAGCCAAAATCACAGCCAAAATCAAGAGTCTATATATATCCACACCATACTTTCCTTATTCATTCATCTATTGAGGACATTCAGAGTTCAGAGTTTCAATGCTATTGTTTCTTATCCTAAACCTATTGTTTTTTGGCTAAATGAAAAGACATGGGAGATTGTTCTTTTTAACCAGTGTCACTGATGTGGTTTGTCAGGCATTAATGCTGAACTCTGGTGTGGCCTTTGGATATATCAAAAAAGAAGAAGAAATGGCTCTTGCCTGAGAAGCAAGTTCAGTGTAGCATAGTAAATTTTATAATATGGCACCATGTTAGTATAGGGTAGTGAAATGTGCATGTATGTGGCTTGGTGGAAGTGGATATCTATTATGCATGTTTTCTCGTATTCCTCTATTTTTTTTTTTCTGTTTTGGAATCAAATTTTCCAAAGTTTCTTTTAAGTTTCTAACTTGTCTAAAGTTCCTAAATTTCCTAAAATTTGATAGGTTGAAATGACCATAAAGAAGCTCCATTCTTATCCATTAACTTGGATATCCCATTCTCATCCCTTTTCTGTGTTTCACTTTTCACCATTTCACCTAAATCCTGAGACTCTACAAAGTGCTAAGGGCCAGGATATTGAAGAAATCTTGGAATAGTATTTAACATAAAAGAAACTTAGGGTATTATGATATCCTTTAATAAAATATATCACATATTTTAGTTTTCTTTAGTTGACTCTTGTTTTTTTAAAAAAAGAGTGGGATTTAGGAACATCATTTCCAAAACCTTTACTATGCAGAGATGAACATGTAGCTATTCCTGATGCTATCCCAGGGAAAGTGGGGGTTAATTCTTTGAGATCCAAGACTAGATACTCATTTCATTTGTGTCCATGCCTGAGCAGCCCTCTGCTGTTGCTGAGGGCTTGTGTACATAAGTGGATTTACACTGACTAGTGGCCGGGAAGACCCTGCTCTTTCACTTCCAGGCTTTATCAGAGTCCTTGTATTGGATCCTACTCTGTTTTTTTCAGACCCATATAAAACAGAGGACTCTGCTGATTGAAAAGGCAGGAACATAGATCTTCTGTTTAATATCTCAGGTTGGTCAGCTATTAATCACAGAGGATGATTCTCACCCACCTGCCTTCCAAACAACAAGTTAAATACTAAGACCCTATTTTCTGGTAGAAACACCTATTTCTATGATGGAGCAAAAGTAAGAAGCTGCTTCATTCCATTTTCCAACAGTTTGAATGATTATGTTTCTTTTAATGGTAAACAAGCAAAAGGGTTTTTTTTTTTTTCTTTTTTTCCGTCAAATTTTTTTCATGGCACTTACATTGAGGATTTTTAGGATGATTACCACAAAGAAAAATGATCTCAAAATCTATTTTTAAAAGATTTTTATTTATTTATTCATGAGAACAACAGAGAGAGGCAGAGACATAAGCAGAGGGAGAAGCTCCCTGCAGGGAGCCCAATGCGGAACTGGCTCCCCAGATCAAGGATCACACCCTGAACTGAAGGCAGACACTCAACCACTGAGCCACCCAGGTGTACCTCAAAATCTATTTTGATGACTGTCATGGCTCAAACAAGAGGTGAAAAAATTAACTTGTGCATTTTTGTTTTGGTAGGAAGCATGGAATTCTATTTTTTTTAAGAGGTGGGGAGGGGCAGAGGGAGAAAGACAATCTTAAGCAGCCTCTCTGCCCAGTGCGGAGCCCCACATGGGGCTTGATCTCACAATCCTGAGATCATGACCTGAGCCAAAATCAAGAGTCAGACGCTTAACCAACTGAGCCACTGAGGCGCCACCCCCCCTTTTTTGAATTCTATTAATAAACACATTACTAAATCTATTCAGGAAGGGAATACAACTGTGTGATGCTATGCCCCTGTTTTGTGCAACAGTAATGTATGAACAGATCAAATCTGAGAGTATGAGGACAGGGTCAAACTAAATTTAAATGTAAGATGGTTAAAGATGTGTACATCGATTTAAGTTGGAATGTAGGAGTTGAGAGTAAATGCAGATTTCTCTGCTCATAGCTTCTTTTTTTTTTTTTTTTAAATTCTTTTTTGTTTTTATTTATTTATGATAGTCACACAGAGAGAGAGAGAGAGGCAGAGACACAGGCAGAGGGAGAAGCAGGCTCCATGCACTGGGAGCCCGACATGGGATTCGATCCGGGGTCTCCCAGATCGCGCCCTGGGCCAAAGGCAGGTGCTAAACCGCTGCGCCACCCAGGGTTCCCTGCTCATAGCTTCTTATTTATTTCAGTTATATATTGTTTAAGGTGGTATCACATATGTTTAAAATGAGGGAAACTAGAAAGACCTTTGAAGATTTGGGTTTAAGACACTATAATCTCATAATTCTTTAACCTTTGAAGGACTAAAAGAAGTAAAACAACTATGATGCAAATTGCACTATTATTACTTTACACAGGTAGAATTTTAGAGCTGGAAGTCATTTTTATACGTGGTATCTCCTTTTGGCCCAGGGCATGTTACTACCTAGATAATCGTGGACTCAGAGTTATGCTCTGTTGATAAAATTGTGTATCAGTAGAGGTTTCACAGCTTTTCCTGGCAGCATCCCAATGCTTTATAAATCTCAATGTAGGGGATCCCTGGGTGGCGCAGTGGTTTGGTGCCTGCCTTTGGCCCAGGGCGCGATCTTGGAGACCCGGGATCGAATCCCACATCTGGCTCCCTGCATGGAGCCTGCTTCTCCCTCTGCCTGTGTCTCTGCCTCTCTCTCTCTCTCTGTGTGACTGTCATAAGAAAATAAAATCTTTAAAAAAAATAAATCTCAATGTAAGGAAGTCATCTTTATTATCAAGGTTAAATGCCTTTGAATGCATTGCTGTTACCCATACTTCTGTCCCAAGGCCCTTTCGAGCAAGTATAGAAAATCATTTTTTTGTTGTTGTTATGCTTGTGTATGCTATATTAAGATACCAGCTTGCTTCATAGTATTAAAATAAAGTGTTAAGCCTCTGAATTTTAACATTTCATACACATTTACTAAGTGATTAGAAACTGTATTTACTTTCTATTTTGTTTCTTAGAATTTTAGTTTTCTTCTTTGATCTCTTTTTGAACTCCTATGTCCCTGACAAAATGTGAAGTTAGATGTTGCTTCAGAACCAAGGCAGCTTTTAGAAATGGATAAATTAATAAAGATGAGAAGAAATTCATTAGCAATTATGGCTGAAGGCCTATGGCATTCTTCTGTTGGTTCATATGAGCCTGCTTTACATTGACCAGAATTATAAACAGCAATTTTACTGTGAAATTAAGGATAATATACTTTTGATGGGCTTGTTAGGGGATACCTTGAAAAGTTGTAAACATGCACTGAGCTACAATAGGCAGTTTTCACTGTGAAATACCTATTTCCACTACATTGCCCATTACTTCTTCCCCTTTTCTTCTTGGACTATACGGTTGCTTCTCATACCATTTTCTCATTCCCTTCTGGTATAATGAGTAACATATGGGAAATATCAGTGTTTGAATGCAGCTGAGGTGACTTGCCAGATTTTTGTGTTTGTCTCCTATATGGTCATTTTTACATTTTCATACTGTTTCACAAGTAGAAAAGACACACCAATGGATACCAGCATTGGCACCTATAGATCAGGTGTTGGGCTGGTGACCCCTGTGGTGAGGAGTTTTCATATCCCTCTCTCCTGATTCAGTGCAGGCAAGTATTTGAGCAAGAGCCAGGACATGTGGCAGCCCTTAAGTTTCTTCCAAATTTTATGAGCTCAGAGTCTAATGTGGAGTCCACCCTTCTCTCACTGGCCTTGACATCATAGAATTTACACTACCACTCTGCCCTTGAAACTTGGAAATTGCCTATTATCCAGGTCATTGGAAGAGTTTGCTTATTGATTCTGAAGCTGCTATTTGGTAACAATTCAAAGTGTGGTGTAGAGACCTCGTCTCCCAAATCCTGTGCTGTGTGCTCTTCTAACACAGCAGGGTGTAATTTTGCTTGTGGTATATGCAAGCACCTTTTCCCAGCATGCCCTCATCTAAGCATGCTTTTCCTTGTGCCAGACACTATTATGCTCTATCAATTTAATATTCTCAAGCCTTTAGTTATGTGGCTGTGCCAGGTATGTCTAATTTTTCTGTTCATCTAAAAAATAGCTTAAGTTATTATAAATAGAATGCACATTTGGAGATGGAAATACACTGTTCATTAGGTATACCAGTACAAACCATTGGCCTCTGGCCATGCTTCTCTAATGGTGTAATTTCCATACCCCCAGGGATATGGTTATGTATCCTCTCTTTATTTTGAAGGCCATAATTGTAAACACATGTCTTTGACTGGATACCTTATATCAATAGCCTTCATCCATTCTGCCAGAAGACGTGCACGGTGCAATGCAACATCAAAGGAAACCCAATGAAATGTTGGTCTATTATTTGAGATATATTTGGGCTCAGCTCATACTAACTTATTGCTAGATTTGAAAATCAAACCTTAGGCAAAGGCTGAGAGGTTTTAGGGGAGCAACCTGAGTACTAAATGGATGAGATAAAAAATTATAGAGTAAAAAGATTTCATTGTAGTCATTTGCATGGCAAAACCACCAATCTCATACACATAAACCAGTGTCTATTATCAGTCACATGCATTTAGTTTATTTACATTATAATTTCCCAGATCTGTCTGAATAAATTTGTGAGTTTTCAGAGAGAAAGTTTTTCTGGTCTCTGTATTTTCTTTCATTTAGTGGGCATCATTTGTGAATCTGTGACCTTGGTATGTTCAAGAAAAGCTAGTTACAAGTAAACAAACACCAAATTCTCTAGTGATCACTTGGCTCAGAGCATGAGTTTTGAAAGTTTATTGATGATTGGCCACTCTGGATATTATTATAGTCTTCTTTCATGTACAAATGTATTCCTAAACAACACCCTACCAAATTATTTTCTTAAGAGAAAAAAAATCTATTAATAGTGAGTAGTGGAAACTGAAATATACGTTTTGCATTTATGTAAAAATCAGCGATTCTGTTTTATCTGTTTTGTATTATAAATTCTTATACTAGATAATGAGGCTGTGCCAAAATTTTTAAGAATTATTTTTTTCTTGAATTTTATAGTTCTCATCATAAAAACTAAAAATCTTTTGTTTTTGGAGTTGTGTTTATTTTTTATGGAATGTTCTTGTAGAATTCCAGTAAATCCGCAATACTCTGTGGAAATCCTGTCTCTAATATTAGTGCTCTGTGCTATAGGGAGGTGCTGTGGGAACCTTTCTAACAGTAATGCAGAAGTTAGAGTTTAATGGCATGGTGACAATTATGTGGAAGGAGGTGGGTGTGGTGCCTTCATGATTGGTGCCAGATTAGCAGATGTCATTAGCCTTTGTTCATGGGACACATTTGTGTCAGCTGGCCATATTTTGTTATGCAAAGGAGACTGAGAACTTATTCCCCAGCTCTTACTCCAGCATATATGATTTAAGAATGGTCTCTTTTAACCAAGAGAAAGGTGTTTTTAATTTGGAAAATGACTTAAGAATGATTGACATTCATCAACTAAAATACTGTATTTTCCCAAATGCTTAATAATGCATTTTTATTAATATGAAATCAAGCTGGGTGACATACGTTTCTGTAAGGATTTAATTACATTGTGGCTAAAAAGGGGGATGTACACATAATTGGTTATAATAGAGAATAAATATTTTAAAAATCGAAGTAACTTTTAAGAAATTTAGAGGGATTCACAAGATGATTAAATTTGAGACACTAATATACTCAATAAAACTTGTAAGTCCTTGCATCAATATTTCCTTACATTTTTCCTGTTATGGCACCCACATAAAATGATATTATCTCTATGCCACACTAGAGTAAAAAAGAGCTACTAAGATCAAAGATGGGGGTGGAATACTCTTGTTTGCTCTAAAAGGTGAGGGGATTGATAACTGTGTGTATCTTTAAATTGTACATTTTTTCTTTCCTTTCCCTTTTCTTTCCTTATTATAATTTATTTTATAAAATCAGTTGAAAAAGGAAGATATACTTTCTATTCTTGGACTTCCCAGGGATTTCAAGGAATAGAGAAATTCAGGGCAAATTATTCTCAATTTCAATCCTGTTTCAGTTAAAAGGCTTTCTGAGAGTTCAAAAACAAATAGAGCTTATTTCTTTTTTTTAAAAAAAATTATTTATTTATGAGAGACAGAGGCAGAAGGAAAAACAAGATCCATGCAAGGAGCCCAATGTGGGACTTGATCCCAGGACCCCGGGATCACGTTCTGAGCCAAAGGCAAGAGCTCAACTGCTGCACCACCCAGGTATCCCAGAGCTTACTACTACTACTATTACTACTACTACTACTACTACTACTACTTCTACTACTACTACTACTACTACTACTTCTTCTTCTTCTTCTTCTTCTTCTTCTTCTTCTTCTTCTTCTTCTTCTTCTTCTTCTTCTTCTTCTTCTTCTTTTTCTTCTTCCTCCTCCTCCTCCTTCTCCCCCCCCCTTTTTTTTTCAGAGCTTACTTCTTTAAAAACAAATCTAACTATGCTCTGGTGAGCCCACAGTGTCTAAAGGAATACCATTGGGCTGATGAATATTCAGACTATAGAAACTGATGTTAACAAGTCAAACTACAAGTTGGAAATGAAAATAATGTGTTAAAAGGTTTGCAGTAAATTTTAGCTTCATTTGCTCCAGTTTAATTGATGCTGTATTTCTTGGTATTTTAAGTCAGAAACATAAACAATTCATTCTTAGTGAGATGACCTTTTTACCTTGCATTTTAATATATTAATTCCAATGTGTTGGTTCTTACAGTCATTTGAAATCCTCCCTTTCATTTTTCTTTTCATTTCTTTCTTTACTCCATTACTTCCTTCAGTCCTTTCTTTTTTTTTTATAAATTTATTTTTTATTGGTGTTCAATTTACCAACATACAGAATAACACCCAGTGCTCACCCCGTCAAGTGCCCCCCTCAGTGCCCGTCACCCATTCACCCCCACCCCCCGCCCTCCTTCCCTTCCACCAACCCTAGTTCGTTTCCCAGAGTTAGGAGTCTTTATGTTCTGTCTCCCTTTCTGATATTTCCCACACATTTCTTCTCCCTTCCCTTATATTCTCTTTCACTATTATTTATATTCCCCAAATGAATGAGAACATACACTGTTTGTCCTTCTCCGATTGACTTACTTCACTCAGCATAATACCCTCAGTCCCTTCTGATTGTCTTTCATTCCTCCTTTTTTTCCCCCTTTCTTTTTCATGGAAATAATTTCTGAATTTTAAAGCCAGTCTTTAAAGATAAGAGCAAAGGCCTAGCATTTGAGATATGGTACATGCAGGGGAATCATTATAAATATGGCAGTCTTTATGTTTCTCTCTTTTTTTTTGGCCTTTTTTACTTTAGAAAGTTGAAAAATGTTAAGTTCATTAAGGATGACTTTCATGTGGTTACCTTCTATTGTAATAAAAAATTTCATAAAGGTGGCAAGCCATCTAGAAATAGAGTTTAATCTAGATTATGAATCAGGCTAATGTTTTCAGTATATGTTTTAATTATCAAGGGTATCCCTTAGCCACAGTTTAGATTTATTTAGTTTCTGTTCTACAAACATTTTACATTTAGCAACCTCTAGAAGTTATTATTCATTTATTTGATTTATAAAATGCACTCATCACCCTGGCTCCCGGGCATATTTACAACAGTGATGCAAATTTAATTAATACAACATTGCTTGGTTTTTCCCCAGCAAGTGGATTTCCTCACTTCCCTCCTGTATCCACCATGAATCAGGAGAAGAGCCAGTTGGAACAGATGAATCATGCAACTAGACTTTAAAGGAGAAATTTAAATTGTTATACCAAGAAAGGAAATGTGTCTGTACGAATATCTTTCTCTTCCTGGTCAGATGAATGGGATTTCTAAGAATCTGCTACTTGGCCCACACAGCTAAGGTTATGTGTCCTTCATCCCCTTGAAAAAGAGCTACAAGGGCAAAAAATAAATTTTATAATACTTCATATTATGCAGCCAGGAAAACTGGATTGCAAGGAGTATGAGCAGGCTAACATAGTCAATGTCTTTTGCTTCCCTCCCCCACTGCCAGACTTTAAACTATCATATATGCAGGCTAAAATAATGGTTAAATGCTCAAACTGGAGTCCTCTTGCTTTGGCTTAAATTCAGATCTTTCTAAGTTTTTTTTTATCTGTAAAATGAGGATATAATAGCATCTAATTCACTGGATTTTTGTGTGGATCCAGTGAGAGAATGTGTATAAAGTGTCTCTAACAGAAATGGCACATAGAGCTCCATAAATATTAGGTAGTTTTTCATGGAATTTGTAATTAGAGAATTCTCTGCCTTGGAGGAGACCGAAGTGACCAGGTTTTGGGCCCTTATAACTCATATCAAAATAGAAGTAATATGCTTCCATCATTAAAATGTTTTTTCTGATTGATGAATATTAATTAAAGTCTCCAGAGAAACTCATTGTGGTACTACCAACATACACTGAGCTAGTTGTCATGAGGATTTTATTTTAACATGGTGTTGACAATAGTGTTGACAAAACAAGAACCTAAAATCTCTCAACCACACAGTATGGGTGAATAATGATCACCCTCATAAGCCATTTGCGACATTCCCATTTACCCAATAAGAGAGAGACGTTATATATGAGGAGAAATATTCCATTAATTGCTCATAATAGGACTGAGTTCATAAGCTGTAAGTTGAGAAACTTTGGAGGATATTTTGTCCTGTGAAACACTTACTTTATTCTTAGGCAGACAACACTGGGTAAGGACCTAGGATACATATTCTTTTCTATTCCCAACATTTCCTCTGTAACTCCATTTTGTGTCTGCAGGAATATACATATGAATCAGTAGAGCCCTCTCAGCTCTAGAGGAATTTGTGGAAAATGAGCCTGTCCTCAGACTGAGTCTGTGGTTGAACTAGTATCTGTGGGAAGATTGGAGCAGACAGAAGGTGTTCACTACAGCATTTATGCCCTTGTTACTTATTTTTGGGCTCATTTGGAACCCAGGTATAAGATCCTATTTCAGCATAAAAGTCAAGAAGGAATAAAATTAATTGAATAATTGTGGTTTCAATTCCCTAACTCCAACATTATTTAGTTAAAAAGAGAGAAAACTGATCTTATCTGGTTATTCACTGAATAAACACTTATAGATAATTATATGAGTACTACATAAATTTCTTATTACCCATATATTTTTATTAATTTGATAGTACTATTTTTTCTTGTTTTCATGTCAAATACACAGTAGTGTATTTGTATCAGTAGCATCTCTCATTCAAACTGTGATTTTTAGCAGTTGGTATTAGGTTTTTATTGGGATGTGAAGATAACTTGTTCTTTCTTCCCCGTATTAAGTTGGGAATAATTAATTAGATAGATTTTGTCTGCCCTTTTTGAACCTCAAGGAAGCTTTAAGTCCTCATCTCAAGGATTACCTCAGTTGTGAACATAGCACGTTTCTACACTGAGGATGTGGAAGTGTGGTTCTGGATTGACCAGAATAGCAGTCCATCTATGAAAAGGGTGCTCTCATTTTTCCCACAAGTGTAGGTAACATACAACAAGTGTAGGTAACATAGGCCTGGAAATGTCTTCTTTGCCACTTTTTTCCTTCCCTCAGTTCAGAGAAGGGTCTAGAGTGTACTGTATAGAAAAGTCTACCCTAGGTATTTGGAAAAAATTCTCAGATAATTCTTTCTCTTGGCTTTTTATTCTTCACAAAGGAAGGCCTTTACTTCCCTTGGATAGATAGATTTGAAATCTGGGTCTGGGCTTTGTGTTGAAGGTTGGTTACTTAGATCCTCCTAGGAGATGGAGTGTGTGCCATCTTCTAGAATTCAATAATTGAATTTGGAGACCAAAGTGCCTGTTAGTAATAAAGGTTTATTGGCCTTTGTCATAGTCTTTGAGGGCTTCTTGGTAAGGGGTGGCTGGTGAAAGGCAGAAGTGGGATATTCCACAGCCCCTAGTCAATTACCAACTCTCCATGTAACCCAAATATTCTCATCTGTTGGTGTGTATAATTAGTGAACTTCAACTACTACTGAGTGGAGTGGATGGTTTTTTATTTTTTCAGGTCATCACTTAGGAAAATAAGACTAAAATTCTTTGGTATGGTTATTTTCTTTTGCTCAGTAATCTGCAGAATATGGTTGGTCCCTCATTTGGTTTCTGTTATCTCCATCTGCATAGGCCATAGGGTTCCTTACTTATATAAAGAACACATTATGTATCTGAACCCGTAGGAGCAAAAACAGTAGGGAGGATCTTTATTAAGATGGGTGAATCTGTAATATATAGCCATGGGAATGTGCATAACCTCTCATGAGGGAGTGTCTATTGTGTCTGCCTGGTGCTAATTCTCTGAAGGAAGAGAATTGAATTACATGTGAAAGAAATTATAGAAAAGTTTCATCTTGGATTTTGAAATTTTGTAACACTCCCAAATTCAATAGAAGACAGAAGACAGATCATATCAACTTATGAAACAATGTGTTTGAATTTATCTCATGTCTAACAACATAAATATGAGATAAAGGAAGACATCCTCTAACTACCCAAATACATTTAACAAACCCTAGTTGGGAGAGGATGTGACCCTTCTTGGGTTTTAGTCCAGACATTTATTGTAAAACAGGGTAATCAAAAGTCTTCCAAATTCTCAGATTCTTTAGAGGTATAGCTGAGTTGTGGTTTTTACTTTAAATGTTCAGTGGAATGCTGAGGTGAATATAATCCTGTATCTTTCTGTCAGCAAGAAATTTTCCATCATGTGTATTAGAACTAGGCCTGTTATTCTTATTAATTCTTTTGTGTGACAGTAGCACTGTGCTAATTATAACAGGCTGGTCAGTGTCATATTTTTTCCCATCCAACACCATTCTTAGATTCTCAGTCGGTAGATGAATGAGGAATGGTGTGGTGAAATAGCTGCCTTCATGTAATTTTTATTATTGTTTGGATATTTACACTCATTAGCATGTATGCAACCAGACATTATATGCTGTGCTATTCTCTTGTGGTTTGTAGAAGACATCGTTATGGAAAATATAGTATAATTTTTATTCTTTAGTGGTGGAAAGAATTTTGCAAGTGAAACAACATGGAAGCTTAATATGTAACAAAAGATGAAAAATGAAGATACCATTAGAGACTGTTTCATTCCCAGCAATGGTAGGATTTGACAAAAACCAAGAAAGAAGAAAGAACTAGAAAGAGATTCACTATAGTTCATACTTACCGCCTTGGAAAAAAACTATGAAAATCACAAACAGAACAGGATTCCCAATAATGTTACCCCTGAAATGACTCTTTGAAATACCATGACCTCTGGGGTATGGTCATGCATCTCTCCCAATTAAAACTAACACTTCTGTGGGGGAAGTTTCTCAAATATATGCTTCCACAGCTCCTTTTACAGCCCTCCTCAAAGCCCCAACCCCACCCAGTTCTACACCTTGCTCTTTTCCCTTGTCCACACCTCACTGGCAGTTTCTGCCTGTAACTTATTTCCAAAGCTCGTCTTCTTTATGTTCACATGGTCACCTAAAACTCATGTGGAATTGATGCATGGAATAAACATTAACATAAAAACATGCCTGGAACATAGTTGAATGCACTTCAAATTCAACATATCTAAAATAAACCCCACCTATTATCTTTCTCATTCTCTATCTCCAAAATACACCTGTTGACTTTTCTGTTACTATTAATGACACCACTCTTCTCCTAGTCTCTCAAACTAGAAAAATGGAAGCAAATTTCTCCTTCCGTTCCTATGAGGAACAAAAACTAAATAAAACCTCTGTCATTAACTTTTCCTTCAAATTTCCTCTTGCATCTGCTCTTTCCTTTCCATTTTCACCCCCATCCCACTGGTTCAGACAAGTATCTTCTCATGTCTGAACTATCTCAGGCACCACCCAATTTGCTACCTAAGATGGTCTCCCAACCATTAGCCTTTCCCTATCCTAATCAACTCTACACACACTATAAGAGACTTACCATCCTCAATAACCTCATACACCTTGTCCCTCCCCTATTCTAGAACTTTTAATGGGTCTATGTTGCCTCTGAATTAAAAATCCAAATTCCCTAACTAGGCATATGAGTCTCCATCTGCCTTCCAGTGAACCTTTCATTCACCAAGTCTCGGTGAGTAATGGGAAAGGTTGGACAAACTGGAATTCTTACACACTGTTGGAATGTGAAATTATATAACCACTTAGAAAAATAGTTTGGTAGGTTCTTAAAAATTGAACATTCTCATACTATAATGATCCAGCCATTCCATTTCTCATTATTTATCTCCCCCAAAATGGAAGCACAGGTCCACACAAAGATTTAGGTTTTTTGGTTTGTTTGTTTGTTTGTTTGTTTGTTTGTTTGAAGATTTCATTTATCTATTTGTGAGAGACACACAGAGAGAGGCAGAGAGAGAAACAGTCTCTATTCTCCCTTCCCCTCGTATAAGTCCTAAGGAAAGTTTTCCCTTAAGTACATGACGATATTTTAAACTTTTGAAGGAAAGTGAAACTGCTGAGACCAGCATTTCTATATTAATTTATTTAGTAATTCAGCAAATACTTATGGAAAGCCCACTTTGTGCCAGATTGTGTGTCTCATGCTGCTGCTGCTGTTAACAATCATGACTGGTGTTCACTGAAAGTGTACTGCCAATATCAGGGATGGATAATCCTAATTCTCTTAATAATCCTATTAAGTAGGTCTTATTAACATCTCAGCTTGTAGTTGAAGTAACTGAGGCTTAGAAGAATTAAGAACCATGTCCAAGGTCACACAGCTAGTAAATAGGAGAGGTAGGGATTTTTGATCTGGTAGTTTGATTCTCATCCTATTCTTTGAGATGTCATATTTCCTCTCTGTAATACTATCAAATACTGACCTAAGGCTTATTGTGTTCCAGGCAAAACACTTTGACATATATTCTCTTTTGTCTCAACATTTCTGTCAGTAGACATCATCATTATTATATTATTGTCCCTTATTTTATGCTTAAGAAAACAAAAGCAAAAAAACAAAAACACAAAAACCTCCAGGGCTATCCCTGGAGTTAAGATATGAACCCAGAAACACGCATATGCACTTAAATACCATTCTCTAATAAATAGAAATAGTTCATGTTTTCAGGAAGTTAATGGTAAGTACAGTTTACATATAGATATGCAAATTAAAAAACCCAATGTGCAGACAGTTGCCTCAGTGGAGGGGTAGACAAATATTTTGTAAAATGTTAATTTTAGCCTCATGCTCTAATAGCCACCCCTGCCATGTTTCATCAACAAAAAGCTTTTACATATTCCCCTTTCATTAGCTCTATGGTTACCCCACTCTCTGCTTCCTATCCTTTACTTAAAAACTTTGGTAGCTTTTGGCTTAATGTCTCTGATTTCTCTCCTTTGGCTTGTACCCCAAATTTTCCCCTTGCCTGCCTCTTAACTATCTGCTGGCTCATATGTACCTGCAGCAACTTTTCCCATTCCACTTTGATGTCTCTCCTGGACGCATGCTTTAGTCCACCCCTGTGCCACAGTCCTCTCCTTGGATGGAGCACTCTGCCCTGAGCTGGCAATTTGAGTGGCTTCTTTGAGGGACCTCTGGCTACTCAAAGTGTGGTTAGTATGGCAACATGGGTATCACCTGGGAGCTTGTAAGAAGTATAGAATCTGCTGAGTGAAGTAAGTCAGTCGGAGAAGGACAAACATTATATGTTCTCATTCATTTGTGGAATATAAATAATAGTGAAAGGGAATATAAGGGAAGGGAGAAGAAATGTGTGGGAAATATCAGAAAGGGAGACAGAACGTAAAGACTGCTAACTCTGGGAAACAAACTAGGGGTGGTAGAAGGGGAGGAGGGCGGGGGGTGGGAGTGAATGGGTGACAGGCACTGGGGGTTATTCTGTATGTTAGTAAATTGAACACCAATAAAAAATAAATTAAAAAAAAAAGAAGTATAGAATCTTTGGCTCCATTCTATATCTACTAAATCTGCCTGAATCTTATTAAGACCCTGGGTGACCAAGAACTCCCTGGATGCTTACTGTCAGTGAAGCTCTCACAATGGAAATAGTATCTTGATGATACCAGGGGGAATGAGTAGGGGTTTTCCAGGGACAGGGAGGGGGAGGTTGTATGGTTCTCCAGTGAGACAGAATCAGTAGGAGATGTATGTGAAGAGATTTATATATTGGTTATATGATTTTGGAGGCTGGGAAATCCCACAATCAGCCATCTGCAAACTGGAGACCCAGGAAAGCCGGTGGTGTAGTTAGAAGGCCTGAGAGTTGGAGAGCTGACAGCAAAAGTTCTAGTCTGGATCTAAAAGCCTGAGAACCAAAAGTGCCAATGGCAAGAGAAGATTAATGTCCTAGCCCAGTTGTCAGGCAGAATTAATTCAACCTTCTTTTACCTTTTTGTTCTATTTAGGCTCTCAATGGATTGAATGATGCCCACCCACAGTGGGAAGGGCCTTCTGTTTTACTAAGTCTACTGATTCAAATGCTGATCTTTTCTGGAACACCTTCACAGACACATCCACAAATACTGTTTAATCAGCTGCCTGGGTATCTTGTGGCCCATTCAAGCCAACATGTAAAATTAACCATCACACTATCCCATGCTGAGAAGACAGCATGTGTAGTGGCAATAATTGGGGAATTACTAGTTCATTTTTTTTCTAGATCATAATATGTGAAAAAGAGAGGCGGGTACCATGTTTTTAAAACATGGTTATAAATTCTTTGTCATTCCTTCCCTCAAGGTTCTCTTGCAGTGGGTGGGCTTGTTACTACTTTGTGCAATAGAGTATAGCAGAGATGTTACTATCTGATTTCCAAGAGTAGGTCAAAAAGGCAGCTTTTACATACTTATGAAACTCTGAGGTGCCATGTAAGTTGTTTGAATAACCTGAGGCTGTTGTGCTCATATGCATTAGGATTTATTCAATTTTTAAGTTAGGGAAATATGGTATTCTCAAGACCATTGACAAGGTAACTTAAATAGCTCATCACAATATGTTTGAAGAAAAGTAATAAGTTTTCAGCAAGGGAAGTGTTATTTGGAATGGAGACAATAAATGTGAAAACTACTACCTAGGAAGAAAAATTTGAAGTTGGTTGATTAGATGTAAGGAAGAGGCAATTATTATCTCATTTGGAAGGTTGTGTTACTGGTTTTGCCATTTTAAAAAATAGGAGTGTAGAGAGAAAAGGAGATGCTTTGTTGGAGGAATATGAATGGAGTTGAATGTACGTCTCAGGACATATCCAGCTAGAGATTTACAGACAGCATTTGGGTTTAGATTGGTACTAATTAGTGTAGTAGGTCAGAATCTTAACTGTACTCTTCACCCAGGCCAATGCTTTTTATTTTATTTTTTAATTTTTTTTTTAATATTTATTTATTCATGAGAGAGGCAGAGGCATAGGCAGAGGGAGAAGCAGGCTCCACCCAGGGAGCCCGATGTGGGACTCAATCCCAGGACTCTAGGATCATGCCCTGGGCAGAAGGCGGCGCTAAACCACTGAGCCACCCAGGGATTCCCCCCCACCCTTTTTTTAAAGACATATTTATTCAACATCATGATCAGACTATTACATTTAGCCACCAACAGCATGGGTGCAAAAAAACAAACCTACATTAAAACCTCTTGTTGGGGGATCCCTGGGTGGCACAGCGGTTTGGCGCCTGCCTTTGGCCCAGGGCGCGATCCTGGAGACCCGGGATCGAATTCCGCGTCGGGCTCCCGGTGCATGGAGCCTGCTTCTCCCTCTGCCTGTGTCTCTGCCTCTCTCTCTCTCTCTCTCTCTCTCTCTGTGACTATCATAAATAAATAAAAATTAAAAAAAATACTTAAAAAAAAAACCTCTTGGAATGCTTTACACTTTCTACAGAACAGAAACTAAAATAACCTGTTACACAATTAGTCACAAATACAGACCTTGAGTTTTTTGTCCATACATGAGTATTGTCTAAAACATGTCTTCTTTGTAGCAGCTAGGCCCACCACTGCCACCACTGTGCTTGGCTGAGTTCACAAATCTGTTGTAACCTATAGCTTCCCTGTCACTTCTCTGGCTCTCCTCTCCTGCTAAGCTTTGTTTCCCGGCAGTAATTAAAGCCTTCTGCCACTGCCATAGCTGCTGCTGCTGGAACCGCCATAGCCACCTTGGTTTCGTGGTTTGGCAAAGTATTGGCCTCCACCACCATAGGGGCCAGAGCTTGTGCCTCCAAAATTTCCTCCTTTTATGGGTCCAAAATTTGAGGACTGATTGTTGTAATTGCCAAAATCGTTACAGCTTCCGCCACCTCCAAAGTTGCTTCCATCATTACCAAATCTGTTATAGCCATCCCCACTGCCACCGTATCCACCACCACCTCGACTGCCATCAAAGCCACCTTGACCACTGAAGTTCCCTCCACTACCAAAGTTGTCATTCCCACCAAAAGTTTCTTACCACCACCACCACCACCACCACCAAAGTTTCTTTCCAGAACCACCTTGGCCTCTTTGGCTGAAGCACTAGCCATCTCTTGCTTCGATAGGGCTTTCCTTACTTCACAGTTGTGGCCATTCACAGTATGGTATTTTTGAATGACAATCTTGTCTACAGAGTCGTGGTCATCAAAGGTCACAAAAGCGAAACCTCTCTTTTTGCCACTGCCTCGGTCAGTCATGATCTCAATTACTTCAATTTTTCCATACTGTTCAAAATAATCTCTTAGATGATATTCTTCAGTGTTGTTGTCGTCTTCTTCTTCTTCTTCTTCTTCTTCTTCTTCTTCTTCTTCTTCTTCTTTTTTAAAGATTTTATTTATTTATTTATTTATTTATTTATTTATTTATTTATTCATTCACGAGAGACACACAGAGGCAGAGACACAGGCAGAGGGAGAGGCAGGCTCCATGCAGGGAGCCCGATGTGGGACTCCACCCTAGGTCTCCAGGATCAGGCCCTGGGCTGAGGGCAGCGCTAAACCGCTGAGCCATCTGGGCTGCCCTCTTCAGTGTCTTCTTTAATGCCATCAGCAAAAATCTTTTTCATAGTTAAGTGGGCACCAGGTCTTTGAGAATCTTCTCTTGAGACAGCCCTCTTTGGTTCCACAACTCTTCATCCACCTTGTGTGGCCTTGCATTTGTGGCTGCATCCACCTCTTCCATGGTGGCATACGTGACAAACCCAAAGCCTCTGGAGTGCTTGGTGTTTGGATCTCTCATTTCCACACAGTCTGTAAGCATTCCCAATTGCTCAAAATGGCTCCTCAGACTTTCATTGGTTGTTTCAAAGCTCAAACCTCCAATGAAGAGTTTCTGCAGCTGCTCAGGATCTTTGGGAGACTCTGACCTAGACATGACAGCAGTAGGAGGGGAGACTTTAACGATGCTTACTCAGCGGTGTCCAGGGGCAGAAAGCCAGGCCAATTCTGAATAATTGGTGGTAGCTGTGTAGAAGACTGAGTTGAGGACAGTCTGGGTGGTGGTTTAGCACCGCCTTCAGCCCAGGGCATGATCCTGGAGACTCAGGATGAGTCCGATGTCAGGTTCCCAGCATGGGGCCTGCTTCTTCCCGTGCCTGTGTCTCTGCCTCTGTGTGTGTGTGTGTGTGTCTCTCGTGAATAAATAAATAAAATCTTAAAAAAAAAAAAGACTGAGGATTTTGAGACTGGTCTTGGCTTGACTGGGAGAAAAGGCATCATCAGTAATTGATGTTTACTTAGAATAATGCCAAGGAGAGTGATCTTTTGCCTAATGTGTATTTGCCACTAAATGGTAATGGTAGGAAATGTCAAGATGTTATGGTGTCGAGAGGTACTGATAATCTTTATCTCTTTTGAAACCTGCCCACAGTTTGTTGAATTAAATAAAGTCTGATAAAAATAATCATTTAAGCCACCATTATTTGTGGCATGATGTTCTGTAGGGACCGACCCACTATGATCCTGGACCTATAAATGCTGACAGTGGTGTGGGAGTATCTTTGGCTTCCTGCTAAGTAAAAGTGATGGTAAGAAGTAGAGTCATGGAATTATAGAATTGGAAAGAAACTTGGAGTTTGGTTTTTCCAGCCCTCTTATTTTACTATGAGGTAGATTGAAGCTTGAGAAGATGTGTCTTGCCTAAGATCACTTAGCTTTATAACCTCTGCAATTGCTTTGAAATCTGTACAATAAATTTTTCCTCTTAGGACACAGCCAGTACTGGAAGCTAACCTAATTGCACAGTGATGACATTGGCTTATGATAAACTGGATCAATTGCACATCAGATAGAAACTACTATGTAACTGCCCGAGGTGAAGCAAGGATTCTTCCCACATTGAGAATATCTGTTCCCACCCATGGCTATCAGAAGCTGGTCTGCTGCTGGCTGTGGAGCCCAGGAGATACCTTCAAATTTTCAGAGAAGGATAATAGATGGTTGGGAGAGTTTCCAGAATGGCGGTCTCTGTAACATCTGTAGCCTCAGAACTTACGAAGAGCAAGCACAAAATGTGTTTTTGCAAATGTTTTTCATGGATTTACGACCTAAGCTGTTTAACAGATTGTCTTGCTTAAAAAATATGACTAGTTTTAGCTGACAAGTTGGATTTTATGAACTGATTGATCCCAGCTGCCAATTGTCAAGGCCAGAGGATATTCCAAATTGGCAGTCCCTGAAGACCTTGAGTTGATTGGTTTAGAGTGGGGAAAGGAAGATTTGGGGGTGGATAAAATAGACTTTTATAAAGCTAATATGATTTTAAAAGTATTTGAAGTACAAATATCTTTTAGAACATACAAAAAATCATAGTAGTCCAAACTTTATTCTTCTTTGCGAGTTGTTGTAATGCTTTCTAGGGTTAGGTGCCCTTGTTTCTTATATTTTCTAATAGTAAAACCATACTCAAATTTACATAGTGTAGAGGATATATATATATATTGACTGCTGCAAAGTTTGAACTATGTGCTTTCTTAAGAAGGAAGCTATGTTTTGAATTCATGAAAGTATTTTCCTATTTTGCCCCAAACACTAAGCATCTATGTCCCAAAGACATGGTAGGAACTTTTATGTAGATAGATTCTTGAGTGGAAAATGAAGCAGTTGTTTGAAATTCAATTTTTAAATTTTATTTTGAGATCTAAGTCCATATTTGAGCATATTACTAACAATACTAATAATGGTATTGATACCCCTACTTATTTTAACTTTTATGCCTTATCTCCCATGATTGGCACCTATCTTATCCAGTTGTAAATACAAAATGGGCTAACCCAAGCAAAGTGTTTAAAATAGTGTTTGTTACATAATTAATGCTTGATCGGTGCTATTATTATTACAAATCGTAACACTGGGGAAAATGTTACAAATGCCATTGGTCAAGTATGTGATAAGCCTCTCAATTAATGGCTAAAGTGCAGCTTAGCTAAAAACATCAATGATTGCTCTTTAGAGGATTACATGCTTAATCCTTTAAACAGTGTTTAGAAAAGATCATCTGTTATTGGCCCAACTATATGAGGAGATTACCAATACATATTTTATGCATGCTGCCATTTCCACTTGTAAATGTGTATTGTAGTTAAAGTGGCCTTGGTGTTCTGGATTTCAACCAGGACTGGATTTTTAGATGTGAAGCTTTGCCCGAGACATAACCTTCAGAAATATTAATTAGATATCTATCAGTGATGCTATCTACTTTACCTTCCTATTGATTAAAAAGAGGTGGCCATCTCTCTTCATTAAATATACATTGGAAGAAAAGTCAGATAGTTCTGATATCAAATTAGGTGAACAATAAGGGGCAGTGTCAGTGGTATCAAACTACTCTAAGTTTCAAAAGGAAATTATAAAATGGCAGCTCTCAGTATTCTCTCACTTTCCCCAAAGAAAAATTCCCATTGAAGGCAAAATTTTACCAAATCTACTGAACAATAAATACTTTAAGAAACCAAAGCATCTTTGAGATCTGCTTCCCAGAAGAAAGTACCCTGTGTTCAGATGTAGCATTATCTAAGTCACTTAATATAAATGAACAGTTGGCTATTAAAAGGCAGCAGTCTGAATTTTCTTATTCAGAATATAACTGATGTAAGTAAAAACAATGATGAAATTGTTAGAAGTATCATGTCATAATCGGATAGGCATTGCTTCAAATTGTATCTTAGGCACTTTTTAGAATTGTGACCCTGAGCTTAGTACATAGTTCTTTGTATCTCATCATATGTCTATATTAAATGCTTGGTAGTAATTATTTTATTATTTTGAGTTGAAAGTAAAGTCAAATTCTAAGAATATAATTAAGTATATTTTATTTTTTAAAGATAATGTCTGGACTCAATTTTAGCTTACTTTAGCAGAAAAACTATAATATTTGGAATAATCAAGGTAGTAGTATTTTAAATCCAAAACTTCCTGGTCTCCCCTCTTGTCCCTTCCCTTCTCTCCATATTGGAGAAAAAGGTATGATCAGGAGAAGGAAAGTCAAACCAACTAGTTATTGTCTATAGGATTTAGATCGAATTATTTCTGGTAGGCACCATCAGGAAAACCAGAGGACTCTTTATACCTTCTAAAAACATTCTGTATAAGAAACATTATAAAAAAATATATAGTAAACCTAAGACAACAAAGCTTGGGTACTTACTGTGTGCTAGGTATTAGGCCAACCAGTTTATATCCTGTGACTTTACCAAATGGGTGCTACTATTATAAATATTTAAGAGATGAAGAAACAGGTTTAGAGAGATTAAGTAAATTACAGGGTCACAGAAATACAAACGAGAGTGGACTCGAATTTAGGTTTGTCTCTGTGCTATATTTAGGCTTGACAAATGATGGCTGGAGTGTATTAGAAAGTTGCAAACACAGGGAAAGAAGAAATGTACAAGCTGGAGTGGTCTGGGAAGTCTCAATGGAGGAGAAGTGACTTCAGCTGTGTTCTGAAGGACAAACAGAGTATTTCCTGTGGAAGTATGGTTGCAGTTAAATTACGGATAGGTGAAGCTTCAGAATGCATTTCTTGTATTAATTAGGTGACCTGTTTGACTCTACTGATGTGTTTTGGAAGGTGAGTGATCAGAGATAAAGTTTCTTTTAAACAGCATTTTTGAGGTATAATTGACACATAACACACATGGAGTACTTAACATTTACAATTTGATGAGTTTTAAGCGTATACACACAATTGTGTAACCATTACCACGGTCAAGATAATGGACAAACCCATCATTGTCACATTTTCTTAGAGCACTTTTGTAATTCCTTCCAGTCCTCCTAACTTCCTACCTCTGGATTCTTTTTTTTTTTTTCTAAAGATTTTATCTATTCATGAAAGAGATTGAGATAGAGATAGAGATAGAGAGAGAGAGAGAGAGAGATGCAGAGACACAGGCAGAGGGAGAAGCAGGCTCCATGCAGGGAGCCCGATGTGGGACTTGATCCCAGGACTCTAGGATCACGCCCTGGGCCGAAGGCAGGCGCTAAACCCCATTGAGCCACCCAGGGATTCCCTTACCTCTGGATTCTTAAGCAACCACTGAAATGCTTTCTGTTACTGTACATTACTATGCATTTTTAAGAACCTTACAGAAGCATTTTTGTCTGGCTTCTAGCACTCAAGATAATTATTCTGAGATTTTTCTATGTTGTATATATCTGTAGTTCATTATTTTTATTGCTGAGTAGTATTTTATTGGATGGATACAGTGCCATTTGTTTTTCCATTGACCCTTTGTTAGGCATTTGGATTGCTTTCAGTTTTTGGCCATTACAAATAAAACTACTATGAGTGTTGACTTACAAATCTTTGTGTGTGGGATGCCTGGGTAGCTCAGTGGTTGAGTATCTGCTTTCAGCTTAGGGCATGATCTCAGGGTCCTAGGATTCAGTCCTGCATCAGGCTCCCCCTGGAGAGACTGTTTCTCTCTCTGCCTCTCTCTGTGTGTCTCTCACGAATAGATAAATGAAATCTTCAAACAAACAAACAAACAAACAAACAAACAAACAAACCAAAAAACCTAAATCTTTGTGTGGACCTGTGCTTCCATTTTGGGGGAGATAAATAATGAGAAATGGAATGGCTGGATCATTATAGTATGAGAATGTTCAATTTTTAAGAACCTACCAAACTATTTTTCTAAGTGGTTATATAATTTCACATTCCAACAGTGTGTAAGAATTCCAGTTTGTCCAACCTTTCCCATTACTCACCGAGACTTGGTGAATGAAAGGTTCACTGGAAGGCAGATGGAGACTCATATGCCTAGTTAGGGAATTTGGATTTTTAATTCAGAGGCAACATAGACCCATTAAAAGTTCTAGAATAGGGGAGGGACAAGGTGTATGAGGTTATTGAGGATGGTAAGTCTCTTATAGTGTGTGTAGAGTTGATTAGGATAGGGAAAGGCTAATGGTTGGGAGACCATCTTAGGTAGCAAATTGGGTGGTGCCTGAGATAGTTCAGACATGAGAAGATACTTGTCTGAACCAGTGGGATGGGGGTGAAAATGGAAAGGAAAGAGCAGATGCAAGAGGAAATTTGAAGGAAAAGTTAATGACAGAGGTTTTATTTAGTTTTTGTTCCTCATAGGAACGGAAGGAGAAATTTGCTTCCATTTTTCTAGTTTGAGAGACTAGGAGAAGAGTGGTGTCATTAATAGTAACAGAAAAGTCAACAGGTGTATTTTGGAGATAGAGAATGAGAAAGATAATAGGTGGGGTTTATTTTAGATATGTTGAATTTGAAGTGCATTCAACTATGTTCCAGGCATGTTTTTATGTTAATGTTTATTCCATGCATCAATTCCACATGAGTTTTAGGTGACCATGTGAACATAAAGAAGACGAGCTTTGGAAATAAGTTACAGGCAGAAACTGCCAGTGAGGTGTGGACAAGGGAAAAGAGCAAGGTGTAGAACTGGGTGGGGTTGGGGCTTTGAGGAGGGCTGTAAAAGGAGCTGTGGAAGCATATATTTGAGAAACTTCCCCCACAGAAGTGTTAGTTTTTTTTTTAAATTTTTATTTATTTATGATATAGAGAGAGAGAGGCAGAGACATAGGCAGAGGGAGAAGCAGGCTCCATGCAGGGAGCCCGACGTGGGATTCAATCCCGGGTCTCCAGGATCGCGCCCTGGGCCAAAGGCAGGCGCCAAACCTCTGCGCCACCCAGGGATCCCAGAAGTGTTAGTTTTAATTGGGAGAGATGCATGACCATACCCCAGAGGTCATGGTATTTCAAAGAGTCATTTCAGGGGTAACATTATTGAGAATCCTGTTCTGTTTGTGATTTTCATAGTTTTTTTCCAAGGCGGTAAGTATGAACTATAGTGAATCTCTTTCTAGTTCTTTCTTCTTTCTTGGTTTTTGTCAAATCCTACCATTGCTGGGAATGATCCTGTCCATTTTCTCTATTGGCATTGCCTAGATTATATAGCCAGGAATTTGATTCCACTGTTTTATTTTTAAAAGATGATTCCAATCAGAGAAAGACTATTATATAGTTTCACTCATATGTGGAATATAAGAAACAGTGTAGAGGATCATAGGGTAAGGGAGGGAAAACTGAATGGGAAGCCACCAGAGAGGAAGAAAAACCATGAGAGACTTAGTTATAAGAAACAAACTGAAGATTGAAGGAGAAGTGGGTGGGGAGAAGCAGTAATTTGGTGATGGATATTAAGGAGGGCATGTGATGTGATGTGATGAGCACTGGGTGTTATACGCAACTGATAAATCATTGAACACTACATCTGAAACTATGTATGTGGTTTATGTTGGCTAATTGAATTTAAATAAAAAAAAAGATGATTCCAAGACTCAACCAGTAGTGTTGCATGAAATATTACTAAACCTTAGGGGAATGTAATTTGAAATTTATCAAGGAAATTATGCTTCAAGCATTTCTTGCTGCATTTGGAATTCATATTTAAATGACTCATGCCAAATAGAAGGAAAAGTCTCTTAGATTTTATGAACTAGAATAATGCTCTGTGAATTTAGGGCAAATTATGTGTGTGGTAGCGAGAGAGTCAAAATACAGTGCCCACCATGTTGCAAAAGAACAAGTTCCTATGAGAAATGCTTTGAATGGTCATGATAGTGTGTATTTTGAGGAGGACTTCTCACTTCAGTCCCACCCACAATTAGTCACACACATGCTGAGACCATGAAATAGTAATTATCATCAAGAAATAGTAATACAAGTGATACCTCTTAACAGTTTATAAGAGAGAAAGTGTTTAAGTGTGATTTTTAAGAAAACACACTGTAATGATGTCTCAGGAGACAAAGGGAGCTGTGTTGAATTCCTACTAGCACCTTTATTCTAAAGTGGCTGATTTAAATATAGTGCTTTCTGTGAATTGGGACAAAAATCAAATATATTTTTTGATTTTTCTTCTATTCCCTTTGCTTTAGGTAGAATAATATTGTTTATGTTAATGTTAGCATTTCTTCAGCACTCAGTATTTGTTACCTTGCTTTAGAATGAAGTCTAATAACATATTTGTCATGGTTCCTGATCCCAATTTGCACATATGCTTCTTAATAGCCTTAATGACCTTTGCTAAAAATCAGGTAATTGTTCTGATTATATGTTAATCTACTTAGATTCACTGTATATTAACATTTTACACTCACTAATTAGATTGTTAGAATAGATCTCTAAAATGAGAGCATTAGAGGTGGCTTTCCTTGGGTACACAAGGCGCAAAGCAACGTTATTAAGGTAACAGTTTTCAGTAGTCTTAGCCAAGTTTTTGTCTTTATGGTTCTATTTCAGCTTGGTCATAACCTCCAAAAGTTTATAATTGAGCTCAATCATGTATGAAAAGTACCAAAGACAGTAGAACATGATGGCTAGAAGCATCGCCCTGGAATCAGATCGAACCATTGCAAGATGCTCCCTCAATGGATAGGTTTTTGGATCTTAGCAGTTATTTAACTTAATTTAGTTTCTGTAAATGTAAAATGGCAATAAAATCGTAAATTTTTCAACAGGTTGCTGAGAATGCCTGGTACAGAGAAAACAGTAAGTGAATATTAGCAAATGACAGCAATGAAAACAAATAGAGTCTTAATCATCGATTTCTGAGGCCTAATCATAGATTTTCTCACTGCAAGTAGGTGAGGCATTCATCCCTTCAAGGGCACATCTTGGTTAAGTTCTTCAACTTTTATGAAATAACTGCAATATCGGTTATCTATTTCTACATAACACATCACACCAAACTTTGGTGTTTTAAAACAACAAAAATTATTTTTTTAAAACCAAGATGGTGTCTGTGGTAATTCAAGAGTGGTGAAGCCAGGTGATTTTAGCTTGGATATCTTATGCCATTGTGCTAAGATTGTGACTACGGCCAAGGATCTCTTAAAGGCTTCTTTACTCATGTCAGGTTATGAGGACTAAGAACTCTAACAGCTTGGAGCTAGAATAGTGCAGTCTCTCCCCTCAGACATCTATGTAGTCTCTTCATGTGATTCTTAGATTGTGCTGCCTTCCAGATGGCCAGACTTCTTAAATGTTGACTCTAAGCTCCTAACTAAGGTACGTACTGGGAGGGCAGTCAGGGAAGGGAGAAGAGAGGAAGGGGGAGAGAGGGAGAGAGATGAGATCATAATAACATCTTGTCTGACCAAGCGTGGGAATTCAGTATCCCTCCAAAAGAATCAATTGGTTGAAGCAGTTATAGGTCTGCCAGACTCAAAGTGAGGGAACATAGATCCTACTTCTTGGTAGAAGTGCAAGCATGAAACTGTAAGTGAGAATGTTGGGTAGGATGCATATTGGTGTATTTTTGGAAAACACAATATGCCACAACTGCCAAGCCTCCTGGTACTTAAATGGTTGCTTAACATGGATGATTGACTTTTTAGAAATAGGTTAAATAATATGGACTCAAGTTCTCTGCTTCTCTGTGCTCATCAGAACTTCAGTGCGAGGAAAAATACTTAGAAAGCATGTTAAAAATGTCCTTTTGTCCCTGGTTTAAGCTAGATCATCAGAAGAATCTTTGAGTCCTTATAGAAATGCTTTACCTTGACCTTTGATTTCAAGTGCTGGTATGCAGTGGAGGAGGCTATGAGAAATGGCCACATAAAAACCACTACTGTATTGAATGCAGAGATGTGTAACCCTTACTATCCCTCTTCTGCCAGTGTTCTCCTCAGTCCGTATCTATCACATTCCAAAGTTAAGAATCTGTGTGTCTTCCTCAACCTCAGTTTAAGTATCCAATTCATCACCAAATTTTCTTGTTCATACTATTTCAAATCTTTACCCTTCTTTCCACATATATCTGGAAATGGCCTTGCATTAGAAGAAATAAAAACCCAGATTTGGTTTTAGTCTCTCATTTTGGGACTAAACTCAGTAAAAGAAATGAGGAAAAAGGGAGTAGATTTTAGGTAACATTTCTTACTGATTTTCCCAACAACTTTCTAAGGATCCTAAACCACAGACATAGTAATCATTGCCTGAATGATAGCATTTTATATTGAATTAATTAACTATTTTCTGTCTTATTATCCCTGAAGTCATTTTACTTTCTCATGTTTGCATATAAGCTTTATTGATTGTAACTGTAATTTTTTGGACTGTGATACATAAGGTTGACATAATCATATTTCTTAGCTCATAGTAAAATGTCATTATTGATCCATGCAAGGTTTATTTATTTTTATTTTTTAAGAAAGATATTATTTATTTGAGGGAGAGAGAAAGCAAGCACAAATGGGGGGAGGGACCAAAGGAGAGGTAGAAGCAGATGCCCCACTGAACAGGGAGCCCGGTAATGCAGTCTAGATCTCAGGACCCCTGGATCATGACCTGAGCTGAAGCACTTAACCTACTGAGCCAACAAGGCACCCGTTTGCAAGGCTTATTTTTTAAAAAGTATAGTCAATCTCCATTCTCCATGCTTATTTGCCTCCTTCATTCCCACAGATAGGTATTCTAATGCATTCATTGTGTATTTTATTTTGATGTATATTATTTTTAAATGCTTATTATTGATTTGTACACATGTATTTTACACTTATATAAATGGTATTCTGCTATTGACCTTATTCTCGTTTCTTACATTTAAAAGTTTCACTTAGGACTATATTTTTAAGATGTATTCAGATTGTTACAAGTAAATGTAGTTTGTTGTTTCAAACTTTATTTTTAAAGTAGTTTAAAAAAAAGTTTCTTTTCATGTAGCCACAACTGTTTTGCTTTTTTTTAAAACAAAGGACAAAAGTGTTGATCTGTTCCTTAAATGTAGTTTAAACATAGTTTAACTATAAACTTTATTAATGTTTGTAATAGCTTAAAAAATGTATCAGTCACTTTTCTTTTTTCAGTTGTGTTGATTTTATACCCCTCTTTTTATTTCAAGCCTATCAGTGAAGAATAGCTGTTCTTATTCCTAACAAATCTCCTGTTCAAGACCCTTCATTTAACCCTTCCTGACTAAGCATATGTTTAAAAAAGAACACAAGCAGTGGTACACTGATTTCAGGGATCTTATTCTTCATATCTGAAACTGATTTTAGGACAGTATTTAACAAATACTCTACAAATTTGTGTCTGTTGTCTGATATTTAACTGAATATTTTTCTAATTATGAAATTAACACATCAGCAGCTATGTGTTTATTCATTCTATTTACCACCCTCTTGACATCTGATGTGGAGGTCATTTCCACCTTTGGCTTGTCTTGGGGTATTTTGCTGGCTTTGATTAGTAGCACCATGGAACAATCTGAAATAAATTAGTATCAGTGGAATGGAAATCTTAGTGGTTTAAGTATCACTCTTACTATACACAGCATGTCAAAAACTCTGCAGCCCTCTCCTGGATTCATCTACCTGTTCCCTGTCTTTCCAAGGTTCTGTCTATAAAGTCTTAAGTAGTTGACTGCTTGGATGTGATGTGGAAATCAAAAAGACTTTCAGCTTTTAGACAGAAGGATCATTATGTTGACCTGAAAGTTTAGGTCTTGGTGGGCCAACATTGAAACAGGTGAGAGCCTTAGGTTGAAAATGAAATTTGCTTACGTTCATCTTAATTGGAAGATTGTTACATGCATATGTTAGTATCATACAGACAATAAGGCAGGTATTACTTTTAAAGACTTTGTGGGTAGCATATGGGAAAAATCAAATGGAAACCGTTTCTTTTTGGTCTTAGACTTGGCAAAGCTCTACTGAAAATAGGTAGGAAAGACAGATAAATGAGCTTAAGGTTAGTATTGTTGACATGAGTCAATTGATTATGTATGACAGGCTTCTCTTTGTCTAGTGTCCTTTTTCTCCTTCCCTTCCTTCCTTGCAGTTTTTTATGCCCCTTCCTTTCTCCGCAACCCTTTGCATGGCACTAGGGATCAGTGAGGGATGAGTCAAGTTAGAATTGCTGAGATGGAGTACTTGCATGGCTCAGTGGTTGAACATCTGCCTTCTGCTCAGGTTGTAATCCTGGGGTCCTGGGATCGAGTCCCACGTCAGGCTCCCTGCAGGAGCCTACTTCTACCTCTGCTTGTCTCTGCCTCTGTCTCTGTCTCTCTCATGAATAAATAAAATCTTAAAAAAAAAAGAATTGCTGATGGCAAGGATATTTGTTAGCAAACATGAGAAGCCATAAACACTGGCTTGCTGGCAAATAGGGAGCTTGTGGAAAGGAGAAAGACCCTGTGTATTCACCACTGCTCTTCTCACTCAGAAAGCTTAAGGCCATTTACAAGTTAGGAAAGGCACCTCTTCTCTTCTTTTGCCAGGAAAAACACAACCTTTGGAGAACAGGGGCATAAAAAAACTACTGGTGTAAGGCCTTTCTGTGCCTGTTGGCACTTGAAGTAATCATTGCTGTGGTTAGTCTTACCGCTCATTCTTGGTCTTGGTGCGCGTGACCTTGGCCTAATTTATCTTTCATTACTCCAGGGCTGTACAGCTCAGGAGGATTTGAGTACAAAACCTTTCTCCTGAGATTACTGAAAGGACCATTCCTCTTGAACTAAAGCAGAAATAACTTTTGAGGGCTTTTGGATTTAAAGGGTACTCTCACTGGATAAAAGCAGCCTTAATTAACAAAACAATAGCAAAACAATCACCCCAACAGTAGCAAGAACAACTTAGGTCTGGAGGTGTAAGTTTCAGTTGCTTTCAATTTAATATATATTGTGTCACTTTTTTTTTTTTTTTAAAGAAAGTTTCATAAGTCTACGTGAACTATGTAGCCAGTTAGAAATGGGCTCTCTCTCAGATCAAGATGGAGGATTTCCCCCTCAGGAAAAGCCATGCAGAAGCTAATGTAAACTTTCAAATTGTTAACTATTCAGAATCATCCATTAATCAAACATTTTTTAACTCTGTAATTTTTATAAGAAATATGTAAAAGGATGATAATTGTTTATCAGTGATGACTTTATTCTAAACCCTTGTGGATTATAACCTAATAGAGCACTCTGCATCTATTTCTTAACCTGTGACTTCATGGAGTACCAAAGTAACTGATCCCCAGAAGTATGACCTTAGGGGTCATAAATATCTTAATAATGAAAAGGAGATTGAATTAATTCCCCTTTTGTATTTAATAAATCATGAAAATAGACTAATGCATTTATAAACATTTTTGATCCTGCGGGTTGAAATAGGAAGGATTTTTCTATTCAATTCTGACTTGACCAAAACACCAATGACCTAGAACATCTCCTTCCCTAAGAATTCCAATCAATTGTGGTTTTGGAGTATTTACATGAGGTTCATGTTGCATGAGTTATGTGGGATCATACTGAACAGGGTCATATCCTCCTACATCAGGGAACCCGGGTCTGAAGATGCTAGCTTAGTTTTCCAAAGGTGAGTGATATTAAATTTCTGCCTTTGGAATCATACCCATTATGTGTATTAACATGACCAGGATTCAGTTCTCCCTTCCCCCATTACCTAGCACAAGGGAAATACCAAATCTAGCCCCAGTTTAGGCTCCCTTGACCTCCTTTTTCCAGCACTCTAGATTTTCTCCTCACTAGATTAACTACTTTCTATAGAGATATTAAACCCCTGAGGAAGGTTGTGTTAGAAACCCACTACAGATAATATTCCAAGAAAATTGTTCTTTTTTTTTTTAAGATTTTATTTTTTCATGAGAAACAGAAAGGTAGAGACACAGGCAGAGGGAGAAGCAGGCTCCATCCATGCAGGGAGCGCCCCAAAGGTGGCGCTAAACTGCTGAGCCACTCAGGCTGCCCCCAAAATTGTTCTTTTGAGGTTTGATTTGAAACTCATGCTCCTCGTTAATAGAGACAACAGGAAGATGGGAGACCTATCTTTGAAAACAGCTTGTTATGAGCTGGGGAAACAGCTTAAATATTCAACATAGATGTGGAATTAAAAGCAAAGCCAGGCGAGAAATGAGGTCAGGTCTGGAATTATGTATCTGTTAGTAGTTTCAGATTCACTAACTGGAAAGCGACAATATGCTTGTTCTCTAGCAGTTTTATGAAAGACAAATCAGTATAGAGTTGAAACAGGATTTTAACTTTTGATTTTTATACTAATTTCAGTATTTTTCTTCTTCTTAAATTTAGCCATGTTGATATCCCTGTGTAATACTTGAGTCAGAGTACAACTAGCTATTTTCACATATCAGATTCTTCCCTTGACATGAAGAAACAGCAGAGTAGGAAAGAATTCCTTTGGGGACAGAGCATGCATTGTAGTGTTTTTTGTTTGTTTGTTTTTTTGTTTTGTTTTGTTTTTGTTGTTTTAATGAAAATTATCCAGGCAGAAATTGGTAGTCAGTTAAGATGTCTGTTTTGGTTGGCAATCAGCATGTTTAGTCTAAGAGGCAGGGAACTTTGGGTTCAGAGATAAGGCCTGAAGGTACATTGCCTTCAAACTGAGAGACAGCAAAAAAACTGGTGGAACAGGCAATGATTGCTTCAGGTGTATTTCATTGAGCTTGTCTGAGTTTTACCTACTCAACTGGAATCTGTTGCAAGTGTGAAATGTGTGCATGTTCTTCTTTATACACATTTATTTCTAGCCCTAGGTTCATAAGCAGTACTTGAGGTCAGTGTGGCAAGAGAGAGTAATTTAGCAGTTCTTTTGGAAGTTAAAATTGAGCTTTCCAAAGTGGAGAATGGAATGTGTACAGGCCACTCTGGAGAACCTCTCCAGCTTTTTTTTTTTTTTTCCCTTCTCACTCTTGTCCCTTCCATGCTTCATTCAACAAATATTTATTTAATCTATGGAATTCAGTATAGTAGTTAAGATCAAGTATTACCATTGGACAGATCTAATTTCCAATCTCTTACACCTCAGTTTCTTTATCACTAAAATGGGGATAAAAATAGTATTTCTAGTGGTGGTATTTTTAGCACTTAGCATGGTGCCTGGTAGAAAAAAAGTGCTTAATAATCATGTCACCTATTTATTTTTTCAATGATGAAACAGAGATAGCAATAAATTACACAATTAACTGAAATTATTATTATTAGTCTTAAGTGTGGTTTCCCCTAGAAATGATTTCTAAATTGGGAGCAGGAAGAAGAAAAACTGAAGTTTTCTCTGGGAAATTTGTGTATCTTCTCTTTCTTTTTTTCTGGTAGTGGGCTTCCCTCACCAAAAGCAAAATAGGAGATAGGAATTTCCATTTTGGGGATATAGGTAAGCAAGAGGAAGGGGTCTATGGAAGGAGGAGGGCATGCATATTGGACCAGAACTGAGGATGGGCACCCAGGAGCAGGCTAGGAGGAGCTATCATGATGTTCATGATAAGGAGAGCTTATTGAAATTCAGCCAAAGAATTGACTCAGAGTTGGTGTTAAAATTGTTAAGAGGGTTATTCAGGAGTCCAGTAGGGTAGGATTTGACCCGTCTTCAATGAGTAGGCAGACTGTGCCATCAGAGTGTGGCTCTTTAGATGTATTTAGATCTTAGCATTGAAAAGCACTGAAAAGATCTGTGTTTCCTAGACCCCTTATTTAAAATTAAAAATAGCCAGCAAATCATAAAACATAAAATGTACATGATCACTGGAAGTGAAATGATTTTTACTTTAGATTTTTTTTCTTTTCTGGATGGATTTATTGAAGATGAACATTTTTGTGTGTCTGTACCTTGCTGTTGTCCTGAGCATGTGTGTAGTCTGCTTTTGTTGGATAATAATATAGCACTACTCCCAAGCCTCAAGTCAAAACTGGTTTAGCAGAGACAGACCCAGGCGCCTAGACTCAAGAATAGTCATCACATAGAGACGGTTATCTTAGTTTGTGTTCCCCAAATTGTTATTTCTAGGAATCATCTTCCACACAAATTAGTTGCATTCAGACCTTTATCTCAAGATAAGCTTCTGGAAGAACCCAGCATTAGTTGGAAATGAGGTATTAGGAAGCAGAACTGGAATTAGATCACTAACCTGCTAGTTTGAGGCAAGGGATCCATGACTGAGAATGAGGGTGCTAGCAAGAACTCTCGATGATCTGTAATATCACAATTATGAATAGTGTTACCTGTGATGAATTGGGATAAAGTATAGGTGGAGAGGGGATGGACTGGCTCATGCAGTAACTCTATACTTGAAATATACAGGGGCAATAATAATTATAAGTTGGATGGCTATTGTTAATGGTCACTGAAGTCCTGAAGGAACAATATAACAGACTCAGGTCAACCAAATAATTATCTTAAGATATGATGTGAAAACTAGAAGTTTTCCATAATAACTTTTATTTTTTACTTATTTAAGAAAAAATCAAAAGATTTATTTATTTTGGAGAGAGAGTGAGCACTAGTGAGGAAGAGGGGCAGAAAGAGAGGTAGAAAGAGAATCTCAAACAGACTCTGCACTGAGCACAGATTCTGAACTGGGGCTCCGTCCCCTGACCCATGAGATCATGACCTGAGCTGAAACTGAGAGTTGGATGCTTAACTGACTAAACCACCCAGGCATGCCTCCATGATAACTTTTTAAAGAGCATTTCCAGCAGCCAGAAAACAGATTGTGCTAAATACCAGGCACAAGACTTGATTGTAAGGGTAGATATATTACAAAAAAAAAAAAAAAGCCGAATTTATAGTTCTGGCAACAATCCTACACTTAAGAAAAGGACTCTGATAGGGAAGGAATAGAGCCCTTTGATCTGGGCTTAGTACATCTAAATGGCTAGAAGTTAAGTCCCTTAGCTTCTCCTTATGTTTTGGGCCAGAATAAGTTGCTCTCTTTCCCTTGTTAGAGAAGAATAATCTTGAGATGCCTGGGTGGCTTAGCAGTTGAGCATCTGCCTTTGGCTCGGGTCGTGATCCCGAGGTCCTGGGATCGAGTCCCACAGCAGGCTCCCCGCATAGAGCCTGCTTCTCCCTCTGCCTCTGCCTCTGCCTCTCTCTGTCTCTGTGTCTCTCTCATGAATAAATAAATCAAATCTTTTTAAAAAAAGAAAAATAATTTTTCATTGCCTATAAACTATTTGTTGAGGACATAAGGTACGTATTTTGCAAGATGATATTTGTCCTTTACAAACTATGTTTTTATCTCTTCCCATGGCTTCTCATTGTATGGATCAGTTATAAGAATAAAATCTTAACATGGCCTGAGTAGAAAGATATTATTATGCCATGAGATGAAAGGGATTATTCACCAAAAAAACTTCTGGATCTAACTAAGATGCACCTGTAGGAACTAAAAGAAAACACATGGGGAAAGAATCTGGAAGGTGCTAGAGGAAGAAGAACAGAAAATAATGCTGAATGGGGGAGGTGGTTATTGATAGAGGGGAACTCTTCTATAATTCAGGATTTAATATACTGGCATGGACACCTGCAACTGGTTCTAATTCTTTTCTAGGATGGTTCCTTGAAGCTTGAAAACAATGATGATGTATAGCCAGTAATAGAGAAGATGTCCAATATCTTGACAGAGAATTAAGGATGAGAGAAAAGGCCCAGAGAGTTGAACGCATTAGAATAGATTAAATATGCAAGACTAGAGACATACTGATCTCTGTGAGAGTTAGTGATTATTTCATTCACTGAGGTGATGAGGGATGTCTTAGTAGAGGGTGAGATGGGGGCACCAGCATCATTACAAAGCTCAATGGAGTTGTCCTCTGTACTCAAGGGTTGATGATAAGAGATACTGCTGTGGAATTGAGCTCTAATGTTAGTGAGGATGACCGGATTTCAGAATAGCAAAGGCCAGGTTTTGACATTTATCTGTCAGAGGCAAGGTAGACACGAATACCATGATGGGCTGACCTCAAGGCTAGGATGACAGCTAGGGGACCTTGACCCCCAGAGATTTCTGGAAAGCCAAATATGTCATAATATTCCAAGGAGTGAAATATATGGACAATGAACAAGGGTATTGCTTGACTTGTATAATAAAGTCAACAGACAAGCAAACTGCAGGTTAGTATAAGAATAATGTTAACTGCTTCAGTGGGAAAAGTGGAGTTCCTCACACAGTTTCCAGACTTGACCCAGTTTTCAGATCCGGAGCCTTTTGGTTGAAGGGGAGGCTAAATCCCATTGAGGAAATGTACTATAATGTCAGAGTAAGAATATAAAGTAGATATTTCCGCATTTTTCCTCAAGGAGCTGTGGCCATTAACTAGATTAATTGGACACCAGGGAAAGTGGAGTGCAGAATTAGAGAGAACACAGTCCATAAGATGGCCTTTACTTTTGACACTAATTACCAGTTCAGGGGTTCTGCAAACCACTTTCAGTTTCAGTGATTGGCTAGAAGAATTCACAGAGCTAGTGAAAGGTGTTATACTCATAGTTATGTTTTTTTTTTTTTGTTTTTTTTTTGTTTTTTTTTTGTTTTTACAGGAAAGTGAAGAGTTTTAATATAGAGTTAGGTTTATTACAAGAAAAAGAAAGTGATTAAAATTAGCCAAGGGAAGACATGCATAGGGTAGAATCCAGGAACATTCCAAACATGGAGGTTCCAGGTGTCCTGTCTTTGTGTCCACAGTTATGGACAATGTTAACTCTTCCTGGCAAAGTTGTATAACAGTACACATGGAATATTGCCAATCAGGAAGCTTACCACAGGCTAATGTACAGAGTCTTTGTGGGGGTTTCATGAGTAACTGCCCACATGGTTGATTTCAGTCTCCAGGCCCTCTGGAGGTTGAGCCAATACTGCATGACTCAAAGACCCCACTATAAATCACTTTGTTATACTCTTACGATCCAAGTCCAGAAAACAAAGACATGTTATCAGGCATGACATTTCAAAGGTTTAGAGATTATTTCTCAGAAAATAGGGGCAAAGTCTAGATTTCTCTTTAAGCAAGATTAAATACTTCACTACATAGAAAGCATTGGATTTTTAAAAAGATTTTTTATTCATTTATGAGAGAGAGAGAGAGAGAAAAAGAGAAAGAGAAAGAGAAAGAGAAAGAGAAAGAGAAAGAGAAAGAGAAAGAGAGACAGGCAGAGGGAGAAGCCGGCTCCACGCAGGGAGCCTGATGCGGGACTCGATTCCGGGTCTCCAGGATCATGCCCTGGGCTGAAGGCGGCGCTAAACCGCTAAGCCACCAGGGCTGCCCCGCATCAGATTTTTTAAGGACTGTTAGACATAGGGCCAAGCTGACACTAATACCCAAAGGCCCAAAATATTATTATATCCCTTGTTAGAATGGGGACCTGTGGGGAGACAGGTGATAGAATCCTGCTCAAGTTCATTTGACTATCCAAATGAGTTCAAAGAACAATCTGTGGTTATTTATCTAGTCCCTGAGAACATATTTGGGATGGATCTACTTATTAGCTGGTAAAAACTTCCCATTGGTTCTCTGACCTGGGTTTGGATGGCCCAAAGTGGCAAATACTCTAAAAGATCTGGTAAAACATATATGTATGCTAGGTGGTAGATGATCAACACTACAAATATTCAGGGGCTTTCAGCATCAGTGATATTTTTTTGTTCTTGGGCATACTAGGACATTCCTTCTAAGTTAAAGGCAAGTTATTATACATTATACTTCCTAAAAAGATTATTATACCTTGTACTACTAAAAAGAAGCCCAATGCATAACATATCATAATAAGAAATATTGCCTCAACTTGATTACTGACTGTCTTGGAACGCTACCAGTTTTGATTGGTACTCAGAGAAAGAGAACTCTGGAGCAAGTTCAAAGTGTAGTGTAAGCAACCTTGCTGTTTAGACTATATAACTATATAACTTAGCAGATTCAATAGTGCTAGAAGAGTCATGTTTAAATGGTAAAATGTTACATAATTTTTTAAAAATGTTACTTAAATTAAAAGGTTATGTAGATTCTTTGGAAAAATCGGATAGGAGAATTGTAGTACAGACTCCTGAGGTTCTTGAAAGAGCTAAAATCATGCCTGTAGTGGATAATCACTTTTTAAAAGAAACTAAATGCCTGAATTTGGGACACCAAGTTACTATCATGAAGTACACATTATGGACTGGGTATTATCAAACCCACAAAATCAGAAGGTTGGACAGGCTCACGAGTATCTGGAGGGCACAAGTAGGTTACACAGTGACCTACAATTCATGTCCCCTACTCTTGTACCAAGACCTATCTTTCACCTGTCAAAAGAAGGAAAACCTGGGTTTATGTCATGGTTAGATTGATTTGATATGTTGATATAACCTGAAAATGGACTACAGTTACCTGATAGCAGTAGTAAGGGGAGGCCTTCCAAGGGTGTATTTCTCTGAGTAGTACTCCTGGTCATCAACTTTTGAGGAAGGAGAAACAGCATAAAGTAAGGATATATACTGACTCCTGGGGCAGTGGCCAATGGCTTATCTCATTGCTAAGAGGCCTAGCTGGAGCAAGATGGAAGAATGACTACCAAAAATTATAGGGTATAGGCATTTAGATAGACCTATAGGACTGGGCACAAAATGTGTGGCTCTTTGTGTTTTACATCAGTGCTCACCAGCATAGAATGACTTTATGAAGTGGAGGTCAGCCAGATCGTTCTATCACTCCAGTGCTCCTTGTGCAATGGACTCATTAATGGAACATTATAGGACTAGTAGTGAAAGATATGCAAGAGTCCAATAACATTGCACTCCCTCTCACCAATATTCTTTTAGCTGCTGCAGCTGTCGAATACCTGACCTGTCAACAACAAATGCTGAACTCTCAATATTTGCAATGTGTGCTTCTGTCCCCGTAACTTTAGCCTCTGCTGAATTAGAGGTTTTGTTACCTGATTAGGTATGCTACAACTAAGGGACGCAGTAAAGATTCCATAAACCTAAAGCTACAGTGTTGACTGGTAATTATGAGCTTTTCATGCTGGGTAACCATCCAGCAAAGAAAGGAGATATACTGGCAGGGGTAGTGACTGATTATCATGAGGAGATTGGGTTGCTGCCATATAATAGAAAAGAGAAGTATGCCTGGAACATAAAAGGCTCATTGTGCTAGTCTTGGTGCTTGGGTGACTTCCATGCAATTGCACAGTCATGGTCTGACTAGGGCCTGATAACTGGTGAATTCATACCCCTCAGGAGTAAGGATTCATTGAGAGGGGAAATTAGATGAGCAAAAGTTCTAGCCAAGCTAAAAGGAACATAGAAGAGTTACACATTTTTTATTTTTAGAAATTGCAACTTACCCATGTTGGAGACTAGGGATAGGATATAGTGCCCTGCCTGTATTTTCTCACTGTTTTCATACATCCAGATGATTTCCTGATATAAGCAATTCCAGTTCTCTGCCTGAATCTTTCTTTTGTCGTAGGTGTGTGATTTGGTCATGCCAGTGGGAATGGGACAAGAAGTCCTGGGGACCTAACATCCCCACAACAAACACTTAATGTATTATGGACAAGAGTTGGTATATAAATATCCCACTTCATTGTGCCTCAGGTGAAAGAACTCTGAAGTGGGCCAACTGCAGAGGTTTTCAGCACAACCGAGCCACAGCCACCCATTGTATTAACCTGCTTAGGAACATGCTTTGTATTAGCATCTTTCTCTGTCTTACTGCCTTATCTACTACTGGCTTTTGGTACTAAACAACACCTCTCAAATGCACACATACTAAATAAATTATTTGTACTCAAATCCTGTTTTAGATATAAACAATCACCCTAAGAAAATATGATTTCTGTTTTTTTTTCTGCATGTGGTTTTTTGGTGTGTGCAAGGGCTGGTGAGAGTATCCGTGTACCCTGAGTAATGCTGGGTATCCTGTAATAACTGAAATAAATAGTTACTGTACAGTTACCAAAATTTTACTTCTCAATTCAGGGGTTGAAAACTTAAATGCACATGGAGAACAGTCAGGTAGGGAAAATGAAGCATGAGTCAATGGGAACTAATAGGGACTCTGATGAACATGAGAGTTGTTTGCAATCCTTCTGGTTTTGTTTCCTAGAGAAATGAGAGTGCACCTTTTTGGGGGTAAACTTTTGTGAATTTTATTTTTATTTATTTATTTTTTTGAAGACTTATTTATTTGTTCATGAGAGACACAGAGAGAAAGAGGCAGAAACATAGTAGAGGGAGAAGCAGGCTCCCCCACAGGCAGCCCAATATGGGACTTGATCCCAGGACCCTGGGATCACACCCTGAGCCAAAGGCAGGTACTCAACCGCTGAGCCACCCAGGTGTCCCAAATTTTGTGAATTTTAAAGTTGGCAACTATTTCCAAATTATAAAAGTATCTTTACAGGTCTTTTGGGGGGACTTAACTCAGGAAATTAGCTATTTGCAACCTCTGATCTCACCTAGTCTTCAGATATTGGGCAGATACGCTGGCAATGTATTTTTGATAGATCCAGCTTTTTTGTAGTTTTATTTTGAAATTATAATTTAACTTAGGAGTTATTATCCAATTTAATGGAGAAAAGGCAATCATCGTCTTATGTTATTTAATTCAGACTGTCAAAGCAAGTAAGACCACATTTAGAACCTCTTAGAAACCTATGTAAGGACTGACTGTGCATTCTAAGTCTATGTAATGTACATCTGAAAGAACAGATTAAATCATTGCTACCTATCTCTTTGGAATATGGTTTAAGAAAGAGTTGATTTAAACCTCTCCTACCAATATAAGTTATTATTATACTATATAATATGTATAAAAGTAGGTGTTAAAACAGTTACTGATGACCAGCTGCCTAAATCTAAGGGGTTAAATTAGAGTAGGTTCTTCATTTTGCTTCTCTAATTTTAACTTTTATGTGAGGGTGCTGCAGCTCAAGAGATTCTTCTCTCTTGCGGTGAATTAGGGCATATTCCAAAAAATGTTTACATTTTTATAATACTTTCCATAAATGGAAGAGTTTTAGATCAAGGATATGGGGTGGCAAGTTTCAAAATCAAAATTGTTGCAGTCACTTAGGGAATGCTTCAGTGTCTCTTAAAGGATGAATCCACATTCTTTTGCCACTTCCTTCTTTTGCAAGTGCTGTTCAATAGAAAAATAATGCAAGTCACATATATATTTTAAATTTCTAGTACTCATATTATAAATACTAAAAATGAGTGAAATTAATTTTAATGTTTTATTTAACAGTATATAAAAATATCACTTCAACATGAATAAACATAAGATTATTGTTAATTTTTGCATTATTTTTCCATACTAAGTATTTGAAATGTGTTATTTTATACTTAAAGCATATGTCAATTTAGATTAGCCTCATTTCATGTGATGTGGCTAGTGACTAGTATATCAATCAGACAACATTTAGTTCTTTATCTTGTCAGTCACTTTTACCCTAGAAATTATAAAAATTTATTATTTTGCACCAAGAGCATTACCACTTGGTGGTTTATGTCAAATAGTAGTACTATGTGCCATTCAATGGAAATATATGTTACATAAATATTGTGAAGTCCTTAAATTAACAAATATTTTATTTTTTGAGGCTATAATTAAGTGGCTGAGTAGGGGATGATGATGCTCCAAATCTTGCCAAGAGTGGAAAAATGATAGCCTTAGAAGAAGATCTAACAGTATTTTCATAGGTTCTGTTGTGAGTAGCCATTCCTGATTTAATTTTTCCATAAGGTCTTAGGTTCCTATCCTACAAATTCTACAACCAGTGTGGTTTGAGAAGGAGTACTTTAGTTAAGGGATTTAACTGGTATGTAGTGGCTGCTCAATGAAATATTATTGAAAGGAATCAAATGGATTTAAAAGTAATCATCCTGTGCCTGCTTAAGCAGCACATATACTAAACTTGGAATGATACAGAGAAGATTAGCATGGCCCTTGCGCAAGGATGACATGCAAATTCGTGAAGCGTTCCATATTTTTACCAGCTCTGCAAGAAATTTTAAGGGGGGGGGACTCTTTTCTTTTTATAAATTTATTTTTTATTGGTGTTCGATTTGCCAACATATAGAATAACACCCAGTGCTCATCCTGTCAAGTGCCCATCTCAGTGCCTGTCACCCAGTCACCCCCACCCCCCGCCCACCTCCCCTTCCACCACCCCTAATTCGTTTCCCAGAGTTAGGAGTCTTTCATGTTCTGTCTCCCTTTCTGATACTTCCCACTCATTTTTTCTACTTTCCCCTTTATTCTAAGGGGGGACTCCTAAAATTCCTTTTTAAGAGGAAGTCTAACGGAACAATCCACAAAAACAGGGACTGAATAGGTATCATGATGACACTAAACTCATACCTTTCAATAGTAACTCTGAACGTGAATGGGCTTAATGACCCCATCAAAAGGTGCAGGGTTTCAGACTGGATAAAAAAGCAGGACCCATCTATTTGCTGTCTACAAGAGACTCATTTTAGACATACGGACACCTACAGCCTGAAAATAAAAGGTTGGAGAACCATGTACCATTCAAATGGTTCTCAAAAGAAAGCAGGGGTAGCCGTCCTTATATCAGATAAACTAAAGTTTATCCCAAGAGATGAAGAGGAACACTATATCATACTTAAAGGATCTATCCAAGAAGAGGACTTAACAATCATCAATATATATGCCCCAAATGTGGGAGCTGCCAAATATATCAATCAGTTAATAACCAAAGTTAAGACATACTTAGATAATAATACACTTACACCTGGTGACTTCAATGTAGCACTTGCTATACTTGATAGGTTTTCTAAGCACAACATCCCCAAAGAAACAAGAGCTTTAAATGATACACTGGATCAGATGGATTTCACAGATATCTACAGAACTTTACATCCATACACTACTAAATACACATTCTTCTCAAGTGCACATGGAACTTTCTCCAGAATAGACCATATACTGGGTCACAAATCAGGTCTTAACCAGTACTAAAAGATTGGGATCATCCCCTGCATATTCTCAGACCATAATGCTTTGAAATTAGAACTAAATCACAAGAGGAAATTCGGAAGGATTTCAAACATGTGGAGGTTAAGGACCATCCTGCTAAAAGATGAAAGGGTCAACGAGGAAATTAAGGAAGAATTAAAAATATTCATGGAAACTAATGAGAATGAAGATACAACCGTTCAAAATCTTTGGGATGCAGCAAAAGCAGTCCTGAGGGGGAAATACATCGCAATACAAGCATCCATCCAAAAACTGGAAAGAACTCAAATACAAAAGCTAACCTTACACATAAAGGAGCTGGAGAAAAAACAGCAAATAGATCCTACACCCAGCAGAAGAGAGTTAATAAAGATTCGAGCAGAACTCAATGAAATAGAGACCAGAAGAACTGAACTGTGGAAGAGATCCACAAAACCAGGAGTTGGTTCTTTGAAAGAATTAATAAGATAGATAAACCATTAGCCAACCTTATTAAAAAGAAGAGAGAGAAGACTCAAATTAATTAAATCATGAATGAGAAATGAGAGATCACTACCAACACCAAGGAAATACAAATGATATTAAAAACCTATTATGAATAGCTAAACGCCAATAAATTAGGCAATCTAGAAGAAATGGACGCATTTCTGGAAAACCACAAACTACCAAAACTGGAACAGGAAGAAATAGAAAACCTGAACAGGCCAATAACCAGGGAGGAAATTGAAGCAGTCATCAAAAATCTCCCAAGACACAAAAGTCCAGGGCCATATGGCTTCCTTGGGGAATTCTACCAAACATTTAAAGAAGAAACCATACTTATTTACTAAAGCTGTTCGGAAAGATAGAAAGAGATGGAGTACTTCCAAACTCGTTCTATGAGGCCAGCATCACCTGAATTCCAAAACCAGACAAAGATACCACCAAAAAGGAGAATTATAGACCAATATCCCTGATGAACATGGATGCAAAAATTCTCAACAAGATACTAGCCAATAGGATACAACAATACATTAAGAAGATTATTCACTATGACCAAGTAGGATTTATCCCCGGGATGCAAGGCTGATTCAACACTCGTAAAATAGTCAATATGATTCATCATATCAGCAAGAGAAAAAACAAGAACCATATGATCCTCTCAATAGATGCAGAGAAAGCATTTGACAAAATGCAGCATCCATTCCTGATCAAAACTCTTCAGAGTGTAGGGATAGAGGGAACATTCCTCAACATCTTAAAAGCCATCTATGAAAAGCCCACAGCAAATATCATTCTCAATGGGGAAGCACTGGGAGCCTTTCCCCTAAGATCAGGAACAAGACAGGGATGTCCACTCTCACCACTGCTATTCAACATAGTACTAGAAGTATTAGAAGTCCTAGCCTCAGCAATCAGACAACAAAAAGACATTAAAGGCATTCAAATTGGCAAAGAAGAAGTCAGACTCTCCCTTTTCACCGATGACATGATACTCTACATAGAAAACCCAAAAGACTCCACCCCAAGATTGCTAGAACTCATACAGCAATTTTGCAGTGTGGCAGGATACAAAATCAATGCCCAGAAGTAACAATGAGACTGAAGAAAGAGAAATTAAGGAGTCAATCCCATTTACAATTGCACCCAAAGCATAAGATACCTAGGAATAAAGCTAACCAAAGAGATAAAGGATCTATACCCTAAAAACCACAGAACACTTCTGAAAGAAATTGAGGAAGACACAAAGAGATGGAAAAATATTCCATGCTCATGGATTGGCAGAATTAATATTGTGAAAATGTCAATGTTACCCAGGGCAATATACACGTTTAATGTAATCCCTATCAAAATACCATGGACTTTCTTCAGAGAGTTGGAACAAATTATTTTAAGATTTGTGTGGAATCAGAAAAGACCCCAAATAGCCAGGGGAATTAAAAAAAAAAAACATATCTGGGGGCATCACAATGCCAGATTTCAGGTTGTACTACAAAGCTGTGGTCATCAAGACAGTGTGGTACTGGCACAAAAACAGACACATAGATGAATGGAACAGAAGAGAGAACCCAGAAGTGTACCCTCAACTTTATGGTCAACTAATATTCGACAAAGCAGGAAAGAGTATCCACTGGAAAAAGGATAGTCTCTTCAATAAATGGTGCTGGGAAAATTGGGCATCCCTCTTGCACCAGACACAAAGATAAACTCAAAATGGATGAAAGATCTAAATGTGAGACAAGATTCCATCAAAATCCTAGAGGAAAACACAGGCAACACCCTTTTTGAACTCAGCCACAGTAACTTCTTGCAAGATACATCCATGAAGGCAAGAGAAACAAAAGCAAAAATGAACTATTGGGACTTCATCAAGATAAGCTTTTGCAAAGCAAAAGAAATGGTCAACAAAACTAAAAGACATCCTACAGAATGGGAGAATATATTTGCAAATGACATATCTGATAAAGGGCTAGCTTCCAAGATCTATAAAGAACTTATTACACTCAACAGCAAAGAAACAAACAATCCAATCATGAAATGGGCAAAAGGCATGAGCCAAAATTTCACAGAGGAAGACATAGATCTGGCCAACACGCACATGAGAAAATACTCCGCATCACTTGCCATCAGGGAAATACAAATCAAAACCACAATGAGGTACCACCTCACACCAGTGAGAATGGGGAAAATTAACAAGGCAGGAAACCACAGATGTTGGAGAGGATGTGGAGAAAGGGGAACCCTCCTGCACTGTTGGTGGGAATGTGAACTGGTGCAGCCACTCTAGAAAACTGTGTGGAGGTTCCTCAAAGAGTTAAAAATAGATCTGCCCTATGACCCAGCTATTGCACTGCTGGGGATTTACCCCAAAGATACAGATGCAATGAAACGGCAGGACACCTGCACCCCAATGTTTATAGCAGTAATGTCCACAATAGCCAAACTATGAAGGATCCTCGGTGTCCATCGAAAGATGAACGGGTAAGGAAGATGTGGTTTATGTATACAATGGAGTATTACTCAGTCATTAGAAATGACAAATACCCACCATTTGCTTCGATGTGGATGGAACTGGAGGGGATTATGTTGAGTGAAATAAGTCAATCGGAGAAGGACAAACATTATATGGTCTAATTCATTTGGGGAATATAAAAAATAGTGACAGGGAATAAAGAGGAAAGGAGAAAAAATGAGTGGGAAATATCAGAAAGGGAGACAGACCATGAAAGACTCCTAACTCTGGGAAACTAACTAGGGGTGGGGGAAGGGGAGGTGGGCGGGGGGTGGGGGCAACTGGGTGACGGGCACTGAGGGAGGTACTTGATGGGATGAGCACTGGGTGTTATTCTGTATGTTGACAAATTGAACACCAATAAAAAATAAATTAAAAAAAAATCATCCTGGGTTTAAGTTCTATGTCCTTGTTGCCTGTGAAGTCATGATGATTAAACAAATTCTGTTTTCTAATGATCCTATCTCTTTACTGATTAAGTTACAGTGGGTATAAAACAAATAGAAGATGAATTATATTGCATAAAGGTTTACCACTATTAGTCTTGGAAGGATTGTTTGAAATCTCTAGGGTAAATGAAGTAGTTTTGATGACCTCTAGTTATCACCTTCTAGCTCATGGATTCTTGGTGTACATTTTGCATTTCAATATCACCTACATTTCATTTTGTTATTATTTTTCTGGAGCTTTTGGAAGCAGAGGAAAACTTTCTTCTTTAGTCTTAATGTTTAGATTTTAAATTGATGGTTGTTGAATGAGTGAACAAATAATCATTTTTCTCTTTATCTTGATCTAAACCTTTTCCTTCAGTGTTGGATGACAGTAGAGGTTGCATATGAGTCTGAGTCATGCTAATCTTCTAATGTCAGTTCATTAATATTGACTTTTAGCAATACATTAAGTTTCTAGATCCATGCCTTTCATGTTCACATAAACATGTTTTCTTTTTTTTCCTCAATTGAACTTTTGCTCTCTTTATATACCATTATAGATTCCTCTCAGATATCTTTATTTTACTTAATTAAAACATCATGATGAAGCATAATGGTCTAATATATGTGTGTATAAACTCCAGCCTGGTCCACAGATAAGATTTTAGTTTTATTTCACTTACTTTGAATTCCTCATGTTTAAAATTAAAATTAAAAACCAATATATCTCATATATAACATAGAAGAAAATAATCTAATTTAATAGTCTCAAAACATCCACATGAAATTCAGAGTGGATAAACCCTATTAAATTTAAAGATCTGACAGGCTTACATTTTCTTTCTCTCTTCCAGACTGTCACTCACTGTGATTTGGGTAAAGAAAACAAGTGACACACAGAGTCTACTTTATTTATTTTTTTATTTTTTTAATTTTTTAAAATAATTTTTTATTTATTTATGATAGTCACAGAGAGAGAGAGAGAGAGAGAGAGAGAGAGGCAGAGACATAGGCAGAGGGAGAAGCATGCTCCATGCACCGGGAGCCCGACGTGGGACTCCATCCCGGGTCTCCAGAGATTCGATCCCGGGTCTCCAGGATCACGCCTTGGGCCAAAGGCAGGCGCTAAACCACTACGCCACCCAGGGATCCCCCAGAGTCTACTTTAAATGCAGAATCCAGGATTTTTATTTTCTTACTTGCATGGCAAGTATAATATGCACCGGCAGATGTCTAGTATTTTGTTGCCGTTTCACTTGCAGAGGGACTTGACCACTACCTTTGAGATAATTTTAAAGAAGATTTCGGACTTGATGATCACAAAACCTGACATTTAGGAAATAGTATTATAGTCTAACAGAGTGGAAAGAGCAGAGATAAACCTAAGCACGAAATAGAATGTTGTGGTCTAAGTGTTTTTGTAGTGTGACCAATTCTGAATTATGCATAGTACTGAGAGCTGTAGATACATAGATAATTATCTATTTATATCCAAAAGACTTGGTTTAATGAACAGTTTCCATATCCTCTTATATGAGAACTACTAACAGGGAGCAGAATAGACCGGTTTGTGTTTTCAGCAGATTTTATTTCTTCTGCCCAGGTTTGGGTGGGTTTGCTAATGAGCAATGTGTCCAAAAAGATCAGGAACCTAAGGGAAAATCCATGAGAAATCAGTGGCTAGTAGAGTCCACAATTGGTTAATCAGCCTCAGAATAATGTAGAGTTAACTGTGTGTCCCTTTTGGAAGAGAGAAACAAATTCCTTGTGATTGTTGATTGTTAAAAAAATGTCTGCCCTCTCCTTAGAATCTTTTTATTATAGAAACATGTATTCTATCTATCCCAATGGGTTGGAAACTAGAAATAGATCTTATGTAGTATTATGGTTAATTTGAATAGTAACTTACTTTTTGGAGTTTGCTGCACTTGGGTCTTCACCTTCTTGTGTTAACAGCCCACATCATGGCTGGTTTGGTATGGTTTTGATACTCCACAATCACCACAATGAGAATAAGTGATCCAATTTACTGTGAAGGGATTCCTTATTGGGAAACAACTGGCGCCTGAAAGCCTTTCCTATGCATGTATAAAGGCAGTTAAACACTGTTTTTTTTTTTTTTTTTTGCCTCAAAACAGGGTGAAATTCCAAAATACCACAGAGAGAGAAAGCCATGTTTTGCATTTAAGGATAAGGGCAGTACTGCATAATCTATGTATATTCAAATAAACATTTTTTTCCCATTCAAACAATTGCTCTATAATTAAATGTAAATGCCCCATTCCCGCATAATATATCCATGCCTGAACACACCAGTAATATCCCCATGGAACCATCTGACATACCCTCCTTTTTTCTGTGTCTTAAACTGGATGAGGAACTATAAAAACATTCCTGAAGCAGTCATGCAATTATCTCAGGTCTTTGGCCTACAGCCTGATAGAAGCTAGACCATGTCTAAATGAACTCAGACTTCAAGCAAGTAAGAGACAGAGGCAGTTATGACATGGAAGGCTAAAATCTAAATATTGAAACTACTCTAAGTCATTCAATGTAAAATCAATACACTGGAGACCTGCGTGGAAGGATTACCAAAAGCTTGAAGAAAGGGCTAATTTTTTTAGGTTTGTAAGGAAAAACACATTCACACGCATAAAAAAAAATAAAAACCCATATATTACCATTAAAAGCTGACTATCTTGTTAAAAAATGAACCATGAGAAAGATACTCTGGTTATGGAAGACATTTTAGATTTGTGAAATTTTAATAGAATGCAAACTATCATTAATAAAAATGCTTGATTAATCCATATGGTTCTATTTCATTGACTGTTCTTTGAAAATATAATAACTTCATGTATAATTGGGATAGTGGAGAATATGTTTACAAATGACCAAATTTAATATGGAAGTAATTTTTTTTCAAAGTCTTCCCCCCATGATCATATATATAACAAACCTTTGAAAAATGGCATGTTTTACATTAATGATGATTCTTGACAGAGTAAAGCAAAAATAAACAGTATTCGAATGGACACACTTCTGTGTCTACTCTGTGATCTATTGCATTGTAGATAGTTCAGAAATTTATGTTAAGTGGATGGGCTATATAGGATGGAAAGAGGTAAAATAGAGATGGAAAGTGTAGAATGCTTTTTTGAGAAATTTATGAAGTTTTTTGGGGGATTAAATACCTAGAGTTTGTTTTTAGTTGGGGGAAAAGTCCTTTTTTTGGGGGGGGAGGTGGTTGGCATTAAGAATTGAGGATAGTGGAAATGTAGAAAACTATGTAGAAGGGGGCTAATATGGAGATATAATAGGGAATGAGATTCAAGGCAAAGAAGGGAGAGAAAAGCAAAGATGAACAAATGATACTGTAAAGATAAAGTTTAGGAGAAGGGAAATATGAGTTTGAAAAACTTGATGAGGTAGGGAACATCATTTAAGAAAATAAATGGTATAAGTGGGGTAAGAGCATTAGGATGGTAGGGAAAGTTTAGGACACGTACTACAAAAATGGGGAAGTAGCAGAAAAAAAGTCATATTGCCAACGGAAGGCCTCTCTAAAACTTGGCTTGGAAGTAGAGAATTGGATTGATCTGTGACGGAGGCCCTGAGTAGTTGTGGCAGGAGGACAAAGAAATGAAAAAGGTAAGGATGCTAATAAGAAAGGGTATAAGATTTGGAGAGAGCTAAGTTGGGAGGATGAAATAAAGGATTCAAGGGACTGAGATCTCCGTGAATTTCAAGTGAGTTGCATAGGAGTGAAACAATAGTAAGATGGAATATTTCCTTCTAAGTAAAATACTTACGTTTAAGGTTTTCAAGGAGGAACTGGGTGATGACAAGGGCCAGTGTACAGCCAAGACAGTGAGTTGCTTCCATCCACATTCTCTTATATACATATGGAAAAGATCAAGAGGGAGGAGCTTTACATCATCTGCTTCCTTAAAGGCATCATGGTACAACACACAGGAAAAACACTAGAGAGACTCATATGGGTCCTGGCCCTGCTGCTACACAATTCTCAGTCTCCTCTTTGATAAAGTGGGTGTGAAAATATGTTACACTCCTGTTTCAGGTGTGCTAGGAAGAATTATATTTGTACAAATTCTCTGAAAGTTGTAAAGCACTATATACACGTTGAGCATTGTTAAAGAACTACTTTTTAAATGTAACAGTGACTTTACTGTGAGCTATGGCAGCTAGGAAATCTTTTAACAAATAAAATATGGGTATTAATTATTGGAATTTATTTATTATCAGAATCTGAAACTCTGCCTTGAAAGTCCTTTGCCTGAGCCCTAATTCACAACCCCTGTGACCCCCAAATGATGGTTAAAGGCTTGTTAGAAACTAAAGGGATCACCTGGAATCAAAACCCTACCACCCTTTCCCTTGACCCAGAGTATTGCCTCTGCCTGGAAATTATTATTATTATTATTTTTTGTAGATTTATTTTTTCATAAGAGACACAAAGAGAGAGGCAGAAACGTAGGCAGAGGGAGAAGCAGGTTCCCTCCTAGGAGCCTCATGTGAGACTCAGGCCCAGGACTCTGGGATCACAACCTGAGCTGAAGGCAGATGTTCAACCACTGAGCCACCCAGGCATCCCAGAATTTTTATTTTCATAGCCTAATTGTTGCACTAGACCCCAGTGTCTAAAGATACTGGCTTGGATTGAGACTGATTTGCTATGATATATCATTGGTCATTTTGTTTGGACTTTTTTTGGTTATTTTCCTTGAGGACAACCACACAGCTTAGTGTGTTCAAAACTCTGGTCTCAGGCAGCCCCGTTGGCTCAGTGGTTTAGTGCCGCCTTCAGCCCGGGCTATGATCCTGGACACTGGAGATCGAGTCCCTGCATGGAGCCTGCTTCTCTCTCTGCCTGTGTCTCTGCCTCTCTCTCTCTCTCTCTCTCTCTCTCTCTTTCTCTGTCTCTCATGAATAGATAAAATAAAATCTTAAAAAAAACAAAACCCAAAAATAAAACCTCTGGTCCCAACTCTCTCCAGATTTCCTCTTCTTTCTAGCTAATCTGATGTTGAGGTTTCAGCAAGCCTTGTTGTGATCCTAAATGGCTATGGCGTGAGAAAATGATTGAAATGGTTTAAAAAAAGGAGGAAAACAACATGGATCAATTTACTTTAGAGGGAAGTAATAATTGAGATCACAATGTTTTGCATCTCAAAGTGTACACTTCTAAACTCTTAGATATAATTAGTTTTATCTGATATGTAGGTTGATACAGGTATTGCTAGATACATAGTACTAATTTTATGGTGGATGGAATACTGCAACTTTAATTGTTTTAAGGTTTATCTTTTAAAGTGGTGAAAAAATACCTTGCTATGAGAATAGATTTGAGATGAAATAAAAAATAATTTTAACCTTTTATAGATGCCAATGAAAATAGGAACAATTAAATTGCTTTCTGTGACCTATTCTGTCTTATAGGTAATTTTACATTCATTTGCAAATGTTACTCCAGAATAAAACAATTATATTTAGTGGAACACATATGGAAGTTGAGGCCTTGATGCTCCAGTCCCCTTTTCAAGCCCCCCTTCTTTCCCTCTATAACTTACATACACAGAAACCATCAATAGATTCCAGCTGGCTATCTGTACTGAAATAGTTCAAGAAAAAAAAAAAAAAAAGAAAATACCATTTCAAAAATCTTTCTAATCTGTTTGATAAGGTAATGGAATTGTAAGTCTCTCTCTCTCTCTCTCTTTCTCTCTCTCTCTCTCTCTCTCACACACACACACACACACAAACTCACCAAAAAAGCAAAACTAAAAACAAAAAACCAGCCTAGCCAATTGTTATGCTGATGAATAGAAGTCAAGGTATCTCTTGGACCTGCATCTAACAGCAACAATACCACAATTATTAATAGCAAGACCTGTGGAGCTAAACTTTACCTCACTGTCAGCAAAGAATGTGCATGCTGCAATGTATTAGGCTTTTCTTTGACAAGTTTAAGACACCATAATGAAGCAGTTGCATGGGACAGACAGATAAAGTAATCCATCAGATAAATCACTTCTTTATCCTATTCATGCTTATATTAGAAAGCTAAGTCCATGAGGGGAATGGGGTAGGTAGAGATTTCTTTGTTATATTGTTTTAAATAATGTTCTCTTTTTTTATGGTCCAAGTCTTTGTATACATTATATAAAGTATGATAAGGCCCAGGAAAAAGATTTGTAAACTATAAAGCATTTGGCAAATATAATTTAGGAGAAAAAAAGCAATAATTAAAGCAAATTCCGGGGGCTGAATACTCAATTCTGCATTGTGTCACCGTAGGGCTCATATTTTGAAGACCTCCAGTGTGACTGTGTTTGGAGTCACCTGTGCAGAGGTGATAAAAGTTTAATGAGGTCATAAGGGTAGACTCTAATCCAACAGGGCTAGTGCCTTTATAAGAAGAGAAAGAAACACTAGAGCTCTCTCTTTCTGTGCACACCAAAGACAGACTATACAAGAACAAAGAGAGAAGGCAGTCATCTGCAAGCCTAGATGAGAACTCTCACTATAAACTGGAACCTTTATTTTAGACTTGTAGCCTCCAGAACTATGAAAAAAATAACTTCTATTGTTTAAGCCAGTTGGTATATATTTATAGTATCCTGAGCTGACAAAGAATTTGGTATTGGGAAGTGGGGTGCTGTTGTTAGCAGATACCTAAATATGTGGGAGTGGCTTTGGCGATAGGTAGAGGCTAGAGGAGTTTTGAGGTGCATAATAGAGAAAACCTAGATTGCTGTGAACAGAATTTTGGTAGAAATATAGCCATTAAAGGCCATTCTAGTGAGGTCTCAGAAATAAACAGATTATTGATATCTGGGGGAAAGACAATCCTTGTTATAAAGTGGTAAACAACTTGGTTGAACTGTGTTCTAGTATTTCAAGGAAAATAGAATTTTTGAGCCATGAAATTGGATATTTAGCTGAAAATTTCAAAGCAAAATGTTGAAGATATGGTATAGTTTCTCCTGAATGCATATAGGAAAATGAGAGAGGAGAGAGGTGAATTGGAAAAGTAATTATTACGTGGAAAGGAACTAAGTCAAAGTTTTGGAAGATTTTTAGCTTGTATGTATTGTGAAAAATTTGGAGAGTTTGGAAGAGAACACCAAGGGTTCAGCTAGAATATCATTTGATAAAGCGATTATGAGATTATACAAGCAGAAACCCTGCCAGTTTGAACTGAAAGGGGACAGAGAAGGGACAAAATGAAGGATGGGGACATGACAAGATGATAAAGCTATCCTGCTGCGTTATCAATGCAGAAGGTGATTCAGAGATCATCAGGGCTGCAACTCTTGTCACATGCTCATCCCTCTGTTTCCTTTTCCTTTTTGGCTTGGCAGGATGTTCCACCCAGTGCCTTGTAGAGAGCTAACGGAGTGGAACTTCCCTATGGGGCCCTGGGTTTGATGCTCTTACTCCCATGGGCCTGGAGGGTAGGGTTTTGAACCAAAAAGGATTATTCTCAAGCCTTATAATCTAATGATATTTGCCTTACTGGGATTTGGATTTGCTTGAGACCCATAACCCCTTCCTTCTTTCCAGTTTTCCCTTTTGGATTGGGAATGTCCTTTGCTTATTGCACCATTGTATTTTGGAAGTGAATAACTGATCTGGTTTCACAGGCTCATGTCTGGAGTGGAATTTTTTACCTAGAGATGAATCATACCTTGAGACTGACCTGTGTGTAATTTAGACCATATTTAGATGAGACTTTGGACTTGAGAATTGATGTTGGAATGAGTTAAGACTTTTGGGCTTTTGGGATTGAATGAATGTATGTCATATGTGAGAAAGACTTGAATTTTCAGGGGCCAGGGTAGAATGCTACTATTGAATTGTGTCTGTCTCTCCCTCAAATTAATACGTTGAAGCACTAACCTCCAATGTGACTATATTTGGAGATAGGGCATATAAGGAGGTGATAAAGTTTGAATGAGGTCATAGGTGGAGTTCACTGAGGAGAAGCTATGTGAGGAAGCAGCTATCTGTAAGCCATAAAGAGAGCTTTAACCAGAAAATCAATTGGCCAGACCATTGATTTTGAACTTGTAGCCTCCAGAACTGTGAGAAAATAATTTTCTGTTGTTTAAGCCACTTAGTTTATGGTATTTTGTTATGGCAGCCCAAGCCGACTAATATGAGTTCTCTTAATATTTATTGAGCATCTGTAGTGTTCTAGGAACTGTCTTTGACAGTGGTCAGCAAACTAAAAAAGCTCATGGGCCAAATTTGGCTTGCTACCTGTTTTTGTAATTCAGGTTATATTAGAATAAAGCCATGTTCATTCCTACAGTGATATAGTTGAGTAGTTAATTAAAACAGAGATTGTGTGGCTTATAAAGCCTAAAATATTTACTATTTGACTCTTCATGGAAAAAAATTACCTACCTCTGGTCTAGAATCTTGGAGTATATCAGTCATACTCTACAAATATTCCAGATTCTAAAATGATTTTATTTCTTGGCAATTACTTGAGATAGTATGAAAGTGATTTTCTCTTTGAATTGAAAAGGCTGATTGGTTGAACCACCAGTCAGTCTCAGCCAGATGTACTATTTTCTTTAATTGTCCTAAGAGAAAAGATTGACTATCAATTCTTCAAAATTAAGAATGTCTTCCAGTAATAAAAACTGAGTATTTTGTCCTTGAGTTTTAAAAATATTGTCCCATATGGTTTAGTTTCTGACTTATAAAGCAGTGAACTAAAGAGTGAGTCTGTGACATAAATGGTAATGTGCTGGCAAATGTTTAACAACAGGCTCCCTCCCAAAAAACACCCTGATTTGTGACATTTGCCTGTTTCCATAGTGTGAATATTCCCACTATGGCTGATTTCAAGCTACCAACATGTCACTGAACATGGATTTGGGAAGAGATGTGTAGTAGTTAACTATTCCACCATACTGATAAAACATATAGAGTAATTAGAAAGTTATGAGTTTTGAATTTTACTATCTTTTAATAACTATATGGCCCATTTAATTTTTAATTATAAGTATATAATTTAACTTTTAATATTAGTATGTCCAATAACAAGCTTGTACAGTTTTTGAAAATGTAATAATCTGCTTTGTGAGCTGGTGCAAGCAAGCTCTAATATACCACTGGACCCCAAATTTAAAATCTTTTTGCAGATCTTCCTTATTGCACATATTTTGCATTCAAAGATAAATAACTATAAAAATAGTGATAAAAATATAGAGTCAAAGACAAGAATAATTCCTCTTTTAAAATAAACATGAAACTGTTAACCGTGGATTTCTCTGAGAGAATAAATTCACCTTAGAATTGTAAGCTTTTTGGGATGAGGAACATACATAGAAATATTTTACTTACTCATATCCTCAGTTAATAAGGAAATTGAGAGAACAAGAGAGCTAGGGATTTGCTCCAGCTCACATTATGAGGAAGTGTGGAGTCTGGACAGAACATATCCAGTGCTCTTACACAGTATTAGGTTGCTTTTATGGATTTCATTGATCTTCAGCAGGGGGGCCTAATTCTCACACTATTAGGTCAGAACTTTCATTAGATGCAAAAAATTGCTACAGGTTCAATGCAGGGCAAAAAAAAGATTAAGTTTTTTTTTAATGCCTGTAATCTATAGAAATTAATTTAATTTATACACTACTGGATTTTAAGATTTAGTATGCTATGTTTTTCTATTTCCTCTAGCTTATGTATATTAAACACTGATATACTTACATATTCTATATAATGTGACTTATACGCATACTCTCCAACATACTTTTTTAGAATCATTTCTTTTTTTTTTTTAAAGATTTTATTTATTTATTCATGAGACACAGAGAGAGAGAGAGAGAGAGGCAGAGACACAGGCAGAAGGAGAAGCAGGCTCCATTCAGGGAGCCCTACATGGGACTCGATCCCCAGTGTCCAGGATCACACCTCGGGCTGCAGGCGGCGCCAAACCACTGCGCCACCGGTGCTGCCCTAGAATCCAGAACAGACAGATTGGAACAGACTTCATTCATTTAGTCATCAATAAGAATGTATTCAGTGCCTGTCTGTCTTTCTCTCTCTTTCTTTCTTTTTCTTTCTTTCTTTCTTTCTTTCTTTCTTTCTTTCTTTCTTTCTTTCTTTCTCTTCTTTCTTTTCTTTTCTTTTTTCTTTTCTTTCTTTTTTCTCTTTTCTTTTTTCTTTCTTTTCTTTTTTTTCTTTTCTTTCTTTCTTTCTTTCTTTCTTTCTTTCTTTCTTTCTTTCTTTCTTTCTTTCCTTCCTTCCTTCCTTCCTTCCTTCCTTCCTTCCTTCCTTCCTTCCACATCTGTCACCTTATATAGTTATCTTTTTTAGTGTGTGTGTGTGTGAGAGAGAGAGAGAGAGAACATTTAAGTTCTATTCTCTTAGCAATTTTGAATTATACAACATAATGTTATGAACTGTAGTCACTCTGTTATATATAACATTCACAGACCTTGTTTATCTTATAACTGGAAGTTTATACTCTTTTACCAATCTCTCTATATTCCTTACACACCCTAGCCCCTAGCAACCACTTTTTTACTCTATGAGTTGGACCTTTTTTTTTTTTTTAAGATTCTGCATGTAAGTGATACCGTTCAGTATTTGTCTTTCTTTGTCTGCTTATTTCACTAAGCATGTCTTCTGGTTTCATTCATGCCATTGCAAATGATAGGGTTTTCTTTTTATAAAAGCAGGTACAGACACACACACACACACACACACACACACTTTTATTTCTTTGTATTTTCTTTCTGTCAATTCATCTGTTGACAGATAATTGGGTTGTTTCCATACCTTGGCTAATGTGAAGAATGATGCTATAAACATTGGAGTATAGTTATCTCTTTGTGATAATAATTTTGTTCCTTTGGATATATACTCAGAAGTGGGATTGCTAGGTCATCGGGTAGTTCTATTTTTAATTTGTTGAAAAACTGCCATGTTTTCCATAGTGGCCATATCAGTTTACATTTCCACCAACAGTATATAATGATCTCTTCTCTCCACATCCTCATCAAGATTTATTATTTTTTGTCTTTCTGATAATAGCCTTCCTAAGGATGTGAGGTGATATTATGTTGTGGTTTTTATTTGCATTTCCCTGATGATTAGTGATGTTGAGCATCTTTTCATGTACTTGTTGGCTATTTGTCTTTTTGGTGAAATGTCTGTTTAGGTCCTTTGTCCATTGGGTTATTTTTTTTATGGTATTGAGTTCCTTGTATATTGTAGATATTAATTAAGTTATTGGATCTATGGTTTGCAAATGTTTTCTCCCATTCTGTAGTTTGGCTTTTTCATTCCATTGATTGTTTCCTTTGCTGTGCAGATTTTTAGTTTGATGGAGTCTCACTTGCTTATTTTTGAGTTTTTTTTTTTTTTTTTTGCCTTTGCTTTTGATGTCAAAAAGTTATTGCCAAGGCTGATGTCAAGGAGCCTTCCCTGAATGTTTTCTTCTAAGAGTTTCAGAAGTTTCTGGTTTTGTATTAGTCTCTAATTTGTATTGAGGTGATTTTTATGTATGGTGTGAAATAGAGGTTTAGTTTTCATCTTTTGCAAGTGGCTATCCAGTTTGGCTAACACCATTTATTGAAGATACTATTCATTCCCCATTGTATATTCTTGGCTCCTTTGTCATAAATGAATTGATCATATTTATATGGGTTTCTTTCTGTGTTATCTATTCTGTTCTATTGATATATGTCTTTTTTTTGTATGACATTACCATCATGTTTTGTTATTCTAACTGGAATGTAGTTTGAAATCAAGAAGTGTGATGCCTCCAGTTTTGTTCTTTCTCAATATTGCTTTGGCTATTTAATTTTTTTTAATCCATACAAATTTTGGATTGTTTTACTGTTTCTGTGAAAAATGCTGTTGGAATATTGATAAAGGCTGCATTGAATCCATAGATTACTTTGGATAGCATGGATATTTTAAAAATATTAATTCTTCCAGTACATGAACACAGAATATCTTCATTTATTTGTTTTTTTCATCAGTATCTTGTAGTTTTCAGTGTACACATCTTTTATCTCCTTCATTAAGGGTATTCCTAAGTATTTTTTTATACTATTGTATACGGGATTATTTTCTTAATTACTCCTTCCGAAAAGTTAAGTTGTTGGTGTTTTGAATTAGCTAACTTTTATGTATTGATTTTGTATCCTGCAACTTCAACTTTACTAACAACTTTTTGGTGGAGTCTTTAGGTTTTTCTGTATGTAATATCATGTCATCTGCAAATAGAGACAATTTTACTTCTTCCTTTCTGATTTGGATTTCTTTTTCTTGTCTAATTGCTCTGGCTAGGACTTCTAGTACTATTTTGAATTAAGGTGGCTAGGATGAATATCCTTGTCTTATTCCTGATCTTAGAGGAAAGGCTCTCAGCTTTTTACTATTGAGTATGATGTTAATTGTGGACTTGTCATATATGGCATTTATTCTGTTGAGGTGCTTTTTCTCTGTTTCCTGCTTGTTGAATTTTTATTATGAAAGGATGTTGAATTTTGTCAAATGATTTTATTTTTGCATCTATTGCCATAGTTATATGATTTTATCTTTCTGTTAATGTGGTATGCAATTGATTTGCATATATTCAACCATCCTTGCATCCCAGGAATAACTCACACTTGATTGTGGTGTATGACCTTTTAATGTATCATTGAATTTGGTTTGCTAATATTTTGTTGAGGATTCTTTCATTTATGTCTATCATGGATATTGGCCTTTAGTTTTCTTTGCTTGTAGCTTCTTTCTCTGGGTTTGGTATCAGAATAGTACTGGCTTTGAAAAATGATTTTGGAAGTATTCCCTCCCCTTATATTTTTTGGAAGATTGTGAAAAGGATAGTTATTAGTTCTTCTTTGATCGTTTAGTAGAATTTACCAGTGAAACTATCTGGTCTTGGACTTTTGTTGGGAGGTTTTTGATTACTGATTCAATCAACCTGTTCAGATTTTTTTTATTTCTTCTTTATTCAGTATTGGAAGTTATATGTTTCTGGGAATTTACCCATGTCTTCTAGGTTATCCAATTTGTTGTTGTGTAGTTGTTCATGATAGTCTGTTATGATCTTTTATGTTTTTGTAGTATTAGTTTTCATGTTTCCTCTTTCATTTATAATTTTATTTATATTCTCTCTTTTTCTCTCAGTAGTCTAGCTAAAGGTTTGTTAATTATATTTCTCTTTTCAAAAAAAATAATTTAGTCTTACTCATTTTTTTCTCCTGTCATTTTTGATTCTATTTCATTTCTTTCCACTCTGATCTTTGTTATTTCCTTCCTTCTGCTAACTTTGCACATATTTTGTTGTTCTTTTTCTATTTCCTTGAGGTATAAATTTAGATTATTTATTTGAGATTGTTTTTCTTCATGTAGATATTTATCACTTTGAACTTTACTTTTAGAATTGCTTTGCTGTATCCCAGAAGTTTTGGTATTATGCATCTCCATTTTCATTTGTCTCAATGTATTTTTTTTTAATTTCTTTTTTGATTTCTTCTTTGACCCATTGATTTGTTCAAGAGCATGTTGTTTACTCTCCACTATTTGTGATTTTTTTCCAGGTGTGTGGTTTTTTGTTTTTTTGTTTTTTTTTTGTAATTGATTTCTAATTTCTTACCATTGTGGTCTAGTTTCTAATTCTTACCAAAGATGCTTGCTAGGATTTTAGTCTTCTTAAATTTATTAAGACTTGTTTTGTGTTCTAACATGATCTATCCTGGATAATATCCCATATATACTTGAAAAGAATGTGTATTTTGCTGCTGTTAGAGGGAATGTATATGTTACATCCATCTAGTCTAATGTATAGGTTAAATCCAATGATTACTTATTAAAAGCCTGGCTCTCAGGCAGCAGCTTTTAAAGTATGCAGATAAAACTTTTTCAGGGAAAGACTAGGAGATGGGTGCCTTTGCCTTCTTTCTCTATTCTGAGCCCTAGGGCATAGCCACTGTGAGTGTTCACTTGCAAGTTCTAGAGTCTTCATAGGTTTTGTGGACACAAACCCTGTTGTTTTTCAGATCTAGGTGTTTTGAGGGCCCATCCCTTCACTAGGATTCTTTTTTTTTTTTTATTGGAGTTCAATTTGCCAACATATAGCATAACACCCAGCGCTCATCCCACCAAGTGCCCCCTCAGTGCCCACCACCCAGTCACCCTAATCCCCCGCCCACCTCCCCTTCCACTACCCCTGTTCATTTCCCAGAGTTAGGTGTCTCTCATGTTTTGTCACCCTCACTGATATAAATAGAGAACACTAGATGTAAGATTTGAATTCTTTGCTTCTCAGGGAGAAGCTAGGAACTGTGGGTTCTCTCTGATTACATAGCGCTGTGTTGAGAGTGGAGTTTATGGCTGGAATAGGTCTCAGCCTTTCTTGCTCAGTTTGATATTGATATTTTCACATTTGTCTGATATGTAGGAATCGTTCAGTTAGTTTCTGAATCTTTTTATTTCTAAAAAATTATTTTATTTTATTAATTAAAAAAATAATCTCTACACCCAGAGTGGGGCTTGAACTCACAACCCTGGGATTAAGAGTCACAGTCTCTACCAACTGAACCAGCCCAGTGCCTCTAGTTTCTGTATCTTTTTCAGAGGGAATTGCTCTGTACACTTGTGAGATGAGGGAAGCTCATGAGCCTCCTGTGTCACCATCTAGGTTGACTCTCTTGAGTACCTGTTTTGTGTTGCATACTGTCCAGGTAATGGGAACATAGATGTGAACACAACAAAGTTGGTACCCTTATGGAACTTATATTCTATTGGAGAAGGTATAACATAAAGTCAGTGCTTAGTTCTGAGAAGAAAAGTATGAGAAAGTAAAAAAGATAGCGAATGACAGGCTGTAGGAAGTTACTTATATAGAGTCTTCAAGCAAGACCTCTCTGAAAAAAGGTGACATTAAAATAGAAACCTGAAAGAAATGAGGCGAGTCATGTAGATACCTGGAAAATGCAAATGCAAAGTTCCTACGGCTGGAGTGTGGCTAGTGTGTTGAAGAAATGTGGAGGAGTCCAGTGCTGGAGAATGGTGAGAGAGGTAGAAAATGGCAATCTGAGGCCAGATCATATATAGCTTATAGACTGTGGTCAGGGGTTATATTTACTCTATGGTGAGAATCTATTACACCACCATGTAAATTTAAAAAATATTAATCTCTCTGTAGCATGCAGAGTAGACTTTAGAGTTAAGAAGAGGAAAAACAGAGGCTATGAAACTAAATAGGGACTATTATAATAATAAGTTTAGAGAGGTGATTGATTGAGGGGCAGTGCTTTTCAACATTGTCTCTTCTTAAGGAGCTTCTAAAAAATATCAAACCCAGAGTGACTAATATAAATATCTCTGGGTGGGAACATGAATTATTAATTTTAAATTTCCCCAAATGTTTTCATTGTGGAGCTAAGACTGCGAACAATTGTCCAAGGTCATAACCATGAAAATGATAAAAGTGATTAGACTCTAACTACATTTAAACATTAAGAGTAACAAGATTTTCTTTTCTTTTATGAAAAAATATTTATTAGAGAAAGAGAGAAAGAGAGAGGACACAAACAGAGGGAGCAGGAAAGGGAGCAGGAGAGGGAGTAGAAGCAGGCTCAATCTCAGGACACCAAGATCATGACCTGAGCCAAAGGCAGATGCTTAATCGAATGAGCCACCCAGGCATCCCAATAAGATTTTATGTTAGATGTGGGGCATGAAAAAAATGAAGAGCAAGGGGCGATTCCAAAATTTTTGACCTGGGCAACTGGAAAATAGTTAAATGAGAAAACTTCTCTTAAATCTAACCCAAATCTCTCATTTTTAGGTACTTGTTAAATTTACTCCAAATGTTGATGCATAGCATCATTTTCTATAAAATATGCTTTCATACACATTTTGGAAAGAAAAACGTATTTTATCTTTTTATATAACATTCCAGTGTATCAAGATCAGAAAACAGAAACTACACTAGTTATTTTAACAGAGACTATAATACAGAAATTGGTTTGTCAGAAGATAGGCTAACTCACAAGGTGAAAAGGAAGCACTGAGAGAACACAGAAGTAATAACTACAGGAAGCAGCCATATTTCTTGGGGTTGGGGAAACCAAGGAAAGAAGGTGGAGTTATTTGAGCTTAGAATCACAGAACCCAAGAACTTCAAAACCCTAGAAACCATACATCTGAGTAGAAAGTTGTATGCAATTGGATGGAGTTGGTCTGGTCGTCTGAAGACCATGCAGCCAGCAGCCTCACAACCCAGCACTTGCCTTTTCCCCATGATCAGCACAGCAAGCCTTGAGAACTTGGAGCTGCCAGGCACTGTGCTAAGTGCTTCCAGAGTGTGTCACCGTCAAGCCTCCCCAAAAGCCTATGGGCAGAGCTGTTGTTGCAGGTCAGGGAGTTCAAAGGAAGGGCTTTGTCGAATTAAGACTGCTTAGGGAAGGTTGCTGCCTGCCTGATGCTGGTACATTTAAGAGAGTATGGTTAGGCTGATTCTGGAACTGTGGTTGGAACCAGCTTCTGCTGTCAGGATGAAGTACAGTGTCCGGAGTGGTACTGTCAGGAAGAGCAAGCAAAGCAAGAGGTGCAACTCCATTTTCTTTTCTTTCTACCTTCCAATTTAGTGTGTCTAATAGTAGAACTTTAGTAGTAGAGAGGTAGTTGGCAAAGGAGAACTATAGTTGTTCTAGTTTCTGAGTTTAGTCTTCCCAATTTCCATTGTAAACCTACTTTTCTCTCGATGACTGGTATCTACCATCTCAGCCAGGAAAGTGATCCTTATCTTTGCCTCTTGGTTCAGTGTCAGGAGGAGCCCAAGTTAATCAACAGAAGTCTCAACTTTAATTCTACAGAACTAATGTTGCTTCTCCTGGTAGAATCCTCTGTATTTTGGAAACAGAGACTTACAAACTCTACTAGATCTCAAAATTTCTGAGTCCAGAAATAAAAATTCTACTGGTGAATTATTTATTAATAAGGAAGTTACTCTCACTTCTTCCCCTTGATTCTCAGATCCATATGTTCTTACTATGAGAGAAATGGCTAACTCAAAGAATATAATGAATCCTGTAGGACAGAATCCATTCCTTTAACAGGGTTGTCTGCCAGCTGGTACCATAATACAGACTTCAGTGGGCTTTTCCACTATTTACATGCTAGGTGCTTCTGGGTAATGACGTATTAAGACCAGTGAGTTAATGGACACAAGCCCATTGTCATACATCCTTGTGGTTAAAGGAATTCTGTCAGTAGTAATGTTTTGAATAGTACCATAATGGTTAATATGGCATGCAATATGTCTAACGATGTTGGTGCTAGTAACATAAATTCATATCTCAAATATATGTCTATGCCAGTCAGGATAAACCACATACTACTACTGATACAAAGGGTCTAATGTTTAAACTTACCCTCAGGGGTTGTCTCATGGAATAGTGACATCCTGGGACTTCGCATTCATCTCTGCTATTGGCAAGTTTAGATATTCAAAGTTTGTAGAAAAATAAGCCTCAGAAGGTGAAATTTCATAGTATTGAGCCCATTGATAGCCTCCCTTCTTGCCACTGAGGCTCAGTCTACATGGGTCTTTTGAGAAAGCCTTAGATGGTTAGATGAAGAGGCTGGGTAACATCCATAAAACAAGTACTCTATCCGATTTTTAGAACCCCCTCTGCTTGCCATGCTTTTTGTTTAGCACACATGAGACACAAATACCCTCACTATAGCCTACTCTGAGAGATCCTTCCAACTACTGTTTCTCTGTACCTTCTTATCATTAATCTTCTAGAGATGCTTCTTCAAATCCCCTGACCATTCAGCTAAAAAGCTAGCTAGCTACTGACCACTGACCACTCTAGATCTGTTTTTCTGCATTTCTCATTCTATGCAAAATGGACAGCTAGGTGAACTGCTTAAAGTGGTACACACAGAGAGGATTACTTCACCACTGTCTTTTAGAACCTTGCTGGATGGGTATGTAATTTCAGCATTCCACTTGCAGGCTGTGAGAGCATATTATACAGAACCAGGTAAACCAGGTTTTTTCCTCCTCACTCAAATAATCAAAAGTAATTCCCTTTGAAGATGACGGGAGAGGATACATTGAAGCAGGAGTAGATTATGCAGGCGTCTAAGTTACCTGCTCATGCAACTAATTTCTGCTTTCTAGAAAAGCCCTGTCATTTATATGCCACTTTCAGTTGATGATGGTTTACTGTATTATGGCTTTGGAGGGATCACATAACCAGTTCACAAACAGCATCTCAGGTTAAATGGTCCATAGTTAGGAATATAGTCTATCAGAGCCCAGCAATAAATCATGAGCTTTTTTTTTTTTAAAGATTTTTATTTATTCATGAGAGACACACAGAAAGAGAGAGGCAGAGACACAGGCAGAGGGAGAAGCAGGCTCCATGCAGGGAGCCCAATGTGGGACTCAATCCTGGGCCTCCAGAACCATGTCCTGGACCGAAGGCAGACGCCAAACTGCTGAGCCACCCAGGGAATCCCCTATGAGCTGGCTTTGAAAGGGAAAATAGTTATATATAGAAGAATGCATGGGGCACCTGGGTGGCTCAGTTAAGTATCGGACTCTTGATCTTAGCTCTGATCTTGATCTCGTTCGTGGTTGTGAGGTCAGACTACATGTTGAGCTCCACACATAGCATGAAGCCTATGTTTTTTTTTTTCTTTTTTAAGCATGGTTTTATTCTATAATCTGGAGATTCTACAATCTAATTCTCATTTGGGATCTTGCTAGAGGCTTTATTCATTGCTTTATTTATTGCTAGTATCCCTATTTCACACAGACACTGAGTATCATTAGATCTGTTGGATCATAAAGTGCAAGTGACCAGCTGTATTATAGCTTGGTCCTGTTGCAAAGCCTTTTATTGCTTTAAGCCCCACTTATAATTGACAGCTTTTGGGTCTGAGTAGTATATTCAAATATGGTATATATAACTTCCAAAATCCAAAGAGAACCACCAAGCCTTATATTCATTTTAAATGATAGGTGGGTTCAAGATTCAGTAATTTGTTTTGCATTTAGAGGATATGTACTATATAATGTTCTATACCACTGTACTTTCTGAAATGGTGATTGGGTAACAGGTTCTTTAATTTTCATTTACAAATGGAAAATGTTTTGTGCCATCCAAATCATTTTAAGCCATGTAGCTTCTTCAAAGTTGCAGTGTTTCAAGTGCAACTGAAATTACTGAGTCACTCAGGAAACAGACTTCACAGGATTTGACTTTTTTTTTTTTTAATGAAATAGTTAAGTGGCCACTGATGGGAGTTGTGCCATCAGGGAAACACCCACTGCTAATAGCAATTGCACAGCATGTGTATAGACTGTATTCATTTCCATTTTTTGCTTATTGCAGTTGTCACCAATTGATCATGACCCTCTGAGTTTGAATATATTCTCTGTATTGACATAGTGTAAACAAGCCAACCAATTAATGAGTTGAATCTTGTTAACCATTCCATGGAACTCTTGTATGAGAATCATAGGAGTGTTTTAAAAATTTCACTCAAACCAGGACCTCTTGAATAAGAATGGCTGGGGTCAGGAATTTGTAGTTTAGCTGATATTGATCAAGACCATATTAATGGTCTTCAATTTGCTTAAACTTGAGACTTGCTTCTTTCAGACAAAGGCCCCTGATCTTCCTATTCTTACTTACTTTAGAAAATTTATACTTGTAATTCTTTCTCTATCCTTTTAAGATGTAAATCTCCCAGTCTCTTGTCAGTTGTAAAGCCTAAGAATGTCTTTCTTAAGGACCTGGGAACCACCCTTTAAATGTAATCATTAAGAAGGAGAGTGTCTCTACCTCAGACTCTGTGGAAGTATAGGAATGTTATTTCAATTAATACCAATTAGTAACTTAAATTGTCTAATTTCAATGACCAGCCTTCATACTAATGTCCTTCAGTGCTTCTCCATTTAGCTCACCACATTGCTTAAATACTTCAGATCTTTTGTTTCAGCAGAGTTGAGTTTCATCTCTCTCCCCTATTGCAGTAGTGTTAAATAAAGTCTTCCTTAGTTGGTTAACTTGTTTGGTGCAATTTTTTTGACAGTTCCATGGATAATTTTCATTCATATTCAAGTACAAGAATCACATCACTATATACTGAAAGGGAATCTTTAGGAAATTTAGCAGTCATTAACAAACAACCCCCGTCCCCCTCACCTCCAAGAACTCCTTACTGTGTTTCTGACCCACTATCAGAAATGGCTTTTTCAATAGGAGGATTTGAGTATTTGAAAACTCTTGTTTAGTAAGCCTGATGTAGATACTCATATTTGAGAGATGACTGGTTAATGCAAACAGTGTAGTTTGTAATAATGACTCAGAATCATGGTGAAAAAACATGAATATTATTAGTGTAAGAGTAGAACTGGCTTAGAAAAAAAAAACCTAGAATAATTACCAGCACCTAAACTTTGACTTATTATACTGTAAGCTCAATTAGTCTCCAAATCTTCCTGAGGAAAGTTATTCCTGTTAGGTTTCTGTAATGGGAGCTGCCATATCCAGTATAAAGGATTTCAGTTCTTTTCATATGGATATACAGTGGTAGCCATAATGCTGCAGAAGCTTTGATGGGAGATGACGCAATAAAAATATTAAGTGAATCTTTCAAGCTATGTTGGTTGTCTTTCATTGATGTGAACTATAGTGAGCAGGGAGGGTACTCTTTTATAGGCCATTCAGTGTTTCTGGATTTCAGTTTACCTGGAAAATAAAGGAGTCTTAAATTACTTGTAAATATTTCTTTGGATTTTGACTCCCTGTTTTCTCATTTCTTAAAAAAAGTAACAATTCAGTGACTCTATGAGTCTGTGAAATCAGATTGTTTTTTGAGGTGGTTTCAATACTCACATAATCTACGATCCAAAAACTTGATTTCAGTAAGAAATATTGTGTGAGATGATCATTCTCACTGAATATCTTAACCTACTTTTTCCTCTTCAAATGCAGAGCCTATTGTTTTCCAGTGATTAAGTCAGATATACCATTTAGATTACAATCAGAAGTGTTACAATGATGATGGATGTTGAACAACTTGAGAGTAGAAGAAGAACATATCTTTGTTATGTGGTCAGTTTTGTTCTACTGTAAATAGGAATTTAATACTGCTATTTGATTTTGCTACTGCAAAAACTACTTGAAAATCCTGTTAACTTTTTATTTGGATTTGTGAAGATTTTTATAATTCATATTAATGTTTGTGTTTTCTGGGTATAATTATAAATAAAATTAACCATTATGTCAGGGGCACTTTTTTCTTTCAATTTCATCTGTTAATCTATCAATGCCATTAATATTGACTGAATGCATACTCTGTAGCTCTACTGAAAGTTCTGAGGATACAAAAATTAAAAAGATACAACAAATAGCTACAATGTAGAGATGTAAATGCTAATGGAGCTAGGTACCAGGTATTAAAGGATGGTAAGGATGGTGTGATGACCTTGTGGAGGGAGGCACGGTTTTGTCAGGGAAAGCTTCAGTGAGGATGTGATATTTGACCTGAGTCTTGGACAAAGAGCAAGGATTTGCTACATGAAAAAAAAATGTGAAAAGAGAGAAGATGAAAAGTTTTTGAGGAAAGAATTTGCAAGAAATGATTTTCTAATCAAAGACATGAAGGCCTTATGTGTCGGTTTCCTTATCTGAATTTCTAATAGGAAGTCACTAACCTTGCCCTTACAATGAAAAAACCAGTGTGGTGCTGATGAAATGATAACTGGGCCATTACTAAGATTCATGAACATTTTCCCATGGAAAAATCCTCATAAAGTCTGTTGTTTCTCACAGATTCATGAGCCTATAAAGCAAAAGGCCTATAAAGAGAAACCTTTGTGCTCATGAATGTAAAATCTTGTACCCTGTACTGTGATTATAGCAGGTTGACTTGAACCTCTATACAATAAGGAAGTATAAATGCTACTATGTAGACCTCTCTTTGTCAGTGGAGTGTTGCCTGTCAGTCCTTTTGTATTTGCCCAGGTGATACCGAAGACACAATCAGTTTGGCAGCATTTTTTTCTGTTTCATTTGTAAAATAAGAGAAAACTCAATTTGACCAGCTAAAACCCAAATGGGAACAAGCAACCTTTAAGTGTTCATTTTTTTTTCTGATGCCTCTCTGGGTTCTTTTAGATTGTCATATAACTTTGATGTTTCCTTTTTAAGTGCTTTATAAGTGTTTTCTAGTTTGGTATACAATACTATCAACTCTATGTCTCTTAAAGAAAAATCAAAAACACATGACTTAAAAAGCCAGTTAGGATATAATATAATTGTTTACTTAATATGAAAGCGTTTGTATGAATGTGTACAACATGTTCTCTGATGACAAGGGAAACTTACATGAAATAATGTTGTTTGGATGACTATACTATCTCTCTAGTAAGTTGGATGTATTTTAGGCCTCAAATTAATCTTTTTTGAGACTAATAATAATTAGAGATACTTTACTAGTATCATAATTATTTTGGGACATTGGGAAAAGATATTCTTTTTTTAAAAAAGGTTTTTTCCTTTAATTGAAATCTCAATGAGGAAATTTTAGAAAGCTCAGTGGTATCTTTCAGGGGTTTTAAATATCTCTTCCAGTTTTTTTCATTTTAGATTTCCTTCCAGTAGAAAAGCTTGTATTTCTGGCACACTCTAAAGCTTAGAAGGATATTCAATGTAACAAGAAACTCTATTTACAAAGATGTTTAGAGCACCCAAGTTCTTAAGGGATTAAAGATCTTATTTCCCCTCTTCTTATTGGAAAAAAGGGAATCAAGTGATACATGTGTCACGTATATCCCAGAGTTTTGTGCTCAAGTAATATGTGAAACTTTATGAACTGGCTTATGCACTCTCCAAGTTGGATTTGTTTATACATATGGGTATCAGTTTCTTTGTTTTCTCAGTGTTTTTAGGGGATTAAATACAGGATAGTTTTTACTTAAATTGACTGACTTGTGTTGCACAAAATTTTCTGAATTTAATGCCCAATTTAATTCTTTATTTGGACTTGTTGGCTTTATTTATTGTAATAGAGAGAAAGAACTATTATACCTATGACACTGGGCATTATATTGTTGTTTGGGTTTCTCCTATTATAACAGAAAGCAGATTACTATTGAGAGAAAAAATACTGTATACTATATCTGAATGATTCTATTTCATATTTATAGAGTTAAAATCTTGGTAATTCTTATAAAATTGTTTTTATAATAAACCAGATTTTCCTGATGAAATTAAAATTGGTTTCTTTTCAAGTTAAGGACTAATTGATCCTATGAAGAAGTACTACATTCATATGAAGGTGAGAAGTTGGTCGACTATGAAATTAGAGAATATAGTCCACAAGACTGCCCTTACTTCTGACGTCAATCACAAGTTTGGGGATTCCCAAGATCTCCTTCAGATTTAAGGATTTGCTAGGATTCTCAGAATTCACTGGAAGTTGTTAAACCCATCAGTTATGATTATTATAGTGAAAGGATACAGATTAAAATCAGACAAGGGGGGCATTGTACAGAGTCCAGGGGACTCCAGATATAAAGCTTTCAGTTTTACTCTCCCCTTGGAGTTATGAACAGCATTATTTTCCCAACAATTATGTGTGATAATATAAAGTATTTCTAACCAAGGAAGCTCATTTGTATGTCCAGAGTATTATTGAAGCTCCATGATTGACTGCCCATATCATTTTAGTCTCCATCCATCTTGGAGGTAGTGTGGTTACTATATGGCTCAAAGCACCCATCATAATTCATATTATTATACTATTACTTGGCCAAGGCCCTAAGCAAAGACCTTCTTCCTAGAGATCATCTCCTAGTCGAAGAGGGCAAAAGCAGAACTCTCTTTGAGTAAGGTTAATCTTTAATATGCAGAAATGAATAACTGTGATAAAGAGCTGAACATTTTGAAGGTGAAATCTGACTTTTAGAATGTGACCTTTTTTTTTTTTTTGCTGCAGAAGCTTCATAAGTAATTAAAAGTGACCAGCTAGGAACCAGAAGATCTCAGTTTATTTCTTAGTTTGTGTGTGTTGTAGGCATGTAACCCCCAAAACTGTTTTATTTTCCTGAGCTTCAGTTTCATGAATGTTGAAACTAGAGGAATCCGTCCTCCCTTTTTCACTAGATTATAGTGAAATCTGAATAAAAGTTTGTAAAAGTACTTCACAAAGTTCCATATGCATATAATTTATATATTTGATATCTGATAAAGAGCAGGCAATTTATGAGTGATTAAACTATTTGAATTAGTAATTTTAACTTTAAATTGTAAAGAATGTTGTTAGTATGACCATTTTAAGTAGAATTTAGTGCTGTACTGCAAGGAATATATATTTATTTTATTTATTTTATTTCAGATACATGAACTACAGGGCATTTTATAGACAAAGCTCTATGAGAGTAAAAAGTAGGAGCTTTTTTTCCCTCCCCCCAAAAAGTAGGAGCTTTAAAGAGAGTTCAAGAAACATGAGATCACTGGGGGACAAATTATGCACATAATGCATTGGTCCACACATACTGTGTGGATCATATTATAATAATGAAAGATGTAACCATGGTAGGGATATATTCTGATACATTCCATAATTTAGGAAGTAATGTCAAAATAATTAGGACTAGTAGGAAGCTAACTTTGGATAAGATTCTGCACTTCTTGTGTAAATAGGCGTTATTTTAATTTGTTTAGCAAAATACAGCTGCTGACAAATAATGCTTGCACTTTTTGAGACTGTCATCATCTGAGAAGTTAAATAACAAACAGTTACATTCCAGCTACATGCAGAACATTTCATTTAAAGAACACTTGCAGGAAGAAAATATATCCACGCACACCCATTGACTTTTGTTAGCAGTTATAAACTTGATATATTGTCCTACTTTGTTCCTTTTGTTGGTAAAAGAAAAGGGGGAATTATTCATCTGGCTCCTGTCCTGAAGTTGAGCCCAAGAGGGAGGTGATGTAGGGTGAAGACTTTGAATCCTCACACCAAATCCATGTCTCGTTGACATTATGAAGCCATGTATACTTATGAAATGCCAAGGTTCTCTGCACAGTCCCTGTTACCCACCTCTAATTCTTTCACACACAAGGTCTTCCAGATGTTCTTAAGGAGAATGTGTCTCTTTATAATAAAAGTTATATTAGCCATCATTTTCCACATATTCCTGTGGCACCCATTTACAAGAATCTGTAGTACATTCCCAAACATCTGCAGATAGTATCTTCATAATTACTTTTGAAATTACTAGGCACCTGTCAGCACAGAGATTACTCCTATGAAGAATGTCAAATGGGAATTAAGGTTTTTTATTAGGTCACCAGCATTCTGCCATAGACATATTGTGGGCAGATAGGACCATTTCAGCACACAGTTTTATTAGGTACAATAAATTTGGGGGCTGCATACTGCACTGTCACTGCATATGCATATTTACTGTTTACATATGTATTCAGCACTAACTGAAAACTACTTAGGATGGCAGCAGCACCTTGGGGTTTGAACTTCAGGCGAAAAAGAGATGTTTGACAGCTTCTTTTTTTGTATGAAAATAGATTTGCATAAAAAGCAACTGGAGTTACTTAGAAAGCATTATGCTGCTTTGCCTCATAGAAATACTGTGAACTTTAATTTTGCAAATAAATAACTGTATTGGAGAGGATAACTTTTAAGATATAGGGAGGAGAAGAGAACAGAAGAACTGGGAAACTGAACTAGTTTGATGTATGTGGAAAAACAACTTTGGAATATCTTATAGAGCCCATGTGAGAAATAAGAACAAGGGATATTGGTTTGTGCTTGACCCATCTTTATTCTTCTAGAACTAATAGCCTGCTAATATTTAAAAGCTTGCAATGTAACAGGCCATATGTTGAGCGTTCAGTATATATTGTTTCATTTAATCTGTATAATGACATTTTGAATAGGAATTATTTCAAAGATTGCCCACAGTCACATAGCTGGTCAGTGGTGAAACTGGGACTTCCATTTAAAGTGGGTGTTCAGAGTCATCAAAGATCTCCATGTTGCTAAACCCATTGGGCTTTTTTAAGTCCTCATTTTATTTGGTCCAACACTAGAATTTGAATAATAACGTATATACTCCTTGAAATATTATTTTTCCCTCTTGGCTTCAAAGATAGCATGTACTTTCCTCCTTCTGGACACTGCTCCAGTCACAGGTGGTGCTTTCTTATATTCCTTGGGCTCAATCTTGATATTTTCTTTCCTATTTCACTCATTGACTGGATCATTTCATCTCATTTCCAAACCTGCAATACCATCTCTAGGCAAATGGCTCCTCATGTATATCTCCAGCCTGGTCTTTACTTGACTTAGGCCCTTCTCCAGATTTAGCATTTTTTTTTCTTCCATCTCTTTCTCTTTTTGGCTGACCAGATAGAGATAAGATTTCAGGTTCCAGCTTAGGCTCAGAGGCACTGTAGGTCTCTAGCAGAATACACAGCAAGTTCTAGCTTAGTATAGTCTTCACTTGAGTTTAAGGACAAATGCTCAGCTAATAAGATTGTTATTTTTTTTTCCCTCTTTGTTTCTCCTTTGCCAGATGTCCTTGTGTTCTGTTTCCTTAGGAACCTTATGGCAAGTGACATCTGTGGTCTGGAGCAGGATTCAGGCATTTCTGGATTTTTTGGCTAAAAAATCTTACAAAATCCAGTAAATTCTATTTTAGCATTTAACTGACTTGCTCAGTAATATACTTTTTGAGAGCAATTATAGGTATATTCAAGGTAGAGAATGTAAAGTGTTTTTAGATGATAGCTTTTCAGTGTAAATTGAATCACTCTTATATGATTTGACATATTAAGATATATGTACATTTTATAAGATTTGGTTGGTTTTTCATTAGGGCTGGCTTGTACCGAAATCAGATTTCTTTTCTGGATATAACAAGGATGGTTTTATAAGAGGTAATAAAATTCAAACTGTCTTCAAGCTGTTTAATAAAGGTTCGGAGTTTGAGAGCATTCCACAAACAGAGGAAATGGCCTATTAACAGGTCTTGTCATTTAAAACACAGCATACTTCTGGGAAATTACAAGTCACATGGAAAATATATAGAATTCTTATAAAGATTGGCAGGATGAGCCAAAAAGTGGGCAGAATAAGAAACATGAAGTGTCTTGTACTTTGAGGGGGCCTGTAAGTGGCATCCTAGGTTTTCCAGCTTGAGTTACAAATCAATTAAGTGACACAATGAGATCAGCAGAACTAAATATCTACTTTTTTAGTGATAAAACTCACAAAGGAGAAAGTGACATGAAAGTGTGGCAATAGTGGCCTTCCTATTACTGGAGCATATAATTAGGCAGATTGGGGCGCCTGGGTGGCTCAGTCAGTTAAACATCTAGCTGAGGCTCAGGTCATTATCTCGGGTCCCAGGATTGAACCCCTCTGCAGGCTTCCTGCTCCTCTGAGAGTTGGCTTCTCTGTCTCTGTCTCTCTCTCTTTCTCTCTTTCTCCCTTTCCCCCTTTCCCTCTCCACGCCCCCTGCCCTTCCCTACTGCTCATGCTCTCTCTCAAATAAATAAATAAAATCTTTAAAAACAAAAACAAAAACAGGCAGATTTACTCACCTAGTCCCAGTCAGCACTCGATAGCTATAGGTCACCACAGATGGAGTCCTGCTTCTGTGAAACCTACTGCTAGGAGGAGAGAGAGAAATTTCTGCTTTCTGAGTCCTACTGAAAAGGAAGAGGAAAGAACTGAACCTTCTCAAGCATTCCAATCAGCAAATGAGGATTAAGGGATGGGTTAAAAGATCTGTAGTGTTTAAAAGATGAGAAGAATATAGAGGACAGGTTTAGCAAGTCTTAAGAGAAATCTTTAATCTGTAACATCGTCACACCTTGTGTGTTGGGCAGCCTGGATGGCTCAGCTGTTTGGCGCCACCCTCAGCCCAGGGCCTAATCCTGGAGACCTGGGATCGAGTCCCACGTTGGGCTTCCTGCATGGAGCCTGCTTCTACCTCTGCCTGTGTCTCTGCCTCTCTCTCTCTCCCTTTCTCTCTCTCTCTCTCTGGGTCTCTCATGAATAAATAAATAAAATCTTAAAAAAAAACCCACCTTGTGTGTTGAGTATTCTCTACCAAGTAATACTGACAAGATGAGTCTGAGCTCTGTTAGATATTAGTTGGCTTAGGGGGTATTACTGAAATTTTTCTCAATAAATCATTTGACTGAGAAGAGTTTCTGGGAATGCCTTTTTTTTACCTGTTAATTAACAAAAAGTCCCATAATTTTTCATTTAACACGTTTTTGTTCACAAAATCTTTTCTTTGAATAAGTGTCATTTAAAAAAGATAGTGTTATAGATTGGAATAGAAATTCCCTTTTATAGTTCAGAGGAACTTTCTCCTAAAATTAAAACATTGGTAAGCTTTTAAACTATTATATAGAATAAAGAAACCTCTTTTAACTATTTTTAAATATTTTAAGACAGCCATTGCATCATGGTGTCACACCCTCAGGTCTTCTCTTCATTGGGTATAAAGTCCTTTTACCTCTGCTACTATTTATGCATATGGCCTCCAGTTCTATCAGCTTCGAGATGTACTTAGATAAGTTATTAATAAATCTCTTTTTTAAAGATTTTTATTTATTTATTTGAGGGAGAGAGAGCATGAGTAGGAGGCAGGGAGAGGGAGAAGCAGATTCCCTGCTGAGCAGAAACCTGATGCAGGACTCAATCTCAGGACCATGGAATCATGACTTCTGAGCCAAAAGATTAGCTTAATGGATTCTGTCCTACAGGATTCATTATATTCTTTGAGTTAGCCATTTCTCTCATAGTAAGAACATACGGATCTGAGAATGAAGGGGAAGAGGTGAGAGTAACTCCCTTATTAATAAATAATTCACCAGTAGAATTTTCATTTCTGGACTCAGGAATTTTGAGCGGTATTAGTTTGTAAGCCTTAGTTTCCAAAATAGAGAGGATTCTACTAGGAGAAGCAACATTAGTTCTGTAGAATTAAAGTTAAGACTTCTGTTGATTAACTTGGGCTCCTCCTGACACTGAACCAAGAGGCAAAGATAAGGATCACTTTCCTGGCTGAGATGGTAGATACCAGTCATCGAGAGAAAAGTAGGTTTACAATGGAAATTGGGAAGACTAAACTCAGAAACTAGAACAACTATAGTTCTCCTTTGCCAACTACCTCTCTACTACTAAAGTTCTACTATTAGACACACTAAATTGGAAGGTAGGAAGAAAAGAAAATGGAGTTGCACCTCTTGCTTTGCTTGCTCTTCCTGACAGTACCACTCCGGACACTGTACTTCATCCTGACAGCAGAAGCTGGTTGCAACCACAGTTCCAGAATCAGCCTAATCATGTTCTCTCTCTCTCTCTTTTTTAAATATTTTATTTATTTATTCCTGAGCACAGAGAGAGGCAGAGACATAGGCAGAAGGAGAAGTAGACCGATACGGGATTTGATCCCGGGACTCCAGGATCATGCCCTGAGCCAAAGGCAGACATTCAACTGCTGAGCCACCCAGGCGTCCCTAATCATACTCTCTTAAATGTACCAGCATCAGGCAGGCAGCAACTTTCCCTAAGCAGTCTTAATTCCACAAGGCCCTTCCTTTGAACTCCCAGACCGGCAGCAACAGCTGCATACAACTCTCTACTCAGATGTATGGTTTCTAGGGTTTTGAAGTTCTTGGGTTCTATGATTCTAAGCTCAGATAACTCCACCTTCTTTCCTTGGTTTCCCCAACCCCAAGAAATATGGCTGCTTCCTGTAGTTATTACTTCTGTGTTCTCTCAGTGCTTCCTTTTCACCTTGTGAGTTAGCCTATCTTCTGACAAACCAATTTCTGTATTATAGTCTCTGTTAAAATAACTAGTGTAGTTTCTGTTTTCTGATCTTGATACACTGGAATGTTATATAAAAAGATAAAATACGTTTTTCTTTCCAAAATGTGTATGAAAGCATATTTTATAGAAAATGATGCTATGCATCAACATTTGGAGTAAATTTAACAAGTACCTAAAAATGAGAGATTTGGGTTAGATTTAAGAGAAGTTTTCTCATTTAACTATTTTCCAGTTGCCCAGGTCAAAAATTTTGGAATCGCCCCTTGCTCTTCATTTTTTTCATGCCCCACATCTAACATAAAATCTTATTGGGATGCCTGGGTGGCTCATTCGATTAAGCATCTGCCTTTGGCTCAGGTCATGATCTTGGTTTTCCTGGGATTGAGCCCTGTGTCATGATCCCTGCTCAGCAGGGAGCCTGCTTCTCCCTCTGCCCTTCCCCCTGCTCTCTGTTTCTCTCTCTCAAATAAAGAAAACGTTTTTTAAAAGCTGCTGGTATTGAAGAATTAGCCTTGACTTCTGGGCTAAAATACAGTTTGGCTCGAATTACTTGATTTAATTTCTTCCATATTTAAAATGAAATTAAGTTAAAAATACATAGATATAAAAAAATTAGTCTTGTTCTAGACTGTAGAAGTTTTGACTAGCTAAAAAGTGAATGAGGCTTGAGACAAAATAGGGAGTTCAGCTACAAAAAGGGTGATTTTTTGTGCTTCTTCCACAACTTACCTATTCTTCAGAGATATAAGCTTCTTTAGTTAGAAAGCTAGTAGCAAATGCTCTATATTATGAAAACTTTTATAAGATGAAAAAGGTCAATTTACTTCTTCCCCGTCCATCTGGTACACATTTTTCTATGTCTGTAGTATGCATCCTTATCTATATCCCATCTGTGACTTTATAGTTAATGTAACATCACCAGTGGTGAAGGTGACAGGCAAAAGGGTACAGTAATCCGGAAGACATAATCCATCATAGAAAAGGCAGTCCTTTGTGCTCTGTATTTTTGGAGTTGCAGGAAAACTTCCAAGTATCTAGCAAAAGTATCAGCCTCCATCCATGAAACTGTATAGGTCACTCTAGCAAACTCTCCTTCTGGGCAAGGCAAATAATCATGTCTGATTTTTTTTTACTGTCTTATCTGCTTCCAGTTTTCTAAACATCAACTATGTGAAGATGACTCCCAAATATCTATTTAAGGTCTCTCCCTCTGAGCTCTGAATCCATATTTATAAATATTTGTTTGAATCTCTACCTGGTAGTTCTGCTGGAATTTAAACTCCACATTCCCCAGATTGTCTTTATTGTCTTTGTTGAAAGCACTATTCTCATCACCTAACTTTTGAGTCATATTTGACCTTTCTCCATTTTCCCTTATCTAGTTAGTTGCATTTCTTGGTCTTTCCATGCAGACTGAGAGACAGTATGCAGAGTTGTTAGGGGCCTGGCAGACAATATTGAGTTTACGTTAGGGCTTGAACTACCACAAACTAGTTGTGTGCCTTGAGCAGTTTCCTTAAGTTCTCTGTGCCTCAGTTTCTTCATTTGTAAATTGGGAATGGTAGTATTTTTAGCTTGAGTCTCATAACATTATTTTGAAGATTAAAAGATAATATATGATATGTCCCTAGCAGAGTGCTTAGCATAGTAGTATTCAATTATAATTATTTCCATTCCATGTGCTATACTACTTCATTTCAGGCTCTTTATTTCTGAGGTCAACTTCTATTGTATTATGTCACATGATGGATAAACTGGCTTCTGCGGAATACACACACACACACACACACACACACATATATATGAAATTTTATTTGAGATACAATTTTAGAGTTTATGTAGAATCCACTGAATTTTGCTAAGATTTATGCCTCATGTGACTTCTAATTAAGGAAGTGGAAAAACTGCACAGTGGAAACATTCTATTCCTGTCCTACTGTGGGGCATTTGGTGTGAGACCAGCAGGTTAAGAAGAAGCCTCAAAAAATCCAAAGACAGATGTACATTTTAAAATGTAAAAATAAAACAAAACAGGAGTGCTCACGCAATGTCAACTCAGGCAAAATTAATTTGGGGAGAATTTACAGATCAGGAAATCTTGTAACAGGAAAATGGGAAGCTGTGGTGTAGCCTCTGGACATCTCTGCAAGGATTATTTGGTTAAGCAACAACATCAAGTAATTCCTCTCTGTAGAGTCATATGTACTCTGGATCAAGATGTACAGCAAGAGACACAGAGTTAGTTCCCTTTTCTGTTTTTCTTTCATCTGCAGACAACCACTTTTTACCTCAGTTAAACCATTTGCTCAGAATGAAAACATCATCTATATAATCACTTTACATGCTTCTTCTGCACATTTGTAAATTATTTGTCTAAAAGACATTTATGGTATTTCCCCATTCTCATTGTGTATTTAATACCACTAATTTTAAATGGTTCTATTTTGAATTTCTAACCAAATACATGTTTTAAAAGGGTGAATAAAACACAGAAAGAATTCCCAGTTTTTAGTTTCCTTTCAGCATAGTTCCTTTTAAAATGGTACCTGGGAAATACTGAGTTTTATTGTAATCTAATTCCTTTGTCCTGTGACATATTCCTATCTATTTCTCTCAAAGTTATGAGAGATTTATCCATATGCCAAAGAATTGTGAAGTATTTTATGGACTCTTCAGAAAGAATGCTTTAATATTATATAAAGAACTTAACTTTGTAAATTTATAATAGGCCTGTGACAATAGAATTAAGTTTCTATTGTTCCTGGTTCTAAGTATCATGGAAAACCCCAGCTTTGACTTGCTGACACATTCATATTTCCTGCATCTAGAACTATTAGGTTGGCGTTTTTATTGTGCTGTCAACTGTGGGGGAGGGGGAAGCACAACTGCCTTTATTAAGATTAAGAATTCAAAAGCCAGTAAAATGTGATTATCTGTCTACCAGCCTACTTACCTACATATTAAAACCCATTCCTGCAGTTCTTCTCTGTCCATTCCTACTTGGTAATCAGTGTTCCATTCCTGTGTTGTCTCCTGTAACTTCTTTCATCCCCTGTCAACATGAGGCAATATAGAAGATTAAGAGTACAGGTTATGGAGTTAAACCTGAGTTTTAACCGAAGGCTGCCATTTATTTGCTGTGTGATCATGGATAAATAAGTTAATTTCTCAGTCTTCTCATTTGGAAAAGTGGGTGGTCATTAAATGCAGATTGTTATGAGGATTAATTAGGAAAGTATACATTAAAAACCCCTGGCCCTCTGTAATGGTAAAGGACAGTGTTTAAGATCTCAAATTTTGTGAACCTGTTTTTTGACCTGCATTTACCAGATCTGTTTGAATTTTATTGACTACTCCTGGGGTTTTATTTTTTTTTTTTTTCTGGGTTTATCATTTCTCTCTTTTTACTTAGATGAGGTCTTTTATCCTCAATCTTTGGAAATTTTACTTTCTTTTTGTTCTTGGTTGGGGGCTTATGGAATCTTTTAAAGAATTGCTGGTCAGAGGGATGTATCTGTGAGAATAGTAAGGGGGAAGTAAGGAGGAGTTGCTCTTTAAATTTTCTGTCCTAATCCGAGAAGAAGGTTGTGCTAACAACATTCAAATTCTGAAGATCTGGGCAGCCCTGGAGGCTCAGCGGTTTGGCGCCACCTTCAGCCCAGGGCCTGATCCTGGAGACCTGGGATGTTGTCCCATGTCAGGCTCCCCACATGGAGCCTGCTTCTCCCTCTGCCTTTGTCTCTGCCTCTCTCTCTCTGTCTCTCTTTCTCTCTCTCTCTGTCTCTCATGAGTAAATAAATAAAAAAAATCTTAAAAAAAAAAACACAAATTCTGAAGATCTAAACAGAACTGTCGCATCATTCATGGATGATAACTTGGCAAGAAGATATCCTATTTCATCAATCACAGATGATTAAACATTGACAAATTCAGGTACCACTCCATCACTTTCCTCTCTGAAAATTATATTTATTTACTCAACTGTAGCAATGTTAACACTTTCTTTTATCTTCTTGTATCTGACTGACAATTCTTAGTTTTGATTAAAAGGAACACATACTTCCAATACTTTCTTTTGATTGTAGCCCACGTTCTTTGGAGATCAGTGTCTGCAATTTAGATAGGCTTATAGTCAGAGTAAGTATATATGTACTAGTTGGTTTAAGCTTCACTTCAGGACAGCCTGTTGCCCTAATTGGGAAGACACCATTCAAGGATTATGTCCAATATTTTGAAGGTTTATTTATTTGCGAAGGAGAGAAAGAATCTCAAGAAGACTCCCCACTGAGAGAGAAGCCCAACAAGGGCTCTATCTCATGACCCTGAGATCATGACCTTAGCCAAGACCAAGAGTCAGATGCTCAACCAATTAAGCCACCTACGTGCCTTTCATATATTTTAAGCAAAAATTAAATTGTATAGAGGTAGCTACTATGAAAACGTCTGTTTTTGTTTTTGTTTGCATCGGTATCTGATTTTGCTAATGACTGAATACTAAACATCAGCAATGAATTTCTCTTTGTAAAAGGTGCTAACTAGCATGAGGAGTCTAAAAAATGGACTCTCAATGGTAAAATTAAAAATATTTAAGATTGAGGAAGATGGTGGTGGAGTAGGAAGACCCTAGACCTGTCTCATCTCTTGAATGCAATTAGATAACTATCAAATCATCCTAAATACTCCAGGAACTGACCTGAAGATTGGCACAACAAACTCTACAACTAAAGGTAAAGGAGAGGTCACATTGAAGAGGGTAGGAAGTACGGAGATGCAGCTTGGAAGAGAAATAGATCATGGCTGCTGTGGTGGTGAGAGAGCTGTGGTTGTAGAGGAGGGTGATAGGCAGGCTAACATACAGGATCCCCATAGCAAGTGGCTTAGAAGGTGAGAGGGGCCAAATTTTGTGACTTCTGGCAACTAGCAGAGCTTAAAGCCTAGAGTTTTAAAGGTCAGTGGGCTTGGCTGGGATAGAGCCTGGAGGGCATTGTATTGCTCTTGGAGAGAACCTGTACACACAGCATGGAAACAGTGATCTGAGGAGCATCTGGGGCACATGGTAGGGAGGTCAGTTGGTCGTCTTGGAGCATGTTTCAGAGAGGCAGCATTCACAGAGAGATCCCTCTGGGAACAAAGGAACTGACAGGCATCATTTCCTTCCCCTGCCCCTCAGCATAAGTGCAAGACTAGCTATGGGAGCCAGTATAGCTCTGACACTTGTTACCTACCTTGCTTACACCAGGCCCATTCCCTTGCACTTCAGTGGAACCACCTCTCCTGGTCATGCTTGCCTCAGTTCCATATCAGTGGGCCCCCCTCTCTTAGAAGACTGGCCGAAGCCCTGCCAACACTGTGACTCCTGATATGGGAGTTTTGTGGAGCCTCAGTTCGAGTGGCAGTGGTGACAGGTCTCATTTCACAAATAGAGACCAGAGAGCACCTACTTAAAATACACCACATGCAGGCCAGGGACCAAACACTGCTCAAAACAGGCAAAGAGAGCCTCTGTAGATGACTGGCCTGAGGGATAAAGTGGCCAGGACACAACAGCACAGTACATGCAGCACATGTTAGAGACACTCCCAGAAGTGCCAGGCTCTGAGGAATAGGAGAGCACTACAGGACCTCTTTTTCATAAGTTCATATGGCCTTTAAGAATAGGAGACATAGGGATGCCTGGGTGGCTCAGCAGTTGAGCATCTGCCTTTGGCCCAGGGCGTGATCCTGGGATCCTGGGCTCGAGTCCCATGTTGGGCTCCCTGCATGGAGCCTGCTTCTCCCGCTTCTCCCTCTGCCTGTGTCTCTGCCTCTCTCTCTGTCTCTCTGTGTGTCTCTCATGAATAAATAAATAAAATCCTTTTTTAAAAAAGAATAGAAGACATATCTGACTTTCCTAACCCATAGAAATAGGCATAGAGAATTAGACAAAATGAGAAGACAAAGAAATTTCTCCCAAATGAAAGAACAGGAGAAGTTCACAGTCAGAGATCTAAGCAAAATAGATGTAAGTAATATGCCTAATAGAAAATTTAAAGTGATGATCATAAGGATACTGACTCAACTTGAGAAGAGTAGAAGACATGAATGAGACCCTTAACACAGAGATAAAGAATAACCTAGCAGAGATAAAGGGGATAATAAATGAAATAAGAAACATTCTTGTTGGAATGAACAGTAGGATGGAAGAAGCAGAGGAACAAATTAGTGCCCTAGAATACAAAGTGATGGGAAGTAGCCAAGCTCAATGAGAGAAAAGAATTATGAAAAATGAGAATATACTTAAGGAACTCAGTGATTCCATCAAACATAAAGCATTCATATTATAGGAGGCTCAGAAGAAGAGAGAAAAGGGGGCAGAAAATTTATTTCAAGAAATAATAGCTGAAAACTTCCCTAGTCTGAGGAAGGAAACATATTCAGATCCAAGTTGCAAAAAGAACTATCAAAATCAACAAAAACAGACCCACACCAAGACACATCGGAATTAAATTGGGAAAATAGAGTGATAAAGAAAAAATAGTAAAAGCAGCAAGATGAAAGAAAACAATAACTTAAGAGGTAAAACCTGTAAGGCTAGCAGATTTTTTTCAGCAGAAACTTTACAAGCCAGAAGAGAGTGGCATGATGTATTCAAAGTGCTGAATGGGAAGAACCTGCATCCAAGAATCTTCTATCCAGCAAGGCGATCATTCAGAATAGAAGGAGAGATAAAGAGTTTTCTAGTCAGATATAAACTAAAGGGGTTCATGACCGGGGCACCTGGGTGGCTCAGTTGGTTAAGTGTCCAACTCTGGATTTTGGCTCAGGTCATAATCTCAGGGTTGTGAGATTGAGCCCTGTGTTGGGCTTTGCACTCAGCATGGAGTCTCCTGGAGATTCTCCCTCCCCCTCCCTTTGCCCCTCCCCCTGTTTTCTCTGTCTCTCTCTCTCTCTCTCTCAAATGAATAAATACAATCTTAAACTAAAGGAGTTCATGACCACTAAATCAGCCCTGCAAGTAATAATAAAGGAGGCTCTCTGAGTGGAAAGGAGAGACAAAGTGACAGGTAGAAACAGAAAAGCAGTGAAAATGAATCAATCAAGGAACTCACAAAATAGAGATGTAAAATATAACAACATATACCTAATGTGAGGAGGAGAGGAGTAAAGAATGGATTCAAACTTAAATGACTGTCAACTTAATATAGACTGCTGTATGTAGAAAAGGTTATATACAAATCTAAGGGTAACCACAAATCAAAAATCACTAATAAATATGTAAAGAATAGAGAGAAAGAAATACAAATATATCACAAAAGAAAATCACCAAAGAGAAAGACAAGAAAGGATCAAAAAAATCTTCAGAAACAACCACAAAACAATTAATTAAATGCCAATAAATATATACCTATCAATAATTATTTTTAATGTTAATGGATTGAATGCTCCAATCAAGACATAGGGTGAAAGAATTGATGAAAAAACAAGACCCACCTCTCTGCTGCCTATAAGAGACTCATTTTATTTATTTATTTGTTTATTTATTTTAAAAAATATTTTATTTATTTATTCATGACAGAGAGAGAGGGAGAGAGAGAGAGAGAGGCAGAGACATAGGCAGAGGGAGAAGCAGGCTCCATGCAGGGAGCCCAATGCAGGACTCAATCCCCAGGACTCCAGGATCACACCCTGGGCTGAAGGCAGTTGCTAAACCACTGAGCCACCCAGGGATCCCCAAGAGACTCATTTTAGACCTGAAGACACCTGCAGACTGAAAATGAGGGGATGGAAAAACATTTATCTTGCAAATGGAGGTCAAAAGAAAGCCAGAGTAGCAATACTTATAGTGGACAAAATATACTTTAAAACAAATACTATAACAAGAGACAAAGAAACACACTATATAATAATAAAGGGGACAGTCCTATAGGAAGATCTATGAATTGTAAATATTTATTCATCCAACATGGGAGCACATAAATATATATTAAAAATACATATATAAATATATAAAAAAGGAATTGATAATAATAGTAGGGGTTTTTAACATTTCACTTACATCAATGGATAGATTGTCTAAACAGAAAATAAACAAGGAAACAATGGCTTTGAGTGACACACTGGACCAAATGGATTTAACAGATATATCCAGAACATTCCATCCTAAAATAGCCGAATACACATATTTTTTCAAGTGCACATAGAGTATTCTCCAGAAGAGATCACATATTAGCCCACAAAACAAGCCTCAACAAATTTGGGAAGATTGAAGTCATATTATGCATCTTTTCTGACCACAATGCTATGAAATGAGAAATCAACCACAAGAAAAAATCTGGAAAGATCACAAATACATGGAGATTAAATAACATGCTACTAAACAATGAATGGGTCAGCCAGGAAATAAAAAACTATATGGAAACAAATGAAAATGAAAACACAAGTGGTTCAAAACCTTTGGGATATAGCAAAAACTGTTCTAAGGGGGAAGTTTATAGCAATATAGGCCTACCTCAAGAAGCAAGAAAAGTCTCAAGTAAAAAAGCTAACCTTACACTTAAAGGAGCTAGAAAAAGAACAACGAACAAAACCCAAAACCAGAAGAAGGAAGGAAATAATAAAGATTACAGTAGAAATAAATTATACAGAAACTAAAAACCTGCAATAGATCAGATCATTGAATCCAGAAGCTGGTTCTTTGAAAAAAATCAATAAAATTGATAAATCTTTAGTCAGACTTATCAAGAAGGAAAGGGAAAGAACCCAAATATATAAAATCACAAATGAGAGAGGAGAAATAATATGACACCACAAATAAAAACAATTATGAGAATATTATGAAAAACGATATACTAACAAATTAGACAACCTGGAAGGAATGGATAAATTCCTAGAAACATATAAACTATCAAAACTGAAACAGGAAGAAATAAAAAATTTGAACAGACTCATAACCAACAAAGAAATTACATCAATAATCAAAAAACTCCCAACAAACGAAAGTCCAGGACCCATATGGCTTCACAAGCAAATTCTACCAAACATTTAAAAAAGAGTTAATATCTACTTTTCTCAGCTATTCCAGAAAAAGGAAAGAAAACTATCAAATTCATTCTGTGATGCCAACATTACCCTAATGACCAAAACCAGAAAAGTTTACTACACAAAAGAGAACTATAGGTCAATGTTTCTGATGAACAGAGATATAAAAATCCTCAACAAAATACTAGCAAACTGAATCCAACAATACATTAAAAAAAATAATTCACCACAACCAAGTAGGATTTATTTGTAGGTTGCCAGGGTGGTTCAATATTCAGAAATCAATCATCTTGATACATCACATCAATAATAGAAAGGATACAAATGATATCATTTCAATAGATGCAGGAAAAACGTTTGACAAAATACAACATTCATGGTAAAAACTCAACAAAGTATTGGGTTTAGAGGAAACATATAGGCTGTATATGAAAAATCAGCAGCTAATTTCATCTTCAATGGAGAAAAACTGAGAGCTTTCCTTCTAAGGTCAGTCACAACATAAGGATGTCCACTACGACCACTTTTTTTCAACCTAGTACTGGGAGTCCTAGCCTCAGCAATTACACAACAAAAAGAAATAAAAGGCATTCAAGGATGCCTGGGTGGCTCAGGGGTTGAGGGTCTGCCTTCTGCTCAGGGTGTAATCCCGGGGTCCTGGGATCGAGTTCCATATCGGGCTCCTTGCATGGAGCCTGCTTTTCCTCCCTCTGCCTATGTCTCTGCCTCTCTCTCTGTGTCTCTCATGAATAAATCAATAAAATCTAAAAAAAAAAAAAAAAAAAGGCATTCAGATTGAATAATGTAGAAGTAAAACTTTCACTATTTGTAGATGACATGATTCTTTATATGTAAAAACTTGAAAGACTGCACCAAAAATTGCATTGCTAGAACTAATAAATTCAGTAAAGTCTCACGATACAAGATCAATCAGAAATTTGTTGCATTTCTCTACACCAATACTGAAGAAGCAGAAAGAGAAATTAAGAAAACAATCCCATTTACAATTGCACCAAAATAATAAGGTACCTAGTAGGAAACCTAACCAAAGAGCTGTACCCTGAAAACTATAAATGACTGATGACAGAAGTTGAAGATGACACAAAGAAATGAGAAGACATTCCAAGCTCATGGATTGGAAGAACAAGTATTGTTAAAATGTCTATACTTCCCAAAGCAATATATACATTTAATGCAATCCCTATCAAAATACCAAAAAGCATTTTTCACAGAGCTAGAATGGACAATCATAAAATTTGTGTGGAATCACAAAAGACCCCAAAGAGCCAAGGCAACCTTGAAAAAGAAAAGCAAATCTGGAGGCATCACAATTCAGACTTCCAGTTATATTAGAAAGATACAGTAATCAAAACATAATGGTACTGTCACAAAAACAGATACATAGATCAATGGAACAGAATAGAAAATCCAGAAATAAACCCTCAGTTATATGGTCAATTAATCTTTGACAAAGCAGGCAAGTATTTCCAGTGAGAAAAAGCTAGTTTCTTCAACAAATAATGTAGGGAAAACTGGACAGAAACTTGCAAAAGAATGAAATTCTTACATCATATAGCAAAATAAATTCAAAACGGATTAAAGACCTACATGTGAGACCTGAAACCATAAAAATTCTGGAAGATAACAGAAGCAATAACTGCTTCAATGTCAGCTGAAGCAGTTTTTTTAGATATGTCTCCTGAAGCAAGGGAAACAAAAGCAAAAATAAACTATTGGGACTATATCAAAATAAAAAAACTTCTGCACAGTGGTGGAAACAATCAATGAAACTAAAAGGTAACCTATGGAATGGGAAAAGATATTTGCAAATAACATATCCAATAAAAGATCCATATCTTATATATCTAAGATATATAAAGAGCTTATACAACTCAACATCCAAAAACCAAATAATTCAATTAAAAAATAGGCAGAATTCATGAACAGACATTTCTCCAAGGAGGACATCAAGATGGAAATAGATGAAAATATGCTCATCGGGATCCCTGGGTGGCGCAGCGGTTTAGTGCCTGCCTTTGGCCCAGGGCGCGATCCTGGAGACCCGGGATCGAATCCCATGTCGGGCTCCCGGTGCATGGAGCCTGCTTCTCCCTCTGCCTGTGTCTCTGCCTCTCTGTCTCTCTCTCTCTCTCTGTGACTATCATAAATAAATAAAAATTTAAAAAAATATGCTCATCATCACTTATGATCAGGGAAGTACAAATCAAAACTAGAAATCACCTCACATGTCAGAATGGCTAAAATCAACAACACAAGAAATAATAGGTGACAATGAGGATATGGAAAAAAAAGAACAATTGTGCATTCTTGATGAGAATGCAAACTGGTGCAGCCACTGTGGAAAACAGTATGGAAGTTCCTCAAGAAGTTAAAAATAGAGCTACCCTATGATCCAGCAATTGAACTACTGTGTATTTATCCAAAGAATACAAAACACTAATTCAGAGGGATACACATATCCTGTTTATAGCAGTGTTATTTACAATAGCCAAGATATGCAAATAGCCAAGGTGTCCATTAATTGATGAGTAGATAAAGAAGTGATATATATATAATCCTATTATGTATATATATACACATAATATTCTTGGTGTATGCATGTATGTATGTGTATATATGTGTATGCATATATGTATGTGTATATATGTATGTATACACCATGAATATTATGTAGCCATAGAAAAGAATAAAATTTTGTCATTTTATTCTGCTACTGTCACAAAAAAAAGTGATAGTTTTTTGACAGGTAGTGGGTATAATACTAAGTGAAATAGGTCAAATCAAGAAAGACCAAATAATGGTACTTGTATGTGGAATTTAGGAAACAAAACAAATGAACAAAGAAAAATCAAAGATAGACAATTAAGAAACAGGCTCTTAATTATAGAGAATTATAAAGTATAATCGATGGTCACCAAAAGAGAAAGGGGTGGGTAATGGTTTAAATAGGTGACGAGGATTAAGGAGTGCACTTTCCATAATGAGTACTGGGTTATGTATGGAATTATTGAATCACTATATTATACACCTGAAGCTAACACTATATATTAATCTAAAAAAAAAAGACACAGAAGACATGGCTAGTTGGCTCCGTCAAAAAAAAGTTGAATGTCTTTAAAAAAATGTATTGACTATATGTGGATTGACTTAAATGTTTTAGAGACATTAACCATACTTAATACCATAAAATACACTCATGAGATTTGAGGATTTTATAGTTAGGGAAGGCACCTCAGGTGTAATTTCAAATGAGTATTTGTGTAGCCATTGATTTAGGAAAATCTCTCATTTCCTGATCTGACTGTAAAGTAACAGAATCTTTTCTCTGGAATCATCTGTCCATGCTGCATGTATGAATGGCTGCATGGTCATGTGACTTGTATATTCATGTAAGGCCCTGTGCTTGAAAGGGATTCATACGTGTTTTAATGCTCTTCCATTGTGAAATATTATAATTTATTTGAAGAAGGGATCCCTCATTTTTATTTTACAGTGGGCTCTCTTAATCATTTAGCCAGTCCTGGCTGAATCAACCTTTCATGCAAAGGACAGAGCTGGGACTTCATCGAGTTTACACATGTTAGAGGAACTCTTATGTCTGCTTATGTAATGAATATCTATATGTGGGGCAAAATCTGGTTTGAATTTCCTTCAGTTAGAACCAATGAAGTTGTGGGGAGTAATTAACTCTCTTCTCCTTCACTAACTGTTATTTTCTACTCAAAAGAACCTACGAGTATACAGGCCAAATTGGCTGAGGTCAGTACACAGTAGTGTCATCTAGGCTTCAAGGGCCACATTGTTCATCATAGCAGAGAGAAATAAAACTCCTGATACAGAACCTTTGGTAATTTTGGTGCAATTGAACTTTTATCAGACTGTTATTACCCTATCAGAAAACAAAGTAAAATCAGAATATTGAAATTAATTTTTGTTTTACTTATTTTGCTAAAAGCTGTAATTTTCACCTTATTCCTTAACACAGTATCTTTGTATACAGTTAAACTGAAAACTGGTTTGGATTGTGTTTTTTAATAGAGCACATGATGTTTGAAAGGATCAGTTTATAGGCAATACTCCTAAATCTCAGCCTTTAAAGCAAGATTTGATTTAAAGCCTTGTGCATAGAGGCCAATTATTGCCCATAACATTGATTGAGTGATGGCCTGACAGGGATCCTGGGAGATGAGGCATTAGTTTAAAATTTTTAAAAAAAAATTTGTGTAAGCCACATTTTGTTCCTCTTGGTTATGACTGTACTTTTCTTTTGATTTGCAGTTAGAATGTGGACATATTTTCCAAATGAATGAAAACTCAGTTTGCAGTGGGATGGCAAAGCCTCCTTTTATGGAGAAGTATGGCCTGGGGACTCATAGAGGCCTGCTTCAGGCTAGACTAGAAATAAAAAAGATTATGTTTTCTGGCCATTAAGGAACATTCTATTGATTCAAATCTTCTAATCTTATTGTGAAAATGTATAATTCCTCATTCTATAAAATCACTAGGGGCTGTTCTACCTGTTGATTGTTGATGCCTTCTCAAGTACTTGTTTCCTCTTTTGTCTTGAAAAGTTTTTTACTCTAGTGGAATGAAGAACAGAGAAAAGATGATTGGCATAGTCCTGTTCTTCCACAGATTTACCTGGGCAACTAAAACAAAATTTGAGTATTTTAAAACGTAACCCTCCCCTGCTCCCTACCCCATCCTTCAACTGCCCTGGCCTTCTTTAATGGGCACTTCAATGGCTTTTTAGCAGTGTCAAGGAGATGATTACAGTGGGAAAAGGCCTGATGCAGGCTTGACTGGCATTAGGAAATGCTCAGTACCATCCACAATTCTTCCCAGCCCTAAAATCTACCCAGCATTTGTCCAGGAGACTGACTGAAGTTCAAGGAGGTCATTCAACAAGCACAGTTCATTTCTTTCTGACATGGTGAACATAAGAAATCGTTACTATTTATTTACTGTATTTGTTGCCTGTTTTGTGAGATATTTCACTCTTAAACAATACAGTAACAGGAAAATAAAACAAAATTCAAAACAACTCAACCCTCCCAATTTCTTCCATTTTTGGTTGGAATTATCGTGTTGGGTTATGGGTACGTCCAGTTATTTAGAGTAAAGCTTACTCTGGGTTTTATAGCTAGAGCTGTATTTTTTCGTCTTTAATCAGCTTCTGTGGATTTTAAATAACACTTCATCCTTGTGTTCTTATGTTAATTTTAAGGTAATCAGTATTAAAGTTTCCCTTCCAAAATTCTTCCACCACTAAAAAGTCCATGAAGTTTATTAGACCTCCTTCACAAGGGTCATGCAAAGAGAAAATAGAGTGCTTTATTTTAGATAAGAGCCACATATTATAAGAAGAACATGTCACATGTTGCAGTCAGCATTTTTAATAGCAATAATAAATATGGCAGTCAGTGTTGAACACATAATTTAATACTGGTAATTATATACCCACAAACCTCATCAAACTAGGCTCATACTTTTAGTTCAAGCATGCACATATGTATCACCAAATGACTGTGGGTTTTCAAATATTCCACCAGAAAAGTATTTTTTATTTCAATGCTGTGTTGTGTGTCAGGTCAAAAGAGTTTCTTCAGGGGTGCATTTTATTTAAGGAAAACTTTAATAAATAGGTTTTATGAGAAAGTCACAAAGCTGGATGTATTTACAACTCTGAACTGTGACCAAGTTTAAGGAAAGAGTCTGTAACCACTATATAAATGAAAAAACACGATTGTACTATCTTCATGGTGTTTATAAAAGTGTTTTTTCCCAATATTGCAGCTTTTATGCCTTTTTAAAAAAATTTGAAAAACTATAGGAGAATGTAAGGAAAAAATACAGTAATGATGTTTTCTAACTGGTCATTTATGTCTGTGGAATTTAAGATTAAAAAAAAGAGTAGAGAGGAGATATGATACTTCTTTTAGCTTTAAACTTTTTATTTTGAAATACTTTTGAACAGTGGGAAAAGTTGCAGGGATGGTACAAAGAAATCTTGTTTAGCCTTCATCCTAATTCTCCAATTGTTAACATTTTAATAATTGCCTCTTCTATCTTTGTATCTTTCTATGGATTCTATGTATCTATTTATGAATGTATATAAATATACATCTATCATCTATATCATTTCTTTCTACTTGAGAGTGTGTTGAGGATGTGATGCTGTTATTCCTAGATATCTCAAGAATACCTGCCTCCTTCTTGCTTTTCCACAATATAGTGTGTGTGTGTGTATATACATACATACATACATATATATCAAAATCAGAAAACTAATATCAATACAAGAATACTTTAACTCCAAAATGCAAACCCAGTAAAAACAAAATTTCTGGTAGAGAACCAGTTCTGGATTAAGAGTTTCATTTAATTACCATGTCTCTTTATTTTTCTTTAGTTTGGGGTAGCTCTTCAGCTTTTCTTTGTTTCTTGACCTAGACATTTTAGAAGGGTATAAACCAATTATTTTGTAGTATATCCCTCAGTCTGGATTGTCTAATGTCTCCCCATATTAGATTCAGAATATACATTCTTTTGGCAGGAAAGTTATAGAAGTGATGCTGTTTTCTTCACTGTTTATATCAGGAAACACAAAATATCAATTTATGCCATTACTAGTCATGTTAGTTTAATGTCTACCTGGTTTCTGTACTCTATGTTTATTTGTTAATATTTTATATTTATTAATATTTAGTTAAAAGCAAGGATTTTGTGGGACATATTTGATTCTGTGTAAGTATCAAAGTTTTGTTAGGTGTGGTATCTTTTGCTGACTTTTGTCTGAATCAATTATAAGTTGGTTGCCACTAATAGTTATATAGTGTTATCATATTATAGTTTTAATTTTTAGATCTCTAATGATTAATGATACAAAATATCTTTTTTGTGTGTTTCTTTGCCATCTGTATATGTTCTTTGGTGATGTATCTTAAAAATCTTTTGCCTTTTCTGTGTTGATTTGGAATTGTATGCTTTCTTATTATTGAGTTATGAGAGTTGAAAAAATTCTGGATACTGGTCTTCTTAGATATCTATTTTGCATAGCTTGTGGCTTGTCTTTTCATTTCCTTAGTAATCTTTGAAGAATGGATTTTAATTTTGATAAGGTCCAATTTATGGAGTTTTTCTTTTATAATTTATGCCTCTTGTGTTCTAAGAAGTTTTGCTACTTGTAGTTTGCTTAGATTTTCTTCAGTACTTTCTTCTAGGGTGGTTTGTTTGTTTGTTTGTTGGCCTTTGTACATTGTACAAGGGGTGGGTTGAAGGAAATTAAAAAAAATTTTTTGCATGGAACTGTTCAATTGCTCAAGCACTATTTGTTTTCTTCTTAAGGATAAATACCCAGTTTTTCCCGTTAAGTATGATGTTAGCTCTAGGTTTTGAGTAGATACTTTCATCAAGTTGAGGAATTTCTCTTTATTCCTGGTTTTCTTAGAATTTTTGTCATAAGTAGGTGACATATTTTATAAAAGCACCTTTTCTGCCTCTACTGAGACAATCCATTGTTTTTTTCTTGTTTAGTCTAATTATAGAATGAATAACACTGATTGAATTTCTAACGTTGAACCAACCTTGTATTATTACCACTCAAACTCCACTTGGTCATGATATAATTACTTTTGTATGATGCTGGATTTGATTTGTCCCTATTTTGTTGTGATTTTTGCATTTATGACCATGATGGATAATGATCAACAGTTTTATTATAATCTCTTTGTCTGATTTTGGTTATGGTGATACTGACTTTTAAAATGAGTTAGAAAATCTTAATTTTCTTTTCCTTGAAAAATCTGTGCATAATTGATATTATTTCTTTCTTACATGTTTGATAGAATTCATTAGGGAAGCCTGCTGGGCCTTGAGAATACGATATCTGTTAGTTATGAACCACATGGCAAATAGCAAAAGTTCAAAGGGATTTAGAGAACCACTCATCTTTTATTATTTGTGACTTGATAATAGAAATTTTTGCTTATGTATTTCTGTGCTTCCATCTCCTGGATGCTGAGCTACTATTATTGTCACTATTTCTCAAATTATAGGTAATTCTATCTACCAGTTGAGTACAAATAGGTTACTGCCAGTTATTTAGTTTATTTAGATTAGTTCTAAAGTTCTCTACCAATTTCTGAAGTTAAGCAAATTGTTCATAATGACAAAGCAACTGCAGTTGAGTTCATCTTTAAATATTGTACTTTAAGTTTATTCCAGTAGAAAATGTTATCTTTCTGATCCATGAGCTACTTAATATGAGTTAAGCCTTTGTTCCTCTTTGCTTATATTGGATAATATCTAGATTTTGAGGAGATATAAGTATTTAATTTTTTAAAACCTGCATTTTGTGAACTAGAAATTATTCCTGCATTATTGGGTGAGCCTAGCTATGTGTGTATTACCTCATGTAATAACCAATTTTCCAAGGAAGCAACTCAGAGAAGGCATAATTGGAGAATTGTGTCACTTGCATGAAATTGAGGTATTTAATCTTTGCATAATTAAAATGGCCCTTGGGCAGCCCGGGTGGCTCAGCGATTTAGTGCTGCCTTCAGCCCAGGGTGTGATCCTGGAGACCCGGGATCGAGTCCCACATCGGGCTCCCTGCATGGAGCCTGTTTCTCCCTCTGCCTGTGCCTCTGCCTCTCTCTCTGTGTGTCTCTCATGAATAAATAAATAAAATATTAAAAAGAAAATTAAAATGGCCCTTTATAATGAATCTGTACCTTGTTTTGGAAACTCATGATTCAGTGACAGTAATTGTAACTGTATGATGTAAAATAAGGTCTTGGTGGCACTAAATATGTAAAAATATTTACTTACTTCCTCATACTGTTAAAAGAAACCAAAAAATTAGCTTATTTAGTCTCTATCTGAGATTTGGCTTTGAACAAACTGCTCATTTAATATTAGAATATATCGTACTGCTCTTTCCTTCACCCTTGGTGTTTTTAATTCAATGTTAGAGAAGAATGATCCAGTCCTTACTTACAACTTTCTCTGAATATTATTATTTTATATTCCTTTGTAACTAAGAGTAAGGTAGTGATAATTGACAGATTATATAACAATGACTTAATAATGATACCAAGTAAAAAATGCCATATAGTGACTCTTGAATCAGAAACTCAACAAAGGCTTTAGTTTGAAAATAGTGGGCAAATCCTTTTCATCAGCATGAATTTTTATGTAATCTTTGACAACATAGTTTTATTGGCAATAAATAAACTTGAGATACATGGATAAATTGAAATGGTTCTAATAAAATGAAGTGTTAGGATGAAACTCTGGGATCCTTTTCCTTGTCTCAATTCAGTCACTAACCATCAAAGTGACACCATGACAATGCTTTGATCAAGTTCCTAGCTATAAATTAAAGGAGAAGAATGAGTGTTCCTCTCATTGTAACAAATATGTATATTTAAGAAATTGTCTTAATAGATGTAAAATATTAAGACAACCAAGTCTTAAATATATCTATTACCATGTGAGTAAAGGAGGAAAATAGTAATATGGGTTAATTCTAAATAGTTTTTTGTAGAACTATTACTTATTTCATAAGTGAGAGAATTAAGAGAATGAAAATGGATGGTGGATTTCAGTGCTCTCTTTTAAGTGATAGGGAGGGATGAGAAGCATCTCATCCATTAGTTTGGATCCCTGATCCCAGCCTAACAAAAGAACAAGAAGACCCACTTCCTTTATCACTGCCTTATAATCCTAGCCAGAAGGATGGGGCCAGGTGGAAGAAATATTTGTGTATGCCAAGGTTCCTTAAGGTTCCTTGATTTTTGACTTTGTAATGGCTTATATTATATTAGGGGTGCCAAATTTGCCTCATGAAGTGCTTGATTTAACCATGTCCTCAACAAAATGGAATGATAGTAAGAATAATGAATGTACTCAAAGATGCAAATTTTTGCCAAAAAAATTTAACTCTGCTGTGACAGTAACACTTTTTTTTTTTTTTTAAAGGATGTGATCTGGTTTCTACACATCAAAAGATAGAAAAGTAAAATAAAATTGTACTAGTGAAGGTATTTCTACCTGTATGATTTTGGGCAAGTCTCTTAAACTTTTTATCTCAATTTCCTTATGTGTTTTCTGAAACTTTTGAACTTCCTGATCTCTGTAGTATTCCATGATCTGAGCATACTGTGATTCTGGGCTTTAAGAACACAGAACACTTTAAGAGACCTTGGGGATTTGAGGCGAGAGACATAGGGGTGTAAATTGGTGCAAGGAATAAGACTAAGTACCAAAAGGGAAATATATTATGCATGAAAGACCTGGATTTGTGGCTATTTTTGCTGGTCAGTAAGGGAGGAAATTCTTGCAGAGCAGGAATTTTCTTTATTCAGACCACAATATGGATGTCTTAAAAATGCAATCATGTTTGGAAGATTTATACTCTGGTGAAGAGAGAAGATCAGATAAGTACATGTGTAGGACTCCAAATGAAATGTGAAAGGAAAAAATTATTAAAGGTCGAGTCACCTTCCCCATATATTATAATAAGGGTAGTATTGGGAGGGGATTCCAACTGTATTTTAGGAATAAAAAACAAGAAGCCACATTCCTAGACTTAATATGTATAAATACAGTGTAGAAGGGCAGTTTTTTGGGTATACTTGACAGTACAGTAGGGGTCCTAGCTGAAGTTCATTCTTTATGGTAGCTAATTTAGACATGTCTGAGCCTCTTTGGAAACCTTGTGGAATTTGCCTGCCGGGTGTTTCTTTGTAAGGGGAATTTAAGATTCTTTTTGGAAAGAACCCATCCTGAGGGAAGAAGTCAGCCAGATGAGCTGACCCAACCATAGCCCAGTCATTGGAGTTGGGGGTGGGGGTTCTTTTTTATGTTTTGGTAAACTTTTACAAAGATACATTTCTGGATGCAGAATAAAAATGAAAAGAGCCATTTCACTAAATTCTATTAGGATGTGAATGTTCATTGCAGCATTAAGTGGGTTGCATTGATGAGATGTTATGCTAAAGAGGAAGAGACACATTCTCCCTAAATTAGTTTCAAATAGAATAGCTCCTGTCAATCTGTGGCTTCATTAGATGAGGTGGCAGATGGTGAAGATGCCACAGCATTGCACAGGTGGTAAGAAAATACAGAGGTGGCTAGTGAGAAGTCCAGAAGGGACAGTAATGGAGGTAACTGATAACCGAAGTTGCAGTGCCAGAGGGAGTTGACTGACCTAGGATTCTAGATATATAAAAACACCTTAAACATAAGAATCAACAATGATATCCAACTGTAAGAAAAGTAACAGAAGTTATGAACAGAAATAACAAAGGTTAAAATAAAGATATGGAAAACTTGTAAACAAATAATAAAAACAGGCATAATTTGAGCTAAGAAGGTTAGAGAAGAACAAGATTATTAAACAATAATGAAAGTATTATGTATTGAGATTTTATAGTGTGTCAGTAGAAAAGAAGATGATAGGATTAAGAATGAAGGCAGAATGTTAATTATAGCACTGAAAGACAAAGATAATTTCTATAAAACATGTTTTAAGAAAGAGAATTGTGCTGAAATGGAAGAATGAAAAGGCAGCAGTTGACAAGAAACTCCTAAACTCCAGGCATTGTTTTAAAAACAAAATACATTATTTCATGTAGTCTTTTCTTTTTTTTTTTTTTTAAAGATTTTATTTATTTATTCATGATAGTTACACAGAGAGAGACAGAGAGGCAGAGACACAGGCAGAGGGAGAAGCAGGCTCCATGCAGGGAGCCCGACGTGGGATTCGATCCCAGGCCTCCGGGATCGCGCCCCGGGCCAAAGGCAGGCGCCAAACCGCTGCACCACCCAGGGATCCCTCATGTAGTCTTTTCATCAAACTATTTACCCTAAACACAACTACTAAATGTCGAACCTGGATTTGAACCCAAGTTGTGCCTCCTCTGAAGCCAATCTTTTTCTCCCCTTCTCTTGGAGAAAGAATAAGGCCTAATGTTAGAGTTTCAGTCAAAGGCTAAAGATAAAAGTGATCCAACAGCAGGCATCTTAGTTCAAGAAATGAATACCATAACCATGTTGTCGAAGAAAGGAAATGATTCTGGCTCTGATGTTCTCATTTCTGAGTTCAGAAAGACTTTTGAGTTTGTCTAAACAATTTTTTGGCTGTTTTTACTGACATATGGGAGAAAGATGAAATAATCAACAAAATGAAGTCAGGAATTTCAACCAAATATATTTTTAAAAAGGGAAAAGGTGGGCAGCCCGGGTGGCTCAGTGGTTTAGCGCCGCCTTTGGCCCAGGGCCTGATCCTGGAGACCCAGGATCGAGTCCCACATCGGGCTCCCTGCATGGAGCCTGCTTCTCCCTCTGCCTGTGTCTCTGCCTCTGTGTGTGTGTGTGTGTGTGTGTGTGTGTGTGTGTCTCATGAATAAATAAATAAAATCTTTATTAAAAAAGGGGGGAAAAGGTAGAGAATTAGAAACTAGAGGACAATAGCATCATCAAATGACAATCCTGATTTCTCTAGGAATCTGGTTTTAGAGATAAGCAGAGAAAATGCAACATGGGAACCCTCAGAGAGCCAGTAAATGCTCTGTTAGCCAAAGTGTTACAAATGGGTGCTCTGTGAGCTATGCTCAGCAGTTTTAGAGGCTCTGTGGATTTTTGGTTGTATATAATAAAAAGGTTTTATTGAGACATGCTTTGAAGAAATTATGTGCCTGATTACTGCTGAAAAAACATAAAAACTTTACAAATCAGTGTAATCAGTTTTATCACAATTGGGTTAAATGTTGACAATTTGATTCCAATGGGAGCTATGAAGAGTTAAGAAATTTCAGAGAAAGGAAAAAAAATGTTTTGGACTTAATCAGTAAGAAAATACCACAAGGGACACCGGGGTGGCTCATTTGGTTAAGGGTCCAACTCTTGATTTCTGCTCAGGTCATGATCTCAGGGTTCTGAGATGGAGCTCCAAGTCAGGCTCTGAGCTCAGCATGTAGTTTGCTTGAGATTCTCTCTCTCCCTCTCCCTCTGCCCCTGCTCTCTTGCTCTCTTGTTCTCTCTCTCAAAATAAAGACATAAAATCTTTAAAAAAGGTAATACCACAAGACTTTGTGATATTGGTGCTAGGATAGACTAATAATTCAAAGGAATAGAATTGAGAGACCAGAGACAGACCGCACTTGATTCTTGACAAAGCTGTTACTGCAGAGGAGTGAGGAAAGGACAATTCTTCATTAAGTGATATTGGGTCAATTGGATACTCATATGGAAAAGAAAAGAAACTTGAGTCATGTCAAATTATATAAAAAATCAATTTCAGGTTAATCAACCTGGTTGATCAAAAAAGTAAAATAATAAAGCTATAAGAAGTAGCAGTAAGACATTTATTTATCATTTTAGATTAGGCCAGAGTTTCTTAAACAGGAAACAAAAGCTCTAATCATATAGGAAAATATTGGTAAATCGGGCTACGTTAAATTAAGAACATCTTTTCTTAAAAGATACCAGTAAGAAGTGAAAAGGCAAGCTCAGAGTGGGAGAAGATATTTGAAATACATTTGACAAAGGTCATTATACATATAACTGACAAAAGGATAGATATTTCCTATACATATAGCTGACAAAGACTATATAAAGAACTCTTGTGAATCATAAAGAAAATCAGACAATTGAGTAGAATAATGGGCAATGAGTGAATGAACAAGAACTTCACAAAGAAGATATCTATTTGGTCAAAGAACATATGAAAAGATGTTCAACTCTTTTAGTAAACAGGGAAATGCAAATTCAAGCCTTAAAGACATACTTCTAACACCTAGCAGAAAGGCAAACAACAAAGAAATAAACAACCATAAAACTGACAATACTTAGTGTTGGTGAGTTTGTAGAGCACCTGGAACTTTCATTGCTATTAGTGTAATTTTTCAGGAAACTATTTGGAAGTATCTATTAAAACTTAAGACACATTCCTATGACCTAGCAGTTCCCTGCTAGGTATATATCTAATGGAATTGTGGACACATGTATATTAAAAGACAAGTTAAGATTTTCCATAGCAAATATTTAGGATAGTAAAAACGTGGGAACCATCAAAATGTCCAGAATTGATTAATAAATGGCATTATATTCATGCATCGATTACTGTACAACATTAAAAGTGATTACTGCTATAGGTATCAACATGGATAAAGCTCAAAAACATAATGTAGATGAAAGAAGCAATTCTTAAAAGAATACATAAAAGAATCCACATAAAGTTCAATAGCAGGCACTACCCAATTTATGATACTAGGAGTCAGGACAGACTTCCTTAAAGAGAAGGGCAGGGTGATAACTGGGAAGGGGTGGGACTTCCAGGGTGTTGGGAAATTTTGTTCCTTGACCCATGAGTAGTGAGTTGGAAGTAATAACATTGTGATAATTCAGCCATATTTATACTTCGGATTTTTTTTTTAATTTTTATTTATTTATGATAGTCACAGAGAGAGAGAGAGAGGCAGAGACACAGGCAGAGGGAGAAGCAGGCTCCATGCACCGGGAGCCCAACGTGGGATTCGATCCCGGGTCTCCAGGATCGCGCCCTGGGCCAAAGGCAGGCGCTAAACCGCTGCGCCACCCAGGGATCCCTATACTTCAGATTTTTGCAAATTTATAGTGCTATGTTATATTTTAATAAAAAATTATTTAATTTTTAAAAAGACCCTAACAAATCATTGTAACAACATTCCCATGCTCATGGGGAGGGGAGAGGAAGAATTAAAATGACAGAGCTGATATCATCTTGTCATTCTGTGAGTTCCCTGGCAGAAAAAGGAAAATGTATCTAAAACGAATCATGAAGCAGAAAAAAGAATGGTCAGAATGCAGGTGGAATTTAGTTATTAAGATATTTTCATATGTTAATAATGAGAGAAAAGAAGTTAGTATTTAAAATAAACAAAAAAAGGTACAGATAAAGTTATAGCAATTGTCAACAAAAAGTTTCTAAATATATCAGAAGAAGAACAGCATAATAATATTTAAAACGTAAAGTAGAGGTTAGGGTAGTAAAAGCATTTGGTGTACTCTTCAGGAGGAGAAGGTTAAGGATTGACCTAGTGCCAGTTCTTACTGATTTACTGTTATGTATGAGCCTAACCAGCAGATTAAGTGGGCATTTCTTTGGCTTCTGCTGATGGCTGACAGTGTTGTAATTTATAACTGTTAGCCCAGTTTATGCCCCTGAACATCCCATTTTCCCTAGACCCCTTTCCCTTGTAAACTGTTTGGACCTGTCGTCTCTAATATTTCTCTTCCCAGGAGTATAGTCACTCCATTTTGGGGCCCATTAGTCTCCACTGGCTAATTTATAATTTTGAGAACCATCAAATTGCATAGAATTCATCTCAACAGGAATAATACCTTTAGGGAATCACTCTACACTAGTAATTTTCAATTCTGTTCTACTTTTAAAAACTAGTGGGAAGGAAATGAGTCACCGGAGTGAAAAGTTTCAAAAACAGAAAAAAAAAAAAAAAATCAAGCAGTTGGAAGAATGGAATGGGGAAGATAAAGCAGTGAAGGTTACAATCTGAAGACCTAATGCTGGAAAGCAAGGATGTGTAGCTGAAGAAATGCCAAAGGAGGTTGAAAGCTTATACGATACAAGCAATTATTAACATAAGGCTTAATACATCAAAAGAAAGCTTTAGTGGCACCTGGGTGCCTCAGTAGTTGAGCGGCTGCCTTCAGCTCAGGGCATGATCCTGGGTCCTGAGATTGAGCCCTACATCAGGCCCTATAGGGAGCCTGCTTCTCCCTCTGCCTATGTCTCTGCCTCTCTCTGTATCTCTCATGAATAAATAAATAAAATCTTTTAAAGAACAAAAAGCTTTAGTAATCTGGAAAACTTAAAGAATAGGATAAAGCGGAGATATTGTATGGGTTGCTCCATTAAAACAAATTGCTGTTTCAAACAACCATATAGTTATGAGTCAGAAAGGAATATTCCTTCAGCAGATAGTGTAGGGAGAATCAGACACAGCCAGTGATGGGGAGGAGGAAAATAGGTAAATTTTAATTGCAAAGAATATATTTCTTTAAAGGTACAAAAAGTAAGAATGAGAGCTATGATTTCTGAGAAACCAAATATATATATTTGATATAAATAAAAAATACTGAGAAAGTTAAAACTGAAGCAGAGAAACAGTAATAATTACAGGAGTGCTTTATATTTGCATAACACACAGTCTATATCATATTTTCACTTCTACTCCTTTGTGGTGTTTTAGGTTTATAATCCCTCACCTCATGAAAGTTGGCTTTAGAAGTGTTTCTGTCTGCTAAAGGAGTAAAGTAATGGTGAAACAATGTAGGATATTGACTACTAAATGGGCACTAAGGAAGCCCTTGATGGAATGAGCACTGGGTGTTATACTATATGTTGGCAAATTGAATTTAAATAAAAAATAATTTAATTCAGGGTTTTTATAGAATTAAATGTTTAATTATTAGGCACTCAGCTGATGTTAGTTGTTACTATCCAAAGCTACACTGCTCATTAATGGCAAGCTTGTACTCAAGTCCAGTTTTTCTGCCTCCAAATCCAGTGCCCTTTCCTTGATACCTTTTTATTTTTCCTCCCAGATGAGTTAGAATCTGGGCCTCTAGCCAAATTGAGGTCCTGAGAGTCAGAGCCAAAAAGTAAGAGGGCAGTCTCTGAGGGATTGGTGCAGAGATGGGGCATGATCCAGCTCCCAAGTCATTCAATCTAGGTTAGCAAGCAACAGTCAAAAGCATAAGGCCCAGAGGGGCAGACAAAGAGCAAGCATCAACTCTAAAGTGTTTGTTCTAACATGGAAATCAGGGAAGATAGTGATAGTATTTTGAGATGGGAAACTACTAAAAATCCCTCAGGCAATGGTCTGTTTTATTATTGTTACTTTTTGGCAGTGGGGATCCAATTGTAAGTATTTATGGAATAATGATCTACTTGGCTTCTACCTCTGGCAGCTGTGACTACTTCACACCTTACCTGCAGGTCCAACCTCATCTCCATTTTCTATGCCAGTTGTGGCCCTTGCCAAAGAGAATCTTACGAATCTGCTAACCAAATAGCATCAAGTGCTTCTTTTAGGTAGACACAATCTGATGCTGTGCTTTGTTTCCCTAAACAAAGCCCTGTAATACAGTAGTTGTTTGAGATTCCATACATTTCTTTGAGAGTGGTCACCTTTATGCTAAATCTGAATTCTGGTGAATGAAGCTAGATCTCCATTGCCTGAAGCTTTCCCTCTCGGTGGTGAAACTCTGCACCTTTTCTGTCTAGTAGTTTCATCTGTCATTTACTGTCTAACCCACTGCACTGCCAGGACCGTTATCTGTTGCTTACTCATTTGAGCTTATAGTTACACTTGCCTAATGCATTCTTTTTTTCCTGACTTTCTTTTATTTTTTTAAAGGAAGGTATTTTTATTTTAAAGATTTTATACATTTATTCATGAGAGACACACACACGCACAGAGGCAGAGACACAGGCAGAGGGAGAAGCACACTCCACGCAGGGAGCCTGACATGGGACTCGATGCTGGGTCTCCAGGATCAGGTCCTGGACTGAAGGCGGCGCTAAACCACTGAGCCACCTGGGCTGCCCTTTTCCTGACTTTCTTGATGAAACCTGTCATACTGTATACTAAACGTTTCTCTAGTTTTGACATACATGATATATTAATCTTAAAAAATAACTCTTAGCGAACACTAGACATTTCTATATACCAGACTCTTTGCTTATACCTCTTTTCTTATTTAATCTTTCCAACAACCTATGATATCGGTACTATATTGTTAGGCTTAGTTTTCAGATGAAAAAACTAAGGCTCAGGTTAAGAAAAATTTCTAAGGTCACATAGCTAGTAAGTGGGAAATTTGGGATCCAAAATCAGTAACTCCAAAACCTAAGATCCTAAACATTATGCTTCATGTTACTGGTAAAAGAAATAATAAAAGAGAGAACATGTGGAACAATTTGGAAGAAAACTGTTCTGTAAAGACAAACTATAATTAGTAGTATTAAAACTGAATTTCCCATCTCGATGCTCATTTTCCACAGAAGTATCAGTGAGATACTATTTGAGTTTTTTGAGGTTGTCCTGTGTCTGATAAGAAGATAGAGACAGTGAGACAGGATAGAATTTATTTTTTTTGAAAAATATTTTGTAGTAGTCAGTATGTAGGATGCAAATGAATGGGAATTATAGAGTGTGGAATAACCCACCATAATCAAATATTGAGACATAATCATTATAAGAGATACAAATAGTCACAATTAACACTGACCGGGTATGGGATGGGATATTATGAAATGTACTATATTGAGGATCATTTATAAGTTAAAAAGAAAGTCGTTGGTCATTAGTGACTAAGTAAGTGGTAATCAAATGTCTTACATATCTCATACAGCCTTCTTAGATTTAAGGGGGACCCTTAAAACAGAAAAACTAGAACAAATAATATAATTTTATTTGTTCAGGACTGAAAATAGTTGTTCAGATCAAAAATAGTTGTTCTTACCTTCTTTTAAAAATTCACAAGCCCCTTTGCAAATCTAATAAAAACTACATACTCTCTCCAAAGGAAAATACATAAAGTCCATATCCTCACACAATTTACCATACAATTTTATGCTGTGCCCTGAAGCCTATTCGTAGACCTAGGCTAAGATCTTTGATTTGGAAGAACTCTTCTTGACTTGGGGAGAATTCCAGTGCAAGATTAAATCCTAGTGAATATCTTTTGCCAAGTACCCTCAAATAGCTGTGGTATTAGTATCTTGATTATGCATACTTATTTGTAAATAGAATAGCTGCTGCTGTTTCAGAATCTGAGGTTTTTCATGAGAGGCGAGTGTAAGTTCACAGTCTTATTTATTCTGTTTTTGTTCGCAGTTTTGTATAGATAATCCTTTTTCCAAATTCTGGTGGACAGTTCTAAGATGGGCAAGATATCTTTTGAAATCTTTTGGTTTAGCTGTTTTTTGTTTGCTTGTTTGTTTTGTTTTAATTAGGATATATTTCTTCCTTATGCCACAAAATTACAGTAGGTTGTGTCACAGGCATTTTCACAGTTCAGGCAGGTTTTGGGCTCTGATTTTAGTGTAATTATCAAACCCACTGACAGGGTGTGACAGGATCTAGACACCTAATACCGACTTAGGTAATCAGCCAGCCATCTTTGCCATTTTAACATTGCATTAATGCTCTGGGTACCTCTTTCAAGTCATTCTGCCTTGAGTATTTATTCTAATAATATTCTTATGTAACTAAATTCTATCCATTTTCCTCTTCCATTTTAAATAAGAAAATGAATACACAAGTTCTGTGGCATCCACGTATAGATTGGAGATATTTTGAGCCCTTTTATTATCCTTAGAGTAGTTTATTCTTTACAGTCCTCTTTGGTTTTATCTTTTGTAGCCACAAGAAATTGACATATAAATAAATTTTACTCACACAAACCTGAAAGGGTAGCCCTGAAACATGTCTATATTATGCTAGGCTAGATGAGGAAGTCTGTTTTGTCCCTCTTCTTTTTTCTGAATGACACCAATATTTTCTTCCATTTGTGAATTTAACCTGATGCATGGATAAAGCTGAGATTCATTTGTCAGATGAGAGGAACATTTGGATCCCTAAAAAATAAAGCTAACTTATTTTAAATAATTGTTTAAGCCAGCTTAGATGTAAGTGGCCACGTGGGCAGGGAGGTCTAGGTAGATCCAATGGCACTTTCCTCAGTACTGGCAATAACTATTATAAGATGAGTAGGGCTGACTTTGAGAATGAGAACTACAGAGTGTGATGGTTTATATTAACAGGGATTTGTCTCTTTGTGTGAAATTACCCCCCCCCCCAGCAAATTCAAAGTGGAAAATGGAATACATTTATTTTTTGGTAGGTGAAGGAATAATAACTGGTTTGAATCATCATCTGTGTAGGTATTATGGAAACTTTTCCACCTGTCTCTGCCAGTGAACATGGAATCTGACATCAGTGCCCTGTTATTCTACTCCCAGACCTCTCTTGAGAAAATGCTGTCAAAGAGCTGAGTCAGGTCATTGGAAAAAAAAATACATGGGTACATATGTGTTGTAGGTAACTTACTAATAACACCTTAGGAATATGATGTAAAAAAATGCAATGTAGAGGAGACCATATTGACATTCTGAATCAAATAAATCAGTTCTTGGCTATGGATATCGAGCATACTTTCCAGTATGGCCCAATCCAAGATGTATTACCAAATCTGCAGACGTGAAAGGTCACTGTGGTCACCCACTGGGACAAACATAGATCCTCTGCACATACAGTTCTAATTAGTCAGGGTTTTAGGGCAGGGCACCAGTCATTTGTACTCGATGGTGATAGTTTTATTGATTCTTGACAACTCAATGACTCTTTGAAGGATGCTGTAGCTGCTAGATGGAGAAACACTGCAGGAAATTAAAGGAAGAGGCCCAATTTCTGAATGAAATTTGTAGCCCATCCTTTCAAAAATTCTTTACTGGTGGAGTTTCCACAGAGTGCATTAACTGTCTCTTTCTGGAAATTACTCAGATGCTATGTTGAAGAGTAACTTATGAAATATGTTTTCCTAAGTTGGCACTCATCCAGTTTGGTACCATCTTCTCCCAACCTGTTTGTGCCTTAGCATGGACAAGTGTCTTCCAATAAAAGCCTCTGCTCCAGCAGGTAGGAATTTTCAGGGTATCTCTCAACGGGCCACCCTTATTCTGATCTACAGCAAACCTTTTTGAGTTAATTTATTGTCTTTCAAATTTGAGCTCTGCTTTAAGTGAGAGAACTGGGATTTGAACCTAAACCTCTCTGACTTTGGCAGACTAAATAATATCTACAAGTCAGAAAGACTTGAGTTAGAGATCCTGTCCTGTCACTAGCTAGTTGTATCAGTTTGATCAAGTTATTAACTCTTCTGAAGCTGTTATTTTTCTTTAAATTAATTTGTAATAATAGCTTGAAAGCTTAAAGCTGGACTAAAATGAGATCAGAAACATAAAGTACTTGCCACAGTGCCTGGCATATAATAAGTAATAATTAGTAGTTAATACTGCCACTTACAGATGATCATGTAAATATACTTATTCTTGAAGGTTTTTTTTTCTTTTGCTTCCATGCCCTTATCATATAATGAAATCTTTAAACTCAGAGAGCACTATTTTCTGTCTTGTAAAATCTTAATATTGAATGGTTAGTATATATGTATATATAAAGTAAAAATAGGTATTACAAAGATAGGAAAAGAAAAGAGGAAAAAACAAAGGGTAGGATATTAAGAAAAGTGTGTCATCTTATCTCCAAACTTTAGATTGAGTTAAATGTAAGATTTTGGGAAAAAAGATTTAAGTAGTGAGAATTGTTTTGAGAGACATCCAATGTTATGGATGAAAGTTTTAAGATCCGCTGTACACCACAAATTCCTTTGGAAGGCAAGGTTGTTGTTGATTGCTTATATTCTTTGCTTAAATTTATTTTCAGTCTGAAACTTCATAGGGGACATTTAAAAACATATCCTATGAAACAAGCCTTGGCACTGGACGTTCTGTCTAAATGGATGAGTTCTGTAAAGTTGGATCAGCTTTACTTTTTTACTAGTGGGGATTTGTAGGTAACTTACTATTTTCTCAATGTTATCTACTATTTGTTGTAGTAATATTGGCTTATATTTGGTTACTAATTCTGTCACGTAGCAGTAGTGAGACTTTAGTAAGTTACCTAACCTCCCTTATCCTCAGTTGAATTTTTCTAGTTATGAATTGAAAATAACAATACTTACTTTGCTCTTTTGCTGTGAAGATTGAAAGTAAAGAGTATGTGAGGCAGAGAAAGTAAAAAAGTATATAGATCATGAAATATTAAAGTGGTAAAGGTGAGTTCTTCCTCTTCTAGAATATAATAAAAATATAGAGTACCTCATGCACCTGGCTATTGGTTGTATATTAATATAAATGTGAATTCTTGTCAAGGTATATAGTTTATAAGATAGTATTTTAGAAATTCTGATAATTAAACAGCTATTCACATATAAAAGTTGAATAGGAATATATTAACTTTTTGAAATTATTATTATTATTGTTGTTGTTGTTGTTTTAGGACAATTGTATGGAGTTAAAGGAGGCTATGTGTCCTAATAATAGTTAAGGAGTCAGGAGACTGTTCAGGAGATTAAGCAGGAGACTTCTGCTTTTCTGAGCTATTTCATTTTTGTGCTTAAATTGGGTTACACTAAAAAAAAATTCTGATTCACTACAGATGACAGCTGAGCCAAAAATGATGCATTTTTGCTCTCTAGTTGATGCATTATTTTAACTCAGTCTTTAATTCCTTTGGAATCCAAATATTATAAATTCAGGATAAATATATTTTAAATCCTTGGAAACAATTTTATGCACATGTTTTTTCTTTCATACATGCAGTTGGGACTTTACAGTCCTTGTTTCCAACACTTGTTTTCAACATTTCTGTGGTTTTGTATTGCACTCTAGCAGATCTGTGGACCGAGAAGAATTAGGAATAGTGACTATGGTAGAAGAGCCAAAAGGAGAACATTTAGCCCAGGGAATTTGTGAAATGCTCTTTATCCGAATATATGCCTTTGGCTGGCATATAACAAGCATTGTCAGGAATTGACATTGATGCATGATTTTTGGTGCCATGCTCTGTTAAGCAGGATGGTTTTTTTTTCTTTTTTTTTAATTTTTATTTATTTATGATAGTCACACACACACACACACACACAGAGAGGGAGAGAGAGAGGCAGAGACATAGGCAGAGGGAGAAGCAGGCTCCATGCACCGGGAGCCCGACGTGGGATTCGATCCCGGGTCTCCAGGATCGCACTCTGGGCCAAAGGCAGGCGCTAAACCGCTGTGCTACCCAGGGAACCCTAAGCAGGATGTTATAAAAGAAGTAAAAATAGGATAAAGATTTCTATTTTTTTAGGGACAGGACAGAACTCTGTGTGTGTGTGTGTGTGTGTGTGTGTGTGTGTGTGTGTCTGTGTGTGTTTGTGAACTGCCTCTGGGCAGGCCTGTAACATTGGTGGGTAGAGCTGAGTTTCAAGTCTGGTATTGATAACTTGGTATCTCCTCCAACACTGAAAGAATGGGGCTGGCAGATTTCAGCTTTGCTGTTGTTGTTTTAACTATTAGTAGTCATTCTCCTTGAAGCAAAAACTGTCCTGAAAAAAAAAATCTGATGCTTTAATAGTATAGGTCTCCTATTTTGTGCAGTGTGATGAAAGTTTTGATCAGTTTGATTTAACACTTGATTTTGAATAATGCAAAACGATTTAGAATCAAGCTGAACTAAAGTGGAATCAAGGTAAGTTTTTTGAAGATCTCCCAGAGAGCTGGGTGATTTCTGAGAACAGGTAGAGCAATTGTCTTGTTTTGCAGCAGAGAGAATCAAAAATCAAAAAGGTTAAGAGAATTACTCTACAATACTGAGCTAGCTAATGATAAAAATTCATCTTTTAATAAAGAAAAAATGCACGATGACAATTCAATACATTATTTTGATAAGGAATGAATACCTAGATGTACTGGGTCTACGCTACCTTGGAAATCTTATGTACTTCTTATTACTTTGTTTTATCTTTTTTTTAAAATTTATTTATGATAGTCACAGAGAGAGAGAGAAAGAGAGAGAGGCAGAGACACAGGCAGAGGGAGAAGCAGGCTCCATGCACCGGGAGCCCGACGTGGGACTCGATCCCGGGTGTCCAGGATCGCGCCCTGGGCCAAAGGCAGGCGCCAAACCGCTGCGCCACCCAGGGATCCCCCTGTTTTATCTTTTTTATTGGTTTTGTCATTGTCATTGGAGTCATCTTTAAGGTAAGCCCACCAAACTGACTGAAACACAGAGGAAAAACGTATCTAAATGGCAAGAGACTTGGGACAAGAATGAAGTGAGGTACAGAAGTATAAGATATGGGTGTCATTGATAAAGTGATTTAGTTTCTGATGACATTTTGTTGCTATGAAACTTATGTGCTGATAATCCTTTTTATTTGTGAAGAAGTTAGGACACATCTCCTTGCACATCTAAAAACAAATTTCATTCCGTAACTTCCAAATATTTTAAATCTCTTTGATGCCATTTTCAGTGGCACATTTAGAAATTTAAAACTAAATCTTTATTTTGGTTTTCTTTTATTTGTAGATGATAATATTCTGTTATGGAGCGAGGTATCTTTTTTTCTTTATGATATGATTATGATTGTCAAGCAAAACATAAAGAAGTCAATTTAAACAAAAAGAAATGTTTTGCTTAATGATCATCTCCCCTGTATAATGGCACTGTACTGAAATAGAAGAAAAAGCTGATAAAGAATGGTGATATGTTCAGTAAGATTATCATTGATGGTTACTGCTGAATTACAGGCTAAGAATGTTATTTTTTGCCTTCATCCCAAGTCCGAAAATCTTGCTCCAGGAAACCAGAAGACCACGAATAGCACTACTGAATCTCTGCCTCTCCTCTCATACATTGCCTGACCTCTCATTCCAGAGCCTAACATACACTACACCTAATAGCAGGAGACTGTTACTTTGTTCTGAGAATATAGAACTATCAGGTAACTCCATTTTAAGAAGTGTGGTGGCCAGAGAAGAATTATTACTTCCTTTACTTTGTGGCCCTGGTGAGAACTCAGGAGGTGAACCTAAAAAATGAGTGCCAGATGGCTGTAGAAAAGATGTACCTGGGGTCCACTGCTGTCTAGAAACTCTAGAAGGAATGCCTTTGAAGTTGATCATCTACAAGCTGGACTTTGTATAGCCCAGATATCTACCCCCTTGGGGGCAGGAAAACTTGCTCTTCCATAGTTGTCACCAGACTAATCTCTCTATTGAAAATGAGCCAACTCAGTTGAGGCAACATGGCACCTAGAAAAATGCTTATTGTTGTATTCACTCAATTAGGTCTGGGTACAGTCTTCATCCATCAGTGAAGTGAAGAATTCTGGAGGGCAGGAAAGACCTGCTGAGACTAAGGGCCAGGTCTCCATTTGTGCAAGCCAAGGGAAACCTGGCAGGGCCCTACATGTGAAGGATTAATACTGGTCCTGAAGGACAGGGATTTTGGAGCTGAAAATAGCATAAACTTTAGCCAGAAAGCAAATTGGCTGGGATGAAATAGTTTGATATGAAAATTTGATTGAACAAACATATGTTTGTATTATTTATATATATATGTGTGTGTATACATACATATATATATATATAGAGAGAGAGAGAGAAATAAGCTACTGTCACTGTATTCTGGGATATTATCAATAAATGTATATTATTATCATCATGTTATTTTTTGGGTGCCCAGTGATTATATTTTGAAACATTTATTATTTTTGAGCACTTCTGTATTTTCCTTATTTTTTTCCTTTTTATTTCTAGTTCATTTTCAGCCTATGATTTCTGCTATGTATTATTTACAATAGTAAAAGAGTTAGAGTAACTCAAGTGTCCAGACATTATATATTAGTTTTTGGGGTTTAATATTTCAGAAACGGTATAGTTTGGTGAAGAAAAATTGAGTATTGCTCTATATCAAGCATTGTGAGGTAAGTACATTTATCATCCCATTTAGAAAATGAGGTAACTAAAGTCTTTAGAGAGCCTAGAAAAGTGAATAGCTCATTACATAGCTGTAACTCCCGATGGAGCTAGCATTATATCTAAATAGACTGGTTCCAGAGAAAATGTTTGTGTATCATCATGGGACATATAAAGCTGAAAGAAAGAATTGCAAGTCATTAAAGATGAAAAAAGATCAATGAAGTATGAAGATAGGGCATGATGAAGTGTTCACATGGATGTTGATGTCACCCCAGGCTGATGGTAGATCTAGGGAAAGAGAGAAATACAAGACAGGGGGTATAGCTCTGGATACCTTGATACATATGTGAGATAAACTAAGGGTTGGTGAATGATAACAATGATAAATAGAGGGTAATATATTACTACCACTATCAAAATAATACCAAGCTATTATTTATGGAATCCTTATTATGTTTCTGGCTTTTTGTGGAACTTTTGCAAAGCATTGTCTCAGGGAATCTTTTTTTTTTTTTTAAAGATTTTATTTATTTATTCATGAGAGCCAGAGAGAGAGATAGAGAGAGGCAGAGACACAGGCAGAGGGAGAAGCAGGCTCCATGCAGGGAGCCTGATTTGGGACTTGATCCCAGGACTCCAGGATCACACCTGGGCCAAAGGCAGGCACCAAACCGCTGAGCCACCGAGGGATACCCTGTCTCAGAGAATCTGTGCAATAATTCTTCAAGGAAGATACTATTTTTATTCCCATTTTCTGGATAAATTAACTCAACTTGATGAAAATTGAATGAATTGCCTAAGTCTCCTGTTTCAAGTCATATAGGATATCTTTGTGAAATGATTTTCAAAGAAGCTACCCATTTATCCATCCGTCTGTCCATTTGCTAGGTATTAAGCTCTATCAATATTTGCTAGTATTAAGTTTTAGGGATAGAAAAGTATTTTAAACCTTGATCCCTGCCTTGAGTCTGATGAGAAAGAAAGATATGGGGACAATTAGTAAAACCTCTATTAGATGTATGATTTAATTATTTTTAAAATGAAGGTGTTGCTCTGTCTTTAATATTTCTCCCAATTCCAACTCTGTGATTGTAGAAACAGCAAGAAGTAATCAGTAAAAAACAAAAGTATACGCAGCTTGGTAGTATAAAACTTGAACCCACTTAACTGTTGTTTGCATAAGACTATCCATTTTCTCAACGCTATGCGGTCGGTCTAGCAAATTTGGCAGCCAAGGAACTGAGCATGAGGCAGCTGGGCATGATTTTGGATGGGAGACTCAAATTCAATGTTGGTGAAGTGTTTACAGTTTGCATGTGCATTGCAGGTGTGTGACATCACTTCCTATGACTGATGCAAATGCTGGGAACAGTGGCAGGAGACTGATAGCCTGCCTTTAACCCTTTCCAAACAAGCCATCTTGTGGGCAGATGTTGACCACACCTTCTTGCTCATCTTTCTAGAAGAGCCTGGAGATGAGCCAGTTTTCGCTGATTCCAGCCTTGATATTAGAATGCGTAAGCCACTGAGCCTCTTCAAGAAATGGAGATAGGAAACCAAGTGCTTTTTTTAATGCCTCAGGTGATGAAGATGAAGGGATAATCAGCATTATTTTCTTGCTTAGACTATAATTCAAACTAATCACTGAGATGTATGATGATTTGAAATTTTGGAGAGGGTGGTAATAGTCTTCCTCTGGAGGAGAAAGTTCTGTTAAAGAAACAGTTTGCCAAACTACTAGTGTAAATAAAATTGCAGAGAGAAATATTAAAAGTATTTAAAGGAACAACATGTTTTAATTTTTTCAAATAGTTCTCTAGTTTATCCAGTGCAGGCTTTCTATTGACATAAGGGAAACAAACGGAATAAAAAGTTGTGGTAATGTGAAATTACCTCTATGCAGTTATTGAACAGAATATGGTTTTGGTTTTTGCATGTTCTGAAGTGTTAAATCAGGCATTAGATACAATGCCTAAACAATTTAGAATTATGACAAAAAGGTTGCTAGAAGTGGCTAAGGATTTCTCATATTGCCTATATTATATACTTTCCTATAACACATGTGTACATGTACATACTCAGGTAAACTAAAAGTAAATGTAAGTTTTAAATGAATAAACATAATAATACTTAATTTAAAGTAGCCTGTATTTTAGACTTTCCAGTAATTTGTAGCTTTCCCTCTCTTTACTTCATATTATAGAAGATTTATTAGGCTACTTTTTACCTTGGACATTTATAATGTTTCAGGTAGTATTGTGGCTGTTACTTTTACATACAACTTTAATGTGGTGGTTACTTACTTACAGGTTATCACTGGAGAAGGCTGAGCCTAGTTTTGAGGACTCAGTTTATTATTAATCATTATTTCTGGAATCGTAAGGGCTATTTGAACAACTGGAGGAAAATGGTGTTTGAAAATAGGTCCTATTGAAGAAAATGAATAGCCGTATTGCAGCTTGGTTCTTCTTCCCATATCAGAATTGATACTCTGGATAAGTGTCTCTTTGGATCACATTATCTATGAACTGCCTTTGACAAAACTGCTAGCTCTCTTGCAGCTGCAAGTGCTGATTATTTTGCTTGGATTTGTAGCTCTGTGATGTTTTCTGGCATGCATGATTTTATAAAAGGTTTAGACATAGCCTGCAATTTTTTTTTCAATTCCTAGACAGTTCTGATTGAGTAGGTCTGATTAACATCAGTTCAGAAGTTTGAAGCCAAACCTTCACAACCCTGCTTTTGAAAGGTGTTGAGATTTGTGGGAGGGGAGATTACTTTTAAGGAAACTAAGCTTCCTTATGTTTCAAATTTGAAGATGAAATGAGATTGTGTCTGTTAATTTGCAGAGCTTTACATACTGTAGAGACAGGATAGCAGAAAGAAGGATATAACATTTTTTAAAGCAATTTCATTTCACAGTATTAAACTGTAATCACAGCAATGCTAGAAAATTTAGATGACAACTTTATTTTTCTAGTTAAACTCACTTCTCCTGTTCATATGATATAGGCCACAGGAGTTAGTCTTAGAAAAATGCAAGAGAAAACCTTAGAGGAAATTTCTCTTTTATTATCTTAGGAAGATATCCACTTCTAAGATGTTTTTCTTTGACAGTTTGTGTTTATGAGTAGTCTGTGACACTAACTTACAATCTCCTTCCGTCATGACCGTGATATGGCATGTCTAAATACACAACTGAAATTAGAATGGTGAGTATACCTTGGAAAACTCAGAAGCCAACTGGAGATCCTGCTGCAACCAAACTCAGGCACCTAATCAAAACCAGGTTACCGTTTTTAAATGAGAAAATTAAAATGACATGTACTGGCTCTGCTGAAGAGCCTTGGCCCCATCTTACTGGTAGTGGCAATTCATAATCATGCATTGGGGAGGGACAGAACAAAGATGATTGTTACTGGCTGTATTGCACATTTTTTCATTGTCTTTCCAATATTTTGGAAATAACCTTTCTTAAAGTGATGAAATTAAAAATATCCCAAATGTACAATTTGTTAATCATTTTTATAACTTTTTATTTTGAGATTCATATGCAGTTATGAAAAGTAATACAGAGAGATCCATATATCCTTCACCCAGTTTCCCCCACTGGTAACATCTTGTTTAACTATTATATAATATCATAACCAGGAAATTGACATTGATTAATCGATTGGCCTTATTTAGATTCCTCAGTCTTAGATGGATTCACTTATATTGTATGTGTATTTAATTTTGCTCAATTTTATTACATGTGCAGATTTAAATCACCATCACACTCAAAATACAGAATAGTTCTGTCATAAGTATCCCTAGTGCTAGCTATTAATTTTTAATGGAAGATGTACTCAAAAGATTTATTCATCAATTTGAGTAACTTCTCAGAGGCTATGTTGTATCTAACATAGTTTTGAAAGACAGTAAATGACCAAGAAGACAAGAAGTTAACCACACTAACTCCAAGGAATAAACTGAAACTGTGGGAGCTGATCTCCTTGTGAAGTTCTCTGGGAATACAAACAATGAATTACCGCGCAGCTTTAGAAAAGAGAAATTGCTGAGCAGAGAGTGGAGAAAGATGTTAATGGTATCTGGAACAAAAAATAAGGCAGGGCTCTAAAGACACGGGTTAGGTAGGTCTTTTGCACAGTTTTAACAAAAGGAAGTTAAAAATTACAGGCTCAGATTCTTCTGTGTAAAAAAGAAGAAAAGCAAAGTCAGCAAGAATAAAAAAAATCATTACTGGTCTGCATTCTGAAAAGAGCTTTCTCCCCTTGGGAAAACAATAAAAAATTATTTGCCCCTGTATCAAATTTAGGACCACTTACCAAAATGGCTAGCTTGGCAGAGGCTGCTGCTTAGCTTAGAGCTCAATTGTGCGATTCACTTGTAGCTCAGCATGAACTTTCCTCATAGACAATAGACATTTGTGTTCACACATTTGAAAATGAACTTACACAAACAAGTACAATTTATACAGTTTCTTAAAACCATAAAACATTGACACTTTTAAACTAATGGACTTTGGGCTACACTCAAAGCTTTGTGTTCTTTGCTGCTACTCTTTATATCTAGGGTAATGAAGACCATCTATAAAGTGAATTGTTAATAGCAGAAAATTGTGAGAAGTCAGTCATAAAAGCTGCATGCCAGATTTTTCCCCCTTCTTTTGTCCCTTTGGAATTAAAGATATTCCTTTCGATATGGTGGTTTAGCTATAATTAAAATTCTGTTCTTTTCTACTAATAGGTGGAAAAAACGGACATACTACTAATTAAACTATTAGACTTACTACCTCATTGATCAGCTGTACTGAGGTTTATCTTTCAAGACCCAAATTTACTGCTAGATCTAAATGGTAGAGATCTAGGGAAATGAATGACCTTGAAATACACCAAGTAGGATGTTATTTCCTTAGAAAATCCTAGGAGAGGGACGCCTTGGTGGCTGAGTGGTTGAGTGACTGCTTTTGGTTCAGGTAGTGATCCTGGGGTCATTGGATTGAGTCCTGCATCTGGCTCCCTGCGGGGAACTTGCTTCTCCCTCTGCCTATGTCTCTGCCTCTCTCTGTGTCTCATGAATAAATAAAATCTTTAAAAAAATAGAAAAGCATTAAGAAAATACTATTATCTGGTAAATTGCTTTGGCAATTTCTCTTGTAAATCAAGTATCTATAGTAATACCACTTTCTAGTTCTCTTTGTTTTAAAATGTTTTGGTATAAGGAAACTCCCTCCCCCCTTTTTAAATAAAGTTTTTATTTTAATTCCAGAATAGTTAACATACAGTGTTATATTAGTTTCAGGTATACAGCGTTTTTTTGAGAAAACTCCAGATTCTCTTCTATAAATAATAATGAATTTTGTGTGCAATAGAAAAGTGCATATATCCATTTATGGTTTTTAGTAAACATATATAGTTTTTATTAAAATTTCAAAACATAAATAGTACTTTGCATTCCCATATACGGATCTCACAGAAGTCTTTGAAACTCGAGTCAGTAATTCCTCAATTCCAATAAATCTTAGGATGAAAAACTCAGGTCCTTAGGAGGTCAGAAATGAGTCTTTCTTGATAGCTTGCCTAAGTTTATGATTTTAGTAGTAAGCCTTTACTGAAATGCTGGATAATAGGTAAGTTAACTATTAAAAGAAGCAAAAGTCTATAAACTTCATTTTCAGTACTACTAATAAATAATGTCACTTAATCTTCCTTTCTTTCTTGTATCTTTGTTTTTAGATTAAAAAAAATATATTTAATTTATTTACTCATCAGAGACACACACACACAGGGAGGCAGAGACATAGGCAGAGGGAGAAGCAGGAACCTGATGCAGCACTTGATCCCAGGACCTGATCATGACCTGAGCCAAAGGCAGACTCCCAACCACTGAACCACCCAGGTGCCCCTTTGATTTTAGAAGTTGAGTTTTTCCTATACCTATTCTTTTGCATTGCTGGACTGATATTTATGTGACCTCTTTGCTCTTGTTTCTCCAGTCATTCCTGTTTGTAGCAAAACTTTCCTCCTCACCAAAATAATCATGGGCTAATAGTTGACCTCAAATAGGGGCAGTGACTTATCTAATAATACATAAAACCAGATCTTAATTATTTAAAAATGTACATTGGTGGATAATATGACTCCTATTTTACATCTATATTAGAGTGGGCTGTCATAACAAAATACCACAGATTAGGTGTCTTATACAACAGAAACTTAGTTTCTCACAGTTCTGGGGGTTGGAAGTCCAAGATCAGAGTGCCAGTGTGGTCGAATTCTGATGAGGATTCTGTTTCCAGCTTGCAGACAAGCTTGCAGACTTGCCTTCTTGCTGTGTCCTCACGTGGCAGAAGAAGGCAACAAGTTCTCTGATATTTCTTCTTCTTTTTTTTTTTAAGATTTTATTTATTTATTCATGAGAAACACAGAGAGAGGCAGAAACACAGTCAGAGGGAGAAGTAGGCTCCATGCAGGGAGCCCCACATGGGACTCGATCCCAGGACTCCAGGATCAAAGGCTGGACTGAAGGCAGGCACTAAACTGCTGAGCCACCCAGGGATCCCCTGATGTTTCTTCTTATAAGGCCACTAATCCTATCAAGAGGACTCCACCCTCATTACCTCATTTAAATCATATTATCTGCCAAAAGTCTTATCTCCAAATACTATCACACTGGGGATTAGAGTTCCAACATATGAAATTTAGGGGGACACAGTACAGTCCATAGCAACATCTCTGAGAGAGGAATATAGTGAAAGGTATATAGGGACCAACTGTTCAAGGAAGACTGGCCCTCCAGCTATGGCTCAAGTGCTTAGAAAAGGAAGCAAGTAAAAATTACAGATGCAAGGGTAACAACAAAGAAAGTAGGGAAGAAAAAGGGCAGGTAGGGGCACCTGAGTGGCTCAGTGGTTGAGTGTCTGCCTTTGTCTCAGGTCATGGTCCCAGGGTCCCGGGATTGAGTCCCACATTGGGCTCCCCTGAGGAGTCTGCTTTTTCTCTCTGCCTGTGTCTCTGGCTCTCTCTATGTCTTTCATGAATAAATAAATAAAATCTTAAAAAAAAAAAAAAGAAGCAGGTAAAAATCAGATGTGAGGGGAAAAACAAACAAATAAAACAGGATTTCTAGAAGTAGAATTTTATTCAGCACTCAATATCTGTTTGAAGAATAATCCTTTTCAGAATCCAAAGTGGACAGATTGGGGACCCAACCAGGGAAAGACTCTGTTCCTCTAGAGGTAAAAAATGTATTTTATTTTAGTAAATTGCTCAGTTTTGGATTTAGGATGAAAGGTTGGAGAGCAATTTTAAGCATTGACCTTAAGTGCTACTGAACTAACAAAGAGTGGTGAAGATAAGTGATACTTAAAAAGGTTTAATATTTTAAACTTAGAACAATCTACTAAGGTGAAATTTGCTTATAATTTATCCTAGCATGATATGCTTAAGGTCTTGGAATTATCTCCTGGGTAGTATTTAATGAGTTTGCTTTTACTGCCATGTATGATGAGTCTTAGACCACATTGGATAGCAGGGAGAGTTCATACTGCTGAAAAGAACTGGGTTTGAGTTGAGATGCTATCATTGTGATGACTTTTTTGCTTATTATCACAAAGTTGTTGACAGGGAGTGATCTCAAGACAGTGGCAGACTTGAAAGAACACTGGGATGATCCACAGTTAGGTATTCCATTGCATATCAGAAGAATGGTTTTAAATTATGATATGATTCTAGCATTTTTCTTTTATGGAGATATTTTCTGTAAGATTGGAAAGGCACCAGCCTAAGAATAGCAAATCAGGGGTCTAGCTCTCTGACAGACTGTCTTCCTAGTCTCCATCACTGAGGAGGAGTGGTTCAGAGTATGAATCCTAGTGTCAGAAAGTTCAGTAATGAATCTGGCAGTGCCATCTATGAGATTGGGGGAATTACATGAACCCCCCCTAGTTAAGCTTCAGTTCTGCCATCTGTGACCTTGGGGGATTTACATGAACTTACCTAGTTAAGCTTCAGTTTCCTAACTTGGTGCTTGTGAGGATTGGTTGACAAAATGTAAATAAAGAGGTGAGTATAGGAATTGGCACATTATCTGCAATAATACCTGTTATCACACTGATAATTCATCAATGTAATGATTGACCATAAAGGTTGGAAAGAGTTTAAAAATAACTATCAAGCCCAGTTTTATTTTACAAACTGCATTGATGACTTTAAGAACTAACTTCCCCTTTCCTCTTACTAGTGGTTAGTCATGACCCTTGTTTCTACTTTCTTAGAATGCCAGGGAACAAAAGTAGATATGTACATTCCCCCATCTTTTCTTACAATAAAGATTCCTGTAAAATTAAAAAAGCAGATGAAGTGAAATTCGGATGAGAAACAGTAGCATACATTCACCTTTTGGGCGGAAAAATCAATTAATTTTGGTTAAGTATGTATTAATTAGAACTGAACATACAGGGCTTATTTTTGTGCACAAAACTAAATTGATTCAAGATGGAGTCAGTTCATTAGGTTTTATTTATTCGGCCCATTATCTAAATAGAGTTGGGTTATTTGAGTTGTTTCTTGAATCAGGAATTTTAGGCATAAATTGAGAATATTTCTATATATGAATATATTAAGCAATTTATATTTGATGGTATAGTATACTGCCAAGAAAGAATTAAAATCCAAGAACTTGAAGGAAAAGATCTCTACCTGGCTCCATGCTAGGAACTTATGTTTTTAATGGCACATTTAGATAAAGTTGTAAAGATGGATTTTACTCTGAGAGGACGAAGTACCCATGACAGCCACTTCTAATAGTGGGTATTATGACCAAGTCTGGTACAGTAACCAAACCACAAGAGAGACAAAACTGTTTGCCTGCGAATAAGGAAGGATAGTTCTGTTTCATTCTATCCTTTTCGTATTACTTTCTCCCATACAGATGTGCAGCCTCAGATCAAAATTCAGCTCCTTTTAATATAGTATATTAGTCTAATGAGACTCAATAGCTCCATTGTGCATTATTTTCTCAACATCTGTTAGCCACAGTTCCTGAACTTAACTTTAAAGCTTTCCCCTTTGCTATTAAAGTCCTATTCATTTGCAGTTTTTTCATAACCCAATAAAACCACTCTTTTGCAGCCCAAATTTAAGATACTTTTTGTTTGCCTGCGGCTGACTATGCAGACAAGCTCAGTGTCAGCTAAAGTGTTAACAGGTTATTCTAGACTCTGGAGTCATAGTAATTGCCTAAAAACGCTAGATGGCACAGGAGAGATATAAATGGATCAAGGAGTACAGCCCCCAAACTTTATGTGTTTTTAAAGAATTCTTAGGGTTAAAAAGAGCCACACTTTAAGATATTCTTATATGTTCTTTTCTATTAATTTTTCTATTGTTGTTTTAAGCTTTATCCTTGGATTTTTAGAACTGGATAATGTGAGATAAAATTCTCCTTTTTAGCTTGAAAGCAAATACTTAAAAAATTACTGGTTGAGTAGTGCCTTTATTTCTTTTATTTATCATAGAAAACACACATATACATGCTATATGTATAATGATATATATGTGTTTGTTTATGTGTGTGTTTATATATGTGTATGTTATCTTTATGATGAATTAAACATGTGCTGTTCCAGGAAACTTGGAGATAATGTACACCATGGTGTGTATAAATATACATGTGACTCAACTTATTGTTTTAATTATGTGACTGACTAAATAGAGTTGAATTATGAGAATACTTTTCTAAGAGAAAACATCTAACCATAGAAATTAGTGTTATGTAATTTCTATTTTTTCTCAACTTGTAGTGAATACATGTATCCTAGGAAGGTTCCATATGTATTGTGTTTATTAAATATGAGGTTAATTTATCATTTCCTTTAATGGAAAAATGACAAGGTATGAACAGGAAAGTATATTTAGTAAATACTGAACATTGGGATTCAAAGCTAGTACTGATTACAAGAGTACTATTAGCCTTAGTTGTAGAAATTCTACTGATTCATAGGGAACATTATACATGTAAAACCATGGACTAATCAGTGATTTGCCGTTGAACAATTTCTCAAATTTAGTGGAGAAAAACTATAAAAAGGAAGCTTAAAACTGGTCATGTTAAAAAGAGTATTACTCAGCCATAAAAAAATGAAATCTTACCATTTGCAATGATGTGGATGAAACTAGAGAGTAATACGCTAAGAGAACTAAGTTAATCAGAGAAAGACAATTATGATTTCACTCATGTGTGAAATTTAAGAAACAAAACAGATGATTATACAGGAAGGGAGGGAAAAATAAGATGAAATCAGAGAGGGAGATAAACCATGAGACTTTTTAAAAAAAAAGATTTTATTTATTTATTCATGAGAGACCGGCGGAGACATAGGCAGAGGGAGAAGCATTATGATGGACATTATAGGAGGGTGCTTGAAGTAATGAGCACTGCATGTTATATGGAACTGATGAATCACTAAACTCTCCTCTGAAACTAAAAAAAAAATTACAACAACAATAACAAAAGATGTGTAGAGAAAGCTGGCATGATTATCAGAGAATGAACAGATTCTCATTAAGAAATATATCTGGATTATTTGAATTTCTTTTAGAAAGTCTTTGTCAACTACTGGTAGCTTAAAACCTATAGAAGCTGTTTTAACATCTGTTCTTTAGCCTTTCCTAAGAGTAGTTGAGTTCACTGGGACCAAATATTGTTTTCTTATTTGTAATATGGAGAAAATAACACCTACCTTGAAAGGTTGTTTTGAGAATTAATGGTAATACATGTAAATGTATATCAATTTAAATAACCTTAGGCTTCACAGATTAACAACTTTATTGCTAAGTTAGGTAATTGAGAAATAAAACTCGTTAGAAACACAGAACTACTATATCATCTCTAATCATAATTTAAAAAAATATGTAAGTCCACATATTTCTCATAGTCATTTGTAAAGAATTGACCTGCAACTACTTTGAACTTTTCTGTATTTTATTTTGGAAGGTATGATTGTACAGTACATCATAAATCACATATGAGATAGCTATATTTTAAAAATCATAGTTACTAATATTTTGGTAGAGGTATCATTCTTTACTGAAGAAAGTATGTGTTTAGGGTTCCACAGACATGGGTTCAAATTTTGGTCCCACCACTTGTAAACTAAGTAATCTCAAATACTTAATTCTCAAGGTCTTATTTTCTCATTTGTAACATGGGATAAATACCATCTTATCATACAGAGTTGCTAGGAGCTAAAAGGATTTCTCACCCTCAGCACTATTAATATTTGGGGCTGAATAATTCTTCACTGTGAGGATTGTTGTGGGGGTTGTCCTATATTCCTTGTAGGATGTTCAGCAACATCTTGATATCTACTCACTAGATTCCAGTTGCACCTCTCCCACAGTTTTGATAACCAAAAGTGTCTCTAGACATTGACCAATGTCCCCTGGAGGGCAGAGTTGTCCCCTGATTGAAAACTATGTTATGTATACACCTTGCATAAAACTGAGTAAACACTCAAATAATGATTATTAATAACTATTATTCCTTTTAAGTATTATTTCTTTTTAGCTGAGCAATAACTCCTAACCTTGACATTAAAGACCTCATTAGAAAATGACAGAGGTATCCAAATTATGTAATTTAGGGACCTTTGTTTGAAATAGGAACTCAATAAGGATATTTTCATGAAGTTACTGATTTATACTTGTGGGTTAACTCAATGAGTCAATCCATTTAATAATACTTTAAATCAATCAGTTACAAAATATAGATGGCATTAAATAATCAGTAGAAGCAAAATTATAGTAATTGTCACTTCTATAGAGAAAATTCTTAAAGGACATGTATTAAATAAAGAGACTGATCTGACCCCTTTGTGGGCCTATCATCAGGATGCTGAACAGCAAGAAACCCAGAAGTCCTCTTTATCTCTCTGGATATATGGCAGTCACTCATCAGGCAATTAAGTGTTCCACTCTAATTTCAAGCACTGTTTAGCCCTGTGAGAAGTCAGTGCCATTCTTTAGTGATTCGAATGGGAAAGATAGATAAACCAACATCAGTAAGATCTGATTCATGGACTACATTGTGTGGAGGATCTCTGAATCCATTGGGAAAGTAAGGGAAAACCTCTTGGAGAAGGTGAAATCTGAGCTAAACAATGAAAAGTGTAATAGAGTGGGAGTTGGAAGAATGGATATTGTGTATGTATAATAGCAGGTGAGTAGGGTGTAGAGAATATGGTGTATTTAACATAAGTCGAGGAGATCAGTGTCTTAGGTGAAAGATGTGATTGAAGGGTCAGATGGCCATTTTAAATACTTCATACACATTCTAAAGTATATGGAATTTATCAGGAAAGCTATAATATCCATTAAATCACTATAAGCTGAGCTATGACTTCAATTAATTTACATTTTAGATCAGTATGGTGTTATATATAGGAGAGACTGGAGGGGGAAGGCAAATGAAGGAAAAGGGAAACTAACTATTTAGAAGACATTGCAGTAATCCAGATAAGAAATGAGGAAATCTTAAAACTTCGATAAGAATAGAAGAAGGAAGAACTAAAGCACATTTAGCAGGTAAACTTGAGAGGAACTATTTCCTTGAGAGGAACTTCAAATGTAAATGAGGAATGAGAAAATATGTAGTACTTAGAATGACAGCTATGGTTCTGATTTGGATGATTAGAGAATGGTAATTTCAATTTCAGAAACAGGAAATAGAAGGGAGGATGATGGGTTTGTAGTGGTGGAAGAGTATGGGAGGAGACAGATGTTGGGTTCATCGTTGGTCATAAGTGTGAGTTGTTAGTAAAATATCTGAGTGGAGAGTCCAATCAATTGATAGATAGCATAGGTTTAGAACTAAAGGAAGACGTCAGCCTGGATCTAGAAATACAGGAATTTTCAGGATATAGATAGTAATGGATGGGTTTATTAAGAGCATGAAGACTAAGACTTGGACTGAAAACAAATCACGGGCAATATGAATACTTAGGGTAAATAGAGAAATTAGAACACCCAAAGTAAACTGAAAAAAAAAATGGTGATAGAAGACAGTAGAAGACTATAAGAGTAGAGGTAGAGAACTCAAAAAGAGGAAAAAGTTATGAGTATAAGGGGAAGAACGCCCATTGAACTGACATCATTTGTGCTTGCTAGGGTAGTTTGAATGAGAGATCCATAGTAGTTGGGTAGTCAGGTCTGGGGACAGAATATGGAGTGTTTTTCAACAGTTTTAATTTTGAGTATGTTCAGTTTGAGTTACTGCTTTTCTAGCTTCTACATGCTACATTACTTTCTACTGTCTTATATAAGGTAGAAAATGGGGTCAGAGACTGTAGGTCTCAGTAAGGTTAAATAATCAATATACTGGCATTAGAAGACAGAAGGAAGAGCAAAACATATATTTTGTTATTATCTAATACTGATATCTGATAGACTAGTTATTTGAATGTCGACTGAAACTAGTTTCAGGCACATGGATGCTGCCTAAGTAGAAGTCAGGAATTTGAAGATCTGTGTGGTAGTGGAACTGCTGAACTGAAACAGTCTGGTAAACTCTAAAGATGTCAGTTTAGAAGAAGAAATTTCTAGAGAATTAAAGAATAATATGTTTTATTGCCTATAATTTAAAACACAAGCATAAGCAGTGTTGTATGTATATGTGTGTGTGGGGTGGGATGTGGTTTAAATTTAAAAGAACCAAATAAGGAATATATATGTTTTGGGGGGAGTATTGGCAAGCACTTGTGAGGCTCCAATCAAATCCCAACACTTTGGAGGTGTTGAAGCCAAGCTTTAAGCTCTCTTTGTCTCAGATCAACACCAGATGGTATGGTGATTAGTGTACTGGATGCGGAAATGTTTTTTCATTGGTAAAATTTGTTATGTTCAAGATGTTTATCTGTGATTGGCTAGGTATATTGGACTGAGACTCCTTCATAAATGGGATTTCAGAATAGTATACTTGACAGCCTCCATTCCTTGATTTTTTAAAAAAGATTTTATTTATTCATGAGACACAGAGAGAGAGAGGCAGAGACAGAGGCAGAGGGAGAAGCAGGCTCCATCCGATGTGGGACTCAATCCTGGGACTCCAGGATCACACCCTGGGCAGGCACTAAACCACTGAGCCATCCAGGGATCCCACCTTCATTCCTTGAGAATGAGCCCTCAGTTTAGGATCTCAAACCATTTGATCTAAGTGCACTCACCTGAAGGTTTTTGTTCTTTGCCCAGCTCCTACTGGGCTAGCTGAATCCTGCCTCTAGAACATTGCCTTTTCTGCCTTGCATTATCCCTTTATGGAGGATGCTGTTGAATACCTGAAACTATAGAGAGCTGGTACTTCATTGAGCCTATACAAGTGGTTGCTGCATTAGTATTTTTATGACTTCCTTTAATTAAAAATTTGTGTGTGGCAGGATTTGGTCTGAAAGCATTCATCTATGGCATTATTAAATTCAACATCAAGGCTGGAAATGAGGAAAGCTATCTATTAAAGCCAGTATCTACCTCCAAAAATATGGTTAAGTGTGGATTACTAAGTCACTTTGTAACCATCTGATACTCATTCTTCTGAGTGAGATAATGTAAAATTGCTTATTCCTTCATAAGTACCTGAGAAAATCTTGACAAGTCAATGACTGAGCTGTGATTTTCATGTATAATAGGCCAAAAATAATATTCACCTCATGAGTAATAGTAGCTTATATTTTCTGAATACTGTTCTGAGAATTTACACATATACATTTGGATTTAATCTCCATGCCACCTTATGAAGTGGTTAAAACTATTGTTGCCATTTTTTGGATGAGGACATTGAGACACAGTGAAGTTAAAGTAGTTTTTGGGTTCGAGATTATACAACTAGTAAGTGATAGGCCTGAGATTATGAGCTGAGGCAGTCTGGTTCTAGAAGCTGTGCTCTTAAATATATCCCTCTGTATTAACTCTCTAGATTAAATAATATAATTTATGTGAGATATAGTTATTAAAGTATCTGTCACTAGATAGACACTCAAATATTGATGAAATATGAATTGGTCTTAGAATGATACAAACTTCATATATATTTATGTACTTGTTTTATTTTAATGGACCTGCATTTATGAATTAATCACAGCATTCATGTACAACGTATAAATCTGATAGTAGGAAATCACTAAGATAACCTAAAAAGATACTTATGGTATAATGAATACTTCTTTAATATGCTTTAGTGTGCAACCTTATCATGCATGTGTTACATCCGTGTTTTACTTTGGTTTTATTATTTTTAATAGATTCAGTAAAACTTTATTTTGAACACAGTATTCCCACAGTTAAAAAATTCAAGTCTTTTAATAAAGCTTACTTGCTTAGCAATGATTGTTATTCCAAAAATTTTTCTAGATTAAGAAAAATCAACTTACTTTTTAGTTAGAAATTTCAAAAAGCAATCCTGACTTTTCCACTAATTGTTGATTAGACCTTGAGAAATATAATTGGAAACAAGGTTATTTTTTCTGTATTCTACTTTCACATACTAATTTTTACTGACTGAAGTATTTTCTTGGCTAAGTTTCATTGGAACTAGGCAAGAGATTAAAGAGCTTGCTTTTCTTTCATTTCTCTTTCTTCTTCTTTTTCTCTTCTTCTTCTTCTTCTTCTTCTCCTTCTCCTCCTCTTCCTCCTCCTCCTTCTCCTTCTTCTCCCTCTTCCTCCTCACACTCTTCTTTCTTTCGTTTTCTTTTCTCGCATGAAGAGAAATACAATTCCCTCCCTCCCCCTGGTTACATATCAGCTCTAGATAACCCTTGTGAAATTAAGAACTCAACAAAGAAAGGTAAAAACATTGCGTCTCAGTTTTAGAGTTTTCACCAATATGTTCAATTCACCTAATAGCATCCCAATAGAATGGCCAGGGGAATATGGAGGAGAAATGAGATTTCATTCTGAGTTTTAGAAGGGGGAGGAGAGAATGTTTGTTCCATGTGCTCACTCTTTGGAAAGCAAAGGATAGTCTGTTTGTCATTAATATTAACATGAATTAGTGTTGCTTACTTCCCATTGGAGCTCTTATGGTATAAAGATACAGTGGGCCAAACTTAGTCCCAAGAAAGATGGGTAAATATTCCAGAAGAGCTATAGACCTAGTGTTTGAAAAATGTAAACATAGATGAAAGAACAAAGTATATAAGAATGATGGAGACTTTTTTCATGTCTGCCAATGTGCATTCAGTTGAGGTACATTTTATGTGAGAAATACAGTGAGGAAAGTAATAAGAGTTGAATGGGTTTTCTATGTAAATTGAATTGATTTGCTCTTTTCTAAAAATTAAGTCATTAAATGAATGTTAATGTTTCATCATAATGTGTTTCAGTTTATAAAGTAGGAATTTGAAAATAAGTTTTTTCCTCCTTATACATTAGTTGGTTATGTTAAACTCTATAAACTAATAAGGAGAACAGATCTTCAATAAAGCAACCATTTAAAGACCCCAATTCAAGGTAGAAATGAAAATAAACAGTAACTTTTGTAGTATATAATGTCATAATGATAGCTGACATTTATGATGATAGTTACTATTGATTAGCTATTGTTTATAATTTTATAGGAGTTATTTCATTCATTCAAAGCAACCCTATTAATATCCTTCTCACTCTATGTTTGAGGAAACTGAAGGTAATAGAGATTAACTTTCCAAGATCTCATGCTTAACTGGTGGATTTGGGACTTAACCAAACACATGTAATACTGCTTTTACATAGTGTTGTTTTCTGAACTGGACAAATTTTTGTGAACTTTTCTGTTTCCCTAGAAGATGTAGAACAGATAACTTGAGAAGACTGAATGCTCTGCTCTTGTATTAGAAGCTGGTCACTTAATTTTTATGGTATGTATAATATATCAAGTAGAAACTTGACTTGTTGAATGTTTCTGGTAAATGTTGTTGGAGGATTATCATAAACTCTTAATCCTAGTCATATCAGGATCGAGACCAGTTGTATAACTCTGCCTATTGAGCAGTAGAACTCTTAATAAACTCTAAATGCGAAATATGTTACGATTAGTGCTTTTTAAAAGTGACTTTTTCTAAAGGTCAAGGTCAAGGAGTCAAGGTTGAATGGTAGATAGAACAGGTTATAAGTGACCATATGATATGCTCTTGGGCTTTTTGTACTGTTAAGAGGCTCTGACCAGAAGGGTTGATTATTTCAAATAGAGTGATAATTTCTCCTTAGACTGACATCAACCTCTTGAATTTGTTTGCAAGTAATAATAAAAAACAAACAAACAAGGATATTTACGATTAGAAGATAATGAAGAACATTGACAATGACTAATATCATCTAATTTTCAAAGTTAATATTGTTGAGTGCTTACCCTTATCAGAAGCTAGCTAGACGTTTTCTATTAACTTTTTAAAATCCTTTTAACAACTTAGGAAATAGGTACTATATTTAATCCTTCTTTTATAGAAGACAAAACTGAAGCATTAAAACTTTCTAAGGTCATACTTACTAAGAAGGAACATCAGAGGTATTTTCCATTCAGCATACTTTTCTAATCTTTCCTCGGGCTATATTAACTCTTCTGCCTTTTGTCATAATATTGTCCAAAGGACTTGGAGTGTCTGGACATTGCACAGAACATCTTACTATGTCTTACTGGTCTACTATACTGATGGTATCATAGCAGTTGAACCAAATGCACAAGAAAAGGCAAGTACATTGGAAGACTTGGTATGTAGAGGAAGGGGAGGAATCTTATGAAGATTCAAGCACCCATAACATTAGTGAAGTGTTTTAGAATCTAACAGACTGGGACATGTTGCAGTGTTCCCTCCAAAGTAAAGGACAGCTCATCTGTATCTTGTCTTCCCCTAAGAAAGAAGCATAGTGCTTCATAAACCCCTTGATCACTTTGGGCTCCTGTGGCAAGGAGGCAGTTAGCAAGAATGGGGTCAGCACTTGGGCCGTGATAAGTGACCCTGTTCATCAGGAAGAGGTAGGGTTGCTGCTAGACAACATGGGAAGGGAATACAATGTTTGGAATTTAGATGATTCATTTGAACATCTCTTTGTGCTCCCATGCCCCTCAGCCATATCCTGAGGAGAGCCCGAGGAGAGCCACAGCCTGAATCCTGAAACATAGGAATTCAGACCCACAGAGATGAAGGTCTGAGTCCTTCTACCTTGCAGTTTGCCTACTCCATGCTCTCAGTGTTTCAATGAAAATGGCCAGGGGATTATGGAGGAAAAATGTGATTTCAGTCTAAACTTTAGAGGCAAGAGGGGAGGCTATTTGTTCTGTGTGTTTACTTTTTGGAGAACAGGGGATTGTCTGTCACTAGAATTAGCATAAATTAGAGCTACTAGCCATAGATAAGGGGAGTCTAGAAAAGGAGATGGAAAGAGGGATGTTGATTAATAGTTACAGCTTTAAGAGACATAAGGGTGGGGGCTGCAGTGGATTCCACTAAGACACTTCTCTGGTAAGTGTTCTCAGAAAACAAAAGCAATCAGAACATGGTAGAAACTCTTTCCAGGAGGAATGAATTTACAACAAGAGGGAATCAATCTGCGAAGTGCAGTGGTAGACTGTAGAGGATTCTCTTGTTTTCCACCCAGGTTTTCAAGCTGATGGTTCATAGCTCTGTCGTCCCTCATTGAAAATTTCACCTAGCCCCAGGGCAGTTCCCCATCCAAGGCTATTACACAGAAAATTTGGTTTGTTTCTACTTCACAATGTTTGGGCTTCAGCTAGGAAGACTTGAATTCTGGGAATGATTCTGTGGCTGGGGTGTAGGGAGATTTGGAGGCATCTATTCTCAGATGTCTGAAAGTTGATGCTGGTTGTTGGCTGAGATCTTAGGTGTACTGTCGGTTGGAACATCTACACCATGGTCTCTCCATCTGACCTCTCAAATTCCTCTCGTTTGAACTTCACAGCTGGGTAAATGGGTTTCAAGAGTTACTATCCCAAGAAAACGAGGCTTAAGTGCTTAGCTTTTTATGATCTAGTTTTAAAAGTCATATACCATCAATTCTGCTGTACTCTAGTGGTCAAAGAAGTCACAAAAGTCCACTCTGCTTCAAGGGGGAGAGGACACAGACTCCATCAATTGACGGGAGTAATACTGATGTCACATGTAAGAAGACCATGAAGGATGTGAGCTATTGTTGTAGCCATCTTTGGCTACAACACGATCAGCCATTTCAAGGAAAAGATTAAGTGCTTCTCTTGTCTGTGCATTCTGTCTTTTCCAGCACATCCTTGGTGTATTAAATTTCTTATAACAATATCTTGAACAAAGCAATTTCTTGAAAAACAAAAAGCAGAACATGAAACTGTGAAAGTCACCTTCCTGCTTCTTGAGTGAAGTCTAAATTCCTTAAGTTAGCATTTAAAATCCTCCAAAATTCAGATATAATCCCTTTTGCTCCTTACTTTCTACTACTTTTAGGCATATACTGTAGCTTATGACTGACCTATATACATAATTTACCATTGTCAGAATGTGTCCTGAGCTTTTCACTTCTGTATCTTTGTTCATACTTTTTCCTAGTCTTAGAATTCTGCTAGAGAGGTATCTTCAGTGTTTACTTGATATAGGCCTACTCATCCTTTAAGTCCTTTGCTTCATGCCCAAACCAGGAGTGATTACTTCTTTCTCTTTCAAGACTACTGAAGCATTGGTTAATACCAATTATGTGCCATTTATCACACTGTGCTAAAACTGCATGTTATTTTGGGAGGAGGCAGTGCTTTATTGTGATTTGGTTTGATAGTTAATGCTACTGCCACTGCAGAAAGGATGTCCTTTCTCAGCAGAATTCAGAGGAGAGACCATATCTTTCTCTAATCTTCTTGTTTCCATGAATTAATTATTTATCATAATATATCTAAAAATCCTAAGCACTTTGCATTGTCTTATTTCTTCTAGATTTCCAAATATTCAAAGGGTTAGTTCATATCTTACTGAGTTTCCAGGGTACCTAGAGTATTAATATGGAGACATACAAGCTATTTGATAATGTTGATGAGCCACAGAGTGATTATTCTGAGGTAAAGTTAATTGGAATTAGTGACATATTAATTTCTAGGGAACAATTTTCACATGTACTAAGCATATATATATATATATATATGTATATATATATACGTATATAAACTTTTGTTTTTAAGATTTTATTTATTTATTCATGAGAGACACACAGTGAGAGGGAGAGACAGAGAGGGAGAAGCAGGCTTCTTGCAAGGAGCCTGATGCAGGACTTGATCCCAGAATCCTCGGATCATGCCCTGAGCCAAAGGCAGATGCTCAACCACTGAGCCACCCAGGTACCCCTAAGCATTTTTTTTTTTTTCAATTTCATAAAATTTGTGAGGAAGATGAATTTAAACAGTTCAGGATTTTTATAGCTTTAATTCTGCTAATATTCTTTCTAAGAAGGGTCTATAGTAAGGCAGCATTTTCTAAATTTATATAGGTGCCCCTATGAGTTACAGGTCCAGAACTCTTTCTAGGAATTACTTCTTAACTGTAAATATTACAGTGTGAGTCTGCCTTTTGTTGCTTTGCCTGAAGGAAAAGTTGATTCAGCAGGACCAGTGAGTATTTGTTCCAGAATTTCTGAGTTTGGAACTGAAAGAGAATGGAGCCAATCTTGCATGGGTTCCTGGACTGTGGGTAAATTATGACACTTGGTAGCCTTCCTTCTCACTATGTAGTAAAAGGAGACTGGTTTTTACTAAGGAAGAGGAGAATTAAGCAGGAAGGAGGGAAAGAGAATATGTCCTAGGAGCTCTTGAGTCCTTTGATCGAGCTGCTTCTGAGCCTAGTCACATTCCTGACCTTAGGTTCCATGTGACATTTCGTATTCCTTATAAATATTCTCTAGTTTCCCCAATTTAGTTCTTTTTCTTTCCCCACTTACAACCAAAAGTACAGTTAACCCTTCAAAAACAGGGGTTTAAACTGCATGGATTCACTTATATAATATAGTACCATAAATATATCTTCTCTTATGATTTTCTTAATAACATTTTCCTTTTTTTCTAACTTACTTTACTGTAAGAATACAATATATAATTCATATAATGTACAAAATATGTGTTAGTAAACTGTTAATGTTATCGGTAAGGCTTCCAGTTAACAGTAGGCTATTTAGTAGTTAAGTTTTTGGGAAGACAGAAGTTACATACAGATTTTGAACTATGTGGGGGTTGATACCCCTAACCCCTGCCTTATTTAGGGGTCAACTGTATTCCAATTAAAATGCCTTGTTTTCCAGAGCATTTTATGGGGTTAATGTTACATAGAACTCACTTTGGATAAGGTGGCTATCAGATAGTAAAAATTGAAGAAAAGGGGCAGCTTCTCCAAAGCTCAGTGTATGACAGATTGAACAAAATTGTGACTCATCTAAATTCTTAATCTGTAGCACATTTTCATTTTGTATTTATATGTACATGTTTTAAAACATAATCATAAAATTTTGGAGCCTCAGGGGTCCTTGGAAATATTATTGAACTTTAGCATTTTATATATAAAGAAATGGAGGTCCAGAGAGTGTCAGTGTTTTACTCAAAATCACACAGATGAATAGCAATGATTTAAACTACACATATTCCATACATTGCTCTCCAGGGTAACCCCATTGTTAAAGACTCTGAATGCAAATACACCTCAGTAAATCTTTCCACATCTTGCTTGTTTGCAAGGAAGTGATGTGTGCAACTTCCTGCACACTTCTCAGAGGCTTACTACTTTCTCTGAACTTTCTATTTCTTGTTTTACACTCGCTGGATCATGGTGACACCTTCAGCAGTCACTTTGGACACAGAGATGGAAACTACAAATTGAGATAGAGGTGCCCCAGCAGCAGAGTCCGTGAACAGCCTCACAGCCTCGTAGAGCAGAACCTTTACTTATCGTGGAATTTTACACAAGAGAATGACCAACTTTTGCTTTGTTTACGCCATTGTACTTTGGCTCTTTGTTCTAAATTGTTTATCTTATACCTTAGATAATATACTTCTAAGAATAAACCTTCATGAGGTTGTTGTAAGATTGCAACAGGTAAGTAGAATAAGAAATGAATACACAATAGCTTATTATTTTAATTTTTACTGAATACCTGGCCCCCTTTTGTGACTGACACTTCAAACTCTGTCCTTGGTTCCTGAACTCATCTTTGTGTTTTCTTTAGTAAGTCATTTTATCCATGCCAGTAACTGTAGACCAGGGATACCCCACTCTAAACCCATCCTAGATATGGGAAACCTGTTCCGAGTTAGAGTCCTAATTGTCGAGGAAGTGAATTTATGGAGTTACAGAGGTGATACTAGAATCCATATCTTATTATATCTTGCTCTCAGGGAGAAATTAGTTCATTTTGAAGACTAAATGATTGTGCTATTTATTTTGTGTTCATCTCTCAGATTGTGGTGGTATATATTATGAGAAGGAATATATGTGTTCATTTACTCTTGCCAAAGATTATTAAATATGGGCAAGGCTCACATTGGGAGGTGAGAGATAATTTGACTGCTTAATTCTCCAGCCACCACCAAGAAGTATACAAATAAGTACCCAAATGAGCAGTGATTTTGGTCTGGAATGATGCCCAAAAGGTGATGGTCCAAGATGATAAACTCATTTGAGTTCCTGAAGTTTCACTAGTTTTCTCTTTACTAATGCCATTTTCAAAATGTACAGATATCCTATTCCTTCCAACAAATCAGATTTCAAAAATGTAAGAATCATGAAGATAAAGAGAGTGGGGAGAGACAATTTATATCTTGTAGTGAAGTTAGGTTATATTTTATTTTTGAATTTTAAATGGGATCCAAAGTGCCTTTGTACCAACATATGAAATAATCTGCTCCTTTGTGATTAATTAATATCACACAGTGGTAATGATCAGGAAGACAAAGATACGCTTAGAAGCAGGACCTGTTAACCTTAATACAGAAGATGCTGGCTTGCTTGAAAACTCAATGGTTAGAGAACGATTACTGGAGAAATGCCTCCTAGTCTTGAGCCAATGCAGATCTGGACAGGGATATATAAAGACATTATTAATTTGGATGAAAGTTTTGTTTTTGCCAGTATATCTTTTATTTGGCTACAGATGAGAGGATTGTTCAGAGCTTTTCAAAAGACCTTTAGTATGCTATTTATTAGAGAAACATTCATTTAATCAAATAACACTCACTTTATAGAGGAAGAAATATTCCTCTGCTTTGAGGGCCATAGGTCATACATTGGAGTATGGCTTTGGTCACTGACAGTGCTGACATGATGGGGGTTTTTTTCTCTTTTCCTTATGAAGATTCTTTCTGTAACCTCTGGCTGCATTAGAAACTTCACTGCTTAACAGAAACAATTGTTCTTTGTTCTTGTGGCCAAATGAAAGCTCTTGTTTTTTCAGTCCAGTTCTGCTGGCAGGTTAGATGCAATCAGGGGTGTCATCAAGAGGAGATGAAAATATGCAGAATACAACCACTTGTTGTTTTTGGAGGCAAAATGCCCACTTTTTTGGCAAAGTCAAGGCTAAGCACATGTGAGAGCAGAGAAGGCTAAACTATGGATCTTTCAATATAATGATGGTTAATGCTTTGCACAAATTCAAAGTGATAGTTGAAAGCATCAACATTTCTGACCACTTTCCTAAGATAGACACTTATTTAGGCAGACTTAGACATTTTTACATGTCTTAGAAAAACTGAGCTCAAATTTGCATCAAATACATCCAGAATGCTAACACCTTGGTGCTTATATATTTGTTCAAGAATCTTTCACTTGATGTCTTCAGTAAAAAATCCTATAATAAAACTATTTGGGGAGGAAAAGTGGCTGAAAGTATGTAGAGAAGTCTCATTTGTTACAGGTTTTAGGATTTTTAATTAGGTTGATATCACAAAGGGGTAGGTCTTTCCCTCTCCACAAACACTTCATTTTTCATCATATTGATTTTCCTGCTGTTAAATAGCTCTCTGGTTCTGTGGTCATTATTCATGAATTATCCCCATTAAAATGCAGTGGTACCTACTCTTTTAGTTGTAGACAAAAGCTAGGATATTGGGAAGATTCACATTTGTGTTTGTAATTCCCGATTGTACTTAAACGCAAAAAAATTAAGATAGAAGCTAAGATCTGACTCAGGAAAATACATCATGACCAAGACATATTGTTAGAAGCTGTATCATTAGTGTCTTCAATGATATGTGGGTGGTGCAAATGCAGAGAGAAGAGGGGCTGAATCAGCTCATGTTCTAGAATGCAAGCTGTCAAGGGACCCATTAGAGAGAAGGGAAAGTCATTGAGGAGCCACTGGAAGAGGAACTTTGAAGAAAAAGGAAATGGCCATTCTCCTTAAAGGTAGCAGTGTTTGAGGTCTAGGAAGAGACTCTTAAGAGAACCAAATGAGAGGAGTCTCAGGGGAATTGTTAGGCAAAAGACTACTCTCAAGCAGAAAAATTTTAAAAGCATACATTTAGCCATCTGGAGTTTTTTTTAAAAAGGAACATTTTATTTTGTATTTTGAAAGGAAAGATTTTACTTTTAATGAGAAGTCTGCATTTTATCTTAAAGGAAGAATACATCTTCAACTTAATTATTGTCCACAGAAAAAGCCTCTTCCTGTGTGTCTTTTGTATGCTTAGTATATACACTCAACACACATGTTTTAGTAAAGTTCTATCTGGCATGACAGACACATATGAATGGATGATGTTATATGTGCTCCCAGAGATTTTTTTTTAATCTTAGGTCATGGTTGTAATAAATAATATGTTGGACTGAACCAAAAACTCTAGTGGTCCTCAGAATGGTTCTCTGAAAGCACTGATTGATGATATGTATTGTGGAGTCAGTATTTCCAAATCTCGTGCTACTAAGGAAAGTATCACATTACTGTTAGAAAAATAATAGCCTCAGGAATCAGATATAAGTGCCTATCATGACATTTTAATCTGCTACATTGGTCCAATGATACTTGTTTATAGGCTTGTTGTGAGGATTAATTGAAATAATCCATATGAAAGTATTTTTAGAAGGATTAGATTTCTGTGCAAATGAATAGCACAAATAAAAGTTGTGTATAAGGATATTATGATACGTCAAAGACTCTGGGAGAGCATATATATAGTATTTACACTACAGTTTAAGGACTGGAAAAATGTGTTCCAGGCTCTGGCAGATGTTCTTAGATCAAATGATGTTTTTGTGAAAATTTATGTAAAATGTTCAGCTGATGTAGGATTAAACATGAAAAGACAGTATAGTGGTTTTGCTTTTGGTTAAAAAGAGCCATTTCAAGATCTTGTGTTATTTTAGTCATGTGTTTTAGATCTGGTAATGGATGTAAAGGGAGTTTCAGAAGAGGCTACTAAACTATTTACATTTTGAATGTTTATCCTGGATTCTATTAGGATTTTAGACATTTTACAATAAAAGCACAAACAGTATATGGCAAATTACAAATTAGAAGTTGAAAAATAGAAAAATTAAATAAAAAGTAGAAACCAAAGGAGAAAATAAATGAATATAATTAGGATTTACAGAGTTGTTATGGTTTTGCCGCAATTGTTATGTAGTTTTTTCAACTTATAAAGTAAATGTAATAAATATTTTTAAATAGAATATGTAAAAACACAGAAAACTGTATAAAATGAAAAATAAAAATCTCCCATAGTGGCACTTGGGTGGCTCAAATGGTTGAGCGTCTGTCTGCCTTTGGCTCAGGTCATGATCCTGGTGTCCTGGGATTGAGTCCCGCATCATGCTCTCTGTTCAGCAGAAGAGCCTCCTTCTCCCTCTCTTTCTGCCTCTCCTTCAGCTCATGCACTCTCTTTCTCTAAAAATCTTTAAGAGAAATCTCCCATAATTTTTCCAGCCAGAAGTAACTATTAACATTTTGATATGTATCATTTCAGCAATTTTGCTCTCTATTAATACAAACCTAACTTTTATATACACATTTGGGCTCATATTTCACACATTGTTTTCTTTACAGTACATTTTCTATTCCTTTGAAAATTCTTTGAGAAATGATTTTTTGTGCCTACATAACCATTACACAGATAACCATAACTTACTTAACCAGTATCCTAGTACTAAACATATATTTTTTCTTCAAGATTTTTTGCTATTGTAAATGGCCCTCAACATACTTTTGTACAAATCTTTATGTCAAACCTTATAGTTTACTGAAAAAAATTTCTAGAAGACAATAGATTTTTTTAAAGATTTTATTTATTTATTTATGAAAGACACACACACACACACACACACACACACACAGAGAGAGAGAGAGAGAGGCAGAGACACAGGCAGAGGGAAAAGGAGGCTCCAATGCAGGGAGCCCAACATGGGACTTGATCCCTGGACCTGGGATCACGCCCTGAGCTGAAGGCAGACACTGAACCACTGAGCCACCCAGGGATCCCCCGACAATAGATATTTTTATTGGGTCACAGGTCACAAAAAATTGCACAGGTGTGCAATATAGTGATTCAACAGTTCTATACATCACCCAGTGCTTATCACAAGTGTACTCCTTAATCCCTATTACCTATCTCATCTATCCACCACCCACTTCCTTTCTGGAGACCATCAATTTGTTCCCTGTAGTTGAGTCTGTTTCTTGGTTTGTCTCTCTCCTTTGTTTTTTTCTTTTGCTTATTTTTTTTTCTTAAATTCTACTTATGGTGAGATTATATGGTATGCATCTTTCTCTGACTGGCTTATTTCACTTAGCATTATACTCTCTAGCTCCATCCATGTCATGGCAAATGGCAAGATTTCATTCTTTTTTATGGCTGAATAATGTTTCATTGTATGTATATATACCACATATTTACCCATTCATCTATCAATGGACACTTAAGTTGCTTCCATATCTTGGCTATTATAAGTAATGTTTCAGTGAACATAGGGGTGCCTGTATCTTTTCAAATTAATGTCTTTGTTTTCTTCAAATAAATGCCCATATCATATGATAGTCCTGTTTTTAATTTTTTAAGAAACCTTTGTACTGTTTTTCTTAGAGTCTGCACCAGTTTACATTTCCACCAAAGTGCACAAGAATTTCCTTTTCTCCACATCCTTGCCAACACTTGTTATTTCTTATTTATTTTTATTTTTTGATGGTAGTCAGAAAGTCATATTTCATTGTGGTTTTAATTTGCATTTCCTTGGTGATTAGTGATGTTAAACACCTTTTTATGTGTCTGTTGGCCATCTGTATGTCTTCGGAAAAATGTCTATTCAGGCCCTCTTTCCCATTTTTAAATTGTATTGTTTGTTTCCTTGGTGTTGAGTTATAGAAGTTCTTTATATGTGTTGGATATTAACTCCTTATTGGATATATCATTTCAAATGTCTTCTCCCATTCAGTAGATTGCCTTTTTTGTTTTGTTGACCGTTTTTTCTTCTTGTGTAAAAGCTTTTTAGTTTGGTGTAGTTTTGTTTATTTTGCTTTTGTTGACCTTGCCTAAGGAGATTAAAAATTCCTACTGCAGTATTTAAAAATTCTTAATATAGTCAATATACTAATCCTTTGTCATATGTTATATAATTTAATTGTTTTTCACCTGCATTTTAACTTTTTTATGTATTTATGAATTAAGTCTATCTTTACAGTCATAGATAAATGCTGTCTATAAATACTTCAGAATCCCAGAAACACACAATTAGGTTGACATTTCTTTGGAAAATTTAGGACTCTATACAAGGCTCAGCATATTTTTATTTGTCCATGAGGTGGAAAAATCCACTGCATTATGACCTGTGAGCATGGTGAGGATATTTCTTAAGAAATATTTATGAATGTGTTTCAGAATTTTAGTGAAGGCTTGCTTAAGTCTCCAATGTTCCACTCCCTAAATTAAGCCTAAGGTGATTTTGATCTGGAAATATTTGAAAGAAGTTGTAAGCAGTTTCTTTCCTACTTTTCACTAAAAATAAAAATCTCTGTTTATTATTATAAAAGATAATCTTTGGATATCATTTGTGATTTATGACAATTAAACCATATTGACAGAGTTTTAGAGTATATCCTATTTTCTGTGGTATAAGCCAAATATCTAAATTATATAAAAGTTATTAAGAAATATGTGCTTTTCCAAATTGTGTCTGATTTTTCAGAATTGTGAACTGCTCTGACTCTGGCAGTGGTATTAAATAGCAGGTTTTGTATGAACATCAGTAACCAAAAATCTTTATCTCTTACATAATATACCACAAATAATCCAAGGCTGAGGAGAAATCAATAAAGCTTTCAAATTCTCTTATATAATTTTGAACCAACTGTAACATGAGATGACAATAAGTGTAATATAGTTAAGAGAGGAGTAGCTGTGCTTCAAGGCTTCTGCTTGTAAGACATTGGTCTCTAAACTCTGATATACTCTGAAAGTGTTAAGGAAGAAACTGATGTAAAGTTTACATATGGTGCTCAATAAACAGATTCATAATTTTGGGACAATGAGGACTGACACACAGATATGTCTTTCTCTGAACTCAGATTGCATTTGTGATTATTTCTAATCTGTTTAGGATTTAATTATTCTCTACTTTTTGATTTACATGTGCCAGTTTCTTTTCCAACTAGAGTGGAAGCTTCCAGAGAACACTTACCACATCTAATACTTCTTTTTATGTCCCTGATATTTTTTTAAAGATTTTATTTTATTTATTCATGTGAGACACAGAGCGAGAGAGAGAGAGGCAGAGACACAGGCAGAGGAGAAGCAGGCTCCATGCAGGGAGCCCGATGTGGGACTCGATCCCGGGTCTCCAGGATCACGCCCTGAGCTGCAGGCTGCACCACCGGGGCTGCCCTGTCCCTGATATTTTTAACAGCCTAGGACACTTATTAAGTGATTAATAAATCTATTGACTAATTAAAATTCTTTTGCAGATGTTTTCTATCACTTTCTTTTTTAAGTTGAAAAACTATTTCATCAGGAAAAAAAAAAGTGATCCAACTTTATGTGTCTATCTACCACAAGTCTTTGGGCCAAAAAGACTCAAGAGCAGTGATGCTCTCATCAAGGTCATTCCCAAGTCCAACATCCACTAGAAACAGTAAGTAGGAAGACAGCACATCCCCCACCACAGTTTCTTCACATAATGAGGCATGCTGGGAGAAAAGAACATAAATGGGAAACTATAGAAGTATTGAAGAACAAGAAGAACAGGAAAATGGGCAGAGCAGAGGAAAGGAAGAAGTGGTTTGAACTTAGCAATGTAAATTAAGGTCCACAGTTCTGAGGGGACTGAATTTACAGAGCCAAGAACGTCCCAGAGACAGGATACCATGAATGGTATATTCTCATACACAACAGTAGCTCAGGATTTCAGCCCACACACATCCCACTTTGATATTCTGTGTTGTCAAAGTCCCTGATGGCCTCCACTGCGTCCTCTACCCAGTTCATGTGTAGGAAGGAAAATCTTTCACAATGTCACATTTGTCGATTAAACCACACACCTCAAACTTTGCCTGAAGCTATTTGTTAATAGAGGTGGGGCTAATGTTGCCCACATGCAACTCTGGAGTTTTTGCTCTTTTTCTTGCTGGCTTCCACATTGATGTCCACCCTGTGCAGTTTGTAGGGTAGAGGTTGCGTACAGATCCTTTGCTGCCATCTTGTCCTCCACGTGCCCAAATAAGTTTTTTTATTTCTTTAAAGATTTATTTATTGGTTTGAGAAGAGAGAGAGAGAGAGAGCAAGAGTGGGAGAGGCAGAGGCAGAGAGAAAGAGAATCCCAAGCTGACTACATGCTGAGTGTGGAACCCAGGGTGGGGCTCTATCCCAGAACCCTGAGATCATGACTTGAGTGGAAACCCAAAATCAGGGACGCCTGGGTGATTCAGCAGTTGAGTGTCTGCCTTTGGCTCAGGGCATGATCCCGGAGTCCTGGGATCGAGCCCTGCATCAGACTCCTTGCATAGAGCCTGCTTCTCCCTCTGCCTATGTCTCTGCCCCCCCCCGCCCATAAATAAATAAAATCTTAAAAAAAAAAAAAAAGAAACCCAAAGTCAGGGGCTTAATGGACTGAGCCACCCAAGCAACTCCAAAGTGATAGTTCTTAGTGATGCCACATTCTAGCACCTTCCCATACTGCTTAAAGAGTGAGCACATCTTCTGCTCTGTGGCCTTCTTGGGCATGTTTCCAAGGAAGAGCTTCATTATTTGGACACTGCCTGCAGGGAACTCAGCAGGGGCTCTTCCTTGTGGTGCAGATGTTTCTGACAAAATGCTAAAATGGCAATGGCCACATCAGTGATTCTGGGTAGAAGCTGCTATCATTTTAGATGGACTGGTACTCAGGTAACCCTGCATTTAGGTTATACAGCGACATCATTATCAATGCAAGAAGCAATGCCTAAAGCTGGACCAGTTAGGCCATTCTTCTCTGCTGACATTGGACAAATCACAGGGGAGAAATTGGATAGTTTCTTACTGCTATTTGGACTTGTCTGTACATTAGGCTTTCTGTTGCAAAGAATGAGAAAAGCAGTTTTTTGGAATTATTGAAAACCTAGAATTTTAGCCTTAATAAGCCTTATCATCTGTTGTCTTGGAATTTACTCATTTCTCTTTATAAACAAACATCTTTTATCAATATAAAATCTTAAATTATTAATATTTTAAGAAAATGTATCTTTTATTCCAATTTGGAACTTGAAAACCACACTATTTGAAAGAATTTATGACAGATTAAATTTATCTCTTTGGGTTGATTGAAAGGAGGAAATTAGAGTTCTGGCATAGCAGAACTTGAGGTTTTCTAAAAAATTCAGTAAAGAGCTTTAGTCTTAAGTAAGAGTGTGTGCGAGCCTGCATGTGCGTGTGTGTGTGTGTGTGTGTGTATTTTGTGGGAAAGGGTTGGGAAATATGTTGAAATCTCGTTTGGAAATATGTTGAATAATGCCTCTAATTCCTTTCCAGTGTTAAAATTTTGATAATGTGATGACCTTAAGCTCTATAGCTGATTCAAATAACTTTAATTACTTTGAGATGTTTCCTCATTTTAAAATGGAGAGATTGAATGGCTAATCTGCCTCAGTTTGTAGGAAACAGGGAAGATCATACTTGTCTGACTTTAGAAAATGACAAAGCTATAAAAATGCTTTTGTTATCATTGCTGTCTTTGAACTAATGATACACGTTTACATATATTTAAATTAGTCACTCATACTACTCAGTAATATAAAAATCCTCATATTCTGCTAACAGTGACCTGAGTTATCGTGGATTACGCCTGGAAATTATACATGCTGATGAAATTTTAGTGTGTGCTCAATTGTAAGCACTAACCCTAAAGTAAACCTGTTCCTGAGGTACCTGGGTGGCTCAGTGGTTGAGTGTCTGCCTTGGGCTAAGGGTGTGATCCCAGTGTCCTGGGATTGAGTCCTCGCATCTGGTTCCCCACAGGGAGCCTGTTTCTCCCTCTGCCTATGTCTTTGCCTCTCTCTCTCTATCTCTCTTGACTAAATAAATAAAATCTTTAATTGAAAATAAACAAACAAACCCATTCCTCACTACCTAGTAAATGTTTCTGAACTAATTATTGAGCTGCTATCAGCTGGAGTTGCTGACAATCATTAGGAACTTCCAAGCTCATTATGTGTTCAAAAATACAGCACTTGGCACCTTAAGAACTGCTAATTATGCCCAGATCCTAATCTTAATTTTCCAATTTATTGTGATTTCTTCATTATGTCCTAACAGTCTGAGTAAGCAGCTTATCTCCCAATATTTCCACTTGCCTAAACAGATGTTCTCTTTAAACAGATGTTGGCGCTTCCTGGGAAGGAGCCAGCCCTGTTTGAAGAGAAGAAATGATAATTTACTTAATCTTGTATAAAGCTTTAGGGGGAGGAATTGCATTGTTCTTTCCCAAACCCCTCCTCATTACCCACTGCCAGTGAAATTCAAAACACACAAAAAAGTAGAGGTAGCTCTGACTTTCTTTCTTTTGTTCAATTTTTTCTTCCTATCATTTCATGTCTCCCTCCATTTTTTCTTTTTAAAGTAGTGTTCTTGTAGTTTAAACTGATTGAAGAATTCAATTCATAATTAAAAATCTGATTTAAAAGTTTGAAAATTATACTGTAATGTTCTCGTCATGTGTGTACAGTCAATGACAAAGATAAAATAGTCAATAGCATAAAATAATCTAAAATTAGTTGAGCTTATAGTTTCCTTACATCTCCATAATTTGTGTTGAGTGGGAAATCCATGACAGATACTGAAAACTAAGAAATTTCCTATGAATTGTGAATTTTGCAGTCTGTATAGGCTTGAAGTTTAATGTTATAAGAGAAAACAAATATGACCCTAAAGGATTATCTAACCACCTCATTCATGGGTAGAAAAAGCTAAAGTTCTGATAAATCCAGTGACTTACTTAAGGATATATGCAAACTGATTGTTGGTAGATCTACAAAGGAAAACAAGCTTGTTTCCCCACTATTTAAACATTTTATTTAGAAATCGAATTTAAAGAATTGATAACAGTCTTTCCCCCAGGTCCTGGCAAGGTATTCAGTATATGGTACATGTTCATTAAATATTTACTTTTAAGCAAATGCTTTTGTTTTATTAACATCTTTCTCATTAAGAAGTACTATTGAATCACAGTTATGGGTGATGGTTCAGGTACCACTATTATCTAGATTAAAAATCTGGCTCCTCAGTCAACAGTTATATTATCTTGCACAAATGATCTAATTTTCCTGTGCGTCCATCTCCTAAATTTCTGCAAAATGAGGATAATAATTAGATCTGCCTCATAGATTTTTATGAAGAGTAAATTAAAGCACTTGAAACAATGCTTGGCTAACACATAGTAAATGCTGAAAATGGGAGTTATTATTCTTTCTTTATGAATCAATAAAACACATTTTTATAGGAATGAAAGTATAATTTTTCTTTCATGAATACCATATAAAAATTGAGGCATAAGCATGTAATGGAGGTTATGAGGATGGGATCGAGTGGGGGTAAATTGCTTATTTTACAAATACATCTTTATTGGCAAAACCATTGACTGTAGGTTTCATTTAGTTGGAGAACATTTTTGGTGAGTCCATTTGAGTGCCATTTTTTATATTCTTTATATTCTTAGTTACATAACAACATAATCCAAAATCTTGAAGTGACTTTAGAGTTTCTATGGACTACTTTTATCCTATAGAAATATTGGTTTTGTTCCACTCTACAGAAAAGTTAGTATAACAAACTATTGAATCTAAGAGTAATTATAAATAAGAAAAAAGCAGATGAAACAAATTAATATAACTTTATTGGATGTACCCTATTGCTGGGAAAATAGAAGGAAGAGGTTGTTTGTACATTCTTTGCTCTCTTGTGGCCCTGTCAGGATTTTAGGAAGATATGTAGATTTTTTAAAAGATCTTATTTATTTATTCATGAGGGATGCACAGAGAAAGACAGAGACCTAGAGGGAGAAGCAGGCTCCCTGCGGGGAGCCCGATGCAGGACTCGATCCCCAGACCTGGGATCATGCTCTGAGCTGAAGGCAGATGCTCAACTGCTGAGCCACCCAGGTGTCCTGATATGTAGAATTTTAAAGAAAAAGACTAATGTTCTTGTGAAATTAGTCCATCTGTTTTTTAAGATTTCATTTATTTATTTTAGAGAGAGTGAGAGAAAGAACGAGTGTTGGGGGGGAGGGAGAGAATCTCAAGCAGAGAGGGGGAATCTCAATATTGAGTTTGGAGCCTGATGCTGGGCTCTATCTCATGACCATCAGATCACAACCTGAGCTGAAATGAAGAGTCAGATGCTTAACTGACTGCACCACTCAGGTGCCCCTAGTTCATCTATTTTTTAAGGAAGAAGCTGTTATATGGATGCTTATCATAAAAAAGTAATTTATTATATAATTTTTGCCAACAGATAAGCAAAATGGTTAGGTATTTTATTTTTCAGGTACTTTATTTTCTCTAAATTGGAGAGGAAAAGATTCATGATAGCAGTGGATCAATGAGTGAAACAATCAATCATGCCTTGCTCTTTGTGTTTTAAAAATCTTTATATGATTTTAAAGTCATGTTTATTGAAGTATAATTACATATTATAAAACCTAACCTCTTTTAAATGTACAGTTTGAGTTGTGATAGATGTACACTGTCATGCCATCAGCATTTCAGTCAAGATATAGACCATTCCTACTACACTAAAAATCTCCCTTGTGACCATTTGCAGAAAACCTCTATCTCTATTTCTCACTCTCAGTCCCAAGTAATCATTAATCTGATGTCTATCCCTAAACTTTTGCCTTTTCCAGAATATTATATACATAAACCCATATAGTACATAGTTTTTGGTGTCTGGTTAATTTCACTTAGTATAATATATTTGAGATTTGACCATATTATTGCATGTATCAGTAGTTTGTTCTTATTTATTTTGGAGTAGTATTCTATTTTATAGGTTGTCTTTTCACTTTGTAAATGGTTATCTTCACTGTGAAGAGGTTTTTTACTTTGATATCCCATTGATTCATTTTTAAAAATTTTGTTTCTTGTATTTTAGTTGTCATATCCAAAATACCATTGTCAAGATCCATATCTATATATTCTTTTTTTTAAGATTTTTATTTATTTATTCATGAGACACACAGAGAAAGAGGCAGAGACACACAGACAGAGAGAGAAGCAGGCTCCACATGGGGATCTCGATGTGGGACTTGATCCCAGTACCTCCTGGATCACGCCCTGGGACGAAGGCAGGTACTAAGCCTCTGAGCCACCTAGGCATCCCTCCTATGTATTCTTATAGGAGTTTTGTGGTTCCAGGTTTTATATTTAAGTCTTTAATTGATTTTGTGTTAATTTTTGTGAGTGGTATAAGATTTGGGTCTAGTTTCATTCTTTTACATGTGAATGTGCTATTACCTAAACATCATTCATGGAAGAGTCTTTTTTCCATTGATCATTCTTGAGTTCCTTGTCAAATATTAGTTGTCTGTACATCCTTCAGTTTATTGCTAGGCTCTTGATTATGTTCCCTTGATCAATTTTTCTGTTTTAATGCCAGTACCATCTGTTTTAATGACTACAGATTCATAGTATTGCTTGAAATCAGGAAGTATGATGTCTCCTGCTCTGTTTTTCTTTCTCAGGATTTTTTTGTTTTGTTTTGTTATTTAGAGTCTGTGGTTCCATACAAATTTGAGGAGTGTTTATTTACTTCTATTAAAAAAATAACATTGGAATCTTGATAGGAATTGCACTGAATCTATAGATGTCTTTGATAGTATTAACATTTTAACAATATTAATTTTTCCAATCTATAAACAAGGGATGATCTTCCATTTATTTTGTATTTTCTTTGATTTCTTTCATCAGTGTTTTATAGTTTTCAGAGTAGAGATCTTTTACCTTCTTAAATTTATTCCTAAGTATATTATTGTTTTTGATGCTATTGTAAATGGAATAAATTTTTAAACTTCTTTTACAGAAAATTCATTGCTAGTGTATAGAAATTCTACTGAGTTTTGTATGTTAATTTTGTATCTTGCAACTTTGTTGAATTTAGTGGGATCTAACAGTTTTTTCATTGAACTTTAGGTTTTTCTATTTTTAAAATCATGTCATCTGCAAATAGAGACTGTTTTAATTCCTCCTTTCCAATAGTGATACTTTTTATTTCTTTTGCTTACCCTATTGCTCTACTTAGAACTTCTAGTACTGTGTTGAAAGGAATGATGAGATTGGACACTTGACTTTTTTCTGATCTCAGGGGAAAAGCATCTAACCTTTCACCACTGAGTAGAATGTTAACTGTGGGCTTGTCATATATGGCCTTTATGTTAAATGAGATATGTTCCTTCTTTGCCTAATTTGTTAGAAATTTTTACTATGAATGGATGTTGAATTTTGTCAAATGCTTTTTCTGCATCTATTTAGGTGATCATATGATTCTTTTCTTTAATTCTATTAATGTGATGTATCACATTGATTGATTGATTTGCATATGTTGAATCATTGCATTCCACAGATATAACACATGTGATTATGGTGAGTGGTCCTTTTATGTGCTATTGAATTCAGTTTGCTAGTATTTTATTGAGAATTTTTGCATCCATTCATCAGGGATATTGGCCTATGGTTTTCTTTTTTAGTATTGTCCTTTTCTGGTTGTGGTATCAGAATAGTACTAGCCTCATAAAATGAGTTTGAGAGTGTTTTCTCAAGTTAGATATTTTGGAAAAGTTTGGAAGTGTGCATATCATTAAATATTTGATGAAATTTACTGGTGAAGATATCTAGTGCAGGGCTTTACTTTGTTGAGAGATTTTCAATTACTGATTCAGCCTAGTAAGAAGACTTACTGATTCAGTCTTCTTACTAGTAATTTGTTTAGATTTTCCTTTTTTTAAGATTACTTTTGAAAGAGAGAGAGAGGATGAGGAGAAGTGGGGAGGAGGAGAGGGCAGAGCCAGAGGAAGGAACAGATTCCTGGCAAAGCAGGGAGGCTAAACCCTACATGGGGCTGATCCCATGACCCAAGCCAAAGGCAGAAAGGCAGATGCCCGACCCACTGAGCCACCCAGGTACCCCTCTATTTAGATTTTCTATTTCTTCCTGATTTGGTCCTGTCAAGTTATATATTTCTCAGTTTTTTCATTTCTTCTAGGTTGTTCTGTTTGTTGGTATATGGTTGTTTCTGCTATAATCCTTTGAATTTCTGTGGTATCAGTTGTGATTTCTCCTTTTTCATTTATAAGTCTGTTGATTTGGGTGCCTTCTCTTTTTACCTTACTTAGTGTACCAAAGGGTTTGTCAATTTTGTTTATATTTTTGAAGAACCAACTCTTAGTTTGGTTAATCTTTTTTATTGTTTTTCTGTTCCCTCTTTTATTTATTTCTGCTCTAATCATTATAATTTATATTATTTTGCTAATTTTGGGCTCAGGTTGTTCTTTTTCTCATTACATAAGGCATAGGATTAGGTTATTTATTTGAGATCTTTCTTGGTTCTTAATGTAAGCACTTAATGCTGTGAACTTCCTACTTATAACCACTTTTACTGCATTCCACAAATTCTGGTAATGTGGTTTTCTTTTGTTTGTTTCAAGCAACTTTTTAATTTTCTGTTTAATTTCTTCTTTGATCCATTGGGTTGTTCAGGAAGAATTGTTTAATTTTAATATGTTCATTAATTTCCTAGTTTTCCATTTGTTATTGATTTCAGATTCATGCCATATGGTCAGAGAAGATACTTGGTTGATATTTCAGTCTTCTTGAATTTGCTAAGACTTGTTTTGTGTACTAAATTATTGTTGATTTATTGTTGATTCTAGAAAATATTCCATGTATGCTTGAAAAGAATGTATATTCTTCCATTGTTGGATAGAATGTTTTGTGTATGTCTGTTAGGTCCATTTAGTTTATAGGGCTGTTCAGACATTTTGTATTCTTATTGACTTCTTGTCTGGTTAATATATCCATTGCTGAGAGTGAGGTACTCAATTCTCCAACTATTATTGTGTTAATGTTTATTTCTACTTTTAGTTCTGTTAGTTTTTGCTTTATATATTTAGGTATTCCTGTGTTGGGTACATAAATATTTGCAATTATCATATCTTCTTGATGGATTGGCCCCTTTATTGTTATATAATGGCCTTCTTTGTATCTTTTTAGCATTTTTAGTTTCAAGTTTATTTTGTCTGATACAAGTATAGCTACCACTGCTTTATTAGGGGTTACTATTTGCTTGAAATATCTTTTTCCTTCCCTTCACTCTCCGTCTATATGGTTTTAAGGATAAAGTGAGTCTTTTGTAGACAGCCTATTGTTTGATCTCATATTTTAATCCATTCAGCCATTCTGTGTCTTGTAATTGAAGAATTCAATCTGTTTACATTTATTTATTTATTTATTTATTTATTTATTTATTTATTTATTATTTGTTTATTTATTTGTTTATTTTAATATATATTGTGTGCACAATGAAGGAAAAGTGATGCACAAGGGGTGAGGGTTGAGGGAAGGGAGGTGAGTTAAGGGTGGAAATAAAGACAGGGTAAGTCAAGTACGGCCCTACTCCTCAGGGAATTTGCATTTAAATTATTGATGGAGAAGGACTTACTATTGCAATTTTGTTAATTATTTTCTAGTTGTTTTGCGGGTCCATTATTCCTTCTTATCCTCCTGCTTTTTTTTTTTATGTGTGTTTTTATGTCTTTTGTATCAGTATACTTTAATTTCTTTATCATGTTCTTTTGTGTAATTACAAGGTTATCTCTTGTGATTACCATGAGATTTACATAAAATATTTTAAGCTTATCACATCCTGTTTTAAACTGATGCAAGTTAGCTTCTTTAGAATTAGTAAACTTTACACTTCTAGGTTACTACTGTTACAATGTACATTTTTTCATGTTGTGTAACTAATAACAGATTATTGTAGTTATCATTATTTTTACTATTTTTTAGAGTTTCAAGTGAATTATGGACCACTTTTACTGTACTGAAGAATCTAACTAGACTATATATTTACCACTACCAGTGAGATATACACTACTTTTTTGTGTTTTTATGTTAGTTAGCATTATTTTACTTCTACTTAAAGACTCTTTTTAACATTTCTTGCAAGGCAGGTATAGTGGTAATGAACTCCTTCAGCTTTTGTTTGTTTGGGAAAGTGTTTCTAATTTCAGTTCTGAAAGACAGCTTTGGTGGACAGTTATTTTCATTCAATATTTTGAATATGTTATCCCTTTTTTGTCTGGTCTGAAAAGTTTCTGGTGAGAAATCTACCTTTAGTTTCTCTTGTATGTAACTTCTGTCTTTCCTCTTTCAGGCCTTAAAATTCTTTTTTTCCCTGACTTTTTTTTTTAAGATTTTATTTAATTATTCATGAGAGACACGCAGAGATAGGCAGAGACACAGGCCTCTGGGGTCCTGGGATCATGCCCTGAGCCAAAGGCAGATGTTCAACCACTTAGCCAAACAGACATCCCTTTCCTTGACTTTTGACAATATAATTATGTATCTTGGTGTACCTTTATTTATGTTTAACCTATTTGGCATCTTTTGGGCCTCATGAATCTGGACTGTCCATTTGTCTTCAAGTTTGGGTAGTTTTCAGCTATTATTGCTATTTTTGTGTGTCTTATGAATTCCTGGCCTTTCTTTACTCTTTTTCATTCTTTTTTCTTTGCTCCCCTGACTGAGTTAGTGTCCAATATCCTAACCTTCAGGTCACTGATTCTTTCTTCAACATGATCAAGTCTATTTTTGAATCTTTGTGTTGAATTCTTCAGTTGTTGTATTTTTCAGCAGTTACTGTATTTTTGAACTCTAGGACTCTGTGTCTTTTTCTTTCTTTCTTTCTTTCTTTCTTTCTTTCTTTCTTTCTTTCTTTCTTGATGGTTTCTCTTTCCTTCTTGAAATTCTCATTTTGTTCATGAGAATTTCCTTCTCATTGTTTTCTTAATTTTGTTTGGTTATCTGTCTGTGCTTTTTTTATAGTTCACTAAACTTCCTTAAGAAGATTGATATTCTGAATTCTTTGTCTAACGGTTCATAGATCTCCATTTTTTTAAGGGCATATTGGAGTTCTATTAGTTTCCTTTGGTGGTATCATATTTAACTGATTTTCATGATCCGTGATTCCTTACATTGGTATCTGTGCATTTGAATAATTGGGATCCTCTTTCAGACTTACAGATTTGCTTTGGCAGAGAGACAATCTTTCACCAGTCAGCTTGGTTTGGGTTTCTAGGTGTGTCTTCTAGTAATGTCCTTGGGCTGGTGGGGCCTTCTATTATGGTCTATTTTGGGCTAAGGCAACTGTTCAAGCTCTGAGGATAGGGACGGGGATTGTATCTGTAGCTGAGAACAGTTGGGTAGGACTGCTGGCTTGGTTCCCTGCCCATGTGAAATGATAGGTTGGGCTTCATAGTTGCTTGAATTCTCTGGTAAGGCTTACTAGATATTAGGAACTGGGTACTATATTCACTAGTAGATGGGGGTAAGAATTAGCTTCCCTGATCTGGCAGGGCAGCAGGATGGGACCCAGGGCTTATACAGGTCATTATTTGGGCACCTGAGTCAGTCCAGAGTGTGAACTGAATCCCCTGGTCAAGTGAGGCCACCAGTTTTGCTCTGCAGATTGGGGAAATCACAAGCTGTGCTCTTTGTCCAAGTGTCAGTAAACATAAGACTGAATGGGCTATGTATCTTCCCATGTGCTTTGGTTGGATTCCCTGGTTTGACAGGTTGAAGGTTGTATTTTGCAATGAGTAGGACTATGAATTAGATTCCTCTGCCTGGAGGCAGTGGAAGAAGTAGCCCTGAAGTCAATAAACTTCTTTGTTGTCTTAATTAAAGCCAACCTGCACCCCAAGTTCCCTGAAGAAATAGGGCCACTGGCTTTGCAGAAATTATCTCCTGCTTTTCTGATAAGAAAGAGTGGGGATGTATCTCAGCTCCCTTAGCTGGGTGGGTGGGAGAGAGGCTCCTTTGGGTTACTATTAATTTCCCAAACAGGCTTCTCAGTTAGGAGGAACTTGGAGCAATCCAGCCTTGGATATAAATTTATCCATTTTCCTGTAGGTAGCATAGCAATACTCTATGCCTCATATTGGCTTTTCTTTTGGGGGGTAGGGTAGCGATCAGCTTTTCTTGCCTGACTCTTGTTCCAAGCACTGCTTGGTCAGCACAGCTTCCAGAAGTGGTTTCCAGCCCTTCTGGTCAAATGGGGGTAGAACACATTCTTTGCAGTGGATGAGTCTGTTTTTCAGCTTCTTGGGCAAACCAGGCTCTAGAGCCTACAAAACTCCTTATTTGAAGATCTGAATCTGGCAGATCTACACCCTACCAGATTCTCTGTCCAGAGTATACCCTTGACTTGGTTCTGCAGATGAGCAAAATTGCTGGTTGGGGTTATTAACTTGGGTACTGAAGGTATGAATTCCATCTGACGAGATCCATGTGCTGTTTATCTCAGGTGCCTCCCTGCCTTCTCTATCGTAGATTTCCAGCAATTGAACACTGCAGATTCCTTTACAATCCCTGTGGTGCAAGATCAGATTAGGGTTTCTGGCCAAGTGGCACACAGTCATGGGGATTTGGCTTGTTGTACCCACTGGGTTCTTTTTTTTTCCACTGGAGGAACCAGAGGCTCAGGGGAGACCTGTCTGCATGGTGCTACACTGAACTAGGGGAAGAGCAGTGTGGTCAATATGTAGCTGCTTCTCTTATTCTAACACAGTCTTTCTTGGCCTACGTGGTGCAGGGGAGTACATTAGCATTATCCCTATATTCTTGGATTCTCTCGGTAGTGTCTTGTTTTTGAATAGTTGCTAGTTGTTCTTGTGAGGGAGAGTGAAGTCAGAAGCAACCTATGTCACCATCTTGGTGACATCACTTGAAAAGTTTTAGGCTATATCCTAGATTCAAGTATTTTATCAGACGTGGGTATTACAAATATTTTCTTCTTGTCTGTTGGTTATATTTTAATTTTTAATTATCTTTTGAAGAGCATAAGTTTATAATTTTTGTGAGGCCTAATTTGTCAAGTTTTTTCCTTTTATGGTTCAGATTAAAAAAGTAATCTTGGTCTATAATTTATTTGGAGTCAATTTTTATATAAGATGCAAAGTAAACATGAATATTCTTTCTTTCTCCTTTGGCATATAAATGTCCAATTGTTATGGCACTGGTTTTGGAAAGAAAAACCCACATTGAATTATCTTGGCACCATTTGTCAAAAATAAAGTGACCATATCTGTGTGGGTCTATATTTAGGTTCTCCATTCCATTTTATTGATCTGTATGTCTAATCTTTAAGACAGTATCACACTACCTTGATTTTTATAGCCTTATATAAATATTAAAGTCAGGTAATGCAGATTCTCCAACTTTGGTTTTCTTTTCAAGAAGAAATGCTATGTCATTAGCATGTCATATACATGCTTTGGCATTGTATAAGTTTCAAATCAGCTTGTAAATTTTTACCAAAAAAAATCTATTGCAGTTTTGTTTGAGAATATGATAAATCTGTTGGTCAATTTGGGGAAAATTGGTCTCTTAACAATATTGAGTTTTCCAGTGAATGAACATAATATGTCTCTCCATTTTATTTAGGCCTTTAAAAATTTCTCTTGGGATTTTAATAGTATTCAGCATAAAAATCTCACATTTGTTAGATTCATCTCTAAATACTTCTCATAAACTATTTCTACTTAACAAATACCTCATGATTTTAGAGTGTGGTGGTAAGCAGGTATGTTTACCAGTACTCCAGTTTTCCTTTTATTGGACTTATGTCATGCTTATCTTTTACTGCCTCTTTGAAGATAAGCCTACTTTGGCCACTAAAACATTTCTAAGCAGAAGTCTAAGAGTTGGTGAGCAAGTCACCCTTCATCTTGCCCCATCACTATGAAAAAAGTACAGGAAAAATGATGTATGTTCATATATGTAATATGTGCCAGGATGACTGGAACGTAGGGTACGAAATGTGAGGAAGCCTAGAAAAGTAGTGATCAAGATCATGATGACATTTAGTACTGAGCAAAAAGCGTTTGAGCTTTATTTGAAAAGCAGTGAAGGAACTTCTGATGGTTTGTGAACAGGGGAATGAAATTACTTCTAGAATGGCAAATCTAGAATAGGAAGGAGTTGGTTGAAAAAGAGGAAATACTAATGATAGAATGATTAGGGAACTATTCCACCAGTTTGTTGAGATGAGGAGAGTTGTCTATGTTTGTAATAGAGCAAATAGAAAAAAGTCACTATTAGAGAGAAATAGTAGAATTGATAAATAATTGAATGTAGTAAACAGAGAAGAAAAAAAATCTTTGAAAGAAAATCTTCTCTGGCAGTAACATAGATGACTTTTCTTTTGGGGGCACTCTTTGGTAAATACACACGTTTACTGTATCAGTAGAGAGGGGGCTATCATGTAACAATCACCTTCTTAGAATTTCAGTTTTTGCTGGAGTGTTCAATGGGGTTCATATTTTCTTCATGGGATGGTATGAAGGGTGGGAAGGAGAGTACCAGAGAAATATTCTAGATTCTAAGACTCAATAAGAAAAACTTCCTGACTTGGTATATAGAAATAGTGAAGGTGTTTTGTTTGGTCAGCTCTTTTACTTGGTACTTGAAGTACTCTGTGAGCAGTCATGAGTGGGCTATCCCTGGAGTATTTCTAACTTTGAATCTAGGACCTCTTATGAGACTGAGTTTCATTTTTCTTATTTTTCTAATCAGAGCTAGAGGGTAAGCTTGCTAACATAAAAGACAAAATGTGAACATAACTGTGTTTATTCTCATGAGAAAATCTGGTGCTTTTCCAGCTTTGCTTTCTCACGTGAGAGACAAACATATTTTCAACAGTTTAAGTGTCCTCTCCCGCCTCTGTTCTGCCCAGACTCTGTAGAGCTTAAAGCTGGGTTGCCTGTGAGAGTGGTTGTGACCTGCTGCCTATTTTCAGAACATCAGTTTTGCTGTCTGGTGCATGGAATTTCCTCCCTAGATTTTGGAATTAGAGTTCTAGTAATGCCTTAGAGCAGAGCCTTGCTGTAATTTATCCATTTTGCCTCATAGCTCCCCAATGCTTTGAGATATATTCGTGCACAGTGAAGGAGTTTTTACATATCTTGTATTATTTGTCGGTTCACCTGGAAAGTATACACATGTAAAAGGCCATTCATTATAGTTGCCAGCTTTGTCAACAGTGTATGTCCTGAGGACTGATCTGACTGCCACCAGTATGCTGCTTAGATTTGGCTTGGGGAATCCATGTCTGTGTTTTACATTTTTAAAATGAAATTCTGTAGTATGTAATTGGCAGTTAAAAAAAAAAGTGCTTATATTTGAACACTAGAATCTAAGGCAGTTTTGGAGCTAAATCTTGTTGCTTCTCTTCAGTGCTGAAGAATGTATAAAGAATGACTTTGGAAGTACCCTAGCTAGGAGCTAGGAGTTTCAGATAATCAGTACAATATTTCTCATTGGAACAAAGTAGGTCTTCTCCCTTGCATTTGCTTAATTTAGTGATTAATAATAATGAAAAGATATACAGTGAAAATAGTGTCCTCAGCTGTGTATTAAAATCTGTTGTCAATCTAGTATGTTTTAAGAATTGAGAAGAGGACTGCAGCTGTCTGCTGTGTCTGCCAAGTGGTATCCAGACACCATGGTGGACTTAGACAATTTGCAGAAAAGCTCATCATCTCTAGGCATGAACTCTCTCTTCCTATTCCGTCCATTTCTTTTATTCTTGATCTCTGGTCTCTCCGCATACCTCTTTGTTTTTTTTTCATTTAGATCAATTTCCAAATTTCATTCCCTTTTCCCTGACAAAATGGTAATGATTTTATCTCCTATAATATAGAATTTTTTGGCATATTTTTTACTGGAGTTCATTTTGCCAACATACAGTGTAACACCTAGAGCTCATCCCGTCAAGTGCTCCCCTCAGTGCCCGTCACCCAGTTACCCCATCCCCCCCTGCCCATCTCCCCTTCCAATACCCCTTGTTTGTTTCCCAGAGTTAGGAGTCTCTCATGGTCTGTCACCCTCACGGATATTTGCCACTCATTTTCTCTCCTTTCCCCTTTAATCCCTTTCACTATTTTTTATATTCCCCATATGAGTGAAACTCATATAATGTTTGTCCTTCTCCGATTGACTTACTTCACTCAGCATAATACCCTCCAGTTCCATCCACGTTGAAGCAAATGATGGGTATTTGTCATTTCTAATGGCTAATATTCCATTGTATATATATAGACCACATCTTCTTTATCCATTCATCTTTTGATGGACACCGAGGCTCCTTCCCCATTGGCTATTGTAGACATTGCTGCTACAAACATCAGGGCGTAGGTGTCTCGGTTTTTCACTGCATCTGTATCTTTGAGGTAAATCCCTAGCAGTGCAATGACTGGGTGTAGGGTAGCTCTATTTTTAACTCTTTGAGGAACCTCCATTTAGTTTTCCAGAGTGGCTTCAACGGTTCACATTCCCACCAACAATGCAGGAGGGTTCCCCTTTCTCCACATCCTCTCCAACAATTGTTGTTTCCTGTCTTGTTAATTTTCACCATTCTCACTGGTATGAGGTGGGATCTCATTGTGGTTTTGATTTGTATTTCTCTGATGGCAAGTGATGCAGAGCATTTTCTCATGTGCTTGTTTGCCATGGGTATGTCTTCTTTGATGAATTTCTGTTCATGTCTTCTGCCCATTTCATGATTGGATTGTTTGTTTCTTTGCTGTTGAGTTTAAGTAAGTTCTTTATAGATCTTGGATACTAGCCCTTTATCTGATATGTCATTTGCAAATATCTTCTCCCATTCTGTAGGTTGTCTTTTAGTTTTGTTGACTGTTTCTCTTGCTGTGCAGAAGCTTTTTATCTTGATGACTTCCCAATAGTTCATGTTTTCTTTTGTTTCCCTTGCCTTCATAGAGGTATCTTGCAAGAAGTTGCTGTGGCCAAGTGCAAAAAGGGTGTTGCCTGTGTTCTCCTCTAGGATTTCGATGGATTCTTGTGTCACATTTAGATCTTTCATCCATTTTGGGTTTATATTTGTGTATGGTGTAAGAGAATGGTCCAGTTTCATTCTTCTGCACATGGCTGTCCAATTTTCCCAACACCAGTTATTGAAGAGACTGTCCTTTCTCCAGTGCATAGTCTTTCCTGCTTTGTCGAATATTAGTTGACCATAGAGTTGAGGGCCCATTTCTGGCTTCTCTGTTCTATTCCATTGATCTATGTGTCTGTTTTTGTGCCAGTACCACACTGTTTTGATGATCACAGCTTTTTAGTACAACTTGAAATCCAGCATTGTGATGCCCCCAGCTCTGGTTTTCTTTTTCAATATTCCTCTGGTTTTCAGGGTCTTTTCTGATTCCAAACAAATCATAAGATGATTTGTTTCAACTCTCTGAAGAAATTCCTATTTTGATAGGGATTGCATTAAATGTGTACATTCCCATGGGTAGCATTGACATTTTCACAATATTAATTCTTTCAATCCATGAGCATGGAATATTTTTCCATCTCTTTGTGTTTTCCTCAATTTCTTTCAGAAGTATTTTGTAGTTTTAGGGTATAGATCCTTTACCCCTTTGGTTAGGTTTGTTCCTAGCTATCTTATGCTTTTGGGTGCAATTGTAAATGGGATTAACTCATTAATCTCTCTCTTTATTTCTCTTTCTTCAGTCTCATTGTTAGTGTATAGAAATGCCACTGATTTCTGGGCATTGATTTTGTATCCTGCGATAGCCAAATTGGTATGAGTTCTAACAATCTTGGGGTGGGGTCTTTTGGGTCTTCTATGTACAGTATCATGTCACTGCAAAGAGGGAGAAATGACTCTTCTTTGCCAAATTGAATGCCTTTTTTTTTTTTTTTAATTGATTGCTGAGGCTAGGACTTCTAGTACTATGTTCAAAGCAGTGTTGACAGTGGACATCCTTGTCTTGTTCCTGATCTTTTTTTTTTAATTTCTTTTTATTTATTTATTCATAGAGACAGAGAGAGAGAGAGAGAGGCAGAGACACAGGCAGAGGGAGAAGCAGGCATCATACAGAGAGCCTGACGTGGGACTCGATGCAGGGTCTCCAGGATCACGCCCTGAGCTGCAGGCGGCGCTAAACTGCTGCGCCACCGGGGCTGCCCTTTTTTCCTGATCTTAAGGGAAAGTTTCCCAGTGCTTCCCCACTGAGAATGGTATTTGCTGTGGGCTTTTTATAGATGGCTTTTAAGATGTTGAGGAATGTTCCCTCTATCCCTACACTCTGGAGTTTTGATCAGGAATGGTTGCTGTATTTTGTCAAATGCTTTCTCTGCATCTATTGAGAGGATCATATGGTTCTTGTTTTTTCTCTTGTTGATATGATCTATCACGTTGATTGCTTTATGAGTGTTGAACCAGCCTTGCATCCTGAGGATAAATCCCACTTGGTCATGGTGAATAATATTATTAATGTATTGTTGGATCCAATTGGATAGTATCTTGTTGAGAATTTTTGCATCCATGTTCATCAGGGATATTGGTCTATAATTCTCCTTTTTTTTGGTGGGGTCTTTATCTGGTTTTGGAATTAAGGTGTGCCTCATAAAACGAGTTTGGAAGTATTCAATCCCTTTCTATCTTTCAGAACAGTTTTAGTAGAATAGGTATTGTTCTTCTTTAAATATTTGATAGAATTCCCCAGGGAAGCCATCTGGCCCTGGACTTTTGTGTCTTGGGAGGTTTTTAATGACTGCTTCAATTTCTTGCCTGGTTATTGGCCTGTTTAGATTTTGCATTTCTTCCTGATCTAGTATTGGTAGTTTGTGGTTTTCCAGAAATGCATCCATTTCTTCTAAATTCCCTAATTTATTGGCATATAGCTGCTCAATATATGTTTTTAAAATCGTTTGTATTTCCTTGGTGTTGGTAGTGATCTCTCCTTTTTCATTTGTGATTTTATTAATTAGAGTATTTTCTCTTTGTTTTTAATAAGGCTGGCTAATGGTTTGTCTATCTTATTAATTATTTCAAAGAACTAACTCTTGGTTTTGTTGATCTGTTCTACAGTTCTTCTGGTCTCTATTTCATTGAGTTCTGCTCGATTCTTTATTAACTCTCTTCTTCTGCTTGGTGTAGGTTTCATTTGCTGTTCTTTCTCCAGTCCCTTTAGGTGTGAGGTTAGCTTTTGTATTTGAGTTTTTTCCAATTTTTTGAGGGATGCTTGTATTGCAGTGTATTTCCCTCTTAGGACTGGTTTTGCTGTATCCCAAAGATTTTGAACAGTTGTATCTTCATTTTCATTAGTTTCCATGAATCTTTGTAATTCTTCTCTAATTTCCTGGTTGACTCATTCATCTTTTAGCAGGATGCTCTTTAACCTCCACATGTTTGAGTTTCTCCCAAATTTCTTCTTGTGATTGAGTTCTAGTTTAAAAGCATTGTGGTCTGAAAATATGCAGGGGACAATCCCAATCTTTTGGTATTGGTTGAGACCAGTATGTGGTCTATTCTGGAGAAAGTTCCGTGTGCACTTGAGAAGAATGTGTATTCTGTTGCATTCAGATGCAAAGTTCTGTATATATCTGTGAAATCCATCTGGTCCAGTGTATCATTTAAGCTCTTATTTCTTTGGTGATGTTGTGCTTAGAATATCTGTCATTTGCAGAAAGTGCCATGTTGAAGTCTCCTACTATTTGTGTATTATCTAAGTGTGTCTTAACTTTGGTTATTAATTGATTGATATACTCGGCAGCTCCCACATTAGGGGCATAAATATTCATGATTGGGCAGCCCTGGTGGCTCAGCAGTTTAGCACTGCCTTCAGCCCAGAGTGTGATCCTGAAGACCGGGGATCGAGTCCTACATCGGGCTCCCTGCATTGGGCTCCCTGCGTCGGGCTCCTCTGCCTCTCTCTCTCTCTCTCTCTCTCTCTCTCTGTCATTCTCTTTCTCTGTGTATGTCTCCCATGAATAAATAAATAAAATCTTTGAAAAAAATAAATATTCATGATTTTTAGGTCTTCTCGTTGGGTAGACCCTTTAATTTGATATGGTGTCCCTCTTCATCTCTTACTACAGTCTTCGGGATAAACTTTATCTGATATGAGGATTGCTACCCCTGCTTTCTTTTGAGGACCATTTGAATGGTATATGGTTCTCCAACCTTTGATTTTCAGGCTGTAGGTGTCCTTAGGTCTAAAATGAATCTCTTGTAGACAGCAAATAGATGGGTCTTGCTTTTTTATCTAGTCTGAAGCCCTGTGTCTTTTGATAGGATCATTAAGCCCATTCACATTCAGAGTTACTATTGAAAGATATGAATTTAGTGTCATCATAATACTTATTCAGTCCCTGTTTTTGTGGATTATTTCTTTGGGCTTCCTCTTTCTTTTAGGGTCCCTCTTTAATATTTCTTGCAGAGCTGGTTTGGTGGTCACATATTCTTTCAGTTTCTGCCTATCTTGGAAGCTCTTTATCTCTCCTTCTATTCTGAATGAGAGCCTTGTTGGATAGAATATTCTTGGCTGCATGTTCTTCTCATTTAGGACCCTGAATATATCCTGCCAGCCCTTTCTGGCCTTCCAAGTCTCTGTGGAGAGGTCTTCTGTTAATCTAATATTTCTCCCTATATAAGTTAGGGATCTCTTGTCTTTTGCTGCTTTAAGGATTTTCTCTTTATCTTTGGAATTTGCAAGTTTCACTATTAAATGTCAAGGTGTTGAACGGTTTTTATTGATTGGGGGGGGGCGGACCTCACTATCTCCTGGATCTGAATGCCTGTTTCCCTCCCCAAATTAGGGAAGTTATCAGCTGTGATTTGCTCAAATATGCTTTCTGGCCCTCTGTCCCTCTCAGCGCTCTGGAACCCCAATTATACGTAGATTTTTTCCTTCTGAGGCTGTCATTTATTTCCCTTAACCTTTTAAAGACCTCATGGTCTTTTAATTGATTTTCTCTTTTTTCCTTAGCTTCCCTCCTTTCCATCAACTTGTCTTCTATGTCACTCACTCTTTCTTGTACCTCATTAACCCTCATTGTTAGGATCTCCAGTTTGGATTGCATCTCATTTAATTGATTTTTAATTTCAGCCTGATTAGATCTCAATTCTGCAGTTATGAAGTCTCTTGATTCCTTTATGCTTTTTTTCCAGAGCCACCAGTAGCTTTGTAATTGTGCTTCTGAATTGGCTTTCTGACATCGAATTGTAATCCAAATTCTGTAACTGTGGCAGAGAGTATTGTTTCTGATTCTTTCTTTTGTGGTGAGTTCTCTGCTCAGTGCAGAGTGGCTGTATGAGCAGGCTGAGTTAAGAATATCAACCAGACCTAAGTAAATTTCACCCTAGATGATTCTGCTGAGGTCAGAGACTAGAAATTGAAAACAAAGATCTGAACAAAATAAAACAAAAGGACCACTAAAGTGAGAAACAAATTTTAAGACAAAGTAGTAAAAAATAGAAGGCCAAGAATCCCAAAGAAGAAGAGGAAAAAAAAAGATAAAAGAAAAAAGGAGAAGAAAAACCGTGGTGGGGGGGCAGACTGGGAGATGGTGGTGGTGACAAAGTTGTAGTGGAGGGAGAATGTAGTCTACCTGAGGGGTTCTAGAGGGTGTTCCTCTTGTTTCTGAGTATATTAAGTTCTGTATGTTAGAAGATGCTCAGTTCCAAATTTATATAAACCAGAAATACTTGTAGAAGGCCCCAACATTGACCACCAAAACATAAATGAGATAAAAGAGGGGGCAGAATGGGAATGAGGAATCTCACAGAATGAACCAGCACAGTATACCACTTGTTTCTCGGTGCATGCTGATCATGCTTTAGAAGGTATTAACTTCCACCAAGTGTAGAACAAAATGAGGCAGAGAAAACAACACACACACACACACACACACACACACACAAATCTTGTATATCTCCCAAAATTTAGTTGAGTATGTTGAGGGAATCTAGAAGTGGAAAATATATCTAGAATCTGTAATTGTAGAAATATGAAAGTCAAAAGAAGCATGTCAAAAATGAAGAGGTGGTAAAATATTGTAGTCTGATATAAGAATGAGTTGTACTGGAAAAAGGAAGAAAAAATATAGGAGGGGGACCCTCTAGTTCTATATACTATAAATCCCTCTGACTTCCCCTGCAGCTTTACAGCACTGCTGTGTCAAGAACTTGCACTTCCCCTGTCCTTCCAGCTGGTCTTCTGGGGGAGGGGCTGCTGTGCTGATTCTCAGGTGTGTGCACCTGGGGGAGCTGCCCTGCCCCTTGCCAGGTGCACGGCTCAGTGGCAGCTGTTTACCCCATGTGGCCCCTGTTCCTTGGAGGCCCCGCTCTATCCTAGGCACAGGGTGACACCGGGAGGAACAACTACACTGGCCGCGGCCAGCTCTCCAGCTCTGGAGACAGCTCCCGCAGCAGCTCCCAGTCTGTAGCGGCCTAGATGCTCCGGGGGTGGGGTGGGGGCGCTGACCTGCACAGCTTGGGGGCACCCGGTGGCAGGAGCATCCTCATTGTCCTGGGCCCTCCCTGACTCCGCCTATCCCAGGGGGAGCACAGGATCCTGGGCTGTGCCCCCTGGTGCCCTGGGATCTGGGGCCTGCGCTGCTGGAATCGTGCTCCTGGGCCGTACTCCCGAAAGCAGCAGGGTGCAGCCCCCTCCCCCAGAGCCCACCCTGAGCTTCTCCGAAGGCCCTGCCTGGTTGAGTGCCTGGGCGCACTCCAACCCTTTACCAAGCTCGGCCCACAGTCTGTGGCTCACTCTCCCCGAGGCGCACCTCCTCTATCAATGACTCCGGGAACCTGGAGGCTCCACTGCCCACTCCTGCGGTCCTGCCTGAGTTCCCTGCTAAGCGCCTCTCCGTCCTGGAAGAATCTGGTGCAGATTTTTTACAGTTCCTGCTTCTCCGGGGCTAGGCTTTCCTGTCCCAGAGGCTTTTGCAGCCGGCCTTAGCCCGGCTCCTCAGGGCCCCTCCCCCACTTGATTCTTTTTATTTTATTTTTTTCCACCTTCCTACCTTGTTGGAAACGAAAACCCTTCTCTCTGTAGTGTTCCAGCTATTCTCTCTTTAAATCTCAGAATTTAAACCTCAAATTTGTAGGTTTTCAGTATGGTTTGAAAGTAATCTAGGTAAGTTGATGGGACCAGGTGAGTTGAGGACCCTACTCCTCCACCATCCTGCCTCACACCCATCATATAGAATTCTTTTTAGACATGATGAGATATAGGTGCTAGTTGTCCTTGATATGTTTATTTGTCCATTTTTGGTTTTCATTTCAATAGTATATTTATGTCTTTGGGTGAACTTAGGACATTAAGGTACCATTTAGGGTACTTTTCCTGAAACACCTAAGTAACAAATTTCCCCTATCTAGAAGTGGTCATAGCAGTCCCCAGAGTCCTTATCAATAAATAACTTGATACTAAAAATTACCTACTTACTACATAAAGCATGGTGGAAAAATGGAATGGAAACTGACATATGAATTTGGTTCAAAATATAAATTTAATATATGTATATGTTTTTGTCAATGGAGACTGACAAAGGAAGATTGTTTTCTAGAGGTTATTGTGGTTATTTGACTTTAGTTGAGAATATTTTTAGACTCAAAGTACAAGTAACATAAACTATATGTTCTCAGGTTCCAAGTGTTTATTCATAGGAAGAAATATCAACTTCAAAGGAAGCTTTCATATGAAGAAACAATTTGAATGAACAGAAAAATGATGGACTAGAGAAGGCTGAATTTGAGAAGTAATGATAATATACCACTATTTCATTTTGCATAAGAGAGCATTAAGAGATGTTTAAAAAATAAAAATTTGGAGTTAGAATTTCCAGACACCTGAATGTTGAATATGATCTGGTGACATAGATTCTTTTGGTATTATCCTAGTCAGTGGGTAAATTAGATAGCTATAGATGTAACTTTAACAGTTATAATAATATAAATACTTCTAATGCTTGATATTTTTCTAGTAGATCTGGTAGATAATGGAAAATATCTTTGTAGGACTAAACTTACAAGACTGCTTAATTTATATGAGGGAGTAATGTAGGTGCTAGGATAATCTGGTTCACATTTACCCCTCTGGTTCCTATATTATATATCAATATAGAGGGGATAGTTCAACACTCAATTAAATACAATCTTTCCCCAGTGGATTTAACACTAAAAATAAATAGATTTCCAATCAGAATGTGGTGTTATTCATTCATAAAATGAAAATAATTTCAAGTAGGAGCATGTGTGTGTGCAAACTCATACTGCTGATATATATATGGCACATGTTTTTTTTGCCACACAGGGATACAAATGAGAAAATTAGGCTATATGTCTTGATTAAAGTTTCATTATATGAGCATTTAAAAAAACAGTGCCCATGAAGCAACATTCTGATATTTTACCCTGGCTTTGCTATCCTTTTGGGTAGCAACGTGTTCCTTGTCTAACAAACAAGCTTGATGTTATTAGTGCCACAAGGCTCTTCCCATGTGGTATAGATCTGTCTCATTTCTCTGAAATGTATTCTCTTGCATTCCAAAGTCTTTCCTATATTTCCTCTGAAGAAATCATTTCTAATTTAGAAAACTTTGTAGATGGAATCCATATATCATTTTACTATTTAGTGGGGAAGGAACTTTCTTCTTTGGATACTGGATAATAATAGATTTTGTGGGTATTTCAGCAATATGGCTAGATTCTCTGTGAAAGAATTGCTTTCATGCTGTTATTTAAAAGAAGAATAACAGCCTTTGTTATTGAAGGAATTGCTTCTTTTCATCGAAAATCCTGATGTATCTAATTGACTCCGAGGATATTCCCTTTCTGTCCATGCTGAGATTCTGCCTCCAGCATAGATGTTGAAACCACAGATGTCCACTACACCAGACTAGAAGCATTATATTTAAAATAGTTTCTTACTTTCAAGCATCAAAATTGAAGATGTGATCACAAATAAAAACTCTTTTTTGTATAATAGTTTAAAAATGGAGAGACATTTCTGGCAAAGATGACATTCTACATTTTGAGCATTTTTAGGGGAGATGAGAAGCAGATTGTCATTGATTATTCATAATATGTTCTTAGAGAAGAGTTTAATAAGCACAATGTTCTGGAAAACACAGCTTTGGAAGGGTCACGTTGCCTGGCCACATGTTACATATTAAGGAGAATTAATACGATTGGAGATAATTTCTGCTGTGGTGTTACTGCTGCTTGTTAAAGCAAGAGCTGGAGGGTATGTGAACTAAATGTTCCTTAGTTCATAGGGTAGTGCATGATACATTTCTTTTTAGCTCTTCACACAAAGTTATAAATTGAATGAGCTGTAAAAGAAATCCAAAGGAATTTTCAGAGCACAAGTGTTTATTGAGGGCTATTCTTGATCAAATAGCTACTTGGCTATATTATCTGAAGAGCATCACATAATCTCTAACTGCTTTAATTACTTCATAGGTCAGTTACAACTCAGTCTGTGTCTACATTGCACCATTGCAGCTATTTAAAATCAATGGACTGACTCTGAAAATGAGTTCAACTGATTCTGTCTTTCCCTTGAGTTGACAGGTTTGTTTGGGTGCTATGTAGACAAAGCCTCATTTATCAGCAGTAAAATCCCATCCATTTAAACTACTGATACATAATTTGTGTTGTTTTGACTTGGGTGGATCTAGCGTTTATCTTAGTATGTTCTGTCAAAGATAATAAAATTAGTATGCTAATAGCATAAACTAAATAACTATAGAGGAGATAGGATCAAGATGGAGAAATGAGCACATGATCTTATTTTCTCCTCTACCTCAAGTTCCTAGATTAAACAGAGAAAATATTTAGATATTTTAAAATAATGAGTCCATAATAACACTATAGAAGAAAGAGAATGACTGTAATAAAACATGGAATCAGTTGACTAAGGAAACTATGTACCCCCCCCCAAACTACACAATAGGATCATGCAAAGTATATGAGGCGATCCCTAAGGGGTCTCTACATTTAAGAACTTCTGATCTAAGGGACAGACGAATCCCTGGGGAAAAATAAAAGCAATTGATTGGGATGTCATAGTCGGACAAGCAGATGAATTGTTCTACCACCAATTCCAAAGTTCCAAGCTGCTATTTTTTCCTGGGATTGTGAATGTGAGGATTCGGGTCACAGATAAGGTCTGGTCCTTGGTGGCTTATGATATCCAGATAGGATAGAAAGCCTTCACTTCTGGGGGTGCCTAGGTGATCCACTTGGTTAAGTGTCTGACTCTTGATTTTGGACTCTGGTTATGATCTCAAGGTCATGAGAATGGAGCCATACATCAGGCCCCTTGCTTGGCAAGGAGTCTGCTTGAGATTCTCTCTCTCTCTCTCCCTCTGCTACTCCCTTCCATGTGCTTTCTCTCTCTCTCTCTCAAATAAAATCAATAAAATCTAAAACAAAACAAAAAATAAACAAGAAACTTCATTACTGTAAAATGTCTTGCTGATACTTCTTGTTGGGTAGATTGTCCTACTTCTTTACCATAATGGCAAGATACAGATCACAGTAAATAGAAATAATATTTATAAACATATGAACAAAGATAATCAAATACAACCATGTGCATAAATCTAAGAATCATCATGCATTAGTGACAGTGAACTGAATAAATAGAATACCCCAAAGAAGGAAGCCAGTAAGGTGTGTAGGAAAGTGCTTGGAAATAAGTATAAATAATACTCCCAGTGGAATGAGAAACTATATCTCATCCATGAAACAAGAAATCTTGGAGATTAAAAACAGCATAACTGAAGAGATAGGTTTAATAGCAGATCTATTGACTCAAGCAAGAATTAATGAGTTGTAAGATTAAGCAAAATAATTCCAGCATATAGCATAAGGAGGATAAATAGATGGAAAGGATGAAAAAAAAAGTTGAGATAACCAGAAGTTAAAATATCAATGTTATAGAAGTTTCTGAAAGTGAGAAATAATCAAAGAAATGATAGAAAAAAATTTCCAGAGATGAAGATAAATATGAATTTTCAGATCAGCTGTGAGGGCTGAGCTAAGTGAATGAAAAAAGACCCACTGCAAATAGGTATAATGTGATGAAATCTCAAAACTAAGGAAAAAAATAAAATTCTAAATATTCAGAAAGTAAAAATAATGTATTTCTTATGATAAATGGAAGTTAGACTAATGTTTGATTTCTCATCAGCAACATTGGAGACCAGAAGGAAATGAAATATCTTAAGAGTTTATTTTTTTAGAGATTTTATTTATTTATTCATGAGAGACAGAGAGAGAGAGAGGCAGAGACACAGACAGAGGAAGAAGTGGGCTCCTCACAGGGAGCCTGATGTGAGACTTGACCCCCAGACCCGGGATCATGACCTGAGCCAAAGGCAGATACTCAACCGCTGAGCTACCCAGGTGTTCCTCTTCAGAGTTTAAAAGGGAAATAGTTTTAGATACATAGTTCTATACATTCCTAAGCTAGCTTATAATATGTGGGGGTAAAGAGTTAATTTTTTTTCCAGATTTACAAAGGCTCAGAATGTTTAATAATCACAGAAACATTCTAAAAGAAGTACGGAAAGGTCATTTAAGAAAAGCGTAAGAAAAACACAGATACAAGGGAAATAAGTAGGGTATAAGAAATGATAATACATAATAATAAACTATGTAAATAGTGTTAAAATTGTAGTCATACCTGCTTAAAGATTTATTTAGCACATACTATTTTTCAGGTACTTATTTATTTAGATTCATTTATGTTAGAGAGAGGGAAAAAGCACTAGTGGGAGAGACAGAAGGGGAAAAGGGAGACTCTTAAGCTGACTCCACACTCAGTGCAGAGCCAGAGGTGGGACTCGATCTCACCACTCTCAGATCACAACCTAAGTCAAAATGAAGATCCAGCTGCTTAACCAACTGTTACCACTCAGGCCTCCCCTAGGTACTGTTTTAGAAATAATAATTGATAGAATGTTTAAAGATTCATGTTACAAATATAAGGAGGAACACTGGTGTACTCAGGGTAATATGTATATCTCCTGCATCGCCAAAGGAAAAGGGTAAAATGAGAAGAATTAATCCAGCAACAACAAGAAAGGTACATGGGAAGCATCCAGAGGCATAGTTTATTAAAACAATAACAGAGAAAACAAGATGGAAGTAGCAAGTCCAAATATATTGAAATACATTGTCATAGTCATAATCATGTTAAAGTTGTAATTGTATTAAAAGATTAAATTCTCCCATTTAAAGGTAAAGATTTAGATTTGGTTAAAAAAAAAGATCAGGTTATTTGATATATCTGACAGCCTCAGAGTCACCCAGCTATTTCCTTCCATCTAAATACAACACTTAGCTCTATACTAACTCACTTCTACTGCCTTTATGGAGTCCAGAGAAAAAGAGGAATGTCTCAAAAAGAATTGTAGTATGGCTTTTGCCACATGGGATTGAGTGTAATCCAATACACAAAGATCCATAGAGAGACCAAGAAAGTTTTTGAGAGAGCTCAAAGTATCAGCATGGATTAAGAGACAGTGACACTTCAATATTTAGAAGAACCTTTTCATCTTTCAGTTTTCTACAACCTGGAAGCAGGCTTAGAAAGCACTTATCAACTGATAATGGGATATTCCCCAATGCCTTCTTTGGATATAGCCAAGGAAGAGGGAGGATGTCCTAAGAATTGATCCCATAGCAAGGAAAATAATGGACTTGGAAGTCTACTAAGAAGCAAGACTTGGGACTAATTAAGACACATTTTCTGTGCCAGGGTAGGGGGAACTATCCAGAATGATTTAGAATAGCTATAGACCAGTGGCTGGTATTTGCCTTCCATTCTTCCCCTTTTGAAATAGTGATGCTTATTGCATTATCTTGTCCCATTTCCACCATTTGTGTTGAGTGTGTGGGGTAAGGGAGTAGATATATTGTCTTTATGGTTTCAAGGTGTATGTCCACAAAGGTTTATATTTTACTCATGCTGCCTGTCCATTGAGGATTGGCCGTGGCTTTACTTTTGGACCCAGGCTGATAGAGCAGCTTCAGTCTGAGGCATTGGTAGTCTCATGGCTAAGGGGGAAAATGAGGATGATAGAGCATATGCTAATTCTCAAAGTTTCCAGCCAAAAGCAACCAGTGACAATACTGTTCATATTTCATTGCCATACAAGTCACATGGCTACTCCATAGTGGAGAAATGTATTATCCTCCTCTCATAAGGAAGATCAGCCATTACAGGTTAATAACAAGTTAAAAAAAAAAAGAAAAGAAAACTAGATTGTTGTAGTGCCAAATGTAGTCTGTGTCATTTCTGCATAGCTTCTGTAAGTTGGTATAAAAGCACGTTGCTTATTATTATGATTAAAAGAGAAAACTTTTTATAGTGAGGTAACTTCAGCTTTTTTGGGTCCTTTGTGTGCTTGCAACATGTATAATGGCATGTTCCACGTTATGTTGAATGTTTGGGGATTGAAAGTAAAATCCTCAGTTTGCCCATTTGGCTTTTAAAACCTTTCTGAATTCTTAGGATTTATCAATTGCTTGATTATAAAGAGTACCAATTTTTGAGTATTTAAATTCTGACTGCTTTTTTTTTTGTTGTTGTTTGAGCTCTTAGAATCTGTTTTATTAACAGCAAAATGGGAAGAATAACATTTATGTTTCTTTGCATATCTGTAAGGATCAAAAAGACATACTTTGAAACATCTGCTGATTCAGGTATTCAGTAAATTGGTAACTACTTATTGTTACTGTTTTTCTTGGTGCTGTTGTTCCTATCCAGGAAATTTCTTAGATAATCAGCCCTTTGCAGGTTAATTTTTTTTAGTTATTATATATATATATTCTATATGTACTATTCAAATAGATGACAGTAACATGAGTCTTTTTTAGTATAGTGGTTCCCAAAGCCCAAATAATGGCGGTCAGATAAAAATACTATCAACCCATTTATTATTATTGTCAGCTAAATAAAGAAATTTAAAATACTTTTCAGTAACAATAATTTTTATGGACACAATAATTTGGAAACTACATTATCATTAGGAGAATGACATATTGGGCCAGTCATGAAATATTATCATAATTAGCCAGCATCATTCCAAGGAGTGTACTCAGATATACATCCTTCAGAAGGCAGCCTGTAATGTTTTCACAGCTGGCATATGTAAAATTTTGTCAGATTCCTTAACAGTGTTGTTACTTCTCTTTTTTTCTATTATTCGAGCTCTAGGCAATATATGCTATAGAATTCAAAATCCAGAATGTTTTTGCTCAAAAGGAACCACTAAAAACCCAGCATGCTGAATCTTCTTTGAACTCAGAGGAAGAATCACATGAACAATGCAATTTGAGAAGAACTACCTGTGTTCTAGGAAGGCAGAAGATTTGCCCAAGATTTATGAAGCTTTGCTCCTTGAGATAAGATGTGATAAAAGCCAGGTTACCTCTGGAAAGGTGTTTCATGAAATCAGCCAATGACACTCAACACTGTCTTGAGAGATGTAGAGTGTACATAATTGGGAGACTTCATGGACTCCATTTTTTTTCATTAAATTGTATTTATTGATTGATGAGAGACACAGAGAGAGAGGCAGAGACATAGGCAGAGGGAAAAGCAGGCTCCCTGAGGGGAGTCTGTTGTGGAACTTGATCCCAGGACCCTGGGATCACAACCTGAGCAAAGGCAGATGCTCAACCACTGAGCCTCCCAGGCGTCCCCATGGACTCCATCTTTAAGCAGTTTCCAATGGATACTAGAAGGTAAAATAATAAATATGTAAAACTATGATGTAATATTATGTCAGATTAGGCAAATATGCTGTAAAAATTCACAGAAAGGTATAATGAAGATTTGAGAGAAATAAAGTATGAATTTAGCCTTGAAAAATCAAAATGTTACAAATTATGGGAAGATCATGAGTAATGGTAGAGGGTGGGGAAGAACTTGCTTTGTAAAAAAGTGAGCAGATCAGAGTAATTGTTATAGGGCTTGATCTCATGACCTAGAAATCATGACCTGAGCTGAAACCGACACCCAGCTGGCTGAACCACCGAGGAGCCCTTTTGTTTTGCCTTTAAGTTGGTTAAAGATTAAGAATATAGGATCTTTATTTTTATGGATCTCAAAACTAGTGGCAAACACATCTATATGAAAACAATACATTCTCAAATAAGTACGTATTTAAAATTATGATCAAGTCTGAAGGACAGAAAGTGAGTTTGAAGCACAGTAAGTAGAAAAGAGCAGCATGAAACTGAGGATGAAGTCTTTGGGTGAGAATCATGGTACTATAGGGGCTTTTGTGCTAAGTGTCATGGAAAAGACATTTTCTTATACTAGCAACGGGCAATCTATTTAGTTTTGCATTTTGTTGTTTTTGTTAAAACTCCATTATTAGAGAAGTTTTAGGTTTAGGTATACCACGGTATATTTATTTACCTGCCAAAGGACATTTGGTTGCTTCCAGGTTTTGGCAATTATGCATAAAGCTGCTACAAACATTCATGCACAGGTTTTTATGTGGACATATGTTATCAGCATTTTGGGGTACGTACCAAGGGGTGGACTGTGTGGTAAGAGTATATGTTTAGTATTTTGAGAAATTGCCAAACTTATTTCCAAAGTGTTTATACTATTTGGATTCCCACCAGCAGTGAATGAGAGTTCTTATTGTTCCTTATCTTCCCCAGCATTTGGTGACATTAGTATTTCGGATTTCGAATATTCTAATAGGTATATAGTGGTATCTCGTTTTAATTTGCGTTTCTTTGAGGATATATTATGTGGAGCATCTTTTCATATGCTTACTATATGTATATTTTCTTTGGTGAGCATGTGTTCAGGTCTTTCACCCATTTTTGAATCCGGTTTGTTTTTTATTGTTGAGCTTTAAGAATTTTTGTGTATTTTGGGTAATAGTCCTTTATAAAATGTGTCTTTTGCAAAATATTTTCTCCTAGTCTGTGTCTTTTTTTTTTTTAATTTTTATTTATTTATGATAGTCACACAGAGAGAGAGAGAGAGAGGCAGGGACATAGGCAGAGGGAGAAGCAGGCTCCATGCACCGGGAGCCCGATGTGGGATTCGATCCCGGGTCTCCAGGATCGCGCCCTGGGCCAAAGGCAAGGCGCTAAACCACTGTGCCACCCAGGCATCCCTCTCCTAGTCTGTGTCTTACCTTGCCATTTGATATAATGTCTTTTGCAGAGTAGAAGTTTTTAATTTTTTTTTCTTTTTTTTTTCTCCTTTTCATAGATAGATAGAGAGAGAGAGAGAGAGAGAGAGAGAGAGAGAGAGGCAGAGACACAGTTAGAGGGCTCCTGGCATGGAGCCTGACATGGGACTCTATTCAGGGACTCCAGGACCACGCCCTGGGCCAAAGGCAGGTGCTAAACCACTGAGCCACCCAGGGATCCCGAAGTTTTTAATTTTAATAAAGTCCTGCTTATCAATTATTTATTTCATGATCATGATCATGTTTTTGGTGTTTATTAGTTTTGCATTTTTGAAAAAGCATTCTGGTTGCTATGTGAAAAAAAAAGTTTGGAGAGAGATAAAACTGGATACAGTAATAATAGAATGCTACTATAGGTATATAGAGGAGTTACACAGAATGGCAGAGCACAAGACCTACTTGATTCTAGTTTCCTATGACCAAGGAGAATATGAATTAATCTGCAGGCCACTAAGGCAATGTTAGATTTCTCTATGGCTTTGTTCAGTACAAAAGGCGTCTTGACAGTGTTTGGAAAAAATAAAACACATTTATTCCCATCAGGTAATATGACCTTAACTAATCATTGTGTCTCTGTTCCCTTCTCAGAAGCTTTAGCAAATTATCAGAAACTCTTCTTTCTCTGTATTTTCATCTTTCCCCTTTATTTCCTTGGAATAATGTCATGTTTCTAACATATAACAAAAAATAAACATGCTGGTACGAATAAAGAAGCAGACTTCCAAAGTAGGATTAGGAGTCATAGTAAATCTCACATTTTAAAAATAGAGACTCATTATCTTCAAACATGCTCTGTCATACTCACATGTGGTACCAGGCAATGGTGTGATGAGTTGTCCCATCACGTGTGCTCCAGCCGTGGTGGACACACACCAGACGCACATGACTTTTGAATCAGGGAGTAATTCAAGAGGCCCATTAGGTCATTTTGAGCATTCTGCTGCCAGGGTTGCATTGTTCCTTAGCAAAGAGCTTTAACCTCCTGGCCTAGTTGGGATTTAAACAGCTCATGTCAAACAGCTTTTCCCTCCTTTTAGGGTCTCTCTTTATCCTAACTGAAGCTTATGAAATGTTTTTTCATTCTTTATTCTTTTAGGTTAGGCTTTTTCTTTCTCAGTTTTCTTTTTCATGCTATATAAAGATATAGAATTTAATCTAATTCTTTTTTATTTTGGCATGTCTGAGGCTTAGGCAAAAACAAGCTATTGCTATTTTCAGCAAAGCATGTCAAGGGAGTTTTGCCTTTGAAATGTTCCATTTGCTAGGTAGTCATAGAATCTGGTCCATGGGATCAGTATATTATACTAGATACCTAGATAGTCCTTCAGAGCTACTCAGAAGCCTTCTGTGTCCCTCCTGTTACTTGCACACCCAGAGCAAGACTACTCAGTCACATTCTCCCTTCTGCAAATGTATCCCCTGGAACTACTCTTTGGAAATCTATCTATCATGGGTAGCCAAAATGACGCTATTTATAAAGTGGGGTCCGTCTCTCTATTTTTAGGTAAGTGTACACCACACACTTCAAAAATCTACAGCTTCATCCTGCCCAACTTGATTTGCTTGGATAACTTTTATATTATATTCAAAAGAGATATGTGTCTCGGAATAAAAATTCATCAGTTCATGTGTGCTAAAAAGAACATTGGTGTGATGTTTATTGGTTTGTAAATCTGCCAGAATGTAAAGAATGAGATGCTGCTTTCGTGTTGACCATCATTTCTATCCTTAACAGAAAAGAAAATGTTATTTCTGCTCATCAGTACCTATAATTACAGGCATTTCTGCATTTAATTTTGACTAATTATGTAAGACAATGTTTTGATAGACTTATCTCTTATATATTAATATCATCACCTTATGAAAAGTATATGGACATCCTATTCTTGTGTATTCCTAAAACTTCTCTTTCAGTAAACACTGACTCTTTGAAAATATTCTTTGCATTGGACCTTTTTGAGGTCAAACATTTTAAAAAGACACAAAAACTAAAGTCTTTTCTCTCTGTGTCTCTCATGAATAAATGAATAAAATCTTAAAAAAAAACAAACAACTGAAGTCTTAACTTTACACCATTAGTGGTTTCTCTCTTAAAACTAGGAACTTTTTGTTGAGCTTGAGTTTAGATATCTGGTTCTGTGATTTTTTGAGATGCTAGTCTGTGAGTTTTTGTCTTCTGCACTTTCCCTCTTCATCCCACTACCGGTAGTCCTTCCTGTGGATGGTGATTGTGTAACGCCTAACCGCTGGGAGGCCTGTGGCAAGACAAACAGTAGAAATAGTTCACAAGTCTTTAAGGACTTAATGGATGACAATTATTGGTTATAAAATAATTATGTTAAAGAATCATGAGATGAAAATTATTTCCTTCTTATATATCTTTAACATTTACTTAGAGAAGGAAAAGGGAGGGATATATGACCCCAAGAACATAGCAGAGGCTGCCTTGATTTTTCAGTGTGTATGGGCTGAGACTTTAGGGAGTAGAGGCTTCATGCGGTATCTAGTTTGGTGAGACCACGGGCAACTTTGCAGAAGCTTTCCAAGCATGGCAGAAATTATGAGGCTACTGGACATGAAGAGACTAGGTTGAGAGTCACAAGACATCTCAGTGCTAATCTGGGTGTACCAGACCACTAATTTACCTAAGTGCTGTAGGTAACCAGAACTCCCCAACATCTTGGTACTACATCAGTTCTTTGGTATAGCATCTCTAAACATTGGCATGGACTACAGAATTTCTTTAATGTCTGTCCATAAGTTTCCCACTGGTTTATTGAGATGACAACTTGAAATGTAAATTAAGTTGCTTTATAGAAGTGTTGATTATTTCTCCCATGTTTGGATTTGTGACCTGATATTTATATTCTCTACATATATGAATGGTGTTCTTTTAAGTCACTACTTCCATAGGAAGAATTAGCTTAAATCTTATAAATGCATATCCTAGAGTTTTCAAGGACATTGCTATCTGGGACATATGGCAAATATGTCCTCTTGGAACATCAGTCTTTAGAAGAAAGAAGAAAGCAGGCATTATTTCTAGGCCACTTTGACTTCTGAATTTTAAGAGAATTTGTTTTTTAGGAAATCATTTTTATCCATACAGTCACTAAGAAAACCCATGATTTACGATTATTTTGGTTGAACTGGCATTTCAGTATATATTTTCCAATATTTTTTTCTTTAAAATTGAATTGTGTATGTATGTATATGGCATAGCATTTTCTTTCTGGCTCTTCTCTGTTCTGTTAGCTTTAATACAAATGGAAAAAGCACAAAGGAAAAATAAAAATTGAGGGAGACAGGAATTATTGGCTTCTTTTCTACATTTAGATTGTTGACAAAATATGTACAGCTTTAGATAGGTCAAAATGTTATAATTGAGTATTTAGTGTAGGACTTTACTATGCCAAGTCAAAATCTGGGCAATTTCTGTTTATTAGTTGACAATATATGCTTGGACCTGGCTACCAATTCAGATTGCTCAGTAAGCCTTACCAAAGAAGGCCTCCCAAGTACCATCTTTTCAAGAGCTATGGTGACATAAATTAAAGAACAAAGGACCATTTTGGAAGAATTTTCTGATGGATGACATTGAAAATTATTAAAAATTTTTGAGGGACGCTTGACAGTGGTTTATCCTTCAGCCTTATATTATTGTGATAATTGATATCAAACTGTTCCAATTACATATGTTTGCTTCTCTGTATTCATGCATATACATTTGTTTCTGTTGTAAGAAATACCCCAAAGAACTATAAAACAATAGGGAACATATGGCTGAACTGAAGAGAGAAAAACCTAGGGGAAAATGAAATAGAAGCTTTCAAAAGGACGGAGGACTATGAATTAGGATTGTTAGATTTACCAAATAAAGAATACAGTTAAATTTGAATTACAGGTAAATAATGTATATTTAAAAAATATAAGTATGTCCCAAATTTTGCATGGAATGTAGCTATAGTAAAAAGAATATTCATCATTTATTTGAATTTCAGATTTAGTGGAAACCTGTATTTTATCTGGCAACTATACTACAAAGTAGGCATGGTTTGTGGATCACTTCCTCTTGTGGGGTGGAGGGGGAGTAGCTTCCTTAGAGAAGTCAGATGTAGGGTCTAGAAATAGTGGAACAGTCCCAGGACAAATTCAAGAAAATCCTGCATCCTGGAGAGGAGTGTGGGTGAGGCCTAGTATCCTAGTATTTCCTGCTTTGAAGGAATTCCTCTGTATTCTCATGAGAGAGAAAGAAGTCAGTGGATTGGTGAGCGGACGAGTAGTAACTGATTCTTAGAAATGACCATTTTAGAAGGGAAAGAACAATAACAACAACCAAAAAGTAAAGAGTTTTGAGTGGTAAATAACCTGATGTTAAGAATGAAACAGAAAGGGGCAGCCCTGGTAGCGATAGCACCACCTTCAGCCCAGGGCCTGAACCTGGAGACCTGGGATGGAGTCCCATGTCGGGCTCCCTGCGTGGAGCCTGCTTCTCCCTCTGCCTGTGTCTCTGCCTCTCTGTCTCTGTCTCTGTCTCTGTGTGTGTGTGTGTGTGTGTGTGTGTGTGTGTCTCATGAATAAATAAATAAAATATTTAAAAAAAAAAGAATGAAGCAGAAATCTTGAAAATGCCCACCTTGGTTATCACTGAATCTCCTTCTGAGCTCTCTATTCCATGTGCTTCCTTGGAGAAAAAAAGAGATGTGGATGGGACTGGATTTCCTAAATCTCAGCAATTAAGATTGAATAGGAGAGAGTCTGGGGTTTCTTTTTTTTTTTTGCATTTATGTATATTTGCACTTTATACATATGTAGACTCATATAGTAAAAAGTAGTGTAAATGTAGCTTTTTTCTTGGCGATATAAGTAATAACTCTAAGATTAGTGAACAATGCAGTATGCATCTTAAATGTAATGTAGGCCAATATTTTGTTCATTTTTATTTCTCGTGCATTTCCTTGTTCTTTACTCTGGATTCAGCAAATGTATAATTCATAGTAATTAATTTAAATTTTCTTTTGATGTTTGATCTTCGTCGGCTTTTAAAAACCAAATACTTTACACACCAGAGATTCTTGTTTTAATCCATGAATGTAATATTATGTATTTCATATTCCCCTTCATGTGCTTGCCATTAGTAAGCCTCCAAATTCTGTTCTCAATTACCACAGATATGCAAAATGTATATATAGCAGAAACTTGCTAATTTGTAACTTAAAAGCCTGGAAAACAATGGGCTTAAATTAATTGAGTATCTGTTTTTTTTTTTTTTTTAAATTATAAAACAACTGAATGTTAACTAGGTTGGGAAAGAGCTGTGCTTTATATCATGCACTATTTTATATGAATAGGTAATGGCTTACATGAGACTTCTGAGTTAGCTCACAACTATAACTGTGATGCATATATGTGTATGCATTCAGGTAGTGGTTGTAGGTCACTTTGCCAGAAGTCAATTTACTGAATGACAAATTCACTGAGTTACAAGAAATTCTTATAATTGTACTTTTTCCTTGTTCCTGCCCTTTCTTTCCATGTAGTTATATGCAAATGGGTGTTTTCCCTTAAATGCAATTTGTTAAGTTCTCTGTGTGTATTTATATTTGCTCTTGTCGCTGGTGGCAAATGGTTAAGTTGGACATTTGCATTAAAATATTAGGCTAATGGGCAGCCCCAGTGGGGTGGCGCAGCGGTTTAGTGCCGCCTGCAGCCCAGGGTGTGATCCTGGAGACCTGGAATCTAGGCCCACGTAGTGCTCTCTGCATGGAGCCTGCTTCTCCCTCTGCCTGTGTCTCTGCCTCTCTTTTTCTCTCTGTGTGTTTTTTCTCTATGAATTAAAAAAAAAAAAAATTAGGCTAAAATGTTAGTTTGGGCCTTTGGTACTGAGGAATGCTAAACAGAGAACTAGAAAAGAGCTTTGGTCTGATGATGAGGAGGCCTGGAATCTGGCTTTGCCGTTAAGGAGCTCTGTGACCTTGAACAAACAATTCATCTTCTTAAGGCTTAGGTTTCCTGATCTCAAGGTATTATCAAGTATCTCAACTGCGAAATGGATCTACAGGAAACAATGAAGTGGATTTGCATTGCGTATAGAATGAACTGAGGAGAGCTTGTGGTCCCCTTTACCCATGGAGAAGGGTGTTACTCATGTAAATACTACCTGTTGTGTGTGTGTGCTGGTGGATAGAGTTTGAGGACGTGGTCTCAGATCCCTTCTAGCCCTGATAGTCTCTGATTTCATGATCTTCTAGGCACACTAGAACTGATGTTTTTGGTGTAGAGTTTCTGTGCCTGTGATTTAAGGGAGTTTCCACTTGACAGTTCTCCAGGAGATTTACAATGTGGATTTGGATAATATGCTTAAGCTAATAGGATAGAAAAAAACAGACACTTACAACAGTTTTATTAATAAAATAAACCTTCCTGTGTCAAAACAAAATTGTTTAACATATGTGTATATACCCTTAAGTCATTCATGCATTCAGCAAACATTTATCATGTACCTGCTATATTCTTACAGTCGATCTGGAGCATAGAAGATAACAGTTTTCACAAAGAACTCACAATCTTTTAGGAAGATGTCATGCAACCAAGGATGCAAATGTAATGAGTGTGGTAAGTCACAGTGTGATGAGTTCCTTGTGAGTTATATACAAAGTTATATTGGATATGACAAATCTTAGAGTGGTAACACTCCACAGCTTTGTGAGATTCCTTCACCATGGATCACATTTTGCTGTCCAATGGATTTGCCACTGTGGCTTCAGCTGACTTGACCTGACCACAACACAGTACGTCTAGAAGCTGGACGGTGGCCTGTGGAGCAGGGTGGTAGGAAAGAATAATTCAATAGAGATAATGGTGCCTAATTGCATTGATAAATTATTCTTTTCCAAATAGTTTGAATTCAATATGTAGAAGAGATGAGGCATTTGATAATGGGAACAGAAGCTGGAATGCTGTGGTATATAATAAAGACGGAATGTGAGAAAAGGGCTTAACATATTCCTGTTTCTGAGGATAAGATGACATGTCAAGGAACTGCCTTGGGTCCTTGGTGCTGTTCTATTTCCTGAGCAGCAAATGCTGTCTGCCTGAGGCCTAACTGGGTGGTTATTCTGGCTTCCCTTGGGGTCTCTTTTTCTCATTTATATTCCTGTTCTTACAACAAATGTCCATTTATTTGTAGACTGAGTCTGTTTTTGGCAATGTGAAGTACGGGACATAAAGGTACAACGAGATGATGAAAGAGAGAGTCCTGATTCTATATCAAGAAGGACATTATAGAGGAGAATGTGTTTCATATGAAACTTGATGGACTTGTAGGGTGGGCCAAGGGAGGATGGGAGACCAATTGTGCAAGTGTAAGGAGGCAAGGAGAACAAGTCAAGTTCAAGGAACAAGTAGTAGTTTAGCATGATTGGTACAGAGGAACTGGGTGGGGGTAGGGTATGAATATGAACTGCCAGATAAGGATCAAATACTGCATTTTATACTGTAGGTAGTGAGAAGTGACTTGTGGAAATTTCCAAACAAGTACCTCAGTAGCATGTGGAGGATTTATTAGATAGGAATAAATCTGGGGGATAGTGCATTGTTGTATAGATGCACAACAACTATAACTGTGATGCATATATGTGTATGCATTTAGGTAGTGGTTGTAGGTCACTTTGCCAGAAGTACTTATACTTAAGTATAAGTATAAGCTTATAAGTATATAAGTACTTATATACTTATATAAGTATAAGCTATAAGTACCTTAATTAGGGCAGAAACAGTGTGTGTAGGGAGTAATTCTTAAAGAGATTATATGAGCAAGAATTGGTAACTGATTGAGTGAGAAGGAACCAGGAGTTTTGGTTCAGGTGATTGGTAATGGTCAAGGTAATGGGTTTCTTGAGCAAGAGAACATGGGAGAGAAACAAATTTGGTGGAGGAAGATAATAAATCCATTTTTAGTTCTTTTGGATTTGAGGCAAAATGTGTATTATTTTTTGATTATGAGGTCTAAACTAATGATGGAAGATTCTATAGAAATCAAGATGATACAGAAACTATTTTAGGTTCTGAGTGAATCTGGCTTTGCTCTTTTTTTTCTTAATTATGGGGCTCTCTCAGCATAAATTTATAGTAGTGAGAGATGCTCTCTTAAAGGATTGCTGATTTTGTAGTTCTTTGCCTTCCAGGTGACTCTGGGGGGCAGCTGGTTGGGGCACACTGGTTTCAAGCCACGTCTTCCTATTGAATGCCATAATACACTGCACCGGGCCAAATAGTGGTGGGCAGAAATCGGGAGCGGGGGCGGTGGGCAGGAAGGAGGCAAAACAACAGCAAACAAAAACTTCTTTTGGTTTGTAATTTCCTCTTGTTGCTCTCTCACTTACTCTAAAGGTAAGATGATGGCCTTTATTTTCTATCTTGTTCAGATTCTTTGACTCAGAGAGAAGTTGGGCTCCTTTCTGAAGGGAAGGATGCGTTATATAATTTTAAAGCGCTTATTACTCTTGTCCTCTCAGCCTCCTTTGTCCTCTCAATAGTTTTTAGGTTCCCTTAGTGGTTCTTTTATTATACAATGGTGAAATTGTTTACCATTAGAAGGAGTTCATTGGGTGAAATGTACCCAGGGCTTACTTAAAACTGATGCTGCATGCATGCATGAACTGCTTCCAGGGTTACTCACTCCTTTAGCTTTTGCTAAAGGATCTGTCAGTCAATGAGTAGCTGCTGACAGCAACTTTTTAAGACTCTTTTCTCTTATCCATAACACATTAAACACTTTGAAAAGAGATAAGCAAACGTTTTCTCACAGTCTGTTGTGCATGTTTCCTTGCTGCACATTTCAGTATAATGAAATTCATGTTTTACAAAGAATTTCAGTGAAATGGATCAAATTTCATTCTTTACCATTTTGTCCATATGGGTATGGTTTCCTAGAAATCCATGACATATAGAGTTAGTGTGATTATAAGTTTCCATTTTAAAGATGAAGGATCCTTATTATGTTCCACAACTCAACTTCAGTTCTCCTTGTGAAAAATGTTATGTTTCTGTTTGGATCTATCGTCTTTTGTTTTGTTCATCTTCTCCATTAATGGGAATCTAGCATTTTGAAACCAGGAGAGCCATTAGTAGTGGCTTTTTTTAGGGGAGTACCCTCACTGTGATGCAATACCCAAGAAACTATATGGAAATAGGCTTTATGATGATAAATTACTGTTGCAAAAAAATCTCAGTGACACTGATAAATATTAAAGAGCCACTCTTGCCCCCATGGAAACCATTTTATTTAGTTGCTTCTAAAATCTATTCTCTGTACTTCTCTTCCCTTTTATTTATGAGCTAATTTACATAACAACAGAGTCTCTGGTCCTTGGGAGTATGTGTGCCCTTGCTACTGTTCTCTACTTTGAGTTGTCACTGTCTCTTTGCTGAGAAGATGAGTGACAATGAAGTGAGGAGTAAATGGCTACTGGAGCAGATGAACTCTGAGAAACAAAGGTCCCCTTTTCATGCAAATGTTCATAGTAATTTAACATGAAGGAAGTAAAGAAACCAGGGTACAAGATATCAAGAGAACTAGATGGAATTCAAGGTTGTTTTCTGGAGCCTTGACATCTCTTTAAGAGTGTCATCTATCAAAGCATTTCTTTCCCTTTCATATAAAGTGAAAACACATTTCCATTTGGTAGGGAAACATGGAGGAACATAAAATCTAACCTCAATCATAGGATCTGGGTGTACACTCACACCACCAGTCCCCTCAATGTCATTTATAACTTTGTCATTCATCCCTAGGCCATAAGAACCTATATAGGTATGCTAACTTATTGCCCAAGTTATCCACGCTGCCTAGGGGAGACCTGCTCCTCTTCCTTTCTTACTTAACTCTTGCTTAAACTTTCTATACCTTCAAAGCTCAGCTCAAACCCTGCTCTATCATCCTTAGAGACTTTCCTGGCTCCAGACTGATCATTCCTTTTTAAGAATTTCCATTGAATTTTGAATTAGTGTCTATAACTTAATGACAGATTTCTTTCTATGAGCTAACTTTTCTCACCAAAATTTGTTGAGGAGAGTGACCATGTCTTATACTGCATTGTTTTTTATCCATATAGCTTTGGGTGTAATAGCAGATATATAATATGTAGCTCTTAGATGGACTAGCTGCCATTTAAGAATCATGAAACTAAAACAGATACATTTATATGAGAGATACAGCCTCCATGATCATTTTTCTTCTAACTTTAAAATTCATGGCATCTTGTCTTAAAGATAAAACATGGCTTGCTTTTAATTAGTTGACTATTCAGTGATGGCATTGATCCCGGAATGGCTAATCTGTACGTTTCAGTTAAAATATAGTTTTAAAGATTTTATTTATTTATTCATGACAAACACACAGAGAGAGGCAGAGACATAGGCAGAGGGAGAAGCAGGCTCTCCATGGGGAGCCTGATGCTGGACTCCATCCCTGGATCCCGGGATCATACCCTGAGCCAAAGGCAGATGCTTAACTGCTGAGCCACCCAGGCGTCCCAGTTAAAATAATTTTTAATTCAGAGATTTGATGCCTACTCAGATATTTTATTTGTTTATTTGGTTTTTTTTTGTGGGATATAGTATAATAATAATATTTGTAATAACAAATTCTCAGAGCTTTCCTTGTGTTCAGTATCAGCATTTTAAGTATAATCTTGTTAAATCCTCACAATAACCCTATGAGTAAGTACTATTGTTATCATCACAATTTTATAGAAAACGAAACTGAGTATTATGTAACTTGCCTATAGTTACAGAATTTGGACCTTAGCAGGCTGGATCTGGGGTTTGTGTTCTTAACCACTGTTATATTTTGCCTTTTTTGCTGCCATTGGATTATCCTTTCTTGTGAATGATGTCCCTCACCTTCCAAACTCAGAGACCAGAGATTCTGAGAATGTTTCTGACAAGACTTCTATTTTATATCTTAATACCATACAAAACTCAGGAATGGATTTGAGTTGGATAACGAAGTTCACTCTAAGTAAATAGTTTAAAAATTAGTGAGAAAGTGGTACTAATAAAACATAAATAAAAGCCAGTAGGTCAGGTAGTTTGATTAGAATTCTTTTTAATTACCATTTCTTTCTGTTAGTTATTTGTTAAATTATGGAAGGGATGAGTGATGATGAAATTATATATATAAATAAATAAATAAGCTTTTTATAAAGCTAAAAGAAGGAACATATAAAGCTGTTGGGAAAATATATAATATAAAGAAAATAATCCCTGGACTTATTTCTCTTCATGTTATAGGGAAAGATTTCCTAATTGAGAAGGAAAAGATTCCTCTTCACTCTGATATTTATTTATGGAGCCAAACTTGTGTTCTGGGACTGAATTACTATTGTAGTGTAGGGTATTCTTTAAGTAAGTTGAAGAACAAGAGTTTTTTTTTTTTTCTTCAAATGTGTGTTTCTATGCCAGTTTGAGAAGATTATAAGAGTCATTTAGACTATAGATGTATTTTCTAAAGTAATATATGGTGAAGTTAAGGCTCCAACACTGTCCTGTCATACAGAGAGATGGGAAGAATTATAGGTGGGAGCATACTTTGAATCCATGTCCACAGTGCAAAAATGTGATTCCAAGGACACTCCTTGTGGAATTTCAGAGACTTTTGTTTGCTATTCACTAGAGAATTAAGCCTGGTCATTCACAAATCAACCCTTGTTGGAGAAGGTGAGATGTTCTATGTCAGCCAGTATTATTGTTCTTACTAAGTAAGGTACCTGTTTTTCTAAGTTTAAATTATAGAAACCAAGCACAACCACCATGAGTCTAGAAATTATTTATTTATCTGCCATATATTTACTGGGAACCTTCTGTTTGTCAAGTACTATACTAAGTACAAGAGATAGAAAAATAATGAATCACACATTCTGCCCTTTAGGATGTCATAATCTGGGGCAGAGGAAGGAAGGAGGGGCAGGATGAGGGAAAATTTGAAAACCAATATTACAAATTGCAATAAACATATAAAGTGATGTCTAGGTTGTTCAAACATTAAAGAGCAGGACTGTAGAAAGATTTTACACAGCAGGTAACATTTTGAGCTAGCACACACACCATACACCTATCTCAGTAGAAGCATGGTAAGGAACAATTTTCCAGAGGGAACAGGTTATAGAAAGGCATCAGAGCATGACAAAGTAGGGTTATGTTGGAGAACGGCAATTAGGAAACAAAAACTACAGAAATGTTCTTCCATTCTGTTATAGCCTGTAGTTCTCATTAATTTAGAATGTTTGACATATTTTTCTTTCTTTTTTTAAAAAGATTTTATTTATTTATTTGGGAGAGAGAGAGAGAGGGCATATGAATTGGGGCAGTGGCAGAGGGAGAAGCAGACCCCCACTGAGTGGGAAACTTGATGTGGGGCTTAGTCCCAGGACCCTGAGATCATGACCAGAGCTTAAGCAGATGCTTAATGACTCGGCCACTCAGGCACCTCTGATCTATTTTTATTGATTCATCTTTAAAACTTCCCTCTGAGAATGTGTCTTGGGAGTTCACATCAGGTTTGAGCTGCTATGCATGATAGGTTGGTCTTGGTGAAAGACTGGCCTGGATTTTTCTGGGGGCATATGCTGAGCACAGAGGTGCCTATGTTGTAGACAACAGATGATGAAGGAGAATGTATGTGATTGTTGGGTCAGAGCTATGGCCTTTAGGGGAGCTGATGTGCTGTTCCCTGTATGTCCAGTTGCTCTTTTGCATTTCTATGCATTACATTCCCTGTTCCATCTGCTTCAGATGTCCTCCTCCCCATTTACTGCATGAGAAAATCTCATTCTTGTCTTGAAATAAAGTGAAAATTAAAGGTTACTCTGTGGAAAAATTTCTCTCCTGATCTGTGCATATTACACACATACACTTGGCTTAAGCCCTGTGTAGGAACATATATAAAGCTTTTCTTTCTCATTTTATAGTGTAAAGTGTTTGTCTGAATTTATTTTAGTCATCTAAATTAGTCACGAGTCAAGACAACATCTGACTTTCAGAAACCACAGTCATCATAGTTTGGTAATAATTTCATCAGTATGAAGTGTGTGCCTGTGTGTGCGTGTGGTGTGTATGTGTGTGTGTAGAGGGAAGGCATAAGACAGTGGGCTTTTCATTCACAAGTACAAAATAACCTAAAGATAAAACATTCTGATGTTGTATTCTGCAGTTTTTCCCCCCGAAAGCCACTGTATTCCCTCAAAATCATCCTTTGTAGAATGCTTGACAGGATGCTTGGTGCCCTGCTAAAAGCGTAATCACTGCAGACACATTGTCTGTGGTGTTAAGAGGCAAATATTATGGCCATAGCCATGGGTTTAACCTTTCAATTGACATCTGAATATAGGCAGTTGTTTTAAAGTAGTAATTAGCCGAACTCTCCAGGAATTTCTTTCCAAAATGCATACTAGTCCTTATGTGTCTCATTATTTTGCTTATGCAGGCTGTCTTGTTCATCTAAATAAATATATGTGGTCATTATCTGGTTTCTTTAGGACTTCTACATTAATGTTTTGTTTGTTTGCTTGTTTTAGAGAGCAAGTGTGTGTGCATGGGTGTGCCAGTGGGTAGGGGGAGGGGTGGAGGGAGAGGGTGAGGATCGCAAGCAGCCTCCACACTCAGTGGGGAGCCTGACATGGGGCTCTATCTCGTGATCCTGAAATCATGACCTGACCTCAAACTAAGAGTTGGATGCACAACTGAGCCACCCAGGCACTCCCTTACTTTAATTTAATAAACTTAGGAAATGATGGCCATGCCTGTAGGCTACACAAAAGTCAAAGATATAATGTAACAATATGGAGATATTTATTTGGTTTCTGGAGTTTATTTTTAACTTAAAGAAGAAAAGAAATTCTGATATATTTTTAGATTATGATGTGCTTACACGTGAGGAGATATACTCTAGAGATGTAAATACATGTTGGCAAAAACAGAAAAGAGTAATTTGAGAATTTGGCTGACAGTGACTTCCTACTTTGATCCTATAGTGGGATTTGCCCATTCCACAATTTGCTCATTCCACAATGTCTGTCATAAGGTGATATTCTAGCCTTCAGACTTTTTTTTTTTCACTGAACTGAACTGATTTGCTCATTCCACAATATCTGTCATAAGGTGATATTCCAGCCTTTAGATTTTTTTTTCACTCTTGCTTAAATAGACAGCCAAAATATTCTGATGGTATTGTTATGTTCTCTCTTCAAAGAGTATAGAACAGGGGATAAGCCTAGAAATATGTGGAAAAGCAAAACTGTTCCTATTCCTTGTTTCTTCTTACTAATAGAAATCAGTACATACACAATTAAATGGACAATTTATAAAAATTATATGCATTTCTTCTTGAATATGAACATCTTGAACTTCCTCACTTTTTTTGAATTGTAGTGATTTTCCACTATAATATATGCTTTGTATTTTTCAATTCTTATAAACAAAAGTACTATGGAAAATAAAAGCATCAAAGATATAATAACTTTTAAAACATTCTTTGCTCAGTTTATGGTGAGAGTCACATCAAAATGAGATAGGCTGTCCTTGAGCCATTTGGGAGTTTCCCACTCACATAATGGACATACTTCAGTGGTAAATTAGATTACTGTGTGGATAATCTGACTCATTCATTGAAGGAGTCAAATTAATTGATTCCATTGTTTGGTCTTTGTGTTCATAGGATGAATTATAAGTAGAACACATTTGCTATCCAGACTCCCTTTCCTACCATGCTAGAGACAATTCTGACCAAGCTCAGTAGAGGACAGTAGATCTCTTCGGTATCTTAACTGACTTGCCAATTCCTCGTTTTCTCTGTAAAACATACTGATTATGGTCCAGAGCATATGCAAGTGTCCTACAAGCTGGCTCCTCTGTGGTGTTCTTATGTACCTTTGTTCCTATAAATTTTAAGTTATTATAATAAAGAGTCAGTTGTTTTATTCATAATTAAGGTGCTTGGGAAGCAGATTCTGAGATGGATATTGGCCTGCTGGAAATTTGTTAGAGTGTGCTCTTGAATTAACACCTGTAGAGGCAAGGGAAGGAAGCAGGCTTCAAGCAGAGGAAGAAGTTGTGCTACTTCAGAGTCTTAAAAAAAACCTGTGGTCCACTTCCACAGAAAGGTGAATCTGGAATGGTCCTTTAGAGATTTCTCAAGTTGGGGGCCAGTAGGCCCAGCCAGACCTTATTCCTTCTGTGTTGACTGGCTGTTGGCTGTGGGCTACCCCAGAAAGTGGTTTTCTCTTTAGCAGAGGCAGTTCCCAAGGAGGGCTGGCACCTAAGGGCTATTTGTACAACACTCCCAGAAACTGAAGGAATAAGGCCATTAGTCCTGAAAGGGAGTCTGAATAGCATATTATAGATTTCACTAAACTTGTTATAGAGATTGTAGTTATTGGCAGCACATTTGTTTAGTTAAACAGTATTTATTTATTTTTTTTAAGATTGATTTATTTATTTATTTATTTATTTATTTATTTATTTATTTATTTAGAGGCAGAGGGAGAAGCAGGCTCCATGCAGGGGGCCTGACATGGGACTTGATCCCGGGTCTCCAGGATCACACCCCTGGTTTAGTGGCACTAAACCGCTGCGCCACTGGGACTGCCCAAGTTAAACATTATTTAAATCTGCATAAGATACATTCAGAAAATGATAATTTTTTTTATATGGGATGTAAATTGATTGTGTTTTAAAAAATAGAATAAAGTGTTAAAAAAATAGTTGCAAAGTATATAAATATTACTATTTTTGTAGGTTATTGGTGAACTTTATGAAATGACCTTTTTATAGGTCAAAATGGTTCAAAATTGACAATTCTATATGGAAAACACTAATATAAATGGTTGGAATATAGAAATGAAATGAAATGGTCAGAAATCTAGAAAGAGTCCACAAGCAAGTTATTTTGTGAGATTCTTCCAGTTTTAATTTTATTTAACATAAAATTAAACTGAAAATTACAGACTCAGTGGTATGGGTTTAGTTTTTTGAAAAGATATAGTACACTAATCAGTGACATAATCAGAGGAAATCCTATGACTTTACATCAACAAAGGGTCAAGGAGGTACCCTTAGACATTTCCAGTTAAAATGAAACTGCTGTTCCTAATCCTACTGATAAGAAGAGGGCTTCTACAGTCCTAAGAGTCTCCTCTCAAGCCATCTGGTGGGGTTTGGAAGTAATCTTACTGCCCTAAAAATGGGATTATCTTTTCCCTTGGGTGACCTTGGCACCTTTACACAACAGAATTCTACATTTTTTTTTGTCAGGCTAAAGGCCACTCTGAGAACCAGGAAAGGTATCCTAGTTTCTGAGACCCATGCAGCTTTCTAGAATTCTAAGCATCAGCTATTGGCTGTCTGCTGTTTCTTCCTGGTGTCTGTGTTATTTTCTATTCCTTTCAATTTGCTGATTGATGTTCAATTTCAAAATAGGAATGGCTCCAGGAATAAGAATGTGCAGCCTAAAGTGCGTATAAGCTAGAGAATTCTAAGGAAAAGAATCCCAAATTACCAATAAAGAATTAGGTGTAAAGTGATTATTTACTTACAATTTAAAAAATTACAAAAAATTGCTAACTTAAAACTTATAAATAGTACAATAATAACTAAATTAAGAAATATTATATTTTTATTGTCTGTCATACCTCGATAATACTATTTTCTTACATTTTATGCTTGCATACACTTTGATTACTTTTTCAAATGAAAACAATTTTGTGGTTTTTTTGGTAGTGTTCTCACAGAGGAAAATAAAAGGGTAATTTGATCATTCCTCTAGCATGGCTGATTACGTATACATTATTGATAGTTTATTTTTTAAAATATATTTTATTTATTTATTTAAGAGAGAGAGAGCAGAGGGAGAAAGAGCGAGAGCATGAGGGAGGGGGAAGAGATAGAGGGAGTGGTAAGGGGCAGAGGGAGAGGGAGAAACAGACTCCCCACTGAACAGGAAACTCAACATGAGGCTTGATCCCAGGGTCCTGGGATCATGACCTGAGGAAAAGGCAGACACTTAACTGACTGAGCCACCCAGGCCCTATTACTGACAGTTTAGAAAAACTTTCATCTTTACAAATCATTGTTGGTAACCTTTTGACAATGTTTAAGGTTGCTATTAAAAAGAGGAAAACCTCTATCAAGTTTCATGTATAAACTTTCTCAGGATATAACAACTTTTTTTTTCAGTATCTAATCTTCAATCCTCTGATTTCATAACCTTCATAATCACTTTGTCATTGATGATATCACTGGAGTGTTTTACATTGTCTGAATGTTAGCATTTTGTATAAAACTGACAATCTTTAAGCATTTTTCATATATTTCATTTGACTTATAACTTTATTAGTTGAAATTATAAATCTGCATTGAAGCAGAGTTTACCTCCTGTGCTTGGCTTTTTTTTCCAGTTTCTTCCTTTTTTTCCTATTTTTTTCTCCTTCTGGAATTTTAGCATACCACTCAGCTGAGGACACATATAATGATAATAGAAAGCTCAAAAAACAATGAAAAACTCAAGTAGATTCACGAAAAAAAGTACATGTTAATAGGTTAATGAGAATAAAAGTCTTCTTCCACCTAAACCTGGTTGATTTTCATAATCTGGTTTGAGATTATTTAGTGTGTAAGTGAACAGAGTTAATTTATTGGAAATTATTCCACAAGAATTCCAGACACCATACCTTGACATATGGATACTTTATATATTTTAGTTATTGGATGAGATGTTGGCTAAATCTATTATATGAAAGTTTCTGTCTTGCATTTCTTTGGGTTCCGATCTTCTCCATAGTTCTACTTTCCTAGTGAGGCAGACTTTAGGTTCTTCAGCATCTAATATTACTCTTGATATTACTTGCTTACCTTGTAGAACTGTTAGACAATTGGTTTATGTGGCACGTATGTGGTAGAAACAATTTCAGCTAGCCAGAAGTGGGCTGAGGTAAGGTAAGTTTCTATATGTTATGTTTCACACATTTTCCCTGGTATTCTCAGCATTCTAGAAGCTATACTGAGCCCTACTGTCTAGTACATGCTCATTGATGTGTTCAGAAATTAGAGACCATTCACTGAAATCTCACTGTAGGAATAGGAAAAATGTGAGATCCTAACAGGTGAGTGGAGAAACATAACATCATTATGAATGAAAAATGTTTTTATGTAAAATTGCGACTTGCAACTGCAGTGTGATAGCCACTTTTTTCCTAATGAAATATGAGAAAATATTTGTTTATTTAAAAAAAAATGTTCTTCAAAAACTGTTTTTAACTTTGAAAAATTGGTTTAAGATTTCTGTTCTCTGCCTTTTAAATAATTGCATCAAGCCTCCAAAGAGCTTTCCTTAAAGATACATGCCTGTTTTCAAGAAACTATGAGTCCATGATTCTCAAACTTTGGAATCTTGAATTAATCTTTTTACTTGCAAGATAGGATTTTTTCCTTTCCCCATATTTTAACAGCAGTAACAGCAAATACCAAGTATATGTGTTTATGGTGTGCAGGTCTTTCCGATGAAACTATAAAAACTGAGGCCCCACATTTCCTTGTGATTGATGATTTATTACCATAGTTGAATAGTTCTTTTCATTGGCATAAGATTTTTTTCAAGGTGTACTTGATCATGATTAATGAGCCTCACAAAATCCTAGAGTCTCCAAAATCCGAAGTGTGTGGCTTATCCTTAACAAGTGTTAATTACTTAAAGAAAATTCAATGAACCTTAGTTTTTAAAACTTTTATATAGTTGCATTCTAGAAAATAGTTCTATTACATGTAGATAAAATTAAAGATAATTTTCTTTTATTTGAATAACTTTAAATGATTTAAAAATGATGAATATACAGAAATAACTTATGAGTGATGTATATGTATAGAAAATAATATGTAACAATCCATTAAATTAAATTATACTCAAGAATAAGCTTTCAAAGTAACTAGCCAATTATGCAGATTACTATATTCCAAATGATAAAAGTTTTTGGTATAATATTTCATATAACTTTTCGTGGTCCCAAATAACAGTGATTCTCAGTGGGACTTTTTTGTTTTATTTTATCCCAAACCAAACACTGTTCTGATAGGTGTAATAACCAGAAGAGATTGAAAACTCTCAAGCAAATTTGATTATTTATAGCTAAGTTTACTTTCTGTATTTCTCTAATTATGTTAGTATGGCTGTTTCTTCATGGGAATATTTTTGTCTTGAATGTAAGGTAAATATAGAGTACTTAAAAAAAAGGAGAGAGTACTGTATCCTAAGAAATATCCCTGTGATGCTAACATACAAAACGCTTGGCTGTCTTTCACTTACTGGCCAGTTATATTAAATAATAATATATAACAAGTGATTAGTTTTGATTACAGCTATTTAATTGGACTCAATAACTGATAATCCTTACATTTTAACGCTGCTATAGTTGAAATGGCCTGCTGTAGAGTACATTTTTTTAAAAAGATTTTATTTATTTATTCATGAGAGAGAGGCAGAGAGAGAGAGAGAGACAGAGACACAGGCAGAGGGAGAAGCAGGCTCCATGCTGGGAGCCCGACGCGGAACTCGATCCCAGGTGTCCAGGATCACGGGCCAAGGCATGCACCAAACCACTAAGCCACCCAGGGATCCCCATACATTTTGTTTAATTGAGAAGTGTTCTTTATAAAAGTGACAAATTTATAAAAATAGAATTAATTACACTTGGGAATTTATTGAAGCTTTATTTTGTTAAATTTTTATTGTAGTCCCATCTAGAAAGAAACATTTTTCTGAGTTTTCAGGCTTGGTGATTCTGCTGTCCAGTGATGGAAAGCAAATGATGTACTCTGTTTGGGTGAAAAAGTTAAACTACTAAAATTAGAAGAATGGCAGCAGGTTTGACAGGCTCATGAGAATATGAAGAAAGTATTTTATAAAAATCCTTAGCTGGACTACTTAAATTATTAGCCATAATTATTAATACAATTATCTGAGAAGTTGAAATTCAAATAAACATTAATTAGTACATATTTTTTGAGTTCCTATTTTGAGTATAGTGCTGAACTGGGTATTGTAGAAAAAACAAAAGTGGTATTTATTATTACATCTGTCTGTAGGAATATAGTGAGGCATTTAGTGAGGCAGAAATAATCCATATAAAACAACATAACCCACTTTTCATGGAATATATTATAAGAATACATTTTATTGCTCAGATCTCCTCACTGACACCTAATCTTTCAAAACATCAGATCATATCAATGCAAAAAATAGTGATTACTTGAGATGCACAATGATACAATAGGAAGAATCTGGAATTAGGAATCAAAAGACTGTGTCGGATTCCTATTTGGCTCAAAGTTACCTTCTTTCAGCCTACATTTGGTGTACCCCAATTCGTTGCTATAGCAACTAGCTGGGGCAGGAGTAACATGACTGAACCTCATCTCACTTGCATTGAGTACCTGTCACTATGCACCTTCTCAGATGCTTCCATGTGGGAGATAAGGAAGCCCACACAACTACTCTGGTTGGTGTGCAGCCCTCAAAATGTGAGAAGCTAAAACTAAGTGGGGAACCTTTGGTCAATGGGGAATGTGAGCTAGTGAATAAATATTTGTTTCTGCTGTCCCTTGAGTATTCAATTCTGAGATGCATTCTTTACACTCCTCAAAGGTATCAGTGGGATGAAACCCCTGTTGTTATCATTGAAATGATCTTTATAAGGCATCCTTGAACTCGCTTTCAGCTTCTCTCCCTCACTACTATGATGTTTTCTATTCCTATCTCTTAGGGTCTATTCCTAAAATAAATTACTTGCCCACAAACCTTCCTCTCAGGTTCTGCTTTCTTTGGGAAATACAGTGTAGATATTTACTAAGTGTGTGAACGTGGAAAAAAAAACCCATTTCAAGGGGTAGCCTGGATTGCTTGGGTTCAGGCTCCAGGCTTGTTAGTGACTAGCTGTAGGACCTTAGGCAGACTACTTTAACTCTTCGTGCCCTGGCTTTCAAAATGGCAATAAAGTTAATGCCTACGTTTTAAGTATTGCTGTGACGATTAAATATAATACAAATTTCTTAGCAGTACCTCATTCATGGTAAGTGAGTCTGCAATGATTTCATTCATGCTAAGCACTTTAAATAATGCCTGGCACATTAGTAGTTTAAAATAATGCACATTTATTATCTTACAGTCAGGAGGTCAAGTCCTTGAGTTCTGTGTTTCTTCTGGAAGTTCCAGGGGAGAATCCATTTCCTTGCTCTTCCAGCTTCTAGAGGTTGCCCACATTCCTCACCTCAGGGCCCCTTCCTCCAAACTATTCTATTGTCATATCTACTCTGAGTCTGACTTTCCTGCCTCCCTTTTATTGGGTTTACCAGGATAATCCAGGATAATCTCCCCTGTCAAGATCTTTGACTTAATCACATCTACAAATTCCCTTTTGCTGTGTAAGGTGACACATTCATAAGTTCGAGGGATTAGGATATGGATATCTTTGGGGAGCAATTATTCTGTCTACTATAGTACTCAACAAAATTGACTGGATATATGCCTCTGAGTCCCAGTTACATCATTTATTACAATCAGAATGGTTATAATCAGAATGACATGATATGATAAGATTAAACAAGAACAGTCTATATTTATTATATAGATTTCTATCATTACAGAATCATGCTTTAGAATTGAGCTTTCAGTAATGTCTCTTAATCCTTATACTGCTTCATAGATAGCTTTATTCCACTTCATGTTAAGTCTGAGCCTGGGTCATACTAAGAAATTCTCAGTTTCTCAAACTCCAGTGGCTCAACATTTGCCCTTACTGTGCTATATTTTATTTTTTACTTCTTTTTCTCCCTTAGAAGGCTGTAAGCTTCTTGAGAGGCTGTGACCCATTTTTCCATGAATATCTTGTGTGCCCATATCTAGAACAGTAGAATATTTAAAGGGTAGTTATTACATCTGAGATTGTTTCTTCTAGAACTATTGAAAGAGTTGATCATAAATATTTTGCTTTTAATCCACTAAACAACAGAGATACAATAATCAGTATTATATTACAATTGTCAAATATTTTTGTCGTAATATTTTGAATGGATATGCTAGGGAAAGTATTTTTAGGAAAGTATGTACTACAAATCAGCCTTAATCGCTATGAGCAGAACACATAAATTAAATACAAGCCAAGGTCAACTTCTCCCTCAGAAAGCAAATACAGAACTGATGATTTCAGAATTTGTGTGAAGGATGGAAAAACAAGCCCTTTGAAGCCACTTCTCTGGTAACATGCGAATGCAAGAAAGTATCACTGCTGCACGGTTTATCTCTGCAGCAAAAATATGCAGCTGCATAGGCAAATTAGGTGGTGCTTTAGGCAGTCTGGAATTTTGCCTGGAGTGCCTCAGGTGACATGAGGTTTTGACGGTGCCCTGAAACTACATGCCAGAATGCTAGGAGTTTCCAGTCTTAATTTTGTCATGAAATTAGGTGTGAATGTGATGACTGATGTAATGTATGCAGTACTATCAGATTTATACTTGACATTAATATGTTGCTTCTGGGTACAGTAGTGACTCCCAATTTTCCCTGTCCCTTGGTCTTTTGGAAGGAAGCCATACAACAGTATGATGTCAGGCCAAGACTCTCTTTCCAATTGCTGAAATGGCATATGGTATAGGACACTGCAGTATTTTGTGTGGTCTACGGATTGCATTTCAAGCTCTAAATGTCTTTCCTTTGCATTAGTAGTGTTCCTCAGTAGGATTGTGATTATTATATGGAAGGAATTTTTGTATAATTAAGATTTGATATGCTCAGATTTACAGAATCATTGAAATTTTAAGATTTACTTAAGATTTAGAATAACAAAACCAGTTTCACTAATATTGGTTTTCTGTGATGTTCAAAGTTCCCCAAATTGGAAATTTACATGTGAGCCCCTATGATGGTTAGTTTTATGTGTCCACTTGATCAGGTTATAGGATCCAGTTGTTCAGTTAAACACTAATCAAGGCATTGCTGTGAAGGTATTTTTTTTTAGATGTGATTAACATTTATATGAATAGACTATACAGATGAGTATAGACATAATGGGAAAAATTGTGTAGAAGTTTGGAAACTACTGGCCTTTATAACACTTGGAAGTTTTTATTTTAAAATTTCTTCCTTTCAATTTAATATTTTAAGTAATATATACAGATTTAAAAATTTTAAAACTGTGTATAAAATAAAACTTTGAATTGAATGTCAGAGAGTTAAATATAGTTTCTGACAATAGGATGCTTTGCAAAATTACTATAAAATGTTATCGGGGTACCTGGTTGGCTCAGTTGGTCTCAGAGTCATAAATCTGAGCCCTGTGTTAGACATAGGGATTACTTAAAAATAAGTAAATAAGTAAACGAATAAAACATCATCTATTTGTGGCACAGCTGTGTAAAGGAATTAGTATTAGATTATGTAAGTCTTGAAGCCATTCTTATTGATTCCAGTTGGAGGGATAAACATTACCACACATAAACACACCTACACACACATACATATACACATATAAACATATTCATTCATTGATTTATTTAATTACTCAATTGTGGGTATAAATTTACAGAGAATAGTTTAGTGGGTAATCAGGGCATTTTATTCATTTAGGTCTAGTAAGGGAAATGTTTTCAAAAGAAATGTCCTTTAGTTTTAGATGATGGAGAATAACAGGTGAATAAGCTAATTCAAGACAAAGATTGTTTCAATAGGAACTATAGACATAGATCCTTTACTGATGATCAGCAACATCTTGCTACATTTGTTGGGAATTAAAGTACAATATTTATCATTGTGTTAGCTACAGAAAAGACAGTATAATAGTTCTGTGAATGAATTTTGGAGCTAGGTTTGGATTTCAGCTCTGCAGCTTGACTCTATGGAAAACTTACTTAATCTCCTTATCTATAAAGTAGGGATATGTAATAGTAAATGATTCTAGAGGATTCTAAGGATTAAAAGACCTACTATAAAAAAATAAAAGAGCTACTACTATATGTGAAGCCAATAGAATAGTGGCTAGCACCTAGTAAGTGGTCAATAAAATAATGATGCTCTGGCACTTTCATTTTCATATAGCTTTTAACACAAAATCAATTTTTAAAAAAGCTAGGAAGGAGTTATTTTGTCTTAATATTTTTTAAGTGTGACTAAAGCTGACAGTCCCCATATATTTTGTGAAAGTCATCATTGTGCTACATTGAATAGAATGAGAATTAGAAATATCTAGAATGTGTTACATAAATCCATCTCTATTACCCCTTAAATATGATTTTGTAAGATGTTGAAATTTCATAACTTCAATTTTGGGGTACTAATCCATGTTATTGTTTTAATTTTCAAAATTAAAATCTTCAGGATGCATTAGATGTCAGAGACACCTAAAATAAATCAGTTTAGAGACTGAAAAGTAATCTGGGTGCTAATAAATACATTCTTCTTTATACTTAGCACACACATTCTGAACCAACATTCATCTTTTCATACAATTGATAAAGCCATGAATAGTACTACTCTGCTATAATGCTTTTTCTTGTAACATATAGAAGTCCACACAGCCTTTGAACACATGTCCCACTCAGTTCATTTTTATGAGAATTATTGCATGCAAATGAGGATGAATAATGCACGTTCTGTTTTCATTTTTTGCTAGAGAGACCAGAATACCTTAATATAAATTACATCACTAAAAGTAAACTTTAAATATATTTTTTGCCTACTGATGACCACTTATTGGTTAGACTATTTCATTTCATGTTTCTTCTTGACCATCTTTTGAATAGACCCAGTGTTTGTAACAGAATTTCTTTGGTCACATCATCTATGCATGTATAATTCCTCACATAGGGCTTCCTGCCATCTGTTTCACATTTTATTTCCCATGTATGCCTTCTTGTTCCATCATCTGTATTAGTTTGGAACTAATTCTTGGGTAAGAGGTAATGTTCTTTCCTGAATCTGTTCTGAATTGCCAAGAGTTTGAATATGTGAAAAACCTTTATGAAAAAGCAGTGAACATTAGGGTATTTAGTGAAAATTATCCTACTTTGAATATTTTATGCAGAATTATTTTTGAGATTTAAGTTCAACTAGTCTTAGTGTTTACTAACTTGATCTAATTTATGAGATCTTTTTAAAAAGATACAGAAGAATTATACGACAGTGCAGTGTTTGATAGCCATGGTAACAAGTTCATAGAGAGAAATTTGGAACTTGTGCATAAAGATTTCAAAAAGCATCCTGTTATATAACTAAGCTGATAACTAAGCTTTTCTTTCAGCTTTCATATAAAAGAGAAACATAGTGTATTGGTACTATCTTCTAAGTAGAGAGGTAAGTCAGTAACTGGAAGCTTCTTCACCTTTGCCTGTAGACATTTGCATTAAGAAATTAGAGCAACCATAGTGATTAACACTGAACATGTTGGGTAACTGGGCATTAGCAAGTCTATACTATTTATTGAATTACAGAGTATGTATTGTGTATCTGTTTAGTTATGGAAGTTTTTAGGTCAGTTTTCACAGGCTGTTCAGCCTCCAGAGAGTATTGAGGAAGTTTTAAGAGACGCTGATAAATTTAAGACTTAATGCCTTGATGTATGTCTTGTCCTGCCTGGGTAGATTAGGAAATAATGGAAGCCAAGGACAGCATTTCTTTATACTTACCAGAGGCACTGATAGCTGTATGTCCTGGGGTTTTCAGGTTTAGAGAAGAAGAACATAAGTACATCCTTAGTCTTCTCTCTGAAAGGATGCCTTGGGCTTTTGAAAAGAAGATAGTTCTTCCTATGGATAATTTATTGAAGTCTTACATCCTTTCACAATGAAAATTAAAGATAACGTGTTCTCCGGGAGATGTTAATTTTTACCTAAATTAAACATTCATAAAAAGGTTCTCATTAGACTGGGTCAGGTTTTTTGGGACCTGAACACAATCACAATGTTCCACAGTGTTTAACACCCAGATAAAATGTGAACAGTTTGATTTATTTGTGAGCCCATCTACAGCAGATAGTGCTGGGATTAAGGGTATTTTGGGGCAACAATCTGAATGCCCCCCACAGGCATAGATTCTGAAATATAAAATCATTGCATTTTAAAGGTGGGAACAATTTAGAAATAAAAGATCTGGTCATGTCGGTTTCTATGACATATTGTGATGACTTCTGTGCCATTTTCCCCCTGATTAATTATGTGGATTTTTAAGAAACACTGGATTATGAGGAACATATATTATGCTAAATGTCATGGTCTTGTTCATGTAATTTACACATAATAGAAAAGAATAAAATTAACTCTATTCTTACACTCTATAAGAATGTTTCATTAGTAAATTAGCAACTCCAAGAGATGTTTAATCATTTTTCTGTTGAGTGAAGTTTGCTGTGTTACAACCTATTTCTGTATATTCGACCACTCCATTGTTGAGAAGTAATTTTTTTAAAGGTCTTTCTCTCCCTGGTGCATATTTTACTAAGCTGTTATATTAAACCTTCCCTCTGTTATATCTTTGCTGTCAGGTGATGCTAAAATAATAAAACTGCTCTGTGTGTAGTTCAGCAAAATGTAATCCATTTATGTTTGACTGAAGAGTCTTTAGAATAAATCAACAAGACATGTTACATATGTAATTATTTCAGGAAACAAAGTGGCCTTAAATACTGTCCTTTCCATTTAGCCTTTCTATGATTTCAGTTGTTCCCCAGTTTCATGAACTGGCAGGAGTAAACAGTTAAGTGCCTCCCTGCAGGGTTATAGTCTGTTGGAACTCTCATAACTAATGTGTAGAGCAACTACACATTATCTAACTACTTATCTACTGGTAATGGTTGTGACCCAGTGGAGTATTTTCATAAGGTTTATGCGTGTGTGTGTCTATATACACACACACGCATAATACATACATAAATACTATGTATAAAGATGCATGCATGTTTAAGCTTTGCTGAAGATATTAATGACATTTGTAATGTGATGAAGGGAGAATATACCATGTGCTGCTTTCCCTAATGGCTGAGATAAATGACTATTACTTAGTCCTCAAATGCAAACCATCCCAATCTGAAAGCAGCTCTGCAGAAGAGGAATGTGCACCTCATTTTGGGGCAAAGAATTATGCAGAATGTGTCCAAGACACCTGCAGAAAATTAAAGACTTTACTTCTCTGTATGTGAAATTCTCATGAGGTAATTACCCTCAGTGTCAGACATAATACCGCTCCCATTAGACAGAACACATTGAGGAAAAATTGAATAGACTTTTTGTAGGGAGTGCTCCTAAGGATTAATAGGGCTGTCTAAAGCAGTAATTGGGAGGTTTTCCCCCACTTTGCATGCAGCCATCCTCACTTGTGTCTTTCAGGTTTATTATTAGGCCATTGCCATTCTATTTACCATGGAGGCACAAGCATCTTCCTTGTTAACATCTCCTGCCAGCACCTTTGTTTCTTTGGAATGGGCTGCTGCCTTTAACCACTTCCCCTTTTGTACTGGCCTTGCCTTGCCTCCCTTTATTTCTCTCCTTGGTCACAGTGCCAAGAGCTGGCAGGAAAGGGGCTCCTTTTCCATGCATCGCAAAGATGAAAGTGACCAAATAGGGCTTGATCAGCTAAAGCATCTCACTTTGTTCCAGAGTCTTTCATCCTTCAGGGAACTTCCTCAGCGGGAATGGAGCTGAGAGCTAATCTTTTTGTGTTTTGGCATCTGTAACACCAATATCCAGTTTATAGATCTATACAGCAAATGGTCTCTTTATTTGGATTTTTAGTATGTCTTTAATTATTGCATGATAAGATTTCTGAACTAAAAGGAGATTCAGAAATCTGTGTCATATTATTTTTTCTGCGTCTCTAACATATGGGACTATGTTAAAGGATTCATACTAAGTTGCCACAAATTATATACTGTTTATCAGTAACAACGTTTGGTTCAGGTTAGAGTAAAAGTGGACTTTAAAATATTAGATGTACAATCAGGATTTTGTATATCAGAACGACTGGTTCAGGTTGTGTGTATGTGTTTGTGGGTACGTGTGAGTTGTCAGGAGGAGGCAGGGAGGTTGGGATGGGAAATGAAGAATATTTAAGTGGGCTAATGATTTTGAAATTCTCCTTCTTGGATACTGTACTTGAAGCAGAGATTTTTAGTTTATTACCTTTGCCTCTCAGTGTATAATTGAAGGCTTTTGTATTTAATGAAAAATATCAGAATGAAATGTTTTCTGCTGGTTATGTAGACAAATGCAGTTAATTGAGCTGAAATAAATCAATGAGAATGAAGAGACACCACCTGTCCCTCATCCTTCTTTATTCCTAGGTGTCAGTTTTGTGACTAAATAATGCTATTTCAACCCACTCTCAGGACAATCAGATGATTTAGAAGATTACTATTGTCGAAATGTTAATTTTAACATATTTTATGTTAAAGTATATTCTTGTCTATTAGAAGAACTTAAAGACATTGAATATTTGATTCTGCTCAATATTCATTATCTTCTTTTTTTGTTTTTAAGATTTATTTATTTATTCAGATTGAGAGAGAGGGAGAGAGAGAGAGAGGCAGAGAAAGAAGCAGGCTCCATGCAGGAAGCCTGACGTAGGACTTGATCCCAGGACCCCAGGATCACACCTTGGGCCAAAGGCAGGCACCAAACTGCTGTGCCACCAGGGCTGCCCAATATTCATTATCTTCTACTTGTGTTTCTTATTCTTCTTTCTAGACTGTAAAGTTCTTAAGGATAATATTTTCTGATCTTACTTTTGCATATGTCCTGCTTTCGTAACACAGAATATTGTCAATAAATATCTGTTAAATAGAACCTTTTAGGGTAATTGTGATGGTTTTCATAAATAATGTTATCAGCAGCTACGTAGATAACACTTTTAATTTAGAGAGGACTTTACTACTTTTCACTTTTACACTAAACAATGTTTTTTTTTCTGATACTAAGGATAAAGAATAAAATAAAACAGTGACCAAGAAAAATTTTAGTTTTAAATATTGATCTTTCAGGAATTCTTTTTACAATTTAGTGACATGATCAATCCTTATCCTTGTGGCCAATTTCATACATATGCTTATATCTATACAATAATTATAAATTATATAAATATAAAATAAACAATATAACATTATAGTATAACATCTATAGGGATATATAACAATAATATAATTATATATATTTTACATATATATAAAATCAGTGCAGTTTGCTCTCTGTATATAGTCAGTACAAGTATGCTCCAGTTAAGGAGAACAAAACGTGGACATTTAAACTTGTAAAACTGATAAAAAAAAATTTTATTATGATAAAAGGATTCAGCATAGACAGATCTTACTATGCATTTAAATACAATTCAGTATTTTAAATTTAGACACAGAAGTATAAACTGCATAACACGATGCCTCACACTTAGTAGGTGCTCACTAAAAATGGCAGCCACTATCACTCTTCTTGTTTTTGGTTCTAGGCATCCATATAATAGTGGATCCAACAGGGAAGTTTAACTTCTACTCAGAATATGTCCTGATTCAATATTACCTCTCTGAGCTTGGACAAAATTTTTACCTCTAAAAATAAATTTTTTCATCTCTTGTGATATGTGAACTCATTTGATAAATTGTAAAATTCTATATAAGGAGGAAAGTATCGTTATTTGGGAATGTTGTTTTCTGGCCAGTTTTTAAAGACTACATCTATAGTATAACCTTGATACTTATGAAGCACATTTACCTGCTTATCTACTATTCTAAGATTCTTCTGATCTGTGGCTGATAGATTTTTACTAGAATGTACCACAGTGAGTTGTATGAGATGTCAGATATAAAGTTTCTGGGACTGAGATTCAAAATGGTTTGATTCAAAAACACCTGGGTGGCTCAGTGGTTTTGTGCTGCCTTCAGCCCAGGGTGTGATCCTGGGGTCCAGGGATCTAGTCCCATGTTGGGCTCTCTACATGCAGTCTGCTTCTCCCTCTGCCTGTGTCTCTGCCTCTCTCTCTTTCTGTATGTGTCTCTCATGAATAAATCAATAAAATCTTTTAAAAAATGGCTGATTCAGATAAAGGCTTATTCAGCAATACACCTACATTTTAAAAAAAGATTTTATATATTTATTCATGAAGACACACAGAGAGAGGCAGAGACATAGGCAGAAGGAGAAGCAGACTCCCTGTGAGGACTCTAGCGTGGGACTTGATCCCAGGATCCGGGGTTCATGACCTGAGCCAAAGGCAGTCGTTCAATGGCTGAGCTACCCAGGTGCCCTTAACCTACATTTTTAAAAATTGTCAGTGCCAACTGAATGCTGTAAAGGAGCCAGACTGACAGTTCTATAATGTGTAATACCCCCTCTTTATTACATCGGACATACTACGTTTACCAGCCAGCCTTGGCTAGGAGCCTCTGTGCCAACCTGGCTAGGACCACCACAGGCCATGAATGGGCTGTTCAGTCAAAAGACCTCCTTGATTTCTGCCCTCTCCTCCCCTGGGCAGATTTTAAGCAAAAGCCTAATTAGTGGTGGTGACACCTGCCCACCAAAGAATGATGGAAGACCATCAGCTCGTGTCTCAAAGATCACTGAATGTCTAGTAGGTTGTGAAAATATTTGGTCATGACTCATTCACCACTTGGACTAGGTTCAAAGTAGGAAAACTCATTCCTAGTTCCTTCAAGTAACCAGCTACCTCCTGTGAAGAAAATACATAATACCACCTAAGTATAATCTTACACCTTCTAGGATTTGGGCTCTTTTGCAGGTTAATAATTGTACACAGCCATATAAATAAATATTCTTTTAGTATGGCAAATCTCTTTGCATGTCTTTGTTACATGACATTAGCTACAAAGATGATGAAATTTTTAAATATATTCATGTTGAAATATTCTTTTTTTTGCCTATAATTTTCACACTGATGAAACATGACTTATGAAAACAAACAGTAAACTTTTTTCCCTCATGAATACGTACAAAGTGAAGCTAATAATTTCCCTCTGCTTTTTCTAGAAAAATAGTGATTTTATTTTTTCTGTGGTTTTTGAATCTTTAATTCTTTATATTTTTGGAGGTGACATAAATAAAGTGGCATGCAGAAAACATTGTGCAAATTTTTGTTTATACTGTGTTCAATATTTTTTAGTTCCCTGTATCCTCCTTCTACTTTACTCCATTTAGAGTCTTTTTTAAATTTTTTTTTTCCTCTAGTGGCCATTATTGTTAGACTATTTTACTTTTTTCCTAGCTATTTACTGCTTCCCTATTTTATGTTAAGGGATTTAAAAACAACAAAAAATCAATCTCAAAATGTCTATTAGTTGAAATTTTTTTCTCATCAAAGATTCTATATCTTTTAATGCATAGGATATTTTCCTTAGAAATATTTAGAAAATACTTTATACAAAGGAGTATATAAATTCATATGTACAATAAAATTATAAAAATAAAATAAACAGCCATGTATCCATCATCCAGGTTAAGAAATAAAACATGCCCATAACCCTCCCAGATCACAATCTTTTCCCTGTCTGTATTCTGTGTCCAACTACATGTATATAACCTAATTGTATGCTGGTATTAAACTCTGTGAAAGTGGAATCATAATGTATGATGTATGTTTTTTATACCTTACATCTTTTGCTCAACATTATTCGAGATTCACTTTTGTTACTATGTATAGTACTATATCACTCATTTTCATTGAGTAGGGAATTTCAATATATGAATGCACCACACTTTATTTCTCCACTCCACATAGCACACATAACAATGTAGCAACAATAGCTTAACACATTTTGTTGAACATTTGTTTTGATAAACATTTGTGGTTTGTTTATAGGAACAATGCTGCTTTGCATATTCTTATACAAGTCTCCCAGTATGTAGATGTAAGATTTTCTCCTAGGAGTAGAATTACAGGGCTGTAGCATGTGCGTATGTTCAACTTTAAATGCCAAATATTTTCCAAAGTGTTTGTTCCAATTTACATATGCACTAGCAGTGGCTAAGTGGACAAGTCCTCTTGTCCCACATTCTGGCACAGATGAACATTGACTCACTTTTAAATTTTTGCATAAAATTTTACCTCCATGTAGATTTAAATTATATTTCCTGATTACAAATGAGGATGAACACATTTTCATGATGCATTTGTTTCTTCTTTTGCAAAATGCCTGTTCATGCCTTTGCAATTTTTACTTTAGGTTGTCTTTTTTTTTTATTAATAAGAACTTTTACACATCCTAAGTACTAATCCGTGTTTACAGATGCTGCATATATCATCTTACAAGTTACAGCTGGTCTGTTTATTCTCTTCATGATGTATTTTCAGGAACAGACATTCTTGATTTTAAAGCAGCCAAATGTATCATTTTCTTTATGATTGTATCTTTTATATCTTGTTAATGATTTGTTCCTACCCCAAGCTTGCTAATTGTCAACTTAAAGGTTTATAGATTTTTGTTTTATAAAAAGGAAGTACTTAATATATCTGGAATTTCAGATTTGTGTATAATGTGAAGAACCCTATTTTTCCTTGTTTTTTTTTTTTTTTTCCTTTTTTTCCCCTCAGATGAATAGCAACTCTCCCAGAAGCTCTGTTGAAGAGCCCAGCCTTTGCCACCAACCTGCAATGTCAGCTCAGTTAGAAGTCATTTATATATTGTGGATTCATTTCTGTTATCTCTCTATTCACTCATATTCTTTATCTTGATATTTTGTATCTGTTATATTTATGATACATTATAGTAACTCTTTGATATATGACAAGTTATCTTATTATTTTTCAGGCATGTTTTTGTTGTCTCTGGGCCTTTTTAATGATGAATTTTGGAATTAGTTTATTTTATCCCATTAAAACTCTGGATTTTGACTGGAATTGCTTTTAATCTATAAATCAATTTGGAAGAATTTACATCTCCACAATTCTTGATATCCCTATCGAAAAACATGATATGTCTTCCAAATACAGACGATTTAAAAAGCAGTTACTTTCAGTGGGGATTTATAAATATATTCACACACATTTTACAGATGTTTTTAGGTTTACTTTTTATGTTTCTTTTTTGGTCTTAAACATATATTTGTATATATTTTAAATTGGCAAACATTATAAACAAACAAAAAGCACACAAATTATAAAGTTCATCTTAATTTTTGGAATACAAACCGTGTCTATCCACTGGTTAAGCAACAGAATATTGGGAGTTCTCTAGAAGCCTCATTTATGTGCTTTCCTGGTCATAACTTCCTTCTAATGTTTCTCTCTAGCTGCTCATTTATCTCTCTTTTCTCCTTCATAGTTAAACATATGAAAAGCGTTTTCTAAATTTGTTATTCCACTTCATTTTCTTTGTCGATTTCTCAACCATCTGCAGCATGGCTTCTGCCCCTCTCCTAACTGCTGTCACCATAATTGGCAATGACAGTAAATCTAAGGAACATATTTTAGGTTTTATCATAATTTTTTTTCTCAAGAATATATGTTACATTTGACCATTCTTTTCCTCATTAAACTTTCTCTTTTCACTCTGATTCAAAACTCAACATATATCCTCCTACCTACTTAGCCACACCTTCCTAACTTTTTAAAAAATTTTTTTCCAGAATTTGCTCTACTCTGAATTCAGTTCTGGGTCCTATTTCATTCATTCCAAATATGCAGCTTGGGTAATCTTATCCATTCCAATTCCAATTCTCTCAATTATTCTTGATAGACTGATGGCTCCTCATACCCTACTGCATATGCCATAAGTCATATAAATGTTTCCCAGGTACTAAACACTCAGTATCGCAAGTTGAACTCACCATGTTTTCTATCCTGCCATCCCTCTGAAGTTCCAGTCATAGCAAATGCCACACAACTCAGGCAGTTGTCCAAGGCAAAAGAACTCTAAGAAATAAAAAACAAACAAAATAAACTAAGTCTTTCTTGATTGCTTCTCTTTTTTTACTTCAGCCCCCAAATCTGGTAAATTATTATTTCCTGTTGACTTTAATGCCTTTTGAATTTCTCTACTTAATTTCATCTCTACTAACATCGCCAGAGATTAGCTTCTGTCATCTCTTCCTTGAATATCAATATGTGATTTCCAAGTGATTCCCAGCTTCCTGCAGTCTTTATTCTGTTGCATTGGTCTGTTGCATATTCTGAGTAGACAAAAGAGTAGTCTTCATGAAGAAAAATGTGATCATCCTGTCCTTTTTGAAGACTTCCAATTGCTTCCCATTTAGTTAGTTAAAATAGGCAACCAACCAAACAGACAGCAACCAAAATTCATTACACAGTCAACATGGACATGAACAATTTGGTATCCTCTCCTCTCCTCATTTCCTCCTCATTTCCTCCTTTTAAAAATTTCCTACCACCTCTATCAGAGAACACCTCTTCCCCAATTTTCTACCACATTGCTTCCCTAATGTTCTGCATATCCCCTCTCCTAGAACTCATTATATCTTAATATCTACAGGTTTACTTTTCTGAATATCCTTTTCAGTAAGCTCTGTGAGTAGGATTACCAAAGTTGTTTGATTTAAATAAATTTTTATACTTTTATTTAAATTTTACTTAAATACAGTACAATATTGGTTTCTGGAGATTACCCAAGTTTTTAACAAAAATACTAACAAAATGGTTTTGACTACTGTAAAAAGGAAGTTATGATGTAGAAAATATAATGACAGTAATCTATATTATTATATTTTAAAATGATATTTTGCAGTAAAGTTGAATTATTTATCATAACATAGTAATATACTTAATCTGAGAAAAATACATTTATGAGTTTGATTTTTTCTCTTTTCTTTTTATTTAAATATAAGACCATCTTGTTTAAAATTTATACCTGACAAGGCTTTCTGTGAAAGCTGACCCATATCCATTTATTCACTGTTGTATACCATGTACCTAGGACAGGGACTGACACATACTAGGTACTTGCTAAATAATTGTTGCCTGACTGAATGAATGGAGAATGTAGGGGAACAAGAAGAAATAATTAAGTATTGGTATTTATCTGGGGAAATTAGGAGGGCTGTTACATGTCTATTAAGATCAAACATACAGCAAAAATAGCAGGTATAGTATGTGGAGAAATATTTGGAGATATAGTGCTTCCACACTCATTACTTTGCCTTGGTCATTTTTTTTTTTTTTTTAAGTAGACTCCAAGCTTGGGGTGGAACCCAATGAAAGGCTTGAACTCAGCAGCCCTGAGATCAAGACGTGAGCTAAGACCAAGAGTCAGACGCTTAACCAACTGAGCCACCAGATGCCCCTGTGTTGGTCATTTTTGACCTCCTTTTCAAAATAGCAATTCAGTGAAATCCTCGCTTTTGAAAGAAATTATTTTGTTAAGGAAAATAGAACTGATCAAGCTATTTTTCCTACAACAATATTGAAGTGAAATTTCTCTTGTATCATGCTTGGCATCTAGCAGCTCTGCTTCTACCTGCCTCTATTGATAAGAATCAATACTGAGGCAACTGTGAATATTCTCTGGATTGGTAGTAAGCAGACTTTATTTGTAAAAGACCAGATAGTAAATATTTTTAGTTTTGTGGGCCTTATGATATCTTTCCAACTACTCACCTCTGACTTTGTGGTGGGAAATCAGTTATAGGTGCTATGTAAATAAGTGTGTGTGGCTGTGTTCCAATAAAAATTGGTTTACAAAGCTAGTTGGGCCATAGTTTTGTAATCCCAGATCTAGAGGAAATATTGAAGGGAGATGGAAAGTTTATGAGAATAAGCCTAGATTAGAGCTTAGCTCTTTATTTAGAGTCATTTTTCTTCTTTTATAAAAGATGGGAGACAATGAACAGCAGAGTCTATGTCAGTGAGAAGAGGAGGAATGCAAATGTACCTCCAGTCCCTATTCTGAATTGGCAATTTCACCAAACACATGACTTTGCTTTTCCAACCTCCTCTGTGACGCCTTTGACTTTCAGTTTGAAAAGCAACTGGTTTAGAAAAAATAGTTTCTTTGGAATAATGGTTTCAATATTTATTTTACATGAGCAAGATATGTTTGAGATAAATTTGGGCTACTTCCAAGGTAGCTCCAGGGACTTCTGTGGTAGATCTGTAAGTGTTTACAAGGCAGAGTTTGCAAATTATTTTTAAATCAGGAATAGCTTGGTAACTGAATGTTTCCTCATTGAAAGGGCACTGGATATCCCCAAGAAAAAACAAGCACACTAAGAACAGTCTGACCACTTCAACAGAATTTTAATAAGTTCCAGGATATGTGGCAAGTGTGGATATGGCAAAGAAAGCAGCCGTTTTTCTGCCATATGCATCCACCCATGTGCTATATGTGTACATCTTAATACTGTGTCATCAGTGCTATAATCTAGTTTGGGAAATAAATGTCAATAAGAAATCTAAAACTAAATTCATATTTTTATTGTAACATATTTTTGAAAAATTCTATTCCATGATTTCTCTTGATGCAGTAAGAATTAAACTATTTCATTCAAGTCTTATGTTTGGCACCCTAGTGGGACATTTTCTCAGCATTGCTATACTCTACCCACTTGGGTTACATGATATCCTAGAGTAAGAAACTGGTCCAGTTCACAAACAGGCTTTGTAAGTCTTTAAGAGAATATCATTGGAGACTGAGGGTTGTATAGACCCAAGATTTTAAAACAGTGAAAGAAATAATAGGATGGTGGCTTTTTAAAAATAAATTAAGACTTATTTTTAGGGCAGTTTTAGCTTCAAGAACAGTGGCTTTTAAAATTTTAGGCTCACCAGGGGAGCTTGTGCAGATGCTTGGGATTTATGTCTAGAAATTATGATAGTGTATATCTGAAGAGATGCCCAGGAATCTTCATCTCTTATTCATCACCATAGATAATTCTGAGGCAGTTGGTCACACACTTCCTTTGAGAAACATTGCTCTTAAAGCTTATTTTCTTTTGTGTCTCATGGGGCTGTAGCAAATAGCTCATTGGGATAGAAATTGTATTTCACCTTTGGGTTGCCTCCAAAGTGTTCTCTGGTGTATGAAAAATTTTATGATTTGAATTGTGCACTTCATTCAGCAAGATCCTACTGGCTCACACATTCAACAGTAATACCATGGAAGTTGTACTAAAGAGGCAGATGCTTGGATCCTGCTGTTCATGTGATAGAAGTGATCATATTCAGCAGCAAAATCCAGAGAGACTGGATGAAACCTAATCAGTCAAGTCAGTTTCCAGAAATATGATCCATTCCTAAGAATGAAGAACAATAGAATCCATCCATTAAAATCATTACATCAGTCTAGCATTTGAAGAAGAGATTTTTATGTTTCTGCCTTGTTTTATATATAGCCAGGGCTCTTAATCCTATAATTCTCTCCACTGACTGCCAAGATGACATTCTAAGAATGAATGGAAATGACATTTCATGAATTTCACACTTGAAATGATTAAGGATTATTTGGTGGTAAAAGCGGATTTGTTAATAAACAAATAGTCTGGAGACATATACTATTATGGTTGACGAGCTATAGTTATTTCCCTAAAAGCTCCATTTTATTATTTGAATAATATCTAATAGTAAATATTTAGGAGAAATGTAACTCATCAAATTATATTTTCAGATGCCCACTTTCCTTTCTTCCTTTCTCCTCATCCTGTCCTCCCTTTCCTCCTTCATACCTTTTCTTCAAAATGTATACATTTAAGGAAAAGCTTTGTTAGATTTTGTAATGGCATGGGCTAGTGAAGTTCTTTCTCTAAAATTTTGATCCTGTTGTTGACTAAAAATTTTAAACAAATATTTTAGCTTTTTCATGACTAGCATTTCCTTTTTTTTTTAAGAGTAAGAAGTTTTTTATTAAGAGTAAGAAGATACTGGCTGCACAGCTCCAGGTACATAGGCAACTGAAATAATATAGAAACCTTAGCTTAGGGGTGCCTGGGTGGCTCAAGGGGCTAAGCATCTGCCTTCAGCTCCGGTCATGATCTCAGGGTCCTGGGATCCAGCTCCACTGAGGCTCTTTGCTCAGCAGGGTGTCTGCTTCTCCCTCTCCCTCTGCGCTCTCTCAAATAAATAAAATCTTTTAAAAAAAGAAATCTTAGCTTATCCTACAGTACTAATAGGTAAACACAAACATTCCCATTTTCTATAAGAGATTATGTTAAAGTGATTTTTTTGAAGTTGACTTTTATAGATTCATTTAAATCAACATTATTTTGCTGAGGTGGAATATAGCATGTGCCAGAGAAGAAGCCTCTTTCTGGCACTTATATTGACTGTAATAGTGCCTGACCCTCTCTGGTGAATAACTGCTCATAAAAATAAATTGTTGACATTTGTGGAGAGAATATACTCTTTCATGGCTCTGGCAAGCTCCTTAACTTACATTTGATCCACCTTACAACTGGGTCTCTCTTTGCTGCAATATCATAATGTTGGTCAATCATTATTATTTTTAGCTCTTTAACCATATTTAGAAAATATTTAATTGTACATTATGCTGAAAGGATAGAATAATTTTGTTTTGTCAGCACAGGCATAGTTTTTGCTCATTTAGATGCAAACCATAAGAACATCTGTCAACAACTCTTTGTTAATAAGAGCCCCAGGATTTCTTTCTGATGCTCTCAGAGACCAACACACACCAGCCTCTGAACCTGCTTTGTGACTTCCGTATCCCTTCTGTAAATTTTGCTGTCCAGCCCATTGTGACATTGAAGTTCTTCAAGTAATTTACTGTCAAAAAGATATCAGGAGGAAGATAATGTTTAGATGAAGAAAACCTAGCCTATAGTAAAACAACTGAATAATGTCAGAGTCACCTTCTTAAAATTGTAATAATTTAATGAAATTAATATTATCCTGCAGGAAATAGAGCATTAGAGACTAGACCACGAACCAAAGACCTGGCGGGGTCACTGAATGACCAAGGCAAGTAATTTAATCTATCTGAACTTCATTTTTTCTGTAATTTCAGACAGAAATTTTTTTTAAAAAGTTCAGAAAAAATTCATAAAATGAATTTTTGTAATCAAATGAGATAATCTGCTTTACAGTCCATTGTGAGCTGTGAATTGCTACACAATGTATGGAGATACCATTCTTGGTGTTGAATTCATCATATTCATTAGATTAAGAATGTTATAAATGGAAACTTTTGTCTAAAAATTTGAAATTGGAAATTTCAGTTTCCAATGAGTGAATGGTTTATAGTTTATTTAGCAAAAAGCGTTTTTTTTTTTTTTTGTTGTTGTTGTTGTTGTTCTCTAGAAAATAATTTCCACACACTTTTTTACCACCATAGAATACTGTGTAGTCTAGTAATGTGAAATACTCTATGACCGGATTGGATTATGCTGTGAATGTTCTTTTCTCTGTATGGACCAAATCCTAAGAGTGGAAAAATCCAAGTCTATTTCATTTGATCCTTATGAAAGTATTTCTCTGCTCTCACACCACATTCTCAGAAAATGATTGCCCCTCTGGTAGGTTGAAATACTAGCCAGAGTAGAGCTTTGCAAGTATTAAGGATAAAGTACAGTTAGAGACCTATACACAGTGGTTAAAACACTAATTAATTAGTCTTTCATAGAACCTGGACAAGAGATGATAAAACTAGGAGCACTCTCTTGGGATGCCTGGGTGGCTCAGCGGTTAGGCACCTGCCTTCAGCTCAGGGCGTGATCCCGGGATCCAGGATTGAGTCCCACATCATGCTCCTTGCAGGGAGCCTGTTTCTCCCTCTGCCTGTGTTTCTGCCTCTCTCTCAGTCTGTGTCTCTCATGAATAAATAAGTAAATCTTTAAAACAAACAGACCAACAAACAAAAAAGTAGAAACACTCTCTTCCCTTCCTATCCTACTCCATGTGAAAAATGTGTAGTTTACAATTTGGGAAGTAGGATAGTAAAGAAAGGTTGTATATATTTTGAAAAAGTTCCCATGGTATCATTGTGGTGACCCTCTTGTTAAGTCATTTTCCCCTCCTCCTCCTCTTTATTGTTCCTCTGTTTTGTGACTGTATTTGTACTTCAAAAATTTATAAAAAATAAAGTTGTGCCAGAGATAAGGACATTCTCTTCTGTGAGAAACAGATGAGAAATTTGATAAGCATTTAAGAAACTGAAATTTGTTGAAACTGTGGTTTTAGTACAAAGATAAATAGCAGGCAGATATGTTCCTTTTATTAAACCATATTTGTAGTTTTTATTTTGCTAGGATGAGTTGAAAGATGAGAAATGCTAATGTCTGGGTTATTTTAAAAAGCTATTAAGGAAGAGATATACAAAATATGTATTTGGGCAGGTTATTGTATATGAGAGTTTGCGAATTTGTGACACCTGTTAACTTTAGTTATTTCCTTCCATCCCCAAACACTTGCAATCAAAAACAGGTAGTGTATAAGGAGAGAATTCATTGAGTACCATCATGGCCGTGTGGCCTAAGTTTTGTGATCTTGAGCTATAAAAAAGAGCTTCTAAGACTAGAAGAATAAAAAAGAAAGAAGAAAAAAAAATGATACCACTATGGAAAAATAGACAAGAAATTTCTCCTTTCTGTTCATTTCATGACAAATGATATACTATGTACCTATGCCAATTTCAGTGATCAAGTTACTGTCATGAAATATGGATTCTGACAAGGATTGGGATTTTGGCACCATAATATTGAAAGCAGGATTCATTGCTGAGACATTGGGTTAGGAACTGCAGAGGCAAGGGACACTTTCTGAGTCCCTATGAAACATGGGTGTATGTGTGGGTGTTTTATAGAAAAAGACGTTTCAGAAAATTCTCAGTTTCTGTATTCATTCTAAGGATTTGATGTTTGCTTTGTTGATTACAGTCTTATTTGAAACTCTTTGTATAGTCTTATTTGACACAAGAAGACAGTATTGGCTACCCTATAAATCATGTTTTCTGGATATCTCATATAAGGCCAGTATGAACTAAATCGAGATAAACTAGTGATCAGGGCTGTGATGTTTTATGGTTCAATTCTATAGGAAAGATCCAAATAGTTAATTAATTGTGCTTCCTTTATTTCAAATAATTTAAAGTTATTTAAAAACTATGGAAAATAGAACAAATTAGAATCTGATAAAAATATTTGCAAAAGAAGAAAGTTAAAACCACTGTAAGGAAATGACTTAAGATGGAGAGGGGGTTGGCAACGCACAGAAATACTTATGTCAGAAGTTACTCAGTTGCTTTGGGTGAGTACTAAATGGAGCTCTAAAATTTCTAGTAGCCAATAAGAAATGTTTATTCAATTTCAAGTGTCCATTAAATAAAACAAAAGTTCCTCAGGAGAACATTAGATTATCATAGAGCAGCAATGAAGGAGCTATTCTCTTTCCTTACATTTTTTAAAAAATAAAATACATGTTATAGAATACTAGTCTTCAAAATAGTCTAATATTCTATAATTTGGAAATCTCCAAATCCACTATATGAGGCTACAATGCCAAGACAGTAGAATGACAGACTTCAAATCAAAAACCCAGAATTTCATCCACACGTTAATTCTGGGCTCTGTAATCATCATTTATTATTTGTGAATGGCTTTGTTGTTCTGTTATTCTGAAGTGATAAATAAATAAAACAGTTAACATTCGTATTTGAAGAAATTGGCTTTGCTCGTCCAATGGAGGCTCATAATATTTTATAATCTCTTCCAAATGGAGAGGATATGCAATATTTTTCTTTTTTAAAAAAAACATTCAGTATTCTTCACCTGGATAGTTCTTTTCTGCCTGATACTCCATACATTCATTTATGACTCTTTGCAATGAAGGGCTGCATGACATCTGTTTCAAATCAGATTCTCCCTAATTTTTATGTATGCCCTCTTGTTCCATGATCTGCATTAAAATTCACAAGCAGACATGATCTATTCCACCCTGGATTTCATCTTCTGTACTACAGATCTATAAAACCTATCTTTACTGCCTTGTTTCACAGGTCTCTTCTGTAAGCATTTGTCTTCTTGGCATTTCTTTCTTTCACCTTTGACCTGAAATCAGACAAGTTTTGGGTTTTCCTTTTGGCATGTCAATATTGGGCTAAAGCATCTTTCCATAAAGGAGAAGAGCTAATCAAGTTGGCAATCCAAGAGAGGTCTGTGTATTCTCACTTCTCAGATTTGCAACACCTTCTCATCATTCTCTTAGTGCCCTTTCTTATTTCTGTGGAGTTTTAAAAATAATTCCCCGGCACAGTGAAGACATCTGGACATTCTGAATAAGTGTCTGGTTGTACATTGTGTATGTGTTTTCCTCTAAAAGGAGGCAAATTCCAGTCCTTGTGCTTGTGTTCATTCTTATAGGATTGGTAAAATTCTTACTTTGAATGGAGTCATTCTTTCCCAGCAAGGTAAAGCTTTTGGAAATTTTGTTGGAAACATCTGTGTGACATCTCTTTTATCCTGGAAAGCAGCCTGCTCCTGCAGTGCTGAGGGATTTGTTTAATTAAGAGGGACAGAAGCCTGCTTTGAATCGCCAAATGTTACCACTCTAAATTTTCTAGTCTTCTAGTAAGAACTCTGGTCTTTGCAGCACATGATTGAGAAATAGAAGACAGGGTTTTACACTTTCAGGGAATATCCTTCCATTTGGATGAATGCATTCTGAGATAAAAACATAATGAACAACTTTATGACTCCTATATTCCATTAGAGCTAGCGGATTGAGTGTACTTGAACAATGATTTGCTCAGTACCTACTATTTTTTAATTTTTGGCTAGTATACCTATATTACTCGTAGCTTATACTTAAAGAGATGGTGAATAGTACATTGCTCATGACAGTGAGTTCACAATCTAATAAGAGAGACCTTATTTAACCACTTAGAAAAAAAATGAGTTGATTGTTTTAATACTGATCTTTAGAGACCTTTAGCGCAATGGAAGAAAACTTCCATCTTCACGTAACAGTCTTTTACTTTTACTTCTTTTAACTTTGTTTTCAAGTTCTGTGGTTTGAAACATACTTTGTGGAGGAGGATTACCAAATGTTTTGCAGTATCTTTGTTGTTCTCTCCATTTGTTCAAATATCTAAAAATTCTTTTGCATTTGTAGAATCAGTAATTTATAATGCTTTGGCTTAGTCCTATTGCAAGTGGGTGGACAAATTAAAAATATTTTGGTTTGGTCTTTCATGTAGCCTCAAGCTACTGTAGTTACCTACTGACAGTTTTGTGTTGTTCTTGCCTGGTTATAACTGGAATACCAGTTAATGATGAATTATTATGTGGAACATTCTCTTGATTGACTGGAGCTTTAAACTATGGCCTTTGGCATTGGAAGATGTATTAAATTGGGGTTTCATGCTAGTTAGGAATCATGCTATTAATTATAAATTTAGCCATCTTCCTTTCTTGGTCCACTCTTCTATATTTTTCTAATAAACATTTTTAAGAGGAGACTGTGATTAGTATTTATGCCTAATCTTCAATATGCAATTGTTCTTTTAATATGTTCCCTAAACCTTTATATATAGTTGTAATTATCTTGCTAACAGGAAATATCAGGAATACACTAAATCATGTAAGTTGTAATTGGTTGGGTATTAAGAGAGCATCAATATTAAACAGGGGTTAAAAAACCATAGGCTGTGAGTCAAATCTGTTCTACCACCAGTTTTTGCAAGTGAAGTTTTATTATAACGCAGCCACACCATTTGTTTATCTGTTGCCCTTAACTGATTTTGTATGTGAAGATAGAGGCCAGGAGTTGCAGCAAAGGCTGTATGGAATGCAAAGCCTAAAATAATTATCATTTGTGCCTTGAGGATGGCTCTGTTTATCACTGCAACTTCCCAGTGCAATGGTGAAGTCAGAGTTCAATTTATTTTTCTTATAGTATCTGAACACTTAATTGTCATAGGCAGACTAGGACATATGAAAATCTCCTAATATAATTTACAAAGTCACTGATTTCACATATATAAATATATTTCAAACTCCTTATAGCTTGATGTGACAAGATGGCCGACTCTTGAGTGATTTAGTATTTTGATACTCTTAGTAGATAATGATATAATGATATAATTAAGTCATTAATTTTAATGACTTCTCAGGAAAAGGAAATAAAATTAGTTGAGTGCCTCCTATGATTTAGACTCTATGCTAGCTTCTGTCCCCAGGTGGCATTTAAAACCTAGAAAGTAGAATATCAGCAACATAGAGAAAAAAGGCATGCTGAGGTCCAAGGGAGACACTTTACTTCTTATATCCTCCTCCATCCAATTCTCATTTTACCAATGAGGAAATTAAGTTCAGCATGGTTAAATAGCTTGACTAAAATTAGAAATTAGAAAGTGGCAGAGTTGACATCCTAATATAAGGTCTGCAGGTTTCCAAAGCCATGCTTCTTATGCTAAACCATGTTCCTTAGTATTTTATATATAGTATATCAAGATGTAATAGGTCTTCAGAAAAATCTGCTTGATTTTTGTGGCCTCTTTTTTTTTTTTTTTTTTAAATAGAACTAAGATCTTTCTCTAAACTACTTGCAACATCTTATTAACCCAGTATGTAAGAAAGTTGTTAGGGTTTTCCCAGATGAACGGCGGAGAAATTGAAAATGGCAGAGCCAGGCAGTAGGTTGGAGAGTGCTTTAATGGGGATCGCTCCCGGGGAGGTTCTGTGATGGAGGGGCTTGAGTCAGGGAAGTCACGCCCAGGCAAACCGCAGGGGGGTCTATAAAGAGTTTTCCGAGGGAAGATGGGGGCAGGGTGGCATTCCAATTAGGGCAAGGGTTACAAGTCTTTGTAAGCTAAGTTAGGGTAGGGAGGTAAGGTGGTGTTGGTGGGAAGATGGAGATAGGGCAGCATTCCAGTTAGGGCAAGGGTTACAGGTCTTTGTGTGCTAAGGTAGGGCGGCAAGGTGGCCTTATTGGGAGGTTGCTGGCCTGGGGTCGGCCGTTTTGAGGTCACCAGTCTTGCCAGCCCAACAAAAGTATCGAGCAGGTCTACTGTAATATCATTGTATAAGGGGAAAGAAAGATACCAAAATCAGACCCACTTCAAGAAATTAACAAAGTTTTATAGGAAAAGGAACACTAGGGCTAAAAGCCCTCTCAATTGTGACTAGATATGTTATATCCCTTTGGCACATGTGGAAAAATGTTAATTTCTCTCCTAATTTCTTCTGTACAGGCCACTCTTTTCCAAAGGCTAATATTTTTATATGACAACAGCAAAGAATGATAGTGAGCCAGCAGGACAGTGAATCAATTTTCGAGCTTATTATAGGCCCCGATGTAACAAAATGACCTATCCTGCCATGTCCCTAGATGCTAGTTCCTTTGGTTCCTTTTAATGGCAAACTTCTGTAAGAGTTCCTGTTGATACTCTACTCCTTGACACTAACTTCATTTGGAGAGAAATTAGCAACTTCACAAGAACTCCAGACTTGTAGAAATATTTGTAATACTTTAGTTCTTTTGTGACAAATCATTGGCTCTCTTTAACAAGCTGACAATGAAATGAACTTTCCTAAGAATTGTAAAATTTTCGGGGATGACATATCTGTGGATTGTCACTTTTGTCATCAATTTTTTCCCTTTGCATTATGGCTTTAACTTGGCTGACTGAATCAAACCCTGAAGCAATTATAAACTGGTTTATAACTTATTTGAAATAAAAGTAAATCTTTTATAAATAAAAGTATATATATATATATATAGCTTAGGTTTCAAAATGGTTAAATCTAGTGAATTATAATTATAATCTTGAATTATTTTAATTGTATTTCTTTTTTTGCATATAGAATTCAGATAATGGACTATATTTATTAATTTCTTATTTATGGTAATATAAAGCACATTAGGTGAAAATAAATTAGGGAGTAAATATTTTGTTTACTACTTTACATAGGTATAACAAATTCTAACTTATTTAGGGGTTCTGCTGCCAAGTGAAATCTGGTGGTCCTGATGAGACAAAATAAGAGAATGGATTGTTTGGGCTCAACTTTTTGGGTAGTGCTAAGCATATAAGATTGATGGGGGAGTATACACTTTAGAGGATGTGGATAAAAAGAGCTGAAAAAATACATATAATCCACATATTCTACATATAAAATTGTAACTATATCATAACAGAAAACATATGTGGTGCCATTAGCTTGACTTGAATTACTGGACATGCACATAGGCCCTTTTTTCCAGCATTTTAAATAAGGGCATACAATTCTAAACGTTGTTTTAAGAATATATGTCAAACTAACCTGATGATTAAATAGTATCAAAAAATAAAAAAGTTTGGGAGGAAACACTGTCATACAAAATTTGGACCTTAAATTTATAAATAAAGAGATGAATTTCAATAATAATTAAGCTGGCATTTAAATACTTTTTACTAAATGTACAAATCATGCTAATCTTGTTGTCTGGATATGATTAGCTTATTATGACAGACTGTGAGGTCATTAAGAAAATTAACATATTCCAGGTGCATTATTCTACTGGCATGATGCCATGGGGAAAATGTGTTTATTCATCTGAAACCAAGAAAAATATAATTTAATTCAGATGTGCAAGATAAAACTCAGTGCAAAACTACTAGTGGCATTTCCCCCCATTGGCACCAAAAAGCACAATCTGAGCTTTTAACAATGGTTAGCAAATCACAAATGTATTTTACAGGCGTGTTCTCAACCCCAAATTCCATCAACATAGTGAATGAGGGATATAATACATTTTTGAGCACTGAAATTTTTTTGCAGAAATAATCATATATCAACTTTTATGAAAATTAGGTTAATGAACATATTTACACGTAAACACTTATCTGATTTATTAACTTAGTAAAAAATCTTGAGTGCCTGCTATGTGTCATGCTTTGATTTTAGGTATTTATTAATGAGTAAAACATCTCTCAAATTAAAATACCTTTTACATTTAGTTTGCTCTGAAATAGTAATTATTTTTTGTGAATAAAAAAATTAATATTTAAAAAAATGTTTTACTTCCCAATTATTTGACTTTTTATTTAATTCCTAGTTGGTTTTGCAGTATTGGAAGAGACCCAAATATTTAAATGTAAAATATAATATTTTATTTTTCTTTTAAATATAAGAAAAAAAGGAAATACTGATATTCTTCCTAGGAAAAATAGCATAAATTAAGACTGTATATCTTGGGATGTCTGGGTGGCTCAGTGGTTGAACATCTGCCTTCAGCTCAGGGAATGATTCTAGAGTCCTGGGATGGAGTCCTACATGGGGCTCCCAGCATGGAGCCTGCTTCTCCTATGTCTCTGCCTGTGTCTCTGCCTCTCTTTCTGTCTCTTGTGAATAATTAAATAAAATCTTACAAAAAATAAAATTAAATTTAAAAAAGAATATGTATATCTTGATTTAATATGAAATCATGAGTTCCTCAAAATAATTTTAGCTTAAGTTTTTTGTTTCACAACTGAATTAATATTTCATATTCAAAATGTTTTTTAAGATTCTCTTTTAACCTATTTTGTCAATTTCTCTCACACTAACAGAGGAGAAACTGACATTTACAGAATGGTACAGTGTTCCTGACTATGTAGGTATAAACCATATTTTTCTGTAACACAAATTTTCCCTAATAAAGTATTCATCGGGCAGCCTGGAGGGCTCAGCAGTTTAGCACTACCTTCAGCCCAAGGCCTGATCCTGGAGACCCGGGATCAAGTCCCATGTTGGGCTCCCTGCATGGAGTCTGCTTCTCCCACTGTCTGTGTCTCTGCCTCTCTCTCTCTCTCTCTCTATCTCTCATGAATAAATAAATAAAATCTTAATTTTTTTAAAGTATGCATTGGAATGCCAGATTTGAATACACCTAAATTATTATTATTCCCCAAAGCAAGTCTATTTTAAGTCACTTCTTTCTTAATACTAGTCTAATACTAGTAAGTTGCCTTTGTAAGAAGAGAAAAATATCCAGTAGGAATTTAACTTTTGGTAAGTTACATTGAGGAGTGAGGTGGGAAATTTTCCTTTTAGAAAGGAAAGTGTACTAGTATTAATAAAGTCGTATTTATTAGTATAATTATCATTGATAGATTAGTATTTTTACATCACAAGGTGTTGATACATCATACTTAAGCTTGAAAAATGTGATTTAGAACTATCATCTGGGATATATCCTTACCTGTCTCATCTTAAAATTCTTTTTTTTTTTTAAGGCTTTATTTATTTATTCATGAGAGACACACAGAGAGAGGCAGGGACATTGGCAGAGGGAGAAGCAGGCTCCCTGCATGGAACCCAATGTGAGTGAGACTAACCCCAAGACCCCAGGATCACACCCTGAGCCCCAGGCAGATGTTCAACCACTAAGTCACCAAGGTGCCCCTCATCTTAAAATCTTGATTAAATCCTTAAATCCTATTTCTATTTCTGCTTTCAGTTTTAGGGTAAAACTGCTATTCTGTGGAATATCAGCCAAACCTAAATGTTCATAGTCCCCCTCTCCTGTTTTTTCATAAAATATGGTGAATGTGAGTGAATTCTTTTAAAAAAAAATAATAATTTTTAATTTTTTTAAAGAAGGGTGAGAAAGAGATGGGTAGAAGGAGTAGAGGAAGAGGGAGAGAGAATCTTAAGTGGATTCCATGCCCCAGTGATATGGGAGAGCTTGGTTCTTGTCTCAGGGAGTCAAAGAATGAATCTCAAGGACATAGGAGATTGAATAAAGGGACTGAAGCTACTAAATAAAGATAACAGAGAAAGCTCTCAGAAGTTGAGAGGGGTCCCAGCTGGGGTTGCCACTGAGGGCTTGTAGGATTGGTCTTTTATTGAGAGCCTAATCAGGGAAGCTAAATCCTTTTAACATATCCATTGATACCACCATTGAATAAGGACTAGTGATAACATCTTTAATGGCTTACTTCCTTTTTAGAGTCTGATGATTTTTTTTCTTGGTCATAGATGACTATCATAAAAAGACACCCTCCCCACCCATACCTAGGGCATGGTTGTCTGGCTTGTTCCCTTTTCTCTGGTATCCTTACACCTCAGCATTTTGGAGATTTTTGTGAGCCTGCTTCTGTGGCCCCCTACCTAGCTCTGCCTAGCCCCATTTATCCTTAACTCACCATCAGAGAGCCCACTGATGAGGGACTCAAGGGGCTCAATCTCACAACCCTGAGATCTTGACCTGAGCTAAAATCAAGTGTTGGATGTTTAAGCAACTGAGCCACCCAGTAAGTTCTTAAATAACAATTCCATTACAAAATAGTTTGGAAAATTGCTGACATTTCTGCTCTCTAATCTAATTGACATATTTTTAACATTAAGCCTTATATACTCAAATTTTATCTTTTTTTCCTGATTTAATAGTCTGTGTGAAAAAAATGTCATTTACTTTGAATCTTCAGTGTTTTGAAGTAGAATTAAAAAGTTCTTGTGTTTGTAAAAGCCTCCACAACTATTTAGAAAAGTATAGGCTACAAAAATCAAAGAAAACTGAAATGTTATCATGAAGATTGATAAGATTGAGAGCTAAGAAAACAGAGGACTCAATACAAGTGGTTTGAGATAAGGAGTCTTTATTCATTTATGTGGTTCTTGGTGATCAGGAAATTAAAATGAGACCAGAGGAGTCATTGCAGATTTACAGTGTCATTTCATGAGGTACAACTGCACAACTGCTAAAGCAAGCCTTTCAAAGTCTTTGAATTCTTGGGAGACAGGCTTCATGAACCCAAACACAGAAATGTACTTGAGTAATAAGCCACATTACATTGTTATCTCTACAGCTCTTAATCAGGCATATGCTAGATCTCGTTAGCTATGACCTTGGCTGTGCCTTTGGAATCTACAAATAGGCATTATTATTTTTCCATAAAAGAAAAAATGGAAACTGAACAGAGCTAATGTCTGCAGGACACTTACCATATGCCTTTGCTCTGCAAATTTTTATTCTGACAGAAAAAGAACCTGTCTTGAGGAAACCAGGCCTTGTGGAGGCTGGTCACCACTGCTTTAACCAATGGGTCAACAAGCCTGATTGTCTAGGCTTATGAAACAAAATGCTTGTTTGGTTGAGTGTAAAGTAGATATGTGGGATTTTGTCAAATTTCAAATTGTGTCATGGGTTACCATTCTTTGCATTTTTCTAAAAGAGTTAATAAAATGAAAAGATATGAAAATGATAGATGTGTTTAGAGGAAAAAACAGTTATCACTCTTATTTGCTGAAGCAATTCCTCTAGGGGAAACTTTTTGTGTGTGTGTGAAAGATTTTATTTATTCATTCATGAGACACACAGAGAGAGACAGAGACATAGGCAGAGGAAGAAGCAGGCTCCCTGCAGGGAGCCCTAGGGGGGACTCCATCCCAGGACTGGGATCACACCCTGAGCTGAAGGCAGATGCTAAACCAGGTGTCCCTAGAATGGTGTTCTTAGAATGGTTCCATAAATGTATTTTTGCATCTGATATAATCTAACTTTATATATAACTTTGAAAATAATCTCATGATTCTGAATTTTTCAACAGATTTCTCTTTTTCTCACACTCATTTTAGTTATATTTTCCTCCCTCTGTCTTCACAGTATTCTTGTGGAGGCCGAGAAAAATTAAGGCCTTCCCACCTAAAATTTAGCATTAGCACAAGTACAGCCATCTTAGGCCCCTGTGAATAAGAGCTGAACTTTACAGGAAAAACTTCAGAATGTCCTCAGCAGGGAATCCCATATCAGAAAGACAACAGAGTCCACGCCCTTAGTAGAATGAGGACAGAGCTCAATGCCCTTGAAAGCCCCATTATCAGAATGTAAAGGGAACTTGAGAAATTCCTCCACCCCTTCTGAAAATCCCCTAGACCAGCCTATAAAAAACCCAGCTGTCCCTGCTCGGCTGTGTCGGGTATACTTGGACCCAAGCTCAAGCTTGCTAATAAACCCTCATGCGCCTGCATCCGTGTCGGCTCCTTGGTGGTTTATCGGATTCGCAATCTTGGGCACAGCAATTCTATGATTTTTTTTAACAGTATAAATAGGAGTCTTTGACCAATACTTTCTCATTGTTATGCATGGTTTAAATACTTTAATTCTGGAAAAGAGACTTCATTTTCAAAACTTTCAATGTTCTGAACTGAAAGAAACTTGAAAAGTCATGTATCATTCCTTACATGATAAGGGATATATATGTCTCTTCTGGACTTGCCCTCCAAGTGGGGAAATATCATGTATTTTTTTTAAAGGACTAGATCAACTGAAATTAAACCTTCTTATCAGAATTTTATAGAATAAACAAATGTGAAATAGGAAAAAAGTCTAACTTAAAGACACAACTAAGAGAGAGAGAGACGGATCTAAACTGGGTTGTTTTTTGTTCTGTTTTGTTTTCTGCTGCAGAGATATATGAACTTCTACACTTTTTCCTGTTTTCTAATACTTGCTAGGTTATGTTCTGTCCAAAACAGACTATTTAGATATTGTCTTTTGGAGAAACTCAATTTACACTTCCTTTCTGGCTATTATGTTGGTAAGACTAACTGACAGTGTCTCCTTACATGTTTAATATGCTTATGTTCTTATTAGAGGAAATTCTCCAGTGCTTTTTGTTTCTCAAAAAATATTGACAAATAAAATAGGAAAATATTTTAATTTTAATTACAGTAGAAAAGAGACCCAATTTGACTCTGTTACAATACTTTTAGCACTTAAGGCCCAGATTATTCTTCCTGTCACTTGAAATAAAATTTAAAATTTTATATATATAACTATATATATAATTTAATCTAAGTTTAAAATTTTATATATTATATATATTTAACACAAGTATATACTTCAAATGAACTGTTTTAATATGAATAATAATGAATATATGTGCCTCAACATCTTAGCTATAGTATTATTTGTAATATATGAGTTATTTTATTCCCTTTTATGCATGTTTTTATTCAATATAAGTACAATCTTAATCCCTTGACTGAGAAATCAAGTTTTTTTTTTAGTGCGCATGTGTGCAGGGGTGAGGGAGTGCGGGGGAGGGGCAGAGGGAGAGGGAGAGAGGGAATTCCAAGCATGGAGTCAGAGCCAGCTGCAGGCTCAGTCTCACAACCCTGAGATCATGACCTGAGGCAAAAACCAATAGTTGGGGGCAGCCTGTGTGGTTTAGTGCCGCCTTCCGCCCAGGGTGTGATCCTGGAGACCCAGGATCGGCCCCCTGTGTGGAGCCTGCTTCTCCCTCTGCCTGTGCCTCTGCCTCTCCCTCTGTGTGTGTGTGTGTGTGTGTGTGTGTGTGTGTGTGTGTCTCATGTACAAATAAATAAAATCTTAAAAAAAAAAAATCAAGAGTTAGATGCTTAACTGACTAAACCACCCAGGCACCTCGAGAAATCAAGCTTTTGAATAATTAAATGATAGACTAATCATTTAAACAGATAATTTAACAATAGAACTAATATATTAACAAATTGGAAAGTGTTGCCTGTGCTCAATAAAATAAGGTTTAGAAATATCACATGCTGAATGAACACTTCTAGGTAGGTTTCTAAAGATTATAATTACTAGAGATAATGATAATCAGACTGTTTCAGTGCTGATAAAAATTAATAGAAAGATAGTTTTAGGATGGCATTCATATGAAACTGAACATAAGTCCTTTGTTGAGTAACTGTTTCACATTTTCTATGATTCATTTAAAACTCATTATTTGATAGTGCAGTTAAATGAATTCAATTTAGTTGATGGTTTCAGAATTAATAACTATTTAAAAAATTATGATGGAGAAGTTGAGGCTGAGAGAGGCTTGTTTGACCAAGTTCATAAAATTTGTTGTCAGGACAGAACCAGAATGAAGGCTTAGCTACTCCTAGTGTTGTCCTTTCATACAAAACTAGACATACTATTTTAATGTAAATAAACTTTTGACAACCCCCTTCCACGCAAGATGAATTTATCCTCATCCATGGAAACTGAACATGTTACATTACATAGCCAAGGAGAATAAAAGTTGCAGGTAGAATTAAGTTTGTTAACCAGTTGCATTTAGGGAGTGTGTCCTTTGTTATCCATGTGTGCCCAGTATATTACAAGAGCCCTTGAATATGGAAGAGGAAGGTAGAGGAGTCAGGGTCAGGATCAGGATGATGTGACATGAGAAAGATTTAATGGCCATTGCTGGCTTTGAATATTGACCATCAGGGCCAGGAGTTAAGGAATGCAGACAGCCTCTAGAAAGGTGAAAAGCCCAGAGAAAACAGATTCTCCCCAGAGCCTTAGAAAGAATGCAGCCCTGCAGACAACTTGATTTTAGCTCAGTGAGACCAATTTCGGGCCTCTGACATCCAGAAGTGTAAGATACTAAATCGCCTAAGATTTTAGGCCACTAAGTTTATATGGCACTTTGTTACAGCGTTAATAGGAAACTAATACACATTAGAAACAGAGATAGAACATTTTAAATTATAAGTAAAATTTAATGATTTCCACACATGAGGAATGAAAGATCTTGTTAAAGACATGCTAAGAATAAAGAGGATAGGAATGGATGCTTTCTCTCCTGTAGGGTTCACAAACAAGTTCATTCTCTCTCAGTTCTTTCTTATCAGTGAGCATCGTACAGCTGGCATATTTTTATCCACAACTGGGAAATAGCACACATTTGTGCTGTTATCTCCTTTAGAAATGGTGTGGCCTGCTTTGTTAGGTGAACATCAAAGTTTCCACTCACGATTGTGCTTTAGGAAACTTAATTATTTATTTATTTAGTTTTTAATATGTGGAATGGGAGTAATGCTACTCATATCCTACATAAGGTTGGGATTTTCTCTTTGAAGACCTAATGTGGTAGAAAAATTCATTTGCATGTTTATTTTTTACAATAGAGTTGGCTAGTCTATACGACAATCCTGATGCTTTGTTCTTGTTCATTGACAAACTGGTTTTCAAAAACTACATTGTTTTCTTTTCCTTTTTGTTCACACAGTTAAATTTGCTTTATTTGGGATTATTTGGGTTCACTGCTATTTTCATGACAGTTGAAGGACTGTAATAGTGACCTTCTGCTTCCACTGTGGCTATAATAGCTTCCATCTTTTGTTTTTTAGGTCCCTCTCAGCAGTCATGCTGAAAGCAGTATTATTAAGACCAGGCAGATTTGATTTCTTGGAAAGAATCCTGGGAACATTGTCATATGAACATTACTAAAGTTTGTATCTGATAAACAAGGATCTTACTCAGACTCAAGCAAGAGGGTTAGTAAGCTGGCATAGCTGGGAAACAGGTCAGCATCACACAACAGTATGTTCTCTAGTTATTAGCTTTTCACAGTGGTTGATTCATTTTCTTGCAGGAGTTATACTAAATGGTGTTACTAGACTAAGGATTAAGGACCCAGTGGTGCCTTGCAATTGCAGTTTTTGTCTTTAAGGTATTGTGGTGTGCAGTTTTGAAAAATCAAAGCTTAATTTTAGTCAAACTAGGCACCTGGCTTCTTTTTGTATTGACATGAGGAATAGACACCTTAAAAACTATAGAGTCATTACTCTTACACTAATGGATAGATTTAAAATTGATAGATTCTGGTGAGAGTTGGTACATGGACATATGACATTATTTATATAAAAACTGTATATATAAATTTGTTAATGGCTAGGAAATACTACTACATATCAATAACTTTATTTGTATGCCTTTAAAGATGGTTGAACAATTTTATTTAATGCTAGTATTGTAAAATAAAGTGTTTGGCTGACCTTAGGTCCTGGAATTTCCCAAACTCTAGGATTGTCTTTGTTATATCTGGGATCACACCTGAGTTTATGCTAACAAGGTGACTCATGGTGGGCCATAGATAATTTCAGCATGGCGGCTGATTAGCTGGCTAGGGCTTTGAACCATATGATAAGACTTGAATAAGACTGGACTCCTGACCTTGAGGGTGAGAAGAGAGCTAGAGATTGAATTCAATGGCTCAATCATTTATGCCTAAATCATTTCATTTAGGTAATGAAATTCCAATAAAACTCTGGACATCTGAAACTTGAATGAACTTTCTGTTTGGTGATATACATCAGTGTGCTAGGATTATGATGTGTCCTGAGGACACAGAATTTTTGCATTTAGGACCCTTCTGGATCTCATCCTATGTATCTTTTCATTTTGATGGTCCTTATTCATATCAATTATAATAAAACTGTAATTATAAGTATAGTGTTTTCCTAAATTCTGTGAATTGTCTTAGCCAATTATTGAACTTGATGAAGTAGTGAGAACTCCTGAATTTGTAGCCAAATGATCAGAAGTGCAGGTAACCTGGGAACCCCAGAGCTTGATTGGTATCTGAAGTGACAGATGTCTTGTTAGGATTGTGCCCTTAACCTATCAAATTTGATGTAACTCCAGGTAATTAGTGGCATAATTGCAGTATAGCCAATTAGAACTTTCTTCATACATAGAAACACATATATATTTATGTATGTCTGTATCATTGGGCTAATTTTGCTGTTTCAATTTGGAATTTTGATATTTATTTATTTTTGTCTTGATGTATAGTATATGGAACTCACATGCTTTAGAATCATTTTTTAATTTAGTGAATTTACATAGCTCTTCAGAGATGAGGCATGGGGAAAGGAATTATCCTAGTCTTTTTGATGAAACTAAAATTATTTGTACTTTAATTATTATCATTATTTTTAAAGATTTAAAAAACTTATTTGACAGAGAGAGAGTACAAGCATACATGGGGAGAAGCAGGGAGAGAGGGAGAAGCACACTCCCCACTGAGCAGGGAGCCCAACATGGGGCTCTATCCCAGGACCCCAGGCTCATGACCTAAGCTGAAGGCAGATGCTTAGCTGACTGAACCACCCAGGTGCCCCTGTTCTTTGATTATTAAAATGCCTGCTCCATTCACTACTAAACTGGGCTTAGGGAATGCTGGGACGGTTGCTTGATAATCCAAATAAGGCACTGATATGCATAGTGTTGGTAGGTTAAGGGTTAACTGATCATACCTTAAATAGTATCTATATCTTAGACACAGTACTGTTATGGGGACAAATATCTCCTTTGATCATTATCCAAATGCATGCTGCCATTCATTATAATTATTAGAATTAATCATTAAAAACTTGCCTAATACTCTTTAATTGAAACAAAATGGTCATATATTAGTTTTTTTGTTTCAATTAATACTACCTTTATTACCAATGGCAAAACTGAAACATGGGAAGTTCATGTAAACTGAAAGTTACATAAGTTGTGAGTGGCAGAGCCAGTATCAGTTTCAGTCAGCCATGCCCTTGTCCTTGACCACTGAACCATTCATTGGCCAAGTGTGTTCACACCTCACATTCACAGTGTTGATTTTCAAACACTGTTATAATTAAAATATAATTAGATATATTAAATTCAGTGTCAGTGATTCATTTATTAGTAGCATTTACAGAGCACCTATCCTATGTCAGGTACTGGGTGGTTACCAGAGGTATAACTCAAAACAGAATTGTTTCACTTTATTTCAGGATAGGGACATCTGGGACGATTGCACCAGGTGTTCCTCTCAGCCCCAACTCCTCCAGCATACTCATGGAGGACATCCTAGGCTTGGCTTCTTCTGTGCCCTTTCCTATGGGAGAAAGGCATAGTGTTACAAGGAAAAGATGAAAAGAGCAAAATCAATTCAGTCAGACTAGGAGAATACAGTAAAAGAACTGCATACAACTGATTTTTTTTTGTCTACATTTTTATATCCTTTTATTTTTAGTCCTTTTCATTAGAAAATCTACTTACATTTAAATGGGATTTTACAGTTCTGAGGTTAGGTTATCAGAACATTTTCATTTTGAAGAATCCTAAATATTAGTTGCCTTTATGTATTTCTTTCTATTTAACTTTTCTTTCACTTGACATTTTGAGATCACTCAGGTCCCCAATTCTGGTTCTTCCATTACCCCAATTTTCCTAGTAACTATAATGTATTAGTTTTGACTTTCTCTCCCTCCCTCTCTCTCTTTTTTTTTTTTTTTTCCTGTCTCTCTTTTTAACACACACACACACACATGCCATTAAGGAGAAATGAATTTAAAATATAATACTGTTTCATACATAAATTGCCTTTGAGTCTTTATAGGGATTCAAGTCAAATTTCTGTCATAGGAAGACTGGAAAATAAAGCCATACAGTATTTAGCTAAATTACATTATAAATTATATGTAAGTATTTGGAGCAGTGTTACGTATATTTTTAAATTTTGTGCCTTTATTTGAGATTGGAGGTTCTTTTTAATCTGAATGTAGTATTTATGTGTGTCAAAGTGATTATTATACACATTTAACTAATGGGCTCATTAGATTTTGCATTATTTAAAAAATGTGCAGTTGCTCTATGTTGGCATACAGGCAATTAAAAAAAACAAATTTTATGTCATTTGTTTCAAGAACTGTTAAGGTATTTCAAGATACTGTTTAGCTGGAATCTGCATATTTTACTGAAGTGGATAATTGAGATAATTACTTGAATTATTCCAGAAAAACTATCTTTCAATCAACTGTATCATCTTCTGATTTTTTCTTGCCAGTTGAATCCAATTATATTTTCAGTTTTTAACATCAAGTTCTATATACATAAACATGCCAACATATTTTTTTTTACATCATGTGGGACTGCAATTAAGAATTATTGTTAAATAATAGAATAAACAAAATGGATATTATCTCAAAGCCAGAAGGCGAATATAAAGTGCTTTAGGAATAGTTCACTTAGGGCAGCCAGGGTGGCTCAGTGGTTTAGTGCTGCCTTCAGCCCAGGGGGTGATCCTGGAGACCTAGGATTGAGTCCCACATCAGGCTCCCTGCATGGAGCCTGCTTCTCCCTCTGCCTGTGTCTCTGCCTCTCTCTGTGTCTTTCATGAATAAATAAATAAAATCTTTAAAAAAAAAGAATAGTTCACTTAATAAAATTAATATTATATCAAAGCTAAAAGATAAATCTATAAGGTTTTAGCAATGTTTCATATAAGCTTCCTTCTCTACATGTTCATTAAAAAAAAAAACTGTAGGAGATTAAAGAAAGCTGTGTCTCTTGTTTCTACTCCCTTCAGCCTTCTCAGGTCAGTAAAACACAGGTATGTGTGTGGGTGTTCTGGGCATTTTGATGGAAGTTAGAAGGTCTGCTCACTGCCGTATATCTGGGAAGAGACACATTGGTTCAGGGTGATGGCAATATGCTATTTCATGATCTATGTAGTACATACAAAAATGTTCACTATTTCCTTTTTCCTTACATTATTTATTTATATATTGTTTACTTTTGTCTTGGTGCATTATATTCCATAATTTTAAAAAGAAAGCAAAAATGCAGTCTTATTAAAGGATATAAAACATAAACTAGGCAAATTGAGAGAGCTATGGTGCTGGGTAGAAAAACAATATAAGCCTAGCAGTTCTTTTGATTTATATATTTCATGCAATTCTAGGCAGAATAGCGTGTGTTCTCAAAAATTAGATAAAATTAGTTGCAAATACCTATGAAAAGAAGGATGAGTAAAAGAATATTAAGTAGAAACTTGCCTTGGTTTACTACCAAATCATCAGAATTAAAAAGCATGGCATCGACACTGTAATAGAAGAGCAGATTACTTTAACACAATAGGAAACCAGATGTAAAATCAAGGGCATAAAGAGATTTAAAATAATGTGAAGATGATATTACAGTTTAGTGGAAAAAGAACAAGTTATATAATTAAAGATGCTGACGTAGTTGATTATCCACCTAGCAAAGACTTTAACAAAGCTGAGATTTTAGAGGATCAAAGGTAAAAACCCAATAAGAAATATGTCATTCCTAGCCCAATATAGGAGATTTGTCTAAGCAAGATAGGAAACTCAGAAAAGATAAATATATTTGATTTGAGAAGGAAGAGTAAAAAGTTTGAATGACAAGACTATATTAAACTCAAAAGGCAAACTGTTGTCGAGGAAGAAGAACATTACCTGTGACTGTCTGATGGTTGGTATTTCTAATTGGCAAAAGACTTGTAAATTGAAAATATAAAAATGTATTTGAAAAAATGGGTATGGAGTATGTATTATGCATAGTATTTTGTCTCTATTAAGAATTTTCCAAAAATTATTCACCATATTGGGAATCACATCAAAATTTATGGTTTTGAGTTCATTAACACAACACATCTACATATGCATTTGTTTATGACAAAATATATTTATTTTTATTTTCTTATTTTCTTTTTTTTGAGGTATAACTGATAGATAATATTATATTAGTTTCAGGTATACAACAGCCTTTTGGGTTTTGTGGGTTGAGTCCTGTTGGTTTCAAAGCCAGAGGTTTTAGGGGTTCATATCACCAGTGTATGTCTTAAGTGTTGGGATGGAGAACAAACCCTTTGCTCCTCAAAGAGAAGCTCTAATTCGTAGGTTCCTCCCGGATTGTGGGTCCCTGCACCAGGGTGGGGTTTATGGTGAGACCCTGTCTCAGCTTCTCCTACCCACCTGGATATGGCCCTCTTCTCATTTAATGTGAAGGAGCTGTTCAGGTAATTCTCAGGTCTTTTTCTTCTTTCTTTCTTTCTTTCTTTCTTTCTTTCTTTCTTCTCTTTCTTTCTTCTTTCTTTCTTTCTTTCTTTCTTTCTTTCTTTCTTTCTTTCTTTCTTCTTTCTTTCTTTTCTTTCTTCTTTCTTTTTTTGTATATGTTTTTTATTGAAGTTCGATTTGCCAACATATACTATAACACCCAATGCTCATTCCGTCAAGTGACCCCCTCAGTGCCCGTATGTAGCCATAGATTTGGTGTGTCTGTGGAAGGAGCTTGAGTTCAGGATTTCTTCACCATCTTGGAACACCTCTCTTCATTTGTTCATTATTGTAAAATGACATATATAGAGAAAAAGTATTGATGGTATTTCAGCTGAATATTTATACTGGATTTTATGACATGTCCCACAAATGAACAGGTAGGTATTGAATGCTTACGCTGCCAATGTACTGTTTTCCTAATAAAGCAATGAAGTAGTCAAGATTTCGAGGTAGATGGAACTGGAGGGTATTATGCTGAGTGAAATAAGTCAATAGGAGAAGGACAATCATTATATGATTTCTCTCATAGGTGGAATATAAGAAATAGTGAAAGGGATTTTAAGGGAAAGGAGGGGAGCTGAGTGAGAAAAATTAGAGAGGGAGACAAACCATGAGAGACCCCTAACTCTGGAAAACAAACAAAGAGTTGTGGAAGGGGAGGTGGGTGGGGGGATGGGTTAACTGGGTGACAGGCACTGAGGAGGGCACTAGATGGGATGAGCACTGGGTGTTATACTATATGCTGGCAAATTGAATTTAAATTAAAAAATGTAATTAAAAAAAGATTAAGTGAAAGTTTTAGTACCAAGTATATTGTTAAAATGGTAAGACATATAAGGCATTTCATTTATCAGGGGTTAAAGATTGTTTAAAGATTGTTGGAATGTTTAAAAAAAATCTGATCAGAAGGATGAACACTGTGTTTCTTAATGAAACAGCTCAAAGAATTGCAAAATGCTTTAATTAATAAAATAGAAGGGAAAAAATAACCTTTCTACAAATTGACCAAAATCTAAGTACCTTATCTATTTGGTTTATGAGTGAGATTTGAGTAATATTGTCAAGATGGTGAGAAATGTTGAAATTTATGTAATGAACCGGACTCAAGTGAATTTTCATCTTGATAATGAAGTTTTACTTTTGGCATATAAAAGGTTCATACAGAATAGTCATAGAGTATATGTGCTGCTGAAGCAAGCATGAAATAGTCATAGTGTAAACATTACTTTCAAAATTACTGATGATGGCTATATAGGGTTGTTAATGTTAATATAAGTATTTATAAGTTATTTCACAGAAAAAAATTCTTTTATCCAATGTCATTGTTACACCAAAGGTGTAGCACAAGCTATGATTACTCACTGTACAAGTTTTCAGTCCATTTTAGAAACTAGCACCAGATGTTGTAGGAGTTCTTTTTTTTTTTTTTTTTAAGATTTCATTTATTTATTCATGAGAGACAGAGAGAGAAGAGAGAGAGAGAAGCAGAGACACAGGCAGAGGGAGAAGCAGGCTGCATGCAGGGAGCCTGATGTGGGACTTGATCCCAGGTCTCCAGCATCATGCCCTGGGCCAAAGGCAGGCGCCATACCACTAAGCCACCCAGGGATCCCCAGAATTCTTTACCTTATACTTTGACAGCTCTTAATCTAAAGGGTGTAAGTGAAAGACTCAACAAATTAATGAATCTTGTTTTTAATTCTATTAAAAAATGTATGATTGACCACTTGATTAATAGATGATTTCATATATTGTAGAACAGTCTCGTTCTACACACAGTAGATGACTCTCCAAAGTTAATAGTTTAACATTTAGAAATATTCCATATTGTTTTATCTTTGTTATTCAATCAATAAAAAATAAACATCATAATTAAGTAGGGCACTTGGATGGTATAGCTGATTGAGTGTCTGACTCTTGGTTTCAAAACATGTCGTGGTCTCTGGGAGGTAAGATTGAGACCTACATCAGGCTCAACACTCAGCATGGAGTGTGCTTGAGGTTCTCTTTCCTTCTCTGTCTGTCCCTCCCTGCTGCTTTCTCTCTCCCTCTCTCTTTCTAAAGTAAATAAATATATCAGAAAGGGAGACAGAACATGAGAGACTCCTAAATCTGGGAAACGAACAAGGGGTGGTGGAAAGGGAGGTGGGCAGGGGGTGGGGGTGACTGGGTGACGGGCACTGAGGGGGGCACTTGATGGTATGAGCACTGGGTGTTATGCTATATGTTGGCAAATAGAACTCCAATAAAAAAATAAAGTAAATAAGTCTTTAAAAGAAATAAGCATCATAATTGGTATTAGTGAAATTGTGAAAATGGTACGATAGCTTTTGAATGGGTTTGCAAATTCTCAAGGATGTGGGTAGGTGAAGGGAAATTTATAAATTCCGCTTATAAATTATAAATAAGCTTATTTTAAGCAAAAAAAACTTACTAAAATTTTTTCATTTCCCTATTTGCAGCCATTTATTTAATTTATTTAGGATAGTTTTTTTAAAATTTTATTTATTTATTCATAGACACAGTTTTAAAGACTGACTTGAAAATACTGCTTTTACTTGAATGCTCATTGAAAAGGTTTAATGGGTCAGATTTAAAAAATCTCCACCTCAGTCTTTTCCAACTCAGGTGGTGGTAACTTCATCTTTCTAACCCAAAAGCTCTGGAGCCATTCTTGATGCATCTTTTTCTTTCAAGCCCCATGCCTGATAACTTCAAGAAGATCTTATTGGCTGTCTATTCAGAATCCAACCACTGCTCACCACCTGCATGGCCACTACTCTGTTCTTTTGGGTTAGCTACAATAGACTCCTAACTGGTCTCCATGCTTCTATTCTTGTGCCTGACCCTCTCTCCTCAAAATAGGAGACAAAATTACCTGGCTCCTATGTTAAGTCATGTAAATTGGATCTTTCTTCAGTTGAAAACTGTGTGGTTTCTGGTTTCACCCAGGGGCAAAAATCCAAAGTCCCTGTGTGACCTATGTGATCTTGCTCCTCATTGTCAATTTTCTTTGCTTCTATCTCCTTCTTTCCTCTTGTTCACACTAGAGCAGCCACAGTAGCTTTCTTGCTGTTCCTCCAATGAGCCTGATAAGCTCTTACTCTAGTGCCTTTCTTTGCTCTAGATATTACCTTTCCCTGGATAAAAATCTTTCTCCATGTAAAGCTTCAACTTACTTCCTTATCTCCATCAAGTCTTTGGTTAATAAGTCCTATCCATACCACTTTATTTTATTATAGCAATCTCTCCTCCTTCCTCCTTTACAGTTGTTTTTTTTTTTTTCTGTGCATTTATTGCCTTATAACATACTTTATATTTATTATTTACTATTTATAATGTACTTTCTATCTTTATTTCCTAGAATATAATCTCCTCAGGACAAAGGATCTTTTTCTGTTTTGTTCATTACAGTCCCTACCAAATAATTACTAGAAATGTATAAGAGGATATTTGAATCTTTTAAAAAATAGTATTCAAATAAAATATTATTTTTTTTCCCAAATAAAATATTATTAAGTAAGAGATACTGGGTCTCATTGCATTAGATTAATGCAAATTTTTTTTAAAAAGTATTTCATATTATTATTTTTAAAGATTTTATTTATTTATTCATGAGAGACATAGAGAGAGAGAGAGAGAGAGAGAGAGAGAGAGAGGCAGAGACACAGGCAGAGGGAGAAGCAGGCTCCAAGCTGAGAGCCCGATGTGGGACTCGATCCCGGGACTCCAGGATCAGGCCCTGGGCTGAAGGCAGGTGCTAAACCAATGAGCCACCCAGGGATCCCCATTTCATATTACTTTAAGCTTATAATGTTTAATTTCTTTTGTAGCACAATGATAAGAAATTTATGTTGTAAAAATTAGATGTGGGAATAATTTAATAGTGGCTTACCTGCTATTTTAATTTTTAATTTTTATTATTTTTAAGGATTTTATTTATTTATTCATGAGAGACAGACAGAGAGAGAGACGCAGAGACACAGGCAGAGGGAGAAGCAGGCTCCATGCAGGGAGTCTGATGTGGGACTCCATCCCTGGTCTCCAGGATCAGGCCCTGGGCTGAAGGCAGCGGCGCTAAACCGCTGTGCCACTGGGGCTGCCCTGCCTGCTGTTTTTAAATCTTATTCTGATGCTATCCCCAGAGGTTTACTGTATATTCTTTTATTATTGGTTCTTTTTTCCAGTCTATTCTTCATGCCTCCCTGACTTGTTGAAGGATGCATTCTTCCAAGGTCTTTTGAAGTGCTAGATGTTGAATATGTGTTAAATGTCAACATAAAGATTTGTTTTCTGTGATTCTTAATCACTACTCTATCTTCTATTGTGTTGGCCTTCTTATTGTTACATAATAATTTTAGAGGCTTAAGTCAACATTCATTTGTTGTTCCACAGTTTCTGTGGGTCAGGATTCTAGGTACAATTTAGCTGGGTATCTGCTCAGTGTCTGATGAGAATATAATCAGCATTGGCCAGGGTTACGCTATCATATAACATATAAGGACCGAGACCCTTCCAAGGTCATGTGGGTTGTTAGCACAATTCATTTCTTTGCAGCTAGCTCACAGAACTCACAGGAACTTCTTCAAGGCTAGCAATATAATCTCTCAGACCTCTATATTATTTTTAAAGGCTTCACTAATTGGATCAGACCCACCCAGGGTAATTTCCTTTTCTATTAACTCAAATGAAACTGACTGGGGACTTCAGTTACATATGCAAAATGCCTTTCGTCACATCCTATCTCTTAAATGATACTCTGTCACCTTTATTATATCCTATTGGTTAGAAGTGAGTTATTAGTTTCATACACATTCACAGGATAAAGAGATTACAAAAAGGTGTGAGTCATTGGAGAGCTTAGAATTCTATCTACCATACATATCATCCGTAGGAAAGTAATTAAATTAAAAAAACTTATAAATGAGACCTATTTCATTTGTAATAATTTGATATTTCCTTTACTTCAGTCATTTATCTTGTTACTTCTATTTCAATTAAAGTTATTCCCTCTTTATTTCATCATGTTCAAATAAATAAGATAATACAATTTATTTATTTATTTAGTAAATATTTTATTTATTTACTCATGAGAGATACAGAGAAAGAGAGAGGCAGAGACACCGGCAGAGGGAAAAGCAGGCTCCATGCAGGGAGCCTGATGGTGGGACTTGATCCTGGGACTCCAGGTTCAGGCCCTGGGCTGAAGGCGGGACTAAACCCCTGAGCCACCTGGGCTGCCCTATAATTTATTTTTGCATTAGTTTTATTTTGCTATTTATCTATGTCAGCATTCTTTAAAATTTCCCCAAATTTCTTCTACAGAATGGCTTTTCTTCTTTTGTTTTATTTTAAAATTATTTATTTTAAGTAGGTGCAGGCAGATAATTACTTCATGGTATTATTTAATATTATTGTCCCCTAACATTTTTATGTTGATATTTTTAAAAATTATTTATCAGGAATACTTTTATTCTATTCCCTATGTTGCAATTTGAAACTATATGTGTAAATAGGTGAAATATCTATGACTTTGATTTCAACATAGCAAAAAATTATTGCATTTAATTTTAGGATGGTGAAGGATGCATTACTAAATATTTCTAATAACAAGTGGGCACACAGATAAGCTTTAGGATTGTTTAGATAGAAATTTAAATGACACATTTGAATAAAAAAGAACCAAAGACTCTACTAAAATACTAACATATAAAATTATAATCTGAAAGGAGGTGGAAAAACTTTTTGAACAAATGTAGGAATGAAGAAAAAAATACAGTAAACCATTTTAAGTGAGAACTGAAGTTATGCATTTGGGCAGGAATAAGACTGAGATGCTGGTTTGAATCCCTGATTAAAATCATTATTATATGTGTGTGCCTAATGTGCACATTCTTGTTGCTATTTCCATGATCATTCAAATGAACAATATCAGTGCAGTTAAGAAATAAAGAAAATGCGAGTAAGGCTTAAATACATATAAGTCAGATATCGAGTAGAGTATTGATCATGTGCCCACTTCTAGCAGCCATAAGAATATATGTCACAGACCTTCATCTGCATGTGATTGAGAGGCCCCAGGCATTTTCACAGAGGCCTTGCTTCCCATGGGCTGCTTCTAGTGTGTAACAGCACAACAGGGACACTAAGGCAGGCCTGTTCCTACGAAACACAGAATTCCTCTGATGGGTGGCTGTGGCTTGGCCATCCTGACAGTCTGGTTGAAGCTTCTTCGAATTGCATGAAAGTCTATAGGATGCTTTCACCCAACCTTTCTTTTGACTTCACATGGAGTCAGGTTTGTTTGTCTTGATGTCTCCTTCTCCCTGGCTCCCTCCCCATTTCCTCACACAGGTATTTTCCTTAATAAAATCTTTACCTCTTTAATCCCATCTTGGATCTACTTCTAGGAGGACTTGAACTAATTTCCTCTTATTTCAACAAAATGGAACATTAGAGTCATCTCATAAAGGTCTAACACAAATAGAATTTTTGAGTATTTTTCATTTCTCTGACTTGTAAAGTAATTATTTCAGGTGGTAGTTTTAAGCCTTTATTCATTCTCAAAGGAATCTAATTACATCCCTGGGATGGCAAATGTCACTTATGATTATATGTTTTGGCTTAGCCTAGTGGTTTCTATTATGTTTTTTTCTAAAAGTAGGGGGCAGTATCTTTTTTGGTTACCAAACCCATTATCTCCACTGTGGTTTACATAATTTTAAGTTGCATTGAAGGCATTGGGAGATTTTTTTTTTTTTTTTTTTTTAGATTTTATTTATTTATTCATGAAAGACACAGAGAGAGAAAGGCAGAGATGTAGGCAGAGGGAGAAGCAGGCTCCAGGCAGGGAGCCTGATGTGGGATTTGATCCTGAGACCGTGGATCACCCCTTGAGCCAGGGGCAGGTGCTCAAATGCTGAGCCACCCAAGCGTCCCGGCACTGGGAGATTTTTATGATGATTGCTCTGAGATGGAAGATTGGGCTATAGGATGTCATTATTTTCTCAAAGCAGTGCAGGTTAGCACTGTATCTGATGTGACACCAGGAGCCATCAGTGTGGATTTAGTTAAAAACAAAAGGCTGTGGGAGGTAGACTTATTTACAGATAAAAATAGTTTCTCTTTAATTGGGAAAATAAAGCAATTTTCTTTTTTTATTTTTTTTAAATATTTTATTTTATTTTTTTATGATAGTCACACAGAGAGAGAGAGAGAGAGGCAGAGACACAGGCAGAGGGAGAAGCAGGCTCCATGCACCGGGAGCCCGACATGGGATTCGATCCCGGGTCTCCAGGATCGCGTCCTGGGCCAAAGGCAGGCGCCAAACCGCTGCACCACCCAGGGATCCCAGCAATTTTCATTAGTTTGTCTAGACTTCTCAGAAGAATTGTGAACATCTTGAAGAAACCAAATTCCCTGTTCTAGTATTTTTTTCTCATGATTAACACTTATATATCCTTCATTGTCAGTGGAATGTCCCCTTTTTTCCTTTCTTACCAGATTAATAATACATGTGTCAGAAATACTGTGACAAGGCTAAGTGAGAGAGCAAATGCGTATTTGAGGGCCTGTAAGGTTAGGAAAGTCCTTAGAGATTCATTTGTTAGGTTCAAGAAAAAATGACCATTGATTAGAAAGAATTCATGAAGTCACTTTTAGTTCTGTAGTTATCTTAAGTCAATTCCTAAGTTTATTGTCAGGGAATAGGAAGCTGCAAAATCAAAAGTCTATATTGGTCTAAAGGAGACAATAGCTTTATTTCCTAATGCTAGCTGCTAACCACTCAACCTTCCCAAAGTTAATGAGACATAGTTAAAAGGAGTGAGACTGTTTCAGGTCCCTTTGCAGTCATGTTATGCTAAAGTAACTCTGACTTATTTAGTATTTCTCATATTAATATCATATTGAATTTTATGAGCAGATCCCTTACTGATCTGATAAAATTATGCCTGTTAAAGAATATAAATTTTAATTATGATAAATTATGTGATTTTATTATTTCAGGATGGTACTTATTTTCTATTGTTTTTCATGCTTCTTAATGTCCAGGTTAACATTGGTGATGTAACACAAGAGCAAGATCAAAACCTGAGAGATCAAAACCTGAGAGAGTGCACCAGGTTAACATTGGTGATGTAACACAAGAGCAAGATCAAAACCTGAGAGTGCATGCCTCATTAAGTTTTATATCCTGAGTGCTTTGCTTGCCTCATGTTAGTCCCAGATCTAACTGGGACTGTCTTTCCTTCTATGATCCTTTCCTTCTATGATCACACTATTTGGCAGGATCAACTTTCTTAAGGATGGTTTATTCTATACCAATGCACCTCAGTTCCTTGACTTGACAGACGCATCTTCCAGTAATTTTGTCAGCTGACAAATTCTGTGTCTGTCTCTCACTGCATCTAACTTTGATAACCTTCAGAGAGTAATGGCTATTGCTTCGTTATGGATGCAGATTTCTCTTCTGTCCAACTTTAATCTAGAGACATACAGAGAAATGGGTTTTATAAAACTTAGTTCTAGCGTACTCAAGTCATCACAGTACAAAAGCACCACAACACTTATTTTGTAAACTTCTCCTGCTTTCTGTTATTGCTTCAGCTCATTCATATCAAGAGTTTAATACCATCATGTCATTAAACCATTTCTTGTAATGTTTACTTGTGAATTCATGTCATGAATTTCAATAATTTCTCAAACATTGTTAATTAACCTTTCAGCTACATTTTTGCAGCTCTAAATAATTCTTTGCCTTGTGTCAGGGACACACAGTCTCATATTTCTTCCTTCCTTGTTGGGTAGACTTCTCCATTTTTATTTATAGGTTCTTTTCCTCTTTATGACCTCTAGAGGTTGGAGTGCCCAATACCTTGCTTAGTTCTTACCTTTTCTACCTATTTTCACTGTGCAGATGTTCTTACTAATTCCCATTGTTTAAACATCATGTATATCCTGATGACACCCATATTTATATTATTAACCCTAACCTTTATTCTAAACTCCAGACTTAGGTATATAGTTTTCTACTTGATACCTTACTTTCAGTGGTTATGTTTGACATCTCAAACATGTTTGAGTTTGAGATGTCAAACATAACCATCCAACAAAGAACTCTATCAACTTCTTTAAATCTGATATTTCCCAAATTGTTCCTAAAATTAATTTTTTAAAGATTTTTATTTATTTATTCATGAGACACACAGAGAGAAAGAGGCAGAGACATAGGCAGCTTCCATGTCAGGGAGCCCTATGTGGGACTCGACCCTGGGACTCCAGGATCAAGCCCTGGGCCTAAGGTAGGCACTTAACTGCTGAGCCACCCAGTCGTCCCTGTTCCCTACAATTAAAGGATACTATTATTTACCCAGTTGTTAAGACCAAAAATTTCCAAGTCATTTTTTAGATTCTTTCTTCACCTTACTCTATCTAGTCTTTCCAGCTTTTCTTTAAAAACATTTCCCTTAATTTGATGGTTTCTTGCTGTATTCTCTTCTATCACCCTAGTACCAAACCAGTACCACTTTACAACTAGACCCATGTAATAGCCTCTTAAAATGTTTTCTTATTATCAAAGGGCAAGAGTGCCCTTTATACTCATTTCTTTACAGAGAAGTCAGTTTGTGCTTTCAAAAATGTAAATGGATTCCCATCATACTTATTTTGCTTACAAGAGTATATAATTTAATGTCTTAGAGATAGGGTTCCTACTATTCTCTTTTGTATCTTTGTCTTGTACCATTCTGAACTATTTGTTTCTTGAACATATCCAAGTCATGACTCTAGTTTGGTTTTTGTCCCTCTTGAACGTTAATTCTCTTGCTTAACCTATTCTTCTTGAATTTTTTTCTTTCTTTGGATTCTGGAATGCCATTTCTTTTAGTTTCCATCTGTCTTTTTGGCTACCCTTCTAAAATTTCTTCTGATCACATGAGTATGCCTATAGTGGGCCGAGTGCAGATGATGCTGGAATTGGGTCCATCTGGGACAAAATAGACCCTTTCCTTGTACTGGAGGCATTACTTTGATAAGATTGGGTGAGAAAAGACACAAAGGTAGATGAAATTCTGAGGTACTATTTTAACATTGTGAATACTAACTATCCCATTTATATTGGTTTCACTGGTTAGGGTAGAAATTATGTAATGTTAAGTAAGCTCCAGAAATCATGAGAAATCTTGGATGACCTACCAATTTCAATTCCAGAACTACCTATGATGGATAGAATATGGCCTAAGAAATGTACTTTAAGGCTTTTATGATATTCTTATTCAAATCAGTGCCCCATGTACCAGGCAAATTCTCTTGTACCTCCTCAATAAAAACTATTATCATGACTGCTAGCTTTCAAGGGCTGCACAATTTGGTAAAATAATTCAACCAGAGATGTTGCAGTCTGATTGATAAATGCATGCATGTTAAAAGTAGGTAATTGTCTTAAATTTTATCATATGCTTCCAGGGCTTAGCAGTGAGGAAGTGTAGCAGCAGGGAGTGAATGATGTGAATGATGTGGGAATTTCATTTACTATGGCAAGACTGATAGAGGAGTTAATGTTTTTAAAAAATATTATAGAGCTTTGTGAATCTAAAGTTGATCCTTTTTATTCTTGTTATTCATATATATATATATATATATATATATATATATATATATATTTTTTTTTTTTTTTTTAGGTTCCCAAACCAAGAGGATTATGACATTTAGCTAGTCTTGACTTTAGAATTAGAAAAGAGAAACCTCTGTGGTAGCAACAACAGTCAGGGCAATTAGATACTCAGGTGTAAATGAGATATTTTTGTTTTCATATAACACTGGTAAATCTTTTTTCTCATAAAGATAACATATTCTAAAAGTTGAAGTGTCATGCTCTGAAAAGATGGTTGCAGGTCTTGGAGGTTTATTCAATAGGCTTTCAAAACATGAACTATCAGCATTTATATTCTAAACATAGCAGAGTCTTATCTCTGAAAATAAATCTTCTGTGGCATTTTCCATTCTAGTTACCATGAGAGCAGAGACATTAGAATCTCTTGCAAACTCTCCACTCATGTCAGAAAGAATGGCGTACATCTTAGCTTCCTAAACTCAAGTTGTTTCTGCATCAGATTACTGCTTTGCAAATGAGTAGCATTTTTTTTTTTTCTGCTGTGGTCTTGTGGTCTAATATTAATACATTTTCACAATGGAAACCCGATGGATTAGATCATTTTCCTAGGTTTGTGTCCCAAGGGATATCTAACCTATGTTGCTTGTTTTAATTAAATTACCACATTTTCCATATGATTAAATGCTGGAATAATGAAGACTTATGGGACTAAATGTTAACGCACCATACATTAATATGAGCGATGGGGGTGGGGGAACATACAATTTTACTTTAAGTAAAATATTTCAGTAGCAAATGTTTCACCTCTTCCCTTTTTTCCCAGAGTAAATGAGAGTTTCAGCACTGCAGAGCACCAACCAGTAGAGCCTCCTGCAGTGGCACTCAATGAATGGGAAAGAGCATCTTTAAGATTTTCTTTTAGACCTTGCCTTGGAATATGGAAGGAGATTCTGGATATGGGCCAATGTTTGTAGAGTAGTGATATTGGCTGACTCCTATTCCTGCTGGAATAGGACCACTTGCTCTTTTTTTTCCCTCTACATGTCAGATATACTTATATCAGCTATGTAGACCTATCAGCCCCTCAGTATGGATAGTCATGGGGTATCTAATAGGAAAATTGTGTACAACCACTTTAAATTTCAACGCAGAAGAGTTGGTACAATCTTTTTCCTTTTTCAGTATCATCATGATAGCCTCAAAGTCAAAAATAATTAGACAAAAAGGGAAAAGAATATACCTTGATTTGTACGTCAGAAACGTTCCCTAAACTATGGTTATTAAACTAAAAATAAACCCTCTAAAACCGTAGTAAATGTTGTGCATACTTTAGCCAGAAGTGATTACATTTAGTTACATCTGAGATCAGTTAGGTGTTTTATTTTCTGTTTGTTCAATGATAATTCTAACCTAGAATTATATATTTTCGTACTTTAACAAGAATTTAATTGAGTAAAATTTAATTGAATATGAGAAGGACTGTAAATATATTGACAAAGGTTTTTTTCTTAGACTAAGCTTAAAGAGAGAAATTCTAGCATCGTTAAAGAGTTCTAACAGTGTTTTGTTTGCTTTTTTCCTTTGGACTTCTTGAGAAAAAAGATTAAAAAGGAAAAAATCAGGAAAATAGCTTTTGATTTTTTTTTTTTTTTGGTAAATTACAAGGGTAGAATAGGGAAAGAATATAGACTTATTGGGTTCAAATCCTGGTAACTTGCTAGCTATATGAATTGGGCATCAGTTTTTTCATCTGTATAACATGGTTATGAGTACTTACCTCACAGGATTATTCTGATTAAATGAAATGCTTCTTTTGAAGGATCTAGTAAGTACCATGTAGTAAATTCTCAGTAAATGTGAGGTCCCATTTCTTTCCTCTTTCTCTCTGGAAGCTTCCATCATATATGAGTGAAAGAAATAAAGGAGAAAATGCTTTTTTTTTTCCTTTCCCCTTTTAAAGCCATAAAGTATTTAAGGAAAATACTATAGTAGATTCTGAGATGGATAAAACACATGCATTTGGTTTATTAACGTTCTAGTTAAGAGATTTATTTCCCAGCTCGTTTAAATATTTTGAGAAACATACTGTTACATTTAAACATGAAATCTGTCTCCCTTACACTTCATGAAGCTTTTCCAGTTTCCTGTCTTCAAGTTAGGAAATGATGAGGTTGAAAGCATTCTGGCCTCAAGACACTGACCACGAAAGTTCATTCAACTTCTCATAAATGCCTCAAGACTTTCAAATGTAAAACATTTGGGCAATAGACTTAGTCAGGGGGGACATGATACCAGCCTCTTGTGTTGTGCCATTCATCAGAACCTGATTTGTAGAGTACAAAGTTTCAAAGATTGACTTTTCTTCTTAGATGCTGCATACCATTCAGACTGTCTCATTCCCTGATGTTTGTACTCCTTCTTGCCCATGATTCACTTCCTATTCTGCCCAGCTTCATATCGTCATAGTTATTCTGCTTGTGGTTTTTCTCCTCCTTTAAGGTATTTTTCAGAATTTAGAGTTGTGGGAAGGCAGTATCAGTTTTGACTCATTTAAGGGGCTTCAATTTATACTTCTGACAAATATTTGCCCTAAATAATTTTAGTAGAGCACTCTGATCTTAATGTGTTGCTGGTCAGTAATACCATCAGTGTTGCCCCTCTCGGTGTAAACAAATAGGATCTCCTAGTTAGTAACCATGGAGAAAGCAAGGGTTTACAAACATTTATACACAGTTATAAAGCTTCCCTGGAGTGAAATGGATGCAACTGAAGGGAAGATAAATTATCTTTAAGGATGTTTCTCAGATTGGATTGTTCTTAATAAATAATTCTGTTCTCTCTTGGAGCCAAATTTTGCTTTTGGTTTGTTGGCCTGTTCTGTGTGTTCACAGAGGGAGGTCCACATGGGAAAGCATACTCTTGCCTCAACTTTAAAGAATTTAGAAAAAGTAAAACCATGCTTTGCTGTGAAGGTGTATTTCTATCAGTGGATATTTCTTGAGTGCCTACTGTGCGATTATCATGAGTGGGAGCTTTTTAGGGAGAGAGCGAGGTGGAAAAATTAGTCAGTGACTCAGGATAGCAGATATCAAAGTACCAGATGACTAGACATTACTATAGAACAGTAATTCTCAGCAGGGGTGATATTGTATCCCGCCCCTACCCCCAAAGGCATTTGGCAGTGAATGTCTGGAGGCATTTTTGATTCACAAGTAGAGGGGAGATGCTTCTCATATCCATTAGGTGCAGCCTTTGTAGGATGTTTAGTGGCATCCTACAAAACACAGCATAGCCCCACAGCAAAGAATTACCTTGCTTAATAATGCTGAGCTTGAGAAACCCTGCTGTAGAAATGTCAAGGAAGAGAGTCTGACAAGTAGAAAGGCCTTTCTTTTGCAAAATTCTGTCATAATATGATAACTTAACCCTTTAAAGATGCTTATTTCTTTGAAGAATTTGGAAGATATTTGTTATCTTTGTTCAAGAGCTGTTTAAGTGCCTTCTAGTTGTTAGGTAGGTACCAGAGTCCTACTTATTATGTGCCTCTTAGTGTCAAAGGTTTTGTGGAAAATGCTTGTTGAATTTTGGCTTACAGCCTCTCTCTTGGGCTCAGATAGGAGTCCATGAGACTTGGTGAGGTAACCAATGTCCATGATGCACAAAATTCTATCTTTTCTCAAGGTTTCCTTTACTCATTCCAAAACTATCACATAAATTATCTCCCAGAAGGTGCCCCCACCAATCCATCATACCTGCCAAGACATACCTGTATCCCACTGGAAGACAGGGCTAAGTCCAAAGTTGATATCCCTGCACTTATTTGGGTGCTTTGTAATTAAAAAACAAATGAATAAGGGGGGGGGTGGAATATGGAGGGTGGGGAGACAGGGAAAGGAGAAGGGGAGAGCAGAGAGGAGAGGGCACACATGCATGAGGGACAGTACTTTTGACATCAGTTTATAACTATTGTAATGTGCCAGATTTGGGGGAGGATCTTTGGTTTGGCTATGGTCGTTCCTTTTCTTCAGAGAAATGTTTCTGATCTTCACAGAGTTAGAGGATTTTCCCATATTCTCCCATACAGTCTCTGCATCTCTCTGTGTATTTATATTATAATTGTCTCTTTAGGTGTTCATCTTCCCTAATAGGCTGCAAGCAACTGAAGGGCAAGCAGTGTGTTAGCTCCCTGTTGCTAGCTAGGACAGTGCCTGCTGCATGATAGGCATAAATACCTGTGCAATTGATGAAAAGCCAGTACCTACTATGGTGCTTCACCAAACTTCAAACAAGGAGAACACTTAACGAAGTTTTCCATTTTCTGCCTGCCACCTCTTTCTTGGTGGACAATAAAGGGATATATGGCATATTTTCTTCTTATTTCTTTTACCTATCAGCCCAACCGCAGTATAGGCTTTATTTTTTTGCTCCATCTCTCTTGCAATTTCTCATTGTAAGTCTCTTTTCATGATTATTGTCTTTATTTGTATTGATTATGTGTTTTATCTCTTCATTGAATTATTGGCTCTAGGATGACAAAGACTCTGCTATATCTTTGTTTTTTATATCCAAAGTACTTAATTTCACTAGGGCACGTGAAAATGCCTAGAGTTGCTGTAAATGTATTAAGATTGACAAAAGAAAAAAAAAAAAAAAAGAAAGATTGACAACAGCTAGGGTTTGGGCTTTTGTCTCCTAATGCAGAGCACTATGAATGAATATCTATCTATCTATCTATCTATCTAGCTATCTAGCTATCTATCTATTTATTGTGAAAAGGCAGAAAAAAGTGAAATGAGTAGGAGTTTTAGTGGGAGGAGAAAGAACAAGATTTTAATGGGAAGTGAAAGAACAGTAGGATAAAGCTTACATTAGAAGTAAGATAAAGGACATGGGGGAGATGCAGAAAATGACTGAAGATGGAGAGTAGGGGGCTGGAAGTATATGCCATCAACATAAGTTTGTTCCGGGAATCTTGGGTTTCTGTTCAATTTCTAATTTTTTGTGACACATAAGTAGCAGACTCAAAAGAGATAACATATTAAGGAGCAATTATCTCAACTCTTTAGTCTCACTGCTACTCTGTTGGAGAAATTACTTCAAATAGAGAAATAATTATGCCATTTTTCATACTTAGCTCCATAGTGCTGAATTAAATTTGTTTAGGCAAGGTCTAATTTTTCTCAGATACTATGGGGACTTCTCAGTGTGGGGTTTGCAAATCTGTTGCTCATGTTTTCACTTTATGGTAACCTTAATTATTAAGTAAACTTAGAGATAACTGATTTTCTCTCTCCTCTCCTTTCTCTATCAATCAATTATTATATCTTAGCAATTGGAGTGAACATATATCATCTGATTTCAAATAAAAATGTAAAGGCATGCAAATCATTTCCCCATGGCTGAAGCTTTGCTCTTACATTGTACATTAGTAGACACACTCTTTCTCATTGCAGAATTATGAATAGTAAAATATATGCAACATTCTTATACAGTTTATGATGAGCAACTGACAAGAGGGATTAAATCAGGAGGCAAGATGCTCTGCTGGAATTGACTGGAGTCACTGCTGTTGAAATGCCAGAGCACAGTATGTGCATATTTTCTCTCTTTTCTCACTGCCTAATTGAGAGAGGCGTTAATGCAGTAAAGAGTGCTGAAAGCAAAATGCCAGCTTTGTGAAACAGGAAACAGATATGTCCAATTATTTTTTGGTTGGACTACCGTCCATGATAAAGCAGAACAAATGTTGCTGCTTTGCCTGTATTGAAGTTATGAACAACAGAGAAATTTGGCACGAATTCAGCAGTTGATAGCACCAAAAAAACACCAAGAAAATCAAGGCTCCGGTTATTTGGATTTAATAAGGGCCTCAGTTGATAAGTATGAGTTGAATAAAATATTCAGTATACATTTGGTCTTCTGCATTGACTGGTATATACTGAAGGAAGAGAAATATTGATCTCACATTTCACTAGTGCCTTTAGGATTGGGAGAATGAATTTTTTTCCCATTGTCTCAAATTGCTTTGGATGAGCTCTCTCTAAAAAGATAAGTTGCAATTATGGAATAGTGTTTAGTCTTAACATGAAAGAAGATTGGATAGGCCAAAGTATCATCATTAAATACAATGCACGTAACATACTGGCTCATGTTAATTAGTTTGTTAGTGAAAAGCAAGGAGCTCCAAGTGACTGTGGGAAAGTGACTTGGTGATTTGCTATTGCTGGTCAGCCTCACAAAAGGAGAATTGTCTATTGTGAAAAAGTAGAGAATGGGAATCAAAGAATCTGATAGAACTTGGATATGGTAGTAGTTAGTTAGAGCATTAAGTAGGAGGGAATCTAAAACCTATCATTGATTTCTTGAAAATATAATTTGATTTATCTCTGGAGTTCCAGAGGAATCTAATGGTTAGAAGATTGGTATTTTATCACGTAAACTGTTTTTTCATATTTATTCGCATCATTCAGGTCAGCAAATTTAAATCTGGCAAAAAAAATGAAAGAACCCACATTTTAGACACCAGAATTTATCTTCAGTACAGCACACAAAAACATAATGCAGAGCAGAATCACAAGAAGCTGAACTTATTATGCAAATTCCTTATTAAAGCTTTCAATTTCTATCTAGGTGGTGCTGCTGCATGTACATTACTTCCTTGGTTTGGCTACATGAGGAAGTCATAATTATAGAATACAGATTTAAATTATTCTAATGAATAGAAACCATACTCAACTAGTATATTTTGACTTTTATTAATAGTATAAAAAAAGCTTAGAAGAGAAGATGGCAAGCTGGAATCGCCACATGAAGGATCTGCCATAGATAGCATTTAAAATAATTATACAAAAAAAAATTAAAAAAAAAAAAAAAAATAAAATAATTATACAGATTTTATTTTTTTAGTATAATTAATGTCCATTCAATGGCTAATGACCAAGATGTAAAGAAAAAAGTAGAGCATAGTCTTCTTTGAGCAAATGTAAATCACTTACTATCAAACAAAGAGCAAAGTACTTTGTCAAGTACTTTTATTTTATTCCATTAATTTTGTTCTATTCATATTATAATTTATGCCCCAAACAACTTGAAATAAATGAGTTGCTGACATTTTTATTAGGTTAAATTATTTATATCCCACCCTTCATCTCTTCCTCCATCCCTTCCTCCCTCCCTCTTCCTTTCTTTCCTTTCTTCCATATTTATTGAACAGCTAACCAATTCCAGGCATTTAGGTATATGCTAATGACACAATGAGGATTAAGGCTGAAATAACATTACCGATATATATGGACTAAACATCAATTGAGTAATTGTCAACATATCCTTCAGATGCAAACTCTTGACATTGTTAAGTTTTAACATTATGAGGTAAGGTTCCATTTCATTAGGGGATAAAAGAAGCATTTGAACACAGAAAGGCAACTCAGACATAAAAATAAACATACTAAAACAATGCTGTCGATCTGTTACATTCCTTATTTTAACATCTTGAGGGTACATAAGTATTTCTGATATAATTGAAGAAATCAATATTGATTTCTGTCTAGCCTGTTAGAGTGATGGAGTCAAGGAACTGGAAGAGATTGTTAGAAGACATTAGTTCCATTCCTCTGCTTTTGTGAAATGTATAATTTGCCAGAGTAGCTCTGTAAGTCAAGTGGGGAATAGTGGAGTGGCTGGTTTCTCTTCTACTTTTATTTATTTATTTTTTTTAGGTGAGTGTAATGTAGGTGGTATTTAGCTAGAAATCCCTTGGTCTGCTAGGACTCTTTCCTTGGATTACAGGTTCTTTAACTCAGCACTACTGATGTAGAACCTGAAGAAGTTAGAAGATCTTCACTATGACTGTCAATGGGCAAGCCAAATGCCTTTCAATCACATTGAATTTTTTATTCATATATCGTTCAAATAATAGAAGAAAGTTCTTTTAAAATCAAATACTATAGTATACCCTTCTTTGTGTAATTTTGTAAACTAGTTTTCTTCTTTCCTCCCTTCTCCCTTACTCTTCCTTCCCCTTTCCCTCCCCTCCTGAAATCAGAGTTCTGCTTAGATAAGGGTAATGTGTCTTGAACTCACTTATACAACAACACTGAGATTTTGGTTAGCGGGTATGAAGATTAATGTGACATGATTCCTATCATTTAAAGCTCAAAATCTAGCAGGGTCAGCCATTTAAACAAATAAATTGAATTCAATATAATAAGCCCTATAGTAAAAAAAAAAATAATAAGCCCTATAGTATAAACAAGTGCAAGTTTCAGAGCTTAGTACAAAAGAGAGATAATAAAAATACACTCTTTTTTTTTTAATTTTTATTTATTTATGATAGTCACAGAGAGAGAGAGAGAGAGAGGCAGAGACATAGGCAGAGGGAGAAGCAGGCTCCATGCACCGGGAGCCTGACGTGGGATTCGATCCGGGGTCTCCAGGATTGCGCCCTGGGCCAAAGGCAGGCGCCAAACCGCTGCGCCACCCAGGGATCCGAATACACTCTTTAAATAAATGTTTTCCTCACTTTACTTTCTCCAATTAAATAACTATTCTTACAGTATTAAAAGACAGTGGTTTGTATTGAGAGTAGAATTATTTAATAGAGTGTTCTAGACACAGTACATGAGATGGCTGAGAATGGGAGAAAATGCCTTGGTTTTGTTTTTTGTTTTTTGCTATTTTACCACTTTTGTGTTAAGTCCCTTAACATTTCTTTCCAAACTATCTCTAATTCTGTCTTCCTTTCCATTCTACCCTCATGTGTTCTTTTCTTTTTTTGCAATCCTCAAATTCCAACCATTTCTTAGCTTTTTGAAAAGTAAAAACTAAGAAAGCTTTAATGTCTCTTTAACTTAAAGTCTCTCCACTTGTTTTTACACATGTCTGGAGTCATATTTAATGGATAAAAATAATCAGGATATTTGTCTACAGGCATAAAAAAAAGACTCTTCATCTAAAAAAAAATAACAAATATCTCAACTTGACAACAAATAATTAGGAAAATCACAAAAACTTGGGTCACCTGGGGTACGATAGTCAGTTGAGCCTCTGACTCTTAGTTTTGGCCTATGTTTTAATCTCAGGGTCCTGAGAATGAGCCTCACGTTGGTTCTGTGCTCAGCATGGAGTCTGCTTGAGTTTCTCTCTACCTCTGCCCCCTCCCTGCCATTGCAAATAAATAAATAAATCTTAAGGAAAAACCCCACCACACTCAAGAGATGGGGTTGGTCTCTGTCCTTCTTGGGAGTTACTGTGGTGGCTCTTGAGGTAGTAAAAAATTTATGGATGGGACATGCACATTTTAAGTCACTCTACCTTTAGTTATAAAGATTTTCTAATGCTAATTTTAAGAAACCAAACATCAAAACTTCAGAAAGAATAAAGGGGAAAATTGGTTGAATTGTTCAGAAGGTAAGAATTGGCTGCAACTTAGAATTCCATCTAATTCTCTTAGTACATGTTGGCCTGATACATTTTCTTCAATAGAATTGAGATCCATTAGAGTAATGAGGATGTAGAAGTACAAATTTTACTGTTGTAGGACTATCTTGATCATCTATATCACATTGCACTGATCAAATAATTGATTCCATTCACTATTTGGTGGTGGCCTTATGAACAATGAATTAATTAGTTTTAGAATAATTTGTTAAGTCTTATTAATATTTTGTTACTTTACTATTTTAAAGCCATTTCTGACAATAGTAACAAAGAATATATACTCTGTAAGCCATTCAGTTTTGTTTGTATTGGATGATGTTGATAATATAGGGTTCTGATATTACATGAGGGTTTCTAATATTCAAGTTATTTTTTATCAAATCCATTTTAAAGAATAAATAATATGTAATATGTCATACCTGTTAATACTTATTTGAACAGGGATCCCTGGGTGGCGCAGCGGTTTGGCGCCTGCCTTTGGCCCAGGGTGTGATCCTGGAGACCCAGGATCGAGTCCCACGTCAGGCTCCCTGTGCATGGAGACTGCTTCTCCCTCTGCCTGTGTCTCTGCCCCCCTCTCTCTCTCTGTGTGACTATCATTGAAAAAAAAAAACAAAACTTATTTGAACATATTTTTCAGGTACACATAATCTATGCTTTACAGAATGGTGATTTATGTGGTTCGATTAAGAAAAGGAGGTTGTTCAGGGCTTAAATGCTCCTGTGGGTTTATTATGCATAAAATCCTGAGATTTAAACATTTTACTGAAGTGGTTCCATGATCATGCAAAGCAAGTTATTCTTGGCTGCCTAAAAAGAAAGTAAAACACATTCTTGGTCTTATTTCTGTCTTTTATTCCCACCTGATGTCATCCTCAAATCGTGCAATATCCTTAAACCGGGAGGTTACAACTAATTCCAAACAAACTTTATTGGGGACTTTCCTTCCTGCAGACATTTCCTAACACAGAAAATACTATAATCATTCTCAGAGCTCCCAGACTGTCCTAATGTTTGGTTCTCTCTGCAAACCCTCAGCCTTGGTCTGCTACACGTGATTGTCAATCAGAAACCTTCCTTACCCTAGCAGAACGTTGCATGGCATACTGAAAGACTTCCATTAAAGCAGACTCAAACAGATGAATGCTGATATACTGGGGAAATAAACAGAAGGAAAAATGGCACGTTTTCTGGGAGGCAGTCAAAAGCAGTTGGGTTGCTAGGCAGGAGGAAGTCATATAAACAATTTTAGATCCCAAATTCTATTTGAATATCTGAGTGAATCCAGTTGAGTTCATGGCAAAAGTGTAAAATAAAAAAAATTAAAGGAAAAAAGAAATTCTTGATGTGTGTCAATCCCATTCCTTCAAGTTTTGCTTTCTTTTAGTTTCCAAGTTTCCATTCTCCTCAATCAAACTGTATCATTGCTTCAGATAGTTTGCATTTGAGATTTGTTTTGGTATTTGTGAATAGTTATAATTTGTATAAAAAGAAGCTGCAGTTGCACTTTATTTTTCCAATAAGGATTTAACTTAGGTTTAATAGGACAGTTATCATATGTTAATTAAATATTGATGGATTATGAGAAACATTTATTCTGGTTTATCAACAAGGTACAAAAATATGTTTTTAATCTAAATTTGGCATTTAGCTACTTTGCAGATTCTTCTGTAGAGAGATAAAGTTCTTCAGAGTTAATAATATGTTTATTTTGCTGAGATAAAATTGTACGTGACAGTTCAAGTATTTGTATTTGCTATCAGGTTTATAGTTATGTTACAGAGATGTATGTGGATATGTTTTAGATCAGTGAGCACTGGATCTTCCAACAGCAATTATATATTTAAAAATCAATTGATCTTTTTTATAGCTACATTTGTATTTTTGGAATTTGTCTCTAACAGGTAGTTACAAAATGCTACCCAATAGAATCTCTTCTTTTTATGAATTTTTCGATGTACTTTTTATTAAGAAATGATATATTTTAGGAATGTTTTCTTCACATCAACACTTGTCATCTATAGGACCAATTGTATTCTCTAATTCAGCTTATTTTCTCTCACCATAGTTATGAATACACTTGATTGAATCCACCTTTTTTGCATCAGAGCCAATATTCCTCCTCATCTCTCTCTTTCTTTTTTGTATGAGTGATTATAACCTACTTTTTTTTCTGTCTCCTCTTGTATCATTTTATCCCTAAAGTCTCCCCTAAGGACTTACAGCCTGGCTCTCCACCAAAGTACATTGTCTGGAGTTAGAGATCTTAAGAGTGCTGAGTTAACTTATCTCTTGAGTTTCTAGGCACTTTATAAAAGACTACACAGTAAAACATTGAGAGCCAGTAAAAGTAGAGAGTTGAAGAATTATCTGAAAAATGTGACCAATATGCACAGCAAATCTGGATCATTTCATCTCTGATTTTTCCCCCTCAATAACAGGATTATCTGGGTCTTGACACTTGCATTAAATTTCCACTTCTTTGGGCATACAGAGTTACAGCCAAAGGCAAGAGGTGATTTTGAGTTTTCTTTTTATTAAAGCAAAATATCTGAAATCCTTGACACATGAGCTCTTATAACATGTCTCATTGTACTTAAAAAGGAAGAAAAAAAAAAAAAAGCTACAATTACTTGTGTGCTAAGGAAGAGAACACAAGGTGGCAGGGCCACAGCAGAAATTGCATCGATATTGTGAGAATACACATACAGGTTGGGTCAGAGATATAATTTAATTTAAATCATGATATGATATGATATAATTTAAATTCTCTGGGAAGTGCATTTTTTTCATTCAAATTTCACATAATGTATTATTTTCTTTACCAGTAGCAAATCATTAATCCCTTTAGAAGGCACAAAAATCTTAGTTTCTAAGTTAAAATTCATAAGGATTGCAAGCAGATACACTTAGCATTGTAAATTATTTACCTGAAGTGTGTGTTGCATTATTTTTCTTAGCTTTTTATGACATAAGCTTTACTTTATTTCAAAAATGCCTTAGGAATAATTCTATGATCCAGATGATTTGAATATTCCTGATCTCTGTTATACTTCAGAATTTTTTGGCTCTGTGGGAATTATGGCATTTTCAGCATTTTATGAAATAGATCAGTGAGTTTTCCTTTGTGTGGTTCAGCCAAGAGAAGTATATAGTAGTGATAGATATTCCAAGCCTTTGATGGTAATAAACTGGAATATTTATATTCTGGAGAAAATGAAAGTGCTTATGCTAGTTAAGGTAGCAGAACTTCTGTAAAATAGAAGTACAATAATTTCAGTAACTTAACACAATGGAAATTTAATTCTTGCTAATGAAAAATATTAAACAAGCATACCTGAGTGGCAGGCAGATTTTGTTAAAACATTGATTGAGTAATCCAGTTTCCCCTATATGTTGGTTCATAATCTTCAACATCTGACTTCTAAAATTACCATAGAAGGGAAGGAGCATGGGAGATTGCAAATGTTAGGTTGTGTAGGTAAAGCGTGGCAATAATAGTTATCACTTCTACTCACATTCTGTTTGGCCAGAACTCAGCCATATGGCCTCATCTAACTGCAGAGGTTGCTGGGTAGTATTGTCTATCTGCATGTCTATGAGGAAGAAGAATTAGGTTTGGTGACCACCTGCCTCACCTTTGCCATAGTGCTATTGGTGATTTTAACTAAATTACTACAAAAAAAAGATTAAGAATCATGGCTACAAATAGATATTTGGGAAGATGTATGTATCAGTTAGGGTTCAACCAGAGAAACAGAAGAGTAGGAAACATATATTAAGAGAATTGGTTTAATGTGTGAGCACCGGCGAGGCGAGTCTGAAATCTTAAAAGTCATCAGGAAGGACAGACTGGAACTCTGTTTTGGAAGAAGCTGCAGTCCAGAGGTGTGGGATAGTTTCCTCTTCATGGAATCCTCAGCTCTGTTCTAATGGCTTTTGCAACTGATTGAAATAGGCCCACCCAGATTATCTAAAATAATTTCCTCACTTATGATCAACTGATTATGGACTTTAATCACATCTACCAAATACCTTCATAACAATGCCTAGAGGGATGCCTGGGTGGCCCAGTGGTTACGTGTCTGCCTTCAGTTCAGGACATGATCCCGGGTTCCTGATCACCACAGGAAGCCTGCTTCTCCCTCTGCCTATGTGCCTGCCTCTCTCTATGTGTCTCTCGTGAATAAATAAATAAATAAATAAATAAATAAATAAATAAATAAATTCTTAAAAAACAAATAACAATGCCTAGGTTATTTTATTTTTTATGTTTATTGAATAGCTGGGGACTATAGTCTAGCCAGATTGGCATAAAATTGAACATCACAGTATTTATATATGTGTATATAGTTATAATATTTGATTGTTAATATAATTAAAAATTATTTTACATTTGTCTTTTGACACTTAGAAACTATACAGACACATTTCCATATGTACTATATTTTGGAAGTGAAAACATTCTTCTTTGCAGTTGTACATTTAATTAGCAAATAAATAAAATGCAGCATGATATCAGTAGGATAAATCCAGCTTTGAAGTGAAACAGACTTGAGTTTCAAACCTTGTTACACTGTTCACTAGTAATTCTGTGACCTTGCACAATATTACCCAATCACTTTGAGGCCAGCTTTTTTTTTTTTTTTTTCTAATGTAAGAGGAAATAATGATTGAATTTGTGTATAACATATTACAACAGTCCTTGGTTTGGGATAGTTGTTCAATATATAATAGGTATTATTAAATGAGATAGGAGATAACCTATAGCCAGGGCTGGACACTCTCCTAGAATGCCAAGATTCAGAAGCCAGGAAAGATTGCTATGACATTGTCTCTCTACCTTAAGGTGGAAGTGACAGGCTGCATCATGCCTGAGATCGTCATTCTTGATGATCATTCCTGATAATAGGAGAGGCAGTGTTCAGAGCAATGTTAATGTCATGGAAAATGATTTCTAAGGCCGTAAAAGTCTTTCCTTAATCTAGGTCTTTGCAATGAAAATTTTAGCTGTTCTCAAGTAACTCCTGAAGAGCAATGTGAATGTCAGAATTTCGTTCATTGTATTTATTCTTTTTTTTTCATTCAGTAAAATATTTATTGAGTTTTTACTAACTCCTTGGCATTGTTCTAGATGAAAGTAACAGAAATATATTGAGATTTGTGGAGAGGTGAGCTTTAGAGTAATAGTTTACAGATTGGAAAGGTGGGGCAGGTAGTTAAGTATTTCCATTAACAATGTCCCTGGTCAGGGTGGTGTTGTCTTCTGCTGTTACAATTTATAAAGGCTCATGTAGCAGGTTGGGTTTTCTTGATCTCAATTACTCTTTTTTTTTTTTTTTAAGATTTTATTTATTCATGAGAGAGAGAGAGAGAGAGGCAGAGACACAGGCAGAGGGAGAAGCAGGCTCCATGCAGGAAGCCTGATATGGCACTCCATCCCAGATCCTGCAAGCCCTGAGCTAAAGTCAGATGCTCAACCACTGAGCCACCCAGGCGTCCCTCAATAACTCTTCTAACCTTAACATACTACTTTAAAAAAAATTCCTGAGAATCTAAACTTTTCTATATGCTATTTAATCTATGCCTTTGCTTCTTAAAATAATTTTAAAAAGCAGTCTGGTTGCTATTTCCTGTATATGACTTTTGATAAAAGGTCAATATCTTTTTTTTTAAAAGATTTATTTATTTATTCGTGATAGACAGAGAGAGAGAGAGAGGCAGAGGAGGGAGAAGCAGGCTCCATGCCGGGAGCCGGACGTGGGACTTGATCCCGAGACTCCAGGATTGCGCCCTGGGCCAAAGGCAGGCGCCAAACCGCAGCGCCACCCAGGGATCCCCCAAATGGTCAATATCTTAAGACCAAATGCTAGAAATCTAGGTTCTAAGAAACATCTGAATGTGAAGTATGTGAAAGTGGCCATTAGTTGATTGGAGGACCATGTGACTAGTGATGGTTTTCATAGTTGGATATAGTTAATATTGTTTATGAATTCAGTAGTCAGATTCTTTCAAAGGTTTTAAAATAATTCATGAAAAACTGATTATCTAAGTCAATACCTACAGTACTTGTGGAGACAGGCTGGGAAAGACTTTCACAATGGCCTATGTCTGACAGACTACTTTGGAATGTTAATAATAGTGTGTAATTGCATGTGACCAGGAAAAATTACTTTATATCATATACTATTAATTGTTTTAATATAAATTTATATTATATATAGGTAGACTTTCTCATTTTCCCACTTACTAAGTATCATATACAGTTTACCTCAGAAATAGTTTAGGTTTGGTTACAGATTATTGTAATAAAGTGAATATTTTAATAAAGAGAGTCAAATGTATTTCTTGGTTTCCTGGTACATATAAAAGTCATGTTTGTACTATATTGTAGTCTATTGAGTGTGCAAGGCATTGTCTTAAAGAGATAATATGCATACCTCAATTAAAAAAAGCTTTTTTGCTGAAAATTGCTAACCACATCTGAACTTTCAGCAAGTCATAATCACTGATCAGAAATCACCATGACACAATAATAATGAAAGAGTTTGAAATATTGTGAGAATTATCAAAATGTGACATGGAGACATGAAATAAGCAATTGCTCTTGGGAAAATGGCACCAATAGATTTGCTCCACACAGCATTGCTACAAGCCTTCAATTTGTAAAAAGCACAGTATCTGTGAAGTGCAAAATGAGGTATGCCTATAAATTTAAAAAGACATAACTTGTCAACAAATGCATTTTCAAATGCCACATGTTTGGTTTAGGGACTGCGTGTGTAGTCAGTGTCAGCTAAAACATAAAACTACATTTTTTTGGTATTAAAAATAGACCAATAGAGCAATAATCCTATATTTGGCTGGCTTATTTTTATAATTTTCTTACTTTTTCTATGTGAAAATTATACATATATTGCAGGAATTTATATATATTTTTCCCAACAAAGGAAAAAAGACAATAAATTTTCTCTTATTTTTTCACATTTTAGAGACTTCTTAGTTTGCTATATGAAAATATTGATTAGATGTGTGCAATTTACAAATAAGATGAAGGTATTCTTTTCAGCATGTTGGCCATTTTATAGCAAAGAAAACTGATGTTTAGAGATGTTTACCACTGCAGAAAATCAAGTGTGAACCTGGCATTGTGGATGAATCTCAAAATGTGTCTGTATGTGTATGTCACACAAAGATTTGATAGCTAGATGTCTCTTTTTTTCCTTTCTTTTGTCTTTTTTCTTTGAACAATCACTTGTATTTAAAAATCTGGTAGAACTATTTATGACTTTAAATATACTTGCACCAACTTCCTTCCTTTCACAGAATTATAAGTGGCATTCACTTTGGATTTTCAGTGATTGTTTCACTGAATTGGCTTTTCATCAACAGCAATAATGTGATTTTATTTAAAGAAAGCAGTAATAGAAAATAGATATGAATAGTGACCTTTTTGGCTTGTCTTGTAAAGTTTATCACGGCTCTATGACCTAAGAGCATTTTTATTAGTATTATTACTTGCTTACTATTATAAACTGGTATGAGTTGTGCTATTCTCTGCGAGACAGACCCTCTCCTCACCCCCTGGGACTTGAAGAACACTCTTTTCCATTTACTTGGTAGTTTTGAAATGTCCAGATGAATTCCATTTCTTTTAGTTACAATGTTAAAGTTAACTTAGTGGGATCAAACCTCTTTGGATAATCCTTTGTAAAGTGTGCCTGGATCCCTGTATATTTGAGGAAGAGCTTTTGCTTCATTGCTGCTTCTTGGACAACAAGCTGATATTGTCCTGAGGCAAGATCTACATGTGTAAGGAGCCTGGCTGGCTCCATATCATCTTTGTGGATAAGCCCCTCTGGCTAAAACAAGCCATGTACTAGTTCTGTCAGGCACTGGAGGAGCAGAAGCAGGATCTGACTGTGAAGCAAGTGGAGAATGCAGAGGGAGAGTATGTGGTCTGCCTCCCACCCAGCTGGGGCAGCCAGTCACATGCTTAGGAAGCACCCTGACATCAGCCTCTGGGCCAGCAGGGTGAAGTTTTCACATGGTGCTGCGACTGAGTCAACAGTGGGCTCCTCCAGGAATGGGGCTCATCTGACCCAGCCATCTACCTTCTCAAGCTGAGCATCTGTCACTTTGGAAGCTTTGCATCTTTTTGCTCTTTGCTAGCCATTGTGGGTATACTTGAAACGTTTTTATGGGGGCTGGGGTGGGAGCTTGCTGGGTCCTGATTTTGGTGGTTTTATTTTTGTGTTCCATATTTAATAAATTTCATATTCTCTTTAAAAAAGGTATAAAGTTGTATTTAATAAAGGAATCAGAAGGAGTTGACACCTGTAAATTGCAACAACATTACATGGAAGAGGTCATAGAAACTGGTGAAGTTGTAGCAGTTTGAGTGGTTTGTAAAACTATAGGAATTGAAGACCTAGAGGGAGTGCTAATTCAAAATTATTTTTTCCATAGTGTCGCTTTTATCATCAGAAGAAATTTGGGTATTTTTAGTGTATCTTTTCATACACTGTATAGCCCTCATTGATTTTCTGACATTCATGACATCTTGAAGTCCTGAGAACCCTCTTGATGTTAATTTTTATAGTGCATAAACCAAATAATATGCTAAATGCTCGCAATGTTCCAATCCTAAAATCACATTTTGCAACCAGATGATCCTTATAAATTTGTTTCCCAGAAGATCATAATCCAGTATTGAAAAATTGTATTTTAATATCAGATGTTTTCTTAGTTAGCATCTGTTTTGTAAGGTTCATAATTCAGTAAAATGTCATGTTTCAAAGAACAGAGTATTTTTAAATAATTAGGAATGGGTAAGCCAAATTGGAAGTCTGACAAATTTTAGCTCTTTGAATATGAGGAATGTAGTGGTAGAAAGAGCAGAAAGAGGATCTGGGATAGAGTCTGCTCTGATATTATAGGTAAGAGAAAAAATTTCACCAGAAAGAGCCAAATGAGATATATTGTTATGCATAAATCATTACACATCTGTGTAGCAGACAACTCATGTTGGATTCATCAGACTGTTGGTGAAAAAAACAGTTTTGGAAAGTGGGGGAGGGGCCATGGAATAATGGGAACAGGTAAAAACCCCATTATAATAGATTTCATGAGACAACTAAACTGTTATGTAGTGACTGGAAATTTTGCTGTAAATATTTCCATTTTGCAGGAGGGAGAAAAAGCTTAAGCAAAGCTTATCCAAAACAAATTAAGAAGAAAAAAAAATCAGTGCTTTGAAAGCAGAATTAAAAATTGAGTGGTGATTGGTATACCTATATTTTTGTGGTCCAGTGGCTTGTTTTATTGTTCTGTTTGGAAAGTTTATAGATTTTTAGAGTGTAGAGCATTGGTATTCTTGAAGAATGAAGATATAAGAGACATTAATCTAGTATTGTTGATATAGTAAGTTCACAAGGTATTAAACAAATAAATAAAACGAAAGTTAATTGCTGCTTGAGGCTGGGCTATGGTGGCGATGGGAACATAACATTATGGCTGATTCAGCTTTAGTATGCACTTCCTCGTCTTTCTTGTAGAAGAAGTACACAGACATCAGAAAGGATGAATATCTATCATTTATAGTAACATGGATGGAACGGGAGGGTATTATGCTGAGTGAAATAAGTCAATCAGAGAAAGACAGTTAAATGGTTTCACTCATATGTGGAATTTAAGAAATAGTGAAAGGGGCCATAAGGGAAGGGAGAAACTGAGTGGGGAAAAAATAGGAAGACAAACCCTAAGAGACTCCTAACAGAAACAAAGAGTTGCAGAAGAGGAGGTGGGTAGGGGAATGGAGTAACTGGGTGATGGGCATTAAGGAGGGCACGTGATGAGATAAGCACTGGGTGTTATACCATATATGAGCAAATTGAATTTAAATTAAAAAATTGTGCTCTAAAACTGAAATCATCATCTCTTTCTCTGCTTCCCTTTGATGCTCTTCACAGAAACTTGAAAGTCAAAGGACCTGGGCTCTTAAATTTACTCAGGTGGTTCCAAGTAGTATAAGTGGTTTTCAGTGAAGATCCAACAAACTGTTTAAAAAAATTACTTCCCTCAAAGAAGGTACAAACTCTCGCTATAAAAATTATTTTTTTGGTGATGGTGGATCATTTGGAATAGAATGATAATAAGAAAAGAAAAACACTCTTGGATAGACAATCTCTTGAACTCCATACATCAGTGTTCTATAAGAAGCATCTTAGGTTTGGCCCTTCTACAATATTCTTCCTATACTAAAAACTAAGCCTTTTATGTCCTGTCTGCATTGATAAAATAAGACATCATTCCCCTCCTAATTACCCATTGCAGACACTCACATGTGATATCTTTGAAAATCACAGTATTTTGGAGACATAACAGTCATTTTATAGATGAAGTAAATGAAGATCATACCAATTACTCTTTGGGCAGGTATTAGGCTTCAGGCATCCTAACTATATTCATTTTCTTCTATTTATAGTTTTACTACTCCCCAGTTCTGAAAACTCAAGATTTTTTTTTAAGATTTTATTTATTTATTCATGAGAGACATAGAGAGAAAGAGAGAGGCAGAGACACAGGCAGAGGGAGAAGGAGGCTCCATGCAGGGAACCTGATGTGGGACTCGATCCCTGGTCTCCAGGATCACACTCTGGGCTGAAGGCAGCACCAAACCAGGCTGCCCCTCAAGATTTTAATCCTATTCTGCACTGGGTTATAAGATTCTTCTTACAATTAATGTTAATTAAGCACTTGCTAAGCGTAAGAGCTCTAGGAAGGCAAAAGATCTAGCTGTGACCCTCACACCCTTCTGATGACCTTTGATCATCTGAAGTACTTGAGAAGTTGTATAGGAATGTAAGTTCTTTGTCTCCATTTCATACCTTTTGAAAGAAAATCTATGTGTGTAGGTCTCAGGACTTTATATTTTAAAAAATACCCCAAGATAAATAAAATGATGAGATGCATTTGGTACTGTAGCTTACAAAATACGTACACATAGAATAAAAACTAATTATTTGGTGCTATGGCTTGATCTTCCCCACACCTCTTTCCTCCTTCAGCTCTTTCCATCTCAGTCAATAACAACTGTCACCTACTGAAGTGCTCAACCCAGTAAGCCTACAGCCATCACTTCTGTTTCATCTGTTCTATTGGTTTATTCTACTTCCATTGTTTCTAGAATTTACTCTCTTCCATCTGTTCTCTACAAATATAGCTGAAGTGATGAATTTCCAAAGTGAACACATTCATTCCCCTCTCCTGTGTAAAACCTTCTGGTAGCCTATATCAGTGTTGCCAAAGTGCGTTCTCTGTAACTATATAATAGACATAAAAAAAGAAATGAAAGCCCTGTCCTAGATCACACGGGCTGCTACAATAAAATACCACAGACTGGGTAGCTTAAACAACAGAAGTTAATTTTTCAAAGTTATGTGGGCTACGAAGTCTGAGATTAGGGTTCCAATATGGTTGGGGTCATTCTAGTGAGGGCCCTCTAAATGGCTTGCAGACTGTTGCCTTCTTACATGCCTCAAATAGTGGAGAGTAGAAGCCTTGATGTCTTTTCCTCCTCTGATAGTAGCATTCATCCCATCACGGCGGGCGGGGGGGGGGGGTGTCTCACCTTACCTTCATGACCTCATCTAAACCTGCTTACCTTCCAAAGACCATGCTTCCTAATACCATCACATTGAGGAATGGGAATTGAACCTGTGAATTTTGTGGGGACACAATCATTTGGCTCATAGCAATCCTCACAGTCAAATCAGCTTTTAAAATGTTGAGTTAGCCAGATAAGGATTTTAAATGTTGCTATTTTTATACCAGGATTTTGGCTCTTACATGTATTATATAACTTTAAGAGGGTGGGATATATCGTAGGCACTATTTTCCAGAGATCTTCAACTATAGAACTCCTTTTCCTACAGAGTATCCTGAGGAGCTAATGTCTAGGAAATGCACTCTGGTGTTGCTGTGTCTTGGCACTGGACATCTCTAGGGTTTTTTTTTTTTTTTTCCAATCTCATTACAGAAGCCCATTAGTAACTTGGCATGTGTATGAGACTACTGCTGTAAGGGGACATTTCATATATTACTGTGTCTCTTGGGGCTAGAAGGTAAGAAATGTTTTCTACATGTTTTCTCTTGCCTTGTCTCCTGCTCTTGGGAGATTGTAATTTTTAAGACATAATGACCTAAGAATATTATGGATATTTGAAAAATATCATAAATGTGAATGGACTTAGTGTTCTACAGTAAGCCAAAGTATTGTATAACCAAATAGATTCTAACTTCATGATAAGATTCAAAGTCTCCATTAAAAAAAAAAAAAAAAAGATAAATGCGTTCCTGTCCTTCTGGACAAAAGAATCAGAAATGAAACCAATTTCTTTAATTTTCTTACCAGCTTATTAATTTGATGTCATGTAGATACTACTTATACTTTATGTTATTGACGAGTCAAGGAAATGAAGTCATTTGTACACATTGGAATTTTATTTAAGCATCCATTGAGTTCAGTTAAATAAGCCTACATCCAACTTTTAAGTTAAATGTAACTTTAGTCACTCTTTATTGTTTATATATAGTTTTTATAAAGTGAATAGAGACTTTTTTTGTTTTCAATATGCTTAATAAATAATATTGGAAACTAGATTTTAAAATAATGTATAAACATATAATATTTTTAAATGAAAATAATTTAAGAGTGGAAAATGGAAAAATCATATAATGTTTTCAAACTGTCAGTGCTGAATAGTTGTATATTTTAAAAATATACAGGCCTTTGTTTTACCGGATATTCGAAATTGTTATAGTCAAGAGGGAAGAAAGATACAGGCCAGAATGTTGGGCATTTGCATGTAATGTAAAAATAGGTCACCTTTGGAAGGCATGTAGAATATGTAACCATTTGTTTATTTGTTGCTACTTATGGTAACAGTGTTCCTGAGAGCTAAGATAAATAGGATTTGGAGAATGATTTCTTTCTTAAGAATTTAAAAATGGTATACACTTATTTATGGATAATTTTTTCTTGGTGTATACTAAAAGAATGTCCAATTGATTAGGAAACATTGCATAAATTTATTTTAAAGTATATTTGTTACATTTCCAATAATATGCTTAATGTATCTTTTGTTTAAACCTCTAGACACTTTTTGAGGTCAAATATCTTTAAGTTTAAAACAATGGGTTCAGTTGTTAAACGAAGTACAAAAATATACTAGCTTCCTATTTTTCCAGATCTTCTGATGCTCTGTAGTGTATTTGTTATATTTTTAACATAAATTTTCTTGCTTTCTGTAAATGTAAACATATATGAACCCCATATCAAATGATAGATGGTTGCCAATGAGGCAAATTTAGGGCAAAATCAAGTATATTAAGTCACTTCATGTTTTATTAATAATAGAGGAGTTCCAGGTTAGACTTGGAAAAATTTAAATGGAGAAATGGAAAACATTACATTGCAAAGGAATGTTGATTAAATGTGATGGCAGTAATCAAGATGATTTCATATACATGATTTATTATGAAATATATAAAAAATTACATTAAGTCAAAAAGATATTTTTATTCTTTGCAAAGTGAAGTTTACCCAATTTATCCTGACTGCATTCTCTATACTCAACACTGTTTCTGCCAGCTTGATTTGATATTCTTTTTTTAATTTTTTGGTGTATTTTGAATAATGAATAATTTTCTCTTATTTGTTTCTTTTGTTTTGTAAAATGAAGTCCAGTGTAATGATGGAGACATTTAATTGTTACCTTATAGATGAATTCTAAAATATTCCTTATTTCAAGTTAGACATCAGTTGTCACTACAGAGAAGTTACTGCATCAAAGATCTCTTTGAAATTCTAAGTACTTTGGGCAGCCTGGGTGGCTCAGTGGTTTAGCACTGCCTTCAGCCCAGAGCATGATCCTGGAGACCCAGGATCAAGTCCCACGTCGGGTTCCCTATGTGGAGCCTGCTTCTCCTTCTGCCTGTGTCTCTGCCTCTCTCTCTCCTCTCTGTATATTCTCATGAATACATAAATAAAATCTTTAAAAAAAATTCGAAGTACTTTATTTTTTTTTATTTATTTTTTTTTTCGAAGTACTTTAAAATAAGTACACACACCCAAATAAAACCAGAATCCTCATATTACTGTTTTAATAATAGCTAAGCATATTATCTTTTTATTTTTTTAGAGGTAGGGACAGAGGGAGAGGGGAGGGGCAGACGGAGTGGAGAGGGGCAGAGGGAGAAGGAGAGAGAGAATCTTAAGCAGGTTCCATGCCCAGTGCTCAGAGCAGAGCCTGACTTGGGGCTAATTTCACAACCCTGAGGGAATGACCTAAGCCAAGATCAAGAGTGAGTGGCTTAATGGACTGAGCCCCCAGACACCTCTAAAGCATATTATCATTAGAGATAAAGAGTTAATTAAATTCATCAAATATTTTTTTAGCACCTACAGTATCTCTCAGAATGCCGATTGTATAATTGGCACTCCATTGACACTGGATTTTTGGAATGAGTGGGCAGATGGAAGCATTTTGTTAGCTGAAGCAAGTTTCGTATAAAGGTATGTAAATATTACTTGTTCTCGAGATTCTTTCAACTAGCTGGGGATTCAAGGAAGTAGACAGAAAAACAGGCATTTAAGGAAGAAGGAACTGAATGTGGAAGAGAAGGAAGTGCAAATGCTTAGGAAGTACATAGGCTCAGCTTGTGGCCCCAAATGCTCTGAGTTTAGTGCTCTTGTAGGGTAGATTGGAGACTAAACCTGGAAGAGTGACTTGACTTCTCATTTTAGAGATATTTTAACCTAGACTACATTTATACTTCAATGGTTAGAAAATATGAGGATCTTAGAAATGTTTTGATTGGAGAAATGACATGGCATTAGGTAGCTAATTGGATGAGTGTTCACCAAGTGAACTGTACACCTGAGAAAGGGAAGCTGCCAGAAGTGTTACAGACCAGACACAAACCAGGCCATTTGGCTACAGTCTATGCTATGTTTCTCAAATTAGTATTTTTATTTTCTGAATTCTTAGGCTAGCTTTCCATTGTTTACTGGCAACTCTACAACACTTTTTTTCTTAGCTTATCCTAGCTAATGCTCTCTTAAATCCATATCATAATATCTTTCCTCTCTTTCTTAGGTAGGATATTTAGCTAAAGGGACCTTATTAAAATATCTTTTTAGTTAAGATCATGCATGCATGGGTGTGTGTGTGTGTGTGTGTGTGTGTGTGTGGCATTGACTGCGATTGCTGTTCATCCTGGATATCATTAGAAACTCTGAATAGATGTAGGTCATAATTGGAAAAGAAAAAAGTATGTATGATTGCCCTTAAGATAATTTATCTTTTTCGTATTTATTATAGTCAGATTTGACAAAGTCTTTTGGAACATGAGCTGTTTTCCAGGTATTTTCATTTACTAGTGATAATGAACTTTTGTAGTGTATAATAGTCATTTTGCTAACAGATTACAGATAGTATGTAACTTCATAATTGCAATACTGTGGCTTATATATTGTCTTACTTCTTTCTTAGAAGAATAAATTGAGGTATAGAGACATTAAATATTTTCCTATATGTCAGGCAGCTAATAAGTGATAAAGTAAGTAATGAAATTGGTTTGGTTTCAAATAATACTACTTTGTCACCAATTAATATAATTGAATCCTTGTAGAAATAGCTTTATGCAGTCTATTATTATTCCCATTTATTTTTAGGTTAGAGAATAGACTCATCTGGGTAGAAAAAAAGGCTAAAGTCAGATTAAAACAAAGGATTTCAAGCTCCACATTCCATGACCTACATGTTGTATTAACTTTCTCAACTTTAGGACTAAGAAACAAAGTAAAATAAATAATTTGGAGCCCCAAGATGCCTATTAATCAGTGACTTCTCTAAAATATTACTTTTTGTTTGTTTGTTTCAATTATTCATACCCCAGCTTTGTTTCCATTAATTATAGTCTCAAACTCAGTGGTTTATGGTGTTAAATTTATTAACGAATACATATTTTTAGTAAATTTAATTTCTATTGTTGTCTAGCACTGGGACCTTAGAGCTCCATATTCTTCCCTAGAGCTTTATTTAATGTTGCCTCTAGTCATCTACTGGAAATGGTATGTATGACCTTAGGCATCTTCATGGTAGATTTTCCTGCCACTTTCTTCTGTCTATTCTATGCAGCTGCCTAATGAGTCATTTCAATGTCTACTTCATGTTTCCCAGCTGCATTTCATTTAGTTACCCAATATATTGCACATGCATGAAGAAACACTTATAAGGTTCGTGTTCAAGAATGCTTAGATTAGTGGGTGGCTTAGAGAGGGGGAGGAGGATGACAGAAAGAAATTAATGGATTCCCCACAGAAAGGTAATACTTTAAAATGCACAATAAAGAATTTCTTGTAACCCAGATCACCCCATCGACATACATAATACAGTTTGAACATACACCTATGTTAACTTTTGAAACAACTCTTAATTTATTAAGGTGAAAGAGCTTGTTAGCATTTGCTTCAGCATGCACAGGAGAGGTAAATGATTGGTTTAAAAATGTTTGATGATGCAGGGTTAATTGTTGGGCCTTAGGGACTTAGGATTCTTCAGAATTATGTTTTAAAATCTATAATACAAGCTTTAAAGCACCACCTGCAAAATGAAAAAGTATTCTGGTGCTTGAAATATATTGATATGAGCTAAAGTGAAGCTCATAAATTTTGTTCTGTTTCTCTTCTGAACAAACACAGCTTAGGATTGTATAATGCGTGCCTGGGGTGGTCTTGGTCATTGTGCTGTCAGAAAGCAGTGTGCTGTGTTCTTCCAGAAATATAGATGTGATACATCATATGCTGGGAATAGTGGTTTTTTTTCATGATTTTTCAGTTTTATTCTCCCTTCCTTTGGGTACAGTTTTACCTTAGTATAGAATAAGCAAAGTATTACTAATAAACAGTGAAAGGGCTGACCTACAAAACCATCTTCAAGGGTTAAACAGATACTTGGCACTAATCATATGTTAGATCTAAATGAAAGTAGTGAATATTAGATAGCATTCCTCTTAGAAGTTTAAAATGATATCCCCAAATCTGGTTTTGTCCAATGGATGTTTGGCCCACACATTGTTTTTTAACAATTTAATTAGTTTCCAACATTCAAAATTGGAAGGTTTTACCTAAAATATCAGAGTTCTGGCTTCTCTTAAAAAATATGAAGGTCTGGCAATATTGAGAAGACCTTCCCGCATGACCATAGTTGATGAGAACTGCAGAAAATACCCACTACACACATTTGCTAGAATCTAAATTCCATGAAGACTCATGAAGAAGGAACTGTTCCATGAAGAACTGAAGTCCTATGAAGTACCATGAAGGACTGGTTTGTGGGTTGAAATAATCTGAATACATGGAAGAGTGTCTGGCTATAATATGTTTAATACATTATCACACAAATCAGTCTTTAATCTCTTACTAAACATTTGTTGAGCAACAGAGTATAGGTTCACCAGGATGATACCCACGAATCATTACTGTATTGTACTGAAAACACCTTTTCATTTATGTTATCTCTTTGGGCCCCTTCTCAGGTATTTACATTTTTTGTTGCTTTTTAAAAATTGTAGTAAAATATACAAAACATAAACATTACCATATTAAGCATTTTTAAATGTACAGTTCAGTGGCTTTAAATATATTCACATTATTGTACAATCATCACCAGGACTTTTCCATCTCCAGAACTTTTTTCATCTTCCATATATAGAATATGGTTCGTATAAGGAATATCTTTCTAAAAAGACTTATCTAAGTCATTGTAGAAATTTTTATTTTGGGATCCTGGATGGCTCATTGGTTGAGCATTTGCCTTCAGCTCAGTTCATGATCCTGCGGTCCTGGGATCAAGTCCTGCATTAGGCTCCTCCCAGGGAGTCTGCTTCTCTCTCTGCCTATGTCTCTGCCTCTCTCTCTCTCTCTGTCTCTCATGAATAAATAAATAAAACCGTAAAAAAAAGGAAATTTTTATTTCATTTTTAATAGTTTTGGGGAAAGAAGGTTGGCTACTCTGGTGAACATTTAAGCATTACTGTAGCAACTATACATGGAAGATTCTTTTGTTTTGTTCAATTATGTTTATAGAGATTTGTTAACCTAATGTTTTCATTTATAGTGAGATTTTATCTTCAGAAAAGTAATTTTTTTCTTGCCCAACCTTTGTCTTTAGATTGATGTTCTCACATAACAATCCAGGAATGCAGATATTATTTGCTAATTTTAAGAAACTCTGGTTTGATGCGATTAGGTGATTGCTGGAATATCAGCCCAGGTTTTCTGTTTAGCTCAGTGTACTTTCACTGCACCAGGAATTCCTGATTATAGAAATTTTTCAAAATGGTTCAAAACCTGTAATTTTAAAAGATTTTGGGGAAATATATATATTGCATATTTATTTGTTCTTGATATTGAAAGACCTCTGAAATTCTTTCAACAGCTTAGCCCAGTCCTGGAGATGATGCAAACATTTTGCCATGGCAATTCTTTGGATTTGTGTTCACTAGCCTATGTAAGACAACTGCTTGGTAATGGTGGAAGAAGTTTATAAATCTTGTTGAAAAGCAAACATCGAGATCACAAACAATATAGATATTTATTAAGGACCCACACTTGTAAAGCCAAGGTTTCCTTAAAAAAAAAAAAAATGAGGCATTTTGCTCTGACAAGAAGACAATGGAATTTAATTAAGTTTTGTATACCATATACTTTGCAGTTGGAATCCAGTGATGTAATTAAATCGTCTCACTTTTCATTGTAAAATGGACTTGCAAAAGCTTGTATTTTGCTCATGGTTAGTAAATTTTCAGTGAAGTTTTGTTAAATTAGTTAAACTATATATTATTAAAATCTCTGAAGTCATATAACAGGCTTAAATGCTAAAGAATATGATATTAAAGACATTTACATTATTCATTGTTATGTTTTATTTCAAACAAATTAGTAACCCTGTTCTTAGATATAATACTTAATGAGTCCTGTGATTCATCTCTTGAAAGACTGACATATAATTGGTAATGAAGTTATCTGCTTTTGACAAAAGTTTCTCCTATGACTTTCTGATGATATTTTTAAAAGGCTGGATTTATAAAATCCATAAATTTATGCGTCTTTTGAGGAAGGCCACTTTTATATTAAATCTAATTAGTAATGAGGGCAGTTTTCAAGTTTATCATATTCTCACAGTTATAACACATTTTCTGAAATTATGCCCTTTATCATGATAGCAGCTTCCTTATTTTTTTACTTCTATTATTTTGTCTGATTAGTTCTCTCAAATTTCAATCTTTGTATTCTCTGAGCTTTCTCTAGTGTATTATTAGTGCCATTGATTTCTCAGATTAATCTTAAATTAGTTATTTTCATATTTAAAACATTTAAATCTTTTAGCAAGTAAATACATGCTTAAGATGCATCTGCTTGCTTAATAAAAGCATGGAACAGTGCTGTATCTAATGTAAATGACCTTCACAGAGGATTGTTTTATAATATTCCATAGATAACAAAATTATTTTTAGTAGTAATCATGAAATGAAATAGATACTAACAGCAATAATAGAAAAATAAATGAGTTTTGTATGTATAATCATGCCAGTAAAAAATTTAGAAAACAATAAAAGTAATAGATTAAGATTTTTTATTTCCATAAAAATACTTTTTTTTTGAAAAATAGAAAAGAAAGAAATGAAGAATGCCTTCAAGAGAATAAATTCTTCAAGATTTGGAGGGTGATTTGTGCATAGAATTACAATATTAAGGTAACTCAAGTACTGTTTCTTCATCTTTACAATCACTGTGCTTTCAGTGTTTCATCTTTACAATCACTGTGCTTTCAGTGTTTATTTTGAATTTGTAGATGCAGATGTATATTGAGCCGTAGATGTTGGAGTTCTGAACTATGCCCAAAAGAAGCTCAAAGTATTTCAAACCATTGTGAATTTACTCTTGAAATGAATGAGGGCAGCAAGGATCACAGAGTTTGTGTGTCAGGGCTGACTGGGTAACTCAAAGTTTTCCAAATTAATCTGCCTGTAGAATATTATTTTCATTAAAGGTAAATAGTAATCAAATGCTAATTTGGATTATATATGTATTTTACTAAAACTCAACAGTAACAGCAATTACATTTAGAACATAAAAGCAGAGATTTGCATACTATAGCTTATGGGGCCAAATCTCCCATGATCCCAGGTAATCCATTTTTGGGGAGAGCAAGAGAGAGCAAGAAAAGGTTCAGACACCATTTCTGAGCATGCGCATCCACAATGGGACTAAATTCTGTTGTGTATGTGAGTGTTGGTTTTAGCACACTATATTAAAAGCAAACACAGTCTATGCCATTTTATTTTCCAGGTGCTGTGTATCTTAGGTGTTGACTTTCTCTGTGGTAAATGTGGTTAACTTGAGTGTGGTTCAGAAAATGTGTCTCATGTGCTTTAACCTCTTTTATTTGAGGAAATAATCCAAGCTCAGATTTAAATCAAAACCTTCGAGGAATTATATTTCTTCAAGCAGCTTCACCTTGATAGAGTTTTGTTATCTCTTATATTTTTATTAAAGATAGATTTATGAGCAGAAAACTGTTGTTACATAAATATTTGCAAGCTATGTCTTTGAAATAATTTCTCCCCTTTTGATCTAACCTTATATAAAATAAAAAAAGCTGTTGATAATAGTTAAATTTCCTTGACTTTTTCTTTAAAGTGCATTACTTTATTTATAGGGTCTCAAAAATGTTTCTGTATATTAAAAAAGTAACTATCATATTTTAGCAGACCAGAAATATATCTTGTAAGGAAAATCCCTTTGGTACTACTGTTAGCTTTAGCCATATGGACTATCATGTTCTTGGTCTCTCCGAGGACCTGTGCCCAAATGGAATAGTCATTGCTTTATCAATAGATATTTTTAAATTTATGCTGCAATGACTGCAAATTTTGCAGCATAGTCTACTTGGTTATATTATTTCAATTATGCTCATTCTTTAATGTAGTCTTTTTTTATCCATTTTGTGTTTATCATACTAAATAAAACACAAGTAGGAAATACCAATTTTAAGTCTTTAAACTATATAATTGCATCTGTAACTAATAAAGGGATATGACTGTATACTTAGTGCACTTTAAGTTTTCAAAGCTTTGAGAAATAAAAAAAAACCCATTAGATCATTTAGCGTGTAATTTAGAAAAGTTAAGGCCTAAGAACTGCCTTTTATATACTCTTGATGTAGGACCAAGAAGGTTCTGGGGCTGGTACACTTTAGTTCATTGTGACCCTTTGAAATATAAGGATCACCAATCAGCCATTTTATGTCTAAGAGAACTAGACTATAGGCTCCGGGAATACTTGAATACTGATGAAACTCAAGTTAATAAAAATATAGAAATTAATTCTGAGTTTTATTTTATGTCAGTAGGCGTTCAGCTGTTCAAACTGATTTTTCAAAGGAATTCACTACTTTGAAAGATTCAGGCCCAGATAACCAACTAGTTGATTTGTAATTTGGAAGTAATAAAGGATTTCCCTCTGTTAGGATGGTGCAGATAACATTTTATGCCCAGTCTAAAGGCAGTTGACCAAGAGTAGTATGAAAGGACCAACAAAAATCAGGAATGCAGTAATTAGGATAATCAGTGGAAAGAAATCAGTTCCTATGTAAGGTGACTTCCTCACCTTCTTTTCCTTCTCTTCCTCCTTCATCTTTTCCTGCTTCTTCTTACTTCTTTTAATATATATCTTTTGTAATTTTTAGTTTTATTTATTAGATATATACATGACAAATCAATAAGCAAAAGGCCTATATAACATATTAGAAAGTTTTATAAAAGACATGAACAGGTAGTGAAGTTCCTTCTGGGCTTCTCTCCAGGAAGAGAGGACTATTGCTCCACTATTTCATTAAATGGGGAAGTATTTGCTATTAATCTACAAGGAATCCTTTGCCAATTGGTATATGTACTGTCTCTGCATCTTATAATAAGATCACCTTTTTGTAAAGGCACGTGGGATCTTTTCAACTCCTATTTTAAAGCCAACAAACAGAAAAGCATCTCTCTCTCTCTTTTTAAAGAGTTATTTATTTTAGAGAGAGAGAGAGCACGTGCACAAGCAGGGGGAGGGGCAGAAAGAGAGGGAGAGAATCTCAAGCAGACTCCCTGTTAGGCATGGAGCCAGATTTGGGGCTTCATCCCAGGACCCTGAGATCATGACCTAACTGAAATCAAGAATCAGATGTTCAACTGACTAAGTCACCCAGGTGCCCCCAAAGGAATAGCTCTTGTGGCAATTAAAAGGTGCTGTTTTCACATAATTTGGTCAACTTGGGAAATACTCAAACCTGAAACAGGACTTCATACCATACTGCTAAGAAAGTTATAGCACAGCTTCCATAGACTTTTCAAGGTTGTGACAAGAACAGGATGCAAGAATCCCTCTGCCCCCTCAAAAAAGGGCACATCTGTGGAATGGAAAATTAATTGTGACCAGGAAATATATATGGATATAGTTTTGGTTGTGATTTTTAATAGTGGATCAACCAACCTACCTGAAAGAAATGCAAATGGACTACCTTCACATTAAACTGCATAATCTTGCTCATAATTAAAGAAATAAAAATTCAGACATAAGAACTTGATTCGCACTTATTTTCTTAATAAAGTACCTGTTGATGTACAATATGTAAATATATAGAATGGAGAAGTAATAGTTCTCATTCAAAGATAGTGCCATCAAAATCATTTTTAACCTCTTTAATGGCAGCTTGTCACATCTATAAAAATATAAATGTACATTACTTTGACCTAACAATTTCACTTCTAGGAATTTATCATGTAGTTTATCTTGCACATGTATGCAAGGGCATTTCTACAGAGATATTTTCTGCATCTCTGTTTATGAAAGCAAAAACTGGAAAGTACCATAATGTTTTTCATTTATTTATGAAATAATATAATATATATATATATATATATACCAATATGTCATGGAATATTATACAACCACTAAAAAGGATAAAGAGTAAATCCATTTGTTTACATTAAGAAATCTCAAATATAATTCCAACTAGAGACATCAGTTCCCAGAGCAGTGTTAAAATTTAACAGCAAATTTATTAATAAATTGAATAACAGTGTTAAATTCAGTATGTGAATTTTTGTTAAAATGAAAAATATAGATAGATTATAATTCTGGAATGATGCAGAGTAACTTAAGTGTATTCTCTTGGGCAGGAACATGAGGACTAGAGAACTACTTTTCCCTCTATTAACTATACTATTTGAATATTTACCATGAGTTTTTTTTTTTTTTTTAAGAAATCAAAAATCTAGTAGAAGGAGTGTAAATGGCATTTTACAAAAACTAATGTTGGACATCTCACTGAAATGTCTTCTAATCTAATTTTGTTGTATTTGTGAAGTTATTTTAAAATGCATCAAATCTAATAGTGTTTATGCAAGGAAGATTTCACATCAATGTTTTACCACCTCATCACTGATACTTCCTTATTCTATTGGTAATTTTGTTGATTATCACAATGGATGCAGAAAAAGCATTCAATAAATTCAATATTTTACCCACATACACATGCCTATATGTATTTTTGTATGTGTGTATTAAAAATAGTGGAGAACTTCACTGATTCTGCTTGTATCTACTAAAATTCAATGCAAAACATTATACTTAATTTTTAACTTTAGAAGCATCTTAAAAAGTGATGCTTGCTATCATCGCTACTGCTCAAGTTGTAATCATTTTGGAGGTTCTGGCCAATATAATGTGATTTCTTTTCTTAACTCATGGATTACTGGATCGCTTGGATGTGATTTTTGTGGTGTTCAAGTATGTGGTATTTTTGTCTTTTTTTGTTTTAGCTCTATTGATTTTTGTCTTTTATCTTCATAGGACTGTGATAAGAAAGAGAGTCTTAGAATAGCATTTATTTGGAATTTGTGGAAGCTTTATTTTTATGGCTTACTATATAGTCAATTTCTTCTTGCTGAAATAGCCCCTTTATAATTTTTTTTCAGTGAGAAACTGACCAAAATTTCTGTGTTCTTGATTTCTAAAAATGCCTTTAATTCACTCTAACTCTTGAATGGTAGACTGGCCAGGCATATAATGAAGTACAAGGTAATTTTCCTAGAGTCATCTAAATATATGATTTATCTGACTTCTGTCACATATTTCTGTGAATAAGAAGTCTGCCATCAATCTTATTGGTGAAGTTTCCTTATAGAAAATTTTGCCTTTTTCTGGAAAACTTAAAAACTTTTCTTTGCTGCAAAAGGTAGCAAATTTCATTATGATGTGTTGAGATTTGGTTTACACATATGGTAGGTTTTTTTCAACCTGAAGATTGATATCATTAGTTCTGGGAAAAATCTCAGCTCTTACATCTTCAAATACTACATCTTTGCAGTCTTTTCTATTTTTCTCTTTTTGGAATTAGGCAGATATATATGGTCCTCAAATTATTTCTCATGTCTCTTGATTACCCACCTTCTCCCTCATCCATTATGGAAAATTGTTAGTCCTGTCTTCCAACTTATTAATTTGGTTTCTAATTTTCTTTAAGATTTAGCCTACAGTTTTAAGTTTTTAAAAATTTCCCTAATGACTCTGTTTTTTTAATTTCTAAAATTTCTAATATTTTTTCCTGTCTGCTGTTTTATCATCACGTATTATTTTTTTCCTTAAAATATTTTTTCTTTTTATCTCTTTGAGTTATTTAAACCTAATTCTCTGGGATGCCTGGGTGGCTCAGCAGTTAAGCATCTGCTTTTGACTCAGGGCATGATCCTGGAGTCTGGTGTCAAGTCCCCCACCAGGCTCCTTGTGAGCCTGTTCTCCCTCTGCAGGTGTCTCTGCCCCCCACCTCTGTCTTTCACGAATAAATAAATAAAATAAATAAAAATAAGCCTAATTCTCCTAATATCTTCTCAAATTATGTTATTAGTTTGATTTTCTTGATTCAAATTCTCTCATGTTGGAGGCAGTAAACCCTCTTAGATATTTATTAGTTTGTGTGTTTGCTTTAACTCCTGCTGTGCATAATATATGCTCTATGAGGGCATGATTTGTAACTATTTGTTTTTCACTATTGTTTTCTTAGCACTGGCAGAGCACCTGGCATATGGTAGGTACTCAATAAATATTTGTTGCATCAGCAATTCATGTACTTTTGTTCTTTGTAAATCTTGTTTGTAAACTTATCCTATATGGGTTTTCCATGGTCTATATAATTGCTTTCTGTTTGTTTCTGCCCTAGGCTTATAAGAACATTGTAGCTGTTTGGCTTAAAACTCTTGCCCTGTGTAGTGGCACATATCCATGCCACACACCCCTAACTTTGCATCTGTTCTGGGCTATAGTCTGGCAGTTTATTTCTACCCCTTTCACAGGAAGAAGGCCTAGATCTGGCTTTCAGGTTTATGCAGGTCTCACCCATGACCTCTTAGCCTGTATTTGGCTTTATATTCATGGACTACATGACCAGATTTTCAGTTGCTTGCTTTTCCTTCTCAGTTATACTTTTCTGCTTTATGGATATATATCTGTTCAATTTATAAATTTATCTCCATATTTTAAACAAAAAGGAGCCATTACCTGTTATTTCTGTATTTTAAGAAGAGATAATTTTCATGTTTTTTTCTCTAAAGCTAGAATATATGTGTGTGTGTGTTTGCCTATAAAATCAAGAATTATTTATTAATCTCTTTATTTCAGCACAAAAGGAGAACATATACTGTCCTAGCTGTCCAGTAGAGTTATAGCACATAGATTTGTAATATCTTCATGAAGGATAGCCATCCTGTCTAAGTTCCAGAAATTGCATATATCTGTGTAGTCAATAGGAGCAAGAAATACGACCTTAAATCTAATTCATGTAAATGAAGTAATGTAAGCCTGAACCATGAACACCGTTATGTGAGAAGGCTTAGATATCTTTACTGATAGACTATGGTCCTCAATGGGAAGAAGCCACCTGCATGTAGATCTGTGTAAGATGTAGCACAATCTGGTCGCAAACAACACACTGTGCATGCATTACTAGATAAAACTAGCCATCTTATAAAACAAAGACATTCTGTTTCTTATAGTGGAATAATAACAGCTCCTCTTAGAGAATAGTAATTTAACAAGATTGATACCACAATTATACTACTGCATCAAATCCTTAAACTTCAGAAGTTCAAGTAAGGCATTTATGGTGGGTGCTTTCACTTTCAACTTCTTAAACCCATATTCTCCCTGGCCAGGTTGTATATTTAGGGAGAGAATTAAAAATAGGTCAAAAGAAGAGGTACACAATCACTTTCAACATGATTCATACATCTATAGGCATTCATACAAATGCCAAGTAAGGCTTCTGGACGAGAGCAGGCTTTCCTACAGCATGAATACCTTTAATTATGTTGTTTTTTTTCAGTCCTCAGATGAGTTTCTTTTTACCATTTATCAGTGTCTCCTTTCATGTCTTTTTTCAAACATCTAATTGGAATCTGTCATTCTCTTAAGTTTACCAAACTTCATCTAGCTTCCAAACAAACATTTCTGAAATATCAATTTTTCTCTGGAACACTTTTCAGAACATTTAGAAAAAAAGAACACTTTCTATTTTCTATCCTAGACTCTCTCATAAACATATAGTATTCATAAAATGCTCTTATCACCCTTAACTATTTTCTCCAGTGATTGCCCATATGATTACTATATCAATACACATGAATTTAAGTCATATGGTCTATTTTGTCCTTTTGTATATGTAGATAATGATTTTGTGGTTGTGCCTTATAAAGCATCTGAATAAATAGTAAAAATTTATCTGGATATTCAGCTTTATGGTGGTTGGGCTTTATATGCTTATGCTTAGCTGGCTTATATTTTTGCATTTAACCTGTAGATTTGATGTTCTATAACTATATAGTTAACATAAGTTAACAAGGAGACCTATTATCTTTCTTTGTGTATTCTTTTGTTACTATAAAGTAACTTATTATACAAGTAATCCAGACAGTACAGAATTATGAAAAAATAATATGAGTATCACTTTGCTCTTCTAATCCTACTTGTCTGAGGTAACCAATTCTAAGAATTTGGTAATTGACTCTGAAAATATTTAAATAGTACTTTCTCCATTTCTGGTATGATTCTTAAAATTTGATTTTATTGCATGTTAGTTTTCTTATGATTTTGCTATTTCTTAATGGTCCTCTTTGGCAGCACAATCTAGTTTCAACTTTTATATCTTTCTAGTTGATATAAGAGTTTCTGGTATATTTTGCCAAATGTGGCATCTACCATTAGCTAGTCAAAAATGATAGTACCATTGAGTTTTCTTTTTATGTATAACATTGCTAAAATATTATATCATGAACTACAGTGACTTCTGTAAATGCTCTAATATAAGTTATTGGAGGCACTTGCTTATAATACCTGCCACAAACAGGTAAATTATACTTTGATACTTTCCCCCTGAATAACATTTTAGCCTGAATGATCTTACCACAGTTCCAGTTGCACCAGAGGGTCTATTAAGTTACTGTACTTTTCTCTTAGAGAAATCAATACCTATTACCTTTAGGTTACACTTAAAAATATAGGATTGTTTGAATTAGTATGAATGTGTCTTAGTATCATGTAAATGTTTTTTTTTAAATTATTATTATAAGGAATCAATCTAAGTCAGGCTTATAAATAGAAACTTACAGCTAAGAATCTGAATGGACAATAGGAGAGTCAGCACTTCAACTTTTACATGTTTAACAGAAGATTATGGAATTGTCCTACAAGCATAAGCTAAATCATGAAAATTTACATTTTCCTTCTGTAGGACAGTTCCTTCTAACATTATCCTCTGAACAACAGCTCATTTTCTTGTGCCAGTATTCTATTCCCTGAGCTGCAGCTTGGCAGCAGCCAGGTCTCAAATTTCAACCACATGTATTTCAAAAAATCAAAAGATCCTTATTTGGCACTTTAGTCACATATCTTTAAAAGCAGTGTTTGTGCGTCAGATTTAAAAATAATTGAAACCAGGGGCTTCAAAAAACCAAACTTTACTTCCAAGATGTTTCAACTTCAACTGATTCCAAAAACATTGAAAGCAACAGAATGGAAACGAGAATAGAAACTTCATGCAGACTGCAGCTTAATATACTGACAGAGCCAGCAGAAATAGGCTCAAAATGTGTGCCCTACCCCCAAGCCAGGATGAGGATCCTTATAGTGCCTTGACCCTGTTTGCATGATAGCCTGCCTGAAAACAGGTTCTGCAAGTCTATGGGATCATTTTCTCTAACACTGAATGAACTCATACCCAAAGATGGGAACATATGTAGCTGTTTTGGGTTGGTTATCCAATATTAAAAATCACATTAAGAAGTATATGCATATATATTTCATGGTCAAAATTGACTTTCCATTCCTCAGACTTGCCTTTTTTTTTTTTTTTTTTGGAGAGATTCTTATTTTATGTTCTTGTCAGAACCTTGAAAAATCCTTTAAGGCTGTGCGCATGTCCTTGTGAGCAGCATGGTTTGGAGTTCTGTTTCAGTTTTGAGTATTTGTCAAGTTGACCTAATCATGTGAAAACAGCAGTATATAATTGCCTTAAGATATGTTCTTTTGTATTTGTTGGTTTTAAGCTGAAAAGAGCCCAGATGCCTTTAAAGAGAAAGAAGAACTTACTGTAAAATGCAGTTAAAGGACTTACAGAAGTTAGGAGAGGATTCCTTGTAGATTTATAGTGCATGCTTCTCCATTTTGTGCAGTAAGGTAGCAATAATCTCTCTGGTCTAAAAGGGTAATTACTCTTCTCTTCCTGAAGAGAAGCTAAGTAGGAACTTCACTCTGACTGTAAAGGAGATAGGATAATAGAGATATATAAAAACAGTAAATAAAGGAAAATGACCTCATTTTTATGTAAATGTATTTACCTCTAAAGTTTCATATATAAACCTCTGGTGTATGATTGAGGGGCATAAAACAAGTTATTTTAATCAGACAACCTTTTATTTTAGACCACACTGCTAATTTAATAATTTATGGTTCTCCCAGATTCCATTCTTTCTTTGTTCCAAATGTTTTTCATATTGTGTAGATGCACCTTTACAGAGAACTCCTTTGATTGTTCCCTGATTAGCAAAAATCCTCATTGAAGCACCATTTTCTTTCATTCAATCAATGAATGAAAGGTCCAAGTACCTTAGACTGGAACTAAACCTTACAGTTTTACAGTTGGCCTTCACATCCCTTCTATTCTTAAAGCACATCATCCCTTTACCTCTTCTTTGGCCATCTTCACTTGTAGAGTAGAAAAATCTCACTTTTTAAAGCAGAGCATATTGCAAAGAGAACAGACAACCAAAACTGAAATTTTAACATCATCACTTATTTCTGTAATCTTGGAAGAACCATTTAGTATTTATAAAGTATCTCTGTGCTTCCTATCTCTAGGGTGATTATACTTCCAAGTGAGAAAATCCAAAGGAAACATTTTTGAAAACTAAAACATGATCTACGATTAATTTCCAAAGTGCAACAGAGTCCTAACTACATTTTATTTTCATAATTTTATATTAGAAACTGGTTCCATGCTTGCACGTGTTTGATGACTCCTAGCCATGGATTATTAGCTGCTGACTTGGATAACTCACTTAATTTCTTTGTAAATCAGTTTTCTCATTTGTTAAATGGGAATAATGCTAATAGTGGCCCTCTCAAATAGTTCTTGTGGGAGTTTCAGTTGAGTTAATTCTTATGAAAAGTTTAATGAAGAGTTAATATTTGAAAAAAATGCCCAGAAGAGTACCTCCTGTGAAGGAAATGTTCTATAAGGGTTTGCTGAATACATAAGCACTACATTAAACAAAGTTAAGTAGTTTTTTTTTTTAATTTCAGGATTTATTAGCAAACATGCATTGTTGTTTTCTAAGAGAGAATATAATAGAGTTTCTCAAAATTATTTCCTGAAGTAAATTTCTTTTGATGAGTACCTTGAAAAATGCTGCCCTTTACCAATAATTATTTCATTTCTTCTTAATAAATGGTGAATTTTTTTCCTCACTGCCTAGCTTCCTATTAGGGAGGTATATGCGCCTTGGCAAGCCTTATTTAATTTGCATAGCACTGAAAATATCCTTTTTTAAAAAAATATTTTAGGCAATTTGAGATTCACAGCAGAATTGAGTAGAAAATATAGAGTTCTACACCACACAGGTACATTTGTTATGATTGATGAACCTACTTGGACGCATCATTATCGTCCAACGTCCATAGTTTACATCCTGGTTTTGTATATTGGGTTTTTGACAATGTATAATGACATAGAACCACCCTGATAACATCATGTAGAATATTTCACTGACTTAAAAAATCTTCTGTGATCTGCCTATTTATCTTTTCCATCCCCATTATGTCCTACAACCATTGAACTCTTTACTGTTTTTAGTTATGACCTTTATAGAATGTTACATGGTTGGATTATACAATATGTAGCTTTCTGAAATTGACTTCTTTCATGTATGCAACATAGTGTTTGTATTTAGGCTTCATCTGTTTCTTTTCATGGTTTGATAGCTCATTTATTTTTAGCATTGAATATTTTATTCTATTCTCTGGATATATTATAGTTTATTTATTTAAAAAATTTTTTAATCCCAGTTAGTTAACATACAATATAATATTAGTTTCAGGTGTACAATATAGTGATTCAACACTTCCATACATCATCCTGTACCCATTATAACAAGTGCACTCCTTAATCTCTAACCTCCTATTTCACTTAGTCCCCTGCCCCCGTCCCCTCTGCTAACCATTAGTTTGCTCCCAATAGTTAAGAGTCTGTTTCTTGGTTTGTCTCTCTCCCTTTATTTTTTCCATTTGCTCATCTGTCTTTTTCTTAAATTCCACATATGAATGAAATTATGCGGTATTTGTATGGTATTTCCCTAACTGACTTATTCCACTTAGCATTATGCTCTATAGCTCCATCCATGGCCTTGCAAATGGCGAGATTTCATTCCTTTTTATGGCTGGACAATATTCCATTTTATGTATGTATGTATGTATGTATGTATGTATCTATCTATCTATCTATCTATCTGTCATCTCACGTATTCTTTATCCATTCATTAGTCAGTGGACACTTGGGCTGTTTCTGTAATTTGGCTATTGTAAGTAATGCTGTTGTAAACATAGAGATGTATGTATCCCTTTCAATTAGTATTTTTTTATTGTTTGGCTAAATACCTAGTAGTGCAATTGCTGGATAGTTCTATTTTAACTTTTTAAGGAACCTCATACTGTTGTTTCAAGAGTGACTGCACCAGTTTGCATTCCCATCAGCAGTGCAAAAGGGCTCACCTTTCTCAGTATCCTCACCAATACCTCCTGTTTCTTGTGTTGTTTATTTTAGCCATTCTGACAGGTGTGAAGTGATATCTCATAGTTTTGATTTGTATTTCCCTGATTGCGGGTGATGATGAACATCTTTTCCTGTGTCTGTTGGCCATCTGTATGTCTTTGGAAAAATGTTTAATCATGTTTTCTCTCCATTTTTTTAAATTGTACTATAGTTTATTTATTCATTTGCTTACTGGAGGAAATCTTGATCACTTCCAAGTTTTGGCAATTAAGAGTAAGGCTGCTATAAACATACATGTACATCTGTTTTAACATGGACATAAGTTTTCGATTTCTTTGGGTAAATACCAAGGAGCATGATTTCTGGATCATAGGGTATGAGTATGTTTAGATTTGCCAAACTGTCTTCCCAAGTGGATGTACCATTTTGCATTCCCACCAGCAATGAATGAGAGTTCCTGTTGCTCCACATCATCTTCAGCATTTGGTTTTGTCAGTGTTTTTGGATTTTGGCTATTCTAATAAGTATGTAGGAGTATCTCATTGTTGTTTTAATTTGTAATTCCTAATGACAGATGATGTTAAACATCTTTTCATATGCTTAAATATCTTTTCATTTTCATTTTGATTTTCCATCTGCATATCTTCTTTCGTGAGTTGTCTGTTCAAGTCCTTGGCTAATTTTTCAGTTGGATTGTTGATTTTCTTGTTGAATTTTAAGAGTTATTTGTATATTTTAGATAACAATCCTTTATCAGATATTTCTTTGGCAAATATTTTGTCCCAGTCTGTGTCTTCTACCCTCATTCTCTTGACAATGTATTTTGTAAAGCATAAATTATTAAGTTTATAAATTCCAACTTATCAATTATTTATTTCATTGATAATGACTTTAGTATTGTATATAAAAAGTTATTGCTATAGCCAAGGTTATTTTTTTCCTATGCTATCTCCCAGGAACTCTGTGATTTTGTATTTTACATATACTCCATTTGAGTTCATTTTTGTGAAGGGTATAAGGTCAATGTATAGAATCATTTTTTTCCATGTGGACCTCCATTTGTTCCAGCATTACGTGTTGGAAAGATGTCTTGATCCATTATATTGCCTTTGTACTTTGTCAAAGATCAGTTGACTGTATTTATGTAGGTATATTTATGGGCTCTGTATTCTGTCCCATTGACCTACTTGTTCTTTTGCCAGTACTACACTGTCTTGATGACTGTAGCTTGATAGTGAGTCTTAAAGTTGGGTAATGTCATTCATCCAACTTTGTCCTTTTTAAATATCGAGTTGGCTATTCTGGGCCTATTGCTTCTATCTATAAACTTAATAATTAGTTTGTTCATATTTAAAAATTAGCTTGCTAAAATTTTGATTTGGATTGCACTGAATCTATAGATTAAATTGGGAAGAATCGACCTCTTGGCTATCAATACTGAGTATTCTGTCCATGAATGTAGAATATTTCTCCATTTATATAGTTCTTCTTTGATACCTTTCACCAGACATTTGTAGTTTTCCTCATATAGATTTTGTACATATTTTTTAAGATTTAAACTTCAGTGTTTCAATTTTTGGATGCTCATGTAAATGGTAATATGTTTGTTTTTATACATATGTATATGGTTTCTTTTTAATTAATTTTCAAATTCCAGTATACTTTACATACAGCATTATACTAGTTTCAGATGTACAATATAGTGGGTCAATAATTCTAAATTGAATGAATTTATAAAACTCTCTCCAGACTTAAAAAGAAAAAAAGAGAAAGGTCTCAAATAAATAAAATCACAACTGTGAAGAAATAACAACCAACACCACAGAAATACAATCACAAGAGAATATGATAAAACACTATATTCCAAAAAATTGGACATCCTAGAAGAAATAGAGAAATTACGAGAAATATATAAACTTCCAAAATGAAACAAGGGGAAATAGAAAATTTGAACAGATCAGTTACCAGCAAAAGAACCCCACAAAAGTCCATGACTTCACAGGAGAGTCTACCAGATATTTAAAGAAGAGTTAATATCTTTTCTTCTCAGACTGTTACAAAAAATGTAGAAAAGGAAGATAAACTTCAAAGTTAATTTTATATGGTCAGAATTACCCTGATATGAAAACCATATAAAGACACCACTAAAAAAAGAGAACTGCAGGCCAATATCCCTGATGAGTGTAGAGGCAAAATCCTCACTGAAATACTAGGATACTGAATTTAACAATACATTTAAAAAATAATTCACCACAATGAAGTGGAATTATTCCTGATTTGCTAGGTGGTTCAGTATTCACAAAACAATGTGATACTTCCCATCAGTAAGAATTATATGATCATTTCAAGAGATACAGAAAAAGCATTTGACAAATATAACATACATTCATGATAAAAACCTTCAACCAAGGAGGTTTAGAGGGAACATATCTCAACATAAAAAAGGCCATATATGACAATCCATAGCTTATATCATCTCAATGGAGAAAAACTGTGAGCTTTTTCCTTATGATCAGGAACAAAACAAGGATGTCTACTCTCACCACTTTCATACAATATAGTCCTTGAAGTCTTAGTCACAGCAAACAGACAACAAAAAGAAATAAAAGGCATCCAAATTGGTAAGGAAGAAGTCAAACTTGAACTATTTGCAGATGAGATAATACTATATGCAGAAAACTCAAAAGACTCCACCAAAAAACTGCTAGAATAAACAAAATCAATAAAGTCTCAGGCTACAAAATTGTATGGAAATCTTTTGTATTTCTCTACACCAATATTGAGGCAAAAGAAAGAAATTAAGAAAATAATCCCATTTATAATTGCACCAAAAATGACAAGAGACCTAAAAATAAACCTAACCAAAGAGGTGAAAGACCTGTACTCTGAAAACTATAAAATAAATTGAATATGACACAAAGAAATGGAGAGACATTCCATGCTCATGGATTGGAAGAACTAATATTGATAAAATGGCTGTACCACCCAAAGCAATCTACACATATAATGCAATCACTACCATAGCAGCATTTTTCACAGAATTAGAACAAAAAATTCTAAAATTTGTATGGAACCAAAATAGAACCTAAATAACCAAAACAATCTTGAAAAAGAAAAACAAAGCTGGAGGTATCATAATTCTGGACTTCAAGTTACATTACAATGTTGTAGTAATCAAAACAGTATGGTAATAGCACAAAATAGACACAAAGATCAATAGAATATAATAGAACCAGGAATAAACTCATCATTATATGGTCAATTAATCTTTGTCAAAGCAGAAAAGAATATCCAATGGGAAAAGGACAATCATTTTAGCAAATGGGATTGGGAAAATTGAACAGCACCATGCAAAAGAAAAAAAACTGGATTACTTTCTTACACCATAGACAAAAATAAACTCAAAATGGTTTAAAGACCTACATGTGAGACCGAAAACCATAAAAATCCTACAAGAGAACACAGGCAATAACTTCTTGACAATGGTTATAGCAATTTTTTTCCAGATAGGTTTCCTGAGGCAAGGAAAACAAAAGCAAAAATAAACTATTGGGACTATATCAAAATAAACATCTTCTGCACAGCAAAGAAAACAATCAACAAAACTAAAAGGCAACCTGTGGAATGTGAGAAGATATTTGCAAATGGTATCTAATAAAGAGTATACAAAATATATAAAAACTTAAACAACTCAACACCCATAAAAAAATAATTCAGTCAGAAATGGGCAGGAGATATGAACAGACATTTCTCCAAAGACATCCAGATTGCCATCAGACACATGAAAAGATGCTCTTCATCACTTATCATCAGGGAAATGAAAATCAAAACTACAATAAGGTATCACTTCACACCTGTCAGAATGGCTAAAATTAACAACTCAGGTAACAACAGGTGTTGGTGAGGATGCACAGAAAGGGGAACCCTTCTGTGTTGTTGGTAGGAATGCAAACAGGTACAGCCACTATGAAAAACATTATGGAGCTTCCTCTAAAAGTTAAAAATAGGACTACCCTATGATCCAGTAATTGCAGCAGTGAATATTTACCCAAAGAATACAAAAATACAATTCAGTGTTCATAGCAGCATTATTTACAATTGCCAAGATATGGAAACAGCCCAAGTGTCCATAGATGAATGGATACAGGAGATACACACATATGGTGGAATATAATAGAATATATATATAATGGAATATTTCTCAGCTATCAAAAAGTGAAATCTTGCCATTTACAAGGACATGGATGGAGCTAGAATATAATGCCAGGCAAAATAAGTCAAAGAAAGACAAATACCAGATAATTTCACTCATATGTGGACATAAGAAACAAATCAAATGAATAAAGAGGGAATAAAAGAGGGACAGAGATAAACCAAGAAACAGACTCTTAACTATTGAGAGCAAACTGATGGTTAGTTACTAAAGGGGAGGTGGGTGAGGGGATGAGTAAAATAGGTGATGAGGATTAAGGAGTGCAGTTCTTATGATGAGCACCAGATGATGTATGGAAGTGTTGAATCACTATATTGTACACCAGAAACTAATATAACACTTTAAGTACCTGAAATGAAAAGAAAAACTTACATTTCTGCAGGCAGGTCTACTTTTAACAGAGTTCCTCAATTTTCATCCATTTCTCTTTCACTCTGAGGATGGTTTCATAGGGTGCAGGATTCTGGGTTGGTAGTTTGTTTTTTTTTTTTCTCCACATTTTAAATATTTCACTTCATTCCTTTTGCTCACATATTTCTGAGGACAAGGCAGATGTAATTCTTATCTTTGTTCCTCTATAGGTAAGATTTTTTTTCCCTTCTGGAGTTTTTCAAAACTTTTTTTTATCTATCTATTTATTTTTGTAGTTTGAATATGATATCCTTGGAAGAGTATATTTGGTTTTTGTCTTTTGTATTCTGTGTGGTGTTTTTTGAGTTTCCTGGATATGTTGTTTGGTGTCTGATATTAATTTGGGAAGAGATTTTAGGTCATTATCTTCTGTTCCTATCTCTTTTCTCCTTCTGGTATTCCCATTAAGCATATGTTACCACATTTAGAGTTGTATCACAATTCTTAGATATCCTGATTTTGTTGTTGTTATTATTTTACTATTTTTTAAATAGTTCTGGAAATTTCTTCTGTCACATCCTTAGGCTTAGTGACCTTTCCTCAGCCATGTCCAGTCTACATTGAAGACATTCTTCATTTTTGATGCATTTTAAAAAATCTCTTAACGTTTATTTTTGATTATTTCTTAAAATTTCCATTTCTCTGTTTATATTATCTGCTTCTTATTTCCTGTTGTCTACCCTTCCCATTAAATCCCATAGCATTTTAATCATAGTTTAAAAAATCTCTGATTTTGCAACATTCCTGCCATATATTGATTCTGATATATGTTCAGTCTCTTCAGACAATTTTTTTACCTTTTAGTATGCTTTGTAATTTTTGGTTGACAGGTGGACATGATGTACTGCATTGAAGGAATTGCATTTAATAGGACTTTAGTAATATGGTAACAAGGGGTAGGGGAAGGGGAGACATCTGTAGTTTTATTATTAGGTCTAAGTTTTTTGGTGAGCCAGTGTCCTGGACTGTGAAATCGGCCAGTGTCTCTCAGTTGATTTTTTGCCTGCTTAACTTGGACAGGTTGGTTAGAGTAGCCTGAAGTTGGGTATGTCCCTTTCCCTGTGTGGATTAGATTCTGATAAAACCCTATCAGGTTAGTTTCTGATAAAATAGAATAGAATTGAAAGCTCTGGTGTATATTAAAATGGTTATTTTTTCCCTCCCTCTGCCAGAAGAATAAGGAGATTTTTCTCTGTTATTCACTGTGAGGCCCTGGTAGAAATAGAACTCTTAGAGATAAAACTTACTAAGTATGGGAGTTGCCTTATGACTGCCATCTCCTTGGAGTTTTAACTTGCAGACTTGTCCATACAGAGCCTCTAGCAATTTAGCAATTACAGTTTAGGTTTTCCTGCCTGGGTTAATTCCCGTGGACGTTTTTGCTTCTTTAAGTTCTAATTCTCTGAATCTACCTATTTGTCTCTCCATTTTGCCTTGTGATCTCACTGTCTGACACATCTTAGAAGAGTTTTTTCAGTTTATTCAACTTCAACTTGGAATCATGACTTCTAAGCTCCTTACACACCAGACTGGAAACCTGAGGTAATATCTTTTTTTTTAATTAAAAAAAATTGCAGTGGCCTGCAAACATTAATAATGTATTACTGCTGAGAACAGGAGTGATACTTAATACTATTAGTTGTATTTCTAGATACAATGGTTTTTAATTTTTAGACTGTATATAATATTTGAGATTGGGTTACTTTTTCAGTATAACATTTTATTTCTAAAATTACTTCTGCCATCTTTTGTCTTTCATTTTTCCTTTATTTGTTTTAAGTATTTTATATTTACTATATTTCTGGATTTCCATTTCTTCTTGAAATATATTAGGAGTATTTCTCTAATCTTGGCATAAGATTAACATATATTTTAATTTAAATAATCATAAAATCAGATTAAACAATTTTTTGTTATTTCTGTTTTTGAAGAGTTTCATTAAACAATTTCATTGGGGAGAAATTTCAATTGTGAAATAATATATCATATGACATTTTATAGTATATAATACATTAAACGCATTGCACTGTTTGTATATTATGATTGGCACTACTCCTTTAAGTTCATTTGTTACCCTAGGGAAAAAAACCGCTGAAGTATATTGGATGAGTTCAGCATTTTTTTTGGGGGGGGGTTATCTTTTGAAGCATTCATAAGTACCCTTTGTTTAAAATACTAAATAATCTATCTACTGTAAACATTAGGACCATGCACATAGTTTTTCTTCCTGGTATCTGTATAGGCTTGAAACAGAATGTACTTATGGAATTTACTCCATTTTGTTAGCAAAATATTTTAGCCAATAAATAGAGCCAGGAGAATTTCTTATGTCATTAATGTTTTATTGTGGTCTTTTATCATTTGATTTATCAAGTTAGGAGGAATCAGTCTAATAAACTAATGGAGCTTTAAAAAAAGAATAATACCATTTTTCTTTAAAAATAAACCGAACTTTGTAATTATATCTTTACTGAAAAAAATCTGACTAGACCTACTTAAAATCTGACCTGGAAAGGACATTCTTTATAAGTCTAAAAATTGTACAAAATCAAATGTTCAGGGGATCCCTGGGTGGCTCAGTGGTTTAGCACCTGCCTTCAGCCCAGGGCATAATCCTGGAGTCCCGGGATTGAGTCCCACATCAGGCTTCCTGCATGGAGCCTGCTTCTCCCTCTGCCTGTGTCTCTGCCTCTCTCTCTCTCTCTCTCTATGTCTCTCGTGAATAAATAAATAAAATCTTTTTAAAAAAATCAAATGTTCAACAAAAGCCTTATCCAGAAAGAAGGAAAGAAGGAAGGAAGGAGGAAGGAAGGAAGGAAGGAAGGAAGGAAGGAAGGAAGGAAGGAAGGAAAGAAAGAAAGAAAGAAAGAAAGAAAGAAAGAAAGAAAGAAAGAAAGAAGAAAGAAAGAAAGAAAGAAAGAAAGAAAGAAAGAAAGAAAGAAAAGAAAGAAAGAAAGAAAAGTACTATTTGTTTTTCTTATTTTCTTGGATTTCTTGGATATTATATATATCTTTGACAGGTATTTATTTCTATATAATTATATCTAAAAGCAAAACATGTTGTTGTCCATACCCTTTACCTATATTTTTGTATTCATTCATGTCTTCGCTTTAATATAAACTGATAAATATACACATAATTGCTTAAGGGAAGATACAATATTAAAAAATGTATAGCATACAAAAAGTATCCTTAAAATACCATTTCCCAAGGTGAAGTAAATATATTACTCATAGAATATGAAAGTAGTGTTAGAGACAGGCACATGAACAATCTTTTAAATTGTTAATTATTTTTATGTGAATTAGAAAAACACATTCACATCTTGATTTCAGGAGAGATAGGATAGCTTTAAAAAAGTAGACCATTAGGGGCCCCTAAGTGGCTCAGCTGCTTAAGTGCCTGACTGTTGATTTTGGCTCTGGTCACGATCTCAAGGTCATGGGATCCAGCCTGGGGTTGGGCTCCACCTTCAGTAAGAGTCTGCTTCTCTCCCTCTTTCTTTGCCCCTCCTCTTGCTCGTGCATGCTCTCTCTTTCTAGAATAAATAAATATTTTTTTAAGTAGATCATTAGAAGGAGACCTGTTAAGTTATTGATGGTGCAGTATGTGACGGTATGCCGAAATGATAAAGATGAGTGAAGTATGGAAGTTTGGGAAACAGTACATTAGGAGTAAATATGAGCATTATAATAGCATTTAAGTTTATATATGATTAATTTCAGTAGCCTATCTTTGTAGTGTATTTGATTACAATTTAATTCACAAAAAAAATGAATGATATCAAGTAGCTCAGTTCAGGTTCAGGTAAAACACATTTATCACTCTCATACAAGGAGGGAAAAAAACCTAAAAATACTAAGTTGCATTTATTCACTAAGACAATTTTAGTGTAAGTGCTTTACAAACTCAAATTTTTGTACACAAAAAAGGAGTGAAGGCACATACTATGACTTATAGAGCTTTATAGAGCTTAAAGACTGAATCCTTTAATTCTGTAGTGATTGATCTCTCCCTTCTAGTTCCCTCTGAAATAAAACCATTTGCCTTAATGTTACAGAATCTCATCAATATCTTTCCACCTTCAGTGTATAACCCATACCCTAAAAATTGTCAAGCTTTGTAACATAGATACACTCTTAATGAGTTTGCGGTGTACTTTTAGTAAAAGCAATTCTGAAAGTGGATGGGGGAAAAATAAGATGTTTAGGGATAGAATACATTGGCTTTAATCATACACATTACTCATACAACAGCCTTTTACAATTATACAATTTCTACCATGCTCTCTAATATTCCTATTTGTTACAGTAAGTTACGCTTAATGGACTAAACATCAAGGTCTTTTTAAAAAAGTTTATTGTGACCCATTAACATTTATTTGGATATTACCTTGTGATATAGGGAAATATTGCATTTTGTTGTGATGGAAACAACTTTGAAGTTTGAGTCCCAAATTTTTCAGTCTTTGTAGAGACATATAATCATACTTGGAAAGGAGTGGATAATTTAGGGGGAGCTCAGACTTTTAGTGCTTGAAGAGAAAATTACAGAAAAGGTACTTGAAGTAAGCTCAAAACTTTTACTTTGTTCATTTCTTCATTTGTACGTGATCTATGCTATTCTCCCACTAAAGAAGATGTGTTAAGCATCTCCTTGACTTCCCAGATGACGCTGGAATCTGCTTCTCAGTTTCTTTGGGTTCTGTGTATTCCCTCATCACGTGTTATTTGGTGAAAATACTTATAAGGAAATTAAAAACCTACAAGGTAATGATTTTTCTTATTAATGATAAATATATGAAGTGATTTACTTCTTAACATCAGGGTAGTTTTTATTTCACAAACAACAGCCATTTAAAGGTGAAGGACATGTTAAGGATAATCTTTGACTATTTTCCTTGGTGAGCAATTTTTAAATCTTTAAGGATTTTTTTTGCCACTTCATAAAATATAACAACATACCTGTTTAACATATGAATACATCAATTGAAATAAAGAGGAGAAGAAAGGAGAAGAGGAATAGTGGGAGAATTTCTCTTAGGGAAAGACTTAGTATAGAAATGGACATGTGTGGAACTATTTTGTCAGAAAGATGTAGATCTGTATAAACCCGAATGGAAAAAAGAGAAGCTAAGTTGATTTACAACAGAAAAAATAAGGTTAGTTGTAGATATGGCAAGGCAGGTAAGAAGGTGGTCCAAGATGAAGAAAGAGGTACCTGATTTCTTAGCAGCTGAGGTTTGTAATATTAAATTAATGATCTCACCTTATGACATAAAATTCTGTCCATTGCCTCTTGTTTTGACTTTGAGTTGATAGTGCTAAGGAGAGGGAAGAGGCAGGACTCCAATGAGAAGGATGATATGCTATAGATAAAGAGCATTGCTTCTAGGATGGGGAATGCAGAACATGATTTAAGAATTGAATTGAACATGATGAGATTAACACTAGGTATTATACTATATGTTGGCAAACTGAATTTAAATAAAATATTAAACAATGAATTGAATAGATGTCTGTTTCTTATCTTTGTAACGCCTACTAATTTGAGAATCTAATGATTATGATTTTTTACTGTTTATCATTACAACTTTAAATAATATATTACATCTCATTCCATTGACTCTGATCTGAACCTTGGTCCATTTCTGTGTAGGGTTAAGAAAACTTTTTTTTTTTTCCTACCTTTTCAGTGTCTGACCGCCTTTAATTATATTTTTATTTTTGTAACACTTAAGATTTTTTTTCATATTGCCTTTCTCTTTTACAGTTGTATTTTCTTGGATTCTTGTATCTTTTTTTAAAATAAATTTGATAAATGTATTTTTTTCAAAAGATTTACTTATTTATTTTTGAGAAAGAGAGTGAGAGAGAGAGTACATACCTGAACACATAAGGGACACATAAGGGAGGGGCAGAGGGAGAAAGTCCCTTGATCCTGACTTCACAACTTGAGCTGAAAAGCAAGAATGAGTCACTCAACCAACTGCACCACCCTGGCACCCCATAATATGTTTTTTAAAGTAGGCTTCATACCCAGCATGGAGCCCAATATGGGGCTTGAACTTATGACCCTGAGAAGAAGACCTGACCTGAGATCAGGAGTCTGCAGCTTAACTGACTGAGCCACTCAGGTACCCTAATAAAATATTTTTAAGTATCATTCAAGAAAATATGATAGAGAAACTTTTTTAGACATTGATTTATGCATATTTCTCTATTGTCTTCCAGTTGATTATCCATTTGTTGGGTATAGAATTCTAAGTTCAAATTATTTTTCTTTACAAAGTGAAATTGTTGCTTATCTTTTAAAATGGGATTCAGTGGCATAGAGGGTGAACTACAGGGCTGCCAACAGCAGCAGGTGATAGAGAGTTTATTGCATTTGGGGAGAAGTAAAAAATTAGTTATGGGATCCTGAGTGCATAAGACTAGAAAGGCAAAAGGCTCTTCAGATGCGGTCATTTTTATTAAAGGTTCTGACCTCATTCCAAGAGCAAAAGAAAGTTTTAGATAGTCTATTCAAGAGAAACAAGAAACACTTTAGAAAACTCATGCTGCTGATATCATGAAGAATGAGTTGAAGGGAAAAGAGCCTGGATATAAAGAGGTCAGTTAGGGAAACTTTAGGAGCTTCATGTGGGAGCCCAGGTCTAGGATCTTGGCCATGGTAGTCAAGCCAAATGGAAGGATATGGTAGATATTTAGGGGCAGATTCAGTGGAGCTTTGTGATTTTTGGGACATAAGAAATGAGGAGAAGGAAGGACTTAAAGATGATCCTCACTCAGGCTGTGTCATCTGAGTCTAGAGTGAAACCTGGAATAGGGACAGGTGTACAGGGAAAGTGCTATTGCTGATAATTTGTTCAGTGTGGGACGTGTTGAACCCAGCTGAACCAAGAGTCAGCAATAAAGAGGAAGAAAAGCTGATAAAAATTACAAGGTTTGGGGGTCAGTTCCAGTGCCATTGGTGTTAGATTCTTACCTGGGTTGCCCTTCATGCAGAAAGCTGAAGCATTTTATTTTTGTTTTTATTTTTGTTTTTATTTTTTTTATAAGGTTAGCCCTTTATTTTTTTTAATTTTTATTTATTTATGATAGTTACACACAGAGAGACAGAGAGAGAGGCAGAGACACAGGCAGAGGGAGAAGCAGGCTCCATGCACCGGGAGCCCGACGTGGGATTCGATCCCGGGTCTCCAGGATCGCGCCCTGGGCCAAAGGCAGGCGCCAAACCACTGTGCCACCCAGGGATCCCTATTTTTGTTTTTATTAAGGATCAAAAACTATCTGAGCAACTCTAACTAAACCCATAATGTGAAATCAGTGCTCTATATAAAGTAGAGAAACAAGCTGTTTTAATAAATATAAACAAAAATAAATGAATTAATAACATTGCTATTTTGAATTCAAGAAATATGGGAAGATAAAGAGGTAGATGGATAGTAGGGCAGGGTTTCTAAAAAGGCATATTAGAGGCTTGGTTTCTTTGAGATTTTTTGAAATTGCTCCCAGGGAAACATGGACCATTTATTTCTTTATATCTAGATCTAGATCTGTCTATTTATTTATCTATCTGAAATAGAGAAAAATGAGGTTTTCTTAAGGGAATTGGGAGAACCGGAAAACCTAAGCTAAAAAATTAAGGAGTAAAAGAGGATAATAAAGCTGAACTTTCATAATACGCAAACTATGTGCCAGATCCTGTTTTAGGAGTTTCCCACATGTGAAATGCACTAATCCTCATATGGAAGCTAATGCCTTTATCATCCAATTTCACTAAAGAGTATATACTGAGGCATGAAGCAATTAAATAACTTTTTTAATTTCACACATTTAAGAATTTGTGGAACTAGGATTTAAACCTGGAAGGTTGGCTCTGGAGCCCACCCACTTATTTCTTATTATATAAACTTCAGTTAAGTAATATCTGCATATGATATAGTCATAAATAAAATATATGTAGATAGGTAACATATCCCACCCAGGTCTATATTTACTAGAACCACTATTAAATAGAACCACTGGTCTATTTACTAGAACCAAATGCTTGACTGAATGTTCAGGTGCTTTCATTAATACACCACAGAAATCAATTTAACTGATATGTATATGGCTTTATCCATGTTATAAGTATATATATCTAAGGTAGCACACATGAAGTTGTGAATAATGATAGAATCGGAAACCCACTAAATTTGTATATACTTTGCATTTCTTTGATGAAGAAAGGGGGAAAATAATTTAACGGTTGGTTAGAAAATTTGCAGGATAGGCCAAGAAAGTGACATTACTGGGTTGTGAGAGTCCCTAGAAATAGCAAGGATGGAAGCAGAGTGACTTTAGAGTGACAGAAGAAGTAAGAGAAGTTTTGAAAATTATTATTTGTTTGTTTAGAATTTTCACATGTGAGTTGCTCATAACATGGGCATTGCTAAGCACAGCTATTTTAATCCCTTTACCATGGTTTAATATGAATAAAATAAAAGTTTGTCTAAATAAATATACATAGTCTAATTTTGAATTTTTTAAACAACTACAGAAAATTTCAGTTGAAAATATTCATGTGCATATTTTCAAGAGAAATGTAAAGTCATTTAATGCTGCCTGTGGCAGTTTTCAAAGTATGAAGATAAATAAGGATTTAATTTTCTCACTTGAATATTTTCCTAATTTGATGAACATGCTGGAAAAGTAGAAATGACAGCCATTTAAATGATCTTCCAGAGAAGCATAAAGGGGGCTTCACAATTTCATTTTTTCTTAAAGGCAGTTCTGTGGGTGTGTGCCCAGGCATACAAACATTTTATAATTAATGTTAAAGCTTTAGAATATTGTCTTAGATTCAGTCATCTCATAACTGTGAAGAAAAGGATAAACCAACTTAGGGGCTCCTGAGAATTTTTAAGCAGGGGACATAATTCATAGCATCCAGGAGACAAATTTTTTTTTTATGTAAAAGTATAAGAAGAGATGAGTCATGAACATAAAAATATCACATTATGAGAAAAAAATTTCTAGACTCTAGTAAGGGCAGAGGATTGACCTAAAAGAATTGGGTGTATTCAAGTATCCCTTATGTTTCTAATAGACTTTTGTTGTTTGGTTTTGACTTAACGTCAGTGACAGGAAATAAAGGTTGAAACGAAATACCACATCACCGACATGTGACTCACAGCAAATAGCAAACAGGTCAGACATTCGTCAATGCTAAACACCTCCCTGATACTTGTCATTTAGGTAACTGTTGAGGGTTTTTATAAAAATAAAGTATTAAAATTAATTTTAATAATTATGGTCAGTTTATAGTCACCATAGATATTTAAAAACATTTATATTATTTTGGATGGTACCCTCTGACCCAGAAAACTTATGTATGTATGAATGAATATGCATAATTGCTTTGGGAGACAGCATATTAACACAATTTATTCTCATACCATTTGTTTAGTGGTTGTCTATGTGCAGCTGGATAGCTTATTCCTGGTTTATATAAATAGTGGAACCAAGAGGTAGAATAGTCACATGCCAATTCAGTTGTTCATGTGCTCTCATTAATGCACCACAAAAACCAAGTTGACCAAAAAACTTTCCATGTAGTTACTTAGTGTGGCAATAGAGGTACTATTAGGTTCAAATTATATTTAAATTTATTGTCTAGAATAATTTTCCAACTTTGAGTTGCATGAGGGTAGCATAGGAACCCAGTCAATTTATTCATACCTGAAGGCTTGCTTTGACAATCTGATTTAAAAGCCTCACCCAGGAAATTTTTTATTTGGTTTTTATTAAACGTTCTATTTCCAAATTTTATCCATTCATCATTTTGGAGAACTTGGGGATAAAAATTATTAGCATCAAACCATCTTGAGCTATGGTTATTTTTTTTAAAACTGGGAGAGTTATTTTTCTTACTGAACATTTATAACCTTTTCCTGCCACTGAGTCATAAAAATTAAATCTAAAATCTTGCAATTGTTAAATTAAACGTGCATTGGTGTCTTTTGGATGCACATACAAAAACAAATAAGCAGTAAACAATAAGTAAGGTAAAGGATTAGTTGAAAGGTGACTCAGGTGCTCTCATAATCAAAGAGATTACCAGAAATTGATACTCTTGAAGCAGAGTCAGGCAGCTTGGGGGACTTAGTAGTAGGACTTTAGTGGAGCTTCTCTCTCAATCTATAGTCTGAAAACTATAGTTCTCATGACAAATACAAAACACCAAACACCATTGCCTCTTTTGTGCAGCCTGCAAGCCAAGAAAGGTTTTATTTTGTTTTAAATTTTTGAATGGTTGAAAAAAAGAAAAAGAATACTATTTTGTGGCACACAAAGACTATGTAAAAATTAAATTTCAGGGTCCATAGATAAAATACTTTGGAAACATAGTCCCACCCATTCATTTATGGATTGTCTATGGCTATGTTGCTCTGCAAAGATAGAATTATAATGACAGAGACCTTGTTGCCTGCAAAACTGAAAATATTTACTATCCGGGCTTGTACAGGACAATTTACTGACCCTTGGCCTAGAGAGAACTGACTTATAACTAGTTTCTAATAACCCTCCGTGGTAGTGTCTCCACTTGTTTCAAATAACTAGAAGAAAGAGTCTGATAAATTCAACTAAACTTGGATCAAGTTTCCATCCTCTGACCTGTGATCATAGATGGGAGAGATTAGTTTATAATTGGACTAGCCTTGTGGGGTTTTGTTTGTTTTGTTTTGTTTTGTTTTGATTTTGTCTAAAGCAGTGGAATCTGTTGCAAACAGAAGGGAGGATGAGTGAGGAAAGCCTTTGAGCAAACAAAATCAATGGCCATTTCAACACAATAAATTATCATTGCCATCTTTTCTCTAATTCCTTCATTAATGCATCTTATATTTCAGTAAAAAATAAGCACTTACTAAGTATCTACTTTTTATATTCCTTTCATTGACTTAGGCACCAGAAAGACATACAAAACATACATACCTTTGAGGATCTCATTGTTCTAAGAGGAAGACAAGTATTCAAAAGGTGAAATAAAAGACTATGTTTTAGATATCGCAGAAGAGATATAAGACAAATGGAAGAGGAGCAAAGAGAAAGAAACAACTGAATTTTTTTTTAAATTTTTATTTATTTACGATAGTCACAGAGAGAGAGAGAGAGAGGCAGAGACACAGGAAGAGGGAGAAGCAGGCTCCATGCACCAGGGAGCCTGACGTGGGATTCGATCCCAGGTCTCCAGGATCGCGCCCTAGGCCAAAGGCAGGTGCCAAACCGCTGCGCCACCCAGGGATCCCTGAAACAACTGAATTTATCTTAGAACTTTAAGAACATTATTAAAGAACACATGAATTTTGAGCTGCATCTTTAAGGATGACGTTCCAATTATTTATTGCTTTAAAACAATTCTAAAACTTAGTGGCTTACAACAACAATCATTTATTTTACTCATTAGTATGTATTTTGTGTAGTGCTTGGTAGAAATGAATAATGTTTGCTGTATTGGGACAGCTTAAATAGTGACTAGAAAACCTCCTTTCAAGGTGACTCCCTTACTGTCTGGCTAGTTGGTGCTGGCTGTTGACTTAGAGGTGCTTGGGTCTATAAATAAGCCTCTCCCCAGGCTGCTTGGGATTCCTCACAGCATGGTAGCTAGGTTCCAAGAACTAAGGAAGGTCTCAAGCAAACAAGGTGAAGATATGTTTCATTTTTTTCTCAACTAGCCTTGGACTTCATGTTGTGTCACCTGAGACGATCACAAAGTCTCCCACTCAGGTTCAAGAGGAATCAGATATAGACAAGAGTCTCTAAAGAAACATGACAAAAATAGATTAAGAAGCAGTTGTGCTGACATTGTTTATTACACCATGCTAAATAATTTGTATTCTATCTTGGTTGTTTGTTTTATAATACTTAATAGAACATAATCCTTAAAGATGCAGCTCAAAATTCACCTATTCTTTATAACGTCTCTGGAGTTCTGAAGGTAAAATCAGTTGTTATTTCCTTGGCCTTTGCTCCTTTAACACTTTGTTTATATCTCTTTTGAAGTGCTTATTACATAGTATTTTATTACTTCTTTGGAATAACTATCTTCATGCAAGTATAACAGCAAACCTACAGAAGTATTTGAATAGTAGGGCTATATTATCAGTTTTGCTTTGTAAGAGATTACTCCCCTTTTTTTGCTTTGTTATATCCTTGTAGTTAGGAGTATAAACACAAATATAAGTATAACCATATCTTATAAAATGAAATTTTACTAATATACTGTACTTACACCACTTACTGTAACTTCACTTTTTTTTCAAGTTGTCACAGGTTGAATGTATGGCCAACTTGGAATTTTTCTATGATCAAATGGAAATACTTCTTACTAAATACATGAACCACAAATCACAAACCTGAAATGTCAAATTTTGCAAGTAAAGCATGTGGGTATTTATCACCAACTTTGGCCTAAGAGTTTTCAGTTTTCAGGAATATCCCTGCTCCTTGTATATCCTTTTAATATATCCTTAGCACTTGATTGATCATAATTTTGAAATCTGTGCTTTTTTTTAAAACTTAAATTTTTAAAAACTCAATAAAACTTTAAAACTTCTTTTTTTTGGGGGGGGGGGAACTTTTCTTATGCCATACAGCTTGAAACTAAAATATGAATATTCAAGTGTTCCTAGGGTAAGAACTGTGTCAGTGTTTAATTGCTGTGTAACAAAATACCACAGACCTAGATGCTTTATTAGCTTATACTTTTTGTAACAAAATACCACAGACCTAGATGCTTTATTAGCTTATACTTTTGTAGGTCAGAAGTCTGGGCACAGTGTACTCCAGGTCTTACAAAGCTGAAATCAAGATATTGGCTAGTGCTGTAATCTCATCTGGAACTCTTCAAAGATAACATGGTTGCCAGAGAATTCAGTTCCTTGTGGTTGTAGGACTGAGTTCCCAATTTCCTTTCATCTGTCAGCCAGGGATCATTTTCAACTTCCTAGAGTCTGACTGGATTCATGTGACTCCCATCTGTTTAACAAGGAATGGACACTTTCCTCTGTATCATATTCCTGTTGCACTTCAAATCTCCTTCTTCAGGAAGAGCCCTGTACCTTTTAGGGATTCATTTGATTAAGCTGGGGCCATCCCAGATAGTCTTTTTTTCATAAAGCCAAATGTGCCACATCACATAATCTAATCAGGACAGTGAAATCTATCAAAGTCACAGTGCCTGGTGGGGAGGACTCTTGGGTGACAAGTGTTCAAAATGGGACACTTTTGAAATGAAGGGGAGGCACTATTACTTTTTGCTAATGATCACACTGAGACAATAGGTAGATACTAGTGATGTCTTGAGAAAGATATGGTTATGTTTATACTTAATTATTTTCTTTGTTTTTGTCTTTCATTAACCCTAAAGTGTACATGTTTACTTTTTATTCCTTTTTATTTTCTTTTATTTTCAAATTTATTACATAGTTTTTGAAGTATGCATGCAACGTGTAAGTTATGAAGCACAAAAACTTGAAAACCATGAATCCAACATTCAACTTAGGACTTTTTTTTTTTTTAGTTTTTTATTTAGGTAATCTCCACACCCACTTCAGGCTTGAACCCACAACACCAAGATCAAGAATCATGAGCTTTTGCAACTGACTCAGCCAGGTGACTCTCAACTTAAGATATTGGACATACTAATATTGTGTCTGCTTTTGGGCTTCTCCTTGGTCCCATTGCTCTGCCCTTCCTATTTGTTCCACTATTATCTCTGGCTTCTGGAGATAGAGTTTGGTTGTTATCACATTAGATTTGAACTTTGTCTGAGAGAAGAGAGACCACGGTGTGTGGAGTTACCAATGTAAAAATTACCAAGATACAGAATAGTTCCCTATGCTTATTGTGGTAGTTTAAAGTTAGCATGGTGCTGACCCCCTAAAGTAGAAAAGTCACCATCATTTAGAGTCACCTACATTAATGCCTTTTGTAACTTCATGTATTTAGTGTACTATTCCTGGCCATTTGCTACCTGGAGGTGAACCTTATGACCAGGTACTTTCATCTCAAGGCTCTGCTGTCACCGATCATGGTCCTCCAATTTTCCTCCCTGGTCCTTCCCCATCTGCTCCTTCCATAGTCATCCATCTTTTACAGCTTCTGCTGCATGAAATTGTATTCACTAAATTCCTAGAAGAATCCTTCTTTTGACTATTTTGAGTTATATATACAGTGGATACTTCCCATAATGCAAACTCATTTGCATCATGTTGTATATAAAATCATTGAAATGTCTTCCTTGGTGACATCAGGAATATCATATTTTTTAAATCCTCATAATTCTTTGGTTTGTAGTCTTGCGATATTAGCAAGTTAGTTTTAAGCCTGAGTTTCACTGGCCATCTCTGTCTGCTCTCATCTCTAAAACCCAATAAAATCATAAACTACTTTGCATTGATAATACTGTATTTTTCCACTGTCAAAGATGAGTCTTATCCTATGTACTTCCAAAGAATTATTTTTAAAGACACAAAACATTAATATCCAGTTTGTCAGGACCGGTCTAATTCCTAGAATTTTAGTTTTTCCACTTTTCACAGCTAGTACCAATTGATTGCAGTGGCCAAGCTCAGTTCTACTGCTGGCATATGGGGGAAATTCTGGCTTTAAAAGGAAGAGTTGAGTAGTTTTAGCACAACACCGTTAGACTGAACATAAAGCCCTTCTGCTTGTCTGACTCTGACACTTGCACCATTCTCATTATTGCCATTGTGCCTTGTTCTGGCTAACCAAACATTTTCTCTACTCAAATCTTTGCCTAGATATGTGCCTTAATGGGACTGGAGCCTTGCTAGCTCATGTCATGCCCTTTTCTTACTCTTGATTACATAGCCTGGGATCCATAACTTGGTGCTACAGTATCCAGACACTAGTATCCATTTTCTTCCATTCAGGGCACTCTTTGATCCTGACCACTGTATGGCAACTGCTCTTTAAATATTGTATTTTTCCTCCACTTTTCAGAATGTGCAGCTCAATCTCTGCCTTCCAGTACCTGACTACTGTCACCGCACATCTATTTTAGATCTCTGTCTGTAGAGAACTGGACCATTCTGCTTGGAACTCCAGAAATGAGGCAGAATGGGAGCCATATCAAATTATGTGCAATAAAATATTAAATTTTATATGTCGATAAGGTAAGTTGACAAACATTTATTATATGTCTACCATAAAGCAGGCTTTGTGCTGGACAATAATTTTTAGTGAATTCAATCCCTCAGTCCCTTGCTGTGGTTTGTCCTCCTTCTAGTAAAAGTCTCAATCTTGCCTGCACTTCTGTTCAGTTTTCATAGACAGTTTCTTTAATCAAGTTATAATTTCTTTATCTTCACTGATTATTCCTAAAGAAAATAAACTCCTTATCTAAGATCTGATTAATAAACTCATCAAAATGATCACAATGCGACTTAGACACTTAATCCTAACCTTATGAGTAAGCTAACTTTTTCAGCTCTAAGTTCTCATCTCATATTCTCATATTTGAATTATAATAAATTATCAGTACTTGGCAAACTGTTATTATCACCTGCTACTAATCTTGTATTTTCTTTGAATTCACATGATATTAATGGCTTCCATCATGTAGCCCTTGCTAAACAGCTGCTTTCATCCCTTTGAAGTGCAGCTTCCTAAAGATGCTCTTAATGGTCTTCTTTCCCTTCCCAAAGTCTCTTAGATGTTCCTACTTTCACTCTTCTTTCTTTCATTTCGTCCTGAAGTGTTGCAAATGACTAAGAAGATAAACCTACAGACATAATTTCTTTCCTTTTTTTCACCTTCCTTTGCTCTCCTTCTTCTGGCCTCATTTCTATCATCATGCTCTACTTCTTTGTCTTTATTCTGTAATTCCTCCCTTCGATGGTCCTGATTATAGATGATAGCTGAGACTCACCAGACGCTTGGCAAAAGCAAGGGGAACACAGTTCAGGTTGTGTTTTTCCTAACTCCCACGGGCTTCTTCCTCCAGATGTTCTCAGTGCTCTCCCTGCCCCCACTAGTTTTGCCTACCTGTGCCTCCGCACCATACTTCTCATGCTCTGCCTTCTGTGCCTCTGAGTAGCCCGTGGGAGTTACTGCAGCCCACACTGTAACCTCTCAGTGTCACCACTCTGATTCTCACGTGTAAAAACTATCCTGTCTCCCTTGCAGCATTCCTTTGCAAATTATTTTAGGTAGAAAATAATTTGAATATGCAGTCATCTCATGTACAGATTTATTCCTCAAGACCCTTTGCCCACCAAGATGAATAAATTGGGACATGGATAGATCAAAAGACTTTGGAATAGACACAAGGCAGTTAAATGTTAGAAGTTGAGCCTGTTGCTAGGTCTTGACTTGTAAATTCAAAAAATGTGGAACAAATTGGATGTATGGAATATCTCTATTCATTTGATCTAGTTTATTCTTGGCCAGAAATACTAATTTGTAAAAATGCCAATCTACTATTATTATGTTGGACTTAAAATTATCATTAGGAAGGTCATTTCAATTTTAAATGAAAAGATTGCAGGTTATTTTGTTTTGGGTTTGAGTACCAGACCAAAGTTCAGATAGAAATATCTGTCTTTTTACATTTTTTGGCTTGGATGTGGACTTTGAGGGAACTTGAAATTTAGTTTTATAATCCTTATAAGTTCAGATAGAAATATCTGTCTTTATACATTTTTTTGGCTTGGATGTGGACTTCGAGGGAACTTGAAATTTAGTTTTATAATCCTTATAAGAGTGTATTGCTTAAAAAGAGAGGGTCTGTTGTTGTTAAGAGTATATTGCTTAAAAAAAGAGGATCTGTTGTTTCTTTTCACCTAAGAAAAGTGAATCTATACCATCAATTTCTAATATCATTTCCATCATTATAAATTAATTTTTATTCTAAAATAACACTTTACAAGCATATCTCTAAACAACTTTGATAACTTTCTCTTAACCTGATTTCTAATCCTAGTAAAAATATAGCTGTATAACTCCTCCAATATATAAAACATCAGAAAATATTCCTGATGGCTTCAGAGTGAAGATCTTAATTTCCAGAGACAGTCTTTATGTAGAAAGAATCTTTTGGGCCATGTCTACCCAAATCCAAAAGTCTGAATAACTAAAGGTTGAGTCAAACAAAAAATAGATGTTATGGTCCCTAATCAACTAAATGGCTCACAGTCTTTTTTCTTAAGCTATTTCTAAATGATATGATTTATAATATGTCAAATTGCATACAGAATAAGTTGAAAGTGAAGGTACATTTATTTTAAATGTTTTGTACAGTATCAAGCATAAGGCAGCTAACAATGATATATAGGCTACACTCCAAATAAACAACACTTATGAGAACCTTGTATGTTCCTGATATTTCTCTAGTGCTCTGCAGGATGGACATCATGGTGGTCCCTGGGGGCAGTAGTTCTAACTCTTGAGGCATTTAAACCTTTGTTTGGGAAATAAGATGAAAACAAGAGAAAGAATGTATAAATATAAAATATAACTATTTTAATCCAGCTTCTCATATCTTAAAATGTTCTGCAAGTGATCTTAAGACTTTTAAAATTAATACATTCATATTGTGACATATTTATGATCCATAGAGTTATTTATTATTTGTGAATTTTGTTTGTTTTACATAGAGACAAATTTCTCACCTTTTATAAGGACTTGACTTTTTTTCACTAAAGTTCTATTTAGTGACTAAGAAATAGTATTTGAGTTTAGAACAAGCTTTATAAAATGAACCCATGTAACTGGAAAGATTAATGAATCTTCAAAGAATGACTTCACCAAAATGAGTGAGTTCAATGACATTTTAAATGAATTTTTAGGGTAAAATTTACTCCTTAAAACTGTAATATATGTAATGTTTTCCTTACAAAAAGTATAAATCCCTAAAGATTAAGGTCCTTTAGTATAATACATTTTTTTAACAGGTATGACTACTCTCGTGTTTTTTCTTAGTCTATTTGCATGTGAAACATTCTCTATATTCTTTTAGTGTGAAAAAAAAATTCTCTCTGAAGTTCCTACACTGGAAAGTGTGAAGCTGTATTTACCCTAAAATTCATTTAGTTATTTATTAATTTACAGAAGATCACTGAGAAATGTAGTTTGTATTTTAGTGGCCTTTAGAATAAATAGACACACATGTAGGATAAATTGCTAAGATATAAGGAGAATGGAATAATGGAAGAGAGGCTGAAGAGAAGTAGGATGAAACATAAAGAGAGACAAATTCAGTAGAGAATGACACTATTTTGCATATGTATTTTTCAGAATCAAATGAGAGCATTTTCTGTAAGATATTTTTCTCCCAACTGTTCATGTGATTTAAATTATTTTTCAGCATATAAAATTTTAAATTTATTTGAGAGAGAGAGAAATGCACAGGGGGAAGGACAGAGGGTGAGGGAGAGTGAGTCTCAGATACCTCGCTAAGTATATAAAAGTCATAGTTTATCAGTTTGAAAAACAGTATTCAATGACTTGATATTTACTTTTGTTTATAAAGTATATAACAAATAATAACTTAAGGTTGAGGAGGGGATCATATACCTCCTCCTCTCTTCTTAGCACTCACTAGCCATTGAAAATTGAATATTATTTCTAACTCTCTTATGTTATGAGTGTTCAGGATACTGGCTTAACATACCAGTTCAAGTGATCACTTGCCATGCAGTCAAACTGATCCTCATGGACATTAATTTTGTGAATCACATTCTCCCTACAGCTGGCCTTCCATCTCTTGTTCTCTCCTAGGCTTTATGATTTAGGTAAAATGACATCTTCTAGAAGACTTTCCTAGTTCCAAAGGTATAAGAACACTATGCATATCTTTATTATAAAACTTAACATATTTTACTGAATGTGCCCCTTATGTCTCTTAAAGTCTTTCCCATGTAAGATGGCAAGTTCTTGAAGTGGTTATGGGGTGAGAGAATGAAAAAGAGAGCAGACACTATATAATTAATATATCAGTCACCTTGTTTTCTTTAGGACCTAAGAGAGAGTAGGTGTTCTATAAATATGTTTTAAATAAGTAGGGATGAAGCTATTTCACAATCACCAACTGGTCTTACTCCCTTTTAAGGCCTGTCTTTTAATAATCTGCATTGTAATAACTAGTATTTTATCTAATGTAGAGGTAGTTATACTTTCATCTTTTGTCTGTTAAATTTATTTTATTTTTTTTTTTTGGTGATATTGTGGTGATATTTTTCACGGGTCATTTATAGACAAGTGTGAGGACCATTGACTTTAAAAATCACTTTCATAGTCCAAAGATCTTTTCCAATATTGTCAAATAATTCAGCAAATGAGAGACTTTGGTGATTTAAGGAGATTTGTTAAAATACTATGGATTTTTCTACAACCTCATAGTTATTCCCCTTCCCTTAAAAAAATTATATTCCTTAGAGTTATCTGGAATGTGGAAGACAGCCCTTCATGTAAGTGTTTATTTTCTAAAAGGTCTCTTATAATTTTGTCACAGTTTGGGGGTTTACATTCTTAAATTGGCATAATACTTGCATACCTTTCCCTCAGCCTAGCAAACTTCTAAAGATGGTTTGGAAAGTTGATATGAATGAGAAAAATTGATACTCTTTTTTTTTTTTAATTTTCCCACAGCATGGGAGTGTGAGGGTGGAAGATAGCAAAATGGGCTTTATTAGGGAGAGTATATGCCAAACAGGCCCTATGTTGTAGCTAAAGTTCCACTTTGAGAGAGTGTATTTAAACTCCATCCCCATGTCTGGAAATGTTGAGCATAATTGCAATCTGACACTGGATGAAGTAAATGTTTTCTTAGAGTAAATGTTTTCTTGCCTAAAGAAAGCCCCTTTTATTTAGGAGGACCCAGGCGCCTGCTGATGAAGAGGTCTAGATCCTCCTGTCTGGGAGTGATAGGCATTCCCCTGTTTTTGTGCTGTTTTTGCCAGCAGGATCCTATGATTCCCAAGATGGGAATGCACTCAGTTCCTGGAATTTTCACCATCCTAACACTCACTTGGTCATAGGTAAATTGATTACTGTAGCTTAGTTGCTTTGTGAACAAAGCACTCTGTCTGTTTTGATTCTCAGTCCTCACTCTTCATCTGTCATGCATCATATATTGTTTTTTTCTGCACCATTACCCACAGTGACAGACTAGACAAGGCTGTGTCATTGACTGCAGACTTCATTGCAGCCCCTCCAGAATTGAAAACATATTGTTGATTATTATGTTTAAAGTTCCTAACCTGCATGCAATCTATTTAGGGTAAGAAGATTTTGATGTTAGCTTTCTGGTTTTGTGAACCATGACAAAACTTAAATCTCTCAGGCTACTTGCAAGGAAAACCAGATCTTGACCATATAAAGCTAAGAAAAGACAGGAGAAAAAGAAATATAAAGTAAAAGAGCTTATGGCAGAATATCCTAGGAATCAATTCACAGAAATTGCCAAAAAGTATATAATTTAAAAATTAAACTTAGTTATTATCCTATTTCATTTCAAAGGATTTGAGTCAGAGTAAAAATTATATTTTTTCTGGTTTAGAAATAAAATAGAAATATGAAATAAAGTATTTTTTTAACTATCCTACCAGAACTTATTTGTTTAAATGTATTTTCACCTTCAAAGTAGATGCTTTAGGGTGCTAAAGCTTAATCACACAGTCTGCTCCTTTACATTGCTTTTCAAATTCTACTGCATGTATTTTAGGGCAGCTCCAGTGATGGCAATTATTAGTCTTTTGTGGATTGTATATATTTTTTGAAATGGCTTAAAGTCCTTTGTTTACATATTTCATCAGTAGGGAACAAATATAAGCTAGATAATATACAATTTTTATTCTAGATTGTCACATAAAAATATTACAATTGATTTTTGTGTATATTGCTGATAAAAATCGAGTCTAAGATAATGCCAGAAAAAGTTTCAATAATTCACTTGTATATATATTTTCTTTGTTTTATGTTTTACTCCCAAATAATAATTTAAAGACCTTTGCCATATATTTCAAATCTATTGAAAGATAACCCACCAGCCATCACATGACTTCTGTCTTCTCTATTCATACCTAGGCTTCTTTTAGGGAATTTATACCAGCTGAATGTAAAGAAAGTTTCCAAGTTTTTTTCTAATTCGATTTGAATAGAAGATAGTGCCACTTTTTTTCACAGTGGAACTACTAGCTTTACCTTGTCATATTCAAAGGGTAATTAATTATTTCTACTTCCACTGACTGTAACTTTCAAGGTATCATATTGTTCCATCCCCTTATTATCAATGTTATCATCATTTTCCAATGATCATTTGCCAATTTTCTGTTTTTCTTCTTTGCAATGGCAAATGATAATCTTCATATTTTCTCTGATACCAAATTATGTCTGCTTCATATTCAGCAAATCCACATGACTATTCCATTACATTGCTCTATACTCATTTTTCTAATTTACATTAAGTTCATATGCCACTTTACTTTGATAATTAATGTACTTACTTGAAAGGTCCATGTTTAGCTGTACATTATGTTGGTCATGGTCAGGAGCTGGATCTCAATTACTTTTAGTAACTGACTTTTATGATTAATAAAGTACCAGGCACAGTGGCACTATGGAAATGAAGATGATTCAATATATAAAACAGTTATTAAAGACCATGACATTGTTTATATGTCAAGAAAAGCAATCCCAACAGGACACATGCCAGCGCAATATTTTACTAACCCTATAAGTGAACGATCTGACAAACATTTTAGATGCAAGCTCACCTTGAGAGATCCTGTTTTGACTCTGTTGACCTTTCCAACAGTCTGCTCTGTTCATCCACATCTGTGATTTGAAGGTATAAGCAGAAAGACGTTAAGAGGAGTCAATCATCAACTGACTTCAAAGTCTTCCAGAAAACATATCACCATACATTTCAGTATTTCTTTGTGAAATACAGTAAACTTGTTGAATATATTTTCATATTGTTTGAAATGGATTATGTCAGACATAGCTTTAAAATGATTGGTAGCAAAATGTGTCATACTATTAGCTTTGTGATTATTTATCCTTATAGTCAGAGCGCCCAATTCAAAATGTTCAAATTGTGGAAGAGAGTGTGACTCTCTGATGTAGTAAAATATAGATCAACATAGAGAAAAGAGATTAGTTTCAAACCGAAAGGCTCTTCATAAGAAAAACATTACATGCTTTGTGGTCTTAATGACAAACACTATAATGAATTAAAATTACTTCCCTAAGTCTACAACCTTATTTTTGTATTTAATAACCCTCCTCTCCCATTATAAATACTGATTGAACCATTCAGAATCAATTCCAGATTGATTATTTTCATAAGAAAGTAAATTCTCAAAGGATGCCATCTAATCAGAGTGCCATCCTCTGCACATTGCCTGGGTTTCATATTATCGATGTCAGTGCAGGAAGGGTTATAGATTCATTTAGAGTCTACGATATGAAAATTTTTATGGTCTTCCTAGCTTCAGGGTTATCGTGTTTCTGCATAATCTGGAATACAAACTATGTCATTAATTTATAAAGTTACACAATAAGTTTTGTCTTGAGTTTAATTATTTTCAACTTAAAAGTAATATAATTCAAAAAAAAAAAATAAAATAAAAGTAATATAATTCAAACAACAATTCAAACAGATACTCTTCCTTAATTCCTCCTCATCATAAATACATACATTATTTTCAAAATCCCTGTGGGGAAGTAAAGTGAGGCCTGGGAGAAATTACTTCCTTCCACTTAGATGTACATGTTAAAATCAGGAATTTGGTTTTTCATTTGTACTATTTCTATAATATGGTTACATTTGTAAGATAAATTTCATCAGCTGATGATGTGTAATTGAGTCTTCTCAAAGAGGTGTTTGGACTCTGGAGAAATTCTTACGGGCTCTACTGCCCAATTTCATCATTTTTTTTTTTTTTTTCTGTATGTCAGTGTTAAAGCCCTTGGAGGTAAAAGTTGAACCCTCCTCCCTGCCAAATAAACAAAGCTTAACACTGACGAATGCCTACAGTACTTTGTTCTAAACTATGTCAATAATAGTTCAGTACATTATTAACAGGAGCTTAATAGAGGAAGAATTGCATAGTCAAATATTGTATTATTTTTTTTACATAGCTCCATAGATTTTATGACACATGATCTATTAAAAAACCAAACCAATAACTTAATTATTTGGTGGGGAGAAGGTTAAAAAGCAACACTGCTACAGAAAATGTACCATTTTTTTTAATGTACCAATTTTAAGATATTGCTTAATATTAGCTGGATTAAACAGGACATTTGGGAAATTCTGCGTTGTAAATTTACCTCTTGGAAATTCACATTGGGCATTTGTAGATTAAAAGTTCTATCTATATAATAGCATTTGGAAATTGTAATTCTAAAAAGTGAAGTACAGATTTTTTCAAAGGAGATACTTTGCAATATGTTCTTTTTTCTTCTATTGTAATCCCGTCCTTTGCCTTTTCACCATACAGTCTTTAGTCACAACAAAATATACAAGTTTCCTGAACAAGGCATTTTTTTCCCTTACCTTTGTGCCTTTTATATGTTGTTTTCTTTGTGTGGAATGAAATTTTATCCACTTCTTTTTGATGAATTTTTATCCTTTCCTTAATATTGTTTCTTTATTATTCATTTAGAGGTCCATACTTGTTACTATATAAATTCATACTGCTTTTCTTTTAATTCTTACTATGCAGATAATAGCTGAGGTTCTTAACCTTACAATTTCTTCTGCGCTCTGTATACAGGTTTGGTTGACTTTTTCTCTTTAAGATTTTCTAGAAATATTTTATTTATTTGAGAGAGAGTAAGTGAGACAGAGAGCATGAGAGGGGAGAGTGTCAGAGGGAGAAGCAAACTTCCCACTGAACGGAGAGCCCAATGTGGGGCTGGATCCTGGGACTCCAAGATCATGACCTGAGCTGAAGGCAGATGCTTAACTGACTGAGCCACTCAGGTGCCCTTAAAATTTTTATAAAAGCAAAAGCAACCATCTTATTTTCTTAAATAAAAACAGAATTATTACCTTTAATAAAAATAAAACTTGGGCAACAGGAATATTCTGATTATCTAATGTAAGCATGGTCCATGCTGCTGCTCAGCACCAGACACTTAAAATAATCAAGAAAAGAAATTGATTCCACTTGTGAATTGGCAAATAGATTGGTTCCTGGCCTCAGGATTTTTCTTTTTGTGGGTGTGTGGTGGGTATATGCTCTCAATTGTTGCCTGCCGTTCAAAATTAATGTCATTTAGTTTAAGCATATTTTACAATTCACCTCACCAATTCACTCTTAAGGGAAGAAAGAAAGGTGTAGTCTACTATTTGCTACAATAAAGACATTTCTGAGAATCTGGGATGGCCTGTCACCATCACAGTCTTGGATGATATCACAAATAGATTAAGAATGGGGAAGACATCAAAGAGATTGCTTGTATTATTTGTTCAAAGAAGAAAAGTTGGGACAAAAAAACTCTCTATTTTTCTTTTACTGAGTTTTTTTTTTAAATAACTGGAAATAATAGCCATTTTCCTGGGTGAAGTAGCCTACTTACTAAAACCTAGTGCAGAATAAATTTGCTAATTTGGATATTCTAAATGGCCAAAGTTAAACTTTTATATGCAGAAGTTAGTGATACTTAAAAGAGGCCTTGAGAGGGGATCCCTGGGTGGCTCAGCGGTTTAGCTCCTGCCTTTGGCCCAGGGCATGATCCTGGAGTCCCGGGATCGAGTCCCACGTCGGGCTCCCGGCATGGAGCCTGCTTCTCCCTCCTCCTGTGTCTCTGCCTCTCTCTCTCTCTATGTCTATCATAAATAAATAAATCTTAAAAAAAAGAAAAGAGGCCTTGAGAAGTATAACAAAGACTACTTAACTCATCCTGTGGGAAACATTTATTACCCTTGCATCTTGAGGTTTCCTGTTACCTTTTTATGCACCCATTTTTTTCTTTCTACCTGTAACACCATACTTTTATATCCTGGTATGTTTTGCTTTTTCTTCTCCTAGATTGTGAATTCTTGCAGAATGGAAGCCAACTATGACTTACTCAATTTTGTATCCTTTTCACACAGCAACTGGCACTGAGGAAGTGCAAAAAAAGGTTCAGTGAATGAATGGAACACTTATGTGAAGTAAGAGAAAAAGGATTATATGGGAAGGTAGAATTGAATAGTGGTTAGGCATCTATAGCTTTTGCAGTTAGGTAGATTCTTGAGTTCACTTGCCAGAATTATGACTTTGAACATCTATTTAAACCTAAACCTTAACTTTTTTATCTTAAAGCCAAGAAACATGTCTACACCATGTTTTTTTTTCTTTTTCTAGATCTTTTTTTGTTTGTTTTGAGAGAGAGAGAGAGAGAACACAAGCAGGGGAAGGTGCATAGGGAGAGGGGGAAGCAAACTCCCCCACTGAGCAGGGAGCCCAATATAGGGCTCAATCTAAGACCCTGGGATCATGACCTGAACTAAAGGCAGCTGCTTAACTGACTGAGCCACTTAGGCACCCCTACATAATAGTTTTTTTAAGAAGATATAGATAAATGTCAGGTATATAAATACCTAAGTTCAGTACCTGGTACATGGGAAAATTTCCATTGTGTTACTGTTATTATATTAACAAGAACTGGTACTTTGGCAAGAGTTAATATTGTGTAGAAGAGCAAAAAAGACCTTTTTAAGTGTCATTTGTTCATAAGACTTCCCTCTACTCTCTGTTACCTGCATTCCAGATCCCTTACGCCAGAGATAACAAACTCTTATTATTCCGAGCTTATTTTTCTCCCTTTCTGTCTTTATTTTCCATTTGTAGTCTTGCTAGAAGAGGCTCAGTGAAGGAATAGAAATTGGGATGATGTAATTTCGAGGTGGTCCTTTGTAGTGCTGGTTCTGTATATATGTTATATGCTTAGTGGTACATGATGATACAGATATGAATTAATAATTCACTTCCCCCTAACTTTATTATTGACCAGTAATCTCATTACTGCCTTCACACATTTATTCTTTTCAAACTCAAATTCCCATCTCTTTGTATATCTTTGTTAGCTTTAATAAAATTAATTTTTAAAAAAGATTTTCTGAGTACAGCTGCCAAGTTGCACAGCACTTGGGGACACAATTCATATTGTACTCTTTGTCATAGAATCTATGAGAATGGCAGCCTTTGTAGCACAATTCCATTCACATAGAATGCAACTTGAATGGTATCCCCTGGACACTGACACCAAGTATCACTGTGAGCAACAAAAGCATACTAGTGGGATGCCTGGATGGCTCAAGGAGATAAGCATTTTATTTCTCACATGCTCAGTGGCACTCTTGCTGAGCTATAGAACCCACAGGGCCAATATGGTGCTGTGTTTTCTGAAGGGGAGTTGGAAAGAATGCTTTTGTAAGAGTATTCTGGGTGTCTAGAATTGTGGCACCACTCCTGTAGGGTATGTGAGAAGGGAGTATAATATGTGTCTCTTGAAGTTTTGGGATGTCTTTAAGATAAGGTACTTGTTCTTGAATCATGCTTAGAAATTTCTACAAGACAAGAGAATCTACAGACCAAGATTGCAGTTGTGCACATTCATAGGTTTGAATGAATATTGGCATGGGGATGCCTGAGAAGACACCATCTCTATTCCATCCAAATTATCTGTAATCTCAGAGGGTTCAGAGGAGAACCCTAGCATTTTTCAAGGGTTGTTAATCTTCTATGTTTTTCTGCCCTATATTTCTTTATTTAATCTGTAATTTTATTATTTTCTTCTTTATGTTAGCAATGAGAATTGTTGTGGACTTTTTTTTGTTGTTCTTATTTTTCTAGTTCTTAAGGTGTATTGTTAAGACAGTGATTTGAGACCTCTTTTCTTATTTAATGTGCTTACTACTATAAATTTACTCTGAATATTGCTTTTGCATTACATAAATTTTTCTGTGTTTTTTTCACTTTTCTCTAAGTATTTTTAAAATTTTCATGAGACTTTTTGACATATTGGTTGCATACAAGTGTATTATTTAAATTTTCAGCTATTAAAAAATTTTTTTCAGCTATTTGGGACTTTTCCAGTTTCCCTTCTACTGCTGATTTCTTCATTTCATTGTATCTGGAGAGGATATTTTGCATAATTTAAATAAAGTTTATTGAATTTTTTTGCAGTTTAATGTTTTGTTGTGAAGATTACTTCATATGCACTTGAAAAAAATGTTCATTCTACTGTTGCTGATTTGAATGTTCAATATACATCTGTTGAGTCCAGTTGATTTGTAATGTTTTTCAAGTTTTCTGTTTACTTATTGATCTTCTGTCTAAATGTTTTATCCAGTATTGAAAGGGGGATTTGGAGTTTCTAGCCATGATTGTAGAACTGTCTACTTTTCTCTTCATTTCTATCAGTTTCCTTCATTTTTTGTGTCTCTGTTGATTGGTGCATATGTGTGTATAATTGTTTTATCTGATGTTGAATTATCTCTTTTATCAATATACAATGCCCTTCTTTGTCTCCTGCAATGGGTTTTGGATTAAATTCTAATTTGTCTGATATTGATGTAGCTATTCCAGTTCTCTTGGTTATTATTTACCTGGAATATCTTTACTTATACTTTCACTTTGAATCAATTTGTGTTTGTATCTGAAATAAGTTGGTTCAAAATGAAAGGATGAGTAATGGTTTCTAGTCTAGCATGCTATCATTTCATTCTGAGGGATTCCCTTTAGCGTTTCATTTAGCCTTCATGATTTCTGATTAGAAATCTGCTTATAATCTTAATGATAATTCCTTGTATAGATGTTTCTTTCTTACTGATTTCAACATTTTCTATCTTTGGCTTTTGATTATTTATTTATAATGTGTTTCAGTATGAATCTTTACACTTAATTATTTTGGGGTTTATTTTGGGGTTCATTGAACTTCTTGAACGTGTAGATCTATGTCTTTTATCAACTTTGGAAAAATTGTAGCCATTATTTCTTCAGATATTTTTTTCTGCCTCTTTCTTTCTTTTCCTTCTGGAATTCTCATGGATGTAAAGGTAAATTTGATGGCATCGTACAGGTCTCTTAGGCTTTATGTGCTTTTGTTCATTCTTTTTTCTTTCTGATTTCAGATTGGATGATTTCAATTCAAGTTTGCTTATTTTTTTCCTTCTCTTTGCACAGGTCTGCTATTGAAACCATCTAGTGAGTTTTCATTTCAGTTTATTGTAGCTTTTAGTTCCAGAATTTGTTTGGTTCTTTTTGCATTTCAGTCTCACTGTTGATACTATTTGATAAGTCTAATATCTGTGCTTTCTTAGGGAGAATTTTATATATATTTTTTCTGTGAATGAGCCATACTTTCTTATTTCTTTGCATGTTTCATGATTCTTTGTTAAAAATTAGACATTTTGAAAATTACAATGTGACAACTCTGGAAATCAGATACTTTGCCTTACTCAGGGTTTGTTTTGATCTATGCTGTGTGCTTTAGCTGTTTGTGTGCCTAGTGACTTTCTAAACTATTTTTGTAAAGTCTTTCTTCTTTGTCATGTGTGGTTTCTGAGAAGAGGAGTGAGAGAGCAAGAGAGTGAGAGGAAACAATAAATAAAGAACAAAAGAAAGGAAGGGAGGGAGGGAGGAAGGGAGAAAAACAAGCCTGAGCTTCTTCCAGTCTTTGCAGATTGTGTGTGTGTGTGTGTGTGTGTGTGTGTGTGTATGATGGACATTCCTTTAATGCAATGCCAGGTTGTTTACACTCTTAGTTTTCACTTCTTACTTGCCCTGAATCGAAAGATCAGTTGGAGCTGAAAGCTTAGGGTCTTCTCAGGTTATTTTTGAGTTTGTGTCTTAGTTCACTTGGGCTACCATAACAAAAATATCATAGACTGGGTGACTTAAACAAGAAACATGTATTTCTCATAGTTCTGTAGGCTGAGAAGTCCAAGACCAAGGCACTAGCAGATTCAGGGTATAGTGAGTGCCCACATTCTAGTTCATAGAAGGTTGTATACTGTATACTGTGTCCTCACATGATAGAAAGAGGGCTAGCAAGCTATTCTCATTCACTCAACTGTATTTTTTTTTAATGTTGGTTGTTCATATATCTTAACAATGTTTTTGAGGAATACTTATTACTTTTCCAACTGAATGATTTTTAGTTAGGTAAAACAAAGTACCTTAGGTCATTCCTTCAGTTATTCTTTAATGAGGTTATAAAAGACAAATACAATTCTTCACGAATAAGGTCTTCTCTCTAGAACCAGAAAGTAGGAATGAGAATGTTGTTTATCATCTTCAAGCCTGCTGCCAGGCCAGCAAAAGAAGTGATGTAAGCAAGGTCAGCTAAAAATGCCACAGAGATTACCTGGTGGTGTTTGTTTGTTTGTTTGTTTACAGTAACCTTTAATATGCAATGATTCTGTACTTTAAATAATATTTTTACATTTACCATTTTTGTAAAAATATACTTAAGAAACTTCAAATATTTTAGTATTTCTTTAATTTGTTATGCAAATTCCACCATCTTGTCATATAACCCATATATCATGTGATTAAATGCTCCTTCCTGAAATAATTTTTAACATTTTTCTCTATCTTTAACTTTAATGTCTTGATTCAATGCCTAAAATATTTGATTATTCCTTATCATTTTGAGGCTATTTTGCTTGACATGTATCTATTTTTAATGTTGCTCTCAAAATATTTTCTTTATTTTTACAATTACAGTATAAGGCATATAATATAAAATTTACCATTTTCATAATTTTTAAGTGTGCATCTCCAAATTGCTGTGCAACCATCACTACTATCCATCCTCAAAACTTTTTTCATCTTGCAGAATTAAGCCTCTATCCCTATCAAACAATAACATCCTATTTTCTCCTTCCTCCTCCAGCCTCTGGCAACTATAATTATACTTTCTGTCTCTGTGAAGTTACCTCTTTGAATTTATGAGTGACTTATTTCTCTTAGTGTAAAGTCTTTAAGGTTTATTCAGATTGTATTATGTGTCAGATGCCTTTCCTTTTTAGGGCTAAATAATATTCTTTTGTATAAATGTACTACATTTTGCCTATCTATTATCCTACAGGTGGACACTTGAGTTGCTTTTACATTTTTAACTATTGTGAATAATGCTGCTATGTATATATGTGTATATCCCTACCATTTTTACATTGCATTTTTCTTGATTTGCATTTTCTAGGTTACTATGAACCGTTAACTATTCTCAAGAATTCTAACAAACTTGGTTTTGACAGTTTTGTTTGAGTTTTTGATGTTTTTGTAAAGAGACAGCCCTTGCAGCTACCTAATCCATCATTTTCACTGATGTCAACTGTCATTCTCATTTGTTCAAAATTATACAGTGGAGTTTTCCAGAGGCTGTATGACATATGATAATTTTGTCACTCTAACATCACTTTGAGGCAAGTCATTCAGAGTTAAAGAAAAGGAATAGAATATTTGAAATGTAGACATAATGAACTCTTTAAAAGATACTTTGTTATAGCATTTCCAACTATTGATGTAAAACCCATTTACACATCTGATGTTAAAATATTGCAGTATATTCGTTGGGAAAGCATATATGAGTGTCGAGAAGATAATATCACCTTGAGGGGATCCCTGGGTGGCTCAGCAGTTTAGCGCCTGCCTTTAGCCCAGAGTGTGATCCTGGAGTCCTGGGATCGAGTCCCACATCAGGCTCCCGATATGGAGCCTGCTTTTCCCTCTGCTTGTGTCTCTGCCTCTCTCTCTCTGTCTGTCATGAATAAATCAATAAAAATCTTTAAAAAATAATATCACCTTAAACATTTGACTTAGCTAAATGTCTTCTGAATAAATGACAAAACTAAAGGAAATCATGACACTGCTACAGTTGAACAATATGATAACTCATTAAATTAATGATTTAGCTGCAAAAATAACTGAATATCTTATCTACAGGATTGTACATTTTTTGCTTTTTAAAGATTTTGTTTTTTTGAGAGAGAGAAATAAAAAAACAGAGCACAAGCGGTAGAAAGGGAGAAGCAGGCTGCCCACCGAGAGGGATCCCCATGCATGACTTGATCCCAGGACACTGGGATCATGACCTGAACTGAAGGCAGCTGCTTAATGGACTGAGCCACCCAGGCACCCCAGATTATACTTTTAAAAAAGATTTATATATTTATTTTAGAGAGAGAGTGTGATGGGGAAAGGGGCAGAGGAAGAGGGAGAGAGAGAATCTCAAGCACACTCCTTACTGAGCATGGAGCCTGTCTTGGGGCTTGATTGCAAAACCTGAGATCCTGGCCTGAGTCGAAATCGGGAGTCAGAGGCTCAACCAACTGAGCCACCCAGGAGCCTCTGTACTTTTGGTTTTATAATGGAACTATCTATAGATATCAGACTTACTGTTTCACCTTTATTTGTTGATTTTAACCCCAATTAGTCAGAAAGGAGATCTTTTATGTAAATGCTTAGCAGCAAACACTAGTGGTACTTAAATAACTATTTTTTTATACTTAACAATTTTTTATTCCATTTTCTGATACCAAAGGATTTTGGTTATTTCGCTATGGATATTGAGAAAGAAGTGAAAGTATTTTATTAGACATTCACGGGGGAAGAAAATATAGAATGGATGTGGCAAATGGGCCAGTGATATGTAATGGAAGGATGAGGGTAAGAACAATCTTTTTTAATAAAATTGCTTAAATCTGAAAGGAAAAAACACTGAGGTCTTAGAAGAGTGCTGAAGCATTCTAGTAAGCAAATGGACTTGATACAGGTTTTTGCTTTCTTTTCATTTTACGACTCAGTTTTTGAAAGATTTGGGCAAATGTTATTTAAGAATTAGATCTTTCATTTTCCTGCTTATAGACTAATAATTGGGAAATCTCAATTAATGAGAAAATGGACAAAGTATTCTAAGAAATAGCTTGAAAGAGAAACATGGCTCCATATTTTTTTCTATGGTTTGATGATTAAAGTTTCATCTGAGATTAAATCTTTTGAAATTTGCTTTTTGTTTTATGCAACCCCCCATGTTTATTAGCTAAACAGTTCTGTGTTCCTTTATAAATATTTCTTATTTATTCACTGGTCTCGTGGCTTTGATATTGGACAGACAAAAATGGTTGGAGAAAGAGAATCTAGGCTTCTTAGATATGTTTTCCTTAATAATGTTAGCAGTGATACATTTGCCAATTAGAGTATAACTTGAGGGTGAATTTTTTAATGTAATAGCTATTATGAAGCATATTATTTACATTGTAAAATAACTTTTTCAACTCGGATGATTTTTCCTTAGAAAGCTTGTACTGAAAAAAACAAAAAACAAAAAAAAACTTGTACTGGTGATACTGAATCCAATGGTGAGTAAAACTGATGATACCTTGGTGTGAACAAAGACAGTGGCACCAAATTATACTAGTCATTTTATTCTTTATTGCCATGCCCTCACATTAAAATTAAATGGCAGTTTCATTTAGAAATGTCCTTGATAAAGAAGTAAAAATTACTAATTTTGTTAGTGTTTGACCTATTAGTTCACTTTTTATAACATTTTATGAGGTGAAATGGAAGATGTGCACAAAGAACTTCTGTTCAACAAAGTGTAATGATGACTTTGGGGAGAAGAATATGTGAGATTTATGTGAGTTTTGTGCTGAATCAGCCCATTTTTCAAGGTACAAAAACTTCACTGAAAGAATAATAGACAATATGATTTGGGGACTAGGATATTTGACAGACAGATTCTTGAAAATGAGCAAAATAAGCCTGCAACTACAAAAAAATAAATAACTAAATAACTGATGGCATTTATTATCAAAGATAAAACTTGAGCTTTACATTAAATAATGAGAATTTTGGAATATTTGCGCTTAACAGTGTGAGCTTAACAGTTCTCCAAAACTAAAAAAAAAAAAAAATCCTGTAAGATTGATGGTAATATTAACTAATATGATTTCTTGACATACCAACATTTGTTTTATCTGCATATCTCAGTGAACACATATTAGTTTATTTGAACAAGTATTTTTTTAAATGATCAGTGTATGCTGTTATTAAATCAGGCATAGAAAAAAGATATATTAAAAGGCACTATAGACCACAGAGTCTGAAAAGTTTATTGATCTTGTTTCAGAGTGCACAAATTTTTAAGCATCTGATTTTTTTGTGGTAAAAAAATACATAAAATTTACTACCTTAACTATTAATTGTACAGTTTAGTAGTGTTAAGTATGTTTACGTTGCTGTGGAATAGATCTCTGGAGCTTTCTCATCTTGCAAATCTGAAACCCTGTATTCATTTAGTAATAACTTTCCTCTTCTCCCTCCTCTTACCTCCTGGTAACTGCCGTTCTATTTTCTGTTTCTTTTTTTTTTTTAATTTTTATTTATTTATGATAGTCACACACACAGAGAGAGAGAGAGAGGCAGAGACACAGGCAGAGGGAGAAGCAGGCTCCATGCACTGGGAGCCCGACGTGGGATTCGATCCCAGGTATCCAGGATCGCGCCCTGGGCCAAAGGCAGGCGCCAAACCGCTGCGCCACCCAGGGATCCCCTATTTTCTGTTTCTATGAAATTAACTATTTTAGATATCTCTAAAAAGCAGAATCATATTTGTCTTTTTGTGACTGATTTATTTCACTTAGCATAATATACTCAGATTTACACATTTTGTAGCATGTGACTGGATTTCCTTCCTTTTTTAGGCTGAATAATGTTTTTTTTTTTATGAATATGCCACATTTTATTTATCCATTGATCTGATGACAAACATTTGGATTGCTTCACCTCTTGGATATTGTGAATGGTGCTGCTATGAACATGAATATGCCGATATCTCTTAGAGACCCTGCTTTCAATTCTTTTTGAGTTGTAGAAATTTTTTCTTTTTTTTCTTTTTTGGGAGAGAGAGTTATAGAATTTTTTGAATTGCTTTCAAATCTTTTACATATAATATACCCCATAAATGGGATTACAGGATCATATGGTAGTTCTTTTCTTAATCTTTTTAACAGCCCAATACTGGTTAATAGTGGTTGGACTCTTTTGCAATACCACCAATACTGCTCAATGGTTATAATTTCTCTATATCCTCATCAATATTTACTCTGCTTTTTTGTTTGTTTTATCTTGTTTTTGGTAGTAGGCATAATAATTAGATGTGAAATAATATCTCATTGTGGTTTTGATTTGTGTTTCTTGATGATCAGTGACATTGGGCATCTTTTCATATGCTTGTCAATTATTTGTATGTCATCTTTGAAGAGATCTCTAGTCAAGATCTTGGCCATTTTTCTAATAGGGGTATTTTTGTTGTTGCTGAGTTGTAGGAGTTCTTCATATATTATGGCTATTAACTCCTTATTAGATATATGATCGGTAAATATTTTTGCCTCGTTGCAGCTTTCTTCTAATTTTCTTGACATTATCTTTCACAGATAGAAGTTTTTTAATTTTAGTGAAGTCCAGGTTATCAAATATTTCTTTCATGGATCATGTCTTTGGTTTTGTATGGTAAAGGCCATCACCATATTCAGGGTCATCTAGATTTTTTCCTATGTTATCTTAAAGGATATCTTCAAGGATATCTTCGTTTTACATTTAGTTCTGTGCTCCATTTTAAGTTCATTTTTGTGAGGACTGCAAGGGCTGTATCTATATTCACTTTTTTAAAATTGCATTTGTGCTCTCTATTCTGTTCCCTTAATCTGGTTGTTCTTTCACCAATAACATACTTGTTCATTACTGTAAATTTCTGTTAAGTCTTAAAGTTGGGTAATGTCAGTCCCCCAAATTTGTTCTTTTCCATCAATATTGTGTTGCTTATTCTGGGTTTTGTGCCTCTTAAGAAAGTATGTTGATATCCATAAAGTGACTTGCTTGAACTTTGATTGGAATTGCAGTGAATTTATAGATCATTTTTGGAAGAACTGACATCTTGTAATATTGAGTTTTCTTATTCATGAACATGAAATGTCTTTTCATGTTTATAATTCTTTGACATTGGTTTTCAGAGTTTTATAGTTTTCCTCATATACATATTATACATATACTGGAAGATTTATACCTAAGTATTTCAGTTTTCTCAGTGCCAATGTAAATGGTATTGTGTTTTTAATTTCAACTTCCAGTTTTTCATTGGTAGTATATAGGAAAGCAGTTTACTTGTATGTTGACTTTGCATCTTACAACCTTGTAATAATTGCTTATTAGTTTCAGGGTTTATTGTTGTTTTGTTTTGTTTTTGTTGATTCTTTTTGGATCATCTATATAGACGGTAATGGCATTTGTAAGCAAGAACAGTTTTATGTCTTCCTTCCCAATATGTATTTCCTTCCTTCCTTCCTTCCTTCCTTCCTTCCTTCCTTCCTTCCTTCCTTCCTTCCTTTCTTCCTTTCTATGTATCTATCTATCATGTATCTATCTTTTTTTGTTTTGCCTATTCCTATTAACTAGGATTTCCAGGACAGTGTTGAAAAGGAGTGGGGAGAAGAGATGTTTTTGCTTGTACCTAATCTTAGTGAGAAAGCTTTGAGTTTCTTTTTTCTTTTTCTTTTTTAAAAGATTTTATTTATTTATTCATGACAGAAGGAGAGGCAGAGACATAGGCAGAGGGAGAAGCAGCTCTCTGTGGGGAGCCTGATGTGGGACTCAATACCGGTACCCTGGGGTCATGATCTGACCCCAAGGCAGATGCTCAACCACTGAGCCACCCAGGTGCCTCACTACTGTGCTTTAAATGTTATTGTTCCTTACTCTCCCATTTAGAAGTGGAAAAGTAATCTCAGATTGCTGACTCACCTGATCATACCTAAAGCCTTTGTCTTTCTACTTCTCTACCAGTGTTCTTCCTTAAATTGCATGTACTTATTCTTGTCGATGTACTCATTTCAGGGGAGAAGGATGCATGCCGCAAACTATTTTTTGTGTGTGTGTGAGAAACATACTAAAAGATAACAATATGATGTTAAATGGAATCCTTTAAGGAATGTTAAGACAAAAACCTAAGAAAAGTGGTCATGTTCAAGGCACCCAAAAAAGATAAATTGTGACAACAGTTCAGATACCACTAGAGCTACAGGATTTCTATCATCTATGTAAAAGGAGTTTTCCCTCAGTGAAATTTAAGCAGCCTTATAATTTATTTATCATTATGATGGTTTTAATAGTTGGAATTATTTTGCCCTTGTCCAGCTTGTGGAGTGTTAGAGACACCGTTATGTCTTAAATTAGAAATATATTCTCATAAGAAACATTTGAACAATAAAACATGACAATGTCTTTTCAAATGTTCTTTGAATTCTTTCATTAGCTTCTAATTCAAAATAGTACATTATTTCAGAGCTTAATAGAATAGAGCTTCTAGGATAGAAATGCCCTATTAGAAACTTTTACACTACTGTTTCTTTAAGTGGTGTAATGATGAGGACATGAGCTTTTGTGTTCTGAACAGACATTGTGCTTCTCATATGCTGTTCAAAGCATTGGCCAATCTATATTTCGCATCAATCAGAATCATCTAGGGGGCTTTTTAAAATAATGAACTCATGAACCCCACCTGTAACCTATTGAATCAGGATCTGAGTGTGACTTCATAGTCTCAATCTCAATATTCATGACATAATTTTTGTTCATCCTATAATGTAAAGCCACCCAAGTAGAAGAAAGCACTTAAGTAACCTTTTGCTTCAGGAAGTTTTTTTTTTTTTTTTCAGGAAGTTATTTTGATGATAAAAGGACTAACTCATTATGTGCACTTACCAAGAATAGTCTAGGGTTCTGATGATAATAGAGCCTAGGTAAGATGGTAAGACCCGGTCTAGAATCAAATGCAAGGATATCTCAGTGTATCAGACTAAATTATTGAGGGTACAAGTCTTTTAAGATTGTTGTGAATGAATAGACTTAGCTAAGACACTTGAGGGAGGGTAGGTTCATCTCTGATTCAGAATTACTTAGGACAGCTCCACTGGTGAAGGCCTGGAGCCCTTTCCATCAGTGTGCCTCCATTAATCTCAAATATGTGCTCCTCTGAAACTTTTATCTGATTGGTAACTCCATAATTATAAAGGAAAAAAGAATCTCCTAATCTGCATCTTCACTGCTTTTGTACTAATCCCTTGGTGAACACAGGGAATTTTTAAAAAATGGTGTTAAGGAAACATTCACATTTTAGCCATTATGCCTAAAATTTATCTTTTTATTCTTCCTAAACCTAATTAAAATTCATTTGTAGTAAAAATAAACTCATTTACATATTTCAGTTCTAAAATCGTAATGGAGGCATTATTTGAACCAAAACTGCAGTCATGAAAAAGAATTTACTTGAGCATAAGGACAATTTACCAAAAACACTATTGTAAGTTTTCCATCATTGTAAGAGGAAAAAAAGAGAGAATTCTTAGTAAAGAAAGTTGCATGTAATGCATAAATCTGTTATCAATGCAGATGACTCCTAATCCCCACTCTGAAGAGAATGTGAACAGGAGTGTATCCAAGTGTTCTTTCATATATCAGTGACAAGAATGCTTATGGAACAGGAGAAGGGAGTGAAATTATGGTACTCTTTAGCCAAGATTCCCCTCAGTGCCAAAAAAAAAAAAAAAAAAAATCTCAGGACTCTTTGGCTAAAATCAATTCCAGAGAGTTTAAAATATTTGTGAGAAGAATTTGTGACACAATTTGATTATGTTTGCTTGTATTAGAAGTCCTTCCTACAGTGTGGTAGTAAATCTTATTAAGTAGTATTCTTAGTTTTCATTACAACAAAGCCAATATTTTTCTTCATCAAGCTACACCTTCAAGTACAGCTGTAGAAACCATAACAAGGGAAGAAAAATTTGCATTTAATGACTAGAAATTTCATCATAAATTTTATAAGACTCCATATTAATAAACTCCAGAATAATATAGAGAGTAAAAGAGATGAGTACAATATATTAAGTTAAAAATAAAACACCTGATTTTTATATATAATTTGGCACTGTAATAATTATTTCTGGCACATGTATCAACACAATTATAATTGAAAGTAATGAATCATTCAAAATTGAAAAATATATTTCCTTTTAATGTCATTTATGTAAAATGGATAGGGTTATATATTAATAGCTATTAATAGCTATTCACTTTAAAGTACCTGAAATGTGTCCTATTTTTGAAGAAGAGTGACTATATGATCTCTTCTTGAAAAGAGATTGGAATATATCAAACATCCAAAGGCTATAAAACACCTTTTGTAACTGTTTTTACTTTGTTCTTACATTGGTCTACAAGCCATTGTAAAGATTTTGAAGAGTAATATAGTCACTGACTCCTCATAGAATTCTTACTTATAAAATCATCCAGTTCGATTTTTTGGTTTCTGTTTCAATTCAGGTGTAAATTTTGTTGTTACTTTTATTACCTACTGAATATATATCTGTTCATCTCAAGTAGCTATTGGAAGGTAATGACTCCTACCTGTAGTCTTCAGCTGGAGTCTAAACATTGACCTTTGACAAATCTCCCCAGTATTCAATTGAGGGGATGCTGTTTTCGATTTTGGGATCTTGTTGGTTGCTTGTGTCACAGTAGTAGAGAGATGGACTTTAAAAAAAGGGGGAGGAATGCTCTTTTATGTAAACTCTCTCCTTTTTACCAGGCTGATGAAGAACAAAGGCTGAGAGGGAGGAATTGGGAATGGCAGAGATGTAATTTTCATGTACTCATAAGTGAAAATGTGGGATGAATGTTGCCAAAACAACTTTTGGAATGACATTCTCCTTTATTTTCTCAAACTTAAGCACTCTTTAGATATTAATAGATTTTGTGGGCAGGGTTAGGAATTAAAGACTTTTCTAAATATTATTAAATATGCTTCAGAGGGATATGTTTGTGCAGTTTGAATGAGGAATAATTAAATCATTCAGCCATTCAATCTCAATTGAGGTTAAAGATATTTGTATTTATATGTGTTGTATGGCATTTTACTTTGATACATGTATATATTCACTCTGTTCAGATTAAAACATTATAGATGTTCTTAGGGTACAACATAAACAGTTTAAAACTCTTGGGAATGAATGACTATATTTTGCTATAACTGAGGGATATAATGGAAAAAAAATAAGTGGATGGTCAGTGCTCTGGTTGATCCATGGCCAGCCAGGTTCTGACTTCATTGACACGTTTCATGGAAAGGGTGTTTTAATGAAGGATGGAATTGTAGATAATTTATTCCATGCTATGAGGTTAACCACAGCCTCTAAGAAATCACAAAACTTATTTTTCCTGCAGATGTGCTGGAACTAAAAGCAAGGATTGAAATTCTGAAAGCACTGTAGTTTTTTCTGACTTGATTTTATTGTGAGGCATACGCTGATTAAGTGGACAGATGGGTGTGTGTGTGTGTGTGTGTGTGTGTGTATTAAGATATGTAGATATACATATATTTCTGCTTTTTCTTTTAAGAACACTTCTTTTTATTGGTGTTCTGTAAATATAATTGAAACACTTTCAAAGCGGTAGCATGCTGCAAGTGTAAATGTGCCCTGTATTTGTGCTGCTTCCTTGCATAATGTTTTCACAGGGAAGTCTTCCCCAGTGTTATTATTTCTATTTGTACTCCAGCATTTGACTCTCACCTCTTAGCTCAGCAATGTAGAGCCATCATTATCACATTAATAAGGTAGGCTCATAGTTTTGAAACTTTGAATGTTCTTCTCTCCCCTTATTTTCAGTAACACCTGAAATAATTGGGTCATAATTGGGTCATAATAATGGTGGTATGCATAGCAGCTTGACAATTCTGGACCTAGGCCAGAAAAAAAGAGATATTTTGGAATTAGCCACATAAAAAACAGATAAAAAAATCTCTTCTGGGTTTTGAGTATCAAAATTTTAGCCCCTGAGGGAAACTGGGGAATACAGAATGGATTCAGACATAACAGGGAAAAATAAAAATGTATGTTGAAGGAGAGAAATTCTTCCCATTATTGAATTTAGATGGATTCTTTAGAATTGGGGAGGGAGATGGGGAATGAGAAGGAAAGCAAGATGCAGAGCATTTAATTCCATTTGTCTTCCCCCTTTCTTTCCATCTCCCCAGCCCTCATTTTCTTTTCTCACCCCTACTGCTCCAGGCCTTTGACAATCTCAGTCTAATAGAATAAGAGGTGACTTGAGGTTCTAGTTTTCTAGGATTGTGTGGTTAGAAAAGAAGGGTAACTAAACCTCAACCTCAAGGACTCTTGGCCAAGAAATGCAGGGCTTGGTGGAATATATACCTCATGCCAATGTGGTTAGTTGATAAATGACATCCTGACACTAAATTATCTGTCAAAAACTTAGATACAAACCTGGGGAATTCGAAGAGGGTTTCCTAACTGAATAATACTAATTTCTGACAGTCTGGTAGAATGTAAGCTCAAGAAATTGCATTGTGAATTATAGAAATATTTTATTTTAAAATATCTCATGTATTCATTTGAGAGAGCAAGCACAAGTCAGGGAGAGGGTAGAGGGAGAGGGAAAAGCAGATTCTCTGCTGAGCAGGAAACACAACATGGGGCTTGATCCCAGGACCCTGAGATTATGACCTGAGCCAAAGGCAGACACTTAATTGACTGACCCACCCATGCACCCCTGAATTATGGAAATATTTTAAATTAGTTTTTCTTTATACATAAGTTTGTGGCCTGAAATTGGTAACTGAATAACCATGGGATTAGAACACAGGATTTAAATGAGATGTTAATCTGAAAAAATCTAATATAGAGTTTGTGTAGCAAAAGGAAAGTAAAAGATTTGGATATATTTATAGGTAAGTTGGTAATAGGAGCCTGGACATATAATGACATGTCCACATTGGAGAATATATCTGTTCTTCTGTGAATCATCACTTTATGTAGAAAGGTAATAAGATTTATTTTTTAATATGGTATTCTTATTCTTTCAGAACAAGAAGAGAATGGTACATTGATACCTATATATCTACTGTAGGTTATGTGGAAACATTGTTAGCCTCATTTGCTGCACCTGTATCTTGTCATATTTCAAGTACCTTGTATTTATCTGTTGTGAATTCTAAAATCAAATGTGTCCTTACTGGTACCCAGCAATCATACTATATTACCCTCAACTTTTTCTTTCTTTAATGCTTTTTCCATAACTTCTCCCCTTTGATACCTCCTGATTTATTTTCAATTTCACAGAAATAAAAGAGGGGATCAAAGAGCTCTTATACGTTACCACCACATTAGTGTCCCATCATCTATAACCATGTACTCTTGCCCCTTTGCCTGTTATTGTAGATGTATTGTCCATATCCAAGTCAGTATTTTGCATTATATCATTTCACTCAAAAACCACATTCTATTAATTGTACCTTCTTTTGCTTCATCACTTCCCTCTCACTATTGGATTATTGCTATCATCCTATAAAAAATCCCCAAAAACAAAAAACGAGACTGTCCAATAACCCCCAAAACTATAATGGCTTCCAATTAAAAAATTCTAAAATAACCAAAGCATTCTTTGATCCAGTCTCCCCATTTCTCTTTCAGTTTTGGCTCATTTCTCTCTTCCATTTTATTTAATTTTATTTTTAAAAATTTAATTTCTCCGATTGATTTATTTCACTCAGCACATCATATGGTCTCATTTATTTAGGGAATATAAATAATAGTGAAAGGGAATAGAAGGGAAGGGAGAAAAAATGGGTAGGAAATATCAGAAAGGGAGACAGAACGTGAAGATTCCTAACTCTGGGAAACAAACTAGGGGTGGTGGAAGGGGAGGAGGGTGGGAGGTGGGGGTGACTGGGTGACAAGCACTGAGGGGGGCACTTGACAGGATGAGCACGGGGTGTTATTCTGTATGTTGGCAAATTGAACACCAATAAAAAATAAATTTATTATTAAAAATTTTTAATTTCAGTATAGTTAATAGTGCTATATGTTAGCCTCAGGTATGCAATACTATAACTCAACAATTCTACACATTACTCAGTGTCCATCAGGACAAGTCTATACTTAATCTCTTCACCTATTTCACTCATCTGCCCACCCACCTTTTTTCTGATAACCATCATTTTTCCCCTATATTTAAGAGCCATTTTTTGTTTTGTCTCTTTTTTCCTTATTCAGTTTCTTTGTTTCTTAAATTCTACGTGAGTGAAATCATATGATACTTGTCTTTCTCTGACTGACTTATTTAGCTTAGCATTATACTCTCTAACTCCATCCATGTCCTTGCAAATAGCAAGATCTTATTCTTTTTGATAGATGAGTAACATTCCATTATGTATGTGTATACACAGATACACACCACCTCTTCTTTATCCATTCATCCATTCATCTATGGACACGTGGGCTACTTCCATATTTTGGCTATTGTAAAAAATGCTGTTATCCACATAGGGGTGCAGGTATCACTTTGAATTAGTATTTTCATATTCTTTGGGTAAATATCTACTATTGCAATTACTGGATCACAGGGTAGTTCTGTTTTTAACTTTTTAAAGAACTTCCATGTTGTTTCCACAGGGGCTGCACCTGTCTGTGTTACCACTAACAGTGCAACAGGGTTACCCTTTCTCAGCATCCTCATCAACACCTGTTATTTCTTGTGTTGGTTGATTTTAGCCAACTACCAGATGTGAAGTGATATCTCATTGTAGTTTTGATTTGCATTTCCCTGATGATAAGTGATGAAGAGCATCTTTTCATGTATCTGTTGGCCATATGGATGTCTTTGGAAAAATGTCTGTTCATGTCTTCTGCCCATTTTTAAATTGGATTATTTTGTAGGGATAGTTGAGTTGTATAAGTCTTTTATATATTTTGGATACTAACACTTTATTAGATACATTATTTGCAAATATATTCCATTATTCCATGGGTTGTCTTTACTCTTGTTTTTTTTTTTTTTCCTTTGCTGTGCAGAAGCTTTTTACTTTGATGTAGTCTCAATAGGTTATTTTTGCTTTTGTTTCCCTTGCCTCAGGAAACCTATCTAGAAAAAAAATGGTATGGCCAATGTCATAGAATTTATGGCCTCTGCTCTCTTTTAGGATTTTTATTATTTCAGTCTTACATTTAATCCATTTTGAATTTATTTTGTGTGTGGTATAAGAAAGTGCTCCAATTTTCTTCCTTTACATGTTGCTGTCCAGTTTTCCCAATACCATTTCTTGAAGAGATGGTCTTTTCCCACTGGATATTCTTTCCTCCTTTGACAAAGATTAATTGAGCATAGTTGTGGGTCCATTTCTGGGTTCTCTATTCTTTACCATTGATCTGTGTGTCTGTTTTTGTGTGAGTACCATAGTGTCTTGATGACTATAACTTTGAAATATAGGTTGAATTGTAAATAGCAGAATTGTGATGTCTCTAGCTTTTCTTTTATTTTTTTGAAGATTTCTTTGGCTATTCAGGGTCTTTTGTGGCTCCATAGAAATTTTGGGACTGTTTATTCTGCCTCTGTGACAAATGCTGGTGATATTTTGATAGGGATTGCATTGAATGTGAGGATTGCTTTGAGTAGTGTTATAAACATTTTATTAATATTTGTTCTTCCAATCTATGACCATAGAATCTCTTTGTTTCTTTGTGTTATTTTCAGTTTCTTTCACAAGTGTTTTATAGTTTTCAGAGTACAAGTTTTTCACCTCTTTCAGTAGGTTTATGCTATCTTATTACTTTTGGTGCAATTGAAATTGTTTTCTTAATATCACTCTGTGCTGTTTCATTATTAGTGTATAAGAATGCAACATATTTCTGTAGTCAATTTTATATCCTGAGAGTTTACAGAATTCATCAGTTTTAGAAGTTTTTTGGTGGAGTCTTTGAGGTTTTCTATATATAGTATTATGGCATCTGGCAATAGTGAGTGTTTTACTTCTTCCTTACCAATTTGGATGCCTTTTATTTCTTTTTGTAGTCTTAGTACTCTGGCTAGAACTTCCACTGGTGAGAGTGGAAACCCTTGCATTTTTCTTGATATTATGGGAAAAGCTCTCAGTGTTTCCTCATTAAGAATGATATTATCTCAGGGTTTTCCTGTATGACATTTATTATGTTGAAGTATGTTTCCTCTAAACATACTATGTTGAGAGTCTTTTTTTTTAATATTTTAAAATTTTTTTGAGAGTCTTTATCAGGAATTGATGTTGTACTTTGTTAAATGCTTTTTCTGCCTGTATTTAAATGATTAAATTATTTTTATCCTTTCTTTTATTGATGTGATGTATAACATTGGTTGATTTGTGAATATTGTATCAGTTTTGCAACCCAAGCTTATAAATACCACTTGATTATATTGAATGATTTTTAAAATGTATTTCTGGATTTAGTTTGCTAGTATTTAGTTGAGGATTTTACATCTATGTTCATCAGAGATATTAGTCTGTAGTTCTTTTTGTGTTTGTGTGGCTTTTTATTTTTTATGTTTTTAAATGTAAATAAAATTTAATTTACAGTTAATCAAAGTATTCTTTTGCACAAATCAAATGAAATATAATTCAGAACTTTAAGGCAAAACCATTGTCTTCGTTAATTAGTTCATACAATCTCATCTTCCTTTCCCTTTCAGAGCCTCTGTGTTTCTTTTTTTTTTAATTTATTTTTTATTGCTGTTCAATTTACCAACATACAGAATAACCCCCAGTGCCCATCACCCATTCATTCCCACCCCCCGCCCTCCTCCCCTTCTACCACCCCTAGTTCGTTTCCCAGAGTTAGCAGTCTTTATGTTCAGTCTCCCTTTCTGATATTTCCCACACATTTCTTCTCCCTTCCCTTATATTCCCTTTCACTGTTATTTATATTCCCCACATGAATGAGAACATATAATGTTTGTCCTTCTCCGACTGACTTACTTCATTCAGCATAATACCCTCCAGTTCCATCCACGTTGAAGCAAATGGTGGGTATTTGTCATATAGCTGAGTAATATTCCATTGTATACATAAACCACATCTTCTTTATCCACTCATCTTTCGATGGACACCAAGGCTCCTTCCACAGTTTGGCTATTGTGGCCATTGCTGCTATAAACATCGGGGTGGGGCAGCCCGGGTGGCTCAGCGATTTAGGGCCTGCCTTCAGCCCAGGGCGTGATCCTGGAGACCTGGGATCGAGTCCCACATCAGGCTCCCTGCATGGAGCCTGCTTCTCCCTTTGCCTGTGTCTCTGCCCCCCTCTCTCTCTCTCTCTCTCTCTCTCTCTCTCTCACTGTCTCTCATGAATAAATAAATAAAAAAAAAATTTAAAAAAAAACATTGGGGTGCAGGTGTCCCGGCATTTCATTGCATCTGAATCTTTGGGGTAAATCCCCAACAGTGCAAATTGCTGGGTCGTAGGGCAGGACTATTTTTAACTCTTTGAGGAACGTCCACACAGTTTTCCAGAGTGGCTGCACCAGTTCACATTCCAACCAACAGTGGGAATTCATTTCATGATTGGATTGTTGGTTTTTTTGCTGTTGAGTTTAATAAGTTCTTTATAGATCTTGGAAACTAGCCCTTTATCTGATATGTCATTTGCAAATATCTTCTCCCATTCTGCAGGTTGTCTTTTAGTTTTGTTGACTGTATCCTTTGCTGTGCAAAAGCTTCTTATCTTGATGAAGTCCCAATAGTTCATTTTTGCTTTTGTTTCTTTTGCCTTCGTGGATGTATCTTGCAAGAAGTTACTGTGGCCGAGTTCACAAAGGGTGTTGCCTGTGTTCTTCTCTAGGGTTTTGATGGAATCTTGTCTCACATTTAGATCTTTCATCCATTTTGAGTTTATCTTTGTGTCTGGTGAAAGAGGGTGGTCTAGTTTCATTCTTCTGCATGTGGATGTCCAATTTTCCCAGCACCATTTATTGAAGAGACTGTCTTTCTTCCAATGGATAGTCTTTCCTCCTTTGTCGAATAGTAGTTGACCATAAAGTTCAGGGTCCACTTCTGGGTTCTCTATTCTGTTCCATTGATCTATGTGTCTGTTTTTGTGCCAGTACCACACTGTCTTGATGACCACAGCTTTGTAGTACAACCTGAAATCTGGCCTTGTGATGCCCCCAGATATGGTTTTCTTTTTTAAAATTCCCCTGGCTATTCGGGGTCTTTTCTGATTCCACACAAATCTTAAAATAATTTGTTCTAACTCTCTGAAGAAAGTCCATGGTATTTTGATAGGGATTGCATTAAACGTGCATATTGCCCTGGGTAACATTGACATTTTCACAATATTAATTCTGCCAATCCATGAGCATGGAATATTTTTCCATCTCTTGTGTCTTCCTCAATTTCTTTCAGAAGTGTTCTATAGTTTTGAGGGTATAGATCCTTTACATCTTTGGTTAGGTTTATTCCTAGGTATCTTATGCTTTTGGGTGCAATTGTAAATGGGATTGACTCCTTAATTTCTCTTTCTTCAGTCTCAGTGTATAGAAATGCCACTGATTTCTGGGCATTGATTTTGTATCCTGCCACGCTACCGAATTGCTGTATGAGTTCTAGCAATCTTGGGGTGGAGACTTTTGGGTTTTCTATGTAGAGTATCATGTCATCGGCGAAGAGGGAGAGTTTGACTTCTTCTTTGCCAATTTGAATGCCTTTAATGTCTTTTTGTTGTCTGATTGCTGAGGCTAGGACTTCCAATACTATGTTGAATAGCAGTGGTGAGAGTGGACATCCCTGTCTTGTTCCTGATCTTAGGGGAAAGGCTCCCAGTGCTTTCCCATTGAGAATGATATTTGCTGTGGGCTTTTCGTAGATGGCTTTTAAGAAGTTGAGGAATGTTCCCTCTATCCCTACACTCTGAAGAGTTTTGATCAGGAATGGATGCTGTATTTTGTCAAATGCTTTCTCTGCATCTAATGAGAGGATCATATGGTTCTTGGTTTTTCTCTTGCTGATATGATGAATCACATTGATTGTTTTATGGGTGTTGAACCAGCCTTGTGTTCCGGGGATAAATCCTACTTGGTCATGGTGAATAATTTTCGTAGTGTACTGTTGGATCCTATTGGCCAGTATCTTATTGAGAATTTTTGCATCCATGTTCATCAGGGATATTGGTCTGTAATTCTCCTTTTTGGTGGGATCTTTGTCTGGTTTTGGAATTAAGGTGATGCTGGCCTCATAGAACGAATTTGGAAGTACTCCATCTCTTTCTATCTTTCCAAACAGCTTTAGGAGAATAGGTATGGTTTCTTCTTTAAACGTTTGATAGAATTCCCCTGGGAAGCCATCTGGCCCTGGACTCTTGTGTCTTGGGAGGTTTTTGATGACTGCTTCAATTTCCTCCCTGGTTATTGGCCTGTTCAGGTTTTCTATTTCTTCCTGTTCCAGTTTTGGTAGTTTGTGGCTTTCCAGGAATGCATCCATTTCTTTTAGATTGCCTAATTTATTGGCGTATAGCTGTTCATAATATGTTTTTAAAATCGTTTGTATTTCCTTGGTGTTGGTAGTGATCTCTCCTTTCTCATTCATGATTTTATTAATTTGAGTCTGCTCTCTCTTCTTTTTAATAAGGCTGGCTAATGGTTTATGTATCTTATTAATTCTTTCAAAGAACCAACTCCTGGTTTTGTTGATCTGTTCCACAGTTTTTCTGGTCTCGATTTCGTTGTGTTCTGCTCAACTCTTTATTAACTCTCGTCTTCTCCTGGGTGTAGGATCTATCTGCTGTTTTTTCTCTAGCTCCTTTATGTGTAAGGTTAGCTTTTGTATTTGAGTTCTTTCCAGTTTTTGAATGGATGCTTGTATTGCGATGTATTTCCCCCTTAGGACTGCTTTTGCTGCATCCCAAAGATTTTGAACGGTTGTATCTTCATTCTCATTAGTTTCCATGAATCTTTTTAATTCTTCCTTAATTTCCTGGTTGACCCTTTCCTCTTTTAGCAGGATGGTCCTTAACCTCCACGTGTTTGAGGTCCTTCCAAACTTCTTGTTGTGATTTAGTTCTAATTTCAAGGCATTATGGTCTGAGAATATGCAGGGGACGATCCCAATCTTTTGGTATCGGTTCAGACCTGATTTGTGACCCAGTATGTGGTCTATTCTGGAGAAAGTTCCATGTGCACTTGAGAAGAATGTGTATTCAGTTGAGTTTGGATATAAAGTTCTGTAGATATCTGTGAAATCCATCTGGTCCAGTGTATCATTTAAAGCTCTTGTTTCTTTGGAGATGTTGTGCTTAGAAGACCTATCAAGTATAGAAAGAGCTAGATTGAAGTCACCAAGTATAAGTGTATTATTATCTAAGTATTTCTTCACTTTGGTTAATAATTGATTTATATATTTGGCAGCTCCCACATTCGGGGCATATATATTGAGGATTGTTAAGTCCTCTTGTTGGATAGATCCTTTAAGTATGATATAGTGTCCCTCTTCATCTCTCACTACAGTCTTCGGGGTAAATTTTAGTTTATCCGATATGAGGATGGCTACCCTTGCTTTCTTTTGAGGACCATTCGAATGGTAAATGGTTCTCCAACCTTTTATTTTCAGGCTGTAGGTGTCCTTCTGTCTAAAATGAGTCTCTTGTAGACAGCAAGTAGATGGGTCCTGCTTTTTTATCCAGTCTGAAACCCTGTGCCTTTTGATGGGGTCATTAAGCCCGTTCACGTTCAGAGTTACTATTGAGAGATATGAGTTTAGTGTCATCGTGATATCTATTCAGTCCTTGTTTTTGTGGATTGTTCCACTGAACTTCTTCTTAAAGGGGAATTTTAAGAGTCCCCCTTAAAATTTCTTGCAGAGCTTTTTGGAGGTCACATATTCTTTCAGTTGCTGCCTGTCTTGGAAGCTCTTTATCTCTCCTTCCATTTTGAATGAGAGCCTTGCTGGCTAAAGTATTCTGGGTTGCATGTTCTTCTCATTTAGGACCCTGAATATATCCTGCCAGCCCTTTCTGGCCTGCCAGGTCTCTGTGGAGAGGTCTGCTGTTACCCTAATACTCCTCCCCATAAAAGTCAGGGATTTCTTGTCTCTTGTTGCTTTAAGGATCTTCTCTTTATCTTTGGAATTTGCAAGCTTCACTATTAAATGTCGAGGTGTTGAACGTTTTTTATTTATTTTAGGGGGGGATCTCTATTTCCTGGATCTGAATGCCTGTTTCCCTTCCCAGATTAGGAAAGTTTTCAGCTAGAATTTGTTCAAATACATAATCTGGCCCTCTGGCCCTTTCGGCGCCCTCGGGAACACCAATTAAACGTAGGTTTTTCTTCCTCAGGCTGTCGTTTATTTCCCTTAATCTATCTTCATGGTCTTTTAATTGTTTTTCTCTTTTTTCCTCAGTTTCCCTCTTTGCCATCAACTTGTCTTCTATGTCACTCACTTGTTCTTCCACCTCGTTAACCCTTGTCGTTAGGACTTCTAGTTTGGATTGCATCTCATTCAATTGATTTTTAATTTCTGCCTGATAGCTCTAAATTCTGCACTCATGAAGTCTCTTGAGTCCTTCATGCTTTTTTCTAGAGCCACCAGTAGCTGTATAATAGTGCTTCTGAATTGGCTTTCTGACATTGAATTGTAATCCAGATTTTGTAACTCTGTGGGAGAGAGGACTGTTTCTGATTCTTTCTTTTGAGGTGAGGTTTTCCTTCTAGTCATTTTGCTCAGTGCAGAGTGGCCAAAAGCAAGTTGTATTGGTAAAAGGAGAAAAAGAGAGGAGAGAAAGAAGGAAAGAAAAGAGAAAGAGGAAAAAAAGGAAGAAAAAAAGAAGAAAAAGAGAAAGAAAAAGAAAGAAAGGGAAAAAAAGGGTGGGGGAAGCAAACAAATCAAAAAGCAAAACAAAACAAAAAACAAAAAACCGACGGGGGAGTATCTTCTGATTCTGTGTACTTTAAGTCCGTTGACTTCCCCTGGAACTTGTCCTTCTAGCTGGTCTTCTGGGGGAGGGGCCTGTTGTGCTGATTTTCAGGTGTTAGCAGTTGGGGGAGCTGCTCTGCCCCCTGCCTGGTGCAGGGCTCAGGGGTTGTTTAAACCGTGAGGCCCCAGGAGGAACAACCACGGTGGCGGCAGCTCTGGAGCCCTGGAGTCAGCCCCCGCAGGAACTCCGGAGCTCTCCGTCTGCAGGGCCTGGAGGCTCCGGGGCGGGGCCGCTGATCTGCTCAGCTGGGGCAGGAGCGTCCTTGCTGTCCTGGGCCCTCCCGGCCTCTGCCTGTCCCCGGGGAGGCCGGATCCTGGGCTGTGTCCTGGCGCCCTGCGCTCCCGGGCCGCGCAACCCCCTCCGCGGAGCCGCCCCCGAGCCCCCCGAGCTGCTCCCGCCCCGCAGCCCCCTCCGCGGAGCCTCTTCCTCTGCCCGAGCCCCTCCGACCTGCTCCCGGGGCCGCGCAGCCCCCTCCGCGGAGCCGCCCCCGAGCCCCCCCGAGCTGCTCCGGGTCCCGCCGTGCGCGCTGCAGCCCTTAGGGAGCTCGGGGCGCTCTCCCGGGGCACAGGTGTCTGTTACTGTCCCGGGGAGCCCGAGGGCATCCCCGCCCTCCCGGGTCCTGCTCCACCTCCCCGCGAGCCCCTTTCCCCCGGGAAGGTCGGTGCAGCTCCTGCTCCTCCGGGACGGGGCTCTCCTGTCCTGGGGACACTCGCCCCGGCCTCAGCCCGGCTCCTCGCAGGCCCCTCCCCCTTGGAGGCCTTTGTTCCTTTATTTCTTTTTCCCCGTCTTCCTACCTTGATAGAAGCGCGAACTCTTCTCACTGTAGCATTCCAGCTGGTCTCTCTTTAATTCTCAGGCCGAATTCGTAGATTTTCAGGATAATTTGAAGGTTTTCTAGGTAATTTGGTGGAGACAGGTGATTTGGGGACCCTACTCTTCCGCCATCTTGCCCCGCCCCCTCTTGTGTGGCTTTTTAGCTCTATAGTGTCACTTTTGGTCTCTCGTTTCCCCTTAGAAGAGTCCCTTTCAGTATTTCTTGCAGGACTGGCTTAGTGGTCATGAACTCCTTTAGTTTTATTTGTCTCAAAACTCTGACTGGTAGTCTTGCTAGATAGAATATTTTTTGGCTGCAGATTTTTCCACTCAGCACTTTGAATATATCATGGCATTACTTTCTGGCATGGAAAGTTTCTGCTGAAAAATCTGCTGATAATCTTATGGGGTTTCCTTTGTACATAACTGTTTTTTGTCTTGCTGCTTTTAATATCTTTTCTTTATTATCCATTATATTTTTGCCATTTTAATCACAACATATTCTGTTGTGGATCTACCTTTGTTGATTTTGTTGGGGATTCTTTGCCTCCTGGATCTGGATATCTGTTTCATTCCCCAGTTTAAGTAAGTTTTCAGCTATTATTTCTCTAAATAAATCCTCTGTCCCCTTTCCTTTCTCTTCTTCTCTGATTCCTATAATGCAAATGTTATTGTGTTTAATGGAGTCACTGAGTTCCATAAGTTTGTTGTTTTGCATAATTCTTTTTTCTCTCTTTTCTTCAGCTTGATTACATTATTCTGTCTTCTAGGTTATTATTAACTCATTCCTCTGCTTTTTACAGCTTGCTGTTCATTCCAAGTATGTTTTTCATTTTGTTTATTGAGCCCCTTATCTCTGCTATGTCTTTCCTTATCTCTGTGTTAATGGACTCATGATGTCCTCCACTCGTTTCTGAAGTCCAGTGACTATCCTTATGACCATTGCTTTAAATTCTCCATCAGGTGTTACTTAATCTGTTTCACTTAGATCTCCAAACATGGCCTCATCTTGTTCTTTCATTTTTCACAAAATCCTTTGTCTTCTCATTTTGTCTAAGTCTCTGTGCCTGTTTCTCTGAGTTATTAAAGTCAGCTATGTCTCTTGTTCTTGAGGGTAATGGCTTTATGAACAAGAGATCCTGTAGTGCCCTGCAGTATAGTATATAGTATAGTGTCCCCTGTTCCCCAGTGCCTGGAATTTCTGGAGTGTTTCTAGTGTGTACTCTGCTGTTGTGACCTGGCTGCTTTATTCTGTAGGCCAGTCATATAGAGGTTTCCTTTGCCCATTGTGGGCAATGTTTTGTCCTTGCCCTGAATGTGGTGAGTTTTAACTAGTTATGCTCTCGTCTGCTTGTGAAATGAGACTCAGTTCCATTGCTGCTGCCACTGGAACCGAGGTCTTGCAAAACTCCCATGTCAAGAAACATGATGTAGGCAAGAGTTTGGGCTAGGCTTCTCGAAGAGGAAGCTCACTATGGTACTGAGGGAAGTATAACTGGGAAAGGTAGTTCCCAGTAGTTCTCTAGAGCAGGATAGGGGTGAGGATTGGTATAAGCAAGTTAGGTAGTGAATGTTATGTTGCTTCCCACAGGTGTCCCTATGCTTATGCTGAGAGGTTGGGGAGGGAAATGGTGCCTTCTAGTTCCTTTGTTTCTGGAGGGGTCTCTCCATGAAAGTTTCTTCTGCGGGACATAGTCGAAGATGAGCTACTAACCTCCCTCATGTGTGCCCCTAATGATCTTTAGAGTGCTGTTTTCAGTCTGTATGTTCCCAGACTGTTTGCCCTGGTTTCCTTCCAAGAGCAGCCACTATGTCCTTGGAGCTCTCCCAGAGCCAAGCCTGCTGACCATTAAAACTTCAGGCTTTAGGCTAGAACTCAGAAATTGGTTGCTAGAACTCAGAAAATTCAGTCCCGCTTGCTTCCTACACCTAATGTGGTAAGGATTTGTTTATCCCATATGCTCCCCTGTGTACTAGTTTGTCTCTTACCCTTCTTCGTAACCATGGCTTACTCCACACTGTCCCAGCCATGATTTGTTTCTCTTCTAAGCTGCATCTCTGCATTTTCTACCTTCTTTGATGTGGTTTCTCCTCTACTGTTAGTTGTAAAGTTTGTTTTGCCAGTCTTCAGATTGATTTCTGGGGTATTTAGGATGATTTAATAGCTATTTAGTTGTGTTTGTGGAATGAGGCAAGCCTAGGGTCCTCCTCCACCACCATCTTCTTCAACCTTCCCCCCATAGTTAGTTCTTAATCTAATTCCTTTGACTTCTGAAGCATTGGGCACAAGTGAGCTCTTTTTTTCTCTTGAAAGACTATTTTCACTTGTCTTCTATTTTCCCACCTAGTTCACTAGCACTCCTTGTTTATAAAACATTCAGAAAGATGAAAAGAATTTCAGAATTTTGCATATAGTACATTTTTAATCTCAATAAATAAAGGAATACCATTACTACTGGACTTTAATTGCAAACATTTGCAATGAAATGAAATTGCCATGACTAACTAATGTTTGACAAAAACCCAGATATTAAATTTTAATTTCTATTTGATGGACTTTAAAACAAAGAGTTATTTTACTTCTTGCTTATTTTGATAGAGATTAATGAAATTAATCCAGCTAGTTTAAGTGAAGCATGAAATAAGGAATATACAAAAGATATGAAAGAGATGCTAGTAATAATATAACTAACAATTTAGTGTACAGAACAAAATTATCAATTAATATGCTATGAATTTGGAATTTTGATCACTGTGAGAAAGAAAAGAGTTTGCCAAAATCATAAGAATGTAGTCAGTATTTGGGGGGAGGGACTTTATTTCTTTAAGAATAAAATAAACATTTTATGAACTATTAAAATTTCTTACTGGCTTTTTGGCAAAACTTTACGTTTTTTGTTTGTTTTTTTATATTCCTTTAAAATCAACATTTATGTAGGCCTTGGTGTGTGTTATTCTTTGTAATGTCTATCCAAAGATGCTTCAGTAGATGATCTGGTCTTTCCTTCTACTATTACACTGGTAAAAGAAGAAGCTTGAAAAAATAAAAGCCAACTATAATGTGAATTAAACTTATTAGGAATATCAGCTTCAATTAATATTAAACACCAGCTCAACTTATCTTAAATAATAAGGAATTTATTACTTGGCATGATAAAAAAGTCTGGAGTTAAGGCAGGCTCAAGGTTAAAATTCCAAGTTAATATTTTTATGACCTAATCAAAATCCAGGTTCTTTTCACTCAATATTAAGACTGTTAGTTAACTTTAATTAGAACATGATCACAGTAGGTCTAAATATCTCATCTTTATACTCCTAAGATGTAAAGGAAGAAAAAAGGCTTGTATTTTCCATCTATCTATATCTATCTATATCTATATCTATATCTATATCTATATCTATCTATCTAAAACTTTCACTAGATATCTCTAGCAGAATTCTTTTCAAGTCTCAGTAGGTGGTAATGAGGAGTGGGATAATCCTGTTTAGCCTAAGGCAATCATTATTTCTATAGTTCACAAGGGGAAATGGTGAAGACCAGAACAAAAATCAGTACTCAACAGACATGGAAAAAGAAAACAAAAAACAAAAATCTGAATAGGCAGCCCACCACCTTTACTACTGTCAGGAACCAACCTATGTGCCGAAGAAATTAGCCTTAACAACAACAACAACAACAAAACAACAACAAATAATAATAATAATAATAAATAATAATAATAACACTCACATTTATTAAGCTAAAAGCAAAACATTAGAAAGCCCACTGAAATGTATTTTACTCTAATTTGTCATCAGTTAAGCATACCAGTAACTCCAATTGGTAAATATTTTATACTTTTTCAAAGATTCCTCTGTATGTGCAAATCATTATAGGCAGGCAAGAATTAAAATAGAGATGTAAATAGGTGAGAAAATAGAGGCAGCCAAGTTATGCATCTCTCAATATTTCCTCCATAAATAATACACAATAGCATTAAGAAAAAAGTAAAATTACACAAAAACAGCACTTTCAGTATAGCTTGAGACAGAGTGCCAAACTTTAATATCACTGTAAATAAAGAAAACCAAACCCCAGTGAATGATCTCATGCAGAAGTGGTGATGTGGGCTGGATCTCATGACCCTGAGATCATGATCTGAGCTGAAACCAAGAGTCGGACACCTTACCAACTGTACCACCCAACTGCCCAGTATGAAAATATTTTTAAAATATCATGGTGTTCTATATGTTGACTAATTGAATTTAATAAATAAAATAGAATCTAAACCCTTTTAAAAATGTCTTGGTAAGTCAAAGAAAAACTACAGAAAAGGGACTTTGAAATATTCATGATACAAAGCAATAATAGACACATAGATTTTAATGAAGAAAAAGACAAATATAAAGAAGAAGCATTTTTTTAGAAACTAAGTGTCAAAGAGAAAAAGCAGCAAAGGGTGAAACTTACATCCTGCAAAATAAAGGGGAACAAAGTATTGAAATACACACAACTTTATTCTTTGTCAAAAAAATAAAAGTCTGCATAAATATTTAGACTGATAGAAGAGGATGTTATCAAACTAGGAATCTTTCCCCAATGTCATAAGAAACTAATAACTAGATCCATACAGAGTTACTACAAAAAAATCATAAAATGTGATCCTACACACCGAATTAATTAAAATTTTACTCCTACTCTAAAATTATGAAATAGAAGAAACCTATAAGACAACATTCCAAACTGAATTAAATATATTAGAACAAATATTTAGGGATACAAATACAGTTTTGAATCAGAAATGCAAGAACTATAGGCTAAATAAGCACAAAAATGGAAGAAATCAGGAACATTCTCCTATGTATGAAGACTAAGTTACCAAGTGTGCATCAGAGAATAGATGCACTCAATAATTTTGCAAGGAACTTTGAAGGAAGTTAAACAATCAAGAGAATGTAAATGTGATAAAGGAAATAGTTTGTTTTTTTTTTAAGAGAAAAAGTGGTGGAAATGGAAGGTATAGAAAGGAAGGATAACATTTATAAAATGAGTATCTCTGAAGAAAAGTATAGAATAATGTAGCAGAACTCATACTTAAAGCTGTAATCTAAGAAAAATTTCCAGAAATAAAATAATCCCCGAATCTACAAATGAGAGGTTCCTATAAGGTACATAGGAAAATAAAGTTAGAATGTTCAACTCCAACATGTATCCTTATAGAACTATTAGACTTCAAAGATAAAATAAAAATCAAATATTAAAAACAGCAAAAGAATTATACTGGTGTCATGATTTTCAAAAGCATCATACAAAGCAAGGCAGTAATAGGAAAGATGTTTTTTAAAAAATTCAAAAAAATATGTTAGCCAAAGATTTTATATCAAACCTATTTTTCAAGCATCAAGGGTCTAGAAAAAACTTTTAACATACAAAACATAGAAAATTCTACATATGCATAAACTTTTCTTTTAAAATAAACTAGCAGATGAGTTTCATTCTTTAAGAGATTACTTAGAATACTACAGTAAAAGGACTAATGGTGAGAAATACACACACAGACAGAGACATGTATGTACATACACAACAAAATATAAGAAAGGATGAAGGGATGCTTGGGTGGCTCAGCGGTTGAGCATCTGCCTTCAGTTCAAGGGGTGATCCTGGGGTCCTGGTGTCAAGTACCCTATTAGGCTTCCTTCGAGGAGCCTGCTTCTCCCTCTGCCTGTGTTTCTGCCTCTCTCTCTCTCTCTGCTTCTCATTGGGCACAGGGGAATTAGGGAAAGTTAAAATAAAATATAAAATAAAATAAAAATAGATAAGTTCATTTATTGCTGTTCAGACAATAGATGGGAATTAAGGATCCCATTAAAAGCTGACAAACTAGGGCAGCCCAAGTGGCTCAGTGGTTTAGCGCTGCCTTCAGCCCAGGGCGTGATCCTGAGACCTGGGATTGAGTCCCACATCGGGCTCCCTGCATGGAGCCTGCTTCTCCCTCTGCCTGTCCCTGTGTCTCTACCTCTCTCTCTATCTCTGTCTCTCATGAATAAATAAATAAATTTTTTTTAAAAAGCTGACAAACTAGACAGTAAAAGATAAAATAAGGAAACAGTGGATTAAGGAAATAAAAAATATATGTGTACAAATAGGTCCACTAGGAAAAAGATTTTATTTATTTATTCATGAGAGAGGCAGAGAGATAGGCAGAAGGAGAGGCAGCTTCCTGCAGGGTGCTTAATGCTGAACTTGATTCTGGGACCCTGAGATCATGAGCTGAGCGAGCTAAGCCAAAGGCAGATGCTCAACCACTGAGCCACCTAGGTGCCCATAAGTCAAACCTTCCTAAATACTGTGTGTTTATATTGTTACTCTGTGTGTGTGTATAAATATATTTATCTTGTAGAGAAAGAAATACAGCAAGAATAATAGGTATAATTTATAAAACATTATGACAAAGTTAAGTCAAATATATCAGTTATATATATTTAACTCACTAAAAGAAAAAAATAATTTCAATTTGGTTCATGACAAAAGACTCAACAATATGCTGTATGTAGAAATTCATCTCTAAAAGAAATAGTTTAGGAAGGTTTAAAATGAAGGCATGGATAAAAGTATACCAGGGCAGTGGGAACAATAAAATAGCAGGATAGCTGCTATCCTCTTAGCAGCCAATATAAAGCAAAAATCATTTAAGGTTATAAGGGCACTTGTACTAAAAATCACAAATCACATGATGTTTTAACACTTATAAATATTTATGCACCCAATAATATAGCTACCACTTCTATGAAACAAACTACATAGACAGAAACAGACAATATGAGACTTTAACATATTACTCTTAGGATGACGTATATGAGGTCCTCCTTCCAAAGACCACCAGTACATTCTATAACTTAACAACTTGAGTTTAATGCTCATTACATTATGGAAAACAGTACACCATGGGGAAACTTAGAGTATGCCAAACTTAGAGCATGCCTTAGAGTCTTAGAGAAAAGACTTACCTTAAAGATTGGGCTTATTTATGAGATATGGAAAGAGTTTATAGAAAGATACTGTCAGGAAAGTTTATAGAAAGATACTGTCAGGAAGTGTGGGTAATTCTATTTGTAGTTTATTGTATTTTATTGTAATAAATTTTATCTAGAAGGAGAGGAGTAGGAGTGAAGCTATAGCAGTAAATGATAAAAGGGCAGAAGTTGCTCATATTAACTGGATAGGGAAATATTTACCATTTTATGGTTTATATAGTGACCTTATTTTTAAGTCTCTGCTTAGACAAAATTATGAAATAGTCTTGTTTTTGTTTTCATCACAGCTACAAAATGACCTTGTCAGGTATCAGGTGGTTTTGTCCAAGAGTGGATCAACAGGCCTAGATGAGAACACTAGGCCAACTATAACTCTTTAAGTCTAGTTTCTGGTTATCAGGATCTGCTTTCTTCTTTTTTAGATAAAATGCACACAGAATAAGTAAGAAAGTGGAATTACTAAAAATATAATCAGTAAGTTGAATTCTATAGTAACATATCAAATTTCATACCCTCATAAGAGAATACCTCTGTGTTTGTCTATGTATGTCTATGTAACACTTCATAAATGTATATGTATTAGGTCACACTCACATACACACAGAAACTTCAGTAAATCCCATGAAAGAGAAATATCATAACAATGCTCCTTAATCACAACACAATAAAACTAGAATTTTTAAATAAAATCATAAACCAACAAAGCTCTTTAACCTAGAAATTTAAAAAATACTTATAAAACTTTCAGATTAAAGGAAAGATAAAATTATAGTATTTTTTTTAAAAGTACAGAATACATGGGGTGCATTAAAATACTCCAATCACTAAACACTGTAATAATAAAATGAAGTGTTAAAATAAATTACTCATTTAAAAACTAAAATAATAATAATGTAAGTCATAAGAAGGCACAGAAATGAAAACAATAGAGATAAAAGCTAAAATTAATGAGCTAGAGAATAGAAAAACTGTAGATCTAATTATTAAATAAAAATCCTAGTTTTAAAAAAAGACATCTGTTTATTTGAGCAAAAAGAAAAATACAGGAAGCTTAAACCAAAAATTGATGAAATTAGTTAGCTATAAGAGATGGCTGAAATAAATGGAAAGAATGGGAAAGAGGGAATGATATAGAAGGAATGATGAAGGAGAGATATTCCAAGCATACGTTTTTGTTTAGTTTGACTTTTAGTACATTGGCTATATTTCCCATATGTAAAATATATAAATAAATAATTAAAATCAACTAGGACATTGGAAGAATACAAACTAGAATAAAAATAATAAATAATAAACATACCTATACCAAAGACAATTACACTAAGGTGTTAGGGAAGAAAAAAATTAACAAAATTAAATTTTAGAAAACAGCAATTTGACTTGATATTTAAAAGCCAAAGACAAAAATGGATGCATACAAATGTGGTGCTATAGTTGGTAAATATTTCTTCATAAGGTTATGGAGGAACAATTCTGAAGCTACTTTATGTGTAAACATATTGTGGATAATGAAACCTAGGTTTCTCACTATCAGAGAAACAAGTTACAAATGGAAAGAGAAAATACTAGAATCAACTGTGAGCTTGGTTTGGATCAGATAATCAGATATGTGTGTGTAGAAATACACAGATAAGTATATAGTCATCCTCAACCTTTGGTGGGGTTGCAATGTTATAAATCCATCATAAATTGAAAATATCCTACTATGATGTAAGCATAGACTTACATGCTTACATTAATCTATACTTGGGAAAAATCATCTAACACAAAGCCTATTTTATATAAGGTATTTAATATTTATGTGATTTATTAAATACTGTATTGAAAATGAAAAACAGTCCTGGTTATACAGATACGTAATGGATTAAAATGTATTGGTTGTTTACCCTTGTGATCACCTGGCTGCCTGGGAGCTGTGGCTGGCTGCCACTGCCCAGCATCATGAAAGAGAGTATCATACCACATGTTTCTAGTCTGGGAAAAGATCAAAATTCAATACTTGAATTATGATTGCTACTGAATGCATATCATTTCACATGATCATAGAGTTGAGAAAAATCATAAGTCAAACCGTTATAAATTAGGGACTGCCTGTATATTGATAGACATAATATTACCTAGTTTTGCTCACTGAGAAGCAATAGCCCCAGTCGCAATGAGATCAGCTAGCTTCCACATTTTGGTTTCTAAATACCATTCTCTGATGAAAGGGATGGGACCAATTTGGAGAAGTGTTTGATCCAGGCCTTGGTCCAGGAAAGCTCAAAATAAGCCTTCATATTGAAAGGACACAGGTACAAGCTTGAAGGAGCTCCCAATGGCCAAATCTAGGATAATTGGAACCACAGAAGAACTGATTACATTAATGAATGTAATTCATAAAGCCAAATAAAAATCTGTGAATTTGGGGCGCTTGGGTGGGTCAGTCAGTTAAGCATCCAACTCGGTTTCAGCTCAGGTCATGATCTTGTGGTTTTGGGATGGAGCCCCATAGGTCTCAGTGTGGTAGTCTGCCTCAGATTCTCTCTCCCTCTTTCTCTCCCTCACTCTTTGTCTCTCAAGTAAGTAAATAAAATCTTTTTTAAAAAGTCTGTGAATTCACAGTGTTATAGATAAATTAATAAATAAAATAAGAGTTCTCTCTCTTTGAATAAAATTCTAAATAATAAATGGTGAAGGGAGGGCAGAAATTAAAATTAATATACCATAGTAATAATTGTTGCATCAATGGCTGCTAAAATGAATCAGGAGAAGCATGGTTGGTACACAGGATTATTGTGTATCTCAAAAATATCTACCTAACAGATACTTATATAGGAAAAGTAATAATTGTATAGTGGAGTAACCTAGTAGATACCATCTTAATCAAGTGATCCAAGTTATCACTAGTAACAGACATATTGCCATGCCCTGTCTCCTGATTTGATATACTGAAAGGAGCATAGTATCACTTATGTGGACTTCTTACCAAAATAACTCAAAATCAATTTTGGGGGAAATAGTCAAACTTAACAGTTAAGGCTGTTCTATGAAATAACTGGCCATTTTCTTCAAAAGCATTAGGGTCTTGAAACCTAAGCAAGAAAGAAGCGCTGTAATAGATTATAGAAAACTAAGGAGACATGATATTTAAATGTAAATGCCCTTATTTGGATCCCAGATCATAAAAGGATATCCATGGGACAAGTAGTTTCTCTAGATTATTTAATAGTATAGTATTACTGTAACTTTTCTGATTCAGATACTTTCCTATTGTTGTGTTTCTTATTTCTTACCTTTTGGAGAAGTTTAGTGAAGGGTAAATGGGAATTATTTATATTATTTTTGCAACTTTTTATAAGTCTGAAGTGATTTCAAAATGAAAATTTGAAAAATAAAGCACACATTGTGATATACATAATGATGGCAGAATGTATATATTCAAAATTAGCACAACTGCATGTGAGAATAATTTGTTCAAGGGGTTGTCAGAGAAAGATTCATTAAGGAAAGTATAAGGTAATTGGTTTTGGAAAAAAATTTAAATCATCTAGCTGAACACACATTTTAATATGCTAATTTGAACATTCCAGTTGGGTAATATAAATGTAGCTTTTCTCAGCCTTATCTTTTTTTTCATGAAAACATTTGTTGACATAAGTTCTAAGAAATATAATTTATTAAACACCAATGCAAGCAGCGGTTTGCTAAGAAGATGTTTTTAGTATGGGATGAACATGAAAGATTAACCTTCATAGAAGTTGAGTCCAATCATCTGCTCCAAAACATAACTATGCATAATAGGGATATCAGCCTTCGTCCAGTCCGTTAGCCGATCCTGAGGCTCAGGCACATCTGGGTGTATTCAGTGAACTAATGGGACAGGCCTTAATACAAAGTCATTTCACTGCATTGAGGAACCTCCTGGAAAAGACTTCATGCTTTGGCCGTAATTGGCAAACTGACAAAATGGAAGAAAGGTAGTTTTGCAGAATCTGTCAGCAAAACAACAATAATCGATAATGGTGACAATGATGAAGATGATAATAAACTGATTCTGGACAGAGCCTTATATGCTGAGTGGAAGAATGGCAATGAATAGACTTTCTCCTTGGCTGGGGTCTATGCTTAGAAACCAGTGAGAGAGAGAGTTGAAATAAGTTGAAATACCACTTCAAAGATGCATTTCCCTACACTGAATAAAACATAGGAGTATACTAACGCTATATTCACACCAACCATTCTTGCAAAGATTTGTAGCTTTGACTCTGTCTGAGTCCTTTTGCACTTCCAGGTGATGCCAGCAGTGGCTGAAACTTTTCCTTTGCTCTTCTTGGTGGAATATTAGCAAAACTGGCCAGCAAAGCAGCAATGGGAAGAACTTGATCATAAGCACATTTGTCACATACACCAGAAAAATCTCTGGAGTACATATAGGTTGCTGACATTGAGACAATTTGAGTTCTAGCCATTTTTGAAACTTTTAATGGTTTTTGTTTGGTGCTGGGGAGACCAGAAAACAAGGGTCTCTTCTTCCCATTCCTTCTATAGATCCACAGAAGTCAGATATGACTGTTTTTCTTTGGTCTCAAGGCTAGCTTGGCCTACAGAGTAGAGTTTCAATAACCAGTGACTGTCAGTATACTTTTAATTAAACTCTGAGCAAATCAGTAAAGTCATCAGAATGTATTGAGATTGTTATACAACACAACCTCTATAGCTAAACAAAATAAAGCAAAACTTGTTTCTGAATATGTTCTGTAATATGTCACCACTATATTATTGTTTTACTCAAAATTGATGACCCTGTACCTCTAGCTGCATGTATGGGCACATGTGTGTTATATGGGAAGGGTTCTGGGAATGTTGAGTAGAAAGGTATGAGGTGACTGTATTTGTTTGACTTATCTTTTTAATTTGTTTAGTTATATTTTGTTAGTGTTACATCATTTGAGCTCTCTATGCCACTTAGTGATATATTTCTTCTGTATTTTCTTCATCGAAACCTGTGTATCTTTTACTCCCATGTCATAATGGTAGAGAGATGCATGAGTTATAAAATTCCTTCTGTCGGCCATTTGGATAGTTGCCTTTTATAACATCCTCATTCTTCTAAATATATTCCAGGGGAGTCTGGATTTGTGTGTGTGTGTGTGTGTGTGTGTGTGTATTTTTGCTAGTGGTTCTATGTACAACTATTCAGGATATACATATATTTTGAATCACATGTCCTGTCTCAATTTACCTTTTCCTGGATATATAAAACTGTATAGTTGCTCGAATACAGTATTATATATACCCTCAGACCTAGAAATTTAATGAATTTCCCTGATATTCATGTTTCATATAACTCCAATCCAAATAAAGCACCCTATTCATTTTGCCACTGAATAGGAAATGATCCCAGCTATGGAATACCCATCATCCTCTCTGGTTTGCTAATAGACTTTTATTAACATATTTTTGGAAATTAAGCTCCCTAGCTGAGAAGGGAGATTCTTCTTCCAAATGTCTAAGTTTTCCTTGCCTCCAAGAAGAATAAGACAGCTACCATTGAGCACAGCTCTGGGACTTCCCAGTCATCCATGAATAGTCTTCTCACTACTGGGGACATTCTCATCCAACTGGAGAGTTTTCTGTTACTATGTGAAAATCTACCCTGAGTCTCAGGCAATATGGATGTGAATGAATCTCTTGAGATGTTTGATACCATCTTACAACTACTGGGACTAATAGGGATTTTGGAAGAATAGTGGAAAGATGAACTGAACACTATTATATAATTTCACTCAAATCTGTATTGCACAAAAAGAACAAATATACATACATTTAATCTTAGTTTAAAAAAGTACTCTTATTCCTATATATAACTCCCAAAACTTTGTTTTCTATCTTAGTTATTCCAAGCTTTTTTTTTTAAAGATTTTATTTATTTATTCATGAGAGATACAGAGAGAGAGACAGAGAGGCACAGATACAGGCAGAGAGAGAAGCAGGCTCCATGCAGGGAGCCCAACATGGGACTTGATCCTGGATCTCCAGGATCACACCTTAGACTGAAGGCAGCACTAAACCACTGAGCCACCGGAGCTGCCCTATTCCAAGCTTTTAGTACATATTTCTATTTCCAATATTGTATATCTAAGCCATTGTTTAAATTCCACTTATTATAATAATAGATAAGGAAAAATAACATGTTCATGAAAAAACTTCATAATTCAAAAATATTCTATCAAATGGATTATCTCGTTTGGTCTTGAAATAAACTATGAAAAGTAAATGAGAATTTTATTATTATTATTATTATTCATTTTTTGGTTGGGATACCAGAGGATTTAAATGATCTGCTCATTATCATATAAACACATAGTAACAGATTATAGGAAAAATGAAATTGAAGTCTAGGTCTTGTAACTACAAAAATCAGGACTATTTCAACCATGCTGTGCTTATATACTAACCTTATTGAATCTTTCTTCTTTTTTCTGATATTGTTCATATTTTTCCATATTGTTCAGTTGCCTTTTTTTTATTTTTTAATTTTTATTTATTTATGATAGTCACACACACAGAGAGAGAGAGAGAGGCAGAGACACAGGCAGAGGGAGAAGCAGGCTCCATGCACCGGGAGCCCGACGTGGGATTCGATCCGGGGTCTCCAGGATCGCGCCCTGGGCCAAAGGCAGGCGCTAAACCGCTGCGCCACCCAGGGATCCCTGTTCAGTTGCCTTGATCCTTGCTCTTTGTATGATGACTTCTTAATCATTCAGTCTTTTAAATTCTCCATTCATGGGGCATCCAGATGGCTCAGTGGTTGGGCATCTGCCTTCAGCTCAGATACTGATCCTGGGGTCCTGGGATCCAGTCCCTGCATCGGGCTCCCCACAGGAAACCTGCTTCTCTCTCTGCCTGTGTCTCCCTCTCTGTGTGTGTCTCTCCTGAAGAAATAAAATCTTAAAAAATTATCCATTCATAACTTCTTTTATCATCCCTTCGTAGTATTATAAAATCATAGATCGTTAATCTTAGAAGGTATACTTTACTCCAGATTCCAGAGAATGTTTTAATTATTTTCATAAAATCCTGGATTTATATTCTACTTTTTACTGAATACCTACTCAAATTTTGATCTGAGTTCTGCTACCTGAAGCAGAGCATTTGCTCAATAAAATACTTACCAGTTCTTAAGATTTAGGGATCAAAACTGCATTTGTTTTTAATTCATCTATTAAGCCATGCAAATCTTTAAGACACTATGTTTGCAATCACACTTCAAACGATGTCAGTCAGTACAGTAGATTTTATGATGGATAGGATGTTTTTAAAATTATTGAAGGTATAATTTATTTTTATAAAAGTCAGTCAAAGAAATTCTCCTTTCACATAAATGTAGAGGTAAGCATTCAGAAATCTCATTGGACTTGATTTTGTTTTTCTTGACTTCATTTTTTTCTTTTACATTTTCCTTTCTCATGTCTTGAACTGCAAAAATAAGTTGCTTGTTGAACATTCTGGTATAGTTTAGCATTTATGTTTTAAGTAAGTTTTTCCATATGCTTGTTTTTGCCTCCATGAGGTCTCTTTGTCTCAACTTTCTTCATCCCCTACTCTTAAATTAAAGAAAAAAAAATCTTTAGCTTTCCTTGTTGTGTTTGGCTACGATGTGTAGAATCAGTCATACCCAGCTCTCTACTGTAAGTTTATAATTTTAATTAGCTTCCTATAAGCTGACTCCATTGCCCAGTTAAAATAAGTTTCAAGTTCCTCAACTCCCAAGAAGTGGGATGTGCAGGAAGACAGTGATTAAAGGATTAAAAGGAAACCTCTAGAAATCTTATTTCTTTGAAGAAAATTAGGTCAGTTTTTGCCATGTTTTCTGCTTGGATTCATAGTTCATGGCTGGCCATCAATATTTGATGATTTAAAATGGCTTTTGGCTCTCCCTCTTTAAAAACAAGATTAGTTACGTATGTCATATGAACTCCTACATTTGTGGTAGCACACACTAGAATTAAGGTTATTACTCTTTTTTCCATTACTGTATGCTGTCTTTACTCAGAAGTTCCTTAAGAATACTCCTTCTTGGACTGGAATTTTGAATACTTGGTCACATATTGTCCCGTTACTGTTCATCTCAGCACATTCAACTCTTCAAAGGCAGAATCAAAACAAATATTGGGGCATGGTAGAGACAAAGATAAAGATTTAATATCCTTTGAATAAAAGCAAACGAGGCAGCATCTATATAATCAAGAGACACTGGGATGTAATTGAAAGATGTAGTCATTCCAATTTTCCAAACTGTTTCACCAATGTCCTGTTAGAGGCAGAAATTAGGAAAATGATGTGATCAGAGTAGCAGATAATATTTTGAGAATGAAATTTGCTTATTTTGATTTCCATTTTACTTCTGTTCTAGAAATGAATTCAAAGTCATTATAAGTTACATTACTTAGGTATGCATTTTATTCAAAAACAGAACTAGTAAGTCTTTTCTCATTCATTTTTCTGACATCATTCTGTTCTTCATGTTCTCTAGACGATCAGACATAGGGGTTTAGAAGTATCACATCCAGTATCCTCAGTGACTTTGGACACTTTGGGGTCAGAGATGAAGTCCATCTATTACTTACTTCAGTAGTAGTTTGGCCAGAGTTTTTTGTTTTTTTGTGTCAGTTCCCCACCATTCATTTCTTACAGGTTTTCACGAAGAAGGTCAGAGGCCATGAGCCATAAAGTGGGCTGCATTACAGAGAGGGATCCTTTTCTTAAGGAACTTATTACTCTTTTATATTGGGCAGTGAGCATGCTTGTCCTTTGCTCTGTACCGAAGCATTATCTTCATATGCCAAGATTGTTCACTGTACTAGCATTCTCCATGATAGTCTGAGACAAAGGACAGTTATTGCTTTGCTCACATGACATGTAAGTATGAGGGATGAAACCTATGGAGAATTGTATCCCAGTACCTATCCAAGTCATTCATACATGTAAAAGATAAGCACAAGATGTATTAAATATAAAATTGTATAAATAAATAAGGGTGGTGAGTAAGTGATATTGTAAATGTTTTGAAGAAAATGAAGCAGAAATGTTTTTGACCTTATGGTAAGGAAGTTCTTAAGCAAGTAATTTTTTTTTCTTAAAGAAAGAAAACATTGATAAATGTGGTTACATAATCATTTTTTAATTTTAGGAAAAGGTAACAGAGTTTCTCCAATAACAGAATTGGAGAAATTATATATTATTGTTACTGGCAAAATTATGATATTATTAATATTAAAGTCAAAGTCTTCCCAGATTTGTCAGTACATTTGATTTTCATCTAGTTGAATTATTCAGGATGATGGTGATTCTGGGATTTCCTCTTCCTGTAATGTGATTATTTCATTATCATGAGGATAATAATTAGCAGTACGAACTGACCAACAAACTGTTTTGCCTTGGAAACAAGTGGATAGAATTGTCTAACTTATTTGCTGAAGAATTCACCCTTGGACTTTCCTCTAGGAAGTGATTACTTTACAGTTAATAACTGCATTAGATGTAGCAATGATTTTGATGCTTAGTAGAAGTGGAACCACAAACAGATGTTTTGCATTTTTATTTATTTATTTTTGTTATGTGTTTTTTTTTTTTTTTTTTTTTTTGCATTTTTAGATGGTGAAACTTTCATTTGGAGCATTGGTAGACCTTGAGTATTTTTTATTGTTTATTCTCAATCTCAGTGATGTTTTGTATGATTATGAGGCTGGTAAACAGAAATGCAAAGTGTCCCAGAAGCTAGAAAATAGGTTTATGTGGCTTACACAGTTTTTGGTGAAGACATGACAGAGCTGATAAGTGAAACCAGTTTTTACTTTTCTGGTGTAATATAATATAAACACACACACATACTTCAAGCAAATTGAAAAGTATGGAGAATAATATGTTAAGTACTCATGCATCTTATTCTAGGCTGGTGACATCTGAATGGCAGATAGTATTTGCATTTTTAAGGAATTTTTAAAAAGATTTTATTTATTTATTCATGACAGACAGAAAGAGAGACAGAGACACAGGCAGAAGGAAAAACAGGCTCCTCGCAGGGAGCCTGATGTGGGACTTGATCCCAGGATCCTGGTGTCATGACATGAGCTGAAGGCAGACACTCAATTATGGAGCCACACAGGTGCCTCTGGGTCTTGATTTTTTAATTCAGCATGATAATTTGCTTATTAATTGGAGAACTTAGTTCATTTATATTTAATGTAATTGCTGGTATGATTACATACATGTCTATCATTTTATAATTTGTTCTTTATGCTGTCTATTCTGTTTTTAGTACCTTTGATCATTTTCTATCTTCATTTATGTTAATTACATATTTTTAATATGCCACTTCTCTTTATTTTAGCTATAACTCTTTGCATTATTTTAAAGTATTTTTCTCTGGAGATTATAAAATGCACCTATGAGTTATCACAGTCTAATTAGTGTTCAAAATGGGGGATCCCTGGGTGGCGCAGCGGTTAGGCGCCTGCCTTTGGCCCAGGGCGCGATCCTGGAGACCCAGGATCGAATCCCACATTGGGCTCCCGGTGCATGGAGCCTTCTTCTCCCTCTGCCTGTGTCTCTGCCTCTCTCTCTCTCTGTGTGACTATCATAAATAAATAAAAAATTAAAAAAAATGGACTACATTATGTAAAGTATGAGAAGCTTGTAATAGTTTAATTCCATCTGACACTGCCTTCCATCCTTTGTAGTATGTTCTCCTATATATTAGGTTTATTTATTAAAATTAAATAGGAAAGCATTATTATTTTGATTCAGATACTCATTTATCTTTTTAAAAATTTAGAAAGAGAATGACAAACATAACTCATATTTGTCTCCATTATTGTCATTTTTTATTGCTTTATTCTTTCTTATAGATTTGAGTTTCCACCTGACGTGGGGTTTTATCTTTTTATCCCTTCAGTACATGACAATGTTGAATAGAGATAGTGTGTTCACCTTTTTTAAATTGTAGCTTCTAATGTTCTTATTATGAATAATATGATTACAGGTTTATCAAATGTATTAAGGTAAAGCATTTTCCTATATTATCGGTTTGTTAAGAGTTATTTTCTTGAATGAGTGTTTAATTTTATCAGAATCTTAAGTATATTTAATGGGATAATCATGTTTCCCTTTTTTAATATCCCAATGTTGTAAAGGCCATTTCTAGAATTTCTATCTTAAAATCAATCTACCTTGTCCTTGGACAAGGTAGCCAGGGACGCTTGAGTGGCTCAGCAGTTGAGTGTGTCTGCCTTTGGCTCAGGTGGTGATCCTGGGGTCCTGGAATTGAGTCCTACATCAGGCTCCCGTAAAGGAACTGATTCTCCCTCTGCCTGTGTTTCTGCTTCTCTCTGTGTCTCTCATGAATAAATAAATAAAAAATCTTAAGAAAAAAAGAGAAGGTAGCCATTTTTAATAATCATTTTTAGATATAGTGTAGAATTTAAATTGCTGTTTTGGATTTTTATATTTATGTTAATGAGTAGTATGGATTTCTAATTTTTCAAATAATATTTTTCTTTTTCTGGTTGAAAATTCCTATGTAGTTTTACAGTTCTTTGGGTAACAGTATTTTAAAAAAATTTTTTTTAATTTTTATTTATTTATGATAGAGAGAGAGAGAGAGAGAGAGGCAGAGACACAGGCAGAGGGAGAAGCAGGCTCAATGCACCGGGAGCCCGACGTTGGACTCGATCCCGGGTCTCCAGGATTGCGCCCTGGGCCAAAGGCAGGCAGTAAACCGCTGCGCCACCCAGGGATCCCGGTAACAGTATTTTAATGGCAATTGTCTCAATTTTTGTTTACCTGAAAGTACCTTAATTTCATTCTCATCTTGATTATTTTTCTGAGTGTATATTAATGTCAAAAATTATTTTTGCAACACTTTGAATGTATTATCCCATCTTTTTTCACTTCTATTGTCCTATAAGAGTCATTTTATTTTTTATAATACTTCCCTAGTAATTTGTTTTTTCTCTTTAGTTGCTTTTTAGTCTTCTTTCTCTTGAGGTTCTCTAGTTTTTACTACTATAAATTTAGCTTTAGATTCTTTTTCATTTACTTCATTCTGTTCTTGTTTCATGAAATATTTAAGCAATCTCTTGAACAATTGATGTCTCAGTCATTATCTTTTCAAATTTTGCCTCTATAGTCTGTCTACTCTTTCATTTTTGAAATCTTATTTGGATTTCCTCATTCTGTTCTTGATATTTTTTTCCTATTTTCTACTTATTTGTCTCCCTGTGTTCTAAGCTATGCTTCTATTTTACTCCTGAATCTCTGATCTTTTTTATTAGCTATTTCTTTCTCTTATGTTTTTAAAAGATCATTATGTTTTATTAATTATTTTAAATATACTTATTTTGTAGTTTCATCTGAGAGGGTTATTGTTTGAAATTCTTGGTGTTCTAATTCTGTTGATGTTATGCTTGCTGACTTTTGCTTATGGTGTTTTACAATTTTGGAGTAAGCTTTTTTTTTTTTTTTTTTTTAAGCATAGCTTTATGTGAATCCTGGAAAACTTGAGGGAGGATTTGATTTACTTCTACCCTTTTATTGTTAGTTTTTTCAGTTTGAAATGCTCTCTCTCCAAATAACAAATATTTTAAAATCTATCATACTTCATGGTAGATCCATGACTACACTTTTCTTCATCTTCTACCTTATGATTTTCAGTAAACTGGCCCAGCAGAAGAACACTGCACTGATAAATGTAAAAATTGCATATTATTTCATTTAAAAAGTATATTGGTTATCTGAAATTCTGAGTGATAACATAGGAAAAGGAGACATATAAGTAATTAAAGTATTATAAATACTCATTTACTGTGCCAAAGTAGAATATTTACTTAAAACAGGTCTAGGGATCCCTGGGTGGCGCAGTGGTTTGGCGCCTGCCTTTGGCCCAGGGCGTGATCCTGGAGACCCGGGATCGAATCCCACGTCAGGCTCCCGGTGCATGGGGCCTGCTTCTCCCTCTGCCTGTGTCTCTGCCTCTCTCTCTCTCTCTGTGACTATCATAAATAAAAAATAAAAATTAAAAAATTAAAAAACAAAAAGAAAAACAGGTCTACTCTATAATTTTGAGGAGGGGGTTACTAGTATATTACAGTAATTAAGAAAATAATTTCTATGATCTGTGTTTCCAGGCACTGAAAAGTTACAGGAGTAAGCTAGCATTTGAAGTGTATAAGTGCCAGAGTGTATATTAACATAAATATTTTGTTATATTATTAATAAACATGATAATAAAATAATTTATATTTATCATTTGGCAGTTCACATAATGGTTCCAGAGAAGCAGTTTATTTGTTCTCTAGAAATGTTCTAAAGGCGGTATGGCCGATATCATTAGACTCATTTTCCATACAGGTAAATTTAGCTTTAGTCTAATTAAATTTCTGTGTAATAGTTGGAGGTAGGATCTGATTCCAGGTTTTCTAACACTGAGTCCATTACTATTGTAATTACATCTCTGTGCTAAATATACAAAGAATAATCATTTTAAAAATACTTAAATTATTTTTACACTGAGTTTTACTAATTATTTTGATTGAGTTTAGGAGCTTGTAGAAATCTTAAAAAAATCTCAAGGAACAGAAACATTGGAACCCAGATTTTCATTGAATTTTGTTTTCTTCTATGTGTGTTATATAATGTAATTGTAGCTTTTGAAGGATCCTAATGTGTTAAATGTTGAGTCTCTGAACACCACGTTTATCATATAATAAACAGTAAAATAATGTGTTCTTTTAATTAATTTAACAAAGAAAAATTATGTTAAAATGATCTTTTTTTGTAAAATGATCTTAAACTGTGGCAATGTAGATATTTTTGTTAAATCTAACAATAATTGACTAATGAATGAAGCTAGAAGATTTCTATTTTTGATATTTTTCCATCTAATTGGGTATAGCACAGTTTTAGCATCTGAGATTTTATTTTTTCCTATTCTTCAATATTGTTTATTAAATTAAATGAATGTACAGGAGACTATAAATGCCCAATACTTCTATATCTATATATATACTTATATATCTATCTAAAACTAAAAAGCTAAGATGCCTTGAAATATAATCATCTTTCTGTGGATTTTCTCATAACTTTACAAGAAATTCTATTTCTTGTGTCAACCTGAGAACAGATGCTCTTCATTTTTTATTTTAATTAATTATTTAACTTTAGAACACAAGATTTTTTTTAAGTTTCTATTTATTTATTCATGAGAGACACACACACTCACACACAGAGGCAGAGACAGAGGCAGAGGAAGAAGCAGGCTCCATGCAGGGAGCCTGATGTGGGACTCAATCCTGGGACTCCAGGATCATGCCCTGAGCCAAAGGCAGATGCTCAACTGCTGAGCCACCAGGGATCCCAGGAACACAAGATTTATTTAAATATGCATTTAAAAAAAATACAACTTGATCCAATTACTCCTGGGCCTAAGGTCTTCCAAATAGGGTGAGTTTTTTTTTTTTTATTTGAGGTGTAGTTGATACACAATGTTAAATTAAGATTAACATTAATTAACATAAACATAACATTAATTTAAATTAACTTAATTTTAATTTAAATTAACATAAACATTAACATTAATTTTAGATGTATGACATAACTTTAGTGATTCATCTTCTCTCTAAGTGTATCATTTGTCACTGTAGTATAGCTACTGTATGCCATAGTACAGTGCAATACGATTGACTATCCCTCTGACTGTCCCTGTGACATACTCATTCCATAACTATAAGCCTGTATCCCTCACTCTCTTTCATGCATCTTGCCCATCCCTCTAGCCCTTCCCCTCTGGAAACCATCCATTTATTCTCTATATTTATGGATCTGTTTCTGCTTTTTGTTTGTTTATTCATTTTTTTTATTTTTTAGGTTCCACATGTAATTGAAGTCATATGGCATTTGTCTTTCTCTGTTTGACTTATTATTGTCACAAACACCAAAATCTCACCTTTTTAATGGTTGAGTAATAATCCATTGTGTATATATGCCACACCTTTATCCATTCACCTATCTTCCATATCTTGCTATTGTAAATAATGTTGCAGTAAACATAGAGCGCATATATCTTTCAAAGTATAGTGCTTTTGTTTCTTTGGGTAAATACATAGTAGTGGAATTACTGGATCATATAGTATTTCTATTTTTACTCTTGTGAGGAACTTTCATATTATTTTGCACAGTGGCTGCACTAGTGTTAATTCTTAACAGGACATGCTTCCTTTTTCTCCACATCCTTACCAATACTTGTTATTTCTCGTCTTTTTGAACCTACCCATTGTATAGGTGGGTACCTTATACAGGTATAAGGTGATGTCTCATTGTAGTTTTGATTTGCATTTCTTTGATGATTAGTGATATTGACATCTTTTTTCATGTGCTTGCTGGCTATCTGTATGTCTTCTTTGGAGAAATGTCTGTTCATATCTTCTGCCCATTTTTTAAATTGGATTGTTTGTTTTTTTCATGTTGAGTTGTATAAGTTTTTTAATATATATTTTACATATTAACCCTTTATTGGACATATCATTTGGAAGTATATTCTAATTGCTTCTCAGCCTTTTGGCTAAGATCAAGTGTGGAAATATATTCTAACATTCAGTAGGTTGCCTTTTTTTTTGTTGATTGTTTCCTTTGCTGTGAAGAAGCTTTTTATTTTGGTCTAGTCCCAATAGTCTATGTTTGCTTTTGTTTCCCATGCCTCAGGAGACATAGCTAGAAAAACATTGCTAATTCCAAGGTCAAAGGAATTACTGCCTCCATTGTTTTATAGGAATTTTATGATTTCAGGTCTTACGTTTAGGTTTTAATCCATTTTGGATTTATTTTTGCATATGGTTTGAGAGACTATCTTTCCCCCATTGTATATTCTTCCCTTCTTTGTTGTAGGTTAATTGGCCATATAAGCATGAGTTTATTTTTGGGCTCTCTATTCTGTTCCATTGACTCATGCATCACTTTTTGTCCAGTACCATAGTGTTTTGATTACTACAGCTTTGTAGTACGTCTTAAAATCTGGGATTGTGATACCTCCAGTGTGCTTTTCTTTTTCAAGACCACTTTGGCTACTTGAAGCTTTTTATAGTTCCATACACATTTATTTATTATTTCTTCTAATTCTGTGAAAAATGCTATTTGTATTTTGAATGTCTGAGATGTTATTAAGAAAGCTGTACGGGGATCCCTGGGTGGCGCAGCGGTTTGGCGCCTGCCTTTGGCCCAGGGCGCGATCCTGGAGACCCGGGATCGAATCCCACGTCGGGCTCCCGGTGCATGGAGCCTGCTTCTCCCTCTGCCTGTGTCTCTGCCTCTCTCTCTCTCTCTCTCTCTCTCTGTATGACTATCATAAAAAAAAAAGAAATTAAAAAAAAAAAGAAAAGAAAGCTGTATGAATTAAGCCTTGGCGAAGTGTTATATCAAATACTAGTACTTTTTTTTCTTGCAACCCTTTTCGTAGAAATGCATATGTATATATGTAAAAAAGTACATATGCATAAAAAGTTACAATGTATTTATCTTTTGCTTTATTTCCTAACTTCTAAAATAGCCTGATAGTCTAAAAAAGAGATTATAGATGTTGGTATAATTTTGTCAAAACTATTTTGATTTGAACTGTGATTTTGTGTATTTTGCTATTGGTCTTTGAGTTCTTTTCAAATTGGGGCTCTGAGCTCAGATTAGTGTACTTTGGATATAATTTATAAATTATAGTTGAAGTATAAATGTTTATCAGTAAATGTAAATTATTGAGTAATATTTATTTAGCATATTTTTAAATATACACATATCTTTAATGATATCCACATGTTTCTAAGTGCTGTTATCTTTGATAAAACTGTATGTTTTAAGCTAAAAAGTATGTGTTTGTCTATTCATTTATATGAAGTTGTTCATTGCAAGTTATTGATCTCATGAATTATAGCATTTATATTATTATTTGATAAATACTTAAAATATTCAATTGATTTCATGAGTCAGGTATCATCTTGCATAGTGATGTAAAATAAAAAGTTAATTAGAAACAGGAAATGGGCAGTCCAGGTGGCTCAGCGGTTTAGTGCCGCCTTCAGCCCAGGCTGTGTGTTGGCAACCCGAGATCGAGTCCCACGTCAGGCTCCCTGCATGGAACCTGCTTCTCCCTCTGCCTGTGTCTCTGCCTCTCTCTCTCTCCCTCTGTCTCTCATGAATAAATAAATTCAATTTATTTACTTTTTTAAATAATTTATTCATGAGAAACAAAATTAAAAAAAGAAACATAGGAAATTTTAAAATGTTTCAATGTAATGCTTTAAGGATAGTGTATATTATGTTATCAACAGTAACCTTTATGAGATATCTAGAGGCTACATGGTACTATGTGGCATCTCAGATCTGGAGTTGTTTGTATATTTTTGCTTGATTTGCCCTTCTAAATTTCTCTTCCATGTTCTTTTCTGCTTTTGCTTAATTTATGAGACCCCTTTTATTTCACTGAAGTTATTTATTTGGTCTTTCAAACTATTTTGATTCCATAGAGTCTATTAAGGTATGTAAAATGTATGGAAATAGATGATAACTAGAAACTACATAAAATATCTAATTTAGAAGAATATTGAATTTGAAACTGATTCAATTTCACCAACTTTTTGACTACAAAAACAAGAATTAATTGTAAATTAATTTGTATTAGTAGAAATGTATGTATAAGAATTGTTACATATTTATTTTTATTTAATATAATAATTAGATATTGAAGTGAGAAGCACATTATATATAATAGACCAACTTCAAAGGATCTGACTTATCTTTATAAACATGCACTTATTAAAGAATCATTCATATTTATATTATAGTGATAAGGAATTATAAACTCTAATAAAATATAAATTGAATATATAAACAGTTCCCTCTTCCCCCAAATAGTCATAATTCAAATTTTTCTCCAAAGGTAATTGTAAATCTAACTTATGTTGGAGGTAATGCCACCATGAAATAAATCTGTCGCTGTCACAGTAGGGCAAGGGATAGTCAAGAAAAACATCTTTTCCTGACAGTTCATTTTCTTTCCATGACACAATTTACAAAAGGTTTCCACAGGTCAGCTTATGGGAACATAAGGGCAGTTTCATTTGAACATAGCATTTTCTCACAACAAAACTATCTGGCAGTGTTTGAAAACCCCTTGCTAGTTGGAACGATCTAAGATACAGAGATCAAGTTTTTAAGCTAAACCAGAAAACAGTGTCAGGAGTTCAACGCAACACTGATAAACAGTCATCTCCTGATGCCACATGTCACAGCTGATGGAGTCCTGCAGATCCATTTCTTTCACCATCCGCCTGACACTCTGCTTTATATAGCAGTATTTTAGGGCATAGTGAAGGGCTTGGATGTTGAACAGTTTTTCCCACTGAGCATCTGTCCTTGAGACTCTCATGCATGTGTTATTTACTTTGTTGTGTAGCATATCTTCAGGCATGCAAAGAGGCATGGTGCATGGAATCAGAGTCAATAAATTGCTGTGATTTCATGAGTCTGTATCCAACCATACTATCCAGCATATGTGAAACTAAGCAGCTCAAATTTCCAAAAGAAATACAAATAGAAGTTTTCACCAAGAGGTACGTACTATACAGGAACATACTATCTTTTGATAAAACTGAAGAGGAAGAAATCAAAATAATATTCATGAAATTCAGTAGGTACTTTAAAAATAATAAAACCCTACATCTACATATACTCAAATATGCTGTTCCTTTTCTCAGACTGTCAGTGTTTTTCTCATTCCAGTTCCTTTCATGTTGTCTTCCTTTTTCACTGTTTTCCTTCTTTTGCCTTGTCAATTTAGAGGAATACTAGATTCAGTATGTTTTCATTAAAGAAATTGAAAGCATCTGAAAGTATTCAGAGAGGCAGGCAGTGCGTTAAATGATTCCTAGAGCACTTTAACTTGCGGAAACAAAGAGAAGCATTCCTGTGTAATATAATCATTTGAGAAATTAAATATTAATAGTAAGCATTTGGAAATAGTACTATTAATTTACCTTCAATAACTTAATTTTCCCACTTCTATTCTGGATTTTACATTTAATGATTCCAGAGTACTGAAGATTTTTATTTTTTATATCTTTATTTTATTTTTCATATTTTTTAGTTACTTTTGCGAGTGTCAAGCCTCTACAGTATGCAGTAGCAAATATTATCGTGGAAGTAAACAATACACATAGTATTAGCACAAAATGATCTTTAAGTGTAAAATAGTCGAAACAAATAAATACCTAGTTATTTAATTACGTGATACAAAACAATTGATTTAAAAAGTGAAAACATCTAAAGAACACAAAAAATCGAGATATTTACAAATATAGGAAGATTACCGACTTTTTAGCTTGTTTTTTAAATTTTGTTTATTTTTATTTATTCATGAGAGACACAGAGAAAGAGAGAGAGGCAGAGACATGGGCAGAGGGAGAAGTAGGCTCCCTGCAGGGAGCCTGATGTGGGACTCGATACAGGACCCAGGGATCACGCTGTGAGCCTAAGGCAGAGGCTCAACCACTGAGCCATCCAGGCATCCCTTTCAGTTTATTTTTAAATCTAGATTTTTTGTATGTTGCCAGAGGTACAGAACACAAAATTTATTTTCTTCAGTTATTTTTATTTGAATTCATGTCATGAGAATTTGGTAGAAAATATGGCTCTCTATTCCTGAAATACACAGAAGCCAACTTCAATAATTTTTTAATATAGACATTTAAGTTTATTCTTTTAATATGAATATATTAGGAATGCCACATGGATTTGAACTTTATCAAACAGAAAAGATTTCAGTGTGATTACAGTTAGTGAAAATAATTTTTTAAATTATTTTAAATTTTTTAAATTTTTAAAAGATTTATTTATTTATTTATTCATGGTGGAGAGAGAGAGAGGCAAAGACACAGGCAGAGGGAGAAGCAGGTTCCATGCCGGGAGCCCAATGAGGGACTCCAGGATCGCGCCCTGGGCCAAAGGCAGGCGTTAAACACCTGAGCCACCCAGGGATCCCCGAAAATAATTTCTTGTTAGCAAAGTGTACTAGCAGAATGGGAAATGGCTATTAAAATATACATTTTAATTGGAATTACATATCTCCAAGACAAGATCATGGTATCAGCAAGGTGGCACAGTAGAGATTGCAGCCTTCATCTCCTCACAAAAAAAACAATTAGATACCTATTCATGACTGAAAATAGCTCTGGAAGCTCAGGAGTCCAGTTAAGAAGCTACAGCAACACAATGGAGGAAATAAAACAAAACAAAACCCTAAGAATAACTACACAGAAAGTGTAGGAAGCACAGTTTCATTTTGCCTGCATCATCCATCCCCTATGCTGATACAGTTCAACACCAGAAGTTTCCCTGACAGGGGAAGAGGAGAACAGAATGAATGACCAGCATCCCTAGTATTATAGGGTATTGCCTGAAGAATGTGCTTTGATTTTTATCCCATGCAGGTTGCTGGGGAAATTGGCATAGTGGAGATGTCTGGAGATTCCTAGGAACAAAGAAGGATGGGGACTATCAGTGTCAGCCATGTGTTAGGTGTAACATGATTCCCAGTGGCCTGCTCTGCAGAGAACCCAAGTAGCCTTTGCTGTTGGGGACCTCACAGCCCTTGTGGCTGCCATGGACATCCAATAGCTTTCACCACTGAGGACCCTGCTGTGTTCATTACCGTGGATCACAGCAACTTTTTCTATGAGAATCCCAGTAGCTTTTGCTAGTGAGTCTCTGCTAATGCCAGTGAACAGCCATTTCAGCCACCATGGATCTTCTGCAGTTGCACCAGTGAAAGTCCTACTTTTTTTCCCCTTTTGCCTTTGCAGACTACAGCTACCTAAGATACCACCTATCTGGAGCCAGTCCACCTAATGCCACTACAGGTGCCTTGGCCCCAGAAAACAGTGTGGGCAGCATGTGTGCACTCACGGTTTACTTCAGCCCCTGCCACCAGCCCTGGCTCCTCTTGCTGTGTGTATGCCCATGACTAACTGGTGCAGCCATGTGTGCACACACACTTGGCCCCAGTACTTGCTGTTAGTCCTCATCACTGTACACATGCTCACAGCTATCCTTAGTAGTCATGCACATTTATGCCATTAGTTATAAACACCTGTTGCCTACCTAAGTGTACCCTCCAATGGACATGGTGGTGTTGCTGAGGACACCCAGCTATCTTGTATACCACATTACTTTTGCTACCAAGGACCACAGAGTTGCTGACATTGCAGACCATAGCAGTCAGGGCCATCAAGTCACTGTGATCTCAAGACCCATAGCTGCCACATACCCCACATTTAGAAACCTGTATGCCATCAGCCATGGCACCATAGAATGCTTCTGTATAATCCCCTGGTCAGTGCCTCTGTACCCCCTTCCCTCAAGTGACGGTCTTTCCTTACTGAAGCTAGTACATAAAGTCTTGAATATGTGATTTCTTCTTCAAATGTGCAGGTACCACTGCAAGAAATAAGGAATACAATAAATCAGGAGTTAAGATACTACCAAAAATACAATAAACTTTCAGTAACTGATGCCAAATAAATGGAGATCCATGAGTTGCCTGACAAAGATTTCAAAATGATTGTTCTAAAGAAGCTTACCAAACTATAAGGGAACACAGATAATTTAATAAAATCAGGAAATAATATAACAACAAAATGAGAAGTTCAACAATGAGAAAACATTAAAAAAATCAAAATGTGGAGCTGAAGAATACAAAATATGAACTAAATAATGCAATAGAGAGCTTCAGCAGCAAACTTGATCAAGCAGAATCAGTAAGCTTAAACATAGGCCATTTGAAATTATCCAGTCAATGAGAAAAAGAAAAAAAGAATGAAAAAGAGTGATGAATGCCTACATGATTAATAGGATTAATAGGATTAATTGGTTCAAAGGAACCAATACATATATTATGGACATCCTAGAAAAAGAAGAGAGAGAAAGGACAGGAAGCTTATTTTAATAATCAGGGGTGCCTGGGGGCTCAGTCATATAAGTTGCCTTTGGCTTAAATCATCATCCTGGGTACCCTGAGGTTGAGCCCCATGTCAGACTCCTTGCTCAGTGGGGAGTCTAATTCACCCTCCTTCCACCCCCATGCTCATTCTCTCTCAAATAAAATAAAATATTTAAAAAAAAAAAAAAAAAAACAATAACTCAAAGTTTCACTAATCTGGGGAAAGAAATGGATATCCAGACTCAGGAATCTCAGATAGGTTGAACATAAAGATATGGACATCAAGACACACAATATAATTAAAGTATCAAAAGTCAAAGAGAATTTTGAAAGCAGCAATAGAAAAGCAACTTGTTACATACAAAGAAAGCCTCTTTATAAGGCTGTTTATGGATTTCTCAATATAAGCTTTGCAGGTCAGGAGAGAGTGGTATGGTATATTTAAAATACTGAAACAAAAACATTGTCAACTAAAGAATATTCTGCAAAGCTAACCTTTAAAAATGAAGGGAAATATAAAGTATTTCCCAGAATAAAAACTGAGGAACCCTGTCACCATTAAACTTGCCTTACTTACAATAAATTGTTAAAGAACTTCTTTAAATGAAATGAAAGACACATTAAGTGTCTATGTGTGTAAGCATATGAAAGTATAAATCTCACTGGTAAAGGTAAATATATAGTTAAATTCAGAATAATTTAATATTGTAATGTGGTTTGCAAATCAGCTGTATCTGATACAAAAGCTAAATGAAAAAAATTAAGAATACTAAAATAATAAAAGTTTGGTAACAGATGCATATATACAAAGAAGTAAACTCTGACTTCAAGAACACACATGAAAGTGGTGGGGGGGGCATGGTAAAAGTAGAGAGTTTTTCTATGCAATTAAACTTAAGTTGTTATCAAATTAAAATAGATAGTTATAAATTTATAAGAAAATGTATACAAGTCTCAAATAATCATAAAAGAAAGAACCATAGTAGACACACAAAAGATAAGGAGAAGGGAACCAAAGCAAACTTAAAAAATCATCAAATAAAATAAAAGAGCAAAGAGTAATAAAATAAATGCAAACCAGACAAAATCAATTAAAAATGGCAATAGTAAATCCTCATTTATCAACAATCACTTCAGATGGATTAAACTTCCCAATCAAAAGGCATTGAGTAGCTGAGTGGGTAATAACAACGAGTTCCAATGAAACACTGTCCACAAGAAACTCTACACAGAGACTGAAAATGAGGGGATAAAACAAAGGTATTCATTCAAATAACTAAAACAGAGCAGCGTCGGCTATACTTATATAACATGAAATAGACTTTAAGTCAAAACTATCCCAAGAATCAAAAGTCATTTTGTAAAGATAGTTAATTCAGTAGGAGGAAATAATAGTTTAAAAAAATGCACCAAATGTTAGGTCACATAAATATATAAACAAATATTTGCTCAGTTCATGTCTCTGTGTCACATTTTGGTAATTCTCACAGTATTTCAAACTTTTCCATTATTATTTATTGTTGTCATCTATGATCAATGATCTTTGATGTTACTATTTTAATTTTGAGGGGCTTCATATACCATGCCTTTATGGGACAGTGAACTTAATTGATAAATGTATGTGCCTCACTGCCCCACCAACCAGCTGTTTCCCTGTGTTTCTCCCTCTTCTCAGGCCTCTCCATTCCCTAAAGCACAAAAAATTTGAAATTAAATCAATTATTAAACCTATAATGGGCTCAAGTGAAACAAAGTGTTCAAGTTGCACATCTTTCACTGTTGAGACCTACTGGTCAGAAAAAAGATTCCTTTCAGAATATTATTACTCATTGACAATGCACCTGGCCAGGTGCTCTAATGGAGGTGGAAAATGAGTTTGTTGTTTTTACACCTGCTAACACAACATCCATTCTGCACCTCATGAATCAAAGAATAATTTTGACTTTCAAGTCTTGCTATTTAATAAAGACACTTTTAAGGGTATTGCTGCTGACAGCAATTCTTCTGATGGAGCAGCTGTAAATTGAAAAACTTCTGGAAAGGATTCACCATTCTAGATGCCATTAAGAACATTTGTGAATCATGGGAAGAGGTCAAAATATTAACATTAACAAGAATTTGGAAGGAGTTGATTCCAGCCTCCATAAATGACTTTGAGGATTTCAAGACTTAGTGAAAGTGCAGATATGGTAGAAATAGCAAGAGAACTGTAATTAGAAGTGGAACCCCAAAATGTGATTACTGATTACTGCAGATTAGATAACACTAACAGATTAGAACTTGCTCTTATGGATGAACAAAGAAAAGTGAGGGGGATGAGTGGCTCAGTTGGTTAAGCATCTGACTCTTGATTTCAGTTCAGGTCATGATCTCAAGGTCATGAAATTGAGCCCTGTCTTGGGCTCTGTGTGGGCATGGAGACTGCTTAAGATTTTCTTTCTCTCCTTCTGTGCCCCACTCATGTGCAAAATCTCTCTTTAAAAAATTAAAATTAAAAAAATAAAAATAATAAAAAAGATTTCTTGAGATGGCATCTATTCCTGATAAAGATGCTGTGAAGATTGTTAAAATGACAGCAAATGATTTAGAATGTTACATAACTTTACCTGATAAAGCAGTAGCAAGATTTGAGAGAGTTGACTCTAATTTTGAAAAAAAGAGTTTGTGGGTAAAATATTATCAACCGCAGTGCATATTCATGAAAGGACATCGATTGATGCAGCAAACTTCATTATTATTTTGTGAAATTGCTGCAACTTCCCTAACCTTAGCAACCTCTACCCTGATTAGTTAACAGCCATCAATATTGTGGCAAGACCCTCCACTGCAAAATGATTGTGACTCACAGAAAACTCAGATGATGGTTAGTATATTTTTAGCCAATAAAGTTTTTTTAACTAAGATATATGCATTGTGTTTTAGACATAATGCTGTTGCACACTTAATAGACTATAGTATTGTGTAAGCATAACTTTTATGTGTTTTGGGAAACCAAAAAAGATTATTTGACTTGTTTTATTGTGGCAATCTGGAACCAAATTCTAAGTTTCCCCAAGGTATGCCTCTGTTACAAAGCTATTGTAATCAAAACATGGTAGCAGCATAAAAGCAAACATACAGACCAGTAGAATAGAGAACACAGAATAAACCCACACATTTAAAGTCAACTGGTCTGTAACACATAATACAAATGATAGTTTTTTTGATAAGATATATTGGAAAAGATGGATATCTAAGTGCAAAAGGAATGAAATTGGATCCCTATCTTACACCATGTATAAAAACCAACTCAAAATAGATTGAGACTCACATATAAACTTTATAAAACATAGGGGAAAACCTTCTTGACATTGATCTTGCTCTTGATATTTTGGTTAGGACACCAAAAGCATGGGCAACAAAAGCAAAATAGGCAACTGGGATACATCAATCTAAAACTTTTTCACAGCAAAGAAAATAATTGATAAAATTAAAAGATAACCTTTGGAATGGGAAAAATATTTTCAAACCATACATCTCATAAGGAGTTAATATTGAAATTATATGTCATGAAACCAAAGTGATATATCACTTCAAAACTGAGTACTATCAAAAGAAAACAAAAAATGAGAAGATTGGTGAAGATGTGAAAAAAGAGGAACCTTTATACATTATTGGTTGCAAAGTAAATTAGTACTGCTGTTATGGGAAATAGTATGGAGCTTCCTAAAAAAATTTAGCACAGAGCTATCATATGATACAGGAATCCCACTTCTGGAATTAACCAAAGGAACTGAAAACAGAATTGTAAAGGAACATGTGCACTTTATGTTAACTGCAGTGTTATTCATAATAGCCAGGTGTGGAAACAACCTACATGTCCTTTGATGGATGAAAAGCAAGAGATGCTATTATACATGCAAAGGAATATTATTCAGCATTACAAAAGAAGGAAACCCTTCCATTTGTGACAACATGGATGAACTGGGCGGGCATTATACTAAGTGAAATAAGCCAGACACAGAAAGATAACACTACATGATCTCACTTAAATATGGAATCTAAAAAAAATTGAACTCAGGACGCCTGGGTGGCTCAGCGATTGAGTGTCTGCCTCTGGCTCAGGTCCTGATCCCAGGTCTGGGTATCGAATCCCACATTGGGTTCCCTTCGAGGAGCCTGCTTCTTCCTCTGCCTATGTCTCTGCTTCTCTCTCTCTCTGTCTCTCATGAATAAATAAATAAAATCTTTAAGAAAAATTGAACTCATAGAAGCAGGGTGTAGAATGGTGGCTAACAGAGGCTTGGGGGAGGTGGGAAAAAACAAAAGTTTAATTATTTGGGATTAATAATTTTTTTGAGATCTAGTGTACAACACATGATAATAGTTAACAATATTGTTACTGTATGATTGACATTTGCTAAGAGAATATATTTTAAATCTTTTTTAACACACACACTCAAATGGTAACTATGTGGACATGATAGATATTATTTATCCAATTACCTGATTATGGTGATTATTTCACAATGTATATGTATATTAAAACATCAAATTATACCTTAGATATACATATTTTTTACAATAATACACCTTAAATATATGTAATTTTTGTATGTCAATGATATCTTAATAAAGCTATCAAAAACCCATAGCCAGGGCAGCCCCGGTGGCTCAGTGGTTTAGCGCTGCCTTCAGCCCAGGGCCTGATCCTGGAGACCTGGGATCCAGTCCCACATCGGGCTCCCTGCATGGAGCCTGCTTCTCCCTCTGCCTGTGTCTCTGCCTCTCTCTCTCTGTGTCTATCATGAATAAATCAATAAAATCTTCAAAAAAAACCCATAGCCCATAAAAATGTACACTCACTATATAAAACTATTTTAGAATTAATATATAATTTGAATATTGTTTATATAACAGAAATTTATTCTCATATGAAGTTATTTGTGTTCATAATGTTTATTTGGGTCATTGATATCCAGATAATTTGTGAGATGTTTAGAGATATTTAGAATTCAATTTATTTTGTGCTGAATTGCATCTAGGTATACAAAATAAAAAGACTTGTTCAAGAAATATAATTAATTAAGCATTAAAGCACTAGCTAAATAGCTATTAAAATGAATGTACGGATGCATCCTAAAGGGGGGTGCAGATGCACATCAGGTAGGCTGAAATAGGGAAGAATTCATGCTGCAAATAGATCTTGAACTAATATATTGTGGTTAAAAGAGAAATTAGTGTGTTTCTTCAGAAAACACAGAAGGTTAATGTACTGGAGTAAAGCACAAATTACTATTAAAAAATCAGGTTGGTTAAGGTAAATGGAGTTAGGCTTTGAAAACTTTTTTAATTATTAAAAGTTACAAGCATTTATGAAAGGAAGATGAAGAAATTAATTACCAGCATAGGGCCGATCTTGATCTCCCACCCATAACCCCCGGTTTATGTTAAAGCAAACATGAGACATCATGTAACTTCATGTATAAATAATTCAGTATGTTTCTCTAAGAGATAACTATCCTTTATCCTTTTTAAAAGCCATAGTACTCTTATCACACCTAAAAATAATAGCAATTCCTTCATAATATAAAATATCCAATCAGTGCTATGAAAAACAGTAATACAGAAATGGGATTCCAAGTTTATCCTGTAGGCATTGAAGAATCACAGGCATTTTTATTATGCTGGGGAAGAACGCTATGAGAGAGTATTTCCAGATGGGAGTCAGGAGAAGTGACAGGACAAAAATAACTGGAAACATATGGAGTTTCAAGAAATGGTTGTAATAATTCTTTGATTACATTCTGTCTAATAGAGACAGAATATTCTCCATACAGAGCAGAAAATGAAATTGTGGATATTCACAAACGTAAAGTGTTAGCTGAGCATTTATTATATATCAAGCACAATTTTCTGTGGTGGGTTAAGTTTATGTATTATGGAATGAGACAGATTGACCCTTGTTCTTTTATATACTACATTCTAGAGGTGGAAGATAGGTAACTAAACAAATAAAGAACCAAATATTTGAAATAATAAAAAGTGCCATGAATAAAATTAAATAGAAGTTAATTATAAAATGAAATGATAAATTTTTTTAAGAGAAAATGCCTTTATATTTCCCCCCACCCACAAATTAGGTCAGAGGCCAAAAACACAGGCCCCAGAGACCAAGTATGTAGCACCAAGACTCCTGTTGAGTTTATCAGATACCTTGTCTTCCAACTCAGTCCTCTGACCTATCTGATTATTTTTGACAAGTGCAATCCTTTCAACAGAACCATTCAGAACACTTCGTTTACACAAAAGCTCTTCAGAAAGGATCTCTCTTAACTGCTCCAAGGATCTCTCTGCTGGTAACAGCTCTTCTGTAGTTGTAGAAGGATAGTTGAACCTCCTCCAGGCTAACCTGTTCCAGCAGCCAATCCTCCAGGGAGCCCAGTGCATCCACGATCCAGGAGCATCCACTGAACCCTGAAACTTGAGTAGTAAGAAGATGCCAGCCTTGGAAGATCTAAAGACCTTCCTATGGCAAGTGTTATGGACTTGTCTAGAGAGAAGAACAAATAGAAAATCAATGAAACAGAAATGATCTTGATCTGTCCAATGAAGTATGTGATGGCTGAGGGAAGAGTGGCAGGGCAAGATGATATAGGGCTTTGAAGATAATCTGGATTTTTTTTTTAGCATGCGATGGGATGATACTGAAGGATTTGAGCATGTAAATAATTTGAACTACTTTTTAATGTAGTCATTGTGGTGAGAAGAACTGAATGAGACTGAAGTCTGGGATATCAGCAATAAACCTTTATCCTTCTTCAGGATTATTTATACTTAAAACAGTGAAACTAAAGCAGCCAGGATCAATCTGTTCATTTTAGCAATTTTTGATTATAGTATTTCTATTAATGAATCTGCAATGACAATGACTGAAAAGGTAAATGACTAGAACTACACTTCATTCCTGAGTATGCTTTTCTGCAAATTGAAAGTATATGTACACAAAAGAAAAAAAATTATGATGTGTTGACATTTACATTATGATGTGTTGACGTTAGGTTTGCATTATGAAATCTGATTATATCACAATAAAAATGAAACAATAACTAAGGAATAGCTAAAATATTCCCTCAGATCAGGAAATAAAACAAACAGCACTACAAATAACATTTTCATATGCTTTGAATGGAATGTCAATAAAATATTACATATAAAACCTGTGAACATGTAAAGCAGGCCTTAGTGGAACATTTAGCTTAAAAAATTCCTTTTTTAAGAAATAGGAGAAAATAGAATGATTAAAAAACTTAAAACTTTTGAACGCCAAAGACAGCAATATAACTTGAAATTTCAAAAGAGAAATTACTATCAAAAGAGCAAAAATAAGACTGACAGAAATAGTAGAAACCAGAAAAATCAGGAGATTGTATTTCTATAACAATGAAAGAAATTATTGTCAACTTGGTCATTGAAAAATATCCTGCAAAGATGAATATGAAATAAAGAGTTCTTACCTATGCTATGGGAGCACTGGGGATTCCTGCTTCTCCGGCACAGTTTGGGACTTTTGTTCTCTGTGTTTAAGCAGTGATCATACTCTGATTGCATGCTTGCACCACCGAGGAAGGGTTTTTCTGATTCCTTGCCTCCTATTTTCATATGTATACCTGGGAGAGATCCATGGAAAGCTGAATGTGAGTGTGACTTCAGTCTGGGTCTGGGATATCCTGGGGTTCTAACATTGTCATATACCTAGACTCAAGAGATAAATTAAAATTTCAGCTTATTTTTCCTTACCCATTTGTATGGTAGCTACAGTTCTTATACTTTGCCACAGAAGAGACAATCTGTACTTTGTCTTTTCTCAAAGGGACTTCACCTCTGTGGAATTCATCCTTTTTGGCTTCTGTGTGTTTATCTCTCTCATGAAATCTAGAAAACTTATTTTGCAGTTGATCTGGATTTTTAGAGTGGGACTCATGCTCTTCCAATTTTCTTTAAAGATATTTTTAAACACACAGAAAATACAAAGATTCTTCATTATTAGACCTACAGTAAGGAAGATAATAGAATATGTTCCTTCAAATAGAAGGCAAATAATCCTAGATGTGATCTCAGATATTAAGAAGTAATGGTAACCAATAGTAAAGGCGAATATGTAGATAAATCTAAACAAATTTTGACTTCTCTAAAAACAGTAATGGCTTACAGGCTTAAAACATTTTTATAGATAAAATACATTACAACAAAGGTACATAAGTTGGGAAGAGGTGGACAGTAATAGACTTAAAGTATTCTAAAATCCTTGCATTTTCCTGGAGGAAATAAAGTACTAATTTAAATAGTCATGGATATTCATCTCTAAGTGCATGCCTGGGTACGTATTATAATCTCTAGAGTAATTGTAGAAGAAGTAAGAGATTAATAATAGAGTAATTCAATACAAAATAAACATTCAACTCAAAATATGAAATGACAGTAAAGCAAACACAAGGTAGCAATTACAAACAGAAGTAAAATGGAAGACCGAATTCAATATTTAACAATAAGATGAGTATTTCATAATGATTAGAGGCTAACATCAGAAAAAATGTATACCTTCAAAATACATATGCATGTTATAGCATATTCTTAAAATGTACAAAAATAAGTGGATTTGAGGGGTATTTGGGTAGCACAGTCAGTTAAGCATCCAACTCTTAGTTTCAGCTTATGTCATGATCCCGGGGTGGTGAGATTGAGTCCAGAGTTGGCTCTGCATTCAGCGTGGAGTCCATTTGGGATTTTCTCACCATGCCCCTCTCTCATTCTCTCACTCTAAAGTAATAAATATTTTAAAAAACAGTAAAGTAAATAAATAAATCTTTTTAAAAAAGTGGATTTGAATTTTAAAAAGATGTTGCCACACATTTAGTGGGAAATTTTAATACACCTCTGGAAATTGATAAAGAAAAAAATTATCAAGAATATAGAAGATTGAGCAAGCAGAGAGATAAAGAGCAAAATACATTATTTTTTCATTCATTTATATTTTTAAATTTTCATATATTTTTAATTGACATATAATTGACATACAATATATTCAAATGTATAACATAGTGATTTAACACTTATATACATTATGAAATGCTCACCATGGTAAATATAGTTATCATCCGTCACCATACAAATTTATTATAATATTATTGACTGTATTTCCCATTCTATATTTTATATCTCCATGACTTACTTATTTTATGACTGGAAGTTGTCATAATCTCTTAATCTCTTAATCTCTTTCCCTTATTTCACGAACCACCTCTCCACCCCACTTCCCTGTGGTAACCAACCACCTGTTGATTTCCTGAGTCTATGAGTCTGTTTCTGTTTTGTTGGTTAATTTGTTTTGTTTTTTAGATTCTACTTAGAAGTGAAATCATATGATATTTACCTTTTTTGTCTGACTTATTTCACTTAGTATCATGCCCTCTAGGTCCATCCACATTGTCCAAATGGCAAGAGTTTATTCTTTTTTATGAGTAAGTAATATCCATTATATATGTATAACATGTATACTACATCTTTATCCATTCATCTATCATTGCACACTGGCTGTTTCCATATCTTGGCTATTGTAAGTAATGCTGCAATAACTAGAGGGATACAGATATCTTTTGAAATTAGTGTTTCTTGTTTTCTTGGGGTACATACCTAGCAGGGGAATTGCTGGATTTTATGGGTTTATATTTTTTAATATTTTGAGGAAGCTCTGTACTGTTTTCTATTATGGCTGCACCAATTTATATTCCCATCAGCAGTGTATGAGGGTTGCCTTTTCTCCACATCCTTGCCCACACTTGTTATTTCTTGTCTTTTTGATACTAGCTGTTCTGACTGATGTGAAGTAATATCTCATTGTGGTTTTGATTTTCATTTCCCTGATGAATAGTAATGTTGAGCATCTTCTCAGTGTTTGTGAGCCATCTGTTTGTCTTTTTTTTTGGAAAAAAGTCTACCATATTCTCTGCCCATATTTAAACTGTATTATTTGTTTTCTTGTTCTTGAGTTGTCTGAGTTCTTTCTATATTTTGGATATTAATCCTTTATTAAACATATCATTTGCAAATATCTACTCCCATTTGGTGGGTTGCCTTTTTGGTTTTGTTGATGATTCCTTTTGTTGTGCAAAAGCTTTTTAGTTGATGTAGTTTCAGTTGCTTATTTTTGTTTTTGTTATCTTTGCCTGAGAAGACAGTTCCCCCACAAAAGAGATATTGCTAACACTGATGTCCAAGAATTTACTGCCAATGTTTCTTTTTTGAGTTTTATGGTTTCAGGTCTTACAGTTATGCATTTAATCTATTTCAAGCTTTTTTTTGAACATGGTATAAGAAAGTGGTCCAGTTTCAGTTGGTTAAACGTTTGCCTTTGGCTCAGGTCATGATCCTAGGGTCCCAGGATCCAGTCCCACATCAGACTTCCTGCTCAGTGGGGAGTAAGCTTCTCCCTCTCTCTCTGCTCCCTCTCATTCATAAATAAATAAATAAATAAATAAATAAATAAATAAATAAATAAATAATCTATTAAAAAGAAAAAGAAAATGGTCCAGTTTTATTCTTTTTCATGCAGGTGTGTGGCTTTTTCAGAACCATTTATTGACGTGACTGTCTTTTTCCCATTGCATATTCTTGCCTCGAAGTGACTATCTTTTTCCCATTGCATATTCTTGCCTCATTTGTTATAGATAAATTGACAATTTAAGCGTGGGTTTATTTCTGGACTTTCTATTCTTTTCCATTGCTCTATGCCTATTTTTATGCCAGTACCATACTCTTTTTATTACTTTAGCTTTGTAGTATATTAAAGTGTACATGAAACATTTGTAAAAATTAATCTTAGGATAGGGAATAAAATATGTGTCAACAAATTTCAAGAGAGTGAAATCATGCAGTGTATGTTCTCTACCACAGTAGAATTAAGCTATAAATAAATAGTTACCAATGCTTACCATATATTTGATAATTAGCTAAAACATTTCTAAATTATCATAGTGTTAAGGATCAGCAGTTATTTTTGGCAGGAGAAGTGGTCTGTTAATTGGGAAAAGTACTTTACTTCTTAATCAGGTTGGTCATTTATCTGTACTCTCATGTGTTATGTACCTTTTGAATATTTGTTATACTTCAAGTGAAAAGTGTGTATAAAATAGTAACATTTGGGATCCCTGGGTGGCGCAGCGGTTTTGCGCCTGCCTTTGGCCCAGGGCGCGATCCTGGAGACCTGGGATCGAATCCCACGTCGGGCTCACGGTGCATAGAGCCTGCTTCTCCCTCTGCCTGTGTCTCTGCCTCTCTCTCTCTCTCTCTCTGTGTGACTGTCATAAATAAATAAATAAATAAATAAATAAATAAATAAATAAATAAATAAATAAAAAAATAGTAACATTTAAAGAGACTAAAGGAAAATATTACAGAGTTGATGTGCAGTTATATGTATGGGAGACTGATCTGTGGCAAAAATAGCATCATAAATTATTGAGCAAAGTTGGGCAAAGATAAAAAAAAAAAGATAAAAAAAAAAAAAAAAAAAAAGTTGGGCAAAGATGAACTTTGTGATTGTCTTGGGAAAACAGCCTACTAAATAAAGAATACAAAGTTTTAGAAAATTGAACCTATACATCAGAGTATATATAATACAATCCAAATAACTAAAGCTTAAATATGAAAAGTAATACAGTGAAATATGTGTGTGTGTAATATGCATACATGTACACATACAGACAGAATAATGTCTGTACCTATGAGGAGGGAAAAGACTTACTAAGACAAAATGTTCCAAGCATAAATGAAAACTTATGGATGTGACCATGTTAAATGTATGTTGAGGAACATGAATGATGGATTTAGAGAGTACTTAAAATGATTTTGGTTTAATATCTAGAAAGTACAAGAGAACTTCTAATCAACAACAATAAGAAAAAGTAAGAAACTTCAAATAAGTATGTAAATAGATAATTCACAAAGAAGAATATATAAATTGGTTAATTATCACAAAAAACAGGCGATTTTCAATCTTGCTAGTAACCAGATGAAAGAGAAGAGGTTTTGTTTGCCAGTTTAATTATAATTTTGGTTTCAAATTTAAAATATTTTTTATTTATTTGAGAGAGAGGGAGCACAAGCAGGGGATAGGGCAGAGTGAGAGCGAGAAGAAAACTCCCTGCTGAGCAGGGAGCCAGATATGGAGCTCAATCCTGCGATTGATCCTGGAACCTGGGATTACGACCAGAGCTGAGGGCAGAGACTTAACCCATTAAGCAATCCTGGCACCCCAGGTTTCAAGTTTTTATTTAAATTCTAGCTGGTTAACATTTAGTGTAACATTGGTTTTGAAGTAGAATTTAGATTCATTATTTACACGTAGCACCCAGTGCTCATCCCAGGAAGTGCCCTTCTCAATACCTATCACCCATTTAGTCCATCCTCCACCTACCTCCCTTCCAGCAACCCTCAGTTTGTCTCTTATATTTAAGTCTCTTATGATTTGCCTTCATCTCTCTTCTTTTCATTCCTTCCCCTATGTTCATCTGTTTTGTCTATTAAATTCCACATGAGTGAAATTTATGGTATTCATCTTTCTCTAACTGACTTATTTCACCTACCATAGTACTCTCTAGCTCCACTCACATTGTTGCAAATGGCAAGATTTCATTCTTTTTGATGGCTGAGTAATATTCCATTATATGTATGTGCACATGTATGTGTATATGTATATGCATGTGTATACATCTTTATCTGTTTATCAGTTGGTAAATATTTAGGCTCTTTCCATAATTTGGCTGTTGTTAATAATGTTGCTATAAACATCAGAGCCCATGTGCCCCTTTGAATCACTATTTTTATCCTTTGGGTAATTACCTAGTAGTGTATGCTGGATCATAGGGTAGTTCTATTTTTGCTTTCTAAAGAACCTCCATTCTATTTTCCAAAGTGACTGCCTCAGTTTGCATTCCTACCAACAGTGCAAAACAGTTTCCCTTTCTCTGCAGCCTTGCCAACACCTGTTGTTTCCTGTGTTGTTAATTTTTGCCATTCTGACAGGTATGAGGTGGCATCTCATCGTGGTTTTGATTTATATTTCCCTCATGCTGAGTGATGTTGAGCATCTTTTCATGTGTCTGATAATTGTCTGTATGTCTTCTTTGGACAAATGTCTATTCATGTCTTCTGCCCATTTCTTGACTGGATTATTTATTTTGGGGGTGTTGAGTTTGGTAAGTTCTTTACATATTTTGGATACTAACCCCTTACCAGATATGTCGTTTGCAAATGACATATCCAGGTTGCCTTTTAGTTTTGTTTATTGTTTCCTTCACTGTGCAAAAGCTTTATATCTTGATGAAGTCCCAGTGGTTCATTTTTGCTTTTGTTCCTCTTGCCTCCCAAGGCAGGTCTAGTAAGAAGTGATTGCAGGTGATGTCAAAGAGGTTATTGCCAGTGTTCTCTAGGATTTGGTTGGTTTCCTGTCTGACATTTAGGTCTTTCAGTTTAAATCCATCAGATTGGCAACTATGAACATGTCAAATAATACCAAATGAATGTGTAGATGTGTGGAAGCAACAGGCCTCATGATCCGCTTACAAGAGTAAAACAATTTAGTCATTCTGTAGAGCAATCGACAAAACAATGAAATTATACATTAATATGGAAATTATAAGCATATCTTCCAGAGAATTATTTGCACAAATCCATAAAGTCAAAAGCATGAAGGATGTCAGTGCAGCTTCTTTGTGGTAGGGAGGAGTTAGTGATAACCCATGTACTTACCATTATAGGAGCACATAGATTAAATATAGTGGGCATATATGTAAAATATTTTGAACCATTAAAAACAATTGAAGTAGAAATATCTATAGAAACTTGGGTTGATGCTAAAAATTGATTTTGAGTAAGAATTTGAAAACCAGTATAGATATAGCAAAATACCACCCTTGTATATTAAAATACATAGCACATACACAGGAAGCCTATCTTTTGTGAGAGTACCTGAATATGCAAGAAAATTAATGAAGCAAATTAAAAGGTATACATGGGAGGGAGAGGTGAAAGATGTGATGAAAAAAATGAAGGAGAAAAGTAATATAAAACAATATAAAAGAAGGCTCTTGGCAGGACTGATCATGATACTGTTCCATGAACAGAATAGTTATGATGAACTCACTAGGGTCAAATAAAACCGTATGTGCAAAAGGAAAAATTGCCATGAGATAGATTGTATGCCACCATTTTATATTGTGGGATGTTAGGCTTTTATTTTCAGATAGTTTCCCCTACGCTAGCTACTTCATTATTTTTCACATAGACGTAAAAGTGAAATTGAGCTGAGTAAAATAGGGTAAATTCTTGTTTGGAGTTTCTTGCCATAATGAATCATTAAAGTCATGTAAAAATTATATCAAAATACGATCTTTAAAATGAGAAACACACTGGCACTGAATACCAGTTAATAAGTTATCATACATTTTATTCCAATTTTTGAATTCTCAGGCCAGTTTCCTAGAAGTACTAAGTACATCACAGGAACTTAACAAGGTATACATCACAGAAGAATTCTCATAATTCTCAAAATTTTCTTCCACAAATTGTTGATTGTTAATCACACTTAAAATGCAGGACCATCCATAAAAGCAAATTTAATATTTACTTTTTCTTAAATGATGTAAATTAAGAAAGTTATGCATATGCTTTTTTAGAAGCAATAGTTTTAGCATCAATATGATAAGGATTCTTTTTTTTCTCTCTCTGAAATTCTCAGGTAAAGATTGGTATTCTCATTCTGTTTGTCTTAGAATGCAAGCTGTGTTAAGTGTAACATTGTGTAAGTGAAATGAAAGATAAAAATGTTCTGAAGTATATAAGCTGCACAAAAGTAACCTCATAGGCACAATTACCATATGTTTTTGAGCTAAGCTAATGAGAGAACTTTGTTCAATTGCACATTGGCTCAATCTGAAAATAATAAAACCATGACTTCCATGAGTTAAAAAACATGCCCCTCTAACCTCCCTTTCTCAACCTCTAGTTTCACTTATTGAAAAACAAGGAAAACAAATAGACATGTGGCCACCCACATGGTTGTGTAAATTGAAAAAAAAAGTGAAAATAACGTGCGACAGAATGCCTGAGGGGTTTGCTTAGTCCTTCACACATGGACTTAATCACTTTGGCAAATTCTCTCTCCCTCCCATCTGAACTTTATAGACCATTTTTCAAATGAAAAGTGCCCTCTCTTCTTTCATGTTTTAAGAACTAGTGGCTGAGGGAAGAGCTTGGAAGTGATTTGGGAAACTGTATCATCAACTAGGAATTTTGCTGCTTTTTACAATTCATTGGAAATGTGCCAATAATGTGGGATGCTGAAAATTTCCGAGGAACTTCTTGGTATGTGTGATGGTGTGTATATGTGTGGGGAGGATGTGTATGTGCATATACACACTCATTATCTACACCTAAGTCTTCTGTAAAGCTGGGAATGTTTAAATTCCACTGGATACATATACCTTTTAAGGGCAAATCAATAGTCCTTTGGACTTTCACTTTTAGAGTTATTTCTCAGGGCTTACTGCTAATGCATATCAGTGATCAGAGCTAATGGCCAAAATCATGTGATTTGATTAACAATGAAGAGTGGCTTAATTCTAAACCTACCTGAAAAAATTTCAGACAAGACCACTTATTATTTAAAAGGGAAAATAATAAGCTCTGTAGTGAAATGGGGATCTTTCCTTTTCTAATAATTTCATGGACAGTTCAAGTTTACATGAGAAATATGAATAACTTTGCAGAGTGACAACTGTAGGTCCATACAGAAAGATTTAAAAAAAAAAAAAGAAAGAAAGAAAGATTTCATGGATATGTATACACAGAGCTGGTAAAAAAAAAAAAAAAAATTGCATCAGGGTGTTCATGTCATTTAGCAAATTTGTGGTCAGCAGGCACCTTGGCCTGATTAAGGTGCTCTTGTGAGTGTTTTGTGGATGAATTGTTTACCTTCGCTGTAATTTCAATCCTTTCTAATTCCCTTGCTTTATGCATGTCTGTTTTGTAAGTTCCGTTCCTCTTGGCATGCTTCCTATCTATGAGCTGATATATGGCAAAGACCCCTCCACCTGTCAAAACACTTTTATATCACCACTTCCCTATATTTGTCAGTCAAGTAATTTTAAAGGTCAGCTAATATTTTCTGTAAAGAACCAGATAGTGTTTTAGGCTTTGCAGGCCAGAAGGTGTCTGTTCCAACTACTTTAGCTGTTGTAGTGTGAAGGCGGCCATAGATATGTGAAAGAATGAGAGTAGTTGTGTTCCAAAAAACTCCTTTCTTTACAAAAATTGAATTTGACCCTTGGACTATAATTTGCTGAACTTTGAGCCATAAGACTAATCAGATGGGAGAGAATCTTCCTCTAATTTGCTGTAAGGCTTAGAGGACTAAATAAAACAGACTTTACATTCGTGTAAACAAACTTTTTTTTTTTTTTTTTTGCTGCATAGTGGTGAAGAGCATAGGCTTGGTGACAGTTAAACTATAAGCTCTATGGTCTTGCAAAAGTGACATACTTTCAAATCTTTATTTTTCTCATCTATGAAATAGGATAATAACAATATTATACTTCAAAGAGTTATTATGAGATAAAGCAGAAAATGTGTATAAGGGGACAATATAGTTATATTTTAATATAACTTAATCTACATACATGGCTTTGTATAGTATCTGGCAGATAATAAGCCTTGATAATAATTATATATTGTGATGTTTTTATTGTTCTATTTTAGTATTTAAGGCAGTATGTGACATATTAATGATAATATATATTTTTTAGTGAGTGAAATATCACAAATAAATCATTTACTTATTTATTTACTTACTTACTTATTTATTTATATTTTTAAAGGTTTTATTTATTTATTCATGAAAGACACACAGAGAGAGAGGCAGAGACATAGGCAGAGAGAGAAGCAGGCTCCATGCAGGAAGTCCAACGTGGGAATCGATCCCTGAATTACAACCTGAGCCAAAGGCAGACGCTCAACTGCTGAGCCACCCAGGTGTCCCTATCACAAATAAATTTAATGAATATATGTTATATGCTATTGCAAGATACAAGATAAAATGTAAAGCTATTTTATTGTCTAATTTTTTAAGTTTTCTTTCATGGCATGCGTCAACTTCAGAAGCTATATTTTTTAGAGTTGCTAGAAGAATTATGTGCTGAGACTCTGGTAGGAATAACTTAATAATTTCCTGCATAACTCTAACTTATAAAGATAATTTTGCTCTGAAATTTATCTACTCAAAAAATATACCCGTGAATGTAGCTTCAAGTGTTCTTTGGTAATCACAAAACAGAGTTCTCTTTTTTTCCCCCCGAAGATTTTATTTATTTATTTGAGAGAGAGAGTGAGTGGGAGAGCACAGAGGCAGAGACAGAAGGGCTGAAGGAGAAACAGATTCCTGGCTGAGCAGGGAGCCCCACACAGTTTGGTCCCAGGACTGTGGGATCATGACCTGAGCTGAAGGCAGATACTTAACCATCTGAGTCACCCAGGTGCCAAACAAAATAGAATTCTTGAGAACAGTAGAAATAAGGATGTATTTTATTCTTTGTTTGATCATCTTAACATTTTCTATTGTCCCCCAATTGTAAGATTTTTTTTAAACACAGGGTAATGATATACGGAATTAACTGAATACAGTTGACCCATGAACAATGTGAGGGTTGGGGGGGATGTCCCCTTGCATCTCAAAAATTCATGTATAATTCTGAGTCCCCCCTAAAACTTAACTACTACTAGCCTACTGTTGACTGGAAGCCTTATGAATTACATAAACAGTCGATTAACACATATTTTATAGGTTTATGTATTATATACTGTATTCTTACAGTTAAGTAAGCTAGATAAAAGAAAATGTTATTAATAAAATCATAAGAAAGAGAAAATACATGTATACTACTATACTGTATTTATTGGGGAAGAGGAGAAACCCACATGTAAATGAACCTGCACACTTCAAACCATGTTATTCAAGGGTCAGCTCTACATTATATAAGAAAAGATGTCCTGGTTTAAACTTAGAAATTTTTAAAATATTTTATTTATTTATTCATGAGAGACACAGAGAGAGAGAGAGAGGCAGAGACACAGGCAGAGGGAGAAGCAGGCTTCCTGCAAGGAGCTCTATGTGGGACTCTATCAGGGATCCTGGAATCATGCTCTGAGCTGAAGGCAGATGCTCAACAGCTGAGCCACCCAGGTGTCCCTAAACTTAGAAATTCTTAAGTTATAGTCTTTAATTTATGATTTCAATATTTCTGATTAAGACTAGTTTCCTTGTATACATTTACTAGAATCACCAGGAAGAATAAAATAAGACAAATATAACACAGGTAACTTTAGAATATGGAGAGCTAAAAGGATTTCTCTCATGTGCTCCCCAGTTATAGTACTTATATTACTGGAATGATGCAAAGACAGAGCTCAGCTACATGAGTTGCTATCACAGTAATTTATAAAATGAATTCACTTGAACATTTCTAAGTTTTTTTCCTTGTTCTTCTGGCAGAGCACTGCTTCAAGTATCTCTTTAGATATTGTGAAATATTATACATTGGTTTTTATTACTAATAATGATAAAACAAATTAAAATAAGAGCAAAAGCAAGGAAGCAAAATAGAAACTATAAGCAGCAAACCAGGATTCCTAAGCTTGAAAGATTCCATGGACTTCATCCTTTCTATTTAGCAGTTTATTACCTTATTATGCAGAAAATTGTTTTAAGTTTATAATGAAAGCTATGAACATCTGATGATGACTTTTCATACATATGCACTTTTTTTAAAAAAAAATTATCAATTTTTGGGAGAGTAGGGGGAGGGGCAGAGGGAAAGAATCTTCAAACCAACTCCCCATTGAGCTTGGAGCTTGACTTGGGGCTTGATTTCACAACCCATGAGATCAAGACTGGAGCTGAAACCAACAATTGGATTCCCAACCCAGGTGCCCCACATACGCATTCTTATAACAGAGATAAGGTATCTAGTAAGAAGAAGGCATTTGAAATGGCTTTCAGAAGTGAATCACCTAGCTGAACAATATTTATCTAAATTTATAGATCTAAATCTGATCTTCTAAGAAATGCCCCTGTTTCTTCTTCATTGTCTTAGTCCTAGCATAACGGGGACACATAATTTCCCCAGACTCTAAATTCAAATTGATGTTTGCCTCATCAATTCAGTTGGAGATTTTCACATTCCTTGAAGGGAATAAATTAAGAGCAAATATTTTTGTTGCAGTATGAAGCCAAATTGAAATGGTACAAAATATGAATCTAATAAGTATTTATGCTCAAGTTTGATTGACTTAATAATATGCATTTAGTTAAAACTATTTCTTGACTGCTGCTTTAGGAAAAGTGTAATGTACTAAATTCAGCATGTATTTTTAAAATTCTTTCCTTGTGATGTAATTATTTCACTGATAAGCCTTGGTATACAGCTTTGACGATAGTGCCAGACTGAATGCCTGGGATCATTCCACTGGACCATTAGACTGTGGCTAGTGCCACACAGATCCACAGAACCTGAGGACTTGCCCTCTTCCTTGCACATAAGGGCAAGAAACTCCATCAATATCTGTCAATTTGAATTTATTCTCATAATAGGTGGATCAGTATGAATGCACACATAGTGTATTATTTTTGAAGTTAGAAATCTATGCTGTGTGTTTAGATATCTTCTATATTTTTCTGAGCAATGGTAGAAGATAAGATTTATAGTGATATACAAAGAAAATTTGGTGGTAATGCTACCTAAGAACATTTTGGGAAGTTTACAGCAATTGTCCAAACAACCAAGCTCTTGTCTTCACCTTCTTCAGTTTTCCAGATTTCATACTATCCTTTAAAATTATAGCTTCTAGACTAGTGAGTTTCCATATGTGTCTTTTAATGCAATTCAAATGCCCTACTTTATGTATATATCCCTGTGTTTTATTACATTATTTTCAAAAACATTTTCTCCTGATAAGTTTCCTATAATATTCTAAGTCCCGTGAATAAAATCATCTAGTCTCTTTTATCAGGAATATTGTAGTATAGGCAAAACTTAAAAAAAAAATTCTATTTAAAATACAGATCACAACATATGAAAGATATATTCTTGATCCATAAAGAGCATGTGATGTACATTTTGAGTGAAAATTAGTATTTAAATCCATACTTTATATTAGTGTTTAGAATTTATTCTGTCAGTTTAAGACAATTTCTGATGGTTAATGTATACATAGTAGTATATATAGACATATACTTCAGTACAGTGTAGAAAGTGAAGATAGTTTTTCAGCTGCTGGTAAGTTAATGAAGAAAGAAAGAAAAATGGATTCAAGTGGGGTTTACATGCTGTAACAGTTCTATAGTGCAGGGGGAAATGATGAAATTGCCCTATAAGGACTCTTGCCCTTATAGGGCAATAGGACTCTTAGATAATTTTCTCCTTGACTTACACTCTGTACTTTTACCCCTGTTTAGCTTTTAAAATTTCCTGTAGTGTAAAAGGGAACCCTATTACACTGTTGGTGGGAATGCAAAAGGTACAACTACTGTGAAAAACATTGTGGAGGTTCCTAAAAAAATCATAGATAGAACTACCCTACCACCCAGCAATTGTACTACTAGATAATTATCCATAAGTTAAAAAATACTGTTTCTAAGGGGCACATGCACCCTGATGTTTATAGTAGCATTATCAACAATAGCCAAATTATGAAAAGAGCCCAAATGTCCATTGACTGATGAATGGATAAAGAAGATGTATACAATGGAATATTAGCCATCAAAAAGAATGAAATCTTGCTATTTACAATGATATGGATGGAGCTAGAGTGTATTATGCTAAGCAAAATAAATCAGAGGAAGACAAATACTATGTAACTTCACTCATCTAGAGAATTTAAGAAACAAAATAGATAAACATAATGGACAGAAGAATAAAAGGGAGGCAAAGAATGAAAGAGTCCTCTAACAATAGAGAACAAACTGAGAGTAGCTAGGGGTGAGGTGGGTCGGGGATGCACTAACTGGGTAATGGGATTAAGGAAGATACTTGATGTGATGAGCACTGGATGTTATATTAAGTGATGAATCACTAAATTCTATTCCTGAAACTAGCATTACACTATATGTTAATTGACTAGAATTTAAATAAATATCTGGAAGATTAATAAAATAAAAATAAATAAAATTTCTTCTAGTGCAATTGAATAACACCAAAATTTTAAAACCACTTTATTTTTTTTAAGAGCATTAGAGAGTGGGTGTATGCATGAAGAGGAAGGGCAGAGGGAGAGAGAATCTTAAGCCAGTTCCACGCCCTGCATTGAGTCCAAGGCAGGGTTCAGTCTCTACACCCTGAGTTCACGACCTGAGCAGCAATTAAGAGTCTGATGCTTAAAAAAAAAAAAAAAAAAGAGTCTGATGCTTAACCAATTGAGCCACTGAAGCACCCTGAATAACACCAAAATTTTAAAATATAAATGGCAGAAAATTTTAAATCTGGGAAAAACAACATAGTTGCTTTTTCATTCTGTCTTTGCTGCTCATGCTGATAATTATATTTTTTGTCTTCATTATCCTTCAAGCCTTCCTGTAAGTGAGCAAGCAGTAACACTGCCGTCACTGCCTGTCTGTAGGAGTTCCATAACTTTCCCTGGTGTAGAGGCTCCATTGAGGATAATGCTTGTCTTATTCTTCATCATTGTTGCTTTTGCCCAAACTTTCTGGGAAAATGGGAAGTGTTGAAAAGTATGTACTCTCCCCGGCTTTTTAGGGAGGGAATTGTGGGACTGGGATTTTCTCCACACACATTTCATCAGATTCATGACTTTCCTTGAGCACTGATTGGTTGGCAAATTGCAGAGAGGTCCAGATTACTGAACTCCTAATGGGATACCAGAAATAGATAAACATGACCAAGGATTTCCAAGTCTTTAGCCAGCCAGTTACAGGATGAGACCATAACCCAGAGGCTGCAGTATGTTTTACACATTATTTTAAAGCCCTAGACAACTGGACTTGAATTCTTGATATGTAGGGATTTTGCATTAAAAAGATCAGACAAGGTTTGGCTGGCTTGTGCCTCAGAATGCTGGGATCAATTATTATTTGGGAATCAGATTTTTTTTTTCTTGATAGGAAACATTGTGATGGAAGGTATTATTACATTGTCACATTGTTTTAGGAGCTGAGCTCCAGGCAGCCTTTGCTCATCCCTGGCTGATTTAGCCTGATCAGGACTGATGGGAGACCAACTTCTGGTTCTTGCCATAAACCTGCTTCATCATCTGGGAAAGTGCAACTGCAAACCATTATTTCATTTTTTTGAGAGTTTATGATAAATTTAGCTGGCACACTGAATTCAACAATAAATTAAAGGCTTTCATATTTTATTGTTTTTAAAAGAAGAGCTCTCAGCACCACAGCACAGTTTCACAAAATTTGTGATGAAGGTTTGGCACAAAAATATTAAAGTTTCATTACCAAATATTTAAACATTAACTCCATAGCTGATGGTCTTTCGTTATGAAAATCTGTTTTATTAACTAACATGATTTGCCCAATATTAAAGGGTTTGTCTCTTCCTTTGGTCCTTCATAAGCAAAATAAAGTTCAGAGGTCAATATTCTGATAATTCAAATAGATTCATGTTTACATTAGTCTCCTGTGCTTTTATTTTATCTAGGGGCTAAATGTCCTCAGCTAGTCCTTTTATTATAACAAATATATATGATTCTTAAAGTGAGGAATTTTTCTATTTATTTTAACATCTTCACCTTAGAACAAATATAAATTTCACCTACTAAGTGGGAAAATTTGGAAGACAGAGAGTACTTTTCCCCCATTCTCCCTGTCAAAACACATCCCTCTAATTTAAGCACATTCCAAAAAAATATTTGCACGTAATATAAATAGATAGTTTGTAAGCTTTTGTGAGTCTATACAATCTTACATAAATTAAAATGTCTGCATAACTACTGAGATATATACACAGCATTTACAACAATTTCATATAGTTAACTCTAGGTTTATGACCCCATCTCAGGCAGGAATTGGGCCTTTTAATTTTTTCCCAATGGAATTTATTTCTCTGTCTATAGTGGTGGTAGTAAATATTGTCTTACCACTTATATACCAAATATTAGGTAAAATTAGTTAAAATTAGAAATAATACTGTTAACATTAGTGAAGCTCTCCAAAACAGGTATTCTAGATCAATTATTTCTTTTATTATAAAATAACTCTAAGAGATAGGAGCTATTATTCTCTAAGCTTTAGGCTCTAAGACTGAGGTAGGGTAGTATTAAGGTCCTACTGGAGGTAGCCCACAGCTACCTTGCACACGATGGTAGAGTCAGGACAAGAACCTGGTCTAAGGAGCTCATATTCCCCACCACTACCCAATGATACTCTAACAAAGATTTTTGAAACTCATTCCCTGTCTTAACTTGTAAATGTCCAGAGAGTTGAAGCAGGGATATCACACCATCCCATTCTTTTGGAGCCCATAGTGTAACTACATACCCCAGTGTAACCATATACCCAAGTAAATAATTCAAACATTGTGATATGTATTACAATAAGTGTATATACCAATGTCCACACGAGACCAGAAGAGGGAGCAGTGCATTTGCCTGGTGAAAATAGAGAAGGCATGCTGGAGGAATTAATATATGTGCTGGATCTTAAAGGACTTGTAGAAAATGCCTGGGTAAAGTTGTAGGAAGAACCCCACAGAGCAGTAAACAGAATGTGAGAAGGCTTGCAAGTGTAAATTTCAGAAAAGTATTTTACTTGACCAGGAAATTCAATTACTTCGTATTTTCCTATCCATTGGTAGTCTGAGGTTTAATACCAGCCTACTTATAGAATTCTAATTACTTTTTTTATTTAAACACAGTGGGACGGCCAGAAGCTAGCAAAACATTTAGCTTCAAAGAAACATACATAATTATTTCCTATTTAGATACCATTGGTTTAGAATTTTTTTGTACATCAGATTAGAGTTATAGATCTAATGAGGTAAAAAGACCTGATTTTCTCATCACTTTTAAAAGAAATCTTATGAATTTACAGTGGATAGCAAATACTGCATTTGGAGAGGAGAGAAATCAGCAGAAATAGAAATCCTGACAATGCTATGAAATAATTAGATCTAAGCTTCATGAGGACAGGAATTTTGTCTGGTTTGTTCACTGCTACATCAATGGTACTAGAATATTCCTGGTGAGTCGTGGGCACATAACAGATATTTGTTGAATGTTTTTGAGTGAAATAACAAGCAGATATGAAGAAAACATACCAAAACAACTAATATAAAGGCATATAGTCAGCAGTTGTCCTTTAGAACAGTGGTGGCAGCAACAACAACAAAAATACATCTGCAGCTAGGTGTATGAAACAGTGTATAACCTGTAATGTTCTGAATGAAGATCGTGAAAAGACAGGAAAAGATTAAATCATACCAAAAAATAAAATGTGGAGAATTTGAATTTTTAGAAAAAATTCAAAAATGATTAGAATAAAAAGAGTCATTGCACAAAGCGATAAAATTCTTTTTTCTTGAAAGTTTTCCTTTTTTAAATATATTCCAACAATGTTAGTAAATGAAGTGTTGCTGTATTTTTGAGTGTTAATTTAAATACGCAATAACTATAACTTCTACAATATTATTTTGTCTTAAATATTCAGGCAAATTTAAAGTTGACTGTCCATTTTTTTTTTAATTTTTTTTTTAATTTTATTTATTTATGATAGTCACATAGAGAGAGAGAGAGAGGCAGAGACATAGGCAGAGGGAGAAGCAGGCTCCATGCACCGGGAGCCTGACGTGGGATTCGATCCCGGGTCTCCAGGATCGCGCCCTGGGCCAAAGGCAGGCGCCAAACCGCTGCGCCACCCAGGGATCCCTTGACTGTCCATTGAAAACAAATCATCTAATACTGAAAAGTACTTAAAATCACAACATAGTTGAGGATTTTTCCCCCCAGGGTTTACTTAAATAGTTTTCATTACTATAGGGTTTAGTCGTTTAATGAGAGTCAAAGTACTAACTACTTTGATTCATTTTGAACAATTAAATATGAAAGCTTTCTCTTTTTTCCAGCAAGTGAAACAAAAATAATTCAGCGATTATGTGCCAGCTGACATTGTAAATCAAAACACTCATGATCTAAGCCATTAAGCAGGCCTTCCAATATTGAATATGGCTTTTGAGAAGTCTTTTTTTTTTTTTAGCAGAATAAGAATGATTTTATTCTTTCTTTGTGAATCAGATATATTTTATTTCTTGGTCTTATTTTAATGTACTAACGAGGCTCCTCTACAACAATCTTGGAGCAGGAATGGGACATTTTTTTGTCTCATTCCTAATTTTAAATACAGTGAATCTGACATTTCATCGTTTTATTCTGTGGATGTTTTTTATTGGTAATTTTTATATACTTAATGAAGTTCCATTCTTTTTGTACTTTACTAGGACTTTTTGAAAATTAATGAACTTTCAGGACACCTGGGTGGCTCAGCGGTTGAGCTTCTGCCTTTGACTCAGGGCATGATCCTGGGGTCCCGGGTTCCAGTCCCACATCGGACTCTCTGCATGGAGCCTGCTTCTCCCTCTGCCTATGTCTCTGCCTCTCTCTGTGTCTCTTATGAATAAATAAATAAAATCTTTAAAAAAATAAAATAAAAAATTAATGAACTTTTAATTTTAGAATAGATTTAGATTTATAGAAAAAAAGTTAAAATAATACATATATCCTTCATCCATTCTCCCTTGTTTTATAAACATTTTTCATTAGTAGAATACATTTATCATAGTTAATATACTAGTGCTGATATATTATTATTAATTAAAATCTATACTTTATTCAGATTTCTTTCACTTTTATCTCACATATTTTTTCTCTTCCTGGATCCTATCCAGGATCCCATGTCATATTCATCTTCATGTTACCTTGCCTTCAGCTACACTTGGATGTGATAGTTTTCCAGACCTTTTATATGACCTTGACAGATTTGTGGGGGGGGGGGGGGGGCAGTACTAGAAAGGTATTTTGTGAATTCCCTCTATTTGTATTTTTATGTTTATGTTCTCTTATGAGAAGTTGACAGAGAAGAAGTATGGTGTGACGACACCATATCAAGGATCCGTACAATCCACGTGATTTATCAGAGTGTTAATCTCAGTAACCTAGTGAAGGTTTGTAAGATTTCTGCACCGTGATGTTCTTTTTCTCTCTTACTACATTCTATGTACAGGCCACTGCACAGTTGTGTTCTACCTCCCCAAGGATAAAGTATCTATATAAACTGGAATTTTGCATGGGATATTTGCCTATTCTCCCCCATATATTTATTTATTCAGTCATTTATTTGTATCAGTATAGAATCATGGATATTTATTTTATACTTGATCATAATCTAATACAACTCATTTTGCTGCTCAGATTGTTCCAGCTTTGGCCACTGAGAACTCTTTCAGTTGGTTCTTATGTCCCTTCGACACATCCCATTATCATGCTTTTGAGTACTTCCTAATTTTCTGGCACTGTACAATGCTCCAGATTCATCTTGCATATTTTCTGCCTCATTTCTAGAATCAGCCATTTCTCCAATGGTCTTTGGTTCTTTTTATTGAAAGATAGTATTAGAAACCAAGAACAAGGTACTAGAGGTGCTTGTTGCAAGTGAGGCTTCTAGGCCTTCTCAGATGATGGAGGAAGTAAATATAAATAGGTGGACCTAGAATCTTTATTTCATACTACATAGAACCTACCTCAGGACGTTTCAGTAATATGTTACCTTAAATCCTCATATTTGATTAAATTGCTTTGCATTGAATTTTCTATTATCAACAATTCAAAGTACTCAAACAGATAAGAATAAATTGGGAATAATGAAGATTTAGGCTATGTAAAATTCAGTGGATTTACATTCCAGTATATCTGCTTTAACTCTGTTTTGTTGGTTATCTTTCTCAACTTGTCGTGGTCATACATTTTATATATTACTTTTATCTGTCACATCTAAACAATCTGTTCAATATGTGAAATAAACTATTTTAATGAATTAAAATTTTCCAAGGGCTCTATCAGCATAGAGCTCAGCACAAAATGAATTAAATATAAATAAAATAAAATATTTTAAATAATATGCTTCTATAATTCTTTTGATTTATCTTTATTATAATTATTTTTTATATTTCCCGGACATGATAATATTATACAAATGCAAGACTATTTTTTTTTACCTGATACCTGATATAATAATTAGGAACTTCAAATGTTCTATATATACTTTTAGGTGAAAAATATAGTTGGTTATAGCTTAATTCTATATTATTATATCTACACTACAATTAAACTGTTTTTGAATATTTGCTTGATCTGTGTTATAAGTAGATAAATCTATATCCTCCTGTTTTACAACCCCTCCTCCAAAATACTTCATGATAAACCATGTTAATTAAAAACTTACTATATATCAGGGATTTTATTAAAGTTTCAATTCTTTTAACTATGTTAATAGGTAGGTATACCAACCCATGTTGTAGATTAGACAATTAAGATTCAGATAGATTAGTCTCATACCCAATATTACATAGTTACTAAGTAGCTTCAGGGGTGTTGCTAGCCCTATATGACTCTAGAATCACTTAATTTACTCATTGAATTTTCAGGTTCCACAATTCTTTCATCTTCTGTCTTTTCCTCTCAGTGCTTGCCCACTTGTGTATAAAAACTATTGTGTTTTAATCTTCCCTAGAACACTTTTTGTGGGCAAACTAGAGAGGAAAGTGGGACAGAAGGAAGGAGAAATAGAGCTTTCCCATGGCCAGAGTCACTGCTGGAATAGATCAAATCAATAAATTTTAAAGAGTAAGCACATGTGGATAGCAGAATGGACTTGTTGAAAGTGGCTTCCTCAATGTTCTGTAGTGAAAACATGGGTTATAGATGAATCTCTATGCTTTTCAGGGACTCTGATAGTGTGGATCCTACTTGTAGAGGCATGATTCTAAAAGAAATCCACATGTTCTTTTGAGATTCTAATTTATTTGCTTCTTTCTTTTCCTCTGTAGTTGGGTAGAGGGGGAGGTAAGTGGCACATCTTTTTTAGCCTTCCATGACATGGCCCATATGGAACTCCTTTTGTCTGACAATTCTTTTGATGCTAAATTGGTAATGATTAATCCCTTTTAAATTAGATGCATTATCACATTTGCTTGCAAAGCCTTTTATTTTAATTTAAATTTTTTTTTCACTTAAAATTTCTCAGTGACTGAAAACTTAGAAGGAAGATTCGTGAGACAATGAAATTATGACAAATTTTTTAGAGTAAAAATTCAATAAGTAAATCATTCTTTTAGTCCTATGGAGCCCAAAGAATAATTATATAGAAATGCCCATAATGAATATAATACATGTTTTGATTATTAGACAATCATAATATGTCTAATGTCAATTATTAGACATATTTGATTAATGACTCCTTTGATGTTATCATAGTAAAATTTTACATGGGTCAGAAACACTTTGAGTTATGTAGTAATACATGAGGACAATTCACCTTTATCTGAAAAAATGGAATATATTGTACGATAGATTCAATTATGTAAAATTGTTAGAGTAATTCTTTATACCTTTAGAGAGTATTGAGTAGTAACGACTGAACAGTAGATTTTCTATAGCCAGATGAAAGTAAAAGTCTGGATATTTGAAATGTTTCTGTTTATGCAAATCCAAGCAAACTGCAAGTTTGAGCACTCTAAAAATTTACAGCGAAATAATAATAGCAAGTTGTATTAGGTATTTAAAGAAAATCATTTCCTCCCTCCTGTAAATTAATTTTCCTCACCAATTCAATTAAGTAAAAAATGAGAAAAGCTCACTTTAAACCTAATTGGTAGATTAAAGTTTTAATATGGGAAAGCCTTCAGGTCAGCAGTATCGGTTGGATATAGTCTGATGGAGGTGTGATCACTGAGTAGGCGATTTTTTGAAGATGCTTTTGTTTTGCAAGCCTACTTTTTACCCCTTGTAGTTCATGTTTATGGTGTCATTCAAGTTCCTCAAATCAATCATTTCCTCCTGTGTTTGTATTGTATAGCAAAGAGAAAAGAACTTGTGGTGTCTTTGAAAAATTAGTGATGATCATTAAGAGTCTGATGACTATTTGAAAAGTATGGCAATAGCTTACATAGTATATAGTCAAGATGAAGTTGCCAATTATAATACATACTACTTTTATGGCCTTGGTATTTACTTGGTAGCTTTTTTGTTATTGAATAAACCTGAATAACAAGGAAAGTATAAGTTTATTATTCATATAAATATACATGTATAAATATATATATTTTTTCCATGTGTACTGAGAAAGATGTTAGGTACTTTTAGTTTCAAAGAGATAGAAAAACTAAAATTTTTACACATTGATAGAGCTCACAAGAATAAAATGCAGGGCTATATTTTTCTAGATTTTTTTCCCATATTATTGGACCAATTCCCTTCTATGTACATGGGCTCATGGCTTTTCCAATAAGATTTATGTCAGTTTTAAAATAGCTTTAACTCAAAGCCTCTGCATATTTTGCAGAATTGGAATGTATCTTAAAGACACCACTACTATTTATTATATAAATTATTATATAAAATATGATTTTTTAGAATTTTTATATTTTTATTATTTATGTATAAGTAATGTGTGTTTTTGAAGCTAAATGCTTATACCACTTATGTCATTGCAGTAACTGTCATAGGAATATCAAAGTGTGGTTCATGATATCCATATAAAATTATTGCACAATTAATTTTATTGAACTGTTATATGACAAAATGCTATTTTTAATGATGAGACACATTTGTTTTTTATATTTGTATATTCTATATGTAATATAAATTAAACAAGAAAAAACAGACTGAATTTTCAAATTAAATAATCAAAATAATTTATTATAATATAAAAAAATTAAAAAAAAGAATTTGTATTGTTGATACTATTTTGTTTCCATTTTTAGAAGAGTTAAAAAATTCATAGGACTTATGAATACAAATATAATACATTAGTGTAAAATATTAAGAAGATTATTTTTCATTATTCTATAGCTCTTAGATTATTCATTATTAAAATACTGAACATATATATAAAGGAAAATGGAATGCATAAACATTCTTCTGGGTAATCTCAATATGGATAGTTTGCTTCAATTATTTAGGTATTTTAAATCTTACTTGAGCCTTATAATATACATAATATACCTAGAATAGGGGCAAGGTAGGTTCTTTTCCCATTGGTAAATGAAAGGCCATAAGAACTTAGAATTTGCTGATGTACAAGAGGTCATTAAAGAACAGAGACAAGAGTTAGGAGTCTTTCATGTTCTGTCTCCCTTTCTGATATTTCCCACTCATTTTTTCTCCTTTCCCCTTTATTCCCTTTCACTATTTTTTATAGTCCCCAAATGAATGAGATCATATAATGTTTGTCCTTCTCTGATTGACTTATTTCACTCAGCCTAACTTTGGGAAACGAACTAGGGGTGGTGGAGGGGGAGGTGGGTGGGAGATGGGGGTGACTGGGTGACAGGCACTGAGTTGGGCACTTAATGGAATGAGCATTAAGTGTTATTCTATATGTTGGCAAATTGAAAATCAATAAAAAATAAATTTATTAAAAAATTTAAAAAGAAAGATACGAATTTGGTGCATCATAAAAAAAAGAACAGAGACAAGAATAGATATAAGCGCTACTGAGAATGTGTATTCTTTCCATTTTAACACATCTATTATAAAATATATAACATAGAGTTAGGAAATATATTAGGAAAATAGTTCCCTAAGAATAGTAATATATATGTTATATATGGATAAATTTAGTAAGAAATATGCATGCCTATTTGAAGAAAATAACCATATTTTACTGAGGGGAATAGAAAAAAATTTTGAATAAGTGGTGGGAGAGATGTTTCTGGAGAGGAAAAAGTCAACTCGCTCCAAGCTAACCTATAAACTTAACACATTTCTAATCAAACTCCCAGTGGGACTTTTTTGGAACTTGTCAAATAATTCTAAAGTTTATCTGGAAAAACAGCTAATGAATAGCCAGAACTTTTATTTTGAAAGAAGAACAATGCCCCCAGCAGATTGTAAAATGTACTATTAAACTATAAAAATCATATTCAGTAGGGTTGTGCCAGACTAGACAGAGAGATCTGTGAAACAAGACAAATGCAGAAGCAGAACAGCTATATTTGGAATATTAGTATATGATAGAGATGACATTTCAAACTAGTGAGGAAAGAATGGATAATTGAATAAATGGTATTGAAGCCAATTGGAAACAACCTCACACCTTACACCAAATTCCAGATGAGTTAAATATTTATATGGAAAAACTGAACTTAAAATGTACTGGAACAAAATATAACTGAATATTTATATATTCAGAGATTTTCTAAGACCCGATACCTAAAAAAAAAAAAAATTCACAAATTTGAGTACATAAAAATGTTAGAATATAATATAGCTAATTACCATACTTCAAGTTAAAAAGGTAATTGATAAACACAGAGCTAATGACATTAGTAAATTAGGGATCTTATTAATAAGAAAAGTATGAATATATAATATAAAAATGAGGGATCCCTGGGTGGCGCAGGGGTTTGGTGCCTGCCTTTGGCCCAGGGCGCGATCCTGGAGACCTGGGATCGAATCCCACGTCGGGCTCCCGGTGCATGGAGCCTGCTTTTCCCTCTGCCTGTGTTTCTGCCTCTCTCTTTCTCTCTCTGTGACTATCATAAATAAATAAACATTAAAAAAAAATAAAAATAAAAATAAAAATAAAAATGAGTGAAGAGCAAGTGTAAATTCACTAAATGAGAATTACAAATGAACAAAAATCAAACAAAAATGTTCACTAGTTTAGCAAAATAAGCAAATTAAGTTAGGGCAGTGATTTTTTTCTAATGGAAAAATCAAACTGATTTTTATTATTGAGAACATAAAAGTTTTTAAGAAATTCACATAGCAAAAAAAAAAAAAAGAAATTCACATAGCTAGCTTTGCAAATGCCTATTTATACACTGATAGTAAATCAGAATCTTGTGAATATTTTTCTGTTAAAAAATATCTAAATTTCTAATTGATATTGATGTGATAGGACAATAACATGTAGACTTCGATTTCCATAGCTACTCAAGTATTGGCCTTATCAAGTGCCAAATTGTGTAGAGGCTATGGGCATCCTAAGATGACACTGCATTATTAGTAACATTGTTATTTTGGTCTGATGCTCATGAGTAATCTTGAAGAGCCTAGATTCCCAAAGAGTAGAAGGTCTACTATGCTATAATTGGACTATGGTAGGGTTTTTTCAAGGAAAGAGCTGTGAGTTCCAAGTACTCTTTTCCCTATTATAAATGCATTCTTGACACTTCTTTGAATTGCTTTGTGTCTTTTCCTCTCATAAGCTTTCTTACCACCTTGAGAGAAACAGTGGAGTGTAGTGGTTAAGAATATGATCTCTGGAATTAAACTGCCTGGATCCAAATCCTAGCTCTATCACATAGGAGGGTGACCCCGGGCAAGTTACTATTCCCCAGTGTGCCTTATTTTTATCATCTGAAAAATGGGCATCTTAAAGTTTTGTGAAATTTAGATTAATTCATGAAGAGTGCCTAAAGCAGGGTCTGGCTTATAGGCAATATTATAATTCTTAGCTATTACTATCTTATTATGACATATGAAAAACATGGAGACTTCTCACCAAATCAGTATGCCAGTATGCTAGTTCAGCAGGGGAGGAGAGAGCACAGAAGCTTGGGACCAAAGACTTAGTTGGTTACATTTGTAAATTGGATTGATGTATCCTCTAAAATGTGTATGTGCCTTCGTTATCACATAGGGGAAACTATGGCTACAGAAATGGGTTAGAAATTTAGACTACCAAACCCTGGTTTCCTTATCCTTGAAGAAATGGTGTTTCTTATTGATAATTATCTACACATGTGGATAGTATTTAATTTTTTTGTAGTTGTAATTTAAAATAAATTGATATAATTTCTAATAGTGCAATTTGGATTGTAAATAGTTTTATTTACATTTTTACATTATTTTTCAAAAAGATTTTATTTATTTATTCATGAGAGACACAGAGAGAGGGGCAGAGACACAGGCAGAGGGTTAAGTAGGCTCCATGCTGGGAGCCCTACGTGGGACTTGATCCCGGGTCTCCAGGATCAGGCCCCGGGCTGAAGGCGGTGCTAAACCACTGAGCCACCCAGGCTTTCCCTTTATGTTAATATTTTAAAACTAAAGCTATTTTTGTAAGAATTCAGAATTTGAAGATCAAATAAAACAAAGTCTTTAAAGCTACCCTGCTTATTTTTTTCCTACATATTTTCTGTTGTTCATGCTAAAGTAGTATTTTTTAAAATTGTGAAGTAGGTAATAGGTGTTGTGTAGAGGGATACCATAGGTAGGTCTATTTATCTTAAAAAGTAACTCAATATCTTGAAAAATACTGCAGACAGTAAGAGGTTTCAGATGCTAATGATTTCCATGGATGAATCACATGACAGCTGAAAAAATTCCATAAAACATCATAGCATAGACTAAATGGAAGTAGAGTTTCACAGCACTTCATGAGAAAGTATGTTTGTTTGTCCTTATTGTAGGTTTTTCCAAATCCAAATATACAAAAAAGTGGTATTTCAGAAATTAAAAAGAAAAAAAAAACGTAATAAAAGTATCTTAAAATATTTGTTATACTTAAATCCATACATGTTGTTTGTAATTGTTTCCCAACATTTTCTTTTTTAAAAAATATTGAAATGTATGTAAATTTAAGGTGTACAATGCGTTGATTGATACATTTATATATTATATGATTGCCATTGTAACAATAGCACTTCTTGTTGCAAAATTCTTTTAATGATTGTAATAATTAAGTTCTAGTCTCTTAGCAAGCTTGAAGATAATAATACAATATTTTGCATATATTCACTATACTGTGCATTAGATCTCTAGAACTTATTATTTATTTACTATTTCTTGTAAGTTCAGACCTTTAAACAACATCTGTCCTATCCTCCTCTCCAGAGCCCCTAGTAACCACCATTTTACTCTGTGTTTTTGCAAGTTGGGCATTTTCAATTCCACATATAAGTGATATTATACAGTACCTGTCTTTGACTTCTCTCACTCAGCATAATGCCGTTGCTATGACTACAGCTTATACTGGATCACAGGGGTAGACTCTGTGAGTTTATTCCACAGCCCAAGGTAAAGATAAAGGAAATTAGGACTAAGGACTCTCCAGAACTGCAGTTCTGTCTACTGTTTGCTAAAGAACCCCAGAGACTCTCTGTAGCAGTGACATTGTTATGGTTGACCAAATTTTCTTTTACACTTCTCTGGTAACCAAGAATTTATAACTGCAGCATATCTTTTCGGTTTTATAAGATATGTGGCAAGGAAGTTTGGGACTCTCACAAAATCCTGTTGGGGCAGAATGGGTTTCTTATAATTGTTTTATCAAAGATGCATCTGGTATTTCTCAGGCTCTCCAACCTGAGGCTTTTGGTTCAATAGGTATGGGATGAGCAGGTGGGGACAGAGTCTCATGATCTGTCTATAAGAGAGTATTGTAGAAATAATTTGCCTTTAAAAAGCTAAAACTTCTGTTACAATTAATGAACCTACACACTGACACAACATTATCTCCGAAAGCCTATGGTTTCCATTAAGTTTCACTCTTGGTGTGGATTCTATGGATTTGGACAAATTTATAATGCCATATATCCACCACAGTACATATTATTATGAGGGAGGCTATGCATCTGTGGGGTCAGGGAATATATAACTCTCTTTTTTCACTCAATATACCGTAAACCAAAATTGCTTTAAAAAATAAAGTGTAAAAAAACAAAAGCTAAAACTAAAAAAGTGAACATCAGACCTTGAATATTTGAAATAAGTAGATGCTGAAGAACATTGTATGTTTATGAGATTTTGAAGAGCAGATTTGAGAATATGAGAAAGAGATAACCAGATTGGTCTAATTTTAATACAGATTTTCAACCTGTTTTCTTCCCCAGTGATGCTTAGTGGTTATTTAACTAAAGTGGTTATTTTATTCACCTTCCTTGTATTTGTTATATTTTCTGTTAAAATCCCCACCCATTCTCAGTGTGAATCCTTGTATTACCACCGTGCTAGGTCAAATTTTGTTTCAGTAGCTAATAAGGAAATTTTATTGGGTGTACAATCACTCTAAAACCTCCAGTTTACCTCTTTCTTTTCTTTATGCTAAAGTGGAAGACAGTTTCTTTCTCTTTCACAAGGAAATTTCTTCAGCTGTGCTTTAAGCATGTTCTAAGACTTTTCTTCAGCAATTCTTCTCCCTCTCCTATGCCCTGTAATTTTGAGCTCTTGTCTTTTCTTCCTTGATAGCTCTTTTCTTATTCCCCTAAAGAGTTCAATTCTCACAATTCTGCTTTCTTCACTCGCTACACCATCTGTTTTCTCTCTGTATCATGACCCAAATCCTTATAAGAATCACTGGTTCTTCTGTCTCCTTTTCCTTATGTCCCACCGATGTCCCATTTAAGTTTTTTAATCCTTATTGACTTCTTCCCTCTTCCTACGTTATATCCCAATCATCTACATCTTCAAAAGACTTGTATTTGCCCAATTAGCACTTCCTGTAGTTCTTATCCTCTGGCTTCCAGAACACCATTCTCTCTCTGCTATTATTTCTGTAGTTCTTTTTCCCAAGACTCCTTTAATAACTTTTCTTCTGTTAAAATATTTACTTTTCAAAAAAAGTAAAAGCAAACAAACAAAAAAACCACGTAACTCTAATACAAATATAAAGTATTTTATTCAACTTATCAGTTAATGAGAGAACAGGTAAGATGTTACAGAATGTTCAGAATGTTTTTAGATAGGTGGAAAGGGGGGATCCCTGGATGGCTCAGTGGTTTAGCCCCTGCCTTTGGCCCAGGGCGTGATCCTGGAGTCCTGGGATCAAGTTCCACATCGGGATCCCAGCATGGAGCCTGCTTTTCCCTCTGCCTGTGTCTCTGCCCGCCCCCCCATGTCTCTCATGAATAAACAAATAAAATCTTTAAAAAAAAATGTGGAAAGGTGTGTGTATATATGTCTTTGTGTGTGTAGTCAGTTTAATAAACATTAGGATTAAATTCCTGTTGGATGGTTAGTTACAAAACGTTTTTATATCTTATAGGCAATAAACCTTATCTTTTGTGGTTGTTTATCATATAGTCCCATCTGTCCTCCTCACACCCATACCCTCCCTCTGCTTATAGGATAAAAAGAAGGAATAACCTTTTGTTGTGTTTATGGTGACTGGGATTGTATTAATTTCCTACTTCTGCTGCAATAAATTACTCTAAGTTTAGTGGCTCAAAACCACACAAATGTATTATCGTACAGATCTGAAAGTCAGAAATCCAGAATGAATTTCCCTGGGTCAAAATCAGGGTGACAGCAGGTACAGCATGCTTGTTCCCTCTCTTACCTCTAGAGGAAAATTTTGGTGATTACATCCACTGTCATAGTTTTCACAACTTGTGTATTTACAACAACAGCACAGATTTCTCTTTTGATTTCCAGACACCATATCCTACTGACCCTCTACCTAATTCACTAATCGATTATCTCACGAACATCTCTGCTTTAGTCAATTCCGATTACTGTAACAAAGTGCCATAGACTGTGTAGCTTATGAACAACAGAAATTTATTCCTCATAGATCTGAAGACTAGAAATCCAAGGTCAAGGTGCCGTCATAGTCAGGGTCTAGTGTTGCAGACTGCTATTTTTTCTTATTCTTACATGGCAGAAGGGTTGAGAGCACTATCTTGGATCCCCCCCTTTTTTTTCTTGAAATCTTTTATTTTTTTAATGACTAACATATAATGTATTATTAGCTTCAGAGGTAGAGGTCAGTGATTCATCAGTCTTATATAATATCCAGTGCTCATTATGTCACATGCCCTCCTTAAGTCCATCACTCAGTTACCCCATCCCTCCTTTCCCTCCCCTCTTGGATCTTTTGTTTAGGGGCAATAATCTCTTTCAGGAGGGCTCTACCTTCATGTTGTAATTATCTCTCAAAGGCCCTACTTCTTTATATCACTTTGAGGATTAGGATTTCAACATACGAATTTTGTAGAGATAAATTAAGTTCATTGCAACTTCAATAATTCAGTGTTGATCTTCTACCTCAGATATGCTTCTCCTACAACATCTCCTATCTTAATAAATACCTTCATTCATACAGGGATAGATTCAATCTTCCCCCCATTTTCTCTTTTTCCTCATGTCTATTAAGTTAGCAAGTCCTGACAAGTCTACATCTATAATATATCTCAATTTGTTCTTTCTGCTAACATTATTAGTCTTGGCCATTATTACTTATTGCCTGAGTACTACAGAAGCTTGCTTTCTTTCTTTCTTTCTTTCTTTCTTCTTTCTTTCTTTCTTCTTTCTTTTTCTTTCTTTCTTTAAGTTTATTCATATATTTAATATCTCTACCCCAGTGTGGGGCTGGAACTCACAACCCTGAGATCTAGAGTTGAATGGTCTTTTGAGCCAGCCAAGTGCCCCCAGAACCTTTTTCTAGTTAGTCTTTCTTCTTCTTCACAATTCCTGTCTTTAACTCATTCCCTGCTGAACAAACAAAATGATTTAGTTCAAATGTAAATTTCCTCATCCCCTATGACAATCTGGCTATAGTTACTTGTGACTCTTAGGATAATACTAAAAATCTTTAACAGGGTTGTGTGTAATTTGCTGTCTGCCACCCCTGCATTTTTCTCTTTCTCTCTAGGTTTATTTTTTTGCTGTGCCTTCAACCTCCCATACCCTGTGCCCTAGGTATTAGTATGCCACTCCACTTCCTAAGGTTGCTTAAAGATTCCAAGCTTCTTATGACTGTAGGACTTTTTAAAGAGTTGATCTGTATATGACTTTCTTCCTCCTCTACTGTTTTTGATCACCTTCTACTATTCTGTCCTGCCCTAGCTTAAATGCTGCCTCCTTGATCTGTTAGCCAAAGAATAAGTGCATTGTTTATGTTTCTGTCTGTGTTCTTTCATGGCAGCCAGTATTTCCCCTCACAGCCTTTCTCACAATTGTAATTTTATACTTACCTGTAGTATTATTTGTTTAATATTGATCTCCTGTATTATTTTAAGCTCCTGTATAGTAGACGCATCTCTTACTTCTTTGTATATTGCCTAGCATAGAACCAGGCACTTGCTAGCACTGAATAATTTACATGTTGAGTAAATGAATCAATGAGTAAATAAGGGAATGAATCAATTATTCTTAGTATACAGTGGCTGATTCTGTTTCAAGTTTCTTGAATGACATCTGCATAGAACTTTGTGTTCCCATTCCTTTCTAAAAGTCCATCTAAGTAAGCTTTGACAGCAAATACATTTTCCTGACCATCTATCTTATTTTTCCTTATCAAGACTCAAATTTTGATTTTATATATTTGAGTGCACTCGTACTAAGTACCTGGGCCAAAACCACAACACAATAAAACAGAACTCTGCATTATTATATCATGCAATTCTCAAGTCTGAATGATGGCATTATTAGTCCCTCTCAGTTTGCTTAATGTGAAATACAAAAAAATTCAGGAGAAACACACTACCACAAATGATAAATCTTATATGCAGTGTCCTTCGCTGATTCAGCCATAAACCTATGGAGTCAAGAAATTGTTTATTTGAACTGGTTGCAATTGGAGTCATAAGTCAGGCAGTTTTGGGTTCATTGAGAAAAAGCAATCAGTTAGACTACTCATTCTAAGAAAAAAAGAGAAAAGAGCTCTCTGGTTAACATGCATATCTCTAGACATGTTCTTCAGAAAATGCAGAAAAGCATTTTAGTGCTTCAGTGATAATGAATTCTAATGGACAAATGCTACCATGGGATAAAATGGAATCTGTATCCTTAAAATTACAGTTTGTTTGTTTTAGTTTTTGTTTTCAGTTAACAATTTTAATCTGACTTTTAGATTTTCTGAATTCTACAAAGTCAAACCACAAGAAGTTTTACTGGGAAGAAAAAATATAAAGATGATCAAAGGAAATATATAAAGGAATAAGAAGAAATGCCATTTTAATGAAATAGGGAGCAAGATGAAATTATAGGCACCATTATAGAGCTTTATATAGAAATAACACTTGGTAGTGACATTGCCTTCATATTCATGATCTCTGTAATATTAACATATTTTATCTTCTTTTCCTTAGTGGACAATATAAACCCATACCAAAAGAAATCTCATTTTATCACTCATCTTATAAATAGACTAGCTTTTTAGGTATTTGAAATCTGGCAGTTGTGGATAGATGCTTAACTTAAACCAATCAGCATTAAATATGCGTATACTGGTTTTGAATTAACTCAGAACATGAACATTAATAAAATTTTGAACTAAACAAAGATTATAAGTTTTGAACCTAGTTGGATTAAATGGGTATTTTTAAAAATAAAAAATGACTTTAAAAAATAATTTTTAAAAGTAACAAATTACATATTGGTTTATATTTACAAAGTGCATTTTTGTTTTTTGTTTTCTTTGCAAAGCACTTTTATGATTATGGCATACTCTTCTAATTTTTCATATGAATAATAAAGAGCAGAAATTTTAGTGGATTATTGAAGGTCATGTATCTCTATAAGCATAATATTATGAGTAATATAGAAGTTCTCCAAAAGATTTCTTTAGAATATTGGAATAATTTGGTTTTAATGAAGATATAAATGTTAACTCTTTGCACCTTAATATATTTAATTTCAGTATTTACATTTTAAATAGGCTCAAAAAATCCCATAATTCTGACTGTGGAAAGAATTGGCAAGAAAAATTTGTTTATCACATTAGACTTTTAACAGGAGTCTCCATTTTGCATTTTTGATGAAACATGTTAATGAGAGGAAGAGTAGGCACTATTTTACATTGTTAATAATTGAAAATATATTCCCCAAAGGACATGAAAAATAATCAATTAAATTTTAAGTCCTACTACTTATAGTCTATAGCCATAAAGTATTAAATTACAGGGACTGGTTTTAAAGAGAAAAGTCTCATATATATTAAAAAAAAAACCCACTCACCCTACAAAAATTTATTATAAAGCCTAGGACTATTAAAATTTTAAAACACATTCTTGGCCCCTTGATTTACATTTTTGGAATACCACTTACCATCCCACAACACTTGTAATCTTCTTTACATTCAGATACACTGTGTTCCACCTGACCCCTCCTTTATGAAGTTCAGAAGAAATTCCTTTTGTGGGCCAGGGTAATATTCTCAGGGTGTAAGTTTATTTGAACTCTAGACTCTAGAGTAAATGAGTTTTGTTCTTTTATTTTTCTACTGGTAATAAATAAACTCATTCTTTTAAGGTGCTCATTTTCTACTATGGGTTTCATGGATGGGCTACAAATCCAGGGGACTTTTTTTTAAGCCGTTGAGAAAGTGACTTATAAAACTGATTTTTATCACAAATGTTGCAAAGCTGTAAATATATACCTATCATATATCTTGAGTTTCAATAAACTACTTGCCCATTGTCTAATGCAAACCTGCTTGGGACAGCCCAGGTGGCTCAGAGGTTTAGCGCCGCCTTCAGCTCAGGGCCAGATCTTGGAGACCTGGGATCAAGTCCCACGTCGGGCTCCCTGCATGGAGCCTGCTTCTCCCTCTGCCTGTGTCTCTGCCTCTCTCTCTCCCTCTCTGTGTGTCTGTCATGAATAAATAAATTTTAAAAATCTTAAAAAAAAAAAAAGAAAACCTGCTTGAAAGGTGTAGAAACTGAAATCTGAATGACATCTTACAAACTCCTGCTACAGTATCACAGAATTTCCACATATATTTTTAAAAATACGTATCCTATCTATTCTATTTTTCTAAAGACTAGCTTAAATTGAACTCTGTGCCTAAAAGAATACTAATACTGTTGTACTTTGCTTTTTTCCTCCCCCCGGTGTCATTCCATATTTTGTCATCAAGGACATCTATCTCCTATTACTGAATATCTTTGCGAAAGTAAACAATATAAGAAGAAAATTCATTTGACTTAACAAGTGTTTGACTGATTTAAAAACATAAGACTCAGAGTTTCTTAGGCTTTTGATTCTTTTCTAGAATGGTACTTTGTAAAACAATACTAGCAAATCAGGTGTTAAACCAGGAAGTGACATAAAGGGTGTCCAATATGTATTTCCCTTTCATAGCATTCCTAGAAATAGCTAAAACATTGGACAGCATTGGGGCACCTGGGTGGCTCAGCCAGTTGAGCGTCCAACTCTTGATTCTTAGCTCAGGTCATACATGATCTTGGGGTCTGGGATTGAGCCTTATGCAGACTCCATGCTGGACATAGAGCCTGCTTAAGATTCATTCTCTCTCTCTCTCTCTTTCTCTCACTCTCTTACTCCTTCCTTTCTTCTACTCCTCTTATACCTCTCTCTCTCAAATGAATAAATCTTTAAAAAATAAATAAAACGTTGGATAACATTGAATTATATTAAGAAATCAAAATATAGGGCATGTATCAAACCTCATATGGTTAACATTTTGAAAAATCTAATTTCCTGACAAACACTAACATTTCATTTCTTTTTTTTGGGCTATAATAAAACCCTTCTTACTTCTGTAAAGATCTTGCCCTGCCAATTTGCTCATTCTTTCATCCTTACTGAAGCCATTTGCAAACTCATTTGGGTATAGGCAAGAACTTCCCAAATCTCTCCAGTTTAAACAAGCATTTCTTCATCCCCATCTGGAGCTAACCTTTTTTATAAACACATCACTATGTCTCTATAAATTATTGGGGACATTTTAGAGTGATGACTCAATATATTGTCTCATATAGCATTTTTATAATGCAGTGTGAAGCAGATACTTCTCCCCCCATTATCTTTTCATAGTCTTGATTGATTTAAAGAGTTCTGTAGTACATCCCTCCTGAACAGGATAGAAAGAGGGTCTCCCACTCTTCTCACAAATTATTACCTTAACCTGGCCTCATACTGCTCAATTTTAAGTATTAGCTATCCAAAATATTCAGTATCCTTTTTGAGGATAAGTAAGGAAATTTACATAATAAAGTATTGACTGATAACTTTAGAAACACTGTGCTAACTTAAGAATGACATTTCTTTGTTTTGCAATAATTAAGACATCACTGGAAATGGCTCTTGTGGAATGCTGCATCTTTCAGCTTTTTGGACTATATATTACTTTATTTCTCCTGGCTCGGTTCCTTATGTTAACAGTTTTACAACTGGTTGTTGAAAATGGCTATTTGTGTATAGTATGGTCATATATAAAAGCAGTACTGAAAGCTGCTGCTTTAAATTCTGAACTTATTTGGTTGACCTATTTTCTGTTTGGTTTAGACTTCCACTCAGACTTCTTGGATGATTTTTTTTCATTCAGTGATGACTTTATCTACTTTTTATAATTTTTAAGAATTAATTAATTAATTAATTAATTGTGGGGGGGTGCAGAGAAGGAAGGGGAAGGAAGAGGGAAAGAATCCAAAATAGAGCCTGTGCTGAGTGCAAGCCCCACACAGGATTGCATCTCATGACCCTGAGATCATGCCTTGAGCCAAAACCAAGACTTGGACACCAGCCTGACTGAGCCACCCAGGCACCCCCGCTATTTATTAATGATACCAAAAAGACAAGATTTCTACAAAATTGTGGAAGAAGTAAGTCATTCTTCATTCTAAGGGCATTGATTTTTAGAATATTCTCAATACTGATAATACAGATCATTTTTGTTTCATGCTCCAAACCGAATTATTTAGCTTTCTCTATATCTAGCAAAGTCAAGTCTCTGATACATGTTGGATTGGATGGAAAATTGGATTGATCAACTCAAATTCACTACTAGAAGTCATACATATGCATATATAACACATACTGTACAATCAAGTTTTATGACCTTCTTAGCATGAATCAATGAAAGGGAAAAAACCCTATGCAGAAGCCAAAGGTAATATGATTAGGTAGATGCTACATCACAGTAACTTTTCAAATATTTCCTATTTATTTTAACTCTACTCTTATATAAAACTTCTCTTTTCAAAGTAGAGCATGAACTTGGCTAGTGGCACAGTATGCGGTACAGTAGCAGAAGCACTAGTAACCATGACAGTCTTCTAAAATGTTAATTTTATAAAACAGCAAATAATTTTAATCACTGACATGTTATAGATATAATGAAAAGCTTATTAACAATCTTCACATATAAACTTGTGACTTCAAAGAAATCTCCTGACTTTCACAGTCCATCTCAGAAGATGTCTCTCTTTTTTTTATCCTTAGAGGCACTTAAGTGAACCAGTTTACCAAACAAGTATCTGAATTGTCTCCACTGAAAGTAGCTGATATAGCTGATATATTTTGATTTGAAGTGATTCCCCATCTGAAAAGAACTTGTTTGCTTTTAATTTTATTTATTTATTTATTTATTTATTTATTTATTTATTTATTTATTTTTTGCTTTTAATTTTAACACAAATATTTAGAATGATTTCAATCTGAGTTTTCCAATAGACTTTTAAAATGTGAATATACCATTAGGAAAGGATGATCAATTAATTTGCTATTTTTATCACAACTTGTGCTTTCAACAGATAAACAACTACATAAGGTTTTAAGAAAAAATAATTGTGAAATATCTATGTAGGCAAGATAGTATGTCAGTAATTATGTGGAACACCCTGATTCTCTCCCCATCACAAACACTCATACATATATATACTAGTAATAAGGATAGTCATATGGCACTGAATAACTAAAGGATTATATAAAAAATACCGATAATCTTGGGGGTGACTGGGTGGCTCAGTGGGTTAAGGAACTGACTCTTGACTTCAGTTCAGGTCATGATCTCAGAGTCCCAGGATCAAGCCCTTGTTGGATTCTACACGGAGTGTGCAGCCTGTTTAAGATTCTCTCTCCCTCTGCCCCTCTTCCCACTTGCATTCTCTCTCTCTCTCTCTCTCTCTCACACACACACACACACTCATATTGATAATCTCATGAAGTAGAAGGTATAACTAATTGGTTGTTCAGCGTTGAAGATAAAGGTGCCCTAGTATTCACTGGTGGGAAGCAAAAACGACATTTTTGTCCAATCTGAAATGTATCATAAATTGATTCTTTCAAGAGAGTTAAGTTTGCCAAGTTGTGTGGAACTAGGTGCAGGCCTTATAGTCTAACGCATCCTGGGAGCAATTTGGGCGCTTCTCTTATGGCTCTTAGTTCCCTCGCTACATACAGATTTAAGGCTAAGAATTTTTCAAAAGCCTAGCCTAGTGCCTTGACCTAGAAACTACTTAATTACATTTAAATCTTTTCTTACCTCTCCTCTTATACATTTTGATAATTTACTACTAGGTTGACAGTAATAATGCCACTGGCCAAAAAGATTTATAATGAAATTATGCCACTGCTCCCCTACTTTGTAGTAAGTGGAACATGTTCAACTAGTTCACATAATCAAAAAGATTTACTGCTACACATTTGTGTGCAGTAATGCTTTTTCACTCTGAGTTTTTCTTGTTTTTATCTGAGGTCTCTGCCTGTACTGAGTCAATTTTATTATCATTACCAGTACTTTCAATCTTTTGGCAACATCTTGGTAGGCTCAGGGAGGGCAGCCAACCAGCAGAAGAAAGCAAAGACAGAAACAGGAGTTGGTGGGGAGGGTTGAGGGAAGAGGGACCAGGAGTTCAGCCAACCAGTCAGCCAGGGGGACTCAGCTAGTTCCAAGAGGTCAGGCATCAGTCAGCCAATGTTTGATAAACAAATGAACTCAGCTACTAGCTTCAGACAGCTTCATTCTACTGAGTTCCATCTTGGGAGAGAGTTGACCTGACTCTTCCTTAAGTTCCAGAGGGCCTTCCAACTAATCGCTGTGTTCTGGAGCCAAATTTTGAAGAGCATTACATATATGGCAGAAATTATGTCCTTTTCATCTGTGTGGGGAAGATAAAAATATGAAACAAAATTCAAAGACATTATCCTATTTGCCAAATATCCTGATCAATAATGGTGTAATCATATTCTAAATCTCACAGGACAAAACATATGGTTGAATTTTTATTATTTTCACTTATTATTTTTAATTTGCTTCTTTATGTTTTAGAATAGTATAAAATTTACATTCAATTTTCCAGATGGTCCAAAGAACTAGATTCCTCTCCCAAAGTTATCCCATGTTCTACAGTCTCTAATTAACACAATACTTCATTTTGTTCTCTCTTTCTTCCTCCAAAACAAAATTTTCCTATGTTGTCATCATACAGGTCTCTCGATCAAGAAATCAGCATTGATATAACATTGTCATTCAGTTTCACCAACTATCTTATTAATGTCTCTTTTTCCTTACTTGTCCAGGATCTTATTCAGAAAGGGATGGTGCAATTAGCTGTCATGTCTCATCAATTTTCTTTGCATTACTCCTCAGTCTTTCTTTGCCTCTCATATTCTTCATAGTCTTGAGGAATGCAATCATTTAATTCTACCAGGTGATCTCAACGTGTGTCCCACTGATGTTTCCCCAGGCCATACTTTTTGGCTGAAACATCATAGAAATGATGGAGACACATGATGTCAGCTTGCCCTATGACTTGTGATATTAACTTCTGTTACTTACACTAGTTACTATCAATCTTTTTTTTTTTCCAGTATAGTCATCATTTTCCCGAAGACTAATATGTTGGGGGTGTTATTCCAATATTTCCTAATATACTGTGTCTCATCAAACTTCTAGCCACTGGTTTTAGCATCTATTGATAATCCTTAGGTTTATCAGTTACTACTATGATGGTTACCAAATGATGAATATCTATTTTGTTCATTCTTTCTACATTGATTAGTTAGAACTCTACTGTTTTTTTTTTTTTTTTTTTTAGTATTTTGTGATTGAGATCCTTTTCCTTTATAAAGTAGGGATTGATAATATGATTTCAAAATTTTTGAAATCAATGAAAGGAGCAATTATATTTTTAAATTTAAATAATTAGTATACTAACTTCATATTCTATAGAGTATCCCTAAGAAGGAAACAAAACAAAACAAATGATTACTTAAATTTAAGTGAATTAAAACTGATACATAATGAAAAAATTCTCAAAAATACCAAATAAAAATAAAAACATAAAGAGTCCAGCAAATGAATTTTGGACATTGAGTGTATTCATAACTATAACAGAAAGTTATAAACTGTAGATCATGCTACATACCATATCATATCATACCATGCTACATATCATGTAGATCATGATCATACCATCATTTGACACATTTTGGTGGTAAGTCAAATGAAATATGTGCATTTTAATCTGATATGTGTAATGATATACATAATTATGGTATTTTTTAATTTAGGTGTTCATCATTGACATAAACTCAATTGATGATATTGTAAAGTAAATGAATATATGTAATATGAATATGTATAAATATATATATTTTTCCTTTTCTCATAAGTCCTTCAATAATAGTCACTTTGTTTCTTGGTATGACATACCATTTGATATTCATTCAACACATATTCACACACAAAGAATAGATGCCCAGGATACTATGTGGTAAAACCCTAGATCTGGCACTCTAGTAGATGAAGTTTCCATTATTTCTTATTTTCTTTCATCTGGGTAATTCTTTATGATGGTTTTTCTTCTTTCTTACCATATATATTTCCCTCTCCATCCTCTTGCTTTTTCTTTTGGACAAAGACCACATGTAGAAAAGAGAAACTTAAAAAAAAAAAAAGAAACTTTTTCTGATTGGAAATCATTTATTAGCATGACATCTGCTTATAGCCTAAATTTAGATATAAATCTAGAAAGATATGTGATATATACACAATGCTCAGGCTCAGTTAGCTTGAAGGTATTGATAATTATATAATTCTGTATGATCTGGAAAAATATTATACAGCTTATAGGAGTCTACTAACATTAGAAAAAGAAGTTACCACCAATAAGAAGCCTAGTTATATATCTAGGGCTATGAGTTGGAGAAACCAAGTAGGGAACATTTAGTAAGCTGTGAGAGGCCTAACGGAGCCTTTTGGTAAGAGATTATCAGAGTTGCTAGGTTGATTTGATAGGGCCTAAAATTAGTGAAAGAAATGACGTAGGTGGTATTTTTAATATTATCCTCATCATTATTTTTATCCATGCCTTTGAATTTTTCTGCAAATGAAGCATAACCTTCTTTACCTTTTATCATGGTAGCAAAATGATTATTTGAACCACTATTGTATATGATATAATCCATTACCTGGCTCTTCCAAAATTGAACTCAGTTCCTAGTAACAATCCATTTTCACAATAACAGTCTATATAACAGAGACCAAATGCATTAGCATCAGTAGTCTCAGTAATCTTTTCTTGGCCTAACTTCATTGGCCCACATGCAAGGTTAACTGAGGGATAATTTCACAGAGAAATTTAGAAATAGTCAAAATTTCATGAATCGTTTATTGAGCTTATCATGGAATTGAAACATATTAAGAAGACTGGAAGACTATAAGAGAATTGGAATTGGAAATATTATCTAGGGCAGCCAGGGTGGCTCAGCGGTTTAGCGCCACCTTCAGCCCAGGGCCTGGTCCTGGAGACCCAGGATTGAGTCCCACATCAGGCTCTCTGCATGGAACCTGCTTCTCCCTCTGCCTGTGTCTCTGCCTGTGTGTGTGTGTGTGTGTCATGAATAAATAAATAAATAAAATCTTTTAAAAAAAGAGAAAGGATTATCTATATAAGATCTATCTACTTATACCTTTTAATTGTGTTCATGTTATCATTGTTAGGGAATAAATAGGTTGTATGAAAAATAGTATTTTAATGTAGAAATGTATTCCAAAGTTGGTTTCAGTGTTTCTTTTTAAACAACTGCTTGTCATATACTTACATCTACCTAAAAAATCCCATCTAATATTCCATTTAAGATGTTAAAATCCTTGGTTATGCATTTCCCGTTAATACCAATTGATTATCTACAAAATATTTTTATTGGTAGCAAATTTCTCTTGGTTTCCTCAAATATTGTTTTTTTATATTTTAGCAAAATGGACTCTATTAGCAAAAACATAAATGGCCTTCTTTCTAATTTCTTGGATTTCCAGTTAGCTACTTTTATTTCTTCAAGATCTGTCTATTCTTGGCTATGATAATTGGATTTCTTGTCTTGTGACATACTTTCTTTAGGTAGTCTTTAGTTTTATCATCTTTATCTGACTCCTATTTCCCTCCTTTCTCTTCCTACATGGACATGTGTGTATGCACATACTATACTCTACCATTACCATTACCATCAATAAGGCAACAATAAAACATAGGGCAATAAGAAGTATTTCCAAACAGTGAATAAAGAGAGCTTGAACACTGGAAGTACTTAATATATGTTGGATACTGAATACATAATTTTTCTGACTTCAAGTTAATCTATCAATAATCATCTAACTTAGGCTTACTTAAATTTCTTAGAGCTTTATTTCTTTATCTGTAACATGATGGGAATTGTCCTTTTATTCCTTCATAGTCCTTCCTTGGTTGTGAGGACCAAATAAAATAGTAAGAAACACTCTGAAAATTGTCTATTACTTAAAACTAATTTTTATCATTATCATAATTATAAGAAAAGTGTAGTTCTAGTCATTGTAGGCCCATATGTAACTGAGTAGGTAATAGCTTGCCTAATTTGAAAGCAAGACCAAAGATTATATTTTAATTCCTGATGCCTTCTAATTTATGGTGATTTAAATGTAAAGTTTTAAAATGTAGTGGGGGTGCTTGGCTGGCTCAGTTGGTAGAGCATGTAACTCTTGATCTAGGAGTGGTGAGTTCAAGCCCCACTTTGGGCATAAAGTTTACTTAAAAATAAAATTTATAAGAAAATGGTTTGAAATAAAAGATGTACTTTTTGTCACATGAATGTTAGAATAACTCTGGAATCTTTGAGATAAAATAATTCTTCATGATTTATCTCCAAGGTCACAGTTTCTAAAAATAGTTTTAAAACTTCATTTTATATGTACAGCTATAATAGAAAATGTGGAATTGTAGTCAGTAGCAGTTTTATTCTGGATTACATTATTTCCTATTCTACTTTAAGAGCAATTTTCTAGATGAGCAGTGCTCACAAAGCATACTAAATTGTAACAAAGAAATCAAGGAAATAGGAAAATGGAAAATTTGATTCAAAATACTATTGACTAAAAAGAAAACTTATTACTTTAAGTTTGTTTTGGGCTCTTGGTCTTCTTGTTAACAAGGTAGAATTTTCTCTGCTATGTTTAAGTGAAAATTACTAATATTTTCTCTACATAGTACCATTGAAATTTCAAAGAGTTCATCTGGGATATTATTACATTTTTAATACAGAAAACTTGTTCTTACTCAGAATCTAAGAATATCTGATTTTTTTTTCTGCAACAAATACAAAGTATGAATGATCATCTATGAGTTAACTAATAGTCATAGAAGTTTCCATTTCAAAATTTTTTTATAATTAGCTACGATATTTATTTTAAAAAAACAAAGTGTATTTTCAAGGGATATATTTTATTAAACTTTGCCATTTTTGTACTATTTAAATATAACCAGTATGTTATCAGTTTAAAAGCATTAAAACTATTGAGCATTTCAAGTAAAACCTGTTGTTTATTTCATGTTTTTAAAAAATCTCTCTAGTTTTTTTTTTTTAATATCTTATTTATATGTTCATGAGAAACACTGAGAGAGAGGCAAATACATAGGCCAAGGGAGAAGCAGGCTCCCTGCAGGGAACCTGATGTGGGACTCAATCCCAGGACCCTGGGATCATGACCTGAGCCAAAGGCAGATGCTCAAGGCTGAGCCACCCAGGTGTCCCAATCTCCCTAGATTTCTATCTGAAGACCTCAGACACTCTGCAGAAGAGTGTGTGCCATTTCTAAATTCACAAAATAGAGATTGAAATAAATTGTCCTGTTTTTTATTACAACTGATGACTTGTAAACAGACATATTCACTATTTTAGAAAGTTATAAATTGTAAAAATGCCATTGGAAAATCTGTTATAAGAAATATTAAACACCACATTATCGCTTTCTCTTCTACCATCTATTTCCTTTTTCTCATTGGTGTTCTGACTACTACAGGAAAGGTCTGTAAATTAGGCTTTGATTTTCTATATAGGACTTCCTAGAACTGATGTTATCCAGACTGACAATCTTGGCTTTTTATTTGGAGTCCTTAAACTGTTTACATTTAAAATATGTGGTTTTAAACCTACCATGTAATTATTTGTTTTCTATTAGCCCCATCTGGTCTATGTTATTTTTTCTCTCCTTTTCTCCTTCTTTTTGGATTAAGTATTTATTGTTGTTGTTGATGTTATTCCATTCTTTCCTCTTCATTTGGCTGAGCATTATACACTCTCTAGTTATTCTTTTTGTTGTTGCCAATGAGTGTACAAGAAACACTGTGACTTATATGAATTAAGTTTTTGGGCAATGTGAGGACCTTAGAACATTTGAAGTCCATTTTCACCTCCTGCCTTTTATTTTATTCCTTTCTTGTATTTTAAGTCTCTCTAATAATTCCAGTTCCACAACTTATTACTATCATGGTTTTACATGACTGTATTCATTTGTAACTACCAAATATCTATACTTTTTATCGTTTTATATTCCTTTCTTCATCTCTGCACTTCCAACTGTGATTCATTTTTCTTCTAATTGAAGAACTTCATTTAATATTTACTTTATTACATCTCTTCTGGTACTGAATCCTCTTAAAAGGTTTTGGTGCTGTTGCTATCTATATGTCCTTCCCCTCTTTTCTTCTCCAACTTTATTTTGAAAATATTCAGACCTAGAGAAAATTCGAAAATAGCACAACAAAATATATCTTTCACCTAGGGTTGACCTATTTTTAACATTTTGTTGCATTTACTTTCTTTCTCTACTGATATTTGTCTGTTGGACTGTCTGCCTCTCTCTCTGCCTATGCTTTTATTCTTCTTGCTGAACCATTTGAAAGTAATTTGCAGATATCATGACATTTCTCTGAATATTTTAACTTGCATATCCTAAGAACAAGGGCATTCTCCTTCGTAACTATAGCATTGATATAACCAAGAATATTTATTATTTTTAGCATCGATTCAATAACATAGTTTAAAATATAGTCCATTCTACAGTTCCTGTGATTTTTCCAAAAATGTTCCATTTAGAATATAGCCAGTATTGATACAGTGCATTTGGTTTTATGTACCTACTCCTTTAGTTTGGAACAGTGATCTATATTTGTATGTCTTTTGTATGACTTTGTCATTTAAAAAAGTTAGATGTCTTTCTTATATTTTGGATTTAATGAATTGAATGAATTGTATCCTAATGATTATATTTAGATTGAAGAGTTTTGTCCAGAATTTTGCAACAATTATGTAATACTGTATACCTCTTGTATTACATCGATACTCTTTCATTCCATTTTTTTGATTACTTGGTTAAAACAGTGCTTGCTAGCACTTTCAATTGTAAATGCAATTCATTATCTATAGGATGGTATGTTGAAATTGTATTCTGTTCCCCAATATTCATTGAATGGCATTACATGCTTTGATGCTCCTTCATTGAACTCATTCTTACCATTTCTCTGTCATTTAATAGATTCATGGATTTTAAAAAAATATGTTGTGATATGCTATTGTCAGTATTCTTTTCTAATGCTGAGAAATGCCCCATATTTGGCTAGTGAAATAATACATTAGAGTTTAAACATCCTCATTTTGAAGATATACTTACTCTTTTAACAAAAACTTGGTATTTTTTCATTTATCTAATAGTAAGAATTCTGCTATGTGTGTGGAGATATCTTACTGTGGATTTCATTTGCATTTCTCTGATTGGATATGAAATTGAGCACATTTTGATATGAAAAATATCAATTTAGATATTGTATTCTATGAACTGCCTATTCAAGTCTTTTGTACCTTTTTAAAAAATTGTTTGTTTTGTTAATTTATAAGAATTGCTTATTCCTTACATTCTGTGTGCAAGTTTTTCATCAGACATATGCATTGCAACCATCTTCTTCCATTCTTTTGTTGTTTTCACTCTCTTAATGTTTTCTTTTGATAAATACAAGTGTCTAAGTGCCAAATGTTAGATGAGTATAGAGCAAACAAAACTCTCTTACATTGCTGGTAGGAGTATAAATTTATACAACTGTTTTTGAAAACTTTGGCACTGTCTACCAAAATGAAGATATAAATACCCTGTGACACATCATCCTAATCCTAGTTATAAACTTTTGAGAAATGCATATATATTTTTACCAAAGGGCATATGAAAACTGTTTAGAATGGACCAAAATGTCAGCCTCAACATCTCTGAGCTTTCCTTCCCCACTCCCCCATAATCATGGCCCCTCAAATTGCTACTGCATTAGTAGTGGTCCAGTACTTCCAAACAGATTTAAAATACTTTCCAGTTTTTCTAGTTACTCTTGGCAGAAGATTAGTCTGCAGCACACTACTCAGTCATTATCAGAAGCAGAAATCTTAAAGTGATATTATGTATGTTTCACATATCTAGTCCTAAATCATTAAGTAGGATCATTAAGTTAGAGTAAGAAAAGACTCTAATAAAAGAGCAGCTTTTATTGCTATAAGTTGTAGATATAAATGCAGAGTTTCTGAGTTCAGACTTAATTTCCATGTGCCTTTTGTATAGTATCAGCACTAATAAAAACTGGGTGGTCAGGGTTTTCAGCTTTCTTAGGGATTCAGAGTCAACCTCTAGCCTGTCTGATTATTTTACAGCATTGACTTGCTGGTGGGTCTGGGATCTCTGGGAGTGTTACTGCTATTGTGTGTTCACTGTTCCAGAAGTTCAGTGCTCTGCCTTGAAAGCAAGAGCTTCGGTCTCATTGCTCCTTTCTAGCTGTGTTGATCATTTTCTCTATGTGACACCAAAAGGGCCATTTCAGATAGGTTTGTCAACACAATAATTTCCAGAATATTGATGTTAATTAATACATATACGTAACAAGTAACAGTTATTATTATTAGTACCCAAAATATTCAGTGATTAAACATATTCAATTGAAGTCTCTAGGAGAAACATAAACATTTTACTTTCCTTGAAACAGAACATTTTTGTCTCTTGAGATTTAGAAAAATAGGGTTCCTACATTTTTCAAGATTTTATAATCTGCTGATTTGCTTTGAGAAAAAAATTTTGGGATTCCCCAGTGTGCCTTTTAAATGTTAAAATGTTGAAGTCAGTAGGACTGGACCAAGTAGAAAAGCAAACATCAAATACTGCTGAAATGAGTCTTGCCAAGGGATGATCTGGATGACCTAATATGGGGTTTTGCCATCACTAACACCTAAGACTTGAGGGACTTTTCGGTTAACTACATTGGAGCAGAGACCTAGCTGTCTTCATTGGAAATTTCTGTGTCTGGTGGGGTATAAGGTCACATAGTTACTTCATCAAGTAATGTTTTACAAAGGGAAGGTGGAGAGATGCAGCATAGGCCAACAATAATCTAAAATAAAGGCTAATCATTATATACCGCTAGCAAGTCCTGTTACATTTAAACTTAGATACAGATAAATTCACCAAATTCTCTATTCTTCTCTTTGGTACAATACTCAGAATGTGTTAAAATGTATTTGCAACTTAGTTGGCAAAACTAGGAAAATGTGAACTTTCATGGATGATTGAAGAATAAAGTTGTACAGCCCAACAAATGGCAATTTGACAATGAAGTAACCTCCTTCTGTATCATCTGTGATATTATGTGGAATGAAACATAATGATGTTGGCCATTGGCTCTCAAGTGAGAGTCGACTATATATTCTTCCCTGCTTGGGGAATAGGGTGAGATTAGGAATTGAAAGTCTGATAGGCACTTGGGACTATCACAGGGAAGTTCAGTAGTGCTTTCTTATCCATGGGGGATACATTCCAAGACTCCAGTAAATGCCTGAATCTTCAGATAATACCAAACCCTATAAATATTATGTTTTTTTCCTATATATAAATAGCTATGATAAAGTTTAATTTATAAATTAGGCATGGTAAGAAATTAACAGCAATAGCTAATAATAAAATAGAACAATTAAAATAATATGTTGTAATAAGAGTTGTGTGAATGTGGTCCCTCTCTCCCTCCCTATCCTTCAAAAATCTTACTGTACTGTATTCACCTTTCTTTTGCAATGATGTAAGATGATAAAATTCCTATGTGATGAGATGAAGTAGGGTGAATGGGTAGGCATTGTGATGTAGCATTGGGCTACTATCGACCTTGTGACAATGTGTCAGAAGGAGGGTCATCTGCTTCTGGACCCATAGTTGACCATGGGTAACTAAAACTGTGGGAAGCAAAACCATGGATAAGAAGACTACTGTATAATTGCCTGCTTTTTTGTGATAATTCTTCTGTTTTCCACATATACAAAACAATTACATGGAAACACTTTTTGTTTTTTTTGCTGAAAGACTGAAAAATCCTGGTTTACATTAACTTGCAAAAACACAACACTGACATTTTATACAGTTGAATTTTGGGTCCCTGGTGTGGTGTTACAGGAGTTCATGTATTGAAAAACAAAAGAATATACATATACATGCACACACTCACATATATATATATGTGATATATAAATATATATATTTTGTAAACAATTTTATTTTTTGAAATTTAATCTATAGATATTCTTCCACTCTATAAATGCCAATTATTAAAGGTTACTCTTTGAAACTTTATTGATAATAGAAAAAGACTAGAAAAAGTACACATTTTTAGCAATAGATCATTGATTAGATATGGTATGAGGTATATAAGATATACCTATAAAAGAGATTATTAAAATAAAATGACTATTTAAAAAACAGTACATTTATTGTGATGAACAATGAATAATGTATTGAATTGTAGGATCATTATATTATATACCTGAAGCTAATATAATGCTGTCCATTAATAAATTTTAAAAATAAAAATAAAACAATGCCAAGTTATTTCTGTAAAGAACATCAATTTCAATAAAATACAAGTCAGCAAGATAAAAGATTAAAAAATAAAAGAGAGATTATGTACTGAAAAGTAACTCTCTTGAACTGTTTATAACATGTTCCTTTTATATTAAGAATTCCATATATACATCTGTATATGTAATGAGAAATTATGGAAGGAGAATTAGAAACTCCGGAGAGTGACTTCCCAAGGTGGGGACAAGAGTGAGGTGGCACAGTGATGGTAGAAAAGCTTTGCATGCCTTTCTATATTTTTTTGGAATCATGCAAATATAGTACTTCTGAAAATAATATTTAAATGGAAGCCACAAAGGGAAGACCAACTATAATTTATATATAAGAAATCTAGCAACAATGATTAGATTGATTTTGTGGGGTTTTTTTTGGGGGGGTGGGGTTTTTTAAAGATTTATTTATTTATTCATGAGACACACACATACACACACAGAGGCAGAGAATAGGCAGAGGGAGAAGCAGGCTCCATGCAGGGAATCAGATACTGGGACTCCGGGATCATGCCCTTGAAGGCAGAGGCTCAACCACTGAGCCACCCAGGCATTCCTGATTAGATTGATTTTGAATTGTGCCAGAGTATTAGTTATTTTTCACTCTTTTGTACTTGATAGATTTGTCGGATTATCTATTTTGTCTTAAAGATATATCTCACAAATTGCAATGCTGACAAAATCCCATACCTTACAAAGATCAAATTCCCTGCTTTTTCTTTGTAAGAACATACATGGTCAGAACACTGTATTTCTTTTTTTTTTTTTTTAAGGTTTTATTTATTTGAGAGAGAGCGAGAGAGAGCACATGCACAAGCAGGGGGGAGGGGCAGAGGGAGAAAGAGAAGCTGACTCCCTGTTGAGGAGGGAGACCCACCCAGGACTCCATTCTAGGACCCTGGGGATCAGGACCCGAGCCCAAGGCAGATGCTTAGCTGACTGAGCTACTCAGGTGTGCAGAACAATGTATTTTCAATAGTCTGTTTTTAGTGTAGTATCAAATGGCATACTGGATATACACATTTTTTGCATCACAAAATGAAATACGATAGCTGTGACCCTTCAATTTACATTTTTTTGCAATCACGGAGCAGCTTGCAGCATTCTATCCAATCTTTTTCCTGGTTCCCTAATGTGATTAGCTAATTTAAAAATGTTGGTTTAATCCTTGTCTGTGTATTCCATGAATGGTGATACGACAATATATATTATATGTATATCTGCCTATCCGTCCATCTATAGATATATATGTAAATCTTACTTATATGTATATTTGCTTCAAACTTACGGTGCATAAATAGGACTTTAAAATACATTTCGTGTAATGGTATTTAAATGAACGTCATTCCTGATGAAAGAATTCTCCTTGGGAAATTTACATATATATTCTGGTCTTTCCTTAATACATACCTATAGCCTCCTCTTAAAATTATCCTTAGAGACATCTTAAGAGACTCTTTTTAGAATGAAGTTTAACATCTTCTAGTCACATATATTTTGCATCCAAAATAGTATTATTCTGCTGATGACTGAATTGGTTTGCTAGAGCTGCCATAACAAATACCACACAGTGGGTGACTTAACAACAGGAATTAATTTTCTCACAGTTCTTGAGGTTACCAACCTGAGATCAGGGTATTGGCAGGGTAGGTATATCCTGAGGATTCTCTCTTTTGGCTTGTGGATGACTGACTGTCCCTCCTCCCTTAACAGGGTCTTCCTTCTGTATGTGTCTGTTTCCAAATCTCTTCTTACAAGGACACCAGTCCTGTTGGATTAGATCCACCTCAATAAACTTATTTTAACTTAATTACCTCTTTAAAGGTCTTATCTCTCAATACTGTTACATTTTGAGATACTTGGGGTTAGGACTTTAACATATAAATTTGTAAGGGGGGCGACATAATTCAAATCATAATGATTTACCTTACCTACCACCTTAATTCAAGCAGCTTCTTGCTGTTTCCAAAAATCAAATCGATCCTCAAAGGATGGAATTTTGGCACTCCAATCAAGGTTCTTCAAAGATTGAGACACTTATTTAGGCCATCCTACTAAAAATTATTTTGAGCAATGCCATCTCATTAGAATAAAGGCAAAAATCTCTCAAAATGAACATTCATTTGCATGTAACTATTATTACTCAAAGTTTGACCATAATAACAAAACACTTTCAAGAAAGAAGAGGTTTAATACAGATAATTGATTAATACACGGAGTTAGGTACTTCCAAAGTTGATGGGAGGGCTGTTGAATCAAATGTCTACGAACACAACAGGTTGCTCCCAGGTTTGCTCTGCTTCAGGCAATCCGGAAGGTAATGGCACTGTCCTAGTCTGTCACTGGAAGTAACAGTTGCTGTTACCCACAACTATCCGAAGCAAGTCAGTGGGTGGATGATTTCTAGAACAGAGGCTGCAGGAGGTAGCGGAGGTACAACCCCAGATGGGCTGAATACCATGAGCAGGACAGCAGTGCTGCAGGCAGAAAGTGGAGGAAGTGGCTTCCATTACACTTGCAGAATCTTATTCACATTCTTCTCACTGACTGAATCTAAATCTGATTTCTCTTCCAGCAAGGCTGCCTAGGAAATGTGTATCCAGTATTACAGACCTGTGATTCAGGGTAGAGAAAATCAGACAGTGAATACTTGTGAACAGACAAGCTGGCAAGCTTTGGTATGTTAATTAATAATTAAATCCTTACACGATGACCATAATTTATATTCACATTTTGAGAGGAAAAAATAGCACATCGAACACGACTTTCCCATTTCCCGATATGCGTAATTCATTTGCAATCTCAGGACACTTGTCTGTATTCAGCAGATGTTTTAAAACAAAAGATGTTTTAAAAAGATTCAGTGAAGACTGGAAGATTTATTTCAAAAATCAGTGCAATGTGTATTTGAATTTTCCTCAATTATTGCAGCTGTTATTACCAACTATTGGAATTAAGGCTTTAAGAAAGTAACTTCATTTTTTAAATAATTTCGATCCAGGCGCTAAGAATCCGCTAGAAAATATGCTTCCTTTTGATGAGTTTTTGATTAGTAGAAGTCAGAAAAACTTCTGAATGGTGCAAATACAATATGTCCTTAATTTTGCTTTCTCTTGGGTTACAACACAGCTTTACTTCATTCTGTTCTCTTAATCTACTATTGAAAGTAATTCTGGATATCTTTATTATAATAATTATTCTTTACTTATTTTCCATAGTTTCAACAAACTCTTCATATTATCACAAAACACAAGAAAACAAAACACCAGACTTCTCTTCCAGAAGAAGCTTCTGCTTGTGTAAAATGAGTCTAGTGGCTCTGGAGGGAGGGTGCAGGGAGGTGATAAGGAAAGTAGAAAAAGAGTTGTGAAACATGATTCATTTCTCCTAAGATTTTTTCCAACTCTCATTGCCTAATTTTCCATACTTCTGTTTGATCTTACCTACGAGGATATCTGCTGATGGTAGTATGGAAACGGAGAACCCATATAGAGATATATAAGTTGGTCATTTTGAAAGCTTTTAGATGATGTGACTAAAAAGTGGAAGTTTCTGCCAACCTCACACCTTTGCGTGATTCCATAATTTCTTGTTATGGTTAGCTTGGTAGGCATGAAAAAATACCTTCTCTGCTCAGTGAAATATTACCAGCTCCCAGAGTGTGTGCTACTTTAGATGAAGATAATATACAAAAGATATTGCCAAATGTTCTCCTCCAAGATAGGAACAAAGTGCTTCTGAGACAGATGCAATCTCATTATAAACAACAACTTGGATTGGGGATATAGAAAACTGAAGTTCCTTTGCAATGGATCATTAAGGCCCTGACCATATACAGGTACATGGAATTAATAACTGGTGTTGCTAACGTTTAAGCATTTAATTTAGAAGTTTCTTTGCACTTTAAAGAAACAAACAATCCAATCATGAAATGGGCAAAAGACATGAAGAGAAATCTCACAGAGGAAGACATAGACATGGCCAACACGCACATGAGAAAATGCTCTGCATCACTTGCCATCAGGGAAATACAAATCAAAACCACAAAGAGATACCACCTCACACCAGTGAGAATGGGGAAAATTAACAAGGCAGGAAACAACAAATGTTGGTGAGGATGCGGAGAAAAGGGAACCCTCATACACTGTTGGTGGGAATGTGAACTGGTGCAGCCATGCTGAGTGAAGTAAGCCAGTCGGAGAAGGACAAACATTATATGTTCTCATTCATTTGGGGAATATAAATAATAGTGAAAGGGAATATAAGGGAAGGGGGAAGAAATGTGTGGGAAATATCAGAAAGGGAGACAGAACGTAAAGACTGCTAACTCTGGGAAACAAACTAGGGGTGTTGGAAGGGGAGGAGGGCGGGGGGTGGGAGTGAATGGGTGACGGGCACTGGGGGTTATTCTGTATGTTAGTAAATTGAACACCAATAAAAAAAAAATACCTTCAGGAAAAAAAAAATTTGGGTTATTTACCCAAGGAAAATAAAGATATTAATTCAAAAAAAAAAAAAAAAGAAGTTTCTTTGCACTTTAAAAGTGATATTGCATTGTCATAGTAGTATAAGAATTAATTGCTCATGTTTCCTATTGTAATAAATAGATATGAACTTCACAATAACTAATTTTCTTTTAACTTGGTTGTGAAACACGAATATTTATTTATTTTTTTTTTTTTTTTAATTTATTTTTTTATTGGTGTTCAATTTACTAACATACAGAATAACACCCAGTGCCCGTCACCCATTCACTCCCACCCCCCGCCCTCCTCCCCTTCTACCACCCCTAGTTCGTTTCCCAGAGTTAGCAGTCTTTATGTTCTGTCTCCCTTTCTGATATTTCCCACACATTTCTTCTCCCTTCCCTTATTTTCCCTTTCACTATTATTTATATTCCCCAAATGAATGAGAACATATAATGTTTGTCCTTCTCTGACTGACTTACTTCACTCAGCATAATACCCTCCAGTTCCAACCACGTTGAAGCAAATGGTGGGTATTTGTCATTTCTAATAGCTGAGTAATATTCCATTGTATACATAAACCACATCTTCTTTATCCATTCATCTTTCGTTGGACACCGAGGCTCCTTCCACAGTTTGGCTATCGTGGCCATTGCTGCTAGAAACATCGGGGTGCAGGTGTCCCGGCGTTTCATTGCATTTGTATCTTTGGGGTAAATCCCCAACAGTGCAATTGCTGGGTCGTAGGGCAGGTCTATTTTTAACTGTTTGAGGAACCTCCACACAGTTTTCCAGAGTGGCTGCACCAGTTCACATTCCCACCAACAGTGTAAGAGGGTTCCCTTTTCTCCGCATCCTCTCCAACATTTGTTGTTTCCTGCCTTGTTAATTTTCCCCATTCTCACTGGTGTGAGGTGGTATCTCATTGTAGTTTTCATTTGTATTTCCCTGATGGCAAGTGATGCAGAGCATTTTCTCATATGCATGTTGGCCATGTCTATGTCTTCCTCTGTGAGATTTCTGTTCATGTCTTTTGCCCATTTCATGATTGGATTGTTTGTTTCTTTGGTGTTGAGTTTAATAAGTTCTTTATAGATCTTGGAAACTAGCCCTTTATCTGATATGTCATTTGCAAATATCTTCTCCCATTCTGTAGGTTGTCTTTGAGTTTTGTTGACTGTATCCTTTGCTGTGCAAAAGCTTCTTATCTTGATGAAGTCCCAATAGCTCATTTTTGCTTTTGTTTCTTTTGCCTTCGTGGATGTATCTTGCAAGAAGTTACTATGGCCGAGTTCAAAAAGGGTGTTGCCTGTGTTCTTCTCTAGGATTTTGATGGACTCTTGTCTCACATTTAGATCTTTCATCCATTTTGAGTTTATCTTTGTGTATGGTGAAAGAGAGTGGTCTAGTTTCATTCTTCTGCATGTGGATGTCCAATTTTCCCAGCACCATTTATTGAAGAGACTGTGTTTCTTCCAATGGATAGTCTTTCCTCCTTTATCGAATATTAGTTGCCCATAAAGTTCAGGGTCCACTTCTGGATTCTCTATTCTGTTCCACTGATCTATGTGTCTGTTTTTGTGCCAGTACCACAATGTCTTGATGACCACAGCTTTGTAGTACAACCTGAAATCTGGCATTGTGATGCCCCCAGATATGGTTTTCTTTTTTAAAATTCCCCTGGCTATTCGGGGTCTTTTCTGATTCCACACAAATCTTAAAATAATTTGTTCTAACTCTCTGAAGAAAGTCCATGGTATTTTGATAGGGATTGCATTAAACGTGTATATTGCCCTGGGTAACATTGACATTTTCACAATATTAATTCTGCCAATCCATGAGCATGGAATATTTTTCCATCTCTTTGTGTCTTCCTCAATTTCTTTCAGAAGTGTTCTATAGTTTTGAGGGTATAGATCCTTTACATCTTTGGTGAGGTTTATTCCTAGGTATCTTATGCTTTTGGGTGCAATTGTAAATGGGATTGACTCCTTAATTTCTCTTTCTTCAGTCTCATTGTTAGTGTATAGAAATGCCACTGACTTCTGGGCATTGATTTTGTATCCTGCCACGCTACCGAATTGCTGTATGAGTTCTAGCAATCTTGGGGTGGAGACTTTTGGGTTTTCTATGTACAGTATCATGTCATCGGCGAAGAGGGAGAGTTTGACTTCTTCTTTGCCAATTTGAATGCCTTTAATGTCTTTTTGTTGTCTGATTGCTGAGGCTAGGACTTCCAGTACTATGTTGAATAGCAGTGGTGAGAGTGGACATCCCTGTCTTGTTCCTGATCTTAGGGGAAAGGCTCCCAGTGCTTCCCCATTGAGAATGATATTTGCTGTGGGCTTTTCGTAGATGGCTTTTAAGATGTCGAGGAATGTTCCCTCTATCCCTACACTCTGAAGAGTTTTGATCAGGAATGGATGCTGTATTTTGTCAAATGCTTTCTCTGCATCCAATGAGAGGATCATATGGTTCTTGGTTTTTCTCTTGCTGATATGATGAATCACATTGATTGTTTTACGGGTGTTGAACCAGCCTTGTGTCCCAGGGATAAATCCTACTTGGTCATGGTGAATAATTTTCTTAATGTACTGTTGGATCCTATTGGCCAGTATCTTGTTGAGAATTTTTGCATCCATGTTCATCAGGGATATTGGTCTGTAATTCTCCTTTTTGGCGGGGTCTTTGTCTGGCTTTGGAATTAAGGTGATGCTGGCTTCATAGAACGAATTTGGAAGTACTCCATCTCTTTCTATCTTTCCAAACAGCTTTAGGAGAATAGGTATGATTTCTTCTTTAAACGTTTGATAAAATTCTCCTGGGAAGCCATCTGGCCCTGGACTCTTGTGTCTTGGGAGGTTTTTGATGACTGCTTCAATTTCCTCCCTGGTTATTGGCCTGTTCAGGTTTTCTATTTCTTCCTGTTCCAGTTTTGGTAGTTTGTGGCTTTCCAGGAATGCGTCCATTTCTTCTAGATTGCTTAATTTATTGGCGTATAGCTGTTCATAGTATGTTTTTAAAATCGTTTGTATTTCCTTGGTGTTGGTAGTGATCTCTCCTTTCTCATTCATGATTTTATTAATTTGAGTCTTCTCTCTCTTCTTTTTAATAAGGCTGGCTAATGGTTTATCTATCTTATTAATTCTTTCAAAGAACCAACTCCTGGTTCTGTTGATCTGTTCCACAGTTCTTCTGGTCTCGATTTCGTTGAGTTCTGCTCGAATCTTTATTAACTCCCTTCTTCTCTTGGGTGTAGGATCTATTTGCTGTTTTTTCTCTAGCTCCTTTATGTGTAAGGTTAGCTTTTGTATTTGAGTTCTTTCCAGTTTTTGAATGGATGCTTGTATTGCGATGTATTTCCCCCTTAGGACTGCTTTTGCTGCATCCCAAAGATTTTGAACGGTTGTATCTTCATTCTCATTAGTTTCCATGAATCTTTTTAATTCTTCCTTAATTTCCTGGTTGACCCTTTTATCTTTTAGCAGGATGGTCCTTAACCTCCATGTGTTTGAGGTCCTTCCAAACTTCTTGTTGTGATTTAGTTCTAATTTCAAGGCATTATGGTCCGAGAATATGCAGGGGACAATCCCAATCTTTTGGTATCGGTTCAGACCCGATTTGTGACCCAATATGTGGTCTATTCTGGAGAAAGTTCCATGTGCGCTTGAGAAGAATGTGTATTCGGTTGAGTTTGGATGTAAAGTTCTGTAGATATCTGTGAAATCCATCTGGTCCAGTGTATCATTTAAAGCTCTCGTTTCTTTGGAGATGTTTTGCTTAGAAGACCTATCGAGTATAGAAAGAGCTAGATTGAAGTCACCAAGTATAAGTGTATTATTATCTAAGTATTTCTTCACTTTGGTTAATAATTGATTTATATATTTGGCAGCTCCCACATTCGGAGCATATATATTGAGGATTGTTAAGTCCTCTTGTTGAATAGATCCTTTAAGTATGATATAGTGTCCTTCTTCATCTCTCACTACAGTCTTTGGGGTAAATTTTAGTTTATCTGATATAAGGATGGCTACCCCTGCTTTCTTTTGAGGACCATTCGAATGGTAAGTGGTTCTCCAACCTTTTATTTTCAGGCTGTAGGTGTCCTTCTGTCTAAAATGAGTCTCTTGTAGACAGCAAATAGATGGGTCCTGCTTTTTTATCCAGTCTGAAACCCTGCGCCTTTTGATGGGGTCATTAAGCCCGTTCACATTCAGAGTTACTATTGACAGATAGGAGTTTAGTGTCATCATGATATCTATTCAGTCTTTGTTTTTGTGGACTGTTCCACTGAACTTCTTCTTAAAGGGGAATTTTAAGAGTCCCCCTTAAAATTTCTTGCAGAGCTGGTTTGGAGGTCACATATTCTTTTAGTTGCTGCCTGTCTTGGAAGCTCTTTATCTCTCCTTCCATTTTGAATGAGAGCCTTGCTGGATAAAGTATTCTTGGTTGCATGTTCTTCTCCTTTAGGACCCTGAATATATCCTGCCAGCCCTTTCTGGCCTGCCAGGTCTCTGTGGAGAGGTCTGCTGTTACCCTAATAGTCCTCCCCATAAAAGTCAGGGATTTCTTGTCTCTTGCTGCTTTAAGGATCTTCTCCTTATCTTTGGAATTTGCAAGCTTCACAATTAAATGTCGAGGTGTTGAACGGTTTTTATTGATTTTAGGGGGGGATCTCTCTATTTCCTGGATCTGAATGCCTGTTTCCCTTCCCAGATTAGGAAAGTTTTCAGCTAGAATTTGTTCAAATACATATTCTGGCCCTCTGTCCCTTTCGGCGCCCTCGGGAACCCCAATTAAACGTAGGTTTTTCTTCCTCAGGCTGTCGTTTATTTCCCTTAATCTATCTTCATGGTCTTTTAATTGTTTGTCTCTTTTTTCCTCAGTTTCCCTCTTTGCTATCAACTTGTCTTCTATGTCACTCACTCGTTCTTCCACCTCGTTAACCCTCGTCGTTAGGACTTCTAGTTTGGATTGCATCTCATTCAATTGATTTTTAATTTCTGCCTGATTAGCTCTAAATTCTGCAGTCATGAAGTCTCTTGAGTCCTTTATACTTTTTTCTAGAGCCACCAGTAGCTGTATAATAGTGCTTCTGAATTGGCTTTCTGACATTGAATTGTAATCCAGATTTTGTAACTCTGTGGGAGAGAGGGCTGTTTCTGATTCTTTCTTTTGAGGTGAGGTTTTCCTTCTAGTCATTTTGCTCAGTGCAGAGTGGCCAAAAGCAAATTGTATTGGGAAAAAGAGAAAAAGAGAGGAGAGAAAGAAGGAAAGAAAAGAGAAAGAGAAAAAAAAAGGGAAGAAAAGAAAAAAAAAACGAGAAAAAAAAAAAGAAGAAAAAGAGAAAGAAAAAGAAAGGAGAAAAAAAGGGGGTGGGGGAAGGAAACAAATCAAAAAGCAAAACAAAACAAAAACAAAAACAAAACAAAAAAAAAAAAAAAAAAGAACCACCGGGGAGTATCTTCTGATTCTGTGTACTTTAAGTCCCTTGGCTTCTCCTGGAAGTTGTCAGTCTAGCTGATCTTCTGGGGGAGGGGCCTGTTGTGCTGGTTTTCAGGTGTTAGCAGTTGGGGGAGCTGCTGTGCCCCTGCCTGGTGCAGGGCTCAGTGGGGGTTGTTTACCCCGTGAGGCCGCAGGAGGAACAGCCCCAGTGGCGGGGCAGCTCTGGAAACCTGGATTCAGCTCCGGCAGAAACTCCGTCTGCAGGGCCTGGAGGCTCCGGGGCGGGGCCGCTGATCTGCTCAGCTGGGGCAGGAGCGTCCTCGCTGTCCTGGGCCCTCCCGGCCTCTGCCTGTCCCGGGGGAGGCGGGATCCTGGGCTGTGTCCCGGCGCCCTGTGCTCCGGAGCCTGCGCTGTTGGATTCGCGCTCCCGGGCCGCGCAGCCCCCTCCGCGGAGCCGCCGCCCGAGCCCCTCCGAGCTGCTCCTGGAACCGCGCAGCCCCCTCCGCACGGAGCCTCTTCCTCTGCCCGAGCCCCTCCGAGCTGCTCCCGGGGCCGCGCAGCCCCCTCCGCGGAGCCGCCGCCCGAGCCCCTTCAGCTGCTCCGGGTCCCGCCGGGTCCCGCCGTGCGCGCTGCAGCCCTTAGGGAGCTCGGCGCACTCTCCTGGGCGCGCAGTTGCTGTTACTGTCCCCGGGAGCCCGAGGGCATCCCCGCCCTCCTGGGTCCTGCTCCACCTCCCCACGAGCCCCCTTCCGCCCGGGAAGGTCGGTGCAGCTCCTGCTCCTCCGGGACGGGGCTCTCCTGTCCTGGGGACACTCCCCCGGCCTCAGCCCGGCTCCTCGCGGGGCCCCTCCCCCTTGGAGGCCTTTGTTTCTTTATTTCTTTTTCCCCGTCTTCCTACCTTGATAGAAGCGCGAACTCTTCTCACTGTTGCATTCCAGCTGGTCTCTCTTTAAATCTCAGGCCGAATTCATAGATTTTCAGGATAATTTGAAGGTTTTCTAGGTAGTTTGGTGGAGACAGGTGATTTGGACACCCTACTCCTCCGCCATCTTGCTCCTCCCTCCTCGAAACACGAATATTTAAATACTGATGTCATTTTGTAAACATAGCTGCCTTTCCTAATGCCATAGAAAGCGTCTGTACAATATTTTCATTTTGCTTTGTTCACACAGGAAAAGAAAGAAAGGCAAAAAAAAAAGGTAAGGAAAAGAAAAAGCAAATTATTTAATCATATTTTGAAAACAGAGATGTATGAAGTTCTCATTTCTAATTTTGGCCAGTCTATTGAATGGAATTAACCATTCTTTCTACTTTCATTTTGAGAATCTATTATTATTTATATTTTTATGAAGAAATATTAAGAAAACATCAGTACCAGGATAACTGGGTGGCTCAATTGGCATCTGCCTTCAGCTCAGGTCATGATCTCAGGGTCCTGGGATTGAGCCCCGCATTGGGCTCCCTGCTCAGTGAGGAGCCTGCTTCTCTGTCTGTCCACCCCCCACTCACACTCTCTCTCTTTTTCTCTCTTTCTCTCATAAATAAAATCTCAAAAAAAAAAAAAAAAGAAGTAAGAAGAAAACAACAGTAACAGGGGTGTCTGGGTGTCTCAGTCCATTGAGTGTCAGATTCTTGGTTTCTGCTCATGTCATGATCTCAGGGTCAGAAGATCAAGCCCCATATGGGGCTCCATGCTCAGCAAGGAGTCCGCTTCTCTCTCTCCCACCTCTTCTGCCCCTCCCTACCTCTTCACTTGCTTGTGCTCTTTCTCTCTCTTTATCTAAAATAAATAAATAAATAAAATCTAAAAAGAAGAAAACATCAGCACCATTTAGCATAATACAGAGAAGGAATATGTATCATATGCAATAACATCTGTACTATTTTCAGAAGAAAAAATGGGTATAAATGAGATTTTTAAACAGATTAACTTTATATAATAGAACTGAAGCCTATAATTTCATAACACTTTTTCATTTAAAAGAGAAAGCAAAGCGGCCCCTGGGTGGCTCAGTAGGTTAAGTGTCTGACTCTCAGTTTCAGCTCAGGTCCTGATCTCAGGGTTGTGAGATGGAACCCGGGTTGTTCCACGAACTCAGAGAGGAATCTGCTTTAAGATTCCCTCCCTCTGCCCCTCCCTCCACTCTCCTGTGTGCATGTGTGCACGTGAGTATTCTCTCCCTCTCTCAAATAAATAAATAAATCTTTAAAAAAATAAAAGGGAAAGTAAAATCTCTATATAGAAGATAATACTGTGATATTTTTAGCCATTGCACATTACATCACTGTTATTCCCTGCTGACTCAGAAAAGATATTTTAAACGTTTAATATATGGTCAACTATCATGCACAGTGATTTATTTTTAAAGATTGCTTTGGCTATCCAGTAGTCCTTTTCTACGTGCATTTAGAATCAGATCATCCACTTATGAATAAAAAGCAGTTGGAATTTTAATATGGATTACCTTGAATTTGCAAAGCCTGATATTTGGGGAGTATTGCCATCTTAACAATATTAAACTCTTCCAATTTATAAATATGGAAGCTCTTTCCACTTACTTGGATTACTTTTAATTTCTTTCAACAATGTTTTGTAGCTTTAGTCTTGCTCTTCTTAGGTTAATTTTATTTTTGAGATTTCTTTAAACATCTAGAACCAAAACAATCTTCCATTAATTAATATGAGTTTCTGTGTGTGTTGGACACAAGATCAGTGCTCATCCAGGTAGGTTAAAATTGTGCCGTGGCCTGCACTTCCTACATTTTCTTAGAGCTTTAAGGTTATCAGGACATGACAACCTAAGGCCTTCTCAGGTCTTTTCTGAGCACATGCACAGCCATGAGCATGTGCATGAGTTTCTAGATTCCCAGGAAAATGTTGATGCTTTTCAAAGCCCATATGGACATCTCATTCCCAGCCTTTCCTCCAGGTGTTATTGTTTGCCTCACTGTTAATTATCACCTCAGCTGTAAATATTTTTGACAAATTCCCTCAGAAGTAGCCATAGGCTTTAGAAATAAGCTGGTCAGTTCCAATAAGTGAAATAAAGAGAAACCTTTGTGTTGGTCTCCTAGGGAGTCACAGGTCAGAACAGATAATTATAATACTTTGTGAATGAGGTTCATTCTCTTCTCTCTGGCGCTGGAAACTTCAAGACTTTGGTTAACTTCAAGGTGTGAAAAGTCGATTCTGACAGCTTTTGCCCATTTTTAAAAATTGCTTTATGGAGAGGCAGGATTTTCAATCCCTTATTTGGCCATTTTTACTGATGTGCTAACATCACCGTATGATAATTTTTACTAAAAATCTTTGCCCTTTGATAAAGGGTAATTGATTAACAAATTGATAATCTTATATTCTTAAATTTTTTGTTAATTGATGGAAACTTTTTTTTTTTAAGTCTCTGGTATTATCAGCCATGCCGATAAGACTGACAGATGTGTTTGTACAACCTCAATTTATTCACCAGACATTAAGTAAATGCATGTTCTATGTGAGGCACATGTCTTACCAGACACAGGATATACAATTAAGTAACCCAAAGTCTACAAGTATCTAAATAGCACAATCATTTACACATTTTTGCCACTAAATATTGATATCACATTTCTCTGATCTGAATAAATTTACCCATTGACTAAGTCATTCAAATAAAATAACAAGATTAATTTAGCACCTGGGTATTTCTAATGTTGAAAGCATAGTCCTATTAGGGTATAGAACAAGCGCTCTTAAAACCAGACATTCTCCTTTAGTTTGTTTAACTTGGACCAAGGACCTCATAGCCTGAATGACATGCTTCATTCCAACTTTTAAACTGTCAACTGAATTAAGATGTGTTGATGAATATTAATTTCTTTCACCAAAAGCTCTGACACTGAGACATTCCTGTTGTCTGCTTGTTCCATCAAATAATGAAAGGTCTTGGTGATTTCCTCCAAAGTGTGGATGTTGGCACCTAGAGCTGAGGGGCATATTTCAGACAACCTGTGCTATAAACTACTCTGTTTTGCCATTTCTGGATGGCCTCGAAGGTGCCTTTACTCTATTTCTGCTGCACGTGTTTGATACTGTAGACCCCTTTTGAGACTATTCCAGGGATTATTTATAATGTACTGATGTTACCTTATTAGTACCTGCTATTTCTGCACAGAAGCATGAGGTTTGTTGACACTTGTTTTACTGCTGAAACTTTATTTTTGGTGTCTGGTGGACCACTATGGAGTTTCACTACTGAAATGTTGTGGCAACCGGAATGAAAAGTCATCCCATGTTCATTTCCCTGTGGGCTCCAAGGGTTTAAATAAGCACCTGAATAAGCTTTAGAACTTGACAGATAATGCGATTTCACAAAGTTATTGCATTCCTGTTTCAATTGGCACTTTTAAAACTCTCACAAACAGTTTGTGGTGTTGGTAACTTTCCTTTGCAGGAGTATTTCAAAAATAGGTCCAAACCTACAGCACAAATGTGAATTTATAGAAAGGAGAAATATTAAAGCAATTTATTATTAATTTTGGAACAGTGTTTTTTTGGCACTGATAATTAATTTCCAGAGCTGGCTCTCTTGTGATCTAGTGACTTACACGCAGAAACTACGTAACATGATGGAAACCTTCACTCTGCTTTGCAGGCAAAGCCTTTTTCTTCAGTTTCTTGATGAAGAGCTCCAAACTAAGGGACTTTGGGCAGTCCATAGTTCATTTTCTTCTCTGCCCTTTAGATGTTTCTGTACCATCTCTTTTCTAGCTTAGGATGGTCTAAACATTTTTAAATGAATGTATACAAACTGAGTTTTAACTTAAAATACATCATGGGGGACAAATTTTAACAAAACTATATTTCCATTCTTTGAGGGCAGTTGTGTTTTTTTAATTAAAAACTTTTCCCCTATAAAAATATAACCAAGACTCTTTTATAGTTTCATTTTGCTTTGGTTATAGTATAAGCTATAAAACACAAAGGCTGGAGCTGTATGCAAAATAAACTGAAACTTTTATAAAACCTAGGGTAAGAAAGTGACATTTCTCATATGTGTGTTTGCATTTATGTGTGTGTGTATACATATATATGTACAAATTACTCATCAGTATCTATATGCATACACTGCATATGCATGTATATTCATTGTGGATACCTACTGTATATCAATATGTATATGTGTATATATATATTTATGTATATTTGTATATACATGTATATATGCACATATATGTTTGAAATGGCTAAAATTCAGGAAAAGGTAAGTAGAGTGTAAGTCATCTCATTCATTCATTTAGCAGCATTTGCTTTTAATTCCTTAATGCATGCCAGTTATGACACTCAATGCTGAGATACACAGTGGTCTATTAAAATATGATCTTCCTTTCAGGTTATTTACACTATACAGGTGGTTACAGACAGGTAAACAGAGATTTGGAATGGCCTTCAAAAACTGCTGATAGAGCAAACTGAATGTACTAGAAGAGGAATCTAAATTGCTTGTGAAGACTTCCTCGAGGAAGTGCTATCTATTGAGATCTGTAAAGTTGAATCATCCTTAGTTAGACAAAGAAAGTGGGTGATGAGCAGAAAGTGAGGAGGCAAAGCAGAAGAGATGGGAAGTATATCTGAGGACCAAGATATAAGAGAGCAAATAGCCAGACGAAGCATGAGGGCGTAGAAAATGATATAGCTGGAGAAATAGGCAAGGTCTAGATTAGGAAGGTTCTTATAACTTGTGTTAATGAGTTGTAAGTAGGAGAATGAGATGATCACATTTGAGCATATGGCAAAGAGCTATACAATGATGAGACTGGAAAGCCTAGTACAATATAGCAATCAAGGAATTTAAAATCATGTGATTAATATCTAATAGTTCTGACTTTTGTAGTCAGGTCTCCAGGTTTGCAATAATTACGGCTGATCTTGTTTTATCCTATAAATTCATATCATATGTGATAGTGAAGATCACTTAAAAATTCTGGTTGACTTCACTATAGATGATTTATCACTCATTAGAGACAGTAGATGTCCTTCTCTTCTTAGTTTAATATGAATAGCAATTAGGCAAACTGAGTTAATAGTAAGTTGTCATAGAGAAGAAAATTATTGATATACAAAAGTCTATTTAAGGATGAAAATTAAGGTTCTCTGTATTTTGGAGTATCAACTGTGGACTGGTCAGATTACCTTACAAAAAAATACCAAGGAAAAATTCCTTTATGTTATAAACATCATCAGGCTCCAAGTGGGGGCAGGGCTTAAGGAGAAACAGTGATTGCATATACAATGAAATTTCAGAGTTTCCAAAGTTGTCAATGGCTCAAAATACCTGTGCAACTGGATTTCCAAGATTTCTGGAATTTCCACTTTTTAGTCAATTCTTTGAGTGGATCTGACTCTTGAAGCTCATTTTAAAATGTTCTCATATCTCCTTGAAAGAGTTATCATATATGAATATATGAGTTCATTATCCTTGATTAGTCTGTCAACCTATTAGACTGTGGTCCAAGAGATAATAGAGTTGAGAGGAAACAAGAATCAGAACACATATATTCCGTGTGATAGACATAGGTTTAGGAAACTTGGAGATTTTAGAAAGCCAGGCTCGAGTCGTGAACAATAACAGCAGTCTCACTACCTAGGGATGGAAGGAGGGGACCAGGTTCTCAACATTTAGCAGTTTACTAAGGACCAATTAAGGAGAAACATTCATCTTGAAACTGCTAATTGCACACTGGTTCTAAGTATAAATTTAATCAACAGAATTTTAACACAATTACAGCTATCTGGACAATACCTTAAAATTAGCTGTAATGAGATGAATTTTACAATTAAAGTTTATAGAATCAGTGCTTACTTGTCTGCAGGGCAATTTTCCCCCTTGAAGAAGAAAGCACAAAGGCTCTGGGCTTGTCACACACTTACAATGGCCTCTGACTGCTTTGATGCCTGAGTAACATCAAGAAGTCAACAGCCAATTAGATTTCAGAAACCAGGGGTGCTACCTGGGTGGCTCAGTAGCTTAAGCATCTGCCTTCAGCTCAGGTCATGATCCCAGAGTCCTGAGATTGAGTCCCACATTGGGCTCCCTGCTCAGTTAGGAGTTTGCTGTTCCCTCTCCCACAGCCTGCCTGTGGCCACTCTCCCCTGCAACTTGTGCATGTGCTCTTTCTCTCAAATAAATGAATAAAACCTGTAAAAAAAAAAACAAAAACAAAAGAAAAACAAAAAACTCTGAAATGATTTAACCCAGTGATTTCTAAGGTCAAGGTGTGTGTTCTTACCACTACTTGTTCACTTGTGTAATGTAAGTAATGAATGATTTGCTCATAAGTATTTCATGAATAAATGAGCAAATGAAATAATTGCTTTTTGAGGAATTCTTGCATTCTGTGGAGGAGCATTTGAGGTCAGCATGGTGGGCTGGCAGAGGAGAAGGAGGGGAGGTCTGGTAGCTGGGGCTCCTCCTCTCAACCTGAAGAGAACAGAGCATCTGTTTTAGTGATTAGGACTCCATGTAAGATTTCCTTGAAAAAATTCAATTTTTTTTGTAGAAGAAGAAAAATGAATGAGTCAGTTTTTCTCATCTTACCATTAAAACACGGTCCACAGAGGGCTAAGCTCAGGGTTATACCCATATTAGAGTAAAACCAGGCTGTGACCCTACATGGCTTGTTTTCTAACTCCATGTCCTTTATTCTCCACGATACACGTTTACAATATGGTCAATGCAAATGGGTATTAGCTTCTTAATTAAGAAAATGTATTATCCTGCAATACAGAAAGCATGCTTTCTCAATCATTTTTGCTTACTTAGTCATCTCCTTTAATTTCAAAAATTCATGGCTAATGCTGATATAGTAGATGACTTATGATGTATTTGGTGTGAATTAAAAGTAAGCCCTGTCCTTTTTTTAATGGCCTCTCTAATTCTCATTTGTGGATGAATCACATGAGATGAATGAGATTGCTTTTGATAAATTTACTTCTGCTAAGTAGAAATGGCTCTTCTTGGGATAATAATGGATATGGAACACACACCCATACTTGATCATATTTTTGAGTGTTGTGTGCTTATCTGCATGCGTGTTTTCCTGTATCCTATTAGTGGCATGGATTGACATGAAGTATTCCTGAGACAAGAGATTGCTTGGTAAACTTGCTGAGGGCTGTAACCATGGTCTTTTTGATAGGCCTGCTGGAAGTAAACATTCTTTTATTAGTTGGAAGCATGCCCATTTTCAAATTTGTTTAAAGGAAAAGGAAATTTTCTCCTCACTGCTTATTCTATTTCTAAACATCTTGTAAAGGCCTCTTTTTCATCTTTTATTACAGGACATTATGGGGATGGCAAAAATTAGACTTTCCTGGGCACTTACAAATCTAGTGTTTTGAAAGGTATATTACTTTTTCCACTGGAAATTAATGTAATGAGAAATGTTTTACAGACATTCTAAACTATAAAAACACAAACACATTTCGTGTGTGGCATTTCTTTTTCAATGGAGCATTAGTCTCTGGGTAAACCTATTCCTCCATGGTCCTGACACTGTGGCCTGTGCCCTCACAGCTCCCCAGCTTGTCTCCCTGGCTCACTTTTCTCCTGAATGGTCTTTGCATTTACATTTACACTTACTTTCCTTTTATTTTTTTTTAAAGATTTTATTTATTTATTCATGAGAGACACAGAAAGAGAGGCAGATATGCAGGCAGAGGGAGAAGCAGGCTCCCTTTGGGGAGTCTGATGTGGGACTCAATCCCAGGACACTGGGATCATGACCTGAGCCAAAGGCAGACACTCAACCACTGAGCCACCTAAATGCTCCTTACTTTCCTTTTCAATCTGCATTTCTTTCTTGTTTCCTTTCTCTAACTATTCCACTTCTTTATTAGCTGGTATTCCCATATAGCTGACATCTTCTTTTAGACTTGTTAGATACATTTCTATTTTTCCTGTAATTGTATTATTCTTCCATCTTGAGGACTCCTCAGTTTATATCCCTATCATTCATTGCCTTTTCCATGTGCATATAACTTCTTATTGGACTTGCCCACTGGAAAGGGCCACAAGCTATTCAAGCAAGGTCATATCTGACTTCTCTTTCTCATCTCAGTGGCATCGTCATTAACCCTTGCCAGCTGACATGGGAGTTTTTCATTCTATCTCTTATTTCCCAACTTACTCTATGCATTACCAAATTCTATAAAAATTCAAGTCTGTCCCTTTATTTGAAGTCATTCTTAACCTGTGTTCATTCATCAGGCTGTCTATTCCTTTTTTGTCTTTGTATGACAGGATGTTGTTCAAAGGTGCTTCTTTTTTTAATATTTTATTTATTTATTTGAGAGAGAGAGCAAGAGAGAGAGCATGACTGGGGGTGGGGAGGGACAGAGGGAGAGGGAGAAGCAGACTCTCGCTGAGCAGGGAGCCCCATGTGGGACTTGATCCCAGGTTCCTGGGATCATGACCTGAGCCAAAGACAGATGTTTAGCCAACTGAGATACCAGGCACCCCTCAAAGGTACTTCTATTAGATTTAACAATAAATAACGCATCCTCCTTCTCTTAAGGACATTTGCTAATTAATAGGGTCTTTAGATCATATAAACTAATATTAATAACAGGAATAATTATTACAATATTGAATGAAATAAATGATATTTTAATTGGTTTCAAGTGGTGGCTAATACAGACTAAGTATTATACGGGTGTTAAAAATTTAAATTGAAAAATACAATTTGGCACTGTGGCTATGAGAAAGAATATCCTTATTTTAGGAAATACACATTGAAGTACTTAGGAGCAAAGATAATGATACATGGAAATCACTGTTAAATCATTCAGAAAAAAATTTTATGTACATACAGATACCTGCAAACACACACCGTATAATATATAGACTCGTATAGATAGGTAGAGAATGAAAAAGTGAATGGGGGAGACTATTAATCATAGGTGAGATAAGGTAAATTTTTGCAATGTATATATCAATTTGAATTTTGAGTAAAAAGTCTGTTTCTGAGAGAAAAAGTTAGTAACAGCAACAAAAATAGTTATTTGTACCAAGCTATATTTTTCCACTTCATCTGCAACCCACTTTTCCCCCTTCTCCTCCTCCCTAAAGAGGTTCATGTCTCATGAGCCCCTACTCTCTTTTTCAAAGAAGAGGGGAATGCTTTGTGGTTTGCAGAGGGAGAGGGAAGAGGCCATTGGTCTTTTTGGTAAGGGGAGAGTCATCATTGTGATGTCTATGTTTTATTTATATGGGTAACCTAAGTAAATTCCTTTAAATGTGTGAGTGTTTTCACAGACTAATAGAAATTTTTATTTACTTGCATGGTTTATTATTTTCTTTGTTTTTAACCTTACTTATCCATAAGCTAATTTTCCACCACAGGATACTAAAAAGTTAATTATGCCAATACTGATTAAAAATGAATGACATTCGGGCAGCCCAGGTGGCTCAGCGCTTTAGTGCCACTTTCAGTCCACGGCCTGATCCTGGAGACCTGGGATCGAGTCCCACATCAGGCTCCCTGCATGGAGCTTTCTTCTCCCTCTGCCTGTGTGTGTCTCTGCCTCTCTCTCTCTCTCTCTCTCTCTCTCTCTCTCTCTCTGTGTCTCTCGTGAATAAATAAATAAAATCTTTAAAAAATTAATGATATTCAAAATATTTAAATACTTAACAACCAGTAGGGTCCAGGCACTAAACAATCAAAACAGACACTGTCATGTGGGTTGACCTGTGAGATCAGAAGCCAGGTGTGCAGTGGCAGGTTGAGCTGAGTTGGGACATGCTAGCGGAAAATTAGCTAAGATATTCATACTTTGAATAAAAGAATGAGAAACATCTTTTAAGATAAGAGATAAGAATAAAAATAAAGAAAAGAATGGATGATACTTAACTGGTTAGATAGCTTTAAGTTCTGTCCCCCTTGGGTCCCCAAAGTTGCTGTCCTCATAGAGACTTTATAGAGCATGGCTTTACATGTTATATATTTTCTATCAGGTATAATGATATATGTTTTACAGACAAGGAAACTGAGTCACAGAGTGGTAGATAACTATGAAAATGCTTTTAGGGGCACTTTGGGTGGCTCGGTTAACCGTCTGCCTTCAGTTCAGGTCATGATCTCAGGATCCTGGGATTGAGTCCCACATTGGGCTCCCCGCTCAGTGGGGAGTGTGCTTCTCCCTTTGCTCCTTCCCTCTGCTCATGCTCTCTCTCTCTCATAGACTCTCTCTCTCCCAAATAAATGAATAAAATCTTTTAAAAAAAAACTTTTAAATTATGAGTTTATTCTCATTGTTAATACAGTAAATTCTACTCTTCCAGAAGAATTAGTTTTAATTAAGTACATTGGTTTATTTAGTCTAACACTGTCTTAACTATACATTTATGCATATATTTTTAATAATTATGTACACTGCAATCAGTGATCTTATCTAAGTTGCTTTACACACATTTTCTAAATTAATTTTTTTTCAAATAATTTAGTGATAATCCTAATTTGAATTATTTTTGGGGGAGTAAATACTCAGAAATGTGGAAGTTGGTGTTCATGATTTTAGGTCAGCAAATTCTTTCAAGCTTCAAAACTTGCCCTATGTCATTACTGTATGTCATTGTGCAATTATTTATTCACTGAATTGAAATTTTAGTATTTGCAGTGTACATTGCACTCTCCAAGACTTTCTCTAGCTTTGCATTATTAACATGGATAAAATTAAGCATTAATTTAGAACATTCTATAAAATGAAGCATACACTATAATGCTGATATTATCTCTGTAGTGGATAAAGGTCCTGGAAGTAAAATTGAATTCAATAGATTACCTTAGTTGTTCCAATGTGGTTTTACTAAAACCATTAAGCGTGAATGAAAACAACCTTTAAATGTGGATAATTTGAATACTTTCTATACATTTTTAATGTTCTATTTTTCTTACTACCTTCCAATCATTAAGTTAAAAAAAATAAAGCAATTAACTTTTGAATACATACTTGAAATTCCCCTAGGGGCCTAATTCTGAGGAAGATTAAACAAGAATAATAGAAGAAAGGCAGGCTAGTTTTGTGTTTCCCATGAGCTGCTGTCTGATTTTCCTCTGGTCTTCATTAGATTTACCTTATGCTCCTTATAGTATCTGGGCTGGTGCTTATTTCCAAATTTCATTAAGATAGTCAATTTTGCTATTACTTTTGGACTTTTAATCTGAACCTCACTATTTTTTTTTAGTACTTGTTTACTCTGAATCTATAATGTGTGGCAGGAAAGCCAAATTAAAGGCATCAGTATAGATCAAGAATTGGAATGTTTAAGAAACTTTAAAAAATGAATTTTACACTAAAACATTTTTTAAAATATTAAAAAAGTTCTCTCTTTCTCTCTCTCCTTCTTTCTTTTATTTATTTTTTAACTAGGATTTATTTGTGTCTTTTAGCCACACAGGGGATGATGTCAGATGACAATAGAGTGTTATAATGTCTATATGAATTATCATAATAGATTACAGACTAGAGACAGTCCACCATGACCTCACCAAGGAAACTAGGTTAATATAGATTTATATGTTGGAAGCATACAGTCTGAAGCTGTGCTGGTGAGTCAGAGAGTAGATATCTTAATTTGAGTTCCCACCACCCTCCTATCTCTAAAACACTAATTCATCAACATCCCATAAACTACATTAGTCTCAGAAAATCACTGGCAACAAATTTTATTTTTAGATAGGTGACTAGGGAAGTTATTTCTTACTGTATTTTAAAAATATCTGTATGGTTTTATATTTTTAACCTAAGAAGTACTTTAAAGAGTTAAAGTTTTATTGTTTTTATGGTTGCAGCGTTGAACCTGTGTGCATGTCTGCTTAACTGCATATGTCACTTTACCAGCAGTGATTTACTTTGGGCTTCAATGGTACAACAGTGGGTACTGGTTGAATGGAAGAAATTTATGTATGACTAGTGGGCAAATTACATCATTGAGTGGAGAACTTCTTTTTCAACACATATTCTACATTGGACTGACAAACTTAAATTTTAAGAAAAAGTTGTCTATGTAGAAATTACACATTTGGGTTATTATGTTTGATAATTTTGTGTGATAGACTAAAAGTAGCATTTCCAAAAGTGGCAGGTGATCCAAAATAGCTTCAGTTAGGGACAAGAAGGCAAAAAGAATTTATGTTGACCACACTGAAATGAAAGTTGCTTTCACTTTAAGTACTACTTAGTCTGGAGTGAATTAATTGCTCTCTGCACAGCAGTGGAAACTCAATTATAACATACTATTAGCTGACTGTCTTTTAATCTTTACATCTTTAGTCATTTATACTTGAAATACCTTCAGTTGAATCATCCCATCTGCAAACATTTTACCTTAAAACTGATAAGATAGTCTCAGATCTATTTATTATACATTTAAAACATATATGTTTGCAGTAAAATTATTTTTGATATTAATAAATATTAATTTTGTGATTTATCATTAGTAGTCAAACAATGCTTTAATATTAGCCCGACATGACTATCTTAGCTTATGAAATTCAGGATGTTTTCAGTTTTTATACATCAGTACAGACAGCAGCTAGATGATGGAAAACATGTTATTTTTCCTCATGACTGCTTTTCATGTGAACCATGAATAGGAAATATTAAACAGAGAATGAGGGTTTTAAGATTAGGCCAGCCTAATGATAAAGATAACACATCAATATGAGTGTCCAAAAATAATTGAGCAAAAGAACACATGAAAAATGTAGAGTTCTTTTCCCTTCCAAAGCCTTTTGCTTATCAGCTCCAACTGTTAACATATGATATCCCTTTTTATCAGGTTGAAACTAAAGTACAGGTTTTGGATTTTTTGTTACCTTTCTGAGTTCTCTCTTTTTTCACCTTGCATGTCTTATTTTTTTTTTTAAATCTGTTCTGAGAAGTAGGTAACTACTTTCCACTTTCTTATTTGATTAATAGTTTCTAATTTATATGGTTTTACATGTATGACATCCAGCTCTATTAAGCTATGGAAAAGAGGGAAAAAAAGTCTAAGAGAAAAGGATCCTAATATAACTTAACCAGAAAAGACAAAGAGGATATCATTGAGATTCTGAAAGAAATATATATGTCTTTTTATCCACTTATCTCAGAAGCTTAGTACCATACTATTTTGCTGTCTCAGGTACCATAATTAACCAACTATGTTACCTTTTTTCTTTTTTTTTTAATAACACTTATTTTAATGACTTTTTTTTTTATAACACTCCCTGGGTCAATGTAACACTGACTTTTCTGATATGCAATGAAAAGATGCTTGTTGGTCTATCTAGCTTAATGATGTTACATCCTAGTCAAAACTTTTAGTCATGTAAATTTCTTCTAACTACTTTTCTTCGGTTTATAACTTTGATCTTGCCAGGTTTGGGGTCTCTTATCAAATGCCCAGGGATTTTTTTATTTTATTTTATTTTATTTTATGATAGTCACAGAGAGAGAGAGAGAGAGGCAGAGACACAGACAGAGGGAGAAGCAGGCTCCATGCACCGGGAGCCCGACGTGGGATTTGATCCCGGGTCTCCAGGATCGCGCCCTGGGCCAAAGGCAGGCGCCAAACCGCTGCACCACCCAGGGATCCCGCCCAGGGATTTTAAATGAGAACTGGATGTACAAGTGGGTTTGACATTTGTTGAGTACCAGCTATGAATTGGAGCCAGGGGTGCTTTATAGGATACACCACTTTCCTTCAGGTCTGGGGAGGAGCCATTTGCCGTTACTTAGGCAGACAGTGGAAAATTAGGAGTAAAATATTTTCTTCACTTCCCTGTCCTCATCCTCACACTAGATATGGAAAATTTGAGGAAGTCTCAAAGCATCAAAGTGACAGCAAAAGAAGAAATCATTGTGAAAAATTAGTTAATAGAAAAACAGTATAATCTGGACTATGAAAATAAAGTATATGAGCAAAGAGAGAAAGCCTCATAGATTATTACTTTATGAACCAATAAGTTTTTAGAACAAGTTTGTCCATAGAAAGACATTAGGTACAGCAATAAGAATGGTTTGAGATGAGAGGAAAATATGTGTGGCTAACAACGGAGAACAATGACATAAAAAATGAATGCACAGGATTAAAGCTCTACCAGAGTGGTCAAGGGCAGATTTGACACTACAGAAAACCAAACCAGTTAAGGAGAATTGATGTGGGAAAGCACTCCAAGAATTCAGTTTATGTAAATCAGAGAAACAAGGAGAAAGCAGGCCTTGAAAGCAGGCCACAGATTTTCAATCTACAAATAGTAATAATTTCTCAAAATACAGGACAAATGCATTAAAAAAATAGAGTGTAGTTAGAAGGACAGTTACTGAACTTGAAAAATAAAACATGAGATGGAAGATTTAGAAGAGTCAATATTTACATGCAAATAAAGTGAATGAAGATGTTTTTAACAGAGGTCCTAGAAAATTACTTTTACTACAAGGAATTAATTAGACAAGAATTCAGGTAAAAAAGCCTATTATTTATGAAAGTTATAAAATGATATCTTTAATAATAAATTACTAAAGACAATAGAGCAATATCTGACAATATAATTTTAAAGTAGAAAAAGAAACTCATTATATGCCTTTCCATGAAGATACACACATATGAAAAACAATTTTTATATCTATAACATTTAAGAAAATATATTATTCAGGTAACACTTCTGGAATCATAGCGTAAAAAAAATATAATTCCAAAGAAGAATTAAAGTACAAAGTAGCAAGTTATATTAGAAAAATCTTGCCGTCACTGGTTAATAAAAAACATTATCCCCTAGTAGGAAAGAGGATTACATGATTACATTGATGAATGAAAGTATAATCATACAAAATATAAACAAATAAAAAAAGATGTTTAAAAGGTTAAAGAAACAAAAACCATAAAGGAGAGACAGAAAAGTGGGGAAAGCAAGGGCTAAATAGTTTCACACCGATCATAGTGGAAAAAATATTTTTTAAAGTTTTGTATTGGTATCAATGGATAAATCTTATTACAAATAGTAATAAAAAGCTCTTGAAAGCATAAAATATTACAAAACATAGATCAAGTAGGTAAAGTAGAGGGGTTAGGCTAAAGATGTACTCATCAAGTTTAGTAAATTTGACAATGAGGTTTGATTATTTTTTAATAGAATCTAGTAGTATTATGGTGGGTATTCATCCTTTCTGATGGCTGAGTAATATTCCATTGTATACATAAACCACATCTTCTTTATCCATTCATCTTTCGATGGACACCGAGGCTCCTTCCACAGTTTGGCTATTGTGGACATTGCTGCTATAAACATCGGGGTGCAGGTGTCCTGGAGTTTCATTGCATCTGTATTTTTGGGATAAATCCCCAGCAGTGCAATTGCTGGGTCATAGGGCAGGTCTATTTTGAACTCTTTGAGGAACCTCCACACAGTTTTCCAGAGTGGCTGCACCAGTTCACATTCCCACCAACAGTGCAGGAGGGTTCCCCTTTCTCCACATCCTCTCCAACATTTGTGGTTTCCTGCCTTATTAATTTTCCCCATTCTCACTGGTGTGAGGTGGTGTCTCATTGTGGTTTTGATTTGTATTTCCCTCATTGCAAGTGATGCAGAGCATTTTCTCATGTGCATTTTGGCCATTTGCTTCAACATGGATGGAACTGGAGGGTATTATGCTGAGTGAAATAAGTCAATCGGAGAAGGACAAACATTATATGGTTTCATTCATTTGGGGAGTATAAAAATAGTGAAAGGGAATGAAGGGGAAAGGAGAAAAAACGAGTGGGGAATATCAGAAAGGGAGACAGAACAAGAGAGACTCCTAACTCTGGGAAATGAACTAAGGGTGGTGGAGGGGGAGGTGGGCGGGGGGTGGGGTGACTGGGTGACGGGCACTGAGAGGGGCGCTTGATGGGATGAGCACTGGGTGTTATTCTATATGTTGGCAAATTGAACACCAATAAAAAATGAATTTATTAAATAAATAAATAAATAAATAAATAAATAAATAGAACCTATCTTCTAAGTATAAGAGGTAGCAAAAATTCAAATTACTTTAAATACTAAAAAGAAAAACCATATATAAATTGAACTCAAATAAAAAGGTGGATCTCGGGATCCCTGGGTGGCGCAGCGGTTTAGCGCCTGCCTTTGGCCCAGGGCGCGATCCTGGAGACCCGGGATCGAATCCCAGGTCGGCTCCTGGGGCATGGAGCCTGCTTCTCCCCCTGCCTGTGTCTCTGCCTCTCTCTCTCTCTGTGTGACTATCATAAATAAATAAAAATTTAAAAAAAAGGTGGATCTTATATTAAATTTAAAGTTGAGAAAACTCTAAAATGAAGGAAAACCATTTGATTATGATATGTTGAAATTTAAGGTGACTATTATTACATCTCTTGGATAAAAAAATAGCAAAAATATTGTTAAACAACCATTTATATAAATTTAATATATATTAAATATTAAATATATGTATATATTATCAAATATTTATTGAACATATTGAATAATATACTAATATTAATTAGTATTAGTACACCAGATCACATCAACAAAATCAATAATGAAATTGATTAAAGTACAGATAGAATAAAATGCATCACATAGAACATTTTGTAGATGTAGGATGTGCTTTATATTTATGTATTTATTTAATATTTATAATTGATAATCAAAAAAGAATTCCAATAAATACAACAAGGCAAAAACTACCAGGGTTCTATTTTTTCTTTTTTTAAAGATTTTATTTATTTGAGAAAGAGAAGAGCACAAGCGGGGGGAGCAGCAGAGAGAGAAGGAGAAGCAGGTTCTCCACTGATTTGGGAGCCCAATGTGGGGCTGTATCCCAGGACCCTGGGATCACGACCTGAGCCGAAGGCCGACTCAACTGACTGAGTCACCCAGGCACCCCTAGGGTTTTATTTTCTGATTAAGATATAATGAAAATCAATTAAACCGATTAATCCAACAATTAAAAGAATCATAAATAACAGATCAAAAAGAACTAATATATCTTTGTACAATCCCAAGATTCTAAGTGATTCCTTCTTTTTAACATTATTCTGCTTTTTCTATCATTCAGGAAAGTATATGGGGATTCAACTGAATTAGAGTGACTGCATTACAGACAGAGAATTGTTCAAAATCAAATTTCTTGCTACTTAGGCTATTAGTCTCAAAATAACCCTCTGCCCTCCTCAAATCTTGTGAACACTCTACTCATCCACTCATCTAGAGGCATCTTCCATGTTGTCATACTGATTGCTGTTGTTCCAAATCCCAAAGGATTATGTATCTCATCTTAATCTCTCTGAGATTTTTTTAAGATTATTTATTTATTTATTTATTTATTTATTTATTTATTTATTTATTTAGAAGGAGTAGTGTGTGAGCCATCAAGAGCATGGAGAAGGGCAGAGGGAGAAGGAGAGACTCAATCTCAGGCTGACCTGGTGCTGAGCCCAATGCCAGAGAATTTCTCAAGACCCTGAGATCATGGCCAGAGCCAAAATCAAGAGTCAGATGCTTACCAAATGAGCAACCCAGGAGGCCCAAGATTTTGTTTGTTTTTTTAATCCATCTTTGCTTGTATAGCTAGTCTTGATGGAAATTACTTTGATTGTTCCCAACTTTGTTGTTTTCACCGAATTCATGTAGCAGGGTGAATCAGGTGTCAAATAGATATTATTTTATTTTATTATTATTGAAATATTATTATTGAATTATATCTGCAAGAACAACTCACACATATCATTTTTGATTACGATTAAGAATAAATGAATTTGTGACACATTTCTTTTTTTTTTTTTTAATATGTTTGCTCTAACCATGGACTTTTTTCTCAGAAGAAAAATTCGCCATGCAAATTACTGAGGCAGGCTTAATTTCATCTTTAGTATACAGATTGGACTACATTTAACTGCTAATGACATCTGTTTTGTCATTTCAAAATCTGTGTTTCTATAGGGTTTAGACTCAGACTCAGGATTTTTATCTTGTACAGAAATTACTATGTGCTTTTTTGAAGAAAATTATTCATAGGTTATCTGAAAGGAAGGCAATATATTTGTTTCATCATAGCATTGGAAACCTTGATTTGAAGAGAAAAAAAATCCTGTGTCCATCCTCCGGATAAGGCCTGTATCAATGCTGACAATCAACCAACCCCTGAGGTTTGATCAGCTTATACATCTTAACAAAACTTCAACTCCTGAGTCCTTCCTCAATAAACCAAGTGCATCTAGTTCTCCACCACCAGGCCCACAGTCCACTCTCCTCGAACACTGTTAAGGATAAATCTACTAATTTCTCTAATTCCTGATTCCACTAGTCAATGTCTAAAATGATAGCCTTTGACTATCAAAGGCATCAAAGGCTATCATTTTTTTTTGCCACATCAGTCACCCATAATGCTCTGTACCTCTTCTATCTTAACCCTTCATTCTTACTATGCTGGAGTTGGTCTAAGTCAGTGCTCTCCAATAGAAATATAATGTAAGCCACATACACAGTTAAAAGTTTTCTAGTAGCTGCATTTTAAAAAGTCTTTAAAAAGGTGAAATTAATGTTAATGATACTGTATTTAACCCAATAGATGCAAATATTACTATGTAATTTGTATTGACTGATTATATATTGTGTATTAGTTATATATTTAATAATATATAATCAGTATGAGAACAATTTACAAAATATTGTATATTCTTCATTATATACTAAGTCTTTGAAATCTGGCACATAATTTCCATTTAGAACATTTATTTCAAAGTAGCCAGAGTCCAATGTTCAGTAGCCAGGTGTAGCTAACAAATACCATATTGGGCAGTGTAGTCCACTAGGAAGGTAGCATTGATTCCTAATCCTTTCTTTATTTCCTGGATTTCAAATTTGAAGGGATAAATTTAACATTACCTAGAGACATCCTACACAAGACTTTGAACATAGGAGTGAGGCTGAGACCATCATTCCTTTAGAGTGGCAACTGGCAAGCCATGTTGGATGTGGTGAGTGTGATGGTGGGGCTCCACATTCTGCTTGGTCACTTCCTCCATGGGGATGAGGCAGTGCTGGCAGTAGACTGGGGGGAGCAGTGTCAGAAGCCACCCCTTCTTTCCTTCCACTTGCATTGGGCTCCTGCAAGATTCTCTGAATATCCGGTTGTCTTTTACCCTGTCCTTTCTTCCTTTAAATAACACCTATTTCAAGAACTAGGCCAGGAAACACCTTCTTGGGAAACATTCCCTTGACTGTATTTACTTTCCTACCAACATATACTTCTTTACTAAGTACTTATCACACTTTTTATAATGCCTTCTTAACTCATCTGTCTTAATGAAGGCAGGGATAGCCTCTTTACTATTGCTATTTTTAAAAAAGATTTATCTATTTCAGAGAAAGAGAGAGAGCATGCAAAAGTGGGAGGGGTAGGGAGAGGAAGAGACAATCCTAAGCAGACTCCACACTGAGTGCAGAGCCCCACTCAGAGTTTAATCTCAAGACCTTGAGATCAACACTTAAGCCAAAACCAAGAGAGCTTAATTGACTGTACCAGCCAGACACCCCACTATTGCTGTTTAATTATTGCTATTATTATTAATTAAATAATTTAGCATCTGACGCATGTTCTGAGCCTATGTTTATTAAATGGATGGCAGAAGGATGGAGAGAATAACAATGGGCAGAGTATTTAGAGCTAGGAATAGGATGATTCTGGGACATGTGGCACAAAAAGAGTTCTTTGATTGTAGTTTTTGGTGGCATGGGCAGTTTCTGTGTAACTTAAGGGTCCTTTGTGGTCAGCATTGGGGAAAAATATACAAAAGTGTAAACAAAGGAGCATCAGGTGGTTCTAAATACTTGGAGAAATGCTTGGTGTTTAAATACGAACAACAGGGCAGCCCAGGTGGCTTAGCGGTTTAGTGCTCCCTTTAGCCCAGGGTGTGATCCTGGAGACCTGGGTTCGAGTCCCATGTCCGGCTCCCTGCATGGAGCCTGCTTCTCCCTCTGCCTGTGTCCCTGCCTCTCTCTCTCTCTCTTTCTGTGTGTGTGTGTGTGTGTGTGTGTGTCTCATGAATAAATAAATAAATAAATAAATAAATAATAAATAAATAAAACATTGCTCAGGGTTGAGCAATGCACAGAGTTGTTCTAGTAGGTGTCTAATGAGTACTCACTGACATTAACTAGGTAATGTTAGTAATGTAGATAAACAAACATGTGTTTGATCCTGACGTTTCTGCCTAAATATTTCATTACCTCTAACAACTATTTTGTCTTTTCTAACTTAACGATATTAATTTTGTACTTAACTGAGTCGCAGTAGAGATGAACTGACCAACCATTTGTTAAAAGAAACACGTTTTCCTGCCTTTTGATTATAGCCTCCAAGGAGGAACAAATCTCAAAAGGAAGATTCTTCTTTGTAATGAATGATAATATAACTATTGCTTCTAGTATCCAATCACTTGGAGACCACCCAGTTCTCTTTGTTTTGGACTCCTAAATTCATGCCTTAAAAAGGCTCTCTTTCAGTATACATTTATTTCATTCTGGAATGTCAATCAGATCTTTCATGACATGTTTTCGTATTTCTTTTGGTTGTTGTGTTTTGCACTTTAACTGTTGGCAAAGTGTCTGCAAGATTGATTTGCAATTTATTTACAGTTTCTGGAAACTTGACAAAAAAAATGAAACAATGATGGAATATGAGAAATGAGTTTAATTGAAACTTAGGAGATTTACTTAATAGTTAAGGACTTCTATTACGAGTTTTGACATTTAAGAGAGATTTTGTTGAAACTGTATCTTAATTTAGGATAAAGAGTTAAAAGATCATTCTGAGTTGTATATAGAAATCCTACAATCATATATTCTCTTTGCTCCAAGTCACTACTACTAGCTATTATAGTTGGGGTAAAATTCCAGGAGGGAAAATACTGGTAAGAAGAAGGGGTGAGGTGAAACCATGGAGAATCCAGATGGCACTAAATGTGGAGGCATAATGAGGATTTGTTGGGCTATCCGGACCCCCCCCTTCATATAAAATCCTTGGATTTCCTTTTTAATCTGCTTTTTGGCTATATCTCTTCTTTTCTTATTTTGTCTCAAGTATTGAACTCCTACTTTTCTTTCCATTGAAAATGCGAGTTATTTTCCTTTGAAGCCCCTCCCTGCCATTTCACTGTGGAATAGAATTCAGTTTCATTTTCACACTTTTGATTACAAAATTGGCACAGAGGCTTTTTGTAGATACTCTAATAACTTATCCTGAGAGCAACAGGAAGAGATAGATGCTAAAATTCTAAAGATTTTTAATAAAACTTCTCCCTATTACTCATTAGAATGTATTAATAAATAGAATTGAGCTCTGATAGTTTTCACATAATTATCACATCTTACTTATTAAGAATCTCAATATGTCTTCAGACTTCCTTTTGATTAGACTAGGGACCTGCCTTTATTGCTCCAATCTCCCTAACACTAGTTAAGACCTGTTTTTTTTTTTTTTTTTTAAAGAGCTAAAATTTTCCACAGGGGGCTTTATTGAACAACATGTCTGCGGAATGTTAATATTATATGAACGAAGAATTCTCTGAGGATCTAAGTTGAGTCAATGCTCTAGCATAGGTATTGAAAAGATTTTCAGAGATTTTGGTATGCTGATGTGTGAGGAAACGCTAAGATGAGAAAGAATATTGAGTATTTCCCCAGCCAGTTTAACTAAAGAAAGGTCTTGGTTTTTGCTTTTTCTTTTTTTTTTAATTTTCAACTGAGAGTATTGTTATACCACAAACGTACGTTTCTTTTTTTCTCAATAACTTGAAAAGGTACATTTCATATACACAAGAATTGTAAATGTAGCTTTTTTTCTTAAAAGACTTTATTTATTTATTCATGAGAGACACAGACAGAAAGATAGAGAGGCAGAGACACAGGCAGAGGGAGAAGAAGGCCCCATGCAGGGAGCCCCACGTGGGACTGGATCCCGGGTCTCCAGGATCACGCCCTGGGCTGAAGGTGGCGCTAAACCACTGAGCCATCCGGGCTGCCCATAAATGTAACTTTTAGTTTCCAAAATACTCAGGCAATATCAACCTTCAATTCTGAAGTAATCTAGACAGTTTTTCAAGAGTCTATTGTGTTTACAGAGATAAGTCTGACCTTTCTTTTGGGGAGAGAAGAACTAGTGAAGTCTTCTCATTACTCTATAATCCCTGCTATGGTGGGAAGGCATAAAGAAGTCAAATCAGGAATTGTCTCTCTAACACTTGCATCTTTCCCCTAGATATAGTACTTTCTACAGTGTCACTCTCATTTTGCTCAGTAAAGTAGTAGTCGCCTAGGTATCCTAGTAGGAATGAGTTTTAAATAAAATTAGTAACAGCATATCCACCTTAGGGATCCTGGGGGAGCAGAAGGTAGGAAGACTGCTGCTGTCAAGGCCTTTGAAAGTACTAGGATCACAAAGAAGCCACGACAAATAGAGTGGGCTATTCCCAGCATCAGAGTATATGTGAGAAAACTCCCCTCACTCCCTAAACTGAGGGCAAAACACATCTGTCATCTTTTAGTGCCTGCATGCCTTTCCACAATGGCCACCAGAAAAGAATGGTGTTTTCTTGTCTGCCTTTAAAATCTTCCAGGATCCTGTCTCATTGGCCAAGTCTACACAAACCTACAAGTGAGTCTGTAAAATATCTATGGGCTCTAATGGTCTCTAATCTAGGAGAGAGATTAGAAGAGATATAAAACCTGGAGATAAAACCTGAGTATCAATAAACATGTAGTATACCTGAATTATACGGGTAACAAGTAGAAATCTATAAGGAGACAGTTGTATGGAATAGTGAATGGCCTGTATATAGAGAAAGGAAAAAGAAATTACAAAGAAACAATGGTGTTCCTTATTCCACTGCTTGGTATAATCAGTTATCAGAAAGCATCAAATAAACCTATGGTTCTTAAAATACAGTCCCTGGCTCAGCAGCAGCAGCAGCATCACATGAGAATTTGTAGAAATGCAAAATCGTGGGCTGCCCTAGACAATCTGAATCAGAAACTCGGGATGGGGCCTAACAATCTGTGTTTTAACAAGCTCACCAGTTATTTCTGACACACACTAAATTTTGAGAACCGCTGGTATAAAGTTTCTGAAAAGAGTATTCCATGACTATTACTTTGACTCTAGGAAGGGTAAAGAATGCTTGAAGCTTTTTAAACTCTTGCTAGAGGCTAAAATGACTGAGTTTCTGTCCAAGAATATCTGGGTAGGGCTGAGAAAGTCAAAGTAAACAAAACCAGCTGAATTTTGTATTTTACGTGGTACTAGTGTAAGAGTGGGAAGATCTGTGCTTGGATTGCTGCAAAATGAGTTGGCACTTAGAACACAAATATATTAAAAGGAATCAATGTAAATAATTCGAGTTTTTATACACTCACTGCGTAAAAACGGATGAGTGTGGGGCATGGATATGGTTCAAACCACCAGAATGGCCAGACCAATTCCATGGTAGTCTTGAAATTCATGCATCCTGAGCAACATTGCAGAGCCTTGGGTGGCTTCTGTTTTGTGTTTGATCCACTGTAAGCTTCCCTGCGTTAACCCTTCATCAACTCACGAGTAGCGTCTTGCACTGATGGAACATGAGGATGTGAAGACAGGCTTTACAGCCACCCCAAGACTATTATAATCAAAGGAATGGTTTATTACTTCCCAAAGGGATCTCTTTCTTTCCCCACCCTTACTTTTAAAAATAACTAAAACAAAACAAAAAAAAAGAAAGAAACAGTAATCAGCTAACAAAACTGAGTGAGTTTGAACTCTTCTGCACAAATTAAAAACAGGTTTTCAAACTGTCTTTTTTAATTTAAATATTGCTTCTGTATAAGATTTTCCAAAGTCATCTAGCAGGTAGCTCAAGGGCAGAGTTACTCTAGCAGCCATGCTTCCCTGGGGATTGAAAGGAATGACTTCTGAAACCAGGCATTTCTTAGCAAATCACATAAAAACCTCACTGGAGACTTTTGCTGCCAGGAGACAGATTTTAAGCATCCAACGGATGAAACCTCTAAGACAATAAAGAGTGCCAGATGCACCAGATTTGGATTTTAAAACTGCTGATGTCCACATTTAACCTAAACATGCTTTATCCAATCTTGAAAAACTAATGTACTGCTACATTCTTGCTTGTGAGGTAATGTCGTTTTGGCGATATTTTCTTTCCTGTTAATACAAATCAGAAGGCGAGCTGTCTGTATAAAGCAAAGAAAAACAAAAATAAAAATAGAACATCCTGATTAATACTGGGAAGTGGTAAAGAAGGATATTTTTTTAGGGGGAGGACAGTTTAAAACGGAGGGAGAGAGAGAGATGCATATACTTGTCCCCTATTTTGAAGGAAAAAAGGTTGAGTTGCTCAATAATTATATTTGATTTTATGTCTAATAATTCTATAGTTGAGTGCCCTCTATAATAATCTATATATATAATCTATATATATAATCAGAGCCAAACTAAACAACGTAAGATATTGAATTTTTGTCATGGATCAGGGTTTTAAAAAGTAGCGGCTATTACATTGCTATACATATAGCAAAGTTTGGGGAGTGATAGAACAGTTCTGTATCTCGATTCTGGTATTGGCTACATTGCTATATGCATTTGTCAAAACTAGCAGAACTGTACTTGGAAATGGGTGAATTTTACTCTAGTAAATTAAACCTTGGTAAGAAAATTGCTCTCCATAGTTTAGACTGCTGAGAGATGCATCATTATTCACAACATCTCTGAAGTTACTGTTACTAAAGCATAGTCATTTAAAAAATTTTTAATTTGTTGAGTTAAATAGTACAAGAAGTATGTTTACAGTGTGGGTTAAGATCAAGAGCATCTATAAGAAAAAGATAAATTGATATAAAACAACACAAGTAGTTTAATTTAGCACGGAATACAAATGTTTTGATATAGCGTTTTTGAGTTTTATTCTTCATATTCCTCCAAAAGCTAGATTCATCTCCATTTTAAAAAAGGGTCAAATGAGATGACATTGGCAATCTTCATCATAAACATTTTACACATTATATAAATATTCCATGACATGAGCAACCAATTATTTTTCAGAAATATGTGCACAGACTTTCACATAGATGCTTAAATATGGGGGACTCTGCATTAACCGATGGTGTAAAATTATCTTATATCCGTTTCACTTTCACAATATGAAATTAATGATTTTGGATTTTTTATTTTTGCTTCCGTGTTTTGCTTTATTAAACATTTTAATAGGGTCTGTTTTTGAAACTGATTGTTAAAATGATTTTTAACATGGGTATTTTCAATCTCTTTAGACTTTGAATTCTATCTCCTCCTTTGCCTCCTCTCCCAGCCAAGCCATTTCAATCTTCTAATGGGTCCCTTATTTTTTTCTTGTTAAATCTTAACAATCTGTTACTAGCTCTAGGCTGGTCTGGCTCGCCATAGAAATATATGCTCTCTTTGAGTTTTAAGTGCTTAAGGGCTTTCTGGGTCAGATAAGGGCCATGGGTTAGCGCCAAAGGAACTGGAAATGTTCGTACCTAAAAGAAATCTGAAATGAGAGATTATTACGGAGAGAGTGATGAAGTGAGAAGCCAGGAAGTTTGTATGTAGCTTACTGTATTTGCTGTTTGACAAAACCATCCTTTGAAAATAAAAGCCCACTTTTCACTTAAAAGAAATGGATTGCATCATACCACCATTCTTTCATCTTACACATGTCCCAATGCATTGATTGGCCCAATTAATTAATTTTCTTTACCCAATATTGTAGACTTATAATCCATTTTTAACAAAGAAAAAAATATCTGTTGCTGTGATGCCCATCATTTCTTTAAATTACCAATTACCATTTTCTTTAAAAGTAGAATCTTCAAGAAACTTAAATTGTAATTACACTGGAAAGTTTTTCAGTGAATAGAATTATCTAGTATAAATCACCACAATAAGCTACCCTATTATTTGACAAAATGTAATATTCTTAATTTTCAATTCAACATCAAGCTTAACATATCCAAACTGGTACTAATAGGCAAGTTACATAATGTCACTGAGCATATAGTATAAAGTTTTAGGCACTTTCTAGTTTATTAACTTTTCAAGGCGTCTTGAAAAGAGGTGAGAAATTAGAATGGGTAGAATTGGAGCAGAAAATTCTGGAAAGATATTTGTATATACAAATTTACCTGGTAAAACTTCACATCTTACTATTTATGCAACTAACATAATGAAGCAAATCCATTGACTTTGGACATTTGACTTTATTTTTTCTCACTTCAGTTTTGTTTAGTTTTGTAATGACCACTCTACCCAGGGTAAGACTCCAATTGGACCTGGTGTAATTGACAAGAATTTAAGGTGTCTGATAAACTGTCAAGGAATAGGATGGATTAGGAATTGGGAAGAAAATGGTTACACCCATTAGGAAAAAGAAAATTAGGTAACCATCTGACTTCTTCACTAGTTGGAAATGGAAAAGGAGGGCAGATTTCTTCTATGTTATGGTCACGCTGCAAAAGCAGGGGAGACTCTCACCCAAAATTTGGTTCATGTTGATGAGGCCATGGGCATACATAACCAGCAAAGTATGAACAGATTTATTTCCTACGTGATTGAGGTTTAGGTGTGAGCATGAAGAGAGGGGCCTGGCTTGGGTTTTAATTGCAGTGCAGTTTAGGGGTGGGGCTAGAGTAATAGTGCCCATTCTGGGTGGGGACTTGAATCAGGTGCTAAAGGAGGGAGAAGCCAGGCTTTCTTATCAGCTTGCCAGATGTAGGACATGAGGGGAAGAAGGAGTGTAAAGACTTCAAAGCTGTGCTTATTAGCAGTCAAACATCAAAAAAAAAAAAAAAAAAAAAAAAAAAAAAGGATCCAGACTCCTCATTATAATCTGAACTGCAAATTTCTGCAATTCTCAAAAGTCCCATCTATTCTCTTGAGAAGAAAGTCCAGGGTTTTGTTTTGTTTTGTTTTGTTTTGTTTTCCTACATCCCATGACAAATTTCCTCAGGATTTTGGAGTTACCTTAAAAACTAAAGTCCAGGGGTGCTTGGCTGGCTCAATAGGTTAAGTGTCTGCCTTTGGCTCAGGTCATGATCTCGAGGTTCTGGGATCAAGCACCACATCAGGCTTCTCGCTCAACAGGAAGTCTGCCTCTCCCTCTGTCTCCTCCCCACTCCTTTTTCCCCCCACCACTGGTGCCCTCTGCTCTCTCTCTCAAATAAATAAATAAAATCTTTAAAAAAACAACAAAACTGAAGTCCATTGTCTTATTTATCTGTAGGAGGGAGAAAACTCCCATGTTCTTTTTGATGCTTATATAGACAACTGCTGGTTTCCAGAACAGCCTCGTCTAATGAACTCCATTTTAGGCATTGTCTCATTGCTTAAGAGGAGGCCTGGAACAGTATTGAAACCCAGGATTTCCACCTGCAAGAACAGTCCTCCAGAACCCTCCCTGGTTTTCAATGACTCTACAGTCATTTATGTGGTGTCAGCTGATTTGTGCAGGCCTGGGTTGTAGTTCTCAGGGCAGAATATTAGAATCTTTCTGGAGAAGGGAGCTCCTCAAAATCTCACTCATTTCTGTGGGTTGAGGAGACAGCGATAATTCCATCAGTGGTAGAGAATGCCGGGGCCATTTAAAGTAGTCTATGGCAATAACTTCATGATATCCTTCCAAATAACCAACACAGAGAAAAGCCATTTATTTCAGGGCAGATGCCCACCCTGGCCCTCATTGCATCAGAAGCCTAACAGTTACATAAAAGCCCATGGTTAGATTTCTCAATGTCTAAGTACTTTAGTTTTTTTTTTTTTTAAGAATTTATTTATTTATTTGAGAGATAGAGCATGAGTGGGGTGAAGGGTAGAGGGAGAGGGAGAAGCAGACTCGCTGCTGAACAAGAAGCTCAATGTAGCATTTGATCCCAGGACCCTGAGATCATGACCTGAGCCAAAGTCAGATGCTTAATGAACTAAGCTACCCAGGCGCCCCTAAGGTTTTTAGTCTTATCTGTTGTGAGAAAAATAAACTGTCTGTAGTAATGATTATAATATTTAGATGCTTCTTCAGGGCAGTGTAGAAATTTCAGTTAAAACAATAAGATGCTTCTGCTAATGTGTAGAGTATATCAAAAGTCTGCTGGTGTCACATGATAAAGCATGAGTGTGTTAGATTACTACTTTAGGTTAGTGGCTCAAAAAAGTGCCTTTAAATGGTGATATTAAGAGGAAATGGAGGGTTTGGCTAGTAGGTTGGGTGGAGCTGAGCTCCTCTACCTGTGGCCATAGCTTAGATGGGGATCCTCTCTCACAGCTGTAGCTAAACTAACCTCTTTCTGGCTCCAATAGCTGCTACTTTCCCCTTACCCTATCAGACCTAGGGGTTGTGAGTTTCATTTTGTTGCTAGCTCCAATTTTTGTTTTCCCTTTGCCATCAATAATCTCATTAGGGCGCCTGGGTGACTCAGTTAAGCATCTGCTTTCGGCTCAGGTCATGATCCCAGGGTCCTGGGATTGAGTCCCACATCGGTCTCCCTCTTCCTCTGACACTCCCCCAGCTTGTGCTCTCTCTCTCTGTCAAATAAATAAACAAAGAAGCAAACTCCTAATCCAAGTCTTCATCTTTGCAAATAATCCTCACATAAAGTCTCCCCAGTTACTCTGAATTTGCCTTTCTCCACTTCTGGGACATTGGCTTATTTATCTGAAAGACAAGAAGGAGTTAGTCATACAATGTTAGGGGAAGGGCCTACCAAGCTAAGATGCCAGCAAGTACATTTATGTGAAACACACAAACGTGATGATGCAGATAGTTGTATCGCAATACAAAGGTGATAAATTCACTGTGAGACACCCTGGGTCATATTTAATGGGTAATTTTTCTTACATTATTCTCCAACAAATATTTTTGACTACTTATTGGCTTAAGATGATGAACTAGGTACTGCAGCTATATGGATCCTATTCATATGTTGCCGTATTCATTCTCGATTTCAAGTTTGTGAATAGATATTATTATTTTGGTATTCACTTACTGGAGTAAAAGTAGTAGGAAATTTTATGGTGGGGTCACTTAAAGATATCCTTCCTTAGCAACAGAATATGAATTGAGATGACTGTTTAGAACTTTCTGTTCCCTCATGCTCTTACACACACACACACACACACACAAATCCACAAAATAGTTTTCACTTACTCAAAGTGCAGTTTAGTATTTGAAATTGTCTCCAACAAGGTCATGTAGGTCCTCTGCTGCAGGTTTTATACATCAAAGCATATTGTAATTAGTTTGGCTTCTACTCTAATATTGCCTTCATAAGAACATTCTTTTCTGTTTTGGAATGATATACTGCTTTGATATGATTAATGATGGTCCGGTATTTCCTTCACTATTTCAGTGGAAGAATTAAGCATTTAATATATGGTTTTTCACAAAATGTCCTCATGCGATAAATAGATGCCAAAATTTTGTTCCATGCAATTTTCATTAGATATTAAATCAGAAAAGAAAATGTAACTTGGAGAAATAAAAGGGAGTCCTGTTTAGTCTTGGTTTTCTGGGTTGGTCTTGTTTTTACAGTAACTTTTATCAGTCCTCTTCACTATCATGAAGCTTGGGAAAGCTTGGGCTATTTCCATTGCTTTTCCTGTTTTCATTTGGCAGATATGCATTGTGGAAAAAAAAATGTCTTCTTTTAAAAGCCAAGGAAAGGGAAAGAGAAGCTTTCCTGAAATTTTGATCATATTTTTTCTAGCCTGAATTTTAAGTAACTTGCAATATTCTGTCTCTGTTTAGATTATACATTTGATTAAAAAATAATTCTCAAAAAAAATAATTCTCTATCAATCAACTATTTTTGTTGATAACATACGATTTTTTAAACTTTTGCTGGGTGGCATAGTTTTTAAGAAAGGTGTTCTTTCTTTTTCCTATGTGATATATTTATCTAAGGTACAAACTAAGAAAATTTCTTCTGATGAATTTTGATTCTTGTTATTATGTTTTTGTTCAATTAACTTTTAAAGTTTCTTTTTAGTTCCAAGAACTTTACCCCTCCCTAATTAAACATTTGAACAAAGATGAAATTAGGTAAACTACAAAGAAGTATATTACTTTGCATATGGCACTTTATTATTACTGTAGAGACTAGAAGAACATTCTGAAATCTTATCAGGGCATTTTTTGTTTTTTTCTTTTTCTTTTTTTTTTAAAGATTTTATTTATTTATTCATGAGAGACACACAGAGAGAGGCAGAGACATAGGCAGAGGGAGAAGCAGGCTCCTACCGGGGAGCTTTATGTGGGACTCGATCCTGGGACCCAGCATCACGCCCTGGGCCAAAGGTAGATGTGCAACCACTGAGCCACCCATGCGTCGCATTTTTTTGGCTTTTCTAATTATGTTTTACTTATAGTATTATTTAGAAGACATGGCATAATGGGCATAAGACATGGCAGATGGAATGGTCTCCCAAAGATGTCCACCTTCTAATTTATGGAAACTGTGACTATTACATGGTAAACGTCAGAAAAATTCAAAGCTTGAAATACACTCTATTAGATTATATCCATCAAATATTAGCAAACCTATTCCATTTGTATCTTGGGAAGAGCTGGATAATAGTCATTTAAACACAGAACTCTCTGGAAAGTCCTTGAAATTCCAATATTTTATAATTGTTCTTACATATATTGACACTAGATGGATATAGATGTTAGATGAACAAATATAAAATCAAAAATTTTGTATCCTATCTGTGTTTGGGGGAAGGTGCAAAACTGCCCTCAAGGTTTGGATAATGTGTTGGGGTATTCCTAGAACTGAGGATTTTATACAAAATAGTTCAAGGGGATGCTGGGGTAGGTGTTTCAAACTCAGGAAACTGATGGAGTAGAGATTTGCCTCATCTCAGTATACGGCACTACAACCCACATACCTGCTCAAACCATAATTTATAAGTCATCCATGATCTACTTCCCTTCCTCTCGTTCCAAACAATTAGCAACTCTCTTTCCGATATAGACTCTCTTTCCAATATTTATTATTCCATTCATTATGTCTCTCCACACTCACTGCTACTACTAAAAAAAAAAAATGATAGCTAAGACTTATATTATTACTACTAAGCACATTCATGAAATAATTATTACAGTACTTCTGTACTCCCTAATTTTAAAGTGATAAAGAATCTAGAAGTGAAAGGTCAAGTAACTTGCTCATATTACACAAGGAGTAAGTGGTGGTGAAGTGGTTTGACAATCTCTTTCCATGCATATACTCAAACATCCCATTATATTCTCTTCCAAGTTCAGGTGTAAGGCACCTCTATGTCTCACTGATACACCAATACTAGTTTCCATTTGTGGACATTTATCTAGGGAAAAGCTGCCTCTTAATAGCCTTGCTTGGTTTTAGGGAGTTCTCTACCATGTGGGACTTGGTTGGAATCACTTCCGTGGTTTTCACTATAGAAACCAAAAGAGCCAGGTTCTTTCTGTTTCATCTTCTGGAAGTTTGAATATGGGCATATGACAAAGCTCTGACCTTTGATATTACTCACAAGTTTGAATTTGAAGAGAATGGTGTGCAGAAGCAGGAAGAATTAGGAAAATGTATATGACAACATGCAGGCATCTAGCAGAGATTTTGAGAGTTTAGCACATACACTGTTGAGTAACCAGTGACAGTGGCATTGAGAGAACAACTCACCATATTTTATCTTTATCTTCTTTGGGCTGTGTTTTCTATTGTCCACCCTTTCTCAGTTTGTGTTTGGATTCCATATCTGATCTCCCAGTCTTCTGGATGATTCTGTAGATTACTTGATATTCTTTGAAACAGTTCCTTTCTTATGCAAGTTAGTCAAAGTCTGTTTCTGATGCTTGCAGCCAAGAACCTTAATAATTTTACAGCTTTCACTCTTGATCTACTTACATTCTCTCCTCCTTGGCAGTCAGAGCAGTCTTTAAAAGAGGTTAATTGATATTATTCCTCTCATTAAGAACTCAAAATTGCACTGAGAATAAAATGCAAAGTCTTTACCAGAGCTAATGGGCTTACAAAGTCCCATCAATATTTACCCTCCTATCTACTTTTTTTTTTTACCTATCTTTGTTCTAATATATATTCCATATTTTTCAGAGTTATTCTTTATGATGAGAACACTGCCCAGTTCACAGTTCAGTAAATATCTGTTGAAATAAACTAACATATAAAATAGTAGATGAATTTGTTATATTTTGACTGTATATCTTCCCACTTTGTTCTTTCCATTAGTATTCTGTTCTCACTTCAGGAAAACTACATTTAGAGACTGCTTTGGGGAGAGGTAACTCATGCTTCCAATGGAAGCAAAAGGGGCCAAATTCTCTCTCCATTCCCGTGAATCCAGGGTGGAGCAGGTAGTGTAGGCTCAGCTGTCTAGACCTCAAGCTCAGGCTAGGTCATGCAGTTAGATGGAGGTCATATTTTATCCAATAGCAAAACTGTATTGGACTGGCCTCTTGCATCTGTGTAACTTTTGTTGTTTTTTTACTGCCTCATCTTCTCGAAGCTCTTAGTTCTTGTGAGTTTTCCAAAGCTCAAATTCCAGGTTCCTATTATTTCTGTGAGACCCTGATATTTTTCCAATAAATTCAATTTTTTTTGCTTGAGATATGAACAGAGTTAATTTTATTCCTAACTGCCAAGAACTCTCAATGATAATTATAGCTTAGTAACCTAGGTTTTAGTGGTAAGAAACAGAAGATTCAAACTTAAAAGAAAAGACCAAGGCATAACCACAGTATAGTCCGTTGGATTTATGGCTGGAGATGCAGATAAATGATATGCAATTAGTTCAGGAAGTTTGGTTCATTAATCACAGGCATGTGCCTGGACTGATACTTTATATTTTGGAAGGAGATATATACTACTTCTGCCTAAGTAAGTACCATGTCTATGGAAAGAGCAAATATTTTTCTCAAAAAAAATTTAGATAGACCGTGTGTTTACTGAAGTGAGAGACAAGCACTTGTGTAGGGCCCTAGAATTCTATGCCTTAAAACACTGGAGAAGTGAATTCTTCTGTAGAAGAGAATATTCCTTAGTTATTTAAGGATTTTTGAATGTCTAGTTACATGTTGTTACACAGTGTGGTATGCAGTAGCTAGAGTTCACCATAAATAGAATCCTATGACATTGTTACCACCTGGACTGCACTGTAATAGGAAATCTTAATGATACAGAACCGATGCCACTCAAATTTGACAACTCAGAATTGAATGAATTCTTAGTTGGGCCTCAAACAAAACTCTTAGCTGATTATTTTCTCAAAAATTTACTTACATTTATTAGATGTGGGCAGGAGGTTCTGTTGCTAGGGACTTTGCTATGTTTGTGACTTTAATTACTATATTTATTTTTCTGCTTTCTCTATAATCCATTCCCTATGATCCATTTATCACACAGTTGCCAAAATGCTCTTTTAAAAATATAATTTTATCATGTCATTTTTTTGTTTAACCCTGTAATGACATCCATTGCATTTTCTAAAATCAAGATGCTTGTCATACTCTGAAAGGAGTGACTACATCTATTACTGTACATTTTAACTTTCTAAAGTCCAGTCACACTTGTATTCGTGGAACATACCAAGCTTATTACTACCTCTTGCCTTTTGTTATCCACTGTTACCTCTGCCTAGAATGCTATTTTCTTAGGCAGGCCTACCCTTCCTGTATTGCATTTCAAATGTCATCTCTTCATCTTTTCATGAATGTCTTCATTTTCATTTCATGTTTACCCTTTCTCTTTTTTTGAATTTTATTTATTTATTCATGAGAGACAGAGAGAGACAGAGACACAGGCAGAGGGAGAAGCAGGCTCCCCACAAGGAGCCTGATGCGGGACTCGATCCCGGACCCCAAGATCACACCGCAGCCAAAGGCAGGCTCTCAACCCCTGAGCCACCCAGGCGTCCCTCAAATTTACCCTTTCTTTTTTTTTTTTTAATTTACCCTTTCTAAAGTACTTCCTATTCCATCATTTTCTATGTTTTACTTTGTTCAAAGCACTTAACACTTTCTTATGCTGTATTTACCTGTTTTCTGTCTACTGTATTGAAATATAAGCTATTGATTAGGCAATCTGTTTGTCATTAACTGAGAAATTCCCTGCATATAGAACTGTACCTAGTATGATTATTAGGTGAGTGAATAGGGGTGTTTTCCAGAAGATGGAAGTGAAGATTGGTAAATAATGCTATATCTGTTAATAGGGTTGTGGATTTCCTACCAAGTGACAGCAAAGTATAGTGGAAAGCCAGGAAGTGGGTGATACAGGATAATGGTCATCTGACTTAGTCTTCCAAATGGAACTCTGACGATTTCTTCTCAGTGTAAGTGATTGGGGCTCCCTGGATTAGAAACAGTCTTTGATATACCAGTGGTCATATAGCCTTCTGTCAGGTCTTAGTTCTACTTGCACTCACTCTACTTCAGGAGCATCCCATCCCAATCCACAGGCCTTATTAGAAAGGAATTATAGCTTGGAATTTAGCCAGAGCTAATCTGAGCTAGGTACAGAACTCAATTAGCTTGGCTTTTCTACCAGATTTCACAGCCAAGTCAGTTCATCCTTTGGGCCTCCTGTGAATACTTCTTAGAATTACACCTGCAATGAAGTATGACTTCATGGCAGTTACCAAGTAAACAACAAAAATGCAGAAGTATAACAATCAACAAGAGATGTAGGAACAAAAAGTACGAAGATTAACTGAGTAGTTAGGTAAAGGCTATACAGAAAGGTGTTATTTGAGTTTGGGATTAAGAGATGAATAAAATAACACCAAGGCAGAGAAAAAGGGACCCCTATGACTAGAGAAAAGAGGAAGAGGGAACCCCAGGCATATGTTAAACAAAATAACAGTAGTGGGAAAATCAATGTATGGGTGATTGTGGTTAGACTGGCATCACTAAGTGATGGAGGAGTGAAAGAAGTCAAGGGATCATGGAAATTGATACTGGAAACATCATGAAAGTCCAGATTAAGAAGAAGCTTGAGGGTTAAGGAGTTTCAAATTCATTTTATGTGTAACACAAACCTAACGGTGTTGCTTATTTTGAACAATTTCAAAATCAATTTTGCATCTGAAGCAGCTACTTTTAGTATCGTTCATTCAATAAATGCATATTTATGAAATGCCCACTCTTTCCTACACACTATGACAGTAAAGAAAAATGAAACAGTCCCTAACATTGAAGATCATATAATAAATAAAATAATGTATTTTAAATACTACACCTAATATTAAATACTACATCTAGATGCACTGGTTGTTTGGGAATATTCTGGATGGAATGCTCAATAAAGTAAGCCAGAGTCTAAAATTGTGGTAAAGAGGACTGCAGTAGTGTCTAATTTCTCTCCCCTTGAACCTGGTATGACACTAGAGGCATATAATCAATAGGCTAAAACAGAAATGACTTTCTGGAAATTCATAAGCAAGACCATTAGAACATTTGCAGCTTTCTTTTTTCTTTTTTTATACATTTTAAAGGTTTCTTCTTTTAAGATTTATTAATTAATTTATTTATTTTAGAGAAAGAGAGAGCAAGAGAATGAGTGTTAATGGGGGGTGGGTGGTTGGAGGGTGGCAGAAGGAGAGAGAGAAGCAGACTCCCCACTGAGCAGGGAGCCCAATGTGGGGCTGGATCTCATGACTGTGATATCATGACCTGAGCCAAAATCCAGAATCAGATGTTTAACCAATTGAACCACCCAAACGCCCCTGCAGCTTTCTACTAGACTAGCTCTTGTAAGTCTAGATGGCATTTAAGACGTTTGGCCACCCTTAAGACACCATGATGGAAAGACTATATTGAGTGGAACATACGAGGCAGCCCCAAGATGACGTGAAGAAGAATTTAATGCTTGGTCAGGCTTTACCTGTCCTCACCACCAGCCATTAGAACCTACTCAACTGAGATATGAGAAAATGTGGAGTATAAATTAGTAGTACTTCCCAGAACTTCCCAAATCATACACACATGAGACATTTTAAGACGCATAAAATGTCAGGAGAGTTCTTCAATCCAAAGAGAGAAAGAGCAATAAATTCAAAGTTAAATTGTCTGAAGACAAGTAAACTTGGTACAGTAATTTCAAGAATTAGAGGAAAAAGGAAAACTTTAGGCTAATTGTTATAGAGGGTACTAGTTATGCAAATATACTGTAGATTAGTCCAGTTTAAGGGCACAGTGTCAGGGAAAACAACCATGGAAATATGGAAGAATTGCCATAATGAACTGTTTAACTTATTAAAATGAACAAAAAAGACAGGTATAGAAAAGAAATGTGTGTCATTCCAGAATGAAATCATAGAAGATGATTGAGTGACAAGCACATTTATGTAAATGTGGTTCTTAATTTTTAAAAATAAACCATAAAGAAGTAAAAATCCATAAAGAAATGTGTGTCATCCCAGATTGAAATCATAGAATAGATTTTTAAACAGAATAGTAGGATTGAGTGACAAGCACATTTATGTAAATTATGGTTCTTAATTTTTAAAAATAATCCATAAAGAAGTAAAACTCCCTCATTTTTCCTTTATGAAAACAGATACTATGTTTGGGAAGTAATATTTATATGAGAAATGAAAAAAGTTTAGGCATGGGATGAACTTGAGCAGTGGAAATTTGGCATATTTAAGAGGTCAAAGCTTTATTGGGGTGATAGGCTTCTGAGTAATTATTTTCTAGCAATTTTTCTTTGCTATATTGATACATTGTTTTAATTTAAAAAGTTAACAAGGCATAGAAAGTGAGAAATTCAGAGAAAATCAATTTCATTTTCTTAGCAATTAGTACACTTTCATTTTGCTCAAGACAAAACCAGGTTTTCTTCAGTTTTCTTCATTTTAGTACTGGTATTTCCAAGTCTTGCTAGTTTTATTTTCTCTGGAAGATCTGCAGACGTTCTGTACATTTCCCAGTGTTGCAAATTTCTTTCAATTTGCTAATTTTTATTGATGAGAATTTCTTGTGAAATTTCACCAACATTAAAATGTGGAAGTAGGAAAGTTTCTAAATTTCAAGGGTATTTTAAAGAATGAACTTAAATCACATATTAAATAATATAATTTGTGGATAGAGAATGGTGGCAATACTAATAACTGCACTTGACCTTGAAGAAATTTCATTTTATGTAAAATGTTTGTTTTCAAAGATTCTACAGTTAAGCACCTATTTCCTTAAAGGGGTTCACTCTAAAATATTTTGGTGACATGAAATGTGTCTTCTTGTAGCATACTCTGTACTCTTTATATATTTATAACTTGATTATATTTAATGCTATAATTCCAAAGTGGTATACTCTGAGATTTCTTAGCAGTTATCAGTAAAGGTAGTTTGATTATAATCATTCATATATTTAGTTAACAGCAGAAATATATATTCATTGAGTGAAAGAATAAATATTTTTAATTCTTCAAATTATTTGAAACAATATTGATGTTATTTGTCAGATATTTAGATAATACTTATTTATCCTTTATATTGATATCCTCTTTCTTAACCAACTATAATATTCTTGATTATAAGTGATGTCACATTATATCTAAGTAGAAAAATAATTCATCTATAAAATTAAGTCTATAAAGTGCCTATTACTGGTAAAACTGAAGATTAGACATTTTCTAAATATCAACATTTGTGAATATTTTATATGTATACTTTTAAAAATCTTAACTGTGTTTGCAACTTTGAAGGTAATCACTGATATCTAATACTTCCTGTCCCTATTTTTAGGTTCATAGGCTATAGTTTATAACAAGCACAGTGGAAAGCAAAGTATTTGCATAGTCTCATGGAGCTTGCACTGAATATGTTTGTGTGAAGGAATAAAGGAAGCAGAAAGAAAAAAAGTAAATAGATTCATAAATACAAAACTTGATAGTAGATACTATATAGAAGTAATTCTTATTGACTATAGATAAAATATAAGTATTTTTTACCATGCCCATTTATTTTTCTATTTAATATGTTTTCTTCAGAATAGTGGGACGCCTGGGTGGCTCAGTGGTTGAGCGTCTGCCTTTGGCTCAGGGCATGATCCCGGATTCCAGGGATGGAGTCCCGCATGGGGCTCCTTGCATGGAGCCTGCTTCTCCTCCCTATGCCTGTGTCTCTGCCTCTCTTTCTGTGCTCACTTTGGCAGCACATATACTAAAATTGTTTTCTTCAGAATAACTAATTCCTTCATTGATATAATGAAATTTGTGACTTTTTTTTATAAATACACCCATCATAAAACAGCATTATTAATGTTCGAATTCTACAAGTCATGTGTGCATGCTATACATAATACTAGATAATGGAATAAAAATTATTAATAGTACATAATTTATATTATATATAAGAGCTTGGGTATTTTCAGTGTGTTTCTAAAATACAGAAGTTATTCTCAGGGGTTTTAACCCTCAACTTGATTTTAAGTATGCAAATAAGCACATGAACCACAATTATATGATTTAAAAGAAAATTATGCAGGGATTAAGTTAATTACTCCTGATTCCTTTTATTTATATTCTTGGTAGTTAGGGGATTTGAGATATTCATCAGTACTTGTGACTTTAGACATATGCTGAAACAGAATCAATATTGTCTTATTTTGAAATGCAACATCTGTTATATTATGTAGTTTGTCCTTCCCAAGAACAAAAATCCATAACTCTTTGCAGCCTTGAAATACTTTATATATTTCATTTTTCCTTTTATTTCATGTTTTTTCCCCTGCAAAGTTAATCTTTGAAGTTTCAAGGTCTTGTTAAGTTTACTGGTATAAGAGATCAAACATGCTTCAAACTACTAAAGTTTTATGCAATCAAAAAAAGATCATCAGTCATTCATTTCCATGATGATGTCCTTTAATGTTAAGTTAGTTACATAGATTTACCAGAACATGAAATTTATAATGACTATTTTTAATGTATTTTATGGTGAATTTTCATATGGAATAAAACCTCCTTCTCTGTTAAAGTCAAAGATGTCATTTTTAATTTATTTTATATATAAAAAGGCACTCATACAACTTTCTGAATAATATTACCTTTCCACCTTTAATGTAATTATGAAACTTTGCCTTTGCAATCTTTAACTAAACATTGGATATTTGTAGTATTACCACTAAAGTTTCCCTAGTAATTTAATAAATGTGAGCCCTAAAATGAATATGACTTGTGTTTTTACTAAAGCAAAAAATCAAGTTTAAAGTGGGATACCCAGCACATATGGAGAAGATTTTATTGACCCAGCATCAGTTAGCCATGTGTCTTTAGTTGTTTTTCCAATAATTGTAATGGATTTACACTGACTCATCCACACCCTTTTATCCAATTCTCACTGTGAAGAAGAGCATACATGTGCAAGATGGCTGGAATACAGAGTACATATGATAGTGACGGAACAAAGGGAAGTCTGTACGGGGGTGCTTATACCTTTATCTGTTTGTAAGTCATTTTTAATTGATTCTATTAACGACATTTTGCATGGAGGAAAATATAATCAGCTTGTTGGGTTGTATAACATAGTTTTAAAATGTTCATTAAAAGACTTTTAATTCAGCTTCTTTAAAAACAAGTAATTCATATGTGTGTACATTTTACCCCTGAGGTTAAGAGGCAACCATATACGTGTAAATGTCCTTTTGGAGGATGTAAATTGGAGTTAGAGCTGGAGCCCACAGGAGCTGTTGGTCTTGGGGAGAAACCAAATGGATGGGGCTATATGCAGAGACATTCTACTACTGGAATTAATCAAGAAAAAAGAAAGCACAGAGTCCAAAGTGTGGAAGGCAGAGCAGCTCTATACATTCCAAAATGTGTCCTTAAAACTTTCTGAAAGTCTGACAGATGAGGTCGTGGTTGAGTAGACATTTAATTTTTTAGAGTCTATTATCTATCTATAATGTTAAAACATTGATTACCTGAGGGATTTCTTGAAATTACTTCTGCAACTATATTTCCTTGGAAAGAAAGCAGAAATCAAGATGATTTAGCCAAGTGTTGTGGTACTGGGGATAAATAGTAACTTTGCCCTGGTCTGTCAGTGCTGACTGCGAGAGTAATTCAGTTCTGAGTGTCCCTAATTTTTCATTCTGAGCAAGATACAGCAGATGTGCTATTATTAATGCACATCTGCTTGTCACCTAATAGATGAGCCTAAGGGGCACATAAGCCAATGGAGCTCAACTATCCACCTTCAGATGTATCCTCCATGGGCAAGATAAACCAGTGAATAACAAGGTAACCCTTTTGTCCTCTACTTCTGAAGGCGGGAATTGGGAGAAAAAGTAGTAACATATGGCTGGATCTCTGGTCACATTTGTCCCTGTTTGTATATCTTTGTAAAATAGGCAATCACAAAGATTGATTGGTTTAAGGTTTAAGGTTTAAGTAAACCATCAAGCATACTGCCGTACTGGAGGGATCTTTTATAATATTTTAAAGTAATTTACGGGGCAACCGGATGGCTCAGCGGTTTAGCACCGCCTTCAGCCCAGGGCGTAATCGTGGAGACCTGGTATCGAGTCCCACATGGGGCTCCCCGCATGGGGCCTGCTTCTCCCTCTGCCTGTGTCTCTGCCTCTCTCTCTCATGAATAAATAAAATCTTAAAAAAAAAAAGAAAAAAAAAGAAATATATTAATTTACTGCCAACATGTTTTCCTTTATATTGCTGTAGTTGAGGTTATTCCTTATTTTATATTTATAATATATACTTTTTTCTGAGTTTTATAATTTTACACTTTTATTGTGTGCATAATATGCCAGTACATGTGCTTGGTTGATTAATTTTAACCTTTTCTTTATTTTGAGAGATGTAGTTAATTTTTTACTTTCTTCTTAATACGAATATTGTTTGACAACATTGTTGGGAGGAAATCTTTGCATATATGGACATACCTTATTTTATTACACGTCACTTTATTGCATTTTGAAGATAATTTAGTGGACCATGAGATTGTTGTTTTCATGCCTGCTAACTCAATATACATTCTGCAGCTCATGGTTCAAGTAGCAATTTTGACTTTCAAGTCTTACTATTGAAGAAAAATCAAAATATACTGTCATAGATAGTAATTCCTCTGATGGATCTGGGCAAATTAGGTTGAAAACCTTTTGGAAAGGATTCATCATTCTAGAAGCCAACAAGAACATTTTTGATTCATGGGAAGAGGTAAAAATATCAACAGTCACAGTAATTTGGAAAAAGTTTATTCCAACCAAAAAGTTAATTCCAACCCTTATAGATGACTTTGAGAGGTTTAAGACCTCAGTAGAGGAAGTAACTGCAAACATGGTAGAAACAGCAAGAGAACTGGAATCATAAGTGGAGTTTGAAGATGTGACTGAATTGCTGCAATCTCATGGTAAATCTTAAATGGATGAGTAGTTGTTTCTTAGAAATGAGCAAAGAAAGTGGTTTCTTGAGATAAATCTACACATAGTAAAGATATTGTGAAGATTGTTGAAATGACAACAAAGGATTTAAACTATTACATAAACTTAGTTGATAAAACGGCAACAGGGTTTGAGAGGATTGACTCCAATTTGGAAAGTTCTACCGTAGGTAAAATACTATCAAACAGAATCACATGGTACAGAGAAATCATTCATGAATGGAAGAGTCAATAGATGCAGTAAATTTCATTATCATCTTATTTTGAGAAATTGCTACAGACATCCAGCCTTCAGCAACCTCCACCCTGATCATTAACATCAAGGCAAAACCTTCCACCAGTAGAGATTATGACTTGCGTAAGATTCATATGATGGTCAGCATTATTAGAAATATTTTTCAGTGAAGGTAGACATTTTTTTTAAATCTATTTTTTTTCTTTTTAAATTTTTATTTATTTATGATAGTCACAGAGAGAGAAAGAGAGAGGCAGAGACACAGGCAGAGGGAGAAGCAGGCTCCATGCACTGGGAGCCCGACGCGGGATTCGATCCCGGGTCTCCAGGATCACGCCCTGGGCCAAAGGCAGGCGCCAAACCGCTGCACCACCCAGGGATCCCATGGTAGACATTTTTTTAATCTATGTTCTCCTCTAGGATTATGATGGTTTTCTGTCTCACTTTAGGTCTTCATCATTTAAAATTTTTGTGTATTGTATCCAATTTCATTCTTCTGCATGTTGCTGTCTAGTTTTCCCAACACTATGTTGAAAAGACTGTCTCTTTTCATTGGATATATTTTCTTTCATTGTCAAAGATCAGTTGACCACATAGTTGTGTATCAATTTCTGGGCTTTCTAATCTGTTCCATTGATGTATATGTCTGTTTTTGTGCCAGCACCATACTGTCTTGATAACTACAGCTTTGTAATATAGCTTGAAGTCCAGAATAGTGATGTCTCCAGCTTTGATTTTCTTTCTCCAGACTGCTTTGGCTATTTGAGGTCTTTTGTTCGTTCATGCAAATTTTAAGATTGTTTGTTCTAGCTCAGTGAAAAATGCTGGTGGTAATTTGATAGGGATTGCATTAAATGTATAAATTGCTTTGGGTAGCAATATTTGTTCTAATCCCTGATTAGAAGGATTAAAATGGAATATTTTTCCATTTCTTTGTGTCATCTTTGATTTCTTTCATAAGTATTCTATAGTTTTCTTTGAATAGCCTAGAACAACTTCTTACTAGACATATCTCCAGAGGCAAAGGAAACAAAAGCAAAAATGAACTATTGGGACTTCATCAAGATACAAAGCTTCTGCACAGTGAAGGAAACAATCAGTAAAACTAAAAGACAACCTATGGAATGGGAGAAGATATTTGCAAATGACTTATCTGATAAAGGACTTCTCAAACTCAACAGCAAAAAAACAAATAATCCAATTAAAAATGTGCAGAAAACATGAATAGATATTTTTTCAAAGACAACATACAAGCAGCCAACAGACGAATGAAAAGATGCTCAACATCACTTATCATCAGGGAAATACAACTCAAAACCACATGAGATACCACCTCACACCTGTCAGAATGGCTAAAATTAACAACATAGGACACAACAGATGTTCGTGAGGATGCAGAGAAAGGGGAATCCTCTTACACTGCTGGTGGGAATGCAAACTGGTGCAGCCACTGTGGTAAACAGTATGGAGGTTCCTCAAAAAGTTAAAAATAGAACTACCCTCTATGATCTAGCAAATGCACTACTAGTTATCTACCAAAAGGATACAAAAATACTGATTCAAAGGGGCACGTGTGCTCTGATATTCATAACATTATTAACAATAGCAATTTATGGAAAGAGCCCAAATAAATGTCCATCGACTGATGAATGGATAAAGAAGACAGTGTGAGATGTGTGTGTGTGTGTGTGTGTGTGTGTGTGTGTAATGGAATATTACTCAGCCATCCAAAAGAATGAAATCTTGCCTTTCAGAATGATGTGGTTAGAACTAGATTGTATTATGCTAAGCAAAATAAGTCTGTCAGAGAAAGAAAATATCATGTGATTAAATTCATATGTGGAATTTAAGAAACAAAACAGATGAACATAGGGGAAGGAAATAAAAATCAGAGAGAGCAAACCATAAGAGACTCTTAACTATAGAGAACAAACTGAGCATTACTCTATGGGCTAAATGAGTGATGGGTATTAAGAAGGGCATTTGTGATGAGTAATGGGTATTGTATGTAAGTGATAAATTACTAAATTCTACTCCTGAAACTAATATTATACTATATATTAACTAACCAGAATTTAAATTAAAACTTGAAACAAGCAAACAAAAAGACACATACGTTTATTTTTTAGACATAATGCTAGTAGACCACAGTGTAAGTAAACATAACTTTTATGTGCACTGGGAAACCAAAAAATTCATTTGACTCATTTTTTTCTGATATTCACTTTATTGTGATAGTCTGGAACTGAACCCATAATATCTTCTATAATATAAAATATATCTCCCCCACCACTTGATAAAATCTTACAAGTGAGTGTATTTAAGTCAAAATGCAACAAAATGCTTAAGATTATTGTTTGTTAGTTTTTTCAAGATTTTAATTATTTATTCATGAGAGACACAGGGGCAGAGACATAGAGGGAGAAGCCGACTCCCTGTGGGGGGAACCTGATGCATGACTCCATCCCAGGACCTGGGGATCGTGACCTGAGGTAAAGGCAGATGCTCAACCACTGAGCCATCCAGGTGCCCAAGATTGTTAATAAAAATTGTCAAATGGCTTTTGATAATATTGATTTTACTTCCATTTCCTGGAGCAGTGTGTGAAAGTGCTTGTGGGACAACACCTTACGAAACACCTTGTTAAAAGTTTGATACCTGAAGCAGGAGGGACCAGAATGTTCACACATTCTGCTAAAAATAGACAGAAGGCTGAGACATTTTGGCATAAAAGCTTGGCCACTTCCAAATACCTAGATCTGAGGCAGCCTGAGGCCTTCTAAAGCCAAAAAAACTCCTCACTACTTATGTAATCAATTATGCATGGTCCAAGCCAGAAACTGAGTCCCACAGTCTGGGAACATGAGTGTGAGTGTGAAATAACATGCTCTCTCAAAAATAAAGTCATATATAGATTGTTACTATAGTACCTATGCATTATTAAGTCCTAAACCTAAAGGTTTTTTTCCCTATACCAGGCTCACCCTTTTTACATCATCTAATGAAGGAATGTTTTTAAAAATTGCCTGATGTGATGCCTTCCATCCGATTGCTTAGAAGCAATGGTTTCACTCCCTTTGTCTAGAGAACCTACATACTTACGTAATAAATTATATAATTATATTATTAGTTTACATAAAAATGAGGTAGTCATAGAGGTTTAAGTTCTGATAACTATTAGTATGAACTGTTAAGAGTTTTAGTATTAGGTATGAAGTAGAACAAAACATTGACTAAAGAAAAAATGGATATGAAGTAGGCTGAACATTAGGAAATGGTTTTGACTCTCAGACTCAGCGATTTCCTACTTTAGCATAACTGTTTGGTGAATACTTAGCTTTGTTCAGATGAGCACTGAACTGAAAGACTGTAAAAGAAAGTAACAAAATTTAGGTCATTAGGAGGTAGTATAAATATATTATTAAAAATTGTGCCCCAAATTTATTATTCTGGTAACAAGATCACTTATTTCATGTAAGTCTATTGCTTGGCTTTCTTCCATTCTCTCAATGCACTATCTCAAGAACACGTCATGCAGAAATGTGGAGGAGTGTATGTGCATGGGAATGTGGCTGGAGAAGCATCCAGTGAGCTTAAGATTCTGTTTCCTTTAAATTACTCCTTAGCATATCTTATTTATTTGTTTGTTTGTTTGTTTATTTATTTATTTATTTATTTTTTTGGTTCATCATTACTTGTGGGTTATAAATTATTTATACTGTTTTATTTTAATAAAAATTAATGTAAAATTTAAGCTTTTCATTGTAAGTGCTAATCTACTGCACCAAAAATGTGCACAATGAAGAGACTTCTTATTGTTTAGTCTCAATCCAAATTAAGCCTCCATCAGTATTTGAGGGCACAAAAGTCCTGGCAAAAGTCCATTTTTGGGAAGATGCCTATCTAATTCTATTCATGGGTTTGGGTATCAGTTAACTAATATTAAAGAATTTAATTCAAAAATAGTTTTTCAAAATAAAGGTTTTCTTCAAAATTGTAACAAAATATGATTTTCTTTTCATTATAGCCAAATCAGAAAAGGTAATGAGAAAGAAAACTATATAAAATATCTATCATTGCATATTGGATTAAATGCTAGCAAAGGTACAAAATAATTATCTTCATACTCTATAGACATTCCTTTCTTTACTCATAGTTTTCAATACTCTTTTCTTTCCTGTTTTCTTCTTTTGATAATAAATAATACAATAAATACATACTAAAATTGTCTTGAGACACTTGGGTGGCTCAGTGGTTAATTGTCTGCTTTTGGCTCAAGTTGTGATCACAGGGTCCTGGGATCAAGTCCCACATTGGGTTCCCTGCAGGGAGCCTGCTTCTCCCTCTGGCTGTCTCTGCCTCTCTCTCTCTCTGTATCTTTCATGAATAAATAAATAATATCTTAAAAAAATAAAATTGTCTTAATTGTTAGTTGTATTGTTTTCAAATAAAAAGTGTATATTCATGATATTGTGCTTTTTCTATTTTTTAAAATATTTTATTTATGTACTTGAGAGAGAGAGTCAGAGAGATCACAAAGGGAAAGGGAGAAGCAGACTTGCTGCTGAGTAGAGAGCCTGATGTGGGGCTTGATCCCAGGACCCTGAGATCATGACCTGAGCCAAGAGCAGATGCTTAACCAACTGAGCCACCCAGGTACTCCTATGCTCTTCTATTTTTATAGCCAAAGTAATAGCATATGAGTGTGAAGAGTAATCAATAAGCTAATTATAAAGTAAGTTAAAAAGTTAATTTCTCTATACCCTATTATATATTTGTTACCTGTTGCTCTATGCAGCCATGAGTAAAAATCATAGGGAGAAATAATTTGTTTTGCATTAGGTAGGATTCAGTTGACTGAGTTTCTTTCTAACTCTAACATTGTACTGTATGAAGAGAAGAGTAGTAAGGACCCAAATCATAAAGTTGACTAACATTTCCCTATTATTGATTACTTGCCAGCCTTTCTGTTAAATGTTTTAGAAAGCTTCTCATTTCATTCTCAAAATTATTATTTTTTATTATTTTTTAAAGCTTGATAGTAAAATTAATATTATTCTTTTGCATTTATTTAAATTACTCCTTTACTTCAGCGGTGATATGGACTTTTAAATATTTTTTAGCTTACATTTAGCTTGATTAAGTACAAAAACTTATTTTAACAGCATTAAAAATACGCGAGTATCATCTGTATACCATATATTATGCTAGGGACCAATGATTATAATATGTTCAAACAATTACTGATGATGGCTGCAAAAATATACTTCAGCTTCTTCTAGTGGCCAAATCAAGGAAAATAAAATAGTTATAGTAAATACGTTCATAATATAAACAAGGCAAGCAACTTTTCCTGGTGTTAAATTTTAGTGAATTGCACCATTAATCTCTATTCTTCACTTCATTCTTATGTTTCCTATTTGTATGCTTTTTACCTAGTAACTTTATAGAGTCTCTTCAATCTGGGTTAACATTCTTTTCTATTCCTCCAGTCTGAGTTCGGTCACACTGTTTGACCAATGGTGTGCTAACGTGTATGATACAAGCAGAGTCTAGAAGCATGCTTTTTTGATTGAGATTGCTGCAATCTTGCACACCTGCTGTTAAATGAGAAGACATGCATGTGTTAGCTCCATAAGCCCAGTAGAAGAATGTGAGCAACAAGTAGATTATCATTGCCTTATATCACTGAGTTTTGGAGTGGCTTGTTAATCAACAATAGCTAATTGTTACAAAAGTCTTGAGATAAATTTCTCAGAAGGCAAAATGAAGCTTATGGTTAAAATAATCTTTACAAAGGGATCACCCGGATGGCTCAGTCACGCATCTGACTCCTGATCTCTGCTCTGGTCTTGGTCTCAGGGTCTGGAGTTTGAGCCCCAAATTAGGCTCCACGGTCGGCATGGAGCCTGCTTAACTTCATTTAAATAAACAAACAAACAAACAAACAAATAAATAACTTTATCTGTATACTAACTCATTTTCCTCAAAAAAAAAAAAAATCAGTGATATATATGCAAAACAAATCGATGTAACAGTTTGCCAAACTTAGTTTCATTCCAGATGAGTGACTTGTAGCACATATATGCAGTAATAAAAGTGTTACTCAAGTTTTGTGATTCTCAAAGATCATCATCATTTCCAGGTTTTTTCCCTTCTCCAATTCTCTTGCCATATATTAGCCATAGTCAGCATTCTGAACCACTCATTTTCTTATCAGTTTCCTGCTAAAATCTTTCATTTGCTCTTTGTATAAAGCTTAAAGTTCTTAACATAGTGCACAGAGTCTTACATATCTTCTACATCCTGCTTAATTTTCTAGCTTTATTCTATATCCTCCTGCTTCTTCTACTAGCTCTTCTTCTGTCATACTACACTTTTCATTTCTTTCTTCCTAGCTGTTCTCTTTCTCATCCCTGTGGCTTTTTGCACACTGTTCCTTCCACCCAAAATGCGCACCAGTCCATTCTTTTTTTTTTTTTTAAGATTTATTTATTTATTTATGATAGACATAGAGAGAGAGAGAATGGCAGAGACAAAGGAGGAGGGAGAAGCATGCTCCATGCCGGGAGCCTGACGTGGGACTGGATCCCGGGACTCCAGGATCGCGCCCTGGGCCAAAGGCAGGCGCCAAACCGCTGAGCCACCCAGGGATCCCCACACCAGTCCATTCTTTGCCTAATTGTTATGTATTTTTCCATTTTCAGCTTAGAAATCAGTTCCTGTGGGACGAATTCCCTAAACTCCTAGTCTGAATTAGGTCCTCCTTCATTTAGGACAAAGTACTTCCTATTACTGTCAGTCATCATACTGTAAGCAATTATTAGTTTGCTTAACTCTTATCAGATAGAGTGCCTTGCATAGTCACTTATTATGTTCTTAAGTATTTGCATGGGCTCTGGCAAGTTAATAACTTGATTTAACTTATATTAGTCTCTCTAAAACGGGACTAGTGAATTAGACAGGTAAAATAAAACTAAATAGGACTAGTAAAGACCCCAAGCTCTTAGTCACTTTGACCACTCAGTCATACTTATAAACCTAAAAGTTATTGTTTGAATGCTCTGTAGTCTGTTCACAAGGATACATGTATCATTTTGCAAACTTGGGGCAATTTGATTCATTAAACCTCTCTGTTACATATATTTTTCATGATGACTTAGTCACATTATTAGTGAACCGTATAAACCAAGTGTAGTTTTGAGTTCTTTAGGCATTGTCTCCATACTCTGAGTGTTTGCCTGGCTCATGCATGGTAGTCGCCAGTATAATCATTTTCAGCACTTTTTTAAACTCGCTTTTATTTTCATATATCTGTATATAATTTTGTTGTATTTATAGTACATATTGTGGTGAAGACAACCAATATACATTTATTTGTATTTTGTGTCTATTTTATATTAAGTGAGTTTGAAAAACCTTATGGATAAGTCATTTCTTAGTGTTTTTTTGGAAACAAATACATAATTAGTTTAAAGCTCTCTTTCTATATGGAACTCTTCAAGAAACTATGTATTTCTATGTGTATTTCTATGTGTAAAGTATGTATATGTGTAAAGTATTTTTTAATACTGTGTGTAAAGTTTCTTTCTTTCTTTCTTTTTCTTTAATTACTGAGACAGTGTTTCTCCTGAGAAGCTTGGTAAGAGTAGAAACTGTGTAGCATTTGTTTTGTTTTTCCTGGGAACAGGACTTGTATTAACACTGTCTCATGATGATTCTGGTAGTATTCATACATACATATAATTGCTAACTAAAGGACAGAGGTAAACCGTTCATGGAGCTGAGTGCTTGGACTTTGTTAATACAACACTAAATCTTTTTGTTGTTGTTGTTTTGTTTTGTAGACCTATGTGGCCATAATTCAGATGAAAATGTTCACAAAGGCCAATTTTTGAGAAGGAAAATAGAATTACATCCCGTTCGCTTTGGTGCATCGATTAAAAAGCCAGATGTTAAGAACAGATGTCAATGAGTTATTTTTCATATGCCATGGTTTACAGTTATGAACTCTCCATTTATCACCTCAGATGGGAACAGTTAATTTGACAGTGAGTGTTTTGGTTATTAGCCAATTTCAACATGGGTCCTTGGGTTTTTGAAATCTGATGTACAGATATGTGATAAAAAGACTTACAGTGGAAGTGCTGTTAACTTGATTTTTGTGCCTTAGAGTTTACCAACACATAATGCAATGGGAGTGAATATTCCTCCTGGTGAATGAGCATAAATCCAGCATTGGCAAAGAAACAATGCATATGTTATGACCAAAATATAGAATGGTTAATCCAACTGTAAATTCCAAATATCCAAATGTCAGACCCTTGGACAGGTGTATGGCTTACTGGGTTTTGCTTATTTATTATTTGATTTAATGGATAACAATATCCATTAAAATATTTTTCACAATATTTGTATTAAATATGTTTTAGAATTGGTTTTAACATTTTATCTACTATGGGATGCCTGGTGGGCTCAGCAGTTGAGCATGAGCATCTGCCTTCAGCTCAGGGCATGATCCTGGGGTCCTGGGATAGAGTCCCACATCGGGCTCCCTGCATGGAGCCTACTTCCCCCTCTGCCTATGTCTCTGCCTCTCTCTCTCTCTCTCTGTGTGTGTGTGTGTGTGTCTCATGAAAAAATAAACAAAATCTTTTTAAAATATTTTATCTAGTATGGAATAATTTTCAAACGTAGATGATACCATATTTCAAATTGTTAGCTATATTGACATAATAAATATTTTTAAGTCAGCCATTTACTATCTTGAGCTAGGATATTTAAGTAGCAGACAAGATAGTGGGATAATAATATTTTTAAAATATGTATGGACAATATTTGGAAGATTAAAAAGCTTTAGCATATCCTATATTTTATATCAACTTTGTGAGCTAAATCATTAATTTTATTATTCCCAAAGTTGGAAAGAATGGATATGGGATTTAATTTTTTCCTTTCATTTTCTATTCTAGTTTTCTTTCTGCTACAGTTCACTACCTTTCCTTTAATTCAGAGCTCAAACAATATTTATTTCAGTCCAGAGGTTGAAAAGTGCATCAGATTCTACTGTAGGAGATCTGATCATATTATAAACAATTTAAGCCCTTTTCACATCTTTACATAAACTGATGACTTTGATAAGTGCAATAGAAATTGGCTTATATAGCTTACCTTTAACCAACTGCTAGATTAACTGAAGCTCTCCATTTTCTCTGTAAACATATTGATTAGAGCCTATAGTGCATTGAAACCTCCGCATTTCTGCTCCTATTACTTTCATTGTATGTTGAGTATGCGTCAATAGTGTCTTCTCAAAACTCTTTGTATCAGGGCAGCCCAGGTGGCTCAGCGGTTTATCATGCCTTCAACCAGGGGTGTGATCCTGGAGACGAAGTGGGATCCAGTCCCACATCAGGCTCCCTGCATGGAGCCTGCTTCTCCCTCTCCCTGTGTCTCTGCCTCTCTTTCTCTTTGTCTCTCATGAATAAATAAAATCTTAAAAAAAAAAAAAAAAAACTCTTTGTATCAGTTGCATCTGTTGTATTAATGAAATGTAATTGACTATTGTATAAGTCATTGAAAAATAAAATCAAACAAAAAATTACTTCTATGAAGACTAAATGACATGATTTGAAAGCTTAAATATGGGGTAGTTGCAAACTTAAGTGTGTACCTGAAAATGTAGAAAAATTGTAGAGGAAAGGAATTATGAAGCACTAGGAGGCTCTTGCATTCAAATTGCTTTACATTTCTTTTTAAAAATTCTAGTTTCTCCTTAAAGAAACTTAAATTGGTACATTTTGCATATAATTGATTCAAGAAAATTTAAGAAACCTGCAAATTGTAAACCTAAAGGAAATGGCTTTCTTCCTACAGTAAAGAATAAGCAAATCAAGTTAAAATTGCTATGTTGTAAGTTAAATGTTTAAGTTATGACTACATCACTATTTTTATGATTTCCAGATTTAACTTCCATTTACAATGATCTTACTTACCACTGACTGATTTCAAGTGTGCCAGATATGAGGGATTCAGTTGTTTCTAAATACTTAATATTAACTCATTAAATATCTGCTGCCTAACTCAGTGTCCAAGTCACAATGATGTTTGTTCATAGAGACCTAGAATATTCTACCAAAAATGTTAGATCTATCATGTGAAATCTGCAAAGTGTGGAATCTGCACTGTCCATGGTAGGTAAGGAATGAGGAGAAACTTTTGTGTGACGTGAAGAAACAAACATATTACTACCTCACAACAAATAGAAGCAGTGAGTTTTTCAGGAATCTGATGTAGCATTCTGGTTCAGAGAAGTTCTGGCTGTGCCTTGGGGTTGAGCTTGCTGTTTATCACTTGAATGCAAGGGACAGATGACAAGGGGAAGTTTCCCACATGTGAATCCATCCTTGGACCTTAAAGAGAAGATGATGGATGTTAGTGTGGTGAGAGATAAATGGGCTCAAAGTAATTATGCCCCTGAGTATTCTGGCTTAAGTCTTTTTTAATATAGCATTCTCATGTAAATTATTTCTTTCAAACATTTTTTTTTTCAGGCTAAAGGGCTGAAAAATCTTTGGTTAGGATAAACAAAACAATTGTAAAAATATTTTTATACTCTAAATGAAATTTAAGTGTACTCGCAGATACTCTATATTAACTCTGGTTAAATTTCCTAGAACACATAATACTCAATTATACCACTGAAACTTCTGTTTTGGTCTCTCTGGCACCTAGATATATTTCAGAGAAATGGCTAGTTTTGCACACAGATATTGGTGATTACTAGATGGCCTAAAAATTTGGATTATTTTGTTAATTTAAATTTGGCTTTCTTAAAATTCTATAATTCTATTTTATGATCCAGATAAATATGACCTTGAAAGGGAAAATGTGTATCTTAAAATAAAATATAACACCCATAAGTTCTTAGGTTTTGTTTTTTCATCTGCAGTTCTGCAAAACACATTCCATTTCCATCCACAAGTTAATTTTTTCAAGTTATCTTAAGAATTTTATCTGCATGAAATTTTCAATAACTACAAAGTAACTGGAAATTTCTCTGAAGATATTATGATTAAATTACCAGCAAAAATCTTATGTGCTTGGAATTTCAAAATGATTTGGACAAGCAGCCAAAAACTTCTTTGTCATCAAATCTGTGTTTACAAAGTACAGCTAGACACATTTCTGTGCTTTACATTTCTTTGAACAGAAAAATTGAGTGTACATGTATGTATGCATATGTAATGAGGCCATATTGACTAGACTGACCCAGTACAAGAAGGAATAATCATCAGGAAAAAAAAAATTTCCCCCCCAGATTTTTTTTGCTATTGTCTACTAATTTAATAAAAATGTTCAAACAATGTATGTTTCATTAAAACCTGAGTTCTTAGTGTAGTTCAGGGTTTTTTTTTTCCCACTTCTTTTTAAGATTTATGATTATCTTCTAGAGCAGTTTTAGGTTCACAGCAAGATTGAACAGAAGGTACAGAGATTTCCCATCTACCTCCTGCCTATACATGCAAAGCCCCCATCCCCCGTTATGAACATCCCTTACCAGAAGAAACATTTGTTACAATTGATGAATCTACATTGATATACCATAAACAAATAGTTCCCTTTTATGCATTAAATTCTGATAACCTACTGTGTACCTCATATTTAAATGGAACCTTGAAATTTTACGAAAACATTAGAGGGGTGGGTGCCTGGGTGGCTCAGTGCCTGACTCTTGATCTCAGCTCAGGTCTTCATTTCAGGGTTGTGCGTTCTAGGCCTACGTTGAGCTCCGTGCTGAGCATGGAGCCTACTTAACAACAACAACAGCAATTGAAAAACACAACAATAAAAAAACCTACATGTGATAAGTAAAAAAAATTTGATGCCCAATTGGATAAATAAAGTACTGAACATGTTTTCCTTTGGCTTTAGCATGAGATTTTCATACAACTTCTGAGACACCATCTAGGTTTATTCAGTTTAAATTTATCCAAAATAATCTCTTTGGACAATATAAGCCTATACTTTTGAGTTATTTCTGTTATTCATTAGGAGAGTTGTAGACTGATAGCTTCAATTGCCATCTTAGCAGGAAATCTCCATCAAATGTGCTAAATATTTATAATATTTTAAGGGAGTGTGAACACATTTTAAAATGTATGCAGAGCAACCAAGAGGTTGAAGAGTTTACAGACGAGATTATACATAATGATCAAAGGAACCGGGCACATTTCTTGTTGATAAAACTGATTTTGAAGAAGGCGTGTATTGAAATACCTGGAGGGCTGCCATTTAGTGAAGATTTAGACTTACTGTTTACAGCTCTAAAAGGCTGAGGGAACCAAAGATAGAGGGAATCCACAGGGAAACATATTTTAGTTTAAAAGAATGATATTTGTAAAATTGGGATGGTCCAAAAATTGGAAGAAATATTTTATAAGATTGTGATATATTTTCCTTTGTGGTATGAGAACATACTTGGCAAAACTTATTTATTTTATAACTGAAAGTTTGTATCTTTGACCACCTTCCTCCAGTTCCCCCTCCCCCAACCCTCCACCTCTAGTTACCACAAAACTGATCTTTTTTTTTTTTTTCTATGAGTTTGCGTGTTTTGGTTTTGTTTTGTTTTAGATTCCACATATAAGTGAGATCATACATTATTTGTCCTTCTCTGTCTGGTTTATTTCATTTAACGTAATGCCTTTAAGGTCCATTCATGTTGTTGTAAATGGCAGGGTTTCCTTATTTTTTTTTTTTTTGGCTAAATAATACTCCATTGTATACCACATCTTCTTTATCAATTCATCCATCTATGGATGCTTAGGTTGTTTCAGTGCCTGGACTATTGTAAATAACACTGCTGTGAACAAAAGGGGAGCTGATAACTTTTTGAGTTAGTGTTTTTGTTTCCTTTGGATTTATTTCCAGAAGTAGAATTGCTGGATCATATGGCAGTTCTGTTTTTAATTTTTTGAATATCATCCATACTGTTCTCCATAAGTGCAACAGTGCCCAGGGTTCCCTTTTCTCCACATTCATACCAGCTTTTGTTAGTACTTGTCTTTTTGATGATGGTTATTCTAACAGGTGTGAGGTGATATCTCATTGTAGTAGTAATTTGCATTTCCCTAATGACCAGTGATATGGAGCATGTTTCTATGTACCTTTTGGCCATTTATATATCTTCTCTGGAAAAATATCTCTTTAAATACTTTGCCTATTTTTCAGTTGTATTACCTTTTTTTTCTGTTGGGTTGTATAAGTTCTTTGTATATTTTGGATATTAACTTTTGCAGGTTTGCAACTTTTTTCTCCGTTTTGTGTGTTGTCTTTTCACTTTGTTGATGTTTCTATTGCTGTGTAGGAAGTTTTTAGTTCGATGAAGTCCCAGATGTTTATTTTGTTGATTATGACAGAACATTCACATTTAAAATAATTATTGATATATTTACATTACTATCTACCATGGTTGTAACTATTTTCTATTCATTGCCTTTGTACTTCATTTTTCCTCTTCTCACTATTTTCCTGCTTTTTAAATTGAGCATTTAATATCATTCCATTTCACTTTTTTATTTCTCATAGCATATAAATTAAACTTCTTTTTATAGAATTTTTAGTGGCGACCCTAGACTTTGAAATATACATTTTAAACTAATCTGAGTCAACTTTCAGATAATCCTTTACCACTTCTAGCTATTGTAGGTTTCTTATGAAAGAGTTTTCCCATTTCTTGTCTCCTACCCCTGGTGACATTGCTGTTCTTCATTTTATTGATCCATACGGTATAGTCATCCAATACACTGTTACCATTTTTACTTCAAACAAATAATTATGCTTTTGATCAGTTAAAAATAAAAAATATATTTTATATTACCATCATTTATTCTTCTCTAATGTTCTTAATTTCTTTATGTCATTTTAAGTTTCTATATCATTTTCATTCTCCCTGAAGAATCTTTTAAAGCATTTTTTGCAAGACCATTCTTCTGGTTATGAATTCCTTCAGTTTTTATTTGTAGGGAAAAGGATTTTTTTCTTCTTCTGTTTTGAAGGATAATTTTGCTGGATATAGAATTTTGGGTTGATGGTTTATTTATTTTCTTTGAAGTCTTTAAATATTTTGTTTTACTCTCTTCCTACTTCTATAGTTATGAGAATACCACTCTAATTCTTATCCTTTTTCCTCCATAGGTAGGATATTTTTATCCCTTGGGCTTTTTTCAAGATTTTCTTTTTGTCTTTCTTAAGTTTGAATATGACATGCTTAGGTGTGGCTTTTTAGGTATGTGTACCACTAGGTATTCTTTAGGCTTCCTAGACTTTTCATTTGGTGTTTATCATTAATTTTGGAAAATTTTCAGCCACTATTACTTGTTGTGACCAATTTCCAATGATTATATTAGAGCCAACTCAAAATTGGACACCGACTGTGATCTTGGTCAGGGATTGCGATCCTGATAATCACACATGTGCACACACACACACCCAAGAGGATATGAAAATTTTACTAGTCATGTAATGAGGCTTTCTAGGAAAAGCAGGGAATCTTCCAAGCAAATGCTAAACTGCCCTTGAGAGTGTAGGCATAGGATTTTCCTTGGAGTAATTATGGTGGTTAGGAGCTAGGGCCAGGATGAGAGTTCCTGTGCATTGTTTGAACTTAACAGCTCCCAAAGGAGCATCTAGGTTTTTCCAGATATAGGAAAGAAGGTTCAGACAGAGGCATGAGGCTTAAAAGATGTCAGAAATCAAATACAAAAAATTGAGTTAAACCCTTCATTATATTACTTTCAATATTTTTTTGTTCCAATCTTTTTCTAGTATTCAACTCTATATATGTTCTGTCTTTTGAAATTATCTAATTTGGATGTCTGTTCTGTTTTTTTCCCAATCCTTTCTTCTCTTTGTATTTTAGTTGGGAAATTTCTACTGACCTGTCTTCAAGCTACTGACCCTTCAGGCATGTCAAGTCTGCTGATGAGCCTATCACAAGAATTCATTTCTGTTAAAATGTTTTAAATTTCTAGTAATTACAAATTATTTGAATTTCCTTCTCTCTGCATGTATTAGTGAGGTTCTTTAATATTGTCTTCTTTTTTGATTAGAGCCCTTAACATATTAAATGTAGTCATTTTAAATTCTTTGATAATTCCAACATCTGCATCATTCTTTGAATCTATTTCTGATGATTGCTTTGTCTCTTAAGGCTGTATTTTCATTTATTTTTTTGTCATGTCTTACAATCTTTTTGTTTAAAGCCAGACATATTTAACTGGATGATAGAAACTGAGGTAAATAGACTTCTTGTGTGGGAATTTATGTTATCTGCTGGGAGTTAGACTGTTTGATGTTTGCTATAGTTACACTTGCTAGAGGTGTTAGATGTCCCTGGTATCTTTGTTTTCGTCTCCTCTTTCCACCTTGGGCTTCCCTTAGCATTCTTCATCATGTGATTGAAGTTCCTTCATCTCTAATCCACTCTAATCCAGGATCTCTGTTAGTGTGATGGGCGAACAGGAGCATTCTATAATCTTCTCATTATACCTTAGTGTTTCAGTATGCCCCATCTCAGGACTGTGCCTTTGACAAGTGTTTCTTTAGTGGCATAGCATCTTTCACTGACCCCCATACACCTTTCTCTCATTTCAGCATTTTACATCCATTTCTTTGAAGCCTCAGACTTTGTTAACTATGTTTTCTTTCTCTTTTTCCCTTAGGTAAGACAAAAAGACTAGAGAGGGCAAAGTGGAAGGATGCCCTTTTTTCACTTGGGAAAAAGCTCTAGCCAAGTCTTTTCTTTGGAGAGTGAGAATTTATGATGACGAAAGTTTTGGGCATTTCACAATCATCATTCTTATTTTGTCATCACCAGAGCCACAGAGTCTTTCTTAAATACTCACCTGTTGGGGTTCCTGGAGGCAAAACCAATGAAATTGTGAATCTTTCCTAAGCCTACATTTCCCAGGAGTTTTTCACTCTCAAGCTAGTTCACACTTGGCCCCCAGATATTCATCAAAATTGCCAGTTAAGTGTTCCACTAGTTCATGGCTCTAGTGGTTTCTATTTGAAGTGAGTCTATCTTGGCTGTCTCCCTGGATAAGGCTGCCTCTCCAGGTTCCAGGGTGACAGTTTGCCCTACAACTTCATTTCTTGATAAGCCCAAGAAAAATAATTAATTCTTAGTTTGTTTAGCTTTTCTGTTGTTGTTGTACAAACAAGAGTGATGACTCCCAAGCTCTGTACAAACTGGAGTTAAAACCTGCTTTCTTATTTTTAAACAATTGGGAAAAGTTTAAGGAAAGTTTTCAAAGTTTACATATTCATGAATAGTATAGAGATGTCTTCTTATCTCGGGATATTTGTGTCTGGTTTCTCATTTTTCCCTAATTCTCCTCACCACTTCCTTCTTATTCTTAAATCTCCTCTTAAAAGTTACGTTTTTAGTGATGCAAGGAGGATTTGAGATGCTTTGGGCATAGAGTGTAGTCAACTTGCATGTTTCAAAGCAAGCTCCCTTACTTACTAGTGGATAACTTTTAGCAAGTCATTTATCTAGTCTCTGTCTTAGCTCCCTCACTTGTGAAATGGAGATAAAAGTAGAATCCTATCACATTAATAAATTGATTAACATTAAGTTCTTAGGATAGTATGTGGCACATAGTTAAGTGCTCTACAGGTGTTATGTATAATATTAAATAAGTGGTCTACAATGAGGATAACTTACTGTATGTCTCTATCAGTTACTGTATTTCAGATCTTCACTTTGAATAATTGGTGAATAACATCTTGATTTTGTGAATTCCCTAACAATCCACAGAGCCATTATAATGACATCCAAAGCTACTTTTTATTCTGATCTTCAGAATCCTCTGAGAGAGATTGGGGAGACATTGCCTTTCTCATTTTAAAGGGACATCATTATCTTGCCAAAATCCCACTAGTAAGTAAACTGTGCTAGAGCTTGAAGCTAGGCTTCTGATTCTAAGTGTGGTGTTTGTTCCATATCATGTACTATGTCAATAGATTTTTTTAAGTTTATTTATTCATGAGAGACACACACGGAGAGGCAGAGACACAGGCAGAGAGAGAAGCAGGTTCCCTGCAGGGAGCCTGATGTGGGACTTGATCCCAGGACTCCAGGATCACACCCTGGGCCAAAGACAGGTGCTCAATCACTGAGCTACACAGGCATCCCCTATCTCAGTAGATTTTAATGAACTTTTAACCATATTCAAGTTGTAGTAAAATCAGTGTCCTGTTATCTTTGAGAGAAGATACTGAAAATGAGAATTTAAAATTCTTTTCCTTTTCATCTGCAAATATTATATGATCTGTGCAAAGCCATAGCTTAATAATATTTTTGCTTTTCTTATTGCAATGCATCTTAAAATGTCAATATTTGTAAAAATGAGGGTAATCATACAGAAAATGTAACTCAGAAAATGTAACTCTAACCAGTAGTTCTGTTCATAATACCAAAGAAAACCAGGGTGAATATTTTGAAGGAAACCGAGTTGCTGTATAGTCTCAATTCTCACTTCATTTTAAATTTGTAATGTTACATAGACTCACTGACGATTTTGTTATTACATTAGAATTAATGCATAGGTGTAGTTAATTATAATTGCTTCTTATTTTCCAGATCTAAGTTATTAACAATAGTTTATAATATTCTACATTTTATGTCTCCTTTTGTTACCAAATGCTTTGGTATGTATATTGTCTTCATTCTATAAGTTAGCATCCAGCTGCAGTACATTTTCAAGTTGATGAAGTAAGGAATTATTACATGGGATAAGGAACTTGTTAAATGACAGAAGGAGCTAGGAACCATTTATTTTACTTTATTTTTATAAACTTGTTAGTAAATCTTTGTAAGTCTATTTTTACAAGTTAAGCGGTTTTATATGTTTTAAGAGCAGTATACTGTGCTGTTTAAATTATTAATTGACTCTGGATAGGTCATTGATCTAGTGACTAGGCATTCTTAAATCCACTTTAATATGTTTGTTTGGCTTTTCCTAAAAACAAGGCTGGGAAAGAGGAATTCAGAGTTCTAACGGAGAAAATGCTCATTTGTGCCACCAGCATTTCTAAAGAATACATTTGTTTTCTGGCTATATGTAATACATATATTTTATTTAACTGTACATAAATAGGAAGTTTCCATAGTTTTGTAAACAGATAAACTATTGTTCAGGCTTCCTGAACACAGTCCATGTTATTGGCCAAGCTTTATTATTATTATTATTATTATTATTATTATTATTATTTGCACTGACAAACGTGCCCATATATTTTCATTTGCAGCACAGGTTTGTTTTGTTTTGTTTTGTTTTTTAACAGAAAACAACAAAAACAAAGTCTCCCAATAAAATCTAGTGATTTTTTTTTCAATGAATTGTTGAGAATAGTTATTCTCTAAAGAATGGCTGCATTCTCATACTTCATGAAACAGCAGATTTCAGAATGAGTTCCCGAGGTTGTAGGAAATGCCTCAGGGATATTTCAGAGAGCTGGCTGAGAATTGGAGAGGGCAGGTAACATTTAGTGGAGTTATTAATTTTCTGCTCCCACCTCAACCTGCATAGAGGTTGTTTGTAATATTTTATTTTATCATTAGGGAAACAAGAATTCTTCTGCTAAAATAACACACATTTGAAAGCCCCTATTCTTTAAAGGTGATATTTTGTACAACAATATTTTTAAAGGATTGATGTTGGAGTATACTGTGTCAGGAAACAGCATTAAAAATAAGTGTGATGACTTAACTATAGATTTTCAGAACTTTCAATATAGATCAAAATTTTGAGGACAATGATAAGGCTGAGAATTCACAGAAGGAACAGATTAATTCATATAGTTTATGTATGTGAGAATATAATGACCCTGGAATTTCTGTTCTGCGAAGCAGTCTGCGAACATCCAGTTGGTCATTGTTTTTAAGAATTGTTGTTCAAGAGGGACATGCCTAGACCAGCCAATTACCCGTAAATGTCCCCTCAATACTGAAGACTATTTACTTCCAAATACTCCGAAAAAAATACCACGTTTTCATCTTCTCCCTAAAACTTGGGGAGATCATTGAATTACAATAAGGTAATGAAATTCTAAAAAGTAATTTTAGTTCAGTATTTGTACAGTCATACAAGAAATGTTACTTGCCAGCAGATGAATTGTATTGCAGAAGTACAGCTAGGACATCTATAAAAATCCAATGTAGACTTTTTTTTTTTTTTGCTTTCCCTTTTGCCCCCAAAATCCTTTTGTCATTTTTCAACCTTTAACCTTAAACTTCATTTGACTGTGAGGCCTGCCAAATTTTCATCAAGACAGCAGCATATAGATACAAAGGGAAGCATAAATTATTATCATTAATAATCCATCCTGTTCTTCCCCCACCTCATTTAAACTAATGGACCATATGTTGCCATTTTCTTTTAACTGTATCCAAGAAAATTTCAGAACAGAAGAGGAGAAGAGTTTGTAAAATATATGACCACAACCTCACATTTATTTTCCAATTAAGACAAGAAAAGTAATGATAACTGTGATACTTTTTTATCTGTCTCCATGGAAATATTTCTTGATGAAAAATAGAGTAATCAAATTTAGTTATTTAAAGTTTCAAAGGAGAAAAATATTTTTGAAAATGTTTCAAGGATTTTTAAAATTTTTAAATGTTTCAAGGATGTTATAATGAATAAAGATCAACAAAATTTTAGTGTATTATTATTCTTCATAGCATACATTTTTTTCTTTGACTACTCAGGTTAATTGGCCATGTTTTCATTTGTTGGTGAAAATCTTAACATTTTTATATCCAGTCAAAGGTATATATACCATTAGATGAAAGGAAATGCTGTTCAAACTAGGGAAAATAAGAGCAAAACAGTCAGAGTAGTTGGATGTAAATTATTTTCAGGATGCAAGAAGTAGTAGAAAAAACTGAGATGGAGCTTACATAAAGTAGAATGGAACTTGACATAGGAATTTTGAATATTATAAATCAGATATGACTGGAGGATTAGGGGAAAACCAAGCAATCTATTGAGAAAGAATTTAGCAAAGATAATATGGAAGATGTTTGAGGCATAAAAATTAGGTTCAGAAAACTACACAAAGGTAAGCAGAAAAAATGTGGTTCTCAGTATGGTGTAATAGTGACCCAGGCTATCCATGAATTCAAGTCTCGGTCCTGGGCTGGGAGCTCATCCTAACAGTTCTTTCTCAAAAGATGTTAGGAGCACCATTGGTGTTACTGTCATTGGAAAGAGGAAATCCCTAGACTTCAGCAATGCTATAAGATGATGCTGAGGCCTAGTCATCAGATTTCTCACCCTTAGGCTTTGAAGGGTTATTATATGAGCTGGAATATCTGCAGTGATTAGGGGTGAGGCTAAAGAAAAGATATTTTCAATTGTTGTTATGATCAGGGGCAAGTCAGGGTAGAAAGCATTTACATATTTTTCCTCATTGTTTTTCTAATAAATAATATATGGAGAAATTATGATAAACTCTAAAATTGTAAAAATTGTGTACTTAACTCATGCTTGATGACTCATTCAATTTGACTTCATAGTTTAAAAATTATCCAGTCCACATCAGTTATACACCAGGTACCATGCTAGGCCTTAGCTATAGAGAAATGAAAAAGTGAGGTACCTGTTCTCCAAAGCTTTTGTTTTTGTTTGATAGGATTTTCTTTCTTGAGACTTTTCTTTTACTTTGATCTCTAAAAATGTTGGACAGGACAAAAGAAAAATGAAAGGACAGGAGGACAGAAGGAAAGAAGGATAAAGTATAGTTTCAATAATCTGCCATCTGGTCTCCCTTTCTCTTCTTGCTACTCTTTTGATATTCTCCATAGGGTAAGATCTTTTTGGAATAGATTGCCCCCAAAAACATGCAGATGACTTATCATATAGCTTAAAGAATAAAAGCCTAGCTCCTAACTTTGAACACTCTATCTCATGAGTGTACATTGTAAACTTCAAATATACTGGTGTCTTTCTTCCCCTTTACACTTCTTGCCTAGCACCTTTGCACTAGCTCTTGCTTTGACGTGAGAAACTCCTTGCCTGGATCTTGTCATGGCCACTTCCTCCTTCAGATCTGTCATCTCTCCAGAGTATTCTTATGACTTTCAAATATAAAGTGGCCCCTCAGTCATTTCCCAGAGTACTGCCTTATATTATTGCCTTTGTGTGAAGTCTTACTACTAGCAGTCAGTTGCTCTACTTATTTAATTATGTTTTACTCATTCAAATGTAAGTTCATATGTTTGTTTTACATGTTTAACTACTAAATTGCCATATCCTAGAAATAAATTCTTATCTAAGATTTTCATCAAAACTTCTCATGAAAATCTCCAAATAAAGAGAACAAGCTCAGTTAAGAAATGCCAGAGAAAAACAATAATAACAATAATAAAATCCAGTAGCACTCCTGAAAAGGTTACCCAGATATACATTCAAAGTCTCTGGAAAACAGATTTAAAAATAAAAAACTTTAAAAAAAAAAAAAGGTAAATTTATTGGTTCATATAAGTGAAAATTCCAATGATAAGACGAATTTCAGATAGAGTTGAATCTATGTACCCTAAAGTTATTTTGAAAATTCAGTCACCTTATAGTTATGTCCCCAGTCTGCTTCTATTATATTAGCTTGATTCTCAGACAGGCTTTCTCCTTATAGTTGGCTACCATTACCTCAAAGCTTCTCATCCTATAAGGCAGTATTCTTAGCATAAAAAGTTTTTTTCCCTAAAAATTCTAGAATTAGCTATTATTGAACTACCTTGGGCCATGTGCTCATTCTTGACTTAAGTACTATGGAATACTTTGACCAAAGCCTTAGAGCCACATGAATAGGTAAGACTATCTGAAACAATATGCAATGAAAGTAGGAGAGGTTGTTCTTCAAACAGAGCAGGAGATTGTCACTTGAGGGAAAAGATAGATTATAAGCTGGTGAAAACCAAAAAATATTCATGGCAAAATCAAAAAATGTTTTTGAATATGCTTATAACACAAAAACAATACAGATTATAATATCAACTCTACAAATAGAATGCAAGAAGTGGAGAGGAAAGACAAAACCAGCACACTTTATTTCAAAGAAAATCCAATTTTTGTCATTAATGTTAATCAGATTGATATGAATTTAGAAATTATTTGAAAAATTTTAAGTCCTTGACAAATGCATTTATAAAATTAATGGCTATTTTCTGAACTAATGGTACATGATCTACATGGTATATTATATACTAATTCTTAGCTGGCTGATGTTGATTTGATGAGACAGTACTTTTGTTTTATGTTGCTGTAATATTAATATTGGCATGAACACAATATATCACCAAGCAATATAAATAAGGAAGAATTTTTAATAGTGAGATGGGGTATACAAATTCTGTGATGTCTTTTTGTAATGGAATCTGATGCAGGTCATACTCAATATGAACACTTCAACCTCTGAAACACCATCTACTTCCCCAGAGCACAGCTCAGAAAGAAATAACAGAGTACCTAGAGGTGGGAAGATCTATTACAACTTTCCCATTTCTGGAAAATAGCTGAGGTCTGGGTTTGAGAAAGAGCTCAACATGGAAGAAGGGCAGGGATGGAACTCCATTAAAAAAATAATAATAATAAAATAAGTAAATAAACAAGCAAATAAGTTTACCAGAAAACTTTGTACTTATAATAAACAAAATAATTGTGGGCAAATATGTTTATTTATTTATTTATTTATTTATTTATTTATTTATTTATTTTTTGCATCAGCATTAAAGACCCTCTCACACACAAGATTTTCTTCAAGTATTAGATGACCTGCTAATGGCATGGTTTGAACTGTATCCTCAAAGTGTGTATCCTCAAAGTGTATATGTTGAAGTCCTAATCCCTGGTACTTCAGGATACAACCTTATTTGAAAAAAAAAAAGGTCCCTTAAACAAAACAAAACAAAACAAAAAACAAAAAGACTCCTTAAAGAGTGGTAATCAAGTGCAGGTGAGGTCAGTAGGGTAAGTCCTAGTCCAATTTGACTGGTAACCTCTTAAGAGGAAGAACTCTGTCAGAAAGATGCCCATAGAAGAGTATGTGGAAAGACACAGAAAGAAGCACAGTGTCTACAAGCCAGAGAGAGGCCTGGAGCAGATCCTTCCCTCACAGCTCTCAGAAGGAATAAACCCTGGGAACATCTTGCCTGCAGGCTTCTCACCTCTAGAACTGTGAGATAATTAGCTTCTTTTGTGTAAGCCACCCAGTCTGTGGTACTTTGTCTTGGGAGCCTTAATAAATTAAAATAGTCTGTAAATAGAGTAGAAAATGGAATAGCATAGGAATGCCTGGATGGCTCAAGGCTTGATCCTGGAGTCCCCGGATTGAGTCCCACACCTGGCTCCCCAAGGGGAGCCTGCTTCTCCCTCTGCCTATGTTTCTGCCATTCTCTCTCTCTCTCTCTGTGTGTGTGTGTGTGTCTCTCATAAATAAATAAGTAAATCTTAAAAAAAAAAAAAGGAATAGCATAGACAAGAGAGAACAAATAAAGACAATGAAAGAAGATAGTCTAGGTCAGAAGAGAAAGATTTCCCACAGCCACACCCATTTTTTTTTTTTTCTTAAAAACAAATTAGAAGTTGATACTGGATCCACATTATGTGTCCTTGTGTACAATCTGCAGTTTGTTGTGTTTGGTAGTGGTCTAGAAAATCACACATAATTCACATTATGGAGGCTGAGTATTCAAAATAATCCATTTTATGATCTTTATAAATTAGTTAAATGAGTATCTTTAATATGGGTGAGTTGAAAATACATGTTCCTTGAGAAATAGGCCCTTGGTATTCTATTCTATTTGGGAGATACAAAGACAAATGCAGTCCGTGATATGATTTTAGTGTTCCTACTAACATACATATATATGTAATTTAGGGATAGTCTGCTCATTTAGGGGTATTTATACCTGGATTGGTACCACTCTTTAAGGAACAGTGCATCGAAAGAGCTCACTTCTTACCAGTTGTACTCCACTTATATAATTCCACTTTATGTCCTCTTTGAATAACAGGCTAAGACTTTATCATGCAAAAAAGGCAAATGTAAATTCACAGTTTTGCTTTGAGTCACAGCCTCTGCAACTTACAACATTTAATGTAAAAATGTATATAAAACAGAGATTCTAATTTATCAGTTCGAGTTTACTCGGTAATTGCCAGTTCTTAATCACAGCCTAACAGTGTAATCTAGTCAACAGTGTTTGAGTTTTACAAAGGGAGAATATCATTTGAGTATTATTATTCTTTCATGTATATGCTGTTTTTTAGTGTAAGGTAAGCAAACTCTTCCTAAAGGAAAAGTGAGGGATCTTCTGAAACATATATTAACATTTTCTGTGTTTCTCATTAATTATACAGATTTGGGTTTGGGTTTTAACATGGCATGCTGTCTCAGATAAATATAAAAATCTCCACATCATTTATCTTATGTTGTTGTTGCATTCTTTTGGTAAAAATTAGTGATTTTAGCCTTTGATTCTCAGGAGCTCACTATCTCATCAAAAAAATCCATTGTGCCAAATTAATTTTCATGTAATTTATTAAAGTTAGTGCCTCATCAACCTGAAAAACTGTCAGTACATATGGTTATTCTTTATTTTACTGGGGGATAAATTCAAACCATCTTCTATATTTAGAAATTCTGAAAGAGGCAGCAAGCTGTATTTATTTTACTTTCATCAGTTTATGAATTTGCAAATAGGTAAGAAACATGTGATTATTTGAAAAAGTTCTTAACTGTGCTATATATATCATGAAAAGCCAGGATAAAATGTGTAAAACATTAACGGAGTTTTTAGGATTATCTGTTAATGAGGCCTCGTTAAGGAGTCTTCTTTTCTAAGATGTTTATATTTGTAAGTCATTATTTTTTAATTAAACGAAATCAGGCACATCTGTGTCCAGTATGTGAACAAAAAATCCCTATTTGTTACCTCAGCCATTTTACTGCTGATACTAAGTGAAAAATGTACACAGCACAATTTCTTCCCCCTGAAACAAAATACCAATTAAATAATCTGGAAAGTGTTACTGATGAGCTGGAGTCTGGGTTCTATACTTAGATTTGAAATAAAGCATGCTTTGCCCTTTCACAATGTTTTAATTTTGAAAACTGTCAGAGAGTGTTTAACAGGAACAAAAACCACTGTGTGAATGCTTAATTCTTTATCAAATTCAACCCACCTGCACCTATATTATTAGCATTTTTCTGTCACCGTTTTGTTGGTTCATTACACTTTGAAAGAGAATTGTAGAATCTTCAACTTAGGGGAGTAGACTGCCCTGTAGGTCAGGTTTAGTTGAGAAAGGTTTTTCAGAACAGAAAAATAAGTGCAGAAATATACATGAATTTTACCATATAACATAGAGCAAGAATATAACCCACATTAATAGGTTGAAGTCTCCACTCATTTTTGTCTTTTGTACTTTCAATTTTTCTTTTTCTGGTTCTGTTTCTACTTAAGGTGCATGTATGAGACATCAGGAAAAATAGTTGAAAGATTTATGAAATTTTTAATTGTTAATTGTATTACACTATTTTATATTCAATTATATTATTTTTAATAATATTAAATAGCTTGAAAGATTATGCAAAGAGTTTTGTTGATTGTTTTTCTCTACAATTCATTGATTTTTCACTGACTGAAATATTAGGTGATACTTGGCAACATTTATAAATAGTTCTTTTCAATCAGCTTCTTTTTTTTCTAAAAAAAGAATTTCTTCCACATGTTATTCTTAATTTGGCTCTCATGGAATCATAGGATTACTTGAGTTTTTAAAATATCTTCATTCTTTATTCTCTCTTGTTTTTCCATGCTAAGAAAGAAGTTTTTAATTTATTTTTTCAGTTTTTTAACTTTTATTTTAATCCCAGTTAGTTAACATACAGTGTTTTATCAGTTTCAGGTATACAATTTAGTGATTCAGCACTTCCATACAACACACAGTGCTCATCATAACAAGTGCCCTCCTTAATCCCCATCACCTGTTTCATCATTCCCCTCACCCTCTTCCCTCTGGTAACCTTCAATGTGTTCTCTATAGTTAAGACTCTGTTTCTTGATTTCTCTCTCTTATTTTTACCCTTTGCTTGTTTGTCTTTATTTTCATTCTACAGAATTAAAAGCCAGAAATTATGCACTTTTGATTATTTATTTTTTTCTTTTTCAGTACATAATTTTAAAAAACTGACATAAATATTTTGTTACATTAATTTGCAAAATTTACATATGACAGATGCTGAATTCTGCATCTCCTGATTCCTTAACGATTGTTTATTGGACCAAAATCATAAAGCCAGACAAAAATTGTTCTAGAGCATTTCTATTGCTTAGTGTGTACATAGTCATATTTTAAAGAATACTTGATCTTGTCATAATGAAGTCTACATACATCTTGAAATAGAGTCGAAAGCAAAAGTTGTAAGGTCAGATTGCCTGGGTTCAAGTGCAGACACTAAAAATTACTAGCTCTGGGAACATGGGTAAAATTCCTAACCTTTATAACCCTCAGTTTTCTTACATAGAATATGGGGGAAAATAATAGTGTCAAACTCATAGTTCATTGTGAGGAGCAATTGTGATCTATGCAAAATGACCAACAAGGTACCTAACAATTTGTGAATGCCCAATAAAGGTTGAGTATTTTTATATTTAAAATACTTCAATGCTTTCCTTAAGTTATGATTAAATTCATTCCATCTTTACCAAGTGATTTAAAAGACATCATTTATGGGGTTTCACTAATTCAGTAGTACTAAATATTTGTTACCTCCTACTGCCATTACTGCATGCATTATTTTACCTAATAGAAGCAAAACATAGAAATGCTTTTCCATTCATAAGGTGGATACACTGGAACTTTTTTTTTTTTTTTTTTTTTTAACTTCTGGGTAGCTTAGGAGCTTCTCAATACATTTTGGAAATTTAATTGGGTGCATAGCCATACTGCCATTGAAAATATCAAATTAACCTTCAATACAAATGAGAATTTTGTAAGAAAAATTCCATTGTAGAATATTTATTTAGTACAACAGCAGTCTTTGTTAAAGGTCAGAGTAAAATGAATTGCCTTTTTTTCCCAAGTTAAACATATGAAAATTTAGAGCTATAATTTCACTTTTCATTCACATTTCCGTTCTTGATGGTTTCATTATATGCATTCTCATGTTAAATGAATAAGTGTATTCAATTAGCAAGTACATTTTCAGCATTATTTTTGTCACAGTGATTCTGGATGTTCCACATTTGAGGATATAAATTAAGTAATAAAGAAAACTTTAAAAATTTTAAATTCAGGGATCCCTGGGTGGCTCAGCGGTTTGGCGCCTGCCTTTGGCCCAGGGTGCGATCCTGGAGTCCTGGGATCGAGTCCCGCATCAGGCTCCCAGCATGGAGCTTGCTTGTGTCTCTGCCTCTCTCTCTCTCATTCTCTCTCTCTCTCCTCTGTGTGTCTATCATGAATAAATAAATCTTTAAAGAAAATTAAATTCAAGCAATCATTTCATTTTGCAAGGTATATTTTACAAATTTTCTTCTATCATATTTCAGAAAAGAATGAGTTATAAATTCTGAACAATTTTATGCCATCTTTAAAAGCTTATTTTTTTAAAAGATTTTATTTTAAAGACAGGGGCGGTGGGGGGAGGGGGGTTAGAGACACAGGCAGAGGGAGAAGCAGGCTCTGTGCAGGGAGCCTGATGTGGGACTGGATCCTGGGTCTCCAGGATGGGGCCCTGGGCTGACGGCTGCACTAAACTGCTGAGCCACCAGGGCTGCCCTAAAAGAAATTTTAAACGTTAAAGAAATTAAGTAGAGCATAGGGATATGAAGGATTCACAATATGACTATACTTTGTTATCTGGAAGTTAAACATTCTTTGAAAATAATTACATTTCTAGAACTATTTTTGCCGGGGGGAAAGTTGTATATTTTGGCATATTTCTTTGAAATTTATAGGAAAGTCCCTTTCAAGGTGCTTGTGTACTTCAACTATCTCTCATTGCTGGCCCAGGTCAGTAATGACTTCAGTCTTATTGTCTGCCTCCACTCTATTTAATACTTCAATTTCTAACTAAACTTGAATGAGTGAGAGTTAAGCAAAATTGAAGGCAATCAACTTTAATTGAGACAGATGGGTAATTTTATTTTGATAAAAATTATAATTCCTAATGTAGATATATCCTTTATTACATTTCAAACATGTGTTATGCTGCCTCAAAAATACATATGTAAAATTGTTAGAAATCAAAAGGAAACTAACATAAAACAATTGCTGAAAATTTTTGCATATGTTGATCACCTGACAATGTTCAACACATCAAATATATAAGAACGTGGAGAAAATTTGAATGTTATACTTAAGGTTTAATTCATGAATTAATAATGTTGATCTTCTGTTCATCTCTCTTTCTGTGTAAGACCAAACTTTCTGGTACTAGCAATGGCAAAGAGAATAATTTTGGCAATATTTTATCTGGTTTTTATTTGGTTTGCTCAACTCCAGGCCAACTTAGGTGGATCATCAGAATAGTGAACTTTTGTCATTTTGAGCTTATAGTTTCTTCTCAGTAATGATGTCAATAAATATAGTAGATAAGAATATGTAGGTACATTTCTACCTGTAAAGATTTTGCCAAGTTATAAAAGCTTTCTCTCTCTCCTCTCTCTCTTGATATACAGATATATAGGTATGTCATCCATGGTGGCCTAGCACGTGGAATTCGCAAAGCTGCCAAAGCCTAAGACAAGTACCAAGCCCATCTGTGTGTGCTTGCCTCCAACTGTGATGAGCTTGTGTAAGTCAAGTTGGTGGAGGCCCTTTGTGCTAAACACCAAATCCATGTAATCAAGGTTGATGACAAGTATCAAGGGGAATGGGTAGGCCTCTGTAAAATGGACAGAGAGGGAAAACCCCATAAAATGTTTGGTTGCACAGTGTGGTGGTTAAGAACAATGGCAAAGAGTCTCAGGCACAGGATGTCATTGAGGAATACTTCAAATGCAAAAAATGAACAAATAAAAAGCTTGGTTTTTGTTCCTCAAAAAAAAGTAACATGTATACAATGTTACATATGTTCATATGTTATACATAAACATGTTATATATAATATAAAATCTTTAAAATATATATTTATAATATATGACATATATAAAACATCTCAATTCATTTCTAACATCCTATATCTCATTTTTTAAAACAAGAATAAAAGAACAATTCTTCTATCAAACAATCCATCTTAATCCAAAAGCCTATATCCTACTGAAAGTCAAAGTATAGCATTGGAAGGACTTCCTTGAAGAGACAGGCATGCTTGCTATCACCATAACAACTTAGCAGCGGACTACAGGTTACATAACATGCTGTCACGCATTTTATTCTTCAGCACATCATATAATCTGTTCTGACATAAGTCAAAAGAGCCATTATTTTTTTTATTTAAATTCAGTTAGCCAACATATAGTACATACTTATGTTCAGATGTAATGTTCAATAATTTATCAGTTGTGTATAACACCCAGTGCTCAAGGTAAAATATAATGCAGAAAACGCACAAATCCAGGTGTCCAGAATGCTAAATTTTCTTAGAGTATACTTGCGATGTCAGCACTCTGTTCCAGAAAGAAAATATTACCAATTCCTCAGAAGTCTCCCTGGTTTTCCCGTCTAGGCACTACTCAGCCCAAAGTTTATACACTGTCTTGACTTTTAACTCTATATATTGTTTTGCTAAAAGCAGCTATTGATTAACTACATTTACTTATTAGATAAGGAGACTTAGGGTTTGTCGTAAAGCCATTGCTTCGTCAATTAAAGGCAGTAAATTCTGCAAGCAAGAACTAGGTTATAAAAGTTGGAAGCAATATTAAATAAGCTAAATATTCTTGTCATAGAACTGAAAGTACGGTTACTATTCTTCACAGGCCTCCCTTCTGAAAATAGGACCTCAGACCTGGGAATCTGGCCTCTGTGCCTTGCTGGAAATTTTATCGTCAACCTATTTTGACATTGGCCGTTGGGAGTCTGAAATAAGGAACTCGGATGCTTAGTTCCAGATAGAGAAGATAGTCTTAAGGGGAACTGTGGGATCTGAATCTCAGCAGCAATTGTTGAAATCCTTTTTTGTCTGGCTTTAACCTTTGTAAATACAATATTCACCTTCACTTTCTCCCAAGGAACATGAATAGGCCTGTATAGGAATTGGTAAATGAGCCATGGAGAATGAGGATGGAATCAAATTGAGTGAAATAATTTCAGCTGCTGGGAACTCTTAATAGGCATGTAAACAAGAAGGGGTTTGTTGTGTGTGAACGCTCTCACGGAGGTGCATGAACCCTTATCTCTTCATGCTGGCTGCATTTGGAGCGGTTCGTGTTTAATTTGAAACAGTCTCCTGATGGTTCAGTTCAATTTGAAACTGTGCTCAGCCCATTATTTTATTATTTTTAGCTTAGAACAAAAGAAAACATTTGGAAATAACAGTCATTTCAAGTGGTGGGTTGCATGGGACACTTCATATCATTTTCCAAAGTATGTCTGCAGTATTTGGATATGTAGCTAAAGGGTTAGGGGAATTGAATGTGATGCATTTTATTTGCTTGTCAGAAGTAAAAAAAAAAAAAAAAGTAGAGAAATCATGCCTAAAAATAATGCATGTAGCTGTTTTGTTAACAGGTCTGTATCTTCCCTTTCTTTTCGCCATCCCTAATCCAGTATAATGGCATTGTCAGTATATCCTTGCTTTGTGTTTGTTTGAAAAAAAAACCTTTGATCTTCGCCTCAAAGTCTCCCTTCCTAGCGTTATTTTTCATTCCTCACTATCATTTTCTAGACCTTTCAGTGCTTGTACCAAAGGACTATTTCCCATTTTGAGAACCTGTGATGCTTAGGGTGCGACTGTTTTATATATGGTTAACAGAAATGCATTTTAATTAGACCAACTATTGTATGAGTAACAGCTTTAGAATAAATAAAAGACACGAAAGTCTGTGTGTCTATGATTAAAATGTTTGCAAATACATATTAACAAGTTTGTATCAGTCAACATATGTATTGAAACAAATTTTCTGAAAAAAATCCTTTTTTTCTACAATTAACTAAACATACAAGTAATTGTAAGAGAGTACTAATTTTAATACCCTGTCAACTAGAAGTTATTTATTCCTTCAGAATAAATCAATATGCTATATTTAGTGATCTTTAAACATAATGGAATTTACCCCCAGTTTTTTGGTGTTCTAAACTCAGACTTACTTAACTGATGCAGACATTTGACAGAATTAAGTTTAATGATCTCTTCAGTTTTCATTATCTCCACTCTGCCTGGGACTTTGCTAAATTTTTACTAAGAAAGAAATAGGGAAAGAAAAACCTAATCAAATAGCTGTAGTGAAACATAAGCAAGAAATGCTATATGTCAATAAATTAATATAAACCGATAATAATGTAACTGAAGTGATCCTATACTGGATTATTAATTTTGATTTTGAACATCATCCAATCAGGATTCATAACCAACAAGAGGATTGAAGGAGAAGTAGCCTGGGAGCCACCAGGGATTCTAACTTCGAGTGAAAGCATGGCTTTGGGTCTGTTTTTTGTGTGTTAATTTTGTTCTTCAATAGATGTCAAACAGTCACAATGAATCATTGTCACAACACTTCAGGAAGAAATATAAAAGGCAACTTTTTATCTATAGCTTCTAGGTGGGAAAAAAAATGCCTTAGTGAAATTTAGTAATATATTTCTGGCCAGAAAAAGGAGCAAAACCAACATCTTTAAGCTTCCCATGTTCTGTTTTCCTTTTAAAAAAACATTCTTCCCTCTGCCACCCTCAGACTAATTATGATAGAAACATGAATCACAAAGCCTATACTGTTCATATAATTAATTGGTGATCTAGTGAAGATGTTAAAATGGGACAGTCTTTCCAAAAAAAGAAAATGAAAAATCTATTAGTACAAATAACATTAGGAACTGGTGGAGACTTTTCCCTATTAGCTCCTATTCTAGAAGAGGAATGGGCCAACTAACAGTCCTAAGGCCAAATCTGGTCTGATGCCTGTTTTTGTAAATAAAGTTTTGTTGGAACACAGCCACCCGTATTCATTTATGTATTTACTAGGGCTGTTTTCATGCTTCCACTGTAGCAGAGTTAAGGAGTTGCAATAAAGACCATATGGCCTACAAAGCTTAAAATATTTATTATACTATCTGGTGCAGTAGAGAAAAAGTTTCCAGACTTCTGTTTTAGAAAATAAATCTCACATCACATCTCTGATTACATGAATCATGCTTAATCACTGTGACTGATTAGTTCTATTTTTACGTCTTTATTCAGTACTTAAATCCATGTAAACCGTTAATAATAATAGGAATAATATCTATCTAGATTTATTCATCACCTAATGTGCGGGATAATGTACTAAAATGGGCATTGTTTTAAGCCGTTAAGTTTGGGGTAATTTGCTCCACAGTAATACAAAGCTAATTGAGTTGGCATTCCTATTTTGTTGATAAAGCACCTGAGGCACCAAGAGACTAATGTTCCCACTGTCACAAGCTAGCAAGCAATAGATTCTGTGCTCTACTTTCGACTAGATCTGCCTTACTCCAAACTGTTGGAAGCTTTTTGGTGTCTCTTGGAAAAATCTTTTCCAAGTTTATTTCCTGCCCCATATCATGGATCTATATTTCTAAGAGGCTGTTCTTAGTCTCACCCGCTGGACAGGTTTATTAAATCAAGTAAAATGGAAAGGGAAATGTTGGAATGTATTTCAACTTCTTTTCATCTGCAGGATGGATCAAAATATCATTAAATTTTATGCTAGAAGAAACAACCATTGTTTTTAAAATACTGCATGTGGTCTGCCTTATTATAAGATCATTTCATTGGAGCAGGTGGTTGGGCAACTCATCATTTTAAAGTGAGATATATTACCGCTTCTCAGCCTTTTGGCTAAGATCAAGTGGACTATCTGTTCTTATCAGTTTAATAAAGTGAGACATGTTATGCACAAAGCAAGCCTATCTTATCACTTAAGACCTAAGAAAGCAGAGAAATGTAAACCTGTGTTATTATAAATTTTCAAATATAGGGACAAAATAGAAGAATTGGAAATCCAAAATATGACCACATAATAATCAGGAACAGTTTACAATGATGCTATTTTTTTTCTCTATGGAATTTATTAATATTAACAATAAAATAAAGGTAAAATGCATTATAAAGTACAATCAATTCCTGGTGCGAATTTTCATTGCATTAGGAACAGTGTAATATTTACATTTACTCTAGAGGTAATAGAGCCACTCAACAATTAATGGAGGAAAAGTTATATATTTAAGATGTGACATGTCATGTCTGTCTAATTAGACTGCTTTGTTATTCACCAAAGAAGTGTGTAAGGAAGTTGGAGATTTTATCCTGGCAATATCTGGTTACTGTAGGCTAATCAAAAGTTGATAGAACATTCTGGAGTCCTCTTCCTCAGTGCCCTACACCTGCGTTTACAGAGAACCACAAGACTGTTCTTTCTATGGTATATCAGAAGCATCACTTGGATGCTGTTCATCTATTTTGTGAAAGGAACTTTACTCAAAATTTCCTAAGCCTGGAAATTTGTAAACCAACTAATCATAGTGCATGTTCAATATTTAAGGTTAATTCAAAATCTACAATAAATCATAAGAGTTTATAATTAGAGCCAAATGATGACAATACATCAAAAACCTAAAATAAAACTTCCCATCAACACTAGTTCTTTAAAGAATTATTATGTTTCCTCTGTGTGTGTCTGTGTGTGTGTGTGTGTGTGTGTGTATATATATATATACACACACACACATATATATGACAGTGTGATTGGCTTTGGAGTTTTTATTCAACAACATTTTACTGAAATGAGCACAAGAGTGCAGATTAAAAAGAAAGACTCAGCCCAGATGTTTTGGGTTGTTTTTTTGATCTAATTAATAAGAAATTATATTTTTATTATAATAAAATTCAGACCCAGATTATGGGAAAGTATAAGGTATTAGAAACTTAATGAATTTTGAAAGAACAACATTACAAAATATTTCATAAATTTTAACTATTTTTTAGGATACAATTAACACCTTCATTTTGACAGCTTTGAAAAACTAGTATTCAATATTTAGAGAAAATAATCATGAATGTCATAAAACAATATTTTTATGTATTGTGTAAGAGGTTCTTTATATAAAATAAATAGTATAGAGATGTTTTAAAGATAATTTACTACCAGCCACCTGTGTGGCTCAGTTGATTAAGTGCCAGACTTGATTTCAGCTCAGGTCATGACCTCCAGGGTTGTGAGATCAAGCCCGCATTGCTCCACATTGGGTGTGGAGCCTGCTTAAGACTCCCTCTTCTCTCTGTGCCTCTCCCTTTTCCCCTCCGCATACCCTCCCATGCCTGCTTGCCATAGGCTCTCCCTCTCTCTAACAAAAAAGATAATTTTACTCCCTATTAATCATAATTATTGAATCAGTAGCTACAAAAAGTATTATGGAGTCAAGATTAGAGACTATAAGCCTATATGGAGAAACTTTAAGAGTTATTTATACCAAGACTTTGTTTTTTATAAGGAATTTTATTTTAGTTACTAAAAGTAAATAAAGATTATGTGAATAAGCTGAAAATGATTAATCATTGTTTCTGAAGTCAGGAAGTTCCTAAATCAAAATATGTGATCTCTCTACAAGATACTGGATGTCTAGTTTATCTTTCCAGAATATTACTGAACACTATCCTAAAATGAATCAAAGTGCATACAGCAGAACTTCACCTGACAGAAATTATAAGCTTCCCTTAATTTGTTTTTAGTTATTATTTTTATTGTTGTACATTTTGCAAAAACTTGGAAGTATCACTGTAGTGTTCATCTAATGTTCTTTATTTCACTAGAGAGATAAAAAGTGAAAAGAATATGGGATTAGAAAATAAACATGTCCAAATTCAATCCTGTTTTCACTTCATACATGAGTGAATTGCATAATCTCTACTTGGTTACTCATATTCAAAATGGTATTAATTGGGGGTACTGGGCTGGCTCAGCCCACAGAGCACACAACTCTTGATCTCAGGGTTGTGAGTTTGAGCCCCATGTTGGGCATAGAGATTACTGAAAGAAATAACACCTTTTACAAAACAGGATTAATTGTACCTAGTCTTCAGTACTGTTGGAAGGATTAGGGATGGTGCCAGGACAGGGTGGAGTGCACAGAACTAAAAGCACTTCCACATATGTATGCTATGATTTGCATTCTTGCTGACATCATCACTCTTAATGATGAACTTCATCATTTTCTCACAGACTGAGAGATGTTTTCTAGGTTGTAGCCTTTCTGTTTTTCTTAGATAAAAGTAAAAGTCCACCTTAGCTGTAATTTCTTTAGTCAAAAAATATCACTAGCTGGGTATAGATTGGAACATCAGTAATCATATGTTGAATTTGCTCAAAATGCTGCTACTCATTATTCTGATCATTCAGGTATTTTGAAACCTGTAGGCATTAATAAAATTATTAAATCCTCCATGGGGGGCACTGGGTGGCTCACTCAGTTGAGCCTCCAACTCTCAGTTTTGGCTCAGCTCATGATCTCAGTCAGGGTCATGGGATCAGCTCTGAGGCAGGCTGTGTGCTTAGTAGGGAGTCTGCTTGGGTTCTCTCTCTCCCTCTCTCTAAAATAAATAAGTAGATTTTTAAAAAGAATTATTAAATCCTCCATGAAAACATTAGGTGGCCTTGTAATTAAACATAACTTTTGGAGGTTTTAAGACTAGGGGATATTAAAACATTGAAATTTAAATTACTTCTTTTATATTTGACTCTGTCTTGCTTTATAACAAAAACAACAAAGAAATGTAAGGTGTAGGATAAGAGGAACAGAGAGTAACACAATAATCTGGAAGAAAATTAATGCCATAAAATAATAAATGAAATAGAATGTCAAATTTAACTAGGCATACAACAGTGAGAAGTCAAAACCCTGCCCTCATGGAGCTAATACTCTGATACATGTAATAAATCTTGCTTGGAATTCCTAAATTTATTTTTAAATGGAGGAATCACATTAGGGATTTAGAATTGATGACCATGAACTTTGCTATTTTCTCAGTGGAACAATTTCATTACCCAAGACACCTTATAAAAATAGGGGAGGGGGTGGAATTCTCATATAAGACAACCATCTCTTTAAGCAGCAAAGAAAAACTTAAGATATTTAAAAGCAAACAGCAAACTATAACAAGATCTCTTTTATTATGGTGATTAAAATTTCAAGGTTCCCTACCAGGAATGTGGCATTTTTATTCAGATTTTAGTCTCCTGTAAAACTCCTTTGTTTCATTGAAACTTCTAAATCTCTCCCTAATATCTCAGCGCGCGCACACACACACACACACACACACACACACACACCCTTATATAATACATCCATATAAATATACATAAATATTATATATTCTTGTTATATTTATATATTTTTAAAGATTTTATTTATTCATTCATGAGAAACACAGAGAGAGAGAGAGGCAGAGACACAGACAGAGGGAGAAACAGGCTCCATTCAGGGAGCCTGATGCGGGACCTAATCCCAGGTCCCCAGGATCACGACCTGAGCCAAAGGCAGACATACAACTGCTGAGCCACCCAGACATCCCTATTCATATGTTATATTTTAAATTACTTGTATATTCTTAGAAACTTTCAGATATACTCTACTTATTATTGGATTCATATAATTAGTGAAGAGGCTAAATAACACTAGATCTCCCATCAGCCTTTAGGCTTTCTCTACAATCCCCCTCAGCCCAGCCCGTTACACTGCTATTTATCATACTTTTTTAATATTTGTTTTTCTAATTCTTCAATCTTTTTGGTATGTTCCATAATTAAACAATGCAAATTCGTTTAGCGAAAAAGAAATAAACGAATCCTTATTTTGAGTTATAAACTTTCATTTTACTGAGCTAAATTCATCCAGTCACTAGAGTAAGCTCTCAGAATACCCAAAAATCGGTTTTAAGTTACTCAGCTATTTTTCTTCAATTAAGGCAGCTCTCTGAAAGGATGTGCTAGTACAATTTAAAATTTATTGAGCAAGTTAATTGTATGAGGATTAAGAAGAGGAAATGTTAGAATCTCGGGTGTGTTTTTCTGAAGATCCTGTTTCCAAAATAGTAATTCGAATCTATTTTTACATCTTCTTTTCTTACTGTCATAAGTTATATACGTCCATTACAATAATAAAAGAATACCAAAAAAGAGCTTAAAGCTGCACATACCTAAATAAAAAATAAAAGTCATCCTACAACTAAGATCTAGAGATAAGTACTTTTGACCTTGTTATACACAGATTTCTAGTGTTTTGAATTATTATAAAACATATCTTTTAAAAATTGTATTATATTTTTAAAAATATATTATTTTAAAATGTACAATGAGGGGCACCCAGGTGGCTCAGCCAGCTAAGCGTCTGCCTTTAGCTCAGGTCAGGATCCCAGGGTTCAGGCTTCCCGCTCAGCGGGGAGTCGGCTTCTCTTTCCTCTGCCCCTCTGAACCCTGCTTGTGCTTCTCTATCATGCTCTTTCTCTCTCAAGTAAATAAATGAAATCTTAAAAAAAAATTAAAATGTACAATGAATGTAATTTCCTTTAATGTAGTTGGTAATGGTTGCATGGTGTTCCACTATATGGATGTTTAGTAATGAATTCGTCTTCATTTTGGAACATTTGGGTTGTTTACAAGTTTTTGGCACTATAAACAATCCTGGAGAGAACATGACTGTAGCTGTGTCTTTCTACAAACCCTAATTATTTACTTAGGATAAATTCTAAGAAATGTAATTACTGAATCAAAGTTATATATATTTTTGAGGTTCCTATATGAATTGCTTGGAAATTCATATCAATTTAGAGTTCTGCTTAATATTTAATGTGCTGTTAGCATGAACCCTAAGATTGACTAGCTTTTAATTTTTATAATTTTGTTTCAATATTTTTAAGTTGAAAATGACACATTATAACTCACTTTTTATTATATTCCTTTGATTTTTAGACAGTTTAAACTTTCCCCCTACTTATTTCAGTAATTTTAACTTATTTTATGTAAAGTTCCTTTCATCTCCTTTGCTATTTTCCTTCTGTGGCATTAATAGTATTTTTCTTAATTTGCTAAATCTCTTTGAAGTGTAAGGAAGTAAGTATATTATCTGTCATGACTTTTATATGTTTTTTCTTAAATTATGTTTATAATATACTTAAATATATAAGTAAAGTATATCATTTTTAGTGTATAGTTTCTGCATTTCATATTACCAACTTTCTCACAAGAAACCAATACAACAGAAATAATCCTAGTGTCTGGCAGATAGTAAAGACTATTTAAGCATTAGCTATTGCAATAATTCTCATTGTGATAATGGAAGAAATATATATATGCATATATACATGTGTTTATATGTATATGTATTTATACATATATTTACTTGTATTTACAAACATATACATGTAAAATGCACTCGAGGTCACATAGCTGAAAATGTGTACGTAAGTACAAACTCAAGCTGATAAATTCTTAATTACTTGAAAACTTAAGTCTTATTTAAGACTCTTTCTTCAAGGAGTCCTAGTTCCCTTTAGTGGGAACTAAAATCTAGATCTCAGCTCAAGAGGTACATATTGCTAATGTTGTATCATTGCTTCTAGGCTCCTCCAGGATTTTCCAGCTCTTCTTTTTTTTTTTTTTTTTAAGATTTTATGTATTTATTCATGAGAGACACAGAGAGAGGGGGTAGGGAGGCAGAGACACAGGCAGAGGGAGAAGTGGGCTCCATGCAGGGAGCCTGATGTGGGACTCAATCCCGGGTCTCCAGGATCAGGCTCTGGGCTGAAGGCGGCGCTAAACCACTGAGCCACCCAGGGTGCCCCCAGCTCTTCCTAAAGAACTAGAACACACACATTGTCTTCCACAGAGTTCTTCCTCACTTTCCACTGGATGTCTGTATCTTCTTTCTTCCACACTGAGTCTTCTGGTTCCTGAGGATATCAATATGTTTACATATGTGATCTATTCTATATCACACATAAGGAAGATTTAGATTTAACTACATTCATACCCCAACAATAAACCAACTAAAATATAGCTGATCCTTGAACACCATAGTTTGAAGTGTGTGAATCTACCCATACATGGGATTTTTGTTAAATATAGTTAAAGTACTGGGATCCCTGGGTGGCGCAGCGGTTTGGCACCTGCCTTTGGCCCAGGGCGCGATCCTGGAGACCCGGGATCGAATCCCACGTCGGGCTCCCGGTGCATGGAGCCTGCTTCTCCCTCTGCCTGTGTCTCTGCCTCTCTCTCTCTCTCTCTGTGACTATCATAAATAAATAATAATAATAAAAAAATTAAAAAATATATATAGTTAAAGTACTGTGAGTCCTATTTTCTCTTCCTTATGATTTTCCTAATAACATTTTCTTTCCTCTAGCTTTCTTTATTGTAAGAGTACAGTATACAATACATGTAACCTATGAACTACATGTTGATTGACTGTTGATGTTATTGGTAAGGCTTCCAGTCAGCAGTAGGCCGTTAGTCGTTAAGTACTTGGGGGAGTCGGTAGTTATATGATTTCCGACTGTGCAGGGGGTTGGTGCCCCAAACCCCTCATGTTGTTCAAGGGTCATCTGTAATTCCTTTGTGGTGATTTTTCTCCTTAGGATGTCTACCACTAAAAAAAAAAAAAAAAAAAAAAAAAAAAAAAAAAAAGAAAAAGAATGTCTACCACTAACTGTTCTGCCAGAGGACTGTGTCCAAAAGTTACTCGACTTTATTTTATTTCTAATGTATGTTATTAATTGGAAATGAAGTTTGGTTTGTTTTTGTAGATGGAATGGGAGTGACTATTTTATCCTTTATAAGTTTATTTCTGAATATGTGAAATACTAATGTGGTTCAAAAGTCAAACCATAGAGAAAGTTAAACTCCATGAATTCTCACTCCCAGCCCTATTCCATTAATAACATTACTTCCCACTCTCTGAGTAATGATTTTTTATTATCATAATTCAGTTTTCCTAGTCTTCTTTCCACAAAAAATAGCAAGTGCATACATTGCCTTCTGATTTTTTTTTCTTTCATACAAACACTGGAGTATGAGGCATTTGCACTTTATTTTTTTAAGCTAGTATGTCTCAGAAACCATTCCATAGTGGTTTATAGAGATTCCACACACGTTTATTTATGCTTCCATAGAAATAGATTATGTTAGGTTGTTTTCAGTATTTTGTTACACAAATAATAATTCAGTGAATAATTTTGTTTATGTGTTATTTTATATCTGTTGTAGTATCTTCAGTTAAACCCTAGAAGTGGGATTGTGCCAGTTGGCCCTCTCACTAGTAATGTATGAGGAGGTTTCTCTCTCCAGTTTTGCCAGCAGAGTGTAGCAATAGACTTTTGAATTTTTATTCACTTTATAGGTGAAAAATAGTGTCTTATGGTAGTTTTAACTAGCATTTCTCTTTTTTTAAATTTTTTAAAAAGATTTTATTTATTCATGAGAGACACACAGAGAGAGAGAGAGGCAGAGACACATGTGGGCAGAGGGAGAAGCAGGCTCCATGCAGGGGGCCCAATGCAGGACTCGATCCCGGGTCTCCAGGATCACACCCTGGGTGGAAGGTGGCACTAAACCGCTGAGCCACCTGGGCTGCCCCTAGCATTTCTCTTAATAAGAGTGAAAATGAGCGTATTTTAACATGTTTAAAGATGTTTTACATATCATTTTTTCCATAGGCTGATCATTAAGTTGTCCTTTTTAATTGAAGTATAATTGACATACAATATCATATTAATTTCAGGTGTACATCATAGTGATTTGATATTTTTGTACATTCCAAAGGATCCCCCTACTAAGTGTAGCTACCCCATCACCAAAGTTATTACAATATAATTACTATATTCCTTATGCTGCACATTATGAACCCATGACCTATGTATTTTATAGCTGGAAGTTTGTACCTCTTCACCTATTTTGCCTGCCCCCCTGACTAACAGTTTGTTTCCTGTATCTATGAGTCTGTTTCTATTTTATTTTGGTTTGGTTTGGTTTTTGATTCCACATATAAGTGCAATCATAGAGTATTTGTCCTTCTCTGACTTATTTCACTTAGCATAGGGCCCTCTAAATCCATCTATATCTCTTCATACTGTTACAAATGGCAAGATTTCATTCTTTTTAAAGATGTAATATCATACCTTCTTTACCCATTCATCTATCAGTAGATACTTAAGCGATGCTTTCAAACCTTGGCTATTGTAAACAATTCTGCAATAAACTTAGAGGTACATGTATCTCTTTGAATTGGTGTTTCCTTTCTTTGGATAAATATATATAAGTGGAATTGCTGGATTATATGTTCATTCTATTTTTAATTTTTTGAAGACCCTCCATACTGTTTTTCCAAGTGGCTGCACCAATAAATATTCCCACCAACAATGTATGACAGCTCCCTTTTCTCAACATCCTCACCAACATTTGTTATTTCTTGTTTTTGATAATAGTCATTCTTACAGGTGTGAGACTGTGGCTTTGATTTGCATTTCCTTGATGACTAGTGATGTTGAGCATCTTTTCATGTGTCTGATGGCCATCTGTAGGTCTTCTTTAGAAAAATGTCTATTTAAGTCTTCTGCCAATTTTTTAATTGGGATTTTAAATGTGAATTTGTGTAAGTTTTTGTATATTTTAAATATTAAACTATATCAGAAGCATAATTTTCAAATATCCTCTCCATTCAGTAAGTTTTGTTTTGTTTTGTTGATGATTTCCTTCACTATGCAAAAGCTACTTAGTTTGATATCATCTCTTTTGTTTATTTTAGCCCTTTTTTCCCCTTGCCTGAGGAGACTAGACGAAAAATAAATATTGTTAAGACTGATGTCAAAGAGTTTACTGCCTATGTGTTCTTCTAGGAGTTTTATGGCTTTAGGTCTTGCACTCAATTCTTTAATACATTTGAATTTATTTCTGTATATGGTGTAAGGTAGTGGCCTAGTTTCATTCTTTTGTATGTAGCTCTCCAGTTTTTCCAGCACCATTTATTGAAGAGACTGTCTCTTCCCATTGTATATTTTTATCTCCTTTGTCATACAGTAATTGACCATATATACTTGGGTTTATTTCGGAGCTGTATTCTCTATGAGTCTATTTTTATACTTATATCACACTGTTTTGGTAACTCTAGCTTTGTAATATAGTATAGTTTGAAATAAGGAAGATAATAGCTCCAGCTTCATTCTTTCTCAAGATTGCTGTAGCTATTTAGGTTTGCTTGTTTGTTTGTTTTTTTGTGGTTCCATACAAATTTTATGATTCTTTGTTGTAGTTTTATGGAAAATGCCATTGGTATTTTGATGGAAGGTGGATTTAATCTGTAGATTACCCTGGGTAGTATGAACATTTTAATGATATTAATTCTCCCAATCTAAGAGCATGGTATATCTTTACAGTTTTCATGTTGTCTTCAATTTCTTTCATTAATATCTCATAGTTTTTAGTGTATGAATCTTTCACCTCTTTTGTTTTAGTCCTAGCTATTCTATTCTTTCGATGTAACAGTAAATGAGATTGTTTCCTTAATTTCTCTTTCTGGTAGCTCTTTATTAGTATTCAAAAATGCAACCAATTTCTGTATGTTAATCTTGTATCCCGCAACTTTATTGAGTTTATTTATTAGTTTTAATAGAGTTTGGTGGAGATTTTATGATTTTATATATTATCATGTCATCTGCAAATAGTGACAGTTTTATTCCTTTTTTTTTCTGATTTGGTTGCCTTTTATTTCTTTTTCTTTTTGAATTGCTGTGGCTAGGAATTCCAATACTATGTTGAATAAAAGTGGCAAGGATGTATATTTTTCTTTTGTTCTAATCTTAGAGGAAAAGCTTTCAGTTTTTTACCATTGAGTAGGATGCAAGCTGTGGGTGTCATGTATAGCCTTTATTATGTTGAGATACATTCCTTCTGTATCTACTTTGTTGAGAGTTTTTATCACAAATGGTTCAATTTTGTCAAGTGCTCTTTCTGAATCTATTGAGATAATTGCATTATTATTATTTTTCAACATTTTATTTATTTATTCATGAGAGACACAGAGAGAGAGGCAGAGACATAGGCAGAGGAAGAAACAGGCTCCCTGTGGGAAATCCCAGGACTCTGGGATCATGTCCTGAACCAAAGGCAGATGCTTAACCACTGAGCTACCCAGGTGTCCCTAACTGTATTATTTTTATACTTTGTTTTGTTAATGTGGTATATAATATTGATTAACTTATGGATTTTGAACCATCCTTGCATCCCTGGAATAAATCTCATGTGATTTTGATGTATCTTATTGTATTGTGGAATTTAATTTGCTAATATTTTATTGAGGATTTTTCCATCTGTGTTCATCAGGGATATTGGCCTGTTTTTTGGTTATTGTTATTTTTTTGTTTTCTTGTTGTTTTTGTTTATTTATTTATTTATTTTTTATGTCTTTGGTTTTGGTATTAAGGTAATGTTGGCCTTATAAAATGAGTTAGGAAGAATCCCTTCCTCCTCAATATTTTGGAATAATTTGAAAAGGATAGGTATCAATGCTTCTTTAAATGTTTTATAAAATTTATCTGTGGAAAGCTGTCCAGTTCTGGAGTGTTGCCTTTTGGGAGTTTTTAAATTACCAATTTGATTTCATTACTCATAATCAGTCTATTTAGATTTTCTATTTCTTTTTGATTCAATCAGAGAAGGTCTTATTTTTCTAGCAATTTATCTATTTCTTCTGTGTTTTCCAATTTGTTGGCATAGTAGTAGTCATCTCTTTTGATCCTTTGTATTTCTATGGTGTCAGTTGTAACTACTCTTTTTCCACTTCTGTTGTTATATATTGGCTTTTTTTCTTCATGAATCGAACTAGTTTTCTTGAACATTATTTTGCCCTTTTAATAAATTGAGGATTTGGTCTTTTTATTTTCCAGTATTTAAAGAGTCCTTTATATATTAGACCTTTAGCTGTAATATATGTCACAAATACTTTTTCCATGTTTTCAGTTTTCTTCTGATTTTGTTCATGGTATTTTTCTATATGATAGCTTTTCTTTTTAATGTAGTTGAACTTACCAAATTTTCTTGTATTGCATCTGGATTTTGAGTCATAATTAGAAAGATTTTCCCAAAAATAAGTTTATAAAAAATGTGTTTTCTTCTAATAATTATATTAACAATGTTCCTTTAAAAGTAGAGCAAGCCCTATTAATAATACAGTTGGCATTTCAAATGTAACACAAGACTGCCCCAGGAAAACGGGACATATAGTTCCTTGTTTATAGGTATTATCTCATTTAAACTATAGAGCTAACATCTATATCATTTACCTTATTTTCTTTTTTTTCATTTACCTTATTTTCTTACTTAATTTTAGGTTAAAGCTGTAGCTGTTTTGCTTTCTCAATCTAAAATTGTTTATCATTTCCTTATAAGTGGCAGTGCTACTCTATTAAGCAAAAGTTTGCTGTATTTTTAGATATTATCATATTTCAGGACAGATATACATTAAGCATATTCTGCTCCTTAAATCTTCACTGACTGAAGAAGAGGTTGCAGCATGCATTTATTCTGCCTAAGAGTTGACCTCCAGATCGTTATTTTTCTTTAATAACTAACAATTATATTCTGTAAAAAGAAATAATTAGTCATTTTAAATTTTTCTAAATGGCAAAAATTCTATATCATTCTTGAAATTCTTCTATAATTGTTGTCATTGGTTTAAAAAAAGTAAATGCAACCATCCATGTTAAAACCAAATTAATTTCAGTGGGGGAAAAGGAAATTTACTTTAGAACTATAAGTTTAATTTGTACTGATGTTTTTACCTATGTTATTTCAATTAATTCTTCAGAGAGCTTAATATAGTCTACATTACCATCCTCATTTAAGAAGGACAGAAACAGAGGCCCAAAAGTTAACTAACCTATCTAAAGGCAAAAAGAAATAAAGTGAGTATATAAACTCAAGAATGCCTCACTCCAAAGACCTTACTTTTCTACAATACTTTGTGGCTTCAAATGAGAAACAAATTGCTAAGTTTTCTAGGAATTTCTCAGAGTGCAGTATTTTTACTTGACTATCATATGTTAACAATGTAGCTATATAAGCTATAAGCTATAAGCTATAAGCTCCCGTGACGCCCAAATTATCACTCTACTTCACGAACAATTTAAAGATGAACCCTATATTCCAGTGAAATGAAGCACAACAAATCACAGAAAATAAATTCCTATGCAGTCATGCTGATAATCCTCCCAGATCAGCTCTCAAGTGGGTGTTGGCTATCCCTGTGTGCAGGGATATATGCCTCCTTCATTTAGACTTTCCTCCCATTTTGTTGTCATCTTTACAAGAGATGTGTGTTCTTGGGACATGGAGTTTCTTTAAAGGTTTCTTTCAGTAGACCGTTGAGGGATGGATTCGCTTCTTCTCAGGGTCTGAGAAATTAAAGGACATGCATAGCCTCAGGCCCTCATTTTGAAAGCACTATCCATTCCTTATAAAATGACAAAAAAAGCAGCAAAGCCAACCTTTTATTTTCCTACCTTGGACTTCGATCTATTTAGTAATGCCATGACATTTCTATCAGGTTTCCTCCATAAGGCCCTTTCAGAACACAAATAAAAGAATGAATACAGGAGCTGAGCTTTCTCCCATTCAACTTTCAGCTCTGTTAGCTTTCAATACCAGAAATGTATTTAAAACTGGATAAGGTTTGTTAACTCTTATATACCACTGTCACTCATCCAGATAGAAAAGAATAAAACTATATATGTGATAAGATTTGCAATTCAAATCAAACCATTTCACTTTGAAAATATAGAGTGTTGTGGTTTGGGGAAGACAGGAAAAGCAAGAATAAAGTTTCAAATTTACCTTTGGTAATAATATTGTAGTTGATGTTCATGAAACTAGGTATATACATTTGTATATTCTTTACCAAATATTATACTAAAAGTTTTCCAACCAGGTTATATTTTGTTGTTTTTTCCAGGTTATACTTTATGTTTGACTCTAACTATGCTTTAGCATTGAGCTTTTAGAAAAAAATAAGTATATCTCTGAACAAATTTAGATTTTTAAAACTATGAAAGCCAAATAAAGCTACTTTAGAGTTTTTCAAGATATTTGTATATTTTAAGTCAGATGTTAAGGACCTCATCCATATTTCATACAACTCGGGAAATTCTTGTAAAGAAGCAGACAAAGAGAACTGGATGGGAATAATTACAATCTTTTAATACACAAAACAAAACAAAGAACAAACTCTTTTCATAACAGTTCAGCTAAATTCCACTGCCTGTCACTCAGATTGCATTATTTTAATAATTCTGTAAGAAGCTTACTCCAATAACTTCAACTTACTTTTAACTTGAAAAATAAACTCAACACATTTTACATAACAGTGTCATCAAAATACATTGGATTAATTTAAAGTGAACTTAAGAATTTTCTGAAATGAGAACATCATAATGTTTCCAAGTGCTATGCTGTGAGTAGTGATTGTGAAATATATTACAGGTCTTTAGGAAAAAATGTGGAAGCAAAGGAAATAATATGAATTCAGCATATGTCTACTGCATAAATGTAGTTAGGGTAGTTTCAGTAGTGGAAAGTAAGTTCCATCATCCACCCTCATTCATTTATAGATGAATCAGATAGAAGGAATAGAGAAAAGCTTTGACACTGTTATGCTAAACCTCCTGAATCTAAGAACAACCTACTTGCCACATATGAATAGTCCATAAGCAGTCAGCTTCATGCTTCATGACTTTTCCCAGCCCACGTTGATTTGCCTAGCAGCAGAACACCTAAACCAAGCAGATCCAATCAGATTCTTTCTCCCAAAGGTTTGGCATTTTGATTTGCAGAGTAATATCTGGGTTCTGACTTGTGGCTAAAACAGGCCTGTGATTCTTCTATGAAAACATATGGGGAATGTTACAGCCAAGATCTCTGAAAAGATTCTTATTACCACCCTTTCTAAAGCTTAGTAGATGGGCTCATCCTTGGATTCTGTGAGTTATTCATTATCCTTTTAATAATTTTCCTAATTATATTACCTCAAGTTAGTTTCTATTAACTACGAGTGGAAGAATTAGCAAGAAGTCTCCCAGTTTAACCTGTTCCTGGTATACCTCTTTATTTTTAATACCAAAACTTTATAGAATATGCATACCTCTAAATATAATGTTTTGGGTTATGTTTATAGAAAAAATATGCCTTCATTTCCAAATGTTAGAAATTTTTTAAAAGATTTTTTTACTTATTTTAAAGAGAGTATGTGAGCGGGGCAGAGACAGAGAGACAGGGAGACAATATCAAGCAGACTCCCCACTGAGTGTGGAGCCAGATGCGGGCCTAATCTCAGGATCCTGAGATCATGACCTGAGCTGAAATCAAGAGTCTAATGCCCAACTGACTGAGCCACCCAGGCACATAATTAGAATTATGTGTAGGCATTTTGAAAAGCATGTCCAATGTCAAAAATGGGAATGCGCATCTCAGATGTAGCTGATATTGAGAGAGGTCATTACTCTATATGAAGCCATCTTAATTGATATTCCAGAAGAAATGTTTTAAGCACTTAACATTTTTTTTTTAAAGATTTATTTATTCAGAGAGAGAGAGAGGCAGGGACACAGGCAGAGGGAGAAGCGGGCTCCATGCAGGAAGCCCAACGTGGGACTCGATCCTGGGTCTCCAGGATCACACCCCAGGCTGCAGGTGGCACTAAATCACTGCGCCACCGGGGCTGCCCAGCACTTAACATTTTAATGCAAAGCTACCTGATAGTGTTTTAGTTTTCTGGAAACTGGTTGAAAGTTTTGCTCTATATATGAATTATACATTTTTTGGTTAAAAAAAAATAAGTGGAGAATAGTTTCCATCCCCCACTCCCACCCTGCCTTTCCCCCCCACCCCAGTCAGTAATTGTTTAGTAAACATGAATAGGAAATTCCCTTCTCTAAATTTCCATGCAGATACTGCAGTCTATTGGATGAGATGACACAAATGCAAAGTTGAAAGTGTAAACTGTCACAAGAAGGGTAAAAGAATAAAGTTATGACAATTTAGAGGAAACAGAGGAAATGAGACCTAACATCATGTAAGAGATGCTTGTAAGCAAATCAAAAAAGGTTCAAGAGTTGAGACTAAGATTTTGGAGCTCTTTGCATAGACATAATAGATAAAGGATTGCCAAATAAAAAGACTTTGTTAGAGAAAAGATAGTGTTCTTTGGTAATTTTTAAAAAAGATTCTACTTATTTATTTAAGAGAGTACAATTGGCACAATTGAAGGGAGGAGCAGAGGGAGAGGGATGAGTAGACTCTGTGCTGAGCTCTGAGTCTGAGGTGTCTCAATCCCACAACCCTGAGATCATGACCTGACCCGAAGAAATCAAGAGTCAGACACTTCCCCAACTGAGCCACGGACATACCCCAAGACAGTGTTCTTTGAGAAGCCTTTTGGAAGATCTTTGAAATCATGTGCTAACACATGTATGATGTGCAGTTTTTTTTAAGATTTTATTTATTTATTAATGTGAGACACAGAGAGAAAGAGAGAGAGAGAGAGGCAGAGACACAGGCAGAGGGAGAAGCAGGCTCCACACAGGGAGCCTGACATGGGACTTGATCCCGGGTCTCCAGGATCAGGCCCTGGGCTGAAGGAGGCGTTAAACTGCTGAGCCACCCGGGCTGCCCTATGCACTTTTCTTAGGAAACGACCAGACCTTTCATCAAATTCCCCTTCCACACTCAGCTGGAAATTACAATTTTTCAAGAAACTTTTATGATTGTTTTTTCAATTGTGCTTTCTATAAGAAACATGAAAAAGAAAGTTTAAGGTTATATAAGGAAGGAATTTAACAATATTTTCCAGAGATGTTTGAGTCTAGACCACTTTCTTAGTAAAACGGGTCAATGGAATGCTTAAATAAGCAAAAAGATCACCATTATTGAGTTAAAACAGAATCAATTCATTTAGAAAGAGCATAGAGATAAACATAAATCTCTAAACCACTTGAAGTAATTTCCATACCAGAATGACTAGATTGTAATCGCAGTGAAGAATTTTAACATATCTAAAGAAGGAATATAGCAAATAAACCTAAAAGAGAAGGTTTATTTAGGAAGAAAACCTTGGAAAATGATTGCAAATAAAGATATTGGTATGCCCCCATCTCTTCTTAAACCTGTCCAGGAAGAAGCTAGCCTGATCAGGCCCAAGAACCAAATCCGTTACTGATGATGGTCTATGCCCATAACTGAAGGACCAAGGCATTATTAGGTTGTTTAAATCTTAAAAAAAAAAAAAAATCTGATGCCTTTTAGCATTTTAAATCATATACCAATCTTTCTTAGTCACATTTTACAATCACCAAACAGCATTTTGATTTTGATTTATAGTGTTTTGAAATAATAGGAAATATATACCCCCAGTTCCTGCTAATAGTTGGTATTTGACCCCAGTTCCTGACACATCTCCAAAACCATTGTGATTTCCTGAGTGATAGGAGTGTCTGACACAGAGCTCCTAAATCCCTGGCAACTTCCTGGGTAATAGGAATATCTTTTGTTGTAAAGAGGTTACTCTTGGCAGGCTTCTGGATATGGGCTGATCACCAGAAAGACCAAGATTAGAAGCCTGGAACTTTCAGCCCCCACCACCTACCACCCCCCTCCAACCAGAGGGCTAGGAAAATGAGTCAATCATGAGTCAGTCATGCCCACATGACCTAATGGACCCTACTTAAAATCCTAAATGTATGGTGTTTGGAGAGATTCTGGGTTGGTGAATACATTCACATGCTGAGAGGGTGGTGCACCCCATCTCCAGGGGGATATAAACTTCTATACTTGGGACTCTTCCAGACCTTGCCCTCTGTAGTTCTTTATCTGGCTATTCATCTGTGCCCTTTATCATATCCTTTATTATATAATAAGCCAGTAAATATATGTGTTTCCCTGAATTATCTGAACCATTCTAGCAAATTATCAAACCCAAAGAGAGGCTCATGAGAACCATATTTATAGCCAGTTGGTCAGAAGTGCAGGTGACAACCTGGGATTTGTGACTGGAGTGTGAAGAGGGAGCAGTCTTTATGGGACTAAGCCCTTAACTTGTGGAATCTGATCCTAACTCCAGGTAGATGGTGTCATCTATACATAGTGTAGAACTGCATTGAATTTTAGGACACCAAGCTGGTATCAGAATTGGTCAGTGTAGGAAAAAAACAAACAAACATATCTGGTCACAGAAATGTTCTGAAAGAGTAGTAGAGGAGAAACACAAGAGTTTTTCCTAATAAGCCAATAAGGAGAAAAGTGGCTAACTAGAGGATATATAAGGGTCAAATCTTTTAGTAGATATATTTCTTCCTAAAATAAATATAGGAGTAACTTGATTATCTATTCACCATCTTCCACCATTTCAGAGAATTATAAAAATGTAAAATTCTAAAAGATAAAAAAAATCATGAGAGTCTCATGGAAAGACAATATGGTCTGGAAAATAATATAGCCAAAAATATATCAATGAACAGAAATTGAACCACATGACCCATATAGCTGACAGAAGTGAGGATGTAACATCATGGCACAAGGATGAGATCAAAACAGAGAACAAAGTATAATCATTTTTATATCACTCAAAAGAATAAGCAAACTGGCTGTTTGGAAGATCTGTTTTTGCTTTATTTGTTTTTCTGTTTCTAAGATCTGGAGTCAATTTCTCTCATGTATTATGATAAAGAGAAAACTTTCATGTGAGAGAACAGGTCTTTTTAACATCCCTAAGATAGGTATTCTAGGGAGTGAGTTTATATCATGCTTTCTTCTAATATGACTCAACGTAGGTCTGTAGAATAATGTTGATATAAGACACAATAAATTGAATGTAAAAAGATTTGAAACAATGCTGTCCATATATGTTCTTTTCAAATGGTTTATTCTCATAAAAGTATAAAATTTGTATTTCTAGAAAAATGTATGGACTTCCATTCTCCATAATTATTGTTTTTATCAATAAAACAGTTGAAATTATAATCTCTGAAAATTACCTGGAGTGAGTAAATACTGTTTTTAATTAAACGCACTTCATTTTTTTTGATAAATGCAAAGTAAAGTTTCCTTTATGAAGACTATAAAATCCTAATTTCAAAATTTGCTTCAAGGTGTTTAAGTTATTATGATTTACTCTTATGGTAGACACTATTAGTAATCATCAATATTTGGTTTCCTTTTCCTTTTTTGGATATAAGTAAAGACTATATACTTTCCAGCCCCTTTATATAGTTAGGAAGGCAGTGTTGCCAGTTTAGACTGTTGAAACATGAACAAACATGATATAAGGCACCTCTTTTATAAGGCAATGTAACTGCCTGTTGAGTTCTTAGGTTCATCCCTTCCTCTATTGTAACAAAAATGTTCATTTCATATTGAAATGGTAGAGCCACTAGGATAGAGTCATAGCATCTTGGCTCACAGTTACATCTAGCAGAGAACTATTATGGAGAGTGTCGACTTATGGTGGATCATGTGTGAGTGACAAATTTTTATTGTGTTAATCCCTAAAATGTAGTAGGCGGTATGTGTCACTGCAACAAAATCTAGCTTTAGCTTGTCAGGGCACTTGATTGCTTCTCTTTTAATTATTATTTTAAGTAACAAGTAATAAATTGACATTCTGATTTTGTTCTTTACCAAGTCACTAAACATTCAATGAGTACTTATTGTCTGCCAGGCACTGAACTGAGGAGAAAAAGATAATTTCTGACTTTGGGTGATCACAACCACCTAAATAGAAAAAAAAAAAAAGGATTTAAATGTCATTAGAATTCAATTTGGTAAGAGAAATGATAGAGATATGCAAAAACTCATGGGAATTCTGAAGATGAATGACTAATTCTCAGGAAGTAGATGTGGTTTCCTTTGCTATTTGAACTTGAAGCTGGCATTTTGTAGACTGGTAGATTCACATTATATACATCGCATACCCAAAACAAAAAAATATAAGATACAATTGTGGGTAGTCTAAATTATAAATTGTAAATTCATAAAGAACCAAGTTCTATTTTTTAAATTTTCATAAAATAAAATAAAGGTTCTGCTTCTAATTTTCATCTGCTGGTAAGGGAAAAGTTTCCTCACACCAAACAAGCAATTTTCTAGACACCAGCAGGTGTCCTACAATTTGACTCAATTCTGACACTATTTACCTAGAAAGGAATCTGCCCCTCCCTCCACCAATTTCACATGTTAATCATAAGTCCAAATTGTGACCTGTGCTTCTGACCAACTGGCTATAAGACTGGAGGTTCCAATGAATCTCTGTTTGAGTTCCATTAATTTGCTAAAATGGTTCACAGAACTCAGAGAAACATTTTACCCACTAGAATACCAATTTATTATAAAAAGGTATAGCTCATGAACAGTCAGATAAGAAATATACAGGGTAAAATATGCATCCATGTGCTCTCAGAGTGTGCCACTTTCCACAAATCACCACATGTTCACCAACCCTAAAGCTCTCACCCTTTTGAGTTTTTATGGAGACTTCATTACACAGGCATGATTGATTAAATAATTGATCGCTGGAAACTGATTCAACCTCTAACCTTTCTTCCCTCCCCAGAGGTCAAGGGAGTGGGATTGAAAGTTCCAACCTTCTAATCACATTATTGGTTCCCTTGGCAACCAACCTCATCCTTATAGAGTCCAAAATTCACCTCATTAACATAACAAAAGACACCTTTGTTGCTCTCTACACTTAGGAAATCCCAAAGGTTTTAGGAGCTTTGTGTCAGGAACAATGGATGAAGACCAAATATGTTTCACAATACCACAACCACCAAGCCTCCTTTATGGGGCTATTTGTGGCCATGCAACTAAACTGTAAAGAAAAGAAATGTTAACAAAATGATGTGTGTAAATTATGGATTATATCGATAAAAGGAACTTGCTTGTCCACCACTTCTCATTCCAATAGCTTAGAATAAAGATACAGAATTAGTAAGCTATCTTTGACCATGACATGTAGAAAGTATCATAGCATATATAGGAGTCACAGATGGAACACCTCCTTTGTGGAGGAGGTTTTGTCCTTACCATTTGAGCTGTTCACCTCTCAGATCCTTATGTAGTATAGCCCATTCCTCTTCTTCCTTCCTGGGAGTGGGCTTGCCCACAGAGAAAATATTCTAATCAGTTAGCCAGGGAAGACACTGGTTTCCTAGCCTCACCTATGTAAGCATGTATAATTCTGAAGTTCAATATTTAGAAATACTTGCCCACGGCAATGAGCCCCTTCCTCAAAAAGCTAGGTTGTTCAGCCATTTTAATAAGTTTATATGTGGATTTCCCTTTTCTGAAACTCCAGTTGCAACATTTGTTAAGTGTGAACATCATTATCTATCTACAACAAGAAATATTTCCACATTCACCACTTTCCTCCTTTCGAGTAAAGGGTTCCTTTGAGAAAATAATCAAATGTTAATAAATACAATGAAATTGTCAGTGAACATATATATATACTTTTTACTACACATGAGACATACAGTATTCAACATATAGAAAATTATGCACCATAACATGAAATTCAGGGCTGATGCTTAGCAGAACTGAAGGACAAAGATGCCCCTGGCTGATTCTAATGGAATTCTTTTTTCACCCTGTAGTATCCGAAGTTACTTTTTAATGACCCCGTTAATGTTGGTTTGTAGTAACAGTTAAAAGAACATTTATGCAATTGATTCAATTTGCCTTATAGAAACTGATTTGCACTAAAGGATATAATAGTGCTCCCTATTTCCAATGTAAAAGCCATATTCTATATTAGGAGAGACTTTCAACTCAAATCTCTGACTGTAGAAGCACAAATTTACATATACATCTCTTTCTATTTTCTTGTTTCACATTTCCCTTATTTCCCACAAGATAAGAATACAATTGTTCTAGGACTGATATACTGTAGCTACAGCTCTTTTATATAACACTAAGAATTTCATTTACTAAATATTTTGCTTAGAGTTTTTCAATCATTACCATTTTTAAATCAACAAAAGAATATAACTATGTTTCCTTCTCAAGTGTCACATTTGAAGATAAGTGTCTGCAGAGCAATAATAGGTATTATAGTTATGGAAATGAGAGCTGATGGGGAATAATAAATACTTACTCTAAATTAATATGAAGTTTCTGATTATTCCGCTCTTTAATGCAGGAACATATTTTTCGGTAGTGCAAAGTAAAATACTATTTTTAATCCCTATAGAATAATGTTACCATATTTCCTTTCTACTACAACATGAGCGGATAACATAAACATAATTATTTTACAATAATATATTATTTTTGTGTGAGGGTGTATAGTAAAAATGCTATTTATATATTTAGCTGTCTGCATTCTTTTCTGAAAGCAATTTATCCAGTGCTCAAAAGCATTTAATGAGCACTAATATTCCATAGACACTGATATGTACATTGAAGATGTAGCTTTGAACAAGACAGCAGAATTCATATTTCTCCTGGAATTTATTTTCTGAGAGAATATGGGAAGCTAAATAACTTACTTCAGATAAGGAAATGTGGTACAAATAAAATAAAACAGGGTACCAGAGCCAATAGATAGGCTTAGGAAATACTTTCTGAGGAAGAAATATTTGGGCTGAGACCTGAATGATGAAAGACAGGCAACTATGAGAAAATCTCTGGGAAATGCATTCCAGGCACAGAGAACAGCAAGTGTAAACACTCTGAGGATAAACTTATGCCTGTGAGGAAATCAAAGAAGGCCAATAGGTGATGCATCACAGCTGAAGTGGAGATGAGGTCAACTAAATAGGCATGAAGCAGACCAAGGAAGAGAGCTTACATACTATAGGTTTTGGATTTTATTCTAAGATTCTCTCAAAGTACAGTGGCATGTGGCACGTCCTAAAGTCTTGAAGTTTCATTCTGGATACTCTGGAGAAATTACTGAGGAGAAATGCATAAAAATATGCCAGCAATAAAAACAAGTAATGCCTATGTGAGAATAAAGTTTCACTGTACTCCAGATAGAGAGTGGTTTTACCCAACCTCCGAAATAATGTAAAAAACTAGACAAAATGTATGAAACAATGGTTTTCAAGACATTGGACATGAGGTAATGAAGGTCAGTAATCCCTAAGAGATAATGGGGTAAGCCCTATAATTACACTACGTTTACAGTCTTGAGAGAGTTTCTAGGTTGTAGCATCAAGGGAAAGCAGGTGAGGCACGGTGGATTCTATTGGTTAAGGAGACAGAGCTGAGAGCTAGGGGCAGAACACAGAAGAGAACAAAACTGGACATACAGAAAACTCTGAAGGACTAAAGAGGATATACCCAAGTATTCCACAGAGTACAAATCAATATATGCAAGAGAGGAAACTACTCAAGGCTATAGAACCATCTCGCAGGATTTGAAATAACAATAGCCAGGCCTCGTGGAGCACTAAGAATAGTGCCTGTTTTTTTTGTTGTTTGATTCAAGTCTTTCTTTAAATTCTAATTACTAAACATATAGTGTAATATTGGTTTCAGGAGTAGAGTTTAGTGATTTATCACTTACACACAACAACCCAAGCTCATCACAACAGATGCCTTTCTTAATCCCCATCACTCCTTTAATCCATCCCCCACCCACCTTCCTTCCAGCAACCCTGTTTGTGCTCTATAGTTTAAAAAATGTACAGTGCCTATTATCACATTCAGACTGGAAAACCTCATTGTTCATATGGGTTAGAGTGCTCAGAAAGTTCTCTTACAGTAATTTCCTAGGGCTGTAGCAACAAAATTCCACAGACTGTGTGGTTTAAATAAGAGAAATGTATTGTCTAACAGATCTGGAAGTTAGAAGTCTAAAATCAAGGAGTTAGCAGAATTGGCTCCTTCTGAGGGCTGTGAGGGAGAATCTGTGCCATATCATTGTCCTAACTTCTGTTGGCCCCAGGTGTTCCTTGACTCAAGGCAACATAACTCCAACCCCTGCCCATACTTATTTCTGTGCATGTCTATATCCAAACTTCCCCTAATTAAAATGCTATCAGTCATACTAGGGCTCTTGTAGAAGAGTGACCTCATTTTCACTTGTTTAAATCTGCAAAGACTGTATTTCCCAATGATGTCACATTCTGAGGTACTGGGTATTGGAACTTCAACATATCTTTTTTAGAAGGGACACAAACCTCAGTAAAGGTGAATGACCAGATTTAGAAGAAATGCTACTCTCATTCTACCTAAAAAAATCTTTTTTTTTTTTACCTAAAAAAATCTTAAATGCCAATAAGAATCAAACTGTTTCCAAGTTACTCAACTGTGTCCCAGAAAAAACTCAAGAATATGTACAAGGAAATAAAAAAAATAACTACCACCAAACAAGGTTAAACTTACAATGTCTGGCATCCAATGAAAATTACAAGGTAGGAAAATATGAAACACACCAAAGAAGAAAATTAATCATTTTGAAATCAATGCATAGCTGACAGATATATAGGAATTAATAGACAAGAATATTAAAATAGGCATTATAATTGTATTATATAAGTAGAAAAACCTAGGAGAATGAATATGCTAAGCAGAGAGTTGCAAGATATAGATATGTATCTTATGTATATTTGAAAATGTATTTACATTTTATTCTCTGGAGATTGACTTCATTTAAGTCATTTTGTTATTTTGTTTTTGGGCAGGAAGTGCCTGTCATTTAGCCATAAATTCTTAGTGCTGTCCTTGGTATGATCACAATGTTTTGTGTGTTCTCAGGATAGGGCTTCTGTTTTTTTTGTTGTTTTTTTTTTTTAATTTTTATTTATTTATGATGGTCACACAGAGAGAGAGAGAGAGAGAGAGAGAGAGAATGGCAGAGACACAGGCAGACGGAGAAGCAGGCTCCATGCACCGGGAGCCTGACGTGGGACTCGATCCCGGGTCTCCAGGATCGCGCCCTGGGCCAAAGGCAGGCGCCAAACCGCTGCGCGACCCAGGGATCCCAAGGGCTTCTGTTTGAGTAAACATCTATAGTGTTACTATTATACATCATGCATTATTATAATGAAGACAATTTGAGCAAAATGAATACTTGATAAAACTATGTGGAGACAGTTATGATGCCATTTGCTCTCAGGTTCTAGATGGTAGATAAAACCTTATGATATATGAATATAAGAGATGATATAATTTTAATATTCCATAGTGATTTTGAAGAAAATTATTCATCTTATATTTACATAATATATGTTTTTCATATTATAAAATGATACCCATTTTAGAACATATGTAAAAAAAGATTTAAACACAATAAATTTATATAAGTTGTGTATCTAGATTATTTTACTTTGATATTGTCCCATGAGAATTATTTATACCATTACCATTTAATTTTCTTTTTTGATTTTATTTACTTTAGAGAGAGAGAGTGCAAGTGAGTAGGGGGAGAGGGGTAGAGGGAGAGGAACAAACAGATTCCATACTGAGTGTGGAGCCTGATGAGGGCTGGATCCCAAGACCCTGAGATCATGATGAGAATGGAAATCAAGAATTGGACACCCAACCAACTGAGCCACCCAGGCACCCCCCATTTAATTTTCTTTAAAAACATGTTTTCAAATGGTTACATAATATTTCATTACATAATTATATAATCTATACTAAAATGTAAGTATTTCTTTATCTTTGGGTATCTTGGAATTTTGGACATTGATTTCTCTTAAACAAGTTCTTAGCTAACAGAGCTGCTGTGAGATTGTGGGAAGCATCAAGTACACAAAACTATCAGTATAAAACAACATGTTGAGAACTGTATATAACTGTTGCATATTTTGTAAGTATTGACAAATACCTTAGTGACTTTTGTCTAGTTTGACAATGCATAGTACAAAAAAGCCCCACATAATCTAAAAGTTCATTAGATTAATTAATATTAATGGCTTCTAAAAGATAATGAATTATCGATTTAAAGATAAAAACTTATCAATTTAAAAAAGAAACAAACTTGTAATATTTGTTACATGTGGAAGAAAATGAAAACTAAGGCTTTTAACCTTTTTAGCAAAATCTGAGAGCTTGGGCTTAATTTCAGATGTACCATTTCCATTTTATGATGAACTGCTGGGCCCATTGGTCCATATGATTTGGCAGGGCAGGTTTTCCCTTGGTCAAGTATCCATCTCTACTAAGGATCAGTAGCATGCCTGGAGCTGTTTCTCACAGGGTGTATAGTTCTCTCCTATAGCCTCGCTCCAGATTCCCAGGGGTCTGCATTATGATCCTCTTGTTTGCTGTAGTGCCTACTGCATCTTTTCCCATCAGGGGTGCCTCCACACAACAGATCTGCGCAATTGTTTGGCCTACGAGGCAGGGCTGCTTGCATTGTATCCTGGACCAACTCCAGAGCTTTTTACCACTGTGGGACCAGCTCAAATTTGGCAGCCTTCCATTTTACGTAGTATATGGGCTGGGGCAGTAGTCCTTGGTGTGTGATTTTGAGATCCAAAGAAGCCTACTAGAAGACCCTTTGCTTCCTTCTTTGTGCTAGGGGATGTAAGATGCATAATTTGCCTCTTTTTTTGGAGGAGATATCTGGGCAGGCCCTGACTATTGCACTCTTAATTTTCACTGAAGTAGCATATACCTCTGAACCTTCATAGGTCTTAACATTCAATTCATGAAGCGCGTATATCTTATCAAGGTCTCCAATGTACTAGCCATCTCTTGCTTGTTCTTCTCAATTGGCATGGCATCATCAATATAACTGATAAATGTGGTATGCAGGTGATATTCAGGTGGCTCAGATATCTTTGTACTGTTTTATGATGGAGGACAGAGCATTAACACAGCTCTAAGGAAGACCATGAATGTGCTATATTTGGCGTGAGATGTTGCCAAATATAGAGATGTTGCTTGACTGAGTGTAGTAGTCTAAAATCATTCTTAAGGATATATACAGTTTCTCCAGTGGCCCGGCTGGCAAATTAAATGCAGATATGATTGGGACCAATACCTCTTAAATCTTCATGTCATTAATAGTGGTGTTAATTTCTGCCATCCCACCCCCTTCTCTACCTCTGAGATGTAATATTCCTTTTTATTTACTAAAATGGTGGGGGAGGGCAGTTTCATAGGTTTCCACTTGGCCTTACCTACTCTGAGTACTCTTCCCTATATGCTAAGTGTGGGGGGGATTATTCTAATTGCAAAGTATAACAATTCAAATTATACACTTGGGTGTTGGAGAAAGGAACATTTGGTCAGTCCTAGTTGTCCACTGTGACCTGGACTTTAGCCAGGACTCCATTTAGTAGGGTTCCAGTAAGCTCCCACTTTATGCCATGATGATACCTTAATGTCTACTCAGACCCTGGTTCCCCAGCTGTTCCAGTATTCCTCCTACCTCACTATGTAGTGACTTGAGTAAATGATCATAGCTCCCTTTGAGGGAAGGACTGGGGGAACCATTACAGTATGTAATCACCGTGGGGCTCTTTCTCTGAGGGACCAGGCCACTTCGTTAGTCAATGGGTTCCAGGTTTGAAAATGCCTCAGAGAAATGAACAAGAGCTCGTTACTTTTTAATGGGGGCAATTGCCCTCATCCCTCTGCTCCTGCATTTTGCCTTTCTTGGTTATAGATGCTAAGCAACACCCTTCTTGACAGCACATCTGTTTTGTCCCTGGGGATGCTGTGCTTAATTATCTCCCCAAGTCCCTGAGGATAATACCCCCTTGGTGTCTCCACTGCCGTTGCCTTCCAATTATAATTGTAGCCTCCTGGCTTCTGGTGATTAAATAGTGCCATCTGGCTTCTGTTAGTGGGGTGCATCTTCCCTATGGAAGTTAGTGAGTTCAGCTCTGTGACCTTTGTGACCAGCTTCAGCCCCAGACCACAGAAGCCAGTTGCCAGTGAACTTCTTTATGATCCTGAGCTTTGTCACTAGAATGAGGTGCATCTCGCCTCTCACCAGAGCGTGCCTAAGGCCCTCGATGAATGGTATGTCCTTACATCCCTCCTATGGAACCTAGCCTTCAGGTGGGTGCCTTGCCTTTTACATATATCCACTCAAGCCTAGCCACTGCCCCAGGCCCTTTATTCCTTCCTCTGACATCTGTTAGGTAATTCGGGCATTTCCCCTTTACAGAGCACAGGCCTTGTTTTTTTCTAAGATTCTTTAAACCACACTAGTAGGGAGTTTGCTCCATTCCCCACGGTCCTTTCCAGGATGTTAAACTCTGGGTCTCTGAAACAATGAGCCCAAGTGAATTCTTTTTTGTCCAGTCTCACATTCTAGCCCCTTTAAGTCACCATCCTCAAATTCCAAACCTAGGAATGTTTTCTTGGCTCCTACTTGTACAAACTAACAAATTCTTAAAACTTTTTGGTTAGATAGTCTGTTTCATCACTTATGAAGCCCAGCACCTCTCCAGACAGGCTAGAAAGGGATGTAGCCCTGGAGGAAGCCAGAAAAGGTATTAGGAGAAGCTCCTGAGGGGTTGTTACATGGCAGGAGGTGGAGGGGTGGAAGTGTGATCTGTAACATCATTCAGCATGGTAGAAATGCTAGCTCTTAACAAGAGAAGGGTGGGCCACCTCTCTAAACCTAGGGGGCGGTTTGAGGGATCTGCAGAGCCAACATCCCCAGGTGCATACATCCAAACCTCCCTTTCTCATGTTGCAGGATCCCACATTTTCCTTAGTAAGACTTTGACCTTTACATAACACTTTGGCTGAGTCTATTAGTCCAGGTTCTCTAGGAAAACAGAACCAGCGGGACGTATATCTGTTTCTGTCTATATGTATAGAGAAATTTATTATGAGAAATCGACTCATGCAATTATGAAGGGAGAGAAGTCCCACCATCTGCTGTCTGCAGGCTGGAGACACAGGAAAACTGGTTAATTTGAGTCCTGAGAACCAGACGAGCCAATGACATAGATGCCAGTGCAGGTATGAAGGCCTGACAGTCAGGATGCTGAGTGCAGGGGATCAGTGTCTCAGCTGAAGCAATCAGGCAGGAAGGAGTGAAATAATACTCCTTCCTCTACTTTTTGTTCTGTTCAAGTCCTCAACAGATTGGATGATGCCCACCTGCACTGGGAGGGCAATCTACCAATTCAAATGCTAATTTCTTTCAGAAACTTCCTCACAGACACACCCAGAAATAATGTGTGATCTGGGCACCCTGTGGTCAATCTAATTGACACACAAAATTAACCAACATTGAACATTCAAAAATCTTTGGACTCTGTTACAACTATTTATCCTCCTTAGGTATTTTTGCCTTTCCCCATTAAATCTTTAGTCACTGAGATGATACCTTTTGCTAGGGACTGTCTGTGCCCTAATCTACCAAGTAGGATGGAATCTTTTTGTGTGCGTAGTGGTGAGTGGGCCAGTTCCAAATCCCCATCTTACAGCCTGCTTTCTGTTTTATTAAGAATTAAAAAAAAAAAAAAGAATTTTCCCCAACTCCTACCATGAGCTTTATATATCTACTTATACAAGCACACACATAGTTTCTCTCTACCTTTTACCCTGTATGAACACACAGTCCTTCTAATTAAAGCCAATGCCTCCACTTTTGACTAGATTCTATCCCCTCTCACCTACTTGGATAGCATTCTAGCATCCTCCCTGTCTCTGTTGCACCATCAAATTGGTACTCTATCTGCATTCATCACTTTTCATTGCTTACACTGTTAACAGACTACACTCAATCATCGTAAATACTCAGACCACTATCAGGCCTCCTAAATGTTCTCCCTAATTCCTCCTTTCCCCCATCCCCAATCTATTCTCAACATAGAGGCCAGAGGGAATCTTGTAAAATTTGAATCAGATCATGTCCCTCTTCCGATCAAAGTTCCTCAGCTTCTTCCCATCTTAGTAGCCAAAATCTTGACAATATTCCAAGAGGACTAACATGATGTGGTTGTCCCTTACATCTCTGAACTCATCTCCTAGTATACTTTTCCCCACTCTGCTTCTGTTGCATTTTCTTCTTTGTCTATTCTTGATTATGTCAGGCATCCACCTTAGAATTAGCATCAGCTGTTCCCTCTGTATGGACTATCCTCCCTCCACAAATCCACTGGGCTTATGCCCTTGCTCCTTTCAGATATCTGCTCAAATGTCACCTTTTCAAAGGATACACTCTGACACTTCATTTAGAATTGCAATGCTACTATCCTCATTAGCTTGTTTCACTTTTCCCCCATAAGACTTCTCATCCTGTAACATATGACATATTACTAATTGGTTACAACTATTCTTTGTTTGCTGCCTCCTCTCCAGAGAATATAAACTCTGAAGATGACATTTAATATGAAATGTGAAGGACAAGAAGAAAATACATTATAGGTACAAGCGCTAATGTTAAATCCTTAAGGAAAAATGGGCTAAGTGTTTTTGAAGAACCAAAGAAGGTCAACATGATGGGAATTTAGAAGGACACGATTGGCTCAGGAATCAGAGGGTTCCTGGAATGTGAGATGTTTTCAGGCTTAAGACGAGAACAGTCTCAGACAAGCGTTGGTCTTGGTCACTGTGATAGGCGGAATTCTAAGATATCCCCCAAGAGTCTCACCCCATGGTGTACACACACCTTCTCTCAATTATTTAATCAAACATCTAAGTAGGTGCTGCTGTGAACTCCCTAATCAGTTGACTCTAAGAAAGGGAGAGTACTTTAGGTGGGCCTGACCTAATTAAATGGGCCCTTAAAAAGAATCTAAAAAGATTTCAAGCAGCATGGGTTTTCCTACCAACTTGAAAGTAATCAAGCAGCCGTGTTATGAATTGCTTATGCAGGAGTCACATGGATAGGAACTGAGCATTGCTCTCAGCTGCTAGAAACCAATCTGTGTAGCAGCAAGAAACGGGGAGTTAAGTCTTACAACCACAGAGTTTAAAATCTACCAAGAATTTAAATGAATTTGATAGAGGGCTCAAGCTTCAGATGAGAGCCCAGCCCTGGTTGACACCTTGATTCCGGCATTGTGAAGACCTGACCAGGAGCCGGTTATGCCATGCTGAGACTTCTGACCTACTGAATGTGTAAGGTAATAAATGGGTATTAAATGGCTAAGTCTGCAATAACTTGTTACACTATAGTAGAAAACTAATACAGAATCCTGAAGCAAGGAGGGGTTTTTAAGAGAAATTTAGAGGAGAGGCAGGCTCTGGATCATACAGTGTTTTGTATTTTAAGTCAGAGGAAGGAGCTTGGATTCAGTGCTATTGGAAGATAAAAGGTTATTTTAAACTGAGAGGTGCACAATGAAACATTTTCCCCGGGATGCTCATGACCACTGGATCCTTAAAAATACAGCAAATGGGGCAGACCTTGAATCCTTATCAAGTTTATCTGTCTCAAAAAAAAAAAAAAAAGTTTATCTGTCTCACCTCTGTAATATATGTGTCTCAACAAAGCCCCTGGTAGTGGATCAGTGAGATGTTCTACTGTCCAAGTAGTTCAGATCTCTTTGGACTATTATTATGGCACCCCACTGGGGAGTTAAGGCAGCCCTGGAGCAAAACTGTGAGTGTATTCTGTTGTCTGTTCCATGCGATTATGAAGTTTTAGGGAGATTCTTTTATCGATAATGTTATAGGTAGCAAAGAATACATTCACCGAATCAATCATTATATGCCATGTCCAGAAGACTGTATGATGATCTATTCTAGAAAATACACCTGGCAAGGGGGCTGCAATTGGAGCTATTGCTAAGTTAGGTTTGCAGTGATCTATTTTTATTCTACAGTATATTTCTATTTATGTGGGAAATAGACTGGTGAAGTAGAGATGTGTAGGAACCTACACTGTGGAATTTTTAAAATCCTTAATGGTGATACGTATTTCCATCACTCCTCCTCCAAGGCAATACTATTTTTGATATATTGTACTGGTTAAGGGTGGGTATGGGCTGTTTCAGATGCTGCCAGTCACTTTCAGGTGTCTGTTAATTGATCCCAGCTTTTTGTTATCTTTTCATAAGGCATACATTGAGTTTAGCCCAATTCAATTTTATTTTTATTAAATTTCCTATATTCTCCAAATGTTTCAAACAACTGACAAATTGTGCATTCCTTTCCACTGGGATATTGTTCTGATTAACAAGTGAATTTTTTTAAAGGTTTTATTTATTTATTCATGAGAGACACAGAGAAAAGAGAGGCAGAGACAGCAGGCAGAGAGAGAATCAGGCTCCATGCGGGGAGCCCGACGTGGGACTCCATCCCAGGTCTCCACGATCATGCCCTGGGCTGAAGGTGGCGCTAAATTGCTGAGCCACCTGGGCTGCCCACAAGTGAATTTTTAACAAGTTGAACCAATACCTTGTGCCAGGGACTATCCTGTGCTTACATATCACAGGTGATGGGTCTTTGATGCCAGTTGGTGACAAATGATCCAGCTCTGAGACCTATCTGAATGCCTGCTTTCTTGGACCACTCTTAATATCAACTGGTTGGGTCTGTGACAGACTCTGAGATGATGTTAAATGTGCAGATATTTTCTAGGGAATAGTACTAAAAATTAGTACTTTTGGAAGGTAGGTAAAAGAAGCAGGGTTGGGCAGGGAAAGATGAGCAGTAACAAAGGTCTGACAGTTCAGCCCTACCACATGGCGCTCTGAAGATACAAATTGCCCTTTAGGGTGTCCATCAAAGCAGCTATCCTTGATTATGTTACCACCAAATAAGTCCTAAGTAAGCAGAGGTTTGATCTTGACATCAGTCATTTTCATGACTCAGCAGTTCAAAAGGCTGGGTATTTTTACTCTTGCTTCCAGCAGTCATTAGATATAGAGATGTGACCTTGGATAAGACAGCTCTCTGTAGCTGAGACAATACCCAAAACAGTTGACTACTGAAAAATATCTGCTGATAGCAGTCCCTGCAGCCAGAGCAACCAATTCTTCTATGAAACGGTATTTGAAAGTATTTCTGAAATATTTTGAAAATATTTCAAAATGATGGTCATTCTTGACAAAACTTGTCTTGAGTATGAAGCTGAGGCTGCACTTGGCACAGTGGAAGGGCCACTTCCTGGTGTGGAGCTGCGGGTGGTTGATCGGGTATTCCTTCTTTCTCTAGCACTTCTTACAGTCAGGACATTGGAAGGGACACTCACCTGTATGCAGGGTGTGGAAGCTTTGGGAAGCCAGAAGTACTCAAAGCTCTTCCTGCGCTCCCAGATACCGGTGGTGCTGGACCATCTCAAAGCCTACTGGTGCCTCCTGGCCAGGAGCCACCACTTCTGTGTGCAGTGCTTCCTATACTTCATATCCAGGTGCAGCAGTGGGGGTGGGAAGGGCAGGGGGAGAAAGCCTCTGCTTGACTGCCTTGTGGCAAAGAGGCTGTCAGAAAGATTCACTGTCAAAGGTTTCCAAACCTGGGTGGCTGTGGGTGCTGGAGTGCTACCACTGGAGCATGCCATGGAGACTTCTGATTGAGGTAACTACAAGTATGTGGCTGCTGAAATTTTTACTACAACCAGCTAGGTTGAAGGGCATCTTTGGGTCTGGGGGTTCACTCTGATAGCTCAGCTGTGGAGCTTATCCTGGGGAAGAGGCATGCAGGGAGGCAAGTGGCAATAGCCCATGCATTCATATGCCTCATCATTACCTGAGTGTCCTCTGACACAAAGTCTCACTACTCTCTACTCAGGAGTTCTTTTTTTCTCACAAAGTATGCACTAGAAAAGAGTTCCTTGTATGAAGGGGAAAAACATCTGAAGTTGTAATTATAAATCTCTTTGTAAATTAAAGGGTCTTTTTTTTTCTTGTTATAATTATAAAATAAACATACTACTGATAATGGGATGTTCTAGAGCTATCAGAATAATCCACTATATACTAATAGTTTTCGAACTATAGAGAAGAATCCCCTGGAGTGTTTATATAAGATAGATTTTTTAAAAATCTACTTCTCTAGACTCCAACTTACTAGGATGAGGTGGGGTTTAAGAATTGGCATTTTTAGCAACCATGGTAGATAATTTTGATGTAAGTGGTGAGCAGTCATCACTTAGAGAGTTATGACAAAAAGCTTTTATGTTCATAAATGGGTTGATATTGTTAGGAGAAAGGAATCTTGGCAAACAGTGGTGTATAACATCGTAATCTCAAAGAGGATAAACTGGAATCTCAAAGTCCTTCACCTTGAAGTCACTGCCAGAACTCAAGCCAATGCTCTTTCTGTCACCACCTTGTAACTAGCATGTCGTCAAACAGATGCAAGGTTGGTTTACCAGAATTCAGATTCAAAAACTTTACTAAATTCGTTAAGTTTTACAACGACGCTCATGAAAAAGTGGAATCCTTTACTCTTTGATTACTGTGTGATTATGTTGATATAAACAACATAGATTCTTCACTTTCCCAGAGATACGTTGATAGGCAGAAATATCATTACATGTCTTCATAGAGCTTTGCCTGTGAAAAAACTCTTGCTTGTACACATTCTTTAGTAAGGTCTTGGAGATAGAGGTGCCTTACTTGCAACATGAAAGCTTGAGCTAATATATAGATGTAAGAGTCCAACTACATCAACCCAAATCTATTTGGATTGTATATGTCCTCTCCAGAGATTCTAAGGAATTTTTAAAAGATGCAAAGACAATTTATCCCTTTTTTCAACTTATATCCTGGTAGATACTGTGGTTTCTTTGGATAGACATTGAAATATAGTTTTAACATATGGCCCATATGCGTTTCTAATTAAAATGTTCAATGTCAAGTACTAAAGATTCTTCTTCCCATAAATTACTTTGCATTTTTCTTGGTTTTCCAAGCTGAGAATTTTGGGAAAATACCATTTGACTATGTGCTTTCATTGGGGAATCATGCTTTTGGCCCAAAGTTGTTCTTATTGATGTTAATTCTTGGCTTATACTAAAAATTGGAAAGTCTAGTTTGCTCAGCAGTACTATTTATGAAAATGGGAGGAAAAAAATGTAGGCAGTAAACCATGCTGGCATGATAAAGGGAACAGAGTAAGCAGAGTGCAGTGAAAGAATATAAAAAAGGCAAACTGGGCTATTTTAGAATTTAAAACATGAAATTATAATAGATTTAGTATTAGATCTGATTGTTTTACATATTTACCATTTGACATAGCAAAAAGTCACTTACCATCCTTCTAATTTAGTTTGTGAGTTCTCAACCTTTTATACCTTATATTTTTTCAACCTGGCTACCTCCAAGGAAAACATTCTAAAAAAAAATGCTTATAACTATATAATCCTTTCAGAGTACCTGAGTGGCTCAGTTGGCTCAGGTCATGATCCCAGGGTCCTGGGATCTAGTCTGCATCAGGCTCCCTGCTCCTCAAGGAGACTGCTTCTCCCTCTGCCCCTCCCACTGCTCATGCTTGCACGTTCTCTCTCTCTCTCTCTCTCTCTCTCTCTCGCAAAAATAAATAAAATCTTTTAAAAAGCTATATAATTCTTTCAGAAAAAATACCCTTTTCTTTTGTTTACAAGAATTGGTATGGACATAAAAATTGTAGTGGTAGCTTTGAGTGTAAATTGTAATGCAAATTCTTGGTAATTTTTATGAAAACCTTTTGTTTTATTTGAGCGACTGTATCCCACTCCAGTAAAAGGAATGGGTGTTGAGAAAGGAGCAACAAGGTTTAGGAATGTGGTGAAGAATCATCTGAAATGGGGAGTGAAGGCAAAGCAGTCAGGAAGAGTAATGGCCCAAAGATGGAGTGAAAATTGTCTCATTCATTGCTTTACAGTAAAATTGAATTTAAAGTTTTAATTATTTAAGGTTTGTTAATGACCCTAAGTCAAAAGAGTAATGTTAAATATTTTTCTCCTGAATTTGAGAATATAGATGCTGATCTTAGCTTTGAATTTTGGCAAACAGGAACTTGATTCTCTTTCCCCTTCACTTTGTCATATCCTATCCTTTTCCAGGGGTCAGTTTAAATATCACTTCTTAATTCCTAAAGTAGTTAATGTTACCGATTATACATACCCATACTGCAATGCATTTTTGCTGGGTTAAAGTTCATCATACTTCTTTTAAATTTATTGCTTAATGACTTGTTTATAACTACCTTGTAACCTTCAAGAAGGCACTTTACCAAACAGAGTAGGTGATCAGTATTTGTTGTGTTGTCTCTAGGAGGATGCTCGTCCCTCTTTTCTCACTGAGGACTTTTTTTGCTTACTTGGCCCAAAATTTCAGATATTACTATACCACAATTCATTTGTTTGTTTTATTACACCAACTTGTCTAAAAAATATGTGCTGTAAAAATAGCCTTTTTTTTTTTTTAACATTTATTTGAGAGAGAGAAAGAGAAAGAGTGCATATACATGCAAGAGGCAGAGGGAGAAAGTCTTGAAGCATACTCCTGGATGAGTGTGGAGCCCAATGTGGGGCTCAATCCCAGGACCCTGAGATCACGACCTAAACTGAAATTAAGAGTCAGACACTTAAATGAGCCACCCAAGTGCCCCAAAAGGAAAATCTTGGTAGTTTATGATAGACTGTTACAAAAAATGCTATAATGCCAGGAAGGGACCCTTGCTCGTTGGAAGAAATTATCCATTTATGGAAGACAAGGAAGTGAGAAGAGGAGAAACTAGGAGGACAGGGACTGGCCACATTCATAGCCCTGGGAAGGGTCAGTTAAAACAAAAAATCAAAGTATGCTGGTAAAAATGGAGTAGGGAATCTTGGGCTCTCCTTAGAAAGTACTTCTTATGATAATTGGTAACAAATTATTTTCTATGACTATACCAGCAAAATGCAAGAAGGTATTTGATCGTGACATTATATTGACTATTTTTCTCTTCTGAAGGGGGGGCAATAGTTTTTTCTTTGCATGTTACAATGAGGAAAAACAGTGTTTTGTACGATTTTTCTCATTTAACACAATATTTTTAAAATTGTGATTATATTCCATGTTCATAACTCAGCACAACACTGTGGCTTAAAAAAAGAAAGGGGGCAGGGGATGTAATCAAGGTTTTTTGTTTTTCTTTTTAGCTAAGAAATATTTTTGAAGTGTGAAATTGTGTTGACCACTGACAAATTTTGACAATGTTCCTATTTACTATATGTGAAAGGAAACTTGCCCCAGGAATGTTACAAAACAAAACCTAAAACATTGACTTCATGCTATTCAGAATGGAATTATTGGTAGTGAAAAAAGTATATTAGAAAAACTGTACTTTTCTCAATTTAACTCCAAATATCTCAGCAAGTGTGTGTATAACAACTTCTATTTAAACTGAGTATGTGTGTCATTCTTTGCTCTTTATTAAAACACAAAAATCCACATTATTTTGAAAGTCATTTTAAAAACTAAACTTACCCCAATCTCTTCACCCTACTAAATGTCTCTTTGCCTTTCCCATCCCTTCAACAAATATCTTCGGAAAATCAATTAGTTTCTTGAGCTTCAATTATGTCATATTTCATAAAAAGACTGTCTTAAGCTGAACTATTATTCAGATACCTTCCAGAAGTGTTTGAAGTTCCAGAAGACACAGCTGCAAATCATTCAAAACACATTGTCAAGCAGACATTAAACAGAAAAAAGTTAATTGTAGGTCCTTTCTTCCTTTCCTTCTTTCACCCTTTCCTTCCCACCTTCCTTCCTTATTTTCTCTCTAGCACTCTCTCATTGGCCAACTGAAGGGAAAAATATTTGTATACAATAACTTTAATTTTTAAAATTCTCATTTTTGGATATGTGTTGTTATATGATTTTTTTTTTTTTTTTGTCTCTTGCTTCCAGCAATGTTTTGGCCCTTTGCCACAGGATATATAGTTTTAAGACATTGTAAACAATTAAGTTTCAATTACACCTATCATAAAAAAAAAACTTTATTTCTCTTTTTTAGAGGATTTTAAATCCTGTAAGTATTTGACCACCTTTGAAATCTCCACAGATATGAAAGGAACAAATATCACTGAAATAAAAAGAATCATTTAATCAGTAGTAGTAGCAATAGTATTTGTAAATAAAAATAATAGCCAATATTTACTGAATATTGCTTTTATTTGAGATACTATTATGTTTGACATTTCATATACACAGGTAGTTTTTTTTCCTATCGATGTAAAAGGAGAAGCTTCAGGTTAGCACTGTTAAATAACTTATTCAAGATTATACAGCAACTAAATTCCTTTAGAGCCCATGGTCAACACCACCATGCTAGAGAAACAAAATAGAAAATAAGTTTTCTATCATCCCGTCAACTGGACACAACATCTTTTCAATTGTCTGGAATGAACCTCCATGCCTAAGGCCATTGTTGGTGCTTTGCCCATGTAAAGACCATAGTGGTGATGTCCTCAGTGCTTCCAGGGAAGCATGTGCTTCCATGCTCCTCTGCTTCCAGGGAAGCAGACCTATTCCAAAAATCTTGTGTAGTCAATAGCCGAGTCTCCAAAAAGTATCATTGTTTGGGGGTAAATCTTTAAAATATCATTATTTGGGAATAAATAATTCTCTTTTTAGGCCCCTTGTTTTAAGTTCAGATAACCATCAAGATGGATAAGTGTTAAGTGGTTAGTAGTTATTAACACTTTACAAATACTATAGATATGAAGTTGAAATTAGTTACCATGATCACTTTTGCCTCCGAGTCTATGCTAAGCAATATGTGCTTATGCATAAGTGTGAGCCTGTGTTTTTGGATTTGTGCACACATGTGTCTGTGTGCATGTTTATATTTTCATTCTGTCTATAAAATAACCAGTTTATGGAGGAAAAAAAAATTGAGGCTCAGAGTTTGTAAGTAATATGCCAAAACTTCCTTGCCTGGCTGATGACATGGTAGAAAGAAAATGTAATTTGGAGTTAGATATAACTGAATTTTTAATCTCTCTGCCAGTTTCTAAATGGGAACTTGTAGAAGATCCTGTCAGTTTCCACATCAGTAAAACTCAGTAATATACAACTTAGTTATGTTGTATGAAATTTAAATGAGAAAATGTGTATGTCTATGTGATGTATGTAAATGTATATGTAATATATAAATATCGAAAACCACATAGTACATTGCCTACAGGGAGTAAACCATTTTTCCACATTGCCCAAGTCCAACCACTCTGCTTCTGAAAGGATGAGCAAATAGGTTCATCTTCTCAGTCTACTAGGAGCTTTGTAGCACAGGCTTCCAGGAGAGCCAGAAGGGAACGGTGGTGGTAATAAATTATTTCCTCAACAATTAGTCTATGTGAGAGATTATCACTGTACTCATTTACAGCCTTCCTCTCTGGGAGGAAGAGCACCATCCGCAGGCAGTACAGCACCCTTGGTGTAGAGCTGCTTCCCTTGCCTCCTGCGTGCCTCTGGGCCCTGCTGGCTGGCTTTATGTGCACGGTAAGGACACAAAGACGGAAGATCCCATAGTTTGACTGCTCGCACTTCACACTCACTATGTATTTAGAACCAGTGAAGTCATCTCCTGATCTGCTTCACCAAACGCATCAACATCAAGTAAAAGAGGCTTGATAAATTCAGTGATAATTTGAAAGCTGTGTCGAAAGCACATTTTGCTGAAATGGAACTACTAATAAAACCATGGACTCAGAAGGAGTCCATTATCTTCCTCACCAAGTTTGCAGAGAAATTGCCTCTCATTAGTTCCCATTCCCTGGCGGATTCAGGCTATTTTTACAACAGGGTTTGAACAGAGCGTCTAGGACTACCTGCCAAGGAAGAGCAGGAGCTTTGTTCAAGGGGCTTGCTCATCACATGAGGTAATGGCACATCTGTTTGGACCGTCTGAGCTGAGCTGAGATAGCAGATGCTGCTGCAAACTGCATATTTGGAGAAACAACAACAAAAATAAAGAGAAAGCTACCCTGAAACGATCCCCCTTCAGCACAGATTCACAGGCTGCTGCCAAAGACTTGCAGAGAGCTGTCTGCACATCCCAAACATGATGGGGCAGCTCTGATGCATCACAGATCTCCTTGGCCAGTTGGAAGGAGTAGTTGAAAATAACTTTTTTTTTTTTTTAATGTAACAGATTCCTTGCAACATTAGAACATTCAAAATGATATTCTTAACTGGTGTAACTTCTGGCAAATGGCAAACTGCTTTGTGGCTCTGTTCAACAAAAAAGGGTTATGCAATCCAGGCTAATGTTGAAAATTGCCAGATATCATTCCACCTCTGGTCTTCATGGACCTCACCTTTCTGGGCAGTTCATGTTCTATATCTGGGTCATTTTAAAACCTGCAACAATCTATTTATCATTAGTTTTTCGTTTCTCAGACTGTCCATCCAAGTAATCCAGTAAACTGAGCATCTGGGCTTTGTTTCATTTAGTTCTTAGACTAACTCAAATTGTGTATTTTAAAATAAGTTATTTAATATACATTTTTCTTGGGGATATTGGAGGAGATAGTCAAAATAGGTTTTCATTAATGAGATCTGTTTCTTTGTATCTATAGAAAACAGTACTACGAGGCAGATGCTAGATGCCCTACGCATAGGGTGACTACAACTGTGTGTGTTTGCCCCAGTAATCCCTATTTTTGCCACTTATCCTGGTATTTAGCTTGTCATTTTTCCTAGATTTTTCTATCTTAAAGTACTAATTTGTATTAAAATCAGCTTGGATGAGTTTGGTAATTCTCACATTGTTCTCCGAACTTCTGTTAGAGTTTCAGCTGGTAATTTTGAGATGCATTGGCAGTAATCAGTCTTATTTAAATATGTAGTTAAATGTGCAAGTTGACCAGTTTCCCCCCACCCCCACCCCCATCATTCTCACTTTACAACCCTTTACAGATCCATACTAACTACTCATTCAAAGGAAACACAAAGTTTGCTGATAAAATGAAGTGCTCTCAGCTGTACATGGCTAGAGCCTGCTAATTCTTTCTTATTCCAGTGGTGGCAAGAGGTGTTTTTTGTTAGGTGACCAGTTTTTATTTTATTAGAAAGGAAACAAGTGAGGACCCCAGTTGCTTCCAGGCACTCCTGCTGGGAAAATGCTAGACATCCAGTTATCATACCTAATGCTGCAACGTAGATTCCTTCATCCTTAGACCACAGAAATAAACCCCATTGAACTGCTCATTTTTAGTATCACCAAAAACATGTCATATATTGACAGCTGAGCAGAATTTGCTCCTATGTAATATTTTCACATATCTCCCAAATACAGACAACCTGGAATTTCTTGCTGCTGCAGGAGCCCCATAAAGCATGGGGAGAGAGCATTTGCTGCAGAAAAAAACATTTATAATCCATAAGATGTGATGTTGGGTAGACAAAAGAAAATAAGTAGAAAAGGGCACCTGGAACTAATGTCCCTTCCCCTTCACAGTGATTGAGCCTGGGAAATATGTCTAATATCTCTAAAAATATGTCTACCTGTTGGTGGATTGGTGGGAGGTGGGCAGTCCCAAAGAAGTCCCTCATCAGTGGGTTGAAAGGAAAGAGAAATAAGACAGGTTGAGGTAGGTTGAGATTTGTGTTCTTGTAGGAAGACTGGTAACTAGACTGTTAGCTGTCCTGGTGGCCTTCAGTCCAGTGTGAGCCAGGTGCTGAAGTGACAACCTGGATACCATCCAGTCTTTAACCCTTCGCCAGCATAGGGTTGCACTGTCTGGGTCCAAGTAATGGTGAGGCCTTTGTGGTCGTTAAAATGGCCCCTCATCTTGAGGTTGGCATCATATGGAAGCTGTGGATGGAGATGAAGAGCGTGAGCAAAGGGGTACGCAGTCCCATTCAGATGACTAGGGAGTAAAAGCCAGCACACTCTAGTAACCAAGGACCCAAGATAAAGGCCCTGGGCTGCCAAGAAACTCAGCATTTAATTTCTAAAGGATGTAGTATAAGGGCATGCCCTGAGAGCACGAGGACGTGCTATTGCCTGAGAAATCGTGAAGATATCAGTCTTCTAGTAATCACAGTGATGGGAAGTATAGGAAATTATAGGTTATGCATATAAGAAATATGTGATGAGTGGGGTTGAGCTGTTTTTCTGTGAAGCTTACAAAGAATACTTTGAACATTCTTGCTATAGTCCTATGGTTATATATTGTATAACACAAGCCTATAATCGAGTATATGTATATATGTTTAAATATACATATAAATATATTTTATATAATGTACAAATATATTTATAATATACATATAAATATATTTATATAATATAAATATATTTGTGTGTGTGTGTATATATATGTGTGTGAACTTTACACCTGGGTCTGCTCTGGTAACCCCTATTTTTGCTAATTATCCTGGTATTTGTCATTTGTCAAGGATTTTTCAGTCCTATAGTATTCATTTGTATTAAAATAGGCTTGGTAACTACAATATTGTTCTTTGAGCTTTTGTCATAGTTTCGATTAGTTCTTATTTTAACATGTAGTTAAATAAATATATGTAAGTTGACCAGTCCTCCCCATTCCTTTTTGCAATATATGTGTGTATGTATTACCTAGTAACATTTTTAATGTTGCAATAAATCCTTTCCACAATAAGATGCTTAAGATCTAAATGCCTATATAATGAAAAACTTAATAATGATTTTTCAAGGAAACTGATGATGAATTGTATAACTTGACAAAATATTTGTTGACCTTAATCAACCAACATAGGGGCTGCAGTGACAACACAAAAATCAGGATGCTTCCTAAGAGGCATAAACCAGTAATTTAAATGTTAGTAATTATTTAGAAGATCACAGCAACAATTTAACATGGCCTACTACAGAGGGTGTATTTAAATAGCATTTTGTCTGTCTTTTTGTGTAGATCAAATGACAATTTTTAAAAAATTAATTTTACTTATTTTGTATTCAGTGTGTTTTGTTTTGTTTTTAGAGAGAGCGCATGTGTGTGCTAGCAAGGGTTGAGCAAGGGGAGAGGTAGAGAGAGAGACAGACAGACAGACACAGACTGAGAGAGAGAGAGATCCCAAGCAGTCTCCATGCCCAGCACAAAGACCCGGAGATCATGACCTGAGCCAAAATCAAGAATCGATTGCTTAACCTACTGAGCCACCCAGGTATCCCTCCCTATTCTTTTTAAAATACTTTAGTTATTTATTCATGAGAGACACAGAGAGAGGCAGAGACACAGAGGGAGAAGCAAACTCTTCTCAGCCCAATGTGGGACTCAATTCTAGGACCTGGGATCATGCCCTGAGCCAAAGGCAGACTCTTAACCACTGAGCCACCCAGGCATCCCTCAGCCACCCCTATTCAAAGCTGTTTTTTATGTGTAGATATGTAGTAATTGATGTAACAGTTGTGAACTCATTAAGAGAAAAATTTGCAAAGTTTTTTATCTGCATCATTAGATGCTTCTGATAGAAAATCAGATTAATTCAAATAATTAAAATTTTCCCATTCCAAATCATAGAATCAAACCTCTATTTTTAGAAAGTCATTCTGTTGAATGTAAAATATCTGACATTATTATACATGGTATTATAAATTCAATTGAAGATTTTATATTAGGATAAATTACATGTGTTTTCAGTGATAGTGCAAGTACATAGATGGCAGAGCATGGCAAGTGTAAAAAAAAATCATATTCTTACTAAACTGGAAAACTTGGAAGTGGTTTCAGTGAACGCATAATTCATAATTTTAGTCAAACAAGTTCATATTCTCCCAGTCAGAAAAAGGCTCTAGTTATCAAAATATATAAATATCAACATTTAGACGAAATATGATTTTGGTTAAGCATAGTTTTAAAAAAATGTGGAACAACAGGCATTCTCATATATTGTTTGTGGTATATAAAATTATTCCATCACATTGTAAAAATTTGTTTGCAGTTTCTAATAATGTTGAACACTTGCTCTCTCACCCAGTAATTCCACTCTAAATATGTATCTAAGAGAAATAAATTAATGTAATATGTTCTCTAAAAGACTTGCAAAATAATACTTACAGCAGCTTTATCCCGAAAGGCTGAAACTGCAGACAAATGTCAGTCAACAAGAGAACGGGTAAATAGAAAAATATGATCAATCATACAAAGAAATTCCTTTCTGCAATTAAAAAAAGATGAGTGAATGATATAAGTAACTATGAATGAATGTTACATAATTCAGAATGGAGGGAGCCCCACATAAAAAATAGATATAAAAGAGTAGGATTCCCTTGTTCTGAAGCTCAAGAACAGGTTGCACTAATCTTCAGTAATATAAATAATTCCAAAAATATAAATAAATAAATAAATAAATAAATAAATAATAATAAATCAGTGTAGTATCTGCCTCTGGTTTGAAAGGGCAGTTGACTAGGAACAGGCAAAGTAGGTGATGGGAATATTCTAGAGGGTACATATGGTATATACATATGTCAACAGCGATACAACATCAATACAATTGATGTTGGCCCATTTTCCTATATGCAAACTATTCCTCATAAAAATAAAGTATTAAATGCTCAATGGATGTTCTTTATATTAAAATGTGTTTACATCATTTGATAAAAATGATATTTCTAAAAGGAAGCAATACTTTTAATTGAAGTATAGCTGACACATAACATTATGTTAGTTTTAGATGTACGGCATAGAGATTCAAAAAATTTATACATTATGCAATACTTACCATAAGTTTAGCTACCAGCTGTTACCATACAGTGCCACTACGATACCAGTGACTACATTCCCAATGCTGTACCTTTCCACCTTGTGATTTATTCTTTCCATAACTAGAAACCTGTATCTCCCCTTCTTTTTCACCCATTTTCGCCAAACTTTTCCTTTCTGGAAGCCATTAGTGATCTGTATTTATGGGTCTGTTTCTGCCTTTTGTTTGTTTATTTGGTTTATTTTTTAGATTCCACATAGAAATGAAATCACGTAGTATTTGTTTTTTTTTGTTTTTTTTTTTTTTTTTTTGCCTGACTTGTTTCATTTAGCATAGTACCCTCTAGGCCCATGCATGTTGTTGCAAATGGCGAGAGCTCATCCATTTTATGGGTGAGAGTCCATTATTAGTCTATTTTGTGTGTGTGTGTGTGTGTGTGTGTGTAACACATATTCTTTATCTGTTCATCTATCAGTGGACACTTGGGTTGCTTTCATATTTTAGCTATAGTAAATAATGCTGCAATAAACCCGGGGGTACATATATCTTTTTGAATTAGTGTTTCCATTTTCCTTGGGTAAATACCCAGTAATGAAATTACTGGATCATATGGTATATCTATTAATTTTTTTTGAGGAAACGCCATATTGTTGTCCACAGTGACTGTTCCAATTTACACTTCCACTAATGCTGCATGAGCATTCTTTTTTTTTATTTTAAAGATTTTATTTCTTATTCATGAGAGACAGAGAGAGAGAGAGAGAGGAGAGGGGAGGGGGCAGGCAGAGACACAGGCGAGGGAGAAGCAGGCTCCATGCAGGGAGCCTAACGTGGGACTCAATCCCAAGACTCCAGGGCTATGCCCTGGGCCGAAGGCAGGCACTAAACTGCTGAGCCACCCAGGAATCCCTAGCATTCCTTTTTATCCACATCTTTGCCAACACTTGTTATTTTGATTCCAGCCATTCTGACAGGTATAAGGTGGTATCTCATTGTGGTTTTGATTTGCATTTTCCTGATGATTAGTGATGTTGAGAATCTTTTCATGTGTCTGCTGGTTATCTGTGTGTCTTTGGAAAAATGTCTATTCAGGGCTTCTCACTGCTGGTTATCTGTGTGTCTTTGGAAAAATGTCTATTCAGGGCTTCTCACTTTTAATCAGAACATTTGATCCTTTTTTGGTGTTATAGAAGTTCATTATATTTTGTATATAAACCCTTTATTAGATATATCATTTGCCAATGTCTTCTCCCATTCAGGAGATTGCCCCCTCCTTTTTATTTTTTTTATGATTTCTTTCACTGTGTGAAAGCTTTTTATTTTGGTGTAGTCCCAATAGTTTATTTTTGCTTTTGGGTCCCTTGCCTGAGGAAACATATCTAGAAAAATATTGCTAAGGCCCCTGTCAAATAAATTACCGCCTGTGTTTTCTTCAGAGAGTTTTATGGCTTGATGTCTCACATTTAGGTCTTTAATCCACTTTGAGTTTATTTTTGTGTATGGTGTAAGAAAGAGATCCAGTTCCATTCTTTTGTGTGTAGCTGTCCAGTTTTCCCAGCATCACTTATTGAAGGGACTCGCCTTTTTCTTCATTGTATATTCTTGCCTAGCAGTAATAATATTCTTCAAAACAATATAGTGACAGTATTAACCACAAGTGGCTAAGAAACTTACTAAAATACAAAATATATTAAAAGGATAACTATTTTTCTTTGTATTATAATAAAAATAAGTTTTTAAAATTTTACTTTCACGTGCATAGACATGCACCTTCAGTTTGGAATTGGTTTTCAAATAGGATTATTTTGTAACATCAACAATATCGTAAGTACCTTGTGAATCAATCTTTAAAAATTCTTAATTTTACTTTTGAAAAATGCCTCATTTTACTCTTAAAACTGTCCTGCTATGGACAGTAAATTATATAGTCACCTTATTTTTATATTTTATCATTTGAAATGGCTGGATTTCATGAGGTAAATGCATTACACACATTTTGCTTTTGAGAAAACTAATGCTTATAGAAGATAAATAATTTGCCAAAAGCTGCAAGGTATCTATTGTCAATTTGAGTAGAGGTGGTGGGAAGTATTGTGTCTAAAATCTTTCCACTAAGCCTTGATCACTGCATTTCCTTTAAACTGAATGCTTGCTCGCTTGATTAATGCACTTTAACAAGAAGCATTTATTTAAGGGCCACAAGATGCTATTCTCTAGCCTGCAGAGTTACAAAGGCCCCAAAATGTAATTGTTTCCTAGCAGAAGCTCAGAGTCTAGGGAAGGAGACAGAAAAAATTACAAGATGAGGGTATTGTGGTCAGGGTATGGACAAAGATTATGGGTGCATCTTCGAAGAACTGGCTAATCTTTCTGGCAAGTAGAGTTTGGGAAAGAAGTGATGTTTAAGTAACATATTTTTTGTCTCCACGTTGTTTTTATTTTTTACAGTGAGATATAGAAGTGAAAGAGTGCATGAAACATGTGTGTACACTTAAAAGATAATTAGAAAATACCTAACTACCATTGAAGTTAAAAGAATCTCAAAAGTCTCTAGGATCCCAGCCATTATATTGACTCCTGTAAAAATCATTTTGTTTTTAGAATAGTTTTAACATTTATTTATACATCACTAAAAATATAGTTTTCCTTTGCCTGTTTTTGAATATTTCCTAGTTGGAATCCTATAGTAATATTAAAGTGTCGTTTTGCTAGACATTGCCATGCCCTTTGGGATAGGCCTGGAGGAAATACCCACCAATTTCATCTTGCATCCCTGGAACAATCTGGAGGCAACAAAGGAATTTTTTCTCACTACCTTCAGTTGAAGGTTGAAATGAGAGAATTATATTCAATATTACTTATATTCAATATCATTATGAACTATTCTATAATTTTCTCACAAGTAAAATATGTATAATATTATTATTTGTATTTTTAGTAATACTAAGAGACACTGAATGCTAACTATGCACCAAGCATTTTTTAAATGCTTTACATTATATATTTTTTAAAGATTTTATTTATTTATTTGAGAGAGAGAGAAAGCAGGAGCAGGGGGAGGGCCAGAGGCAGAAGCAGAGTCCCCACTGAGTGGGGAGTCCAACACGGGGTTCTATCCCAGGACCCTGGGACCATGACCTAAGCCAAAGGCAGACGCTTGACTGAGCCACCCTAGGCCCCACAGTGTTTTACATTTATAGATGTGTAAACCTGTGTGCAATTTCAAGGTTTTCAGTTAGTCCATGAAGTGGTCTTTTGGCAGAGAAGGGCAAACTGATCATCTCTTCTCTTTTCATAGTGGATAGCAGAGCCTTGTTACCACTCAGTGTTTAAAAGTCTGAAGGTACAGAATGTAAGTACTTGGGAGTTTACTGAAGAAATGCAGAGTGGGAGATAGATAGCCAGGCCAAGCCAAATCAGAAAAGAGGTAATGTCTGCAGTGCATGCATTCAGGGTTCTCTATTAACTTTTCATAAGTTAAGAATATATATACATACACATACGTATACACACAGGCTTGACTGACCAGGTACAAAACTATATTTGTATTTGACTTTTGATTGACTTCGTTAGAATTCATATAATTGCCTCATTCAGACTTAAGGGCATCCATCAACTCAGCAGATATCTTGTCTTTCTAAAAACATTGCAAAATTTTACGATAGAGATTTTAATTACAAAATGCCATTATTAAAATCTTTCTGGCGACTTGGAAAGACCCAAACTATGGTGGACAGGTTGCCATATGTGTTAAAAAAATCTTTGCTAGAAACTAAGTACGTGTGACTCTAAAAGACAAGAAGGAGTATACTTGGCTTATGATGGAATGTTATATATGTCAGCCAAGAAGACAATAACAGATAATGTATGTGTTGTTATTTAAATAATTACTGACATTGGAGTTTCTCACATCTGTCTAGTTCACAAGGGAAAGATAGGATGTTGTAAAAGCCATAAGATTAACATGAAATGTGAATTTACGAAGAATTTGTTCTTTTGAAGACCTATTTCTGTCAATGCTGCAACAGGATATAGAACTACACTGAAGACAATTCTTGAGATCATCAACCAAAAATAAGATATCCTAAACATTTAGCCATAATGCGTTTTCTTTTTGGTTTCTCTGATGCACACTACTTTGACACCTAAATGGAACAGGAATTCCATTCTCCTAGGTATATAAAGTTCCCGTTATACAGCTGCCTCCATTAGGACCTTGAGTTTGCCTGTGAAATCCCAACAGCCATTTTCATTTGTTTTTCCTTGTGATCCAGCTGAACGTAATTGTATCAAATAATGGGTGACCTAAAAGTCCCTAGGCAATTTTCAGAGAGTGCCCAAGAGAACAAAACTATAGATAACCATTTTGATATTCTATTATAGTTTTTTTTTTTTTTTTCTGGAATGCTTTACCTTTAGTATCTGAGGGCCTTGTTAGACTTTGGAGCTCACCTTTCTCCATCACTTGTCTTTATGCGCTTATTGTTTAATCAACTGATTGGTAAACATCAGACCTTACACGCAGTTGTGTGTTCTGGCAAAATGTGTTCTTTTCAAACTTCAAAGTGTTGCCATTACTGTCAGCATAATGCATTGGTTCCTTGATTGCTTATTTCTAACTCCTCAGCTCCACCCTAACTAAACACATTTTTTTTTCGTAATTGTCACCATACATTCAACCCTATCATATGTGTGTGTTTATCCTTTGAATGATCACTACAGTCCTTGCAATCATCCTGTTAGCAGATAGCAGTAATGAAATTACAAAACATCTGCAGAACAAAGTTTTCTATTTTATCATTTAAATCTTAAACTATGGACAATGATTGCAGTTTATACTGCATTTCCTCTACCAAGCTGTTGCTTCCTTTCCTACTATTATTTATCCTTACAAATGTTTTGCCCCAAAGTACAAAAATATATTATGATATTACTTTAGTGGTATACAGCCAACAAATTAACATACACATTGAAAACTACCTAAACAGGTGAGGGAAAATGGTATGACTTTTGGGAGAGGCGAGAGCCATAACATTGGTTTGAGCTGATTCCAACCTTTACAGTGCCCACCTCATAAGTCTTAAGGTTAAAATGGGATAATCAACTCATACCCGTCATGGTAAGTACTCCAAATTTTTATCACCCCAAGTTCTTCTTACACCTGGGCATAGAGGAAAGCCAGCTTTTAAGAGACAGTTGCCAGTTAAAATTTGCATTTGAATTCCTTTAGTAAAGGTGATTAAAATGAATTCCAAGTGTAGAATAAAAACACAATGAAGCAAAAATATAAAGAGGCTGCTTGTTCTTTTTCCTTCAGTTAGAGCAATGTATTTATTAAAACAAATGTAAACCACACTGTTATTAACTTTTAAAAACCTATTACTAAACTTTTTTCCCCATATTGAGCAAAACCAATAAATAAGAAGTTCCTAGTTAATAGGTCTCAATATATATGACAAAAGATTGTCAAATTATGTGAACAAGTCCTACTGCAATGGTATAACCACTCTACCAACATTGCTGGTTGACCCTTGCTTACAAAGAAGATCAATTCCTAAGAGAAAAAGAACCTCTTATTTTTACTGTTCAAAAGTGAACTTAAAAAGGTGTTTGAGGTGGAATGTATATAGAAGGAAAATAAGTATTATCTTTGATAATTTTTAATGGATGGGAAAACTAAGATGAATAAGTGATATGTTTGATGTGTCCATATATATATATATTTTATATATATGTATATATATATACATATATATATGTATGAATGAATGAATGATGATGAATAAGTGATATGTTTGATGTGTCCATATATATATATAAAATATGTGTGTGTATATATATATATATAAATATATATATATATATATATTTTTTTTTTTTTTTTGCCTTCACCAAGCCTTATTCTGGAAAGGATTATATCCCAATTGGAAGGTGACTGGAAATAATAAATATTTTTTAAAAAAACTTGTCAAGGTGGAAAAATAGGTGAAATATTAAATAGAGGCAAAGAGGGATGAAGCAAAAGGAAAATATCATGAAGTCAGGACTGAGGCATGATGGTCACTGGTGTCATCCAAATACTAGTTTTGGCTCTTCCACAGGGCATATGGTAGGATTGTATTTTATACCTTCTTGAAGTTAGTTATGGAAAGATGAATTAATTTGGTCAATAAAATGAATACAAGTAACATTTGTTGTTTGAAAGAAAGCTTTAAGGGCCACTGAGTATATTTCATTCTTTCTTTCCCTTTGTCATGGTGACCAGCAACATTTGTGATGCTAAATGCTCTATTAATCTAAGATACCAGTTGTAGACCTGCATGAGTGAAAAACAAACTTTTGCTTTTAAGCCACTATGATTTGACGTTGTTTGTTACCACAACAAAATCTAGCCTAACCTAATACATAGGGTTTGTACAAAATCCATAATGTGAAATCTTCATGACTTAATAGAAATGGTTAAAAAAATTGGCTGTGTTTTCTATCCCACTTATAATTAGCAATTGGGTCCTTATGGTCCTATGAGTTATAAATGACCCAATTCCGCAATCTGCTTCTGAGAACCACTTCCACTAATAATTGTGGTAGGCTTGGTGGTCCTAGAAGCTGGCCATGAGATAAGAGTTTGAGTTATAGATAGCTTTTTTTGGAGTATTTTATCCCAGGAGGCATCTGTAGAGGGGTGGGGAAGTGGGGTGGTTAGGGAAGAAATCCAATACTGTGAACACTAAAACATCTATCCATTTAGGACTGTCTGTTGAAACTGTATTGAGTACAACTCAAAATTATTCTTCCTGAGGACTGTGGAAGCTGTGTAAATAATCTAACAATTTTTTTCTGTAATTGGCTGAGAGTTGTTCTTGAGTATTAGCTCCTTGGCATTGTGAAAGCTAGCAAAGATTGGTTGTCGGAAAAAGCCCTCAGAATCACAAGTTCTTTATCTAGAAAGGTGAAGACTCAGAATGCAGACTGTAGATTGGATATGAGCCATGCAGCGAAGTTAGTATATACTTCAATAATATTTGTTTATTTCTAGTATTTTGTTAACTCTAAACCAATACTATGAAAAATTGCGTTATAGCTATGGCTCTGTGATTCTGTTCTGTGTGTTTGTGTGTGATTGTCTAGAAGGTAAGTCATAATCCTTCAGCCTCATGTTCATGGACCTCACAGTCTGGACTCAATCTATCAACATAGAATTAGCTTCCATTTTATGGTATATATTTCTTATTCTAAGTAGTCTGTTATTTTACCAAGCCAATTTCTTCATGGTTATTATTATCATTCCTTGCAGTGAATGAAATGGCCAGCCTATATTTATCAGCTTGCCTAAAGTCAATTGATTTTTTTTTTTTTAAGGTCTTCCTCAAGCCCACTTTCTCCATCATGAATATTCACACTCCTAGTTGACCTCTCTTATTTTCTGAAATTTAAATGCTGGGTTATATATTTTACCCACCTTAGCACCTAGTGGCAGATTAGTTCTTAGAACTTTTGTAACCTTTAACATGGATTATATATGCATAGAAACCAAAGATAGCATTTTATTTCTTTTAATTTTCTGCTAATGTCTTGCCTAGCTTTGTAGCCCAGCAAGCACATAGTATGTTAGTGGAAGAATTATTGAATGAATAAATGATAGCATGATTTAGATGTTTCTGAGAGCCATTCATTTTCCTAAATCCATAAGCAGCTCCCTACTTTTTTGACTGAAATAGCCAGTTATAATTTTTCCTTTGATGAGAAAAAAATCCAGTTGTGTCTGTATATCACAATTACATAGGGAGCTTGGAAAAAACTATCAATGACTAGGCCTCATCCTCAATCTACTGAATCAGGGTTAGAGGAATTTAGAAATCTGTAAAATGGGGATAATAATAGTACAAACCAAAATATTGCAAGGACTCAGTTAATCAATGGGGATTGCTATGTTCAATGTTAATTTTACAAATCCAAACTAAGTCTCTCCAAAGCTTGGAAATAACCACATTTTACAGCGTTTATAGACATTTCTTATGATATAACATTTAGGAATCTTTATACCATAGCTTAATACACGTTATTTAATACTAGAAGAATTGCTTTTCTTGATTTGTATTTCATGGAACTTTGTTACCTCTTCTGTTAAACTTTCTTAATCCTAACCATCAACCTAATTTTATTTACCCTAAGGAAAGTAAATTTCATCTTCCTCCCCGCCCACCTCACAGTCTCTATACCTTTCTGATAGTGATTCTTAGTGCATTTTGCTGCATAGTGTCTGTTTCATCATTGGACCACAAGTCCCTGAAGTGCTAGAAGAAAGTTTTATTATCTACCTTCATATACAATTCCTAGAATACAGGCACTAACAGGTTTTTTAAATGCAAGTCTTAAATCTTTAATGCCATTCTTAGTTTCCTGACTCTTAGAAAATAAACTAGAAGAACCCAACATTAGCTCTCTTCCTCTACCTTCATTCTACCTTCAAATATACATGCCTTAACATTCAGAAAGAAAGAATGAATGTTCATGCATTAAGAAAGAAAAGTTCAGATGATTCCAAGAGAAATCATTTATTTGCTGTAGATTCTGTTTCTTCTGGAAATTTTAGATTTTTGCCACAGCAGGTGTCTTTTATACCTAAAATATTTTTATTTTTGGATGAACTCCTTCATATTCTTCCTTCCTCTAAATATTTCCAGTATGATCATCTTTCACATATATACACACACACTTTATAGACCATGGTTCTTGCCTTTTTTCAGAGTTTTTCCAAACATTTTTCTATCTTCAAATTAACTAATATTCTTGATTATACTTCTGTAGTCCATGTCTCCAGTTCTCACTAGGTTGTAGCTACTTTACATTTAAACTATTTATTTATTTATTTATTTATTTATTTATTTATTTATTTTTACATTTAAATTATTGAAAATTATATGAAATTAAAAATCTTATGAGTCACACTGGACATATTTCAAATGCTTAATAGCTAAATGTAGCCAGTGGCTACTATACTGGATTGTGCAAATAGAGAATTTCCATCATCACAGAAAATTCTTAGAGCACTGGGTAAGACCAATTTTCAAGTGACATTTCATGAATGAAAGATATACTCCTTTAGGTGAAATATGCATTTATTATTGAATATAGAATACATTGTCCTGAAATTAATAATTCTCTAGAAACACATTTCATGAATATGAAAACATTCATATTACATCAAATTTATTTAAACAAGGAAGAATATCTGTATATGTTTATGTAAGAGCACATTACTGAAAGTCTCATTATAAAAATTCTAAAATGTATTAAACATATTTTTGAAATCTGAAAAGGGACAATAATGAAAACAAAATAGAAATAACTAAAGGTAATAATAAAGAATGCTTACATAGCAGAAGGTAAACTTAAGCGATATAATTGTTTCTCAGAATGTTTCTAGAATTCTTGATTATTTGAAAAAAAATACCAAGTGCTACCTAAAGAACAGGACTCAATTTATCTTGCCAGAGATTTAGATGTAGTAATGTTTTTTAAAACAAAAGAAGGCTTTATATTTCTTGAAGAGTGAATTATATTATTGAAAATATTGGTCATTTGAAAAATCTAAAGGTTATATTAATAAATTATACACATTCTTCAATTAAGTTTGACACCACATAAGACACATGCATAATTGATGTTCATTCAGATTAAAACAAAATGTAAATATCAAACCTTAGAACACTGGGTATTCAGTCTCCTTGGGCATTATGGTCAAGTAAATCCCATTACTTTTTAATGTCCGTTTATGAAAGATTGCATTATGTAGTATTGTCAAATCCTGTTCTTGTGTTTGAAAAAGCCTGTATCACATCTAACTACTATATAGGCCACATACATACCAAAATTTTTGCCAATATTAGTGGTAACGCAAGTGAATGATTTGCTCTGTTTAACCCAAATCTAATTAATACCTTATATTAATAATTAATATTATATTGGCTATTTAATAATTTAAAATGTACTACTTGTGAAGTAGAAATGTTAGATGGAGTTTTGGTGGAATAAGAATGAGAGGAAAGCAGAGCTTCCAAAAACAGGTTAAATACAATAGTTGATAGATGGATCTCTTAAACCAATATCGATTTCTGAGAAAATATTGTTTTGTTTTTTAATTCTTTATGTTATGATTTACTTTTACAAGGGAACTTTAAATTCTGGAATAGACATTTTAATCCCCAGCTTTTCACACTTCTGTCTCATGGTTTGGTGTGTGTGAATGTTTTCTAGTTGTAAATATCAGAGGTCAACTCAAACCAGCTTAAACAGACCAACAAAGAAATCTACTTTAAGGATGCTGAGTTTTTGTTTGTGAAGATTTTAAATGAAACTCAAGTACAGAAGTGCAACTGGGCTTTACTGACAGGAAGTAGAAGTAGGAATAGGAATAAAACCCTGTATGGAATGTAAAATGTACACCCCTTGATTCTCATCTATGTCCTCTCTCTCATTGATGCTGAATTTTCTCCTTGCAATTGAGTTTTCTCTATTACTTGATTCACATGGCAGAAAATGGCTGTCCCCAAATCTTAAGTTTTTAGATCTCTACTGTTCAAGAGATCAGCATGTTAAATATACTTCTTAAGCCTAACTGGCTATCTAATCTCCCATGAGTGGGTCACCAATACATCTTTCAGGACAGGAGTTAGTCTTGCAGTGAGTTTGGACTATCTACCCAAAGTGTGATATAGTTTCATACTTGAATGCTTTTTCTTCATTTACAAGCCAGCCCTCACTGGTTATTGGGAAGTTGTAGCTCTCTTTATTTTGTCTGTAAATAAAGGAATGTCATATGGGCATGGAACTGGGACATTTAAGTACGTCATATATTTTCTTAGGATCTTATTTATTAATTTGACAGAGAACAAGAGAGAGCCTGCACAAGCACAGAGAGCAGCAGGCAGAGGCAGAGGGAGAGGGAGAAGCAGACTCCCTGCTGAGCAAGGAGCCTCATGCAGGGCTCAATTTCAGGACCCTGAGATCATGACCTGTGCTGAAGGCAGACCCTTAAACCGACTGAGCCACCCAGGTGCCCCCGTACCTAATATTTTGATCTTTAAGTACCTAATACAGGTCAAAATGGGCCGGTGCAGGCAAAGTATCTAGCCCTAAGCCCACTCTGAGATATACTTTTAATTTGTACAGTCACTTGTGAAATTTGCCACAAGATATCTGAGTACAGAAGAAGGTTGATTTATTAAAGGAGAGGATGGGCTAATTCAGTATACAACTTCTGCTAAAGATTTTTCAGAAATAATTCTTCCAATGTTCAGTCTTTATTCTTCCAAACATATTGGCTTGAGTTACATTTTTTGCTTCAATTGTGTTTCATCTGTGCAAATGATAAACTGCTCATCAGTGATTAGACAAACTTGCTGGAATTTGGCTGAATTCCAAGCAGCCATTTTTAGGCCAATATGCAACAGCACATGCATATCAGTCTAGGTTTCATTGGAGAACAGATCAGATTTCTTATTTGCTCATTAGCTTTTGGTGCAAATGATTTTGAAACCGGGCAATGATTTCTATTCCAAGCTATTTTTAATTAAAATATGTTTCTGTAGCCCTTCTGTCTATTTAAACATACCTTCTAACCTTTTACTACCTGAATCTGGAGAACAGGCCATAAAACATTAAATATGAGAAAGCTGGGAAATGTAACACACTATAAATGCATGAAGGTAGGAGTTCAAAATGTGTGGACATAAAGATTTTATTTCTTTACATAAGGTTTAAATGAAGAGTCTGTTGTATAAATCTTTGCTTTCAAAGTGGACTATCATTTTTAAGCAAGAAGAAAGGAATGCTTGATTATTAAGAAGAAAACATACCTTAATAATTTTGAATAATTCAAAAGAACCATAAGAAAGGCTACTTATACATAGCTTGAAACACCCCATTTTTCCAAAGCATGATTTAAGTGTGGTAAATATTTTTAAAACTTATGCATGAATAATAAAATTATCTGAAAGGTGTGTATCTTATATAAACTATTTTGTTAGGGCATATTTTGTATATCATTTTATATTTGTATTAAGACATAATTTAAGTTTCATCTCCTATAAGTCCTATGTTTCATTATCATCCTGTATTTGTGAATAAGGAACCCATGACTGCGAGAGGAGAAAATGACTTACAAGAGGCCACATAGACAGTGAGAATATCTCCTGGCACGGAACCTATTTAACTTGATTAAATAATGCCATGATGTTTTAAATGACAAAATGCTACTTATTATTACTGTATATGTGTATGAAAGAACTTTAACATTAACTAAAATATTTTATGTTTTCATAAAGTTGTAGTGCTTCTAGTGATAGTATTGGTGATGAGAAAGCACTAACTGATAGTATATTAGAAAAATACTCCAGGATCATGTGCCACTTAAAATTCACACTTGAACATGCACAGAACTAAAAACCAAGAAGCAAAAACCAGATAAGCCAAAACCTAAACAAACAAACAAAACAAATGTGGGCGGGTTAGGAAACTGATGCTAATTGATGAGCTGAATTTAACTGTGCATGCACTTGAATGAACACTTAAATAAAGCCTTTCAAAGTAAAGACTTGCTAAGTTTGAGATCACAGAACTATTTCACAGGAAATTCAGGTGAATTGTACTTATACAAATCTAGCACATACAATAAAGCAGATAAGGATAGATGAAAGAGGAATTTGCAATAAGAAATAAATTATCCCCAAAGCTAGCTTTTCTCTTCTGTATAATATATACAGTTTAGGACAGTAAAACGAGGTTTTTAAAATCAAATATAAAAAAGAACGTACTTACAATTAGATTGAGACTTTCCCTCTGATTCTTGTGTGAGCCCGTTGACTACACTAAAAAGAGGATTAATCACATCTTCTAGTGAAAATCTAGTGAAAAGCTCACAACAGTTTTCCAGATAATAGCCTATGATTGACCAGAGAAATACTGGCCTGTCAGCTTTGTGAAATCTAAATATCTCCTGTGTCAAATTAGAAAAAACTATCTGCTTGCAGATGTGTAAATAAAATGAGGTGTGTGAAATCATTTTATGAGCTGCAAAGCACTATACAATTTGCAGCTATTGTTTTTAGTTAACTGTGATATGGAGATATATTAGAAATTAAGTTTTTCTAGTGATCTCTTCAGAAACATATTATTATAATCTCATGAATAAATGCAATAATTTTTAGTTATTCATTCTGAATCCACTAAGTATTCTTATTTTTGGTCATTAAGAGGTTCTTATTTTTGCAATGGCCAGTCTAAAAACTCTGCCACCAATATAATTAAAATAAATATATGCCATAGTGTTTTATAATTGTTAATTTTAAATGTGTATCCATGTCTCAGAAACTTGTGATTTTTTTTAAATCTAGCAAGCTATTATGAAAATCACTAGTGACAATACTTTCTCTAAAATGTTAGCTTAAATTCAGTTTTTTAAATGATTACTCAACGTTATCACTGTCTCTACTGCACTCACTTATACATCTATTTCACCTTTTAGGTTTTACTACATTTCCAAGGTTTACATTCATTTTCATTACAAGGTTTTTTTTTTTTTTTAATTTTCTTTAAAGTATTTAAACACTGTAAATAAAATGAATCTTGAGCATACACAATAAATGTCACATCTGATTTTGTTGCTGAGGGAAAAACCAACTTTTCTTGAGGAAATTTGCTAGTCACTAGATACTAGTAAAAATTAGAATATTAATAGCATTTACATTATACATTGATTCTCCAAAACTCTGGTTTGACTCAAAATAACTGTTTTCTTCAAAATTTCTTTCAAATTCATGACAGACTAGGTGATAGAAGGAGGGTTTATGGTCTAGAAGGGTTTGCCTTTTTAATATGACAGTACCTTTAAAATAATGTCAAGTCACTGAGATAAAATATATCAGGTTGTGATTTTAAAATTATAGATAAAACGATAAATGAATATTTGAACTCAGGGTATACATTTTTTTATTTTAATCATTAAAAAAAATTTCCCATCGTTAATCAGAAAGTGCCTTGTCCATAGCAGGTGCTCAATAAATGTGGAAGGAACTAGTTCTGCTCACCAATACCGAACCAAATATAGGATTATTAGCTAGCCCCACTGAACTGCCCACTAGATGGCAGTACCACACAGAGAAGAATTTGGAATTTGCTTGGTAGAAAAATTACATTTATGCCAAAACCTGGGGGGTTTTTTGTTGTCTTTTACAACAACAAAAAACTTTTAAGTATTTTAAAGTTAAAACCACTTCAGCTTTTGATTTTTTGTCATTTGTCAGTTTTTCTTTTGATTTTTAAGTTAGTTTTGAGAATTACAAAATTACCATCTTCCTGGAAAATTGTATATCTCTTGGGTTCAAGTCACTTGAATGAAATTATTGCATGTTGTAACACTTCCAGGGATTGAGAAAGTGTGAGCAAAGCAAACACTGAAGGAACTTTCCTTGTTCATCATGGTACAACTGCTTGTAGGGGGTCATTTTGTTTTAAAGGTAAGCATACTGGAAATACATGAAGCACAGAGCATTATGTTTGCAATCAGTGATAACCAGTGTCCATGACTGAAGCAGGTGCAGACAAATGAGATTGAACAGAACATTGTGTAATTCACTTCCAGTATCCAATAAATCTTGTTAAAAAAAACTTTAATCCCAATATGTGGCGCTGTAGTTAAAGTGTATCATAGCTGAAGTTACGGATTTATTTTTGAATATAAGAAAGTTGTTCATGTCCCATTTTTATCATTCAAATTTAGCATTCTAAAAGCAAATATGAGAAAAGAATTATGTTTTCTTTGACTAAGGTAGATGTGATAAATATGTTTGTTTGCTGAAGGTTAATAACTGAGGTAATTTGTAAATTCACTCAAACTTTTTTTTTTTTTTTTTTTCCACACCTAACTTTTTGAGTGAGAGATACTAAGGGCTAATGTTAGAGGTTGATGACTAGCTATATTGGAAACCTAGTTGATTTGCCATCATTGCATATCAACACAACTTTCTAAGCCTCTGTATTAGTTATCTATTGCCTCAGAACAAATTACCCTAAAACTTAGCTAAGTAAAACATCAAACTTTATTATCTAAAGATATCTGTGGGTAAGGGAAAAGCATGACTTAGCTGTCTGTCTCTGTCATAGTGTCTTTCATGAAGCTGCAATTAAGGTCTCTGTAGGAACTGTATCATTCATGTGACTATTGACAGTGCTCAGATCAGATAAGATCAGATAAGACAGTCCTTATAATACTCAAAGTATAATACTGGCTATTGGCCTGAGACATCTGTGTGAACATCTTCATAGATCCATTTACAATATAGCAACTTTGTCCATTGATTGAATTCTAAGACAGGGCTATACTGATACAAAGTGAACAAGCAAGATAGATGTCCTAGTTATTTTGTAGCCCTATCCCAAAGTGGCATCCCATCACTTTTGCCATATTGTTTTCCTCAGAAGAGAATCACTAGGTCTAGGACACACTTAAAAGATGGAGATTATGTAAGACATTAATTACCCTTGGCAGAGACCATTGAGGGTCATTTCTGAAGATTTCTGCTATTATTTATTGATTTGGCTACAACTGTCAAAATCATAAGGTGTGAATTTCTTCTGAAAAAAAAAATCGTTAAAAAGATAATGATCAGAAATAGTGATGAAGACAAAAATAAAAAATAAAATGTTGGAAAATTAAACAATGAAATGCCAAATAATATGTTGGTCATGATTTATGGGTTTACTATTAGTAGAAGAATAAGAAAAGTATATCAAGTTATTTCAGTGAATGTTATAGACAGTGCAGTATTTGCTTATCACAAAAACTAATCATGGTTAAAGAAACTTGAAAATAGTTGATTCTGAGTAAGATTAAACACTAAAAATATATCATTTATATGGATTATTAAAAGCCTAGACAATCAACATGATCTGATTTATATTTTGCAAAAATTTGTCACACCTTAAGGAAACATTTAATGCCATTTAACTTTTGAAATTATTATAAATTAAAATATTGAACTTTTCTATTAGCATTCAAATAGACTGCATTTTTTATAGACAGTACATTTCTTATTCTAGCCAGTGTAAGATTATATGTTTTCTGTCTAGGCACTGGACATGTAAATCATAGAAATTTTCTTCCTACCACTCGGAAAAACAGAATATATAACTTATAAAAATTATGGTACCTTCTGCCTCTGAAATATCAAGAGCTTCCTATCTCAAAGTATAATACTGTAGTATACTTGAGCATAATTTATATTGTTAAAATGAAAATAAGTTAATAATGGAAACACTGGTCATTTTGAAAAAGCTAACATTTATTAAATATTTATAATGTTCCCACCACATTGAAAATTCATTCCACTTGCTTTCTATGCAAAGTCATTTGGAAGATTAAACAAGATCATTGATGATAGTCCCACCTCAATTTTACAAATAGAGAAACCAAACCGATATTCAGAGTCATGAAGTGGCTTTATCCGAGGTTACTAGTTAGGATTAAAAATTCAAGTCACTCAAAAAACTTGAGCTCTTTCATGGTTTTGTGAGTGTGTCAAAAATTCTTAACAAACAGCATTCGTGATTTACAAATGTGAATTACGATCTTAGCTATTTAATTGCAGTGAAAACGTTATGTACAAAATGTTCTAAATGGAGTTTGGATGCATAAAAACTCAGCTTCTTCCTCAAATTTTGACAAATTTGATTTGTAACTTCAAGGAAACTAAGGCCTTTCTTTGAAAGATATAAATACAAAGAAAATAGAATAAGGAAATGCCTATGGAAATTTTAAATATAAAAATCAGAATAGTGTAAGAAAGCCCTATGTATCTACCCAATTTCAACAACTATCAATGTTCTACCATTCTTGTTTCACGTATAGCATCTTCTACCCACTTGATTATTATTTTTATATATTTTTAATATTTTAATATTAATTTATATTAATAAAATATATATTTTAATTATTTAAATTATTTAAATATTTTAATATTAATTTATATTAATAAAATATATATTTATATATATATATTTTTTTAAGATTTTTTTTTATTAAAAGCACAAGTGGGAATAAGGGGTAAGGGATATAGGAAGAGAGACAAGTAGGCTTCAGGCTGAACTGGAGCCCAAAGTGGGGCTCAAAATGGGGCTTGATGTGGGCTCCATCCCAGGACCCATGAAATCGTCACCCGAGCTGAAGTCAGACACTTAACCAACTGAGCTGCCCAGGCTTCCTTTTTTTTTTTTTTTTTTTTTGTAGTTTTTAAGGTGATATGTATATCCAATGCAATGTAACACACAAATCTCTCAAGACCAAGAACTTTTCCTCACCCTGAAAGTTTTCTTCATCTCCTTTCCCAGTCTGTTCCCTCTCTGCTGCTTTCTAATTATTTCTCCCCCTAGAACATCTTTACTTATTCTACCACTCCATTTATATATGGAGTTACAAAGAATGTGATCTTTTTTATGTGGTTTCTTTCTCCTGATATAATGTCTATGAATTTTATCGTGTCTTTTCTTTTCTTTATAATGCCATTTATCCAGCTTTATGGAGACATAATTGACATATAGCATTGTGTAAGTTTAAGGTGTATAATGCAATGATTTGATATATATCGCAAAAATGATTACCACAATAAGGTTAGTTAACACATCCATCACCTCACATAGTTACCTTTTTTGTGTGTAATGAGAACTTTTAATATCTATTCTTTTAGCAATTTATCTACTCTTAATTTTCTTAAATGGAACCTTTTGCAGAGCAGATGTTTTAATACTGATGATTTTTGTCTAATTTATGATTTTTTTTCTTTTACAACTGCTGCTTACCTTAGGAAATATTTGCCTAGTCCAGATTTAAAGATCTTCTCCTGTGTTTCCTTCTAGTTTTATGGTTTCATCTTTCATATTAGGTTTGATCCATCACAAATTAATTTTTTTTGTAAAGTGTGAGGTAAGGGACTTTCCTTTCCCCATTTTGAATTGCTTTGATGCTTTGCTAAAAATTAATCATATCAGTGCATTCATAGCTTTGAACTCTAAATTCTGTACCATATGCCTTTTTTTTTTAAGATTTTATTTATTCATTCATGAGAGGCAGAGAGAGAAAGGGGGGGGCAGAGACATAGGCAGAGGGAGAAGCAGGCCCCATGCAGGGGGCCTGATGTGGGACTTGATCCCAGGACTCCAGGACCACGCCCTCAGCCAAAGGTAGACGCTCAACCACTGATCCACTTAGGTGTCCCTATTCCATATGTCTTATCTGTCTTTTGGCCAATAGTACATTTTTCTTTTTTACATAGCTTCCTAGAAAACATTAAAATCAGCTAATATAAGTTCTCTAGTTTTCTTCTTCAAAGAATTATTTTGGCTATTTATATTTTCACATAAATAATAGAACTTCTTTAGTTTTTTTCAAAATGCTTCTTGGGGATCCCTGGGTGGCGCAGCGGTTTGGCGCCTGCCTTTGGCCCAGGGCGCGATCCTGGAGACCCGGGATCGAATCCCACATCGGGCTCCCGGTGCATGGAGCCTGCTTCTCCCTCTGCCTGTGTCTCTGCCTCTCTCTCTCTCTGTGACTATCATAAATAAATAAAAAATTAAAAAAAATAAATAAATAAAAATGCTTCTTGGGGAACCTGCATGGCTCAGTCAGTTAAGCATCTGACTCATGATTTCAGCTCAGGTCATGATGTCAGGGTTGTGAGATCAAGCCCAGAGATGGGCTCCACACTGGGCATAGAGTCTGCTTAGGAGTCTCTCCCTCTCTCTGTTCCTCCCCTGCTTCTTCTCTTAAAAAAAGAAAAATGCTTCTTGGAATTTAGTATAGTTAATATGTGAGTTAGATAGTCAACTAATATTGAATCTTTCGTTTATATAACTTTTTAAAACTTATTTCTGATATGTGAGCTTATTTATGTTCAAAATCATAATTAGCTGCTATCACATGTATTAAATTTAAAGACAGTGATACAAGGCATATTATGTGAATTTATTGTTAATATCTGAATATTTCTAATTTCACAATAGTTTTAGAGGTAATTAGAATGACTATCTTTTAATCAAGGATAAACTGAATATTATTAAACACATCTTGGAGTTTCCTTTCATCAAACTATGTATAATTTACAATGAGGATGGAAAAGCAGCTATTATGTATATAAAGATCTGCATGTTCACAATGAAGTCTTGAGTGTTTTCTTTACAATATATACTAATTTATAATCAGTAGTTTGTAAAGAATTGAGTTCCTTTGATGTTATCTGTTGAAACATTATCCAAACTGATATTGAAGTGATATATGTTTAAAATGATTATTTCTTATATGATACTTATAGAAAATATGCTTATTTTTTACATGAGAGATGATACTGAAATTTATATACATACAATAGAAGCTGATAGGATGATAGAAATATGGACAAACTTACCTCTAAACACAATTATAAGTTTTAAGAATAATTTTAACTTAAGCATAAGAAACATCAAATATATATAAAATAATAGAAATACATATATTTAATAAACATATCCCTTTCTAAGAACATCAGGAAAAAAAAAACTCCTTTGAGAAAAACATAGAGCTTCATTCATGGGAGAGAATCCATGAAATTATTTTACCACCATCAATCAAATGCTCAAGTTCAGGAGTTCGATAGAGCAAAATCTTGCCTTCCTTTGTCTCTACTTTTTCCCCTTGCTTTCTCCATTAGCTGCTTCTCCTTATTTCCTAAACTCTTAATGTTAAGAGGGCCCCGTGGTTCAGTTCCTGGGTTCTCTTTTGTGTTTTGTTTCAATTTACTTATTTCATTTTATTTTATTTTACTGTATCTTATTGGTTGTTTTAAGTTTACAGTTTTCATCATAGCTTATCACAGTTTACTTTCAAATAATATACTACCTCACATATGGTGTAAGAAACAGCTGTACCCTTCCATTGATCCTTTCTTGTCCTTTATATTGTTTCCAGACGTTTTACACTTTGTATGTTAACAAATACACAATTGATTCTTAATTTTACCCTAAACTATACATAATATTTACAGAGATTAAACATATGTGAAAAAGTCTTTTACAGGTACCCATATATTTGCTTTTTCTAGCAGTCTTCATTCCTTTGTCTGAATCCAAATTTCTATGTGGTATTATATTCCATCTGATACTATGTATCTAAATAACTTCTTTAACATCTCTTTTTAATAGTCTATTGTAAAGAGTTCTCTCAACTTTTTGTCTAGAAGTATTTAATCTTATTTTTTGCTTTTTGCTGAATATAGATATCTAATTTGATAGTGTTTTCCTTTTAATTATTTTTTTCATTTATTCATCCTTTTATTCTTTCATTCAATAAAAGTTTTCTTAGGAATTCAAGAAAGCCAGCACTAGGAATAGGAAGATATGTATTCTTTAAATTATTTAAAGATGTGATTTTTTTTTTTTTTCTAGCAAGAAGGCTGTAATTCATATCTTTGTTCTCTGTATAATGTGTCTATTCTGTGGTAGCTTTGCAGGCATTGTCTGTCTTATTGGTTCTCAGTGATTTGATTATGACATGCCTTAGAGTTGTTTTCAATAAGTTTATTCTCCTTGGATTTAGTTGTGCCTTTTGAAACTGCAGGTTTAAATTTTTCTTCAAATTAGAAAATTCTGGTCTTCATTTACTTAATTTTTTCTGTTATTTTGTTCTAGAAGTTCAGTAAAGTGTTAATAACATTACGTTTGATACTGGCCCACAGATCTCTGATATACTGTTTATATTCTAGTCAATCTTTTTATCCTCTCTGAGCATTATTTTGAATAGTTGGCTATGGCTATGTCTTTAAGTTCACTGCTCTTTCCTTCTGCAATATCTAATCTGCTATTAATTACATTCAGTATATTTTTCACATGTTTTTTCATCTCCATATGCTTCATATGGATCTTTCTTTTATCATATGTTCATAATTTATTCAATCTTCTTGAACATAGAATATGATATATTTATAGAATATATTTATACTTGCTATCTAAGGTCTTTTTTTCCCTAATTCTATCTTCTTTGTCATTTCTGGTTTTGTTTTGGTTGGTTGAGTTTTTTCCTCTGAGTTATGTTTCTGTGCATGAATGGTAATTTTTAACTGCATGCTAAACATTGTTAATGTGGAATGTTGGGTACTAGATTTTATTTATTTCTTTAAATGATTTTAGATTTTTTTTCTGGAAGGCAGTTAAGTTACTTGAAATCAATTTGACCCTGTTATAACTTGTCTCTTAGCTTCATTAAGCCTAAAATACCCATAATTGGAGGCTAATTTACCCAAGCAATTAAGATGGTATCCTTCAGAGAACTCTTATTCATGTCCCATGTATTGGAAGGTATTTCTATTCTTTTTTTTTTTTTTAAGATTTTATTTTTAAGCAAATTTCACACCTTCTGAAGAGCTCAAACTCCTAACCTCAGGATCAAGAGTTGCATTTTCCACTGACTGAGCCAGTCAGGTGCCCCAAGATCTTTCTATCCTGACTGGTGACAAAATAAGTTGTTCTTCACTCTTTTGAACTCCTAGAATTATTCAGCTTATTTTCCAGTGGCTCTTTTCCCAAACTCGGGTAGTTTTCTCTTAAGTATGTACAAATTAGTACTCTGCCAAAGGCTTGATTGGACTCCCCTGCAGAATTTTGGAACTCTTGCTGTCTCTGTGACTCCCTCTCATGTCCCGCAAATCCTAGTCATCTTTTCCTTCCCACCTCTGATCTCTCTTTCCTCTGATCATTGAGATCACTGGACCACATTTAGATTCTTCTTTTCCAGAAACTGCATCCAAGAAATAAACTTAGGCTTCCTAAGGCTTTCCTTTGGATAGCTTTCTGTGTGAGAAACAATAGGATTTTTAAGATAATTCTCAATTTGGTTAGTCATAATATTCAAAAAAGCACCATATATTTTTCAAGACTTATTAGCTACAGGCCATAGAAGGTTGATAAAAAAGAATATAGGTTAAAATTACTTTTTAAAAAGCTTTGCATGTGTGGTGATGGTAACAATCTCTTGATAGAAGTTTGCAATATACAAATGTGTCTACTGTCAAAACTCGGCAAATGTACAACACAGATTTCTGAATTTATTGTCATATAAATTTTACATAAAGTGAAAAACACTATAAACAATATTGAATTACATTTAATATGCATGCTGAAACATTTAGTGACAAGTTACAGATATCTGCAATTTACTTTGCATCAAAAAATAAGATTGATGAATGGATAACAGATGAAAAGGCATGTGATGAAACAAATGTAGTAAAATGTTAATGACAAAACATAAGGGATGAATTTAAAGATGTTTCCTCTAAAATTCTTTTAACTTTCTGTGTGTCAGAAATTTTTTCCTAAGAAAATGTTAAATAAACTGAATATACACCTATTTCTCACACAGAAAAATATGGCAAAACAGTGTAAGAGATAAAATACCAGGAGCCAAGAAGGAAGGAATCAGACAAAGAGTTCCTACATGTTTCTTTTATTTTAAAATATTTCACAGATCTGTGAAGTGAAAATTAGCCAAGACTTAGGGGAAAATTTGTGGGTGTTTGCGGGTGTTTGCAAGAACTTCTGAATACTACTGAACATCTGCAAAAATATTTTCTATTCACTATATACTATTCACAGATATGTTTTCAATGGGTAATACAGTTTGCAAAAGCTAGTATGAACCAAGCTGTATGAAGAGAAATTCTTGGCACATAAGTGCTTAGTCTCTTCTGAGTACAATATGGTTAAATAATTCTACTTACTGTATTTCTGAATGTGTTAGTATAGTGTAATGCATACTTTTCCTTCCGGGATTACGCAATATAAAGAGATGGTTAAAAGAAATGAGTCATGCTTTGTCAGAAATAAGAAATAAATGATAAAACTTACCTTTTCATATTTATTATTTTTATTTGAATGTCCCAGAAAATTTTAGATAGAATGTTTTATTTGTACAGAATCTTCTATAATTAAAAATGGTAGTGGTTAACAGTCCTGAACAAATTTACCCAATTGTGAGTTCTGGCTAAATACTTATTAGCTAGCAATCTTTGTACACATTCAGTTTTCTTACCTACGAAACAACTATAGTAATAGTAGTAATAGGAGTATTAATCTCCTAGATTGTTTTGAAGATTAAGCATTTATAACAGAGCCTGACAAATAGTGAGGGCACAAGAAATGGTAGCTATCATGAAACTGAGGCTTATAGCTGGAAAATCTTGATCAGATAAACTCTTCATATATTCAGAGATTACAGGGCCTGAAACACAATTCTGGTGCTGCTACCTATTCTAACCACAGAAAGTATTGTATTAAAATGAGACCCGCAAGATCTTAAAGAATGAATAAATAAAAGCTAATTCAGTGTCAGGTTGCTTAAAGGGGTTCCAAAGGAGTTCTAAAATACAACTTCTTAAAATAATTCCAGGACTCTCTCCATAACATTGTTGGCTAACTACTTTTGGATGGGGTTTTAATTTCACTATGTCCTTAGTACCTTTAGGTTTCCTTGCTCTGAAACAGTCTGTAGAAGAATTATATGGAGAACAATGAAATAATATTCCAAAAGAGCAAATAACTAATGAGAAATAATGAGTGAATAAAAATTATTAGAATTTGTTTCAACATGAGTTTTATGGTGTTTACAACATTTTCCCAATCTATATATTGCACTTTATGTTCTTAAAAGCATGTCAGCCTTATAAGACATTGATTCCTTACACTAAAATAAAATGTTATTTAAACATATATATCCCACCTGTTGAGATTTATTGATTATGAGTATAGTTTCTGAGGCAAAACTCTTGCCCTCATGAAAAGTTCTCTTAATATTACTCTCTTCCCTGATGGGTACTGTGTGCATAAAATACTGGTGGAATGCTACATTGATTAACAAGAGCCAATCCATACTCATCTCATAAACATAGATGCCTTTGAGATTTCTATGGAAAAAGATAATCAAAAGAAGAGTGGAAATAATAAAATCCTGACTCATGGAATCATTGAAATTGAGCCCAGTGTCAGCCTAACACCATCTTTGACTTATCTGGGTCACAGATGCCTGGGTAGATAGAGTCTTCCTGCACTACCTCTTTTGGACTGGAAATTAAGACTCAATTTGTGTGGACATAGGTTTTGAAGAGTTTTGATGCAGAAATCTAATAGGACCTGTGTCTGGTGAGTGTTTTACTCATTTGTTAGTTACATTTATGCTGTAACTCTGTTCCCCCCCCCCCCCATATTGGGTCTGGCTTATCATTTTTGGATACTGAAGAAATATCTATTTCAGTTATAAGAAACACATTTTTTTTTAATTCAGCAGGAATTTCTGTTTTAGAATGTAAGTGCAATAGGAAAGAAAATGTCATCATGAGTTGTGGGGTACATTACTAATCATCTAATTGAATTTTAATGGGGAGAGGAAAAAGCCTAGGGGTTATAATGAAAACATATTTTTCCATTCATTTATATTTATCATTCAAAAAAGTCTAGTAATAATATGCAACAAAAAGATTGAGTCATTCTTAGCTTCACAGAAATTAGAGCAGCCACAATTCTTATCCCACTATCCCTTTATGTCCATCACAATCCCAAGCAACCTCAGTGTTCAAATGTATCTATTAAATCACTATCTAAATAATATGAAAGTTTAGGCACACCACACCTTACAAACAGTAATTTTGAGGTTATTTTGCACAAAAAGAGTCTTTGATCTCTTTTACTTATTAAGGAAAAATTCTGAAAACTACCTCAAACACAACAGTTTATATAATATGCACTCTTTTTAAGGCTAACAAAATAACAATGTAATTCCTAACTTAATACATTGAGTTTACAGAAAGATAATTAGGTAATTTTTTTGCCCCTATTATAAGCAAATAATAGGATACTCACTAAAAATATCTCAAGGACATTGAGATTAACCTTACCTGTTGTAAGGTTGCATTATGGTTTCCTGTATGCACTGTGATACTCCTGGCAGGAGGAACCTTTTTCTCACCACACATAGGTAAGACTCAGCCATTGATGCTTTGGCCAAAAATGATGAATGAAGGTGATATGGGTCTTCTGAGTAGAGGCTTTTAGAGCCAGCGTGTAGTTCAGCATGACTCTCTTTTCCTATGACATGAGGACTGGCTGTTTCAGAAGCTGGTCAGGGTGCTAGGGTCTCTGAGTTAAGATAAAAAAAGATAACAATGGCTACCCAGTGATGTGAGCAAAAAAGAAATTTTTTACATTTTTGTAAGTGATTGAGATTTTGAGCTTTTTTTTTTTTAAATCATACTATCATTTAGCCTATTATGATTAATATATATAACACACAAAATATGTTCAGCTATATCAAACATATCTGTATGATTTTATAATACAGTGATAGTTTTATTTTTTATTTTTTTTAATTTTTATTTATTTATGATAGTCACGCAGAGAGAGGAGAGAGGCTGAGACACAGGTAGAGGGAGAAGCAGGCTCCATGCACCGGGAGCCCGACGTGGGATTCGATCCCGGGTCTCCAGGATCGCGCCCTGGGCCAAAGGCAGGCGCCAAACCGCTGCGCCACCCAGGGATCCCTACAGTGATAGTTTTAAAATTATGAAATTATGTAAGTTAGAAAATTTACCAATGAAGCCAACGTCATGGAAAGTAAACTTGGACTAGTTGATTTTATGAAAGCATTACAGAATTTCCACAGTAGGACAATATACTTGACTTTTATGCCTAGATTAGAGCACATTTGATATACTGGTCACCAGATGACAAAATGAGAATATGTATTTATCTCTCTGAAAATTTTAAATCTACAAACATGAATAGAAACAAATACTTTGATATCAGTGGGCTAATCTAAGAAAAAGTTAGATATAAATTATCAGAGGAATGATACTATGCTTTTAAAATAAATTTAAAAATTAAGTATAAATTCTATTTGAAAGTCAAAAAATATTTTTATAGCTTTGGAAATGTTTATTGGATAAACATTTGAAATTAAGAAATATCTAAGTATCTGACCACTTTCTCATGTGTTTTTAAAATTACTTTAATACAATAAATGTAAATTTTAGTCTTAGCTACATATAATGGAAAATGACATCTTTCTTCTTAAATATCAAATACTATATTCTCTTAGTGAAAGTTTAACCCTTTTTATTACAAATAAAATAGTGAACTTGGTAGATTATATTATCAGCTATAGGTTTGAAAAGAACTATTGTTGAGAATTTGATGAAAAATATTAGACATATTTGAATTCTCGTACATAATTATAATATTTGATATGTGCTAAGTTTGAAGGTAAGATAGAAGATATAGTGATGCATGAAAGCTCATAAGTAATAAATTGAAATATTTTAAAGGCTATAAATCACCTTCATAAGCCATGTTTATTAAAGAAGACCCAAAGGTCACTCAGAAAAAATTAGATTGAATGAAGGGGATCCCTGGGTGGCTCATCAGTTTAGCACCTGCCTTTAGCCCAGGGCATGATCCTGGAGTCTGGGGATCGAGTCCCACATCGGGGTCCCTGCATGGAGCCTGCTTCTCCCTCTGCCTGTGTCTCTGCCTCTCTCTCTCTCTCTATGTCTTTCATGAGTAAAAAATAAATCTTTTAAAAAATTAGATTGAATGAAAAGCATTGGACACTAAGGGTTATGATATAATAGCTGGTAGATTTTATTTTTATTTTTATTTTTATTTTATTTTATTAATTTATTATTTATTTTATTATTTTATTTTTATTTTATTTTATTATGTTGGTATTCTCAATGAGATGTATTTAAAAAGCTAATTTGTTTGAACCCAGTGATGATGAAAATATAAAAGGTCAAAACTTGTGAGATACAGCTAATATAGTTAATACACAAAGAAAAATGTACAACTTTAAACTGATATATTAAAATGAGTTCAGGTTGAAAGATCAGAAAATTGAGTATGCATGTAATCTGTTCGAAGTTTTATTATCTATCATTTGTCTATCTATGTACCTATTTGAAGTATTGGAAAGCTACCAAGATAGTCAGGATTTGAAGTGCTATGATCCTGAATAAAAAGTGAGACCTCCTTTCAAGACTTTGCTGATGTGTGAGATTGAAAAGCTTAGCAGAAAGCTGCAGCTGAATGATTGATAATCTAAGTAGAACTTCTTGTTGGCTCAGTGGACTTCAGAAACCAAAATTGAAATTTGGGTATCATTGAAGAGAAAGACATATGTTGATCCTTTTTTTTCCCCTTAAGAGGCTACAGCCTAGGAGTAGGAGCAAAATGGAAATAGAAAAGAATTAACAAAATCTGAAGCCTGCATCTGAATTAGCTCAATTTCTAATTGGATGAAGATGGTATTTCCTTAGCCTACCTGACATCCAGATACAAAATGAACCATTTTTTTTTTAATTTTTATTTATTTATGATAGTCAGAGAGAGAGAGAGAGGCAGAGACATAGGCAGAGGGAGAAGCAGGCTCCATGCACCGGGAGCCCGACGTGGGATTCAATCCCGGGTCTCCAGGATCGCGCCCTGGGCCAAAGGCAGGCGCCAAACTGCTGCGCCACCCAGGGTTCCCAAAATGAACCATTTTTAGAGGAAAATTCCATTATACTGAGCTTTGAATTATCTGTATAATTTTTGTATACAATGCCAACCAACAAATAATTACTATGCATGTCAGGAGATTAAAAAAAAAAAAAAAACACAAAACCTCAAACTCCAAATAAAGCACAGTTGAAATAGATCCATAGGGAGTTATGAAATAAACTGTGCTAATCATAAGTAAAAGAAGTTACAATTTTATCAGAAATAAAGGGGACAATACTACTGATATACAGCTATTAAAAAAGACTAGAAAAAAAAAAGACTAGAAGTGGAGGAAATCGATCAATTTATTTTAGGTGGCCAACATAACCTGGGTACAAAAAAAAAATGACAAGGATAGTACATAGAAATTAGCTTGCAGAGGAATCTCTCTCATAAAGTTAAATCTAAAAGTTCTAAATAAATCGTAAATACAAATCCAGCAATATAGGAAAATGTTAATAGTAACAGTTAAGTGAATTGCAGAATATTACGTTAGTTTAACATATGAAATCAATATCAATCACTAAATTAACAATATATAGAATATTATAGAACTATTTCAATAGATGCAGCGAAGCATTGGGAAAGTTCAATGCCATTCATAACATTTAAAGAGCTTAAGTGGGGATCCCTGGGTGGCTCAGCAGTTTGGCGCCTGCCTTTGGCCCAAGGTGCAATCTTGGAGTCCCGGGATTGAGTCCCGCGTCGGGCTCCCTACATGGAGCCTGCTTCTCCCTCTGCCTGTGTCTCTGCCTCTGTCTCTATGTCTATCATGAATAAATAAATAAATCTTAAAAAAAAAATAAAGAGCTTAACTGGACATGGAACAGAACTTTATTAATCTGTTGAATATCAGTAAAGTCCCATAGATATTTCTTTCTTACAATAAAATATTTTAAATATTTTCCTTGACATAGTAGATAGGATGCCAATTTTTACCACATCTGTTTGACATCTTACTATAGTTCCTACTTGGTACAATAAGAAAAATAAATTAAAGGTTTAAGAATTTGAAGAAATAAAACCCAGTAACAAAAACAAAATTGCCTATTTATAAAATCTATTTATAAATTCTATGGATAATCTATTGGAATTAGTAAATGAATGCTGTACAATCATTAGATATAAATCCAATATGCAAAAATATCAAAATTTTTATATGTAAACAAATTTAAAATTTAAAATAATGAAAATATGTGAATAAATCTTGATAATTTTCATATAAAAACAAGTCTGCAAAAGTTGTGTAAGATTGGTACTATTCCTTTCTTGAATAATTAATTCACTGTGAAGCTACATGGACCTGTTGAATGCTTTGTAATGTATATAATTTCATAATCAATGGATGTTAGATTATTCAGATTTATTTTTCTTCTTATGTCAGTTTTCTCGGGATTTTTAATTTTACATAAATTTTCAATGGCAGCCCCAGAATCTTTCTGCAAATGACAGGAACCACACTTGTGAGTCGATTCAGTTTCTGAGGGTGTTGCTAAATTCTCTAATCCATTACAGCATGTGCTATTGCTTCCTATGGACTATCTTGCATTAATGCAGGGGCAATTTTAAGGGCTTCCACTTGGCCCTTCCTGCCATAATGTCTCTTAATCCATAGGTCAGGAGACAATCAAATGCTCTCCCCTTTGGTAAATATATACAACACAATTATGTACTTTGTGGACTATAGAAATAATTCTAGGATAAGTTCATGGACTAACTGGACTCACTTTGAAATAGACTTGAATCAAGACTGGACTCCAAAAGCCGCCATTGTAATTTGTGTACCATGTAGGTGTAACTCTAGCAACAGTATCAGTTTGGACTCCGTCAATTTTATATTTTCCTTTACCTGAGTCAAACAGCTTTACTTCCATTAGGGAAAGGAAAACTTTACGTCCATTTGGCACTTTAGTCTTCTTTCTCAAAGGGAACTGGCATATTTTTCATGTAAAAGGTTTATGATCTCAGAATGATTCCAGATCTAGAGACTGGATGAGAGATTCCACTTTTCTATCATTGCAGCTCACCTCAAGTTTAACTCCTCAGTTCTTGGTCTCTGTTGTCCTTTATGCAAGGACAACATCTTATTTGTTTGCTGCCTAACTTGCTCTCACTATCAATCTAATCTATTTTTCATTGCCACAAATTCCTATGGCTCTAGGCACTTGTGTTGTAACTTCATCTTTGCTTCCCAAATATTTTAATAAGTTTACCTTTCTTCTGACAGTTACATACTATGACCTGACGTCTACTAATCCATGAATCTTATAATCTCCAATAACAACATGGAGTCCAGTTCTATAAAAATATTTCCTAGTGTCAACTCTAGTCTAGAAATGACAGCAACCATTTAGACCAAAGATCCCAATGCTTTTCTCTCTCTCTCTTTTTAAAAAGGTCTATTTATTTTGATCGAGAGGGTGTATGTGAGCAGAGGTGGGGAGAAAGGCAGAGGGGAAGCAGACTCTTCACTGAGTGGGGAGCCCAACATGGGGTTTGATCTTCCCACTGGGAGATCATGACCTGAGCTCAAACCAAGAGTTGGATGCTTAACCAACTGAGCCACCCAGGCAGCCCCCAGTACCTTTCAACAAAGTGAATTCGTTATAGCCATAGCAAAGCAAGCATCTTTGGATACCACTTACTCCCAATAAACATAGTCATCAAAGTATTTAGATTTTATATAATAGATTTATTTTAACATTCCTGTTTACTTGAGCTTAATTCTCTGCCAAGGCAAATTATCTTATCTGATTTTCTGTAGACCATTATTATGTCCAAGTTTCTAGGACTCTCCCAGCAGCATGTGAGTATTGCATTATGGGGGAAAACTCTTTTTTTTTTTTTTTTTTAAGATTTTATTTTTAAGTAATTTAGATGCCCAGTGTGGGGCTTGAAATCACAACCCTGAGATCAAGAATCACATGCTCTACCAACTAGCCAGTGGTGCCCGGGAAAACTCTTTTATATCCACCTTCATATATGTATATGTATGTATGTGTATGTATATATATATATATATCAAATATTTTTATGGAAGTTCAATTTGCCAACATATAACACCCAGTGTTCATCCCATCAAGTGCCCCCCTCAGTGCCCATCATCCAGTCACCCATCCCCTTGCCTGCCTCCCCTTCCACTACCCCTTGTTCATTTCCCAGAGTTAGGAGTCTCTCATGTTTTGTCACCCTCTCTATTTTTTCCCACTCATTTTCCCTCCTTTCCTCTATAATCCCTTTCACTATTTCTCATATTCCCCATATGAGTGAAACCATATAATGATTGTCCTCCAATTGACTTACTTCACTTAGCATGATACCCTCCAGTTCCATCCATGTTGAAGCAAATGGTGGGTATTCATCCTTTCTGATGGCTGAATAATATTCCATAGTATATATAGACCACAGCTTCTTTATCCATTCATCTTTTGATGGACTCTGAGGCTCCTTCCACAGTTTGGCTATTGTGGACATTGCTGCTATGAACATTGAGGTGCAGGTGTTCCGGTGTTTCACTGCATCTGTGTCTTTGGGGTAAATACCCAATAGTGTAATTGCTGGGTTGTTGGGTAGCTCTATTTTTAATTCTTTGAGGAAGCTCCACACAGTTTTCCAGAGTGGTTATACCAGTTCACATTCCCACCAACAGTGCAAGAGGGTTCCCCCTTCTCCACATCCTCTCCAACATTTGTGGTTTCCTGTCTTGTTAATTTTCCCCATTCTCACTGGTGTGAGGTGGTATCTGATTGTGGTTTTGATTTGTATTTCCCTGATGGCAAGTGATGCAGAGCATTTTCTCATATGCTTGTTGGCCATGTCTGTCTTCCTCTGTGAGATCTCTGTTCATGTCTTTTGCCCATTTCATGATTGGATTGTTTGTTCTTTTCTATCCACCTCATATTTCATCTTCTTTAGTGCAACATCCACAAACTCACTTCTAGTCATTTTTTTTCAGCTCTGTAGCTACATATTATTGAGTTCCTATAATTCTATCCGTGAGAAAACTATATACTCCCAGAACAGAGACTGTATTTCCCCTTTTGTCTGTGCTGACGACATTCCCCTTAATTACTCTGGAGGCAATGAGGTCTGAATCTTAAGGAGCAAGTCACCTTGTAATGTGTTTGGCTTAGATGAAGTCATTGAACAGTCTCTGGGCAAGAAGATCAGGCCATTGTCCTCCAGCAAGGGAGGAGGGATTGCCTGTGGTAGAATGGTAAGAGTAAGTATAGGGGCTCAGAACTCTCATTATTCACACATACATAGGCATTTTTTTGGGTTTCAGAATTCTACCTCTTTCTTCCTAGGGCCCTGATTTTAGCATAGAAGACTATTTAAGGTTGTACTTTCAGTTCCTTTTGTACATTTGTCACTCTTAAGATGAAATCCTTGGCTAGGGGATGCCTGGGTGGCTCAGTGGTTGAGCCTCTGCGTTCAGCTCAGGGCATGATCCCGGGATCCAGGATCGAGTCCCACATCAGGCTCCCTGTGAGGAGCCTGCTTCTTCCTCTGCCTATGTCTCTGCCTCTCTCTCAGCGTCTCTCATGAATAAATTAAAAAAAAAAATCCTTGGCCAGATTTTAGCATCCGGATTTAGCATCATTTTCTGAGTTAATAGTTGGCTAACTTCAGCTGATGGTCATTCTTCTTCTTCGTCAGTGCTTCTAGGTGGTTAGCAAAACCAGCCAGTTTCATGAAATCCATGTAATGTATGTGTATCCATACTTATAAAAACTAAAATTATTGTATGAATCAGTGCTCTTACTTTAAGCTATATATCATCCCAATCTGCCACAAGGTAAAATTAGTCTTAATAATTAGAGTATTTCAAGATAAGAGTTATCATCATCCCACTTACTAGTTTGGATTCTTTTTTGCTTTCTGCCCATTGAATAATATATTTCTAGAATTTCATTATAAGCAACTGTTTTCTATGTCTACTTCATTACTCAAAGCAGAGCTTAAAAAATAATTTGGATGCAAGTAGTCTACCTGGAAGATTATCCCAGAAAGCAGAGGTGAGAGGGCCAAGAGATTAAGAAAAGGGAGGAAAAGATAAGAGTTTAATATCGATTCTGTTCTGGTGGCAAGAGACCTCAATTCTACTGGGATTTCCTCAAAACTGTCTAAAATATCTCCAGAAACTCATTAAGTTGCAGAAGTTGTGAGCATTTACCCAGTGGCTTCAATATCCCATTGGTTGAAGCATTTCCCTGGGAATACTGATTTGCTCCATACGCAGACTGTGCTAAACGTGATGATATATTCATAGGTAATGGGACTATAAATTCATGTAGATGTAGATTCCCCTTAATCCCAAAACTGGTGTTAAAATTTAAATATGGTACACTATTGAAAATTAAATCACTGATAGTTCATTTGAAAGATAAGCTGAATTTTCATTTATTAAATTTAAATAAAATTAGTTATTTGATCTATAAACAAATGACATAATATTCATTTCTATGTTGTTTATAAACAAGAGATTTATGTTCTTAATCTCCTTTGGTCTTTCTGTTTTTTTGAATGAACAAGGACTTTTTTTTGAGACTTTATCTGAGAGGAGGAGAGACAGCATGAGCAGGGGGGAAGGGCAGAGGGAGAGGGATAAGCAGGTTTCCCACTGAACAGGGAGCCTGATGCACAGTTTGATCTCAGGACCCTGGGATCATAACCTGAGCTAAATAAAAGCAGCTGCTTAAACAACTGAGCTACCAGGCTCCCCTGAATAAGGATTTTTAATATAATAGGAGTATTTGTCCTTTGCTCTCCCTTGTGAAGATCTAAATAGTATGTTCTGTAACCTATTGTAATTTTCCACTACTGCCTTCCCAGAATGAAGTCTGTTTCAAGTCTATCTGGACTTGAACTCTGCACTAGAAGAAGATACGGTCCAAAAGGAGAAGATATTTCTGTATATCAGCTTGAGGCTTCCATTTATGTACGAATGACAATCCAGAAAAGAAAAGCGTGGACCCTCTTCTGGCTCCATGTGTGATTGTGATGCATTCATGTTAAGATTGCTTTTTACCTCCCTCCTGAATAGGAACTATACCTGTATATCTTTTCAAAATTTATATATCACGTTGTGTATTTGAATGTTACCTTTTGGGATTTTGACATTAGTATGATTGTCTGGCATGCTTAAATCAGCATTCACTGTAGAAACAAGCTAGATACCTTATATCATATCACCAAACTGTCACTGGGATGATTTCTAAGACTAGGAATTTGTCCAGGATAAACAGATATGGTAATAGGAATAACCTCTCACAAGTAGAAAAATACCGTGGAGACAGATGTGCTAAACAGAGGAGAGCCCTTGAAGTGGTTGGATAAGGGAAAGTTAGCTAAAGCTAAAAATGGATGTTTCAGTCAGAGCCTTTGGACTATGCTTTAATATTTGAATTTATATGATGAATCCTATAGTAAATATCTAGCTCAATTTTTCCAGGGACTATTGTCTATGAAAAAAGGTTTTTCTGCACTGAGTAATCTGGAATCTTAACATAAAATTGGATTGCTTCAATTTTTGGAAAGTCTATAAGGAGCATTGCAAATTGATGGGACAATCTTTGCCAATATGAAAATCAAATGCACTATCACAAGTTGTGCTGATTTAATTGGACAAGTAGTCAACCTGTGCTGGATGTTATTATACTGGAGGGAAGGAAAACTTGTCCTTTCTTCTAGGTTTTTTGGCTGGCCTCATATTTAAACTGACCAATAAGATTAACAGGAAGAAAAAAAAATTAAATTTTTAAAAATATTTTTAAAGATTTTATTTAGTTGAGAGAGAGAGTGAATGAGAGAGAGAGAGAACATAAGCAGGGAGAGCAGCAGAGGCAGAGGAGCCCAATGTGGAGCTCTATCCCAGGACCCCAGGATCATGACCTAAGCTAAAGGCAGATGCTTAACCCACTGAGCCACCAACCACCAAATAAATTTTAATTTTGTATATAAAGGAGTTCATAGAAATCTGAGACTTACAGAAGTGACCAAAGGATACAGTATTTTTTTTTTTTTTTTTTTAGGATACAGTTTTTATATCTTTTAAACAATTTGTGACGAATTGGCAAAATAAGTTTGGGCTTTGGGAAGCAAATTAATGAAGGATAACAAGGTTTGTTAATATAATCTTCTTGGCCCTGAATTTCCTATCTCTGGTGATAAGGATGCCTTCTCCCTGACAGGTGCAGGAAAGGTACTCTTCACGTGGTGAATTTATTTCCTGCTTTCAGGGGAACAAAGGAGTGGGTCAGAGTGACATTATTGCACTATATCTTATGTAATTTTAATTCAAAATAATCAGTATGACAAAGTGGCATATTTTGGGGACACTTGCCCTGAACCCTATCACTCTATGAATACTAAGGACTCAAATCTTATTCAAGCATATGGAACACGTGAGAGGGAAGAAAAAAATTCAAACGTAAATGAAACACAGAAAAATAATTTTTCTTTTTTTTTTTTCTTTTAGCAAAGAAGTTTTCAGAGATAATTGTCAGGAACAGAAAGATAATAGATGTTGTTGAAAGAGTGTGTTAGATCTAAGAGATTTTGTCCCAAGTTGTTTCACTAATTGAAATCAGTTTTGTCTATGTTTATGCTTCCCATGGGGTGGAATTCAGCAAGCCCAGGAAGTCAATCACAGACTTTCCTCACTAATTAGAGACATAAAGGGAAAGATGCAGCACAGTAAGGTAAGATAAATTAAAGAAGAAGCTGCAGGGAAGGAGAACAGTTTGGATAGGATGGGGATTTTGAGAATAAGGTAGATTGAATTACACAACCCATGAACCTTTGCATATAATTCTACGGTGAACAATAAGAGCCAATGATATAAGGGAATGTACTAAGGAACTTTTAATCAATGACATTTTCTCTTGGTATCAGGATCCATTAACCTTTCTACTTATGTTGGTATATAAGAAATTTGAAAAAGAATTAACTATAGGCTAGAGGACTTTAGATCCCAACAGCAAACAATAGGTACATTTAGTCTTATTTAAATAGGAAAGGACTAAGGGAACCAGTAAGTGATGTGGAGATGTCAAGGAAATAGCAACAATGGAAAGCCATCGAGTTAGGGACAAACAGGGCTAGGCTGGGCAAGGTAGAGGGCCACAGAAGCAGGGCTTACAAAAATCCCCCAAATGCTGAGGTGTCAGGAAACAGGCTAGACCACCTTGCCCTAGGTGTGGGCGGGGAGGGTGTCTTTTTATGACAGTCATCCCTGACCTACAAAGAATAACCAGACCCCAAAGAAGAAGTAAGCCATTGAAGATGTTATCAATAGTCTTTACTCAATGATGATGTCAATGCATAATGTTAAAAGGATTTAGGTTGCCTGATTTTGGCTCTCAATAAAAGACCAACCCTACAAACTCTCAGTGGCAACCCTGTCAGGACCCCTTCTCACTTCTGAGAGCTTTCTCTGTATCTTTATTTAATAAACTTCTATCCCTTTACTCACTCTCCTGTGTCCTCGAGATTCATTCTTTGACTCCGTGAGACAAGAACCAAGCTCTCCCGTATCACCATTACTACAACTAAGACTAAATAATACATGGAAACAGGGTTACCAGAGCCTATGAAACCTTAAGCCATTGAAGGAAACCCTCATGACATCTCTGACCTCCTGTCCTCTTATGCCAAAACTTTCATTGGCTGAACCCAACTTGAAGTCAGAGGGCAATGTAACTGGGGGAGAAGTATTCTTTGAGTTCACACCTCCTTGTCATTTCAAGTCACAGACCAGCAAATCCCCCTGACCCTTAAAAAAAAAAAAAAGTGGAGAATGAATCAGAGGAGAAAATGAAAAACAGCTCTTATAGTAAGACGGAACAAAAGGGATCAAGATTGGTGGAAATGCTGCTCCTAATTCTAGGATCCTCAAATGCCTTCCTGTTTCCTAATGTTAAGTCACAGTGGGGGCAGGGTGGGGGTGGGGGTGGTGCTATGGAAGAAGTAATACCAGATAAGGCTCACTAGAAAATCTTTTTCCTTTTAGGTTTGACCAATTGGAGCAAAAGAATGCCTCAGGGCATTTTTGGAGTCCATTTTCTTCTAGATACCAATGGAGACAATGGTTGGAGAATCTGATATAGTTTGAAATCTTGGAATTTAGAAAATAGTCTAGAGAACTTTGGGGGTGGGGGAAGAAACCTAAAAATGTCTCCTTATGTTAACAATTTGCCTTAAAGAAGTAAGTTTGAAATCTTTGGTTGACAAGGATTCTTTTGCACTGCTCTGACATTTCTGTAGACTACACCGTTTCTTAGCAGCGTAAAATCAGATTGAGAAATTTCTGTCACCATTCTCTTTGTTCTACCAAATATAGACAACCAAAGATCTAATGGAGATTTAGTATGTATGGTAGGGTGTTGCATAAAATCAAAACCTCTCACAAATTTGTTTTTGAGATGTCACTAGAATCTCAGTCATGCTTTGTCAGGGGAATACTTAATAGGCCCGCTGGGACTGTTGATATTGGAGCCAGAAGAGAAGCAGGCCTGAAATAATTATTAACACTGTGGAAACAAGTTCCCAAATTATTCTGTATCTTGATCTGAGTTTTACTTCAAGAGTGTGTGTGTGTTGGTATAATAAAAAATAAAATATTTGGTCTTTTTACCCAGTTCCCAGCACGATTCTTAAAAGGCTCAGTGTCTTTTCAGTGCTCAGTGCCTTTTGTATGCTAATGATTGGCTGATGGCTTCAGGGAGGGGGCTGGTCACCAAAAAGACCAAGCCATGATTAGTGGATTAGAACTTTCAGCCTCACCCTCTGACCTCCACGGAGGGTAGAGGGACTAGAACTGAAGTTAACAAACTTTGGACACTGATTTAATCAGTCATGGTCATATAATGAAACCTCCAGAAGGGCACTAAAGGTTAGGGTTCAAGGAGTTTCTGAGTTGGTGAACATATCAAGAGTGATATGCTCTGAGAGGACATAAAAGTTCTGCACCACTCCCTTCCTCTACATTCTTTGCCCTACACATCTTACCGTTTAGCTATTCCTGTGTAGTATCCTTTATGATTAATGAGTACATGTAAGTGAAGTGTTTTTCTGAGTTCAGTGAGACACTCTAGTAAATTATGTAACTTGAGAGTTTGTGGGAACTCCTGATTTATAGCTAGTTGGTCAGAGGTAAAGGTGTCTCTCCCTTCTCCCTTTTGACTGGTACCTGTAGTGGGGGTGGCCTTGCAGAACTGATCTTGAACCCGTGGGGTCTGTGCTAACTCTGGGAGTATATGTCAGAATTGAACTGAATTGTTGGACACTGAGCTGGTGTCAGAAAAATCACACAATTTGGTATTAGAGGTGGTGTCAGGAAAAAAAAAGACATTGCATATATATAAACAGTTATCAAAATGTACACTTAAAATCAATGTACTTCACGTGTTTAATGTGTATATATTGTACTTCAACTAAAATTTTTTTTAAAAAGCTTGGATCCCAGCTGTTGATTACCTTTGTGGTAAGTTTTGCAAATTTGTATGAACTTTTAAATTACACCAATAGGGGGATCTTAGAGTCCATGTAATTCTATTAGAACTCAGGGAAATATAGACTCATGTCCTTTATTATCAGAATTTATATGAGAAATAAGCAAAAGACCTCCCCCCCTTTTTTTTAAAAAGTGAGTTTTATCTTGAAGTAGACTTTTGATAGGTAAGTTCCTTGGTTCTACCTTCCTTATCATCTTCACTGGTATTTTCCCTTCTTCACCTCTAAATATTAATGTTTCAGGGTTTTGACCTTGGTCTTTTATTCTCTATTTACATATGTGATCTTAATGTGGGTAAGGCTTTATATCATATCTATATGTTGATGATTTTCAAATTTATCTTAGAGTCCTGACCACTGAACTATGTACTTACATGTTCCCTATTCTGCATCTCCATTTAGATATCTAATAAATATTCAGTACATTTAAAACAGAGCTGTGTATGACCCATTGATAAGCCTGTTACTCCCCTTTTATATTTTAGCAAATAGTGGCACCACTTGTTACTCCAGGAAAATAATCCTAGAAACCACATTTTTTTTTCCCTCTCACTTTGTTGTAAACATATAAAATGCAAGTTCTATAACTTTTTTCAAAGTGTGTTTTAATCTTCAAAAGATGACCACATTCATTGTCTTGGACTAGCATCATCAGACATAGAAGAATCAAAGTCATTATTGTTTCTCTTGAATTTTTAAGAAGACATAACTTTTCTGCCTCCAATCTTGCCCTCCATGGGCAATTTTTCTCAAAGCAATAAAAAAAGGATTAAAAAAAAAACATACACTAAATACAACACTCCCTTGGTTTGCACACTTCTAATTAGCTTAGCATCTCACCTAGAATGAGAGGCAGACTGACCGCTGAGATCTTCATGCCTCTCTCACTACAGTTATCTCCTGACATTTCAACTCCACCACTACCTGGTAGCTACAATTACCTTTCAACTCATCTTGCAAGTTTGTTCTCACTTCAGGATCTTGTTTTTCCTGTTCTTTGCTCATTATGCTTTATCCTCATATCTTAACACTGTTCACATTGCATTTCATCCAGTATTTTGCTTAAATGTTCCCTTTCCTGACCAACCATTGTGATAACTTTTCCCATCACTCCATTTTGCCCTGTACTTTTCATTAGAGATGGGAGGGCAGAGCACAAGATGGGGGAGGGGCCGAGGGAGAGGGAAAAGCAGACTCCCTGCTGAGTGAGGAATCTGGACCTGATGCTCCATCTCAGGACCCTGAGATCATGACCTGAGCCAAGTCAGACGCTTAACTGACTAAGCTACCCAGGCTCCCCTCACTTTTGCTTTTTTTTTTTTTTTTTAACAACACACAACACAACTAGATATTTTTGTTTTTTTGTATCACTTTCAATTTTCTGTTTGTATGATAAGACTCTAGGCCTGAAAGGACAGAGATTTGTCTGATTTTCCATAGATCTCAAATTAAAAAAAATATGTTTACATGTAGAAGCTCAATATATGTTTGTGGAAGTAAACAATGAAGTTTAAGGAGAATGTATAGAGTGATAAAAACTCCTCACTATATCCCTATGGGAGCCACAGGGAAAATTTTAAAGTCCCTTTAGTTATTAAAGTTTCAGTATTAATTAGAGTTAAGAATTTGAAATGGCTTCTTGGAAATTCCAGCTTCCCAGATGCAGGCATTTCTAGTGAGGAGGTGTTAGATTAAACATATGCACATACTGTGTTAAAGGACATAAGACTGAGAGATTGAAGCTATCTTCAAAGTTGCACCCATAGTAGCTAAGAATTATATACCCCTATATTTATCCTTGTTCAACAAAGTGTGTTGGAAAAGTATTCTGATAGCCCAGAGTATTTGAATCTAATGCTACTGTGAGAGAGAGAGAAAAAAACATTCTTGATGGTAGTGAAGGTTGAAGCTTTCTTCCAAAGCACAAGAGTTTACTATAAGAATGAAAGAAACTAGGTCTAATTCATGAGTTAGAATAAAATAAGCAGCTAATGAGTTAAAATGGGATCAATTGAGACTAGGATTTTTTTTTTAAGATTTTATTTATTTATTCATGAGAGACAGAGAGAGACCAGCTGAAGCTGAAGGCTGGGCTGAAGGCAGCGCCTAACTGCTAAGCCACCAGGGCTGCCCAGGATTTTTAAATCTTAGGCAAGGGAAAAGATACTTGAGCAAAATGGCTAGATTTTCTTTAATGGGCCATAATAACCAGAGATGTCAATATAGAATGTGAGAATAGCAATATAGAATGTGATACATTGAGAAAATCTATATGGCTAAACCAAGTGATCCAATGGAAAATGAAGGAGAGTAACACACTCTCACAATACATATGCATCATTTTTACTTAAAAATTTTGGAGTGTTCAATAGGATGCGGTGGTCTCTTACACCAAACGGTCTGAATCCAGACATTATACTAATAGAGACCATTTCCCTTTGTATATCAGGACTGTTCCATCTGGATTCAGAGAGCTCCAATTATGGCATGTATGTGTGCAGTATCTCACTTTATTGAGTCACCTCCTGGACACATTCTAACCATGTGTATGGGGGCTGAAAATCTTTGGCTTTGGGAAAGTTTTTTGTTTGGCAGCTATGAAAATATCTAGAGTTGCAAACCCCATGGTAATAAAAATACCAGACAGCTTTTAGATACTTTCTGCTGAAAAGAAGCTGCATACCTGAGTGTTAACTGGTGAGAGGATGGCTCAGTCATGCTACCATGATCTTGGAGGGAAGTAACATGTCCAGGGGAACACAGGAGCCTTTCAAGCGATAGATCTGTCAGGATGAAGAGTAGAAATAATGCATGGGATTGAAGAGAAAGGCATTAAGTATTTGGAAAATCTGTTTGAAGAATAGTTGACACAAATCTCTGCTTGCAGTCTGCCCCACAGACAGAAAAAGATAAAAAACAAAACAAAGAAATCAGAGTCTGTTTCTCCTGTTGTTGGTTTATTTTTTAGATTCCACATATAAGTGATATCATGATATTTGTCTTTATCTGTCTGGCTTATTTCACCTAGCATAATACCCTCTGGATCCATCCATGTTGTTGTGAATAGCAAGATTTCATTGTTTTTATGGATGATATTTCATTGTGTGTGTGTACATCTTTTTTTATCCACTCATCTATTGATGATCCATGCGTCTATTTTCCATATCTTGGCTATTGTAAATTTTGCTCGTAAATGATTCAGCTTTTTGAATTAGTGTTGTTATTTTCTTCAGATAAATACCTAGAATTGGAATTACTGGATTACATGGTACTCCAGTTTTAGTTTTTTTGAGGAACTTCTCTATTATTTTTCATATTATACATACATACATAATTTCAATATACATTCTCACCAACAGAGCTTTCCCTTCACTTCCTTACCAACACTTGTTATTTCTTGCATTCTTATTTTAGCCATTCTGACAGATGTGAGCCAATATCTCATTGTGGTTTTGACTTGCATTTCCCTAATTAATGATGTTGAACTTCTTTTCATGTGTCTCTTGGCCGTCTGTAGGTCTTCTCTGGAAAAATGTCCAAGTCTTTTGCCCATTTTTTAATTGGATTATTTGTTGAGTTGTGAAATATAAAGGACAAATTAATGATTGCCAAGGGGAGGAATGTGGGATGGGTGAAGGGGATTTAGAGGTACAAACTTCCAGTTATAAATAAGTCACGGGGATGAAAAGTACAGCATAGGGGATATATTGAATAATATTGTAATATACTTATGTGGTGAGCATTTTGTATATAATTCTTGAGTCACTATGTTGTACGCCTAAAACAAATGGTAATATTATATGTCAAATATACTTCACTTAGAAATTTTTTTAAAATTCCCCTCCAAAAAAAGAGTGAAACTAAACTAAATCCAAACAAAGATGATTTATCATTTAAATTTAATGAATACTTTGGTGAAATCTAGGTGACTGTTTAACAGCCAAAGTAAAAGTTGAATGTCCTCTTATTTAGGCGTCTGGCAAAATTGAGGGAAGGTTAATATACTTACAAGAGTGGTGATGTCCATCAGCAAACAAATGACACACACAAATTTATTTTTATTGCTTTATTCTTAAATATGAATGTATAACCAGGGATAGCCATTCGTTTTAAGAAAGTAGGAACATAAGAGAGAATGACAGAGATAAATGATAGAAAAATATGACATGTAGGAAGTAAATATTTTAGGGAGAAAAGATATTATTAAGATAAGAGCAAAAACAGCAAAGTCAAAAATTCTTATAAATAAAATCTTCCTGAGCTGCCTGGGTGGCTCAGCAGTTGTGTGTGCCTTGCGCTCAGATCACGATCCTATGATCCTGGGATGTAGTCCCATGTTGGGTTCCCTGCTCAGTGGGGAGTCTGCTTCACCCTCTGCCCCTCTCCCCACTCATGCATGCGTGCACTCTCTCTCAAATAAATAGAATATTAAAAAAAAAAAACCTTAACTCTTCCCTAATTAGTCTCATTAATCTGAGAGACTCTTCCTTTAAAAATACAGAATGCTATAAAATAGATCAGAAAATAAGGCAAGTTTCATGGAAATTAAATGCATGAATGTTGCAATTAAACAAAAATAACCCACAACAATTTAAAAAATGAGAAATTGATAGATGAAGTCAATGGCTTTATGAAAAGTAGGGCAAAAAGACGAGGGTAGTAAATATGAGAGAAAATCTAAAACATGAAAATGATTAATTCAAGATGTCTATTGTTTCACAGCCCTCCAGGAGCTTCTCTGAAGTAATCTGAAATTGGCCTCTCTACTTAGAGGGCAGGGAGAGGCCAAAGAAAGTGGTAGGCCACTCCAGGTTGGTAGGTGGTGGTTTTAATGAAAAAAGGAACCTACATATGAGGCTTGTCTTGGGTGATAGTAAGACAAATGGATCCCTGCACCCACCCTCCAAATCTTAAAAGTTTAATCTTGAATTCTTATAGAGAGTCCTTAACTGGGTTCAGTCTGGTACACCAGATGCAAGTGTTAACACCACATCACTACCTCAAGGCTATGTCCCTTGGAGTGGGAAAAGCAAGCGGAAACCACATCCCAAGAATAGGGGCGGGGGTGAAGAGCCTCTGGGTGTCCAGCTCCAGCTTATGGGTCAATCAGTGGTCACATCATTTTGATGACTTTCCCCAAAAGTCCAACATTAGAATAGCAGGAGTTCCAAAAAGAATAAATAAAATGGAGAAGGCTGCCCCATTGTACATTCCCACTACCAGTGTGAAAGAGTTCCAAATTCTCCACAATGTCACCTAAAGTTATCTTTAAAAGAAAAATTATCCTGACGGATGTGAGGTGCTGCTACCTCAATATGGTTTGGCTTTGTACTTCCTTGGTGATTATTAATGCTCTTCTAGTGAAGAATGAACTTCTTCATATACTTGTTGGCCATTTGTATGTCTTTCGAGAAATGTATATTCAAATCCTTTGCCCATTTTAAATCTGTTTTGTTGTTGTTGTTGTTTGTTTTTAGTATTGGGTTGAAGGAGTTCTTTTTGTATTTTTTTCTTTAAAAATAAGTTACTAGTTTTGGCACAAAATACTGGGAAAGCACGAGGGCAGCACCTGTGACCCCTTGGCTGTATTTCCCAGAATACACGTCAGGAAATGCTTTTGTATAACACCAGGCTTGGTCCCCAATACCCTCACGCCCTACCAGAGGAGTACAGAACCTGACCATGTGGGGAGTTTACACATGCCCCATTCACACTGCAGGGTTCCCCTCCAATCATGTACCAGATCTCTTTTGCAAATAGTGAAACTGCACTAGTTATTCCAACTGTACATTTCTTAAAACTCTCATGAATACTTAGGTCACAGGCAATGATGTCTCAAAACTCTTAGAACTCTTTAAGCTCCTTAGAAGACCTTTCTTAATAGCAGTTATTAAGGCCCTTTCTACGTTTCCAGCATTCTAAGCCCCAGGCTGCCTATGGCATCTGGACAGCAGCCCCTGGAAGTCCCCTATATCCTACAGCAAGATGGAGGAAGGCAGACCAGACCAAGCATGAGGAATAAACAGGACATTGTATTGGGCTCAGACCAGGAATCTGTGGGTCTTGAGGACCTCTGTGTATTCATCCATTTTCTTCTCCATGTTCTTTTAGACCTGCTTCTGTAGCCTTACAAGCTGTTTTTCCTTCTAGTAATGATCTTGGCCTTCTTTTTCCTCTTCTCCTCCTGAGTGTCTGTTACTGCTTGGTACTTCCAGCCAGCATGAGCCAGGTACCCCAGTTGAGTTAACTTTCGTGTAGTCTTCGGTTGCACAACCTTGAAGGCATCAGGAGCCACCATCTGCTTTTTCATGTTGTAGGGTGGTAGGATCCGATCAAACATCTGAGGCAGTCCAGGAAAGTCTGGCCTTGCTTGGTTTTATTGGGCAGCATGCCTTCCACTGTCCACCAAAAGATGTGGCTGGGCATCCTGGAAGTGATAGGGGCCATGGGATGGGCTGCTTGTGGAGGAAGGCCAGAAACAACTTGTGTCTGTAGAAATTGCCAGAAATGTTGATGCCCTCACAGCACACAACTATGACCTTCTGGCCTAGCGGCACCTGTTTGGCCACAACCGCCACCAGTGAGCCCAGGAGATGGCCTTGGCCATAGAGCACCAGGACTGCCCCTCTTCCATCTTCAGCCACTGCCTAAGAAAAGCTCTTGAATTTTGAATATTACTCCTTATTGGGTATATGGTTTGCAAATATTTTCTCCCATTTCTCCCAGGTTGTCTTTTCACTCTGGTGTTTCCTTTGCTGTACAGAAGCTTTTTCATTAGATGCTGTCCCCCATTTGTTTATTTTTGCTTTGTTGCCTGTGCTTTTGGTGATATGTCCATGAAATAATTGCCAAAACCAATGTCATAATGCTGCCTGTCTATGTTTTTTCCTAGGACTTTTATATTTCAGGTCTTACATTTAAATAATGAATCCATTTTTTTTTTTTTAATGAATCCATTTTGATTTGAGTTTTGTTTATGGTGTGAGATAAGGGTCCAATTTCATTCTTTTTTTATCCAATTTTTCCAACTCCATTTGTTGAATAGATTATCCTTTCCCCATTGTATATTTTTGGCACCCTTGACCATTGTGCATAGATTTATTTCTAAATTGTCAGTTCTGTTTCTTTGATCTATATGTCCATCTTTAGGCAATACCATACTGTTTTAGTTACCATAGCTTTGTAATATATATTTAATTAGGAAGTGTGATACTTACATCTTTTTTTTTTTTTTTTTCAAGATTGCTATAGCTATCTAAGTCTTCTGTGGTGAAAATGCCATTAGAATTTTGATGGGAATAACATCAAAACTGTGGATTGCTTTGGGGAGTATGGCCTTTTGACAATATTAAGCCTTTAATCTATGAACACAGAATGTCTTTCCATTTATTTGTGTCTTTAATTTCTTTCATCAAAGTAGTTTTCAGCATACAAGTCTTTCACTCTTTGCTTATGTTCATTCTTGAGTATTTATTCTTTTTGATCCTGTTATAGATAATATTCTTTCCTTTTTGAATAGTTCAGTGTGTATAGAAACACAAGTGAGTTTCATCTATCAATTTGTGTTCTGTAACTTACCAAATTTGTTTATTTGTTCTAACAGGTTATTATTATTTTTTTTTTGGTAGAGTTTTTAGAATTATGTATAAATAAGATCATGTCACCTATAAACATAATTTTACTTCTTCCTTTCCAGTTTGGTTGCCTTCTCTTTCTTTTTCTTGCTTCATTTATCCTAGTTTGGACGTACATTTGTGCTTTTGAAATATTAGCACATTTATGTGTTATGTAAAATTTCACTCTAGCAGATTTTTTTTTTAAAGTCTATATTAAATGACAATGTACTTTGAGTCAGGGGGAGAGAAAAATTGAAAACCTGGAACTTGTTTCAGTTTATTCAAAATAAAAATATACATAGAATTATGAAAATATATGTTTACCATTTCCATCATGTAAATTGATCCATTATGTGTTATATAAAAGTTTTGGTCAAATGAACATGGTTTGAAAGGAAGAGTATCTTCAGATGACTTTGTAAGATATTTTTTATTTTCCACATGTTTGTTCCAAATCATTTCATGTACCCTCCTGTGGTTCTTACATGAATAGAAATAGCATGGACAAAATTTGTTTTTAATTGTTAGAAAAAAATATATTGAAAATAGAGAGCTATTCCATGTTCATGGCTGGACTCTGAATCCTAGACGCTCTAGAAGTGAAAAATTCCAGTCATTATTAAGATTCTAGAAAAGTCATTTTCCTTTATCTGTCAGTGATGCTGGATGATCTTCACATTGTGATTAATTTGTTAATATAGATTGTATTAGCATCTCATCTTTTATTGGCTAAAGAATCTTAAGTAGTATTTTAAACTTAAGTGTGATCTTTGAAAACCCTTTGGATTTATTTGGATTCCACCCATCCTGTGAGATTAGGCTTCCATTGGGTTGATCTGTGGGAGCTGCAGTATCTCAGGTCTTACTCTGCCTTTCTGTTTTCCAATCTTGATATTTAGTGCATCCCAGACATCCTCTCCCTGCCCTTCCATTGGGATCTGCCCCTACACCTGATGTCATACAGTTCACCATGCAGACTCTGATTGCACCCTATTTATATTCCTGGGAAACCCCATACTCTACCTACTTGGACCTGTCCCTGCCCAGGACCCCTGGACATGTCTCATGATATTCAAAAGAAAGAAAATCCAACACTAAGTCAGATTGTTCATTATACTTATCTCAGTAATCACTTCACTATATATGTGTGTGTATACATATATTTATATCATATATAATACATATGTTTACTGTGTAATTTTTTTAAATTTATTTTTATATCATTATTTTAAAAATCCAGTGTTTATAATATGAAGGTCAGAGCTTTTCCCCAGAATAAGTTTATAAATTTTCAATTGTCTTGTCAGGCCAATAGCGATACTCCTTGACCAGTTTGATTTCTGAGAAGACTTCATTCAAGTCCTCAGTGGTGATCTGATCAAATGGAATTATGTTTTTCCTCCTCCCAGCTCTTTTTTATACTTTTCAATCCTGGTCTTTTAGGGAGACAAACTCAGCACAACTTTTCAAGTCTTCTTTTTCTTTAGCATCCACCTGGATGGTGTATTTATCCTCTCACACAGGAACCTCTAAGACATTAATCTAAAAGAAATACTTTTTTTTTTTAAGATTTTATTTATAAAAAAAAAAAAAGATTTTATTTATTCATGAGAGACAGAGAGAGAGAGAGGCAGAGACATGGGCAGAGGAAGAAGTAGGCTCCATGCAGGGAGACCAATGGGGGTGAGGGTGGGGATCTATCCCAGGACTCCAGAATCATACCCTGAGCCGAAGGCAGACGCTTAACTGCTGAGCCACCCAGGCGTCCCAGAGACATACTTTTTTTAAACGAGCAAAGATAGGACACTACTAGATTTTTCTTTGGCTTTTTTTCAAACTAAAGAAAAAGGAAGAAGGTATGCAGACTGTATTTTTACTAAAACTATAGAACCAATAATGATGTTTTTATCAAATTGAAAGAGATCATTCTTAACTCTTGAAAATGTTAGAAACAGCTTTTCCTTCTTCAATTTCCTCTTGGCAGCATATTTCAATGTTTGCTTTTTGTTTGGTGTTTTTGTTATTTTTCACAAATACATAACTAATGAATAGGCTTTCAATTAAGTTCTAGTGAGAGTTAGCCACCTACAACTCTTAGAAACTGCCAAAACAACAAAGAGAATTATTCAGGGTCTGTTTTATGAAAAAGACTGCTACTGTTATCATGAATATATAAGTGTTAACACAGAACTTAAGTTTGGCTTTATGATATAAAAAAAATTACTAGTTCATGTTTATGCTGGTGGGAAGTATGATATAACAATTAAGTCAAATATAATTATGAATATTACAATGGGATCTGGATAGTGAATTTTTTGTGATTTTAATCATAATAATCAGCTATATTTGTCCAGTGATTCTGTTTGGAAACCTAAAGTACTTTGCAAAAACGATTTCACTCATCTTTATAATATCCCTTTTGTAAGAGGATATTTGAGTGGCGATATGAGACAACTATGCAAGTTGCTTAGTAAATCAGAAGAATGAGGAGAGTTACATACATTCCAAGTGACCCATCATTACAGTACCGCTGTGTCCCTGGATATAACATTTGCATGGGAACAGTTTGCCACATGCTTTAGAATTCTTCAAAAGATTGTACCAAGTGTTAATATTGCCAAAGGCCCCAGGCATTGGCAAAAGCTCTCTCCATTTGTTATCCCATATGTGATATTGTTTGTGTCTCGGTATGTTTAAAACTGGAAAATTTTGTTTATGGGATTTTTAATGTGTGTGCATGATTTTAAGCAAGTATTTTGCAGTCTGGTACTTAGAACAGCCTGTAAATATCCAAATAGATATAAGAAGTTTGAAGTTTACAAAAAACATTCCGAATACTACAGCTACCTTTAAAAGGGAATCAGATTTACAACCTTTAGGATGAAGAACAGGACCCCTCCCCCTAATGGTTGTTAAAGGGCCTAGAAATGTTCACTTGTGACAAGAATAGAAACATAACAAATTTACATTAGATACAGACTCCTTAAGAAGTACTAAACAACAGCTTATTCATTCACCCATTTAATAAATTTTCACCTCCTGAAAGATACTGTGAAAATCAGTAATTCAATTTTCAGATCTTATGTGCTCTAAGAAATAGAGCTAGTGGAACATCATTGTTTTTCAATGATTAGATTAGAAAACATTAAGAATATTTGACAGGTTGAGGACTACTGATCAGATCTTCTGTAGGATATCATTCAGTTGGGATTTGTCTGATGTTTTTTTCATGAGTAGACTAGGGTTATAGGTTTTGGGGGAGACCACAGAGGAATAGTGCCATTTTCAACACATCATATCAAGAGTATATGCTATCAGCATGATTTATCACTGTTTATGTTAACTATCATCACCCAGCTTGAGGTAGTGTTTGTCAAGTTTACTACAGTTAAGCTAGTCTTTTTCTCTCCCTCCCTTTTCATAATCCTTTTTGGAAAAAACACTTTCTGGAGCAATAAAGAGTTCTATTCCTCCTACTTGAGGGTGGAATACCTATATAAGTTATTTGGAAATTCTTCTGTATTGGAGAATTACATATCCTCCCTTATTTACTCAGTCATTTATTTGTATCATTATGAACTCATGGCAAGGAAAATCTGAGAAGTTCTCAGCCAAGAGAACCCCAAGGAGACATGATAACGATGTAATGTGATATCCTGGATAGGATCCTGGAAAAGAAAAAGCATGCAAAACAAAAACAGGATATCTAAATAGAATACGGATTTTAGTTATTGAGAATGTATCAGTATTGGTTCATTAATTATAACAAATCATGTTAATACAAGATGTTCATATTAGGGACAACTGGATAAATCTGTTATCTTTGACATAATTCTTAAATCAAAAACTGTTCTAAAATTTAAAATCTTATTAAAAAAAAACCTTCTTCACAAAAATATTATAAATTCATTCAAGAATTGTCAAGGTGGGGAAGCCTGGGTGGCTCAGTGGTTTAGTGCCGCCTTCCACCCAGGGCCTGATCCTGGAGACCTGGGATCGAGTCCTGCATCGGGCTCCCTGCTTGGAGTCTGCTTCTCCCTCTGCCTGTGTCTCTGCCTCTCTCTCTCTCTCTCTGTCTCTCATGAATAAATAAATAAAATCTTAAAAAAAAAAAAAAAGAATTGTCAAGGTTCAGGAATCAAAGTCATACAGTTTTAGTGGAAATGTGAATTGCCACAATCTGTAAGTAACTATCAAAATGTCAATGTGCACATATATTTTGCTACCTCAGACTCCTTTCTAAAAATCTATTCAGTAGCAACAAAAGCAATATGCAAGTGTGCCATTGCCGCATTTTTTATAGTAGCCATAACAAAATATATAAAAAAAATAATTTAAAACAGCCTGCCTAATTATTCAACAAGGAGTAATGGTTGAAGGAACTGTGATACTTGTTCAGAGTACAGCATAATTAAATAATATATGCATATATCCTATTTTAAAATAACCAAGAAGGTGGTATTATATCTGTATAGAATCCTACATAATAAACTATTAATAGTAGTTACCTTAGAAAAGTATAATTGGAGTGGGCATTATTAACATTTGCATTATCATCTCTTTTTTGTTTGAATTTATACAACCCTCATTGATTACTTTTGTAATAAGTATATAGCTTTTCTTTTTAGAAGTAAAGGATACTTTTCCTTTACAGATATTTTATTTTTATTAGCACTTAAGCTATAATTTGTTAATATGCTCTTAGACAAACTCAGTTCAATCTCATACTTTCACTAATTGGAAATTATAAAATAGAGCCCCTATCTAAATTTGAGAGAATTAGATGTCATTTAGCTATTAACATTTTCACTCATTTAATAGTTCTCTAATATGTGCCTCCTGTGCTTCTATTATTAACGCTTGCCTGGGATTGAAAGGTGATAAGAATATCATCCATAATTTCAAGGCTTGTTGTGTGGTTGGGGAGACAGATGACTAATCAATAGAGCAATGTATTAAATAGTCAACTTTACTTTTAAGGTGTTTGTAAGTAATATGCCATTTTTACCAAACATTGAAAATGAGGTGGGATTTTAAGATTGTAAGACACAGGGTGTAATAGAGACAGGTCTGGAGATATGTGGAATGAAATAAATTTGTAAAGTTAAGAAAGAGTCACATCACAGAAATCTTAATTGCTATGTCTTGGATGCCTATCGAGTTTTATCTCAGTTCTTTTAATTGATAGTGACTTTCTGCAGCAAAATGTTGAGAGGGATTCTTAGGCTGAGTACATCCTCAAAGGCACCCACTTTGATAGGAGTGATAGTCTTTCCAGATATTTACCTGACATTCAGAGGTTATTCAATGTAGCTCTGATTTTTATCCAGTACTATTTAATAAGTTATTAGACTTTAATCATCACTTATGTAGTCAATTCAAGAGGATTGTTTTCCTTCTTAAAGAGATTGAGAAGAAGTGATTAAAATATTATCAATAAGGTAGTAGAATATATAATGAATGCTGAGGTATATTACTACATAAATTCACAGGGATCATTTTATGGTTCTGGAATGAAACCAACTATGTCATACCTAAAACATCTACATAGTGATGGCTAAGAAATAGACCACTATACATAATTAGGAAAAATCTGATGATAGTTGTGAGGTATATAGGATATTATGAGATGTAATATACAATTAGAAGATGTACAAGTACAAATTCTTTATCTAGAAACCAGCTAACTAGGAAATAAATTATCTGTGTCTCTAAATATGGATAAGGATGTTTATGTATACATTACTATGTGTGTGTATATAAACAGATGCAGACATTCTCTTTATGAGAGAGATGCAATTTTTAAAAAAATATATCTATGAGGCAGAGATTTATTGGTCACTATGCATTAAGCCTCATGCTTTTTTTTTTTTTTTTTAAAGACTTATTTATATTAGAGAGCACAAGTGAAGGAGGAGCAGAGGGAAAGGGAGAGGTCTCAAGTAGACTCCCCGTTGAGTAAGAAGCCCAACATGGGCCTGATCCCAGGACTCCTGACATCACAACCTGAGCCAAAATCAAGAGCTGGATGTTCAATGGCCTGAGCCGCTCAGGTGTCCCAAACCACATACTCTTAAGCAAGAATGTAAGAGATAACAAATGATGACTCAAGGCACTGTAAGACCCCAAGTCCAAAGAATATACTGTGTTTACTCAAATAGGGGAAGAGGAAATTGTGATTTTAAGTATTTTAATAAAAATAATTTTAAGATGTAAATGATTAATCCAAAAACCTAATTCCTTAAAAAATTACATAATTCAAATCCTTTTGAATTTTGAATTGTAGACTCTATTAAAAATCATTAAAATATTAACACATTTCTTTTGTTACAAAAAACCAAATGGAATAATGCTATAATATTGTTAGAAACAAAAACTTTTACATCCATTATAACTAGCCAATTGTCCAGCTTGTCAAATATTTAATAATGAATTAAAAATAGAATATTATGTTCCCTGAAAGCAAAAGTACATATGAAAGTTGAATAAAGAAGGAAAAAACAAGGTTGCCCAAGTGTCAATTCAAAAAGTGTTAACATTTGTTACTACATGTGAACAATGCAAACATTTATGTTAATAGATTTTTTAAATGTTTATTAATAGACATGAAAAATAATAATGCAGACTACATAAAAATTACACATCTAAACACCATGTGATGATTTACTGGAGACATTATCAAATCTTCATGATTATTTTTTTTTAAATCTTCATGATTATAACCAGAATAGAAACTGTGTTTTGTATACTCACATCAGTGTGTCTCTTTCAAGTATTAAATGATGTGAGCTAGTGATATGAATAACATCCCAAAATAAAAGTCATATAGTTTTGTGTTTTTGACAAAAATATCTGAATTATGATCATTTTAGAGAAGATGATTAGATTAGGTAAGTAGGTCAGTAGGTAGGTAGGTAGGTAGGTAGGTAGTTGATAATCTTGGGTACATAATTGTTTTACTTGCAGACTTTATACAAAGTTGTCCTTTATCTCTGAGCATCATAAAACTTCTGTGCATTTAGATTTCTCCAATTACAATATTGGAGATCACAGTAGCAGGTTAGTTTCTCTTTTTAGAGAAATCTCTCTAGAGAAATCGCTCTAGAAATCCCTTTAGAGAATGGCCTAGAGACTTCCAAACCCATCTACCCTTATTCTTAAGGAGGCTAAGGCAACAGTCATTGGGATTGTTTTTCGCCAGGAGGAAGAAGAGTCCAACAGTGACTGAGATTTAGAGACCTGCCTGACTAGATCTCAAGGTTATTGCTTTGTGCTTTGGTTTCCTATCATGAGCAGTCCATGATTTTTCCTTGTTGATGAATGTTTTCATTACCTTATTATGTTAGATCTTGCCTTGCACATTGGAATTTGCTTTCGTATATTTTGATGTATTTAATCATTGATATTCTGCTCAGATTTCTATGCGTCATTGCTGCATTGGGACTGCCATGCTACATAGTCCAGTGCTACTCTATTGAGTGTGTCACTGATGAGAATGTACTGGTAGGCAACCTAGCATAACCTTGAGGCATTTTGTGTACAAATTAGCTAAACTATTTTTTTTTTCTGTTATGTTTGCTTCTTTCAAGCCCATAGAATGTGAAATAATGCTGCCTAGGCTTATATCTAAATTATAATTTATGAAGTCTGCCCGTAAGTTATTCAGAGAAGTCCCTGAATATCTTTAGATATTTTTCATTTAAAAAAAATCAGTGAATTTTTTGAGAAAGAATAGTGTGTTATGGTACATAATGTGTATTTTAAAATATTTAATCATTGTAAAAATGCACATTGTGGGAAGAAAAGTGGGTAAAATAATGCAAAAAGTGGAAGAACCCTAGAAAATTGAGTTTTTTTTTTTTTAGTGTTGGCAGACATGAAAGAAAGCAGGCTTGTCAGGAAAATGAAGAGAAATTAGAATTTAGGACGACGATGCAATGCTAATTAGTGAGTTTTATATGCATAGATAGAATGAAACGGGAAAGGGGACAGTATACCCATAATTGTGCTTTGTTTAACTTGCTGTTTGGTTAGCCAGAGCTTTTACAACTAGCTCTTTTATAGGTATGATATCTTTATGCAGCTGTCCTTTTCTTTGTCGGACTTGGTTGCCTTTGTACACATTTCAAATGTTTTTGATCAAGTGTATATACAGCCCAATGTGTTTTCCCTGAAAGCACTGTCCCTTGACTAGAGAGAGCCTTAAATTAGCTTTCACCAAGAATAAAGGTAAGAGAAGAAGGGTGGGAGGATGATAGGAGCCAGGATGCTGGCTATGTCTTTAACAGTTTAAAAGAGATTTGAAGGGAGAGGACATGACCATTGAAAGTCTGTTGGCTTGTCAAAGAAAGTGCCTCTGCATAGTGGAAAGATTAGTAAAATACCGAAGATTCATGTGTAGCATTGGTTATAATCACCATTCCCTTTTTCCCCAGTTGGATGAAGTAAAAAGTGAAGTTCCTGCACAAATTCAGTGCCCTTGTCTCCTTCAATGCTGGCAGTGACCTGCACAGATAGGATTTCACATTCATACATACAGGCGGGCTAGTCTCCCCTGTTATCCTAGTGCTTCATGGTTATGATCTAAGACCTTCTGCTTCTCTCACAACATAAACCTTTCTTCTTTGGGAAAAAAATAAAAGGCGCTGAGCTAGTGGGGATAGAATATATTATTTCATTCTATTTGAGGCCTTCTAATGACTCAAGATTAACTAGACCACTGAATAATCTCATTTAGCTAAACAGGCATGCAGCTCAAATTGGATCATTCTGTTTTGTTCAGCACAGGAAGAAATAGGAACAAAACACATTGAAAGAAAGTACAAGTAGTATTAATTGAAACAGTCATTGTTAAAACAATCTCAACAGGATAATCCAACATTTTTTGTTAAACTTGGGTCTCTGGTATTAAGAAGAAAGGAATTTTATTTGTGAATTTTAATTTTCTATATCATCCCTGTGGGTAATAAATATATTCATATATGATGAACCTTTATAAGATATTTATGATGTTTATACTTGATAATTGCATGTTTGCACAATGTAGCAAAGGGAAAGAATAATATAGTCAATTAATCTTCAACGAAGTAGGCAAGATTACCCAGTGGGAAAAAGACAGTCTCTTAAACAAATGGTGTTGGGAAAACTGGTCAGCTAGAGGCAAAGGAATTAAACTGGACCACTTTCTTACACCATATACAAAAATAAACTCAAAATGGATTAAGGATATAAATGCCAGGCCTGGAACCATAAAAATTCTAGAAGAGAGCCTAGGCAATAACTTCTCTGACATTGGCCATAGCAGCTTTTTTCTAAATGTGTCTCCTGAGGCAAAGGAAATAGAAGCAAAAATAAATTATCGGGACCACATCCAAATAAAAACCTTCTGCCCAGCAAAGGGAAATAATCAACAAAACTAAAAGGCAACCTACAGAATGGGAGAAGATATTTAAAAATGACTTATCTGATAAAGGGTCAGTATCCAAAATATTTAAAGAACTTACAACTCAATTCCCTAAAAACAAATAACCCAATATAAAAATGGGCAGAAGGCATTAATAAACATTTCTACAAAGAAGACCTCCAGATGGCAAACACATGAAAAGATGCTCGGCATCACTCATCATTGAGAAAATGCAAATCAAAATCCCAATGAGATAGCACCTCACACCTTTCAGAATGACTAAAATAAAAAATACAAGAAACAAGAAGTGTTAGCAAGGATGTAGAGAAAAAGGAACTCTTTTGCACTGTTGATGGGAATATAAAGTGGTACAGCCACTGTGAAAAACAGTATGGAGTTTCCACAAAAGTTAAAAATAGAACTACCTTATGGTCCACTAATCACACTACTACTGTATTCCCCCCACCAAAAAAAAAAAAAAAAAAAAGGGAAAAAAAAACCCATACTAATTCAAAGGGCTACATGCACCCCAATGTTTTTAACAGCTTATTTACAATAGCCAGGTTTTGGAATCAGCTCAAGGGTCCATTGATAGATAAATGGCTAAAGAAGATGTTATATCAAACACACACACACGCACATACCACATACACATACAGAGGAATATTATTTAACCATAAAAAGAGTGAAATCTTGCCATTTGTAATAACATGGATGGATCTAAGAGAAATAAGTCAGAGAAAGTCAAATAGCATATGATTTCACTCATATGTGGAATTTAAGAAACAAAACACATGAGCAATGGAAAAAAAAAACAAAAAAGAGACAAACCAAGAAACATACTCTTAACTATAGAGAACAAACCAATTGTTACCAGAGAGGAGGTGGATGGGGAGATGGGTGAAATAGGTGATGAGGATTAAAGAGTGCATTTGTGATGAGCACTGGTGATGTATGGAATTGTCGAATCACTATATTGTATACCTGAAATTAATGCAACATTGCATGTTTACTAGAATTTTGAAGAAAAGCATAATAAAGGCAGTATACAAAAGTAGTCATTTTTTATGTTTACAAAGATACCTCATCAGGCTATTCTTTGAAAATACTGGTATTTGTCCCAGGGGGAGTTTATGCTAGCAACTTGTAGGTAAAATCTGTAGCCAGATACTTAGGAGCTAGTTTATGGATATAGGGTGGGATACAAGAATGTTATAAAGGAAAAAGTTCACCTTCTTATTAGAAAAACATATCCTTAGGCCTTTGGAAGAGGAATTAACCCATTGGGCTCCCAATGGATATATATATATATTTTTTTTTTTTAAGATTTTTTTTTATTTATTCATAAGAAACAGAGAGAGAAAGGCAGAGACACAGACAGAGGGAGAAGCAGGCTCCATGCAAGGAGCCTGATGTGGGACTTGATCCTGGGTCTCCAGGATCAGGCCCTGGGCGGAAGGTAGCACTAAACCTCTGAGCCACCCAGGCTGCCCCCTGGATATATATTTAAAATAAATTTTACATTTCAGAAATATCATTAAGAGGTATTATAATTCATCAAAGTTTACTATTCTACCTCTAACTTGCACGCTTAATTCAAAAAAAGTGTTGTCTCCTTTCTATCTACCTGTATGTATGTATGTCTGTCTCTATATCATCTGTCTGTATCATCCCTCTACCCTACTATATCCATCCATCCCTCCCTCCATCTACCTACCTACTCACTTACCAATCACATGCATTAATCTAGCTCTCATTTATCTACAAATCTATTTAAACAAATACCTATTAGTCCATCTATTAATTTATTTTGGACTTGTGATAGAGTGTCTGATTATAGTTCCAAGTTCTTAGGACACTTAGAAAATTATGCCTTTTTGCTTTTCCCCTTCCTTCAGTCCATTCTTTCTTCCTCCTTTCCTTCTTTTCCTTCTTTTTTTTTTTAATTTTTTTTTTTATTTATTTATGATAGTCACAGAGAGAGAAAGAGAGAGAGGCAGAGACATAGGCAGAGGGAGAAGCAGGCTCCATGCACCGGGAGCCTGATGTGGGATTCGATCCCGGATCTCCAGGATCAAGCCCTGGGCCAAAGGCAGGCGCCAAACCACTGCGCCACCCAGGGATCCCTTTTCCTTTTCTTTTAATGCTTTCTCTACTTACATTCCTGTCTTACCATAAGTAGGAGATAATTTGATTTGAATTCTTATCATTTGAATAATTTATTTGCATATTATTTTGCTTATGTGCATATACACTTAATTTACATAAATGCTATCATGTTATAAACTCATTCTATTTTTTTTCCACCCAGAACCATGTTTTAAATATCTGTTGATGTTTCTGTGTTTAGATCTAGCTTTTTTCCCTAACTGCTGCACAGTATTAGAGTGTTCATGCAGCACATTTTATTGCCCATTTTCCCTGATGATGTACACCTGGGTTGCATTCAAGTTACTTGTATTAAAAACAACACTGGGATGAACATTCATGTATATATTCTCATACTTATGCAAGAATTTTGCTGGAACATACATCCAGGACATGACTTTATCTAGATCACAGCACAACCCTACATTGAATTTAACTTAAAATTGTCACATTATTCTTCAGAATGGCTGGGCCAGTTTAAACTTCCACAAGTAGTTCATGAGATTTTTCATATCTCCATTTCCTTAGACACTTGAATTATCTAGTTTTCTAATATTTTCCCACTGTATTAAGTATAAATTATTATGTCTTCATCTTAGTGGCCTTCTTTTGAGCCTTCTCTTTTGTGAAATGCTTGTTCACGTCCTATATCTATTTTCTCATTTTGATTTGCTGTATTTTTATTATGGATTGGCAAAAGTTCTTCATAAATTCTAGATATTAAACCTTTGTTGCTTTTAGATGTTACAGATATCATCTGTGAATAATAGAAAACAGGTTTATTAACTTTGTCCATCATATCTTTTTCTTGACACACAGCCTTCATTGGATGCTGTGAATTCATGTGCTTTTCATCTGTTACCTTTTATTAATCTTTATTAACTTTATTGACTTATTTCTCACCATGATATCTTTGATTTAGGGAGTGTGTACCATTTTTGCATGAAATGGAATAGAAATCCAGTTTTAGTTTCTCCATATAGTGAGCCAGTTTTCATATATCACTAAGTACCCAGTCATTAGTTCATTAATCCATGTCTTACTTAAAATCCATGACTTTCTTTTTTTTCCAGAAAAAATGAAAGCTAGTACTCAATGAAGAGACATTTATAAAATGGTGAAAGAAAAAAAAATGTATATCATCAACCCAAAATTCTATGCCCAGGGAAAATACCTTTTAGAAATGGTAGGGTGCGGAGAAAGACATTTTCAGACAGATACTGTGGGAGTTTATTGCTAGAGGCATACTTTATAAGAAAAATTTAAAATTTCTTTAGGCCCTTGCAGTACATGTAAAGCAGTGTAAGTATTATTTGAAAATTTACTTTGACTAGTTAAATATATGTATTGTAAAGCCTAAGAAGATCACTAATTTTCCCTAAGAGAATGGCAATCCATAGAGGCGATAAAATAGAATAAAATTGTTGCTCAATTAAACCAAAAGAAAAAAAATAAGCAAAAAAAAGAGATGGAACAAATAGAAAACAGCTATACAGATGATAAATTTTGGCCAAATATATCAAAATGATATTAAATGTTAATGGCCTAAACATACCAGTTAAAAGGCAGATGTTGTCAGATTACATTAAAACAAGAGATCAAACTATATGATGTCCATACAAATCTATCTTCAAATATGAAGATATAGATAGAATAAAAGTTAAGAGCATGGCAAAAAATATACAATGCAAACCCCAGCCAAAAGAAAACTAGAATACCTATATTAATATCAGATAAAACATATTTCAGAACAAAGAATAAATAGGGATAAAGTCACCACATAATAATAAAAGTCAATTTTTCTAAGACATGACGATTGTAAGTGATTTGCACCTAAATCAGAACTTTAAAATATATCAAATAGAAAGATAAAACTGAAAAAAATATATATGGTTATAATTAGAGGATTTAAAACTCCAGCATCATTAGCTGATAGAACAAATATGTAGAAATTGGTAAGCATATAGAAGACTTGAACAACACTATCAATTGACCTAATTAGTATTTATAGAACACCTCACACCCAACAAAACAAAAAACACACTATTCTCAAATGCATTTTGAACTTTCACTAAGATAGACTGTATTCTGATCCATAAAACAAATCTTAAATTTAAAAAAAAAAAAGGATACTGGGCAGCTCTGGTGGCTCAGCGGTTTAGCGCCGCCTTCAATCGAGGGTGTGATCTTGGAGGCCCAGGATCCAGTCCCATATCAGGCTCCCAGCATGAAGCCTGCTTCTCCCTCTGCCTCTCTTTCTTTCTCTCTCTCTCTCTCTCTCGAATAGAAAAATAATTTTTTTTTAAAAAGGATACAGAATATGTTTATAGCAGAAAACTGAATTTGATTAGAAATCAGTAACAGAAATAAATTTGAAAAATTGCTGGATATTTGGAGATTTAAAAACACTTCTGAAGAATGCATAGATCAAATGGGAATATTCAAAGGAATTTAAATAATGAAAATAAAATTTCAACACTTGAAAATTTAGGAGAATGAAAATAAAAATTCAACATATGAAAATTTGGGTGATGCAGTTAAAAGTAATAGATCAGTAATTTAAGACTCCACTTTAAGAACTGCTTTGCTTAATTTACAGATGTATGGATATTTTCTAATTTTTTGTTATTAGTTGCATTTCAGGTTTATTAGCATATTCTCTGATTTAAGTATAATGAATTTTTTTTAGTATTGCATTATGAGTCAGCATATATTCAATTATATATCTACGTGCATTTGAAAGAAACATATACTTTTCATTTATTTTATTGTTAACTAGGTCAAATACAGTAATCATGCTATTTATTCTGTATACTTCCTGCTTTATTGCCTGATTATTCTACCATTTAATAAGTTGTTAATTAAATACCCAAGATTACATATTTTGTTATTTCTTCTTTGACAGTATTTTGGGGCAATGCATTTGTCCCTCTCAAGTTCAAAGGTAGACATTTTGAGGTGGATTCTCACAGTTTATCTTATTAGTTCCTCAAATTCATGCTTCTTCATGTTCTTGAATTATTGACATTTCTCTGTGATAGATTTTTGAGGAGGGAGGCAGCAATTCAAGCTAGTTCTTGTCAGACACTAGAAGCCAAGTCCATAGGCTTAGTTTTACCCATTTCTCAAAACTCATAATTAATTAGTTATAGTTACATATATGTGTGTATATTTATGTATATGTACACGGAAGTATTGATATTGAGTTTTATGTGTATAACATACTACCCTGGCTTATGTTATTTTGCATATGACAATGTAACTTTTTAACCTTTATTTGGTGTCCTGCTGAATGTTTTCATAGGAAAACTAACGAAATATAGGACTGAATTTTCAAAGACTATTTACTTGAACTTGTGATTGGCTCACTGCCTTTCCATAAGTAGATGTTTCCTTGAATTGTGCAGCAATAATTGGACACTGGAGAGCTATTATTTGTGGGACCTCTAAGTAAATTTTGTTTTAATGCAAAGCCAAAGTGGAGTGCTGGTAAAGGGTATCTGGAAATATGGCTCAGTGTATGTAGTGGTTTTATATGGAAAACACATTTCCTTTGCACTAGGGCATAGCATCTAAAAAGTTGGCAATCTGTATAATCCTTGATACTTCTGGATAATGTCATAATCAGAGATAAAGGAACATAAGTACATTAACATCTCCAAAGCAGTGCACTGTTTCTTGCCTTTTTAAGTTGATTTTTCTGACATTTTTTTTTTTTTTTTGTATAAGATTTTATTGCTATTTAAAACCCATATTTAAGAGAAATCATTTAGGGAATATATTACCAGTTGTGGACTTTTTGTGAAATTTTATGAAACAAACTAAGTCACTAACTGGTTTAGAATCAAGAGTATTATGTGTTGTGACTACTTCCCCTTTTCTAGCAAAAGAGTTTGGGAATACATCAGAATGATATCTTAAGAATTATGCTGAGGTCAGTGCACTGTAGTGTGTCCATTCCTGGATGCCTGATGGTAAATTTCAGGGATCTGAGGAATAGGGAGGGTCTGAAAGAGTTCTAAAATAAAAGTGATAAGAGAGAAAGTTAGTGCCTTGGAAATGTTTCAACAAGAATTTGTCAGGATGAGATCTAAAGATGGAACACAAGGGAAAAAATACACAAGGCTTGCACAGGTATTTTTTTTTTTTGATGTAAACATGTATGCATTCAGTGTTTTTTTTTTTTTTTTGAAAGGATTATCACTTATCTTGTTTCTTTACATATATATATACATACACATATATCCTTTTTATACATATATAAGGAAATGAAAATTATAACATATATATGTTTTATGATATGTGTATATGTGTGTGTGTGTGTGTGTGTGTATATATATATATATATATAAATATAATGAGGGAACAGAGGACTAATTGAAGACAAAGCAGGAGCCCAGGGCAGCACATTGATAAGTCCTTGAAACAGGCAGAGTGACATTCCTCTATGGACTCAACTGCCTGGATGTTAATACTTTGCTAGGGGCAAAAGGCAATCTTAGCCCAACCCCCAGGTTCCTGTAAGTCTACTTTAACATATAAAAATTCCTTTAGAAATTTCCTTTATCTCTACCCCCTAAGATACACGTTAGCAATCATCCCCCAAGCACATGGCCCACCAATGTACATCTGAAGGGTTTCATGACTCAGGTTTTATTAGATGGTAGTAAGTGACATTTTCCCAATAATAGCTAGCCCCCTCAAGGTCCTGGAAATCTTGCTTCCAAAATTCCTTAGAGAGTACCCTATCCTCAACTCCTCCCAACTTCCAGGTATATAATCAGTACCCTCCTCCCAACTTCCAGGTATATAATCAGCCATCCCTCACACAGACCCTGTAGGCAGCAGCTCTTCCTGCCCACAGGTCCTGTCCCCGTGCTTTAATAAAACTACCATTTTGCACCAAAGATGTCTCAAGAATTCTTTCTTGGTCATCAGCTCCATATCTCACCCCACCAAACCTCACCTATATTTCAAACTTCATCATATATAATTTATATATAATATCCCAGAAACAGATCATTAAAATTTTCCTCACCAAAAAATAATTGGTACTTTTAAACGTCTTTGCGTGTTTTACTTGAAAAACTTTACTCCAATGTATTTTGAGCAGATAGGGATTGAAATCCTGTTTTATATGCTTTAAAACCTATTGAGTTTAGAAAAAAGCATCTGGACAGTAAATCGTTTTCTCTTTTCTTCTCTTTCTTACTTGTCTTACCTCCAGGATGTTCAAGGTAAATGCATGCTACTGAGGTTTCTTTTATGTTCAATATTTACAAAACAATTTGTTTTCCTCCTTTAGACCTGTGTGTCACTAGCAAATAATAGCAGTAGATCCATTTGTAGCATTGTTATTTCAATATGACTCTTTTGAAAAAGTAGATACAGTCATTAGGACAGCTTTGAGAAATTATTGGAAGCTCTCTTTTATTCAGTGATATTGACCAGTGAGATACATGTTTTTCACTGATTACTTGGAGACTTTTGTTTAAATCTAGACTCTCCAAAAAGGCAAAGGGATTACATGCTTAATGAATGTGACATATATGCATATTTAAGATCATAAAACAGATGTTTTTGCATAAACTTGCTCACTAGAGATATCTGACACAAATCTCTTAAGGTTCTGCTGCACTAGAAATAAACCCAAAATTATGATCAACTGCCCAATATCTACGTCCATGTTATGTGTAGTGTGGTTCTTTAGAGATTAGTGTAAAGCATCCCTCTTTTTTTCATACATGTTGAGAGTGATAGAAAAATTGCTACTTCTTCCTTTATAACTTCTTAAAATAAAATTATAATCAGCAGGTTTGGAGAGGGAGGCCAGAGATATCTTTCTATATTATCTTTTGATTATAAAGATGTAGTTTTGCTCTCCCTCATGAACCTTATATCTACTATCACCGTCATTCTAATTTAGCAATGTATGTGTGTATGAGTGTTAATGAGGGTGTGTGGTGCATTTGTGATTGAAAGGATACACATATTTTTTTTGTTTTTTATGTTTAATTTTTATATTTTTAAAAGATTTTATTTATTTATTTATTTATTTATTCATTCATTCATTCATTCATTCATTTCTCAAGAGAGAGAGGTAGAGACATAGGTAGAGAGAGAAGCAGGCTCCTCATAATGGGACTCGATCCAAGGACCCTGGGATCATGATCTGAGCCAAAGGCAGACACTCAACCACTGAGCCACCCAGGTGCTCTTTTTGGATTTTTTAATTTTAATTTTCACTTTAGGTATACTATATAATGATTCAGCACTTATAAGCAATTTATCAGTGCTCATCAAAATAAGTGTAGTCTTAATCCGCTTTATCTATTTCACTCATCATCCCACCCACTACCCCTCTGGCAAGACTAGTTTGTTCTCTGTATTTAGGAGTATGGTTTTGTTGTTGTTGTTGTTTGCCTTTTTTTTTTTCTCTTTTTGTGTGTTTTGCTTCTTTGTTCATGTGTTTTGTTTTTGTTTCAAATTGTATGGTATTTGTCTGTCTGACTTATTTCATTTAACATTTTATCCTTTAGGTACACCCGTGTTGTTACAAATGACCAGATTTCATTCCTTTTAATGGCTGAGTTTTATATACATACATATATATGTACAAGTTATATATACACATGAGCAACATCTTCTTTATCCATTCATTTATTGACTACACTTGGTTGCTTCCATATCTTGGCTATTGTAAATAATACTGGGGTAAACACAGGAGTGTTAGAATCTTTTTTAATTAATATTTTCATTTTCTTTGGGCAAATACCTATAGTGGAATTAAGGGATCACATGTAATTGCATTTTTGAGGAGCCTCCACACTGTTTTTCAAGGTGGCTATGCTAGCTTGCATTCCCACCAACAGTGTATGAAGTTTCCTTTTTCTCCACATCTTTGCCACTACTTGTTATTTCCTGTGTTTTTGATTTTAGCCATTCTGACAGGTATAAGGTTATTATCTCATTTACCACCTGATGATTAGTGATGTTGAACTTCTTTTCATGTGTCTGTTGACAATCTGTATATCTGTATGTCTTCTTTGGAAAAATATCTATTCATGTCTTCTTCCCATTTTTTTAAAAGATTCTTTTAATTATTTGAAAGAAAGAGAGAGCATGAGTCAGGGGGAACGGTGGAGGGAGAAGCAAACTCACTGCTGAGTGGAGAGTCTGATGTAGGGCTTGATCCCAGGACCCTGAGTTCATGACTTGAGCCAAAGGCAGACACTTACTTAACTGATTGAGCCACCCAGGCACCCCTCATTCTTAAATCAGATTATTTTGTTTGTTTATTTTTGATGTTGAGTTGTATAAGTTCTTTATATATTTTGGACACTAACTTTTTGTCATCTATATCATTTGCAAATATCTTCTCTCATTTGGTACATTGACTTTTGTCCATTGTTTCCTTTGCTGGGCAGAAACTTCTTATTTTGATATAGTCCCAATAGTTTGATTTTGCTTTTATTGTCCTTGCCAAAGGAGACAGATCTAGAAAATTTCTTTCTCTTCATTGAAGGTCTCACTGAGGCTCTTCACTCTTTTTTTTTCAAGCCAAGTAAGTACCTTTATGACCATTACTTTTGAGTTCTTTATCAGGAATATTGCTTATCTTCATTTCATTTAGCTCTTGTGCTATAGTTTTCTCCTATTTTTTTTTTCATTTGGGAGATATTCCTTTGTCTCTTCATTTGCCTAACTTTCTGTTTGTTTCTATGTATTAGGAAAGACAACTATATCTCCTGATTTTGAAAGTAGTAGCCTTATGAAGAACAGGTCCTGTGACGGTCCTGTAGCACAATGCCCCTGTTCACCAGAACTAGGTCTTCAGGATTATCACCTATGGGGTTGTGTGTGCTGTACAGTTGTGGTTGAGCTGCACTTGCCTTTAGTCCAGTCAGTTACAATGGCCTACTTTGTCTGTTGTGGGTACATTAGCAGGGTTGGGACCGATCTGGGTTCACCATGGTCTTGTAGTTGGGCAATGTCAGCAGTTAGGCCAGACTCCATCAGTCCATTTGTTGGGGCTGTAGTACTCGCCTGCAGAGTGCTCACCCTGCCTTCTTCCCTGAGACGTTCTCATTGGTGGGTAGGCCAGTGGTCAGACCAAATGCCTGCACCCAATCCATCTTTTGGTGTACAGCAACCCTGAACTGTAGGGATATGCTGTCCCCGAGTGCTTTTTGTTGGTGAGTGGGGCCAACATCCAGATCAGATGCCTAGCCCCATTCCATCTGCTAGGGCTACAGAGACACCAGGGCATTCTCTGTACTTTGCCAGTTATAAGATCCGGCTGTTGAGGCTGCAGTTAGACTGGTATGTAGGGCCATCTTCTTCTTTCCCCAGGAGGAAATAACTTTGGAGTGGTGCTGGTTCCTACTGGGGCAGCATGGAAGATGAGCCATGACAAGAGCTCCTTTGGAGGGACTCCTTCTGGATGGGACAGGTTCAATGGGACAGATCTGTAGGAGAAAACACAGGCAGAGTATGTGATGTTAGCAAGGTAGGGGGGATTGTTTTTGCTGGTTTTGGAAATGTCAGGTTATAAGGCTTGCAGGATGAGGAGGAGAGAAATGGTTCCCATAAGCTTTTTTGTTCTTGGAGAAGTCTCCTAAAGATCTCTGCTCCTACAGCACATGTTCTGCAATTAATAAATAAAAGATCTTTATGTAGACTCCAGGTACTTTTCAAACTATTTCTTCTACACTGTATCTCCATGGGGTTGTTTATTTTGCTGTCTCAGTTTCCTATTGCCCTCTAGCACTCCCAGAACTAAGCCTGCTGATTTTCAAAGTGTCCAGAGTTAAGCCCCACTGGTATTCAAAGCTGCATATTCTGGGGACCCATCTTCCTAGTCCAGGTCCCTGCCTGAGTTGCCTAGTGCAGAGTCTGCTCCTGTCTCTTCTCTGTGCTTGTGGTGTCCTTTCCATCTGTGGTTAGTTTCTCCAGGAGTTTGGTTCCCTACTGCATCTCTTCCTCTTCTACCCTTTCCATGTGGCCTCCCCTCTAGGATTAACTGTAGAAAGTCTGTTGTGTCAGTGTTTGGGTCACTTTCTTGGTTGACTGCTATCTAGATGTGTCTGTGGAATGAGGTAAGTTTAGGATTCTTCTATTCTGCCTTTTTTCCAGAAATCTCTGAAAGGATATATATCAAAATATGTATAGTGATTATTTCTAGATACTGGACATATGGATGACAGCTCTTTTTACTTTTATATGTGCTTTCTTCATTCAATATATTTATAATGTGTATATATTATTTTTGTAATGCCAAAAATATTTTGAAATTAGAAAGAGATTAATAACTTGATGGAATAAGAAACTTAGAGTAATTAGAAGTAATGTCTCAAAAAAAATAATGTCTCTTTTGTTGTTACTTTTTCTGTGTATGGGCGTGGTATAAAGGACTATAAGAGCCTACCATAAATATTATTTGAAATGTAGATAAATAAATTTGAAGAAGTATAATACTTTAATTAAAATAGGGATGTTAAAATACCTTGGAATTGGAAGAGACCTTATAGGTCCAATTTTTACTTACATGATTATTCCCTTAAAAAAATGACTCTTCTTGCTATATTGCATTTGTGGCATTACTTGCTAGTTTATCTATGCCACTGAATGTTTTCAAGGAAAGGAAATATCCAAGTGTCTGATATATGAGATATCCTCAAGAAACATTTGTTGAACAAATAACTTGATGAATAAATGAATACACAGGAGGCTCCCTTTTCTAGCTTTGTATGGATTTCTCTATTAAAAATATTATAATTTCCTCAAGTGAATGACAGCACAGCTTGTATAAATTTCAGTCTTCAGGTCAGTGTTCTGTTTATATTAAATACTCAATAAATGTCTGTCAACTAGACTTCCCAGATACTTTAACAGAACAGTCTATAGAGTAAGAGAAGCCCACCCAGAACACTTGAATCACAATTATATTGCCTCCCAAGTAGCAGAAAACTGAACTCTATCTATTATATTTGACTTCAGCTATATACTCAAATATAATTCATAGCCTGAACATTTTTATGACTGATAGAGCATGAGTTTTTGGTAATTCACTAAGAAGAATTTGTAAGATAAGATAGTTGCTGTCTCTGAAGTTATCTCAGAAAATAATACCAAATTTCAATAATAAAACTAATTTAACATGGTTAGGAGGCTCTATTTAAAATATGCTTTTACATAAATGCTTTATTTCTCACAATCATAAAGATTAAGGAGACTAATTGATTTCCTCAGAGTTACACAATTTATCAGTGATAAAGGCAGCACTCCAATATAGCTCCATGGACTTACACCAAGCCCCTTTACTAATTTACAGAGCGACTCTTACTACTCTAACAATTCTGAGAATTCAGGGAAGGCCACAACCACGTCCCTTCCTTAGCTGGCTCCCATTTCTATTTCCACAGATACTGCGCTGGATATTATCAAGTCTCAGTGATAGGAGGTGAACAGATTTTGTAAAACAAAAAAGTAGAGTCTCAGAAAAACAAACTTAAGAATTTACAAGTATTGTAAATCTCTGTGTGATACCTATACATAGTGGCTCTCATATATATGAATATGATGTATGTATGCATGTATAGAAACTTAGGTGTATATATATGAACATATATATCATATATGTTTGAATATATATAAATGTTGAAGTCTCACTTCATCTCTAATGGGATAACAATTCTTACAATATGACAGCATGATATTATAAAAATTGAGTAAATGGGGGCACCTGGGTTGCTCAGCGGTTGAGCATCTGCCTTCGGCTCAGGGCATGATCCCGGGGTCCTGGGATCGAGTTCTGCATCAGGCTGCCTACAGGGAGTCTGCTTCTCCCTCTGCCTGTGTCTCTACCTCTCTCTCTGTATCTCTCACGAATAAATAAATTAAATCTTTAAAAAATTGAGTAATTGTTTTTTAATGTTTGAAGCTTTCTTAAAAAGATTACCCTAAGTTATCATCATACAAATAGAAAAAGAATATGAGAAACAATCAAACAGTTAAACATTTCACAAGGGTGGCTTATGGTATTTTGTGTTCTAAGAGATCTCATGAGTCATGAGTCATCTATCATGGTGAATGACTAAATGCAAAAGTATAAAACCTTTGATTTTTATTTGCTCTGAATTTTTTTTGGTTTATCTTTATAATATTCAATGTAAAATTCTACTTAATTCCAAATAAGCAGAGCTCATTATGTAATTGTACACTATATTTGTAAAGAATAAACCCAACATTTGAGCTTTATGGTAAATGTAAGACCAGATACCATATAAAGCAAAATCTACATGTCAGTATCAATAATTGCATACCACAATTAGGGTACTTTATAAGATCTCTCATAAAAAAACTGTTAAATTTTTTGCCTCTAATTAGCTGTTTTATTAAAGAAAGTACACATATGAATGTCTGAGTTATTGACATATTGGAAAGGATTCTGAGGCCAAAGACCAAGGCCTTGTGCCATGAAGCCAAAGATATTGCCACTTCAGGAATTGGGACTGGCTCAGTTCTCTTATTAATATCATGCCAGATTCATATATTACCCCCATGTTTCTCAGAATTCAGTCTCCTTTCCAGACATAAAGGAAAAAGAACTTAATATAAAGCTGTGAAAGAGTAATGCAATACATGTAAAGACATTTTACAAGACTCCAGCCAGATTTTTTTCCCAAAAGATTTAGAAAAATTTAAAGTAGCAGGGATGAATTGATCAGGATCTGGCGATAGTTAAAATGTAAAAATCCAAGATTGTATATCATTGCAACTAAGAAATTTTCATGAGGGATTATAGACTTTCATAGCTTTTCCAGGATTCTTATTTCTATTCCCCAAACTCAAGAATTGAATTCTGAAATCTAAATAAAATAGTTTTAGAACATTTTACTTCTCTTGAAAGAGTTGTCTTGTTTTCCTGTAAACTTTTAACTATTAGCATTGAAGTATTACACTTCAATGACAGCTATGCTTCTAAATAAATAAATAAATAAATAAATAATCAATCAATCAATCAATCAATCTGATTTTCTGATGTTTTAGAGAAGGCAGAAATCCATGACTGAAAAGCAGTAAGGATGGGATACCTATCCCATCCCAGATTTTGGATAATGCCAGGAGGGAAAGAAGAATGAAGGAGATACTTGGGAAAGTAGCATCAACCTGACTTTACAGATCTCTGAAATATTCAAGGAATGCTAAGGAAATGGCAGTTAATTGATTATAAATGATGTGTCCTTAGTTTCTCTAGATAAAGCTCCTTAGCATAGCATGTAAGGTTCTTTCTTATCTGACTCCACCTTGTATTTGCAGCCCCATTCCCTGGTAGTTCACCTACTTCAGCCACACACAGACACTTTCTGTTACCTGAATTTCCTATAGATCTTATGTTTTCATCTTTCCTGGAATGATACTTGCTATACATTGAATTGTTTATAATAGCTCTCTACTTGGAAGCTCCTATATACATGGAACTTTGCCTTTCAATATTCATTTCAAATATCAGTGACTATGTACCTTCTCTGCCTCCCTAGTGTGAGCTGGTGACTTCTATCTCTGTGCACCTGTATCACTGTTTTAAATGATTCAATTATATTTCACTTTATACTGTATTTATTCTTACTTTTTAGCTTGCCAATGAGAGTATTGTGTCAAATGCTTTTTCACCTTTGTCTTTTCTTTTCTAATGTCCAAAATATAGTAGGGCCTGAATAAGCAGCAATCTGACTTAGGGATTGTTACTTGAGGTGATTATATAATTAAAAAAATATTTGTTTTTAAAGAAGCTACAGAATTACAATTTTAGCATTGTTTTCCTTTATTCATTCTAGTTTCACCATGGAAGAATTGGGAGACTCACAATTTACTGGAGATATATATTTATATACATTATAATATTTAGGTATTTAATTAGGTACCCATATAGATAGGTACATGATATGTTTGAAAATTTAACTCTTTACAATGATCTCTTTATAATTCTTATAGAACTTGGTATAGTTTTGCAAAATGGCAAAATTGACTCATTAAGAAATTCTTTTCCTTGGATCTGAATCTGTATAGCCAGTTAAGATTTAAATCAAATGTTTGCAGTTTTCCCTGAGTATAATATTTTGTCATGTGTCACTTCAAGTGTTATTTAGCGACTTCTGTTTAACAGCGATTTATGATTACCCAAATAATAGTCTAATATTCAGACTGAGTTCAAATATTAATAAATGTACACCTTCATTTAATCATTTAAACTTTTCCATATTCAAGTTGAGGGATTTAGTTTTATATTGCATATGTCTTAGGAATACAACCTGTCAGACATTTAGTTAATTATAGTTGACAATTATCTATACATCTTATTATAAGGTTTAGGAAAAAGTTAGAGGCTTGAGAAATACTCTTTACAAAATTAAGTTGTCAGGTAGTTTTTGACAGTTGTATAATTTCTTTTTCTTTTTTTAAGATTTTATTTATTTATTTATGAGAGATACAGAGAGAGAGAGGCAGAGACATAGGCAGAAGAAGAAACAGGCTCCATGCCAGAAGCCCAATGCGGGACTTGACCCTGGGACTCCAGGATCATGCCCTGGGCCAAAGGCAGATGCTCAACTGCTGAGCCACCCAGGTGTCCCGACAGTTGTATAATTACAAGTGTATTACATTTTCATTGAGTAGAATTGACCATGTATTCTATCAATCACAATTTCTATAGCACAATTAGTGTTTCATTCTAGGTTTAAGGAAGATACAAAGAAGAGCATTCTGTGATAAAATAAGTTCAAGAAAACCTTAATTTAAAAAAAAAAATCAACAGAATTTTTACTCATCATTATTATCAATTCAGGAACTCTGATATTCTAATTCATTGTGGGTTTCCAAAACAGTTGATATAATATAAAGCATATTTGCTCATACAATTTTTTGAGGAACATTTTAAGTCATTGATACTATAAATGGATCTTGTTTTTTTAAGTACATTTTAGGAAAGTTAATATAGGTCAGACTGTCCTACTCAGGTTACTTCTTGATCTTCTTATTAGTATTCAGGGAGATTAATTTACCACTCAAATTAGGAGAGAATCAAATTCCATTCTTGAAACTGCAGTGTATGTTTGTGTGTGTGTGTTTAATTTCAGTCACTTAAGTTTGTATGTGTGTGTGTGTGTGTATTGTATGCTTTTGGCATTCCTAAAATGTCATACATCATGGAAACTCGAGCAGTGCTGCTGATTGTCAAAAAAAAAAAAAACATGCTGAGTCTAGAAAATATTAAAAAAGTGCAGAGAAGTCATGGTATATAATAAACTTTAAAGGCCAAATGTCTGCAACTAACTTCCTTCAATTATAAATTGATTTAGATTTGATTAAATTATGCTTGAATAATTATATCCATCTTTTACTCTTATGTTTTCTCTATGGAAGTAGGGGGATGGGAAACAACTTATCACTCCATGGAAACATTTACATTGAATTAAGGGATCTATATTACACAAATAGTTTACAAGAATTATTTGTCAAGCACAATTTAGCTAATAAGTATATTACATGAATAGTTTACAAGGATTATATGTCAAGCACAATTTAGCTAATAAGTATATAATTCAAGGCCTAATATTTTTTCATACATGAAATGACTTAGTTCCATGGAATCTAATATACTTTTTTCAATCTCATGCTCTGATACTATAATCTAAATTTTAGAATGCTTTTGTATCACCAAAAGATATACCAGTTGTTCAACAATTTTAGAGTAAATACTCTTTTCTTCAAGGAGGTGAGGCCTTCTGAAATTATAATTATTTCTGTAACTATGGAAAATACTGTACTTTGGGAACTGCCTATCTGGCAGCAAACATATGCCTGAAAGGATGGTTTCGATGTCTTAGGTAGGTGCTTTTATGTATGAGAAATAGTTCAGATTGGCTAGGGTATAGATAAGTGTGTGTGTGTTTGTGTGTTTAATTTGTATATTCCTCAGAATATTTAGTGACCCAGTGCAGCTATAGGGTATAGTAAAGTGGTGGGACTAGGAGGCTGGGCACCTGAGTTCTGAGACTGTCTCTGCTTATTTGCTCTGTGACTTGGAGGGAGCCATTTCTACTCTTATATGTAGAAGGGAAAGTTGGGCCTGATATATGATACATTTCGCATCCCTTCCAGCACTATAATTCTACACATATTTGAGAAGCATGCTCTATCCCCTCTTAAAACTGATATGACAATACCTATTTCACAGGTCATCTTTGGTAAAAGTCTTTAAAATTCTCAAAGGACTGACACTCTATATAATAGGATAAAAGAAACAATATTTATGGAGTATTAGTTCTTCTGTTCCAGATTTATCTTCTGAAAGATTACTGAGCAAATAATTCCTTTTATCAGCATAATTTGTGGTTTCTGCAGCTGTCCTGCTTACCATACTAGTTTCATGGACTGTCACAGCAACTGAGCATCATGATTTTTGACTTGGCTCTTTGGAGGAAGTTGCCAAGTGACTGGAAGTGAACTCAGTTAGGGAAGGTTTACTAAGCTAACATGCAAAAGAACACTTCATTGTCATTCCCAGAGACCACATTTAATTGTGATCATAAGTTTTTATTTCATTCTTTCTTATTATAAAATAAACCCAAACTAATATAAGCCTCTAGAAATAGTAGCAAAATTAATTTGAGAATAATGCTTTTACCCCAGGCTGTTTTATTTTACAAAGACTAAAGTTAATAAATTGAATATGTGGGAGGAGGTTCCAGTGCCCTTATTTCTTTGAGGGCCTTGGACTTCAAAGGAGGATTTGGATGGGCGCCAGAAAGCTTTAGGTCCTTTGCGATATCAAGCAGGTATAGTCTAACAATGGCAGTCAAAGGAATAGAAGTTATATATGAAAATAAGTCATAACTCTATCCCACTTGTAATGAATAAGCACAGTGTACACAAATGATCAGAGAAGTAAAGGAATACCAAAACTTTGCAAAGATACTGGTTTTCCTCTTTCTCTAATCTTGAGAATGGATGCTTTGCCTCTTATGCCTGGCTCAAAATTTTCTCCTCGGTTCATTCCATCAAATAGAATCGCTATCTCTGTTGTGTTCTTGTCTTTCTAGAATAGACTCTAGCTAGAGAAATAGAGTGTATTTTTAAAAAATTTCACATAAAAGCAAGAGGATATGACATTCAGGAAAATCTCTTCTTATTTAAGTTTGAATACTCAAATGTCATGTAAGATCCCCCTTCCTGTCTTCTGTCATACACACTATATTCATTGTTTACTCTAACTCAGAGGTTCTGACTTCAAGATCCTGAGTATTTTTCTTGTTCCTGTTGCCGTGCATTTGCACATACTACTCTAGCTCTAGCTGCAATTCCTTTCTATTTTCCGAGTTTAATCTCAAGATCTCAAGAATAGCTCTTATCTGACCTCTTGTTCCCTCTTACCAGATGGAAAAATATATGTATGTGTGTATATGTTTATTATAATTCTCACCAAACAATATTATTTATCACTTATTAGTCACTATGGGTAATGATCATTGACTTCCTTATCTGTTTTTTTTTTTTTTTTTTTCCTAATTCAGTTGTGAGCTCCATGAAGTTCAGGGTTCTGTCTTCCACGTTTGCATATTTTCTGGAGGGTGAGGTACACTCATACTCATTAATGGAGTGAGTTAAATGAATGATACTTGGAATTTCATGCAGGGCACAGATACATATTTAATAAAGAGATAAGGGAAATTCAGTTCTAGTTGTGAAGTTTGGTTTTTCAATTTTTGTTAGCCTTTATGTTAGGATTGGTAAAAACATATTGAGGTAATGGGATGTCAGTAAAAGTTGCATTACTCAGAGATTCTGAAGTAGAATTACCCGGGATTATTTTTCCTGTGTGCTTAGAATAGTTCCAACATGTTCAGCTGGGAGAAAAAGACCTAAAACGGAATGGAAATACTTATATCACTAGGAGGGGTCCCTTTTAATGAAGAAGTTAGTGATTACCTGAACATCACTATAATCTATTACTGGTTTTGGAGGCTTCCAGACAAAAGAATAAAAACACAGGAGGACTAGAAGCTTTCTCATGCACCCTCACTTTGGGAAAGAATATAGAAACATGGACATTTGAATGTCAAGGTCAGTCATGGGCAGCGAGAGTGAGTGGCGATTTCCTTTATGGCTTCTGTGAGTCTCCTATTAATACACATCAAGTAGTTAGCAATTAAGAGAAGTCCACAGCTATGGGCTCTGGTTAAAAAATGCCTGTAAAAAGGTTCAGTGAATGTGCTAAATCTATATGCAGTTTTTGCAGAAACAAAAAGAAAAACAAGACTTCAGGTTTAGTTTCTAAAGGAAAAAAATTCAATGCAGTGTGCTTGCACAACCCTCTGCAATGAACAATAAAATGGCTGTAATGTACATAATTTCTTCCCATATGGAAAAAATCTATTTGTGTAGCCCTGCTCTAGTAGAGACTTTCTGCTCAAGCTGTTTATTTGAAATTTATATGCTGCTTTGGGTGATGTTGGATGATATCACGTGAGTAATTATTTTTTATTTTTAAATATCTGGTGCTCTACCACAATATATTCTTTAAACATGAGACAAATAAGCACATTTTCATTGTTTTGATATATTTTCATATATATCTCACTTGTACATACATGCTTGCAATACATTTTCAATGCTTGTAAAGATATATGTAAACCATATTCCTTCTACCTGGAGAAAGAGAAAATAAGTGAGTGAATTGGTAATAATGTCTAGAAGAGATGTGGAGCCTGGAGGGCTACTGAATTTAGGATAATCCACACAATAAGTCATATGGTACACAGCAGAGAATCAAATGGCTAGGGGCAATAAAATTATTTAATAATACTAACCTGTAAGCTTACCTTTCTGTTGTTGGAACCTTGTTTTAATAAATACAGTTTGCTACTGATATGACAGGTAACACAATATATTTTCTATGCTTGGTTTCAAGGTCAAATTTTGTTTTCAGCATTAAGAAATCTTACTGTGGATATTTAGAGTATCATTTCCTAGTCAATATATTTTCTGACATTTGGCTTCTTGGAAGTCCAACGGTATTTTAAATGCTAGCAGTTATTGAACACTTACTATGTGCTAGCTAGCTACTGCTCCAAGTGCTGTGGTATTTCCTTAGGGAAATTATTACCAACGCTGTAAAAAGCAACTGCCGAGTCTCAGTGGCTTGACAATAAAGGTGTATTTATCATTCATGTCACAGTTTATTTTATTTTTTTTTTTATTTTTTATTTTTTTTAAAGATTTTTTTTTATTTATTTATTCATGATAGTCACAGAGAGAGAGAGGCAGAGACACAGGCAGAGGGAGAAGCGGGCTCCATGCAGGGAGCCCGATGTGGGATTTGATCCCGGGTCTCCAGGATCGCGCCCTGGGCCAAAGGCAGGCGCCAAACCGCTGCGCCACCCAGGGATCCCAGCATGTCACAGTTTAATTGGGTTTCAGGAGGTGGCCTTCTGCATTGTGATCAAAGATGCTGTCTCTTTCCAACTCTGCCTGAAATGATCAACAAGCAAAGAGAACAAAGACCATGCCAAGCATTTTATGGCAAAACCTGGAAGGGGAATACATCACTTCAAATCACACTCTTGGCAGAGAGGTTAGGGTGGTGTCACCCTAACCTAAATGAAAGGGAAGCTGGAAGATATGATCTTCAGAGCCTAGGAAGTTAAGAGTAGGGTTGGTGAACATCTAGCTAGTCTGTGCCACTTTACTGTTAGTTTGTTTAATTCTCACAACATAGGTACTGTAATTATCCCCATTTCACAGATGAGAAAACCAAAGTGCAAAGAATTACATACATATCCCAGGTTTTACAAGTGAATGACAGAGCTGAAAATTAAAGCCACAAAAATTGTCTCTTTTGGAACATCTAATTATGATGAACACAAAGTTCAAATTAAATGACATTTAAATTATAATAGACTTTTAATTACTAGACATTATTTATGTTTTTCAGACCAAAGAGGGAAATTATTGCCCTTAACAGGTTATTTTCGTGCTATTTATCTCTTCATTGCTACTCCCAGTCTTCTGTGTCTGAATATGTGTGTCCATGTGTGTGTGTGTGTGTGCATGCGTGCATTTTGAAATATAGTCTTTCTATTTACTGAGTTTTATCGCAGAGCTATCATTATCAATCACCTTCATCATCACTGACATATTTATTAAACTCTGATCAGGAACTCAGATTGATTATTTCAGATCGAAAAAGCTTGGAAGGTGGGTAAGCAGTAGTATTACAATTTTAGAAATAAATTGAGACTTAGAGAAGTTAAGTCATTTGCCTAAGTGACATTCCTAAGGGATAGGGATGCTGGTCTCTGGTTCTGTGCTTTTTCACATTGTGATGATCTTCCATGTTTATTGTGAAAGAATTGAAAAATCTCTGAAATTTTGTCATTTGCATTGTATACTGCATCAAACTCTCCTGTGTTCTTGTTAGTGTTTTTTTTTTTTTTAATCTGATCTTATGGGCTCCTTTTGGATACGAGGTAGACATACTGGCATCTAAAGTTGGGAATTTAATGTAAATAGGAATTTAATTGAGTGGTAAGTATTTTATAATCCTTGCATGATAAAATCCAATTGGCTAGTATCCTTCTTACTCTGGGACTATCCATTGTCCATTAATTCACGGTTTCTCCTACATCTTCAGCTCTTAATGCCCTAGGTATTGATTCAGTTGGCTTTAAACATGGTGAGATAAGCCAATCTTTTAAAAGAGTATATAAATACACACAGATATATATGTTATTGGAAATTTAGAATATCTGAAAGTAATCAGAGTATCTTACTGCCTCCTTGCCCACCTTCAACTAGTTCAGTTCCCGCCTGTAATGGATAGAATCTTCCAATGAATGCCTATATTTGGCTGGTCTCCCGTGCCTTCAAGTTTTTAAAACAGTATTGTTAATAATTTATAGTTGTCATCTGTGGGAAGTTGAGTTTCAGCCACATACTCTTCCCCCTTTGTAAAACCCGTCTTCCTCTAGCTTTTGTGGAACTACACTCTATAACTCCCTTATTTCCTCCCTAGAAGTTCTTAATTCTTTGTTTCCATTCAAAATTATTCAGAGATTGTTCTTGGGTCCGCTTCATGTCTCAACTTTCCCCTTTCCAATTATACTCTCTTCTAATTCCATGGCTTCAAATACCAAGCTATAGCAATGGCTTCCAAATTTTTAGTGTTAAGCCATAATCCCCTACTGCTTCCAGGCCAATATATTCAAGTGACATCATCAACATACTGAATATTCAATTGCTAATCTTTTCCCTGAGCTTTCTTTACCTCCAGTTTTCTATGTCTTGATAACTAGCACTACTAATGTTCAGGCCAGAAACCTGGGTGTCAATCTTTATATTCTACTCCGCCTTACCAACTCCCACCTCACATCCAATTATAGAATCTGGTTTTTCTTTATCTACCTCTACCTTGTAGCAGAGTTTTATCCATATTGTAGCCAGAATGACCTTTTAAAAATAAAATCTGATCATGCCGTTATACCACTTAAAACCCTTGACATCTTTGGAAGTGCTTAGAAGAGAATAAGAATAAGTAACATGACAAATAAGACCCCTGCTTAATACTAGAACCTTATCACATGTCACTGTCTTCCTCCCTCTTCCTATTATGCATCAGCTACATTAGTCTTTATTGTGTCTCAAAATATGCCCAGTTTTCCCAGTTATTGGACATTCACACATACTTTTCCTCTTTCTGAAAGAAACATTTTACTCTCCTCCTAACTCCCACAAACCCCCATGTATCAACATAAATGCTGCTTCTTCAGAGACAGTTTCGTAGTGAATATAAATCCCAGGCCAAAACAGTGTTGATTTTTTGTTTGAGCAGGCAGCTAGCCTTGGCTAATCATAAATTCCAAATTGTGCTCTTCTGCAGCGGGCAGCAGCTAAAATATATGTTCCCTTCTTCTACCTTAGCTGGGTTGTTTCAAGTCTGTCCCAGGCACCCTGGGTTCAGGGACCAGCCACAAACAAATGTGGGCTCAGCCTCTGTTGCTCTCTCCTGGGACCTTCCCCTGTTACCCTACAGCTTCTGTGGAAGCCCAGATGTCTTTTCTCTGATTCTTCAAGCCAGTAAGAGATGAGGCTTTTAGCAAAGGTTTGGCCTTCACAGTGGTGACTGAAACTGCCCTCAAGGGAAAAGCTATGAACATGGGAAACTTGGTGAGTGCTGTTCTCTTCTGCCAATGTGTTCACTATTCACCAGTTTCTGCTTCTTGTTTGCCTCCGTGTGTGTGTGTGCACATGTGTGCGCGTAAATTTCTATTTTGTTCCGTGTTTATCATTGTTTTCTCCAGGAGGTTTTTCCTGTTTGAAGCTTCTGCATCATTACCTGAAGTACAGCTTGTATTCAAACAGATGAAATATTGAGTACCAGTTTTGTATCAGATACTGTGCTAAATGGTAGCAATTGGTCCCTCATCTGATAGAATATATGTTCTGTTGGAGAGAGACATTAAATACCCAAATATTAGTTAAAATTGTCAAAAGGGATATGAAAGAGAATTTCAAGGGGACATGAGACTATTTATTCCAGGGAAACCTTATCTTCTGAGTTGAATTAGAAAGGTTTCCAGAGGAATAAAAGATTAATATTTGAGAGTTATTACAAGTTCACTGCGCAAGGAAGTCAGGGTCAGCTAGAGTGGAAAAGCATTCCATTTATAAGGAACATTGGACTAGAATAATTCTTCTTCTTCTTCTTCTTCTTCTTCTTCTTCTTCTTCTTCTTCTTCTTCTTCTTCTTCTTCTTCTTCTTCTTCTTCTTCTTCTTCTTCTTCTTCTTCTTCTTCTCCTCCTCCTCCTCCTCCTCCTCCTCCTCCTCCTCCTCCTCCTCCTCCTCCTCCTCCTCCTCCTCCTCCTCCTCCTCCTCTCCCTCCCCCTCCCCCCTCCTCCTCCCTCCTCCTCCTCCTCCTCCTCCTCCTCCTCCTCCTCCTCCTTCTTCTCCTTCTCCTTCTCCTTCTCCTTCTCCTTCTCCTTCTCCTTCTCCTTCTCCTTCTTCTTCTTTTTTTGGAATAGAATTCTTAAAGCAAGAAGGAATCTTGGAAAGAATGTCAATGTGATCAGGTTAGAGAATGAGGCAAGAATAGTTAGTGATAGAGAGTTTGTTTTAGAAGAAATAGAAGGTCATTGAAGCATTTTAAGTAGAAGAGTTATTTGCTAGTTTTTTAGTTTCACCACAAAAATAGCATTTGAGTGCATCACTTCTAACTTTTTAATGCAAAAATTTATCATAGTATAGGATGTACTTTGTTTTCAATTGTCCTTACAGGATTAGCATTTTCCTGTCTAATTAATTTGTATAAACATTTTATCAGGTCCATAGTATGGCAATGCCTTTTCAAATATTTACTAAATTTTTATTTGATTCTTTTTATTAGCCAATTCCTATAATGCTACTATGAATATCTCTGTACAAAAGCCTTTCTTACATTTAGGAAGCTAAACTATTAAAAATATCTTGTCATAGACCTTGAGAATTTAAAGATAAAGTAGCTTATAAAATACCATTAATGGAGAATACGTTTAAACATGGAGCAACTAAGCTAAATTTTAAAAATGAATTGCTTTCAGTAAAAGATCATTTACATAGTTATATGTCAGATATCTTTGTGAATGACCAAGCGAATGCAAATATTGAAATAAGAAGTTTTCCATCATAGATCACCCATATTTGTTTTTAAGGAAGAACCTTTCAGGATGCCACAAGTTGCTTTGGAGCATTAACATGATGACATTTGTGATTATAGTCACATAAATTGCTTGAGAAACTCCAAATACCTTAATTACTTTACAGCTGCAATATTTTCAAGCTTGTTTGAAGATTTTCCAGGGAAAATGAATTTTATGTCTGATTAGAGAACTATCCCAAGTGAAAACTATGGTTTGGCTTTCTTTATATTAAATCTGATCATGAGTGAATACTGCAGCTGAGGATGATTATAAAGAGACTATTAGAAACTTAAAGAGACAGTAAGTGTTCAATCAAGCAATTAATGAAAACACCAACCTCATGTTTTTTGTAATCTTCCATTGCATTAAATAAATTAACATTTTTTTTCCCATTCTGTAGCTCAGTATAATACTTTGTCCATTTTCCCACCAGACTGTTACCCTCATCTATGTAAGCATAAAACTGGTTTAGCAGAGCTTCTGGGCAAATATATGATAAAACCAATTCTTAGAGCTTCCTGTCTGTAGGTCTGTAAGTAATGCTGCAGTCATTTTGGATTAGTGATAAACGGTCATGAAATTGGAAACAGTTTCCTCCAGCTTTTCACAGAATCTGAAAAAAAAAAACACAAATACAGGCACCCAGAAAGTGTGAGTCCAACTCAAACATCATAAAATAATACACAGTGCAGGCTTAACGGCATGCAGGACCATATGAACATATTAAATGACATTGCCTAATGCCAAAGTCAAATATGGTTTCAACATTGTAGAAATTTGGAGCAGTCTTAGCTTAAACTTGAACTAATGACATACCATTATGTTTACCCGTGTGATAACAGGAAAGATGGTTTACTTTCTCTTCATCTCTTCCTTTAAAAGAGTTGATAAATGATGTTTTGCCAATTTATTAGCTTTGGAGATAAGGATTATAAAATGACAACAACAATAATGTTGAACATTTATAATGTGTCAGAAAGTTTCCAATTATTACCTCACTTAATTTTCACAACTGTCCTATAAGGTGGGTAAAATCACAATTATCACCAGTTGTAGTAGAGAGAGCTAAGTTTCTAGGCTGTAACATAACTAACTCACGGTCACAGCAGAACCAATAAATGGTGATGACAGATTTTAGCAAAGCATATTTGGGAATAAGGTGTTATTGATTCAAAAGTCCCTGACCTGGATGACATCCCTATATTGAAAATACTAGGCTTTTCCTAATTAGATAATTCAATTTCTTCTATGGAAATTAAATCCCACTTCTACCTTTGGAATGGCAAGAATGGGCTTGTATCAGATCTCCAGGGCTTTTTGTAAGATGTGAGGCCTTGTTTTATTTCTGTTCTTTTGCTTTTTCTTTCTTTCCTTTTTCTTTTGCCACAGATGACACTGTTACTCCTCACAGTTCTAGGATGTCCAATTCTAGAAGTACCATTAGTCTCAGAAGATTTATAAACAGGGTCATGACAGTCTTCACTTTGTGGTGAAGCCCCCGTGATCTCTTTATTCAGATATTCCAGAGACTGACTCATTGGAAGACCAACAAATTATTACCTAGACTTTGTAACTTTCCTAACATCCAATTTAAAGAGATCCCCTTCAGAGTTATTCTACTTAGTCATTCAAGCAGAAAACAGATCCAGCAGGGGACTTCCCTGGGAATGGATAGCAAGATATTCACCTTTAGTTTTATGTCTTTCTATTTATTATTGGGGTAATTGATAAGACATAGACATCTAGGATTTTTTTTTTGAGGTAAAGTATGTGAACTTTGAAACTCCAAGGCATTATGTACATATTCAAATCTGAGAGTTTACTCTTCCTTTCATTCTGACTTGACTATTATATAAAAGTCTTTATCCCCATGATCATCCCTTATGAAATCTTAGGCAAAGATTTCTATACATTCATAACAGATATAGAAAATACGTGAATGATTTGATAGCTAAATGGTAATTAGCACCGAGGTAGAGTAGCATTTATTAAAATATGATTTCAGGGATAAAAAGAAACCCCTGAACTTCTTACATTCATCTCACCTGCTCACAGAGACCATAAATTATTAAAGTTAATTACAGAGTCATTCCTTTGATTTAAAGCTCCTCGTCTGAGGTTAAAATTCACATGCACCTGGGAATGACAACACACCACGGTTTATAAATCACAGTGTGATGAGATAACCAGATCTTTTCATGAAAATGTGTTTTGATAGGACAGAATGTTTAACAGAGATGGGAGTGTGAGTCTAAGAAAAGAAAGCAGGCAGGATACACTGAGATGGCTTGGAAAAGGCTTCACACATTCATGACGGTGTCCTCTCCACGTGCTTACTCTGAGTGATCAGGTCATTGTCATAGTGACAGAGACACTGAGGTGATCCTAATCAGAACGCTAGCCAGTCACTGCTGCTAGTCTGGAAAGCATGGCATATAGCACGGCAAGTCAGCATCGTGTGCAAGCAGCAGTATTGAACATAGGAAGTGTTGAAATAGACTCTCATACAGGATATAAACCCCCAAACCAATCAGCTGATTTGAGGAGGAAGGAAGGAGTCTGAGAAATCATTTATTCTGTATATCTCATCAAAAATTGTTAAGGGGCAGACACTTTGTGAGGCTATAAATCCATAACCGGAACACAAGTTAACGATTCTTCATAAGCAAGGTCCTCATGCTCTCTGTTTTTGAGATTTGTTCAGGCAATGACAGATCTGGGTTAGCATACTAATCACCACCCCAGATGAAATGACCTAATACCAATAAATAGCTTTTTAAATCATAATAGGCCTTGACCTTGAATCTGAAATGGATCACATTCCAAATGTTTTAGAGAGTTCATAATATTTTGTTGATGGTGATGATGATGATTAAAACAAACAAAAATTGTGTCTATCATTTCAGCACAAAGGTTTTTTTCTGGTATTTTCCAAAGTATAAAAAAGTGAGTCTCTGAAGCCTCTTTATACAGAAACCATTCTGGTACATATGAATTGTCCAAATAGAGCCAGTTTGTGCTTACTGAAGGAATCATAAATTTGAATTTCCTCACTTAAGGTCTCATAAAATCTCAATACCACACTCATGTAAGAATCTTAACATTTAATATGTTGTTATGCAACAGAAAGAAATAAAACCAAAGAGAGACATGATTGATTGCATATTGTGGAACTAAATTGAGTCATTGACTTGGGAGAAAACTTGAGGAAAGGTAAACAAATTAATCAGTTTGATGCTCATTTTTATGCTCAGGCATGATACAGCAGTACTTGTTGAAAGAGAAAATGGTGAAAACATGGACTGGCCTGAGGAATATTGGAGAGAAATACAAAGAAAGCTAACTCCTGGTTTATTGCTACCAGTAGCAGAGTTGTTTTATTCATATTAGTTCATGTAGCATAACTAAAGTCTCACCTGACTTTATACCTCAGACTTCTGTACTAATTAATGAATTATGTAATCAATTATACCTTCCAGACTACTTGTGCATGTCTTCTGCCCTGGACTTTTGGGGAAACTGAGACCTACAGTTGGAAGAGAGGCTTTATCCAAGAAACATAACTTATTAAGGTGAAAAGCTCATGAGGACTCTGAAGCAATCTTTTCCACAGGGTTCAGAAAAAATGGACTGTATGTTATATATGTTATAATCAATGGAATGATAAGCTCTTTCTATCACTTATGTTTCATGTTCCTTCAAGATCTTCAAAACATGTACAACTTATTTAAAATATTAAGATCTGAATTTTGGGGACGCCTGGGTGGCTCAGTGGTTGAGTGTCTGCCTTTGGCTCAGGTTGTAATCCCAGGGTCCTGGGATTGAGTCCCACATTGGGCTCCCTACAGGGAGCCTGCTTCTCCCTCTATTTATGTTTCTGCCTTTCTTTCTGTGTCTTTCATGAATAAATAAATAAAATCTTAAAAAAAAACAAACAAAAAACTGAATTTGTTTCTTTGTATGAAAATACTTAAGCTAACATTTTGGCTATAAAACATGGATGAAACGCTGCTTTAGAAATATATCAATGCTTTACAAATTACTGTCATTAAAAAGTGATTCAGGAATAATGAAAAAATAGAAATATGCATGATTTTAAAGTTAAATATGTTTGCTAGAGATTGTATATGATTAATTAAATTTAAGTTCATTTTGAGCATGCAATAATTTCTTTCCCAAGTTAGTATCGAATTTGGGGCCTTCAACAAACATGTAGGGCAGGCTCAGTTTTAATCTAAAAGAGATAATAGTGACAACATTTCAAAATATGGCGCTAGTAAATGAGACTCAGGAATGCTAAGGGAAAGTTGATAAATTGCAGTATGAAGACCTGAACGTAGGCCATCTGATTTTAAATATTTAAAAACAAAGACTTTAAACACAGTCTTACATGAGTAAAATATATAATGCAAAATATGTTTATATTTAAGATAATATTTAGCATAAATTCATTTAAAGGTATAAACATTTTTTTTGGAAGATCTAATTGGCTTCATTAAATGATTCATGAATTGGACAGCATCCCATCTAGCAAGTAGAGCAGAGCCCCTCGTATAAATATTTTTAAAGTATAAATTTATAAGAGGTGCTTTAGTAATACATAGATACATGCATGTGGATATAATTATATATACATTGTGCATCTATATATTCTATGCACATATATCTGTATCTGCCTGTATATCTATAAAACATGATAGATATAGATAATCTAGTATGAAAGCTGTTGACTTTAAGAAATGGAGTATGCACTGTGGTAAGCAGCATTCTTCATGGTTTAACGTTACTAAATACTATTCAGGATATTGTCATTCCAGATAATTAAATGGACAAAGCTGTCAGATTATCACTTTTCTCAGATACCTTAATTTCAAGACGCAAGAACCTTATAGCAATACATAAATAAAGCATTAGCTAGCTTTTCATAAATAAAACTCCTTTTTGTAAATAAGTTAATCTATCACTGTCAACTGAAAATGAGGAATCTAGTCCTTTTATTAATATTTTTTAGGGATACAGCAAATCTAGGATTATGCTCCCATCAATTACAGTTTTCTGAAAGCATCTTCAAGATCCATTCACCCTGCCATGTGGACAAATAGATCTAAAAGGAAAATTGGCTTATTAGAAGTACAGAGCTACTTTTCTCTAAAGAACTCATGACACTGTCTTAGGATTTTGCACGTAAAAGAAATCAAAGAAGGAAGCACATGGGACATACTGCTAGATGCACTAATATTTGCTTAACCTTAAAATTGACTTTGGAAAGAACAACTTCCCAGGGAATATGGAACCCTTGAAATAAATGAGGCAACATGTTCAGGAAGAAGCTGTGTGACAGGCTTTCCATAGCTTTGACCTTAAAGGTAAACACAAGGCCAAAGAGCCCCCTGGTGTTCTTGGAACCAAACCTACCCAAATGAACAAATTTGCTAGATTCACATTTAGAGAGGGCAGTGGATATTAAATAGAGACCCTGAAGAGTAAACGAAGGAGAAGTGAGACTTGAACTTTGTTACATGAATGTTTCTAAGAAAGAATGTTCTTCCCCAATAGTAAAAATTTCATCCATCTGTGGCAATAAGAACCATAAAGGGAAGAGCTTACATATGAAGGAGCTTCAATTTACATTTCTACTCATCTCCTAGGTCTGCTTGGGTTTCTAAGACTTGGCAGAAGGTATGGTGTCATCTTGGTGGGCTGAAGGAGAGATTTACACCCTCTGTCTCAGCCAGCTTTCAAGTTATATTTGTACAGTCTGGGTTCTTAGGAAGGCTGCTCCTTACCTTGGCAAGTTAAAGGCTACAGTGAGGCATTCAGTACACCAGTCAACAACAAGAAAGTGGATTATAATCATGGGGACGGGGTTCTTTCTACACAAATGCTTTTTCTGTTTTTCTACATATTTCAGTAAACTGAACGTTTAACTTCCTTTGTTTTGAATTATGTAAGCCCTCAGGAGATTTAGCTGGTGGAATTTTAACCCTTTCTACCAAAGCAAACTCTCAGCTGACCTCTGATTTTCCCAAAGGGAAAAAAAAAAAAAAAAAAGGTTTCTAAGCTTCTTTGGGAAAGGTTAGTTGTGGGTCACTGACAATGGCAGAGTAACACTGGTGCCAGTGAATGACACATCATGAGTGATTATGAAAGAGCTAAAAGAGAAAACTAAGTGATGGTCCAATCTGTATGTATCAAAAAAAAATCATCTGTTTCTAATAATTGCTATATATATTTTTCTAACTCAAATTCTATTTCAAAGAGAAAGACACTGAAGCATGTTTGTATTACCACATTTTTAAGGCCCGCACTAGAACTGTACGATATCCCCCCTTATCTGTGGGGGTACATTCCAAGACCCCCTGGATGCCTGAAACTGCAGATAGTGCTGAACCCTATATGACATACCTCAGTTTAGTGCACTTCACTTTATTACGCTTTGCAGACATCACTTCTTCTTTTTTTTTTTTTTTTTTTTTACAAATTTAAAGTTTATGGCAACCCCAAGTTGAACAAGCCTATTGTTCTATTTTTCCAAAGCATTGGCTCAGTTTGTGTCTCTGTATCACATTTTGGTAATTTTCACAATATCTCCATCTTTTATATTATTATTATATTTGTTGTGACAATCTCTCATTAGTGGCTAGGACTGGGTGAAAAACCCGATAATCAATAGCATTTTTTAGCTATTTTTAAGTTTTTAATTAAGGTATGTAAGTTATTTTTTAGACATGCTATTGCACACTTAATGGGCTGTAGGATAGTGTAAACATAACTTTTATAAGCCCTGAGATACCAAAAAATTCATTTGACTCACTTTATTGTGATACTTTATTGTGATCTGGAACCAAACCCAGATTATCTCCAAGGTATGTCTGCATATACCATATTTTTTTTTCTATACATATATACCTACAATAAAGTTTAATTTATAAATTAGGCACAGTAAGATTGACAACAATAACAATAAGATAAAACAAAACCACATACTTCAATAAAAGTTATGTGAATATAATATCTTTCTCAAACTATCTTACTGTACTCTATTCAGCCTTCTTGCAATGATGTGAGATCATAAACTGTGATGAGGTGAAGTGAGAGGGATGATATAGGCGTTGTGACATAGTGTTAGGCTACTATTGACCTCCTGATGATATGTCAGAAGGAGGATTATCTGCTTCCAACACCAGTTGACCTTGGCTAACTGAAACTGTGGACAGGGAAACCTTGAATAAAGGTGATGACTGTATTTAATAATGAAAATGAGAATTTACATTGTTTCAGAAATCACACGGACATTTCTACATCAATCTTAGTGGCATTACTAAAGTAATTATTTGCAAAGTGTTAGAAATACCAATTTTGCAACTAAGTTTGCAAAATTCTCGGTATAGGAATGCCTCTTTAATGTTTCCCACTCAATATTACTTAAGCTGCAGAAGCAGAAACTCCATGTTCTTATCCTAAGTGATTGTGGTTCATGATCGAGTTATTATATATAGGAAATACCTTACCTAAAGATGGTTTTGGAGAGCCAAATAAATCAAGTACTGCAGTGGGGTCTTTTTACTATTATTATTTCCAACAGAATTTAATGGAGTGAAAGGTTAGGAATTCCAGCAACTCAGTGACCATCTTAGCCTTACAAGAGGAACATTGCTTAGTTCAGGCATTGACTGAAGTCACTAAACAGTTTAGATTGTCCATTTGCTACCTACATCTCTGGGTTGCCTTTCATTTGTGCTGTGCTAAATGAGATCCCAGTTGCTTCTTTCTAGGATCCTGACATGTCTCACAATTAGAAAATGTTAGCCAGTTGTGCAGGTGAAGCTCTTGAGAGTTTGGCCTGTTCTTTTCTTTATGAATATAAGATCACTAAACTGTAATTTTTGTGTGACTTAAGTAAGTAGGTATATAATTTATTCTATATTAGTTTGCTTCACCATACTTTACCATATTGCAGGTAGTATACTGTTCCTTATCTACATCTCAGCTTAGTATCTTACTTAGAAGTAGACTAGACTCTAGATTCTGTGTAATGAGGAATCTTGTATCTTATCCCATGATTGTATTGGTAGCAATTGTTTTAGCGTTTAACAAATGCAAGCACTCAAAGCATATTTCTTGAATGAATAAACCAAGATCCATAGTTCTACAATTTTGTCTTTTTATTCCAATGTCCGTTTAATAAGTATCATGTAAGATGTAAGTACTGTGCCTTTCTTTTGCTGTGCCTTTCCTGTGTCTTTCCAGTTAAAGTATCATAGGGTCAGATTTCTGTATTTCAATCATTAACTCAACAAGCTTAACAATCTGAGACATTTTTTTTTTGCTCTTCATCTTAAATTATGATGATATTAGAACACATTAAAGCTATTGTGAAAATCTGTAAATGTAAACTTGTGAAAATTAATCCATAAATGTAAACCCTTTAGCACAGTAGCACAAAGTAAATGGTAAATATGAGCTCTTACGAGGGCAACTATCACTATTACATTAGTATCAGAATTCATGTGAAGATTAGTATTATTTTCATGGAATAAAATTTTGCTTCTTATATAAATCTTTTCCAAAGTGGGTTCTGAGGACTCCATGTTATTAGGAGTCTGCCAAAATGATTTTCCTTTAATATATATCCATACATTAGTCAAAATAAAAACTTTCATAAAAGATACAGCAGTTTTTACAATGAGTTATTTTTAGGACTTTATCCCAATTTCCTATTTAGGCAAATCTACCTGCTATAGCAAAAGGAAAGTAATTTTGGTTAGCAGGGCCATGTTTCCAAATTGTTGTGGAAGAAATTGATTTTTTTTTATTATGGAAATTGGAAGTATTATCTGAGCTCATGTACTGGCAAAGCCTTTTATTCCTCTGTTATTTTATTTTACTTTTTTATAATCAGCTCACTCTTCTATTTGAGTATAAACATTATCACTAAAAGTCCATTTAAGAAGGGAACAAGGGGTACTTTATAACTTTCAAAATATACTTTGACAGTATTTCTCCAGCTGTAAAAATAAGAATAAAAATACTTCCTCGGGTGGTAGAAATAATTTAGGAGAGAGGAATAAGTGAATCATAGGCTGTTCGAGCTGGAAGCAACCTTACGTATTATCTTGAGCAGAGATGGCAGCATTGCCACAACTTTCACAAGCCCATGCCCATGACATTCATATGCAGTAAGTCTTGAGACCCTGTTCCTGGGCCCAATACATTTGTTTGCAGACCAGCACCCCGGACATCCACAACCATTGACTGAGGTTGCTACTCAAAATGAAAATTATATTTCATCCCTGAGCCCCTGTCAATCTCTTCCTGTGTGCAAAATGTACTATTGAAAACCTAAGACTCTAGTTTGACTTTTTCCATGTCACAAAAATTTTAGTCATTTATTATTTATAATTAATTTACTTATTAATAGCCTATAGGTTTTCTGGCTCTGAATTCAGTATTCTTTCTATTCCAATACCTGGAAAGAATGATCATGTGTGAATGAAAAATTGAATACTAGCAATAGGCAAAAAAAATATTCTTAATCTACTTTGATTCTTCTAAATGTATTTCCAGGGAACTCAAAGTATTTTACGATAGGCAGATGGGTATAATGGGGTGGGAATGCATTTAGCAGTAGGAGGTGATAGCAGTAGGAGTAGCCACAAGTGTGCAAGGAAGCCACTGGTAAATATGGGAAGGGACTATGTACACAGTTAATGATTCAAATGGAACACTGACAGGTCTTATTATTTTTGAAATCTCTTGAAAAGCTGCCCTGGTATCAGGTTTTACTACCGATCCCACATGTAAGGAAGATTGTAAAAAGTTTCACAAATGTTTGGAAAGCTTTCGTCAAACTTGGTCCAAACTTAGTTAAGCATTTCATCAATGTAGCTTTATTTTCAGAGTCTTAATATGAAACTGGTAGTTTGAAATTTTTAAAAATGATTTGAAATGTGTGTAAAACAAGGCAGTTCAACTGTTTTGCCTGTAGTATGTTAAAATGTTAAATTAAGATCCAAATATTTGTAAATTTCTGAAACATTTACTTAATTTCTTTGAAATCCTATTTTTTCTCTTATGCCATGTAAACTTATTGCACAGAACAATTCTTTTCCACACACAGCTTAAAACATGCCTACAGATTTTCTTAGCCAGAGGAGAATAATGCTTTGCTCCATCCCCTTGTCAGTCCTAACTTCCTGAATTTAATTCTTCTTCTGAGAGGAGTTGCTCTACCAGTTAACATGTGGTGATCAGCCTGTGGATAGCAAGCAAACCAAGTGCTGAAGTGTAGGAGAAATTTGAAGAAAAAAAGGAAACCAGGTTGTTAGTAGCTAGTGATGTGCAAGGTGAAATACCAGAAATTGCACTTGAGACCGCAAAGTAAGAGGGGGTTGGTGGTTAAGTGTCTGATAATACTGGAATAATAATAAATATTCCAGGCCTTTGCTGGATTTCAACAAATAATCTATAGAGTCCAGAACATTTTCTAACTTCAAAGGTAAATTCAGGCATCATTTTTTTTTTTTTTTTTTTTAGTGAACCCAGACATAAAACATAACTGCAGAATGATGTAATAGTAAAAAAATGTGCAGGTTACCATTTGTAGATGAGGTTGTGAGGATGTGTGTTTAAAATGACTGGATAGTGGCTACAATCGATACAAATTCTGTCCTTCATTGGATTTTAAAACCTATTATAAGCCTTATCTGTTTGTACTTCTGGGCTTTTTTTGGTTGTTGCCATATAATTGAAATCATTTCTAGGGTATAGTTCTTCATGTCCTCTGAAGGTAGCTACTTAGAGTTATGCTTGGTATGTTCTCCAGCAAGTCACTTGTCAGTTTGTATGTTGGAAACAACAAATAAAAATTCATACAATTGCATCACTGCATAATGTTGCTATTGTAGAATTTTCTAAGGGTTCTTTTGAGAAAGTCCAGAAACATTGCAAAGCAGATTGTCAGTAGAACAGAGTTCCTCATGATTTACTTGTGGAAAATACACACTAGATTTAATATATATTGTTTCTTATGTTGCCTATGATACTCTCTTAAAAGTCTACATTTTATCAGGATACAGATATGTGTGTATGTGTGTGTATAGACACACACATAATCTATATAACGTGTTATGTGCCTTTTAATTAGTGATGGTTATTGAGACTATTCAATAATTTTATACTAGATAAATTTTGAATTTTCTTTTTGTCAATTTAAAATAGCCTAGATCCAATAAATAAATAAATAAATAAATAAATAAATAAATAGCCTAGATCCAAGCTAGAATCTTTGAATCTATTGGTATTCTAGTTATCTCCTGTACTGCATAATTTCATCGTTAATTCTACGTAAAGGACTGAGTGTCCTTCCAGTTCTGGAATTATGCTAAAGGAATTTCAGATCATTCCACTGTTTGCTTTCTTTTTATTTGCTCAGATTTATGTTTTTAAAATGTTGTTTTAATATGTAGTTCCAGAAGGTAGCAGAACTTCTTGGACTACTATTTTAGCATTGTAGAGTCAAGTATTCTATTTAGTCTCAAAGAGTGCACTTTTGTTTTAATAAAACTAGCTGTGAGAAATTTTGAAATCATACTGACTATGAACAACCATATGTCTGCTAGGGTTCAAAGTTCCTTAGGGAAGTCTTCGGGGGAAACTACCTTGATTTGAACTCTAAATCCTTCAAAGGCAGGGATCCTGCTTTATTTAACACAATATACTTAGCACCTTCCATTCCTGGCACATGCTGAATGAGTGGTTAGATGGATGGAGTGGAGAACAGACCCTGACATCAAAGTTCCAAATAAATGGAGACATTAGCTTTCGGAAGCTAATGAGGTTTTATGAGCTAGCCTTTGTATTCTGATGAACTGAAATAATCCAAACTCCATAAGGTAGCAATTGAGTAACAATTATTTCTATCAGGTTTTGATGATAAGACTACCAGATTGTAAAATATGCTATGTTTTTTTTTTATGGTGACTTGCCAAATAATTAAAGTTCAAGCAGAAGAGATCAATTTTTTAATAAAAGTAGATTTTACTGTTAATATCATTCTAAAACTACTTCAGAGAAATTTACCATAAAAACAGAAAAAAAGCTAAAATATCTTAGCATCCCTAACTGACTAAATGACTGTATTTTTTTTTCTTCAGCTTTGTTGAGATATATAGTTGACATACAACATGGTCATAAGTTTAAGATGTATAACATGTTGATTTGATTCATTTATATATTATAAAATGATTACCACCATAGCATTACTTCCATCCTGTCACATAATTACCATTTCTTTTATCTGGTGATAATAATTAAGATATATTCTCATAGCAACTTTCAAATATATAATAGTTTTATTAGTCATAATCACCATGCTGTACACTAGATCCCCAGAACTTGTTAATATTATAACTGGAAGTTGGTACCCCTTGACCAATATCTCCCTATTTCTCCCATTCCCCAGTTCCTGGGAACCACAATTCTACTCTGTTTTTCTGTTTGTTTTTTTTAGTTCACTTGGTGAATTTGTTGTTTAGTTCTAATAGTTTTTGGTGGAATTTTTAAAAGTTGATTTCTTTAAAAAAAAAAAGATTTTATTTATTTATTCATAAGAGACACAGAAACAGAGGCAAGAGACCCAGGCAGAGGAAGATGCAAGCTCCTCACAGGGAGCCTGATGTGGGACTCGATCCCTGTACTGGGATCACGTCCTGAGTCGAAGGCAGACGGTGAACTGCTGAGCCACGCAGGTGTCCCTAAAGTTATTTTCTATATGTAAGATTATATCACCTGTAAATAAAATACAATTTTACTCCCTTTTTTTCCTAGTTGGATGCCTTTTTTTTTTTCTTGCCTGTTTTCTCTGACTAGGACTTTTAATACAACGTTGTGTAGGAGTGGTTAGAGTACTGTTGTCTTGTTCCTGATTTTTTGGCATTAAGTAGGACATTGGCTCTGGGTTTATCATATGTGTCTTTATTGTGTTAAGGTATGTGCTTTACATATTTAAGTTGTTGAGTATTTTTATCATGAAAGGATATCATATTTTCTCAGTTGTTAAAACTTTATTGAGATGAACAAATGATTTTTATTTTTCATTCTATTAATGCAGTGTATCACATTTATTGATTGGTGCATATAGAACCATTCTTGCATCCTAGGAACAAATCCTAATTGATGATGGTGAATTATTCTTATAATGTACTATTGAATTTGGTTTGCCAATTTTTTGTTGAGAATTTTTGCACCTGTATTTATCAGGGATATTGTTCTCTAATTTTCTTTTCTTATAGTACCTTACCTGGTTTTGATATTAAGGTCATTCTGACCTCATAAAATAAGTTTGAAAGTAACTACTCCTCTTCCATTTTGTTTAAAAGTTTGAGGTTTGGCATTAATTCTGTAAGTGTGGTAGCATTCACTAGCGAAATCTTCTGGTCCTGGGCTTTTCTGTTTTGGGATGTTTTTGATTACTGCTTTAATCTCCTTACTCATTATTGATCTGTTCAGATTTTTTATTTCTGTAAGACTAAGTCTTGGTAGGTTATATAATTCTAGGAATTTATCCACTCTTCTGTTATCCAGTTTATTGGCATAGCAGAAAAGTGGATGTTCCCCTTTCTATTTCTGTGGTATCAGTTTAAAAACTTTTTTTTTAAAGATTTTATTTATTTATTCATGAGAGAGAGAGAAAGAGAGAGAGAGAGGGAGAGAGAGGCAGAGACACAGGCAGAGGGAGAAGCAGGCTCCATGCAGGGAGCCCGATGTGGGACTTGATCCCAGATCTCTGGGATCATGCCCTGGGCTGAAGGTGGTGCTAAACCAGGCTGAGCCACCTGGGCAGCCCTCTGTGGTATCAGTTTAATGTCTTTTCTTTCACTTCTGATTTTATTTTTTTGTTCTTCTCTCTTTTTTCATAGTCTAGCTAAGTATTTGTCAATTTTGCCTATTATTTCTTTTCTTCAAAAAAAAAAAAACAGCTCTTAGCTTCATTCTTTGTTGTTGTTTCTTAAATTGTTTTTCTGACTCTCGATTTCATTTCAATTTCTCTACCTCTGATCTTTGTGATTTCCTTACTTATACTAACTTTGGGCTTATTTTATTTTCTTTATCTAGTTCCTTGAGTTATAAAGTGAAGTTGTTTATTTGAGATCTCTCTTGTCCCTTAAATGCAGGTCTTTCTTGCTGTAAACTTCCCTTTAAGGACTGCTATCACAGCCTTCCATAGGCTTTGATAGATTGCACTTCCATTTTTATTTGTTTCAAGATGTTTCTTGATTTCCTTTTGATTTGTTCTTTGGCTCATTGGTTGTTTAAGAGCATGTTGGTTAATCTCCAGTATTCTAAAAATTTTCTAGCTTTCCTTTTGTAATTGATTTCTAGTTTCATACCATTGTGGTCAGAAAAAAAATACTTAGTATGATTCTAGTTTTCTTAAATTTGCTAAAACTTATCTTGTGACTCGTCATCTGATATGTCCTGGAGAATGTTCCATGTGAACTTGAGAAGAATGTGTATTCTGCTGCTGTTGGATGGAATGTTCTATATATGTATATTAACTCCATTTGGTCTAAATTATGGTTTGAGTTCAACATTTCTTTGTTGATTTTCTGTCTGGATGATCTATCCATTTTTGAAAGTGCGGTATTGAAGTTATTAAATTGTTGTCTATTTCTCTCTTCATACCTGTTAGTATTTGATTGACATATTTAGGTGCTCCAATTTTGATGAATATATGACTGTTACATCTTCTTGATGAACTGATCCCCTTATCATTATAAAATGACCACCTTTTACTCTTATTACTATTTTTTTTTTTACTTCAAGTCTATTTATTGTATGTAAGTGTAACTACCTCTTTTGGTTTCCACTTGCATGCATGAAATAGCTTTTGTCATCCCTTCATTTTAGGACTAAAGCATGTAACTTAAAGCTAATTGAATCTCTTACAGGCAGCATATAGGTCTTATTTTTTGTTAGTCATCCAGCCATTCTATACCTTTTGATTTAGAGATCAATCCATTAACATTTAGAATAATTATTAATAGGTAAAGATTTATTAGAGCTCTCTTGTTTTCTAGGTGTTTTGTAGTTCTGTTTTCTTTTTTTCCCCTCTTTTGCTCCCTTCTTTTGTAAATTAATTTTATTATTTAGTTTTATGTTTTGATTCTCTTCATCTTCTGTGTATCTTTTGTAAATTTTTGCTTTATGGTTCCCATGAGACTTACACAAAACATTATATAAATATACGTATATCTGTTTTAGGTTGATACAAATTTAACTATAACCACATACCAAAACTCTATCACTTTACTCCACCCCTTTTATATTTCTGGTGTCACCACTTATATCTTTTTGTAATTTGTATCCATTAACAAATTGTTGAAACTTATCTATTTAACCTTTATACTAGATTGAAGTAGTCAACACATCACCATATTACAGTGTTGGGCCATTTCGAATCTGATTCTATGTTTTCTTTACCAGTGTGCTGTATATCTTCATATGTTTTCATAGTACTAATTAGCATCTTTTTATTTTATCTTGAAGAACTCCTTTCAATATTTCTTATAAGGCACATTTAGTGGTGATGAATTCCCTCAGCTTTTGTTTATTAGGGAAGGTCTTTATTTCATCTTCAATTATGAAGGAAAGCTTTCCTGTATATACTTGGTTGGCAGTTTCTTTAGGCACTTTGGATACATCATCCCATTTTCTTCTGGGCGCAAGTTCTCTACTGAGAAATCCACTGGAGCCTTATTATGGGGTCCTCTTGAATGAGTTGTATTTTTTTTTTCTTTTGCTGCTTTTAAAATTATCTCTTTGTCTTTGTTTTTATATAGTTTATTATTATATGTCTTGCAGTGGGTCATTTTTTTAAAATATTTTACTTATTTATTCATGAGAGACACAAAGAGAGAGGCAGAGACATAGGCAGAGGGAGAAGCAGACTCCCTGCTTGGAGCCTGATGCAGGACTCGATCCTAGGACTCCGGGATCATGCCTGAGCCAAAGGCAGATACTCAACCACTGAGCTACCCAAGCCTCCTGCAGTGGGTCATTTTGAATTGAAATTTTGTGGTGATTTATTAGCTTCGTGAACTCTTCGCAGGTTTGGGAGGTTCTAAGCCATTATTTCTCTAAATAAGCATTCTATCCCTTTCTCAAACCTTTCTTCTCCTCTGGGTCTCCAATGATTTATACCTCATATTTTTTTATGGTATATCCTATAAGTCCTATAGGCTTCCTTAATTCTTTTTCATTCTTTTTTCCTTTTGCTTTTTTGATTGGATCAGGGGTCAATTTTAGACATATTCACAGTGATAGAGGCTAATACAGGTAGTAGGGCCAGGGTCAACTTTGGACTCCCTGACCGCTGCAGAGGATTTGGCCATCTCCTATGGCTATATATTATGTCTCTGGAACGCACACTGTGATGGGTTGGACTGGGGGCATGCAGATGTACAGGTGGAGAGACTATCTACAGTTTGGTGCAGTGGTGCTGGCCAGTGAGAGAAGGCAGGATCTGACCTGGCTTGCAAGCAGTTGTGGGGGTCCTCACTATTAATGTATTCACCTATAACTGCACTCTCTACCCCTGTGCCTGTGTGCTTCAGTGGAGGCTGATGACACGTCAGGCCAATGGCACACAGGTGCATGACTGGAAGGACCAGCTCAAGCATGGTCACAGTGGTCAGGGTCAGCCGAGGTGGCCCACGTAGGTGTCTTGCACTTGCACAGCTTCACAAACTTAACCTGGTTGCCAAGTGTAGCTCTTTGGCTCTGCTGGGGGTAGAGAGGGACTCAGGCAGCTAGTGTCAGTGATGGCAAATACTTGTAAAGGAAAAGATAGCAAGGTTTACAGAGGGCCCATGGTGGCAGTGCTGTGTGCTTCATGAGTGGCAAAATCTCTGAGTTTGTCTGCAAAGCAAGTGTTTGTGAATTATGCTCAATCCTACTACATGTCTGCTAATAATAGCCTCTGCTTTTCTCCCTTGGGCTGAGCTGCCTAAGTATCTCAGCTTTGTTCGTCTCTGTAGCATGAAACCAAAGCAGGACCTTTGTGTAGTGCCCCAAGAGGGTAGAGAAGCTATCTCTTCACCCTACTCTTCCTTTCCTGATGAGGGGAATTCTTTCTAGCTGGGAAATTCCTTGTTGGTGCTAAATGATGTTAGTTTAGGGGATGAGATGATGCAGGCAATGAAGTTGTCTTCCTTCTCTTCATGTTTAATTATTCTCTGTTTGTTTCTTTGTGTGCTTGCTTGTCCTACAGTGTTGCTAAGGTCCTAGTTTGTAGAGGTCCCTTGGAACTGTTTTTGCTAGGGAATCTATCCAGTCATTGATCTTCATGGGGGGAGCAGGGGCATGGAAGCTGGGTTTTGCCATGTTGCTTTTTTTTCTGCCCTCCAAACTAATCTAAGAGATTAAGTTTTGAAATACTTTTATAACTCTGTTGAAATTTTATATCTCTTATATTTCTTATACGACTCAAGGTGTTAAGTAAAATCTTTAATAGAATGATAATTAGAACAGAAGGAAACAGTTTCATAAGTATGAGTCCTTAGGTTTTATTTTGGGAAGAGACTTGATTCCTGATCTCTGTTAGGCAAATGTGTTCTAGAAAAGATGGAAATATATACACTTAGTTGTGCCTACATGATTCAGATACTCCTGACTGCCTATGGAACCTATGATTTTTTAAAAAAGATATTTACTAATAGCATTTATCCTTAAGATTTTAATTTTATAAACTATAAAAATGTTTGACTTGTCTGACCAAATAAAATGTAAATTTTCTGCAGGTTAAATAACCATAAAATACATAAAAGCCTATCTAAGATATCTTTGTGCCATAGTGCTTAGAAGTGGCTTGTATTTACAGTCAGTATCACTTTTTTGACAGTAATTTATTTATTTGAATCATTTGATTGAGAACTAGTAAATCAGGTTATAATTAGTATAATTCTGGGTCCAGAGGAGACCTAGATATTATTTAGCATAAAAGCTTCATTCATCACGATAGTCTAGATTAATTCATTCCACATCTTTTTCTTCCTTCCTTCCTTCCTTTCGTTCGTTTTCTTTCTTTCTTTCTTTCTTTCTTTCTTTCTTTCTTTCTTTCTTTCTTTCTTTCTTTCTTTCTTTCTTTCTTTCTTTCTTTCTTTCTTTCTTTCTTTCTTTCTTTCTTTCTTTCTTTCTTTCTTTCTTTCTTTCTTTTTCTTTCTTCTTTCTTCTTCTTTCTTTCTCTTTCTTCTTTCTTTCACCTACTATATTTAAGATGCTCTTCTAGACAATGTGGAATCAGTGTAAGGAAGCATAATTCTTCCCTTACAGGTTTTACCATAAGTCACACAATGAGTTAGTGGGACTCTGTGAAGCTCATTAAACTCTTCTGTATTTTTATCTTTGGATTTGCTTTTTGAAATTTTCTCACATTCATTGCATACATTCCTTTTCTACCCCTAGTAATTTGAGAACTTCATTTTAGCTATTACCAAATTGTTATAAATATTTCAGTAGCAAATATTTTGTGTTTATGTGATCAAGTTGATTATGAGTGTTTCCAGAAAAATCTTACTAAATCATTAATTTAATCATGTGTATTCCTTGCTCAAAAACATTTGCCTATCTTTGCCTATACGGGAAACTGACTTTCCTCACTATTATATTCAGGACCTATTATGATTTAAAATTGGAATACTGTATCAGACATACTTTGACTATTCCCTTCAACCGCCAATCTAATTATTCTCCATGTATAGCTTGAATCTTTCTGTCTACATATTATTTATTTTGCTTTTTCTGATTTTAGCATATCTTTTCTCATCTCGAATAGTCTGTATGTTGTTGTCCTTTAGTTTCCAGTAACGTCTTTGATTTTATTTTCTAATTTGTTACCGCTATTTGCATACATATGTCTTCTCTTGGACTTAAATTTGGGGGAGCAATGATTGTGATTTTTTATTTTAAAAATATTTCTCTGTAATCACAATAAAGAGTATAATATTTAATTAATATTTGATTACTTGAATATAATTAGAGGGAAACAGAACAGTGCAAACTCCAAAAGCATGCTGTTCAGTGCTATAGAAACAAACAGCATCTGAGGGAAAGAACACTTCCTAGATAACAAGGAGTTGACCATATCTGAAGGGAGACATGACATCTAGAAAGAGTGAGGAAGGGACAACAAGCATTCATTGCCTACTTCACTATTTTGTTTAGACAGAATAAATAGAAATTCAATTAATGCATTCTATAGTTTTTCCTCGATGGTTTAGGTCTATAGTGGCAAAGGATGTCATCCTGTATTTCTATTTATAGTTTCTGAATCCAGCAGCTCTTCAATAAAATTTATATAGTGGTAATAACTAAAATAATATATGTATAATCAAAGCACTTCTCTTGATGACTAAGGCAAGTTTGGTGATAAAATTCAGCAATTACCTGTTCCACTTGAACAAATTAGACTTTAAAGTTCCATATTAGAACTTACTGTCAAAAGTTTTTCAGTATTTAAAAATTTATTTTAATTCACTGGAATGCATCATACACCCACAAGCGAACACTTTTTTCTTCCTTTCTTTCTTTTTTTTTTTTTTGTTAAAAATTCAATACATATTCTACCCATATTGAATTCAAGAAACAGGCTGAAGGAGAAGTAAAAAGTATTTTAAATTTGAAAAATTATGAATGATTTTTAAGAATATTTTCCTACTGTATCAACAACTTTGGGATATTGAATCCTAATGCACATGTTCCTTTCTTTAAGATGCCTGTTCAACTTTTCGTCATCATTTGAATCATTATTGGGAGAGAGATGGAAATTAAATGTATATATTGAACATATAGGGCTTGAGAGAAAAAGGAATAGTGTCTAATAAGACAAGGAGTTGGCCAAGAAAGAGGCAGGAAGCCCCCACCGGCATAATCGAACTATGTAAGTGGTATCATTTTCATGTACATCTGTTCTGGGATTCTTCCAAGGGCCTGATTAGGGTGAAAGTAAACTCCTATGAGCCTCAGTTTTTACGAATGTAAAGTTTCCAATTAATCTCCACAGTCTCCAAATAAGTTCAAACCATAATTATACAATCTTCTATCACTTTCCTGGTTTAAACAGTTAAACAGAAAACAAGCAATGTTTGGTGTATATATGTATGATATATATATATATATATCATACATATATACACACGCACCTCCAGATGTGGTTTACGCCAAATCCTTCATGAGGTGGACACATTGATATTCTAAAAGTTTCCCTGGGTACCAGCCATCGGCACTGTACTTCATCCTGGCAGCTATTTTACATGTACATAAATTATCCCAAAAGGTGCTTTTGCTTTATTTTGTCAGTGTAAGTCTATTAACATAAAGTCCCGCATTTTTATCTCAGATATTGATTTTTAACCTGGATCATTTGGACATTTCCCCCCACAATCTGAAGTTTTTCACACATTTTGCATATATAATCATTAATTTTCTGTCATTTCTCCACCTCCTGTCATTACTGTGGCTGTTTATTCCTTCTCACATTCTCATCCAACTATTAATGAAGCTATCTCTAGCTAATCAACAGAACAGATTCTCACTGTTTCTGCTTCCTTGCCACTTCATCCTCAAATCTTTTTTTTTTTTTTTTTTTAAGGTTAAATGTTACTGTCTAGAAACCTGTTGAACAGATAGAAGTATTCATGATGGGTACCATTCAGATCTGGTGTTATAATGTTAACATTGAGAAATTAAGCATGCAAGAGTGAGAAATTCCAAAGTTGAAATTCCCATTAATTCATTCATTTAAAAGATGTAGAATTAAAAGTTCTTATAGGTACCTTAACAAAGGACTCTATACAGTGTATGTATATTTTTACAGTTAAATATATATTCTGTAATACTCAACATTTTTTAATTTTTTTGAGTGAAAGATTGAATTTGGGTTTTTTTTTTGTTGTTATTTAATTTTAGTTTTAAGTAGTTAACACAGAGCAATTTTGGTTTCTGGAGTAAAATTCAGTGACTCATCACTTACATCCAACAACCAATGCTTATCATAATAAGTGCCCTTCTTAGTACTCATCACTCATCTAGCCCATCCCCCACTGACCTCCATCAATCTTGTTTCCCTCTCTCCTTTTTTTCTTTTCCTCCATCTGTTTTCTTTCTTAAATTCCAATATGACTTAGATCATACAATATTTGTCTTTCTATGACTGGCTTTTGTCACTAGACATGACTTAGTATATACTAAGCTCCATCCATGTCATTGCAAATAGCAAGATTTCATTCTTTTTAAAGGCTGAGTAATATTCCAATATATATATATTGGAATATTACTATATTACTATATATATATATATATATATATATATATATATATACACCACCTCTTCTTTATCCATTCATCTGTCAACATATATTTGGGCTCTCTCCATAGTTTGGCTATTGTTGATAATGCTGCTATAAACATTGGGGTACATTTATCCCTTTGATTCTGTATTTTCGTATCCTTTGATACGAAAGGATCCTTTTGTATCCTTTGAGTAAATACCTAGGACTGCATATATGATATACTTAGGTAGATATAGAGGGTAGTTCTATTTTTAACATTTGGAGGAACCTCTATACTGTTTTCCAGAGTGGCTGCACCAGTTTGCATTCCCAGCAGTGCAAGAGGATTCCCCTTTCAGCACATCTTCACCAACATCTGTTGTTTCTTATGTTGTTGATTTTAGCCATTCTGACAGGTGTGAGATGACATCTCATCATGGTTTTGATTTGTACTTCCCTGATGATGAGTGATGTTGGACATTTTTTCATATGTCTGTTAGCCATCTGGATGTCTTTTTTGGAAAACTGTCTATGTCTTCTGACCATTTCTTAACTGGGATATATTTTTGGAAACTCACCTTTTATCATATATGTCATTTTCAAATATCTTCTCCCATTCTGTAGGCTACCTTTCAGTTTTATGGGTTGTTTCCTTTGCTGTGCAGAAACTTTGTATTTTGTTGGAGTCCCAGTAGTTCATTTTTGCTCGTTTCCCTTGCTTGTGGTGATGTGTCTAGTTAGAAGTTGCTATGGCCAAGGTCAAAGAGGTTTCTGCCTATATTCTCCTCTAGTATTTTTAATGGTTTTTGTCTCACATTAAGGACTTTAATCCATTTTGAATTTATGTTTGTGTATGGTGTAAGAAAGTGGTCCAGTTTCAATCTTCTGCACGTTGCTGTCCAGTTTTCCCAACACCATTTGTTGAAGAGACTGTCTTTTTTGCACTGGATATTCTTTCCTATTTTATCAAAGATTAGTTGACCATATAGTTGTGGGTCCATTTCTGGATTCTCTATTCTGTTCCCTTGAACTATATGTTTTTGTGCCAGTACCATACTGTCTTTGTGACTACAGCTTTGTAATATACCTTGAAATCCAGAATTGTGATGCCTCCCGTTTTGTTTCTCTTTTTCAGAATTGCTTTGGCTATTTGGAATCTTTTGTGGTTCCATACAAATTTTAGGATTGTTTGTTCTAGCTCTGTGAAAAAATACAGGTGGTATTTTGATGGAGATTGCATTAAGTGTATATATTACTTTGGGTAGGATAGATATTTTAACAATGTTTGATCTTCAAATCAATGAGCATGGAATGCTTTTCCATTTCTTTATGTCATCTTCAGTTTCTTTCATATGTGTTCTATAGTTTTCAGAGTATAGATATTTTCCTTCTTTAGTTAGATTTATTCTTAGGTATCTTATTGTCTTTGGTGCAATTGCAAATGGCATTGATTCCTTGATTTCTTTTTCTGCTGCTTTGTTATTGGTGTATAGATATGCAACAGATTTCCGCACATCCACATTGATTTTCTATCCTGTGACTTTGCTGAATTCATGTGTGAGTTCTAGCAATTTTTTGGTGGAGTCTTTAGAGTTTTCTACATAGAATATCATGTCATCTGCAAATAGTAAATGTTTGGCTTCTTCCTTGCCAATTTGAGTGCCTTTTATTTTTTTTTATTGTCTGATTGCTGAGGCTTAGATTTCGAGTCCTATGTTAAGTAGCAGTGGTGGGGGTGGGTATCCTTGTCTTGTTCCTGACTGTAGGGGAAAGACTCAGTTTTTCCCCATTGAGGATGATATTAGCTGTGGGTCTTTTGAATGGCCTTTATGATGTTGAGGTATGTTCCATCTGTCTCTACGTTGTTGAGGGTTTTTATCAGGAAAGGATCCTATATTTTGTCAAATGCTTTTTCTGCACCTATTGATGAGACCACATATTATTTTTATCCCCTCTTTTACTAATATGGTATATCACATTGATTAATTTGTGAATGTTGGACCACCCCTGCAGCCCATGAATAAATCCTACTTGATCATGGTAAATAATTCTTTTACTATTAAATTTGACTTGCTAGCATTTTACCAAGAATTTTTGTATCCATGTTTATCAAAGTATTGGCCTTTCTGAGTGGGGCCTTTGTCTGGTTTGGAGTCAAGGTAATGCTGGCTTTATGAAATGATTTTGGAAGTTTTCCTTCCATTTCTTTTTTTTTTTTTTTTTGGAGCAGTTTGAGGACAATAGGTATTAATTCTTCTTTAAATGTCTAGTAGAAATTCCCTGGGAAGCCATCCAGCCCAGGACTTTTATTTGTTGGGGGATATTTGATTATGGATTCCATTTCTTTGCTGGTTATGGGTCAGTTCAAATTTTCTACTTCTTCCTATTCAGTTTTGGTAGTTTGCAAGTTTCTGGAAATTTGTCCATTTCTTTTAGGTTGCCCTATTTATTGGCATATAAGTTTTCATGGTATTCTCTTATAATTGTATTTCTGTGATGTTGGTTGTGATGTCTCCTCTAGAATTTGTGATTTTCTCTATTTGGGTCCTTTCTCTTTTCTTCTTGTTAAGTCTGGCTCCAGGTTTACCAATTTTATTAATTCTTTCAAAGAACCAGCTCCTAGTTTCATTGTTTTGTGTTTTGTTTTGTTTACTCTACTGTGTAATTTATTTCTGCTCTAATATTTATTCCCCTCTTCTGCTGACTTTTTGCTTTATTGTCTATTCCTTTTCTGGTTCCTTTAGGTGTAGGGTTAGGATGTATATTTGAGATATTTCTTGCTTCTTGAGATAGGCCTGTAGTGTAATATACTTCCCTATTTGGATTGCTTTTGCTGCATCTCAAAGGTTTTGGGCTGTCATGCTTTCATTTTCATTTAATTCCATGTATATTTTAAATTCTTTAGTTTACTAGTTGACTCATTCATTCTTTAGTAGGATGTTCTTCAACCTCCATATAGTTAAGGCCTTTCCAAATTTTTTCTTGTGGTTGATTTACAGTTTCATAGTGTTGTGGTCTGAAAACATGCATGGTATGCTCTTAATCTTTTTGTACTTGTTGAGGGCTGATCTGTGACCTAGTAAGTGATCTATTCTGGAGAATGTTTCATGTGCACTTGAGAAGAATGAGTATTCTGCTGCTTTAGGATGAAATGTTCAGAATATATCTGTTAAGTTCATCCAGTCCAGTATGTTATTCCAAGCCATTGTTTCTTTGTTGATTATCTGCTTAGATGATCTGTCCATTGCTGTAAATGGGGTGTTAAAGTCCCCTACTATTATTGTGTTATCATCAATGAGTTTCTTTATGTTTGTTATTAATTGATTTATATATTTGGGTGCTCCCAAATTGGTGGCATAAATATTTACAATTGTTATATCTTCTTGATGGGTGGAATGCTTAATTATGGTATAATGCTCTTCTTCATCTCTTGTTACAGTCTTTGTTTTATTTTTTTATTTTTAATTTCTTTTTATTTTTAAAGATTGCATTTATTTATTCATAAGAGACACAGAAAGAGAGGCAAAGAAATAGACAGAGGGAGAAGCAGGCTCCCTGTGGGGAACTTGATGTGGGACTCAACCCGGGATCCTGGGATCACGCCCTGAGCCAAAGGCAGACACTCAACCACTGAGCCACTCGGGTGTCCCCAGTCTTTGTTTTAAAATCTAGTTTGTCTGATATAAGAATGGCTACTCCAGCTTTCTTTTGACATTTAGCATGGTAGATTGTTCTCCAAACCCTCACTTTCAATCTGCAGGTGTCTTTAGGTCTAAAATGAGTGTTTCATAGGCAGCATATAGATGGATCTTGGGTTTTTTAATCCATTTTGATACCCTTTTGATTGGTGCATTTAGTCCATTTACATTCAGAGTGATTACTGTGAGATAGGAATTTAGTGCCATGTGTTACCTGTAGAGTTCATGTTTCTGGTGATGTTCTCTTGTCCTTTCTAGTATTTGTTGCTTTTGGTCTTTTTTTTCTCCACTCAGAATCCCCCTTAACATTTCTTGCAGGGATGGTTTAGTGGTCATGAGCTCCTTTAGTTTTTGTTTGAGAAACTCCATGTCTCCTTCTATTTTGAAAGATAGCCTTGCTGGATAAAGGATTCTTGCCTGCATATTTTTCCCATTCAGCACATTGAATATTTCCTTCCACACCTTTCTGACCTGCCAAATCTCTGTGGATAGATTCCCTGTGAACCTGATATGTCTTCCCTTGTGGGTTAAGGACCTTTATTCCCTTGCTGCTTTCAGGATTCTTTCTTTGTGTATTTTGTGAATTTGACTACGATATACCTTCGTGATGGCTGGCTTTTGTTGAATTTAATAGGTGTTCTCTGTGCTTCTTGGATTTTGATGTCTGTGTCCTTCCTCAGATTAGGGAAATTTTCAGCTACTATTTGTTTGAATAAACCTTCTGCCTCTTTATCTCTCTTTTCATCTCTGGGACTTCTATAATATGAATGTTATTATGTTTTACTAAGTTACTGAGTTTTCTAAGTCTATCTTCGTGATCCATTACTTATCTTTCCCTATTCTTTTCAGCTTCATTTATTTCCATAATTTTATCTTCTATATCACTGATTTGCTCCTCTGCCTTATCCAACCTTTTTTTTAACAGCCTCTGTTTGTGTTTGCATCTCAGTTATAGCATTTTTAATTTTGGCCTGACTAGATATTAGTTATTTTAGCTCTGTACTAAGAGATTCTCTAGTGTCTTCTATGCTTTTTTCAAGTCCAGCTAGTATCCTTATAATTGTTGTTTTAAATTCTAGTTCAAACATCTTTCTTATATCTGTATTGATTAAATCCCTGATTGAGTTCTACCTCATGTTCTTTCTTTTGGGGTGAGTTCTCTCACATCATCATCTTGTCCAGAAAAGAAGAAAGAGAAAAAAGAACAACAAAACAAACAAACAAACAAACAAACAAAGAAATAAAACTAACCAACCAAACAAAAAAGCAATAAAATAAGAAAACAAAACAAAACAAAACAAAACCAAAAAAAACATTAGATTCTGGGTGTGTTTTGGTCTGCTTGTTAAAACAAAGATCTCCCCCCCCAAAAAACTAAATAAAATGAAAATAGACAAAATTTTAAAAATATGAAATTTATATATGTAAATTTATATATATAAATTTAAAAATTAATAAACAAAAAGGAATTGGAAAATACAAGAAAATAAATGAAAAAATAATAAAAATAAAAGAATTAAAGTAAAAATGAAGCCCGATTCTATTTCCCCTAGAGCTGAAGCTTTGTAACATTTTATGATTAATAAACTCAGTGTGAGCTAGTTGTTTAGGGGAGGGGCCTGTTGCACTGATTCTCAGGTGAACTTGTTTCAGTGGAGATATGTCTCCAAGGTCCAGGCGGGTGGGGCTTTATATGTGGCTCTGGCCTCCACTAGGTGGCATTGTTTTGCTCCTGGAAGGCTTTCAGCTCTGATGGCTAGATGAATTTGATGGCACTGGGCTCTGTAACATTGGAGCTGAAAGTTTGGGCCCCTCACTCCTCAGTGAGCCCTTACAGAAAAGAAATTGGTCACCCTATTTGTTTCCCCAGTTTTCATCTGAAACCTGCCTTTACCCTGCCCATGTCCAAGGCCTTTTTTACCTCAGGTGTGTGACTGAGTTTCAAAACTCCAAATTTCAGGGACACCCATGGCATGGGCTCACATAGTTCCTCTGGGGGACGGTTTCACCACACTTATTGGCCAGTCCCAGGCAAGTGGCCATTTGATTACCGGGCAATTTGGAGTTTATAGCAGAAATCTAGCACCAGGACCCACTGCTCTCTGCCGGCAACCCAGCTCCTATGCCTGGGAATAGAACAGCACCTAGGTATGGTTCATTCTTCCTGCAACCCAGGGGATCCTTAGACCACCCTGTCACTTCTGGTTTTCTGCCCCTCTTTGCCACCTGAGCACCTTTCATGCAGGCACATCCCCAATGGTAATGAACTTAAAGGTTCAGATTTGGCATTCTGCAGCTTCTAATACTATGTAGTAGCCAATGTACGCAGGCTCCCTCCCTGCTGCCACCTCCACAGCTATAGCTCCCATACCTCCTACCTTCCAGGAGTGGTCACTTTTCTATTCGTAGAATTGCAGTTTTTGTTCTCTCAGGGCCTCTGATTGACCTCTTGGGTGTTCAGAATAATTTGATAACTATTTAGCTGTGTTTGAGAGTCTAGAGAAGCTCAGCGTCCTCCTACTCCTCCTGTAGAGTGAAAGATTGAATTTCTACTCAACATTTTACATATTTCACAATTTGACAGTGATTCTGCTTTACAAAAAAAATAAATAATGGAAATATGGAGACATGTTGCACTCACTGTTCTTAAACCTATCTAATTTTCACATTATCATGTTCCTGATTTAGAAATGCTTTTCCAGGGACGCCTGGGTAGCTCAGTGGTTGAGCATCTGCCTCCAGCTCAGGGCATGATTCTGGTCAGGGGATGGAGTTCCTCAGAGGGCTCCCTGTGAGCAGCCTGCTTCTCTCTCTATGTCTCTGTGTCTCTCATGAATAAGTAAATAAAATCTTTACAAAAAAATGCTTTTCCAGTTACAGTCCAGTATGGACCTCTCACAACTCATCATTAAAAAATTCACTCACACATAGCATTTAACTTAGACTTAGCTTTGGCTTGCTCTATCAAGCCATCTTTTCATTATTATCCCAGCACTATATCTCATATAAGACTTTGCCATATCTGTTTTTCCCTTGAATAGTTTTCAAACATTCAAAAATGGTTAATAATTTTTTAAAAGAAGAGTACCTCAGTAAGTTTTTTATTTTAGCATTTAATATTTTGTCTTTGAAAATTATATAATAAGACATTTATTACTTTTTCTTCTCGAGTGGTTTATTAATATAATGTATAATATAGCATATATTAGTATATATATATATATATATCCCAAGGCTATGGCCTAGCTTACTAATAATCTTTTTTATTTTAAGGAAGTTCAAAATATACATTGGATGTTCATCAATCAATGATTGTTACAGTTTTACTTGGATTCATAAAACAGGACGTTTTCTTTCAGAAGAAAGAAGGTAAGAAATATTATAACTTCTTTTCTATTTCTATTATTTGAGTTTTTAACTTTAAAAATTATCCCCTCTTAAAAATATAAAAAAAATTAAAAAATATATAAAATTTCCCCTCTTTACAAATCTTTTATAGTTTAATCTGTATATTTCCCCCTTGTATCACTATCAAGATTTTTTAATGGGATTTATTAATTTTGACTCCTTTCAGAATTTATTTTTTTCTCAAAATTTACTCATTACTTGGTAACCATTTGTCAAAAAATTGAGTCTGCTTATAAATTCACAACCTTTCTCCATTGATCTTCTCTATTGACATGGTGTAACTTGGCTTTAAACATATAAACTAGGTCATAATCGGAGGTAAATCTCACTTCATCTCTTTTTCTCTAACAATTTTACTTATCTTCAGAATAAAATTGAATATTCTTGCTTGCTCACCCTTTTATAAATTTCAGAATTATGTTATGTAAATTAAAAATTCCATTAAGACTTAATGTGAAATATGTTAAATTTATAAATTAACGTGGTAAAAACAGATATTTCTATAGCACTTAAGTATACCTAGCTGAGAATATGGTATGTCTATCCAGTTATTAATGTTTTATTTTAAATTTTCCATAAGAAATTATAACTTAATTTTTCATAGCACAGCTTTCATAAACTTTATATCTAAATAGAAGACTGCTTGTTATTACTAATGAAAACTTATTTTTTCCCAATATTTTTACTGTGATGATTGCTAGTAAATAGGGATGATGTTTCGTTTTATTTGTTATATATCCATGTACCTTTTTAATCTACTTAATTCATTTAGTTTTTTGTTTGAATTTGTCTTGTCAATCTCATACTTCTGAAAGAATTATCAGAATGCTATGGTATTAATATACTGGATTTAAAATAAGGCTGTAGCACTAAGGGAATCAACTTTGGAGTTTCTCAAAGTTAGTGAGTCAAAGTGAGCAAATAGCAAAGTGGTCTTAGTATGAAGTTGTTATTATTAATATACTTCCCATTATTAAGACATATAGAATATTATCTTATGGCATATGATGGAAATAGGAAAATAATGGACTTCATTTTTTTTGCATGCCCTTAAACATATTTTATATGTTTGTGGAAATTAGAGCTAATCATCTTCAGGGTTGTAGATGGTTTTGGAATATATCTAAAATTGTAACGTAAATAACACAAATTAAATCTTTGTGAAAAGTGTATGGTATAGAAAAATTAGAATACAAATGAAAGATCTGTTGTTAGAGACTATATAGAACGTATGTGAAGTTATCTTAAAGTTTTCTCTAAAAGTTACTCTCTCAAGGCTTTTTTTTTTTTTTTTTTCCTGTCAGGGAGATAATGATTTATAACTAACCTAAGGTTACTTATCATTTAACCCATTATAATGACCTTCTGTTGTAATTCTTTGTTATATATTTACACAGTCATTTTAAACTCCTGAGTTACCAATTGGCCTGTGGGTCTACTTATATTGTCTATTTTTATTCTTGATTATGAGCCACGCTATTTTATTCCTTGACATGGTTGCTAAGTTTTGTTTATATGCCAGACTTGTAGATGATACATTATAGAGACTCTCAAATAGTATTTAGTTTTGCTCTAGCACAGAATTATATACCTGGATCACCATGATCTTGTGGAGGTTTGGTTTTCAACCTTTTTGATTAGTTGCATCCTTAATCTTATATCATATCCCTTAGCCATATAGTTCTTGTTCCTGAGGCATATACCTTCTAGGGTTTCACTGAAAAATATGATATGCTTATTAAGCCAATCAAACTCCAACAGGGCTCCAACAAATTATTTCTCCGCAATTTGTGGTTGTTAAATTCTCTATTCAGATTAGTTAACCTTTCAAATATTGCTTTCTGCGAAGTTCCTTGGATTCTAATCTTACGTACAAATATTTTAGGAATCACGGAAAGATTTGGATGAAATTTATATCAGGACTTTGATGTTTTCCTCAGTGTGACTCCCTTCAGCCTCTCAGGCAGTTTAAAATTCTGAAAGATCAGAATCCTTTGGTCATTTGAATGATTATTCCTCTGTATTTTAAGAAGTAATGATTTTTGTTTTTCTGGGTATCTATAATGTAACTTGGTATGTTTTTTCTTCCTTTTTTTGAAAATTTAGTTTTTAGTGGTCATCAAGCGTCTTGAATCTATAAATTTATGTCTTTCTCCCAATTTGGGGAGTTTTCAGCCCTTATTTTATCTATTTTATATTTTTTATATTTTCCCCTTAGCTCCTCTCTCTCTTCTTTCTAGGACTCCAAAATCCAATCAGTGAGAGTTTGTTCAGATATTTTCAGCAGATACTATTGTGTTTGGAGTATCAGTAACCAATAAAGATGCTGTGTAGAGCCTTTGGCTGGCACTATATGCCAGCAATAACACAGACTTTTATGGAAAAGTCAATGCCAAAAAAACCCAAAAACAAACAAACAAACAAAAAAAACCAATGCTATCCTCTGTAGGTATTATTCTTTTGAGGAAAACAAAATAAAAAACAAAACAAAACAAAACTTATCTTTCACTACTGTGATTTAGTAGAAACTAAACACTTAAACAAGAGTCATAAAGTTCCCATGAGACCTAAGAGACTCATTGTGAAATGTATGTGATGTATCTATGAAGCATGCAGTTGGGTATGCCTATGCAGTGTCATAAATGAGATTAGGCTTGAGCATAACTGAAAAGTATAAGTAAATTATGTGAGCAAGTATGTTTCCTACCATGTTCTTCACTATCTCTCCTCCTGCTTTACTCTTTCCTCTTTCAATGTTTAGCTATAGCTTCTGGAAAGTTTCCTATGACTAGTTGGCTGAGAAAGAAAACAAACAAACAAACAAAAAAACATAAGGCACAGCTTAATGGTGGTTCTGCAGTGGTTATGCTGGCTCCACCCTAAATTGGGTAAATTCAACACTATTGCCTCAAGGGTGGCCCTGAAAGAAATAGTAAAAGAAAATTGTCAAAATGGCAGAGTTTTGAGTAATGGGTTTATTGTTTATTTTATCTGGACTGAGAGCCAGAAATACAGATTTTATTGATTTATTGGCATAGGTAATGATTTGGTTGGATGGTTAGAGACATAAAAGAATACAACTGGAAAATTGTGATAAGGTAGTGTGAGAAAGATGACTTGGATGGTCTTTTTTAAATGGGCAGAGTTTAAAAGTATTTTTATTTCATGAAACAAAGTACTGCCCAGAGAACAAACAGTGGAAGAGAATGCTATTAATCAGTTAGTTAAGATGACCTGTTCAGCAGATGTTACTCTGACTCTTGCCTCAGCCACCCTTGTTCTTGCTTAATAGTCTTACTAAGTAAGCTTATTGCTTGAGTTTATTATACTGGTTTAGGAACATGGCTTTTTACCCTGAAAGGCCAACAAACTCCCCCAAAACCCTAAACATAGTTGAGTACCCATGTACCATCGAGAGGGACCAACATTGATCCTGCTATGTGTAGCATGTTGATTGCACTAGAACATCTCTATGATAAAAGGGCAGTGCTTTGTTCTCACTGAAATAGACAGTTACTATGGATATGGATATAACTTTCCTTCTCACAATACCTCTGCCAAAATTACCAATCAGTGACTTATAGAATGTCTTGTTTATAACTGTGGTCATCCACAGAGCATTGCTTCTGACCAGGGAGCTTATTTTAAAGTCAATGAATTTTAGAAATGAGCTCATACTCCTGTAATTCACTGGTGTATGTACCTCATCACCTGCAGCAGTTAGCCTGATAGAATATTTTAATTGCTTTTTGAAGACACAATATATGCCTTCAGGTGAAAAGCTGTATGTTGTTTGAGATAATATCCTTAAAATTGTGGTCTAGCCTCCGAATGAGCAGCCATATATGACCCTGTTTTTTTCAAAACCAGGAGCTATGGGTTCAAGGATCCTGGTATGGCAAAGGGAGTGATTTTATCACAATTACCCCTAAGATTCTCTAACAAAAATTTGGCTGCCTGGGTTAGTACCTTTGGGCTATGATAGTTTACAAGTGTTAGTTTGCAAGGGAGGACTACATTCACAAAGGGAAAAAGAAATAGTTCCACTAAATTAGAAGCTGAACCTGCCACCCTACTTGGGGTTTATCATGCCACTGAACCAATAAACAACAAAAAAGGAAGTTACTTTCTAGAAGAAGTCATCCTGGTTACTAAGGGCAAAGTGGATTGTTAATACACCAAATTTCATTTCTGGGGCCAAGGAAGAGTGAGTCTGGAATGCAAGGGACTTTTCTGAGAGACTTCCTAGTGCATCTGTTTTTTACCATATGATATTTATCATGTGATAAATTTCAATAGAAAAAAAACCCAACTAAATAGAGACAAGACTTTGGCTGGATCAGACTCTTCAAGAATGAAGGTTTGGGGGCACCTGGGTGGTGCAGTTGGTTAAATGTCCAACTCTTGGTTTCAGCTCAGGTTGTAATCTCAGGGTTGTGAGATTGAGCTCCTCATCAGACTCCATGCTTAGCATGGAGTCTGTTTAAGATTCGTTCTCCTTCTACCCCTCTCCATACTCTCAAATAATTAAATCTTTTTAAAAAAGGAATAAATATTTGGAAATATACCAAGCAGTGAACCATTAGCCCATGAAGTGCTTGCTGAGGACAAAGAAAACAATGTTTAAATAGTACCTATGGCCATGTGACCAGTGGTAGGGAAAAAATAAAAAAACAATTTTAGTAGTTATTTTTATTCTTTGATGTGAATGCATGTGTGTGGGTGTGTATTACCTAGTTCTTTTTCTTTTTTTTTTTCATTTCTCACTCTTTCACTACATGAAATGTGTTAAGAGCAGTTGAACTTCTATCTCAGTATTTGAGTTGTAGACTTTCAAAGAAGGAGGATGATTCAACTAGATGGAGGGCCTTAGGATGGATAAAGTGAGACTCTATGTAATCTCTTTACCTAAGTGTCAGTATATTAGTGTTTGTAAGACAGAGAATCACATAAAAGTGGTGGAAATATAATTTTGATGTTATCTATTTTGGAGATTATATATGGTTAAAAGATGATCATAAAAATGCTTCAAAGCTGGTAGAGCTAGATTGTGTGGTATGAATTAGAGCTGGCAAAAACAGAAACATGCATAAGGGCATTGGAAGGGTGGAAGTTAAGGGTGGAAGTGGTCATCATTCTCAGATGGTCAGATAAGTCTCAGACAGGCACATAGGTGGTCAGTGGGTCCCAGTTTATTTTCTCTTTATTGTCCAGTTTGTTTTCCCAAACACTGGCCCTGCTAAGACTGATGTGAAACCAGCCACCAGATGCTTGACTGTGGACTAACAAGAAGAAGAAGGGGCTCACCATAGTTGCTCTGTGGTCTCCCATTTTGTGCCTCCAATCTAGTGCTTTGATATGCTTCATGTTTGGGTTTGCCCTCGAACTCCTGCTTTTCTACTGGTGCTCATGCTTCAGGCAGATGGGTCAGTAATTCTTGTCATTATACATCAATTTACAACCTTTCACTTCCCTAGCACCTTCCATATTTGTGTAAGATATACTTTGTATAATAAATTTCTATTTAACAGCACTTGTAGTTACTCTTCATTTCTTAATAAACCTTAACTAACATATACAGTGACATTATTTTATAAATTTCTGGCTAATATTGCTTCATTTATAGAAATCAGCCTGGTCTTCTTAAAATCTTCTCATGTTTTTTCATAACTTCTATTTTTTAGCTTATAATTTTATTCATAATTTTAAATGCATATGTTTTTATTCTGTATCTGAAAACCCTGTTATCTAAAATCATCAGTATGCATGCAAATGCCTCTTAATAGGTCACATCAAAGAATAGCATTGTACTCTACTGTAACTGAGAAAGTCTACCTTCAAGGTACCAAGAAATATTTCCCATTCCTAGCTCTTTCTGCAGGTAACTGCTCATTCATTATATTTGTGGGCAATTCGACATAAGCTCTTTGAGAGGACATTTTGAATGGTCTTAAATGAAGTTTTGAAGTTTTAAGCTAAAATTGTTGGGAAAGTTATTGGAATAGACTTAGATGTCACTGACTTGTAAGCATAATTAGCTTTTCTACCCAGCAAAGTAGGGTGTTTAATACAAATTTGGTGGCAATTATTGAAAAATAATTCTTTCATGTACTATTCTGTGTTGAACTCCTCAAACCTGTGAAGACAGACTTAAAAAGTCAAGCTCAGATCTCATTCTTTTCATCTCCATGGCCTTTACATTAGGTTCTCTTGTCCCAGATTTCCCCAAAACACCAGGAGCGATCTTCTCATTCCTGTGCTTATCTTTCTACAGGGGCAATCTAATTTTGTAATGAATTAGTGAGAGACTCTATTATATCATAAAATCTGTTTTAAATTCGAATTCAAGTTAGTTAAGGTATAGTGTATTATTAGTGATTCATCAGTTGCACATAACATCCAGTACTCATTCCATAAAGTGCCCTCCTTAATTCCTTTCATCCAATTACCCCATCTCCCCACCCACCACCCCTCTAGCAATCCTCAGTATGTTTCCCAGAGTTAGGAGTCCCTTATAGTTTACCTCTCTCTCTGTTTTTATCTTATTTTATTTTTCCTTCCCTTCCCCTCTATTCATCTGTTTTGTTTCTTAAATTCCACCTATGAGTGAAATCATATGATATTTTTCTTTCTTTGCCTAAATTATTTTTCAGAGCATAATATCCTCTAGTTCCATCCAGATTGTTGCAAATGACAAGATTTAATCCTTTTTGATGGCAGAATAATATTCCATTATATATCATATACACACACACACACACACACACACACACCATATATATATTCATATATACCACAACCTCTTTTTCCATTTATCTATTGATGGACATCTGGGCTCTTTCCATAGTTTGGCTATTGTGGACATTGTTGCGATAAACACTGGGTACATGTGCCCCTTTGAATCATTGTTTTATCTTTTGGATAAGTACCTAGTAGTGCAATTGCTGAGTCATAGGGTATTTCTATTTTTAACTTTTGAGGCACCTCCATACTGTTTCCCAGAGTGGCTATACCAGTTTGCATTCCTATGAACAGTGTAAGAGGGTTCCCCTTTCTCTGCATCCTTGTGAGCATCTTTTATTTCCTGAGTTATTAATTTTAGCCATTCTGAGTGGTGTGAGGTGGTATCTCATTGTAGTTTTTATTTATATTTCCATGATGCTGCGTGATGTGGAGCATTTTTTCATGTTTCTGTTGGTCATTTGTATGTCTTCTTTGGAGAAATGTCTGTTCATGTCTTCTGCCCATTTCTTGACTGGGTTTTTTGTTTTTTGGGCATAAAGTCTTTATAAATACATGTGTTTCCCTTTATGTTGTCTAGTTTGGTAGTGGTGATTAGAGAAGTATTAAAATTGGCCCAAATACTTAATGAAGTTAAGAATTACAGAATTGGCATGGGACTGATATTAATCTAGTAAAATTACCTGTATGATAATTAGATACTCTCTTGAGCTTTTTCTTAATTCTTTATTTTTTTTCAATAATAAAATTAAAAATGTGTGTCATGATATAAAAAGATAAAACCAAAGACCCACATATGCTAGAATATTATACATTTCAATAATTACTTAAGTTAGGGACAGTATGAAAGCAGAGCTGCTTTTTCCAGAGAAAAATATTTTACTAATGGTACAACTATAATAGCTTCTAAAGTTAGAAATGAGCTTGAAACATTTGAACTCATCTTAAAATTGTCTTCAGCTCTGGAATAATATAACTTTTGAAAAGTCATTTCTAGGTAAATATAGAAGCAGAGTAAGAGATTCAAGTAAATATTTTTGTAATTTGCACAGCTCAAGCTTCTATTCCAATGAGAGACATTCTAAAATGATTTCTTTAGCTATTATTTATTAGCTATTATAACAGTTCAGTGGTTTGGATCTTTAAAACTCCAAATTACAGTAATTTGAAAAATTTAGAATCCACATGTATCTATGAACAGTAAAACTTTCTGTTTGAGAACACTCTCCTCATGAAGTAAGATATAAATTTCCTTAATATTCATTTAAGTACATATTGGTAATACTGCAAATCCTGCCTAAAGTTTGTCCAAATGCAGTCATGTAGCTTTTATAATTGAAAAGACCTCCCAAGTCATCATTAAATGAAACTGCAAAAAGTATCTTGGCTTCATCTTTAATTAGAATCAAGCCTTCTTCCCATAGGACAAGCACCTCATTAAAACACATTTCCAAACGACTTACATGATTCTGTGACAAATGTGGATCTCCCAGGTGCTTTTTAGGTTGATGGGGGAATCTGCTGATTGGTGCTTGCCTTGAAGACAGTTCAGACTTGATTGATTTCAAGGCCTCAACTTAAGCACTGGAAGAAACTGCCAGGCCAGGCAGGAAAAGTGAGTTCCCCTGCAGATGTGCAGCTGATCATTTGTGTGATCTTAGACAATTCTCCCAAACTCTAGTGGCCTTTATTGGATAACTAAGTATGTGTGGGAATGACTATGTGGAAGAGAATCTCTCAACTTCTAAGAATCCTTTAATGCATAATTCTGGTACTGTGTGTTTATGAATGTATCCATTCCCCAAATCACATCAAACAAAATATCCGAATTACCATGGATTTTTCCATGCCTGGCCTACATTTATACATTCTCTTTGGAAATATTTAGCCCTATAACTTCCCTCTCCTTCCCTTCCGCGTATTTCTAAGAAAATAAGATCTAGAAAAGATTTTGTAATTCTGTCCCACCGTGAATATAGGCAAAACCTCAGATCATCTGGAACTAAATATCAATGTTACAGACTCATATCAATGTGCATTTCTGTTTCCTCTATTTCCTTCTCTTTTTTTCTAAGTTGTTTTATTTCTGTGTTTGGTTGTTTCGGAGGAGAGGTAGCATTCTCTCTTCAGTATTATTATTAATATTTACTTTGCAACTTTTAAAATTGCTAACATAACCTGCTTTTATCTCAGGCTATGGCTTGATTTCTTGCTTGAAGAACACTTGCACTTATCTGGTTTCAAATTTTATACATTTTTAAGGAAGTGTTTTGTAAATTCTCTTTTAGTGTTCTGTTTACTTCAGGATTGCTCTTATCTTTCTGTAATACCTACAATAAGTACGTAAAGATTTAGAGAAGATTTGTAAAAGTCCCTCAGGGAAAATATGTATCTACCATCCTGGACCCTGAGACAATTATTTAAACAAGAGAGCTGGCAAGTGTATTATTCCTTCCTTTCTTTCATATCCCTCAATGTATTTTTAAGAACTCATGATTTTATTTTTTATTCTGAACTGTTCTTAATTGCCAGAGCATTCCAAGTCTTTCTTTCCAGGAAATATCTAGAGCTGCATATGTACATTCTTAATCATCCCTACCTCAATGCAAATACATGTTCTTATATGTTATTAATTTAGGATATATGTTTTTTTTTCTACAGAATTCACACACACACACACACAAAATGTTATAAACTTTTTTATGCTGCCTGATTTTAAATATTGTATTTTTATGGTATTCTTTGAAACACATTTTGCACAATAGCAACAACATCATTCTAACTCCACATAGGATGAAGATCAATCAATTAGATGAAAGGATCTCAAGATTTTAGCTCTTTGTAGTTCTTCATTTTAGGGTGGTGTTTGAGCACTAGCATTATTAAAATAAAACATCAAATGAGCCAGAAACTCCTGATAATCAAGAAAGCTGTATGGAGAAGTGACAGAGAATAAGATTTAGCCAGATTTTAAGGATTTGTACATAGATCCAATATCATTAGTGTGTGTCCTTGAGAAAATTGTATATCTTTTCTATGTAGTGCAGTTTACTCATCTTTAAAATGGGATGCTAAAGTTACCTGTGTCTAAGATTTGTTTTGACAGTAAAATCAGAAAATGTATATGATTTACTTACGTCTAACAAATTGTATGTTCTTAGTAAACACTAATCGTTGTTACTGCATTTTAAAAAATCATTGTGATAAAAAATAGCTGAAAACATTCAGAATATTTGGAAATAATTAGAAAATAATAAATTGGAAAATCTTCAACAGCTCTTTACTCTAGTTGATCATGTATTTTGGGTGATTTAAAAACTTATATCTCTTCAAACTGAAATATATATACCAAGTGATATGCTGAGTTTCCTTTCTTTGCCTTAGTTCTCTTTCTGTGTTTTAAAATTTGCATTGCATAATCTAATTTACATTTACTCAGATCATTTATTTATTTATTTTAAAAAAGATTATATTCATTTATTCATGAGAGACCCAGAGAGAGGCAGAGACATAGGCAGAGGGAGAAACAGGCTTCCTGCTGGGAGCATGATGTGAGACTCAATCCTAGGACTCCAGGATCATGCTCAACCACTGATCCACCCAGGTGTCCCATACTCAGACCATTTAAAAAACTTTCTCATATATATGTATATGTGTATATGTATGTTCCTTTGTATATAGATATGTATGTATACATTTTACAGTATAAATTATGAAAGAAAAATATCTAAAACAATTGTAGTAGTCATACATGTATATTCTTTGTTATTGTACCTATGTTAAAGCATCATATAACAAATAATCAAATCCTTATAAACATTTTATATGAACTCTATATATTCAACCAATTGGTCTTCAAAATGTGTACAAACCAGGATTTTAAATGACAAGATATTTGTGCCCCTATATAGTCCCCAACAGAGCTTGGGTCTGATCATTATAAGTTAGATTTCTTCTACCTCTCTTCCTTTCCATTTCTGAAAATTGACAAAGGCTTTTTAAATACTAGATTACTCAAGCAACAGACTCCTTAAATTTTTGAGCTATATTTGAACTCTGGGAAATCACTGTTAAGACCCAATTAATACAATTGTGATCAAATGCATCACAGACTTTATACAGTATTTTGCTTCAAAGAACATTATTCATTATGTCATTTTCTTCTTTCAAACTTCTTGACTCAAGTGAATATTATTGTGAATAGATAGTCTTTTCTCAATTAACCTTTTCACAAAAGGTTAATAGAACTTCTGTGAATTTAAAACTGTATCTGAAAAATTGCTAATACAAAAGAATACTAAAATACTGATTACAAAGCATATAGTAAAACACTAAAATATGTAAGTAGTTTATTTAAAAATATATTTACCCGATATTTTCTGTGCAAAAAGAGTTCTAATTTTTTTTTATAAGAAGCTAACTAGCTTTTTTTCTCTTTTAGAGGAAGAAAAAAATGAAAGTCTATTTACAAACTGATTGTAAAAGCTAACTTTCTCCAGATGCAAAGGGTGTGTTTCAGGGTTTGAAAACCTTTGTATATCTCTATGTAAAATGCCAAGTAACATGTAAATATATCATGTTTAAAATAAAACTTAAAAGTTGGTAGATATAGCATTTGGAGGGTCATTTTGAGACTATGCTATGGTAATAAACGAAGTTTTGAAGTTACTTAATAATTTATAACTGCCTATGGGATCGATAATTTTGTTTTCATTTAAAAGAAGTAAGAATAACTTTTAGATTGTGATTACAAACCCTAAATAAAGAATTTAATAAAAACAGTACATAAGAGAAGACAGTGCTGACCTAGGAAGCACTTGTGCCTGCTGTGCCATTTCCTGACAGTGACACTTTGAACTGAGCATTTCCTTTTCCATGCTCTCTCTCAATCTAAGATAGTGATATTATCTCTAAGTTTAGCTTCCATGTTAATTAAACAAGAACTAAAAAAAAATTTTTTTCTTTTTAGGACTAAAAAGTTCTATGAAGAAAAAACAATCAGTAATCTGGTTATTTTATTGTTACCACAGTCAATCAAAGTGTCATCATTTTCATGCAGCCTCCATATGAGTTAGAAATGCATTTAATATGCAATGCACACTCTTCATGTATTTTTTTTAACTTGCTTGCAGTTTTATTTTGTGCTTTTTTTTCTGCCATACTCCCAAATGGGTTTGTAGAAACTTCAGACTAAACCCCAACAGTGACCAGTGTATCATATAAAGCACATGATCAAAATGTGAATAAATGTGGGAAAAGTAGGCAAAAATAAAAAGGTGGTATGCTGACACTAATAGTCAATAAATTTTCTAAGAATGAGACTTTAGATATCTGGCAGTCAAGGAAAAGGGAGAAATGTGATGTTACACTATTCTCTTTATAAAGGAGGAAACAAGCTGATACCTCAGGGAAGAAAAAAATTTCCTTGATACTAAGTCCAAGAGAGGTTTCCACAGGGATACTACAGTGCCAAGAGACACATTAGACAGTTTCTCCGGTTTTGTAACTATATAGTATGTATAGTAAGTATGTATCAAATACTGGAACTATAGCATTTTTTCAAGGATATTTTAAGATTTTTTATAGGATAAGTTTTAGTGAAAATGATGCTTATGAAATTCAGGTAACATGGCCTATGAATATAGCATAATTCCTTCTACACAAATAATTCCACTAATAAAAGTAGGTACTTAAAAGAACAAAGAAAAAGAATATTCCTTTTGTCATCTCCCTAAATAATTCTGTCAGCCAGATTTCTGATAACCATATAGCAGAGTTTAGTTACGGCCTAAAGAGCTGTTCATCTGTACTGATGATGTAAGGCTATTTCCTCAGCTTTGGAAAACCAAGCTACAATTCCGTCTTGGAAAACTGAGAAGTATAACGTGATTGTGCCTGGAATAGAAGACTATTACATCTCAATTTTAGAAGGAGACCTTATAAAACGTGCAACCAAAGTTGTAATTTTGCTAAAGAAATAGATTTAAATTAGTCTAGTATGTCAGAAATTTCCAAAGTCCTCATCATGAAACTTTAAAAGGTTATTTTTTTCCCTAAAAAACAAACAACCCCCCCCCAACAACACAGGGAAGACATATTGAATCGTTTACCATAACAATAGGAAAGCAGTAATTCTCCTGGGACTATACTTCATATTACCCTCTTCCATTCTTCTTAGCAAGGTGCAATAGTTGACTGATTAGGCCTAGGACTTGATGTCAATTTTTATACATAAGGATCCAATATTATGGAAAAATTAACATGAAATTATAGGGAATATTCCAGAGGAAAAAAAAAAGGTCTTGTTTTTCTTTCTTTCAGGACACATGCCCATCTTTTCTACCATCAGAAACCAGATTTAGAATCCAAGTAAATGTGCATTAGTTTCTCCTGTCACTTAGGTTCTAATACATTAGTCAGTGTCAGTCAATTTTTTTGTCTTTTCCTTTTTTTATCCTGTTTCACATTTTTATTACTTAACTACATGAATGTATTATGTATCAACATTTATAATCTGACATTTAGTTGAGAAATGAAAGCAAGTGTGTTTGGAGGTTCCAGGGGACAGGAGATGAGAGCCTGAGTCTCGGGTGTGGGATTGTCCAGCAATTTGATGTGGATTCACCAACAGCCTGAGATTTTCTCCAGCCAAGTTCAGTACTCAGGTGCCTGCCCAGGGTCCCAGGCTTGGGCTCTAACAGAGAACAGGGCTTTAGTTAGGTAGTCACACCAGGGAATGAGCAGAACGATGGTGTGTGTGTGAGGGGGCTCACTATGAGAGGTCATAACCCATAGGCCTGGGGGCAGAGCTAGCAGGAGGGTAAAGGTGTGTGAAAATGTGCGGGGTCCTGAAATCTGACTGGGTCAGATGATGGGACTGGAGAGGAGGGGGGTCAACTGTTGGGGTGGAATCTTAGGAGAGAGGAAGTATGGGGACAGGGGGCTCCAATCACACAGAAGGAACTTCATAGTTGAGGTTATGGAAGTGTTGCAGTCACTGGTGAGGACGCTTCAGGGACACAATCTTGAGACAGTGTGGCTGAGTTTAGGTCAAATTTTTAAGCATTGCTTAGACACTGAATCAAAATGAAGAAAAATTGAATTATAAATTACAAACCAGGATAATTGGAATTCTGTTGCTACTTTGCTAACTTTTCTTGTTCCCACTAACTGACCCAAGTGAAAAATCCCAAATCCTTCCTATACTCTAATATAGTTAGAAAAAAAAAGGTATCAAGAACAGAGAATGGGTTATGAAGATATGACAATTCAAGTTAAAAATAAATATATTTTATTCAATTTAAACAGTTTCAAATATTATACCAAGAATTGGTGAATTTTTTCAGTAAAGGGATACATAGAAAATATTTAGGCTTTGTGGGCCATGAAGTCTCTGCCCTAATTACTCACTTAGGAATTGTAGTACAAAAATAGTCAAGTAATATATAGAGAAATGACTACAGCTATGTTCCAGTAAAACTTTATTTGCCCAAGCAGATGGCAGTCTGGGTTTAAGCCATAGTTTGCTGATACCGGAGAAAGAGTATCAGCAGATCACTTTGTTTTTATAGACTTGTTTTTGACTTTGCTTTTGGTATTTTTAAAATTCCTACTTATAGGCCATACTCCTTGCATCTAACAAGACCTACTCATATCCAGATAGTAATCAACCAACCTAATAAAATCCTTTGTTAGAAATTAAATGTGACAAAGAGATGAAAAATACCATAGTGGTGAAACATTGTAATTGGACCCTAGACATGTTGTGGTATCCTTATGTTAGGTCCCATCATTTAAAATTAAGCATAAGCTGGATATCTGGGTGATGGTGGTTCTTCTTTTTCTTTTTCTTCTCCTTCTTTCTTCTTTTGTGTAATAGTTTTATTGAAATACAATTTAAGTATTATCAAAAATCACTCTTTTAAAAGTATATAGTTTGGTAGGTTTTAGTATATTCATAGAGTTATAACCATGAGCTCCTTCTAATTATAGAAATTCCCAGCCCCTCAAAAGAAACCATTGTATTTATCTTCTTTTCACTTTGCAAGTTACATCAGACATTGATGATGGTTTAATTTTCTTAGCATTTATTTATTTATTTTTTACCTCCTCTCCAACACTGTTCAGAAACTTGGGGTTAATAAGAGATCTGAGAAAGTGAATGTGAGAACTTAGATGATGGAAATTATTTTTAAACATAGACTTGGAATGAACTAATAATAGGTATTTTAAGCTCCAACCATATACTACTGTGTAACCTAATAACTATTTTCAATCTTGTTCCTGATTCTCACTGTTTGATTATGACAGATTTGTCAAGCATAGCATTATAATTGACTGTTCAGATTGAAAGTCACCCTGAGAATTGACTAATTCTTATGCATTATTTTTCTTCAGTGAGTACATGGATCCCACATTACAATATGTATAAGTGTATGTCTTCTATCGACTTTTTTTCTTTTTTTACTTCTGCCAAAATTTTTATGTTCATTAAGCTTACTAAAAACAATAAGGGGAATTGGAAAGGAATAAGTCATTGTATAATGACAATGAAAGAGGGAGGTAGCATCAGAAAATGAGAATTCAAATAGCCTATTTTATTTTTTAAAAATCTAAACAACAAACTCCATGTACTTCCTCCAAATTAATTGGATTCTCAGAATTTAAAATAACAGAAACAATTTGAAATTTGTGCTAAGTTTCTGCTTCAGTAAAGCAGGTAATTCAACAATGTATGTCAGAGTAGACACTTATGTGATGAAATGAGATCCACCTGGGAAGAATTGAGGTGGTCAACTCATATTTTAAAAATATATATTCAGGGATCCCTGGGTGGTGCAGCGGTTTAGCGCCTGCCTTTGGCCCAGGGCGCGATCCTGGAGATCCGGGATCGAATCCCACGTCGGGCTTCCGGTGCATGGAGCCTGCTTCTCCCTCTGCCTATGTCTCTGCCTCTCTCTCTCTCTCTCTCTCTGTGACTACCATAAATAAATAAAAAAATTAAAAAAAAACAAAATAAAAATATATATTCAAATTAATAAAAAGGGAGAACTGAATTCATAAATAAGTGATGTTCAAGTCTGTTTTGATTAGCATCTCAAAGATTTACCTATTAAACATATCAGCTTCTACTACTTGAAATTCTGTCTCTATCTCCCTCTTAAAAAAAAAAAATTATGAACAATGTTCCTTCAAGGCTCACTTCAAAATCTCACTTCAAAATCTAAATGAGGCCTTACTTTCCTGCCCAAATGAACTCTCTCCAATGTTTGCTCTAGAAATATCTCTATCATTTGTTTTTAAAATCATCGTAGACATGATGAATAGTCTTCTTGGTGGTTTTAGTTTTTTTAAAAAAATATATATTCTACTTTCCAAATTAGATTATAAGCTTGCTTATAATTTAGTACATTTCTTTGTGTTTTAGTATCCCCAGCCTGCATAAAAGGATCAATGAATCTTTATTGAGGGCTATAATTTAACTCTAAATAAAATTTACTAATATTTAGAAATACTTTAAAAGACTGAAAATATTAACTAATATTGAGCTAGTCATAAAATTATCATTATTTAGATAGATAATATTCCCTATGGTTCAACTAATTATTTTGAAGTTTTTTTTCTTCAGTTGAATAAATGGATCCCAGAGAGCATCATATGGTCTATCACTTCTATTAATATTATCAATGTCCACATTTATGTCAGAGACATCTGTGATTTAGAGAATACAAACTTCATGAAAGGTCTACTCTGAATGAGAAGTTAATAAGGATTTGATAAGTCTTATTTGTAGTCACTTATACTTTTCTACTTAATTGTAAGAGGCATAGTCAGTAAATTAAGAATGAATTGATTCTCTTATGAAGGATAAAATGAATCATTTTAATACCTAGTAAAGGAGGTTACAGAGAGGACATGACCATAGGGTGACCCTCATACTGGACCCAGAGGCTCCTAACTCCAACCCCCTCTCCCCCTTGAAACGTATGATCTTCCTACCATTCCTGTAGTGGGAATCATTTTCAAGGACACAGCCTTAGAAAACAATGTGTTTTTGAGGTCATCTGTATGGCATACATAACTGAACCCAGACAAGGCCTCTATATAAACTTTTAAGATTTTGTCAGGCAGGTATGGCAGCTTGTCTGTGGCTACCCTAGGCAAAACTCATACGTAAGTTCTCTTGCTTATTAAACTTGCTACCTACCAATGTTGAGTGGTCTGATTCTTTCTTCAGTTTTTACTTACCCTCTGTATACAGGGGCCAGTTTTAGATTTTACCTGGGAGGTTCTGTGTTTTTAAATCAATAGGATCTTCATCAATTGTGTGAGTCCCTTGCCCTCTTGGGAGCACAGGTAGGGTGAAATCCTGACTATGTTTAACTTGGGAGACAGAGAAAGAATTAATTTCACTGGTCCCAAGAATTAGAAAGAAAAGTAAAATCTATTCACTAAGTTGAATTTTTAAAATTTTAGATCAGTCCACAAAGTAAGTGGCCAGAAAAAAAAGATCCGAATAGGAGTCACAGAACCTGAAATGGATGGCCAAGAATAGACAGGATCAGAATGGAAACAATTTGAGTTTAAACATGCGTGAGGATTCCATAATGGTTGGGATGCGTACTGTGAATACTCATTCACAGTTGGTTTTATTCTAATTCCAAATTGGGATGGGATAGGGAAGAGTATCTCCCAAACAAGTTAGTTGAATAAATATTATATTTTTCTCCATAATGAATTTAGAAATCCAAATGAAATATAATGTTGACATAGATCCAAATTCTTGTTTTTTAGTACCAATCTAGAGCAGTTTGCATTTTTGTCTGAGTTCATTTACATTTTCTGTTGTAGATTTCAAATCATGTAACTAATGACCATACATTCAAGATAGTCATTGCACAATATTTTGATTTTTAATGATAATTTTATAAAGAATAGTGAATTAGAATAAAAAATTTAAAAGTAATATGCACTTGTGATTCAACATAAGGAAATGAAGTAAAGTGACAACTGAAGATTTTTTATGATAAATGCTGATCTTGGTAAATGAAATATACTTGGTCAGTAACAAGGATGAAGTGAACTAAAAAACACACTGTCCTTTGACACAGTTTATTTTTGCAATCCAGAAAAAAATTGTATATATATATATATTTTGTATAATATATATACAAAATATATATGAAATCAATCTATTTCAAGGTTTTATCTATGACATGAGGACTCAGTAGATAGCAACAGGAAGCAATGATAATTTGGCATGTCTTCTTTACCTTTATATTTCTAGTGATTAGAATAATTTCTGACACATCTAGGAATTAATACTTTTGAATGTATATTTTGAATGCATAGCACCAACTAAATTATGTTAAAGTTAGTTTGTGCTTTTAAATCAATATATTCAATACCCCCTCTAGTATTGATAGACAGGAATAAAATTTTTCAAAAAGGATTATAATTTGGGGGCACTTGGCTGGCTTATTCAATACAGCATCTGATTGCTGATCTCAGGGTTGTGATTTCAAGCCCCATATTGGATATAGAGATAAAATAAAAATCCTGAAAATAAAATCTTGAAAAAAGGACTGTAACTTATTTATAAATATTTTTCTTTAGATGCTATAGTGCTGGGGAAGATGCTAAGAGCCATAATTCCCAATCTCTAGGAGCTTAAAAATAGTAAGTAAAGATGTGAAGGGTGCATGAGTGGCTCAGTCAGTTTCACATCCAACTCATTATTTCAGCTTGGATCATGACTTCATGGTAGTGGGATCGAGCCTGGGTCAGGCTCTGCACTCAGCAAAGGGTCTGCTTGTCCTTCTCCCTCTGCTCCTCCCCCTGCTCACCCACTCACTTTCTCTCTCCCAAATAAACCTTAAAAAAAAAGAGAGAGAGAGATATCACATTTGGATATAAGTCCACATTGATTTTAGGAGAAAAATTAGATTGAATGTGTAGAGCTAGATTGTGGTAGATCCTGATGATATCGGTGTGTTTTAGCTCATTCCATAGGGGAGATAAAGGGAGATATTAATGTTCTTGAAGAGAATAATGCTATGAAGATCACATGGCTTTAAAGTTTCAATTAACAACACACTTTATATACATTAAAAAATTGGAAGTCTGAAGTTCATTCTGTAGTTCAAATATCCACTGATGAAGTCCTGCCCCGTGAATGAGAGTGGAAAAGAAGGTAAATGCATGAAACAATGAGATAAGAAAAGGAAAAGAATAATGAATCCACTGATGACAAGTAAGGCATAAGGCTGGAGCAAAGGAATCAAAGAATGACTCTTCTTTTTGAGTTTATGTCTGTGATAATGATAAAATGAACAGAACAGCAAAAGAATCTATTCAGAAAGAAAGAGGAGATTGGATTCAGTTGTATACAGGCCAAGTTGATGTTAATAGAAAATTCACGTGAAAATATCTCAAATCAGGAGGAGGTAAATATTTGGGATTTATTTCAATAAACAGTTATGTGATAAATCCCTCTTCTACAATCACATTTAGAATCACTGCAATTAAACTAATGATTCAGATTAGGTTTAGAGTGATAATGAAATATAATCCGCAGTTATCTTCATCTTTGTGTAATTATTCCATATCTTGCATATTGTAAGTTGTGGAATTCTAAAAATAGACTAAATAAAGGATCTGGTAAATATTTGGATTGCAAGATAATTTGCTTTTCTTTTTTTGTATCTCTCTCTGCTTCAGTTATACTTTCTAGGCAGAGAGCATTAGCATTGTAATAACCACTTTAAGCTTTAAGTTGAAAACATTTTATTGGTTGACTGAACTTATCATCCATTAGGAATGTCCACATCTGGTTAGATGGAGAGTTCAGTGTTTTCATTCCCCAATCCACACTGCTGAGTTCAGATACTTTACTGGATAGTTTACAAAGCTTTGCTTTTTTATAGCTACTCAATGTACAGGCTTATATAGCATATACCTCCCTGAAGCAGTTTCTTTCTCATACCATCTGGTAATGAGAGGATCATTTACACTATATAAAACCATGGCATTTGGAAAGGAAAACTAATGTGAAAAATCAGTTGACTACCAGGATTGGCCATATTTCGATTTTATTTTTGGGAAATTTTTTATTACTTAACTATACTATACCAAAACGAAATTTAAAAAAATATTAAGCAAAATTGTGAATAAATAACACCAGCATATTTTTAAGTTTCAAACATATAAAATTTTCTAGGAAAAAAAATCCAAATAATTAAAAGCTGTATATTTTAGGAAGATATAAGGCAAACATTTGGAGGGCAAAGAAACCTTTGGAATGAATGTCAACATTAGTTTTTAAATTAAATTTAGAGGTTGTGGCAATACCCCCATCCCCACATATGTAGCTCTTTTTCACATCCAAATGAAAACCACATAGCAGTTGTCGATAGGATTTGGGGGATTATGTATTCTTGAAAGAGTGAGAGATTCACTTAGGTCCCTATTATGGGGCTGCCTATGTACCAGGTACATAGGCCTGGCACTGAGGGCACAGTTTTGAACAACACAGGAATGGTCATTGCCTCCCTTACATTCTAGTGAGAGAGGAACAAAATGATGTAGATGCTGTAACAGAAAGAAAATAGGGTGATAAGATAGGGAATGACTGTTGGATGGTGGAGGAGGTGCCATGAATTAGGCAAAATGGCTGCCAAAGACAGATTGATCCAGAATAGGCCTCTATTAGGGAGGGAATGTAGGATGACATCTGAATGAACATGGGAGATAGCCAAGCAAATAGTGTGGCTTTTAAGAGAGAAGACATTGAGCCCAGATTGAGAGAAAACTAGAAAGTATCAAGGAAAAGAAGTCAGTAAAGGAAGGCTGGTGTGAAATCAGACACTGGACTGGACAAAGAGAAGGAAGAGTTTAGTACTAGGATGGAATGACAGTGTTTGGAAAAAATTTCTGTCACTCTGACAAATCCTGTTTCTGTGAGATGTGTGTGTGTGTGTATATATATATATATATATGAAAATAATATATAATTATAAAAATATATGTATTAAAATAATATATATATAAAATTATATATAAGTAGTACATATGTTTAAAAGAAATTTAAAAGTCTCTTCTTACTCCAACAAGTCATCCCAAGTCAGATATTGCCCTATGTTTAACAGCTTTTTCAGTTTCCAGTGTCTGGTGGAAGAGTGATTTTAAATGAGCAGCACACCTATGGGAGAGGGAAATGTAGAAAATACCAGTGAGATATTTGGTAATAATGATTGAGGAAAGGTTCGTTTAGTGGGCAAATGCCAGGGATGCAATGCATAGAACAGTCTTGCTTAGCAACAAATTTTCTCACAGATCACACAACTTAGAAATATGCTGTGGCCAAGACATATCTCAAATGTTAAGCGTCTGTATACCTGATAACAAAAATTACAGGAAATTTAATAAAGTCTACTGCTTTAGGAGAAAGTCAGTATATAGATAAAATAATTAAAGGGATTTGACTGATGCTATTAGACATTTGAATTCACTAAGGACATCACATCTAGTTCATAAGTAAGTGCATAACTTTGATGCCATAACATTAATAGTAAGTAAACTAGAAAGTGAAATATTCTTACTAATTGGGTAAGAATTTGATAAATATTTCATATATATTTACTTTTATTAGTTTTTTAATACTTTTATTGACCACAGAGATGGGTACTGGCATATTAATTTTTTTCACTTTTGTAGTAAATAAGATGGAAATTTGACTTGATATCTTTTTTATTTTCCCCTTTCTCATTATGTACAAGTAAGATTAGATTACTGTTACTTATTTTAATAAGTTTTAATAAAAGTTTGATAAATTATTTTATTTTAATAAAAAAGTTTAATACACTTAATTGTATTTTGTTTTCCTTTATTTCATACGCAGAATAATTTCTGGGCTTTATCACTTACATAAAAAAATACATCCATTATAAATTGGTGAAAGCATTTGATTATTTCATTACATATCATATGGTAGTAAAGGATATGTAAAGGCTAATTTTATCTCTGAATTTCATTTCAGCATAGTAGAAAGGAAAAGGTAAAATTATTTATTAGTCAAATGAGCTCGTATCTGATACAACTGAAAAAATTAGAGAATAGGAATGTGCATTTTGGAAAAGACATATTTGAAACATGCATTTGTTTTTGAAACATGTATTTTAGAAGTTGCATTATTGGCTGGTTTTTATAAAGTCCACTCAGATGACAAATTAATTGGGGCTTTAGCTTTTGCTAATAAAAATTCTTTAAAAGACTATCTGATTCTGGCTGGAGAAAAGTTTACCTTAGATAAAATACTCTCAAGATTTTATAAATGATACTAGGGACTATAGTACCCATATAATTAATTTTATTTTACTGATGTAAATATTGACAATAGAAAATACAGAAGTGTTTCTCTTCCTTTATGTTTCTTGTAAACCTTGATTAAACATGGAGTTTTAAAATAAATATCTTACCTTCAAATTATCTACATATCAAGCTCCAGGTATAGATTAGAGATGCAGCATTCTTCATCTATGTGAATTTTTTTTTTTTGCATATACTACTAAATAAGTTTGTAAAAATATGCAATTAATAATTTTTATTTTCTTCATGTTTGTGCGTGATTTAAATTTCTGGAATACTATATGGAAAACTCTGTCTAGGAGTGCCTGGGTAGCTCAATTGGTTAAGCATCTGACTCTTGATTTCACCTCCAGTCATGATCTCAGGGTCATGAGATGAGCCAAGTTGTCAGGCTCTGTGCTCAGGGTGGAGTTCGCTTGTCTCTCTCCCTCTGCTCCTCCCACTGCTCTTGCTCTCTCTCTATCTCTCTCTCCCTCAAATAACTAAGTAAAATCTTAAAATAGTGACAGAGATAGTGAGACACAGCAGAAGCGGGGAGGAGAGGGAGAAGCGGGCTCCCTGCTCAGCAGGGATATGGGACTCTATCCTAGGACTCCGAGATCATAACTTGAGCCACTCAGGCACACCAACAAGTAAAATCTTAAAAAAAAAAAAAAAGAAGAAGAAGAAAAGAAAAGAAAAGAAACCTCTGTCTATTTGAGCAGGTGTAAATGTAGCCTACACAATGGGATGAAAATCTAGAAAACAGAAGTCATTCAATATAGAATGTCCATAGACATTCATCTCAACAGTTTGCGGTATTTGCCAAATAATATGAAGCCTAGAAATTATATCTCCCCTCAAAAAAGTCTGGTAAATTTGTAAAATCCCTTCTGTGGCAGCATAACATAGACTGAACAGCTTGTCTAGATAAAATTTTCACAGACATCAAGCATTTTGAAGAACATAGAGTTTAGTTTCTTTTTTGCATAAATCTGGAGAGCTCCTATTAAGAATAGCAGCAGCTAAATATACATATACATATATTTAATGTTCACTGTATTTAACTTATTTATTATGCAAAGTAATATGACGAGTGGCACAGCATGGCTGCAAAGGAGGGTGAAGAAAGATTGCACAGTCAGAAAATGAACAATGAGAAACTGAGGGGATCCCTGGGTGGCTCAGCGGTTTAGCTCCGGCCTTAGGCCCGGGGTGTGATCCTGGGGTCACAGGATCCAGTCCTATGTCGGGCTCCTTGCATGGAGCCTGGTTCTCCCTTTGCCTATGTCTCTGTCTCTCTCTGTCTCTCTCATGAATAAATAAATAAAATCTTTAAAAAAAAACCTGATTTGTGCTAGAACACAGAACAGATGTAAATAAATATGTTGACAATTACACACTGAGGTTAGATTGGCAATATAATAGGAGATATAGGGTGTCTCCGCACCGTATCTGTTATGTAACCACACTTTATATGATCAATAATTTAATATATGCCAGCCTCTTCATGTGTACTATTTTCTAACATATATCTTTTCATTGACAATTACTGTGTAACTTTTTAAAAGGGACCGCATATAACTATTTTATCACTGAGTCAGAGTAAATGGAATAGTTAAGAGCAAAGAGCCTGGCTGAAAAATTAATAAAAGTTTTTATAGTCACCTAATTGAATGCTTATTGCATGTATATAACTTTCTAAGAATATTGTGGTATAGGCATTAATTTTTCTCATTTATGGTAAATGAACTTGATAACTTACTCAAGATCACATAACTGTAATACTAATGCCAAGATTTGAAATGACCTAATCTAATCCCCAAACCCATAAGTTTAACTACTACAGTGTCTTGTCTCCAGAAATCTGAGCCAGGTTTCCATTCTATCAAGCCTTTGGGGAGGTTTTGATTTACTAATGTCTTTATGTGATAGTTTTCTTTTATATTAAGATTAACCGCTAATTGTAATGATTTTACTTGACATATATATTCACCAAGGATTAGTTATGGTTCTCTCTACTCATCAAAAGAGAATTGTAAGAAGTTTATTGAATATCTTCAAGTGTTTTGGTCAAATATTCTCAGATAGGCATGGCTCTAGAGACAATCCAGCTGATTCCTATGCATTCAATTAAATGAAAGAATAATAACAATATTTTCTGTAGTGACTGTAGACAATTCCAGTGGGGTTCTAACTGTACTCTGATTAGGATGGTAAACTAATTTGGATAGCTGGAAAATCACTTTGATAATCATGCTTATTATTAATCAAGAGATCTTAAGCTGATCGTTAGGACAAAGATACATGATAAGCAAAAGGTTATTTTGAAAATAGTGTTGGATAGTGAAGTGAATTTATTCAGTTTGGCTAGTCTATACCTCTCCCCTGCCATGTAGAGTATTCTCACAGTGTAACTTTATTCTCATAGTGTAACTTCAAGATACTTCATTAACTATGCTTTGCAGTGTAGTTTGTTTCATACTTTCTTTTTGAAATTCATACATATTTGTAATAAATTAACATAGGTTAAAGATGGGGACATCTTAACCTGTTAACCTGTCCCCATCAGGTTTAACCTTACTTGAATAGCACATCTTGTAAAATATACCATAAAACAACTTGGGGTCTGTTAGACCCATTCCTTGTTTTTTTGGCCTTTACCAAATCACTAAGGGTCATATGCTGAAGTACTCTGTTAGTGGTAACATCATTCTTATTTGAGATTTATAAATATTTAAACAGAGTGAAAATGATGTATCTTATATGAGAGGCTTTACATCTTTAGCTCTTAGATATTATTTGGAAATGTATGTACGTCAAAACCCATGTTATTTTAGGGCCATGGAGTGCGGGGTCTCTAAAAGTTGTGAGAAAGGAATAAAAGTAGGAATACGAAAAGCTTAGAATTTAAGAAATTCTCTTACTATGGAGTTAGCCACAAGTCCTCATGTGTGACTTGAGTTGGTATGTATCTCCAAGGATATCTGAGCAGGTTAGAGGGCATCAGAGTGGAAGTCTGAGCAAGTGTGAAATAATTAATAAGGTGCTTGACAGCATAATTGTTAGTAATCTCATTGGAGAAAGATCCCAGCTAGATTATACAGGGGAAGGATCCAAGTCTTGAATGCAAGGGAATACATAGCATCTGGGAAAGGGCTCAGGCTCACAGAGAGGCTGGATGTGATTCAGAACAGGGATCCAGCCCTAGTGGGTGGATGGAGGTCAAGCCAGAGGCCTGGAATATATTCCTGGGGAACCAGGTGGAGGAATAATCGTAAAACTATGAAAGGAGGTGGAACCCAGAAGAAAGCTTTGTAAAGCTGTGGACCTGTTACTGATTCTGGCTCTAGTCTAACTTTCAGAAACACAATGATGTCCAAGTCTTAGCCACTTAAAAGGATGAGTTTCTTGATATATTTCCTCACTGGGTCAGTTATAGAGTGGGGCAGAAATTCTTGCCCTTGAACGAGGATGAAACAGTCTGGCAGGATTCAGTATTCAGTAGTGTAATCATTATTGGCAGAATCACTTATAATATAACATACATTAGGAATTTAACTTGGTTTTTATGTTGTAAATTAGTGCAGTATATAAGAAAGTGAACTTAAAAACATGTTATGTCTAAGTTGGGGTTCCCAGAAAATAAAGCTTGAGAGATAAAATTATTTGTTAACTACTCATTTCCATCTCAAGAAAGAGGAATGAAGAGAAAAAAGTCAGACATTTTAGTGGAGGTTCCTATCCTCTTATCTCAAACCCTGGAGTCAGATATCTTGATTTTCAGAAATGCAAGAGTTTATAGAGATAACAAGGTACAATGACCATACTTATTATAACATCTACAGTGAACTCTGGTGCAGCATTACTTAATCAAACAAAAGAAAGCATGAATAATTAAGGAATATAAAGAATCGAGTCCGAAAGAATTGTGTACTTGTACCTAGATTCCAGAAAACCTTCAAGCAAATATTCACTTATGACTGTGTGACGCAATTCTCTGAGGCAACACAGAGACTGTCTTAAAGAATGTATTATTAACAGGCCTCAAAGGAGCATCAGTTATTTGTCAGTTCCTAGGAACTTACCCCCTATTACTCTTGCTGCCTAGCTCTCTCTCTCCAGCTACTCTGGTCTTCTGGAAGGTTATCATGGACTCCAGGTGCATTCCAGCATCTAGCATTAGGTGTTCCTCTAGTGAAATACTCTTTGTCCGGACAACTTTATGGCTGATTCCCTTAGCAGCTTCAAGTTGTTGCTTAAGTGTCACCTGTTAATGAACTCTATCATACCCACTCTACTTAAAATTGTAACCCAGAAATGGGATTACTAAATCACAATAACAATTCCATTTTTAATTTTTGAAGAACCACCATACTGTGTTCCATATAAGTTGCAATTTTACAAACCCAACAACAGTGCACAAGTGTTCCAATTTCTCTCCATTCTCACACATTGTTTTCTATTCTTTGTTTTGTTTTTTTTTATAGTGGCCATGATAATGGGTGTAAGGTGTAGCTCATTGTTTTGATTTGCATTTAACTAATGACCAGTGCTATTGGACAACTTTTCATTTGCCTATTGACCATCTGTATAACTTCTTTAGTGAAATGTCTATTCGAGGCCTTTGCTCATTGCTTTTTTTTTTTTTTTTTTATTTATTTATTTTTTTTTTTGCTCATTGCTTTTAACTGGGTAATTTTTTTTTAACATTGTTGAGTTGTAGGAGTTCTTTATATATTTTGTATTTCAACTCCTTATTAGATATTTGCAAATGTTGTTTTCCCATTACATAGGTTGCCTTTAACTCTGTTGACTATTTCCTTGAGACCCCAACATTTTGAAGTTTAATATATTACCAAAAGAATAGAAAGCAAGATCTCAAAGAGATTTTGCACAGTGTTCACTGCAGCTATTGTGGAAAATACAACAGCCATGAGTTAGAAGCAACCCAAATGCCCATTGACAGATGAATGGATAAGCAAAATGTAATATACATACACTACATACACAATGAAATATTATTCAACCTTAAAAATTATGAAATCCGATCACATGCTACAATAGTAATGAACCCTTAGAACATTATACTATTTTATTTTGTTTTTTATTTGTTTCACATTTTTATTTAAATTCCAGTTAGTTAACATGTATGTAATTTTAGTTTCAGGTATAGATTTTAGTGACTCATCCTTTACATACAACACCCAGTGCACATCACAAGCGCCCTTCCTAATACTCGTCACCCATCTAATCGATTCCTCCACCCAGGGAACCCTCAGTTTGTTCTCTATTGTTAAGAGTCTATTTCCTGTTTTGCCTCTCTTTTTCACCCTATGTTCATCTGTTTTGTTTCTTAATTCCACATATGAGTGAAATAATATGGTATATGTCTTTCTCTGACTTATTTTGCTTAGCATAGTACCCTCTAATTCTATTCATGTTGTTGTAAATGACAAGATCTCATTCTTTTTGATGGCTGAGTATTATTCCATTGTGTATATATACCACCTCTTCTTTATCCATTCATCAGTTGATGGACACTTGGGCTGCTTCCATATCTTAGATATTGATAATACTACTATAAACATCAGGGTGCACATGTCCCTTCGGATATCCTTTGGATAAATACCAAGTAGTGCGATTGCTATATCATAAGATAGCTCTATTTTTAACTTTTTGACAAACTTCCCTACTCTTTTCCCTCGTGGCGGCACCAGTTTGCATTCCTACCAACAGTGTCAGAGTTTTCTCCTTTCTTTTCATCCTTGTTAACACCTGTTGTTTCTTATGTTGTTGATTTTAGCCATTCTGACAGATGTGAGGTGATATCTCATTGTAGTTTTGATTTGTGTTTCCCTGATGATGAGTGATATTGAACATCTTTTCATGTGTCTGTTAGCCATTTGTATGTCTTCTTTGGAAAAATGTCTCTTCATGTCTTCTACCTATTTTTTAACTGGATTTTTTGTTTTTGGGGGATCTTGATTAAGTTCTTTATAGATTTTGGTGATATTTTGTAATATCACTGTAATATCTGCCGTTTGTAAATAGCTTCTCTCATTCCATAGGCTAGGCTGCCTTTTAGTTTTGTTGTCTCCCTCACCATGCAGAAGGTTTTTATGCTGATGAAGTCCCAATGGTTTAGTTTTGCTTTTGTTTCTCTTGCCTGTGGTGACATGTCTAGGAAGAAGTGGCTATGACTGAGGTCAAAGAGGTTACTGCCTGTGTTCTCCTCTAGTATTTTGATAGTTTCCTATCTCACATTAAGGACTCATCCATTTTGAATTTATGTTTGTGTATTGTGTAAGAAAGTGGTCCTGTTTCGTTGTTCTGCATGTTGCTATCTGGTTTTCCCAATACCATTTGTTGAAGAGACTTTTTTCCATTGGATATTCTTTCCTACTTTGTCGAAGATTAGTTGACCATATGGTTGTGCATCAATTTCTGAGTTTTCTATTCTGTTCCATTGGTTTTTGTGTCTGTTTTTATGTCAGTCTCTTACTGCCTTGATCACTACAGCTTCAAGTATAACTTGAAGTCCAGAATTGTGATGCCTTCAGTTTCAGTTTTCTTTTTCAAGATTGCTCTGGCTATTGGGGGTCTTTTATGGTTTCATAAAAGTTTAGGATTTTTGTTTTAGTTCTGTCAAAAACCCTTTGATGAGGATTGCATTAAATGTGTAGATTGTTTTGGGTAATATAGACATGTTCACAATATTTGTTCTTCCAATCCATGAGCACGGGATGTTTTTTCATTTCTTTGTGCCATCTTCAATTTCTTTTGTAAGTGTTTTATAGTTATTGGAATATGGATTTTTTTTACCTCCTTGGTTAAATTTATTCCTATGTATCTTATGATTTTTGGTACAATTTTAAATGGTATCAATTCTTTGATGTCTCTTTCTGCTGCTTTATTATTGTTGTATAAAATAAGGCAGCCACAAAAAAACAGATAGTGTATGATTCCACTTATATGAGATATTAAAAATAGTCAAACTCATAGAAACAAAGTAGAATGATGGATGCCTGAGACTGGAGGGAAGGGAAAGCAAAGAATCATTCAATGGGTATGAAAATAAAATGTCCTAGAGATCTGTTGCATAGTGATGTGAATATACTTCACACTGCCGAACTGTACATTTAAAATAGTTAAGATAGTAAATTTTATATGCTTTTTACCACAATTTAAAAAATTGCAACCAGCTTCTTCTAACTTTTTGATCCTGATTATCCTTACCCTTCTTTGTTGTTTCCACAGAATACATTATCTTTTAATATATAATAGAGTTTTCTTGTATTTTATTTTATTATCTGTCTTTCCACTATCCCTTTCCTTACCCAATATAATGAAAGTTCCACAAGGCATGGATTTTTGTTGTTGTTGTTGTATTTACTGAGGTATTCCTTTTTTTTTTTGTTTGTTTTTTAAGAAAGAGAGTGTGTAAGGGGTGGGGCAGAGGAAGGGGGAGAGAGAATCTTAATATTAAGCTGGGCATGGAACATGATTTGGGGCTCCATTTCACAACCCTGAGGTCATGACCTGAGCTGACATCAATAGTCAGGTACATAACTGACTGAGTCACCTATGTGCTCCTACTGAGATATTCTTTTTTCTTTTTTAAAATAAAGATGTATTTATTTATTTAAGAGAGTGAGTAAGATGGAGAACATGAGTAGGGGGAGGGGCAGAGGGAGAAGCAGGCTCCCTGCTCAGCAGGGAGACAGACGGATGTGGGGCCCTACTCAGGTATTCTTGACAATATCTGTCTCAAATGGATATTTAATGAACAGTTGTTTACTGCAAGAATGGGACCCAAAATTGCAGTTAGTTAAAAATTACTAAACATATCTTCTTTATCCATTCATCTACTGATGAAAACTTGGACTGCTTTCATATCTTGGCTACGGTAAATCATGTTGCAATAAACATTGGGGCACATTATCTTTTTTGAATTAATATTTCTGTTTTCTTTGGAAAAGCCAGTAGTGGGATTACTAGATCATATTGTATTTCCATCTATAATATTTTGAGGAACCCCCATACTGTTTTCCACAGTGGCTTTACCAATTTATATTCCTACCTACAGTGCATGAGGTACATCCTTTTTTCTTTTCTACATCTTTTTTCTACATTTTCATGAATACTTGTTACTTCTTGTCTTTTTGATTCTAGCCATTCTGACGGGTATTAGGTGATATTTCATTGTGGTTTTGACTTGCATTTCCCTGATGATGAGTGATACTAAGCATCTTTTCATGTGTCTGTTGGCTATCTGTATGTTTTCTTTGATGAAATGTCTATTCAGATCCTCTGTCAATTTAAAAAAGTATTTTATTTATTATTCTGAGAGATAGAGCATGAGGGGTGGAGGAGTAGAAGGAGAACCGGATTTCCTATTGAGCAGGGAGCCCAACACAGGGCTCGATCCCAAGACTCTGGAATCATGACCTGAGCCAAGGCAGGTGCTTTACAGACTGAGCCAAATACCACATGATTTCACTCATATGTGCAATCTAAAAAAACAGAACAAACGAGTAGAAAAATAAACAAAAGCTGCATTGGATCTGTAAATACAGAAAACAAACTAATGTAGCCAGAGTGGAGGAGGGTGAGGGAATGGGCAACACTAGTGAAGGGGAATGGAGATACAGATGTCCAAATACAGAATGAGTAAGTCACAGGAATAAGAGGTACAGCTGGGAAATATAGTAATTGGTATTGCAATAGCATTGCTTGGTAACAAATGGTAGCTACACTTGTGATGAGTATAGCATAATGTATAGAGTTGTTGAATCACTATGTTGTACATCTGAAACTAATTTAACATTGTGTGTCAACTATACTCAATTTTTTTTTAAAAAGGAAAGAAAATCATAAGAAAGAAAATACAAAAAATCCTTATCCTTTAAAACAATTTACTAACACAGAAGAAAAAAAGCCAAATTAAATGAGAATAACTATATATTACAGAATTTAATTCATAAAGACTTCAAATACTATAATTTTCAATATACTTTGCAACTCGAATGCCAAATCAGATTTAGACATGCAAGAGATTTATGGGTGGAAATACTGATGATGGATAAAGGAGAATGATCAAGAACAGGCTTGTGTCATGCCTATAAAAGAGGGAAGGAAGAACTGGATATGGAAAAGCCTTAGACCACATTAAAAGTGTGAGGAACTCCCTGCCAGTCTGATGGGGAGTCACTCATTGGAAGAGTCCTTCATAGAACAATAATGCACTGTGTCTGGTAACTCCACTATACCCAAATAGGGGAACATGTCATTAGTATGAATATTCTAGAGAATCCAAAGGTACAGCAGCAAGACTGCTTTCTGCTGTGAGTTCTCTTCAACTAGATCTATATGGCACACATCATCAGCAACTTCAAGAATTATAGAAAAGTAAAAATATAATAGAGAGTATTAAAGTTTTAAAAATTGGGCAAATTTGAAGAAGAACCAGTTAAAATTCTAGAAATGAAATAAAATGATGATTGATAAGAAAATAACATATCAGTTAAGTAGTAGCTTAGAGATAAAGCTGAACTCAACAATTAAAAGAATCACTTGACTGTTACTAAAGAATACATAACAGAGAAAGAGAAATGGAAAAATAGAGTTTAATACATGTGGAATAGCAAAAGTTTTGGTATATCCTAATCTAAGTTTCAGGTGAGAGAAAAGGAATTGCAGGTGTGGCACTATTGAGAGAAATAATGACTAGGAAACTTCTTGAATTGTTTAATGAATCCAATCCATGTATAACATACCCCAAACTGTGTTAAATAAAGTAAACCATTAATCAGGCAAAATAATTAAAAGTGTGGTACATCTTTTTTTCTTTTCTACATCTTATAGATAAAAGGATTCTCAAATCAAAAATCAGAATGCAACACCTATTTCAATTGGCATGCAGAAGCCACCAAAGTCTTCAAATTTCCCAAGTAGCTTTATCAAAAGATTCATTGCAAAAGGCTAAAGAAAAATTAAAGATCCAAGAGGTATCTAAAACAAAAACCCAAAAGACTGATGTGACCCCTGCCACCCCCCCATCCATCCTCCTTTACCTGAGTCCTCAGTCTACTAATCCTCTGTTTGAATTTTAAAAATTAAAATCAGTGGAAAATCTTGCTAAATTTGGTAGACACCAGGGTTACACTCTCTACTTTAAACAAGATATTTGAAAGTTTTCAAATATATTAAAAAACTCTAAAGAAAAAAAAATTTATATTCCCCAAAAGAATGAGAACATATAATGTTTGTCCTTCTCCAATTGAGTTATTTCACTCAGCATAATACCGTCCAGTTCCATCCACATCAAAGCAAATGGTGGGTATTTGTCATTTCTAATGGCTGAGTAATATTCCATTATATACATAAACCACATCTTCTTTATCCATTCATCTTTCTTTTTTTTTAATTTATTTTTTATTGGTGTTCAATTTACCAACATACAGAATAACCCCCAATATTTATATTCTTTTGGGGAATATAAATAATAGTGAAAGGGAATAGAAGGGAAGGGAGAAGAAATGGGTAGGAAATATCAGAAAGGGAGACAGAACATAAAGACTCCTAACTCTGAGAAATGAACTAGGGATGGTGGAAGGGAAGGAGGGCGGGGGTTGGGGGTGAATGGGTGACAGGCACTGAGGGGGGCACTTGATGGGATGAACACTGGGTGTTATTCTGTATGTTGGCGAATTGAACACCAATAAAAATAAATTTATTATTAAAAAAAAAAAAGAAAAAAAGAAAAAAATATTAAGATAGCTAGAGAGATTGGGCAGATTATCCACTTATTGTTTCCTTCCTAAAAGCAACAAAAGAAGACATAAGGCAGTGAAATAGTACCTTTGAAGGACAAATTGTCAACCTATAACTGCATATACATTTTCAAGAGGAAGGTGAATTAAATATATTCCCAGACAAAAAGTGCTGAGGTACTTCACATTAAAAAATTCTCATTAAAGGAATTTCTAAGTGAAAAACAAACAAAAACACTTGTAGATCAATCTAACCAATTTTAAATATGTATTTTTTCACATACATTTTTATAGAGATAAAAATAAAAACAAACCTGAAATCTTGTATAATATTGTAAAAAACAAGGTAAACATAAAAATTTTGTGTAGTAATTAATCTCTACATTGTATAAGAAGGTAAACAAATAAAAGCTTCTAATATCTTTTCTTGCTTATGAAAAGGAAATCTATAGATAGACTTTAATCTTAAATTAAAAATGCATATTAAAATGAATGTGGCTACCATTAAAGAACGACTAATTCTTGACTTCTATTCACATAGTAAAGTATCTTCAACATATTATATAAGGTAAAAGATTGACAAGACTACAAGGAGAAAATGATAAACACCTTGATAAAAATCTTTTAACACAACATTTTCAGTAATATAATATAGTATAATATACTCAAGATGACAGAATCAGAAAGGTTAAGTGGAATGTTTTTCTTTTTCTCTAGCTACACAGCTTCATTTAATTAGGGGAGAGGTCTTAAAAAAATCCTATCTGATTTGAATATCAGCCTCCCATTTGGCCAACTTCTGACCATGGAGCTACTCAAAAAAGAGAGAGAGGGAAAAGAGTGGGGAAAAAAAAAAAGGAAAGAAAATAAAATAAAAGAAAAGAAAAGAAAGGAAAAACAAAAAGAAAAAAAACTTTCAAATATCTTCTTTAAAGTTTAAAGAAGAGAGTGTAACCCTGGTGCCTACCAAATTTAGCAAGATTTTCCACTGATTTTAATTTTTAAAATTCAAACAGAGGATTAGTAGACTGAGGACTCAGGTAAAGGAGGATAGAGGGGGGTGGCAGGGGTCACATCAGTCTTTTGGGTTTTTGTTTTAGATACCTCTTGGATCTTTTTTTTAGCCTTTTGCAATGAATCTTTTGATAAAGCTAATTGGGAAATTTGAAAACTTTGGTGGCTTCTGCATGCCAATTGAAATAGGTGTTGCATTCTGATTTTTGATTTGAGAATCCTTGCTTTCAGGTGTACTTCTTAAATGAACAATCTTGTCTAACTGGAATATTCCCCATAGTGTCCATTGTAATTCTAGGTTGACTTAGTAAGATTTTTCCTTTTTTTTTTAAGATTTTTCCATTTTATGTCTAAGAACCATATATTCTTAGACATAAAATAAGCTGGTGTACCTGCTGTGGTGTTCTCAGTTCTGTGAAACTTGAAGATCTCATTTCTTTAGCTAAATCTTGGGTCTTGGAGTCGAATTAATAATTATAAGGGATATGCTACTGAGTTGAGGATTTTGTGATGTTTTACAGTGCACCTTGTTACATGGAGATTTTCTTGAGGTTGGCAAGGGACCTAGTATTAATCTACTCCATTTTGTGACCATCTGATTCTAGTGTGGGTGTCTTTGAATTAGGTGGCCAGGACTCTGAGAGCTTAAGTGTTCAACCCCTACCCACCAAAGGAACTGGCTTCCCAGATTCCCCTTAGCAACAGGCCTATTATTTCCTTCAGAAGATTTCTTTATAGTGGTATACACCCTGATGGCTTTTAATAGTCTCAATTGTGTCTACTTAGACTTTGACTTTGATGGTGAAAATAGTCCAAATTTATTGTCTTGTTGCCTCCAAGTTTTCCAGGGACTTATTCCAGGACTACCTTGATGCTTCATGAATCCCCTAGTGGCTGTCACCTATTGTGGACTCCCAATGTAACTATCACAGAACCTTTCCAGGACCACTATTTCTCTTTATTTATTTTTTTAAGTAAAGTTTGTTTTTATCAGAGAGCTTCCCACAAGGAAGTGAGACTCAATCTGAGACTGACTTATACACAGCTCCCAGTAATGGCAAGAGGAACACTGAGCTCAAATTGTAGATGCCTTGCCTATGCAACTTGTCCTTTAGGCCCTCAGCAGTCAACTTCAGATCTCATTCTTCACAGCCAAAAATTGAAAAAATGATTGAAGAAGGGGCACCTGGGTGACTCAGTCAGTTAAGCATTGACTCTTTCTTTCAGCTTGGGTCATGATCTCATGGGTCCTGATATCAAGCCCTTCCCAGGGCTCGAAGCTCAGCAAGGAGTCTGCTTGAAGATTCTCTTCCCCTGCCCCTCCCCCCACTCATGTGCTCTCATGCACACACTCTCAATAAAAAAATACATAAATACATAAATCTTTTAAAAATGATAGAAGAAGATAATTTAGATGATACAAAATAAACTTTTTTTTCATGAAGCGAGCAGTCTCCTTTTAGAGAAATGCCAATGAGGCAGAATGAAGGATGCCTTTATAGGGTGAATAATAAAGAATGAAGAAGAGAAAAATAGAAAATATCTGATTGGCTGGGGCCACATCATCATTGTATAGGGTGAGCAGACTCAGAGATGGCTTGGAGTTTGGGGTTTGGTTCACTGGACATTTACAGGGACATAAAAGTTTTGGTTTGCTGATGAGGCACTCCCGGCAGGAGTGGCTCTATCTTGGACATAGAAAGTTATTTCAAAAACAAGTATTAAAAATTTCTTTATTAGTAATTCAAGTATAATTCCTTTACTCACACATTCATTAAGCATTTAATACATAAACTGTGGTGACATGTTTTGTGAGATTTAATGCCCTTTGAACTATCAGTACATAAACAGGTTTTCTTTCTTTCTTTCTTTTTTTTTCCATAAACAGGTTTTCAAACATACTTTAGTAAAATGTAGAACTCCTCCACATAATTAGATCACTGATTTCTTTGGTATAATTACATCTAAGAGAAGTGAACTTAATAAGAGTCGTGGGGATCTGACTGGATTTTTTATGGCTTATTTATTGTTGCTACTGAGACCATGGCTATGGAAAAGCCCATCTTAATATTTCTTTATATATTCTTTTATTTATTTTGTATTTGAAACCTGATAATTTTCCCCAACATACTGAAGCTTATAATGATTTTTTTCTTTATCCAGAAGTAGTTAAATTGAGAAAAATTAAAGATGAATCTCTAGAAGAAAAAAAAATATGAATGAATGAAGATATACCTACAAATGTTTTCATTTATAAATTTTAGTGTCATTTAATATTTTGTCATGGATATACAATAGTCTCATTTGTGTTTTTACGTGTTTAGGGAAATTATCTGGAGTAGAATAATTATATTTCTGAGATCATCTCATATACTTCCTAAGCTGTTGTACATCTTTATAACACTTCTAGCATTTATGATTAATAATTATTTCATATATTTATCTCTCTTAGATGGTACTGTTAACACTATTACTACTACTAAGAGCTAACATTTTCATCCCAGCACTGATCTAAAACATTTTATGTTAATTGTCATTTAATTTTCTCAACTACCAAAATGACGTAGATACCATTATGATTCACATGTTAAGGATAAGGAAAATAAGGCAGAAAAGTTAAGTAATACAAAGATTAGTTCACACACTGTGGGGCCAGGATTATAAACTCCAAGAGAGTAGGAAATATAACCCACATATCCCCAAGGTCTTGTTCAGTGTCTGGTGCTTATAATGCTCATTTAATATTCAGTAAATGAACACATGAATGAGTGTGAGTTTAAGAAATACAATTTAAAGGTTTGCACAACATGTTTTCTTGCTTAGTTGAATCTAAATAATGATGCAAGATCTGAAAAGGATAATTTGACAAGTTCTCTGATTAATCTGATTTCTCAATAAGTCTTAGGTTATATCCATATGGACACAATGAATGTGCTACACCATATCAGTCTTCCTGTTATGATCTCTTCAGATAAAGGTTATGCTGTCATATAATTGATTTGACTTCGTGATATGAGTGAAATCAGATTCACTGGCTATCAGATTTATTCAGAACCTAACTCTGAGGATACCTGTGCCCAATCAATAGATAAAATCATTGAGTACCCTGAAATAAATACAATTCTCTTATATTTGAGGAAAGAGTAAGCATCAGATTTTATATAAATAGTTAAAGAAGTGGATAATAGTAAGTCATTTAGAAACATTTGTACTTGAGAGAAACCAAAAATAAAAGAGACAAAATTAAACATATATTTTTTTAGTAATAGAGAGAAAATTCAATGAAAACAGAGGTTAGGAAAGAAGTTATAGGAGTCTTTCAAACATTTAAGATGCACACTCATTTTGGAACTTTTCCAGGAAATTTAACAAAACAAATCGAAAGCAACTAATTCTTTATTTATCATTTTTCCCACACGAAGACAAGACAATATTCTATAATAGGAATATATATTTTGATCTCTAAGAGATAGATTTGGCACTGAATGAGATAAAAATTCTACATGAGTATCATATATTTCTATGTTACCAGGGAAGTCAAGTTGATACAAACATCAAAGCCAACAAAGGAGTGAACTAGCAGTTTGCTTTTATTTCTAATCCCGTGGTAAAGCAACTCATATTAGTTCTAAAATATTTAAGAAAAAAAAGAATTGATAATACAACTCAATATTTACATACTTAGCTCATAACAAAAAGAATGTTCGATACTATTCGCCAAAAGAGAAATGGGAGAAAATGAAGATGTGGAAAGTGAACAAGTAGTTTGTTTTAAATTAAACATTCTAAAAATGCTCTTTTCTTTTAAAATGTGAAGCAATTTTGCAGAGTAACACTACTTTAACTTAAAATATTTACTCTGGGGGGTATTGCACATAGCATGTTCATTGTTGATAAAGTTTTGTATGAGAAAATGGCCAATGTAAATAATCAGATGTGAGATAAGTCACGTAGCCTTTGACAGATTTTCTTCATTAACATGTATCAGTGCAGGCTGAGGATTGTATTCATGCTGTCCTCAAATGATCTTCAAAATGGAACACTTTGAAAAGGGGGCTCTTAAATTCAGTCATACAACTTATTCAATTCCATCATCTCAAATTTGTGAAGATGAAAGACCCATCTCACAGGAAAGATCCCCTTAGGTGAATTAAGTGCAGTTTGACAGTCTGCACAAATGCAGAGACATTAGACTGTTAAGTGGCCACATGTGTATACACATGTTTAGTGTTAAGGCCATAAAGCAAACATTAGCAATCAAGAACATCAGATTGATTTTGGAGCGTATGTCTTCCAAGACCCCACAAAATCTGGACAACAGCTTGGGAAAGATTCAGAGGAGTTCTTAGACAGTACGCCTCAATCTCAATTGCAAGAGATTGTGCTCATATGCTAAACTTGCTCAGAGACTACCTAAAAATTCATCTCTACCTTTGATAGAAGCGAGAAGTGAAAATTACAAAATCTGTTTGTCATCACTGATCTCCATCATACTTCACCAGAAGACAGCAACCGGTAAGTTCCATCAAAACCTACTGGCTCTGCTGACACATTTAGAAATGTTAGTGCATAATTTGCTATTATGCATTACTTTATGTGCAGGCTCTCATTATCAGAGTCGTATAGTATGAGGCATTCGCACATATGCATACAGCATGTTCCCACCAGGCGTAGTCGGTCATCGTTGGTAACTTAGGGACAACAACAATGCTGTTTTGTTTTGTTGTTATGGTTTCAGACAAACCTTCACAAATTTATTATTTGGACACAAAATGAAACCTGCACAATTACGATTATCCAAATAATTCATTTAAAAATATCATTTTAGTTGATTAAATAGAACAGTGGTTTTCACTTTTTTCTTCTACTTTTTTTGTGATCAATGACATCTTTTATTCAAATAAATCTTGCACAGATGAAGCAGATAAGAAAAAAAGGTCTTGTGGTTGAAGTGTGTGGGATAGGGGCAAGGGAGAACTTCATCTTCTTCGATGGCTGTTTTATTTTCACAGCAGCCCCTAAGGCATTTTTAATTGCTTTAGGGCTGTGTGCAACATTTTGAAAACTATTGATGTCCAGGAAAAAGCAGAATTTGTCTCTTCTTGAATTAGAGTAACTTTCAAACAGTAAATTAGGTTATTACTGTAATGATGTAACACTTAATGAACTTAATGAAGGTTACTTGATATTTGGGCACAGAAAATCTCTCCCCAAGGATTAACTAATACTCATCTTCTGCAGGAGACCCATATTGAGGTGGCTACAGGCATTTTTAAATAAATACACACTGAGTGTACTTATTCATTCTAAGTCACGAATGCAAGGCAGTACTTACACTCTCTAGTGAAAACAGCCTAAATTCCAGATTGGGGACAACTGGCTTAAGAATCAAAATCAGGAAGTGACTTCATCAAGAAAGTGACACAAGGTTTGTTTACTAACAGAAATTAGGGTTTCACTTTCAGCCTTTATTCACTAAATAGGGGCACTAAGGCTAGCTGTGAACACTGAGAGTTTAAAACCTAGTCCTGGTCCTTCAATTATCATAGAAGCATGCCACCCTTAGACGCAAAGACATACCTGATCCTAGAATTTTGAAAGAGCAATCCTATCTACCATAGAGCTATACTATCCCTGGTGTTTGAGTTACCTTCTCTTTTAGAGTCACAGGGATCAAGATCCACAAAATAAAGACAGTCTTTTCAACCTCATTTAGCAAATGAAAATGAGTTTATTAAATGCATCCCTAATGAAACATTACACATGCCATATGCATGACCTAGAGGAAAGCTGTTTTTCTTCCAAGGTTTAAAGAGCTGCTCTCTTCTTATTCTGCTGGAAGCTATATCACTGGGAGGATCAAGGACATTCTGACCTATTACATATTTCTGCATACCAGTACTTTAATTTGGGAGCATAGTTGGATAATGAATACTGGAATCTCTTGCTAAGGAGAAGCATATTGCAATGTAGTTCGGTTAGTCGACTCAATGACATGAAAAATATTTGCTGGTAAAGTCTGGTGATGTAACCCTAAGCTATAATTTTAAAAGATTACCTAAGATGCTTTCATTGCTTCCAAGAATGCTGGATAAGGAGCTAGTCATTTGTCAGGCCAAAGTGCAATGCCAATGATAGGGTATAGTCTACTATTAGTTAATACTTTGGTTGGCACCAGATCTGGGGAAGAGATAGAGAAAACCAGAAACTACCAGAGTTGAATATGAAGTATTCCTCTAGTTGGTCCTGTAGTGTCATATTAAAGAAGATATACAAAAATGCAAGGTGGAGACTGGGATGGATAGGATGGCCCTTTAAAATATTCTGAAGAACTGGAATTCTACCCTTTTTATTTTTGGAAAGAGAAATAAGCAGGATGGACCTGGTCAATTTTCTCTCCAGAGTCTGTCTACTTATTCAGTGATTCTAGGAGAACAATAGGTTAACTTTATGTCAGTAGTCATAGAAAAGAAGGTATGTTTTAAACAATGAAGAAACAACAGATGTTGGCATATGCAGAGAAAGAGGAACCCTCTTACACTCTTTATGGGAATGCAAACTGGTGCAGCCACTCTTGAAAACAGTATGGAGTTATGAGAGGGTATTACGTTAAGCAAAATATGTCAGTCAGAGAAAGAAATAGAACAAATTGAGGGTTGCTGGAGGGGAGGTAGATGGGGGAATGTAGTAATTGGGTGATAGGCATTAAGGAGGGCACTTGATGTAATGAGCACTGGGTGTCATATGCAACTGATGAATCACTAAATTCTACCCAAAATTAATCATACAACTTTGTTAACTAACTTGAATTTAAATAAAATAAGAAAAGAAGATATTTAAAAAGAAATTTTAAGCTTAAATCTTCTATATTTATTATTTATAATGCTGAATTTACTTTGATTTTAATGTGTACATTTTTCTTCCCAATAGTGTGATAGCTCTGTGGGAATATTCCCCTCAAGAAAATACTTGTAAATCAATATCACTGTATGCTCTGGACCAAGTACAGTTAGTGCCCTGAAAGTGTTGTGCAGCCAGAAATGTTTTGCATCTGCTAACATGTGTAACCCAGATCTAAGGATTCAAAGAAGCTATTGTTAGTATCACTATGAGGATGATCTTAGTATATAAATGAGAAGAACAAAATAAGTAATTAACTTTTTATGCATGTTTTAAAAGTTCAACTGTGTTATTTCTGTTGGTTGTCTAATTGGCCTTCATTTTCCCCTGTGTTATGCCACATTATATTCTTAGAACTGGGTCTGTGGGGCTTCTTTAAAGCTAACAGTGCTGGCTTTCTTGAGAGAATCTTTTACCGTGCTCCTAGGAGTACAACAACCTGACCATTTTAAACTAAATAATAAGCTTGAAATGTCTAGGGTTATATAAAATTCAGCTATAAACATCCATGAGTGCCATCATATGGGATCATATTCTCAAGGGAGAGGTGTTTTTCCCCCCTCTCTCCTTTTTTAACTCTGTGGCAAGGTCTAAGACAAGCAATTTCCCTTGCTTTTTTTTAAAAAATTTTTTATGTGGGTCAGATATATTTCTAGCTTACCCTCTATCCTGAGTTAAGTGTGGAGTTTCCTTTGGGCAAGCCCAGAATGGTTTGTCTTCTTGCTCCCTGCAAAGATGACTCACCAGGGTTCAGCAAATCTCCCAAAGAAAAATCCACCTTTGACACTATTTCCGTCTCTCAATCACATTGTTATTGTTTTGCCTCTTATTATCCTTTGCCAGATTGTCAATTTATTTGAAAAGGCTTTATGCTTTCTGTCGTATTTAATTATTTTCAGCAGTGGTGTAGTATCTAATAAGCCAAACGTGAAAATATGGCTATTATAACTGCTGATAATACTAAACTTCCGAGATACTGCTGCTTTTGTGATATTTAGTCCTTCTGTATGAAAAGTATCCATTAATATTCAAATATCAGCTCATATTTGAGAAAGAAGTACTTCTTGACAAATGAAAGAGTTGAATTCACCTTTAAACCTCACAGTATGAATATTGGCAAGGGAAATGAGGAAAATGTTGTAAGGAAGCTAAGGAGACAACATAGAAGGGAGTTGAGAACATCAATAAGAAGAGAGTCATAAATTCAAGAAAAGACACAAATTCCCATAATATGAAACTTGATTGTTGAAACTTCCGATATTACTCTCTCACCTTCTGAACATGGGCGATCCATTTCTTGTGCTCTAATTCTATTCCCTAATGTTCTGCAATGACCGCATCAATCTGTTCTTTCTCTCAGTTGTCGTTCACTTTCTTGTCCGTCCAGGCTATGCATATATTCTTTCATTTCCTCCTGCCAATACCTTCAAATTCCTCCATCCTCACTGACTCCCACCATGACTAGTTCTCCTTCCACCCTTCCTGGTGAAATACCGCCCCAAAATCTGATAACTAAAATGGAGATAAGCCCATGGCCGATGGATTTGTCTCATGATAAACTTGTAGTTGCACTTTCATGTGGATTTTCAAAAATGCATAAAACACCTTGTCGCCTCTCTCAAATCCTTCTCTCATTTGCCCATCTATTTTAATCTAAGTTTTCCTAAAGTCTTTTCTCTAATATCTATGCTTTCATTCCTGCAAATCATCCCCATCCTGCTATACATAGAAAATATATGCCTTCATTTGGATGTGGCTCAAAATCCTATCTTTTATGTCCCAACTTATGTGTATTTGTTTCCATCCTAATGCTTTATCTCAGTGAAAGTGATTCTTTTCTAGCACTCCCAGTATAATCTCCTCCCTTATAGCTCTGGTTTCACTTTTTCCTATTTCTCGTATTTTACTGTAACTTTCTCATTTGATATACTTGTCAGTTGAGGATATCCTGCTTACTATGTTCTCTTAACTTTTTTATACTCCAGAGTAAGTACAAATTCTAAATATTCATATCCTGCTTAAGAGCTAAACCTAATATTATTGTGATGTTATAAAAAAAACATTATAAAGCATTTAATTGGATAACAGAATTATGCAGAACCATTTTTTACTTATTGATGAACACAAATCCTACTCTATTATGTATTTTCTAAATAATTTGATTAAATCATATATAACTCTCTTTACAGTCCCTTTATGTTACAACATAGTCACCAAAAGAAATGCCATGGCACTTTTCTTCCCAATTTTTCCACTTGTATCTGGTTCTAGAAAACTACAAATGCATAGCCTTAGAAACTTCCTAAGTTTTTAGTTTAGATATTTTACCAGATTTTTTGCCAATTTTATTCTCTGTTCATAAGTTCCATTTCTTGTCTATCTGATTGTCTCATATATATTTAATCCAATTATAGACTGGATGTTGAGACTAAAACTTTTTATGTCTAACTAGCTTAGGAAAATGGGATAGTCCAGAGTACTTCCCTGATGATGGGAACAAGTCATCCTTTAATGGCTTAGATTTACATTTGCCATTTTTACTTTTATACCATCATCATCTGTGTCTTCTTTGGAGATCTTCAAACTTAGGGCCATTAATTATGGTTAGTTTCAGAAAAGAGCTTGAGGGGCAGCTGGGTGGTGCAGTCAGTTAAGCATCTGCCTTTGGCTCAGGTCATGATCTAGGGGTCCTAGGATGGAGCCCCATGTCAGGCTTGGTGGGGTATCTACTTCTTTCTCTCCCTCAGCCCCTCCCCTCTGCTTGTGCTCTCTCTCTCAAATACATATATAAAATACATAAAATAAAGAGCTTGAAAATACAGTAGGAGCATAAAAACATGGACTGAGTTGCTAAGAAGAAATGTAAGTCCTCAGTTATTGCTGGTAATATTTATTAGGAGTAATAAAAACTGGTCATGAGGTGGTTATTTGAGCTGTTATTTTAATTTTTGAGAAGAAAATGACTCCAGCAGGCTAGATAAATTTGGGAAACTAAAGACAATGTAAGAAAGGAAGAATAGTGAAAGATGACACACTAATGAGATAAAATACTAGAGAGCCTTAGAAAAGGTGTTGAGAGCCTAAAAGCAAGCCTAGCCCTCTTTGAGAAACAATAGGAGATATCCAAGTCTTCATTTCTTTAAATTTCGACCTATCAACTGCCAGTGGGCCCTGAGTAATTTCTCTTCTTTACCTAGCCCAATGGGTAAAAAGGAGAAATAATACTAATCAAGGGGCCTTGCCTTTAAAAGAAGATGTTTTACCTTTTTTCTGTCCTCTATAAATTCCTATGTCTGATAATCTCCCCTTTAAAGATGAAATGCTGTGGCATTTTTGGATTCTAGGGATCACTGAGAATCATAAGCCAGAACACAGAGATTTGTCTCATCTTCTGATCTTAGTCACTCATGGCAGGAGTTGTAAAGAGGCCAAACCCTTTCCATAACTTGTATTTTTTTGTGTGTGGTGGCCAATAGATGATAAAATGTAAACTATTTTTTTTCTCCAAAGGTAAGTGAGGTTTAGCTGGAAAAGACAACATAGTCCTCAGAGTGCTTAGTCTGCCTTGATTAGATTCTACTTAGTTTTAATTGTTTAGGAAATGAGTTGCTCCATAAGACCTAGTCTGATTTATCAGAGTTCTCGTCATTGGTATTGTTGTTTATCCTACAGACGTGTGGCTTTTTGGTTTCCATTTGCCGTTGTCTTTCATGGTTATGTCACAAATTGGGAAATTTTAGTGAAGATAAGCGTTTTAGGCTAAATTCAGACATTTCTAGGCTTCCTGGAAAAGAAGTTATTTTAATACCACTTGATAGCATCTCAGAAATATTTTAACAACCTACTTTTATGTATTCAGTAACCAGGTAGAGGAGGTTCAAACTTTCAAAATGACAATAATAATGTAATAAAGTAAGAATAAACACTGGTCAAGAAGGTCTTAAAGTTTCCCTCACTTGAACTGAACTTTAGGCTGGTTTCTTCCTAATTATAGGCCTTGACTTCTATTACTTTAAACAACTTGCTATGATAGATTCTTTCTCTATTCCTCTGAAGCATATTTTTTTAAAGTCTCTTGCCAGTTTTACAACCCATAATATTTTCCTCAAGGGTCAGGGAGCCATAACAGTCAAAAATACTCAGCAGAAGATAGAAATCCTATATCTCAGTCTCTGATGAAGCCCTTATCTCAGTCTCTTTGTGAAGATTGGAGCCTGACTTTGAAAGGTGACAATTAGCAAACAAAGATAGTAGAATCATAGACAAAAAATAAAAGAAAGAACAAAAACCTATTTGCAAACTCAGGAAGAACTTTGCAACTCAACTCAGTCAACCCATTGACCAATTGTCCCCTCTCAAGTCCTCCAGTACGATTTCATTAGCTCACCTCAGTACTTAAAAACCCTTCCACCTTTTATTTCAGCAGAGTTGAGTTCAGACTGAGTTCTAACCTCTCTCTCCTATTGCAATAGCCTTGAAGAAAGTATCCTTTTCCTATTTAACTTTGTCCAATAGAATTTTTGCTTTGATGAAACTTACATAGCACTCACAGTTTGCCAAGATTTTGAAAACCAGCACTTCATAAAAGAGATACTGTTTTTGCCTTTACTTTTTATGGAAGAGAAACTGAGGCCCAGAGTGATTAAGCCAATTGCTCAAGATGAATCCTGCCGGGAAGGAGCAGAGCTGAGGTTTGAACACACGTTGACTGGCTTGATAATCATTGCTCTTAATCCAGTGCAATGCAGTCATTCAGATAATTTTTAGGCTCATAAGAATTGATACAGAAAAGAAAAATAGCAGAGACTCAAATCAAGAAACTTGTGTGGAGTTTTGGAAAACAAAAGAAGGTATTTCTGAATGAAAGGTTGATGTAGTTCTGCTGGGACAGAATAGGCATTCATGTGGCTTTGAAAACAGATTTTATTTAAATTTAATTGGTGGACACAGATCTTTAGGACAGAATCTTAGGACTCTTTGACACAGATCAGGGATGGTTCCCAACTTTTGTCTGTGTACTGATTATTTATGTTTATGAAAGCAGTGAGGTAAAACTACAAAAGAAAATATTCTCCTTTAAACTAAATGCATTTAATAATATAGCCTACCTTTTGGCTACCTAATTGTTATGTGATATCTTAAAATGTTTATCAATTCATAAAATATTTTTTGTGTTAAATTATGGCTACTATTCTGTGATGGTTGGAGTGTGTTTATTTTGGAGAAAGGGTTCATCAAAGAAGAAAAAAGATATTGGTAAATCCCAGGTGGCTAGCCTTCCACAAAGGGAGTTCTTGTCTTTCAGATATTAGCGGTAGACCGAAGGCACTTTGTTTTTGAGCAGTACTCTTTTTCTTCTGATGTCCACTTTTGTTTTGCTAGCCAATCTGGTCTGAGTCACATGATCTGCATGGGTCAATGCTTCTCAGAAGAGAAGGCCAAAGACTTCCTTGGTGGTCTTTAGCAGATCTGTGGTGTTTGGTATGTTGACCTGTAGCATGATCTATAATCCCAGCTGTATCTACTAAATAAAGTTTAAACCAACTCTTCAGGTAATGAACTTTATTCTTTACTGTGAACTCTGAATCCTGTTTAGCTGATTAATTTAGTAATACTCTTACTTGATTCTGACAGAGATCATACCAGTTTCATCTCCCCCCCCAACCCAATATTCTACTGTAGTCATTTAGCCAATGTCTTAGCTCTTTAGCAGAAATGCTAAACTCACAAACCTCCTTTTGGGACTCTACCTCTTACATTCCCACAGGAGCAGAATGACATTAGAATCTGGGTCTTCAGGTGCAAGCTCTTTACTAATGAACATAAGAAATGGGAATTTCCCAGCTTTATGCTTCTTAATTAATGTCTGCTAATGGAATCAGACTCTAATCAGCTGATCTAAATAGCAAAGTATGAATACATGTGAAAAGTAAAAAATAAAACCAAAAACAAAAAATAGATTCTCTGACTTTAGTGATGCCTATACGGAATGATCCTTTTCCTGCTCTCAATTTATTCGCGCTATCTGTTCTTAACTTCCCTCTTTACCCAGCTTAGTTTACATACAATTTCAGTAATGACACACACTCTTGCTTGTCTGTTATTTTTTTCTTTTTTTTTTTTTTTTTTTGATGGTTGTCTGTTATTTTTATATCATATCTCCCCACACAAACCTAATCCTCATGATCCCCGCCATACATTTTCTCTGGACTTGCAGCAGAGCACATGGGCAGAGGCACATCAGCAAAGACAAGTTCTGTTAGAAATTGATGGCCACTTACTCAATATACTGCTCACAATTTTTGCCGTGTTTCTTAAGTTTCAATCAACTCACTCAGTTTCTGAAAAATTATGTCAACACTCTAACCACCCTTGCTCTCCCCCCTCCAGTTGTTTGATGACCATTTCTAATTAATAGAAAATTATAGCCAGATGCTGAGAACTCCTCATTTCTCAGTACCAAATAGAAATGCAGCCTTGTTACTCCACGGGTGCTCTGCTTACCGGCAGATCACCTGGAATGTGTTAGAAATGCAGACCTACTGAATTGAAATCTGCATTTTCACAGGTTTCCTAGCTGTTTTTGTGGATATTAAAATTAGAAAAGAATTACAATGAAGGCACAGATCATTTCTTTCTCTCCATTGAAAAGCAGGGGGAGGCATATTTCTATAAGGCGTATTTCTTTTCTTTCTCCTAATTTCTCAGAAATTTGCACTGAGATAGTTCCTTCTCTTTCCAGTGTATTCAGTTTCTCTCTTACAACTACAATTCCCTGCACTTACTTTTTTAAGTCTCAAATTTCCCTGCTAAATGCTTACACTTATCCAGTTAAAGTAAAATAAACACCAGTTACTGCCCTAGTTTCTTCTGTCTTCAGAGCCAGATTTCTCAAATGAGATGCTCATAATTAATGTGTCCACTTCTCCATCTAACACTTCCTTTTCAACCCACTGCAAAGTGGCCTCTGGGCCATCACCCCAGTAAGTACTGTTCTCAGTAATTCACCTTTCATTCATCTCCTTACTCTCTCAGCAACATTTGACACTGTGGGAAGCCCAATGATGAATGAAGGACAAAAATAAATATTGACATTTCAGGACCCTTACCTTTCCACTTTCTTCTCCCAAGGATCATCTTTCTAGTCATTTCACCTTATGCCTCTGGTTTCTAAGCAAAATAAGCAGATATTAGGCACATGCAAAAACTGCTTCAGTTTTCAAAACTGCTCTAGAATAATGCTAGGCACTCAGATTAATACTCAGATTAATACCTAGAATAATACTAGGCACTCAGATTTTATCAAAAGAATGAATATGTGTTATAGGTTACGTGTTCTTCCCATAATCTTCCACTAAAAGTTTTATTTTTTATTTTAATTCATACAGTAATTACACATTGCTGAAAGAAAACATCCAGCCTTCTTTTTTTTTTTTTTTTTTTCCTCTTCCCTCCTCCTGCTCTGGGATAGACTTTTGCTTATATCAAAGGATATTCTTATATGGTGAGTAAACAGGATGGAGATAAGGAGCTTTTCTACCCTTTTAAGCTTGGGGTTTTATCCTTTATTTAACTCTGAAGTCTCTAGACTTCTGAGCAAGAAATTGGTTTTTTCCACTTCTATTATTTGAATATCTGTTAGAAGTGGTTATATGAATTAACGGAAAGGAAGAGAGAAATTTCTAAGCCTTTGCTTTATTACAGAGTTCAGAAGTTTGAAAGCTTAGCACAATTTTATTCTCAAAGATGACTAGGGGTCTTCTAGATCGATTTAAGCCTGTGCCTATATAATTCCCTACTTTCTGCCAGTGTGTACTGAGACACTTAGTTAATTTATGATTATTCTGCTGGGTTATTGAAGAAAGACTCCTGGGGAAAAGTAATATATGCTCATTTCAATTGTGTTTTCTTAGGGTTCAACCAATACCCTATAGGAAAAATAAAAAGATACCACAATAAAATAATTTTGGGAATGTTTATATATCATCCTTCTATACTCCTGTTTTAGGAAATTCATCATTTGCATTATTATATAACCTTTATTTTAAAGGACCCTTATTTTATCTTAGAAATCTAATATTTTGAGAAATAATATTGAGGAAGCACTGTTAAAAAGGAGACCCAAAGTAAGCATTAAAAGTAGCTGTACAGTTAAGTCTTCAGTTGCCTTAATAATAATTGGAGCTCCTAATTTTGTAGCTCTCATCCACTGAAGTATTATATGTAACAAATTTTAAAACTGTGTATACTTCTTTTTAGGTAGGGACACAAAAGTTCAAACAGATCAAAAAACATCCTGCCTAAGATCTCACACTTAGTCATGACTGCAAACCAGGAAAGTCTAAAGTTTACCTTCCCTTCACCTTGTCTTCACATCGTCCCTTCCACTGTCAAGTTAGCCATTACAGTCGAAACACCATCTGCCTGGAGGGAAGTTTTATACTGTTTTCTTCCAGTTTTGAGCTTCGGATAGGAATTTATGCTTAAATTGACATAATCCCTGTATACTCATTTCCTTGGCTTTCCTCAAGACATAGCAGTAACATGATGGGTTGATTGAGTGTCCTGACAGATGTACCTTCCAAGAGTGTAAGATAAACCCTGTAATTTTCTCAAGATTCAAAGTTATTTTGTACTGACTCTGGTCAAAATTCATCCCTATACAGAGAGAAATTTTCCATATAAGGCATTAACCAGCATTGTGGTAAACCTTTCCAACTTCTATTGTTTCCTCCCTCCTCTGTAACCTCTACCACTGGAAAAACAATCCCCTACTCCCTCCAACAGTTTTTCTAAAGTGAACTGACTTAGGGGTTGCTGAACATAAATGAATTACCTATTTAAAAAAGCTACTGAAGATGCCTCCTCAGAGTTTAAGCTGTGACAACGGATTTGTCTCAACCTGATTATTTTACATACCATTCGAGCAAGCTAATTTCTGCTGGTATTCTTTTTTTAAAATAAAATTTAATAATATAAAAAGGCCTTCCAGAATTGCACCGAAGCTTATTCTTAATGAAGTATAAATTGTCAAGAACATTTGGGTATGTTTTTAGATGTCACCCCTAGATAATAATTTTGGAGCCCTTCACATCGTGGCTCAATCTCTTAGTAGATTGGACTTGGACTTCTAGCATTCCATTACTTCTTGTGTAAAAAGAAGCCTTTAATAGTTCCTATGGTTTAGAGTTATTCTAGGAATAAGTGATATGATGTTTATAATGTTCATAGCATAAAGCCTGGGATATAGTTTGTGCATGTTAAATATGAGGAAATTGAGATGTGATCTTTTCTCCCAAACATAAGGAATAAAAATAGATAAGTAGTTTATTTTCAGCATTAAAAAATGCTCATTTATTTTAGGTTACTACCTTTGCCTTATATTTTATTATCATTGTTGTTTTAATCTTTTACAGGAGGGTAATCATTCTTCCCATAATCTTTGCTAGAATTTTTTCCTACCGCATGTTACTCCCACTACCCCTGCACCACAAGATCCTAGAAGTAGCCTTAGTTCCAACGGGAGATGGAGACTTCACAGGAAGTTTTTAAACGTCATATAACTATTATGGCTTATGATATATTTTAGAACCTAATATGAAAATCCCCATGCTTAGAAATTATAACCTCCTTTAAAAAAAAAAAAAAGAATTTATTTATTCACAAGAGACCCAGAGAGAGGGGCAGAGACACAGGTAGAGGGGGAAGCGGGCTCCATGCAGGGAGCCCGATGTGGGGCTTGATCCCGGGACTCCAGAAACATGCTCTGGGCCGAAAGCAGACGCTCAACCGCTGAGCCACCCAGGGATCCCTATAACCTCCTTTTTTATATTGTTAAGGGCTCCTGAAATGAATAACCTTTCAGAACTCCAGGTAATGAATAAGGGATATGTTTTGAAAGTTAAAATCCTGCTCTGAATCTAAGCACTGTGTTATTAGCATTTATAGTGTTATGCTTTATGTTAGAGATATTAAAGCTGATATTATTAGAGATATTATTTTTTACCTGGTAGCTATGAGCTGCTAACACCTTGGGGTTCTCTTTAGTTTATTTTTTTTAAGATTTATTTATTTATTTATTTATTTATTTATTTATTTATTTATTTAAAGAGAGAGAGCACACACAAGCAGGAGAGGTAGAGGTAGAGGTAGAGAGAGAGAGAGAGAGAGAGAGACTCCCAGGCTGACTCTCTGGTGAGCACGGAGCTGATAAAGGGCTGGATCTCATGATTCTGAGATTAAAACCTGAGCCAAATCAAAAGTTGAATGTTAAACCAACTGCACCAGCCGGGCACCACTTGGGGTTCTCTTTAGAAGTTTCATTTGGTGCAAAAATCATAAAATTTGTCTACAAAAAATATTGATAGACATTTAATATGGAGCAAGAATTTTATTTTTAAAATGGGAAAGTCTGCTCTCATTTATTCATTTTATTACTCTGTTGTCCCTAACTATCCACAAAATTTATAAACAGCAAAATCATACAAAGTACAGCACTATGCTATGAGAGAATTATAAAGCTATACTAAATGTGCTAAATTCCACCTTAGCTCAGGCAAATCTTAAAATTCAGTATCTGTATACCAGATTATTCTGCCTTCTTAATAGCACTTGTTTCTTAGTGATATAGCTTAGAAATAAACTCTAATATTATATATAATCAATGGTACACGTGCTTAGCTATTTTATGATATGTAGCCCAGCAGATAGAATACCTTCAGCTAGCTTTTGGCTGCTTCTGCTAAATTCCCCCAACTAGTGCAATCAAAGAGAATTACCATACCATTTGCTTGTGTTTATACCATATGAGAAAGCTTTGGACATAGGTTGTGCAATTCATTCTGATTGCTACCAAGTAATTCTTTGCAGACCTGTAAATCAAAACTGTGGCTGATTTTCAGCAGTGTGATTGTCATGTTTTAGAAATTTGGCTAATTAAAACTTTATGAGTGGACAATTAAAAGGAAAGGTCTTGTATTTAAGAATTAAAACAGTGGATGGACAAGAATGCAGGCTTTTACTGTAGTATGTATACATGTATATATATACCATATATGTGTATATACATAAGCATATAAATATGTATGTGTATACAGAAGCATATATATATATATATATATATGCGATTTTTTTTTATTTGGGCAAAGGGATATGATTGGTAATGTATTAAATAATTTTTATTTGACCTTTAAATCTTCTTAAAGTCTTATTTGGCCTTTTATCCTATAACCAAATCTACTTTGTTCTTATAGTTATGCTATGCTATGGTTGGCCATACTTTCCAGGGCTGATTCTCTAAGTTTAAGTAGAAATGAACATGGAAATAGTGAGCAGAAAATTTTCAGTAGCTATAAGCTCTTATAAAGCGTTTAGGGAAAAAGTTGTTTGTTTGTTTTAAATGCTCTCTACTGGGCAGCCTGGGTGGCTCAAAAGTTTAGCGCCGCCTTCAGCCCAGGGCCTGATCCTGGAGACCCTGGATCAAGTCCCACGTTGGGCAGGAACGTCGGGCTCCCTGTGTGGAGCCTGCTTCTCCCTCTGCCTGTGTCTCTACCTCTCTCTCTATCTGTGTCTCTCATGAACAAATAAATAAAATCTTTAAAAAAATAATAAAATAAACGCTCTCTACCAAAAAGGGCATGGTAACAAACATTTTAAAAGAAGAGAAGGGTCAGAAACATGGGGATATTTTTTTTAGTTCTCCTAAGGTTTGTGTTTGCCTAAAATCATCAAGAGAACCTAAAATATTTGCTTGGTGGTTAACTAATGATAAGGCTAGTATTATTGGCAGTGTATTTATTTGAGGATGCTGGTTTGCATTTGGTTTAGCTTCTCATTTACAAAGAAGTTTCAAACATTGCAAAGAAGAGTTATGAAATAAACAGAGCAAAAAGGCGATATTTGTAGTGCACTTTACACTATGTTCACTATTCCCTTAGTTGTGATTTTTGGAAACACAGAGTAGGGCAGTCTAATTCTCCAGTGGTGAGGAGCTTCTGCATGACCCTCCTACATAATAAGTATTTAATGCACTTAGTTGATGAGGTCTGCCTATATGTGCTCTCTCCTGGGGATGGTAACATTTTAATATGTCAGACATTTAAACATTAAAGTAAAAGCATTTGAAGGTAGATGTTGAAGTACAGACAGTAAAGGAGAGTGTGTTACTTACGTATTTGTATTCTTATATTTCAGTTCCTGGGCCTTCTGGACCCTGGAAGGTCTACCCCTCCCAGGGCTAGCTGATTCCTAGAGATAGTAAAGGACTAAGACTATAAGTACACTCTTTGTATACAAACTAAACAATACGGAGCCCACCCCCCAACACACACACATACACACACACTTCTTGAGGCCTCTTATAGTCTGGGCCAATATTACCCTGCCTTAATCATCACAGGGTCAGGTACTGACTTACCTTGCCTTACTCCTTCCTTCCTTCTAAAACCACAACACAGGGTACGTGAGTGATTCAGTAGGTTAAGTATTTGCCTTTGGCTCAGGTCAGGATCCCAGGGTCTTGGGACTGAGCCCTGCAATAGACCAAGACCACTGAGCAGGGAGCCTGTTTCTGCCCCTTCCTCTGCTTGTGTGCTCTCTCTCTCTCTCAAATAAATAAATACAATCTTTTTAGAAAAAAATAAATAAAACCACAACACATTTTCCCCTGGCTCCCTCCGTCCCCTGACAGTCCTGGTGCTTCTCCAAGGAAGAAGGGAAGAAAGAGTACAGAGTTATTAATATATTTAAATTATATTTTTTCTTTTTCTTTTAAATCCTGTTAAAGTTTCATTTGGCCTTACTTTCTATTTAGCAAGGTTAAATGGCCTTGCATGGCATGATGTGCTCCCATCTTCTTGGGAATTGTGAATAACAAACTGCCTTTTCAATGGCACTCCTTGCCTGATCTGGCCTCACTAGCTCAGAATAATAATAAAACCTACATTCTAAAACAGAGGAATACCTTGGAGACTGACAACTAGGACAAAAGGAAGAAAAATACAGCACTGAAAGTAACTCAGAGATTTTTAATCTATGAAATTCTCCATTTTTGGATATAAGATGAAAACAATTACTCTAATACATGGCTTTGCAACAAGTAAAATCAATTGAGGTTGGGAATTCATGAGGAAAAAACAAAACCAAACTTATTTCTGCCATTCCCATATGTCTGATGAAAATAGCATTGACTTGGAGACCATAGTCCTGTGCTTAGCCCCAGAGCAAACACATGGTCATAGATAGATGACCCATGCTAAGCCTTAGGGCAGAGAACACAGAGTAGAACAGGGTGATTCTGATGCTTATAAATGTATTTTTAAGAGTATAAATAAACTAGAGATATTCATGTATTTGCTAGTACTGTGAGTTTTAAGTTAGACAGAAATGTTGTATCAGTTTTAGTATCCCTTATTGTTCCTATCTATCTCCCTCTACCTCTACATAAATATCTGTATATATCTGTCTTTCTAAATTGCTTGTTAGGAAGGTAATAGAAAAATGAGAAGTGAAAATGCAGTTGTTTAATATGATCCAAACTGTGTATCTATCTCTACTGAATCTTTTTTTTTTAATATTTTTATTTATTTATTCATGAGAGACAGAGAGAGAGAGAGGAGAGGGAGAGAGAGAGAGGCAGAGACACAAGCAGAGGGAGAAGCAGGCTCCATGCAAGGAGCCTGATGTGGGACTCAATCCTGGAACTCCAGGATCATGCGCTGAGCCCAAGGCAGATGTTCAACCACCGAGCCACCCAGATGTCCCTCTACTGAGAGATTCTAACAATAAAAATATGTAGCAAGTTTGGGCAGAGGGCCCTGTGTCCCATTAACAGACTATTTATAAAAATGAGACAGTTGTCTTTACTGTGTTGCAAAAGTTGCCAGCAGTGTGCTTGTGATGTACCACTATTGACTGTCCTGTCTCTCAAAATCAAACCCCTTGACCTAATTCTTTTTTTTTAAAGGTTTGTTATTTATTTATTTATTTATTTATTTATTTATTTATTTATTTATGATAGTCAGAGAGAGAGAGAGAGAGAGAGAGAGAGGCAGGCAGAGGGGCAGAGGGAGATGCAGGCTCCATGCACCGGGAGCCCGACGTGGGATTTGATCCCGGGTCTCCAGGATCACGCCCTGGGCCAAAGGCAGGCGCTAAACCGCTGTGCCACCCAGGGATCCCCCCTTGACCTAATTCTATCACTTTCTATTATCTCTTCTTTCCCTGTGTTCTTATTTCCAAAAAGGTAAAGGAATACTTCAGAGAAGGGAGTTAGCTGGAGCAGGCAACAAGGCACGTCCCACGTGTCTTACTGCTCTCCTCAGCTTGTGTTAGAAAGATCTGCATGATGAGTACTTTTGAGGTGGAATTGGAAGTAGGCAAGAGAGGAGAAAAGTTATAGACTATAATATCACATCAAAGCCAAGTTGTGTAAATAAGAGCCATATTATGACCATACCTTCAAGTGTCTACTCGGAAAAACCAAAAATAACAAGTATGACTGAATTTATCTTTGGTCTACATCTAAAATAATTTACAAATCTATCCAATAAGTCTCAAATCGGAGGTCATAAAATTACTTAACATTATGACATGCTTTTTATCCTAATTTTAACATCTATAGAAATTACTTGCCCAGTTAGCAGTCATTCCTCTTCTCCCCTCCACACCACAGTCCCTGGTAACCCCTGCACTACTTTCTATTAGTACGGATTGGTCTATTCTGGGTGCTTCACATAAAGGGAACCATACAATATGTAGCCTTTTGTGTCTGCAATATTTGACTTAGCATAATGTTTTTAGGATTCATCCTTGTTGTAGCATGTATGTTTTGTCCCTTTTCGTTACTGAATATATTCTATGAATATATTGCACTTTAATTATCCATTTCTGAAGGATGGACCTTTGGGTTTTTTGCCCTTTTTTGGCTGTTACAAATAATGCTGCTATAAATATTCATGTACAAATTTTGTACAGACAAATATTTTCATTTCTCTTGGGTATATACCTAAGAGTGGCATTATTGAGTCATGTGGTAACTCTATGGAACTGTCAAACTATTTTCCAAAGCTGATGCATCATTTTACATTCCCACCAGAAGTTTCAAATTTCTCCACACTCTCGTCAACATTTATAATTATCTGTTTTTTTTGCTTTGTTTTGTTTTATGGCTGTTATGCGTCTTTTTAATTTATGAAGTGTATGTAATGGTATCCCATTGTGGTTTTGATGTGCATTTCCCTGACAACTAATGTTACTGGATAATATTTTTTCATGTGCTTATTGGCTAATTGTACATCATCTTTTGAGAAATACCTATTCAATTCCTTTGTCCATTTGTTAAATGAAATGTCTTTTTACTCTTGAGTTATAAGTTATTTTTGTATGAGAGACTATTCTTTCAGGAATGTGCTTTGCAAATCTTTTTACTCGACCAATAGGTTGTCTTTCACTTTCTTGTTACTACCTTTTGAGGTAATTTTTTTTTTTTTTTTTAGTTTTGACCAATTCCAATATTGAATTTTCTCATGTGCATGTACTTTGGTATCATATCTAAAAAACCATTCCCAAGCCCAAGGATATGAACATTTATACAGATGTATTCTTCCAAGAGTTTTAGGGTTGTAGCTCTTAAATTTACACCTATGACTCATTTTCAGTTAATTTTATTTATATAGTATGAGGTTAGGTTCAAGTTCATTCTTTTGCATGTGGATATCCTGTTGTCCTAGCACCATTTGTTAAAAAGACTATTCTTTCCTCATTGAATTGTCTTGGCACCATTAATTAAAAACTAATTGATCCTAAACACAAGAGTTTATTTCTGGACTCTGAATTTTATTCCACTGAACTATGTGGAATATATCAGTGCCACTTTTTCTTTTAATTTTAATATCTTTCTTTTTTCCAGCTCTATTGAGGTATAACTGATAAATAAAAGTATAAGATGTTTAAGGTGTACAACGTGATGATTTGATTTACATATATATTGTGAAAGGATTTCCCCTTCAAGTTAACACATCTGTCACCTCACATATTTACTTTTGCTTTTTTTTGTTTACCAGTGGTTTAATTATTATAGCTTTGTCATAAGCTTTGAAATTGGGAAGCATGAATCCTCTAACTTTGTCCTTGTTTTTCAAGATTGTTATTCAAGATTCCTTGAAATTTCAGGATTAGCTAGCAAATTCTACAAAGAAACCAGCTAGGATTTTGATAGAGTAGGGATTGTTTTGAACTTGTAGATAAATTTGGGAAGTATAGTACCTAAGCAGTATTAAGTTTTCCAGTTCATGAACATGAGGTATTATTCTATTAATTTAGTCTTCTTTACTTTCTTCCAACACTTTTTTCAGTGTATAAATTTTGCACTTTCATTAAATTTATTCCTAAGGAAATTTATGTATATTTTTGATAAATTTAAAATTTAATAGCTAGATCAGTCAGGCTTCTTAAGAAAAACAACAACAATAACAACAACAACAACAGAATTAGATAGGGAGGAATGAGGGTGGGAGAGATGGAGAGAGATTTGGTTTTAGAAATTGACTCATGCAGTTGTGGGGGCTGATAAATCTGAAACCTATCAGGCAGCCTAACAGGCTGGAAACTCAGGGGAATTTTATGCTGAAGTCTTGAGGTAGAATTTCTTCTGTAGAAAACCTAATTTTTGCTTTTCAGGCCTTTATCTGAATGAATGAAGCCCATCCAAATTATCAAGGGTAATCTCCTTGACTATAGATGTTAATTATCTCTTCAGAATACCTTTACAGCAATACCTAGATAAATGTCTGATTAAATAACTGGGTACTATAATCTATTCAAGTTGACACATAAGACTAATCATCACAATAACCAAAATATTGCTTTTTGTTGTGCATTTTATCCATAGTATTTCCTGCATTTTTTAGTCGATCACGGCTAGATTTGAAAGAAACTAAAAATTCTCTGGTATTTTAAGAGAAGTCATGGGTTTAAATGTTCTTTTACCCTCTGTAATACAGATTGATTAGACACATAATCTCAGAATTGCACTTTGGGTGCTGATTTTTTCTTAACTATACTGTGAGCACTCCGCAAAGAATTTTACTTATCTATCAGAATGAAAAAGAAAGAGCCCTACCAAGTCTTTTTTGTACCTTCCCATGGTTCTTCCCATATCAGATTCCCTTGCATTTTTTTCTAGATTAAATACAAACCTGCCTGTATTGAAGGAAGCACAGTGGGATGGACCATTCCTTCACAGAGTGGCAATGGGGAAACCTTCAGGTCTAAAGCTCCTTTAGTTTCTCCTCTCAGAGCTACTCCTGCTGATTTCTCTTTGTTGTGCTGAAAATAGTTGGGTGGTCATTAAATAGTAGGTGAAATGTGAATGGGTGAAGAAAGCAATCCATTCTGATCTCCATAACTGGTCATTACCTCATCCCCTGCTGGGTCAGCGTCTCCAGGAGGGATAAGATGGGCAGTTATAAAAAAGGAACAGCCAGAGAATAGCTATAAAATGTTTATAGAACACCTATAAAGTGACCCCTGAGGCACAGTGAAAAGGCTGCTTTACAGTTACAGCATAGATTCCAGACTACTGGCCGACTCCCTGCTCTGTGAGAGGCCACCTTCACACTCACTAAACCAATTCAACCCAACCACTTGCTTCCACCTTTCTTTTTGTCCTCTTATATAAGGAGGCTATAAATTAGAGGGAAAATGTACATCCCATTTGACTTTGAATTCTTTCGCTTACTTATGTTGTTGGTCCAGATCTGTGAATATACACCTTTACATTCATACAGTTGGTCCAGATGGAATATCAGGATCTGGTTGGACTTCAATGCTATGAGTCATTATGAAGTCATTATGGGTGGGCCACATTTTCTTGATCCTGACAACTTGTTGGTGGTGGTTTATGTGCTTAACAGCCATACACTTCTTCCTCACCAAGTTACAAAACATTTAAAAAGGTTGTCCTTTGAGAGGTATTCAATCAACTAAGAAATTACTGAAAATATAAGTGAAAAACTTATCATTTTTAAGGCCCTCTAGGCCTACCTCTAGGCCAGGTGACTGTACACATTCCTTCTATTACTCAGCATATTTTATTGAGATGTTAGTGTATAACAAAAGAATAATTTTGAGTGATATTTCAACTATACTGTGTTGAGGTCAGATGAATCATCTTATCTCACGGTAAATTGACTTCTTCAATAACTAGAAGATTCTTGTCTGTTTGGTTTCTCACTCTTGAATAATACCGGAAATTTCTTGCTTTTGTTACTTGGAATCATCATTTTTATTCTCCCAGTGGGCATGTGATAAAATTAAAATAGATTTAAGCTTTTTAATTATGCTCCAGTTTGACTCTATTTTAATACTGTGCTTTGATGGGTATAAATTGCTAAACTATAAGAGATAAGAATACCAACCTCAGCAGATATACTAGATCTTAATGTCCTGAAAAGGTCTTCAGGTAATTTGTGTCTTTTTTTCTTCCCAAAAAGATAGAGGAAAGTCAAAGGCAGGGATGAGCTTTCTGTAAAATTAATTACAAAACCAAAATAATGGTCTCTCAGGTCATGTATTTTTTTTGTCTTCTAAAATATTATCTCATTAATTTTTGCAACATGAGTCATTGTTTTGTCACTATTCAAATGTTTTCTATTGGTTCTATATCATTGCCCTTCCTTCATCATTTCAGATTTTGGGAAAGCATTTTGGGAGACTTTTCCATCAAAATGTAGAATTATTGTAATCACAATAAGACTAAGCATCTGAAACATGATATTAGGTTATAGTTCCTTGTAGTTCCTTCTTAATATTTACTATTTAATAGAATCTCACAAGATTAGATTTAAAAAGCCACATATTTTATATTGTGAAATAAAATTTCTGTGTAATTTTCTTAGCTAAATCATCAAGTCCCATCTCCAACGTGTTTAGAGTTTCTTTAAATGAAATGTTTTGATCATAAAAAGCATATGTGTGCATTATAGAAAATGCAAGCAATATGAAAATCATACAGAAGGAGATGGGGTAACCATTATTCTAGATATCTCTGTACTTTATACATATTAGGCAATATTATTTTTCCAGAGATGCTGCTTTGCAAATCTTTTTTATTTAAAGCTATTTTTGTGCTTATGTCCATAAACAGGTATTGGTATTCATCATAAATATGCCTACATTATGCTCTAGTTCATGGCTGTATTGTAATTTATTTAATAAATTACTAACTGATATTTACAACTTTTCACTATTTTAAGTAGCACTGTAAAGAACAGCTATACACAGCCATCCTTACCAACTTATGCTATTACCTATAGTGGCATTCATTTCTAATATAGGAAATGTTGAGACAAAAAGTGTTCACATTTTAAACTTAGATAACAAATATTGCAAAAGAAGATTTCAAATAGATTGTGTCTGCTATATTCCTATTAATAATTCAAAGATATCTTCTATTACCTCCTAGCCTGGCTAACCCTGAAGTTGGCAAACATTTCATTGTTTTTAATTTTGTAAGCAAAAGAGATACATACAGTGATTTCCTTGGATTTTCTTTGTTTTAAAGAGTTGTTATTCGTGGAGTTCACTTGTATTTCTTTCCTATAAAGTATTTGCCTATTTTCTAATTAAAATGTTTTCCGCATGATTACTATTACCTTTACCAGTTCATTATTTTAGATTTTCTTAGATTTTTTAACAGGTTCAATGAACATTTATCTTAAATGATAAAATCTATCAATCTTATGTATATATTTTCTGGCATTCATCTACAATTTAGGGCTTCCCAGAGCTAGTTTTTAACAGAAACAGGTTGTTTTTAGATGTTTTACACAGAGAAAGACAAAGATTGACTCAGATAGTAAAGTGTAGATTTTTCTCTGATTTCATAGTTTAGGGAAAGTATATAAATAATATACTTCCTTTTTCTTCTTACAGGACAATATACATCTCTTGGGGAAAAAAAAAGACCAGCTTGGTCTCTGAATTCTTGTTTTACACCATTTGCTTTAATCAGAACTCTATATACATTGACTCACTTTCTCTGACATCTTTATTTTTAAAAGGGCTGTGATCATTCTTATTTTCTGTTCTTTATGGATGATCCAGTTAATCTTCCAGCATACTTACAGTATTATTCTGATACATAGCTGCATGAGGATATGTCTCTTACTTGATTGCCTTTCATTAATTTTTCCTGACCCAGTATAAGATATATTATTCTGAAACACACACACACACACATACACACACACACACACACACACATATTCCTTCATTTTAGAAAAAAATATATTTATTGAATCTCTGAATATATATTTTTTTGAGATATGGCAATCAAAATTCTGGGTCTTTGTTTGCCTATCTTTTATACCTATGGTATCAATCAAGGTTATCAAGGAAAGCAAAACCTATAAGAAGATAACTGACTGCCTATCTATCAATTATATGTCTATATATGTATGTATGTGTGTATATATCTATCTACTTAAGTATCAAGGAGAGAGATTTATTTCAGGGCATTAGCTTTCAAGATTGTGGGACCTGGCAAGTCATAAACCTTCAGGGCAGACTGGCGTGTTCCAAACCCTGGGAGGAATGATGCTACGGCCTTGAGGCAAATTTTCCACCCCTTCCCAGGAAAGCTTCAGTTTGCCCCTACGGCCTTCAACTGATTGAATGAGACCCTCACCTCACAATCTCCTTTGCTTAAAGTCAACTAATTGCAGATATTAACCACCTTTACAAAGTAACTTCATAGCAACTGCTAGATTAGTGTTTTATCAAATAACCTAGTATTCTAACCTGGCCAAGTTGACACACAAAACTGTTAAAATTACTATGATCTGAATTTTCATCTTTATTCTTTCTCTATTTCTCTAGCAATTCATGTTCCTTTGTAGCCTGAATTCTATCACTGATCAGATTTTTTTTTAAGATTTTATTTATTATTTGAGAGAGAGAGAGAGAGACAGAGATAACTAGAGAGAGCACAAGCAGGGAGGAGAGGGAGAAGAGGCTCTTCCCTGAGCAGGGAGCCCCCATGTCCCAGGACCCTGGGATCATGACCTGAGTTGAAGGCAGATGCTTTACCCATCAGATGTTCTTATTAGATTTTGACTATGTGATTGAATTTTCTCTTTCAATTCATTTACATTACTCTGACAGACTCATTTAATCTTATTTTTGGGGTCTTATAATGTTGAACCCAAGACTGCGAATCCAAGAAACCACCAAGGAGCCAACACCGATGCAAGTGCATGAGGGTTTATTTGCAAGCTAGCTTGGGCCAAGTACACTGGACACAGCAGAGCAGGGACTTGGACCCTGAAGTGGGTTACAGCTGGGTTTTTTATGGGCTGGTCTAGGGGACCTCCAGAAGGGGTGGAGGAATTTCTCAAGTTCTGTTTACATTCTGATATGGGGCTTTCAAGGGCGTTGAGCTCTGTTCTCATTCTAATATGGGACTTTCTACCATGGGCATGGGCTCTGTTGTCTTTCTGATATGGGATTCCCTGCCACATTCTGTAGTTTTTCCTGTAAAGTTCAGCTCTTATTCACAGGGGCCTAAGATGGCTGTACTTGTGCTAATGCTAAACTTGAGATGGAATGGCCTTGATTTTTCTCGGCCTCCACAATTAGCCTATTTGACACTTAAAAATAATTTGTAAAATTTTAATTTGTTCTCTGGAACACATACTATTTTTCATCAACAAGGGATCTAAATATGTCATTTATCCTATTTCTTTCTAAATTCTTGATGAAGAATTTTTGCCTTGATTTGGATTAGTTTTTCTTCTTGTCACTTATTTTTAAATTGGAACAGTTTTTTTCAAACCTGTTGTTATTAAATGGAAAATAATAGGGCTAGAATCTCCTTAATTATTAGCCATTTGATATAAGTTTTGATTGGATACTATTCTTTAACTTGAGTTTGAAATTGTTGTGTTCTCTAATTTTCCACTCAGTTGCCTAAAGGATTTAAGCATGGGACTTGGAGTTAATGTGGAAGCATTTTGAGAAAGTTTCTTCCATATGTGTTGCCTCTAAAATTGAAAATTTCTGCACTAAACATAAACTCAGTTAAAGCCTTTTGGGTTTTCTCGAGACTCCCTTTTTAAGGATCTGGCTTATTTTGCTACTTAGGGAAAGAGCCCGGTACTGTGACAGAAGACATATTGGTAAAACATAATGTTGTTTATGGTTAAATCTGTTTGGTGAAAAGCATAAAATTATTTCTGAATGGGTTAACATCAAAATTAAACATCAAAATTAAAGATGTTTCTAAGAATTTGTTTCTTGTCCCCAAATCTTTATCCTGGACATTATTTTCCTGGAAGCTGAGTACAGATTAGGAAGCTGGCCCTTAAAATCCCATGACCTATCCTTTCATACTTAACATGATGTCTGTAACACACTGATAACATAGGCCTTTGTAAAGTTATTCTTCAGTTCTCTAAACACCTGCCATGTCTCTAGCTATACACCTGTCTTATAAGAATTCTTAGAAAAATCTATAAAAATAACTCTGCTTAAATTCAATATAATATACAAAGATTTCCAATAGTGTAACTGCCCATTAACTTGAGGTATACTTTTCCAACTTGGTACATATTACACTGTTATGGTAGCTACTTCTCACAAGTGGTGCTAGATGGATGTGGCTACCTTTATATCTCCATTTCCTAAGTAACATTGCTTTCTTTCATTTTAGTTCTTTTAGTTGATCTTATCCAGTTCAAGGCATTCTCTGCAAATGTGTCCTATGCTGACAGAACTTTTTTTTTTTCCTAAAATCATTTCACTTTTTGAATAAACCCTTAGCTGAATTTGTAAAGTCAGTTTGGAAGTGTACAAGGTAGAGAGAAAACTCCCAAACTCTAATCCTCATTTTCCTGTTAAAATTACTGTGATCTGAATTTTCATCTTTATTCTTTATTTCTCTAGCAATTTGTGTTCTTTTGTAAGCCTGAATTCCATCACTGATCAGATTTTTTTAAAAAAATATTTTATTTATTTATTTGAGAGAAAGAGACAGAAATAGCCAGAGAGAGCACAAGCAGGGAGGAGAGGGAGAAGAAGGCTCCTCCCTGAGCAGGGAGCCCGAGCTCCATCCAGGACCCTGAGATCATGAAGTTCCATATGGTAAAATAATTTACTTTAGAAAAATTTATTCTTAAATAATATTTCATTGAAGGTACAAAAGTTTTTGGAAACATTGACATTTTAACTGATTTTCTAAAAAGACCAATTTAGAAATTACAGAAATATTTTTAGTGACATTTCTTTTTTTAAGATTTTATTTTAATTAATTCATTAATTTACTTGAGAGAGAGAGAAAGAAATAACGAGTGGGTGGGAGGGGCAGAGGGAGAGGGAGAAGTAGACTCCCTGCTGAGCAGGAAGCCAGTGACATTTCTATGTAAATAGTTCTATATATGTCTAATTATGATGACAAATTATTTTATTTTAAATTTCAGCTTGGAAAATAAGGATGGTCATTCATACTCCTAGTAAATTGAGAAATATGGATTATTAAAAACTCCTGTCCAGATGAATTAGAAACATGAGGAGGAAGGGGGTAATTGAGAAGATAACTTTTCAAAATTTGTGGGATCTAGTGGAAATAGTATTTAGAGGAAAATTTAGATGCATATATAAGAAAATAAGAAAGCTCTAAAAAGCTCTAAAATCAGTAACCAAAGCTTCCACCTTAGGACTTAGAGTTAGAAAAAGCCTAAAATAAGCATAAGAAAGGAAGTAATAAAGATTACAAATCATTGGAACTTAAAATAGGAAGGGAATATAGACAATTAAAAAAACCAAAAGTGATTCTTTGGAAAGATCAATGAAATTGACAAAGCTTAGCCAAATACAAAAATAGTACTTGAGCCTAGTATAGCAAAAGGTGAACTAGTTTCTTTAATTTATAAAGATTTACCGTGAATCAGTAATAATATAAAAATTGCAATAAAAATTGGGCCAAAATGTTCCTAGTTTAGTTCACAGAAGGAGGAAAAATAAATGGCAGTAAATATATACAAGATGATTAATCTCAAACCTAATTAAAGTTAAGAAAATCAAAATGATGATGTATTCCTCTACCACACCAACAAATACCGAGACAGGTAATCATATTCAGTTAGGCCTTGTAGGGGTTAGGGAAGACAGTTGCCAGTATTCAATGAATTATAGCTAATTTCATATCAGAAATATTACCTATAACAGAGATAAAGTAATGAAAAACATTTTAGTATACTGTTTTAAAGTTAATGTATGTAATTATAAATATTTTGTATAGATTAATTTTAGTTCATTACTTAATAAAGCTTAAAATGTATGTACTAAGGTTTTTTTTTTTTTTAGGCTTCTGGCACCATATGGAAAAGGAGTATTTTTTCTATGCTTTGCCTTCATTCTAATCTAGTTCTCTCAAGATCTGTTGGATGGTTTCCAGCCATACTACTTAAAATAAATATCTATAATTTTTATTGACAGCAGCTATCTTCAAAATGTCAAATCTACTACTATGTGTGTAAGATATTCTAACAGGTGCAATAATGACAGCTTGCAGCCTGAATGAAATACCAAAAAAAATTAATGAGACCCTGTATTTTGAGAGTATTACAAAATTCTTGTTATTTTACCAGTTCAGATGAAGGTCAAGAACAAGTATGTGTGTAGGTGTGAGGGAGATAGAAGAAAATGCCTTGCTCTTTCTGCAAATATTCAGAAAAGATAAAAAGTAGTTGCAAATAATTTTCTACTGGAGATGTGTTTACTTCTTAAAGTAAAAGTTAAACAGTGTAGGCAAAGCAGAGAATCTGGACTAAAGAATGGTTATCCTGCTGCAGAAAGTTTTACGCAAGTAGTATTCACCTTGGTGTATTCACACTGAGCTCTCAGCTGTGACTAGCTCCCCAGGTTTATGGCTGTAGGGGTGTAATGTTGCCTATTCATTGTGAGCACACCTGTTCCACTAAAGCAGTTAGTTACGGTAACAAAGTGAATTTATCAACATTCATTCAGATGCAAGTAACAGAAAACCTGTATGCTCAGGTCTGTATTGTCTGGGAGAGTTTTAATTTCCTCATCTGGGGCATTGGCTAAATAAGCAAATTACAGCAATACCAAAAATCTGCTTTGGTATGAAACTGTTCTTCATTGTTCACTGGAGTGTACACTAGAGTAAAGTCCTCACATCATAGATAGGAAACTGGCAAGTACAACTTAACATTAATGCAGTTGTTTGAATTTAAGTAACATTGAAATGTGAATGTGTGATAGGTTTTAGCTGTATATTTATAAAAAGACTGGTGAGTCACAGTTTGCCTGGAGGCATCCAAATCTTTTTCAGCCTGGCCCCTTTGAAGATATGACCTAAGTTCTTGGTTAATGTCCTTGGGACCAGATTCCACAATCTCGAATTCACTTTCCTCTTGAAAAGAGCCAGGAGAGGTGATGGCCTTTTTCCACAGTAGTAAAAGACACATCTTGATTTAGGCCGTTACTGATGCATGTTCTGGGACCTGTTAGATAGTAACTGTTTTTCTCCTGGGAGTAGATGGTAAAGGTTGATTCAAAGATATTTGGGGACCTATAGGCGCTGTCACCTAATTTGTTCACATTCTCTTTTTTCTCCACTGTTGTCAAGATTCAGGTAGAACATGAAATCCTTTCTTTGGCTAAGGTTCAACTATTGTCTTCCTCACTCCATCCTGAAAAGCCCTGAATCTGCTTTACATCTGGCTTAGGTATTCATTATGCTCTGTGACTCTGTGACTATTATATACCAACCCATATTTTGAAAAAATAAATTGCTCTAGTTTTAATCTTAGAATTAGACTAAGAAACTATTAAAACTGACTAGAAAATAAAAAAACAAACAAAAATACATACACACATATATATATGCATACATATCTCATGTAACAGATAAAATGAAAAACATGAACTTACATGATGTCCTAAAGGTGACAACATCTTTCTTAACTATAGAAACAGACATTCTTGATAAAATTTTAGGATTTTTATCATAACCAATTTGAATTTATTCAGGAACACATGGCTAGTTTTCCATTCAAAAACATTTCAGTGTAAATATATAAATAACAAAAAGTTACCTTTTCAACAGATACAGATAAAAGCATTTGACAGCATTCACCATACATTCTTGATAACCGTTCTCAACAAATTGGAAATAGAGGTCATGTCCTCAGTGTGATGAAATACATCTGTAAAACCAACAGCAGGATTCCTGGGTGGCTTAGCGGTTTACTGTCTACCTTCGGCCCGGGAGTGATCCTGGGGTCCCGGGATCGAGTCCCACGTTGGGCTCCCTGCATGGAGCCTGCGTCTCCCTCTGCCTGTCTCTCTCTCTCTGTCTCTCATGAATAAATAAATAAAATCTTAAAAAAAAAAAAAAAACAACAGTAACATTATCAGAAGCATTGAATGCTTTCACTGAAAAAAGTCTGTTTTGCCATTTATTAAATGTACTCAAAGTTGTATACGAGTTAATAAAGCAAGGAAAAAATAAAGACATAAAGATTAGAATGAAAAATTAGCACCTTCTTATAGATAGAGCATGTGAAAAAGCGTGATTTGTTACATAAGAATATATATATATTTTTTTACATATGAATACTTTAAGTAAATTCCCGCCTCCTGCTTCCTACTTCCCCCAATACGGAATAACTAAACTTGGTAAAATCATAGGATAAAAAGTAAAGAAAGAAAAGTTACCTTTAGTTCTATAGTATAGAAAAGAACATATGGAAATTGAAGTGATTTAATTACTATTTTAAAGCACATCAGTATATATATGAAATAGTTAAGTAAAGTTTAGGAAATATATGTAAGACCTGTACACTGAAAATAAAAAGAAAATTGGTAAGATAAATTAAAGATGACTTAAGTAAATACTAATTACATGAATTAGAAGATTCCTTATTATTAATAACTTAATTGTCTTTCAGCTGATGTGGAGATTCGAGTCACTGCAATCAAAGTTCCAACAGACTTTTCAATAGAAAATTTCAAGCTAATTATAAAAGAACTCAATTCATAATGTCTATAATCAAATAATCATAAAATATAAGAACAAGGTTTAAAGAATTGCACTACATGATTTCAAGAGTTACTACAAAGTTATAACAATGAGAAGAGTGTACTTTTGGCATAAGAGTAGACAAATAGATGAGTAAAACTAATAGAAAATTCGTAAGTGTATCCTTATACAATTTTTAGCCTAGGCACAGTCAGTTCTATAAAGAAAGAAAGCCTTTTTAAAAAAAAATATAGTTGACACATAATGTTACATCAGTTTCAGGGGTACAACATAATGATTTGACAAGTTGATGACTTAGATATGTTTACCACAGTGCAGTTACTGTCTGTCACAATACGTCACTATTACAATATCATTGACTATATTCCTTTTATTCGTATAACTTATTCATTCTCTACTGGAAACCTATTTCTCCCACTGTCCTTTACACATTTTGCCATTCCCTTATTCCCTCCCATCTCACAACCACCCATTCTCTGTATTTATGGTCTGATTCTGCTTTTCATTTATTTGTTTTGGGGGTATTGTTTTTATTTTTTGTTTCTTTGTGTTTTTTTTTTTTAGATTACACATTTGAATAAAATCATACAGTATTTATTTTTCTTAGTCTGACTTATTTCATGTAGCATAATGCCCTCTAAGTCCATCCATGTTGTTACAAATGGCAAAGACTCATCCTTTTTATGACTGTAATATTATATATATATATATATATATATATATATATATATATATATGCCAGTCTTCCTTATCCATTCATCCATTGATGGTTACTTTTATATCATAGCTATTGTAATGCTACAATAAGCATAGAGGTACATGTAGCTTTTCAAATCTGGGTAAATACCCAGTAGTGGAATTATTGAATCATATGGTATTTCCATTTTAATTTAAAATACCCATATGGCCGAAAGCAATCTAAAGATTTACTACAATCCCTATCAAAATGTCAACAGCAGTTTTCACAAAACTATAATAAATAATACTAAGTCTGTATGGAACCAAAAAAGACCCCAAATAGCCAAAGCAGTCTTAAGAACGAAGAACATAAGCTGGAAGTGTCACGATTCCAGATTTTAACATATACTACAATGCTATAGTAATCAAAACGGTATGGTACTGGCACAAAAATAGACACATATGACAGTGGAACAAAATATAGACCTCAGAAATAAACCCACAATGAAATGCTCAATTAAACTATAACAGAGGAGGCAGGAATATACAATGGGGGAAAAGAGAGTCTCTTCAACAAATGGTAGTGGGAAAATTGGACAGCTACATATGAAAGAATGAAACTGGATCACTTCTTATTATCGTGCATAAAAATAAGTAAAAATGGATTAAAGACCTAAACATGAGATCTGAAACCATAAACGTCCTAGAAGAGAACAGGGGCAGTTATTTCTCAGATATTGGCAGAGCAGCATTCTTCTAGATCTATCTCCTAAGGCAAGGGAAACAGAAGCAAAAATAAATGATTGGGACTACATCAAAATTAAAAGCTTTTGTAGAGCAAAACAAAAAGGCAACCTACTGAATGGGAGAAGATATTTGCAAATGATATGTCCAGTAAGGGGCTAATATCCAAAATATAAAAGGAAAGTCTTTTTTAACATATGGGTCTTACAAAACTGGAAAAATGAATGAGAAAAAACAACACTCTTTTCCTACTTTATTCCATACTCAACATTAAATTGAAAAGAATCAATTATCTTAAGTTCAGGAATACTATATGATGTCAGAAATATATGGTGGTAGAAATCAGAATTGTGTTTGTCAGTAGGCGATGGAGGTTAACAATGGGTAAAACAAATTTTTTGGTGTGATGCAATTGTTCAGCATCTCAAACAGTAGTTTGGTTATTTTGGTATATAGATTTCTCAAAATTCATTGAAATGCACATTTAATTTCTCTGTTTTTCACTGTAGGTAAATTTTATCTCAAAAAAATCTCAACTACAAGAAAAGGTGTTAATTCTGCACACTTTTACTTGCATGACACCCACAAGGAAATCTTGATAGATCTAAAATAAACAAAAAACACTTCTGCAATTACAATCTGCTTTGGGTTGGTAAAAATACAACCCTTCTTTGAAATTAGCCAAAAAGGAAGAAAATGGTCTTAGAAAAAAAAGGCTCCTTAAGAATTGGAAAATCGGCACAAAAATATTTAAAATAAAAATTATTGTCATGCCTCTGGAATACAGCTATGCCTGTATGATGCTAAATATCCAAGTGAAATGTGAAAAATTCAAACCTGCAGATATTTTCTTTCGGTCCAACAAGTATTCTGATGTTTTCAAGTCTAAGGATAGACATCTTTGTATAAAGTTGATTTTTGTTGGAATGAATCTAACTATATTAGACAAAGATGAAAAAAGTAAAAGGAGGTGGTGGAGATCAAGTTACAAGTAAATATTGATGAAAGTTGGCATTGGGAAAATATTGTGTATTCCTGATGTAGAAGAAAGAATCCAAAATAAATTTGTGAAGATTCAAACTGAAATGGATCAAGTTCATGGCTGCAGCTCTGCTACTTATTATTCCTAGTTTATGTTTATGTTTTCTTAAACTACATAGGATTATATTTTCAAAAAGTATTTTTAGGTAAAAATAACTCATGATAAAAGATTGAAAATATGTTACCAAGTAAGCTATAGACTGTCTTCATACTTCTTTTCTTACCTTTGTAAGAAGGCTTATCTCCATCTTCCCACCATATAGAACTGTGAGGCTCCACTGATGGTATATTTGTAAATGAAGTTAAAAAATTATAAAAAATCTCACTCACTGTATGTGTCATTCTAAATATTACCATTACATAGTTTCGGCTGAAAAATGTTAGTAATGTTGTATAAACCTGTTTTAGGAAAATGTTTGAATTTTACCTATTATTTTTCGTTTTTTCACATATATATCTTTTTGATTTTGCACAAGTCCTCTAGATTCAGATAGAGACTTAGCATGTTGCTACCAGCCTTTGGTTATCCTAATCTTTTATATTTATATTTTCAGACATAAGCCAGAACATTTCACTTTTTTTATACAACTCTGAGCACATTCAGAATCCTTTTGATGTTCAGGATAAATATATATGGATCAAATAGCCTTTCTTTGTAGACCACAGTTAGCATTATCTTTTGTTAGGGTTTTAAGCGAGTGGACACTAATCAGAGAGGCAGATTAGCATTGTATTTATGACGATAGGCTCATAGGCTAGCCTGTTTGAGTTCAAATTCATACTCTGCTGCTTTACTAGCAATATGACTTTTAGAAAGAACCTAAGCTTTCTTTTAATCAACTTTCTCATCTTTAAATTGTCTTTAATTTTATATATTTCATAGTGTAGGTTTTCAAATTAAATATGGTGGTCCATTTAAAAGACTTAAGGGTAAAAATGTAACAAATATCAGTTACTTTGATTAAAAATAAGCATGTCTGTCAGGCTTTGTAAATTATATACACAATTATATTCTTCAGGTGAGAAAAGAGAGATCCATACTAGAAAGCTGATTTACAAAGAATCTTTATATTGTTGTAGTTGACTAGGATCTAGGAGTTCTTTGTGCCCTTAATAAAGCAAATGAGTCTGGCTGCACATTTTTTGTACAATGTCTCCTTGGGGATTATGGGAAGCAATCTGGCATTAAAAAGTGAGTTGATAGTTTCCCTCTTTAGTGGTTTGGCCTCACTTCTGTGTGGAATCAAATAAGCCTGTAAACCAGCCTGAATCTTCAATGAAATAGTGAAATAGAAATCAAAGTGTTAATTTTTGTGTTTTGATATTTCATAGCTACAAATCAATTGATTTCTTATTTTCTTAAAAGCCATTTTGTTTATTTTTTAAAAAGGATTTTATTTATTCATGAGAGACATAGAGAGAGAGGCAGAGACCTAGGCAGAGGGAGAAGCAGGCTCAGGCTCCCTGCGGTGAACCTGCTGTGGAACTCGATTCCAGGACCCTGGGATCACCACTGAGCCAAAGGCAGATGCTCAACGACTGAGCCACCCAGGTGGCCCTTAAAAGCCATTTTTAAAGACAGCCTTCAAGAAGTCACATTACATTTGAAATATATATACTTCATATTCTTAAGTTAAAAGTTAAAAAAAAAAAGTAGAGCATGCCATTTAACACTTTTAAATGCCTAAAGGCTTTTCATTCTCCTCTTGAAGATAGGGGATGTTTGTTCTAAGGCTAAGTATGAGTGGAAGATGGAATTGATCATGGGGATGGATATTGACTTTAGTGATGCTCAATGTATATTAGATTCAATATTTTGTTTATTTTTTGATTTTTGTTTCCCTTGCTGTATTGACAGATGATACATTTCAGTTGTGAGAGGTGTGTATTTGTATTTGTGTATTTTGTTTATTTTTTGATTTTTGTTTCCCTTGCTGTATTGATAGATGATACGTTTCAGTTGTGAGAGGTGTGTATTTGTGTGTGTGTGTGTGTGTGTGTGTGTGTAATGGATGTGACAATCTGAACTGAATAATAAACAAGGAAATGGTGTGATTCACTTGAATGTACTGAGAAGTTACTTTGGCAAGCAGAATATAAATTCCATGATGACACTCTGGCTTCTACTTACACTTATTTCTTTCTTATCTTAAGTGTGTGTTTGAGATGTCATGGGCATGTTCTTGGGCACAACGGACATGATCAATCACCTTTTTTCTTTCTAGAACACGGGGCTTTAGCTATTTAATAATGTTGCTATGTACTGTTCCTCTCTTTCATGTTGTACAAAATACAGTTCTTCAAAGTAAATCTCCTTACTGATATGTTCCCATACTGATGAGTGTATGTACACAGAAATTACCCTAAGCAAGGCGATTAAATACATTTGAGTCTTGGTATTGCTTTAATGGTTGAGCAATTGTGATCCCCCTGTGTGGTCTCTAGTGCATAGGTATAACTGTAAGAGCAGCTGTGAAAACAGTCTGCCTTCCTTGTGTTTAGATACCTAGCTGGGATCATGGAATAATGGCGCGAATAAAAACTGCACAATGTAATAAAGGTAGAAAATATACATTAGATATGTTTCTCCTAAGAAGAAAACCCATATTTTATCCTTCCTTATTTTTTCCAAATATATACTTAATATATCACCTTTTTAAGAAACCGTATACATTATACATCATGTTTCAATACCAAATGTACTCTTTTGTGGCTTTATACACAAGTGATCTAATGCTGTAACTTCAGAAAGTGAGGAGATAATTCCACTATATAAGAAAACTCAATAATGGGGTACTTTTCTAGATTCAGACTATAACAGCATAGTAGAGGTGGTCTAGTGTTTTTTTTTTTTTTTAATCAAATATTCCCTCCTTATTGAATCCCCTCAATCTTTAGGCTAAAGGAATATATTTGACTTATATTTGAAATATCAAAATTAGGTTCACTAAGCAGTGTGTTCAGATAGACTTTAGGAAGGATAGGAAAGAATCAAATTAACATATTTACCTGAAATAAAAGTTTCATTTCTTTTCATTTGAATTAAAGAATTGAAAAATGGCTACCTCTGATTTATCAGTTTTATTTAGGATGAGTAGTAGTTGGCAGAGCTCTTTCCTTTTTGTACAAAAACTATATTTGCTGAATACAGATTAAGATTTTTCAGGAATACTTTGCAAGAACCATGTTTGAAGAGATGCTACTCTAGATCCTCTTCAGATTTCTTTTGCTGAAACATTTAAACTTTAATATGAACTTTCTAAAGAAATAAAAGATAAAAAATACCTTTAAAGCAAATAATTACTGTATGAGTCCTTTTTTTTTCTTTTAGATTTTATTTATTTGTTCATGACAGACACACAGAGAGAGTGGCAGAGACACAGGCAGAGGGAGAAGCAGGCTCCATGCAAGGAGCCTGATGTGGGACTCGACCCTGGGACCCCAGGATCATGCCCTAAGTCAAAGACAAGACGTTCAACAGCTGAGCCACCCAGGCATTCCAATGTATGAGTCTTAATCTACATTAATCAGACACTTTTCCTTTAATAGAAAAATATCAGAAATATATGCTTTGAGTTTTGAGCTCTCTTGAACTAATGAGTAGCATCTTGATAAGTCACTTATCAATTTATAATTTATATGCTTTACCTGGGAAAGTAGATACATTTTTGGAGATTATAAGAACACTATCATACACTGAAAAAGGTACTTTTTAAAAATAGAATCATGTTCCTGGGGAAAGTACATCGTAATACAGACAAAGTGTTTAGGCAGATCCTGGGGTGCTGGCATAAACTGCTCACTTAGTTATGGGAATTAAACCTTGGCTAGCTAGCATGGAAAATAGAAGGGAGAGAAGTCCAGTGTATAATTCCTGGAAGGTAGTTTTGTCAGGAAGATGCAATAAAACACAAAAAGCAGGGATAAAAACCCTTTTGGTGATTGAGGGAATGGAGTTTAGAAGAAAAACTAAGTCTCCATGGTTAATAGAAGCAAAAAAGGATCCAAAATAGGCACTCCATAGATTAAACATAATGGCCTTCACATCATGGGGATTAAGATAAAATGAATTCTAAATGTTTTTGAAAATCTTCTGTCTCATTTGGATTATTTTGAGCCTTTCATCTAGCAAATGATATACTGGTACCTGAAAATAATTGGGTTTGCTTCCTGCTTCCATCATGGGAATATAAATTTAGGCCAATCATATTAAACTCTCTAATGAATATACTGACTTATTTGATTGTAATAGACATTATTTATACATTTATTTCCCATCTACTTGCATATTCTTTAACTAGATTCTCTAGGGTTTATAAAGAGACTCTATCCATCTCCATTAAATTATTTAGGGTCAGTTATTATCAGAAACAGAATTTAAACATTCAGAAATTACAAATAAGTGAGTAACTCTATCCTTTACCAATTTGGATAAGACTGTCTTCAACCTCTTTTATTTGTTCTGGGAAGCGTTTTACTCTTTTCACAAAATAATGTTATATTAACTAAATTAATTATAACTAATTAGTTGATTATATTAATTATATTATATAATTTTAATATATAATATAGAATTATATATGGTATGGGATTATAATGTATAATGTAGAATTAAAACACACATATTATTGAATGAAGGAGGCAAACACTTCTTCCCATATTTCTCATGCAGGGGTAAAACTCCTATGACTATCTTGCCCATGTGAAATTAGTGGTATGGACCAGGTGAGCAAATGGGAAGGAATGCGCTTTGGCCAACTTTTGCTGAGTAGAAACGAGGGTTTGCTTTTGCCACATGCTTTGATTTTAATGAAAATAGAAGTACAGGTTTCTAAGTGAAATATTGATTTTTTTATATTAGAAGAATCTAAATACCTTAAAAATACTATATGAGTTCAACATAACTTGAGTGGCATCAACTAGGTTGTTGCTTCTATTAAAAAAAAAAGTGTCATAAATAACAATCAAGCCATGAGTGTGTAGCTGGAGGTTTAAATTCTCTAAAATAAACCTGAAAAACAATCTCTATTTAAATAGGCTGACTTTTGAACAGTGAACTTGACTTCCTCCAAGGAGCTTTTGTAGGTTTCAGTTGCCCCTCAGCAGGATTTAGTATGTTCTTTCTCAAATTACCCTTAGCACACTTTTATGTTTCCAGTAGAGATATGTAATAATACACTTCTAAAACAAAAATTGGATATAAGATATAGAAGGTACAAAAACTAATGATGGGGTAGCTAATACAGAAAATATGGTGTATATTCTATCTTAGAAAAATCTTGGATCTATGGCTTTCATGATAGAATATTTATCACAATTTTATCACATTAGAAAATTATATAGTTGTACACACACTGTATTGTAACATTTTAGGGAAAAGAAAGGACTATGATTTCCATTTCCTATTCCTACCACCGTGGCCAGACTTTGGATGTTTAATATGTGTAGAGTCAAATTAAATATATCACTAAAGTTTTATTCTGATTTTCCATATCTTACCTGCTCAGGAGTGGTGATTCTTGGCACTGATATATTGAGAAAACTATCAATGCATGTTTATTCTTTGGCTCCTTAAAATACTTAAAGGTAGTATTATTACAGCAGGATTGATACATAACATGCACAAAAGTAACATGGAAAGAATGAGGCATAGCAAAGGGTATTGCAGTCAGATTTAGGAAGTGGTTGCCTAGTGAGTGAAAATCAGTGAAGGATTACTTTAATGTTTCTTCATCTGTGGGGAATCTATTCCAACCCAAACCTGAACTACAGAGGCCTTTGGATCCAAATCTGATTGAGTAAGGTGTTCCTATGAGCGTTTCCAAGGTTGCTGTTACCAAATGTTCTCCAGTTTCCTGTCACTTTTAAAAGAAGCTGTTCTTTTGTTTCAGTCTTAGATTCCAAGAGTGCACATTTTTTGAATGATTTTGTCATGCCCATGATTTTTTAAAAATTTACTCTAGATATATTTACTCAACTACACATGTATACACACACACACTAATGCTTTGAACAGGAATTTTTAAAAAAGTACTATTCAATTTGTCAAAGATTTCAAAATGAGGATAATGATGGAAAATACCAAATATACAAACATGTTTCATTGTATTTGCCAAATCATTAAACCCTATTTTCTTTCTACAGATATTACACTAAAAGGATAAATCAGAAGTCTTAGAAATAATTATAAAAATATACTTGCTACGCTATGACTCAAAATCATTGTCTATACTTACAAACAAATTTCTTATGACCTTAAAATAGTTAGGAGTTGTATATTTCTTGACAGATTAGTGAAACAAACATCCACACCGACAAATATAGGAGTTTACATATATAAAAATAAAAAATTAGGATTTGGAGGCACCTGAGTGGCTCAGTGATTGTATGTGCATAGGCCTTTGGCTCAGGTCGTGATCCCGGGTCCTGGGATTGAGTCCCGCATCAGGCGGAGCCTGCTTCTCCCTCTCCCTGTGTCTCTGCTGCTCTCTCTGTGTCTCTCATGAATAAATGAATATAGCTTTTTTAAAAAATTAGGATTTAAAATTCAAACATACTTAGGTATTTCTTCACTGTATATGGTTGTAACTGAATTGTCACGACAGTGATAAACTGTGACCACCTGGCATGCTATCATGGATAATGACAGAAGGCTTCATAAATTTGATACATATTCCTTCTAAATAGGAAAAGTAATTAGACTTTATGGAAGCCATACTCCAAAGGGTATATACTTGTCCTTTTTAGAGTCCTTAGGATGGTTTTATTCCTCTAAAGGTTTAACTCAGATTTAACTAGAAAAGAACTTCTATATATGTTTTAATATTGTGATGTTCCCAAAATATTTTACTTTTTAAAATCAAAGTGTCTGAAAGAAAACTCTATTTTATTTTATTTTTTTAAAGATTTTATTTATTTACTCATGAGAGATGGGGGTGGGGGAGAGAGAGAGAGAGAGAGAGAGGCAGAGACACAGGCAGAGAGAGAGAAGCAGGCTCCATGCAGGGAGCCCAATGTGGGAATCGATCCCAGGACTTCAGGATCATGCCCTGGGCTGAAGGCAGCACTAAACCGCTGAGCCACCCGGGCTGCCCTATACAGAATTTTTAATGTCACCCAAGGTGGTCACTCAAGCAATATAGCTAAGCACAGTCACACTCTTGATCTCTTTTCTCTGGTAGAATTAGTTTTAAAGTGATCACGTGTTTATTTAAACTAATCAAAGTATCATGCTACCGGAAATTGAGAATCAAATCAAGACAGAACTCATGAAATAGAGTTTTAATTTTAATTTATAATGTTCTATATTAGCTGAGCTGATAAATGGAAGAAAATCAGTGAACTATCATTTAGAAGACTTAATTACAATGTGTGGGGCCATACTTTTATTGTTGTAATCATCATATAGATAGTTTAGGAAAATGTACTTAAACATGCTTCAGAAGACAATCCTAACATTAGGTATTTATAAACACATCAGGGTATAATTGTGTCTTAGAGTCAAATCTGCAGAAATTGTTAGCAGATACCAGCTCTATTAGCAAATTTTTCTCAAGTTAATGCAATATTGTTGGTATCTGAAAAGCCACACAGAGTATGACTAAAGACTTGCTAGGACATTTCCACCAACCAGTGTTCAAATGTATATTAAAACATAAACAGTTGAGAAAGCTGAGAACAATGAAAACTTCTTAAATATCATGTTTTCCATGTTTGCGCGCTGGTAACATAAAGACAGCTGAACTCCAAAAATCTTCATTTTTGGTAATACTCATGGTCAGGAATCAGCAGGGGAATTTTCAACCTGAAAGGATTATCTTTGTCAAAATTACGACGTTTGAATAATCTTAAACAGCCGTGTTTTGCCTTCTTAAATTCTGGTACTGTAATGAATTTGTTATAAGAATTCAACATGGGAAGCTAGCTTTGTCTTAAGAATTAATTTCGGTAATCAAAACAATGCCAAAAGAATAGTAATATTTTTCTTCCTCACACTCAAACACATTTGGTTTGGACTAAATACTAGCATAGGCTTTTAACCCTAGAGGCCAAAAATCATTTATTATTTATATATGAAGTATATAAGCAGTAGATAGGTATGTAGATCAATAGACATGTAGGTAGCCAGAGAAGGAAAGACAATAAAAGAAAAAGGAAGAAGGAAGGAAAGGGAATGAGAGAGAAAAAAGAAAAGTATATAGAACTTTATGAAAACTTACACAAAATATACACAGATTGTTCTTTCTTTATAATAATACCAAAAATATTTCTACTGCTGAATTTGCACATAAAAATGTGAAAAAAAACATTTTAGAGACTGCAATTTTTAAGACATAATTCTAACGCAGTGTGCATTGAAATGTAATGAAACAAGAAATAATGGAAATACATACACATAGCCTAAAAGGATTATATACTATCTTAGGAAAATCTTGGAGCTATGGTTTTCATAGTAGAATATGTATCATGATTTTATCACATTAGGAAAATATGCAGTAACTTTTGGGATACATGCATATTCCAAATATGGAATTCATTTGAGTATGAGAATGCATACATATATATATGGGAATACATACATTATTTATGACAAAAATCTCCTTTTATTTCAAATTTATGGTCAGGCTGTAATTGCTGGCTATGAAGTGTGTGTTAGTAAATGATTATGTGAATATTGTGAATGTTGTGTGAAACATCAGTCTCTACCACTTTCTCATTCATCCTCTGCTCTCTCAATCACTTGTTCATATCTGGCAATTCTTCAGAGGTATCTTTTCCCGCTCATATCTATTAGAATAGGTATATCAAAATAATTTATAGGTTAACATGTTGGATACATTCTTATGTGTACTTCTATAATATTTTAATTACGAAACGGTTAATATCTAGAAAAATAATATCATTCACAATAATAATAGCTGAAACAACAGCAGAGTCAAGAGGCCTAATTTTTATGTCCATATATGACCTTGTGTTCATTTTCAAGCTTCTGTGTCTTCGTTTGTAAAGCTAGGATTAATACTCTGTGTAACTACCACCGAGATTGCTGTAAAAATAAAATGAGTTAATATATAAGAAATAGTGTGCTCTGTAGAAAATCGGAACACCATGTAAAATGTCAGGTGTAATTCTTGCTGTTGAGAAGCACCTGGACAGAATAAAGGTAATCTTAAACTGTTTTTTTTTCAGAGGTGATGGCTACAAACTGGGGCAGAGAGAAATTGAAGGCAGCAGGAAGACAATAAGCAGAAGGAGCAGAAAGAAAGCTTTCTATGTTCCTGTAGAACTCTCCCAGGTTGCCCTGGGGTAATTATCACCTGTCTCTTATGCATTGAAATACGTGATTATTCTCAGGCTTTCAGGCCAGTATTCACATGCTACTAGGCCAGTGTTACCATGATAATAACAGAAAATCAGATCCTGCTGTCCAACAGGCAATGTGATAAGTCATATGTATTCCCTTGTCTTTTAGAATATGTTCTTGTTTCTTCTGAGGGTTCGAAATTGATCCTTGAGCAGTAGGATTGTCTGGTGGACAGTGGCAGCAACGATGGGTAATTCAGTGTCTAAGGGGTCCAAAGACTCTCTGCCCATGTCTCATCACCTCTGGGCTGTTTAAACTCACTGTGCCCAGCATAGATTAGGGCCTTTCTCCTCTACAGAATGACCTTATGAGAGCAATTAGCTGGCATCCTTAGAGAAAGATGAGTTTGTAGCAAAAATATTTTTCACCATAAAACTACTATAAAGAATAAGAGAAAGAATATCCTCTGAAGCAGTATTATCGAAATAGTTTATTTGTGTATCTAAACTAATCATGGCAAATCATTTAATTTAAAATTATTGGCAAGATATTTTATTAATATATCACCATAGGTATGGTGAACTGAAAATAGGTTCACAGAATTACGAAAGGTAATACAATAAAGTACTGTTCAGTATGAAATGGTGTTCAAACCCATTGGTCATGAGAGGAACAGAAATTTAAATAAAGACTTTCATTTTATATTGCTCGATTGTCCAAAATTAGAAAGTTGACTGATGCCAATGTTGGTGAGGATGTGGGATAATAGAAACTCATATACAGCCAATGAGAGTACATTCTGGCTTGAGTAATTCTGGAGAAAATCATAGCATTAATATGTCTAATTGTTGATCTGCTCTATGCCTAGCCCAGATGTTCCATTCCTAGGTATTTATCTATGAGACATCTTCACGCATTTTTATAGAGTGCTCGGGGTTGCAGAAATGCTTGTGAAGGTGAAGAGTTTGGGGGAACTTTGGTGTTCATAATTGGAAAAATAAGTATGTATAATGTACCAAATTTAAATAATGAAATACTATGTGTATAGTGGTTCAGAGCAGAACATCAGATGTAAACAGGCTGAATCTGACACAGTATTGAATGAAATAATAAAGGAGAGCTAACTATCATATTGCCACTGATGTAAATTAAAATATATGTTCACAAACAATACAAGCGTGTTAGGAATACATAAAAGCAAAATTAAATAAACACATGTATGATGCAAGAGAAAGAAACTAAACAAGACAGCAAAGAAATAAATATTTACTAAGAGTAAGGTAATGTTCAGGCTTGGATTAGATCTGCAATATAATCTTGTCTAATATCTATTTTCTGCTAAGAATTTTTTTTTTTCTTTTAGGTATACTGATTTACTGGCACTTAATCTCACACAGTCTCTTGATCACACAGCAATCTCCTTCTTCCCTCTCATTTTCTACAAGAAAATCTCTACCTTGTTTTGATACACATAACATACCTTTAAAATTTTTGATTTATTGGGGCACCTGGTGGCTCAGTCAGTTAAGCATCCAACTCTTCATTTTGACTTAGGTCATGATCTCAGGGTCATGAGATGGAGCCCTCCCTTGGGCTCTGCTGCTTTGTTGGGAGTCTGCTTGAGATTCTCTCCCTGTCCCTCTGCTCCTCCCCCCTCTAAAATAAATAAATAAATCTTTTAAGAAAACGAACTTTTATATTTATTTTGCTTGAAAAAAAGATTTGCTGAGAATAGGATCTCATATGCAAATAATGCAAGTGAAATGGTTAGAAAATTTGCTAATATAACTAGTCATATTCCTGCTTAAAGTACATTCCAACCTGCGCTTATATTAAGTAGTATATCTTGGTAAGTCGAGACAAAATTTTGTTAAGGAAAGATTTTTTAACAAGATTTCAGTTTTATGTATGAATGTGTGTGTGTGTGTGTGTGTGTGTGTACACACATTAGTTTAACTAAAATACCACAATTTTACCTAGTAAAACTAGGAAATTTAAAAGTACAGAAAAAGTAAGCTAAAATCAAATTCAGTATGATACAATATTGATAATAAAATATGTTACTAACATATAAAATATTGATATGGCATATCTATTGGAAAATGTGTGCTGGACTGCAAAGACCTAGATTAATAACAAATTTGAGACTGTAGAGAAATTAATATTCAAAACGTGCAACTTTTTCTAAAATGGAATATGATTCAAATCATTTCAGAGCACCTCTCTGTAAGAAGGTGAAAGTTCAGGAAGGAATTTAATATGAAACTGATTGTGGTTAGACAACCAGGAGCTGACCTTATTTTTCTTGAAAAAACAAAAGCAAAAAGACCTCAAATTTTACCTCTTATCCCAAACCCAACACCTAAAGCAACACTGTGACCTCTTTAAGGTAGCTTGGGGACAGAAACTCAGAACTTATTTGCAAAATGGCTTTGTAATTGAAATTTTAATATCACTTTCTAAGCAGACTTACTCTCCTTGGGTGTCCAAAGAGTGCCACAGACACTTTTAGGCTATTAGTTTCCTGCTTATGGGGTCCCAGAACAAAGTGGGAGGGCTTCAGACCACAGAAAGTAAACTCAATTTTCTCCTCATTTTGAATAAGCAGAATTACACATTGTAGTGAATAGAAGATGTTTCTAAATTCCTTGATGCAGAGAAGAACTGTATTCCTAGTCTGTCTCATTACCCTAAATCAGGTCCTATGGGAACTCCATTAACACTTCTGTAGTACCTATATCTACACATTAATATACAGATAGCAATCCAAAGGTCAAATATTCCCCATAGCTAAATCTAGTGTAAGGTTCCAGAGTTTTGGCAACTGCAAATTCTGGTGGGTTCCTAAGTCTGCTGCTGGGCAAATGGTATTTCATTTTATTTTTTTAATTTAAAAACTCAGTACCGTAGAACTATTTTGAGCACACAAATTCATTTAACCTTTGTAAACTCTCTTCTGAGACAGAGCGGTCTTCCTTTTTTTGATGGTAGCTTTTCAGAGGCGAAACAAACCAAAACCAAAACCAAAACAACAACAAAAATACACTGTATTTCTTCATCTCAGTCCATTTCCTGGTATTGGCTGCATCCAAAAAAGACAGAATGGAGCCACCACAGAAAAAGCTTTAGTCCTGGAATTCCAAGCCAGGCACAAACCAAAGCCTACTGGAAATCTCATGGGAAAAAGTGTTCGGTGAGGTTTCCATTCTCAAGACCTCCATCCATCACTTGAGTCAGCAGGTGATTCAAGACCATTCATTACTGATTATAGTTTTATTATTATTTTAAAAGGAGCTCTATTTTTACATCCTTGAACATATTGTTATGACAAATTTGCTTCTCCAAAGATATTGCTCCAAATTTAACCATTTCTGAAAACACAGAATTCTCTTTAATTTTCTTGTGTCTACAACCACAAAATCTCTAAAGACACCATAACCTATACTTGTTACATCTCAAAAAGTTCGGTGAAGACTTTGTAATAATGGAGGCAAATGTTGAATTCACAATTTAGTTTTATATACTTTTTTTTTATTATATGGGAGCAGAGAATTACAGACATTGTAGAAACCCAGGATAAGGATAGAAAAACTGCCAGGTTGTATGGGGAAGGGAGGCAGACCGAATGCTCACTCATGATGCAGGGATCCTGCCCTGGGCCGATTTAGCATCCAACCCTTTTGTGTTCTTCTCTAAAGCCCTTGACTTGACCTGCATCCTTTGCCACATCCACCTTTCCCCCTCAGGGGGAAAGATTCTTTCCCTTCAATACTTCTAAGGAGCCAGGCAGTATTTCCCAATTATAGTTCATACCTGGTTCTCACACCAAAAAACCTCACAGTCACCTTTGTATGTTTTAAGGATTTTTAATTTTTTTAGTAATCAGTTGGGACTAAGTAAGATAATAAACTCTGAAGCACTTCCATTATGTGACATTATTAAAATCATGGGCTACTACTGTTCATACTTTGTCAGTCCCACTATCTTTCTCCCTTTTTTACCCAATCTGGAGATTCAATCTGAGTGAAACAATTTTAGGTTTAGTGTGGCCCAATTAAATATCAGACCACTTCTAACCAAAATATGTTTTTTCTTCTGGATTTTCATCTGCTTATTCTCTACTGGGTCATTTCCATCAGCATTTTAAAATGACTCACTGCCTCTCATTTTTGAGAAATGCTTTCTAATCATATCTTTCCAGTCACCACCACATTTAACTCATAAAGTTCTTTGTTTAAGTTATTTGCATCTGCTTCCTTACTTCCCACTTCATTTAGCCTTTGATCCCTTCAGTCTACTGTAAGCATTCTTGTTAAAACACGAGTGAAGTCCAACATTGCTAAATCCAATGTAGAATTTTTAATTCTCTGTGTGTATTCTCAACTTTCACAAGTATTTAAAAAGTTCTCTCTGTCCTTCTCTTTGTGAAAACTCTCCATTTTAGTGCCTTATGTGACACCATTTTTGTTTTTTCTTCTGTATCTTTGATGTTTTTTTTTTTTTTTTCATTTTTCTTTTCCATTTCCTCTCATTTTCCATCCTTTAAAATCTTTGGATATTTTCAAGTCTTTACTCATTACATACCCTTATTCAAAAGAAGTGTATCAATTCCTATGTCTTAAAAATACAGTCTACTTTTGAGAACTTTTGTTATCATTTCTCTCTGATTTTTCTTCTGACTTCCATTTATATATCTAAATGGTAAACCTGACATTATCTGTTTTAATGACTAAGAGACATTTCAAAATTCAGATGCCCCACATGGTGCTCTTGACCCTCCCCTTCAAGTCTGGGATTCTTTTAGACTTCCCCCATTTCAGGATTAATTGGCATCAATGTCATGAACCAAGAACTTGGCAATTTTACTTTCCATTGCCTGTCTCTTAGCCCACAGCTCATCCCCAGGTATTGTTGAGTTCCCTTCCAAGGCAAATATCAAATCCTTCAATTGATTTCCATTTTCTCTGCTTTCCCTCTAGTCCACATCATTGTCCTCTCTCCTCTGAGGTATTGTGTGAGACTCCAAAGGGCCTCTGTCTAATGAACTCCTCACCCAGCAACTAGGATGATCTTGGTTAAAGATAAAGAAGGTTATGTTAGCCTAGCTTACAAGTATCCAATTATTTCTGATTGAATTTAAAATGAAATCCCAAATGCTTCTCATTAGTTAATCGTTTGTGCATGATCCAGTACTCATTATACTACTATATACGTGCTTTCTATATGTGCTTTCTCTATATGTGCTTTCCTTGCATCAGCCTGATTTTTTTTTTTTATTCGTGGCACAATTCAAATGCTTTTATTCCTGAGGACTTTTGTACCTTCGGCATTGAACAATCAGCCTAGCTCTTCACCTGTTAGGCCCCATCGTTAGACAGTCCATGACTCAGGATTTTTCTGATTCCATAGTCTAATCTAGATGGCTTGACTACTACTTTTTATATTATTCAGTTGTTACCTTCAGAGAAAGTAATACAGCTAGCATTAATATGGTTTCTTTTTTTGGATTCCTTATTGCTTGTCCTACATACTGGGTTATAAGCTTTATTAGTCCAGGGACCATGCCCATATTTTTCAATGGTATACATTCAGTATAATGCCTATGGGTTTCAGAATTTTTATCCAATTTTTTTTTGTCTGTGACATACATTACTGCCACTTTAGTCTACTTCAATTCTTTCCTAGCCTTACTAACTAAAAATTAAGGACTTTACTGTACATCCTTCCCCTCTCTCTGCCATTCTCATCCTTCTTATCCTTAAAATATGATGCTCAGTGTGGGTAATGCTTTTGATCCCAAATTACTGTTGCATGGGCAGTGGCTGGATGCATATGACTAACTTTAACCAGATCCTTTTGTTGTATACAGTAATGGCCAAAATGAGCAGCAAAGTGTCATGCAGCATTTTCAGTCACTGATAACCATCTGGAGAGCCCCAAGGGAAAAGAAAACAAGAACCAGAGGGTTGGCATATGCTGGAAGTTTCCTCCTGACACTAGAGGCAGATGCCAGCATCTGTCCAAGAGGTCAAGTGATCACATAGTCATCATGTCATGGAATGCACTTTCTTCTTTACAGGCATTCTCGGTCTCAAAAAGAATAATAATAAAACAACAACAACAACAAAACAAACTTGAAAATCTCAGCAAGTAGAAGAGAGATGATTTGAAGTCAGGAATTAAATGCCAAACTGCCAATACTGCTTAACCCTTTCTGGGTGCAGATAATGGAGTAGATCTTTGGCCCAGAGTTTAGTCTCCTATGTAGGACACATGTTGCTTCTGCAGTGCTGGAATGTCTAGTGTCTTCTTATTAACCTTACATGAATTTTTTGGCATATGTCTTATTCTAAGTGTAATTCTAATTCTGAACTTTTATCACAGAACAATATGTGTTCCTTAGTATGCCCTGAAAATTGATAGATTTTTAATAAACTTGATATGTTTTTAATAAACAACAAAATTGGTGTGGTGCTCTAATATCTAAATAGAACCTCTATGTATGCATCCTCTGGGTTATCCAAGATCCCTTTCATCATGACACTGTGGTGGGTATTATGTGAGTAGTTTGTAGCTGTTTTAGTGAGAAGAGATCACTTTCTAATAGTATAAGAAATGGATTACTATCTAATGGAATGTAAGCTATCATATTTCCATGACACAGAATTAAAAAGCAATGCACACACGGTGGCAATAACTTGAGAAAATTCAGTCACTTCATTAACAATGTAATATAGATTACATAAATATTACAATAATTTGCTATGTGCGGTTGCTGAAGTGATTCTAAAAAGCACTAAAAATCCAAGCTCAGAATAATGGTGGTGTTTCTATCAATAGCTCAAGCTATCCTTTTTTTTTTTTTTTTTAAGTAATCTTTATGCTTAATGTGGGCATGAACTCACAACCTGGAGATCAAGAGTCTCATGCTCTCGTACCTGAGCCAGCCAGTCACCCCTCAAGTGATCCTTTAAATAACAGTATAGTTGGCAGGAGGATTGAAAGTGATATTGATCTCTAGGTTAAATAGTTGCTCATGATACTACCTGTTTTAATGCAAATGGGAAAACAAGCACATCTATCCACCATAAATATATATGGATCCATTTCTCACTTTCTTCAGGGTCCTTATGCAATTTACTTATCACTGAGAATTTCCATGTAAATCTTATTTAAGTTATCACACACCCAATCTGGGATGCTCTAATGTACATTACATTGCTTTCCCTTTCTGCATAACACATAACACCACACCATTTGACATAGTAATATGCTTTTGTTGTCTGTTTCTCTACTATTAGAATGTGAGCTTTGTGAGGATGGGGCATTTGTTTTATTCTGTATTATATCCCTTAATGTAAAACAGTGGCTGAGATTTGAATAGACATTTAACTAAAGAAGATAAATGAATGGCTAATAAGCACACGAACAGATGCTCAACATTAGGGAATTGCATTTCAAAATTAATCATTAGGGAAATGCATTTCGAAATCACAAAGTACTGCTTCACACTAAGTAGGATGGCTATAATCATGATGATGTAAAAAGCAAGCGTTGGTGGGATGTGGTAAAATTGAAATTCTCATACATTTCTGGTGGAAATGTAAAATGGTACAATGATTTTGGAAAATTGTTTGACAGTTTCTTAAAATGTTAGATTTACCATATGACCCAGCAATTTTATTTCTAGGTATATATGTAAGTGAAATAAAAACATATGTCTACATAAAGACATGTATATTAATGTTCATAGCATCATCATCCGTAAGAGCCCCAGGTTGGAACCAACCCAAATGTCAATCAGCTAGTAAATATATAAATAAAATATACTATGAATAATAATATAATATAAAAGTATAATATAAAAGTATAATATAAAAGTATAATATACTTTATGAATATAAAGTGGAATACGATTTAGCAATAGGAAGGAGTGCATTATTGATTCTTATTACCACATGGATCAACCTAGAAAAACTATGCTAAGAAGCCAGGTGTAAAAGATACCATATGTACAATTCCATTTATATAAAATGTTCAAAAAAGAGACAGCAAGTTGGATAGAAGTTGCCTAAGGCTGGAGGTGGACTACAGATGGGCAGAAGAGATGTTTGGGGGATGAAAATGTTCAAAAACTGGACTGTGATGATTTTGGCACACTCTGTAAACTTATTAGAAATAATTTAATTTTACCCTTAAAATAGGTGAATTTTAGGAAATGTGAATGAGCCTTTAATAAAGCTGCTTAAAAAAGGGACTGATACAAAGTAGGATCTCCATATTTGTTTAACTTAAGAATGATTAAATAAGATCCTTACTCAGTAATGATTACAATCTCAGAACATGAAATTATTTGACTGATGAAATGTGTATAGCTATGTATATAAACACATACAAACAAAAATGTACTTTATAAACATACTGTGTGTGATAGAGACGTGCATGGATGTATATGCGCATGTGTGTGCATGTTGTATATATATGCATTTCCACAGCCTCAGGAAACATCTTACAACGGATGGAGCAGTAGAACCTAAAATATACAAGTGATGTTTTAGATGTGGTTGTAAATTAGGCAGAAACAAGTCAAAATTCCATTACCACAGTGGATTCTAGAGAGAAGAGTTTTGCCCGTGTACTGTCCCCACATACACTCATTATGGTTTAAAGGATCAAGGTTTAATGAGGAGGGGCTTCTGTAGTCTTAGTGAAGTAGTCAGATGACCGGAAGGCTGCTCAGATTTGATGGTCTGCTGAAGACACAAGCACATGGGGCTTCTGCAGAGTCTCACTACTCACTCTCACAGTGTCCAATGCTCTCTTCCTCTTAGAGGTAGCCAGGAACACTCAAAGTAATTAGTTCTCATAATATTGGAAAATGACATCTGCATATAGCATTCAGAAGCTATTAATGCAGCGAAAGGCAAAAAATAGCAAACTAAAATTCTGTTAGATGCTTTCCATAAAGTGGCCACCTCTGACAGAAGTTCTGTATGCTTTTTAAGAGACTGAATTTTAAAAGGTTATTTTCAATAATGGAGGCTCTCTTTGTAAATTAAGCTTTGGCATTAACTCCTTTCACTGAAAAGGTGAGGTCTTGGCTTTTCCGTTTCAGGAATTGTTCCAGGTCTCATCATTTCCTCCACAAGAGGAAATAATTGGACTGGGTCATCTTGTTTCAGCTTACAAGTATTAGCCATTGCTTTTTTTTTTTTTCCTGAAAAAAGCAATGGCTTTTTTTTTTTACTTCAACTTCTTTTTATTATCTTTTTAGTTCACTTCTTACAATAATTTGTATCTGTGAAGGAACTCAAATTTAGTGAATGAAAAGCACTGCTTATGATTTACAAAGCAATGAAATAAGTTGAAGAGGTAGCGTTTAGTGGATTAAATAATACAGGGTTTTTTGGATCTGTAATTGATATACATTTAATTAAAAAACAAATAGTTTGTATTAGGTCACCACATAGGCAGCTAACAGTCTGTGCTTTGAACAGATTTATGAAACCAAAGAGCAGGGTTGGGAAGAGAAAGGACTCTGAGAACAAACAGTTGGGTTCCTGTCCTTGGCTGCCTCTCAGATGTGAGACCTCGGCAACTGAAATAGTTTTCATCCTCTAATATGTGACCAAAAATAAGAACAATGTTCAGACAGAAGAAAGTAAATGAACAAAAAGTTAATTTAATTTATTTTTAGAAAGAAGTAGGATGGTTGAAAGAAAGAAAACCACTTTCATGTTATCTGAACATTTAGGCTTTGGTAGCGGCCTGATTTTCTGAGTCCCACTCCCCTGAAATAAAACCTGGAGGGTTTGCTATGTGTGGGCAGAACTATGTCAGTAGTAATGAACTGGTCAAGGATATTAAAATATCCTTCTTTTCTCAAGCTGCTCCAAAGACTATCTGCCAAAATTTATTAATTGGATATTTGCTCCCCAAAGTATTTACATATCTGCCAAAAGTGCTTTTGAAATTTTTGGCATGAGTTACTCTGGATAAAAAGAAATATGAGCTGTAAAATAATAAAATAAACTTGAAAATAGCAGTTAAGTGTGTTTGATTTCTTTATGAACAGCCAATACCTCTATTATTTAAAGTAATTTGAATCCTTTAAAAACGATATGTATGGAGTACAGAGGATAAAACAACCACAGGAAACCTATCATAACAATATCCCTTATGTTCAAGATTTGCTACAAGAAGGGTCCATTTGTTATTCATAGAAGAGAGTTTAGTTATAGATGTATGAAATGAGCTCATTATTGGGTGATTTTATTTTTCAGAAATCACATGGCATGAAACCAAAGAAAAGCATCAGAGAAATGTGCTAAAATATATGGATAAATGAGCTCTTCAGAGATGAGTATAGAAAGAACATATATTAAAGTATTTCTTAAAATTACAGAGTGCCAAGAGAAAATTCTTACAGAAAATTCTGTAAGAAAAATAGTTTTGGCTGGTGTTCAAAATGTCAATTGTTCTGAGTCTATATCTACCTGTACTTCCCCACCTCACTGTTATTCATTCCTGCATAATAAGGACTTACAATGTGATATACAGTTTTCCTTATTCCAAACTTACCTAAGTTGTTTTTCACCTGCTGACCTTAAAACTTTGAAGCAACTTGACTTAAATATTCAAACTACTCAATGCAACATGAGTTCACGCTCTTCACTCTCCTTCAGTGAGGAGGGCGTATCCGGAGTTCAAGTTTTTGTAATCCCTGATGTCTAGAAGCTGAATTGCCAAAGATGATTTACATTCGTAATTTGAGAAAGAACTTCAGCTCGTGTAATGATTTCTAAATTTCAGTTAGAGGACTGATGTTGATCTGTGATACTCTTTATCTACTCAGTGACAAATACAGAAAACAAGAGGATGATGATTCTTAAAGGTAAATTTTAAAGACTAACTTTGTATGTATACACACATATCAATGTGGCAATGGTTAAAAATCTTATTTTTAATGAAATGATGGTATCTATTAAGTATTTACTTAATTCAATTGTTACTGATTGGTTGAATGATTTTAACATCCTGATATGACAAAATTAAAAGTTGGCAATCTGAAGACGGAAATTCCTTCAATAATGCACAAAATCTCAAATTTAAAAATCAAAGGGTTAGAGGAACCTAAAGCAAAATTGGAAAACACAAGTCTGTGCCTTCCCTGTGCTTCCCCACACTTACAACCCATCGGGGCCATGCTATTTCTCATGCTTTCTGCATAAACCTTTACTCCGACCTTGGATTTCAAATCTGATGGATTTCTAAGGGACCACATTTTAATTAAGCATGCTACAGTATCAATTTTATTCCCATTTTTACTCTCCCACGTTTCCTTCAGGTTAAGAATGAAAAGTGAAGTTAATATATTTTGCATCAATTAAAAGACTTCTAGGTGTAAACTAATGTGTTGCTTATAAGCAATATATCAATGATTATCATGTCGAAAACCCCTGGGCATGTCTGTGCATAGGATGGTGATCTCTCCCTAGAGGAATGAGGCAAAGAAAAATGTGGCACAGGCTATTCTTCTTCTTCTTTTTTAAAAATTTTATTTATGTATTTATTCAGAGAGAGAGAGGCAGAAACACAGACAGAGGGAGAAGCAGGCTCCTCACTGGGAGCCCAATGTGGGATGCGATCTCCAGACCCGGGATCGTGCCCTGAGCCAAAGACAGACGCTCAACTACTGAGCCATCCAAGCATCCCCAGGCTATTCTTCTGTCTGAAAGCTAATCCCTTGATTCATTTTAGACCATGCTTCCTTCTAATATTTAATCTCTTTATTCATCAAAATAATTTACATTTGGCTCTACAGCAGCATCAGACATTAATCAAGGGTTTCATGTAATTAAAGGAAATGATTATTTGGGAAGATAATTTCTTTTTAATGTGCTTTATGAAGGTCCTTATAGCTCTAGGTTCTTAACCTTGCTTCTTTTACCTTCAGATCTGCCTGACTTCAAAATGATTTTCTGCCATTTTAATTTTCCTTCCCTTTTGGGACATCTTTCATTCTACTCACATGGATGGAAACCTCTGGAGGATCCCTACTCTTCTCAGTAACACATTTTACCAATCTTAGGTTGTTCAGTTCGGAATAACAGTCAACTTCAGCCTGTACAATCCCAAACCTCTCACACCAAATACTTCTGCTTCTCACACCACGTGTTTCCTGCATGCATTTTATTTTACACCGTGTAGGATTTGTCTGCACAGCATACAATGAAGCAAACAAGAATACACAACTAAAATTTTATTTTAAAAAATTATTATTTTGGTTTTGTTTTAAAGACTTTACTTATTCATGAGAGACACAGAGAGAGGCAGAGACCTAGATAGGCAGAGGGAGGAGAAGCAGACTCCATGCAGGAAGCCTGATGTGGGATCCTGGGTTCACGCCCTGAGCTGACACTCAACCACTAAGCCACCCAGGCATTCCTATTTTAAAAAATTATAAAAAATAATTGAGACCAGAAGTTCTCAATATGAATTTTATGGGAATATATTAGGAACAGTATAATCTAAATGTTTGGAAGACAAACATTGTCATGTGTCTTAATTTCTGCAATTTCAGTTTGATGACACATCAAATGGCTTGTGGCTGTTACAGAGCCATTATATTTTAGAATTTCCACATTTTGACTGTGAGAAAATAGTGTTTGTCTTTACCAAGAACCAAATAAAATTTTTAGAACAATGTTGTTCTTTCACTAAAATATGGTAGCGGAAGTTAGGTTTATGATTCTTGGTTATAAGCAAACTGCAGGGTTGAGGAGGAAGATGTTCTTTTTTAGTAATAGTTAAAATAAAAGCTCTTTGTAGAACAATACCTTGACAGTTCAGAATTCTCCTTGTTCAGAAGTCTCTTATTTTATTTTCCTCAACCTTAACAAAGGACTTTGGAAAAAAAAAAAAAAAAAGGAAAGGAAAGGAAAGGAAAATGAAAAAAAGAAAAAAAAAGAAAGTTTTGACTCAGAACTTTAATGCCTAGGTAGGCACACTTTTCATTAACTCTCTTTTCTACTCACTGATGGGCATTGCAATCCTAGAAGATACTGTATCAAACTGTCTTTTTAAAGATAGTTATGAAGATGGATAGTCTTCTTAATGTATTGTTGTATCCTATTGGCCAGTATCTTGTTGAGAATTTTTGCATCCATGATCATCAGAGATATTGGTGTATAATTCTCCTTTTTGGTGGGGTCTTTGTCTGGTTTTGGAATTAAGGTGATGCTGGCCTCAAAGAACGAATTTGGAAGTACTCCATCCCTTTCTATCTTTCCAAACAGCTTTAGTAGAATAGGTATGGTTTCTTCTTTAAACGTTTGATAGAATTCCCCTGGGAAGCATTCTGGCCCTGGACTCTTGTGTCTTGGGAGGTTTTTGATGACTGCTTCAATTTCCTCCCTGGTTATTGGCCTGTTCAGGTTTTCTATTTCTTCCTGTTCCAGTTTTGGTAGTTTGTGGCTTTCCAGGAATGTGTCCATTTCTTCTAGATTGCCTAATTTATTGGTGTATAGCTGTTCATAATATGTTTTTAATATTGTTTGTATTTCCTTGTGTTGGTAGTGATCTCTCCTTTCTCATTCATGATTTTATTAATTTGAGTCTTCTCTCTCTTCTTATTAATAAGGCCTGCTAATGGTTTATCTATTTTATTAATTCTTTCAAAGAACCAACTCCTGGTTTTGTTGATCTGTTCCACGGTTCTTCTGGTCTCGATTTCATTGAGTTCTGCTCGAATCTTTATTAAGTCTCTTCTGCTGGGTGTAGGATCTATTTGCTGTTTTTTCTCTAGCTCCTTTATGTGTAAGGTTAGCTTTTGTATTTGAGTTCTTTCCAGTTTTTGAATGGATGCTTGTATTGCGATGTATTTCCCCCTTAGGACTGCTTTTGCTGCATCCCAAAGATTTTGAATGGTTGCTTCTTCATTCTCATTAGTTTCCATGAATCTTTTTAATTCTTCCCTAATTTCCTGGTTGACCCTTTCATCTTTTAGCAGAATGGTCTTCAGCCCCCACGTGTTTGAAATCCTTCCAAACTTCTTGTGATTTAGTTCTAATTTCAAGGCATTATGGTCTGAGAATATACAGGGGACAATCCCAATCTTTTGGTACCAGTTAAGACCTGATTTGTGACCCAGTATGTGGTCTATTTTGGAGAAAGTTCCATGTGCACTTGAGAAGAATGTGTATTCAGTTGCGTTTGGATGTAAAGTTCTGTAGATTTCTGTGAAATCCATCTGGTCCAGTGTATCATTTAAAGCTCTTGTTTCTTTGGAGATGTTGTGCTTAGAAGACCTATTGAGTATAGGAAGTGCTACATTGAAGTCACCAAGTATAAGTGTATTATTATGTAAGTATGTCTTAACTTTGGTTATTAATTGATTGATATATTTGGCAGCTCCCACATTCGGGGCATATATATTGATGATTGTTAAGTCCTCTTGTTGGATAGATCCTTTAATTATGATATAGTGTCCCTCTTCATCTCTCACTAGTCTTTGGGATAAACTTTAGTTTATCTGATATAAGGATGGCTACCCCTGCTTTCTCTTGAGGACCATTTGAATGGTACATGGTTCTCCAACCTTTTATTTTCAGGCTGTAGGTGTCCTTCTGTCTAAAATGAGTCTCCTGTAGACAGCAAATAGATGGGTCCTGCTTTTTTATCCAGTCTGAAACCCTGCGCCTTTTGATGGGGTCATTAAGCCTGTTCACGTTCAGAGTTACTATTGAAAGATATGAATTTAGTGTCATCATGATACCTATTCAGTCCCTGTTTTTGTGGATTTTTCCATATGACTTCCTCTTAAAGAGGAATTTTAAGAGTCCCCCTTAAAATTTCTTGCAGAGCTGGTTTGGAGGTCACATATTCTTTCAGTTCCTGCCTGTCTTGGAAGCTCTTTATCTCTCCTTCTATTCTGAATGAGAGCCTTGCTGGATAAAGTATTCTTGGCTGCATGTTCTTCTCATTGAGGACCCTGAATATATCCTGCCAGCCCTTTCTGGCCTGCCAGGTCTCTGTGGAGAGGTCTGCTGTTAATCTGATATTTTTCCCCATATAAGTTAGGGATCTTTTGTCTCTTGCTGCTTTAAGGATCTTCTCTTTATCTTTGGAATTTGCAAGCTTCACTATTAAATGTCACGGTGTTGAACAGTTTTTATTGATTTTAGGGGGGGATCTCTCTATTTCCTGGATCTGAATGCCTGTTTCCCTTCCCAGATTAGGAAAGTTTTTAGCTATGGTTTGTTCAAATACATATTCTGGACCTCTGTCCCTTTCGGTGCCCTCAGGAACCCCAATTAAATGTAGATTTTTTTTCCTCAGGCTGTCATTTATTTCCCTTATCTATCCTCATGATCTTTTGTTTGTCTCTTTTTTCCTCAGTTTCCCTCTTTGCCATCAATTTGTCTTCTATGTCACTCACTCATTCTTCCACCTTGTTAACCTTCATCGTTAGGATGTCTAGTTTGGATTGCATCTCATTTAATTGATTTTTAATTTCAGCCTGATTAGATCTAAATTCTGCAGTCATGAAGTCTTTTGAGTCCTTTATGCTTTTTTCTAGAGCCACCAGTTGCTTTATAATAGTGCTTCTGAATTGGCTTTCTGACATTGAATTGTAATCCAGATTTTGTAACTCTGTGGGAGAGAGGACTGTTTCTGATTCTTTGTTTTGAGGTGAGTTTTTCCTTCTAGTCATTTTGCTCAGTGCAGAGTGGCCAAAAACAAGTTGTATTGGGAAAAGGAGAAAAAGAGAGAAGAGAAAGAAGAAAAGAAAAAGAAAAAAAAAAGAGAAGAGAAGAGTTAAAAAAAGTGGGGGGGAAGCAAACAAACAAACAAAAAAACAAAAAAAACAAGGGGGAGTATCCTCTGATTTTGTATACTGTAAATCCCTCGACTTCCCCTGGAACTTTCCAGTGCTGCTTGGTCAATAATTTGTTTTTCCCCTGTCGGTCTAGCTGGTCTGCTGGGGGAGGGGCCTCCTGTGCTGATTCTCAGGTGTTAGCCTTTGGGGGAGAGTATTCACTTTGCCAATAGATGGGGGATATGGAAGATATAGGGAAAGAGAGACTATCTTTGTGGCCTTTCCCACAAAGGACAACATAATGTCATCTTTATATCAGTGTTTGCCAAAAAATGTGGTTCTTGACATTTTGTTCAGGAATTTGCCTACACAGTGCAAAACGTAGCAGACAGTAATAAACAAATAACAATTAACATATAAAAAATTATAAAGTTGTTTTAGTGCAGAAGTTCTCAATTTGATATTTATAGAATATTCTTGGGACTTCCTGATAAATTTTCTCTGCAGAGGGTCTATATATTTTTTTAGATTCTCAAGTGCCATAAAATGGATGATATGGGAAAAAAAAAAAAAGATTCTCAAGTGCTATTTAAGAGTCTCAAAGGGCTAATGTGCATTAATGATACATACCACAATTTACTGATACAAAATTAAGTGGATTATTATGAGATGTATATTTTACCCTGCTCTGTGTAGCATATTCTCTCACTGATGACTGTCCTAGTTTGGGATTCACAAATGGAAAGAGTTAGATGACTTGAGTAAATGTGTACTGTCTTGAAAGTTGATCAGAGAAGTAGGTGAGGGAATTGGGGGAGTGAGACAAGGAAGAAGAAAAGCCAAATGAAAGATTTGTTGTCAGAGTCACTTTATGAGTAACACACAAGTGCTTGACTCTGTGGGAACTTACTGAGAAATATACAAAATGTTTTTCTGCCTCGTCCATACTGACTTCCATCATCTCTCAAAAATTGAAAATTGTCCTCAGAGGTGTTAAATTCATCTGTCACACTGCCTTCTTGGGTTGGAGCCACTGGAAGGATGAATGTGCTTTATCTTCCCAGAAGGCCCCAATGCAGAAAAGCAGGGAGCCACAGAGCATGCTGGTGATGAGGTACTGTTCACACATTCAGAATTGTCCACTGCTCCTGCAGAGTTGAATTACAAGGTGGCTCGAAGAGTATGTGACATGGGGAACAAAAAGCATCATCTCAATAATCAAATGTATACATCCGATTATTAAAATATATTAAATATATTAATAAAATATGTGGTGAAACATAAAATACTAGAGATTACATATTAGAAACCTCTATGGTGTGTGTATGTGCACTTCAAATTAAATTCCTCCATTCATAAAATTTGTGTTTAAAATTGGAAACACTGAGGCATCTGGGTGGCTCAGCTAGTTAAGCACCTGCCTTCAGCTCAGATCATGATCTCTGCATCCCTGGGATCAAGCCCCACATTGGGCTCCCTGCTCAGTGGGGAGTCTACTTCTCTCTCTCTCCCTTTGCCCCTCCACACCACTCATTCTTTCTCTCTCTCTCTCTCTCTCTCTAATAAGTGAATAATGTCTTTAAAAAAATAAAATGAACTTGGAATCACTTATGCAAAATGACCATGTGCTGTTATCCCTAGTTAGTCTTATACCAGCGAGATGTATTTCCTAAGATTGTGGGCAATACTGCTGAAAAGTATAAGTAAATATGTTTACATTAACAATGGAATGAAAAATTAGAGTATAATATTTCAGTTTGCCATATTCCCAGATTTGTTATATGTGTGTATGTACGTGTATATATACAATGATATATAATCTATCTGTATCTATCTATATCAATATCTATCTATACACAGAGAGAAAATACATATATTCTACAAAGACAGGTGGAATTTTGTTCTGTCCAATTCAATTTGCTTATTCTTTCATCCCAAAGGGAATGATGTCAGAAAAATATAAAAGCAATCTTGATTCTAAGCAGGCTCTTGGTTTAATATTGGTGAATTAAAACAATGTAACTGTGGTGAGTGCATCTATGATGAATGGGAGAGAATATAATCCTGTAGAAATATGTGGCATGTGTCCACATAACACACAGAGGCATGAGAACATTGTTCTTTGGGTCTTTCCTTTGGCAGATGAAATGTGGTATGCACAGCATAGGAAACGTGTTTTTCGGTATTTGTGCCTACTCTGACAGGGAGAAAGTCTGATTGTGTTTACCATCTTGTCTGTATGTAGCGCCAGTGCAGCTGCACGTCTTGAATTTGTTTATTCTGAAGTTTGGGAGGAAGAGAGTGTCTAGACAAAAGGATAGTTTGTTAGCTTCTTGCCATTGTCAGTCAAAAGCAGCATGTTCTCTGTGCCCTGGTCTGCTGTTAGGTGTATGCCCTTCACATTAGGCTGACATTGTTAGAGTTGTAGATACACCTAGTTCACTCAATGAAAAAAATAGACATTCTGTCCTGCAACAGGAAAGCAAAGAACCAGAATGGTTATAACTTTAAACATTAAAGAATGAGGATCAAATTCTTTTTTCACCCTTTCCCTTACTGCCACTGACACAAATGTGTAGATAAGTCCAAGAAAAATACAAACCATCCAAATATTATGAACATAAGTCATGCTAGTCTCAAAATCCCTATAAGATACATCATACATAACAGTTGGCTCACATGTCCTTGAGATGAAAAATAAAATGTTGAACAGCTTTGCATATTTTATGAAAAAGATTATTCAACGATTTTGACTATTATTTAAAAGAAATAATTTGGGTGTTTTGTTATTTTAGAATAGAGTTGGAAGTTTTCCTGTATCTTACTTCCCAGCTTTTTGATGGGTCAGGTTTTTGTTTTTGTTTTTATAATAGATTTCAGAATATAGTTTTATATTCAGATACTGTTTTTAAGAATAACATTGTGAAAACAAAAAGGCTTTTTAAATTCTGGGCAACAATTTTCTTCAAAAATAACTTTGTTCCATGTAACCTGCACTGTAGTTAAATTATGAAGATTTTTTGTTTTTGCATTTTATTCATTTATAATTTTCTCTGTATGATAATGCATATAGGCAATATATATATAATATATGATATATATACAGAATTTTTTATTCCACTGTTCATGTTCATCTATGAACTGATTTTCTTAAATATTAAGAAAGTGTTTCTCAAAACCATCCAAAAGAAAACTTATTTATTACTATTTGTATGATAAGAAATTCACGTCCAAGAATCACTTTGGAAAAGGTGTATGACTAAGTACTAAGATCCACAGGAATTAAGTATAATAGAATAGTAAATATGCAGTTCCTGTCTATGTTAAAATGACTGAAAAAATATGGAAAAGGGGGTGAGTGGTTAGCATATCTCCCTAAGGGAAACTGTCAGAGTTGGTGAGACAGGCTGCTGTGAAGACTTTGTACCCAAAAATCTTTTGGGTACCACCTCTAAAACATGCACTGAATTAATTTACTTCCCTCCGTCTTGACCTGCCTTCTCTAAAGTTCAGACTGCCTTGGTCACTCCCATGGACTACTAGAAATTGTCTTGAAGCTCTTACTGATGGAACCCTATAGTCCAAGCAGTCAGCATGTGCTTTTATTTTATCTATTTTATTTTTATTTCTTTTAAAGATTTTATTTATTTGTTCATGAGAGACATACAGAGAGAGGCAGAGATATAGGCAGAGGGAGAAATCAGTCTCTTTTCAGAGAGCCAGATGAGGGACTAGATCCTGGAACTCCAGGATCATGGCCTGAGTCAAAGGCAGATGCTCAAAAACTGAGCCACCCAGGCATCCCTCAACATGTGCTTTTAAAAATTAGATTATTTATATGTTGAAAGAGCAGAAGTCAATAAGATACAAGTGAAGAAAATTCCAAAAAAACAGTTCTGTCCCCTTTCCAAACATGTGGATACATAGACATCCTCTCTCCCAGCACACACACAGCAAATACCAAGGTACCTGGTTCTTTAAATTCTTCTTCAAGTTAGATCCATCCTATACCTTGAATCAGTTTTAAATTAGGTTTCATATTTTTTGGTCACATTTAGATGAGAGAATGTCAGTTTTAATCATAAGAATTCTTAAGTGTAGTTATCAAAATAGCCAGTAAAAACTCAAAACAGTATTTTTGAAAAGCCTCTTCTCTCTCTCATCCTGGGGTTTGCTTCATGCGACAAGCAGCAGCATGGGACCTGGAAGGAGTCTCTGCTGTCTTGCCTTCTGTGGCTCTACTTCTTCTTCTCTTCCTATCGTCAACTACCTTTGGATCCTCCAGATTTAGATCATGGAAAGGAAGAGAAGCAATAAGCAGGAGAGGCCTGACTTCACTGACAGCATTGTAACTTGTTCTAGGTGCTCTCCTGGCAGGATTTAGATCTTACTCTTTAGTAAAGCACTTTCAAAGTTCCCCAGAAATGTCCTCACTGAAAAAGTCTAATTATAATTCCTCTGACATTTTGAGTGATTCTATTTTTCCTTTCATTTGCTCCTTAATAATAAAAACATTAAGATCTGAGCAAGCAGTGATTCAGGCCACACCGATTATTCTTCCTGTTGGGTTCCTTTTTTTTTTTTTTTTTTTTTTTTGTAAAGATGTTATTTATTTATTCATGAGAAACACACACACACACACACACACACACACACACACACACACACACAGAGGTAGAGGGAAAAGTAGGCTCCATGCAGAAGCCCGATGTAGGACTCGATCCCAGGACTCCCGGATCACACCCTGAGCCAAAGACAGATGCTCAACCGCTGAGCCACCCAGGTGTCCCATCCTTTTGGGTTGTTCTCGCCCTCCAGCTTAATAATATTTAAGACGATAGTAGAGTGTCTTGTTCTCCCAAGAAACAATCACACATACTTTGCTTCCACTGTCCTTTGAAGGAAGCATTTTCATTCACTTGGAAGCATCGGTCAGCAACAACAAGAACTGCCAACAGTATCACAGAATCCAAAGACACCCTCTCTTTCTCTTATCTTTCAACATCAATCCATTTGTTCCCCTAAATGTGTGTTGATAAAACACTATTCTGTCATTTTTGCCAAGTCACAAATAAAGTGGAACAGCACCTAACTTGTAAGAGATACTTGGAGACATATCATTATTGACTTAAGGCTTCATTCAAACTATGGCATTTTACTATGCTGGCAGACATAGAAATCATACACTTCAAAGAAAAATCACTTAAGATTAGATTTGTGTGTGAGTAAAAAAGCCTCATGATATCCGTAGGCTAAATAAGAGCGAATTTAGTTTTTATCTCAGGCAGTAGTAGAAAGGTAAGGGGGTTCAAGCTGAATCATAACTGCTCTCACAAAGCCCTCAGAACCCTCGTTTGTTCTTTCTTATCATAAAGTGGGTGACTTCAAAATCTCAGATTGATCAATCACGGTCGAAGATGGCTTCTCCAGCTCTAGTCATCACATCTATATTCCAGCCAGTAGGAAAAAAAGGAACTGAGAAGAAAAGGAGGAGACATGAAACATCTATTTTTTTAAGGCAGGTTGCTTGAACTACCAGTTGATGCAGCTGCTTATATCCCATTTGTGCAAACTTATTTCATGGCTCTATTTAGCTGCCAGAGAGACTGATAAATCTATCCCCTTAACATTTGAGTAGTTGTGCATTCTCTCACTATGAAGTGTAAAGTACATAGATAGGTGGCAATTAGGGGTCTCTTCCCTTCCCAACTTCCTAGAGCTTGTAGAGTGAAATCTAAATTCCACAGTGAGGCCTACAGCTGGATTATCTGGCACCTGCCTATCTTTTCAGCCTCCTAAGATTCTTCGCCTGCTTACTGCACGTCAACCATGTGGGAATACTCAGAGTTTCTTGACCATTCCAGGCTCATCTCTAACTCCCACTTTGGCCCTTGGGTTCTTTCAACCCAGAACTTTCTTTTCTCAGAATTTCTCTTTGATAACTCTCTTCCCTTAACGTCCTCAACAATGCTTTCTGCACCAGTCAGGAAGTACTTCTTTCCCTATCCCAATCATTCTGTTTTAATATGTTTAATTGTATGCAGAGAAGGTATGTCACAGTCTGAAATTGCTTGGTTGCTTATTTCCTATCTGTCTCCACAATAGCACTATAACTGCTATAATAGCAGGGGATGCTGTCTTCTTACCATTTGATTCTTAGTCCCTACAACTCTGCCAGGCACATAGGAGGTACTTGATATTTATTGAATAAATGCATGCATATGCAAATATTTTTAATGTTTTTTTTCAAATGCAAAGCAGCTGCAAATGCGGTTGGTTGTGCCTGAATGCCTTATAAAAGTTTGTCATGGTTGGGGTCATGATTGTTGTTTTTATTCATCCATCCTTCAAAAAAGCCCTTCCTTTTGGTGTCACAGGTGGTTAAGCTCCCCACTCTTGGCTTAGGTTCAGGTTGGGATCTCAGGGTCCTGAGATGAAACTTTGTGTTGGGCTCTGAGTGAGGAGTCTGCTTAAGACTCTTTTTCCCTCTCCCTCTGTCTGCCCCCCTGCACTCTCTCTCTCAAGTACATAGATCCTTAAAAAAAAAAGTCTTTCCTCACCAGTTTATTTTTTTAACTAAGATAATCCTAGTATTTGTAAAAATAATTCTTGAAAATAATAGTTTTCAAGGAATAAAAGCTACTAGAGCTTACTTTTTTAAAGAAATGGGCTATATCACCCTGGGAATATTCAGTAAGTCTAATTTCCTGACTTTTTTTTTTTAATGGTATCTGAACCATAGATTTAATATTCCCATTTAGATAAACCACTGAGAATTACAATGTCCTAATTTTTATCCCTATTCAATTAAACTGTAATATTTCAAACATAGGTTTAGTTCTATCTTTTACTACTCATAGGTAAAAATAGTTTATAGATACTTAATGGTTTAAGCCATGATGTCTTATTATTCTTAAAAACACAACGTATTTTCCTTGAAAACTCCTGAAGTCACTGAGAATGACTGGGTATATTTGCTCAATGATCCTAAGGCTATTGTTTTCCTTCCTTTTTAGTAGCCCTGCACATAGTCTTAGAACAGGTACTGATTATGATCTTTCAGTGTCATATTTTGAGGGTTGGGCAAGAACAATGCACTTTTCCATTATATATCATTCTCCAACTTTTATCTTCTTAAAATAATCACATAGAAGTAATTCAAGACAATCTTAGATATGTAACTACTGACTCTTGGAGGCTTTTAATCACCTGAGCTACGTTTGCACACTGAGTTACTAAAGAGGATTTCTCTGGCTTTTTCTTTTTATATGTTTTTATAAAGGACATTAATTTATATTTTCTAAAATTAGATATTAGGTATTTAATGCATATTTTACAGACTTTATATATTGAGAAAATGTCTCTAAACAATTTGAATCATCAGATCACCTCACTGTGTGTTTATTTTTATAAATATCTAAAATTAATGTATATGTAATGGCTATATGCAATACCTATTCTAAGCACCAACCTATCAGAGCTACTTTGCTTTGCTTAATTCACACATTATACCATTTGAATTCTTCTTTTTCTATCCAAATGGTTTACATAAAACTTCTGGACAGAAATTATGCTTTTATTTTTCTGTACCTTGAGTAATTACGTCCTACATGTTCTCATTATACTTGCCTTGTTGATTTGTTTCTGCCACTTAGAACTGATCTGTACGTGAAGAGTTTCTTATTCTGTCTTCCAGTGCTATAACTAGCCTTTTGTATCACTTTTCTTTTGACTTTTTAAAAATCTTAAGTTGTGCATTTGTAAGGGTAAATGTATATGTGTATAACCGGTTGGACATTATTTTAAGATGCTGATTTTTTTCTACTTACGTATCTTGATAACCCTGTTAGATTGCAAATTTTGGTATACAGAATCCTCATTTTATTTGGTTTTTATCTGGCAAAATGCTAAATAAATTTATTTGCCTTCAATTAAAAATTTGTTAGCACCCATCTGAATATATATGAAACTCATTTTCCATGAAGTTCTTCAAGGCCTGAAAAAGATTCTCTGGGTTCAGTTCCAGATCACTGCAGAAAAGCAAATCAATTGGATTTTTTGGTTTCCTAGTTAATATAAAAGTTATAGTTATAAGAAATTGTAGTCTATTAAGTGTACAATAATAGCATTATGTTTAAAAAGACTAGTGTCCATACCTTCATTTAAAAATATCTTATTGCTAAAAAATGATAACCATCATTTGAGCTTTTATACTAAGTTATAATCACCAATCACAGATGGCAATAATAATGAATATAATATGATAATATATAATATTATTGAACTATGTAATAATATACTATAATAATGAAATAAAATATGTAATATAATAATATTTTAGTTTTAAATATTGCTAGAATTCCAAAAATGTGACAGCAACATGAAGTGAGCAAATGCTGTTGGAAAATGATAGAGTTGGTTGATGCAGGGTTGTCACAAATCTTCAACTTATTAAGAAACACAGTATCTGCAGGGTACAATAAAGTAAAGCACAACGGAGCAAGGTATACCTATATTATCCAAATCATCATTTTTATTAAGACCACCCTACTTAAGTCAATTTCTCCCATTTTCCCACTCCCTTTCTGTCACATTATCCCTAGTTGTTGTTCTGTTAAAAGAGGAGATTAGCACACGTTTAGAGGAATACTACTGAGTTTCCCCATTATATAATCAGAAGGATTAAAAATAAATAATTTCTTAGCTCTGCAGTTCAAAGTTATTTAAGTACAATGATTCTGCATCCCCTAAGATCCTCTCCAGAATCACCAGAACCCACTTTGGCAGGATATCCATGGAGCAAAGATGCCTCAGTGCATGCAAACTTTAATCACTTTAGGTTCAAGGAAAAATGAAGTAACAGAGAAATCCTAACCACAAATTTTCTACTCAACATTTTTCTTTTAAATATTAGCAAGATTCTTTCCAATAGTTGATATTTAGGGTTATTATCTTTAACTATAACATTAAAAACTCATATGTTGGCAAATACATTTAAATACTTGGGTTTTTCAAGTTTGGGTAACAAGATTATGTTTATGAACATTTTCCATCAAATCTCTTCTCTTCTTTTTTTCTCTCTTCTTCTCACTCATTGTCTCTCAAGCATGCATTTTTTTCCTCTTCTTAATCATACATAGTTAAAAATCTCAATTACTTACATACATGTATATTTGAAATAAAAATTTAAAATTTAAAGTAATAGGGATCCCTGGGTGGCTCAGCAGTTTAGCGCCTGCCTTTGGCCCCGGCGTGATCCTGGAGTCCTGGGATCGAGTCCCACATCGGGCTCCCTGCATGGAGCCTGCTTCTCCCTCTGCCTGTGCCTCTGCCTCTCTCTGTGTCTCTCATGAATAAATAAATATAATCTTTAAAAAATTAAAGTAATATATATTATGCCACACAGATTAATACCTCATGTTTCCTGAATATAAATCTAGTGCCTATACATAATTACTCTGCAAAATGTTGTACCAAATTAAAAGTTTAAGTTATAAATCATAACTTCCTGTTCTGAAGATGTATGGACTTAATGTCATGAAAATATGTGGGGAAATAGATATCCTCTTTTGAAATATAAAGTTTAGAATCACTTTTGTTGGTCCCTCACTTTCTATTAAGTTGAACCTGGAGATTTTTTCCACTTTGGTCAAGAGACACAGCTTTCACCATTTATCAAAAGTTTTTCTTTGGAGATGTAAATAAATTATTTCCAATTGGAATGAGGCTCATTTCTTCTATGGTAGGCACCTGTCTATGGTAACAAGACTAAGCCCACCACTTCATTATTCACATGCCACATGGCAGATGGCAGATGACAATGACCTTTAGTCATTTTGTCCAGTGAGAGATTAAAGTTAGCTCATAAATTGCCAATCTGCCGAGCCATCTGGTCTTTCACGGTGGATTTTCTTTACGTCATTCACAAGGCTTAGGAAAATAATTTATTGACCACCTATGTTCTATATATTAAGGACTGTCTTACAATAATAACCTGTAAACATTTTGCGATGAACAGTGTTCTATAAATGCTCTACGTGAAATATGTATAGTGTATTTTGTACATTTGTATTTTTAGAATATTTAAATTCCTTTCATATTAGATGTTTGGCATCTCATATATTTTCTGCTATAGGAGTGAGATAGGGTAGAGAGTATAAATATGCTCAATGTGAACTCAAATAGTGAAGAACTTTTGCTTAGAACTATCCACAAAATTTATAGATAAGTACGTGATTTATATTTTTGTAATAACTATCTATTTTTTCATTATTATTGTTTTAAGGTGAAATTGGAAGAATTTCCACCAAACTTAAGATCCAGTGCCTAACTTTGTAATGTATCAACAACAAAAAAATACTTCAGTAAATTGTCAATCTGACCTTCATCTCAGGCAGGTAATTTCCAACGTCCTGTATTCTAAATATGAGGGGCTCTAAAAGGACCAGATCACACATACAGTATTGGTAATTATGAAAGCTTGGGGGCATGTTATGGTTGTGAACATCCAAAATTGATGTTCACATTTTTGGAACTTAGAGATTATTTCAATTAAGAACTAACTCTTATGTCAATGTTCTTAAAATAAATATGATGCTTTGAGACATATACTACTATAATCCTTGGTAATTCATAAAATTAATATATCAAGCAATTATTTTCTAAAGGTACAAGTGAAAGTAATAATTACAGGAAAGGATGGCCAGGACTTTAAACAAGCCAACTGTTTCCTTGGCAAGTGAATGATAGGAATTATTTGTTTTTTTTTAAATGCATGATTACTATTATTATTTTATAAAATAGTCATCATAGGAATGATCACATTTTTTTCTCTCCCTCTTTTTCCTCCTAATTCCATGACTGCTAAATTGGTGATGGTCTCTGACTTCAGGGAGCTTGCCAAATGAGAAAAGTGTATGCATGGTACTTGATTTCCGTATTTCCTGGCATTCCTTCCGGAGACTACCTATTCATGAGGACTATAGCAGTCCAAGAAGATTCCATCCATCTGTCTCCTGGCTGCAGGGTAGATGTTGCATTTGTCATTGTTAAAGAGGGAAGACAACTGGGAAACACTTAAGTGTACAAAATCTAGGGTAGAGGGTCTATAAAATGACATTTGACAGAAAATGTGAATGTTTGGAGATTCTTTAAGGCTCTTTTCTGATAGTTACTTCCCTCCTCGCCCTGTATGTAAGGCAGTAGGATAGCCTGAACTGCAGTCGGGTGAATCCTTCTTCTCCCATCATTTCACATGTGCACATACCACCTTCATTACCATTTACTTAGTAGTTTCCTTTAGGTTAACTTGTTTGAGACCTGAAAATTGTAATGCATGCTTTCTTGGCAAAAAGAAGACTAATTCCAATACCCACTAATATACCCAAAAATAAATATAATAAAACGAAATAAATAAAAACATTTTTATAGATCCTGTTCCCTACCAAAAATTCTAGTGTGAGGTCTTCTATTTCTTTCCCAGAAAGGGAAGTTATCATGTATTAGAGAGGTATGTAAGGCAGGTATTTTCATGCCATGGCTCCTTCCTTGACTAATACAGAAGAATATAAAGAGAAGTGAAACACAAATCATTTTCAGGTTCTCTGAGTCAAAGTCTTAGAGTATGTGTCTATGTGCCACCTAAAATAATTTCTCCATATCACATTTTGGTAACCCTGGAACTAGGAGTTATTCTTTAAAGTCAGAACTATCTAAATTTTAATCCAATTTGGCCATTTTCCAACTTTATGCCTTTAGGGACTCACAATTACCTGCTCCTCCTCCCTTTACTTATTTTATAAACATTGGTACGTTACTTACTTCAGAAGGAAGCAATGAAGACTGAATGAGGATGTGTGTAACAATTTGTCTTGGAGCTATAATGCACAGTTTCTGCAACAATTGGTGGATATTGTAATTTTTGAAAGGGGAACACCAAACAAAAATATGAAACTACTAGTCAAGGCATGCTAATGCCCAGGAAGTCTGTCAGTATTCTTGACTTTTGAAATATAAAGTTCATCATGACATTTGTGGTTCTTTGACATATTGTTTTCTGCTGGGATTTTTAGAATTTCTCATTGGATTACTTTTAGATCAAAGTAAAACCTTTTATAAATTGACATCAGTTTTTAATAAAACAAAAAATTGAACAAATTTTTAATAAAGTTGTATTTTCCAAAGATAACTTGCCATACCACATGCTCTTCTTATGGTATAACTGCCATCCTACATGCTCTTCTACAGTGTGAAGTTGACAGTCAGGACTCAGTGGGTTTTTATGACTATTTCCAGGACTATAGTATAGAGAGAATGATGTGAGATGAATTCTGAATGCAAGTCATAAAAAAGCATGCATCTACCACATTGTTCACAAGATACTTGCAGTAGAGCCCTGATTTGTCGTGTGAGGAGTCTGATGGTCCTGAGGATTGGAATGTGAAAAAGTCCCAACCAGCCCCCACAGAGACTGAATGGAGAAGTCCGGAGAACTCTGGAGGAAAAAGAGGTGCCTGGGAAGACCCTGTTCCTCTACATTCCTCTCTACTGTCCCAGCTCCAGCTGCCATCTGACAGCTACTATGTGAGAGACCCCGAGCCAGAGATTGCAGCCAAACCTGTCCAACAGAAACCATGAGTGGAAATAAAATAATTTTCATTGTTTTTAGTCTCTAAATTTTGGAATCATTTGTTGTTATAACAATAACTAACCAGAACAACATCCAACATGATACAGTTCTTCATGTTTTTACACATACTGCCATATATTACAAGTGCTTTTCCTTTCTTTCCTCTTTTCCAAATGGCAGTAGGCTACTGTTCTGTCTGGAAAACATTATTTTCCTAAATGTTGCCTTCTGGTAATCCCAGGATCTGTTCTATTATTCTTTTTTTTTCTGGCATTGCTATTTTTTATATGTTTTATTTTTCTTTCAATGACAAGATACTGGAACGTATGAGATGATTTTAAGTAGGTAATTTATAATAATTATAAATTATTGCCTATGTTTTTAAGTTGTGATGAATTTTTTGGGGGATTTAAGTTTCTCATTAAGGAAAAAAAATCAGAAAATGCTGATATTAATACAGGACCATGAAGACATTGCATACCATTTTGAAGAAAGACTTTTCCAGTCTCTAGTTGGAGGATATTTGGATTATTCAAATTTCTCTTTTCTTTTTTTTCTTTTTTTTTAATTTTTATTTATTTATGATAGTTACAGGAGTGAGAGAGGCAGAGACACAGGCAGAGGGAGAAGCAGGCTCCATGCACCGGGAGCCCGACGTGGGATTCGATCCCGGGTCTCCAGGATCGCGCCCTGGGCCAAAGGCAGGCGACAAACCGCTGCGCCACCCAGGGATCCCTCAAATTTCTCTTTTCTTTTCAGAAGCCCAGAGGAGAAAAAACATGGCAAGTAATTAATTATATACGTTTTAAAGAAAATGTATTCCAGGAAAAATAATTAGTTGAGTAAATAATTTTTGGTAATTATAAGTAGCTGAGAAACTACCCCCATAAAATGACAGAATGATCAATAGTAAAGAAATAGTGGGAGGCTCGGTGGTTGAGTGTGTCTGCCTTTGGCTCAAGGGCCTGATCTTGGAGTTCCGGGATCAAGTCCCACTTCAGGCTGCCTGTGAGGAGGCTGATTCTCTCTTTGCCTATGTCCTTGCCTCTCTCTCTCTCTCTCTCTCTCATGAATACATAAATAAATCTTTGAAAAATAGTAAATGCAATAAAAAGAATAGCTAGAAAATTTTTTTTTGCCATTTTCTTGGGGGAAAAAAGTCATTATATTATATTTGGCAAAATATCTAAAGCTATAACAAAAGTTCATTTCCTCAAGTCTAGTTTCTCCAGTTAACCTCTCTTTCTAAACTACTACCAACTTTATAATCAGTAGAAACATTATCATAAGGTTACCTGGTTCTTTTGCTCTGATATTTTCAACCAATGTATCAATGTAAGAAGCAATTTTTGGGGGAAGAAGTTTTATGTGCTTCTATTTTATACTGATAACAAAAAAAACCCATATCATAGCATTTTGGTTCTTTGTTTTAGTTTGTTTTGAATGATAGACTCTAAATTGTCAACAAAAACTGAAGATTTTTGTATGAGAGTGGTAGCCAAATCCAATATGAATCCATTTTGAGATCTTCTGACTGCCAAGGGAGTAATGCATTTTCCTTTCGTTGCTTTTGTCTGTTTTCCTAGTTCTACAAGTGATGTTTACAATAGCTTATCACTCAGGTTAAGTCTAGCATCAAATCCTTCTGATCTTGTGTGTTATATTTTGCTTTACTAATTCAGCCACGTTTATAACTTATTCCTCACCCCACAGAACTTGGGAGTTTTGCCCTTTAATAAGCACCTTTAGAATGAGGCCCTTCCTTTTTCTGTTAAAAATCTCTCTTTGCATTCAAGTTATTAGCTTGTTTTTTTTTCTTTTTCAAGAATGATACATTTTTCATTTTTTCAAGTTTTTATTAAATTCAGTTAGTTAGCTTGTATGTTTCTATAGCACACCCATACACTTACACACACACATACAAAGGAAGATATAAAGGGAGACAAGAACAGAGAGAGTATAAATTATTTTATTTGTTTCCAATTAGTTATAATATCTCTATCAGGACAGCAGGGTCAGAATGTAAAGATTTTCTAAATATTACTTAAGATAATTACAGTAATATTCTATCTGAAGCTGAGTAAAGACTGCAATGACAGATCTAGTCACATAAAAGGAAAGATGTAATAATGTCATGTAAATGTTAATTTAAAATTTTTCTTTTCTTATTCAGGTGAGATAGACTAAACCTGTTGCTTTTCTGAGCTGTGGGATTGAGCATGTTACACACACATGTGTTTAATGGCCCGGATCTTTGTCATTCTTATATCTCATCTCACTGTTATTTGCTTATACTTGAAACAGAAAAGAAAACCCATTTCCACTTCTAAAAGGAAGATGATTATCATACTCACTATATATTTCCTTTTCCCCTCCTTGAAACATCATAGTACATACTTGTTGCTCAGCAAGGTCTACTGAAGTATCTTCCAAGAGGAGTTACTAGAATGAGAGTATTGTATACTATCTGGACAGATTTTGAGGATCCACTTTAAGAAACTAAATTTCCTCACCAAATTTATTATAAGGACCCTCATGATTACTTTCACTATTTGTTTTCATTTATTTCCCCTCCAAATCATCTGCAATTCTCATGGAAAGCTATTTATAAGGGCACCATGTAACGGCATTGCCATGAAACTTTTAAGAAATGAGTATTCATAAATTTCACCAATTTAGTCCTTCTAAGTTAAATTAAGCTTGAATTTGAAAATTCGGTTTGACTCTGCCTTGTGGTGTACACATGTTGTCTAGAGTTCTAGAACTTTTATTTTTTAAGTGTCAAAAATGACATATTAAAATAATCGTTTGTTGACAGATTTAAAATAATCATTACAATTCTTTATAATGCTCACAGAAATAGAGAATTTTAATTGCTGAGCATAGTACTCAGTAAGTGCTAATAAAACGCTCTGTGCAGAACACAAAGGTTTATTTCACTAGAAAATATTTTGAAATAATTTGCCTTTTACATTATGCTATGATGGGATGGGGCATTGCCTACTCTCAGAATTCAAATAAAACACATAATTTCAAGTTAACCTAAATTCAAGCCATATAAACATTTAATTAAGAATGAATGAAATATTGTACTTGAACAAAATATAAATATAAAGCATCTGTTGGGCAATTTCTGAAAGGCAAGTAGTATTACATTCTGTTATAGGCATTCTTAAAAGAAATGTATAACATAATTTAAAATGGCAGATATTTTTCCTTTAAATACTGCCAACTAGTTTTATAGATAGTGTTATTCTAGAATGCTACCCACATCCTGCCAAAATACATACCAAATAATCTTTTTTTTTCTCCCTTAAACTGACTCAGCCCATCCTGCAATATTTGACTTTCGTTAGGGAGTTGGGGCACATAAGATGACATGACTTGCCCTGAGTTAGCATCATACTGATCCATTTCACTTCCTGCGATTAATTTTACTCAGATTTGCCAATTCAGTTTTGGTCATTTATGTAAAAAGATAACTTTTTTCACTTTTAAATACTATCCCTAAAAATGATGAAAATGCAGCTATACATAAATGGAGAATATTTTTGATAAATGGCTTTGTGAAATTTATGAACAATACTTTAAAAATCCCTAAAAATTTAATTAAAAATATATTTTTATTTTAACTGGCTAGTTAAACTTTTCTTTTTTTTTTTCTATGTGAAATTTGGGAACAACTCTTTAAAGTTTATTTTTGTTTCTCTTTAAACTCAACTTTATTGAAGTACCATCTACATACAATAAAATTTACCATTTTAAATGTGTGATTCAAAGAGTTTTGACTGAGGTATGAAGCTATGTACCTGCTACCAGAATCAACATATAGAACATTCCTATCTATCCGTGAGTTGTACGTGTCGCCCTAGAGTCAATCTACTTCTCTAAGCCCCCATGGCAACCACTTACCTGATTTCTAATTATAGTCTTGCTTTCTCCAGAATGCCATATAAATGAAATCATATAGTTTGTAATCTTTTGTGTCTGACTTATTTCTCTGAACATAATGTGTTTGAGATTCATACATTCATTCATACATTCATTCATAATGTGTTTCATACATTCATACATTCATTCATTCATAATGTATTTGAGATTCATCAAGACTCAATGTTGCATGTTTTCACAGTCCATTCCTTTTAACTGCTGAGAAGTATCTCACTGCAATTTGTTTATTCATTCACTGGTTGATTGCTTCCAGTTTTTAACTAATTTAAATAAAGTTATTTTGAGTATTGGAATACACGTCTTGTGTATTGGTCAGGGATCTCCACAGAAACAGAACCAGTAAGATTTAATGTACTTGCTGGTGGCTCATGTTTAAACATTTTGTCCACAAGGCCTAGTAGCAGGCCAAAAGCTGTTTCTCAAGAGAATAGTTATCAGCAGAGGATGGCGGAGCTTTGTTCCAAGATCTTAAGGGCCTGTACTTCCATCACCCTACAGGGGCTTTCTAAAAGCTCTAAATAGCATTCCAAACAGTGGTGGAACTGCTTGCATAACAGCTGGGACCTGTTGTACAACCTTTTCTTACTGTAGAGCTAAAAAACTAGCAGTTTTTTGGGTCACTCCGTAAATGAGCCTGGCTGATACATCCAAATGAAGAGTATGTTTGTTCCCAGAATTCAAAGAAAATTGCTAGATGTTGTCCCTTTTTTTTTTTTTTTTTTTTTTTTTGGTTGTAGGAAGGCTAGATGTAAAAATTTCCTTCAAAGTTGTATCTCCATATGTCCCATGCTACTGTGCTTCTGGAAGTTTCAGTGAGGTAGAAGAAGGCCCCTGAAATTTTGTCAGATTTATTGCCCACCCTCTGTCACACAAATGTCTTACCCATAAGTCTAGAGCAGTTGCTACTTCTTGCTTTCTCAGTTCAGTCAGCATGCCATCAGTGTAATGGGCCAGTGCGATATCTTGTGTAAGTGAAAGGTAATTAAGATTTCTGCAAACTAAATTATGATTTAGGTTTCTGATGGAACACTGTGAAGATATATTGCTGGGAGATCAATAGCTACATACCAGCAACCAGAGGATGTGATAACTTCCTCAAGCAATAAAATCACACCTGGTACATAATTACCATTGGTATCACTCACTGGTTAAGCTTATGATAATTCACGGTGATTCTCTAAGATCCACCTGTCTTCTGTAAAGGCCATATAGGTAAGGTTAATGAAGATGTAGTGGAAATCATGTACCTGCCATTTGTATGTCTTCTTTGCAAAATTATCCAGGTCTCCCACCCATTTTTTCCCTGTTCCTTTTCAATTGGGTTATTATTATTATTATTATTATTATTATTATTATTGCTGTTGAGCTGTTGAGTTCTTTTTTATTTATTTATTTATTTTTTTAATTTTTTAATTTATTTATGATAGTCACAGAGAGAGAGAGGCAGAGACATAGGCAGAGGGAGAAGCAGGCTCTATGCACCGGGAGCCTGATGTGGGATTTGATCCAGGGTCTCCAGGATCGCGCCCTGGGCCAAAGGCAGGCGCCAAACTGCTGTGCCACCCAGGGATCCCGAGTTCTTTTTTATTTAAATTCAATTAGCCAACATATAGAACATCTTTAGTTTCAGATACAGAGTTCAGTAATTCTTCATTTGCATATGACACCCAGTCCTCATTACATCAAATGCCCTCCTTCACCAGTTACCCTATCTCCCTATGCCGTCCCCTCCAGCAACTCTCAGTTTCATTCCCATAGTAAGAGTCTATCATGGTTTGTCTCCCTCTCTGATTTCTTCCGATTCTGTTTTTCCCTCTCTTCCCCTATGATCCTCTGTGCTGTTTCTTATATTCCACATATGATAATCATGACTTCTTTATATATTTGGAGAGTAGCTTCTTAACAGATAGGTGATTTGCAAATATTTTCTCCCATTTAGTAGGTTGCCTTTTCATTTTGTTGATGGTTGTCCTTGCTGTACAAAAACTTATTGATAGAGTCCCACTTATTTATTTTTGCTTTTGTTGCTTTTGCTTTTGGTTTCAGATTTTAAAAAATCACTATGACATGTGTCAGGCAGCTTACAGGACTTTTATGATTTCAGATCTTATGTTCAAATCCTTAATCCATCTTGAGGTTTTTATTTTTATTCTTTCTGATTGGAGTTTATTGAAATATTTGGATCTATGATATTATAATTATTTTTTTGTAATTTTTATTTAATTTGAAGATTTTGCTTTTTTGTCATTCATTTGTTAAGCATATTCTTCCCCTTTTAGGGATTCCAAATAAATTAGTATTAGAATGTTCAATATTGTCCACAGGTGTCTAGGTTTACATTTTTAAGTCTTTGGTCTATATTTCTTTTTTAATATTTTTATAATTTTCTCTTCCATTTTGCTGAAAAATGTTCTGTTGTTTAACATATGCACTATTTCCACTAATTATTTTTATTTTAGTAATTATGCTTTTCATTTTGGAACTTCTCCTTAGGTCTTAGTTTTTACACTTTTTCTCATCATATTCATTTTTTCCATCTACCTCATTAATATATGTAGTCTATATAGTAGCTGATTTTACACCACTGTCTGCTAATTTCATCACCTTTACTTTTTAAATATTTTTCTGTGTTGTATTTTCTTGCTCACTTCACTTCTAGTTGTTTTTCACCAAATGCCAGGCATTGCAATTTTAAATTTTCGATTCCTGAAATTTGTTGTACCTGTTAAATGTTTAGGTTGTTCAGATATGTACTTAAATTACTTGGATACAATTCATTTGTTTTAAGACTTGTCTTAAGGCTTCTTTAGGCTGGTTCAGATTAATTGTTAATATAAGATTAATTTGGCTCAACTACTAAAGCAATGCTCATTTGAAGACTCTACCCAATGCCCCATGTTTTAAGATGTCATTGAACTCTGGCTTATGGATACAAAACAATTCTCATCCTTAAGAGAACTTCAAGATTGCTTTGCCTATATTTTCTGGCAGAAATTCTAAGTTACATAATTATGGAAAAACTAATGATATTGGTTTTAGAAACTCTAAACTATTATTTTAGTTTCTTGGCCAATTTTACAATGAATTGAATATAACCAACGCATATTATGGGGAAATGTGGGAATTTTCAGAGTATAATTTAAGTTTACATTACAAAATATTATTCACAATATCACACATAGTACAGTATGTGTGAAGGATATGTGGCTCTGTGTGTAGAGCCTCTTTTACTTATTTGATTATTTGATCCAAGAATGGAGTCATTTATTTCTTGAAAAATAAAAAGTAGCATTTGATACATGATTGAATACTATATGTATTTGCCTTCACATTTTATTTTTTATTTTTTACCTTCACATTTTAAAGAAAAATAAAAATGAAAACAATAAACCCAGTTATTTCTGCAAGGCTCAATTGCTGGAACTCCCTACTGGGTACCTGCTCATACCCTAGGACCTAAGGTTAACTATTAAGAAATAACAATAATAATAGCAGCACAGGAAACCTTTCCCCCAAAGAAAATTTAATTATCATTTATTATGTCAATACACTTATTGAAAACATCTGTGCATGTCCATGTCAAAGATTTATACTTTCTTTACATTTTCTAACCAAACATTCCAATGAACTTTAAAATTGAATGTGGAAAACTCCATACTTGCCCACAGTTGAGAGAAAATTTTGAAAAAGGAAACATGGCACACTTATTTTTAGGGACAATTAAATTTGTGCTCTTATGAGTGAACATTGAAGATACACAGTTTTGCATTTGTGACAGTTCTTATAATCTTATTTTTAAAAATGGTTTTCTTGTAAATGAGACAGTCCTAGGATCATTTCCTAGGAAATTATAAATTCTTAAGATTTAAACTTATGTCTGGATAAGAGAGCTGAAAATTTCAGAAATGAAAATTGCCCCTTCTAAATATACTTATACTAAATATACTTATACTAAATATACTTATACTAAATATACTTATACTTATCCATTATTTTTTATGTCATTTTATTTCTAGTGTATCAGATAATCTTATGGAAAAAGTACTAATTCTGGAAAAGGAAATATTTGAGAAGAAATAATAATTTAGGGATCCCTGCCTGCCTTTGGCCCAGGCCGTGATCCTGGAGACCCGGGATCGAATCCCACGTCAGGCTCCCGGTGCATGGAGCCTGCTTCTCCCTCTGCCTGTGTTTCTGCCTCTCTCTCTCTCTCTGTGTGACTATCATAAATAAAATTTTAAAAAAAATTAAAAAAAAGAAATAATAATTTAAATCAAATTATATGATTTGTTTTCTGAATCTTCTTCAATGGTGAATATCTCTATTAAGCTTCACATTCTTTTTTTTTTTTTTTAATTTTATTTATTTATTCATGATAGTCACAGAGAGAGAGAGAGAGGCAGAGACACAGGCAGAGGGAGAAGCAGGCTCCATGCACCGGGAGCCCGATGTGGGATTCGATCCCGGGTCTCCAGGATCGCGCCCTGGGCCAAAGGCAGGCGCCAAACCGCTGCGCCACCCAGGGATCCCCTAAGCTTCACATTCTAATTCTGCTAACCATATTTGCACCTTTTCAAGTTTGTTATTTTCAGTAGTTTTGATTATTATTGCTCATGGAACTGAACCTAATATTATTGAAACAGATGAATCTTTCCTCAATAGCAAGAGAGAACGTAACTTTCTAGACTTAATAGAAAATATTTATTTGAATTATTAGTTACCTAAACCTTATTTAAAAACTGAAAGATGTGATAATTTGGAGAAATCACTTTATTTAAAAAAATTTTTAAAACATATTTATTATTTCTTTTTTTGGAGGAGTAGGAAAGGGGCAGAGGGAGAGAAAGAATCTCAAGCAGACTCCCTGCTGAGTCTGCTGAGTGTTGAGCCCGATGTAGGGCTTGATCTCATGACCCTGAGATCATGATCTGAGCCAAATCAAGAGTCAGATGCCCAACTGACTGAGACATGCAGGCCTACCTTGGGGAAATCACTGTAAGAATGTGCACTTTCCTACATTTTTTATTGTGTATTCTGCATTTAATATTCAGCTAAGTATCAAAAAAATGAAAAATATTACTAAGTTAACTCAGTGATTCTCAAGCCTCAACAGAGCAAAAGCCTCCTTGTCACATCAAATGTTTTGTAGCAAACACCTTACTGAAGTTACTAGATAGTGTAACTTTACTCTGATAAAACTTAAAAAAGGAATAAGCCCTATATAAAGCTGTAATTCTAACATAAAGGATAAATAAAAAAGAAGTGATCCATAATAAATTAATACTTTTAAGTGTGAAAATGTGTAGGCATGATTACACTGGGAGATATAATGAAGAAGACACACATTTGTACCTCTCACTGAGCCAGAAACGAGGGCAAATGGAACAGGTACAGACCCAGACTGATGCAAATTTGAGGTTGGCGATTCAGATACTTTTTTGACATGGTGATGTGCTTTTCTCAAAATGGAAAAACAATTCTTAATATGTTTTCAAAACAAAATTTTCTATTGACTTAAAAGTAATTACCTTCTGTGCAGAGTAAATTGTGAAAAATACTTTGCATTTTTATGTAACACATAGTTAACATCTAAACTAAATGTATCAACAAATACATATCTCATGTAGGTGAGTGTCCAGCAGAGCATTTACAACTCAGATAGCTTTCTGCCTAACTCTTTATAGTGCACGACTGCTGTGTACATTTGAGCATGTCTGCAATCTCTAGCCTCTTTCTATAAATCACCAGTATATGTCTCCTTCACCTCTACAAATTTAAAAATGCCCCAGTGAGAATGATTTCTATAGCAATAACTAACTTCATCTTTTCATAATTTCCTGAATAATCTTTTTTACTGTGCTGTGAGTTGGTGTTGTTACTGTAGGTTTTCTTCTGAAGATCTCTAAAATGTAGTGATGTTCAATTCATTCTTCCAGTTGCTGTAAGATTTCCACTATTCAATTAGTGCCTTCCTAAGTGGAGCCCCCTATAATAAATTGTATTTTGTATTGGTTGCCAAGAAACTCAGAATTGAATATAAAACTGAACTATAACACTTATGTGAGGCCCTTCATCTACAACTTTAAACAGAAATCTGACTTTATTCCAGGGCCAGTATTTTGATATTTGGTCTGAAATTTTTGTTTCTTTCTGGTGTGTCATTATTTTATGTATGTGTGTTTTGTAAGCTGCCAAGATTCCTCTGGCAGGAAGTACTGAGACAGTGAAGTACCAAGATTGAAAATATGGTGCACATAACATGTATCAAGTTCTTAGTGTCATGGGTGTTACCTGTATTAAATTACCTATAAAGTTGAAGTGTTCCCCAGAAATTTGTTTTTAAAGATTTATTTATTTATTCATGAGAGACACACAAAGAGAGAGAGAAAGACGGACAGGCAGACAGACAGACATAGGCAGAGGGAGACCTACGTGGGACTTGATCCCAGATTCTAGGATCAGGCCCTGAGCTGAAGGCAGACGCTCAACCACTGAGCCACCCAGGCGTCCTTGTTCCCCAGAGATTTTAGAATGGGAAAAAAAGCATTGAGTAACAATACTTGTAATTTAAGATTATACAATTGATGAATTTATATAATTTATAATAATTGAGTTTAATGAAAAGGGATTGATATAAAATGTATTTTGTTATATATATTTTATTACATATGTGTCATACTTCATTTGACTATTTGTCTCAACAATAAAGAAATATTCAAAATAGTACTTCCTTAGAATGATAGAAGACTAAGGTAAGCGGAATGTACATGATACAAAAACATAAAGCATGGAAAACTTTCATTGGCTTATTCTGTCCATTTTTGGTAAAAACCATTTTCTCATAAGTAGAGAAAATCAGGTAGGTAGAATTATTGGCTAATTTAGCAATTAACATGTGTTTCAAAACAAGGAATTGAAAAAAACAGCAGTTTTATATGTGACAGATTATGGAAAGATATTGATTGGATTTGATAGGATATACATAAGGCACAATAATCCACACAGAGAAGATGACTATGTTTCCCTATAGACTTATGTAAGATGACCACTGTGAAAATATATAAGCATTATACTTTGTCAGAGCTAGCTAATTGTCTTAGAAACCCCAAGACCACCATGATGTATGACTTACATAATAGGCACATGATATAACAATGGTTAGAATATGAAAACAAAATTTATTTTTCCCTATTAATATTACTGAATACTTGCTTTTATCATAGTGACAGAGTTCTTTACTTATGTGATAAAATATCTGATATATGATAATAATTAATAAAATAAAACCAAGCATTGAAGATTACCCATAAACATCTATTTATTATATTTTTGTAAATATAAAACACCTTGGAAAACCTACAAAGAACCCTTATCATATTGGATTATATTTTATGCTATTTTTCCAAGTCTTCATCCCTCTCTACTTTATTGTATAACTCTGGCTTATCACAAGCATTCGTGTGTATGTGTGTGCACACATGCATATGCACATACACACAGAACCAGACTGAAATGTCCACTGTTGATCAAAAGACTCTTTGGATTATTGCTATAAAGTTAGCTTAAAAAATTATTTTATTCTTATTTTTTATCAGCAAATACAAAAGTAGAATGATGTTTGTTATTTAATTTTGATAATATATTTTTAGGGTGTAAAAGAGGCAGTATAGTATAGTAGACAACTGCATGGGGATCAGATTGCATGGGTTCAACCCAAGGCTCCCAGTTTAAAAACTTGGTGACTTTGCTACTGCCAATAGGAATAGTAAAGTATCTACCTCATATGTTGTTACAAGGACTTAAAGAAAATTAAAATGTTTTGAAAAAAATTTTTGGTTTAAACTGTGGCATAAAATTAAACTTATTAGTTTATTGTATATGTGACTTAGTTTTTGACGCAATAAAAGGCAAAAGAGACTCTCTTTCCTCTTGTAAAACAGCACTATCTTCCAGAATATTAATATAATGGATAATAGACATGCAAAATAATTATGTTCTTTTTGATGACTTTGGGTTTAGTCTTAGATTCCCATTTCCATACTGCATGAACATTATTGATTATACATCAGTGGTTTTCTCTTTCTTTCTGTCTCTCTCTCATGCACATACACCCACATACAATGATAAATCATGATTTAAACATAATAATACTTGCTATATTTTGGACTCTGTCAAAAGTTTATCTCCTTGGAAGAAAAAGGCATTTATCTATATTTTAGCATTTTAAGATATTATATATTTTCCCAGAAAGTTCACTAATATTTGCAAAATAATCAAGCAACTGGAAATAATGAAATAACAGAGAATGTTTACATTTAAGCACAAGAGTGTTTGATGTAGCATACTCTATAATCTGCTGTCCTTTATGACAGTGCTTCATTTCACAGTTCTCTCTGCCTCCACACCTAGAACAGACAATAACAACAGTTCATAAAGAGAGGGTAATTTAATCATCCATTAAGAATTCCTAAGTTCATTCAATCAATATTGCACATAAAAAGGTCAGCACTCATCTTTATGAGATAATGTACTTTCCAATAATAGGAAGGAAGGGTATTTAAGAGTCATGGCCAAGTCTTAGGCAAGGGACCTGCATCTATGAGATGACTGTGAGATTTATATGTAGAAATTTTTTAAAAATTGCCATCAACTTATTTTTTATCATGAAGACATTATCATTGTTTATTTATTCAACAGATTATTAATTATATTTGATATTGTGCTAAGTAACAGACATTGTACTAAGCCCTGGGAGTTTAATTTAGTAAATAAGAGTTTATATCATCACAGAAGGTCATAAGAATATCAAAATAAATTAATAACATACTATTTCATAAATTATAAGTACTGTAAGAAAAATACAAAAGGAAAGGTTAATAAGGAAGGTCAGAGGTCATACAAATATATTTTAAACTTTAAATGGATGGACAGGAAAGACCTCACTGAGAAGGTGATAGTTGAACAAATACTTATAGGGCCCTTGAGGCTTGTTACTATCTAAAAGGGTAGGTATTCCAAGCAGAGGAGAGAACACTATAAAAGGTTGTAAAATAGAAGCCTACTTACTATGATTAATGAGTAACATTACAAAAAAAAATTTTTTTTAAAGAGAAAAACATTAAAAAGTCTTTGGAATCTTGGGCTAGGGATAATTCTTTGACTTCATACTAAAAATATGATATATAAAGGGAAATATTGATAAATTGGGCTTTATTAAAATTAAAATCTTTTGATCTGTGAAGGATTCTAAGATGATGAAAAAATGAGCTTTTCCTGGGAGCTCTGGGAGAAAAATATTTGCAAATCACCTACCTGACAAAGAACTATTATCTGCAATATATAAAACAGTTCTCAAAACTCAAATGCATTAAAATGATCAAACATTCCAATTAGAAAATGGACAAAACACGAAGAAAACTTCCACTACAGAGGATATACAGATGGGGAAAATAAGCACATGTTAAAATGTTTGACATCCTTAGCTATTAGAGAAATGCAAATTAAAACCACCATGACATACTAGTACTTTACTGTATACCTAATAGAATGGCTGAGTTTAAAAATAATGACAACTCCAAATTCTAGTGAGGATGCAGAGAAAATTGCTGGTGAAAACATAAAATACTCCAAATCATTCTGGAAAATTATTTCACAGTTTTCATAAGGAACCTAAAAGTGCATCCATCATATGACCCAATATTTGAAATCTGAGACATTCATTCCTAAGAAATAAAACATATTCTTACAAAACTTATATATGAATGTTTATAGCACCTTTATTCATAATATCTCTAAACTGGAAATAGCCTAAATATCCTATAATGGATTGAGTGTAAGTTTATGTATAAAAAAATGAAATTGAATTTTAAAGAAATCCAGAAAAATATAATGAGCAAAACAGGCCAAGAGAATCTTTTTTTTTTTTTAAAGATTTATTTATTTATTCATGAAAGACACAGACTGAGAGAAAGAGGCAGAGACATAGGCAGAGAGAGAAGCAGGAGGCCCCTCCTCTTCGCAAGGAGCCTGATCTGGGACTTGATCCCGGATCCTGGGATCATAACCTAAGCTGAAGGCAGGCGCCCAACTACTGAGCCACCTAGGTGTCCCAGACCAAGATAATCTTATAAGAAAATAATGGGGAGATACTTATATCACCAAATATTAAAACATATAAATACAATTGGCAAATAATGTATTATCATCACAAATATTTAAAGTTACACTGATAAAATGGAACAATGCTCAGAAAATAAATACTATGTTGTGTGAGTTATATGTGTATCATATTATGCATATGCATATCTATAAATGATGATTTAACACTACCCATGAAAAGAAATGAAAGAAGCCAAGTTATCCAACCTCACAAATATTCATAGTAATGAGAATTGTATCAATAAATATTACTTATAATTTGGCAGAAATTTAAAATACAGTTAGGCTTGGAATAATTATATAAAACAATGTCATATGTTACTATTAGAAATACATGTATATTAAAAATTTTAAGAGTCATATCAAATACTAATTTATTCATTTCTAGTATCCTACCTTAAGTACATAATTGAAAAAATGTCAAAATATTTTTCATAATATGAAATATGGTTATGCAAGTTATCAGATAAAATATTTACAATATTTAATAACAGGGAAAGAAAAAATAGTTAAGTAAAATATTAAATATATAGTTTATAGGCATTACAATTATATTTTTAAATAATACAATAGAATAATGTATTCCATATAATGTTGTTGTATGAAAAAGTTACAAATAGTTATTCCATACATATTTATGCCTTTTTATTTAAAAGTAATATACTTAGAAAAGCATATTATATAAATTATATATATTGTATCATATATATGTGTGTGTGTATTTACATATATTGAAAACCAGAAGATATTTTACAAACATGTTAATGGGGTTTATCTCTGGAAGTAACATAAGGACTTTTTTCCCAAATGTAGCACTAAGGGATTCTAATATAATTAAAGGAAACCAGAGATCAAGAAGCACTCCTCATCATCACCAAGTGTAGGTGTTGAATTACATATAGGAATCTATTGATCAAAAGGAATGGACCTCTTGAGAGGCTATTGACCTGGACAGGTCCTTCAATAATCTGGTCTAGCAGGCTTAATTTCTCCACATTCGCTCTTGTCCACTCCCATTAGATCATTCTAAAGAGGTTAAACAACAGACATCCCAACCCAGATGCAAAAAAACATTTGGTGATGGGTTAGATCTGCCAAGCAATCACTGCTATTCATCAGTAAAATTAGATGTCCATCTGAATGTGCATACACAAGGAAATTTTAGTGTGTACTGTAACTGTGTGTGGCTATATGTTGCCATATAACAGTCACTTCCCTGATATTTACTGTCAGACATCATTCACAGATATTTCACAGACAGATGGTTTCTTTCACTGGCTCAGGAGCCACTTCAAAGTGTTTTGATTCCTGACCAAGTTGTATATCATACTTCTCTGGAAGATTTCTTCCCAGATGCAGACTTGAAAATAAAATCAAGAATAGTCAGAAAGCTACACAACTTTTTCAGCTTACCTACCTTCAAAGAGCAGACAGCAAAGGCTTCTTCACCATTGCAACATATTGGAAATTCCCTAATATTTAACATTTCTTCAAAGGCAAAATTAACATCATAGGGGATGCTCTCATTAAGACAATTGACCGAAAATGTGATATGAAAATTCACAGAGATTTGTATTTGTCATTAACATTACTTTCAAGCTAAAACCAAAGGTGTTGAATAACTGTATTTCTTCTTAATTTGCATTTATCCAACCTATTCAGCCCTAAATTCTTTCAGCAGTAGGACCTTTCTCCCTGCTTATTCAAAATCTAAGAGTTTTGAGATACATTAACTTTTTTTTAATGACCAGGGTTTAAAGTTGGGAACCATTTTTCTAGACAAAACCATTTTCACTAATTGAAAAGTTTAAATTTACAGGGACATAAAAAATTTGAAACAACAAAACTCAATATAAGATAAATGCTAGTGGAAATCATTATAACAGTAAACACAAAACAGTAATTTGAATTTTCAGTTCTTGTAGCATCTTATGTATCACCTTCTTTGGCATTCTTGTTCATTCATATGTGATTGTATCTATTGCATATAGAGACTAACTCTTACATCTAGATCTAGGGAGGATGATTTTGAAGGTATTCTGTGCATGTAGTAAGCAATTCTGATAAATTTTAGATATTAGAGACCTCAGAGAGGCAATTTTCATGTTTGGCAAATATAATAGAAACTCAATATTTCAAAAATTTAATAATTAAAATATCAGAGCTAATGAGAACAAAATATTCAAATTAGGGTTCCCTAGAATAATGTCACATCCTATTTAAATTTTATCATGCTGAAAAGTAAATAAAATATTGGTCTAAAGTCTTTGTTCATTAAAAAATTAAAATTTTAAATAATTTTATTTATCTAATTTTCCAAGTGGGAAATGAGATGAGACCAATTGAAGGGACACATTTCTTTAATGGAATAAGCCTTTGTTCATCCAATTTTTGTCTGTGTGGTATATCCTTTCCTTATCTACCACTAAGACTTGAATCAACATCCTTTGGCTATTAATTCTTATGAACAACTTCAATCATGTCAATAACTTTAATTTAGCCAACTCTGAAAATTATATTCTAATGTTTCATTTTAACTACTCTCTCTGCTTTTATTAACTCATTTTTATATCTCCAATATCTACAATTAGCCACCGTGAGACTCAAATATTTTCACAATCTATTAGCTACTCTCAAACTTTCCCTTTGCTTTCTAATCCATAACTAATAGTCTCCTACCACAGTTCATAAGAATTGTGAAGAAAAATCATACAGACATGGAAAGATCTGGTTCTCACTCCTGACTGGTAATATATCAGAGACTCCAAGCATTTATTCTTCCAATATGGTGCTACATGATTATTTTTTTAAGTTCCCCCTCTATCTTTAGTGAATAGGAATAGCTATCTATTTTCTTAGATAATAAAGTAAGAACTTCCTCAATATCCTCCTCTGTCATCCACAATGTGATTCTTTCTTTTCTCTTTCCTGTGACAATTGTCTAGTGCTTCTTGAAATCATAGTTTGGATTCCTTGCCCCCTCCTCCATTACTTGTCTATTAGGCATAATTACAGTTCTTTGGAATGCAAACAAAAATTTAAAGGCTAATACTATAAATATCACAGTATTTGTAAAAATAATACAATAATTAACTGTTGTAAATCTATGATACTTTTTAAACAATCAAGTTTCAGCCTCTTTGATTGCCTCTTCATATGGTAATAATCTTAAATTCCTATAAGAGTAGAAAATAATTACAAATTTCTTTTAAAATTATTATCATTGGCATTTTGAAATGTTTTCTACTTTAAAATTTGTTGTTGGTAATGTCATGTAATTTTTATGATCTAAATTTGGGAACCCTTTTATTGAATTTATTTTAAACTTAATTTGCTAAAATTCAGTATATATATATATATGGCAAAATCTGTAGTCCTGATTTTTATATCAGGATGATGGGTGAATTGGCATAGTGAAGGGGAAGTGCATTCTTTGCAGTCATTATTATTGCATAATGGCTTGCAAGAATATAACTATACATTGAAATAAATGTGAACCACAAAAATATATCCCACTTAACTAAAACAATGTATTTCCAACCCAGCTTCCTATTACCAGATCCCCCAAAGTGTCTGTGGCCACTGCTGTGCTACCTTAGATGAAAGATGTGTGTCTGAGGTAAGTCTGAATGGGAAGAGACAGTGGTCTTTACATTCGTGGTTAAAATATCTTACTTTTGCACATTTTACAAAAACATATGACCATGCAAACAGATTTTTAGAATACCCTCACAGGGCTTTGAAATGGGCTTATGTGAGTGAGAAGTCTTTTAGCTTGAGCTTCATTAGCTTCCCTCTAAGTATCCTTATAAATATTCTTACTATATTTCACCTGTATTTACATATTTTTGCATTACAATTCAGTTATTTATTCTCTTTGTCTTCTCATGCTCTAATCCTTGATTTCTCTATGATCCAGTGGATAGGGAAAGTATACCGCTTCATCTTGTACCTGTAGTGTTTGTTAAAGCATCTATCACAGAGATTGAAACATAAAGAAAAAAGATTGGGGCATCTGGGTGGCTCAGTGGTTGAGCATCTGCCTTTGGCTCAGATTGTGATACCAGGGTCCTGGGATCAAGTCCCGGATCAGGCTCCCTGTGGGGAGCCTACTCCTCCCTCTGCCTGTGTCTCTGCCTCTCTCTGTGTGTCTCTCATGAATAAATAAATAAAATCTTAAAAAATTATAATTTATTTAATTAACAATGATATAAATATTTTTAAGTTAAAAATCTGTATGTGAGATAACTAAAATAAATCAGAAATATAATTGAGAACGTCTAAAAGACCAGGTGAGAAAAAAGGGTGGCTTGGACAGTGCAGAGAAGTTGGGGGACAGGGGATGCTTCAAGATCTATCTTCTACAACTAGAGTTGGCCGACTTGTTGGTTTGGAGGTAGTGAAGAGAGAGTGAGCTTCAGGAGAGCATTGGGTGTTTAGCTTGACCAATTATATAGAGTAGAACCAAAATGGGAAAGACTGAATAAACATCAAGTTCCAGTTGGAAACTCAAGACTTTACATTTTGGCATATCAAGTTTTAGGTGCTTATGAGATATTCAAGATGAGGTGTCAAGTAGGAAATTCAAAGTAGTTTACAGCAGAAAAGACCAAAGAGCTTCATGATATCAGAGAATAGAGGCGATGGCTTTGCCAAACAACCTTTAATAATTTAATGCAATTATGGGAGTCAGAGACATGTAGAAGCGAGTGCTTAGTACGAGAGAATGGGAACTGGATGAAGCAGTGATGGAATAGAGGAGTCTATCGTGGGAGGGAATTGAGTAGTGGTTGTCTGAGTTAGTGAGAAGCATTAACGTGCATGATGACAACTCATAATCTGAGGGAACTACTAATGCAAAGACCCACTAGGCACTAGCTTGTACCCTGACAAACTCAGATTTATTGACTCTGAAATGAAGGAGGACATTCCAGTGGAACCATGGAATAGCACTGAACAAGAGGAAGGAGGAAAACATCTTTCATACTATTTGAATTCCCTCTGAGGTATTCTGGGGAGGAGACTAAAGGAAGTGTAGGTGAGTTGTTTCTGTGACAGGATCTGAAGAAGGAAGATAAAGTAGAGATGGCTGCTGCCATGAGGTGAGGGTCGTTTAACAACTGGAGATCCCCAGTGACAGATGAGTATAACCAAGTGGGTCTTGGAGCGTCACTGGTAATAAAGCAGTTAGTTACTCAGAGACAGTTGTTTTGCCATTTTATAGCAGCTACATGACCTTACGAGCAAGAATATCTCCTTTCAACTTTGCAGCTGGCCTAAGCGTCTGCTCTCCCAGTGTAGTTAATAGTGAGTTTACTTCTTAAAATTTTAGTCTTAGCCGATTTTTAGTTTTTCCATCCCAGCTAGGTTTTAACTCTTTTAGTAAGAGGTGGAGTGCCTATGTTAATAAGTCTGGTTGCTTTAGGAATGAAGCCAGCAAAGGTGGTCCAGTGGGAGACACTGGAAGGTACAGTGGTGAGATCAACCTAGAGGCAAGTGCCTGAAAGGGATCTTTAACAACAAGAGGGCTTGTTATCATAATGCCACTCATTTCTCTATACTCTATATTCTTTGAACCAGAAATTATACTTTTAGGGATCTATCCCAGGAAATCATGCACAGATATACACAAGATTTATTTTTTTATTTTTTTATTTTTTATTTATTTATTTTTTTTATTTATGATAGTCATACAGAGAGAGAGAGAGAGAGAGGCAGAGACATAGGCAGAGGGAGAAGCAGGCTCCATGCACCGGGAGCCTGACGTGGGATTCGATCCCGGGTCTCCAGGATCGCGCCCTGGGCCAAAGGCAGGCGCCAAACCGCTGCGCCACCCAGGGATCCCATACACAAGATTTTTATGCAAAGATGCTCATCACAATATTGTTTATGTTACTCAGATGGCAGTTAAATTCGCTCTGTATTTTGAGATTCAAAAAATGTTAACTCAATCTCTTTCTTTTGGGGATCAATATATTTCAATATAATTGGTTTGCCTCAACCAACTTTTTGTTTTCCATTTTATTTTTGTAAATTTTCATCTGAATCTGAATTTCTTTCTCCAATGGAATTTTAGTTTCAAGTGATTATAATGTCCCAAGTCTTTCCTCTCCAAATAAAACATCTCATTTTTCTTGATTTCTCTGTCTCCTAAAATACAATTGACCTTTCAACAAGGTGGGGTTAGGGACACCAAGTCATGCAGTTGAAGAGCCACATAAAACTTTTGACTCCCCCGGAACTTGCCTAGTAATAGCCTACTGTTGAGTGGAATTCTTTTTTTTTTTTTTCCAGATTTTATTTATTTATTGATGAGAGAGAGAGAGAGAAAGAGAGAGAGAGAGGCAGAGACATAGAGGGAGAAGCAGGCTCCATGCAGGGAGCCTGATGTGGGACTCCATCCCAGGACTCCAGGATCATGCCCTGGGTGCAATGCAAGCGCTAAACCGCTGAGCCACCCAGGCATCCCTCCTGGAACCCTTATCAATAACATAAACAATTAACACATATTTTGTGTGTTATAGGTATTATGTTCTATATTCTTACAATAAAGTAAGCTAGAGAAAAGAAAATGTTATCAAGAAAATCATAAGCATGTAACCGTGGAAATACATCAATTTCTTTCCATGTTTTCTTGTCATTGTCCCCAAACTGTGCCTATACAGAACCATTCCTTCTTCCACCACTTGCTTTAGTGTCAGTGTCAAGTCATAGACAGTTCCATGACATATATGACATAAAGGAAGTCAAAAGCATTCTTGAATAACTGGAACCCTTCTGCCAGATTGTCTAATCTTGATTTGTTTCCTGACACTGCTTCTTCTATACCTTTTTTCCTCATTGTCTAGCACTGGTTCAGAAGCACTCATTTCTATCAAATTGTCCTCTGTTAATTCCTCCGGTGTGGTGTCTATTAACTCTTGAATTTCTCCATGATTCATATATTGAAACCTTTCACTCTCCAACTTCTTTTTGGGGGAGGGGTTTATCCACACTCGCTTTCATACCTTGATTGGCTCTGTCATAAGTCTTGTGAAGTCATGCAAGGATTTGTTGTTTGGGGCTTGATGGCTTTCACAGGTTTTGTTTTTTGTTTTTGTTTTTGTTTTGTTTTGTTTTTACATAACAACAATGGCATCTTCAATGCCAGGCTTTCATGATATTCTCTCTTGCATAACATTGACAATCCTTTCCATAGAGTATCATATATAATGAAACTTAAAGGTCACTGTCACCCCTGATGTAGAAGATGAATTAGAAGTGTTGTGTTTCAGGGGAAGTAGACCACTTTGACACCTTCAGTGTTGAGCTCATGGCATGGCCAAAGGCATTGTCCAATATCAAAACAACCTTGAAAGGCAATCCCTTACTAGAAAAGTACTGCCTGACTTCAGCTACAAAGCATTGCTAGAACCAATCCAGAGAAAATGTCATTGCCCAGGCCTTCTTGTTGTACAGCCAAAAGACCAGCTTCTGTTCTTTACCTTTTCCCTTCAAAGTTTGGGGTTTAGCAGCTATATAGATAAGAGCAGTCCTGATAATAAACTAGAATGCATTTGCACAAAACAGTAGAGTCTTCCTATCCCTTCCTGCCTTAACTCCTGGTGCTTTCTTCTCTTTCTAACAATTGTCCTGTGTGACACTTTTCTCCAGAAAAGGACACTTTCATCTACATTAAAAACCTGTTCAGGCAGATATCCTTTCTCCTTACTGATTTTTATAATGGCACTTGGGAACTTGCATGCTGCCTCTTAGTGGGAAGAAACTGCTTCTTCTGTTTTCTTGACATTTTATAAGCCAAATCTCTTTATAAAATTATCAAACTATTCTTTGCTGGCATTAAATTTTCCAGTTTTAGATCCTTCACCTTCCTTTTGCTTTAAGTTGTCCTATGATCATGTCAGTTTTTCTCAAATCTTATTAAAGTCTATAGGTATGCCTTTCTTATAGCAATCCTGCACTCATATAAAAATTACATTTTCAATATAAGATAAAAGGCTATTTTGCAAAAATGCAAGATTTTTCTCACCTGCTAGAGTAGAGTAACTGTGACGATGGCTTTATGAATTTCCTTTTTTTTTTCTTTTACAATCAACCCTACCAATGGATTTATTTAGCTTAAAATGGCAAGCAACCACAGCTGCAGACTTTAATCTGTGGTGCATACCAAGAAATTATTTTTCTTGTGATGTTATGACTTTTCTCTGCTTCTTGGGAGTACTTCCAACATCACTAGTGGCACCTTATATGGGTCCCATGGTGTTATTCAACATTAGTAGAATTATACTAAACATGATGAAAAATATGCCAGAATCACAAGATACCACTTTTTCCTGTGATATGGAATTTGCTGGTGAGATGAACTGCTCACAAGGAGCTGATTAGTATCAGGTGGTGTTTTAAACTGACACTTGCATCATTTGAGCTTTCTGCAATAGCAACTGGGGGGGAGAGGGGCTATGAAGTTATTCCAGTACATTGTGTACTATAGTTAATTTTACACAGTTATGATTTAATACTGAATCTTTACATTTTTCTCAGTTGCAAATTGCACTATGAACAGTCTGTGTGTATGTAAGTTTTGATAAATTTTAACTTTTATAATAGATTTGTGTATGTTTATGATAGTAAATGATAAAATAGATTAGAATCTATGTATATTTCATGCATTCACGACATATCAAACTTTTTAATTTCTTTGATAGTTTAGGCTATGTGGTTCATGTGCAAGCTTTTTCAAATTGCTGCAAATCTCCAAATAATGGTTCAATATATTTTTTGAAAAAAATCTGTGTATAAGTGAACCCATGCAGTTCAAATCCATGTCATTCAAAGATCAACTGCAGATTTATGCATGAATAGTGGGCTTCCTTAGGGTTTTGAGATGCTGTGTTCATTTGCTTTATTTAAATTACTTAAAAGACTTTCTTGTTCATAAAAACTTTATATATCTCAATATCATCAATTGTTCTCAGGCTCTTTTATATGTAGACTCTTAGATTCCCTTATTTGCCTCTCTGTACTAGAGTTGATAACTTCAAAGTGTTTGCAGGTGAAATGCTAGGGGTAGGTAGAACAATTATGGGTAAAACGATTTTATCTCTATTTTCTCTAACTTCCAAACTAATAGCAGGACCTGTGATGATTTCTAATGTCATATAATCTACTTCTTTTTCTATTTTTCTTATTTAATTTTTAGCTAATTAACATATAGGTAATATTGGTTACAGGATTAGAATTTAGTGATTCAGGGGCACCTGGGTGGCTCAGTGGTTGAGCATCTGCCTTTGGCTCAGGTCATGATCCTGGGGTCCTGGGATCGAGTCCCGCATTAGGATCTCTGTGGGGGGCCTGCTTCTTCCTCTGCCTATGTCTCTGCCTCTCTGTGTCTCTCATGAATAAATAAATAAAATCTTTTTTAAAAAAGAATTTACTGAGTCATCACTTACATATAACACCCAGTGCTTAACACAAGTGCCCTCCTTAATACCTACCATCCGCTTAGCTCATTCCCCACTTACCTCTCCTCTATTAACCCTCAGTTTGTTTTCTACAGTTGAGTCTCATGGTTTGCTTCCCTCTATTTTTAAATTTCCTTTCCCCTATGTTAATCTGTTTTGTTTCTTAAATTCTACAAATGAGTGAAATCATATGGTGTTTTTCTTTCTCTGACTGACTTGTCACATAGCATAATACATTCTAGTTCCATCCATAACATTACAAATGGCAAGATCACATTCTTTTTGTTGGCTGAGTACTATGTCATTGTATGTGTATGTACCACATCTTCTTTATCCATTCATCTGTTGATGGAAATCTGGGCTCTTTCCATAGTTTGGCTAATGTGGACATTGCTGCTATAAACACTAGGGTGCAGGTGCCCCTTTGAATCAGTATTTTTGTATCCTTTGGATAAATCCTAGTAGTGCAATTGCTGGGTGGCAAGGTAACTTTTTGAGGAACCTCCATACTTTTTTACAGAGTGGCCATGCTAGCTTGCATATGCACCAACAGTGTAAGAGGGTTTCCCTTTCGCTACATCATTGCCAACATCTGTTGTTTCCTGAGTTGTTAATTTTAGCCATTCTGACTGGTGTAAGGTGGTATCTCATTGTGGGGTTGATTTTTTTTAAGATTTTATTCATTTATTCATTTATGACAGGGAGAGAGAGAGACAGAGAGAAAGAGAGAGAGAGAGAGAGAGAGAGAGAGAGAGGGAGAAGCAGGCTCCATGCAAGGAGCTGGATGTGGGACTCCATCCTAGGACTCCGGGATCACGGCCTGGGCCGAAGGCAGGCACCAAACCCCGGAGCCACCAGGGATCTCCCTGTGGGGTTGATTTGTATTTCCCTGATGCTGAGTGATGCTGAACATTTTTTCATGTGTCTGTTGCCCATTTCTATGTCTTCTTTGGAGAAATGTCTGTTCATGTCTTCTGCCCATTTCTTGACTGGATTATTTTGTTTTCTAGGTGTTGAATTTGATAAGTTCTTTATAGATTTTGAATATCAGCCCTTTATCTGATATGTCATTTGTGAATATCTTCTCTCATCAGTAGTAGCCTTCTAGTTTTGTTGATCATTTCCTTTGCTATGAGAAAGATTTTATCCTGATGAAACCCCAATAATTCATTTTACTTTTGTTTCCCTTGTCTTAGAAGACATGTCTAGCAAGAAGTTGTAGTGGCTAAGGTCGAAGAGGTTGCCATTGTGTTCTTCTTTAGGATTTTGATGGGTCTGTATCTCACATTTAGGTTTTTTATATTTTAAATTTGTGTATGGTGTAAGAAAGTATAGTTTCATTCTTTTTCATGTTGCTGTCCAGTTCTCCCAACACCATTTATTGAAGATACTGTCTTTTTTTCCACTGGATATTCTTTCCTGCTTTGTTGAAGATTAGTTGACCATAGAATTGAGGGTCCATTTCTGGGTTCTCTATTCTGTTCCATTGATCTGCGTGTCTGTTTTTGTGCTAGTACCATAGTCTTGATGGTTGTAGCTTTGTAATACAGTTTGAAGTCTAGAATTGTGATGAATCCAACTTTGGCCTTCTTTTTCAAGATTGGTTTGGCTTTTTGGAGTCTTTTCTGGTTCCATACAAATTTTAAGATTGTTTGTTGCAGGTCTGTGAAAAATGCTGTTGGTATTTTAATAGGAATTGCACTGAATGTGTAAAATGCTTTGGGTAGCACAGACATTTTAACAATATTTGTTTTTCTGATCCATGAGCATGGGATGTTTTTCCATTTCTTTGTGTCTTCCTCAATTTCTTTCATAAATGTTCTAGGTTTTCTAGGTATAAATTTTTAGCTCTTTAGTTAGGTTTATTCCTAGGTATCTTATGGTTTTTGATGCAATTGTAAATGAGATCAATTCCTTGATTTCTTTTCCTGATGCTTCATCATTATTTTATAGAAATGCAACAGACTTCTGTGCATTGATTTTATATCCTATGACTTTTGCTGAATTCCTGTGCCAGTTCTAGCATTATTTTGGTGGAGTCTTTTGGGTTTTCTACATAAAGTATCATATCATCTGTGAAAAGTGAAAGTTTGACTTCTTCTTTGCCAGTTTGGATGCCTTTTATTTCTTTTTTGTTGTCTAATTGCGGAGGCTAGGACTTCTGGTGCTATATTGAACAACAATGATGAGAGTGGGCATCCCTGTCATGTTTCTGACCATAGGAGAAAAGCTATCAGTTTTTCCCTATTGAGGATGATACTGTTGTTCTTTACCTATGCTTTTTATAATATTGAGGTATGTTCCCTCTATCCCTACATGGTGGAGGGTTTTCATCAAAAAAGATGCTTTTTCTGCATCTATTAAGAGGGTCATATGGTTCTTATCCTTTCTTTTATTAATGTGGTGTATCACATCAATTGATTTGCAGATGTTGAACCACCCCTGCAGCCCAGGAATAAATTTCACTTGAGGGTGAATAATCCTTATAATGTTCTGTTGGATCTTATTAGCTAGTATCTTGGTGAGAATTTTTTGCATCCATGTTCATCAGGAATATTGGTCTGAATTCTCCTGTTTAGTAGGGTCAAGGTAATTCCAGCCTCATAAAATGAGTTTGGAAGTTTTTTTCCATTTCTATTTTTTGGAAAAGCTTCAGAAGAATAGATATTAGTTCTTTAAATATTTGGTAAAATTCCTGTGGAAAGCCACTCAGTCTTGGACTCTTGTTTTTGGGAGATTTTTGAATACTCATTCAATTTCTTTGCTGGTTATTGGTCTGTTCAGATTTTCTGTTTCTTCCTGTTGCAGTTTGGTAATTTATATATTTCTCAGAATTTATCCATTTCTTCCAGACTGCCTAATTTGTTGGCATATAATTGCCCATAATATTCTCTTATAATTGTTTCTATTTCTTTTGTGTTGGCTGTGGTCTCTCCTCTTTGATTCATGATTTTATTTATTTGGGTCCTTTATCTTTTTTGAAAAGTCTGTCTAGAAGTTTAGCAATCTTATTAATTCTTTCAAAGAACTAGTTCCTAGTTTCATTGATCTGTTTTGCTGTTTTGTTTTGTTTTTTTAAATTTCTCTATCATTGATTTCTGCTCTAATCTTTATTGTTTCTCTTCTCCTGTTGGGTTTAGGCTTATTTACTCTTCTTTTTCCAGCTCTTTTAGGTGTAAATTTAGGTTGTGTATTTGAGACTTTTCATGCTTCTTGAGGAAGTCCTATATTGTTAGATATACTTCATTTTCATTTGCTTCCATGTATTTTTAAATTATTCTATAATTTATTGCTTGACTCATTTATCTTTAGTAGGATGTTCCTTAAGCTCCATGTATTTGTGGTCCTTCCAAATTTCTTCTCATGGTTGACTTTAAGTTTCATAGTGTTGTGGTCTGAAAATAAGTATGGTATGATATCAATCTTTTTGTACTAGTTGAGACCTGATTTGTGACCAGTATGTGATCAATTCTGGGAAGTGTTCCATGTGCACTCAAAAACAATATGTATTGTGCTGCTTTAGGATTAAATGCTCTGAATATATCTGTTAAGTCCCTCTGATTCAGTGTCTCATTCAAAGCTCTTGTTTCCTTGTTGATCTTCTGTTTAGATGATCTGTCAATTGCTAAGTGGGGTATTAAAGTCCTCTACTATTATTTATTATTATCAACGAGTTTCCCTAATTTTGTAATTAATTGGCTTCTGTATATTTGGCTCTCCTGTTAGGGGCATAAATATTTACAATTGTTAGATCTTCTTGTTGGATAGACCCTTTCATTATGATATAGTGTCCTTCTTCATCTCTGATTACAGTCTTTGGTTTAAAATCTAGTTTCTCTGAAGTAAGGATGGCTACTCCAGCTTTCTTTTGAATCCATTAACATGACAAATGGTTCTCCATCTCCTTACTTTCAACTTGGAGGTGTCTTTGGGTCTAAAATGAGTCACATATATGCAGCATATTTATGGGTTTTGTTTTTTAAATTCTTTCTGATATTCTATATATTTTGAATGGTGTATTTAGTCCATTTACATTCAAAGTGATTGTTGAAAGATATGAATTTAATGGCATTGTATTATCTATAATGTCACTATTTCTGTTGATTATTTCTGTTACTTTCTGATCTTTGTTACTTTTGATCCTATTTCATTTTTCTTGCAAGATTGGTTTAGTGTTCACAAATTCCTTTAGTTTTTGTTTGTCCTAGAAACTCTCTCCTATTCTGAATGACAGCCTTGCTGGATGAAGTATTCTTGGCTTTTTTTTTTTTTCCCATTTAGCATGCTGAATATATCATGCCAGTCCTTTCTGCCTCCAGGTCTCTGTAGATAGGTCTGCTGCCAGCCATATATTTCTACCCTTGTAGGTTAAGGACCTCTTGTCCTGAGCTGCTTTTGGGATTTTCTCTGTCTCTGTAATTTGCAAGCTTCACTATAATATGTCAGGGTGTTGACCTATTTTGTTGATTTTGAGGGAGTTCTATGTACCTCTTGGACTTGAATGCTTGTTTCCTTCCTTATATTAGGGAAGTTCTCAGCTATGATTTGTTTAAATAAACTTTTTGCTCCAGTTTCCTGCTCCTTATCTTCTAAGACTCCTATAATATGGGTATTATTTCACTCTATAGACTCACTGAGTGCCCTAAGTCTACTTTCATGACCTAATAATTTTCTTTCTCTCTTCTTTTCAGCTTCCTATGTCCCATCATTTTTTCTTCAGTATCACTGATTTACTCTTATGATTCATTCTTCCTTGTTTTTATGGCCTCCACTTGGTACTGCATCTTGGTAATAGTATTTTAAATTTCAGCCTGACTAGATATTAATTTTTTTAAATCTCTACTGTAAGGAATTCTCTAGCACCTTCTTCTTTTTTTTTTAATATAATATATTACCCAGTCATTTTTTTTACATTTTTTATTTATTTATGATAGTCACAAAGAGAGAGAGAGAGAGGCAGAGACACAGGCAGAGGTTGAGAAGCAGGCTCCATGCACCGGGAGCCCGATGTGGGATTCGATCCCGAGTCTCCAGGATCGCGCCCTGGGCCAAAGACAGGCACTAAACCGCTGCACCCCCTAGGGATCCCGTCTCTAGCATCTTCTATGCTTTCTTCAAGCCCAGCTAATATCTTTATAATCATTGTTTAAAATTATTGTTCAGATATCTTACTTATATCTGTTAATGATTAAATCCCTGCAGTGGATACTACCTACTGTTCTTTCTTTTGGGGTGCATTTCTCCATTATGTCATTTTGTCCAGAAAGGAATAGAAGAGAGAAAGAGAAAAAAAAAAAAAAAAAAAAAAAAAAAAAACAATAATAATGACAATAGAAACAAACAACTAGTTCTTGGGTGTGTTTTGGTCTGCATATATATGTATATATAGGTATATATATTTGTTCTGCATATATATGTGTATATATATATATATATAGAATTGAAAAAATAAGAAAATAACTTTGAAAATTATACTAAAAACTAAAGAATAAAAATATGCAGAGAACGCTATCTACTGTTTTCCTCAAGAGCTTTGCAGCCCTCTATGGTCAGTAAACTTGGTGAGAGTGTGTTGTTTGTGCTGGTCTTCTGGGGGAAGGACTTGTTGCACTGATTCTCAGTTTGTCTTGCCCTAGTGGAAATACACCACCAGTGCTGAGAGGCAGGGCTTGGCGTAAGTGCCTCCAGATTCCACTAGGTGGTGCTACTTTGCTCCTTGCCATCTTTCAGCATTGGTGAGGGAAGAATATGGTTGAGCCTCACCCTCTAGCCCTGGTGATGAAAATTGATGTCCCTCACTTTTCAGTAAGCCCTCATAGAAAAGCAATCAATCACTGTTGTCTCCCCAGTTTCCTCAGAACTCTTTGTTCACCTGGCCTGTGACTAAGCTTTTTTATCTCAGGCATGCAACTAAACTTCAAAACTATGAATTTTAGGGACTCCTACAATTGGACCCTTGCTGTTCCTCCTGGGGTGGGTGTGTGTGTGGGGGATTCACCAGCTTCTGATTTTTGCCAGATCCCTCCCAGGAAAGCGGTCATACAACCATGCAGCAGTTCACAGTCCATGGCTACACAGAGCAGAAAGTGGGCTCCTAGCTTACTGTTCTCAGCTAGCTTCTATGCCTGGGAACTCTGCTCCACTCTGGCACCACCCATTCTTCTTGTGACCCCTAGGATCCTGAGACTACACTGTCACATCTGGGATTCCTCCCCACTCACCACATGAACATATTTGAGCCAAACTTCTAAAAGTTCCAATTTTGCACTCCACTGTTTCACAATGCCATTCATTATGGGAAGACATTTATCATGGAGGCGAAAACATGAATTGTAGAGTGAGGATCACACCCTTCTCTCACTGGATTCTATGGATAATCGAGTCTAGATTCTGAGAAATGTGAATACCAGAAAAATCCTGATGATGAGAAGTAATGTGTCCCCATTTTATGGAAAAAAGCCCCCTTGTGGCCCAAGTTGAGATGCAACTACTGAAGGATGCTTAAGTTAGACCTCAGTCAGCAGGTCTGGAGAAGCACCAGCCATCAGTCTCCATAGCTTGCATGCTATGCTGTATTTCTCTGTAGTAATCTGCATTTCCTGAATAACTGAGAGACTACCAGAAACCATGTCTTCTCTCTCCTAAATTTAGTTAATTAAAAGTAGATTTTTAAAAATTCAGTTTTTATGATAACATGTAATCCAAATATAACTTAAAGAAAAAACCTAGAATTATCAGATTAACTATTAAAGTTTAATGTGGATTATGAAATAATGTTAAATATAAATAAATATAAAATTCATTCTAGCAGGAGCAGAGCTTTTCTCTCTAGGAGAAACTAGACAAACTATTTACTCTTGTCCCCCAAGATGCGTTCAAACTTATAAAATCATTTCAAACTTATTTATTTACCTAGTGTTAACCTTGAGGAAATTATTTAGCCTCTCTAATCCCCAGTTTATCCATATGTAAAGTTTGGATAATGTGATGGTTAATTTCATGTGTCAACAAGACTGGACTAAGAAATGACAATACATTGGTAAAATATTATGTTTGGATGTGCCTGTGAAGGTATCTCCAGAAGATAGCCTTTGAGTCAGTAGATTGGGTAAAGATCTCCTTCACCAATGCAAGATGCAAGTAAGCATCATCCAACGGGCTGAGAGCCTGCCTAGAAAAAATAAGCAGAATTTGTTCTCTCTGCTTGAGCTGAGACATCCATTGTCTACTGCTCTTGAATTTTGGTGATCCTAGTTCTTGGGCTTTCAGATTCAGACCAGATCTTACAATATCTATCCTTCTCTTTCCATTCTCAGGCTTTTGAACCTATACTGAATTATGCCATAGGCTTTCCTGGTTCTCCAGTTTGTAGAAGGCAGATCACAGGACTTCTCATTCTCCATAACCACGTGAGTCCATTGTTGTAACAAATCTCTTAAACATATACATCTCTATGAAGATTCTATTGATCTGTTTCTCTGGAGAACCTGAGTAATAAAGAAAATAATAAGACTTAGCTTATAGAGTTCTGATGATGACAGATGAGTTATTATAGGTAAAGAATACAAAACTACTTGATATATGTATATATATATACATATATATACACATATATATATGATAAATGTTCAACATTTTAGTTGCTTTTATCATTATTGTTATCATTGTTATTACTGAGCCTTTTGAGAGCCTGTAGTACATACATAAGAATCCCATATTTTGGCCTCCTCTCCTGGCACATTTGTAGATCTTACGAGGCACAAAGAACATGCGATTCCTGGCACCCACACTTAAATGTAATTATGCATTCCACACTAGATTTAGCTATATAATGAACCAAATTTCAACAAAAATGCCCTGTGTTTCTTGTTAAACACTGTTGAATTCCTGGTATATAACACAATACATAGGAGAGAAGTAGATATGAACCATTTCAGCTTATTCTTAGTTTATTGCCTGCAGTCACAAGGTCTTTAATATATGCTCAAATTTTAATTTTCCTTACTGGTACCCTGAATATCTAAACTGAAACTGAACTGCGTCATTCTATATTAAAGCTCGCTATTGATGTGAATTGAAAGTGTGCAATATTCTCACTGATAATTCAAACTTTGTAAGGAGTGATTTAGCTTCTTCATCAATCAAGGTAAAGAGTCCTGTGAAGGACTCTACTAGGTTGCCACATTGTGGTTCATTGTGGTCTTTGAGAACAAAAATAAGCTTGGAAGGCTCAATTTGCCAGGACTTTTAAAACCTTTCTTTTATGAGTCAGAAGTGAATTGGGATGTCATGTGTCTTCTTCACTATGAGATCAAATTCTATAATACTCTTAGGTTTATTTGTTATTATTAATAACAATTCCGTGTTTTGAATGTCTAAATGCTAGGTATAGAGTGGCATATTTTACATAAACTTAATTTAAATATTTATAAAATTAAAAAACAAAAGAGCCTTAAAATTTATGTACTTTCATACAGCTAGAATGTGTCAGAATTGGACTCAGAATGAGGTTTTCTGACTATTAAAGTATATACTTAACTCATCTGAATATCATATTCCTGTATATAAAAATGCCAAAGGAGTAGCAGACATTAAGTTATGTGTTACACATGCAGAAATGAGTTAGAAGCCATGTGACCCATATGGGAGCTGAGATCCGTAAACCTATCCAGAAGAGTCTATAGATTCTAAAACTGAAGCCTCTCAAGCCATCATACCAGAGAAATGTGATTTCTTGAGGTCTTCATGGAAGGGATTTATATATTATCAGGGAGAGTAATCAAATGATAGTGAACATTAACAAGTTTGTTGAATAGAAATTGATTTATTTAACATATAAGAGCCCTTTACATACATGTTAAAGAGCTATGTAGGGACTTAAAATACTTGCTTTTTGGTATTGTCACTGCTTATTTCATAATGCAATCTCTGGTTGACAACATATTTTTTTAAGGTCAGTATGCTTCTCTTAAATGTCTGTCTCTTATTTCTCCATTTTTTTTTCTATTTCCTCTGAAGGATTGGAACTCAGTTCTTTGCATCTACTGCCATGTCCTAAAATTATAATTCTTGGTTCTTTCAACCTGCCACTTCCAATAACCACAAGGGGAAAAAGTGCTCTGCAAGCCAGTTGGCTCTATTTAGTATCATAAGGAAAAACTACATCTGCTTTTTGGATTAAACTCTGCTTATAAAACCATGCCTATTTAGTTGACAGGGAGAAAAAAAAAGTATAAATTACATGTTTTAGTTATTCTTGTTTTAGTAGACTTCAGAGCTTTAATTTACCCTAGGCTTACCCTTGAAAAAAAATACTGAGAATTTCAATTTGTTGGTTCCTGGCCAGCTGTTTTCTTTTAGACTGGCAGCATGATGTTTGCCAGAGTTACAATCACTTATGCCAATGCCTATTAGAGACTAAATACTGTTTGCCCCACGCACTTGTTCTTCTGACGTAAAATTAGTTGCAATAAACACTCAGCAAAACCATAAGTTAATTCAGAAAGTATTTTTTAATTACCTGTTCTGTGCATTGTTCAATGCTGGTGCTGTGACAAAGTATGATGAAATTTACCACATGGCCTATGGCCTTGAGGAGCTTCCAGTTTCATAGTAGAAGGAAAATAGTGTGACAAAGCACATAACAATTTTGCACAATAGTTCTGAAATAAATTCAGGGGAATCTATGATTCAAAAGACATTAAGATTTTCTCATGAAATAAGTTTAGATTGAGGGGAAAAATTGAGTGTGGTTGAAGTGTTCACGTCAGATAAAGTTTCATGGAGAAAGTACAAAATGAGAAAATATGTGGGTGCAAAGGAAACATCTTCTCTTATAAAAATGGTGACAAAAGTATTTTTTAAGTAAAAATAACTCACTGCTATGAAGACATAAAAATATAACAGTGAAAAAAAGATTTCATTACTTCTAATCTTTTCAATAATTAATTAATTAGCAAGTATTTAACATTTTATTAAAAATATTTCTTTGGATGGAAAAGTTGAATGAATTGCTACCTCATATAGAATTCCAGTAAAAACTTGTGTTTACATGATTAATATTTAAAGTCATATCTCAAAAAATATATAGATTTCATTCTGAGTGCTACATATCTCAGGGTTCAGAAGGTATAAATAAATCCTGATACTCTTTCCATCTTCATTTTCTTAAAATTGTGACTTTGAGAATAATTTGGAGGGATAAAAAATAGTGTATACTGAAAGAGACACATCTCTAAGCCATATTGTTCTTACATAGGTTATAAGAGATATTTCAAGGGTCCAACAAATTTTAAGTGCTAAAATGAAGCCGTTAGGACAAGAATTTAGTAAATGTCTCCAGTGAGTTTTTGAATGTCAGTGTTATTTGATGTTCCGTTATATCAAAGAAGATAGTAATTCTATAAGAATGAAAATGAAAGAAAACATTGTAATTTTGTTTTTTAAATGTGGAACACCACTTGTTTAGAGTTAGCAGTCATTAATAGCCATTAAAGGATTTGTTGTCTTATGAAACTAAAGCATCTAGACTAAATATACTTAAACCTTGGAGAAACTAATGTTGGATATAAAAGAATTTTCAAACTTTGGTTAAAGAATACTTAATTTTATTTCTTTTTGTTTTAAAATAAATTTAAAAGTTGATTTTTAAAAAATCAATTAAATTGTTCTGAGTTTAACAAATTAATTATTTAGTTACTTTAGCATTCTATAGTCATAGCCTTGGCATGGAAAAATTTTTAAAATTTATAATGTCCTCATTAAAACTTAAAAGTTTAAGATGAAACTCTGTCATTAGAACATTTTTCAGTTCTAAGATGACTGAAAATAACATTCTCATGTTTGTTCTATTAACACTTGATAGCACTATCTTAAATGAGTTGAATTTTATGAAATTACTTTCCTAAAAATAGACACAAAATTGAAATGACTTATCCTGAAGAGTGCCAACAAATAGCAAAGTTTTCATCAACAGATGGCTCTTGAAAATCTAAATTTTTTACCATCTGTAAGTGCTATGATGCATTTTTTTAAACCTCAGTTTCCCAGGTTATTAAGAAAATCATTATTTCTTTATAGATATTTCCAGAGGAGAAGTTATCTGCATTAGAAATTTGTGATTTGGGCTTGGAAATTAAGATAAATATGTTTGTTAAACTTAATAATTTGAGCTGAGGAAAAGGGGTTCTAGATAAAATCTTATTTTTTAGGTAGTATTATACAGATATACTGTTTTCTGTGTTTTATAATGTCTTGGATATTGTGCCACTACTCATAGCATTATAGCATTAACTAAATGACCCTTTAAAATGATTTTGTATTTCACATTAAAGGAACAAAATGCTCATATTTTACATAGTAAATAAATATATAATACAGAGGTAAAATGTAAATGCTTTTTATCTTTTGGATCATCATTTAAAATAAATTATTAGAAAGAGTTTTATGACTGGAAATTTTACTCCATAAGCCATATTGTTCTTACATAGGTTATAGAAGATATTTCATTAAAAGTGAAACACTGCATCTTGGACTTTTAAATTAGAATCTCCAATCTAATCATTTGCTGATATGTTTATTTAATAAACAATGAAGACTTCAAGATGAATCTGGTTTTCCCAAACACAAATACCTCCAAGTCCATAAGAGAGACAGCCAAACAAACAGATAATATAAAATATTGTAGGTACTAAGACAGATGTGTGCTTTTCCAAAAATAAAAAAATAAAAAAAAATAAGAGATGTAAACATGATTAATTTTATTAAAGGGGCCAGGAAAAGGAAGCCATCAGAATATGAGCAAGTTTTTATTTTTTTTAACTAGGCAGTTTAATAGAAACAAGACATCAAAATTCTAAGTAAAGTTAACAATAAGTTTCCCAATTAAAATGTAAAAAAAGAGACATATTTCCTGACTGTATAACACTGACTGTATAAGCTTTGACTGTGTAACACTTCTTTCGATTCAGTTCATCACATTTACAAAGGACACTGATAAGCCAAACTATACATAAAGGAGAACAAGACAATAATTATAATAGAAACCTCTTCAGATGAGAAATGTTTGAGAAAATGGAATAAACAAACTTGAGATATGACACTTTTTTCAGATATCTGAATAACGGTTATTGCAAGAGGAAGGAGTTTCCATAAAGAGAAAAGAATTTAAAAAATAGATGTTAAGTTAATGGGGGACAGATTTTAGTTCAATGCTATGAAGAAATATTACAAAACCCTTGAGCCATTTAATACCACATATTTTGGTATAGATAAATTAAACCCATAGTTTTTGAAAGTATTCAAACAGGTGTCCTGTGCAAGTAGCAGTGCCAGTGGTGGTAGAATTAGTAATACTGTTACTAATAGTAGAACAGTAATTCTATATTTGTAGACTATATTAGTATATTAGTAATATTATGTTAGTATACAATAATATACATATATGGTAGAATAGTATATATGTATAGTGTATAGTATACTCAAATAAATAACTCTCAGTGTATTGTGCTTTGTCAGTTCTAACAGAAAATTTTCAGTTAGTGTAACAATATAATTTAACTGTAATTCACATTTCCATAATTTTCATTAAGCATATGAAATGTTTGCTATCTTATGAAGTATTGAACAATATTTCCCTTTCCAGTATCATTTTAACAAATAATTATCATGATTATTTATAAAACTTACATGCAAGGTAATTAAGTTTTACCCTTTTAATTTTAAGTATTAATGCATTCTGTTAAGTGCAAAAAATGCAAAAATTTAAAGTTGTGGCTTTTGCAGTATTGCATAGACCTCTATGGCCACATTTTATTATCAGAATTAGTAAACCAAGATTTATTTGGTTTACCATTTTATTATCAGAATTATTTATTATCAGAATTAGTAAACCAAGATGTTAAAGTCTTTTAAGCTAAAACTGAATACAAAGATATGATTCTCTTTTCCCAAACTTTGGCATGCATCACAATCACCTGAAAGTTTCTTTTTTTTTTTTAAATTCCACCTGAAAGTTTCTTAAAAGTGGAATACCGGTGTCCTTCCCAGATCCTTGGAGTCATTAATGCTTACTATAAGATTAAGCTTTGAATTAAGCTTTAAATTTGAATAGAGTTTGTTGTTACAACTAACTGTGATTTAAATTTGCACAATATTCCAACAATAAAAATAATTTTATTAAATTTTGTATTATAAAACACTGAGTTTTTTGAGTGAAAAGTTCATCATCATTGAGATTATATTGCATCTTTAGATAAATTTAAAGAGAATTAACATTTTAATGGTACTAATTGCCTAATAGATGAATGTTGTACATTTTGCCACATACTTGTCTTCTTTCTCTCAGCGGTTTTATAGGTTAGCAGTGTAGACTTTTTTCCACATCTTATAATTCTTAAGCACTTTACATTATAAGTTACTTTAAATGTGTTGTTTTATTTTTAAAATCATTCTTGATGGTAAATAGAAAATTGGTTGAGTTTACTCCAGAGTAAATCTTGGAAAAGTGTACCAGCCAGTATTTATGAGAATTTTCTTAATGGTACTCTTCACAAAATCTTCAAATGTGAAATAACAATGCATTTTGAAGTGACTACATAAAACATGAATTCACTTACTGAAAATAAATAAAAACTAAAAAAATCATAAACTACATACAGTATCTTAAATTTAAAAAACACATATGAGAATGAAAAAAAGTTAATTCTTGAAAACTACACAAAGTATGATATTTTAAACACCAAGGAGCATATTTTTATGATGAAACAATTTTAAAATTCATGGAAAAAATAAATCCCAACTTAATTTAATTGTTACCACTGAGAGGAACAAAGGGAATGAGATAGGTGAGAAAAAACTTTGGGTTGATACTGATGTAGTTTTAGAATACAGGTATTTTATGGGAGTTCATTTTATTATTATGATTTATGATTATGTATTACAAATACTGCACTAAAATTAAGGAATAGCATGTATGTTAAATAAGTAGAGAGACTTTCAAAACTATTAATATCATTTATTCAAAATTAATTCAATAAAATTTGTTGATATTCATTATTGATATTAATGTGCCAAGAACTATTCTAGATTATTTTTCAGACAGCAGAAGGGGCAGAACTGAAAAAAGAATCTCTTCTCTTATAGAGGTTGTTTTCATAGGAGGAAGTAGATTTACATAACTGAACAAATATTTATGAAATGTGGAGAGTGGGATTATCAAGAAAAGAAGAGGCATAGTATATATGACAAGAGATACAGAGATAGAGATTAAAGTGCAGAGAAAATAAAGCCAGATCTATAATCATAGACACATTATTGTCAGGAAAATGTGAGTGAGTGTGAGCATAAGGGATTAGAAGACAGTCGTGTACTAGAAAAATGTTTACTGACTGTGTGGTATAAATATTTAAACTATCAGTTTGGGAAGAGCACACACATGACTCTTGGGAGGCAATAGGAGCTGGCTCCAGTACACAATGATTGAAGATGTAGGCAGCAAAGAACTTCCTTTTTTAAAAAAAAATTTTGTCATTTATTTATTTATTGTAAGATTTTATTTATGTATTCATGAGAGACACACAGGGAGAGAGGCAGAGACATAGGCAGAGGAAAAAGTAGGCTCCATGTGGGGAGCCTGATGTGGGACTCTGTCCTAAGACCCCAGGATCATGACCTGAGCCAAAGGCAGATGCTCAATGACTGAGCCACCCAGGTCCCCCAAATTATTTTTGAAAATTTATTAATTTTAAAGTTTAGTTTGTTTTTAAAATATATATTTATTTACTTATTTATTTTAGAGAGAGTGTGTGAATGATGAGAAGGAGAGGGACAAACAGATTCCATGATGCTCGCAGAGCCGCATACAGAGACCCACATGGGGCTCCCCACATGCACAGAGCCCCACATAGGCTTGCTACCTTATGATCATGACCTGAGCCAAAATCAAATGTCTGCTGCTTAATTGACTGAACCATCCAGGTGCCCCAGGGAAGAACTTCTAAAAGTCACATAAGAAAAGAGTGAGCTGAAGTTAAAGGATGAAAAATGAAAATATTTAATAAATTTTAGGTTCTATTATATTTGAAAGTTATGAGAATTGGGACATTGAGGGCAGATATTGAACAGAAACATGGCTGTGATACAGAGTGGAGTCTTTAAATAGGGATAATGGTGAGGGTGCACTTAACTAGAAATATGTTTTTCAAATTTCATCATAAAAAAATAAAAAAAATTTCATCATAAAATTGAGTAGCTGAGATGTAATACAGAAAAGAAGCCAAAGTAATGGAAGACTAGGATACCACAAGATTCTGGTGTGTTGATACTGAAATCATAACAAATTCTTTAAGAAAATGTGGTGAATTTAGATGATAAAATCCTCAAACTGTATAAGGAAGTGACTTTTAATTCCAGATGGTTATTCTATAGGGGAGTATTCTGATTATTGGTAGTGAGTTCTCAAGAGTACAGTAAGAGTTTTTGAGGTCAGAGAGGATTGTGAGATTGAGAAAGAATTAGGGATGAGAGATAGCCTGTGTCTTGACTTACTGTGGCTGAGTGTGGCTGAGGTAAATAGGGATGTTAAGTCCTAATTAGACTATTTCTGCTTTACTCTGTGGAGAGATGGTTTAAATGTTCTAATCGTAAGCATTCTTTCAGGGATTAGTCTCCTAGATAGATTATGCTAAAGCAGGGAATGTTGGCAAAACATGAGGAGAATTTATGAGGACCTTGTGGAACTATGAGTCCCTTTTGAGTTCTGGCAAATGGAATCATATAGAGGCCAGGGAAATGAAGTTTTACCAAAAAACATACAAAATTGTTCTTATGTGGGCTTCATCCCACATAAGATGATTGTTGATTATCCATCAACGTAGCATGTTAGAGTTAGACTTATTTTGACTTATTTTAATGAAATAGAAGAGGGGCACCTCGGTGGCTCAGTCAGTTAAGTGTCCGACTGGATTTTGGCTCAGGTTATGCTCTTGGGTTGTGAGATTGACCCCTGCCTAGGGCTTCCCACTCAGTGCAAAGTCTGCTTACGATTGTATTGCTCTTCTTCTGTCCCTACTCTCTCTCTCTTTCTCCCTTGCCCTTGCATTCTAACAACAACAACAACAACAACAGAGAAGAAGAAGAAGAAGAAAAAGAAAAAGAAAAAGAAAAGTAAAAAATTACCAATTTATTTAGTTATTTAGCAAAGACATTTGAATTCTTACACTGAGACAATGATTCTTCTGGGGATTAGATTCATTTTTAACATTCTTATTTTGAAATTATTGTGGATTCACATATAACAGAAAAATAATACAAAGATAACCTGTGTACCATTCACCCAATTAATCCCAATAATAACATTATAAATAACTATACTATAATATCTTAACCATGAAAGTGAATTGATACAGTTCCTGGATAATATGTAGATTCTTCCAATTTTACTACACTCATTTTTGTGTGTTGGGGGCACATGTACGCATATGTATTTAGTTCTATGCATATTATCACATCTGTAAATTGGTGACCACCATCACAGTCAAAATACACCACACTTCCACGACAAAGATCCCTTGTGCCCTCCTTTATTGCCACAGCAACTTTCCTCTATGCTCCCTCCAAAGCTGTTTTCTTATATAATTTTGTGATTTCAAGAATTTTACATACATGGAATAAAACAGTTTGTGACTTTTGGGTTTGGCTTTTCCCTTGGTACAAGTCTACTGAGATCCATCTAACTTGTCGCATGTTATGAGTAGCTTGTTCTTTTTACTATTGAGTATTCTTTTGCTGAGCACCACAACTGTGGATGTGCCACAGTTTGTCCAACCATTAGCCAGTCGGAAGATATTTGGATTGTGTCAAGGTTGGGATTATTATGAAGACAATTTCTACAAACATTTGTGTACAGACATTTTGTGAATATAAATTTTCATTTTTCTGGAATAATGTCCCAGAGTGTAATTGTTGGTCCACACGTAAGTGCAACTTTAGTTTTGTAAGAAGCTACCGGCAGATATATTGTGTTACATTCTCACCAGAAATGCATGAGATACCCATACATTTTCTGCATTCTCACTAGCATTTGAGTTTTCACTATTTTTTTTTATTTTAGCCATTCTGATAGCTGTATAGATATCACTATATCTCCTTGTGGTTTTAATTTGTTTTCTAAGTGGCTAAATATACTGAACTTCTTTTCATGTCCTTATATGCCATCTGTATATACTTTCAGGTGAAATATCCATTCATGATTTTTATCCATTTCCAAACTGGATGTTTTTAAAAAGTTGAGCTTAAAGAGTTATTTATATATTCCAGATACAAGTTCTTTGTTGGCTATGGGGTTTATAGTTTCTCCCCTATGATAGTTTATCTTTTCATCTTCTTCAATGGGTTTTGGTAGAGTAAGAGTTTTTAAATTTGTTGAGGTGCAATTCACCAGTATTTATATTTATGGGACATGCTTTTGGTGTCATGTCTAAGAACATTGTCTAGCCCTAGATCTCAGTTTTCTCTAATGTCTTTTTTTTTTCTACAAGTTTTTGTAGTTTTACATTTTATATTGTCTATGACCCAAGTTGAATTAGTGTTTCTATAGGGTGTGAAACATAGATTGATAGTTAATGTTCTTGGTTTTTTGTTCTTTTGTTTTGTTTTGTTTTTGCCTATGGATTTCCAGTTGTTCTAGCTCTAGCACCATTTGTTAAAAATACTCTATTTTATCCATTAAATTGTTTTTTGCACCTTTGTAAAAACTTAGTTAGTGATAGTAGTATGGTCTATTTTGGGGTTTTCTATTCTGTTCCATTGATATGTGTCTGTTGTTGCACCAACATCATTGATTACTATAGCTAATTACTATATATATATTACTATAGCTATATTACAATATACTATAGCTAGGATTTAATAGTAGAGTAATTCCTCTCTCCTTCTTCTTTTTGAAGATTGTTTTAGTTGTTCTAGGACCTGTTTCTTTCTAAATAACTATAGAATATGCTTATATGTGTCTACAAAAATCTTTCCCTTTTTTAGTAGGAATTAAGTTAATTCTGTGTATCAATTTGAGGATAATTGGCATTTTCACTATGTTGAGTCTTCCAATATGTAAACATGACATGATTTTCAATTTACTGGGTCTTTTAAAATTTATTTTATGACCATTTGGTATTTTTTTAGAATTTTTGTTTTATTTGAGTATAGTTGACACACAATGTTACATTAGTTTCAGATGTACAACTTAGTGATTTGACAAGTTTATACATTCAGCTATGTCTACCACAAGCATAACTGCCATCTGTGCCTAACAAGCATTGCTGTCAATATAATATCATTGACTTTATTCTTTATACTCTGTTTTTTATTCCTATGACTTTCTCATTCAGTATTGAGGTCTGTATCTTCCTCTCTTTCACTGCTTTAGCCCAACTCCTGACCTCTCTACCCTTTGGCAACCATCAGTTCTCTGTATTTATAGTTTTAATTCTTCTTTTTGTTTGTTTTTTTCTTTTTTTAGACTCCTTTTATAAGTGGAATCATCTGGTATTTGGCATTCAAAGTCTGATGTACTTCACTGAGCATAATACTCTCTAGGGCCCATCCACGTTTTCTCAAATGGCACCATCTCATCATTGTAATTACTATATACTATCCTATTGTGTGTGTGTGTGTGTGTGTGTATACACATACATACATACATACATACCACTTTTCTTCATCCAATTGTCTATTGGTGGATACTTATTTTCATGTTTTGACTATTGTAAATGTTGCGTTAAATAGAGGTGCATATATCTTTTTGAGTTAGTGTTTTCCCTGGATATATGCCTTAAAGTATAATTCAATAATAATAAAATATTATTGGGTCATATGAGATTTCTATTTTAATTTTTAATACTGTTTTTCACAGTGGCTGTACCAATTTACATTTCTGCCAGCAATGCACAAGGGTTCCTTTTTCTCTACATCCATTCCAACACTGTTTCTTTTATGTATGTATGTATGTATGTATGTATGTATGTATGTATGTATAAGAGACACATATAGTCAGAGACATAGGGAGAGGGAGAATCAGGCTCCCCGTGGGAAGCGCAATATGGAACTCATTCCCATGACCCCAGGATCATGACCTGAGCCAAAGGCAGATGCTCAATCACTGAGCCACCCAGGCATCCCTGTTTCTTGTCTTTTGAATTTTAGCCATTCTAATAGGTGTGAGGTGGTATCTCACTGTGTGTTCTTTTTTTTAAAATATATATTTATTTATTTGAGAGAGAGAACAAACAGGGGAAGGGGCAGAAAGGGAGAATCCCAAGCAGACTTCCTGCTTAGCATGATTCAGGGCTCAAACCCAGAACCCTAAGACCATGACCTGAGCTAAAACTAAGAGTCTTGATGCTCATCCAACTGGACCAACCAGGTGTCCCTCACTTTGGTTTTGATTTGTGTTTCCCTTATGACCAGTGATGTTGCACATCTTTTCATGTATCTGTTGGCCATCTGTATGTCTAATTTGGAAAAATTTCTATTCAGGTCTTCTGTCTATATTTTAGTTGGATTGTTTGTTTTGATACTGCATTGTTTGAGTTTTTAATATATTTTGTATATAAACCCTTTATCAGATACATCACTTGCAATGTCTTCTGTTCAGATGGCTGTCCTTTTGTTTTGTTGATGATTTTTCTTGCTGTGCAAAAGCTTTTTATTTTTATATAGTCCCAGTAGCTTACTTTTGCTTTTATTTCTATTGCCTTAGGAGACAGATGCAGAAAATTATTACTATAGTCAATGTTAGAAAAATTACTACCTGTGTTCTCTTCTAAGATTTTTATGGTTTCAGATCTCACATTTAGGTTTTTAATCCATTTTGAGTTTATTTTTGTGTATGGTGTAGAAAATAGTCCAGTTTTATTCTTTTACATGTAGCTGTCAAATTTGCCCAGCACCATTGTTGAAAAGATTGCCTTTTTCCCATGGTATCTTCTTGCCTTCTTTGTTATAGATTAATAGACCATAAAAAGGTGGGTTTATTTCTCAAGCCTCTATTCTGTTCTATTGGTCTATATGTCTGTTTTGTTCCAGTTCATACGTTTATTTTATTTTTTAAGTTTTTATTTAAATTCAAGTTAGTTAACATACAGTATAATATTAGTTTCAAGTGTACAATTTAGTGATCCAACACTTCCATGCAATACCCGGTGCTCATCACAAGTACACTCCTTAATCTCATCATCTATTTCACCCATCCCTCTGGTAACCATCAGTTTGTTCTCTATAGTAAAGAATCTATTTTTTTGCTTTACCCCCCCCTTTTCTCCCTCTGCTTATTTGTTTTGTTTCTGAAATTCCACATATGAATGAAGTATAGCATTTTCTTTCTCTGACTGACTTATTTCACTTATATAATACTCTTCCTCCATCTACGTTGTTTGCAAATGGCAAGATTTCATTCTATTTTTTTAAAAATTGTTTTAATTTTTATTTATTTATGATAGTCACAGAGAGAGAGAGAGAGAGAGGCAGAGACACAGGCAGAGGGAGAAGCAGGCTCCATGCACCGGGAGCCCGCCGTGGGATTCGATCCCGGGTCTCCAGGATCGTGCCCCTGGCCAAAGGCAGGCGCCAAACCGCTGCGCCACCCAGGGATCCCTCATTCTATTTTTATAGTGAGTCATATTCCATTGTATATACCACCTCTTCTCTATCCATTCATTAAGTGATGGACACTTAGGCTGTTTCCATAATTTGGCTATTGTAGGTAATACTGATATAAACATTGAGAGGCATGTATCCCTTTGAATTTGTATTTTTCTATTATTTAGGGAAATGCTAAGTAGTCCAATTGCTGGATTGTAGAGAAGTTCTATTTTTAATTTTTTGAGGAAGCTCCATACTATTTTCCACAGTGGCTGCACCAGTTTGAATTCCCATGAACAGTGCAAGAGAGTTCCTTTTCCCCCAGCCTTGCCAACACCTGTTATTTCTTGTGTTGTTGATTTTAGCCATTCTGGTAATTGTGAGGTGTTATCTTGGTTTAGTTTTGATTTATAGTTCCCTGATGGGTGATTGTTGAGCTCTTTTCCATGTCTGTTGGCCATCTGTATGTATTCTTTAGAAAAATGTCTATTCATGTCTTTTGCCCATTTTTAAATTGAATCACACTTTGTTTTGTGTGTGTTGAGTTGTATAAGTTATTTATATGTTCTGGATACTTACCCTTTATCAGATATGTCATTTGCAATATCTTCTCCCATCCTGTAGGCTGCCTTTTAGTTTTGTTGATCGTTTCCTTTGTTGCGCAGGCATTTTTTGTTTGTTTGTTTGTTTGTTTTGATGTAGTCCTAATAGTTTATTTTTACTTTGTTTCCCTTGACTCAAGAGACATACTTAGAAGGAAATTGCTATAGCTGATGTCAAAGAGAATACTGCCTATGTGCTTCTCTAGGATTTTTATGGTCATCCATTTTGAATTTATTTTTGTGTTTGGTGTTGAAAAATGGTCCAGTTTCATTCTTTTGCATGTTGCTTTCCTGTCTTTTTCAACACTGTTTGTTGAAGAAACATTCTTTTTTTTTCCCATTGGATATTCTTTCCCGCTTTGTCAAAAATTAATTGACCATATAGTTGTGGGTTCATTTTGAGTTTCTATTCTGTTCTATGGATCTGTATGTCTATTTTTGTACCAGGGCCCTACTGTTTTGATGACTATACCTTTGTAATATAACTTGAAGTACAGAATTGTGAGGTATCCAGCTTTGCTTTGCTTTTCTAAGATTTCTTTGGCTAGGCAGTCTTTTGTGGTTCCAAACAAATATTAGCATTATTTGTTCTAGCTCTGTGAAAAAAATGCTGCTGGCATTATTTCTCCTTTCTGTTGTACCTATTTTTGCTTTATATGTTCTAAAGCTCTATTCTTTGGGGCATAAACATATAGATTCATTATGCCTTTTAGATAAATTAATACTAATATTATTAGGTAATGTTCCTCTTCATCTCTTCATCTTTGTTCTGAAGTTTATTTTATCCAATATGACATAGCCATTTTTGCTTTTTTTTTTTAAAATAGTGTTTGCATGGTATTTATTTCTCCATATTTTTCTTACATTTTACCTTGTTTTTGACTTGCAGTTAATTTCTGGTAAACACTACACAGGTAGCTCTATTTTTAAAAATCCTTTCCGCCCATTGCTGTCTTTCAACTGGTATATTTATACCATTTACATTTAAAATAATTATTGATATTTTATGACTCTAATATTTCCTTTCATTATTTTGTTTTCTGTTTGTTTTCTTAGTGTCTTGTCCCTTTGTGTAATATTTCTTATTTTCCTTGGAGTACTTGAACATTTTCTTTTTTTGGATTCTGTATTGAGTTATTTATAAAGTCCTATGGGGGCCAGCTGATACTGGAGGCAGTGAAGTGCCAATTCACTCTGCTTCCTATCACCTACCTTATTCAGTTTCATTATTGCTGGTTATATGTCAAAATTCAGGTTCCTTGGTTCCCATTTGGGTCCAGTTGTCAGCAAGGTAAGGAGAAAGTAGAGTATTGCTATGTTTCCATTCACAATGCCTCAGTTAGACTAATTAATGCAGGGCAGGGTAGAGGGTCCACTCCTCCCTAGGACCCACTGATACTTGGAGTAGGGATGGGGAAATGAAGCATAATGATGACTAGACCCACATCAAACTGCATTGTCATGGTCTCTGCTTCAGGGTGTACATCAAGACTTACCTTCTATTAGACACTTATGACATTGCCCTGGTAGAATAACTAGAGTAGGACCGCCTCCAGTAGGAGGGGGATGGAAGATCAGTTTTCTCTGCTCCCTAACCATTGAAATCACGAGGGTGGTGCAGAGTGGAGTGAAGAGTTCCCGCTGATATTAGGCTGAGGCGGAGTATTGCCAGACCACCCTTTTCCCAGACCTTTACCCAGGCAACCAGGTTTCCCTTAAAGCTTTTATCTGTGCCTATTGGCAGTTTCAGGTTGGGAGTTTCTGGAGCACTTTTTAGGCTATATGGGAAGCCATAGGGAACCCTAGGAACTCACAGCTGTGGTTGTTCCTCAAGTCCTGAAGTCTCTAGGCAGTTTACTTTCTTCTTTTCACCTTTCAGGATCATCCTACGCTTCTTTCAATCCAGGATTTGTGTTAAACTTCTTATGATTGTGTTATAACCGGGATATTTTAGTTGTAAAGTGAGATCCTGAAAGAAATTCCACCTTGGCCAGAACTAAAAATCAAAATTAGATTTTTATCCATTTTTTATTTGGTGTATTATTCATAATTAAATAATTAAAAATAGAAGATACAAGAAAGAAACATACTTTCGAAGTCATTTGCAGCTTTTTGAAAAACATCAAGTAATTTGTTGTATAGATTGATTTCAATTATGCTCATATACCTTGGTTTTGGAAAAAAGTCAATAATACACTGGAACTTGATGTCATAATATAATAACATAATTTCTTATATTTAATCATCCTACACAAAATGCCATAAATACCCCTTTATATAAAATAGTATATAATAAAGCTATGATAAATTATAAATAGTGCTGTTTAAAGATTGTGAAAATTGAATATACAATATTTTTTCTGAAGACTAATATATGATAAACAGACTTTTACAAATCAACAAGAAATGGAAAGATCACATGATTAAAGGCAATGGTATAATTGTTCACTTTAACCAAAATAATCCTAAGAAAATTCCCAAAAAGAAGATAAGAAAATGTGAAACAAGTAAAATAGAAATAAGATACAGGCTTCTTTGTTAATCTCGTATTTCCTACTTATGATGGAGTGATTTTTTTTAAAGATTTTATTTATCGGGCAGCCCGGGTGGCTCAGCGATTTAGCGCCGCCTTCAGCCCGGGGCCTGATCCTAGAGACCCGGGATCAAGTCCCATGTCGGGCTCCCTGCATGGAGCCTGCTTCTCCCTCTGCCTGTGTCTCTGCCTCTCTTTCTCTCTCCCTCTCTATCTCTCATGAATAAATAAATAAAAAAGATTCTATTTATTTATTCATGAGAGATACAGAGAGAAGCAGAGACATAGGCTGAAGGACAAACAGGCTCCCCACAGGAGGCCAGATGCGGGGACTGGATCCCAGGACCCTGGGATCAAGACCAGAGCCAAAGGCAGATGCTCAACCCCTGAGCCATCAAGGTTTCCCTATGATGGAGTTTTCTGAGGGATGCCTGGTTGGCTCAGGGGTTGAGCATCTGCCTTAGGCTCAGGGCATGGTCCTGGAGTCCTGGGATTGAGTCCCACATCGGGCTCCCCAGAAGGAGCCTGCTTCTCCCTTTGCCTGTGTCTTTCATGAATAAATAAGTAAAATATTTTTAAAAAAGGAAGAAATGATATTTTTTATTCAATCTGAGCAAAATAACAGAAGTATTATGCAAATAAATAACACTGACAGGGACACCTGAGTGGCTCATTAGGTTAATTGCTTTCAGCAGGTCATGATCCCAGAGTCCTAGAATCGAATCCCACATTGGGCTCCCTGGTTAAGGAGGAGCTTGCTTCTTCCTCTGCCTTTTGCTCCCCCTGCTTGTGTACTCACTCTCTCTATCTCTCCCTCTCTGACAAATAAATTAAATCTTAAAAAAAATGACAGCCACATGGTATTCATTTAATAAATATTATATAGAATCTTTTGTATATCAGGCTGTATTCTAGGTTTTGGGCAATAGCTAAGGAGTTAGCCAACATCTCTACAGTTGGGTTACTTATGTTCCAGAAAAATTTGACTAATCATTAGGAAGTAAACAAAGAAGAAATTTTCAATTGTGATAATTGCCATGAAAATAGTGAAGAGAAATGGGATAGGGATAAAGTGGGTGGATGGTCAGGGAAGGCTTTCAGGCAGTTCTATGTGAAATCTAACCTTCATGACTCAGAGAGGTTCAAATCCCAATTAAAGCTAAAACAGGCATCCTAAAATATAGCTGCTACACAGATTTAATGGATTGTTATTGTGTTAATGAAGTTCCCTACTACCTGACTCTCTCAATTTTAACGTAAATTAGAAAATGGATTATAGGAAAACCAAAGATTTTTAAACGTTGACAGCTGAGTTCAATTTGGAATAAACATTGCCTACCTACTCAATTCAATGAAAACGCAACACATTCTTAGGTTAAATCCCTCAGGTCACTAGTGTGCAAACCCCTTTGATAGATCATCCTTCTATTTTTTTCAACCATATAAAAAATTCATTTGCTTCATTAAAGAAATGAGAATTTTTTAAGCCCCATAAGTCCAGTAAATATTTACCTCCTTAATCCACCAGTTTTTCATCTCTATTCTAGATCATTAAAATTTTCTTCTACCATTATTACAGAGTCCATATTGCTTCATTGAAGAAGTGGGAATTCCAAAAGTCCAGAGGTCCAGTGACTATTTACTGCCTGGTGATTTATAACACTTTGCTCTATAGATTTTATAGGTTCACTTGTTATGGTACATGATAAATATGCTTTGTCTGAGCTCTAGTTCTGGGATAAGCATCAGGTTGGGAGCCCCCAAAACAATTAAATCACCTCTCATAATTTTTAATGACTACAGGGAGCTCATTATGTCTGATTTTACTGAGGCAGTGCAAACAGATATGAGCTTCAGATATCATTTTCATCTTTCCTAATTATATTTTGGAGTTTTACAAATGGATATCCTTAATCATAGTTTCAGGCATTATTTTTATAACACTGCTATGTCTCAAAGTCTGAATTAATTTTTCAATGTTTCATTGATTTAGCAGTGGCAATAAAGGTAGACTGAATAGCAGTGAGAATGAACACTAAAGCTTTTCTAAGTCTTACAAGCATACATAAAATATTTTTAGTACTCTAAAAATTTTAAAGCAAACAGAATTATATGTTCTAATTAAATAAGATAAATAATGATTAATCTAAAAATATTTTATAGATCTAATCTGTGTTCATAATTCCCACTTGCATATGGTATTATGGTGTACACATTGGTGTACTATGATAAATTTTGTCTAGAGAACAAGTTCACTATTTACTCACTAAATTTATTTTGTCACACTGACCATATGTTTTTTGAGAGAAGAATTATACCATTACGATTCCACATAGTGTAGACTTTCTACAGCTAAGAGGTTCTTTTTGTCATAGCAGATGCAGTTAGGGAAGCTCAGGGACTTGATAAAGGGCATACATGTCCTTACAGATGAATAATTCTATCAGTAATTTTCTGGAAATTTTGTTTACATTTTTCTTCTCTTCCTGACTTAACAATCTCCTGCAATATAACAATCTACAAAAAATAAAAGAATAAATAAATCTTACAGCACTGGAGGAAACTCTGCAATTTTGTCTCAGTTTTTTTTCTGAGTCAAATCCATGCCCACTGTCAATTTTCAGAAACAAATGTTTTCCTTATGTAAAGCTGAGAGTCACTTGAAAATGAATCATTAAGAATGTTAAGTAACTGTTACTAAAAAAACTCATTGAATTTTCTAATGCATTTATAAACTTGATAACATTAATAATATTAGTGATAATGTTGAACATCAATATGCATATTTAAAAAAATTCTCTCAGTATTTTTGCATCTTATAAAAAGCAAACAGCTAGTATTCTACTGAAATTAATTATTTTATAAACTAATTTTGTGAAAATAATATTTACTTTGGCTGTTTTTGAATGATTTTTTTGTATATTAATGGCATTCTAATAAGTTATGTGTTACTATAACAGATTGGATATAATTTTATAAACTTGAAACATGTACTTTGGGAATATATCACCAAAAACTTCTATTAATTAAAAAAAATTGTCAAGATTCAAGTTTATTAATTTTTGTTTTGATAGTAAATAGATTTTTTAAATATTCATAAAATATCTTCTAATTTTCTTTATAGTGGTATGGAGACATGTACATAAAAAGCAAGTAAAGATTGTGGGAATATTAGTCTGATTTCTCCTTTGATAAAGTGGGCAGAGCATAAATAATTTTTGATTGAAATTTTTTCAAAAAATCTCATCCATATTGTGATTCATTTGAGCTTTTACAATTAATTACAATTAAAGATCCTTGTACAAATTCATTTTAAAAAGTTAAAAGCAAAACTTTATTTAAAATATAAAAACAACCACCAGGCATTTATGCAATATATTCACATTATTATATTAAATGACTGTATGTCATAAATTCATGATAAAAATATCAGATACATAAATATAGCTTATAGCAGAGTTCATTGTAGTATACAAAACTTTTGGACGTAAATAATTGAAATGTAACATTTGATACAATGTAACATATTCCCCCCCCCAATTTCAGGTATCTACGTTAAAGAAATAATGGCCACATTTATAATTCAGTCTCAGTTTTAAGTCTTTCCATAATTCTCTGTTCTTTTCTTTTGCACAACCAAGTTGGAAATAACTATATTCCATTTTTCTTATAAAGGGAAAACTCTCTTCAGAATACCAATATTGGAAATTAAGTACTAATAAATAAGACTCTACTCAAACTAGTAAAAGTAGTTTATAGAGATTCTTTCTCAAATTCTTCCTTAACAAGGTGAATATAATACATGTGCACATGCCAATAGACATAGTAAACATGAAAAAAATCCCAATAAATGGAATAATTTTTACATGAAGGAGAACCTGAAAAGAATGCAATGCTTTCCCCAAAGCAGTTAGCCATCAAGTTAGAGAGGGCAATAGATGGTTGGCTAATACAAGATTCACAAATGAGAATTAGATTCATGAAATATTTTCAAAGATTGCCCCTCTTAGAATAAAATGATCATGAAAATATAGGAGGAAAAGAATTAAAAAAATAGTGATTTTCATATAGAAGTCCCAGGACACTGTTTACTTAAATCATACTGGAAACTTTGATAGTGTTTGTGTATGTGGATGTGAGTGTATTTTCTGTGTATGTTTTGTTTGTGGATAGGTTTATTATCAGAAGACTAAAACTTCTGTCAAAACACTTATTAATTTTATTATCAACTACAGAGCCCATTTGAAGTACAAAGTTTTGTAATTTGAGTTAATAACTTCTTCTATTGACAAAGAAACTCTGCAATAGCTAGTTATTTCCCTCTCATAGAACCTCAGAAAGGGCCATTGTTCAATGGGTTTACGGCCTTTGAGCATAGATAATTGATCATAAATCTTTAGGCAGCCCAGCTGGTTTTCCATATGACTGCAGAGAAGCACCATATGGTCTCTAGCACTCACAGGGATCCCCTGCACTCACGGGTTAGAGATTAAAAATCTGTCACAGTATTAAGAAGCAAGCTGCTCTCAAACTAGTACAAAATAAATGATATTCTCAGATAAAGTGAAGAGAAACAGTTATCTTCAAAAAGCTGATGGCTATTTCTGCAGTTTTCATACCTTTCTGATAATATCCAAGTAATTTAGGTCTTGAAAGCTCAAAGAGAATACATTATAAGGTCCCCATACCCTGGAGAAAAGCGCTGTCTTGAAGCTTGGCTCAGTCCTAACAGGACCGGGGACATTGTTTGGGACTTACTAGCTCCCTTCTCTGCCTACTTCTAGATACTCTCATCATTTTTTAGATTTTTGTCCAGATGGTTGAAAATAATAGCTTCCCAGGTAGCTCCTTCCTATCACATACTTCAAAGTTTCTCTACTACAAGGAGGCCTGTTGTCTTGGGTTTAGCACAAATGATCCTGTATCATGATGGATTATGTGTCCATTCTTATATCTGTAGCAAAAAACAAAAACAAAACAGCTCCTTTATATTGTGATGGCTAAACAGAGGATAGTCCTGTAAAATGCATGAGTTTGTATTCCTGAGACCAAATTAGTTACTAGAAAGATGGTGATGATGATGATGATGATCCACTTATCTAATCGCTTGTTTATGTTAGCTGAGATTTAGAGCTATGCCAGCAAATAGAATAAGGAAATATGATTATATTTAATATATAGTATAGACATTACCATCTATATACCAGGGCAAGGGGCCATGATCTGGGAGGAGTCTTTATTTATTTTTTCTTCAAGATTTTATTTAAATTCCAGTTAGTTAACATATGGTGTAGTATTAGTTTCAGGAGTAGAATTTAGTGATTCATCACTTACATATAACACCCAGTGCTCATCACAACAAATGCCCTCCGTATTACCTATCACTAGGAGGAGCCTTTAAGGCCTGAGCCCACGGGTTCTTATTCTGGCCTATGTTCTAGGTTTTCAGGAATTTAGGAGGCCTTGCCTAAATGACCCAGAGCCATAGTTCAGTTTCTACATAAGTCTCTACTTTGAGACTATCCTGCTTAGGGGAGGATACCGTTGTGCACTTGCTGCTAGGCCTGAGAAATGGCCAAGAGGAGGCTCTTTAAAGAAGCTGTTTGGATGTATCCTAAAAGAAAGAGCTGAAGTGTTCACACTTGTGAGCATGAACTTCCTCCAGGAATAAGAAGAGATCAGGGATTAGAAGAAAATGGGAGAAGGCTGTGGGCTGAAGATAATGGGGCTTAGGTCTGGCTCCTCCTTGGCCAACACATTCAAAGACATCTGAGGAGTGTAGGAACTTTAAATTCATCCTGGTCTTTCAGGTTCTTGTGAAGGTGTATTTTTTATGGTAAAATATTGAATTAACTGATAGTTTGTTATTTGGTTTAAAAATCTTTAATAATTCATTTATAAACATCCATTTTTACTCAAAGTTTAAGGAGGGTCTGAATGGATAATTGCTAATATATATTCTTGTCTTCTACATCTTATCAAAGTGATTATTGATAAACTGATTAGTATATTTAACTAATCTATATTTCAGATGATTACAGGTTTAACGTCTCAAAATATTGGAGTCTCAAATGGAAAATTTATATCATAAGTTGACAATATTCAATAAAGTGCTAGCCTTTGAGAGAATTCTTAGGCTTTAATAAAACTTAGCAAACAGAGGGACAGAGGGTAACCTTTATTAACAGTTTTGTGGTAATTTATGTTCCTCATTTGTAAAATGAAGAGAGATCTATCTATGATGTAGCTATCTGTTTGTCTATCTTAAGTTTGTTGTGGGTACTTTTTAAAAAAATCATCTTATTTCTCTATTTTAAAGAGAGACAGAGATAGCAACAGAGCTAGCACAAGTGGGAAGAAGAGGGAGAAGTAGGCTTCCTTCTGAGCAGGGAGCCCAATAAGGGGTTTGATCCCAGGACCCTGGGGTCATGATCTGAGCTGAAGGCAGACACTTAACCAACTGAACCACCCAGGTGCCTCTGTCATGGGAACTTTTAAAACAACCAGCAATTGCCAACAACTTGTGAATATTAGTTTTGTTTTAATGAGCATCTAACTTTTCCATATGTCAAGATTATATCAGTTAATTGAATAAATATTAAGTACATCCTGGATAGTGCTAAGATGATAACCAATTGTATATTTCAAATTTTAAATTAGTGAGGCAAGGGTATAATATATGAAGGCATATATTACATTACTATGCAGGTTAAAATTTAACAACTTTTTTAAAGGTTTTATTTATTTATTTGAGAGAGAGAGAGAGAGTGAGAGAGCTATAGAGAAGGAGCAGGGGGAGGAGCAGAGGGAGTGGGAGACCCAGGTTCCCCACTGAGCAGGGAGACCAACCTGGGGTTCAATCCCAGAACTCCAGGATCATGACCTGAACCAAAGGCAGATGCTTAACTGACTGAACCACCTATGTGCACCCTATTTAAGAATGTTATGTGAAGAAAAAAAAAAAAAAAAGAAAAGAAAAGAAAAAAAAAGGATTGTAATAAAAGGATTTGGTATTGATTAAAAGGCAACACTATCCGTTTGATACTTTTGAAGTGGACCTCTACATAAACCAGTTTGACTTAATTCATTACAAAATAAATATTAAATGAAGAAACTGCTTTTCTGACCTGTATATACCACTGACTCTAACTTATCTTTTAATTTTCAAACTATTTTAAAATTTGATGAGTGTAATTGTAGAGGTTTTTTTTTTAAGATTTTATTTATTTATTCATGAGAGACATAGAGAGGCAGAGACATATGCAGTGGGAGAAGTAGGCTCCCTGTGGGGAGCCTGATGCTGCACTCAATCCTATGACCTGGTATCACAACCTGAGCCAAAGGCAGACGCTCAATCACTGAGCCACCCAGTTGCCCTAATTGTAGAGTTTTGAAGTTCATAAAGAGAGATTTATGTCTCTGTCCTCGAGGAGATTTATGTCTCCTCGACACACCTAGCAAAGAAAATCTTACTTTATATTGACTATGACTTCTAATTCATAAAAATATAATAATAAAGTGATTGTAAAATTAATTGTTAGCTTTCTTAGGCAAGAATATGGTTAAATATGTTTCTTATGGTAAAAACAAAAATGTAGCCCAGTTTAACAATATTTTTAAAATTTCCAAGCTTCATTTTTTTCTAAGATTATGGAATTATTGAGTTACTTGCAGAATAGATTTTAAGCAAAGTTTGTTACATAAATATTCTATGCATTTAAATGGTAAAACATTTTCATGTAACATTAATATCAAAAAGTTAAACAATAACGTCTTAATACAAAAGCTACTGAATGCTATGCAAGTATATTATAGGAAATATTAGATCCCCCAAAATACAATTTAATTTGAAAAAAAAACACTCCCCAAATAATTTTTACTATTAAATCATCTTCAGAACTCTAAAAACTCTCCAAGGTAAAACAGCATAATAGAAATTAGAATTTACAATAAAAATATAAAAATTATTTACAAAGGCTTTTGAAATATGTGTTCCTAGAGCAATTTAAAGAGTCATGGTAATTTTTACAAATATTCTTCAAAATATTCAATAAAGAAAATGTGTATTTCCTATATTTACTTTCTCACTGAACTTTAAATAGGTTAAACATAAACCATTTGTTGCACTAAAAATTATAGAAGTTGGATACATGACTTTGTTCAAAGACACAGGTCTATAAATACATATCTTAAATGACATGAGAAGACTGAATAAGATGAAGTATAGTCAAATACATACTTCCAACTTTATGTGGAGGAAATGCTTAGCTATGCACAGAGAGGCCACAGAGTGTGCTCACCAAGGAGCTGATAAAGTTGTAGGGTGAAGAATGACATGAAGATGATCAAACTGAATGAAACATTCAAATTATAAACTATCGAGTGACACAAATAGTAATTATATATCATCTCTGGGCTGCTTCAGACAATCCTGAATCATGAACTGAAAGATCTCCTGCTTGCTGATCCATCACTTGCCACCCCCACCATCGGCTTACACTTCACTGCGTTTGCGATTACTGTATATAGTTAGTGCTTGTCTTGTGCACTCTATATGTTCATGAGACATATTTATTTGGTGGGTGTCTCAGTTACCACATAATCAACATGCTAAAAATGAAATATATCAGCTCTTTTTTCTCACCAATGTACTTTACTTTGAGGATACCACCATTATTGATTTAAGGAGTCAAATCCCAAACCTAGAAACCATGATTTTATTTCTCCCAACACCCTGCCTACATTCATTCAATTATATTCTATCTACAACATGCATTTCTGATCCAACTCATTCTTCAATATCCTCATCATTTAATAGGCCACCATCAACTCTCATTGAGTATCTATAATTTCCTCTTCTCACATCTTCACACTTCTAACTCCATTTTCTGTCTTGTAGCTGGTAGAGTATTTCTAAACTAAGATATACTTTAAAACCTTAGTGAGGTTTATGTGGTCCTACTTGTTCCATCTCCAGCTATCTATTACTTTTCCTTTTCTACTTCACACCCATGCATACCCATACTGAATTTTATTTTTGTACATTATTAGTAAAACAAACCTGTTTTGCTTTCAGGCCTTTGCAATTCTCTTTCTTCTTTCTGTTCCTTCCACCTTTGCCTAAATAACTGTTTCTCATGACTTTTGTTTCAGTTCAAATGTTATTACCTAAGAAGTATTTTCAAACGACCTCTAGATAAGCTTAGGTGTTTCTGTTGTGCATACCCATTGCTTCATCTAATTGTCCAACATGCTTTAGTATAATTTGTTCAACGTCTTTCTCTCTGAAAAATGGAAAGCCCTAAGACAGTAGCTGTGTATTTACTGATAATCACCATATTTCCAGAACATGGTACTATTTGTGATGTACTAAATACACAAGAATTATTTGCTAGGTGAATAATTAATGTGACTTATAGCAGTAGACTGCCACTAAAATTCAAAATTATTTGGAATTCTGAGATAGGCACATATACTTTAGAGAAATATAATGATGATAGAGAATATTATTCCTTTAACCTTTGGTGCCCCCCTCACAGACCATTCTGAATGTATCAAAAGATAGGACTTTATAAAGAAGTATCTGAAAATTTAATATGCTTGTCCCACGATTTTTTAATACTATGGTTCTTTTTTTTATTGGTACATGAAGAAATCTGTACTATTGGATGGGGATCTGGATATATTTCATCTCATGATTCAATTTGTTAGCATTTCTATAAAAATCAATCTATAAGCAGACTAATCTGACATTAACTATATTATAAAAATGCTGCACAAATGGATTGTTTTTGTTTTTTCTATACCTGTATAGTACCTCCAATTCCAGTTCTATTTTTTAACTTTTTGAAAGTCTCATATAACATAAAAAACCCATAAAATTACTAATATGAAAGTTTATATAAAAAGCCAACATTTGTCATACTCTTCTCTACTATAGATTTAAAAATACACTATATCTGAACTAGGCCAATGCATATTTATTTTCTTTATCAAGATAAAGGGAATCTGGAGTGTTGGATAAGCACGAATCTGTAAAACTATTAGAATAAGAAACACATGCTTCAAGGCAGAAACAAACAAAAATCTGCTAAATGCCTTTGACTATCCAGACAAGTAATGAATTGTGCCAAAAATGAGGCTACATATGATTTATCACCCTATATATGAGACTTAAAAAAATTCAGACTTCTGTGGAATTTTTAGAAATAAAGATGTTAGAAAAAAATAAATAGGAAAAGAAGGGACAAAATTGTCTCTGTTTGTAGATGATACTATTTTATACATGGAAAATCCTAAAGAGTCTACCAAAGAACTCTTAGAACTGATGAATGAATTTAATAAAGTTGCAGGATATAAAATCAACATTCAGAAATCAGTTGCATTTTTTTGTATATTGATACTGAAATATATTAAAAAGAAGTAGGAAAACAATACCATTCCCAATAGCATGAAGAACAATGAATGCTTACAGATAAATTTAATTGAGGAGAAAGGTCTGTACACTGAAAATTGTGAGTTTTTTCTAAAAGAAATTGATAAAGACACAAATCAATAGAAAGATATTCCATGTTAATTAATCGGAATAATTCATATTGTTAAAATGTCCATACTACCCAAAGCTATCTACAGATTCAATGCAATCCCTATCAAAATTCCAATGGGATTTATCACAGAATAGAAAATATCCTGAAGTTTGTATTGAACCACCATACACCCTTTATAGCCAAGGTAATCTGGAGAAAGAACAAAACTAGAGAAATCACGCTTACTGATTTCAAACTATATTACAAACTCACAGTAATCAAAATACTATTGCAATAGCAAAAAAATTGACACTTAGGCCGATGTAATAGAACCGAGATACTAGAAATAAACCTTTGCATATATGGTTAACTAATACTTGACAAAGAAACAAAGAATACTAAATAGGGGAACGATGGATAGTCTCTTAACACAATGTGGAATCCTGGGCTTTCTCCACAGCCAACATATATAATTTGAGTAAGACATGAAATGCATAAGCTTTTCTCTTCTTATAGAGTAGTTGGGAATTACACAGTATTTAGGATATTTGGTTGCTTTTTCCCCCATTAAAGACAAAAATTAAAAGCAGTTTTATACAAAGTTTCTAAAGAATATTTATTTATTAAGTATCCTGAAAAGCCAGTAACCCTTTGTAGTAAGAGAAATTGATAATTAACCAAGAAGCAGAGTAACACAGTGATTAAGTTTTAGAGTAACGGAATGTAAACTTTTCACTTGTGATAGTTACTAACTGTATGATTTTTAACAAGCCTATTTAAAGATATATTTTGGGAGACAGAAAACAAGATCTATAGGAAGAATTGTGTGGTTCAACTTTAGTCATAAATAAGATAGGTAAAATGTACATTAATTGTCCTCACTTAAAATACGGGATTTTCAATATCCAAAACAACACAATTCAACACCTTATGTGATATAAGTACGAATCCATAATTCGGTAGCTTACTGCAGTGTCTCTAGTGACTTTGAGGAAATGTGAACACCGGCAAAATCTATCATTGTACAGTCAATGGGCAGTAATAAAACTGAAAGAAAGGTTGCTTATACATATACCCACATATATCCACACACTCATACATGTAACATCCAAAAGAGTATCTCTCCTAGTCAACTCTGCCATTGGTCATTTTCAGTTAAAGTGATCTTACAAATAGTCTTCTAACTCCTTAAATCAAGTCACCCTGGACTGATACAGTATTGGCTCATTTCAGTGAAGAGCCATGACCCTACTTATTGGGTGGATTTTTCTTTCCATATATATATATATATATATATGGAAAGAAATTAAAATTACATATACATATATATATGTAATTTTAATTTTAATAATGATGAACAGGAATGCACCCTTACTTGAGAATTATATGAATAATGGCAGGACTGATCTTGACACAAAGTTCAGGAATTGCTCTAAAAATCTTTAACAAAAATCTAGGTTTGTTCACCTAATAGTATCTAGTTCCTTTTTTTTGTGAGACAAAAGGAATAATAATAAGAACAAAGTACAGTGGTTGATAGGAAAGACAATAGATGTCCACGTTCACTTTTAAGTCCTGCAAAATGAAATTTTTCTTAACACTAGTGAATAGATTAAAATAGATTAAATTTTCAGGAATTGTAATTTTGTATTGTAATTTTGCAGTTTTAAATGCTTAAAAATATATCTATGACAATTATATGAAACTGATTTTCCTTAATATTTTAAGCCCTTTGGAAGCCACAGAGAATTTGTATGTTGAATGGTCGGGGGGGGGGGGAGGGGAGTAGAGAGTAAGGGCAAATGGTAAAAAGAATAAGTGAACTTTTTGTAAAGTGGACTCTGTGAAATTACTTGTTACATCATATACCATTAGAGTTAAATAAAATATAAGGTAATAGTTCATGTGATGTACATCATGCTGGCTGTAGTTAACACCACTGCATGATATAAATGGATGTTAAGAGAGTAAATCCTGAGAGTTCTCAACAAAAGGACATTTTTTGTCTCTCTTTGGTTTCTCTTTTTATTGTATCCATATGAGACAATAGATACTAGTTAAATTTATTGTAATAATTTCACAATAAATTTAAGTCAAACTATTATGCCATATACCTTGAATTTATATAGTGATGAAGATAAGTTGTATTTTAATACAACTGGGAAAAATCATGAAAACAAATATAGAATATTGGATTGCTTTTGTATCCATAGGTATTTTTTCCCTGAAAATTCGAGAAACTGTTTTGGAATTACCATATGTAGACTAGACTACTTTTTATCTATTATTTTTTAATATATATTAAAAATATATATTTAATATAATATATTTTTAATATATTATTTTATATTGAAAATGATTTTTACCTAAAAATATTGACTTGGAAAAACAAATAGAATGTCCAGTCCTGTGCTAAAAATGTAGCTGCAAAGAGGATTTGGACAGATGTGCACCAAGTTCACATGTAGTGGCATTGTTATTAGAAATGACTTAGCACTCTGTAAGTCAGAAAGACAAATGACTTTACTAGCCAGAGGTTACTTTGGTACTAGTGGCAACTGGTAGTGGCAAGTGAATTACTGGCTGAAGAGGTGTGCGTGTCTAGTGGACATAAAAGTTTCAGTGCAAAATGAAAACCAGAGATTTGTAGAAGGATTTAACTTCGCACTATCCTACTCATAAATTAGGAGAGATTTGAAATTAAAAGAAAAATTAGTAGAGAATGAACCAAAGACTGGAATAAGGAGGATAAAGGTGGTGAGATGAAATTTTTTAAACCACTGAAGAAAATAAACCCTCAATCAATAATTCAATATCCAGCAAAACTATTCTTCAAAAGTTAAAGATATTCCAAGAAAAACAAATACAAAGATTATTTGTTGATTATTTGTTGCTAGAAGACTTGACTTATTAGAAATACTAAAGGAATCCTTTGGGTGTTAGGAAATATCAATAAATGACAACATGAATCTTTAAAAAAATTGAAACATTAAGAATGATAAATATATGGGTAAATATAAGAGTACTATAAATAATTTTCTCAATTTTGCTCTTACTCCTCTAAAATTCTAATATTAAAAAATAATTATTGTAACACCCCATACTTGAGTTTATAACATGCATGGGTACAGTGTAAGTAATAAGAGCACAAAAGAGGGAGAAGGGAAGAGAGCTATGTTGGAGTAACATTTTATTTTTATTAGAATTAAATTACTATTAATCTGAAGTAGACTGTGAAGAGTTAAGATAAATATTATAATCCCTAAAAGTCTTAAAAGAAGGTAACTCAAAACATATAACAATAATCAGAGGTACAACAAAAATATTAATTTAACATAAAAGAGAGTAGTAAATGAGGAAGAGAGGAACAAGACAAGAAACACAAAGAAAGAAACTATAGAGTAGTAAATGTAAATACAGCCAATAGTGAAAATTTTGAGTAAAGGTGAATGTTCTAAACATCCCATACAAAAGTCAGAGATGGTCAGACTGACTACAAAGGCAAGAACCTCCTTTATGTTGTCTATTAGACATACAACTTAGATTCAAAAAGCACAAATGGTTGGAAAGTACAAGGAGGGGAAAAATACACACCATGCAAACAGTATTAGAGAACTGGAGTTGCCCAGTTGATTGTCCTGTAAATCTCTCTAATAACAGAAAACACAAACAAGAAAAGCATCAGTATTTGAAGGCATAAAGGAGAGAAGCAAATTTCTACCTTCTAGTGACTGTTTCTAAACATTTTTATAAATTATTATAAGGCTTGCTTAATCTTTTTTAAGTGTGGCAAAAATGCATGAATGTAAAATTTGTCATCTTAACATTTCATTTCATTAGTGTTAAGTATATTCACATGGCTGTGCAAGCAATGTCTAGAACTTCATCTTGTGAAACTAAAGCTCTGTACCTGTTGAACAGCTTGCCATTTTCTCCTCCCCTCAGCCCCTGCAAATCACCATCATACTTTCTATTTCTGTGAACTTAACTACTGTATACAGTTCATGTAGGTATAATTGTGCAACATTTGTTCTTTCGTGACTGGCTTATTTAATTTAGCATAATATCCTTGTGGTTCATCCCTGCTGTACCCTGTGACAGGATTCTTTTTCCTTTTAATGTTTCCATGGCATTTATGTACTATGTTTTATTTATCCATTCATCTATCAGTAGACATTTAGGTTGTTTTTATATCTTGGCTACTGTTGTAGTCCAGCTGTGAATGTGAGTGCACAAGTATCTCTTCAAGATCCTGCTTTCAGCTCTTTTGTAAATATACCTAGAAGAGGAATTGCTATATTATTTATTAGAGAGAGAGAGATAGAGATAGAGAGAGAGAGAGAGAGAGAGAGAGAGATCTCCATGTTATTTTCCACAGAGACTGCATTAGGACCAATAGTGGATAACAGTTCTGATTTCTCTACATCTTTACCAACACTTACTATTTTCCTTTTTTAAAAATTTATTTTGCTTTATTATTATTTTTAGTAGTAGGGTGATAATTGCTTTGTGGTTTTGACCTGCACTTCTCTCATTATTAGTGACGGTTAGCGTCTTTCCATATGCTTGCTGGTCATTTAAGTATCATCTTTGGAGAAATATCTACTCAAGTTCTTTGCCTATTTTTAAATTGGGTCATTTTTCTTGTTGTTCTTTTTAAGAAGCTTTTTTAATTTTCCTTCTAGGTTTGTCTAAGTGCAGAATATGGTAGACATATTTTGAAGACCATATATTAGTTATAAACACCTAAATATCTTTCCATTTATGTGAACCACATTGTATTGACTATTTTTTTTTTACTTCATCATGTATCCATGAAATAACATTAAAACTAAGTTATTTAGGGATCCCTGGTGGCGCAGCGGTTTGGCGCCTGCCTTTGGCCCAGGGCGCGATCCTGGAGCCCCGGGATCGAGTCCCATGTCGGCTCCTGGTGCATGGAGCCTGCTTCTCCCTCTGCTTATGTCTCTGCCTCTCTCTCTCTGTGACTATCATAAATAAAAAACAATTAAAAAAATTAAAAACAAAAACTAAGTTACTTAGTACAGTTTTTATACCTTGGGGGTATTAATACCTTACATATCACACAAAGAAACATTAGTTGTAATGCTTTTTCAAATAAAATGTTATGAAATAATACAGTAGTGATTCTCTTAAAATTGACATAAACTTAAGGTAATTTTTCTCTGATATCTCTGGTTTAAATCCTTAGGAATCTATCTTAAAAAGCCACAAGAATTAAGACAGAGTAATTTATATATGTATGTAATATCCCACAATAAATAATCAGAAGTTGTTCATCACCCATGTTATTTAAGCAACATGTAGATTCTGATTAATTAGATTTATATATGCATATATATATACATAATTATATACATATTCATACACAACATGCCATTTGTATCGCTCTAAATCTATACCATGCAACAGCAGGAAACACCACAAACACCTCCTCTTGGAATCTAGCTATGAGTTTTTGGTCACACTTTATAGCCTTACAATTAATCCAGGATTGGATAATGACCTGTGTAAAATCCAGTCATCATTTCCAGTCAACTCTGGGAATATCTTTTCTTTCCTTTTCTTTAGTATAATTATGCTGAAACTAATTCTTTTTTTAGGCTAATCTGAAAGCATAAATTTTGCTTTGAAAATGAATATATTTTCATCACTTCAATTTATGTTCAGAAACAGATAAAAGAGATATGTTTTATCAGGTAGATTCTTTCTTATTTCTGTCCAAGGATGAATTTCTATTCACCAAAATAATATCAAAATAATTAAACCCATATGTTATATGGTATGATATACTGAGTTATAAAAAATGACTGAAACACACATGAATTCAAAACTGATGTATTTTTGTAACACTGAAGATATAATACATTGATTCCTTGTGGTAAATGTTTCACAATTGAATGGAAATTAGTATTACATTAAGATTATTTTAAATTTATATTGCTATAATAATTCAGTATTTATCATAGCCAAGATTCATATAATACTTATTATATTTCAAGCCACTTTTAAAAATGCTTTATATAATTTAAATTATTCAACACAGTTTGAAGTAAGAAGTATCAATATTCCATGAGGGTTGACAAACATTATTACTGAAAACAGCCATTAATAAGAACATATGAAGATCATGAGACTGCTTAATGTTCTAAATAATACTGGTGGGGTTGAAAATTCTTGAGTTTATATGATAAATTGTTTTCATATCACAAAATGTATTCATTTAGAATTTTATAAGCTGTTTGTTCACAATTTCCAAATGTCAACATTTGTATCCTGTCAATGCCAGAGAAAGATATGCAATGATGCAGAAAATAACAATAGTAGTACTTTCCTAAAACATAAATGATCATGGTGGCTATATGTTTCATTCCCATCTTGGTGTAGAATCTGATACAAAAGTATTGACTTCACAAATTTGGTTTAATTGAAATTCAATTTATCTCTCACTTCTAACCAAGGAAATACAACATACATGGATATCATAGCTATAAAAATGTAAGATTTAAGTTTTTAATGCCTGTGTGAAAGTGGGAACCTGGTATCTTAATGATATCATGTTTTATAATCTTTAGCAGGGTCACAGAAGATGGAAGGGGAATGCAGTGTACTATGATTTACCAAAAAGTATTTTTATAACTTTCAAGTTTAGTATCAGTGAAAAGAATATTCTGGTACTCTATGAATGTTGGAATAGGGGCATATTTTTAGTAATGTTCTAGATGCCCTTGGAGGATATGGCTAGGTCCTATGAAAGGAAGTTACATTCTTATTTAAAGAAAACTAAAAGACTTCTGGGTAGCAGGTGAATTAACAAAAATCATCAACCTGGGAAGACATTCCAAGGAATTAACGCACAGTAAAATTAGGCATAACAGGAGAGGCGTATAGTTGTATTTTAGTGTTTGTGGTTGATTTTTGCCATAACAGTTCAACAGCCTTAAAGAGTTATCCCCCAAATATCACTTTACCAGAAAGAATCATAAATTCTTCCTGTGGAGCTGCCACTGTTTGGTTTGAGGGGAGAATAACTTTACCAGACTTCCATTGTGAAATATCCAGATTTTCCATGGCGTGTGCCAGACTCTGAGAAGGCAAAAGGAATTGGACACATGATTCTTAGCCATACCAGAGAGAAAGCTTTAGAAAATTAGTTTTGAGTGACTCAGATCAGCAGCTGCTTATTTATCACACAGGATGTACTAGTCTGGAACTGTATGTGACTTGGGAAACCTCACTGTCATTCTAACAGACTCAGCCTGAACTCTGTATTTGCCTGAGGAAAGAGTGAGTACCACAGTGTCAGAAACTGGTGATGAAGATGATGAAAACTTCCAATTATCTGCCAGACATTTAGAGTTACCAAATTCTATACTGTGCTTCTTTAATTTTTTTAGATTTTATTTATTTATTCATGAGAAAGAGAGAGGGAGAGAGAGAGAGAGAGAGAGAGAGAGAGAGAGAGAGAGAGAGAGAGAGAGGCAGAGACACAGGCTTGGGGAGAAGCAGGCTCCATGCAGGGAGACCAACATGGGACTCTATCCTGGGTCTCCAGGATCAGGCCCTAGGCTGGAGGTGGCGCTAAACCGCTGAGCCACCCAAGCTGCCTTATACTGTGCTTCTTATCCAAGAAATCAAGAGGTCTTTAGGATGGGAATATGTGTATTTCCCCAATTTAGCTGAAAACAGTAGGATACCAAAGAATTGCCTTAAAATATTTGAAGGTGTGTCATGTGGATGAGTGATGGCACTAATTCCCTTTCCTGTCTGGAGCCAGTTAGAAAGAGAGAATAAGGATTGGCAGGCAAAACATACAGGGAAATAGACTTGAATTCAATAAAGTCTTCTGTAATGTTCCCAACTATAGTAATGTTTAGCCTCTAAACTCCTCATTTTTAAAAAGAATCTCCCTTTTTAAGGGAGCCAATTGTACTGCTAAATTTTAGAAAGACTTTCTTTACTTCTAGTCCACTGGAACTCTAAATGTTTTTGTGATATTAATTCTAAAGCCCTTTTACAATTACACTGTTGGAGAAAGGGAAGAGCCACTGGATGGCAATGCAGCTTTTAGGATAAATGAAGGCTCTTTCGTTATGCTTCTTTAGGTTTCATGTTAGGAGAGTTTCTTTAACAGAAAACCAAAGTACTCCTATCCCTGACCTGGACCTTACTCTCTTTACTTTAATCATTTCTGACTTACAAAAAGCCAGATTTAACATGCACCTATATATTTTTAAAGATTTTAAAAATTTATTTATGAGAGAGAGAATGGGGGAGGGGCAGAGAGAGCGACAAGCAGGTTCCCCCATAAGCATGGAGTCCAACTGCAAGCTTGATCCTAAGACCCTGAGATCATGATCTGAGCTGAAAGCAAGAGTAGGAAGCTTAACCAACTGAGCGAGCCAGGTGCCCCAACATGCACCTATATTGAATGCCTCTCTAAACGGAATCTACAATGACCTGTGGTGTACTAGCCAAGGTATTCCTCTTATACTGGACTATTGTCATGCCACTGACAATATTTTGTGCTATATGCACAAGAGGGAGAGTACATAGATAACCAAGAAATACATAGAAATACATTCTAAATTTTCTAAATGAGGATTTATATAAAGAAAAACCTATTTAAGCCCCCAAACAATTGTAGGTCATTTTTGACTATGTAGTACTAGCTCAAATTTTACAGGAAAATATTTAATGAAATTATTTTTTGTTATATATAATTAGTATCTTTTAAATATTATATTAAATATGTAGTTTCCAAATATTTTACTTAACTATTGTTTCTTAATAAGAAAAAATCATTAATTTCCTTTTATTCAGTTATCTATGAAATATGATTATTTAAGATTAAATAATTTGATATCAATAATGTATTATAAGAATGAATTAAAAATGAATAGAAGTGTATTCATTGTATTGATTCAGTAAAGTAATTATTACTATTACAACCCAGTGTAACTTATTTATTAGTTTATAATAGTCATTTATAAAGTTATAAAAAAGTACCTATAAATACATAAACTTACTCCTTGCTGGTTGAAAATCTAAGATTTCTAAATTAGAAAACATTTTTCCATAGTAAGTAGAAGTTGTAAAATATAAACATTTGGTAAAAGCTACTGCAAACATTTCACTTCAGTCAGCATATTGGCATAGTGTAAATTCTTTCTTACTGTATTGTACTGTAGTGTGTATGTGTGTGTGTGTGTTTGTATACAGTAGTCTATGTTTATTTTTTTATTTTTACTTTTTTTATAAATTTATTTTTTATTGGTGTTCAATGTGCCAACATATAGAATAACACCCAGTGTTCATCCGTCAAGTGCCCACCTCAGTGCCCATCACCCAGTCACCCCCACCACCGGCCCACCTCCCCTTCCACCACCCCTAGTTCGTTTCCCAGAGTTAGGAGTCTTTCATTTTCTGTCTCCCTTTCTGATATTTCCCACTCATTTTTCCCCTTTCCCCTTTATTCCCTTTCACTATTTTTTATATTCCCCAAATGAATGAGATCATATAATGTTTGTCCTTCTCCGATTGACTTACTTCACTCAGCATAATACCCTCCAGTTCCATCCACCTCGAAGCAAATGGTGGGTGTTTGTCCTTTCTAATGGCTGAGTAATATTCCATTGTATACATAGACCCCATCTTCTTTATCCATTCATCTTTTGATGGACACTGAGGTTCCTTCCACAGTTTGGCCATTGTGGACATTGCTGCTAGAAACATCGGGGTGCAGGTGTCCTGGCGTTTCATTGCATCTGTATCTTTGGGGTAAATCCCCAGCAATGCAATTGCTGGGTCGTAGGGCAGATCTATTTTGAACTCTTTGAGGAACCTCCACACAGTTTTCCAGAGTGGCTGCCCCAGTTCACATTCCCACCAACAGTGCAAGAGGAGGGTTCCCCTTTCTCCACATCCTCTCCAACATTTGTTGTTTCCTGTCATGTTAATTTTCCCCATTCTCACTGGTGTGAGGTGGTATCTCATTGTGGTTTTGATTTATATTTCCCTGATGGCAAGTGATGCGGAGCATTGTCTCATGTGTGTGTTGGCCATGTCTCCGTCTTCCTCTGTGAGATTTCTGTTCACATCTTTTGCCCATTTCATGATTGGATTGTTTGTTTCTTTGCTGTTGAGTTTAATAAGTTCTTTATAGATCTTGGAAGCTAGCCCCTTATCTGATATGTCATTTGCAAATATCTTCTCCCATTCTGTAGGTTGTCTTTGAGTTTTGTTGACGGTATCTTTTGCTTTGCAAAAGCTTCTTATCTTGATGAAGTCCCAATAGTTCATTTTTGCTTTTGTTTCTCTTGCCTTAGTCGTCTATGTTTAATGAAATGCCTGAAGGAAATGAATCTTTGATTGTAATTATATTGTAAGCAACATGTCTTCAAATTGTTGAGATAACATAGGATCATAGGATATTTTCCCATAGAACTTTTGGTTAATATTGAGGATGGCAGATTATATTTGTTTAGAGCTTTTAGGCACAGCAGTAAACTTATATACGCATTTGCACTCTGAGCTAAAGACCATCAAATTTACTGCTCCATATTTTTGATGCTTAGGGAATAGTTCTTAGTTAGTAAGTGATAGAATCAGGATTGAAACCCAGGCAGGCTGGCTCTAGGGGCCACACTCTTAACCATAACACAGTACTACCTCTCTAACTACACCAAGGTGAACAGACCTAATATTTTAGTCAAGTCCCATGATCCTGGGAAGCTAAAGAAAAGGAGGAAAAATGGACCAGGGGATTTCATGTATTATAGAAAAAATGGGGGAGTAAGTACATGAATGGATCAGTGAAAATGTTTTTAAATTTAATTGTGGTATTTTGTTAGTAAATTAAACCAAGGTATTCCATATTGTAACTTAAAAATTCAAGATATTCATTAATCCTTTGATGATTTGTTCCATTTTAAAAATATCATCCAAATATTCCAAAATATATATTTTGACCTGATAAGTGGCAACAGTGGTTTGATAATGAAAACTACAATAGTCACGGTATTGACATTTCCTTTGATATATTTAAAAAGCCTATTTGTTCCATTTGGTTCGTCCGTAGTTTAAAAAAATAAAATTAATTAAAGTTAGATTTCTTTTATTAGATATATATTACTTGTACTAAAGTGTTTAATAAATCAACTCATAATTCATGTTCCAAGCCATCTTTAACATAGTGATATTAGTTGAGCACTAAATATAGGTAAAACATCCTACCTTCCTTTGTGAGTCATATTTAGAGAGATCATTTAGGAATTTCATATCCTAAAATATAATTCAAATGATTCACATATGGCTATTTCTTATTTTGTTTATTTATTATCAAATATTTGTCAACTCTAATATATGTCAAACACTGTAAACATTTAGAGATGCGTGGGTTTTATAATCCAGAGTGGAAGAACACATATAATAATGCAATTAAATATAAATTTAATTGTCAAAAAGAAGTATTAAGTTCTTACATAAGTACAGGATGGAGAACTAAATGGAATCTAGGTGGAAAGCTCACCATAGAAAAAGACCTGAAGGACAACTCACATGTGGTGATAGCAATGGAATTCTGGAACTATGAGCATTCCATGCAGATAGGAGGCCTATAAAAATGCCCTACAGGCAAATAGAGTTTTGAATATTCAAGAAATTGAATAATTCTAGATACATGTTAAAAAATAACACTGAGTAAATTTGGTAGGGTGGGCAGGAGCAAATCATTTGGAAATTTGACACATATTTGGTAAAGGTGTAGTGTAGGAGTCACTGCAGGGTTTTAAGCTGTTGAAATGTTATGACAAGCATCATCTTTGATATTGTTTTAATAAAATATGGCAAATAAAATGAGATAAGAGTCTATATAGAGAGATTAGTTATAATTTTATTAGTGGCCTAGACTTGATAGGATGGGTAGATGTAATTTCATAATTGAGATTCTTATAAAATATATTATGGGAGGTATTTAGGCCTAGTAATAGATTCAATATGGAGAGTGATAAAGTAGAAGAATGTGGATACACTGAAGTATGTGGGCCCAGTGTGAATTCTGAAAAGGATGCTGGTAAACTGCTTATCATAATTAATGGCACATAATAGGTACTCAAACTAAGTTAGCTCTCCTTTGTTGTTTCATTTCCTTTCTACATTTTACTGACACATGCTTTATTTCTCCAAAATGAGGGTAAATTAAAGATAAAAAAAATAATAGTACATAATACAGTATTGTAGACTATAGGCGTTATGATTTATACTCTTTAAACACAAAACTTTTACTTTTTGGTTACTTTTTAGATTTTATTTATTTATTCATGCAAGACACAGAGAAAGGCAGAGACATAGGCAGAGGGAGAAGCAGGCTTCCTGCAGGGAGCCTAATCTATGTAGGGCTTGATCCCAGGACCATGGGATCATGACCTGAGCCAAGGACAGTCGCTCAATCACTGGGCCACCCAGTTCTCCTAAACACTAAACTTATAACTTTAACAATAAACTTTATACTCTTTAACTAATAACTCGCTGATTTGCTAATGGGATAAATCTTATGTTAAGTATTCTTTTCATGCACATACATACACATACAAATAGTAATATTAATAATAATATGTGTGGTAATAATAAAGAAGGTAGGAGAAAACTTTTAGAGGGGATGAGTATGTTTATGGCATAGGTTGTGATGATGGTTTCTCAGGTGTATACTTATCTTCAAACTCATTAACTTACATAAATTAAATATGTACAGCATTTTGTGTGTCAGGTATACCCTAGTAAAGTGGTTAGTAAAGAGAATGGAATGAGAAAGAAACAAAAAGACAGTAAGAAATAAATAGAAATCAAGGAAGAATCACTTGGATAGAGAGGCTGAAGAGAAATGCACTTTGTGGTAACCACATAATAGACCATTAGGAAGGGAGAGAATGAACACAATAATTGTGTACTCTTTTTCACTATTTCTAACCTTTACTTTCTATTTGTTTTTTAAAATTTTTCCATTGGGGATTTTAACAGCCCTAACTTTTTTCATTTACCAGAGACTAGAGAATCCATAAAACTAACAAATATTAATTTTTCTATAGTATAAATATTAATTTTATATACCTAAATGTGAAGGAATAGCTGATAATTCAGCTGTGTTGATATATAAATAAGGTACATATATAGTAAAAATTTGTACAAAATTATGTACTTTATTGGTTTAAAATACTTATTTTGATAACTCAAATAATATATGATAGAAATTAAAAATATGAAACATTCACAGGCTTGTCTTTTCATCATACTTCATCAAATTTTATAAGGAAAGTTAGATATTTGGGTGATATTAGTAAACTTGGAGATTGAGTAAATTATGAGAAAAAATTAATATTGTAGAACTAATAATTGATACACTTCTTGAGAAAATGTTATACTTCACAACTTGAATTCAGATTTGACATTCTCTTGAAAATACATAGGACATTGGGTTTCCCAAGTTTCTTTCTGAAAACTTTAGGATAAAGCAAAGTACAGCTGGAAGAAATTGCTCAGAATGCTTCAGTGTATGTTAAGGCATATATATTTCATAGGATATATTTTAAGATAATATAAGTGTAATTATTTTTCAATGAAATGTCTAAAAAGTTTTAGCTGTCTATTGGATTTAGATCATAGTAGTCATGATTGGAAAAATACCTGTTAGATTATCGTGTTCATCCTTCTGCTTGGGCAGGACATGCCTCAACTCTAGGAGACAGGAGTTAGCACTTCATTTTTGCCAAGAAATTATAATACCTTATAGGGTGCATATGAGAAAATTTGTTAGAGCCAAGTCATTGTAGGCCTTGACTTCTCTCCAGTAAACCCTTCAAAAAAAAAAAAAAAAAAGTGCTCTGTCATTCCAACTACACAGATCCTGGCAACTACATTCTTTTCTAGTTGGAGCATTTGCAAAATGTTATCAAGAAAACTAGCCAATAAGAATATATTGCTGTGCTATTTAAGGAAAGAATAATAGAAGAAAATATCTTGGAGTCAAAAGAATTAGGATGAATACATTCCTAAAATAATATTTGGAAGTACAAGAAATGTTAAACTGCAAATGACAAATACTTCTGAAAAAGATGAACTATTTATTCCATTTACTAGTAGAACAACCAGCAATGCAACTCATGCACATGGGAACACAGTAAATCCTACATGATGAAGATGAACAGTAGGACATGGAAGACTTTAAGACTAAGTTATGAATAATATCAAAACAACCTGTTTAATATTTGAGGCCCTTTCCCAGCACAAGGATCTAGTATTCCACAGCTTGTGGATAAGAAAATTTATTAACTCTTTGAGATCACTGCATTTTTATACCTCTGTTCATAAATTCTCAGCCTCCTCTGTTGGCTCTCTCTCTCTCTCTCTCTCTCCTCTCCCTCTTTTTTTTTTTTTTTTTTTTCCATATTACTCCTTAAATGGGATGGGATGGTCCTATGTAGAATCTGGTCTACACATTATGTTTTGTTTGGTATTCACATTGTTTTTGCTTTTTAAAAAAATAACTAGTTGTCAATAGTTAAGAACCATATTAATATCCAGAGTTTGAGCTTTCCTTGGCAAATTTTATTTATTTATTTATTTATTTATTTATTTATTTATTTATTTATTTATTTTTAAATTTTTTATTTTATTTTATTTATTTATGATAGCCACACAGTGAGAGAGAGAGAGAGGCAGAGACATAGGCAGAGGGAGAAGCAGGCTCCATGCACCGGGAGCCCGACGTGGGATTCGATCCTGGGTCTCCAGGATCACGCCCTGGGCCAAAGGCAGGCACTAAACCACTGCGCCACCCAGGGATCCCCAAATTTTATTTATTTGTTTGAGAAAGAGAGAGAGTGAGAGCACACAGTGGGAAGTGGCAGAGGGAGTGAGAAAGGGAGACTCAAGGAGATTCTGGGCTGAGCATGGAGTCTGATGTGGTGCTGGATCTCATGACCCTGAGATCAGTACCTGAGCCAAAAGCCTTGGTAAATTTTACAATAAGAAAAATTTATTGGAAATCATGGAACTCCCTTGAAGGTATTTGTTTCAGAACCACTGCTGTCTCCACCACTTTCTTTAAACCTTGACTCTGAGTCACAATGTCAGTGGCCACTTATCATCAGTTTATGCCATTATTATTATCTTTTGCATCAGCTATCTTATTGATTTGTATACCACCTTGCCTCAGAAAAAAAAAAAAACAAAAAAACTTGAGTTTGAAATTTTAATCTCCAAGGTTGAATTCCTTCATGATTCTATTCAAAAGTCTTTTGTCTTTTTATTTTATGGCACCTCTCTGGATGAGATGAAGGACTTCTAAGTCCTGCAGTCACCAGCTATATAGTGAAACTCCACAATATCCTTTGCCTAGAGTTCACTGCTGAGTCCTAGATATTTTATATATTTGCCTATAAGGATATTTTTCTTTTACAACATATAGGAAGGTCAAGTTCAATATGTATAAGCTTAATCTGATCATTTTTCTTCTCTCAATATTCTGTTTCTTTCTTTCATGATCAGGTAACACAGGTGGAACAACCAAACACGGCGAGTTCCCACTCAATGTTTGGAGATGTCCATGGATTTTCTTACTTTTCCAATATGTCCATACACAATCAACCACAAAGGCCATAAAATTGTTTATCCAAAATCTCTTTCAAACCCATTTACTTGTTTCTGTTTTTACTCCCTCTCTTATAAACTTAGCAGTTATTATGTCATCAGTCTATGCTAATATTTGGTGTTTTTTGAATACAAAATAGATTTCAAATTGGTATCCTCAAGTTGTGTTTTTCTTCAATCCATGCTCAATGGTAGATAGAATGTTCTATCAAATAAACAAATCTGTTCACGTGTCCTAAGTAAAACTTTATAATGTTTTCCCAATTTTCTTGAAATAGATTAACTCCTAAACATGTCTTACCCAGGTCCAGATGGCCCAAACATCGCTAATCTCTCACATTTCCCTTTTCTCTAAACACCCCTTACTCAAGGAATTACATTCTCATTTAAGTTCCTACAATATACTGAACTTTATCACCTCTAGGCATTAATTCCTAATATTCCCAGTTTGAAATCCTGTCCTCTTGTCACCTAGATAATTCATACTTCTCATTAGGTCTTAAATACTAATGTTCAGTGATGTCTTTATTGATTATATTATAATCTCTTGTCACCTCTGGATAATTTATTGCTTGGGTGTAGCACTCTAAATTTGTTTCAAATATCCATAATTCCTAATAGACTACATGTATTGGAAAAAATAAGTGTAGTCTCTGTTTTATTGACCATTTATCTTTAGCATCTACCCAAATGCCTGACATATTAGTCATTCGGTAAATATTTGTTGTATAAATGAGGTTATGAATAAGGAAATATTCATGTGTTACAGCAATAAGGTCTCTAGTTGAAACCATATGCATTCATTCTTCTTGAAGTTTGTTTGCAAAAATAAGCTTTAATTATTTTCATCCTATAACCCTCATTTTTATTACAGAGAAAAACAATTGCTTTATTGAAAAAATTGTCTTATTTTGACCACAATCAAAATTACTGTTAAGTTTTTATTTTTACAGCAAGATATTGGGATTTTTTTTTTAGTAAGGATAATAGAAAATAATATAACACTGATACTGGAGAATCATGACCCTGAAACTTTCTTGTTTATTATATTCATTCAACTTCAGCAATTAACTGATCATATTCTATTTATTTCTTTCTCAGAAATTTGCTTGTTTGGTAAACTTGCCTGCTGGTAACTCCTAAAAACAACTTTCTGTCAAAACATATGTGAGGGATCCCTGGGTGGCGCAGCGGTTTGGCGCCTGCCTTTGGCCCAGGGCGCGATCCTGGAGACCCGGGATCGAATCCCACATCGGGCTCCCTGTGCATGGAGCCTGCTTCTCCCTCTGCCTGTGTCTCTGCCTCTCTCTCTCTCTCTCTCTCTCTCTGTGACTATCATACATAAATAAATAAAAATTAAAAAAAAAAAAAACATATGTGAAAAACTCTTTGGCTAAGTGAGAAAAATTAAATCATAATGTAGAATGGTCTATGACCATCAGCCATTATAAGTTTGTGCCTATTGCCCAAGATTGTCATGAAATCACAGAACTAGAACAAACAAGAGAATCCAGGACACAAAAGAGATAAAGATTGTAACCATTACTAAAATGTATTGCAATTACAGCCCTGGTGGCTGCTGAGGAGGCTTAAGGAGTAAGAAATCAACAGTAGACATGAACAGGTGGGATCAAATGTGCACAAACATTAAGAAACATTCAGAGTCTTATTTGGAGTGCTACTAATCAATGGAGTTGTAGAAAAGCTGAGAATTATAAAAATCAATCCAGATGGAAAAATGGGCAATTATCTGACATACTACAGAGTTAAAGCATTATATTGCATAAATATCCTAATAAAAATTATATCTTTGAAGTTGGTAAGGATTAAAAGGCATGACAATATATTCAGTGTTAAGAAAATGATACTTGCATTTGTACCTTTGTATAAATCTCATGGTTATCTAGGAACTTTTAAGGAGACAATGGAACTGAGCAAATGTTCTTGTCTTTAAAATCTTTTTTTTTTAAAGATTTTATTTATTTATTCATGAAGGACACAGAGAGAGAGGCAGAGACACAGGCAGAGGGAGAAGCAGGCAGAGGGAGAAGCAGGCTCCTGATGTGGGACTTGATCACGGACCCCAGGATCACACCCTGAGCAGAAAGCAGACGCTCAACCACTGAGTCACCCAGGCATCCCATCTTTAAAATCTTTCTGACATCTCAGTTTTTAGTCAATCATGTTCTAATTAAATTCTGTAAATTGACAATATGGCTTCACATATTGATATATTCTAGGATGGAATAGAATATTTTATCAATCAGGTTGTCAGTTGAGAGCAAGAAAAATTATTTTATCTCTTTATATGGAAAAGGAATTTACTAGGAAATAGTTGAGTTGTTTACAAAATTGTCAAACTTTGTAGAGAACAGATTTAAACTAAACTCTCAGGAAACATGCCATGAAGACCACAGCAGATCTAGCCTGATGAAAATACCATCCTGCTGAAAATACCAGCAGGATGGTATTTTCTGTTATTCAGCAGTCATTCTGTAGAAGAAATTGCAGACTTGGCCTCCCCATGAATACCATCTCTTGTGAAAGGCATGAGACTTTGCAAACTCTGATTCTAATTAATGCTATTTGCTTCTGCTCTCACCATAACTAGGCAAATGGATTCAGTTCCATGATTAATTCCAATTACTTATTTAAGAATTTAAAGCCCTAACAGGTAAGTCTATTGTGTGTAAACATACCTACCTGTATACTAGCTGTAAAGGAGGCTGGTAGAATTTTGTTATACCTATGGTAAGTCGATCATGAATTTTTTGAATAAGGTTAAGTTTTTCTAGCATGTTGGGCAAATAGAAAATATGGTAAGTGATTTTATAAAATTATTAATATTTCCAATTAGTATTTATCTTGAAAATGTGGATTTTAGCAGTATTAGATTAATTGAGGTACATCTCATTTTAGCTGTTTCCATTTTTGTTCTATTTAGCATAACTAGGACTTCTAAAGTTTATCAATTCAGAGTACTTTGATGACCATTTTATCAAGAAGGCTATAATTACGTATTTTGTCACTTGAAATTTAACAATACAACTGATAGTAAATCAAGAAATAAAATATTAAGGGATGCCTGATTGGCTTAGTGGTTGAGCATATGCCTTTGGCTCAGAGCATGATCCAGAGTCCTGGGATTGAGTCCCGCATCGGGCTCCCTGCATGCAGACTGCTTCTTCCTCTACCAGTGTCTCTGCCTCTCTCTCTCTGTGTTTCTCATGAGTAAATAAATAAAATCTTAAAAAAATAATAAGATGAATAAATCAAGGAATTAAATGTAATTCATTAGAGCCACTTGATAAATGTTAACAGTGCATTTATTTATTTTTAAATTTTAATTGCAGTATAATTAATATGTAGTGTTATATTAATTTCGTGCATACAATATTGTGATTCAACAATTCTATACAGTTCTCTCAGTCCTCATTATGATATGTGCACTCTTAAACCCTTTTACCCATTTTACCCATCTTCCCACCATCTCCCCTCTGGTAACCAGCAGTTGGTTCTCTACCATTAAGAGTCTGGTGTTTGTTTTTTTTTTTTTTGTCTCTTTTTGTCTTTATTTTTAACAGTGCAGTTTAACAATTTAATTAAGATTAAAACAATCAGGTCTACTTGAAAAGTTACCACTTGAGATTGTAAAACAGAGTAAGGAATATACAGCTGATTTTCAACAAGTATGCCAAGACAATTCAATGGGGAAAGAATAATAGATCTTTCATGAATGAATCTAGGACAACTGAATATTCAGATACAAAAGAATGAAGTGAGATCTCTCTCTTATCCATGCACAAAAATTAACTCCAAATTGATCATAGACCAAAATGTGAGAGCTAAAATTATAAAACAGTTAAAAGAAAAAAAAATATGAGTAAATTTTTGTGACTTTGGGTTAGGCAGTTTTGTTAGATATAGCATGAGAGAAAGCATAATTCAACAAAACTTAAAACATTTATGCTTTTAAGGACACTAGCAAGAAAGTGAAAAAATCCCCAAATTGGAGGAGAATATTTAAAAATGTTTTATATTTATAATATTTAAAGAACTCTTAAATACAATAATAAGAATATAATCCAATTTTCAAAAGTACGAAGGAAAGGAATAGACATTCTTGAAAGAATATATACAGATGTCTAAAAGGACATAAAAGGAAGCATAAATTCTTTACTTGAGAAACACAAATCAAACCAGTTATGAGACACTATTTCACTCTTGCTAGGTTGGCTATAGGAAAAAGACAGATAACACAAAATATCTGTGAGAATTGGAGAAATTGAAGCTGTCATACATTGCAGATGTGAAGGTGGAATGGTGCAGCCACTCTGGAGAACAGTTGGTAGTTTCTCAAGATGTTAAACACAGAATTATCTTTTGATGCAGCAGTTCCACACATAGGTATATACCGAAGAAAATAAAAAGATATATTCACACAAAAACTTGTACACCAATGTTCACAGCAACATTATTCCTAAAAATGGCCTAGAAGTGATGACCACCCAAATGTCTATCAACTGAAAAGTAGATAAATAAAATGTGGTATATAGATACAATGAATTATTCACTATTTAAAGTGAATGCAGTACTTATATACCGTGCAACCTGAATGAAGTTTGAAAACTGTGTTGAGTAAAAAAAACTGGTCACATATAACTACATATTTTGTGATTACATCTATATGAAATATCTAGAATAGGAAACAGAATATAGAATAGTGGTTTACTAGAGATGGAATCTTTTGAGGGAAATGAGGGATGATTGTTAATAGGCATGGAGTTTTATTTTGTATTTATGAAATGTTCTAAAATCATTGTGATGCTTGCATAAAATTCTTTGAAAATAATAAAAAGCATTGAATTATGCATTTTAGGAAGTGAGTTATATGGTATGTGCATTACATCTCAATAAAGCTGTTAAAAGTAAGTGGTATACTTATTTTTTTGTAAAGTATAAAAAACTGTATTTGAGTGGGTATTTATCTTAAATATTCTATTAGTCAAAATATTAATGGAGAAATGATAGAGAAAATTATGGTATTTATTCAGAGATTCTTCATTTCTAGTACATAAAATGTCAGCAAGTACAAATATACAGCAAAAGAATTATACCTGAAGCTAAGTTTTAGTTTCCAAGGAGTAGAAACACCAAAGGAATTACTGCAGTTAATTGCTGTCAATAAATTAAAGTACTTATAGCAATGACTTTACCAGAAAAGAAACCAAAAAAAAAAAAAAAAACAAAAAAACAAACTTAAAGAGTTGTACAAATGCTGCTGTTCCCATAAAAAAACCTATGGAATCTAAACAAAATGAAAAAATTTATTTTTAATTTATGTTAGAATTGTTAATTTATTCTAGAGCCTTTAGCGTTAATTTATGCTAGAACCTTGGTTTTACATAACAATAAAAAGGTAACACTCAAATGGTTCCTCAGTATTTTAATCATTGTGTTATAAGAGAAATGAAATCATTGACTCTATAAAAGCATATCTACAATTAGAACCAATTTTCCCAAGGATATTTTACAATTAAATTAAGACAGGGCATTTTATATACCTACTATTTTCATGACACAGTGGTAAGGACAGGGTTAATACTCCCACAGATATGAAAATAATAAGGTTAAGGAAAAAATAAACTAATTCATGTTATATATAGTGACTCACATACAGTACATTTTTTTTACATTCTTCTATACAGTAAGGGAAATTCTATTATAAGATAGATTTATATGACTCATACCCAAAGTAATTCAGTCTATTTATTAAAAAGAAAAATCTGTACTGTGAGAACATAATCTACTAACAACTGAAAGATAGCACACATGGAACATTCTTTAGTTGACCACAAATTAACCTTTAAAATGAGTCTCAGTAAGTTTGAAAACAAGCAAATTATGCAAACAAAATATGTTTTCTTACCACAAATCAAATTAGAAATCAACAACAGAAAGAAACCTGGGAAATCCCCAAATACTTCAAAATTTAAAAACTTACTACTAAAAAAAATAAAAATAAAAAAAATAAAAACTTACTACTAAAAAACGCATGAATCAAAGAAGACATCTGCAGAGAAATTCAAAAATTATTTTGAAATAAGTGAAAATGTAAACATCACATTTCAAAAAGCATGGAATGCAGTTAAAGCAATGTTTATAGGAAAAATTATATCTTTAAATGCCTTTAAGAGAAGTATTTCAGATATATACTCTAAACATGATATTAAGGAATTACCTAAAGAAAGAGTAACCTGAACCCAAAAGAAGCAGAAAAAATAAAATTATAAAGATTAGAGCAATAATTATTGCAACAAAAAAATAATAAAAAAAAGAAAAAGGAAATAATTAAGGCAAAGTGAGCTTTTTAAAACAATGAACAAAACTGATAAGTCTTTAGTCTGAATGACCAAGAAAAAAAGGATATATATAACATGAATTACAAAAATCAGGAATGAGAGAGGGTGCATCACTACTGAGCCTACAGAAAATGAAAAGGATTACATGGACGACTTTATGCCAACAAATTAGTCAATTTAATAACATGGAAAAATTTCTAGAAAGACACAAACTACAAACCTGACTCAAGAAGAACGTAAAAAATTGAATAGGGTGTTAAGTAATTTGAATTTGTAATTAAAACTATATTCATAAGGAAAATAAAAATAGTTTTAGTAGTGAATTCTCTCAAATATTTAAAGAAAAATAATACCAATACTTCTGAAATTTTTTCAGAAGATAGAGTACTTTCAAATTTATTATATGAGGTCATGATTATCCATATTTTAAAACAAGATAAAGACATTGCAAGGAAACTAAATTAAAGGCTAATAACATTCATCAATATAAATATTAATTGTTAAAAAAATATTTTCGAATTGAACACAGAAATGTTTACAAGGGTTATACGTTAGGATCCAGAGGATTTAACATATTAAAACCAATTACTGTAAGTGCCATAATGACAGAAAGGGAAAAAAAGCCCACAGAGGTATGACAATAGTTGCAGAAAAATCACTTGACAAAACCCAAAACTGTGTAAAAACCCTCAATAAACTATAAATAAAAAGAAACTTCTATCTAATAAAGGACATTTATGAAAAAAACACATCCAAAACCATATTTATTGGTGGAAAGGAAAAGACTCTCAATCTCTTATGAATAGGAATAAAACAAGGATGTCTATCTCATCAGTTTTGTTTATATCCTACTGGATACAGTAGGTACTGTTATAAGATATAAACCTATCTAAGAGGCAGGAAAGGAGAGAAAGAAAGAGAGATTAAAGGCATCTGAATTAAACAGAAAGAAAAAAGGCTTTTTTTTTTGAAACCACATTTTACATCCTTATTTAACATACTTGAGCTTTAGTTTCCTCTTTATAAAATTTGAAAAGCTATATTTTTCTACTTTCTTTAAAAAAATGAAAGACAATATGAAAACACAGTAAATTTTTAGCTTCTTTATAAATTGAAGTAGTATTTTATTTTTATTTAACTTGAAAGTAAATATATAAATGCATTCTTCCTAGAAAATATATAATAATTTCTAAATACATGTTATAATACTTCTAAAACAACCTCTATGTATGTACTATGGAACTTCTGCTTCTAAAAGCCACATATTTTGCTGGAGTGAGAAAAAAAATAAAACTTTCTTGATTGTCTCACTGAGTGTGGAGGTACATCTCTAAGCTGCCTGTTAAACAGGTTTCTTAAAGTTTTTATTTTAGAATACTAAAGTTTTTATTTTAGAAATACTGCAAAGATAGTACAGAGAGTTCCCATATACCCCACACTCAGTTTTCCCTCTTAGTAACATTTTACTTTTGTATGATACAATCGCCACAATTAATAAATCAAAATTGGTTCAGGATTGTTCATTAAAGTCCATTCACATTTCCTTAGCTTTTACATAATATTCCTTTTTGTTCTATGATCCTATTCAGGGATCTTTTCTGGTCTCATCCATATTACATTTAGTTATCTTGTATTCTTGTTTTTATGACCTTGGCAATTTTAAGGAATACTGATTAGATATGTTGTAGAATGTCTATCAATTGAGATTTGTTTCTTGTTTTTCTCATGATTACACTAGGATTCTGAGTTTAGGGAAGGAAGGAAACAAATTAACATGCCATTCTCATCACATCACATCAAGTGTACATACTATCAACATGGCTTATCACTTTTGATACCATTCTTGATAATTTGGCTGAGGTAGAGTTTGTCAGACTTTCTCTATTTTATACTTATTCTTCTACACTTCTTTCTATACTATAATCTTTGGAAATAAGTCATGGTGCAACTCACGCTTCAGCAATGGGAATTATACTTCACCTCCTTGAGGGTAAAGCAACTCCACAAACTATTTGGAATTATTTGACATGGGAGATTTGTCTCTTATCCTCTGTGAGTTTATTTAGTCGGCCATTTATATCAGAATTGTGTATAAATATTGATTTTATACTTTGAGCAATAACTCAATATTACTATATTTTTCACTCAAATAATTCCAGCTTTGACCATTTGGAAGCTATTTCAGTGGATCTGTGTCCCTTTGACATACCTCCAACATGTGTGGTTTGCTTCTTTATTTGTTTGTTTTCAATGTTCCTTACTTTCTGGTACTACAAGATGCTTCAGGCTTATCTTGTGTATTTCCTGCTGTAGTCTTAGAACAAGTGCCTTTCCAAGAAGGAAGTGTTGGTTCTCTTTACTGAATGGTGTTAAAAGCCAAGATCAGGTGCTAGGTGAGCTCTTTGCTGCTGTTCTTGCTTTAGGCCCTCTCAGTTGATAAAACAAGGGAATGTATGCACGTCTAGTGTAGTGTAGACTTACACATATGTAACCAGCTATATTTATATTAAGCTGAACATGAGTTCGTACTGATATCTACGCCTCTAATCCACTACCACATGGATCACTTCAGCCTCCTCCCTTTGCTTAAGTATAATCCCTCACTCCAACAGTGAGAAATGTGAATCCAGTTTGATACATTTACTTGGTTGTTCAATCCCAGTGTAGAGATAGGTCTATCCTAGGATCTCCTGACCTCTTAAGTGATTTTTTTTATTTATTTTGCATTGTTTCACTCTTTATGTTTCACTCTATGGGTCTTGAAAGATTGTGTTTAAAAAAAAAAAACTTCTCATCACCATTAAAACAAAACAAAACAAAACCCTAGAGATGATACAGAATTATGAGACTCTGATCTGACACATTTCTACTGATTACAACTTTGCTGCCCATGATGTTCCTTATTCCAGCTCTACATGGCTAATACCTTTGGAAGAGAACATAGCAAGTGCTATGACCAAGAAATATAATGACCAGGAAATATCACCTTTCCCCTTTGGCTAGGGCATTGATCTAAATTAAATAAAATTAATTTAATAAAAGAATTAGGCAGCTAGAGAGGAACAGAATTAAGGAGGCATCTGGAGAAGAAGGGACACTGACAATCAGTACACTGAAAGAGGAAGTGGGGCACAGATTTAAATGTCAGTTTTTGTATAGGACATACTTCAACATTTAACCAAAGTTGAAGCTTATTGAGACAAGATAGAACAAGCCTAAAGCCAAAAGTAGTTTACCAAGTGGAGTTTTAATTGTTTTGATTCCTTCTCCCCTCCCCCCTTTTTAAACATCGGTCCTAGAATTTTTGTATTTTTATTTTTTAAAGTATTTTAATTCTAGTTAGTTAAACACACGGTATTATATTAGTTTAGGTGTATAATATGATTTAAAAATTCTATATATCATTTGGTACTTATCACTAGTGCCCTTTTTAATCCCTATCATCAATTTAACCCATCCCCCTACCCACCTCCCCTCTGGTAACCATCAGTTTGTTCCCTATAATTAAAAGTCTGTTTCTTGGTTTCTCTCTCTCTCTCTCTCTCTCTCTCTCTCTCTCTTTCTCTTTTTCTTCTATGATCATTTGTTTTGTTTCTAAAATACTACATATGAGTAAAGTCAAATGGTATTTGTCTTTCTCCGACTTAATTTACTTAACATTATGCTCTCTCGTTTCATCCATGTCATTGCCGGTGGCAAGACTTCATTCTTTTCTAATTTTTAAAAAAGATTTCATCTATCTATTCATGGGAGACAAAGAGAGAGAGGTAGAGACATGGGCAGAGGGAGATGCAGGCTCCTTGTGGGGAGCTTGCTGCAGAACTCAATACCAGAACCCTGGAATCACACTCTGAGCCAAAGGCAGATGCTCAACCACTGAGGCACCCAGGTGTCCCAACTTATTTTTTTTATGACTGAATAATAACCCATTGTATATATGTACCACATCTTCTTTATCCATTCATTGGTCTATTGGACATTTGGGCTGCTTCCATATCATCGCTATTATAAATAATGCTGTTATACACATGGGGGTGCAAATTTATCCCTTCATATTAGTATTTCTTTTTCTTTGGGGAATATCCAGTAGTTGCTGGATAGTAGGGTAGTTCTAATTTTAGCTTTTTGAGGACCTTCTATACTGTTTTCCAGAGTGGCTGCACTGGTTCGCATTCCTGCCAACAGTGCAAGAGGGTTGCTTTGGCTCCACATCCTCTCCAACATCTGAATTTTCTTGTGTTGTTGATTTTAGCCATTCTGACATATGTGAGGTGATATCTCATTGTAGTTTGGATTTGCATTTCCCTGACCATCAGTGACGTTGAGCATCTTTTCATGTGTTTGTTTAACCATCTATGTATCTTCTTTGGAGAAAAGGCTGTTTATGTCTTCTGCCCATTTTTAATTGGATTGCTTATATTCTGGGTGTAGAGTTTTATTAATTCTTTTATGTTTTGGATACTAACCTTTTATCAGATATGTCATTTGCAATATCTTCTCCCATTGCAAAGGCTATTTATGTTTTTTATTCTTTCTTTTGCTGCGCAGAAGCTTTTTATTTTGATATAGTCCTAATAGTTATTTTTGCTTTTGTTTCCCTTGCTTCAGGAGACATATCTAGAAAAAAAGTTGCTGTGGCTGATGTCAAAGATGTTACCCACTGTGTTCTCTTCTAGGATTTTTATAGTTTCATATCTCTCATTTAGGTCTTTTTTTTTTTTTTTTTTTTTTTTAATTTTTTTTATTTATTTATGATAGTCACAGAGAGAGAGAGAGAGAGGCAGAGACACAGGCAGAGGGAGAAGCAGGCTCCATGCACCGGGAGCCTGATGTGGGATTTGATCCTGGGTCTCCAGGATCGCGCCCTGGGCCAAAGGCAGGCGCCAAACCGCTGCGCCACCCAGGGATCCCTCTCATTTAGGTCTTTAATCCATTTTGAATTTATTTTTGTGTATAATGTAAGAAAGTGGTTCAGTTTCATTCTTCCACCTGTTGCTGCCCAGTTTTCCCAACACCATTTTTTGAAGGGACTGTATTTTTCCTATTAGATATTCTTTCTTTCTTTGTCAAAGATAATTGACCATACAGTTGTTGATTTGTTCCTGAGTTTTCAAATTTGTTCCTTTGATCTATTAAACATGAGTAGGACTAAGCTTCTACTATCCCCTAGATAAACATTAGACAGGAAACTAAGGATATATAAATTATAAATCCAATTCTGCTTACAATGTGCTGGGTAATTTTTTTTTTGTTTTATCATCTATATGGGAAAACTATAGCATGCATGCATTTTATGTAATTCTATATAAAGTAAAAAAGTTCATCTTCAGATTTCAATTGCAATAGTTGATTTAACCAAAAAAATGAGAATCTTGAATTAAAGGCTTGCAGAAATCATTAAACTATTAAATAAAATCTCTTCATCATAAATCCTTGCTATGTATCCAATCAACACATGGCATTATAAAAGGTAAAATTTTATGGAGAGGTAAACATCATAAATTTTGCACTTGATTAGATCAGCCAAAACAAGCAAACCATACTATAGCTGAATAACATATTTTTATATGAAGAAAAACTGAGTAAACTCTAAGCTAAGAAATTCTGAGTAAACTCAGAGCTAGTTGGCTAAAATACTAAAAGAATTAAGTTGTTGGCAAAACTAAATGAATTATGGTAAAGCTAAAAGCAAATCTAAAGTCTGAGTATCAGTGAAATGAGAAAGAGAAGGAAAAAAAGAGAAGATGGAAAAAAGAATGAGTCAGTTTGAAAATGTTTTTAGTAATGCAGCATTAAAAAAAACACAGTCTCTGCTCAAAAATGTTATTCTCTTTAAGTGTTAAAGTAAAACTATTTTGAAGTTAAAATTTGATTCTTTATTCATACTTCATAATAATATACTACTAATAACTTATTGATCACTTACTATGAGACAGGCATTGTGTTCATCTCTTGCTAGACATTACTTCAATAAGTCCTCCCAAGGATCTTGTGAAGCTGGTATAATTATTTTGAGACATTTCTAGACATAGGCATCAAGGTTTAAAACGTTCCTATATTAGTGATTCACAGTAGCACAGCTAGAAAATCAGATTCAGTATTAAACCCACTCTAAAATCTGTATTCATAACAGCTTATTTCGAATATGAGAAAAGCAATTTCATAGTCTTCTAGGTTTCATAGATTTGTTTACCTATCCCACAAAAAACCACAACTTTTCAAAATGTCAGGAAGCATACGGATTACCAGCCTATCCTTGGAAGTTTCCAAGTAATCTGCATGGTATTTGCCACATAAAGAATGAATTTTGAGCACATGCACATGGTAAACATTGGTCCATATGGGTAGTGTGAGTGTGTGTGTGTGTGTGTGTGTGTGTAGTGTAGTGTGTGCTTCGTGATGTTGGCAAGGATTTCCCTTCATAATCATTGTTTTGATCTCTGGGGATTAATATCTTTCAGGCAGATTTCCTAAAATTTAAGTTTTGGAAAACATTTCATGATCGTGTTATATCTTATAGTATATTGGTAATAATGAATAGGTAAAGCATGAGTGAAGAGGTAGAGATAGTTTGAGAGGACTTTCTTCTAAATGGACAACTTTTGGGCAGCCTAAATATATAAAATAAATGGTATGATACTATATACACTTCTGATAATTTTTATGGTCTACAATTTGGAGTTATCTGCATTCTAAACAATCATCACCTATAACAAGCTTTAAAAGATGTTTCACCATGTTAAGACTATGGTACACAAAATTTTCATGTAATTATATTCTCTTTATTTGAAGGAATTCAGTAAGAAAGAAAAAATACATTTGTCTTATATTTCCTGTAACAAAATAACTATACTTCAATTTATATCCTATTAAACATAGTAAATTAATAGCAGCTGTTTGCAATGACCTTTTATAATCCATAGAGAGACAGAATTTCAGTGGAACTTGGAATCACAGAATTGGAATATTTCTTTGGCTTTGACTCCATTCAATATTATGAGACCTCCCAGCACTCTAATATTCCACACACATCTGAATTTGCTGACGTAGTTTCACACATGGTTGCATGTGGAGTTAGCCATTCTTTTTTTTTTTTTTTTGCTTTTTTCACACTCCCTGATGTCTATTGTTGCAAAGAAAATGTCAGTGATGATATCTAAGCACTGCAAATAAATTATAGCTATTGACTCTATAGTGGTTTCAGACTGACACACCCTATTGAGGCACTAATAGTGGACATTCCAACTCTAAGCTGCAACAGCCATTTTCATATAATTCTGTGTTTCAAAAGTGCCCCTACACCTCACTACCAGTTTTCGCAACACATGTGCCTTGTGCTACTAATGCTTTATAAATATTTGAATGAAAGTTTGTTTCAGCTACCCACTCTCCTAGATCCTCACATATGAATCTGTGGTGTAGGAGCTGAGGTCAGTCTGAAACACCAACAGTGAACTGAGAATCACCCACATGTGGCCAGAGCCTGTTTTCTTGGGGAGATCTATTTCAACTGAGGCTTCTCTGTCCCTCTTGATCATTGACATTTGACAGTCTTCCTGGCAGACATTCCATGCAAACATCATCATCCTAAATATATCAGAGGAATACCACTGGCACTGTGAATGAAATATTCCTATAGTACTGAAACAGTTACTTCTGTTTGTAAGAAGGAATCCCTCCTGTCTGACTGCCTTTGGGCTGTGACAGTTTTTTTCTTGCCTGTGGACTCAAACTAACCAGCAACTCTCCTGTATTTCTACTCTGCTAATTATAAATCTGAAGACATAGATTCCATAATCATCTTGTGAACCAATTATTTATAGGAAATTAATTAGTATTTATATTCTTTATACTGTCTCTCTCTATATATAAATATACATACTCTTTATGTAGATATAGACATAGATGTAGATATATACCATTTATTGGTTCTCTTTCTCTGGAGAATCCGAATACAAAATGTAATTATTAAATAACCTAAATAATTATAATAATAAATACATAAATGTAAAATGCTTAAATCCTATAAAGGAGGGTACTATGTTGATAAATACAAATAATACATGAGATATATGATGATAAATTCAGAAGCAACAGGAAAAGGAAGGTGAGTCCAGGAGAATTTCAGACATAGAATACTATGGTGTAAATGCTTTGTGTTGTGAAAGAGCATGTGGCACATTCCACAAAGGAGAGGAAAGTCAGGTCTAAGTTATAAAACTAAAAGAACCCATTGTCTTTATGGGTTTGAAATGAAAGCATATATCTGAATTATATAAACTAAATGAAAGCATATATCTGAATTATATAAACTACATAAAACATAATTTCAAAACTTTTTCAAATAAGATATTTGAACAGATATAAGAACTCCAACTTTGTAATCTCACTAACTCTTTGAATCATATCCTCTATGTTATACCAAGAAAACGTTGGAATCTCAGTTTTATTTACTGTAGGTCACAATTTTCTTACTGCTTTTGAAAATCAGTGTAGCAAATCAGTGTAGCAGTGTTTCTAATAGTTCAACCTAGCATGCTAAATTCAAAAATTACAGTCTGATAGATGCACCCATAATGACAAATTTGTTCTAGTCTCATACTTTATTCTTCTCAATGTGATTTAACAGTTTTTTTAGTTCATTCTAAAATATACTCTGTAATATAATATCTCTGTTAATGTAAATTTACAAAATTTAACAAAAACAAAAACAAAAACCTCTCATCCTTTTGCTATGTAACTCCCTTCATAGTTTGCTCTTGTTCCTGAAATCTGCTGCAAACTCATTATAGGTCTGAAGGAAATAAGAGTTGGTAGGAGTAGACAGTGAGTTAAAATTTTCATCTTCCTGAAAGATAAATGATCAAAGCTGGCAAAATGATCTTTATACAGAGGAGGATTAGGCTCATTAGATGGGGTATGAAGTTACTTCTATAGCAAGGGAACATCATCAGCGATTAAGGGATTCGACATATTCAGATTCATTCAAATACACAGTAGCTTCCTACCTCAATATGCAGATTCCCACTCTTTTCCAATCATTTTGCCAAATTGAATATCAGAAATCTGCTGAGACTGTGATGTTAACTGTAAGCCATTGAATCAAACTCAGTATTTTTTTTCAACCTCATCTATCCAGCGTGACAATTCTACAAATGTCATAGAAGATTTATGATGCTCTGACTGTGCCTTGAATGAATAATTTAAAATCATCAGCTTCTCATTTTCTGTCTTGAAGTTCCCCATTGAAGTCAGAAGTCCAGCCTAGAGCTGGATGAAAATATGAATCAGATGAAATTCACATTTTAGAATATAAGAAATATCTATTCACATGCATATAGATGAAATATATTATAAAATAATATAGAAGCATTTCAAATCACTGAGGAAAGATGAACAATTTAATAAATAAAAGATTTTGGGATAATTAATCTGCATTTTCAACAAGATAGTGATAAAGCTAAATTTATGTTTTATATACCATGCAAAAATGAAATCTAGGCAGATTAAAGAAGTAAGTACGTTAAAAAAAAATTTAAAAAGGGCAGCCTGGGTGGCTCAGCGGTTCAGCTTCTGCCTTCCGCCCAGGGTGTGATCCTGGAGACCCAGGATCGAGTCCTGCTTCGGGCTCCCTGCATGGAGTCTGCTTCTCCCTCTGCCTGTGTCTCTGCCTCTCTCTCTCTCTCTGTGTCTCTCATGAAGAAATAAAATCTTTTAAAAAAATTAAAAAAAAAGAAGTAAGTGCAAAAAATACAAGTAGAAAATACAGAATTGCTTAATTTTATAATTTTAGAATGAAGGAATTCTTTCAAAAGAAGAGGAAAAATTCAAAAGTTTTTCATAAACTGAAATCATTGATTACATGAATATGTAAATTTTTGTATGACAAAATATAGAATAGGAAATATTATGACAAGTTTCAAGCTGATATAGAAGCAAACAAAATATATGTTATATGGGGCACCTGGGTGACTCAGTTAAGCCTCTGCCTTTGGCTCAGGTCATGATCCTGGGGTCCTAAGATTGTGTGTGTATATATATATATATATATATATATATATATATATACACACACACACACACATATATGTAAAATTTATATATACATATATATAAAGATTTGTACTTATATGATTTGAGCTCACTGTAATCATTTAGAAAAAGATAACCAATTTAATGAGCAAAAAGTATAAACAACACAGAAAATTAATGCAAATGGACAAATAACACATGGAAGAAAGCTCAATCTCAGTAATTAGCAAAATTCAAATTTAAATAAAAGTGGGATACTTTTTTTTTAACTGATTATATTTATAAACATTAAAGAATTTGATAGTAATTACGTATTCTTGCCAGAATACGTATTCTTGCACATGGATAGGTGTGTGTGTCAGATAAGGAATAATTCGAGAAAAACAAATCTATAAAAATAAAACACATGCCCACACATACAGTAAGTATATCATTTATGTGTGTGTGTAGGGTGGGGGGAGAGAATGAGAAAGGAATCCTTCAAATAAAGTGTTCTTCCCCATTTGTCTGCTAGCCTACAAATCATTTGTGGAGGTTGGGGCTCCAGTGGCTATCCTTGACCAGGAATTGATCTTGAGAATGGAATCTGATATTAGGACACTTGAGTAGAAAGTCAGAAAGAGTCTGTATTTTCAGTGACAGTGGAGCTATTTTAGGCATTTTAGACTAACCAGGATTTCTGTATTTACATTGAAAAGCCACAAAGGGAATCATTGGATTATTGTAGCTTTTTTTGTGTATTATCTGCGCTCCACAGACAATGAACACATCCTGCTTTGCTCAGGATAGTACTGGTTCACACTTGTTTTCTGTGTTTTCTAATATAAAGTTATTGTTTTTCTAGTCTCTGGGGTACCACAGGTTGACAGCTAATGTCCATCAATTTTCACAGTTTGGGATTCCCATGCTCCAACACACACACTTAAGAGTTCCAAGTTGCCCCTTATGAAGAAGCTTATCACCTAGCAACAGAAGAAACTCAAGGCAATTAATTAGTATTCTATTTTAAGATATTAATTAATAAAACATTGACAGGCATATTCAGAAAGCAATCAACTACAGAGAGGAGCCAAAAGACAAAAAAGAAAGTCCAACCCTACAGAAAACAATAATTAATGAAAATAATTTAAAAATTAAAAATAGAGCACTCACTAAAGAAATTGAGGAAGACACAAAGAAATATTCCATGCTCGTGGAATGGAAGAAAAAATATTGTTAAAATGTCTATGCCACCTAGAGCAATCTATACATTCGGTGCAATCCCTATCAAAATACCATCAACTTATTTCACAGAGTTGGGACAAATAATCCTAAAATCAGTATGGAACCAGAAAAGACTTCAAATAGCCAAAGGAATGTTGAGAAAGAAACCAAAGCTGGTGGCCTCACAATTCCAGACTTCAAGCTCTATTACAGAGCTGTAATCATTAAGAGAGCATGGTCCTGGCTCAAAAAACAAAAACAAAAACAAAAACAAAAACAAACAAACAAACAAAACAAACATATAGATCAATGGAACAGAATAGAGAACCCAGAAATAGACCCTCAACTCTATGGTCAACTAATCTTCAACAAAGCAGGAAAGAGTCCACAATAGAAAAAAGACAGTCTCTTCAACAAACGGTGTTGGGAAAATAGGACAGCTACAGGCAGAAGAATGAAACTGGACTATTTCCTCACACCATACACAAATATAGACTCAAAAAAGATGAAAGACTTAAATGTGAGACAGGAACCCATCAAAATCCTATAAGAGAACATAGGCAGCAATATCTTCTACCTCAGCCACAGCAACTTGATGCTAGATACATCTCCAAAGGCAAGTGAAGCAAAGATAAAAATGAACTATTGGGACTTCTTCAAGATAAAAGGCTTTTGCACAAGGAAGGAAACAGTCAACAAAACCAAAATAGAACCTACAGAATGGAGAAGATATTTTCAAATGACATATATAAAGTCCTAGTATCCAAAATCTATAAAGAACTTATCACACTCAACACCCAAAGAACAAATAAGCCAATCAACAAATGGGCAGAGGACATGAACAGACATTTCTCCAAAGAAGACATACAAATGGCCAACAGAAACATGAAAAAATGCTCAACATCACTCAGCATCATGGAAATACAAATGAAAACCACAATGAGATACCACCTCCCACAAGTCAGAAATGGCTAAAATTAGCAAGTTGGGAAAAAACAGATGTTGGCAAAGATGTGGAAAAAGGGGAACACTTTTACACTGTTGGTGGGAATACAAGCTGATGCGGCCACTCTGGAAAACAGTATGGAGGTTCCTCCAAAAGCTGAAAATAGAGCTATGATACAACCCAGCAATTGCACTACTGGCTATATACCCAAGGATACAAATGTAGTGATCCAAAGGGGCACCTGCATCCCAATTTTTATAGCAGCAATGTTCACAATAGCCAAACTATGAAAGGAACCCAGATGTCCATCAACAGATGAGTGGATAAAGAAGATGTGGTCTATATATACAATGGACTACTACTTAGCCATCCAAAAAAGAAGAAGAAAATAAATCTTGCCATATACCATGATGTGGATGGAACTAGAGGATATTATGCTATGTGAAATAAGTCAGAGAAAGACAATTATATGATCTCATTCATATGTGGAATTTAAGAAAACAGAGGATCATAGGGGAAGAGAGGGAAAAATAAAACAAGACGAAATCAGAGAGGGAGACAAACCATAAAAGACTTCATCATAGTAAACAAACAGAGTTGCTGGAGGTGGGGGTTGGGGTAACTGGGTGATGGACATTAGGGAGGGCACATGATATAATTAGCACTGGGTATTATATAAGATTGATGAATCACTTACCTCTACCTCTGACACCAATAATACATTACATGTTAATTAATTGAAGTTAAATAAAATGTAAACAATTTTAAAATGGTAAAAATAAAAATAAAAAATAATCAAAACTCTCTGAGTCTACTCTGAGAAATTAGAGAAGTTGTTATATTTGCCAAATTATATCTATTATGTTACTACTAAGAAACATTTTGAGAACTTTAAGGAAAGTCCAGAGAGAAGCTGACTAATGAATGAGACTTCTTTACACAAGCAAATTTTCGAGTTGTTTTTTTCACAGTCTCTCCAGTATGAACTGAGCCGAGGATCATCAGGCACTTGACCCATCACCATCAGGGATGTTAATGCTCTGTTGCTGTACTGATTGTGGAGTCTGAGGTTCAGTGAGCAGACTTGCACTTACTCCTCACACCTCCCTTCCACAGGCACCCAAGTAGATCCAAATTAGCTTCTTCAGACTACTTGCTGGTAAACATGAACACTTTAACTTGGATTTGCAGATCATCTGTAAAGCACCTCATATCCAGCCCTCTTTTTCCACCTTAACATATTAAAATAAACAGACAACAAATAGAATCCAGTTAATGTTTTCCTTATATTCTACATGCAAACTTTTTATTTAGTTTTTTGTTTTCCTCTCCTCAAGGCTCACTTTAATGCTCATGTCAGGAAACATCATAGTAAAGTATAGAGTAGTATCTGAGAGTGATTTTTTTTTTTTTTGGTTTCTAATTAAACCCACATTAGATTGATACTGGTAGCGACAAGTATAGACTGGAAAAAGAACAGATTTCAAAGGAGAGGCAGTTCTTAAAAATTTTGGCTTGGGTCCATTGATTTTAAACTTATAACACTGTCAGTATCTTTATTCTCCCTTTTGTACTTACCAAGATATTTTGAAATATTTTAATATCTATCATTTCAATCTAAAATAGTGTCATATTTTGAGTTACATATACCTAAAGTCTATTTTATGTCATTCCAAAAATATATACTTTGCACATGTACTTTAAGTGATTTAGAAAAGGCTTTTTTCCATGTCATTTTGTGCTTTTAATTCTATTTTATGAATGTTTACTTTTAATATTCTCTCTTTTTCCCCCTTAGGCCCATGTTGCTGAGTTTATTGCTGAATATGATTTCCTCTATTTATATAAATTCCCCAATCACATATCTACATCTTTGTTATTCTTTCTTTCTCTTTTGTATCCTGTGTGCATCCACCCTTTCCATACCTTCCATGCTTTAACTTCTTCACCGAAATCTCAAGCCCATATATCCATATATGACTCAGCAGTGAAACTGTACCCACTTACTCTGTTCATTATTGATAATAAACTTGAGAACAAGAAATTTATTTAGATGAAACACACTTTATACAGAGCTCACACAAACATAATGTACAATATCAAACAGCATATAATTGCAAACAAGGGTGAGATATTATCTTGAAAATATGTTAGCTTTCTGTAGTTTTCTTCAGCAAACATGGTAAATAAAATCCCTGATGGGGAAATATGTGTCTATTATTTTTAGTTAAAAAGTAAAATAACAGGTTTATATAATGGTCTGAAGTTTTATAACAGGAAAGAGAGTTTTTTTTTTTAATGGAAATCACCATAGGGAAATGTTCTTACTCCTATATTTAGAGTGTATATTCTTCTCATTAGTGAAAAGACCACTGGTATGATATAAAAAATATGATATAAAAACCAATATGATATATAAAACAAGATTTCAGTCATTAGTTAATTGCAATCTGATATATAAAACAAGATTTCAGTCATTAGTTAATTGCTTGATCCTCATCAACAATTTTTTCTTATGCTAGAAATTTCCACATGTGTTTTTTTAGATTGAGTCCTAGATTTGATTTTCCTTGACCTTCATAATCAATAGTTATGTGATGCCTATCGGCTAGCAGGATTTCTTTAGCTGAGAATCAATGACCTCTGGTTTTATACTTATTTCCTCGCCATATTTATTTTTCAGTTCTTCTTGCAGTTTTCTAAGCATGCCTTTGATAATGTCATTTGTCACATTCATTTTCTGATAGTTTACATAATCTCCTTTATTCAAACTTCAGTCATATCTATACCCATAATAAAGCTTCCCTTATTGTACAGCGTTTGTTATTCTCCTTTGAACTATGATAATTTATTCACTAATATATAGGTAACTGGCCTTTTTGATGTTCCAAAATAGCATGGTACATTTCAATGCATATTGTATAAATGTTCCTAAACATTTCCTAATTGCTTAAATAATTCTCAAAAAATATTCTTGAATGAGAATCCATGGATCAATTACATTCATCTAAAATTTTTGTGTATATACTGATATATAACATCAATTCTCTATAATTATCTAGTTCTAGGTAAACATAACACAACCATAATTATTTTTGTATTTATTATGCTAAAGAAGCACTTAAGATTTAATTGCTATGAGATTCATCCTTGTGTTCACTTGCATAATTTATCCTTTGTTATTTCTAATATCCCATCATATGTATATATAACTTATTCTTTCTTTCTTTTTTTTTTCCTGCCAAGATCATCCAATTTAATAATTTTTAAATAGCTAAATTATAATCAAGGTCACATGGGCACCATACCTGTAACTATACACATACATACCCTGTTCACAAATGGTTAGCTTTATAGCAACAACATTCTGGGACAGTCAAGGGTACAATCACAGTTTTAAAAATTAAGAGTGAAAAGTAAACACAACAGGACATTTGCACAATAGCAGAGAATCCTGTTCTTGGCAGTGAACAGGAAATGACTGGCTAAAGAAATAAGAATAGGCATAATCTAGAATCTAAGTATTATAATCAGAGGAGTTATAGCTATACATATTCTAACAGCCTAATATTTTACCTTAGTAGCTTCTTATACAAAAGTTAAAAAAAAAAACCTGCCAAAAACCAACCCAAATTATTCTTTTTCCTTAACCATTTTACTCCAAGTTGGTGAAGTCATGAGACTGTCTAGATTAATGGCCTAGAAAAAGTTTTCTAGTTGCAAGATGTTCTTAGTCATTAATTAATAAGCTTAAACACTGAGTTGGATATAGAAATTGGAAACAGGATATATTTCCTAAAATTTGCAAAATAGGAGATGTAAGGCAGATGGTAACACCAAAAGCCACTTAAATTATATTAAAATGGCACCCTGAAATTATTCATAGCAAAACATAATTTCCTATTAGTTTTCATCATACAGGTCAAGTTATTCAGTCAATAAAGAATTTATGGAAGAGCAGCATAGTTATGCTGTACCTCTGAGGTACCCACACAAGGAAAATGACTTTTGGTGTCATGTGACTTCTACTTATCACCAGCCAGGAAGTCTAGTCCCCTGGACCCATTGTGTACCTGGGAGAAGACTGTAAAAATACTTCTGTAAGAGGTAAAGACTAATAATAATCTATAAGTGCACTCTAGAAAGATGTGAAAATGTCATGGAGAAGGAGCACCATATGCTGATTTTAACAGCTTGTTTTACTGGAGAAATTTATTTGTCATGTATACACCATAGGAAAATTATCCCCCCTCCCCTCAAAAAAGGTCATGCAGAAAAACTGGATTCATAAAAGAATGTATACATTCAAAGTAGACAAAAATATGGTAGATGTTTTTAAAAAGAAAATATGAAAAATAATTTCACTATGGAATGCCTTGATTGGCATGTGACTTAGCACTTATTTCCTATTATCCAGATCCAATTGTTCTGATAAATCTCTATTATATATCTGTTTTAGAATATCTAGAATATCTATTTTAAAAATATATCTATTTTTAAGACAGAACATAAAACCTGTATTTGTGCATCCATGTATAAGCTATCTTGTCTGATATCTTCATGGATCCAAGATGCTAAAAGATTAATAAAATAATTTTTCAAAAACCTCAAGTCACAGATTAACAAATAATAGATTTCCTCAAGTTTTCTGAATTACACTACTAATAACTAGTAAGTTGTATTTATTAATGTGCTCTGGATTTTCAGATATAAATGCCAGTCAGTGGTTGGCTGGCTATTAAACTGTAAGTAAAATTATTCTTAGAACTGGGTCTTAATACATGGAATGCCTTAACTTTTCTTAGTTCAAAACCTGTATTTGACCCTAAAATACATAATCATGCCCTTTTCTATACTTTAAGTTGACCTACTGACTGTACAATCAATACTTTGTAAGACAGCAGGTAACTCTAGCACAGATGAAACTATATAGTGTGGCATGGGGGAGGACTTCAGTGGCATTATTCCATTTTTATTTATCCAGACTGTTGCTTTCAGCCCTGCTTTGAGGCCTCCTTGTATATCGGTTTCTAGTGTGTCACCAACCATCACACAGTCCCCAGGCTGTAGTCCAAGGAGATCACAGCTATGATAAAATATGGAATGGGCTGGTTTCTCTTCTTTCTGCTCTCCACCTATAACGATAGCATCAAAATAGGACTGGCAGGCACAAGCCTCAATCTTCTCCCTCTGGGTCTGTCGGTCTCCATTTGTTAATAAAAGTAGGCGGACTTCTTTCCGAAGTTCGGTGAGCATGGCTTTGACATCTTCTGCTAGTATCATATGCTGTAAACGTGTAGATTTCCACAGGAAATAACATTCTTCAGCCAATTTCCTATTGGCTGCACCACCCTTCGTTTCAAGGATTGCTTCCTCCCAGGGTAAAGTCCTTAGGTCAGTAATGCATGTACTGGAAGGATGAAAACATTCCTTGCTGAGTTTAACTTGAGCTTTGTCACAGATGGTTTTAGCCTCTACTTTATAGTGGTATTTTGATTGTAAAAGCTTTATCACCTCCAGCATGCCTCTTCTGCTGGCCGCGGCCGTGTGGATGAGTGTGTTATCCAGGTCGAAGAAAACGGCTCGCACCCGGTTCAGACCATTCCGCCAGCCTAAGGCTCAGGGCCCCCACCACCAGCCGCCCCTCTTTTTTCTTTTTAAAAGGCGAATATGGAATTAAAACTATTAGAAAAATGTATAAGCATCTAAGTGATATACTCTTTCAATTGCACTAATAATGTAATGCAATTAAAGATTCGGTATAATTATCTTCATTCTTCAGTTTGGTTAAGTAAAATCTTTCATATCTTTTAAAACTCAGCCTGAGAAATTATTGTTCTATAGAACCTTTCAATAAAGCCTAATGACGACAAAATTAATCCATTCCATGTATATGAGTGTGGAAGAATGTGTGTATGTCTGTGTTGATGATCTATGAAGAAAAAAAACCTAAAAAAAATTAAATCTGGTATACAATATATTTCATGGTCTGTAGATATTAAGCATATGGAACATATTATGCTAAGATTTAGTAATCTTCACTAGCTCTGTTCTACTCAAAGGGGGTGAGATTATTGCTATGACTTTTAATCTAAACTCTACAGCCTGCCTATACTAACACTTCACTAACACACCATTTTTCTTATGTTATTCTAATATTTTAATTTGACCACATTGTTCATATGAAATTAACATAGCAAGATCACCAATGTTGTAAGAAGGAACTATGAACTCACCATCCTCTCGCTCACAATCCAAAAGCCTTTTGTTATCTTTAAGTTTCATCAACAAAGTCTAAGAAATCACAGTATTTTCGTAATAAGTATCATCAAACAGATGGCCCCAATTTTGTGGAGAAAAGGCAAAATTGTTTTTCACTGCATCACTCATCATTGTGAATGCATAGTCTCCTCATTTGTATCTACTACCTATAGTTAACATTTCATTTCACTAATCTTCTACAGACCCAATGACTTTTTTAACATGTCAGAAACATATCTCTGAATAAACTTTTAAAATTGGAATGCTTTTTTTAAATCAATAATTGATATTTTTAAATAAAGTGACTAGTGAGGGCTGACTATTAATGAGGCAACTGTGGCAGAAAGTAGGCAATACAAATCTGAATACATTACAGTTGCCATGATTAAGGGATTCATTACCTCACGTATTGGTATGATTTCAGGATACAGAGTGTTGTTGAGAAAGTTCATACGCAAATTTTAGGTGATGGCCTGTCTTATTACTGATAAAAAGATGATAGAATAATACTCGTATGTAAGTTTACCTTACCAGTGTATGCTACTTGTCAAAGTATCGTTATACTAAGAAAACAGACAAAAAAATAGAATAACAGTATAAAATAATATTTTTAAAATTTTTAGTTCTTTCCTTTTCCTATAGTTTTAATGGATTAGTTACCTTACTATAGAAATAGTAGGAAAACAGGTAATGCATATTAACAAAATTTATTTGATTGATATTATTCTCTTATTCTCTGTTAATTTTTATTAAATGGTATGAAGACTGTAGAAGATAGGAGGAATGAGGAGAGTATTGGTCAGAGAGGAGGTACATATCAGAGATGAAGAGTAAAAGACAAATTTTCCATTATGAATCAGATGCCTCCTTTATTTTCTCTTTTCTGTACTCATCAATCATGCAAAATATATGTTGTATATTAGATCTTATAAGTACGCTAATTTATTAACATTGACCAGGTGTGTACAATAATTAGTTTCTTTACTGCAACTATTTCTCATTCCACTGGATATACATGAATGTATACTTTCTAACACACTGATTCTTTTTTTTTAACATATTGATTCTTATAAATCCTTGTAAACTTGGTGATGCTTATAAAATATTTCATAAGTGAATCAAAGCAAATGTGCATTATACTATATTATTTATCATTCTTTGTATGTATAGTTGATCCTCATTATTCATGGATTCTATATTTACAGATTTGCCTACTCAGTAACATTTATTTGTAACCCCCCAAAACAATATTTCTGGGTCATTCACAGATATGCACAGAACAATGAAAAATTTGAGTCATCCAATGTGCACATTCCCAGAGGAGGTCAAACAAAGCGACGCTCTGCCTTGTTATTTCAGCTTTTCTACTTATACAAATGTTCTTCTCATGGTCTATTGAGCACACTTTTTTTTTTTTTTTTAAGATTTATTTACTTATTTTAGAGAGAGAGAGAGACAGAGAGAGAGCATAAGAGCAGGGGGCAGGGCAGAGGAAGATGAAGAGAGAATCCTGGAACAGACTCCTCACTGAGTGCAGAGCCCAATGTGGGGCTCAATACCGGGGCCTTGAGATCATGACCTAAGCTGAAATTAGGAACTGTATGCTTAACCAACTGAGCCACCCGTGGTCCTTTAGCACAATTTTTTTTCTTTTGCATTTGTATGTGGTTTTTTTTGTTTTAGTTTTTTTTTGTGATTTCACTGCTTAAAATAGCTCCAAAGTATAGTGATGAAGTGTTGCCTAGTGTTCCAAAGCACAAGAAGTATCTTACAGAGAAGATACATGATAGATAAACTTCATTCAGGCTTTATTTATACTTCTATTGGTCATGAGCTCAATGTTAATGAATCAGTATTAGGGTACATCCAGAAAAAAGAAAAGCAAACTTGTGTTTCTGTATGTGAGGCTACTCCAGAAATACTAAATAACATCTATAATGTGAGGTGAAGCTGTGGATATGATGATAAAGAAGCTAAATTGTGGGTTCATGAGATGATGGTGGATAATAAAAGTGCTTTGGACAGCATTATTGTGAAGCTGAAAGACAAAGAAATTTATAGCCACTTTACCCAGGGTCATGAAATTATTAAGCCTTTCTTGGCTAGTACTGGCTGATTTGTATATTTTAACAAGTTATATGGCTAAAAAAATTTAAACTTGTAGATAGATTCTCAGATCAAGAGCCTGTAGAAGAACTTTTAAAAATACCTACTAAGTGCTATACAGGCAGAGATTTACATATAATAGCACATTTTCAATGCTAATAGAATTGATTTGTTTTACAAAAATGTTGGCAAATAAAGTATGTAACACACAAGGTCTCTAAAATCTCTGACTTTAAGTCATTCCAATGCCATGCAAATAATTTATAAGAGGTATATATTAAATAAGAGGCTTTTAAATAGAAACATACATAAAACATGCTTATCTATTGATTAATTGATAAAAATCTTATGGCTAATAGGAACCTAAACCTGTAATTTCCCTAGGATGAATGATTATGTATTTGCTAAGTCAGAATCAACGTAATAGAATGTAACTCCTGTGAATAGTGAGAATCAAGTATATTCTTTTTAATGGCCACTGAATAGTCCACTTTGTAAATATAAACACTGCTATAGACTAAATGTTCGTGTCTCCTTAAAATTCATATGGTGAAACCTAATCCTCAATGTGACAATATTTGGAAGTAGAACATTTGGGAGGTAATTGGATGGAGCTCTCAGGAATGGGATTATTGCCCGTATCAAAGAGACTCCAGAGAGCTCTTCTGCACCTCCCTCCATGTGAGAAAAATAAAAGACAGCCATCTATGAACCAGGAAGCTAGTTCTCATTAGACATAAAATCTTCTGGCACATTGATCTTGGGCTTCTCAACCTCCAGCACTATTAGAAATTTCTTTAATTTATCCAGATATTATTTATATATTTTGTTGTAGCAGCCTGAACAGATTAAGTCAAAAACTGGTATTGCAGGTGAGTTGCTGCTATAACAAATACATAAAAATGTTGAAGTGGCTCTAGAACTGGGTAAAAGGTAGAGGCTGGAAGAGTTTTAGGTGCATGCTAGAAATGTTGACATTCTGGTGTGCAATCACAAAGAAAGAGGAAAGCTAGAGAGCTGCAGCATGGGTTACAATCAGCAGAGCCAAATGTTGACTGGGGCCCTGGCAGAAAGTCACAGTGTGGGGCAGTACCCCACCAAGTTATGGGGAGATATTGATACCACAGTGGGTCCAGTACACAGACCATTAAGCCAAACAAGATTATTATTGAGTCTTAAGGTCTAATGGAATTTGCCCAGTTAGGTTTGGGACTTGCCTGTCACTCCTTTCTTTCCCATTTCTCCCTTTTGGGAATGGAAATAGGTATCCCAAGCCTATTCCACAGTTGCATTTTGGAACCACATAACTTGTTTGGTTTTACAGGTTCACAACTGGGGAGGAATTTTGCCTCAAGATATCATCTATATATGATTTAGATGATGTTTAGATGAAACTTTGGAGTTTAGATTTTTAATGTTGATGCAGGAAAAAAGTTAAGACTTTTGGACTGTTGGGATGAAATTAGTATATTTTGCATGAGAGCAGGGCATGGATTTGGTGGGGGTAGGGATGGGATGTTATAGAATGAATATTTGAATCTCCCCAAAACTCATATGTTGAAACTTAATTCCCAATAAAATGGTATTAGGAGGTGGGATCTTTGGAAATTAATTAGGTCATGAGGATGGAGCCTTTATGAATGGAATTAGTGCACTTGTAGAAGAGGACCAAGAGAACTCCTATGTCCCATTGTCAGAGAGAAGAAGGTTGTCTATGAACTTGGAAAAGGGTCCTCACCAGACACTAAATTTGCTAGCACCTTGATTTTGGACTTCCTAGCTCCCAGAATTGTAAGAAATAAATTTGTTTTAAAATCACCCTGCCTATGGTACTCCATTACAGTAGTCTAAATGGACTAAGGCAACGGCTGATATAATCTTCCCATGGTATCTCTAACACTTTGACCATAGTGTATAAGATTGAGAATGGCAATAACATATGCTAAAGTAACTTATAAACTAAAACACAGCAAAGATATCTTTTATTTCTTTTACCAAATACTTTACATTTGACAAAGGTAGCTAAGACTCATAGACCAAATGCAATCTACCACCTGTTTTTTTTTAATAAAGTTTCGTTAGAACAAAGCGATACCACTTATTTATGTATTATTTATGGCTGCTTTCATAATACTAATACTGAGTTGTATAGTTATAAGAGAAATCTTATTGCCCTTGAAACCTGAAATATTTACAATCTGACACTTTATAAAGTTTGCTGATCTCTGACAAGACTACATCAGATAAGACATTTCACATCTCCCTTTAATCTAGTATACATGTTATCATTAATTTCTTATTTTAATCTGCTTACTAAGGCATTTTTAGTAGTTGTAACAGTAGTACCACCTTCATTCTAGGATATTTGTAAAAATTATGTTAAAAAGGATTTTAAATATCACTGTATCTAATCTCAGTATTCCTATAGGTAGACAGAATAAATATAAAATACTATTAAAGTCTCAGTATCAAATCTAGCCCTAAATTAATCCTTAGCATTTTTCACTTTCTCCATCTAGGTAAGCATGGTGGCTTTGAACAAGGAACATAATCTATCTGAGCCTGAGTAAAATACAATGTTATCTACTGGTTTTTGCTATTTTAAGTGTGAGGAGAGTGTTTAGTACATAGAAGACTATCATAAATGGTTGCAATTGTTATTACCATTCTATATTCTGAGCCTCAGCTCTAAAGTCATATTTCCTGGGTTTAATTCTTGAGTGCTCCACTTAAACAAGTCAGTTAACACATGTATCTATTGCCATGTAACAAATTACCCTCAAAACTAATGGCTGAAAATATTAAACACTTTTTATCTCACATTTTTCTGGATCTGGTTCAGGATTTCCTACAAGACTGTAGTCAAGTTATCAATTAAAGTTGTGCTCCTCTGAAGGCTTAACTGGGACCAGAGGGTTCACTTCCAAGTTCACACGGATGTTGCAGGAGACCTTGATTCTTGGCTCTCTGTTGGCTAGAAGACTCAGTTACTCACCCATGGCCTCTTCTCAGGGATGATTAAGAGTTTATACAACATGGGTAGCCTGGGCGGCTCAGTGGTTTAGTGCTGTCTTCAGCCCAGGGCCTGATCCTGGAGACGCAGGATCGAGTCACACGTCAGTCTCTCCGCATGGAGCCTGCTTCTCCCTCTGCCTGTGTCTCTGTCTCTCTCTCTGTGTCTTTCATGAGTAAATAAATAAAATCTAAAAAAAAAAAAAGAGTTTACACACATAATAACTCTTTTCCTTCAGAGCAAGTGATCTGACAAAGAGATCAAAGGGGAAGACACATGTCTTATATGAAGGAATGTCATAAGTCAACACTGTAATCACATTCTCTTTATATTGAGAAAGGCACTAAGTCTGGCCCACACTCTATACGGGGGAATTGGGCTCTACCTTTTGAAGGAAGGAGTACCAAAGAGCATATGGACATATATTAAAATTGCCATGCTCAACTTGCCTCAATTTCTTCATCTATAAAAGTGAATATAAATAACAATAAAATGATTGAGTATTGTTTTGATATTAAAAACATGAAAATCACTTTAAAAAGAGCCTCAAACATGGTAAGCAGTCTATAAATATTAGTGAATGTTTGCTTTATATGTAACTATATATAGGATGTTGAGAATCATTAATATGTATCATTTTCAATTTATACTTATTTCTGTATCTCTTACCTGAACTTGAGATTTTTCTTTCTTTGGGAGAAAATTTGTCTCTTAGGTTCAATTATTGACATTGTGAAGACAAAGCTTCCTTGTTTTTGTTTCTTTCATGTAAGAATTGATAGACCTTTTCCTTTACCAAAATGCTGCTCAATTTCATTCTCTGTTAGTGACCAGATATGTATCCTGTGTTGGATATGGCATAAATAGATTGCTTATCAAGGAGTAATCATAGCTATATTTCTGTATTTATGGCTAAGATGAACAGAAACATTATTTAGGAATACAGTGCCTATTTCTTTGTTTTCTGAAACTAAAAGAGGCCTTTAAAAATAAATTATTGAGGTGTAATTGACATATAATATTAATATTAGATTCAGGTGTACAACATAATGGTTAGGTACATCCATCTTTTATGTCACATACCATATATTTCTCAGTGTTTTAAATTATTTTTGTTATTTATTTTTTATTTTCTGAAATTTCTCCTTAGATTCAGAGTATCACAAACTACAGTATTTGTAGTGTAGTCTCATTCTGTGAAATATTAAGCTAGAAACCATAGATTATGTCATCAGATATAATGCTTCTCTGGACTGATTGTGGAATTATGCAAGCACATATACACTAATACACAAGGCAGGCAAGTCACATTGTCTCATTCTATCCTCCTCCATTAGGCATAAGAATGCTTGAGTATATATCCATTTAAAATGCAGTTTTGGGGAGATGCCACATCCGCTTTTTTCATAACTTATTTAATTGCTTAACACTAATTGTTGCATTTGGTTTGGGCCCAAAAGTCCAAATATAAGAATATAATCAAAGTCTATAAAATTTATATCAAGTATGACTTGGTGAGTAGAAAGGCTTTTTATTATGATTGGGAAAAATTGAAACCAGAGATCACAGTTTATAATTTGTAACAGTTTTCAGCTTTAACCTCATTTTCTCTGGGGAAATTTCTCTGACTCTCTTAGAATGGGCAAGGCTTCCTTGTGTTTGATCTCATGGCACTCTATTCTTTCCTTATCAAAGCACTTACCACACACTCTATTCTTTCCTTATCAAAGCACTTACCACACACTACCACACAGTACTTGTGTCCTTGAAGTTTATGTTGTCTGAATTTCAGTAAAGGATCTCTATCATATGTTGGAAGGCACAGTGGATCCTTTGTATACTACTGTATCATTAGTATTTGTGACAAAGTAAGTAAAGTTAAGATGATGTTTACAATATGGCTAAGAAAGATTTGATCTCCTAGAATCTCCCCTCCTTCCACACATACCCTGACCACCCAAAAATGTTTAGTAGGCTCTGGTTAGGATTCTGGAAGGATTTAAATTTACTAATAGATTATGAAAACATAATTAATAAATAATGGTATTTGAGATTATTACCATAAATAAATTCTGGTCAATTGAGATTGGCAGTAGGAGCTTGAGTACTATACTCGACTGCAACTCTTGTTACTATCAAAAACAAAGTATTGGAATACATGCAATGGAGGTGCAGCTTATTAAACTCTTTTTCTTTGTATATTATATTCATAAGTGTCTTTCTAAAGGATTATATAGTCAGCCTATAATTTGAGTTGAAGTGGACATTAGAAGGCAAAATCATTTTATATTAAACTGCTCAGAACCTTCCAAAGAGTAACCATTAATTATTTAAAAAGCTTAATAACTATGGTAAGTATTCAATATCTACTATATGTCAGGCACTATGTTTGGTATTTTACAAATGTTACGTCATGTAATCTATACACCATGCCATAATGCAGTGGAGAGACTACCTTGAAATTAGATTTGGATTCATTTCTTTTTTTTTTTATTTTTTTTTCATTTATTTATGATAGTCACACAGAGAGAGAGAGAGAGGCAGAGACATAGGCAGAGGGAGAAGCAGACTCCATGCACTGGGAGCCTGACGTGGGATTCGATCCCGGGTCTCCAGGATCACGCCCTGGGCCAAAGGCAGGCGGTAAACTGCTGCGCCACCCAGGGATCCCTAGATTTGGATTCAAATCATTAGTTTGCCACTTATATATGCCTGTGATCATGAGCAAGTTAAATACTGTCTTTAAGTATGTTTGTTCATCTGTTAAAACAGAGAAAGTATTGTTTTCTGGTATCTATTAATCATGCACTAATAATTGATAGTAGTTTTTATTATATTTGTACATATATACAGCTAGCACCAGAAGAGATTGCACTCTCTCCACAGCTTGTATAATGTACCAGTATTTCCTCTCTTATGTATGTATATATGTATTTATTTATTGAGGTATTAGTTCCTCTCTTATGTACGTATGTATACATGTATTTGTTGAGGTATAACCAACATACCTTTATTAGTTTCAAACGTACAACATAATGATTTGCTATTTGTACATATTGCCAAATGAGCACAAGAGTAGGTCCAGCTAACATTGTTGCCATATGTAGTTACAGTATGTGCCAGTTTTAAACATATTTTATCTTCTCCATTTCATTTTAAATCATCCATGGCATAACAAATATCCTTTGTTTCATTTCCATTTCAATATCATATCTTAAGTACTTCCCGATCTTGGGAGAACACTCCCACTTTGTATGCCTTTGTGTTCATAAAAACATATCTGCACAATTGCAAAGCACCTTCTGTTTTTTAAAGAAAAATACAGTAGAAGACTCTAAATGGTTGCCCCTTCCTAGGTTATCCAAAGAATGATAAGTACTCCAAAGACTTTAGTATAGATACTTGTGGTCCCCTGGAGTAGTTCAAATTCTACATTTTAGGTCAGTTTTTAAAGAATCACTTCTATGACTTGTCACCAACAAAATCCAGATCTTTATAGTTTTCACATGAATTAAGTTTTTTCACTGAAGACAATTTAATTATATTTTTTCTCTTTTTATTTCTGACATATGCTTATGTTTGGTACTAAAAATATCTTCTGAGAGACTTGTATATCAATAGTGTCTAGAATTTAAATCATTTAAGCAGAAGAATGCGGAGTATGGAATTGTCAGATCAGATAAGATACTACTTACGAATGCACATCATGATTTCCAAGCATATAAATTAAAAAAAAATTACATCTCATAATTCAGAATTTTGAAACTCTACAAGTTTTAAGAATTACAATTCATATTCTCAAAGAACTGAGAATTCTATATTTAGTACTCTATGCATAATAAATAATAAACTAATTGGCCATAATATTTTTAGAATTGATGAGGCATCTCTTGTGGATGAAATCACATACCATATGTCTTTAATGTTGTTCTTATAGTTCTCTGAGTACCTTCTATAAATTATATTTTCAAATTAAACTGGACATAACAGAATATTCCAAATAATATACTTAAACTGATCAGAAATAATATGAAGTTCAAAAACGATGTAAATGTTGGACATACTTTCTTTATAAATATAATATCTATTTTAAACTATTTAGTAACTTCCTTTTAAGATTCTATCATTATCTTTAATTTACCTACAAAATCCCATCATGAAAACCTATTAACTAACTTAAATTGATTCAAGAAACAATGTAAGCTGGTTTTCTAATAAAGTTAAGTAATGCAACTCAGTAGATTTTCTGTGAAGAGAGTGAGCTCCAACCTCTTATTAGACTTGTAAATGTAAATTTTAAATGGAAACATTCTTTTGAATATGAGAGCAGTTTATAGTCTTATCCTGGCACAAAGTAACATAATAAACTGCTAGAATTTTAATTTAAAGCAAAGTTTAAAGGTTATTGTGGTTTGCCAAGATTATCCTTCATAAAAATTTCTTGAATGTTTATTTGTCAACAACTTATGTGATTATTCTAAATTAATATGAAACCAAAAGTGAACCCAACACTCTCAAATACTTTTGGAAAGCAAGGAACTTTTATTTTTATTTTTTAGTCATGCTTTAATGGCTATGCCAATAAAGTAAAGGAATCTGAATTAAATAAGGAGATTGGGGGAGGGTAATGAGAAAGCAAGTCAGCTTTTGCAGTAAGAACTACTATTAGAAATTTAAAGAGACTATTATTTTATCTCTAGGTTTTCAAAAAACTTTATGAGAGTCAAACTAGTGGTGCTTCTTTTTTCTTTCAAGATTTTATCACTGATAATAATTTTACTTTGGAGCAAATGTTATACATTTTTGATATTTCTATATCGTTTAGGAAGATGACTTGTGTTGGAGACCACATTTTTCTTTTTTTTAAAGATTTTATTTATTTATTCATCACACACACACACACACACACACACAGAGGCAGAGACACAGGCAGAGGGAGAAGTAGACTCCATGCCAGGAGTCCAACGTGGGACTCGATCCTGGGTCTCTAGGATCATGCCCTGAGCCGAAGGCAGGCGCTAAACCACTGAGCCACCCAGGCATCCCTGAGACCACATTTTTCGAGTATGTTTTTATTATACATCAGCCAGGGACTGAGTCAATTGAGAGAGGGTAGCTCAAATATCTCCTTTTTCTAAGCACAAACTAAAATCAGTAGCATTTGTCTTCTTTCTAAAACTCAGATCTTTCAAAAGTTAGCATCACTCATATCTGTGCACGTAGACAGATATACATATGGCCTACAGTGACTGAGTTGTGTGAGCCTTTCAAAGACATCATATACAATATTTTGTGTGCCATACAATCAAGAATTGCAGAATAATATGTGAGACTAGCTATAATATCAGCCAAAATATGAAATGTAGCCTGTTGCTACTTTAGCCTGGTAGAGGACATATCCACATGTACCACTGGTACTCAAGCCTAAACTTGGCGGGGACACAGGCAACACAGTAAAAACGAAACTAAACAAAACAAAGAAACAAAACAACTGTGTATTATTCTCTTTCTGTGTATAGGAAAGAGGGAATTAAGCAATCATCCAATGGTAGTCATGCCTTTGTATATATTAGTACAGTCAAAATCTGACTTTAAAGGCAACTTGGATAAATTGGAGAAGTAAAAAGGGTTGAGACAAAAGATTTGAGTTTATACTGTTGGAAGGTAGTCATCAAGCTGAATCACCACCACCCCCCTCAGTCTGTGAAAATTGCAAAAGAAACATTGTTCTAACATAGGATTATTATTTATGTGTCTAAATTGCTTCAAGATTAAAGGAATCCACCTGAAATAAATATGTAACAATCACAACTACAGTCATTGTCTGATTTTAAATAGATTTTCATGAGGCCATTGATTTAATAACAGCTTTTCAGGAAAACGCACGCAGCCAGACTTCAGGACATTTCAATTTTGGAAAAGTCACTTCTATTTTATTATCATGATGTGTAATGTGTCACTCACACTTTGGGGATCAATATAGGTTGAATAGGAAAGACAAAAACAGAAATTTACAACTCTGAAAACTAATGAATGTTCTTCTGATTATTTTTTAAAATATTTTATTTATTTATTCATGAGAGACACAGAGAGAGAGGCAGAGACACAGGCAGAGGGAGAAACAGGCTCCATGTAGGGAGCCCAATGCTGGACTCCATCCCAGGACCCTGGAATCACAACCTGAGATGAAGGTAGATGCTTAACCAGGTGAGCCACCCAGGTGCCTCTGTCCTTCTGATTATTAAGAAATTACTGGGGATCCCTGGGTGGCGCAGCGGTTTGGCGCCTGCCTTTGGCACAGGGCGCGATCCTGGAGACCCGGGATCGAATCCCACATCGGGCTCCCGGTGCATGGAGCCTGCTTCTCCCTTTCCCTCTGCCTGTGTCTCTGCCTCTCTCTCTCTCTCTGTGACTATCATAAATAAATAAAAATTAAAAAAAAAAGAAATTACTGCAATGTTTATATGAGTGTATTGTATTGAGTGATAAGGACAAATTGTAATTAATACAATGGAGTACAGAAGCCCTCTTAATTATGATTTTTTTTTTTTTACCTCACAGACTGTGTTAAGCATGCATACAAAGACCACAACAGCAAATTCCTTATATGAGCTCTAATATTATATCACAAAAAGCAATCAGGACACATCAAATTTATTCTTCTTTTCGTATATGTACATTTGAGGTCTATGTCTTCTAAGTTATACCAGAACAGCTTTTGAAGTGAAGAAGCTATTAAAGTGGGAGTTCTCCAGAATGTAAAGCAGGTAAAAGCAAACCTGCTCTGATTCAAGTCTATTTTGAACACTCAGAACATTATTTACTTGGCTCTCCAGAAGCCTCCCTCACCACTATAACCAGGGTTGTGTATCTCTAGAACCCTTTTAATTTGTAGAGACCATTTCAAAAATACCTACAGGGATATTTATGTGGCTCAGTTGGTACAACATCTGACTCTTGATTTCAGGTCTTAGTATCAGGGTTGTGAGCTTGAGTGCCCCCCCACCCCCAATTTGGAAGCCTACTTAAAAAAATACTACCTAGAAAAATAATGTGCATTTCTTTCTCTTCCTCCCTATCCAAATAATTTGGCATGGTAAAGAATCTATTGGCACACATGAACAAAATCTTTCAGTACTTTCAATGGCATTTGATATGTACATAAGACACCTGAAGCTGCTGGGCCTTTTGCTTGTTTGGCGTAGGCTTTAAAATCTGGAATACTTAAAATTTTATGAAGTGCAGGGAAAAAAATGGAATAACAATGGGATAGCATCCAGGTATTTTCGTAGATTATCATTCTTAGAAAGTTTTACATAAATGTCTTCAAACCATTTTGTGAATTTTGCTCTCCAGGAGGATATAACACTATAAATTTTACATCCGGCCTCTACTTTCATTAACTCTTTACATATGTGAGAAAACACTTTGGTAAAGATGTGTTTGAGGGCTATGACTTAAAATGTAGATACTCACTGGTAAAAATATTTTCTTGTTGTTGCGCACATGGTCATAAGCACAACATTCAAATGTGGCCCACCTGCATAGTACTTATGAAGAACTTAAAGAAAGTCTGTATCTGATAAATGCTATGTATGTGATGTTATGATCTTCTCTGGCTCCCCTAGTGGATTGTTTACTGTATTCCCTCTTGTTATATCGAACACATTGTAGACGGTTTGAAACAGTCAAGTCTTGGCAAAATCCAGGGTCATTACAAGTTGTCCTCATTAATGGTATGCAGGCCTCTGTCTTCTTTTATTCACTCCACCCCCAGCTTCATTTTACAACTTCCAGGATTCGTGAGATCACACATATTTCCCTGGATTAGTGATGAACTACAGATTACTCCTTGAAATCAATGACTAAAAGGGAGGAAGCAAATCAGAATGAACAAACTCTGAAGGGAAGAAAGCTCTAGTCTTTAAACATCAGAAAATAGAGGAGGAGAAAGCCAGGGATACTCTTGAATCTGAAGTTAAATGTGGCTGAGTTACAAAAGCAGGGCAGGGAAAGTAAAGCCCATTTTTGGTCTAACTGTGAAATTAGTGAAGAACTCAGACACATAATAAATCCTTTTGTTGTATTACTTAGAACTTTTTCTCTTGTGGATGATTTGTTGCCAGAAGCATTCCTATTATATAATTTGTACTTTCACAGATTTCCCCCACCACTCTTGTCTACTCTAAGTGTCCCTTACAGATTCATGCTGAAACCTAACAGGATCTGCTGCAAATTCCTTTTACACTTTGCCCTGAGAATATGGAATGTGCTTTCCCTTCAATTCTCTGCCATGGGAATTAATTACCTGCAGTTTTCAGCACAGTGTGAAAGTCTTATCTGCTTTCTTTGGCAGTAAAATATTACTGCAAAGCTTTAAACTAGTTTTGAAGTTTTATTGTCTTTTTTCCCCCTAGGTTTTAATTATGGATGTTTAAAATATTTTATGTCAGTAGGTAATCTCATAGTTATTATGGTAAAAAACAATGAAAATAATCAGACTGAATTAAACTATGAAAATAAAACTTTATATACAAGGCTGGGCAAGGTTTTAAAGACCATTGTTTTACTGGGTGTTGCAGAATTTTAGTGATTTGTGTAAAGAAGAATCAATATTATTTACTAATAGGCAAAAAAGTGGGTTATTTTCCAAAAATGCATATCCATTACATTTAATCAGATCCAGATGATAATACTAATATTTATGATGGATCCCAACCTCAAAACATAACATGAGAACGGGAAGAAATAATGATTCAAGCCTTACAGTTCCATGGAACAGTATGTGTTCTTGGTTTTAGGGGGAAATTAAAGTTATAAAGTTGGAAAGAGTGAGAAAACAAACAGCGATTTTATGTTCTGAGAGTATACTTTACTTCTTTAGTACATGGTGGTTTAAGTCATGTAATGATTTTCTTTTTCTGAACTTAAAGAAAATAAACAAATCAAAATTATAAATTAAAATAATTGATATGCTTCCAGATAAACTAGGTATTCTAAAACATCAAACTTTATGACAACTCATTTTTAGTTTATGAAAAAGGCAATGCTAAAGGCCAAATTGTGTAAGTCTTATATTTGGCCTGCAAAATTTTAAATATTTTTATTAACTTTTTACACATTTTACCTCTCTTTTTTATGGTCTACTGAGCTCATATTCAATTATGCGTACACTGTCTGGATATTTCAAACTACATGTATTCTCACTGATTTTTTTTTCTGTAGTCAATCTATACAGTGCGTACATTCAATCTAACTTAGAAAGTGAGATATAATATTATATGTGTTAGTTTAAGTTGTTTATTTTAGATTTTTCTTGTTTCCTGACTTAGGCCTGAATTACCATAAACTTCCCTCTAAGCATAGCTCTGCTGCATCCCAAAGATTTGGGACCATTGTGTTTCCATTTCATTGTCTCCCTATATTTTTTTATTTCCTCTTTGATTTCTTGGTTGACCCAGCCATTGTTTGATCGCATGTTATTTAAGCTCCATGTGTTCTTTCTATATTTTTCTTTGTGATTGATTTCTAGTTTCATAAACTGTGATCTGAAAAGATGCATGGTATGACTACAGTCTTTTTGAATTTGTTGAGAGTTGTTTTCCGAACTTGTGGTCTATTCTTGAGAATATTACATATGCACGTGAAACAAATGATTATTCTGTTTTAGGGTAGAATGTTCTAAATATGTCTGTTAGATCCGTCTGGTTATATTGTTATGTTCGGTGGGGTTGTTGAGTTCTCTTAATCTATTTTCACTTTTTATTATTCTTTTTTCTCTATCCTGTTCAGTTTGATTGCTTTCCATTATTCTGTTCTTCAGGTTGCTGATCCATTTTTTCATTTCTACTACTGATTCCCTCTATTGTATTTTTAATTTCAGTTATTGAATTCTTTATCTCTGGTTGGTTCTTTTTTATGTTTTTTATCTCTTGTTGAGAGTCTCACTGAGGTCCTTCACTATTTTCTCAATTCCAGTGAATATCTTTAAGACCATTACTTTAAATTCTTAAATTCTCTATCAAGCATATTACTTGTTTGTTTTATGTAGCTCTCATCCTATTGTTTTGTCCTGTTCTTCCATTTGAGAGATATTTTTCTGTCTCCTCATTTTGACTAACTCTCTGTGTCTGTTTCTGTGTGTTAGGAAAGTCAGCTACATCTCCTGCTCTTGAAAGTAGTACTCTTATAAAGAAGAGGTGCTGTAGTGCCCTGCAGTGCACATTTTGTAGGTTAGCCAAAGTAAAGCCCCTGGATCAATTCCAGAGAATTGTTCTTCTTGCCCTTCAAGAAGAAAATTTAGGAAGCCAACACAATTTAACTTCTTTAAAACTGTGATTTTTGTTACATGCTTCATCTCATTCCTTTTAATTATCCCACAATGATTAAAATGAAAAAAAAAAAAAAAACGTATGCTTGACTTAGTGCATAGCAAGAAAAGGAGTGGCAAATGAGGATGAGTTCCATTCTGCAGACATTTTTGTTTGAGGAATTCTGTAGGTAAAAGTAGATGGTAACATGATTACAGAAAGGGGTTATCAGGTTGAAACTGTCAGCAACGTAGTAAAGAAGAGTTTATACAGCTTTTCTTTGTTCTAAGACATAGGCCTGAGGTTTTAACTATTGATAGAACCATGGTATTTTTTCTCAATGTGTTTGGAAATCATTGAAATGAGCATCTTGAGGTTTAGAAATCTTTTATACTATGAGTGAGTTATAAAATACCATTGAAGATATATTACATGTCATAATCTGTTTTATTTATAGATAAAGTATCATGAAAAATGTGAGAAAAAACTGAGAAAGTTTGTGGAATTTCTTTCATTATTTAGGACTCATTGAAGATACAAAATGAACTGGATCTAATTAAATTAGTAGCTATATTTTGATAAATATATGCATTATTTTCCATTACATAACAAAAGAAAAGCAAAAGAAATATAATAGAGTCCTTCCTGTAAAGAAGAAAGATGAGACATGTGCTCATTTGGGAATTATTTTTATAAAAATATATTTCTTCAAATTTATTATATTCATGTCATGAAAAGCACCAAAACTCAAAACTGCAGTAAAGAGAAGAATGATACATATGTTTTTGTGTATAAAATGCAATTTATTTTATTCTATGAATAGAAAATAACTGTAAAGGAAAGCAAGATTGTAGATATATTATTTATATAGAAGCTTTTATGTTAGTGTCTTAAGGTTTCTAAAATATTAACTTGACCCTTTGTAAAGAAGGATTTTATTAAAACCACCTTTTTTCATAAATGAGGAAATTAGATTGTAGACAGTTTGATATAAGGCTTTGGAACAGAAACTCTGGCTTAAAGTAGTTCCGAATTTTCACAGCTCAATTATTGGAGAGATACTTCAATTTACCATGTAATAATAATGGCAGGAGTAGAACAAAAGATGAAAAGAAAGAATAGTTCTGCAGTCAATATTACAATCTGGACTTATTAATTTCAAAATTATCTATTGGCTATTATATCTGTCAAGAAGACATGTATATGCACAATTATATAAGATATCATATCAAAATTTGAACAAAATATTATGAAATTATAGATGTGATAGTAGGTAATTTTCTTAGATAATTGAAATTTTTTGAGAGTAAATGGTCCTTGAAGGAAAACAACTTGACTTTCAAAAGCCAATGGCTAGATTATCTGCCTCAGATCTGCTGGTCACAGTGAGGCAATCTGGGAATGCCATTGCTACAAACAGATTCCATTTAGGAAAACTCACTTCTCACCACATGCCAACCAATAGTGTAGCCTGATTTATCTACAGCAGTGGCAACAATAGAACTCAAGTGGCTGACTCATGACCCACTGGTAGTGTTGGATCTGATTAGTTCCCAAAGGTTACCTCAATAAAGCCAAAGAGGGTGCCAGAAGGGCCATGCTAAATCCAAACAGGGCAACTGCCAGCTAAAATTGAAACTTTACATAGGATTAAAAATCTCCTAATGTAATCTTTAATTTGTACATGATACAATTAAAAATACTTTGTCATACCAAGAACCAAAAAAATCACAAATTAAGTGACAAAAAACCAATGCCTAGATAAATCAAGTATTGGAAATATCTGACAAAAATTTTAAAGCTGAAATCTTAAAATAGATTCAATAAGTAATTATGAATTTATTATCAGTAGAGAAATAGAATATATAAATATAGACCAAATTGAAATGTTGAAATGAAAAATGTAACTAAGTTAAAAACTCATTGGAAGAAATCAACAGTCCAGTGGAATCAGTAAAGGTGAGGACTGACCAATAAAATGTATTCAATTTGAAAATAGAAAAAAGAGCCTGAAAAGATACAAAAAACAGGCTCTTAGGAACCAGTAGGAAAATAAAGAATTAATATTTGTAACTTTGGAGCTCCAGAAGGTAAAGAGCAAAAATGTAGGGTTGAAAGATATTCAAAATAATAATGGCTGAAAATTTCCCAAATTTGGTGAGAGATAGAAACATATACTTCAGAAGTGAACTACAAGTAGAATAAATGCAAAAAATTCACACCAAAATTCATCATAATTAAATTTCTGCAAACTAAAGTCAAAAATCTCAAAAGAAGTTAAGGAGAAACAAGGCATTACTACAAACACACACACACAGCAAATGAAAATGCACTTCTCATTAAAAATCATAGAGGTCGGAAAGAAGTGGAAAATATTTTTCAAGTCCTGAAAGAAAAATAATGTATTCAGTGAAAAATCCTTTATGACTGAAGGTAAATGAGGATATCTCAAATTAAGGAAATTAAGAAATTCACCACTTATAGATCTATTAAAGAATAGTTAGCTGAAGTTCTCCAAATAAATAAGAATATAGCAAAAGAAAGATCAGAACTTTAGAAAATAATGAGAAAGAGAATGGGTGAAAATATGGGTAATATAATAGATAATACTTCCTGTGAGTCTCTTAAATTGTTTTTGGTGATTATAGCAGAAATTACAACATCCACTGGGTCACTCATTAATGTAGAGGAAATTGAGACAATTATATTTAAAGCAGGAAGAATAAATAGACTCTGTAGTAAAGAGTCTGACCCATAAGGTCTCTCAACAGCCTTCACAGCCTTTGCAACAACCTTCTCTGTAAGGCAGTCAGGAGCCTACCTTTACACACTGCCTTTGCAGGCAGTACCTTAACCACATCCAACTTTATCTAGAATACAGGTATGATATTTCATTGGTGGTATCCTCTTCTAAGGAGATTTATTTGATATAGTCATTTAGTCAAGGAGCTCACAAAAAGTGATGGTACATTACCCCACACATAGTAGAAGCCTCACCAGCTTAGCTTATACCTGAATTTTTTGGTACATCAAGAGTTGCTCTATCCCTGACACTATCAAGAAATGGCTATTTACCCTCTCAGCATCCACAGTTAAGATAAACTCAATATCTTTTATGTCTTTTCAGATCCTTGTAGTGGCATATTTTTCATTTAAAGAATTTACTTAAACTCATTTAAACCTTTACAAATCAGACCACATTGAATAGGATTTCCTATAATAAAAGTCTCTAGAATTTGTGCAGATTGTAATAAAACTGAGAATCCTATTAGTGTCCACCTTAGGTTCCTTTACTATAGAGGCTTTGCAACTTCCTCTCATGTGTCTTAGAGTTTCTGTACCCATGATGGCCATGAGTTGCTCATGGAATTCTGATGTAAGACACTGCTCTTTTTATCCCCATGTATCATAGTGTTTAATGAGACAAATGCTGTGTCCATGCCAGCCTCACCTGGAAACATAGGCTCCAGCACACTCGAAACCCATGACACTGTGTATCAAATGGTCATTCTGTCCTGTGTATGAATGATGCACTCTGCAAACTTTGCATAATTATCAATGCCTACTTGCTAAAATAAAAATAGTATCTACAGAATAGAGTTATACATGAGTCCTCTGGTACCTACCTATAGGAGCAGATGGTCTCCACTGTCTTCAGTACCTTATCAGATGCTACTCTACTAGAATAGGTCAGCCCTGTCCCAGACCTCTTAGATACTTTAAGAACTCTCTGAATCAAGTGGGTGAACAGCAAAAGCAGTTAGGGGTGCCCCTAATTAATTAGGTACTTAGGGTGTTATTGCCTAATTCTGCTACTCCTCCTACCATCAGCAAAGAGTTACTTCTGCTTGGGGGACCTCAGCAATCATCAAAAATAAAATGACAGCTGATGGAGAGTTGGATCCATACAGAACCACAGGTTAAAAACTAATTATTTCTTGGTCAGAGTGAAGAACTCTAGGGCACCTGGGTGGCTCAGTGGTTGAGCATCTGCCTTTGGCTCAGGATGTGGTCCTGGGGTCAAGTCCCACATCAGGCTCCCCACAAGGAGCCTGCTTCTCCCTCTACCTATGTCTCTGCCTTTCTCTCATGAATTAATAAAATCTTAAAAAAAAACATATCATAACATATCATGAGCTTGCTGGGGAGCTCCTAGTTTTCATCTCTTAACCAGGATGTCCCTAATCAAGGACAAGACCCAATCAATAGTCAGGACAATTGGTCTAAATTTATAAAGTCTTCTTAATACTGGATGCCCTGGCAAACAATAAGCCCCACTGGCACGTTCTTAAGGGCTTTTTGGAAATTTCCACTGATCTTACCACCTGATCCAGTCAATGATATCAACAATTTCTTATCCAAGATTGCTTCCTTTGGGATAAAGAACTCTGGGAAACTCTTGTCTCACAGACCCAAAATATAAGTCTAGGTCATGCATGTCTCTGCAAATACTAAAGCCACAATACAAGACTCCACTAAGACACTACATGTCCCTTTCAGAGTTCCAGACATTATTGATAGTGACCAGCACACATTTTACTTCACAATAACATAAACCTGGGCTCTTGAACAAGATAGTCTACAGAAAATTCACCTTCCATATTTCCTTCCTTCTTTCACATTCCTTTCCAGAATTTGGATACAAATATGTGCCAAAATGGCTTAATGAAATACCTTCAAATAAAACATGGTACACTTCATTCATCAAACATTAAAGGTGAATGCAATAAAGAATCTCAATATATTTTTGATTTTGTTAGCTAACAATGTTTAAGCTCCAACATTCTCTCTCCTGCTCTACATCAGGGGAAGCTGATGGAAGCACAGGTGCTAGATTCTTTGGGAATTCAAACCATATAAGCCTGAAGCACAGATAGAAACCTTCATCCCAAAACCAATCCTTAATCACAATAAAAGCCAAGTCAACATTTTCCCTTGATTTCTCAAGTTATCAAGTAATCACTTAAAAACTATACAAAGTGATACACTTAAAAAAATCTAAAAATAAAGCAATACAGAATCTTACACAAGCAAACAAACAAAAACAAAGGATATTGAAGTAACCAATATGAAGACAAGAGAAAAGAAATAGAGATGAGAAGCAGAGGAAACACACAGACAATAAATAATCAAATGCCAAATATAAGTTCTAACATATCAATGAGTACTTTAAATGTAAATTATCTAAATATATCCTCTATAAAACAGAAATGTCTATTCTCACCATTCTACTTAATATGATACTAGAAGGCCTAACAATGCACTAAGGCAAGAAAAAGAAATGAAAATTCCTATGGATTAAAAAGAAAGAAACAAAATTTTTCCTATTTGCAGATGACATGTCTACATAGAAAATCTCAGGGATCTTCAACAAAACTACAAAAAAATAATAAATGAATTCAACAAGTTGACAAATATAAAATCAATGCAAAAAAAACATCAAAATTGCATAAGCTAACAATGAATATGTGGAGATCAGTATTAAAAACACAGCATCACTGGGACACCTGGGTGGCTCAGTGGTTGTGCATCTGTCTTTGGCTATGGTGATGATCTCAGGCCCTGGGATTGAGGCCTCCATCAGGATACTCACAGGGAGCCTACTTCTCTCTCTGCCTAGGTCTCTGCCTCTCTCTGTGTGTCTCTCATTAATAAATAAATAAAATCTTAAAAAAAATCAAACACAGCATCACTTAAAATTGCTACTAAGAAAAAGACATAAAGCTAGCAAAACTAGTACAGAATCTATATGTTGATAAATATAAAATATTGTTGGTAGAAATCAAGATCTCAATAAATAGATATACTGTATTCATGTATTGGAAGACAAAATATACTAAAGATATTGTCTGCTCAAATTTATATAAAGTATGAACGTAATTTCTATTAATATCTGAGCAAATATTCTTATAGACAAAGACAAACTTCTTCCAATATGTACATAGAAATGCGGAAGTCCTAGGATAGGTAAAACAATCTTGAAAAAGAAGAATAACATAGGAGGAATCACTCTATCTGACACCAAATCTTGACTATATAACTAGATTAATAAAGTTTGTTTGCTACTGTTAGAAGGACAGACACAGAGATTAATGGTAGGGAACATATAATTCAGAAACAGGCCTACACAATTATTTTCAACTGATATTTGACAAAGATGCAAAAGCATATCAATGGAAGAAAGGGAACCTTTTTAGCAAATGGTACTGATGCAATTAGAAATCCATAGACTAAAAACAACAAAAACTAAAACCAAAAAATGACCTTGAGCTAAATCTTACCTATTACATAAAAATTAACTCAAAATGGACTGTAGATTTCAAAATAAAACACAAAAATATAAATGTTTTAGAAAAAATTTCAAGATATGAAGCTAGGTGAAAAGTTCTTAGACTTTATACAAAAAGCATAATATATAAAAGAGAAATTTGCTAAATTGGGTTTTGTCAGAATTTAAAACTTTTGCTTTTCAAGAGACTCTGTTAAGGGCATGATAAGACAAATTACTGACTGGGAGAAAATATTTTCAAACCTCACAAACTTTTCATTTCACTGAGGAGCATTTACAGATAACAAATAACATAGGAAATAATGCTCAACTTCATTATCCATTTAGCAACTGCAAATTAAAGCCACAATGAGATATATCTTACACACCGACCACAAAGACTAAAAAGAAAAAGTAGTGACAAAACCAAATGTTAGTGACATTGCAGAGAAACTGGATAACTAATACATGGCTGGAATGTAAAATGGTACAGCTATTCCACAGAACAGTATTTTATATGAAACTAAACAAGCAATTACCATATTATCGAGCAATTTCACTCTTCATGTTTATCCCAAGAAATTGAAAACTTATGTTTACACAAAAACCTGGGCATGATTGTTCATAGTAGCTTTATTTGTAATAGCCAAAAAGTGGAAACAATCCAAATGTCATACAATAGGAGCAGGAATGACCACTCCTCTCAACTGGGAGATTTCAAACTTAAAAGTTTCACTGAGAATAAAACATCGAGTTACTAAAGGCATGAAAAAAAAAAGGAAAGATGAAAAATTGCCTTTTTTAAGGTATCTAGGGGTTGGAATCACTGAGCAATGTAATTTTCTTCTCATAAAATAAATAACGAAAAGAGAGTAAACCATGCTTCTGTCAATAACTTCATTGAGATCTGCACATTAAAAGAAAAAGGGTTCACTGTGGTTTTAAGACTATGTCAGTAAAGTACACTAAACTTTGATTTCCCTGCTAGAAAAATCTCAATGAGATTGGAGCAGACATGAGCGCCCAGAGTGCAAATTCTCTTTGAAGGATAAGGGCATATCACAACAGGCCAGTGTTGATGGGTAAAAATGCTGTGCCTTTCCACAAGGGAAATTGCTGATTGGAGCGTTCTTACCCCCAGTATGCCACATCAGTGTTCACTCATATTCAGTTTTTTACCCATTTACATATTATGTATTTATGGTAAATTAATGAGAAAAGCAGAAAAAAGCTCTCCATTTGTGGAGCTTATGGACAGACAATATGTAAAATTAATAAGTATGTCATATAGTATGATAGTATATTATACATGTTACGGGGGGAAAAAAGTAAAGCAAGGAAAGGGAATAGTGAATGTGGTGAGGGGAAAAAGTTTGCTTTATAAACAGATGTTGAGGGAAGACCTCACGTTTTCTAGAAAGTGCCATTTGAAAATAGGACTGCACTGCACTGAAGATAGGCTCTGTGAGTTCGCAGGAAGTTTTATATTTGACTTACCAAAAGCTGTGACAGGAAAGGGAGGCCTTCTCTCAGTCTGCTAAGTTTTGGAAACTGTCACAGAGCCAACCGGGGCAACCAATGAAAGCCAAGATCTGGAGTCCAACTGGAAGGACCTTGAAGACAGTGAATGTCTGGCAGGCACAGACCCAAACCCAGGAGGTTAGAAAGCACAGATATTGTAACTCCAGAGAGAGATGACGTGCTTTAAGTCTAATGACTTCGTGGCAACAGGAAAGGAGCAAACAGGGCGTAAAATCCAAGTTCACAGTCTGAGGTCATCTGCAAGATTTCCAAATAGAGTGGGAAGAAATACAAAACAAAGACCAAATAGACCAATTTAAGTGCCAAGGATTCAAACCAAGTTGCAAGTGAGTGGCAGGAGGTCAAATAAAAAAAAAAAAAAATAGGCATATGTCAGCACACAGTTGCAGAGAGGAAGTGAGTTTCTATAAAATCAGGCAGGTCCACCAAGAAGCACAAAAGGGCTCTGACAAAGATCTGAGATAGAGATCAGCTGCCCCACCCCTCATATTCAATATGGTAATTTTAGTGTGCCTGCGTGCATGTGTGTGTGTGTGTGTGTGTGTGTGTGTGTTGGGTTGGGTTGGATTAGAGAAAACACATTCAAATGTTTAGCTCCCTGGGAGAACTATAGATGCTTCTTTTTACAGTAAAATTGACTTGCCACTGTGAGTCAGGAAATAGGAGTGCATTATACTTTTGATTATTGCTGTTACTTTATGTATGTCAATTTCTTATTTTTGTGTATGTTCCCAAAGTATCTTATATGCATTGTTTAATCACAAAAAATGTGACATTTAAGGTCAAAAATATACAGCAAAAATATACAGTAGAAGATTTACATATATTTACTATTATATTCAAACCCAATATTTCATAGTAAATATTATATGGAATCCTTGCCCCGATGAATATAAGTAAATATTATATAAAAATGAATCTAGGAGTAAAATTCACTTGGAAAATATTGAGTTCAACATGTAATTTATTAGGTTTTAACTGTAGGAACTATAAGATAAATATATATGATATAAATGTGTATTTTAATAATATAATTTCATTAACAATAGAACTCCTGTTTAGAGCTGTTTTGGGTTTACAACAAAAGTAAGCATACAAAATAGAGAATTTTCCACATTGAAACAGTCTCCTGTAGCCTACATAACACACTACAATGCTATATTCATTACAAACAATGAGCCTATACTGACATATCCTTGTCACACAAAGTCTATATTTCAGTAAGGTTTATTCTGGGTGTTGTACATTCTATTAGTTTTGTATCCATCATTATAATATCCTACAGATTAGTTTCAATGCCCCAAAAGTTTTCTGTGCTCAATCTGTCCTTCCTGCCCCCCACCTCTGACAGTCACTGATCTTTTTTACCACCTTCATAGCTTTGCCTTTTCTAGAATGTCATATAGTTTGAATCATACAGTGGATGGCTTCTTTCACTTAGCAATAGACGTGTAAGGTTCCTGCATACCTTTAGAGAGCATATAGTTCATTTGTTTTTAGCACTGAATAATATTTCATTTATTCATCAATGAAATATTGTTACATTTCATTTATTCATCATTCCATCACCGACGGAAGGACACTTCGGTTGCTTCCAGATCTTGGCAATTATGAATAAAGCTGTTATAAATATTCATGTGTAAGTTTTGTGTGTAAAATAGTTTATCTTCAGAGGTAGCTTTGTTAAGAAGAAGAAAGTGCTCTGATGAATAAAATGTTCTGATGTATCTCAAAATGGTACATTTGAGAATGTACCATTGAGAAGAATGGTACATTCTTCTCCCTCTGCCTCTCAAGCCTGAGGGAATTTTTTCTCTTATCACCAACGTAAGAACTTGGTATTAGGATGTTGGATGCAGACTGAGTTAGAAAGTATCCTCTCTGCTTCTGTCTTCTGTATGAACTTGTAGAGAATTGGTTAGACTTCTTTCCTAAATATTTGGTAGGATTCACCAGTGAATCCATCCAGGACTGGGGCTTTCTGCTTTAAAAAGTTACTTTACTAATTATTTATTTAATTTCCTTAATAGGCCTGTTCAAGTAGTCTATTTATTCTTGTGTAAGTTTTGGCAGGTTTTGTCTATCAAGGAATTGGTCGGTTTCATTTAGGTTACCACATTTGTGAGCACATATGTTCTTTTGATTTTTTTTAATGTCCATGAGATATGTAGTGAGTCCCTCCTTTCACTTCTGATACTGGTAATCTGAGTTTGTTCTCTTTTTTCTTAGCCTGACTCTAGTGATTTCTTATTTTCAATTTCATTGATTTCTGATCTAATTTTTATTTCTTTATTTTTATTTACTTGCTTCATTTGGATTTATTTGCTCACATTTTTCTAGTGTCCTGAGGGAGAGTCTTAGATTAGTGATTTGAATGTTTCCCCTTGGGGTGCCTGTGTGGCTCAGTTGGTTAAGCATCTGATTCTTGATGTTGACTCAGTGTCATGATCTCAGTATCATGAGACTGAGCCTTGTGTCAGACTCTGCACTCACTGTGGAGTCTGCTAGAGATGCTCTCTCTTCCTCTTCCTCGGCCCCTCCCCCACAAAGTGAAATAAATTAAAAAAAATAAATTTTCTTATTTTATGATACATGCATTCAATCCTAAAATTTCCCTCTAAGCTTCATTTTGATATTATATTAATCTAACTCCCATAATATATACTCATTTTGAAATAATCTTTTTTTGCAATTTCAAAAATTATTATCCCTAACAATTATAGGTCAGCACATTTCAAATCATTATCTTATAATTAATTGAAATTGGCAATCTAAACTACATTTTCCATGTTACAAATTACTGTGGCAAAACAAGTGGGTTTAAGAAAGGCTAGATCTCATAGAATCCATCATCAATCACATGCCACATTATCATAAGCTATAATAACACATAATTTGTAACATAAAAATTATGAAAAATAACTTATCCAAGAGATTCTTAGATTGTTTAGGGATAGATAAGTTCCTAAATCTGGAAAGAGTAAGTGGTATTTTTCCTTCTTTTAGTATTAGCCATTTTCAGGAATACATGAGGATGCATTTTATGTCCAAACACATTGGCATTTTAAAAGGTATTTTAAAGTTTGGCTGGCGAGTGCATTACATATCCAATGTAGGTGCTGCCACAAAAAATAAACAAAATACAAAAACTAACAAAAGCAAAAACTAACGAAGCCAAATTCTCAGAACTTTTATGCTTTCCCAAATTTCTTTTTATTGTAATATACATTTTGCAAAAAATATGTTTTTAAAATTTTATGGAAGAAGACAGAACTGTAGCCATATTTTATCCTCCTCTCCCTTAAGTCTGTTACCTTAAATTTCAATAGAGTTACCTGTCTCCTAAGACTTGCCTCAGAATCAAATCCTGAGTTCCAGTGCCTATTTTGACACAGATATCAAAGTTCCAAATCTCCTGTATTTAAAGCAACTCCAAACATAGAAAACCAGCGTGTATTATTTTGGACAGTTCATTCACAGAGATAGAAAACATCTATAACACATTAAGTGAATCCAAAATGATTTACTTGAGTTTCACATTTAATAGCCAGAAGTCTAAAACTATAAACCTTGTCTTATATGGTCAAACAGTACCTGGTTCTAATATCACTTTGGCTTATATGATTATCTTCTATGATTTCATTTTCTACATTATAGTATTTTTGTTATATGTGACTTTGAGAAGACTTTCCCTCAGACTCTACATTTCATTTTACTTTTTTCAATGATGATAAAACTTAAGGTAGGTTTATTTAAAAAAAAAAAGCAGAGGTCACTAATGATTCCTACATTTCTAATTTAATGGTATTTTTGGTTCTCACTTGATTTGCATCAACCTTTCAAAATATGGACTTCTCAATCTTTTTTTTTTTTTTTTTTTTCTTACTGGCTTTCAGGACATAATGTTCTCCTTATTTTATCTCTACATTTATGGACCCCCTTTTATGCCTCTCTTGCTGGATCAAGCTTTTAAGAGCCTTTAATGCTGGAAGTTCTATAAGGCTCTTTTAATATTTATTTGTATCTAGATGATTTTACTCACATTAATAGTTTGATGTATAATGTAATTACTGACAAATATATATCCTATGACCAGAATTTAGTGGAATCTCCAAATATATAAAATAACTACTTCTTAGTAATCTCTACTTGTATGTTTCTAAAATCTCTCCAGATGTAACATGAATAAGACTAATTTGAGATAGTTACCCAGACACCAATATTGACCCAATGTTTTTATGCTCAAGTAATGATGCCACCAATCATGCAGTTCCGTAAATCCTTGATGTCTCCTTCCCCCTCATACCACATACTGATGAAAATTCCTACCTATTTTGCCCCTCAAATGTTTCCCAAATTCCTCTATTTCTCTCCCTGAGAAAATCCACCACCCAAATCCACCGCTATCATCTGATCTTGATCATCTCATTGGTTCCGAGTGGTTTCCCTATATTGAAAGTTGTTCCTAACAAACTTATTCTTTACATAGAAGCCAGCGTATGTTTTTCAAAATTCAAATGATTATCACTTTCTTACTTTTAGCATATTAATGGTTTCACATTGCTTTCAGGATAAAGGCTGATAGTTCTTTAGCTTGATCTACAAAACCTTGCATGGAACAAAAAGGCCCAAATAGCCAAAGCAATCTGGAGAGACAAATAAAGTTGGAAGTATAACAAATCCAGATTTCAATATGTACTACAAAGCTATAGTAATCAAAACAGAATGGTAATAGCACAAGAAAGACTCATAGACCAACTGAACAGAATAGAAAACCTGGAAATAAATCTATGCTTTACGCAATCAGTTAATCTATGACAAAGGATACAAAAATATCTAATGGAGTAAAGACTGTCTCTTCAACAAGCAGTGCTAGGAAAACTGGATAACTACATACAAAAGAATGAAACTGGACCACTTTCTTAGACCATACCCAAAAGGAATGAAAGAACTCCAATGGATGAAATGCAAAATGGATAAGAGAATTCAAGAATAGACTCAAAATGAATGAAATAACTAAATGTGGGATTGAAACCATAAAATTGGTAGAAGAGAACATAGGCAGTAATTTATTTGACATAGGCCTTACCAACATTTTTCTAGATATCTCTCCTGAGACAAGGGAAACAAGGCAAAAATAAATGACTGGAACTACATAAAAATAAAAAGCTTTTGCACATCAAAGGAAAGCATCAACAAAATACACAAAGGCAGCTTACAGAATAGAAGAGATATTTCCAAATGATATGTCCAACGAGGACTTAATATTCAAGCATATAAAGAACTTATACAACTTCACACACACACACACACACACACACACACACACCCCATCCGGTTATAAATAGGCACAGGACCTGAATAGAAATTTTCCAAAGAAGACATTGAGATGGCCAACAGAGATATGGAAAGATGCTCAGCATTACTTACCATCAGGGAAACACAGATCAATGTGTTTTATCAACCATAATGAGAGAACACCTTACATCTATCAGATGGCCAGAATAAAAAAAGATAAGAAATAACAAGTGTTGTTGAAAACCTGGAGAAAAGGGAGGGCGGAAGGATGGGGAAAATGAGTGAAAGGTATGAGAGATACAGGCTTCCAGTTATAAAATGAAAAAAAAAAATCATGGGAATAAAAGATACAACATAGGGAATGTAGTCAATGGTATTGTAACAGGGTTGCATGGTGACAGATAGTAGCTACACTTGTGGTGAGCATAGCATAATGTATAAAGTTTTTAAACACTGTGTGTACACCTGAAACTAATGTAGCACTGTGTGTCAACTTTACTCAAAACAAAAGGAAAAACTAAAAGGATAACCTTTGCACCATTTGGCCACAACCCACTTCTTTAAAGTTATTTAAAGGGATGCCTGAGTGGTCCAGAAGTTGAGCGTCCGTCTTTGGCTCAGGGCATGATTCTGGGGTCCTGGGATCGAGTTCCACATCGGGCTCCCTGCATGGAGCCTGCTTCTCCCTCTGCCTATGTCTCTGCCTCTCTCTCGCTCTCTGTGTCTTTCTCAAATAAATATCTAAAATCTTTTAAAAAGTAAAAATAAAGACATTTAAAATTACTCCTTTGCTCCCTGTTTCCAGTAACGATGGGTTGATGTGATTTGTCAAACATGCTATGATTAAACCTACAACATAAACTTAACATATAATGTCCTTTTGCCTGCAATGTATTCTTCCATTGTCTAGGTAATTTCCACTTGTACTTTCAAATTGTAGATCAAGTTTTTCAGTCCCTCAGGAAAATGTCTTTTTTTTTTTTTTTTGAAAATCAGTCTGAGTATTCCCCACTTTTAATCAGATGTGCTATAATCCATTTCTTTGTCACATATACACATTAAACTAGGGTCCCTATCTTCCTAACTTAAGTAAATTTTGCAATTATTTCTAGCATACATTTTTTATTTGATGTTTATACCCTTCACTTTACAACTGGTAAATAAAATATCCTCTATACATTTCAGTATTATGATTGTTTCATTTATTCAGCCAATTTTGAAATGAACACCTACCACGTACCATAAAAAATCTAGTTTCTGCTTATTAAACTGTAAATAATACAATACCATTCAAAGAACCTACTGACAAGGATTGTCATATATTGAATGAATGTAAAGAAAAGAATACAAAAAAATGAATATACATTAAAATGGCTTTGGAAATGTACATATGAAGAACTGAAAACAACAGTATATTAAAAATGGAACTGGTTATAGCTTTGTCCATAGGTTAAACAATGCTGGCAAACAATAAATAATTTAGTTGCTTGTTTAAAAGAATATTTGTTTCTGAAAAACAATATGGAAAACCAAGTATACAGCTTATTTTCAATAATTTAAAATTAATTACACTAATAAATTTTAGCATTATACCTAATTCTCAAGCTTGGAATACATTCACTTCAGAAAGTATCTTAATTTAAAGTACTTCTACTTTCTGTGTGATGTCATTACTTTTACAGTAAAATCTTGTAATATTTACCCTCAGTTAAAAAAAAAATCTAAGTCTTTCCAATAAATATAATCTAACCATTAAATATCTGATATATAAAATTTTGGCCATAGAATGTTTCTAAAAATTAAAAACTAACTTTTACAATTTGACTATATAAGTGGAGTTTATTGCTTATTCTAGTAATGTGAAAGAACCCACAGGAAAAAACATATATTCTGCTACTCAGAGAAATATTTTCCAAGTGTTAGCTTCATGTGTTCATAAAGTTGCTAATCATTTTTTTCCCTTATTGACAGAAGAGATTTGTCTTTTTCACAGATCAATATAATTTTCTAACTTACTGATCATGATCTTTACATTTTCTATTTTTAACATCAGAAATTTAAATGTTACAATCAACAAGTTGGGGGTGGGGAAATGGGCCATAAGGTTTTGGTGAAGGATGAATATATACTCTTTTAGTATATATTAGAATACTTTTTATTTTTGGAGATATTCTATTCAATGTCTCTGGCTTCATATTCTGACTTAGACTAATAATTTAAAAACATTTGGATAACTATAATTTTAAATGAATGCATGAGGGGCATCTGAGTTATGCACTACCTTCAGACCAGGGCGTGATCCTGGAGACCCGGGATGGAGTCCCATATCAGGCTCCCTGCATGGAGCCTGCTTCTCCCTCTGCCTGTGTCTCTGCCTCTCTCTCTCTGTGTGTCTCTCATGAATAAACAAATAAAATCTTTAAAAAATTAAAAATTAAAGAGTATTGCATGATACTCTATTGTACTGATAAACTCTATTACTTCTATCTTTCTAGTGATGTACAACTGAGAGGTTTTTTATTTTTTTATTTATTTTATTTTATTTTTTTAATGTTATTTATTTATTCATAGAGACAGAGAGAGAGAAGCAGAGACACAGGCAGAGGGAGAAGCAGGCTCCATGCAGGGAGCCTGACGTGGGACTTGATCCGGTGACCCCAGGATCACGCCCTAGACTGCAGGCGGTGCCAAACCGCTGCGCCACCAGGGCTACCCGTGAGAGGTTTTTTAATTTTGATATTCGAAGCATGTAGCTAACATAATACATGTACATTACATATGTAAAATATCTTTCTAAATAGTATATCTTACATGTAAAATATAAAATTTCATATTTATGTATAATTTCTACTGGGATGTTATTTTATTTTTAACTCCAGAAACACATAAATACACTATTCTGAAAAATTAGCATAATATCAAAAAAGTAATAGTACCGAAGCAGTAACATTCCAAAGATAGTCATTAAAAACAAATTGAGGTACATAATTCTGAATGTATTTTTATGCATTTATAAGCATACATATACATAGAAATGCAGAGCTTGTGTACACATTTGACATAAGTGGGTTATACAGCATGTAAGACTTTGTTGCATTATTTTATTGTAGTAAACATACACTGAAAAAATTGCCACATTGGTAAATTTGATGTCCCTCTTCTGTTTTAACTTCTGCCGTGGTATTGTATGATATGAATACACCAAGACTTACTTAAATATTCTATTGACTTAACTTTAGCTGATTTCTTTATTTTAAGTTTTACTCATAAAACTAAACTTATTTTTAATACTTCTTTGTGAAGATGAGTGAATATTTACATAAGAGTGGAAGTAAGAACTAGACTTGCTACTAGAAAGTAATTTAAGCCTCACTAGTTGCAAGAACTCACAAAATTTAGCCTCTCTCATTTTCTAAGCAGCATTATCTGCAATTGCTAAATTATGGAAACAGACTAAGTATCCATCAATTGATGAATGGATAAAGAAGATGTGGTATATGTACAATAGAATATCACTCAGGCATCAAAAAGAATGAAACCTTGCCACTTCCAAAATGAAGGATGTGGATGGAGCTAGAGAATATTATGCTAAGTGAAAAAAATCAGTCAGAGAATGACAAATGCAACATGATTTCTCTTATATGTAGAATTAAGAAACAAAAAATAAAGGTGGGAGAGAGAGAGAGAGGAAAAACATAAAACAGACTGATAACTAGAGAATAAACTGATGGTTACTAGTAAAAATAATATATTGGTGTTACTTATTTGTAATATATTACTTTGTAATAATCACTTGTATTTTTTACCATTTTATGATATTTTCTTTTTGTGGATTAAAATGCATTATTTTTAATTTTACTTTTCTTTTTTTATTTGAGTATAGGTGACACACAACGTTACATTAGTTTCACATGTACAACATAGTGGTACAATAACATACATTATTCTGTGTTCACCACAAGTGTAGCTACTATCTGTCACCATACAACACTGTTACAATACCATTGACTATATTTTCTATGATGTACTTTTTATTCTCATCATTTATTCCTTTCATAACTGGGAGCCTTTATCTCCCATTCCTCTTCACACGTTTTCCCCATCCCTCCACCCCATCCCTTCTGGAAACCATTATTTCTTTCTCTGTATTTATAGGTCTGATTGTGCATTTTGTTTCCTTTTTTATTCACTTATTTTGTTTTATTTTAGGTTGTACGTGAAAGAAGTAATATGGCATTTGTCTTTCTCTATGACATATTTCACTTCACGTAATACCCTCTCATTCCATTCATGTTGTTGCAAATGACAAACATTCCTTTTTATGGTTGAGTAATAGTCCACTACACACACACACAGACACACACACACACACAAAACCTCCATTCTAATAGTGGCTGTACCAATTTACATTCCTACCAACAATGCACAGGAGTTCCGTTTTCCTCCACATTTTCACCAATACTTATTATTTCTTGTCTTCTTGATTCTAGCCATTCTGATGGGTATAATGTGATACCTTATTGTGGATTTAATCTGCATTTCTCTGATGATGAGTGATGTTGAGTATCTTTCTATATGTCTGTTGAACATCCCTATGTTTTCTTTGGAAAACTGCTCATGGTATTTTCACTCTGTATATGTATTAATAATAGTATTTTGAGTATTTGAAGATGTTAAAAGGGGAAATATATATCATGAAAGGGAAATTTTATGCTTACACATTCTCATAGAGGATATTAAGCCTGAATATCAGATTTCATTGCAATTGTTAGTCGTCTAAAGATTATTAAGAACCATGAAGTTCAAGTGACTCAATTTGCCAGATCCCTACAGGATGTGACTGAAGACACTTTTCTAGTCAATAAACAATACAAATTATAACCAACTGTATTTACTGATGGACATATTTTATATTATCCAGTAGGTTTGTTTTCAATGTCGACTTAGGAAAACTATTGAGAAACTCCTTTCTCATTTGTAGTACTCATTAATCATTCCTTCTAGAATCCAATCATTCTAAAGAATTTCTTCACTGTCCAGTATTTCCCTGACTACAAGGTTAACTAAAGACTTAAGATAAACGAATTAGTTATTTAGTTGTCTATTTATATTCTGTGATCTTCATTATTTTATAATATTTTAGAACCATTTTTCATATTTAAATATTAAATAAAATATCGTTAACATTTTCATATATTAATTCATAAAGATTTGTTTAGCCCTTTTGCCTCTTTTGTACTAAACTATGCACTATATTTCATATGCCCCAATGTAATCATCTGTTTTGAATTATGGAGAAAATGACTGAAGCTTACCTGGATTTGGAACAGGTCCAAGTATTTGAATTGTGCAATCTTACACATTATTTTTTTTATAATTTTAGACTCCTTGGATAATAAACAGTTGAAAATAGACATATTATTTCACTATCCCCAGAAATTATAGCTCAGAGTAAATTGAAAGAAGCAAGGACTTTTGCAGTGAGATACTGAGGTATAACATGAAGCATATAGATGAGTAACTCCTTTATTGAATGCATATCTGGACCAACTTAACTATGATTGTTTTTATAGACGAAAGACACTATGTGATAATAGATAATAAGTTTTTTTTCTAAAACAGAGATTGACAGATACATATGATAAAGCAACAAAAATCAAAATTGTATGTGACAATCATATTTGTATATCAATATTATTTGGTAAATAGAATTCTTTTAGACTATCTCAAGCTCAGCTAACTCTATATAATAAGAGAATGAATAAAATGTCTCTTACACATAACCAATATGAAGAAAGTGTTAAGTAAAATGTGTGTGTAGCGCAGAAACAGTATTCAGCACATATTAAGTTTTCAATTATGCTTGTGTTTCCCTGGGTGTGTTTTTTTCCTCTATTAGAGTACTTAGAGTGGAAATTTGGGCAGAGAGAGGTGCCCTTCTTTAAATCACTCCTATGCTTCTCCTGTATCTGTGAATATCATAGATTCTATTTTAATAAAGATGAAAAAGAAAAAACACAGTTGATCTGAAAACTGAAAGAAGACCCTAGGAAGAATAGAAGAGAAAAATGCCCTAACTAGTTCTCATATGAGATGGAAGCAGGCCCCCATCTGTTGACCAGATTCTGAGCCCTTGGATAGTTTCTGTTTACTGGGGCTGATCCCAGAAACATCAGCCAAAGTGGCTGACTATGAAAGAATAGAGAAGGTGGTGAGGGCTCAGAGGGTAGTCTGTGTGTGTGTGTGTGTGTGTGTGTGTGTGTGTGTTTGGGGTGTGGGGAATGTCTGTTCTTTGAATTCCAGGTCAATGAGAATGTCTGGAAAATAGATTCCATCTGGTTACATGACTACATGAAGAAGGGAAGGCTGTCATTGTGTACAGACTGGTGAATCAGACCTAAACAAAACCCAGAGTTAAGGGAAGCAAACCTAGGAGAGAAATTTCAGCTCCATAGTAAATGCCAACTATTGGGGTAAGCTTCCAACAGGAAGTAAGGGACAGCAAAAAGGGGGAACCTGCCAGAAATGAATTCCAGCTGGATTATTTCAAAGTGACAGATGTGTGAGGCCCTGTGCCACAGCTGGTTTACTTTTCTAGTTATCATTAGGCAGTTGGACACTCTGGGTGAAACCAGTCATTGCATGGACATCTTGAGGTTCAGTTAAGGACCTGGACAAGGTTAGGTAATCCATTCAATTCCAGGCAAAATCAACTTGAATATTTTCAAATTAGCTAATTTTATTCTTTTTTTGAAACAGTTACTAAATTACTACTTTATAGTATGTCTATCTGATGAGCAATATTTTTTCAAAAACTAAAAAAAAAAAAAAAATTTTACCCCATAAAAAACTGTTACTTAGCTTCCATCATCAAAATCACAGAAAACAAGATACACTGTTCATCAGTTTCACTGGAGTGAGCACATGAGAGATAAAGACTTCCAGACTAGGATTGAAAAGACTGAGTTTGAGACAATGATTTAACACTTATTATGTGATTGGTCATGACAAAATTAGCTAACTACCCAAGGACTATGATTCTTCATCTGCAAATTATTATCTCTAAACTACTTCCTGCCAAAGATTTTATTATATAACATTGATCTCCATTTTAAAGTACTTTGTTAAAACAGAACTATAGCTGATATACCAGTGTATATATTATTGATCACCTGAATGCTCATTTATTTCCATGGTAGAGACACAAAACAAATAGCAGATTATCTCACTTCCTCAGTAGTAACAGTTAACTGATGTGCTAGACTAGTTCTTATGTCGTCCTTAATATACTCAAATTGTTTTATCTATCATTAAATCTGATGAAGATAGACATTCTTATCTTTAAAATCCATATTAGGACCAGAAATGCATCGTCCGGTAAATTGTCACAGTGTGTCATTTGACAAAGTTCCATTTTCATCTGTGGTAATGTCTATACATACACGCATGTGGAATGTGTGCATATACTGATGTATAAGTTAAATGTTAAGTCATAGGCTGTAGCAGATTGGAGAGGCTGGGCTCAAATCTGGAAACCAGATTTACCAGGCAGGGTGTTAACAGATGCGGTTAAAAGTAGGACAACAAATCCCAATTAGCATTTTTGTGTAGACGAAGGAACTGTGGTCATGCTCAGGAAGAAATTTAAACTTGGGTCTTGGGTCTCAGATCAAATCAAAAAGGAAAGGAAAAATTGTGCAGACATAAAGCCAAACTGAAATGAGCCCAAAAAGTAAGTTGGAATACTCAGGACAGAAACAGGAGCAGAAGAAACAAACAGAATAATGACTGATCAGAGAGAGGGAATTAGTATCTCTGAGTTCATGGCTGAGGGTCAAATTCTGAAATATTTAATTTTCAGTTCTGTGAAACCTTTGTATTGGTAGGTATGACCCTACTTCCCAGAATATGACAGGGCTCTTGTATTTATAACAGAACACTATAGCTTAAAAGGAAAGTATTATTTTCATGGAGAAATCTTTGAATGTCTTCAAATGTATGTGCATGTATCTGTACGTTTCTGTGAACACCTTCAATTCATCTTATGACATGGTGTAAAATAATAGATAATTGATATCATAAAAATGGCCAGGAACCATTGGATTTTTTATTTGATCACACACTAAGAACTTCCTTTTCTTTGTGTATGATGCCTGCTGAGATCCTCATACTGATGATACAAATTAAGAAATGTTGCTGTCACTGTCCAAAAGAAGAAACAGAGTTTTGAGAAAGATAGGCAAATTTCCCCAAGTTCACATAATTCAGGAAGCCAGAGAGTCAGGATTCAGATTCCAGTCTGACTCCAGAGTCCTTTGTTCCTAATCTCAACACTAATCTCTACGTTAGACTGGGCTAATATTATTTTACCCAAATGCTTCAAAAAATTGTGTTAAATCATGTAATACAGCTGCTAACAAACTACCACTTAAAGTGATTTGAATTTTGCTTTGCTTGTATTCTGGTAAAGGGAAAATAGGCAGCAAAAGGAAGAAAAACCAAGAACTCAATGAAAGAGCACAAAAGAGGATAGGGTCCTACCAATGCCTGGAGAGTATGATAAAATATGCTGAAGCAAGAGGGATGCAGAGAAGAGGACACATTCCCTTTTTCACCAGATTTCACCAGATTTCCTCTTTTCCCTCACTCCTGCTCTCCACTCAGAAACCCTAATTTATGATTTCTTATATAATAAATTCAGCATTTGTATAGTTAAATTTTGAAAGGAAACAAAATTCTACGTGACAGATGAGACCTTAGGACTCAGATTCAGTTCTACTATGCCTGAATTAAATTGAGTTGCTTTGCACATAGAACAGCATGGCCCGCTCCGCCCTTTCTAATTTTAGGGAAATGTATGATATATGTTGGTCTAGAAGCCAAGCAAAACTTTATCTTTATGACATCTTCTTAAAATTATATAATTTATATACACTTTTCTCTCTATCACTCTTGTAACCTAACAGTCGGTTTTACTGACAGTAAATGTTTTCAAATTCATAAAATGGGACTTCAAGTTGCAAAGGGAGATTATAATGAAACTAGGAAAATCAGGCAAAAAGTTAGTTTATGAATCTCTTCCCTTCATCTACACTCAGTCCTGTTAAATACTAGAGATATAACTAAAAGTCATTGGTGAGAACCTTAGGTTTACATTTGAATTACACACATGTGGCAATTTCACATGTTGAACTACATAATCTGCACATTCTGAGGAACACAGAAAGCCTTTACATATATTGTGGACTAAGCTAAAAAGAGTTAACTAAAGTAATGCCTGATTTGACCTCCCTTGTTCTTCCTTTAATTCATTCAGTTAAATGTGCCAGGTAAGAATGTCTCTAGTTGGCCCAATACTCAAGGTCGCCACCATGACTAATGGTCATTGTCTGGATAAGATTATTGTTATTTTAAAAGGAATGTTAGTGTTTCTGAGTAAATAGAGAGACATGTTATTAAATTGTATAATTTAAAAGTTATATTAATTCCAAAGATGCATAATAAACCACCAATTTTTAAATTCACTCCAAATTCACTAGATTGTAGGTTTACTGAACACAAGAATCATAGCAACCAGTTCCTCAGTGCTTTCCGAGACAAGTATGCTATAAATGCTTTTGAAAATAAATGTTTTTATAGCTTTTATTTCTATTTATTTCTCTCTAATGAAAGTAAGCTTTAAAGTAAGCTTTCATGCATCTGCAATCAGGTCAATTGATAATAAAGTAATTAGACTATTTGTTGCAGTAATGCAAAATTGTTCATGTGAAAAGTGAAGGTTTTCTTGTTTTATGAGGCATTTAAAAAAGTCAGGACATCACTTTGGTAAATTATGTCTCTGTGAGAGGTTTGTCTTTAAGTTTTTTATTTTCCCTTTCCTTTCTGTTGTTGGTATAACTTCTAATCTTTCAAATACATTTACAGAGAGTCTACCGTCTGCAAAACACTGTGCTAATTCTGAGACTGAAATGGACATAATGTACATACAGCTAAGAACAAATCTAAAACAAGAAGTGTCAGGTTTGGCAGCAGCTCCTAAAGCTTAGGCAGTCTACTCCTGCCCCAAGTGAACCAACTGAAACATTCTTTTGAGATTAGAACTAAGTAAGAATGCATATAAGAACTATCTAATTTTAATCTGTTAAAAATTAATCTTATTTAAAATTTACAAAAATATTCTATAGATAGGAATCTATATTCAAGGTTATATTATAATTAAATGTATTAAAAATAATATTTTCCCTCACCAGGTAAAACGGTGTTATGAAAAACGTCATATGAAGATATGAAAAAGAACACTGGAAGATGTTTTGGACTTGATTATTCTCCTTAACTATTTGTTGGCTTTAAAATATATTTAAGAAGATCTGGAAAGAGAGTTAAGATTAAACAAAACCAAATGTGGATGAGAATAGAATTATGAGACCCTGGTACTACAAAAGACTTTGAATAGCCTTCACAACCTTAATTATTATTTTAAAATGACCCTAGAGATAATGATCTGAACATAAGTGCATCAATACCAATACTCATTTCTACTTAAAAGCATAATAAATGATATAAAAGACCTTCTCAAAGAAGACTTTTCTGGAATAAATGAAAGAGCTCTCTATTCATAGATAGTATGAGTAATTCCTGAGAAGGAATAAGAGACTGAGAGAGACACACAGAGGCAGAGAGATAATATGATCTGCAGGTCAATAAAACCCAGATAAGACAACACAATTACAAATAGTGAAGACTATGGTGCAGGTTGGAAGAGGTAGGAGTGATTCTTGGGAGCTCTAATTTTGCCATGAGAAGACACAAGAAGGGGACCCTAGGGCACTCTTCAAATGAGTTTAGGAGTGGTACTTGGACCAACTAGGGCTCTCTGCCATCCTTCTGCCCCTATCTCTGGAAAACTGGCTAAACAGGCTGCTAGGCTAAAACCGAAAGTTCACATTCAAATGTGGATGCTAGAGAAGAAAAGCAGTGTCCTACGAAGCTACTGAGACCAGATGCAGTGGAACACTTTGGAAGCACTGTGCAAGAAATCTTTTCTTTCCTCAGTAGGTATCAGAAGGTCCAATAATCCACATGACAAAATGATGAATGGGATTTGTGGACAAAAATGTGTCACAAAACATTTGAGGAAACCATTGCCTTTAAAGAGAGTCAGAAAGTCCCCCAAATAGAACAAGTGACACACAAAGTTACAATCAGTATCTTGTAAAGTAGGCAGTCAGACCCCTTTCTGGGAAAGACTAGGAGATTGGCATTTTGCCTATTCCCTCTTCAATTGCAATGATTTAGTATCTAACTCCAAGAACAGTTTTTGTGTTTTTCTCTTTCATGTCCATTATGTAACTATCATTATACTCTTCTCCCTTTTTAAGTGAATCTCTGCTAATGCATAAAACATACACATGCAATTAACTGTTAATATGTTTATTTACTCTACTCAAAAGGTGTTTAAGCACAAGGAAAGCTGATTCCTTCAGGAATACTCACTTATAATCACATTTTGTACACAAAATTGTCAATTCTCTTATACTTCTTTTTTTTGATAATAAATTTATTTGTTTTGGTGTTCAATTTGCCAACATACAGAATAACACCCAGTGCTCATCCCATCAAATGCCCACCTCAGTGCCCACCACGCAGTCACCCCCACCCCCCACACTCCTCCCCTTCCACCACCCCTAGTTCGTTTCCCAGAGTTAAATTCTCCTATACTTCTAAGACATTATCTTTGTTAAAACAAAACAAAACGAAATGAAATGAAATGAAATAAATACTACAAGGATTTGTATTCTTCCATTACAAGAAGGCAAAGAATCTCCAGTAAGAATTATGAAATAGGCAAATCCTGTTATTAACATTATTTCAGAGATCCTTTATGTTACTCCTTTATTTCTATTCTATGTAAGCTCTAAATGCTCTTTCTACCTTTTTATGAAATGACTCATTACCAATGCACTCTGTGCTCAACTCTTTCAAAGGCGAGACTTTTAACAAATAAGTTACATTTGAATATAAATATCTTAATATCCAAAGATGGCTTTTAGAGATAAAAGTTAAAGAAAAAGACTACAACTTAAACATTGAAGTTTCATTTAGAAGGAGATAGGTCTAAAGGCCTCTGAAAGGTATGAAGCCCTCAAAATTCATCATTAACTTGTTAATATATGATGCTTTAAGTATATTAAGATTCACTGTGAAATCCCTGATGCTTTCTTTTATGTTAAAAAAAAAAAGTTGGAACTCTAGCTGCTAATCTTCAAAACTTGCTATCCCTTTAAAGGTCAATTAAATGTCATTTTAATGAGATGTGATAATAAGAATGTTTCTATATCTAGCCACTACATTGACAGACTGAATGATTTTGATGACCTTTTCTAATGAAGCTGGTTGATAAATAGGCATGATCGATCATGTAGTCAAATCAATCTATACTGATGACTGTGACAGCTGCAGTGATTTGAACAAAGAACTATGGAAACATCTATGCTTACTATCTCAAAGATCCCACTTTATAACTTGTCATTCTCAAGAGGTAAATAACACAGGCTGTTTCTTCCATATTTTTATTAAAGACAGGAGTCCAAGTAGGAAATTAAATTTAGATTCTTTAAGTGATGAATTGTGTAAACATTTATTACATTTTCATCTGAGTAAGACAGCTAAGCTGACCTATTTTTACAGGGATCATATAAAAGAACATAAGGCAATAATCGTGCATGGATCCAAAGGCTCCATCTGTCTTCATGATCTCTTTTTCCATTGGCTTCATGTGGAACTCACTGGTTGCTAGGGTCGGTAGTGCATATTGAAACTTGATTAAAGTTTTAGATGAAATAGCAAGACCTTTTTATTCTTCACAAACTTGATCCATTTAAGACTTCACAAGCTCTTCCACAGATGATTAATGCTGCTCGCTCTGCCTGGATGGCAGTGTGCTTCCACAGCTCCTCTTTCTACTGTAACAGACAGACTTAGATTTAAATGTATTTCCTAGTTATGTGACCTTGGGCTACTGACCCCATTTCACTGAGCTATATTGTTTTCTGTCTATACAATGATGGTAGTATTTACCCTCACAGTGCTTTTGTGAGGGTAAAAGAAAAAATGAATATAAAGCACAAACAGTTCTGGCACATAGTGGGAACTCAACGAATGCCAATCTGTGACCTCTCCACCACAATATTGCAAAAGTGAATATTGAGGCTAGCCATTAATTTTTTTAGAAGCAGTTTGATTCACATTGTGATTGATTTATGGAACACAAACATTATTATCTTTAGCTTAATAGAAAAGTCCTGACTTATGTACCTATATTTCATTTGGCCTAGTCCACTTTTCACTGGAAACATAACATTTATGAAGAATTATCCTAGGAAGAAAGAAATTGGTATTAAAGAACTGAAGTGCTTGTTATATTTTATTTATTTATTTATTTATTTATTTATTTATTTATTTATTTCCTATTACTTTATTTCTTTAAAGAACTTTTTTTTAATTTTATAGATTTATACTTAAATAGATTTATGTATTTTAAATATTTTATTTATTTATTTGAGAGAGAGAGACAGGGATAGTGAGAGACAGCACAAAGCGGGAGGACAAAGAGAAGCAGGCACCCCACTAAGCAGGGAGCTGGATGCGGGGCTTGCTCTCAGGACCCTAGGATCATTGACTGAGCCACCCAGGCTCCCCTAGAGAACAATTTTGATCACTCAGTATCTGGCTGTATTTACAATAGGTTTCCAGGAGAGAGGATACAGCAATCAATACATGAATGTATTTATTTCCCTAAACTCAAATTCTGAAATTTATTGTTACTTTAAATGTCCTCAATATCCTTTCCATAGCACTGTTCCAAGCCAACCCCATTATCTTTTGATCTAGGTTATTGAATATACAAACCTAATTGGTCTAACTCATTCCCATTTTGCTTTAATCTATCTTCAGCAATGTCTGAGAGCTATATCCCTAAGTGTTATTGGATCATGGCATTTCTTTCTTTAAATGATCAAGGGAATATGCTTCCACAGTACCTCTCACTTCATTCTGTGGTGCCATTTTGCTGTATTTTAATGAAAGACCATTTCCTTGTGAAAAAAAAGAATATCCCAAATACTCAGCTAAATATTTTAATATTTTATTTTATTTTATTTATCTTTCTTTAAAGATTTTATTTATTTATTCATGAGAGACACGGAGAGAGAGAGAGGCAGAGACACAGGCAAAGGGAGAAGCAGGCTCCATGCAAGGAGCCCGACATGGGACTTGATCCCAGGTCCCTAGGATCACACCCTGGGCTGAAGGCAGCGCTAAACTGTTGAGCCACCGGGGCTGCCCTCAGCTAACTATTTTAAATGCCATTCCCATCCAGGCATTTAATCTTGTCTAAATGTACCAGTCTCCAAATACCCCTACTTCATATCCTGAGCTAGTAATCTATCTTGAATTCTTAGGAAAAAAATTAAATACCTAAGTCAGAACAAGTACACTTGTATAAATATGACCAGACTTTCTCTGGTTGATGAACATCCTATCTGTACATCATTTTATTGCTTGTGTTACTTAGTCTGGAAATTCTGTTCGTTTTCTCTTCCTATAAGAGCTCATTAATCCCCGAATAAGCAGCTCTAATGCCACTGACCCACATAATTTCTGTGTTTGCCTTCCTGGTAAGCAGTAATTCCTGTAGCATGTCCTTGTATTACCAAACTAACAAGTATTTCATTCTGTTTTGCAAGTATCACTAGATATTTTCCTGTCTGTTTCTCACTAAAAGATTTTCTTTTCAGCACTAGTACAATACCTTAGATGTCCCCTTATTTTTGTACTGGTTTTTCCTGTGTTATGAATATATTCAAATAATACCATTGGAAAATAGATGTCTCTGATGTAAAAAAGACAATAGTGATTTACTCTAATTTGAGGATCTACATCCAAGTAGCTTATTTTGTCTGTGGCCATTCACATTTTGTAAAAGTAAATGAACCTACAACAGAATGTGCACAGATTCAGGATAGTGAATCAGTCACTTAAATCCCGTTATGATCCTGGCCATTTATCTCTGTGACCATTTTTCTTCTAAGGAAAATCTTTTTTTGTCCAAACCATAGCATAGTGTCTATAATATAAAATATATGATAAATATGCTCCTTTGAAAACTCCTTTTCTTCAATTCAGTGCTGGTATGAGTTACAGAATAACAGAACCTCCCCTAAATGGTTGGTTAAACATGATAGAAGTTTATTTCTCATTCTGGGAAATCTGGATGTGAACAGCTCATGGCTGGTTTATAATTCTTGGCAGTCATATGGAACCCAGCCTACTTCCAGCTTTCCTTCTGCCACTGCCAGTGTTTGGCCCCCAATGTCATGGAATGAGAATGATTTCTACCATCACCTCCACATGGAGCCAGCCATGTAATTTCTGAGGCACAGCGCAAAATTAAAAAATGGGGTTCCTTTTTTAAAAACCAGGAAAATAATGCAGTGGAAGGTACTAAACTATAAAGCCACTTGTTAAGGTATGTTTTTATTTGCTTTTAATGTTCTTCTAAATAAAGTCAAGTAAAATATTTAAATTATTAACTTGAATTTTACCAGTCACTTTTATATTATGTAGTGCTAGTTGTAGATGCAAATATAAAAGCATTTGAGTCATATATATGTAGTCACCAAAAGGCACAATTCATATTTCACACATCATACATCTGGAGTGGTGGAACTATTACACAAAATTAACTCAGATGTTTTCGTTTCATTTTTTATATGTGCATAATCTACCAAAGCCCTGTACTACCCTTTATCTTACTGATAAATGAGGGGAAAACTGAAAGGAGAAAGTAATAAAGATTACCTTACTTTCTCTTTTTCCTTCCAAATCATTGTTTTCAGCTGGAGTGTTTGGGTAACTCAGGGAAGTGACACAGTAAGAAAGGATAGGAAAGGGTTCTCTGGTTCTTCATGCTTCATAGGATACTACTGTCTTCTTCCTAAATTTGAAGCAAGTTCTTCAAATACAAATATGGTCTTTCACAGCTGACAGCACGCTCTACTACTTAACTTAAACATGTACCGTGTTCACCTTGTACTCATTTTCATCTCATTGAACTCCTCCACATCATCCACTGAAATTTTTACATCACAGGGCATTGAGAATACTATATATGAGGAACTTGTGAACATCTGAAACGTATATTCCATACACCTCCTCTTCTCAAACACATCCTTCATTGTCCCACAGGATTTCACTTGCAAAACATAAGCTCGAAGGCACAATTAAAGATTTTATAAGGGCTACAGCAGGGCAATTAATCAAGTGTGGGCCCTTCTAAGCAACTGATCCTATGTAATCACACTGTTTGAATGGCCATAGAGCTGATCATGTCTCCATATTCCACTTTCAAGGAGGTTAGCCGAAGGAGAGGATAAGGGGTGAATAACCTGCATCAGCTTTCAACAGTTTGCCTTGCCTTGCCTTGGCTTTCCTTTCTCCCTCCCTCCCTTCTACCTTTCTTCCTTCCTTTCTTCCTTCCTTCTTTCCTTCCTTCCTTCCTTCCTTCCTTCCTCCCTCCCTCCCTCCCTCCCTCCCTCCCTCATTCCCTCTCTTTCTCTCTTTCTTTTGGAGATCTTTGAGAAAATGCCGCATAATACCTCTGCTCAAAACCAGTGGCCAGAATTTTAATACGAGGCTACAACTAGCTGCAAAGGAGCCTGGGAAACATGATCTTTATTGTAGGTAGCCATGTACTTTGCTAAAGATAATAGGTTTGGAGACAGTAAGTAACAATCTGTGCTGGAAGATTTCTTATGTCAAGCCCCACAATAGAGGGGAATTGATCAAATGTGATTTAACTTTTTACTAGAAGATTGTTTTCTTTATAACTTCTAAAACTGAGGAAGAAAGTGAATGAACATTAACTTTCTAGTTGAAGGGAGCTTATTAAAAGCAAAGAAAAATAGCTATACATTAAAATTTACTATTTTGGCCCATAATATCCCTTTCTTTATGAGAAAATCTTGCCAGGTCTGATAATATTGCAAATCGAGTTGCAAGATTTGAAATTTTGTTCAAATCCAACATTTTTCCTGGGTTGTTTTTTTAAAACAGGGTCATAGACAGCATATTCATTATTCTCAGACTTTTTCCATTACTATTTAGAAATGCGGGTTAAATTATAAAATCATCCTTTTATTTGACCTTCACAACAATAACCTTTCAGGGTAGATTCTAAATATCCATTTTGTATGAGGACTTTGAGAGGATAAGAAACCACTACCACAGACAGCTTTCCATCAAATATTAGGTCTGACATTTTAACGTCCTTTCTCTCTTTATTCAACTTTTACTTCAGACGTCATTTTATAAAAAAAAAGAAAAAAAGAGAGAGAGAGAGACAGAGATATGGAGAAATAGAATCTGTATAATTTTGTGAAACGTTTAGTACTCTGAAAGAACCAACATATCTGAGTTCTACATATATTTATCTCCGGGAATAGCTATTACTTTAGAGCATTGTTTTAATCTCCATGGGTATAAATTTCTGATTTTAAATTAAGGACTTTGTTTAAGACCATTAACTTTCAGTTTGTGATCTATGGAATTCTTGTTTCAAAGGTTTATGAATTTTAATTTACATTTCATTTTTAATATACGATTATCATTTATATTAGTTTTGTTCTAGAAAGTTGCCAACAACATTAAATTAGTGAATATTTAAATGATTAAATCATAACAAATCATCAACACATTCTGGTAGATATTATTTTCTTTGTTTGACAAAAGAGAAAAGTGGACTCAGCAGTGTTAAGTTACTTGTCTGAGGCGACCCAACTCACAAGTCCCAGAGTAGAGATTCAAACCCCTTCAGCTGACCTCAGAGTAAGAGTTTCTTGTACTGTACTGCCTCCTATTGTCTTCTTCTGGTCATTTCTGAATGAGAGCTAAAACAAGCTGGCAGAGTCTTTCTCTTGTTTGACTTCAGGCAAGAATGGGCATGTTAGGCGACTCATTTTTTTGATAGCTCTGCACATGTTCAGAAATGACATGAAAGTGCAGTGAGTTTTGATTTGGGAGTTACAAAGAAGTTTTAGCATGTATATGAATTTGCAAATATAGAATCTGAAAATAATGAGGATTAACTGTGTTAACTTTTAAAGCAAATATAAAACAATATGAATAATCAATGTGTTATATCTCATGTTACTACAATGATAAACACCATCTGCATTTTGATGCAAACATTAATATATATTTTGAGTTCTTGAAAATGTGTCATCAATTAGAAAGGTGTCAGTTCTCCATTTCTCTTTCTCTCAATCTCTCTTTCCCTTTCCCAATTCATGTCTGCCTGTGCATGTCCACTCATACATAAAAACGTACCAGGAGTACATTATCTCCAGCACATGCATGACTTCCTCAATTACATGTCTGGCAAGACTCAGATTCATCTGTTTCTTGCATGTTCTTGTCAGGATGTGATGGGCAATAGTGGTAAATTGAGTGAAGAAGAGGTATGAGTTGACAGTGTCTCGTAGGAGATCTGACCTGATGCTGAGGGGGAGGAAGTGAAACAAGAAATGCTCCCTTAGAGGATATGTAGGTGTTAACTAAGGAAAAACTGGTGAGAAAAGAGGGTTCCATACGATGGAAACAGGCAGAAAAGTACCCTCTGGTAGTGTGAGCTTAATGTGTAGGAAGAGTAAAAAAGCTTGGTGATACTGAGGACAGACAGCTGAGGAAAAAAATGAGCAATGGTGAGCCCTTTAGGTCTTCATCAGAAAAGAGATGGAAAGACAATGTGTGTTCTAAGCAGATGGCACTAAGTTCAAATATGTTTTTGGAAAAGGTTAGTCATTATGTTAAATGGATAAGCGATCAAAGGGGGCAAGAGTGGTTTTGGAAAGATTAGTTAGAAGATTATTTCAGTAAATCAGAGAAGGAATGAGGGGAGCCTGAACTAAGGATAGGTAGGAAAGATGAAGTAAAAATTGAGTTAGTGCATATAATTGATTTGTATATAATTTTATTATTTTGACACTTGAATGGATGAATACTTACATGCATTAGACAACAAGTAATTTATATATATATTTTATAATTCCCATTTTATTATTTTTGAGTATAGTTGACACATGTTACATTGTGTTTTAGATGTACAATTTAGAGATTTGACAAGCTTATACATTACACCATGTTCACTGCAAGTGTAGCTATCATTTGTTCCGTTGTATCACTATTACAGTATCATTGACTGTATTCCTAATGCTGTGCCTACTATTCTTGTGACTTCTTCATTCCATAACTGGAAGCCTGTAGAGTACTACCAGAAAATAACCAGAGAATTAAAAGTACAAATGTTGATTATAGGGGCACCCAGGTGGCTCAGTCATTTAAGTATGTGATTCTTGGATTCTACTCAGGTCATATTCTCAGGGTCCTAGGGTTGAGCCTTGCATCGTGCTCCATGTTCCGTTCTGAGTCTGAGTCACATAACTCCCTCTTCCTCCCCTTTTGCCCTTCTCTACATGCTTGGGCTTTTTCTCTCTAAAATGAAATACATGATGGTTATTATCATCAACAGAATATCTTTAATATCGGGAATGTTTGACTATTTGTGGTACTGACACCTGATGGTGTAGGGGGAAGGAGTCTATAGAAGTAATGTAATGGTAGTTACCAAAGGCTAATAAGTTCAATCAAGATCTATTTTTAAATGTGTAAAATAAGAATTCTATATGTGTCATAGTTATGTATTTAAAAAATTGTGCCCATTTCTTATATACTATTTGGCAGAATTGAAAGTTAGTGGTAGTCATTTATCAATAATATACTATAACCAAAAAGGTTGGGAATTATTATCTTAGCTGCTAATGGGTATACTATTTTTCAAAGAATGAACTTAAAATGGTAACAATTTTATGGTCATATTTCTTTCCTGCTTGTTTAGGATTATTTTTCTTAAAGTATCACTAAGCCTGCTTGGCATAAGAACGCCATGTGAACCTTGACAGTTCCGGTCAGATTATTAATATTTCCTGTGTTTTCTTAGCAGGAGATTTAACAACCTAAATAAGGCCATAGCAGGCATGGACTCAGCTCACTTTGTTCCATACTCTTTGTGCAGTAACTATATATTCCATTCAAGACTCTAAAATAGAACAGAACTCTGCCATAGTGTCTTAGCAAATTGTTACTTACAGGTTGTTTGTTTTTTATTTTTTCTTAATGGTACCATTGCAACATTTTCTTTTTAGAATAGAAATACAGAAAGACTTCTGATTCAATCTGAAGACAAAAGCACACTCCATCTCAGCATATCTAGCAGATGTTCTCTTCATAGGCAGAGAAAAAACATGGCAAGTTACTGTATCCAGCTGGTTCCTAAATCATTCTGAAATCCTCCCTGTCTACTCCCAAAAGATGTAAATTGGCCCATAAAGAGAACAGCAGGCAACATGACTATAAATAAAGGCCACAAAAGAACTCATATTGCAGGAAGAAACTAATGGAAGATAGGAAAAAATGACTATTGTTTGAGTAAAGTAGGTAAATTAAGACCTCTCTATGAATTTACTACTATATACAGAGGGTTTAATATTCAATCAGCCAGGAAGTGGTTATCTTTTGCTTCTTTCTTTCTTAATCTTATATTGCTTTATTTTCCAATGTTCCAGATCCTTATTTTGACTTTGTCAAAAGGTCTGCAACAATGAAGTGCAATAAATAATTGCTGTGGGCAGAGGTTTTAAAATTAAGATGCAATCCTTGAAGCTCTAGTTTTTAGTACAACATGGACAGAACTTAAAAGTCATTGCTCCTCTCCTCACACCTAGAAAAAATGTGAACAAATTGAAAATCAACAACTCTTCTTAGGTCAGAGAATTGAGCTCATAGGGTAAATGTCTGTCCTGGAAACTGGAGAGACAGTCAGATGCAGAGAATCACAGTTTATTGAGGAAAAAAGCCCAGGAGCAGAAGCCCAAAGCCAAAGCCAATATCATCAGCAACATATTACATTGTAATTGACAAATTGTTGAAGGCTTAGATCAAGAGTAGACTAATTTGGGGAGCCTCCACACTTTTTTGAGTTTTACTTCTAGGAGTCCTACCTGTTTCTTACTGTGAAGAAGAAAAGGGAGCAGGGAGAGGGAAAAAGAAATTGTTTCGAAATAAGGCTAAAGATCTCTGTTCTCATTAATAAGGACTGTACTCAAGAGAAACTATTTACCAGAGCCTAACCAACTAAGGTTTAACCGGTGCCTAACCAACATGGAGAAAGGAGAATTCTAGCCTGCCCTAGCCTTTGATATCAAGAAAGGAAAATTTTCTCAAGCTTACTAAAACACTAATCATCAGATTATAGGATTATAGACCTAATAATCAGAATATAGAATGCTTACCCCCACTTGCTCTTCACATCAATAAGGCTCCTATATAATAATAGGAGATTACAGCTAAAATTACTGTAACCCTCAGGCTCTATTTTAGCAGTCTTTAGGAAAAGCAAAAGACAATAGGGAGACAAAAAAAGAATATTAGAGGGGCATCTGGGTGGCTCAGTGGTTGAGCCTTTGCCTCAGGTCATGATCCCGGGGTCCTGGGATTGAGTCCTGCATCAGGTTCCCTGCGAAGAGTCTGCTTATCCCTCTGCTTATCCCTCTGCCTCACTCTGTGTATCTCTCATGAATAATAAAATATATATATATATATATATATTTTTTTTTTAAAAGAATACTAGAGGAAATTTTAGTCTCTTATCCTATAGGCAAACAGTAAACATAACCTAACTCCTAACCAGATAAACACAAAACCTCACAAAACCTTAGTTCCTTATTCCCAATACATCATGCCTGGATTTCAACAACAACAAAAATACAAGATGTGGTAAAAAAGCAAACAAACAAACAAACAAACAAAAAAAAAACAAACCAAAACACAAAAACAAAAAAGCAGTCTGAAGAGATAATGTAACCATCAGAACCAGATTCATTTAAGGCAAGGATGTTAGATCAGATCAGAAATTTGAAATACCTATGATTAATAATGCTATGAACTCTAATGGAAAAAGTGGGTGACGTGCAAAAACAGATGAGTCATAAAAGCAAAGGGATGAAAATTCTAAGAATAAAAAGGAAATGTTCTTAAGCAGCAGACTGTGGGTCTCTTTGCTGTGGGCTGTGGCAGTTTGAGAGCAGAGAACCAACTTTGGCAAGCTGGAGTCATGCAGGACAAGCATTAGGAAAGTTTCTTCCCCTCTCTGCCCGAGGTTTAGGCGAAGGGCGTAGACAGAACTGTGACCTCAGGAGGCATTATGCTTCCAGAAAAATCTCAAGGAAAAGTATTTCAAGCGACTTTGGATTGGGCTCTGAAGAAGAAGGTGGAGAGAGCCAACCAGTTAGTGTGAAAGTTCTTCTCCCAGAACCAGAATACGGAGGCACCAGAGTAGTGTTAGATGACAAATATTATTTCTTATTTAGAGATGATGACATCCACAGAAAGTATGCAGACTGAAACAAATCATTATTGAAATGGCATCAAGTGAAGCTGCTCATTCCAGTGAAGTTGTGAAACTATTAATCATGTAAATAATTTCCATGTCTCTCTTTTATAATAAACTAATGGCATCCAAACTAAAAGCAAATGCTAAGAAAAAATATGTTTGATGATTCATCAGTAAACTGGGCAAAAGAAGAATTACTGAGCTTGCCACAGAGATATCAATAGAAACTTCCAAAACAAAAATGTAAGAAAAAAAAAAAAAAACACAGAAGAGAATATCCATGAACTCTGGGCAATTATGAAAGGTGTACCTACATGCAGTGGAAAGACCAGAAAGAGAGAATATCAGAAAGAGAAAAAGGAATATAAAGAATGTTTGAACTAATAATGCCTGAGAATTTTCAAAAATTAGTAGGTAACATTAACTATAGATCCAGGAAGCTCAGAGTACATCAGACAGGATAATTACAAAAATACAAACAAAACTAAACTAAACAAAAACAAAACCTACACCTAGGCATATCATGTTTGAATTGTAGAAAATCAAAGCCAAGAAGAAAGTCTTGAAAGACACGGTAGAGGGTAGAGGGACAAGAAGTAGGGATGAACTTGAACTACAGAAGAACAGGGGAAAGAATTACATTGGAATTTAGAAACCATGCAAGCAAACAGAATGGGGTAAAGTATTTTAAGTATTAAATATAAAGTGTTAATGAAGAAAAAAGGTTACCCACCTGGTATTCTGAATCTAGCAAGTTATCCTTCAAAACTAAAGGTCAGATTAAGACTTTTTCAAACAAAACCTAGTGAACTTGTCACCAGTAAAACTGGCTTGCCAAAAATGTTGGATGTTCTTCAGAGAGAAAGAAAATGATAGGTCAGAAACTTGGATCTGCATAAATGAAGGAAGAGTGTTAGAAAAGGAATAAATGAAGGCAAATCAAAATCTTTTTTTTTTTAAGATTTTATTATTTATTCATGAGAGACACAGAGAGAGAGGCAGAGACACAGGTAGAGGGAGAAGCAGGCTCCATGTAGGGAGCCGGATGTGGGACTTGATCCCAGGACCTGGGATCACGCCTTGGGCGAAAGGCAGACTCTCAACTGCTGGGCCATCCAGGTGTCCCGGCAAATCAAAATATTTTATTTTTCTTATTCTTAATGTAATAAATACTAATTCAAGGTAGTAGTATATATATTTGATTATAATTTATATATATATGTGAAATGAATGACAGCAACACTGTAAGGGTTGGGTTAGAGGTACTGAGAATACTTAGTTATAAGATATTTGCAGTATCTGTGAGGTAAAACAGTGTTATTCAAAAGCAGACTTGATGGGATCCTGGGTGGCTCAGTCAGTTAAGCATCTTCCTTCAGTTCTAGTCATGATCCTAGGGTCTGGGAATGAGTTCTGCATCTGGCTCCCTGTTAGAAAGGGGAGCCTGCTTCTCTCTCTGCCCCTCCCTCCTGCTCTGCTCTCTCTTGCTCTCTCTCTCTCAAAAATAAATAAATAAAATCCTTAAAAAAGGGACTCCTGGGTGGCTCAGCGGTTGAGTGTCTGCCTTCTGATCAGGGCGTGATCCTGGGTTCCAGGATCGAGTCCCACATCAGGCTCCCTCTGGGGAACCTGCTTCTCCCTCTGCTTATGTCTCTGCCTTGATGTCTGTGTCTCTTATGAATGAATGAATGAACGAATGAATGAATAAATAAATTAAATAAAATCTTTAAAAGAAATCCTTAAAATGGACTTGAAATAGTTATAAATGTCTGTTGCATACCATACAGCAAATACTTTTTATTTTATTTTATTTTATTTTATTTTTTTTAATTTTTTTATTTATTTATGATAGGCACATAGTGAGAGAGAGAGAGAGGCAGAGACACAGGCAGAGGGAGAAGCAGGCTCCATGCACCGGGAGCCCGACGTGGGATTCGATCCCAGATCTCCAGGATCGCGCCCTGGGCCAAAGGCAGGCGCCAAACCGCTGCGCCACCCAGGGATCCCCAGCAAATACTTTTTAAAGATGCTTTTATTTCTTTGCTCAGGAGACATATTTAGAAAAATGTTTCCACAACTGGTGTCAAAGGAATTATTACCTATGTTTTTCTCTAGTTTTATGATTTCAGGTCTCACATTTAGGTCTTTAATCCCCTTTGAGTGTATCTTTGTGTATGGTGTAAGGAAGTGGCCCAGTTTCATTCTTTTGCATGTGCACAGAAAAGGAGACCATCAACAAGGCAACTTATTGAATGGGAGAAAATATTTATAAACATTGACGAATGTTATATCTGATAAGGGGTTAATATCCAAAGTATATAGAGATCTTTTAAATAACTCAGCATCATAAAACCCCAAATGATCTGACTGAAAATGGGCAGAAGATCTGAATAGACGTTTTTCCAAAGAGGGCGTTCGGTTAGTCCTCAGATGCATGAAAAGATTCTTCACATCACTAATCATCAGGGAGCTCTCATGCACTGTTGATGGGAATGCAAATTGGTGCAGCTACTATGGAAAACAGTATGGAAGTTTCTCAAAGAATTAAAAATAGAATTAACATACTATCCAGTAATTTCACTATTGGGTATTTACCCAAAGAAAATAAAAACACTAATTCAAAAAGATATATGTACCCCTATGTTAATTGCAGTATTATTTGCAATTGCCAGGATATGGAAGTAACCCAAGAATAGAATAGAAACGAAGAATAAGAAACCAAGAATTCAACCCATGGAGGCATGGGTGAATGTATAAAAAGATGTAGGGTGTATATATATATATATAATTATATATATATATATATATACACATGTGTATGTATATATGTATACACATATATATGCTATGAATATATGCAATGGAATATTACTTAGCCATAAAAATAATGGGAAATTGCTATTTGCTTCAATGTGGATAGACCTAGAAGGTATAATTACTAAGTGAAATAAGTCATACAGAGAAAAACAAATAACATATGATTTCACCCACATGTGCAATTTAGGAAATAAAACAAATGAACAAATAAAGAAAAAAGAGAAACAAACACAAATGGACCCTTAAATACAGAGAACAAGGTGGTAGTTGCCAGAGGGGAGGTAGATGAGGAGATAGGTAAAATAAATAAAGAGGATAGAGAAACATTTATCACGATGAACACCGAGTAATGCACAGAACTGTTGAATCACTATATTGTGCATCTGAAACTAATATAGCACTGTACATTAATTATACTTCAATAATTTTAAGAAAATAAACCAATTCTGTAGCTTCTTGAGGATTTTTCCCTTCTGTTTCCAGAATTATATATATTTTTCTGGTGTCAATACTTTTTCCTATCATTTTCCTCATGGGTACGCAGGATATTTTTCAAATACCTGGTCATTTCTGGGCTCCTATTCATATTTAATAACAAGAGGGGAACCTATCAGGAGATAATGTATGAAGATAAGACTGGTTGAATAGCCTTTGGAATTTCTAAATGAAAGGGCTTTATTCTGAGCCATTAACATCCTCAAAATCTGCGTTTGTTATCCCAAGGTGATTTATTCAATTTCTTTATAAAAGAACATGCCAAGATATTTCCTGGGTAAGTCTTAAGAAGTTAGAAATTATGGCGAGAAAGATGATTAGGCTAGACTTTTTCATTTACTGATCTTTTAGGTCCTACTTCTCTTTCAATGTGTAAATTATTTCCACTGTCTTTAAATTATCTACTCTTGGCAGGTAACATCTTGATTATGGACAAAGGGGAAAATAGTCTTTTTCTACCTTTTTTTCTGCTGCTGTATTTCACCCATTAACCATCCCTCCACTTGATACATACTTTCCAGAAATATGTGCAAGTCTCACATTTATTGATGTCATTTCTCCTATTCTCTTTATAATTAGGCTTATGTATTTCTTTACTATCTTTTCAATTGGTTATCAGACAGAAGGAGATAAATGGAGTATTTTATCATGTTTACCATCTTAAAATGGAGATTCTGTATTTTATTCAAGAAGAAAAATATTTGTAACAAAATAATGCAACTAAAAGTTAGCAGTGTAATTTAATTTAACCAAAGACATTCTGCTTTCATAACCTCATTTCTTCCTTCATATAATTCTGTCAAGCAGACCGTTCTTTTTGCACCTATTATATAAGGTGATAATAAATAAATGGATGAATAAATAAAAGGAATGACTGAAATCCATGGTTTCTAATTCTAAATCCTATGCTATTTCTTTTAGTTGGTGGTATTTAATGTTTTATTCAAAGCAAATGGTCAAACAAAACAGCTTTATGTTCTACTATCTCGCTAAGCCCTAAGAAGGGAAAATTAATAATGGCCAAATTAAATTAAATTAGATGCAAAGATTCAGTATTGATTCTTTGAAGATAATTAATCAGAGAATAACTTATGAAGATCTCATACTAGAAGCTATTTAAGTGTAAAGATTTGCAAAGTAGTGCCTGTTTGGTAGCAGAAGACTATAGTAATAGAAATCAATAAAATAATTGAAAACACATACACTCACTCACTGTATTTTTTTACACGACCTTCTAAATCTGGATAATTTGTTCCCACAACATGGTATATATGGTAATGCATTCTCTGAGATGGAATTTTTTTTTTAATATGTTATTTACTTATTCATAGAGACAGAGAGAGAGAGAGAGACAGAGAGAGAGAGAGGCAGAGACACAGGCAGAGGGAGAAGCAGGCTCCATGCAGGGAGCCCGATGCGGGACTCGATCCCAGGTCTCCAGGATCACATCCCAGGCTGCAGGCGGCGCCAAACCGCTGCGCCACCGGGGCTGCCCTGAGATGGAAATTATTAGATAAGGCAACTTCATACTCTTTCCACTCCCCAAAGTTGCTCTTCAAGGAATAATAATAATAAAAAAAAGATAAAGTCTTGAGGAGCTGTACAGATCATGACTTGATGGATGGCCTGAGATTAACTATTTGCATTTTATTTAAAGAGGAAAGAAATGTGGAATAAACAAAATTTTGATAATTTACAGGGTAAATTGTCACCAGATACTAGGGATAAAAGAGGAAAATGAATAGGGTCGTAAATGTAGATAATAGTCAACTGTGCTATTTTATCAAATATTTTAAAGCCATTTCAGAGAAATCTGAAGAAAGTAGATGATGTGGGTGCCAGTTTTAGTGAAACAGAAAAACAACTTGAACTTAACATCTGAAGATATATGTTTGATTTCCTGTGCTCCTGTTTGCTATTTGATTCAGAGTAAATCGTATTTTTTTTGAATTTGACATCCACTTCTATATTATAACAGAAAGTATAGTACCTTCCTTTTATCAGTGTGAAATTTAAATGTGCCAATGTATAGAAGAATTTTATAAAACATTATACATGTTCTAAGTTCTATTCTCACTTACAAAGTATGTGTGTCAGCTGGCCTGGATTGATTGCATGCTTGACTCTTGGCCAAACCATGAAACTATGGAACAAATGATTTCTAGTCTGTCAACATTGTTTAGTAGTAATAGTAAAATTTATTATTAGTATCTGGTTTTTATGGAGTCTACGGGTGGGGGGAGGGAGTTCAGCAGTTAGAGCTGGTGACATAGACAGAATAACCATACACGTCTACAGAAGCAGCTCACCATAGAGATCTACAGCACAAACAAAACATGGGTTTTTTGCTGATGGTTCAAGGTCAGATGACAATGGACATCTTTTTTGACCTGGCCCAGTTGTGAGACGACCACTTGTACCTGAAATCTCTGAAGCATACCTTTCCTTTGTTGATGATATTTGTAACTTGACAAAGGAGATCAGGGAGTAAAACCAGTTGGAGTCTCTTGTGTCTGCTCAGAAATCCAGTACTTAAAGTGATTATTATATAATTAACACAAACCTGATAGATTCACAGTTTTAAAAATGCTTTTCTGGGTCACACCTACCCTACAGCGTAATTTGCAATGCTGTCCTGAGCACACATGGAGATTAAACATTAAACTGAGAGGAAAAAAAAACTTATTTCTACCAATCAGCAATATATAAAGAAAAATACAAATAACAAGTGTTTATTGGTCTTCTACGATGTTCAAAGCACTGTTCAAAGTTCTAAGGTAGAAGAAGACATTCCTCTCATTATTGAGTTCAAAGCTTATCAGAAGAGACTGACATTAAATAAATACACAAATAATCATATTACAATGATTTATATGAAGTAAAATAAGTTTTCTGAGAGGAAATAATTCTGGATAGTGTCATTAATTTTCCATGATCACTACAATTTGTCCATGAGGAAATAGTGTCTCATAGGCAATGTGAAGAATGAAGCAAAGTCAGCAAAGATTGGAGGGAAAACATTCCAAAAAGGAAAGAAAAATGGCATGTGCAAAAAAGCATATTCAAAATCTGTGAGCTGGAAAAAGCTTGGAGAACCCTACACCTGATAGAAGCCCTGTGTCATATATATTCAATGAGCAAGCAGAAGAATGGTGCTGGGTGAATGAACTAATATCATTGCATATGTAAAGATATGTAAATAAGTTAAAATATTTTAGACAGAAGGGTGGAGACATGATACGTACCATTTTAAAATTTCATTTTTGTTGCCATGAGGACAATGGGTGGGTGGGTAAAGTTTTCATGAAAGGGAAAGCTTGATCAGTTGGAGGCTCTTCTACATAGTCTGGATGATAAATGATGGTGATTTGGATTTGACTGATGCCCATGCAGATATGAAGAAATGGAAGGATTTAAGGTGTATTTTGGAGGTTAAATATTAAAATTTTGGAAATTTAGATGAGGGAGATGAAAAAGTATGATTGCAACTGGATGTGGAGGGGAGAGATAAAAGATTGAGTTAAACAAAATTAAGGTTAAGATTCTTAAAAATTTGCAAGTAGAGAGATCAAGTATTTAGTTCATATGCAAATCTAAGTATCAAAGAAAAGGATAGAGAGAACAAAGATAAGGTCCCTTGGCCAAATATTGTAGAATGAGAAGAGTTCAGGAGATTGCAAACGGTGATTTCACAACATTTGGAAGACAAGAGAAGGCTCTTTTAAGGAAAAGAGAAGGCTCAGTTATCCCTAGTGTTGTGATCATCAGTACTTTCAATATGGAAAACCCCAGCATCATCAGGCTTAAAATTATAGACAAAAAAAAAAGTTATAGCCAAAAACTTTAATCAGGGCCAGATCCTAGAATACAAACATATCCACTCACCTACTAAAATAGAGATCAAGAAAGTTGTTCCCAGATGAACATCAACAGAAAGGTGAGAATAGAGAGTACATTTGACCCCTAAGGTACCCATACTCTTCTGCCAAAGGAAAGACTGAAAATAAACTGACGACGATCTCCAGCTCTAAAACCATTTCAAACTTGTTTTCTTACTTAGCACTTCTGCCTTTTTCTATATAAATCTTCAACCTCTTAAATCTTGTACATAGGTGTGCAAGTCTATCAACCTGAGCAATGTGTACTTACGCTAAAGGTCATAGTAAGAGCCACACCGTCCCTATTTCCTTTGCTCTGGTACAGGTTGCTGGCTGGTTAACACATTGCCTGCCTTCCCTTCTTCCTATCACCCCCACCTAGAGAATACTATTGGACACCCACAGTGCAATGATACAGGTCAACCAAATGAAGGAGGATAAGGGGTTACCACACACTGAAACATATAATACTCTCACTTATGTTTCCCACATGTGAAATCTGTCCTTTAAAGACCTGACTTAATGCACATGCTTGTATTGTTTAAGTCATAACATTCTCTACTTTTTATTTTTTTTATTTTCTTAGTTTTTGAAACTAGCATAAGGATGTTATAACACACCATATGCACATTATTACCCTCACTGTAGGTGTCTATTGATAGTATGCATTCTTCTATGATTCTAGAATGGAGCAGAAATATTGTGGTTAGTATATAATCTCGTTGTAACTGAGGAAAATATTGTAAAAAGATTTTATACTATTCATCTGCAGATTAATGTTTCCTGTGTTTTAAAAGGCATGTTACCCAGCAGCAGATGAATGGTATAAAATGTTTAATTAAAGTCAGTCATAGCCTGCTGGCAAGAAATGACCTTACCTTCAACTCAACACTGGGACCAAAAGCATCTATTGTTTTCATTTTAAAGGAATTCAATGAAGAATATTATTTTTTGGCTTAATTCAAAAGCCATTTATTGAGTGCTTATTATGTGCAAGTATTTGAGGGCGCTAGGCATTGGGGAGTTTCAAACATGGATATGAAAGCATTATGTCTAGAAGAAGCTCACAGACTGGTCATCCACATAAGCATGTGCCACTAAGCCGTGGTGTATGATATACCAGGGCAAGAGATGTGATAGAGACAAGAGTCACGTTGAGGATGGGATGGGAAGATTTCAGCAATGCTTTCAAACATGGTATTATTATATCAGATGATCTATATAGAAATGATTTTATTCCAAATAGAAAATAGAGAGGAAACATAAAGTCAAGCAAGTAAATCTGCCTGGTACATTGTGGTGCTGAGCGCATGGAAGATCTTTTATGACTTACCAAACATCTTCTTCTTGGATACCCTGATCTCATGAATGACAGCACCCCTGAGGAATTTTCCCAAGTCAGAAATGTAGCAAGCCCCCTTGATTCCTCATTTTGAATTACTTCCACACAAAATCTTCTGTCATCAAATCCGAGCAATATTACCTTTAAATATCTTTCAAAATTTTCCCTTCCTTTCTAACCTCACTGTCTGCCACTACCTAGGTTCAGACAATTCTAGTTCCTCATCCATGCTACTCAAAACTGCCTCTTAATCATTCTCTCTGTCTTTAATCTATTCCTTGCCACAATTTAACTTCCACATTTGAGCCAGAATGAACCTTCAATTCCAAATAGAACTGTGTCATTATCCTACTCAAAATCCTTTAATGACTTTCTAATGCCTTCAAGGCCCTATTTCAAACTCTTTGATCTGATAGAAAAGGCCCTTTGTGATTTGGCCCCAATTTCCCCACTTTATGTTTTTTACTCACTACTTTTTTACCATCTAGGGTCCTGTGCTCATCAATCTCCAGTCTCTGTTTCTCTTCCCTTCCTTCTCTTTCTCTCATCACACACACACACACACACACACACACACACACACACACACACACCTTTATATTCAGGGTTTATTTACCCAGAACGCTGTCTCTCTTGCCATTTCACTTAGCCAATTCATGCTTTAAGACTTCCTTGTTCATCACAGATAGCACTTCTTCTGACAGGTGGGAGCTCTATTTAATCTCTGAAACTTACTTCGAGTTTATATGCTTCTCCTATATGTCTCCATAGCACATTTTTTCATACCTCTTCCATAACACTTCTCACAGTGTATAATTTGTTTGATTTTTACTCAGCTGTCATGATTACTTTGAGGATGTTTTCATATTCACATTTTTTGTTTTAGTTTTTATCTCTAGCACTTCGTTCATTATCTGCACATAGTAAATGGGAAGTTTCTTAAATATTAACAAAAGAATAAGTGATCAAATAAAGGAATGGAAGTGCTTACCTGCTTTTGTTTGCCCTGAAGCCTTTCTTTGGAACCTAAGTTTGCCCTATTGCAACTGTATATCTCAGTCCTTCATTTTCTAGATTTAGAGAGAAGCATGCAGTCCAAGCTATTTCATGTAGGAGATATCAATAGATCCTTGATGACCACTTCTTAAAATATTTTAGGTAATAGTCAAGCATCAGAGGTGTCTGATTAAAATTTAGATTGTATGATTTAACAAAAGGGCAGTTTAGGAGAAATTTACCTTGCTTGTTGTAGTAGGGACTGGCTATTGCCTATCCAGGTGTCATTCACCATATCATCCATGTTTGGCTCACTTCAATTTTATTTAGGTGCCCAACCTCTCCCACATGATTTAGACTTAAATTCCTATCAGTCTAAGCCAATCATACAGTTCCAGGTTCCATGTCAGTGATTTGTTTAGAGGTCAGGGTAATACGAGGAAATGCCTCTTGGGGAGTTTCTGAGAAAGATTTTATGTTCTTAATTAGGACAGAGGAGTCCTTTTACATGAGGTAAAAGGTTTTGCTTCTTTCATGTTACTGCTGGAATGGTGACAGTCACCCCGAGATGAGGTATACCAGCCTGAGGCCAAGGCCACACATTTGGAGTGGAAAAGTGAATAAATTCAAAGAAACTGCATTTTTGATGATATTAAGTTGCTGACTTAACTGCCTTGGGTCACCCAATGCTGAGAATTCTTGATATGTGAGATGGTAAATTGTCCTTATTGTTCACTCCAGACGAAATGTGATTTATGTTACTTGCAACAATAATTTTCTTAATTGATAGTGATGGTATTAAATTATTCAAATCTAAAATTAATACTCACATTTAATTCAGGGTTTTAAAGTTTTTTTCTTTGACTGTTTGAATATTTTGATAACCTTCCCCTTTCTCAAAATTCAATCCAATTACTTGAATGTTAAATAAAACAAACAAAAGTTAATAATATAGATGAAATGGTAGGGTATGAAGTGTTGAGAAACAAACTTAGTCACCTGATAAATGTGTGATACATTAAGATTTGACAGAAGTTTCAAATAAATATTTGAGGAAACATGATCTTAATCCAAGCTTCTCATACAATATCCACTTTGAGCTATACTGCATAATCTCACCTCACTAAAATATGAAGTATCACAAAGCAATCAAAAGTAGTATGACTGAGGAAATATAATTTTCCAAACACTAAAAAAAATTATGTCATTTTATTTGTATTTTAAATACAATGTAATAAATATCACAAAAATAATACATCACATACATATTTCCATATTATTAATTAGGGCAAAACAAAAAACAATATTTGTATTGTTCAATATGATGTATGATAATTGCTTAAAGTAATTTGCTATATAACATAACTCAGTGATATATATAATGTTAAACATAAATATTAAATTAACTTTATAGAGCACAGATATATTAATTTAGATTGTTGTCAATTGGGGATATATTATTTTGCAGGAGAAAATAAAACTAATAATAATTGGAACAAAAATAACTGGCTTTGAAACACTAATGATTTTCTGTTTATACACTGAGTTCAGAAAAATTAAGGAAAATGTTGATTTTGATGACGAGGAGCCAAAAGATGAGGTAAATCCGGGTTTGTCCACCTCCCAAACTTACGTACTTTCAATTTATACTCCACCATATAGTAGCAGGTGGAATACCTATTTTTTAGTAAGATCAATAAGAACTGATTTTTATCCCCTTAATATACTTTCTTTGCTCACATTGTAGTAAGAGTCAATCATTATGGCTTATTATAAAGTTGCATTTACATTCAGGAAAGCACCGATTTCATTTTGGAAAAAGTACCCATTTGGACTGGAGAAAGGCAAACAATGATTAAGTGTTGATAAGAAAGATGGTTAAGACATGGGAAATTAGCATGAAATACTACACAGCATTTTAATGATTTTAATAGTCATCATTATTCCAGGTATGCAAGGATAAAGATAGCCAGTGTATGTATCCTGTACAAAATATTTCACTTTCAGTTCCCTAAGATATTCCCCCATGCTAAGATGGTGAAATTTTATATGTCAAAAAATGACATATAAAATGTCAATTAAAAAAACATGAAAAACATGATTTCCCATAAAGAAAATTTTCTAGAATATAGGTTTTCCCAGAAGACCATAAAATAAGGAAAACTGTGCATGTTGAATTTTCTCTTTTAAGATTTTATTTTTCCTTTTTTAAAAAAATTTTTTTTTTCATGAGAGACACACAGAGAGAGGCAGAGACATAGGCAGAGGGAGAAGCAGGCTCCCTGAAGGGGAGCCTGATGCAGGACTCGATCCCAAGACCCTGGGATCACAACCTGAGCCAAAGGCAGACATTCAACCCCTGAGCCACCCAGGTGCCTCTGCATGTTGAATTTTTAACTTAAGTTATATTGGGTTATGCTTTGGGTTGTACGTAAATGGTTGGAAAACATAACATGATTATACAGACTTCTGTTTCAAGGTGGCAGACCTAGCTCATATATTTATCTGACATATACAGTAAAGAAGGGATTCTTTCAACATATCTGACATTTTTGTGAATTTATAGACAATAAAAAGTAAGTGACATTGGAAGTAGATTGTAGTAAAGTGACAAAATTCTACCTTAGATTCTTTAGTTTCTAAAGTGACCATTAGGGTAATAATGAGATTTCTGTGGAATGTTTCTTTTTCTTCATCTATGAAAATCAGTTCCCCAATAATCAGTGATTCACAACTGATTATTTACTAATTTACCATGATAGTAGATATAAAAGGAAAAGTAAATTTCATCAAACTAATAAAGAGTTCACTTATGAATATATTGTGATTGATACGATGTGAAATATCTATGAGAAGACCTCCAGGCAGAGCCTATAAATGGATATTTTGTTTTGGCTCCACTGCCAATTTTATTTTTATTTATTTTTAAAGATTTTATTTACTTATTCTTGAGAGACACAGAGAGAGAGAGGCAGAGATAGGCAGAGAGAGGAGCAAGCTCCTCGTGAGGCTTTCCCAGGACCCTGGGATCATGACCTGAGCCAAAGGCAGACGCTCAACCTCTGAGCCACCCAGGCATCCCCACTGCCAATTTTAGATCCTATAGGTTCCTAGTTCCATTTTTCTTCAGTCCTAAAATAAAATGCATTATATTTAACCTGCTCTGGTTAAAAGCTTGAACCATGCTTTCAAGATTATTCCTTTTAAAATATGTCCATGGGTATCTCATTGTGGTTTTGATTTGTATTTCTTTGGTGGCAAGTGTTGTGGAGCAGTTTCTCATGTGCTTGTTGGCCATGTGTATGTCTTCTTTGGTGAAATTTCTGTTCTGCATCACTTGCCATCAGGGAAATACAAATCAAAACCACAATGAGATACCACCTCACACCAGTGAGAATGGGGAAAATTAACAAGTCAGGAAACCACAAATGTTAGAGAGGATGTGGAGAAAGGGGAACCCTCTTGCACTGTTGGTGGGAATGTGAACTGGTACAGCCACTCTGGAAAACTGTATGGAGGTTCCTCAAAGAGTTAAAAATAGAGCTGCCCTACGACCCAGCAATTGCACTGCTGGGGATTTACCTCAAAGACACAGATGCAGTGAAATGCCAGGACACTTGCACCTCAATGTTCATAGCAGCAATGTCCACAACAGCCAAACTGTGGAAGGAGCCTCAGTGTCCTTCGACAGATGAATGGATAAAGAAGATGTGGTCTATATATACAATAGAATATTACTCAGCCATCAGAAAGGATGGATACCCACCATTTGCTTCGACGTGGATGGCACTGGAGGATATTATGCTGACTGAAGTAAGTCAACCAGAGAAGGACAATCCTTATATGGTTTCACTCATATAGGGAATATAAAAAAGAGTAAAAGGGATGATAAGGGAAAGGAGGGAAAATGAGTGGAAAAAATTAGAGAGGGAGACAAAACATGAGAGACTCCTAACTCTGGGAAATAAACAAAGGGTAGTGGAAGGGGTGGTGGGTGGGAGGATGGGGTATCTGGGTGACAGACACTGAGGAGGGCACTTGATGGGATGAGCACTGGGTGTTATGCTATATATTGGCAAATCGAACTTCAATAAAAAAGTAAAAATAGATTTAAAAATAAAAATAAACAAACAAATAAATAAATAAATAAAATATGTCTATGGGGGTAGTTAGATGGTACAGTCAGTTAAGCAACCAACTCTGAGTTTTGGCTAAGGCTCTGATCTCAGGGTCATGAAATTGAGCACCAGCTCAGGCTCCAGGCTTGGAAGAGTCTGCTTAAGCCTCTCTCCCTCTCTGCCCCTCATCCTTCCCTCTCTGTCTCTCTGTCAAATACGTAAATCTTTTTAAAAAATGAAATAAAATTGCCCATGATTCAGAATCAACTGGAAGTTAATTCTAGAATTTAATCCTGAAGTTCTCTCCAAATTTTCTGATTTGGTAAGTTTGATACATAGTAACCACTCAATAATGGATTGAATGGAATATACCAGATAAATGAGAATAAATAAGAACAAATGAGTGAATGAAATGACATTAGAATCTCTATGTATGTATTTGTACTCTTACAGGCAGTAGATTAATATAGGTATATATACTAAGAGCTATTTTTTCCACACAGAGTTTAGCTTTTTACTCAATAGAAATGACGGTTGTTATTGCTTTCTTTGATGTCTGTGTTATGAGTTGAACCAGAGCATCTTCCAACATAACCAAGTGTTGAAATTACCAACACTATTTACATCCAGAGAGAGCGTTATTACAGCTTGTAACCTGAAGATATCAGCAATCTGATTGGCAACATTTTGTGAGGCAAGCTCTAACTCAATTAATCTCTCTTCAATCACCATAATTGATGAGTTCTCACATAAATTCTCCTTTTTTTCTTCCAAAATTACCTTGTCAACAATAAAAGCAAGGGAAATATGAAAGAACAAAGCACTTTTATAAGTTCCAAAGATTCTAAAATGATTTTTATCCCCTCTTGGTAGACACTTTCTTTGCGCAATACTTCTTTTTAGTAGCACATCTGACACTGGACGTCTGACCTCTGCTACTCTAATAGTTGTTAATGGAAACCTCACCTCATGCAAAGATAAAATGGATTTTTGGCAGCTGTGAGAGATTATGAAGAGTAAGACCAATCTTAGTTGGAATAAGAAGAAAAGAAGGCATCTGTACCTTAAACTCCTCAGCTGGTTTTCATTATACATCAAGCCTACATTTATTACAAAGAGGGTAGCCAAGAGACAGACATTGATAGGTCTTTGCACTTAGAATAAGAAGGCCAGTACTTGATAAATTCTACTTTTCATCTTGACTTGAGTTCAAATGACTCTTAAATCTGTTTGAATTATACGGGATATATCTGGGAAACAAACTCAAGAAGACCTCTAATTTTGTCCTTATCTGATTGGTTTGGCCTTTATTTTTATCTTGAGTATTGTGAAATTTTAGTTCTTCCAACTCATTAAAAGAAATAAGTGGTTCTATAAATCCCTAAAGTTTTATAAATAAAACTCACTTAAAATTGGTTTTATGATATGCTTTATATATTTATGTTTAATATGGTTTTGTTTGATGTCTTGGGAATTTACAATATGACCAAACAAAGAAGAGGGTATATACATAGTCCTGATATAGGAACAGCTTGATTTGAGCCTAATTTCCACAAGTAGAGATCAGTTGCATTAGAATTCTAAGGGTTATTCTTTGTTGTGTTTTGTAATGCTTATGTATTTAAATGTTGGTAAGAGAAATAAAATTCTGGATCTTGAACATTTTCTAAAGCATTAATATAACTGTAAGTCTAGAATACATAATATTTTAGAGGATTAGAAAAGGGACAACAGAGGGCTTATACCCAGATATTTGAATCAAGGGAATAAAATACAGATCTATTCATATTACATATTTGAGTTCAAAGGAAGAATGGTAGTTTCAGAGGTAACATATTTGGAGAAGTTTTAAGTTACTTTGAGAGAGGAGTAAGAGAAAATGAGGGCACAGATCATTGGGAAAAGTCTATGAAGAAAACCAGTTCCATGCAATTCAATAAAATTTAAATAAACACTTGAAATATATATGAAACTTATATATAAGGCATTGTATTTCATAAGTTTTGAGATGGATAAAGGATATGACCCCTATAATCAGTGAGCCTATAAACTAATGACAAGCCAGAAGGGTACAAATGATTTTACCTCACTGTGAATCAAGATGGTGAGACTATGGCTAAGATTCTAGAATTGAGGTGTTTTTAAATTTATTGGCAGATAATGTATTCACATAACTCACATAAAGGATATATATTTACTGAAAAGTCCTCTTTCTGTCTCTGCTCCCCTTTTTTTAAAATTTACTTGTTCATGAGAGACGCAGCGACATAGGCAGAGGGAGAAGCAGACTCCTGGAGGGAGCCTGATGCAGGACTCGATCCTAGGACCCCAGGATCACGACCGATGCCCAACCACTGAGCCACCCAGGAGCCCCAGTCTCTGCTCTCCTTAACTGTGATCAACTTTTAATAATTTCTTATTTATCACCTAGAGAATTTTATTCACATATAGAAGCCAACATAGATATAAACTGTTTTTCCCCATTTTTACAAAAATTATACTAGACCATATACATGTTCTGCATTTTGATTGTTTTGTTTTACAAAAGATGTTGACGATATTTCCATACAAAGCATAAAGAGCTTATATTTTTGTTTTGTTTTGTGTTCCACATCCATGTTATTCTACTATATGAATATGTCATAATGTATTTAATCACCATTGATGTATGTTAAAAACAAAAACAAAAACAAAAACAAAAAACAAAACAACAGGAGTTCCTGGGTGGCTCAAGCAGTTAAGTGTCCTACTTTTCATTTTGGCTCAAGTCATGATCTCAGGGTTGTGAGATTATGCCCCAGCATGGGCTCCACACTCCGCAGAGAGGCAGCTCCTCTCCATCTCCTTCTGCCCTTCTCCCTACTTGTCTATGTACTCTCTCTCTCTCACTCATAAAAACATTAAATATTAAAAAAGCAGCAACAACAACATTGCTGCAAACATAACCTTTTAAACATATTTTATCCTCTTACATACCTGCTGGAGTATTTGTATGATGAATTTTTATATGAAATTGCTGAAGCAAGGGATGTCTGGGTGGCTCAGTGGTTGGGCACCTCCCTTCCACCCAGGGTGTGATCCTGGAGTCCCGGTATCGAGTCCCGCATCAGGCTCCCTGCATGGAGCCTGCTTCTCCCTCTGTCTCTGCCTCTCTCTCTCACTCTCTCTCTCTCTCTGTGTCTCTCATATATAAATAAATAAAATCTTTAAGAAAAAAAAGAAATTGCTGAAGCAAAGGGTATATATGTATATAACGTCAGTAGTATGGTGACGAGGGCTGCTCATCAATATTACTGTTCTTCCTCTGAGTACAAAGTGAGATTGCACTTCTTCATCCACTGAGTGATACCTAGAGTGGCCTGCCACTTCCTGCGATAATTATGTAGCATACAGGATTAATAATCTTTATTATTTTAGGCACTTTCTGTTTCATGTAGATAAGATTTCCAAATTGCCCTTCATAGGGAATATGCCAATATACATGCATACCAAAACCATAGTCTTTAAAACATTGTTTATTTTTTTTAAAGATTTTATTTATTTATCCATGAAAGACACAAAGAGGCAGAGACATTGGCAGAGGGAGAAACAGGCTCACTGTGACGACCCTGATGTGGGACTCAATTTCAGGACCCTGGGATCCTGACCCGAGCCAAAGGCAGATGCTCAACCACTGAACCACCCAGGCATTCCCATTGTTGGTCTTTTTATGTCAGATTTTTAAAAAAGTTGTATTACAATGGAATTTTACTTTGCATTTTCATTAATGGAGTGAAATTAAATCTTTTTGGATATTGACTTACATGTCAGAATGACTTACATGTCTTTTTGTTTTTCTTTTTTTTTTTTTGTAAAATTATTTATTTACTTATTTGAGAGAGATAACGATATCGAGAGAGAGAGAGAGAGAGAGAGGAGAGAGAGAATGAGCAGAAGGGAGAGGGAGAAGCAGGCTCCCTGCCCAACAGGGCATCTAACATGGGGCTGGATCCCAGAACCCTGGGATCATGACTTGAGAACAAGGCAGACTGAGTGAGCCACCCACTAGTATGTCTTTTGGTATGAATTATTTGTTCATTCTTTTATATATTCAAACAAATAATTTTGAACACTTATTATGCAGCAGCCATTATTCTAGGTGTTAGAGAAATTGGAAATGAACAAAATAGTAAAACCTTAACTTATTTAAGTTTACCATTCCAGTGAATGTAGGAAAATAAGAAACAGACCAATAAAATGCAAGTATTTGAGACAGAAATTACTACCAAAGAGAAAATAAACTAGAATAGAGATATGTAACTAATAGGATGAAGTTGGTTTGCAATTATGAAACCTAATCTGGAAGCATAGGGTAAGAGGAAATGAGATGGTGAGTCACGTGGATATTTGGGGAGAACATTCCAGAAAAGAGAAACAGCAAATACAAAACACCTGATGTAGAGTACATTTGGTGCTAAAAGAGCTGCAAAAAATAATATGTCTAGGGAAAAAAAATGATGCAAAAATATGAGGAGATGAGGGCACACAGGGCATAGTTCTGATTATACAAAACCCTACAGGTCATTTTAAGGACTTTGGTTTTTATGCTACTGGAGATGATTGACTCGAAGGGCAATGTTTTTTATGCTTAAAAGGATGATTCTGACTGCTGTGTTCACAGTCCTTAGATTATTCTTATAGATGGTTTTAACATTTTCTTTCTTATGAATTGGTAGCAGGTCTGTTTATCAGGGAGATGGGCCTTTTGTCACATGAATGACATGCATTTTGTCTCACTCTGTCATCTGCTTTTGTCTTTTTAAAAGTTTTTCACTCTTATCTATTACTTTGTGATGCAAGAAAGATTTTAATATAGTCAATTTTATCAAAATTATCTTTTCTGATTACTACATTTTAGTTGGAATTAGCGTCTCCACTACAAAATTGTAAAATATTCTTGGTCCATTCTTATTTATCCATCATTTCTTCTCCCCATCTTTTTTATTTTTATATTTTTAAAAGATTTTATTTATTTATTCATGAGAGACACAGAGAGAAGCAGAGACATAGGCAGAGAGAGAAGCAGGTTCCCTGTGAGGAGCGTGATGTAGGACTCAATCCCAGGATCCCAGGAACACACCCTGAGCCAAAGGCAGACTCTCATCCACTGAGCCATCCAGGTGTCCCTCCCAACCTTTTTTTTAAACATAAAAATCTTTAGGTCACTTGGAACTCATCCTTGTATGTAGTATGGATCTATCTAACTACTTTCTCACAGATTGTTTTTCAGTTCTCTTAACAATTTTTATTCACTTTTACTGAATGGGCAATATTTTTCTGACTAATTTTTAAAGATCGCTTTTATCATAAAGTCTTGTTTCTATAGAGATTATTTCTGAACTTTGTCCTCTCTTCTGTTGGCTTGTCTGCTTAATCATATTATAAGTTAGCATTGTTTTAATAGTGGAAATTTTATAGTATGTTCTAGTAAGTGGTATATCTAGTCTTTATTACTTACTCCTTTTTAGCTGTTTTCTAAATTTTTAGTTTTCTATTTAACTTTAGAATTACTTTGTCTAATTGAAGGAAAAATATATTAATATGTTTATTGAGATCATATTAAGTCTATAACAAAATTCAGGAATATTTCTGTTAGTATGATATTAAATATTATGACCAGGGTTATACATGCCATTTCTCTAAGTCTTTTAAGAAAGCCAAGGAGTTTTTCAAGTTTTCATTGCAATTTTTTCTTCTTGTTAAATTTATGCTTTAGATATTATACATTGTGTATCATTTATAAATTAGATCTTCTATTTCACTATATCTTCTAATATGTATTAGCTTGTGCATATGGAAGTTTTTTATTCAAATTAAATTTATTTATTTATATATATTAAATTTTAATTATTTATTCATGACAGATACACAGAGAGAGAGGCAGAGACACAGGCAGAGGGAGAAGCAGGCTCCATGCAGGAAGCCTGATGTGGGACTCGATCCAGAGTTTCCAGGATCACACCCCAGGCTGAAGGTGGCGCTAAACCGCTGGGCCACGGGGCTGCCCCCAAATTAAATTTATATCAATGTTTTTTTGTTTTTGTTCTGCTGTTTTCTTATGTTATTGTTTATTATGTTTGGATTTTCCATATATACAGTCATATTATTTGAAAATAGTGATAGATATCTTTTTCTTTCCAACGTTATAATGTTTATTTCTTAACTTGTTTAGTCTCAATGACTGGTTTTCAAATATAATATTAAGTAAATGGAAGTGCATCAGGTTCTTATACCTGACCTTGCTGAAAATCTATCTACTAGTCCCCATTAGGCATGATGACAGTGTTTGTGTAGAAATAGATATACTTAATCATGTTAATAAGGTATTTCTTCTTTATTTTTTTAAGTTTTTGTTTAAATTCTAATTTGTTAACATACAGTGTAATATTAGTTCCAGGTATAGAATTCAGTGTTTCAACACATATAATGTTACAAACAAAACACACAGTAATACTGTCTTTCATATTTACCCTTTGCAGTTATCTCTACTAGTGTTCTTTATTTTTCATTTGGGTTCATGCTATTTTCTAGCAACTTTTTATTTCAAAAACAAACATATATAACACCCACTTTTCATCACAACCAGTGCCCTCCTTAATACTCGTCACCCACTTAACGAATCCCCTTGCCCACATCCCCTCCAGCAACCCTCAGATTGTTCTTGATGGTTAAGAGTCTGTTTTATGATTTGCCACTCTTTTTTTCCCCACGATGTTCATCTGTTTTATTTCTTAAATTCTACATATGAGTGAAATCATTTGTCTTTCCCTGACTGATAATAATACATATTACCATAAGTATATGTTTACCATAATACACTCTAGCTCCACCCACATCCTCCATCTTGCAAATGGCAAGATTCCATTCTTTTTTATGGCTGAATAATATTCCGTTGTGTATCTATACCACTTCTTTATCTATTCATCAGTTGATGGACATTTAGGCTACTTCCATATATTGGTTATTGTTGATAATGCTGCTCTAAACATAGGAGTGCATGTATCCTTTTGAATTAGTGTTTGTATATTCTTTGGGTAAATACCCAGTAATGCTATTGCTGGATCATAGGATAGTTGTATTTTTAACTTTCTGAGGAACCTCCATACTGTTTTCCAGAGTGGCTGCACCAGTTTGCATTCCCACCAACAGTGTGAGAGGGCTCCCCTTTCTCCACACCCTCACCAACATTGTTTTCTATATTGTTAATTTTAGCCATTCTGTATGTTGTGAGGTGATATCTCATTATAATTTTGATTTGTGTTTCCCTGATGATTAATTATATTGACCATCTTTTCATGTGTCTTTTAGCCATCTGTATGCCAAGAAGGTATTTGTATTTAATTTCTTTCTATACAAAATGGATGTTAAATTTTATTAAATTTATTCGTATCTCTGATGATTTTATTTCTTTAAATTTCTAATATGTTATAATAATGTCAGCTGATGTGCCATATTTACATTCCTGGAATAAACTCATTTAAAAAATGTTACAGGGTTCTATTTTGAAATACCTTAGGATTTTTAATTAATATTCATAACTAAAATGTATCTATAATTTTATTTAATTATAAAGTAATCTGTTGGTAGACATTTGGGTTAAATCTAAGTTTTGGCTACTATGAATAATGCTTCTGTGAATATTCATATACAAGTGTTTATGTAGACATTTTAAAATTCTCCTTGTGATATACATAAGATTGGAATTTTTCTGGGTCACAGGGTAACTTTATGCTTAACTTCTTAAACAATTGCCAAACTGTTTTCCAGTCTTTTGTTTGTTTTTTTTTTTGTTTTTGTTTTCCAGTATTAAAGCCTATTTTTGTCTAATAATAGTATAGTTACTGTAGCTCTGTGTATTGCCCTTTGCATGGTATAATATTTTCTAACTTTATTTCACCCTATTTATGTTTTTAAATTTAAAATATGTCTTTTTTTGGACAGCCTATATTTGGATTATAGTTTCTTCTTAACTTTTATATTAATTTCTACCTTTTGAATGGAATGTTTATTCCCTTTTATATTTAGTGTAATTATTGATGATTTAGTATTTATGTCTGTGATTTTGCTGTCTGTTTTCTATATGTGTTGTATCTTCTTTATTCCTCTATTTTTCCATTACTGCAACTTTTTGTATTAAGTAACTGTTAGATAATAAATAGATAATTTATCATTTTAATTCCCTTTTTGTTTATTTCACTGTATCTTAAGATTTATTTTCTTAGTGGCTGACCTGGTAATTACAATTAACATCTTAACATTTAACAATGTAGCTTAGACTAATACCGATCTGATTTCAGTAATTTCACTAATTACAGTAAATTTCAGTAAATACAGAACATTGCCTCTGTATAGCTCCTCTCCCTCCAGCTTCTTTGTTTTGTTATTGTCACACAAATTGCATCTTTTTCGTTGCATATGCATTGCTTCATACACTGTGTCCATCATCACAGATATGATTATTGCTTTATGAAGCTGTCTTTTTTTTTAGTTTTTATTTATCTTTTTATTATTTATTTATTCATGTGAGACACAGAGAGAGGCAGAGACACAGGCAGAGGGAGAAGCAGACTCCCTCCAGGGAGCCTGATGTGGGATTCCATCCCAGGACCCAGGGATCACCACTGGAGCCAAAGACAAACCCTCACCACTAAGCCACCAAGGCGCCCCTGAAGCTATATTTAAATAAGGTAGGAGACAATAATGTTACAAACAAAACACACAGTAATACTTTCTTTTATATTTACCCTTTGCAGTTATCTCTACTAGTGTTCTTTATTTTTTCATTTGGGTTCATGCTATTTTCTAGTGTCTTTTTATTTCAAAAACAAAAATGAAAACTCCCTTTTAGTATTTCTTGTAAGTAAAGTCTGACAAAGATGAATTCTCCCAGTTTCTGTTTATCTGAGAACATCTTAATTTTTCTCCTTCATTTTGAAGGATAATTTTGCTGAATATCAGATTATCAGTTAACAATCTTCTTTTATTCAGCACTTTGAAAGTCATGAAACTGTCTTCTGACCTCGTGGTTTCTAATTTGAAATCTGCTATTAATTTTATGGAGGTTCCCTTATATATGACAAGTTGTTTCTTTCTGTGTCTTTCAAGATTCTTTGTGTTGTCTTTCAACACTTACATTATGATATTTCTATCCGTGGATCTCTTTGAATTTACCTTTCTTGGAATTGTTGGATGTTTTGGCCATTATTTCTTTAGAGATTACTTCTGGCCCATTTTCTGTTGCCTGTCCTTGTAGGATTCCCATTACACATATGCTGGCCCATATGATAGAGTTTCAGAAGTCTCTGTGATTGTGTTCACTTTTCTTTATTCTTTTTTCTTTTTTTTTTTTCTATTCTTCAGACTGGATAATCTCCTGTGATTTCTGTTTAGTTTTTCTTTTTATTCTCTCTTCTGCCCCCTCAAATCTCCTGGTGACTGACTAGTGAATTATTTCATTTATTATACATTATGATTCCAGAATTTCTATTGGAGTCTTTATTTTTCTCTTTGTTGCTAATCTCAGTCTGATATGACACTGTTCTCAAACTTTGCTATCGTTCTTTAAGAATGGTTTCCTTTAATTCTTTGAAAATATTTAAAAGAGTTGATTTAAAGTCTTTATGTAGTCTAGTTTCAGGGATAGTATTTATTGACTGTTTCTTTGTTTTCTAGATCTGTCGTACTGTTTATTTGAATATTGTGTAAATTTTGGTAAAAAGTGGACATTGTAAATAGCACAATGTGGCAACTCTGAAAATCAGATTTTTCACCTTCCCAGGATTTATAGCTGTTTTGATATTGTTATTGTTGCTGCTCATTTATTTGGTAACTTTCCTGGACTAATACTGTCAAGTGGTAATTCTTGGTCATGTGTGACTAATGCTATCCCTGGCCGGCTTGCTTAGGATCAGTTAGTGCCTCCACAGAATTTTCCTTGAATTCCCAGCACTGGTCTCCCAGCTTTTGCCAAATGGCTCTGGGGACATGGTGAGAAAAATCTTTACCATCCAGCTCAGCAACATACAACTCCGCCTTACCCTTCACTTCCTGTCTTCACAGAACTTCACAATGTCCCTGGTCAAATACACTTGTGTGGCCTTCTAGATTTCCAGGAAGACGTTGGATTTTTTAAAACCCTTACTTGAGACTTTTTGACCAGTACCCCTAGGGGAAAATCTGATCTCTCCAAACAGGCAGGGACCAAATCTAAGATAGACAAGCTTTGAGAATAGAGTTTTCTACAGAATTTCCTGTCCTCTGAGAATGGGCCTTTGTAAGAATTCTATTCTATTTCAATTCCTTTAGTGATTGTGAAGCTGCTAATTTTCAACCTGATTGAAAGTCTTTTGAATTATTCCTTGGAGTTTGTTTGAAGAAAACGGTGGGGATAGAGCAAGTTAAAAATGCCCCAAAGCTTGCCCTTGTCAAGATTCATCCTTTTCTTTTCTTTTCTTTTTGTATGAATATTTCTCAGATTGTTATAAACACTTTTTTTCTTTTATTAGATGAGTTACAACCTTTCATATTTTTTGATAATACAGATTTTTACATTTCTAACAAAACAGCTCATGTTTTATTTTCTATGTTTCAATTTTTGTTACCAAATGGTCTCTATGGGTATAATTACATAATTAACACAGTCCTTCATTCTTGTCCTTTTTAATACCCACTAAATTTAGGCAAAAGTAATGTATTTCAAATTTTACCTTTGTAATGTAGTATACTGCATTAAACTATACTTTGTAATATTATTTGTCCAAGCTTTTATTCCTTTTCTGTGTATGATTTTTGATATTTGTGTCACTCTACATTGTTTTTATAAGTTATTTTTACATTGTTTTCTGTGACTCATATCTCCAGTTGATGGACTATTAGTAATTATATTCAAAGCTCACTACTAGTGTTTTACTATCATTTCCCAGTTATTCTTTTATTAACTGAGGTTTTTTCTCTTTTTCCTCAAATAAAGATCATAGAAATAACATTCCCTGATACCTTATATGTTCAAGTTTGTCTTCAGTTTTGATACCTAAAAGGCATTTTTTCTGAATTAAAATGTTTCACATATCCTTTCTTTGAATATCTTTAAGATGTTTATTGATTGATTTTAGATATTGGATTTTACTATAGACAAATTTGAGGCTATCATCATTTTACTTTCATATTTATGTTATTTTTAGCCTACCTGTCTAGAGAGAGTAATTTGTTTAGTTCTGAAATCTAGTATTTATTTTTATTTTTCTCAATGTTGACAATAATGGATCAAATTGTATGGCATATAGTATCCATTTTGGTAGAAACTCATTCTTTTATTTTTAGAATGTTTTTCATATTTAAACAATTAAATATTTGTTCTGTAACATTATTTTGATTTTCTTTTTGAAGATTACAAATATGCATATGCTGGAACATCTTGCCTGCCTTTGTTATGTACTTTTTTCTCTAATTTGTGAACTGCTTTTTACAAAAAAAAATATATATATATATATTTCAATTGCACTTATTTTTCTTAATTGTGACTTTTGCATCCTTTACTTTTTTTCTGAGCCTCTCTTCACCTTTATACATATTCTATTTTTATTTTTATGTCTGTGACTTAAAAAATAATCTTGAGTTCTTCTTGATTGTGTTTCATCACCTTCTCATATTCATTCTTACTTCCCTGAGTTTTTCTGTTTTTGTCTTAAGGATTTTCTTCCTATAGGATTTCACTTTATTTTAATACATTTATTTTTCTCTGTTTTTATCTATCTAATGCTATTGTTGGTCTAGTTAGTGTTCTTTGTTTGACAATAAATTTTTCCCCTAATTCCTTCTGTCTCATTGCATGTATTTCTAGGTGCTGGGCTGTTTTTTTTTTTTTTATTTATTTTTTTTTTATGTCTAGTTAAAGCATGTGTTAGTGTCTTAAAACCAGATATCTAAAAATATTCCCCTCGTGGGGAATGGTTACATAATATTATAAGATAATTGTTTTTCTTAATTTCAAATATTTCTTCTTCAATGCCACAAAGATACTTTCTAGTAAATGCTATTGTGTGAATGATTTTTTTCTTTTTAATTCCTTTGACTTTTCTGTTTTTCTAAAACTAAGTTAAAGAGTTTATTGACATTACCCATTTGCCTCAGTTTTCATCCCTTTTGTTTCCTCAGCATGTGATGCACAGCTTCAGATATATATTGAATTTTAATACTGTCCCATATTCAGCTCTGTTTTCCTCCACTTGACATTTCTTACCAGGTGGTGTTTATATGAACTTACTTGCTTTCTCCAGCTCTTACAAATAGTACAGACATGTCTTCTAGTTTTTTTGAAAATAGATTTCAAGATTTGCTTTCCTCTTCTACTTAGAGATTTCTATGAAAAGAGAGAATGTCTTTAGCTTATACAGTCATATTCATACTGGGAGTCTTATTCATATTTACTTATCATCTATTACGTATATGGAAATGTAGGAAGTTGACATTCCAGTTTTTATACTTTTCTTGTCTAGGAAAAAAATACAAGATGTTTTTAGGAACAAAATACATTACTAGTAAAATTTCCAGCATATAATAACCAGCAAATTATATAGGTTTTCAATGCATAAGGTTTTAGATTGTTTCACAACCAGCTACAAATTTATTTTTAAGATTTATTTATGATAGACAGAGAGAGACAGAGAGAGAGAGAGAGAGAGGCAGAGACACAGGAGAAGGGAGAAGCAGGCTCCATGCCGGGAGCTCGACGTGGGACTCGATCTTGGAACTCCAGGATCGCGCCCTGGGCCAAAGGCAGGCGCTAAACCGCTGAGCCACCCAGGGATCACCTACAAACTGATCTTGAAACATGAGTCTAAGTTACTAAATATGAACGCCTAAAAATAAATTCATTGTGAATTTAAAATAAAAAAATAAGGTACAATTTTAATGTGATTAAAATGCTAAGGAATAAGTTTTATTAAAAAAATCCTGTCTAAAAAATTTAAAGAAAGATTAAATGAGACCTGACCAACTAATTTAATCTACTCTATAGCCAACTCATCTTCCACTCTCAGTTAAAATATCTAGTCATTGGCAATAAAATTTATTAAATAACTATAAGCTACTAAATAAGCTAAGTAAAGGTTATGTACTTGTTAATTTATTAATCACTCACCAGTCATTCATCATATATGTATTCATTCAACAAATAATTTTTTATCACCCATTGTATGTAGCTGATTAAGGTACTAATGGCCCTGCCCTTGAAGAACATAGTCTATTAGAGAAACATTAAGGAAGTAATTGAAAAAGTGATGTGCAAAAAAAAAAAAAAAGAAAAATAATATTAGTAAAGAGGATTAATAAAGAAAAATGAGTAAAATAAAATTATCAAGGTAAAGTACAGATTTCTACAAAAGTATATAAAACTAGTTTTTTTCTTTTAAACTTTTTTCTTACATTTTATGAAAGAAAGAATTAAATTAATATTTTACAGTCATTTTCTTTTGTTGGGCTGAAAAACTACCAAAATAAAAACTGCGGAAAAATATAACATTAAAAATAATCAAAACAAGCTAGGAATTTTATCAACAGAACTTGAAAACAGGGTTTGATAAGGAATACTTTCCTGTTATTTTTATGTTTTTGTCAACCTTTTGATATTTCCTATTCTAATATTTATAAATTCAAAATTCATCCTTTTAAACACTGTTTTTGTTAACTATTGTGTATGGAAGAGTAAGATCTATAGGAAAACTAAACAAATGCCAATTTAATATTAAGTTAAAATTTATTTAGTTTTAGTTCATTCTGTAAATTTCATCTTTTTTACAGACAAGTATTCACCAAAGCAACAGAAACATGTTGTTTTAAAATTATTATTCTGTTGTAAAATGGTTTGTAGTTACCCTAATTATAGTAGTGTATGATTATCAATAATGCATAGCCTTTATTTTAAGCCAGGTTGTCTAACTCTAGAATCTGCTCACCTAATCACTGTATAATATGTCACTTATTATTAATATCCTCAATTGTCTGTAAGAATTAAACAAATTGTACACTCTATAAAAGCAAATTGAGGAACGCCTGTGTGGCTCAGTGTTGAGTGTCTACCTTTGGCTCAGGTTGTGATCCCGGGGTCCTGAGATCCAGTCCCACATCAGGCTCCCTATGGGAGCCTACTTCTCCCTCTGCCTATGTCTCTGCCTTTCTCTCTGTGTCTGTCATGAATAAATAAATACAATCTTTAAAAAAAGGAAATTGAATATATATGTATATATATATATATATATATATGTTTTCATTTTGTTGACAGAAGAAGGTTATCAACAATTATCAACCTTCAGTAGTCCCACCTAAGTTTTCCAAAACAGAATGTATTGCTAAGTACTCTCCTTCTTTGGTGTAGTACATAGCAGTATTAATGACTTCTTTAATAATTTTACTTTTTAAGCTGTGGCTTGGCTGTGTGGTCTTCAACTTTTCTTTCCACGCTGAGTTAAGGGTTTCAGAGTGTAACTTAAACAGTGTAGTTGTAGCATACCAGCACAAGTAGCTCAATTTTAGGTAAGATTCTGAATTTTTTAGTGAAGTTATTTCAAGTTAAAATCAATCAGAATAGGTTCAATCTGTCAGTATCATTATCTGGGAATAAAGAGCTGGTTCTTTATTAGTGTATTTATTCTCAACATCTAATTCTAAGAGTAAGAAGTCTAAATAATATAGATTCTTACCTTACTTAGTAGAAAAAGACTTAGCCAATACTTTTTTTAGGCACAAGCCACAAATACTGATTTTTTATTTTAAACCAGAATATATTTAATGTATAAAGATAAAGGATATTTAGAATTATATTTATTTCAGATTTACCAAGAGAAGACAATAATATTCCTTAGGATATATGTGTGAATACTTGTTTTCCTTTTTACTCTATACCATTCCACATTTCAGCCCCATAAGAAGGGAAATGTAATCACAACTATAACTGCAAATAATCACTTAAATAGCAAATGTATTCTATGTGGTTGTATTATTTCTTTTAACTAGTATTTAGTCACCAACTACAAAATGACAGAAACTCTATTTTTAAAATATTTTTAAAAATTAATTCTGATAATCTGTGAAGGGGTGGTATTAATGGGTAGGATGTAATCATGAAAAAAAAAAGTCAAGGAAAGCTTTCTATGGAAGTGCTGATTGAACTGAGGGCTAAAGAAGGAATAGGAAATAAGTGGTCTTTCAAGAAATAAAAGTAGATATAGGAGCCATATATGGGTGTTGTGTGTAGAGGACTAGAGGAGATTTAGCAGTCCCAAGGATGATGACCCAAGTCGAGAGTGAATCATAGCAATAGTGCTAAATATAGAGAGCACTGTGGTGTTGGGTGCAAAATTAGATGGAGTCTTGGAGAAGGGCCCACCAGCGTCTTATAGGCTTAAATGTTGGACTTTATTTTTAGAGAAATTAGAAGCCACTCAAATTGATCAAGCAAGGAGTGTGTGAGAAAGTGGGTATTATGGTCATAGTCAGATTTGCATTTTAAAATTATCTCCTTCTCTGAAGAAGGAAGAGTGAATATGGGTAAATTACCTTGCCATCCCTGGTGAGAGATATGTGATCTAGATTAATTCCTTGAGAGATGGAAAGAAACTGGACAGATTCAAGAGAGATTTAGCAGATCAACTGCCAGGATATGATGTATTCAGGTGAGGGGCAATGAAGGAGAGAGAATATTGGGGAATAAAACTTCATCTACTGGATTCAGAGGATAATGTTTAATTGTGCAACAGGGTAGTTAACCAGGGGTACCTGGGTGGGTTAGTGGTTGAGCATCTGCCTTTGGTCCAGGTCCTGATCCTGGGGCCCTGGGATCCAGTCCCACATCGGGCTCCCCATGGGAAGCCTGCTTCTCCCTCTGCCTATGTCTCTGCCTCTCTGTGTCTCTCATGAATAAATAAATATTTTTTAAAAGGATAGTTAACCAAAAGGCTAACTGTCTTTTGTTATCATTTGTATAGGATGTGAGAAGAGCATGCTACCTTAGGTTCAGCCCAGGTTTCCAAGTTTGAGCTTTATTTTTCTGGGAGAGGATTACTGCACCTCTGTTTTTGTTTTTGTTGTTGTTGTTTGTTTGTTTTCAAAAGCTGGCTTCACAATAGAAGATAGTTTGTCCAACAAGGGAAAGATAAGTGTTTGAAGGAAAAAGGAAATCCTAGATGATTCTATTTTTTTGAGATCCAAGGGATAGTAGGTTTCAGATGGGTGGACACCTTTGTTCTGCTCCCAGGAAAGGCCCTGAGAACATGATTGCCCCCCAAATGGGGTATTGCCTCAAAATAGGAAACTAAACTACAAAAAAAAAAAAAAAAAAAAAAAAAAAGAGAATAAGAGCTGTGGGGGAGATTCTGGCAGAAAGGATGCCAAGAATGCAAAATGTGCTTCAAATAAACCATATATTTTGGAAAGTAAGCAATTCCAAGGTAACTGCAGTGGGCTGAAGTCCTGATGACTTACCCCAAGATTCTTAACGTTCTCTTTTCTTTGAAAGAGAGAAAAAGGGGCTCTCTACAATGACTCAGAATTGATTTCCAGCCAACACCGGTAAGTATAGGCTCAGCCAGTCTTGATTTGATGTAGAAAAACCTATTCCTGCAACTCAAATGTCATGCAGAAAATATTTATTGGTCACCATAGAATGACATTTAATGTGTCTGTTTCTACTTAGTAATGGATTCTTTTGTAATTGGCTTTCTAAGAAATCTCTTCTCCTTGTAACAAGTTGAGTATAAAACCCACCCCCCCATTATAATAGGAGCAGAGATCTGACACAACATATGGCAAACTGTAGAGCTTCAACTGGCATTTTACTGATAAACCAAAATAACAGATTAACAAGTTTCAATGAGCAGAATATAAATCTCAGTTTTTGGAAAGACAAAGCACTGAGCAAATGGAAAAAAGTTACTATTAACATGTAATAAGTACCTGGGGGCAATATACTGCAAAGCATATTGGAGAAAAACTCCTTAAAAGTACTGCTTAGGAAACATGGTAATTTAAATTAAAGTTTGAGCAAATGTGGTTGGAGAGACAGAGAAATATCTCTCTGTAAAGTGAAACTAGTATCACCTAGAAGTTTACCTGCTCTCAGTAATTGAGGAAAACTTGCCTTGAGCTCCTCATGGCATAGTCTATTTCCAACACTCTTCCCCTCAATATTTTTAACTCTTGCTTTCATCTTCAGTCTCTGTTCTGGTATCCACATAAGATATTTAGAGCTCAACTTCCACCTGGAAGTAAAATTTTAGTCCTGAATGCTATACCTTGTATCCCCAGGTCTTATTTATTTTATAACTGGAAATTTAATTCCTTCTCCTATTTTACCCTTAAGCCCAACTCCTCCCCTATGGCAACTACCAGACCATTCTCTGTATTTATGTCTGTTTCTTTTTTTTTGTTCATTTGTTTTGTTTCTTAGATTCCATATATAAGTGAAATTATATGGTGTTTGTCTTTCTCTAATTTTACTTAACATAATACCCTCCAGATCCATTCATGTTGTTGCAAATGACAAGATCTCATTCTTTTTAATGGATGAGTAATATTCCATTATATATATTATATATATATATATGTAATGTATATATATCCCATTATATATATCTCACATCTTTATCTATTTATCTATTGATAGACACTTAGTTTGCTTCCATACATTGGCAATTATAATAATTCTGCAAGAAATATAAAGATGCATGTATTTTTTTCATATTTATGGTTTTTTTTTTTTTTTTTAGTTTGTTTGTTTGTTTGTTTGTTTGTACTATGTTGAATAAATCCCCAGTAGTGGAATTGCTGGATCATATAGCATTTCTGTTTTTAACTTTTTGAGGAACCTCCATACTCTTTTCTACAGTGGTTATACCAATGTACATTTCCACTAATAGTGTACAAGGGTTTTTCTCCACATCCTAACAAGAGCTTGTTATTTCTCGTTGTTTTGGCACTAGCCATTCTGACTGTGTGAGATGATACTTTATTGTTATTTTGATTTGCAGTTCCCTGATGACTAGTGATGTGGGGCATCTTTTCAGGGGTCGTTGGCCATCTGGATGTCTTTTTTGGAAAAATGTCTTCAATTCCTTTACCCATGTCTAACTGGGTTATTTTCTCTTAGTATTTAGTTGTATATATTCTTTAAATATTTTGGATATTAACCCTTTAAGGTATATCATTTACAAATATCTTCTTCCATTAGTAGGTTGCCTTTTGGTATTGTTCATGTTTTCCTTTGGTGAGCAAGAGCTTTTTATTTTGGTGTAGTCCCAATTTATTTTTGCTTTTGTTTATCTTGCCTGAGGAGACATAGCCATATATATGTTGCTAAGGCCAGTGTCCAAAAGATTACTGCTTGTGTTCTCTTCTAGCAGTTTTATGGTTTCAGGCCTTACATTTGTGTCTTTAATCACTTTTTGTGTATGGTATAAAAAAGTGATCCAGTTTTATTCTTTTGCATGTAGCTGTCCATTTAAACCATTTATTGAAGAGACGGTCTTTACACTGTATATTCTTACCTCCTTTGTAATAGATTTACTAATCATATAAGCATGGGTTTATTTCTACGTTTTCTATCTTTTCTTTTTGTCTATGTTTATTTTTGTGCCAATACTGTATGGTTTTGGTTGCTATAGCTTTGTAGTATATACCTTGAAATCTGGGACTATAGTACCTCCGGCTTTGTTATTCTTTTCCAAGATTGCTTTGGCTATTTGGGATCTTTTCTGGTTCCATACATATTTTAGTATTATATCTTCTAGTTCTGAGAAAAATACTACTAGTACTTTGATGCAGATTGCATTGAATCTGCTACCCAATTGCTTTTTGATAATTTTAACAATATTATCCTTCCAATCCATGAGTATGAAATATTTTTGCATCATCTTTGATTTCTTTCATTAATATTCTGTAGTTTTCAGAGTATAGGTCTTTTACTTCCTTGGTTAAACTTATTCCTGGGTATGATTTTACATCTTCTTTTGTAATATTTTTGATGATTTCATGTTTCTCACCTTCTATTTAAAAGCAAAAAAGCACGTGAGAGAAATATTATTCTGTTTTTTATCCCTTTGCATTTCTAATTTTGCAAGCTGTTTCTGCCTTTGCTTTGTTTTCTAATGGAAGCTGCATTGTTTATTGTTCATTGTCTATTTATGTGAGGCTTTGAATAGACATAGCAGAATAGAGGATTAAGATATCTTTTAATATAAAAAAGATTTTTATTGAGCATAGTTTGAAATTTGATTTTAATTTATCATCTATTGTCTTGTATTTATATTTTTCTTCTTTGGTGTATTAATTTGATGATATATTAATAATTTTCTAAAATGAAGCTATCTTGTATTCCCAGGATACATGATTCTTGATTGTAGCATCAGGTTAAATAGCATTTTGGGTCATAAGTTAAAGTTTTTTTTAGCATAACTTAATTTTTAGTAGTAAGTAAATAAAAACTTTCTTGAGATGCCTGTGTGGCTCAGTTGGTTGAGCATACAATTCTTGATTTCTGTTCAGGTCATCATCTAAGCATTGTGGGATTGAGCCCTGAGGGGGGCTCCATGCTTGGTAGGGGGTCAGATAGAGATTCTCTCTCTCCTTACCCCACTGCCCTTCCCCCAACTCATCCTCTCTCCCTAAATAAATAAATAAAATCTTTTTTTATAAAGAAAACCTTTCTTCGTTGTAATGCTATATGCTTCAAAGTTGTGTATTAGAGTTGTGCACACATGATAAAAGGAGTTAAAATAAAATTGTGTTACAAAACTGTTTAGTAGCAAAATAATTGTCAGAATTGTTTGAAAGAAATTCTTTAGTATTTTATTTAGAGAGGAAGGTTGATAAAATTCTTTCATGCCATTTCTTCCATTTAGTTTTATATAAATTGACACATTCATTTATTCAAGGGATATTTATTGAATGCAGTTTGATAGTCTTAGTTTTTTTTTTCTTTTTTTAATTTTTATTTATTTATGATAGTCACAGAGAGAGAGAGAGAGAGAGAGAGAGAGAGAGGCAGAGACACAGGCAGAGGGAGAAGCAGGCTCCATGCACCGGGAGCCCGACGTGGGATTCGATCCTGGGTCTCCAGGATCGCGCCCTGGGCCAAAGGCAGGCGCCAAACCGCTGCGCCACCCAGGGATCCCGATAGTCTTAGTTTTTAAGTAGAAAAGTTTCCATCTGGTATCTTCCCATTAATTGCCACATTGACCTTTGATTTTTTTGCCTTCAGAAAACACGTTCTTGTACTAATTATCTCAGAAGTACTGCATCCTATCATGGTCCAGCAAATCTCTTAAGCACAACACACACGATTCTCAGGAGTGTTCTTTCTTTCTATACCACTTTTACCTTTTCCCTAAGAAATGAACCAGTGAGGATACATTATCTTCTACTTACCAGCTTCATATTTTTCTGTTATCCTTTCCTTCTTTTCTTTAATACTTAAAACAATTTAATAGCATTAGGCATCACCATTCCTAACAATTCAAGATGAAAAATAAATGGGTGGAGAGTGGAGTCTTCTTATTTGAGAGCTGCTTTATTTGTTTTGATAGAGTTTTTTAAAGAAACAGCAGAATAAAGAAAATGCTAATATGACCATTTAAATTTCAAAATAAATCTCACTGGATGCTGTTACATCTTACCACAGATTTTCCAAACCTGTTACAGAAGTTTATCCCATTGAAGTAGAGCCAATAAAGACTGTTGTACTGTGAGAATAGAACTAGAGTTTTGTGTTAGATGTTGGGAAGTATCCTTTTTCCACACTTACATCACTCCCTTCTCAAAGTTTTGTTCCTGAAATCTCTTATCCTTTACATACTGAGAAACATAGATAAATAATGGGCATACTAAGTATTCTTTTAAGAATATTGCCATTTTCTTTGTCAGTGGTTCAGAATATTTTAAAATTCAATAGCGGGAATAAATTTTTCTTTCTTTGAATTAAAATAACCTCCTGCAAGTCTCTTCTGGTTTAATAATTATTATAATCACTTTTTATTTTAAACATTAATCAAGATAAGTGTTAGTCAATATCACAATAGATTATATAATATCAATCCCCCCCTTCTATTCTTGAATGTAAATATAAATCTGGAAATGACATTTTACATGCAGGGGGAAATTCCTTCCAGAAGAAAAAGTAAAAATTCTGAAATTACTATTTGTTTCTAAGAGCATGAATCCTAGATTTTTTCTAAAATTTTCTTGGGTACTGGTATTTTGCATTTTGAAATAAGCTTTTTAAAAATTTTGACAGTTTCCGAATTTCATTTTAAAATTCATATTAAATGCAGATAAAACACTATTTTTAAATACACGTAGGAACTTTTTTTAGGTATTAGGGCTTACAACTTGTACATATGCCTTTATGTGCAGCTATTTTTTCATACATATTTTCCATTTTTTACTTTATGTTGTAAACTTTTGATAAAATTTATTTTTGTAAATGTACAAAACATACATTTACATGCTAGTTAACAGGCTCTTATAATAAACATTTCTTAAAGTTAATTTAGGTTTACTTACACATTTATTTTTACCAACTATTATTCTTTTTTAAAGTGTTTTTTTTTAAGAATTAGGATATATTTTTATTTAAGAAATCAAGAAAACAGAGGAAAATAAATGCTTTCTTAAAGTTCCTAAATTAGGATATATTTTTATTTAAGAAATCAAGAAAACAAGAAAAATAAATGTTTTCTTAAAGTTCCTAAAAATGGCCCGCACTTACTTAGAAGGCCAGTGCTATATAAAAACCTATTTTAAAAGTTTCTATAATCATATCTATGCTTATAAAGTTAAACCGATATTTTTCTTTTTCAAGTTTTTCCAGTTAATTAACATATAGGGTTATATTAGTTTCAGGTGTCTGATACGATGATTCAACACTTCCATACAACACCTGGTGCTCATCACAAGTGCACCCCTTAATCCCCATCACCTGTTTCATCTATCCCTCCACCCATCTCCCCTCTGGTAACCATCAGTTCATTCTCTGTGGTTAAGAATCTGTTTCTTGATTTACCTCTCTTTCTCTCTTTTTTCCTTTGCTCTATTTGTTTCTTTTTTCTTTTTTGGCTTTTTAAGTTTTTATTTTAATTCCAATCAGTTAACATTCAGTGTTATATAATCAGCTATCATTATTATGCATGCATATAAAGGAAATTATAAACAAAATATTTGATGAGATTATACATAAGACACCTCTTCACATTCAGAAGTGGCTATTCAGAGTGACGATTTACTCTGATTCATTGATGTCTCTTTTTTCACACATTATTTTCCTCTGGGCCAGCAGTTCTACAGAGAGTGCTGCACTATTATCTGTTATTTTCTTCCAACTCTCTGACAACCATTTTGCAATTTGATAATCATTTGATCCCCACACCTTCTGGATTGCCTGGCAGATGTCTATGGAAGGTTTTCAAAAAAACTTGGGTCCATGGTCCTTTCTCAAATGTTCTTTCAGTAGTTTTATCTAAGCATGGAGGGTTTATGCTTCTCTGGTAATGCCTTCAGGAAAATATCCAAGTCAATACACTATTCTGTGAGGTTATTGACTGATGAATTTCTTTAATCCTCAGGCAGTATCAACTATCATGAATCTTCCTAGCCAATAGCAATTTTAAGATGCAGCACAATTTTGGATAAAATATAATACCATATGTATCCGGGACTCAGTAAAATAAAACAATAGTTTTTTGCCAACAGCAATGTCCTGTAGAAAACCGTTTTATGCATGGTAACCAGCCATCAGTGATACTAGATATTCAAACCCATTGTTTGTAGCAGCAACCACAACAACAAAAAACTGCCCTTTGCTGGCGATTTGGAAACCCATATGAAACAAAAGGAATGCTCTGGAATGAGCTGAGAGTCTGTGATTTGATTGATGGACATAAACCAAGCCATTCATCCGTAGCTGGTGTTACAGCTAAGCTCTTGAGTCCTTCTGGATGCAGTACTTTGGAAAAATACTATAACATTTTTTAAAAAGACGCTTAATTTTTATTGCATTTCCACATTTGCATATCACAGCAGTGTGACATTTTGGTTCTGTTAAGTCACACTACTTCTTGAACAATTTGCAACAATATTTTCTACTTCACTTCAGATTTGTATTTTTTATTTTATTCTGCCTGTGATAAAAAAAAAATCTAGACCTAGCCATAAATATTTATTTTCAAATTATATTATTTTACTATTTCAGTTATTTTTTTTTTCTTTAGATTCTTTGGGGAAATTTGTTGAGTCTTGAAACAGTATAGCTCTTAATTAAATTATAAGAGTTTAAGTACCAAAAGGCAGAAGTAATCTTTAAAAAGAAACATTTTATAATACAGTTCTTCTCAGGGGAAGTGATGGGGCTGAGTATGAGAGAAATAAAAATCACTTGGGAAACTTTAAAAAATGCCTATGCTGTTTGCCATCCTTTGAGATTAATAATTAGCATGTAGAGAAAGAGCAGCAAGCATATATATATATATATATTATAAATATATATATTATATATAATATAAAAAGATAAATATAAAATACATAAAATATATTTAAAATATATATTTTAAATATAAAATATATAAAATCAATTAAGAGGTCCAGTTTATAACTTAACTTTTCCCTTCTGATTAAATCCTTTGTTGTGTTTTGTTGCTTCGTTGTGCCTAATAGGGGAACCAGAATCATAACTAACATTATCAGGTAACATCCCCCTGGCCCAGAATCCAGGCATGAAACTAAATGGGTTTCTTTAACTTGGGATCATTCTGAACATTTTCTGACCCAAATTAAACTATTTTAAGAATAAAAAAGAAAATTTACTGGAAGACTATTAAGAGTTTATAGGCCTGAGAAAAAAACTGTAGGATCTGGGGCAACTTTGGGACTTCAGGAAGAGGGAACTTGTGTTGCCAGGATCTCTCTCTCTGTCTGTCTCTTTCTTTTACTCATCTATTTGTTACTCAGCTTTGTTTGTCTTTACCTAGATGAATTCTTTCCTTCTATACTCAGGTTCTTGCACAGATTTTATCACTATAGGGGCAGCCTTGTATTCACATCCTAGCTTTGTAACATAAGAAACAATGGCATTTACTTCACTGGGTTAAGTGAAAACAATCCTAGGAAATAATATGCATTGGTCAAAATTATGTTGCGTGCCTCCTTGTATGAAATCGGGTGGACCGTAATACTACTTGGCCAAGCCTGAATCATATGGCCTCCTCTGTGATCAAGGGTATGTGACCGGCCTGTTACTGGGGAAATGGAGAAAGGAAGCATGTCAAGAAGATTAAGTAGTAGCAAACCCAGGAGTTTAAGATACTTAAAATATTTGTTGAGAATAATATAGCCCACCATTTAGAATAAAAAAAAAATCCACTTTATTAGAATTAACATAAGTGGGTAACACTTTTAAATCTAAGTCATGAGATTCTGCTAACAAGTCCCAGTTTCTTTTTCCCTCTCCTTACTGGTTTCTTTAGCTTCTTTTTAGGATCTTCTTTGGGGCATATTTCACTGCAGGATGTATTCTATCATCTATGTGGTCCCACAGCTTTGATTTCTGTATACTGAGTGGCATCCAGTAGCTAATTTTTGATCAGCATCCAGTGGCTTTTCCTCTTATACCCTTTGCCATAACCCCATGAATGTAAAGTTATATTAGTCTATTTAGAGAAAATACTTCACCTAGTCTTCTATCTTAAAAGTTAGCACCATGTAAAAATATGGGTACTGTGGCAATGTCTGAATGTCAAGAAACAGGACCATTATTCTCGCTTGCCTTCAATAATGGCAGCTGAATGCGAAATAGGCTATTTACCCAACATAAAGCACCAGCCAGATTTAAATCCATTTTGCACATACCTCCTATTTAGAAAGTTCTTATTGTTCCTTTATCTCTTATCTTTTGATATTTTTTTTGCTTTCTCATTACTTAACAGATTCTATCTTTCCTTATATCTCCTTACCTGAAACTCCCTTTATCTTTTTAAAAGTATAATTTACTATATTATATTTATTTGTAGTGTTATTTTCTTAGTTGGAATCAGGTTGCAAAGTTATGTATATTTTAAGTGGCTTGTCCATAGCTCTGCAACATGCTGTGCTATTTTAATTGCCGATTGTACAGAATGTTCAGGAATACATGTATCATACACTAGAAGAAATGTCTGTATATATACCCTTAAATTACAGAGATATTATTATAATAGCACACAAATAAATAATAAACATCACAATATGTTAACAAAGGTAGAAACATTGGACCTGTATTAGCAACTTGGGATAGAAAGATAAGAAAAAAGTATCATGACTTCCATTCTAATGAAGACTGTGTTCCATTTTCTGAGAATAGATCAGTCAGTCAAACAAATAAACATAAAATGTCAATAGTTAGAGCTTTGGAATAAATCAAGAACAGAGTGGCCAGAAAAGAATTATACCCAAGAAAGTCTGTTGTATGAATGTCTGAGATTCCTTGTGTATACCTCAACCCGATTTTTCTCTGGTAAAGACAATTCCCACGCACTTCTGGCTGGTTTTCCCTGGTTACTCTTAATGAGTATATCTTGTTGCCTAACATTTGGAATGGCTCATGTGTGATATTGATGGAGCTTCTCAAGATGCCAGATGTGCCATCTGTGTTAGTTCAGGTTGTGAAAATCCAATTAATTTTGACATGGTCATTGGTTTGGAGTACTTTCATGTGAGTTTTAATTTAATGCCAGTTTGATCTGAGCCTCTGTCTGCCAGTCTCTGAAAGAACATGGTGGTGCCCTTTCTTTGTTTACAGAATTTATCACATAACATCACTGAGTGGAATGCTTTAAAGGATCAGAATATGCAGAAAACTTTCAGCTGTATTCTACCTTTTCTTATCTATTGACTTACTTTAAACCCACCTACTTTTAGTAATTAGCCAAATTGATTCATGTTTAACTTTTTCATCTGTATTTCCCTATTTCAGTGATAATTAAGTGAAAATTCACAATGAAATATTTCCAGGCCCTTTTGATGCATAATAATATAACCAAAGGCACTTGAGTGGCTTAATTGGTTAAGCATTTGACTCTTGATTTCCACTTAGGTCATGATGTCAGGGTCCTGGGATAGAGCTCTGCATTGTGGAGTCTGCTTGAGATTCTCTCTTTTTCTCTCCCTCTACCCCTCCTTCTGCTATTTCTATCTCTTTCTAAATAAACAGATACAATCTAAAAGAAAAAAGTATATATAACCAGACAAAGCAGCATCTCTGTCTTTTCTCTGTCTCTTTCTCTTTTTTCCTTCCCAAAACAGAAGTTAACCTACCTCTTTAATTAGGCATGGAGAAAATGTAGTTGCATCAGTTAAAATTGTTCATGAGTTTTGTGTGGAAAAAAGATGAGTAAAAGTATCTTTACCTCATTTTTTTCCTGAAACCAATCAAAAAGAAGAAATAATATTTTTACAGTTCAAGTCACAAACTGCAAAGAAGAACTGCCAAATACATGAAAAGCAGACCCAATGAAGGGACAGTTCAGAGAACACATGCATATTAATAGAACGTTGACATCACAAAGAGTTTTCTGAAAGTATGTTTCATGACCCCACGGCTGTCCAATGTGTTACTTGAATCCATAACCTAGGAATAAGTATGAACAACAGAAGTGCCCCTAGATTTCATGCCACAATACAATATAGTATGGGAAGAGAGACTAAACAACTATAGAGGTAGCAGAATGCCAATGAGTACAGGGGTGGAGTGTACGTAGATGAGATGGTAACTAGCTTTTGAGCTGACAATTATAGGTAGCTGAAGGGGAATACATAATTGTTAAATTATTTCACAGACATACATGCACACACACACACACAAAATAGTTTACCGACTTTAATTGTGAGTTAAGCTAGTTTCCTCCACACTCAAAAGCATGGGAGTTATGAAGAAAAGCTCATTGGAATGATTGAATAGAAAAGATGATTAAGACCCTATTAGAAATGATTAGGACTCCATACATGATTTGAAGATTCCTGTATTCCCAGCTAACTTTTGTGACATATTTTTATATATTATTTGTCAAAAAATACCTCCAAATGTCTCTTATTTAAAATAATAGCAATCATAAGGAGACCAAGAGGAAGCTGTTGTTGGTTTGGCTACATAGCAAAATAGAAATTTTCATCCACTCACTTGAGTAAAAAGAACCTGGGTAAAATATTGTTTAAATATTTTTAATGAGGACTGTGGGCCGCTGGGGTCGGTGAAGGATCTCAAGATGGCTGGGCGAAAACTTGCTCTAAAAACCATTGACTGGGTAGCTTTTGGGGAGATCATACCCCGAAACCAGAAGGCCATTGCCAACTCCCTGAAATCCTGGAATGAGATGCTTACCTCCAGGTTGGCTACTCTTCCTGAGAAACCACCTGCTATTGACTAGCCTTACTATAAGGCCAATGTGGCAAAGGCTGGCTTGGTAGATGACTTTGAGAAGAAGTTTAATGCCCTGAAGTTTCCTGTGCCAGAGGATAAATACACTGTCCAGGTGGATGTTGAGGAAAAAGAAGATGTTAAAAGCTGTGCTGAGTTTTTGTCCCCCACAAGGCCAGGATTGAAGAATATGAAAAAGAACTGGAGAAGATGAAGAACATAATTCCATTTGATCAGATGACCATTGAGGACCTGAATGAAGTCCTCCCAGAAACAAAATTAGACAAGAAGAAGTATCCCTATTGGCGTCACAAGCCAATCTAAAATTTATAAACTTGAGTTGAGGAGCAAGCCCTGGCCCTCATATTATAAACGTTGGACATTAAAAATAATGATATGGTGAAAAAATATTTTATATGAGTCATTGTGTTGGCCAAAAAAAAATCAGATATAGACCAATAATTTATCAGTAATTATATTAAATATAAACAGAGCCAATAATTATTCAAAGACAAAAATTGTCAATTTTAAGCCAATTGATAACAAATTACAAAAACCACTACTAAATACTGCTTTTAGGCATACTTCACTAAATATTAGATCAATGAGAATTTAAAATGTAGGGAAGGTTAAAAATTTTTCTTTGTGCAAGAATTAAAGTTTAAAAAACAAAGATAACAGTTCTGACATAACTGACCTAACTCTACACCCAACACTGACATAGTTCATACCTCCTCAATTACACATGGAACCTGTATCAAAATTGATTTTACGCCTTAAGGAAACACTTAACAATTTCAGAGGATAGAAATCATTCAAATCTTTTTTCTGACTAGAACTGAACTAGAAATTTAAAGAAATAGAAAGTAAAAACAAAAGTGTAACTATGAAATGCCCAAATATTTGGACATTTATAAACTTCCAAGTAAATGATAGAAAAAAAGAACAAATAAAAGAATAATCATGAAAATATTTTAAAGTGGGCAGCCTGGGTGGCTCAGCGGTTTAGTGCTGCCTTCGGCCCAGGGCCTGGTCCTGGAGACCCGGGATCGAGTCCCACGTTGGGCTCCCTGCATGGGGCCTGCTTCTCTCTCTGCCTGTGTCTCTGCCTCTCGATCTCTCTCTCTCTCTCTCTGTGACTATCATAAATAAATAAAAATTAAAAAAAATAAAAAAATAAAAACAAGATACTTTAAAAACTAGAAATGAGGTGATAAATAGATTTTATATGATTCTTCCTTTTGTGAAGCTTATGCTTTAGTAGATTAAAGAGATAATAATTAACTCATCACTTTTAAATCTAATTAATTTAATTAATCATAAATCAAGTTAATATGTGCATGTGAATAAAATTAAGTAGTACAAATGAGACTTAGATGAATACTGTCTCTGTCCCTTCCATCTGTCCTCATTCCCTATAATAGTCCTAGTGGGATTTACTTTTAGCTCTTATTTTTTTTTTATTTTGGTGGTGAGTGGTAATAAATGCAATATTTTCCCAAATTTTTCCACACTTAACAATTAGCATTATTCTTAAAGGTTTTCTTCTCTATTCTGAATTAACTTCTGTTTCCTCTGAAGTAATGTTTTGGCAACTGTTCAACATAATCTTTAAGCTTTTACAAAAGTTCAGTGGCCACTCTTTGGCCTTTATACTTAAAATAACGCAACATAAAACTGACTATGAACTCTATCCGTGGGTTAGGTTTCTTGACAGGTAAATCTTCATTTGAGAGTGATAGAAAAGGAAACTGATATTTGCATATTTAACTCAAGGAGCAAATACAGATACCTTGGTGTAGCACATCAGGTCCACATTAGAACCCCTAGTTCTCCTGGAAAATCTGTGATTTTTTTTTGAGGGGATTGGTTTTGGGGAGTTGATACTTGTTGCTCTTAGACCTGATGGTTAAGTTTGAGTGGGTAGTGAGCAGTTCCAATTGTTCGATTTACAAACCCTGAATTAATCTCTGTTCCTTGAGACTCATTAGTTCACATCTACCAGTTAGCACACTTAACATTTCGGAGTCAAGGTCCATTCAAGGGGAAAAAAAAATCATATAGGGGCTTTTCTGGACAGATTTTTTACTTCTAGGTCATAATCTCTTCTCCATTTTGTAATCATGATTTTCTCAAAACTTTCTTTTAATTACCACACCTCCATTCTCTTTCTAAAAGTCTACGTTATCTTTTCTATGCTAATGAAAAAAAAAATGTCAACAGCAGATGATTCACATTCAGTTGTCTCCCTGGCTGTGTGTTCAATTTATATAGTTACCATTTTTATTCATTTCCATCATTGTAATTGATTTATATGAGAGATAGTGTGTATACAGTTTTGAATCAGACACATTTATATTTATTGACATAGATTACTTTTGAGTTTTCATTGTTTTGTAAGGGATAAGCATTTATAATAAAAAATTACTAGAACTCAGAAAATAAAGTTATAACTTCTATATGCAAAATTTCTCAAATCATGCAACACAAAATAGTCTATGAGACCAACCTATCGTTATCTATATTATTTCAATTCCTGGTCTTTTGCTTAATAGATAGCAGGCACTCAATAAATACTTATTGGATAAATAAAAATATATGGAAGCATTATTTCGAGACATGTTTATAAAAATTCTTTATGTTACAATGCAGTCTCTTTCCTTAGTTAAATCTTATGCAGTCTGAGAAGTCTGGAGCTGTTTAACAGAGGTAATTCTAGTAATGTACCTAAATAAGGTGGAAGCCTTAAGGTCAAAACATGACTTTTCATTTTTTAAAATTCCTCCATCAACTCCAAAGACAGAGAAACTGACATAACAAAGTTTTGCAAAAGATATTTTCAATAAAAAAAGCTGTATAATTATACAAAGAGATTTTCCACTAAATGAAATCAGGAGAAGCTTAAAATTAAACTTTCCATTTAACAAGAGCAATGTAACTGAAGACACGGTTTTAAAAATCCATTAAGTTACTTTGGAAAAAGGCAGTAAACACAACTTCTGGAGACTAGTGAACTGCATTTGGCAATCTATGCCATTAGTGATAGCATTTCCATTAAATTACATACATTCATACCCTGTTCTACATCCTTTCTTATAAAATACAATTTACACAAAGTTGTTTTGTTTTATTCCTAAGCATATGCTTGAAAGGATTTGCAATGAAAATGAGTACTCTTATCTATAGCAATTTACATCGGAAGAAGTCATGTATGTCAGGACTACTTAAGATGCAAATTATTTTTCATTGTTTCATTGAAGTGAGGTTCATTACAGTAATGTTACTATATTAGGATTTTCAAAAAATCAGAAAGAAAGTAACAGACAAGTGGTTTGTCAACTAATTTCGTGCTATTCTTAATTATAGAAATGGCAAGGTATACTATTAATGTATTCCTATTTTTTTCCTTTTTTAATAGTGAGAAGAATTGGTGATACATATGTTATAAGACGTTAGCATGCCATATATAACATTTCAAATCGGGTCATGCAGGTTATGGGCATTATTTTCTCCATCAAGCAGAATCTGTCCTAGGAATGCATTTTTCTCCAGAGCTTTTGTGTAAATGACTTATCAACTCACAGTGAGATGACTGTCAATAACATTAATGATTTTTACACTTTTTGTAATTTGATCATTAAATATTGTATAGTATTTAAAATTTTTGTTTTCACCAATACTTGCCTTTGGTCCAAGAGAAACATCTCCAACATACCATTTTATGTATGTTGCTTATTATAAAACTGATTTTCACATGGTTAAAGTACAAAAGCTTCACTTCATAGTTATGTTCTACAAATGCAAATGTATTTTCCAATGTTCCATATCTCTCACTCCAATATTGTGTGATCTAAAATATAGTCCACTCTATTGACTTTGCAAAAGATTAGAAGTTAATGGTTGGTGGTTCATAACACTACCTTGAAATTTTATTAAGGCCAATGTATGGAAACCTATTTTTGTTCTTGACCTGAGCAATGTATGGATATTAACTATAAAAATAGTTATTATATTTAGATCTAGATCACCTTTTCCCTGCAGTAATGCCACAGGAAGGGAAAATAAATCACAAAAGGTAAGCAATAGCTCTTACACACAAATAAGAACTCAATGTGGTATTAAACTTTAGTTGATTTAGTTAAAAAATTTATGGATTGGAAAAAATGCTGGAGAATGAAGCAATTATTCTACAGCTTAATGAAAGTTCTTTATTTCTTCCCATTTTCAATTAAAGTACACATTTCATTATTGTATGTGCAATTCCTTTTTATACTTTGTGTTCAGTTAAAATACAAGTACAAAAGTCAAATAATTGTTTCATTGATTAATAATGAACCAATAATACTTAATTTCTTATACAACATAATTCACTTATACCACTCCACATTTATTATTTAAAGAGTAGAGGAGTGAAAGGATTGGCTTTCCCATAAATGTCACTATACTAAAGATGCAAATATAGACAATATTACTTATCACCATTTTACCTCATAGTATAATTTTCTGACAAGTACTCAGAGATTTTTCCAGTGTAAATTTAGCCTTCATAGAGTTTTGGTTACTTTGATATTATCCAAGAAAAGCAATGAAATACTGAGATCTTTTATATATTGAGCCAAAGATAAGAAATGCACATGTATGTGGTATGAAGTTTATACCTTATTAGGTCTCTGCCTTCATATCAATCATACGGGGAGTTGAGTTAAATAACAGGTGATATATATTTAATATAAGTACATATTATTGCCAATAAAAGGGAAATTAGTGTGAGCTGAGGTAATCTAGGAAGGCCTTTTAGACAGGATAGATGGACAATGAAAAACAAATGTTCATAATAATATGAACATTAATGTATAATTTATTTTTATAATTACTACATAAGTTGATATTATTATTATTCCTATTTAAAGATGGAAAAAATGAGGCACAGAAAGATTAAAAGTAATTTGTCCAAAATCACATAGGTAGTGTTTGTCTTGGTTCAGATTGCTATAAAAAACTACCATAGACTGAGTGGCTTTTAAGACTAGAGATTTAATTCTCAGCTTTGGAGACTGAGAAATTCAATATCAAGGCACCAAAAGATTTGGTGAGGGCCCACTTCCTGGTTCATAGACAACTGTCTTCCTGTGCCCCCATGTGGCAGAAAGGGGCGAGGAAGCTCTCTGAAGTTTCCTCTATAAGAACTCTAATCTCATTCATGATGGCTCCACCCTCACGACCTAATCACTTCTCCAAAGATGGAACTGCTAGTACCATAACATGGAGGGTAAGGCAGCAACGTATGAATTTGACAGGAGTGAGGGGATGCAAACATTTAGTCTATAGCAGTGTTGAACGTGGAATAATAATTTCAGGCACTGTAGTTCTAACTGATACTGCATCACAAACATGTAGAGTTTGAGTAAACACAGTTCATAGTTCACAATTATTTCAATCCTGTATGACATACTGTAAGAGTAAGAGAATTATTCAGGGTCCTCCTCGTGATAGTTTTTCCTTGTGTGTGTCTGGGGTGTGTATGTGTGTGTTTGGTTAGAAATTATTCCTAAAATTTATAAATTATAATTCCCTTTAACATATATTTTAATAAAACTTTTTGCTGAAGGCTTATATTAGTTAATATAAAACTACATAAATTATGTCTCTCACTGTAGAAGTAAATTTTATATTTTTAAATTATACATTTTTATATATTTCAAATCAAGTCTTGATTACATTTTTAAGGTTGTAAGCTTGTTAGATTTTATTTAGGGTGTGTGAAACTTCTTGAAAATAATATGTGTGTAATAATGGAATTTGCATTGAGAATTGTTTTGTGAAAGAAAAAAAACTTCAATACAAACTGAATTCTTATTCTCTCTAATACAAAATAATAATCTTTTAAAAATGTTCTAAAAGAACAGTTCTATTGTTAGTATAGAACTTCAAAATATTTTTATCAATGACTACAGATTTTAAAATATCGTAGTATCAAATGGTAATTCAGGGAGGTATAAATTAGCAATATGGAAACATTTATTTACTAGTCAGGTAATATCTGTAAGTGAAATGAAATGTACTTCTCACCTATGCCCATTATTTTTATTATTCCATCTGTCAAAATATTGTTCTGGCAGGGAATTTTAAAGAATAATAGAATAAATGAAAATACCTACATATAATTTAAATATTAAGATGATGTATGTGATAGAATTGTAATTACCATTCCAGGCTTTGCATCTTACAAAAGAGAGGGTAGAGGAGCATTTGGGATTTCTAATGACTCATAACTATATTCTGATTTTTAGACTGTGGCTGAGGTACACGTGTTAGTCCATCAATTTCATTGCAGAAAACAGAAATACTCAAGAAAGTTTAAGCAGAACAAGAATTAGTACAGGAATTTACATGCTATAAAATTATTTGGAGGTCTGGTGGAAGATAACTTAGATGGCTGTTATTTGACTATTAAATCCAAACTGTAGTGCAATGTAGAGTTAAGATACAAAATAATACCCCAAAATGACATATATTTTTAGTCAGTTTTGGCCATATTATTGACCAAAAATGCTAAATAATCCAATCTATAGATATTTATTTAACATCTATGTAACAATATGATTAAGGAATTTGATGATGATGACTGATGATGAGGATAGCAAATGCTATAAAGAAATTTCTATGTGACAGGTACCATTCTTTATATGAAACATTTTACATAATCCTCACAACAACCCTGTGAAGTAGGGAGGGTAGTTATTGTTCTTATGTTATAGAAATAAAACTGAAGCAGAGAAATCGACTGTGTTGCCCATGACCACAGGCTAGTAAGTGGTGAAAGTCATATTCGAACTCAGTTTATGCTTTTGTTAAAAGATTTTATTTATTTATTCATGACAGAGAGAAAAAGAGGCAGAGACACAGGCAGAGGGAGAAGCAGGCTCCACACAAGGAGCCAGATGTGGGACTTGATCCCGTGACTCCGGGATCATGCTCTGAGTCAAAGTCAGATGCTCAATTGCTGAGTCACCAGGCATCCCTCAGTGTATGCTTTTAACTACTGTTTTCTACTAGATTCCAGGTGAAAAAACAAGACAGAAATATATTAATTAAATAAAAATACAGAAGTTATTTAATTCTTAAGAGACAGGAACTGTGGATATTACTAATGATTATGTCAGAACCATAAGGCAATCCATGGGCATATGTCACTTTATCTTCTGGGGCCAATGTGTGATATATGAAACTCTAGAGAGAAGTGGAAGGAATGGGAGATTCTTATGTTTGAAAGGCATGACTGAAATTTGAATAGATGCTTTCTGACTTCTTTTCAAATTTCCTGGCCCAGAAATTATTCCATGACAACTACCTTCAAGAGAGGTGGCAAATGACGTCTTTATTCTGGAAGACCATGTGCCAAGTTTAAAATAATATTTTGCTTGAAATATATGAAATGCAAATGGTATGATATTAGCAATATCCACCATACCATCTGAAAATACAGATAACCAATCATCAAATTCTATATTTATAAAAAGAAGACTTTTAAAAATCAAATGTCACCTAAAATCGGAGAAATTATTTGGTACATGTACCATAGTTGATTTAGTTCCTTTACTACAATTTGAGCTTTCTAAACTGACTGGTCACTGTGTCTATTAGAATGGGTATCCAAGAACAAACTATGAGTAGGATTTACTAGTATTTATAATTTTCTCTTGAAAAACTGACCACAAGGATGCTGAATACTTCTCCAATTTTGCATAGTTTTTTTTGTTTGTTTATTCCCATTTTTTAAATTGATGTTCGATTTGACAACATATATTATAACACCGTGTTCATCCCATTAAGTGCCCTTCTCAGTGTCCATCACCAAGTCACCTCATCCCCCCACCCACCTCCCCTTCCACTACCCTTTGTTCATTTCCAAGAGTTAGGAGTCTCTCATGTTCTGTCTCCCTCTCTAATTTTTCCCCACTCATTTTCCTCCTTTCCCTTATCATCCCTTTCACTATTTCCTATATTCCCCGTATGAGTGAAACCATATGGTGCTTTTCCTTCTCCGATTCACTTACTTCATTCAGTATAATACCCTCCAGTTCCATCCACATCGAAGCAATTGGTGGGTATTTGTCCTTTCTGATGGCTGAGTAATATTCCATTGTGTATATATAGACCACATCTTCTTTATCCACTCATCTGCCTAAGGACATTGAGGCTCCTTCCACAGTTTGGCTATTGTGGGTGCAGGTGTCCCAGAGTCTCACTGCATCTGTATCTTCGGGGTAAATCCCCAGTAGTGCAATTACTGTGTTGTAGGGCAGGTCTATTTTTAACTCTTTGAGGAACCTCCCACACTGTTTTCCAGAATGGCTGTACCAGTTCACATTCCCACCAACAGTGCAAGAGGGTTCCCCTTTCTCCACATCCTCTCCAACATTTGTTGTTTCCTGTCTTGTTAGTTTTGCCATTTTCACTGGTATGAGGTGGTATGGTATCTCATTGTGGAAGAGAACACAGGCAATACCCATTTTGAACTCGGCCACAGTAACTTCTTGCAAGATACAGCTATGAAGGCGAAGGAAACAAAAGCAAAATGAACTACCGGGACTTAATCAGGATAAAAAGCTTCTGCACAGCAAAATAAATATCCAACAAAACTAAAAGACAACCTACAGAATGGGAGAAGATATTTGCAACTGACATATCAGATAAAGGGCTAGTATCCAAGATCTATAAAGAACTTATTAAACTCAACACTCAAGAAACAAACAACCCAATCATGAAATGGGAAAAAGACATAAACAGAAATTTCACTAAAGAGGACATACACATGGCCAACAAGCCCATGAGAAAATGCTCTGCATCACTTGCCACCAGGGAAATGCAAATCAAAATCACAATGAGATATCAACTTTGCATAGTTAGTAAGGAACTATAAAATTATATTTAGATCTGAAAGACTCTGGAGTTTTGCCAGTAAACTTTACTCCTCTCAATAATATGGCAATAATAAAGACATAAATAAAAAATTGCTTTGAGGTACTCAGGGATAAATTTGTTAGGATATAATAAAATTGATATGGAAATTTACTGTTTTCAAAAAATATTACAAAACTACAGTATTGAAATAGTATGGTGCTAATATAATGAGTCATTTAGTCTAATGCAACAAAATACAAACTCTAAAAATAAACCCATGCATAAAGTGTCAACTGATCTTCAACAAAATTCCAAAAATATGCAATAAGGAAAAATAGTCTTTAACAAATGGTGCTGGAAAAACTGGATAGCCACATAGAAAAGGATGAAACTAGACCCATTATATTGCACCATACAACAAAATAATTTAAAAGGTATTAATGACTTAAACATAAGATGTGAAATTGTAGAATCCCTAGAGAATAATATTAGAGAAAAACTTCTTGACATTGGCTTTGGCAGTGATTTCTTGAATATGACACCAAAAGTACACTCAACAAAAGCAAAAATAGACAAATGTAACTACATCAAACTACAAAGCTTCTGCAAAGCAAAGAAAATAACCAAAAGAATATGAAAGCAACTTCTAAAATGGGGGAGAATATTTGCAAACCATAAATCTGTTAAGGAGCTAATGTACAAAATATATAAATGTACAAAATATATAAAGAACTTCTACATTCAATAACAAAAAGCAAATAAACAAACAAAAAATCATAGAATGGGCTAAGAGTTTAAATGTTTCTCTAAAAATATACAAATGGCCAACAGGTATATGAAAAGATGCTCAACATCACTAATCATCAAATTCAAAATCAAAACTAAGTGAGATACACCTTTAATCAAACCGCAATGAGATATCACCTCACACCAGTTAGGATGGTTATTAAAAAAAAAAAAAAAAAGACAACAATAGTTGGTAAGGATGTGGAGAAATTGGGACAACTCTACACTTTTAATGAGAATGTAAAATGGTGCAGCTGCTATTGACAACAGTATGGAGAATCCCCCCCAAAAAAGAAAAATAGAACTATCATATGACTCAGCATTTCCACTTCTTGATAAATATCCAAAAGAATTTAAATCAAGTCTTGAAGAGATATGGGCACTCCATGTTCATTGCAGCATTGTTCACAATTGCCAAGATATGGAGAAAATCTAAATGTCCATTAACTGATAAGTAGATAAAAATGTGATATATACATAAAATGGAACATTATTCACCCCTTAAAAAGAAAGAATTCCTGTCATTTGCAACAACTTGGATGAACTTAGAAGATCTTATATTAAATGAAAAAAGTCAGTTATAGAAGGACAAATCTCTTACGATTCCACTCATTTGAGGTAACTGAGATAGTTAAATTTGTAGAAAAATATAATAAAATGGTGGTTTCCACCTGGGAGAGGAAATGGGAATTGTTCAGTGGTTCAGGTTCAATGACTATAGTTTCAATTATGCAAGACAAACCAGTGCTAGAAATCTATGGTAAAACAGTGCCCACAGCTGACAATTCAGTGTTGTACACTTAAAATTTTTTTAGGAAGTGTTCTTACCACACACAAAACAAAAAAAGAGTAAATAAAAGGAGGAGAGAAGACTTTTGGAAGTGATAGGTATATGCTTATTACCTTGTTTGTAGTTATAGATTGGTGGATATCTACCTATCTCCAGACTCGTCCAATTGAATACATTAAATATGCCCAGGTTTTCTGTATATCATTTATATGTCAATAAACAAAAGAATATAAAAAGATTACTTAGAAAAAAAGAGGAAGAAATATTTTACATTATATCCTTAATAATGGCATTACCTTATTCGAATTTATTGTGGCTACAGGTCACAAAGAACTAAACCCAGACTTCACAGCTTACTAGTCAATATCTTCATTCAGTCGATCTTACCTTTCTATTACTAAGCCAAACTTAATTGATCCAGGCATATGTTAGTACTCTACTTCATTAAAAGTATTTTATTTCTTCCTCGATATATTAAGCTCACATTTTTCACATGTTTATAATTGCTATACATATGGATCCTTTGTCTTCTGTTTATTGCAGTTTAGGAACAATAATATATTCATCTGACAATTTAACAAAATTCCTGTTATAAAGTAGGCATCCATTAAACATTTATTTAAAAAATTTACAAGCTCAATTTACTCCATTCCCCATGAATTTCAACATCATAGCGATCTACTATTTATGTAGAATTTTCTTCAAATTTATGTTCACCATAAATTCTAAGGCCTTGATCACATAAAAGGCCTGAATTTACCATGATATTAGAGATTGTAGCAGCGAGGCTTCAGAGTAGCTAGTGTAGAAACAGATAATAGTATCTAAAGGAAGTTGGCAGCCTTGTCTAAAACTTCTTGACTATGTGTCTGTAATTAGTTATTTGGCTATAGAAAACTACCAATGTTATTGTAGAGTATTTTATAAACAAACAATCCAAAAAGGACTTTCTAGAAGAAATTTTTAAAAAGCTAGTGGTTTTTAGTTTTTAGTCTCAGAACTTATATGAAATTTCTGATGACTAGGCACATGGGATGCTCAATAGTGGCTGATTAAAGAGTATTGTTTTATTTTGCAATTCTGGGATTATTCAATGTTGTCATATCTCCTACGAAACTATAACTATTTTAGTGGAGGGATTTATATATTTTTTCTTTATTCATGTGTTTTGTAGTCTTTCTATAGAACTAATAAATTTATTTTGACAGAGCATAGCCTATAGGTATAAGCATACAATGTTTTCTGAATAATTTTTAACCAGAAGGGAAGTCACTGTTTACACAAAGGACAAATAGATATTACTAGTTAAATGAGAAATCATTTGACTGAGAGGAGATGAAATTATTTAAAAACTGATTTCCCCCATAATTCAACAAGACTGAGTACAAAGAAGGGATAACTTCAGATGCTGTCTGCTGTTATAAACATGCAATTCACTTCATTTCAAAGTGAGGAAAGACATAGTGATAGAGAGCTGAGGGCTTGGGGCGAAAGTACAAAAACTTTCGCTGGAGATTAATCCCTATAAATTAGTCTCTGTTCCAAAAAATGTGGCTTATTATTACTCTATTTTACTATTTGATAGGTGGCTTTACAAATCTTTTTTTTCCATTCTCAATAAGGAATAAATAAAATTTGGCTCTACATTATGTTCTGCAAGTTGGTCCTTAGCAATTTATGAAAAACGCTTTCCTTAATATTTCATTAATTACATCAACCAATGTGGCTTGGTGTGAACTATCGTCTCATTTTTATTTTTATTTCTTAATAAAGAGACTTCCAGATAATGACACCATCATTAAACATGTTCTTATGTCAATCAGGTCATTTAAAATGTCCTTAATAATAGAATTCCTATCATTAGCTCTAATAAAGCTAATAGAAGTACGAGACTTCTAAATAAAAATACTATAAAATGCTATTAAGGAATGGCTTTTTAAAAGATTCTAAATAACTGAGAGATATATCATGCATACAAAAGTATTTAATGGTGACAGTTCTTCCCCATTGATTTGTTCGTTCAATGTAATTACAATAAAAATATCGATGGGTCTCTTATGGAAATTGACAGAATGTATCTAAATTTATATGGACATGCAAATGTCTAATAATAGCCCAGACATGGCTAAAGAATTGTGAAGTGAAAGAATTTGCTGTGATAGATGACACAAAATATTATAAATCTATGTTAAGTTAGGCCAGATAGTATTTCCAAGGAATATTCAAATATTTCAACAAACCATGCATACATCAATTTGATTTATGATAAAAATGTCACTACAGAGCACCAAAAGAAGGTGCTTTTGATAAATGATGTTGAGTCAATTGGATATGCCTAAGGAAAACGAACTCAAACCACACGTACACACACAGACATAAAACAAACTTCAAGTGGATTGTGCATTTAAACATAGAAAACAAAATCAAAAAGATTTTAGACATCAGTGTAAGGATATATATTCATGACCTCAGGATCAGGAAAAACTTCTTAAAGGAGTCACAGAAAAAAAACTAACTTCCAGGAAAAGATTGATAATATTTACTACATCTAAAGACATTTTTGAGAAATAGAAAAGAGAGCCTGAATATAGAGGACATTTGAAGAACTTATTGTACAACTTTTCACCAAAAGTGTACCCAGTTGCCCACTAAATAGATGAAAATTTGCTCGTCATCATTATTCATTATGAAAAGGCATATTAAAAACACAATAACATGTCTGTAGCCTCACAGGAATAGAAAATTATAAAAACTAAAAGTATCAGTGATGGTGTGGAACAACAGGCATTTTTATACACTGCTTGTGGGAGAATAAATTGGTATATTCCCTCCAGAAAAGTATTTGGCATTTTCTGTTTTGTTGAACATAGTCACAGTGTAAAACAAATACCGGCAGTTAAGTGTATACTAACAGCAATGCATACATATGCAAAACCAAAACACATGTAAAATATTCATACCACTATGATTTTAATAGCTGAAAACGCTAACCATCCAGTTATTCATACTCGCAAAATGGGGAAATAAATAAAGAACTATTTGTAAAATGTTGGTACTATACAGCAATGAAAATGAGTTCACTGCAGCTGTATGGACAGCATAGATTAATATTATAATCATAATATTGAAAGAAAGAAGCCAGAGACTAAGGTACACAGTTTGAATGACCCCAATTATATTAATTCCCAAATAAGCAAATTATCATACTAAGAATTAGAATAGTAATTCACTTTGGGAAGAAATTAGGTTATTGATCAGGAGGTGGCACAAACAAAGCTTGGAGAATGAGGTCAATAGTCTGCTTTTTGACCTGGTTTTGGTTATAAGGTGTTTGCTTTGTGAGAATTCATTGCCCTCTACATTCATGTATGCATATTTTTTAATGTGATAAGCACTACAAAAACAGGGTAAAAAACCCCAGCTAAACTAGCACTTAAACATCATTGTGTTGGCTGATTTTACTTTAAAATGAGAATCCTGAACTTTAAGCCGAACATGAATTCTATCAGGCAGTTTTATTTTATGTTTTCCCCTTTGATTAGGAGGAGAAATAATCATTTTCTTTCCTGGGTTTTGCATTTTCAATTGTCTTAATCTTAGTAAGTTACAAAATAATATATTCTGATGAAAATACAGAGTTTAGGGTGCCTGGATGGCTCAATCAGTTGAGCCCTTGTCTCTTGGTTTTAACTCAGGTCATGATCTCAGGATCCTGGGTTGGAAATCTGCACTGGGCTCCAGGGTCAGCAGGGAGTCTGCTTCTCTGCCTTTATCTTTGCCTCTCTCTCCTTCTGCCCTCCCCCTGCTTGCACTCTCTCTTTCTCTTTCTCTCAAATAAATAAATAAATCTTAAAAAAATACAGAGTTCAATATGAAACATAAACTTGGGGAAAAAGATTTAGAATCCTTGGTATGGGGTTTGAAATAGGATTTCACCTTGAGATAAACTAAAGTAATGTCATTACTATCGTATAACATACTTCCTAGCTTCATTTCTAATCATCTGTGGGGGAAATTCTTGCCAGTATCGATAAACTAAACTCCTTAATGGAAAATGCAAATTCCTGTCTTCATTCTCTTCTCTTCTCATTTGGTTCATCCCAGAGTGGGCACTAGATTAATCTTTTATCTATAGCTTAATTTGCAACAATCCAATAGTGTATATTAACATTTCTGGAACTCTCTAAGCCTTCCCCTGAGGCTCATCAGGTTTTCTGCGTCCTCTTTGGATTGACTGAAGTATATTCCTTCTTGAATGTTAAATCCGGTTCTTCCACTTAATAGAGATCAGCTTTTTCACACCTTTTTTTTTTCCACACCTTTTTTTTTTTTCTTAATTGTTTATGACAACAGTTATTTTCCTAGGAGACTTTCTTACTTTTTTCTTAGAGATTCTATTTATTCACGAGAGACACAGAGAGAGTGGCAGATACATAGGCAGAGGTAAAAGCAGGCTCCCTGTAGGGAGCTGGATGCAGGACTCCATCCTAGGACCTCAGGATCAAGACCTGAGCCAAAGGTGGACACTCAGCCACTGAGCCATTCAGGCGCCCCCCTAGGAAACTTTCTTAATTATATAATCAGCACCCTTTTTTCTGAGCAGACATCAGTGTCTTCATTTTAAAAAGCCATCTAAAAAGATAAAAATAGGGGTGCCTGAGTGACTCAGTCAGTTAGGCATCTGCCTTTGGCTTGGGTCATGATCTTAGGGTCCTGGGATCAAGCCCCATGTCACCTGACTCCCTGCTCAGCCTGTCTGCTTCTCCCTTTGCTCCCCCCCATGCTCGTGCTCTCTTTTTGTCTCTCAAATAAATAATTAAAGTCTTTGAAAAAAGATAAAAAATAATAGAAATAAAAATAAAAAGCCATCTACAGAAGCAAGCACAATACAGTTTAAGTTTTTTAAAAAAATCCTGGTTAAATACAATGTAGTGTCCTGTGCTGAATCTTGGAACAGCAAGAAGACATTAGTGCAAAAATTAGTGAAATTTGAGTGAGGTCTGTAGTTCAGTTAACAGTACTGCATCATGTGAATCTCTTACTTTTAGCAAATGTACCATGGTTAGATACGATCCTAACAATAGAGAAAGGTGAATGAAGGGTCTATGAAACGGATTCTCTATGCTGTCTTTGGAACTACTTTGTAAACCTAAATCAACTCCAAAATAGAATTTAAAAAGGAGGGCCTGAAAATCAAACTACCTGTACCTTGTAATAATTTTTAAGAAAAAAATTAAAAATAAATATAATTAAATTGGAAGGAAACATGTTACCAGATGAAGTAACATGATTTTTGTGTTTGTTTATTTTTTCTATATTTTCCTTATGTTCTACAATGAACATGTAACATTTACCAAATAAAAACATAAACAGTAACGTGCAAATACATAAACACACATAGCCAAAAATCACATAATTTACTAGATTAATCTCAGAATTAATATTTCTGAGCTGAGGGGTTGTTTTCAAAGCAGAGATAATTGGCACAATGTTCTTCAGCCATACCACCCACCCAGTTTACTTCCTCCAGACTTGCTGAATCTCTCACACAAGTTTTCTAATGAGTGCTAAATGTTCAATTTTAACAATATCCAAATACCTGACTTTTGAATAACAATGGCAAACATGCAGAAAAAGTAGAGTTGTTTTTTAATAGAACCAGCCCTGATTTTTAAATCAGTGATGTAACCACAAACTGCATGTAGTAGAATCTCATATTAATGCGTTAATACTTGTCATTTTCTAAAGATTATTTCCTGAAATTGGAATATAGTTATACCTTGTTTTCTTTGCCAGGAATATAAATGCCATAAATTACTTACAGCATTAGGACAAAAATTGTATCTTTCTCACCAGTGTAGTCAAGGAATCAAGTATATTAATATTTCATTTTAAATCCCTAAATATTTCACTATTGAAGATGATGAGATTGATTATGACTGAAGTTTCTAGAAATATATCATCCATTGGAGATTAGTTATTTCCAAGAATATGTGAAAATTTGTCTGCAGATACAAACATTTATATGTCTTTAATAAGAACATTTTTGAAATTAACTTTTCAATGATAAGTCAGAAATTCAGCTGAGAAAAATGTGCACTTCTCATTCTTCAAAAAAAAGTTGATTAGAAAAGAGCTATAAACTATTTTCTTATGTCTGTGACTCTGGAGTGTAACAAGGGTTTTCTTATGTCTGTGACTCTGGAGTGTAACAAGGAGAAATGCAGTTTATCTTTTTTTAATTTATTATTTTTTAATAAAAAATAATCTAAGGAAACCAAAGTATTTTCTATATCATGAGAAATCTTTTCTTTTTGAAGAGAGTGTTCTCTGGCTCAGGCAATTTAACTTGGACTTAAATGTTACTTCACTTTGCACTTTCTGAATGATGTTTTTTTTTTTCCTTTTAAAGAATGATATTAAGGATTCTGTTGTATTTACTTTTTGTTTCAAGACACATTAGCAATATGTTCCTTACAAGGAAAACAGTCATTATAGTGGTACTTTTATTTTTTTCATTTTGTTTTGTTTCATATCCACACTGATCTATGGGCTTTTGTTTCAGACATTTCTAGCTAAAGTTCTCCAAAGATGTTTCTTTCAAGCTATGAAAATGAAGAAATTCAAACTTTGTTTTAGAAATTAGATTAAGAAAGAAGAAACAACTAGAACCTAATTTACTGTTTGTTTTAATAACTAGCATAAAACATGAGTATATATTTCTTTGAAGTAAATTGTGTAGAGTGACATTAAGTATTTTATCATGAAAGCACTGTAACCACATATTGACCTCATTCTTTGGCTATGTTCATAGCTATGTCTACATATCTCCAAAACACTTTGTTTGATTTCTTTCACTGATTTATGGATTTAAACAGCCCCATTGTTTCAGAGTAGTATAGTAACTTACACCAGAGTTACTGTAAACATCCTTTTTGGCAAAGACTAAATTGTTGCATATGGTTGTAGGTGGTAATGTCTAATAAAAGAATTGATCTTACTAGCAGAAACTTTTGATCAAACTTTTACTTGGAATGTTCTACTATGCTCTACTAAAGGAAATGTCTTGTCAAATGGTTCTTTGCTACCATTTATACAGCTAAGAATGTTACTCAAGAATCCCTAAGATTTAACCTGGAGTTTTCTGTGCAAATTTCTCCAGACTCTGTGTCTAATATTCCTAACTGTAGGAAAAATATTCATGAATTAAATACAATAATAAGTGTACAAACACATTGTTAAATAAAAAGTTCATTTTTACAATATACACCATTATCATGAAGTTTATTGGATCAAGTATAAGAAAGTTAAAATAAAACCTAAGAGCATGGTCAAGTTGGCTATATAAGAAGTTGATGTAAATCTCATCAAGCATATGGTTTCAATGATTGCCATTAATAATATGCATACAATGGATGAGAGTAGAATTTATAGGATATTATGAAAGGTAAATGATATTTTCAAATCTATCTATAATCAGTGTCATCATATCTCTGCACAATTTCTTCCACCAAAGACAACTTTAGCTATATATATATATAGACAAATACATAGACAATACATATTTGAAATATTGGATATTATGTGGCTGACAAACACAGTTTTAGCTGTGAGGCTTCTATTAAAGAATAATGTATAAGGCATCTCAAATGTCGCATTTCAAATCCTTTGAGCCTACTTGTCTCCTGGGCCCTTTATCTTCCCATTGTTTTTTCCTTCAATGTAGATATGCTGTAATGACTTTCTTCCAGACTATTAGCTCTGTCCTTTGCTAAATCCAATCTACTGTTAAATTCATTTCTTCAGATAAGAATTTCTTATCATGCATATTTTAGTCCTAGAATGTCTATTTTTTATGCATTCATATTCTCTGTTGAATGATTTCATCTTTTCATCTATATTGTTCATTTCTTCTTCTATTTTCTTAAACCTGTTAGTTATACTACATTTTTAAAGCTCTTATACGCAACTGCAGTATTTGGATCAGTGTTGGGTTCAAGAAAAGTATTTGAAAAGGAACAAATGAAGGTGAAATAAAGCTTTTTTTTTTTCTTACTTTTAATTGATTTAACAGATCTTTCCAAACTAATAATAGCAGCAGTGTATTTGGTAAAATAGATAAGTAAGATGAAAGCCAGCACTAATATAGCATAGAGGAAGAAAACAGGGTTTCTTTGCTTTAAGATACCTACATGATCTGTGAAGTTATAGTGTTATTTGGAATTAGTTATAAATATACTGCAAACTCTAGGGGGATCACTTAAAATTTTTTAAGTATAATTGATATGCAAAGAGATGAGATAAATGAAAACATATAAAATGTTTAGTTAAAGTAGAGAAGGTAGAAAAATACTGGAAGAGTTTTTTAAAAAGAATAAAGACAAGGCACCTGGGTGGCACAGTCCTTTGAGCATTGGGCTCTTGGTTTTGGCTCAGATCATGATCTCAGAGACATGGGGTTGAGCCCTCACACTGGGCTCTTCACTCAGCATGTAGTCTCCTTAAGATTTTGTTTTTCTCTCCCTCTGCCCCTTCCCACTCATAGTCTTTCTTTCTGTCTCTAAAATAAATAAATCGTTAAAAAAAGAATAAAGACAGAATAGAAAACATATATTAGGTATATTAAATATTAATCCAAATATGCCAGTAATCCTTTTAAAACTTCAAATATATTTAAAGTGATTATTGATGTATATTGATATTTATATATCTAAATATACAGATAGAATACATAAACTGACAACGTGGATAAAGAAAAGACTAAACTATATGAGATCCACAGGAAAAGAAAACAACACCTTAAATATAAAGAGCCAGAATAATGAAAATTAAAGGGATAAAGAAATAGCACACTGATACAAATCAAAAGAAAGCTGAAGTACTTATATTAATTTCAGACAAAGCTGACTTCAGAATGAAGAAATTTATAAGGGAATAAGGAAGGCCAGTACATAATGATGAATGAGTTAGTTCTCCAAGAAGTAATGTGTATGTACCTAATAACAGAGCATTGAAATAAATTATGTGAGGCAAAAGTAATAGAACTGCAATGAGAAAAAAAAAGAAATCCACTATTTCTGAGACTTCAAGAGAGTTCTATCAATAATAGACAGGAATCAGTAAGGACATATTTTAACTGAACAGCATCATCAATCAACTGGCTCTAACTTACATTTATAGAATATTACAGTAAAAGATACATTTTTTATTATGGAACATTCACCAAGATAGACCACATTCTAGACCAATAATTTTAAAAGAACAGAAGTCATACAAAGTATGTTCACACAGACTACAGTGAAATTAAAGTGGAAATCAATAACAGAAAGATTGCTGGAAAATCTGCAAATATTTGGAGATGAAATACCACACTTCTAAATAATACAGAGGTAAAGAGGAAATCTCAAGAGAAATTAAAAATATTTTGAACTGAGTCAAGATAAAATGCAACCTATGAAAATGTGTGGGATGCAATAAATGCAGTGCTTAAGAGGAAATTTATATCATTGAATACATATATAAGAAGCAGGAAGATCTTAAATCAATAATCTAAGTTTTTATTTTAGGAAACTTGAGGATGAAAACCATTGTAAACCTAAAGCAATCAGAAGGAATAGAATAATAAAAATTAGAGCAGAAATTAAAGAAACTGAAAAAGGGAAAACAGAAAGTTAATGAAACCAAGAGCTGGTTTTTGAGATGATCAATAGAATTGATAAATTGCTAGCCAGGCTAACAAAGAAGAGAGATGAAAGAGAGAGAGAGAGAGAGAGAGAGAGAATAGACTTAAAAACTGATATAAGAAATAAAAGACAGACTATCATTATTGATCCCATGAATGAACATTAAAAAGATAGGAATATTATCAACAAGTCTCTGTTCACAGACAAGATAGGGCACGTTCAGGGTGGTATGGCTGTAGACCAAGTCTCTGTTCACAAATTTAATAACTTAGATGAAATGGACCAATTCTTTGAAACACAATTTACCAAAACTCAAAGAAAGAAAAATAGATAATCTGAAGATGCCAATCTCTATTAAGGAAAATTAATCAATATCATAACCATCTAAAGCAGAAAACAGCAAGGCCTAATGATTTACTGGTGAGTTCTGCCAAATATTTAAGGGAGAAATTATACCAATTCTATCTAATCAGTTCCAGAAAATAGAAACAGAGGGAACAGCTCCTAACTCATTGTATGAAGCCAGCATTACTGTAATAACCAAAATAATACAAAGACATTACAAGAATGAAAAACTACAGATGAGTCTGTCTCATGGATATAGATACATAAATATTAGCAAATTGATTCCACCAATGTATACATAGAATTATAATCTCCATCGAGTGAGATTTATTCCAGGTATGCAAGGCTAGTTCAACATTTGGAAATCAACTAGTGTAATCCACCATATCACTAGGCTAAAAAACGCATCATATGATCACACCATTGATTCAGAAAATGCATTTGACACAAAACTCTCAGGAAACTAATAAGGGGAAATTCCTCAATTTGATGAATAACATCTTCAATAACGTGCAGGTAGCATCATAACCAATAGTGAAAAAAACAGATGCTTTTCTTCTAAGATCAGGAAAGACGCAAAGAAAACCTGTCTTACCACACCTATTCAAAATCATACTGGTGATCCTAGCTAATGCAGTAAGACACTGTAAGTAACTAAAAGGCATGCATATTAGAAAGAAAAAAAATAAAATTCTCCTTATTCACAAATGACATGGCTGTTTTTTTAAAATCCCAAATAATTAGCCAAAACACTCCTATAAATTATGTTATTGTAGCAAGTTTGCAGGATACAAAGTTAATATGGAGAAGTACATTGTTATATATAAGCAATGAACAATTAAAATTTGAAACAAGAAACAGAACCTAATTGACATTAGCACCAAAAAATAATAATGAAACACTTAGATATAAATCGAAGAAAGGTATATGTATATTATATTATATTATATATTATAAAACTATTATTATAAAACTATAATAAAGGAAATCAAAGAATTTACATAAATAGATCTTCCATGTTCATAGATGAGAAAGCAATATTTTGTAGATGTCAGTTCTACCCACTTGATATATAGATTCAACCAAACCCTAATCAAAGTCTGACCAAATTAATTAGTGAAAATCAATGAATTGATTCTCAAGTTTCTATGGGAAGACAAAAGACCCTCGATAACCAATATAATTCTGCAGAAGAAAAATAAAGTTTAAGGAGTGACCTTACAGACTTCAAGATAAAGTTATAGTGATCAAGATATTGTGGAATTGGTAAAAAAACATAGACAAAGAAAGAACACAAAACTATAAATTATAGGATAAAATCAAATGTGACTTTGTAACCGACAAAGAGTTATAGCTACAACACCAAAACACAATCCATGGTATAAAAGCTTGATATTGTGTGTATGATTAAAATTTAGAACTATTGCTCTGTGGAAAACTATTTATTTTTTTTTATTTATTTTTTTTTATTTATGATAGTCATACAGAGAGAGAGAGAGAGGCAGAGACACAGGCAGAGGGAGAAGCAGGCTCCATGCACCGGGAGCCCGACGTGGGATTCGATCCCGGGTCTCCAGGATCGCGCCCTGGGCCAAAGGCAGGCGCCAAACCAATGCGCCACCCAGGGATCCCTGTGAAAGACTTTATTAAGAGAATAAAAGAGAAACCTAAGACTGGGGTACAATATTTGCAAAACACATATGATAAAGGGCTTTTATCCAAAGTATACAAAGAACTCTTAAAACTAAACAATCAAAAAAAGAAACAACCCAATTTAAAAATGGGAGAAAGATCAGAACAGACACCTCATGAAAGAAAATATACAGATATCAAATAATTACATGAAATGTTCAACCTAGTATGTCATTAGGAAATTGCAAATTAAAAGAAAAATGTGATTTTGAAATGACTAGAATACTGTCAAATTCTTATTTCTGGTGGAAATGAAAAAATACTACAGGCTCTTAGAGATATTTTGGCAGTTTCTTGCAAAATGAAGTATAGTCTCACCATGTGATACTATCCTACATTTGTAACCTTAGGTATTTACATAAATGAGCTGAAAACACAAAAACCTGCACATTAATGTTTTTAGCAATTTGATCCAGAGTTTCCAAATAGAAACAATGAAGATATCCTTCCGTAGGTAAATGGATAAACAAATTGCTACATCCAATCGATGGAACATTATTCAGTGGTAAAAAGAAATGAGCTACCAAGCCACAAAAAGACATGGAAAAAAAACTTAAATGCACATTTCGTAATAAAAAAAAAAGTCAGTCTCAAAGGGTACTTATTGTGTTATTCCAAGTTTATGATGTTTTGAGACAGGCAAAATTATAGGGACAGTGATCGCCAGGGTATGTTGACAGGGGAGGGATGCATACTCAGAACAGAGGGGTTTAGGGCAGTAAAATTACTCTAAGATATAATGATAAGTACGTGTCATTATGCATGTGTCAAAACCCACATAATTGTACAGCAGAAAGAGTGAACCCTGACATAATTGATAAGTTTCAGTTAATAGCAGTGCATCAATATTGGTTCATCAGCTGTAAAAAATATACAGCATTAATGCAAGATGTTAATAATAGGGAGGCTGTGAGAAGGAGAGGCAAAGGGAGTATATGTGAACTTTCTGAAGTCTGTTCAATTTTACAGAAACCTAAAATAGTGTCAAAAATGTCTACTAAAGGGACGCCCAATAGTTAAGCCTCTGCCTTGGGCTCAGGGCATGATCCTGGAGTCCCAGGATCAAGTCCCACATCGGGCTCTCTGCATGGAGCCTGCTTCTCCCTCTGCCTGTGTCTCTGCCTCTCCCTTTCTCTCTGTGTCTCATGAATAAATATATAAAATCTTTAAAAAATGCCTATTAAATTAAAAACTAAGATCTTAGTTGATTAAACTAAGGCTAATATTGTTTACCTTGTCCAGTATCACCTAAATAATAAGCATTAAGAACTTATTCTACATTCTCCTGTGACCTAGTAACAGTCATACAAATGTAGGTGATATCTTAAGCTAATGGTAAAGGATTTATTTCTACTAAGAAATACGTACACACGTGTGTGTATGTGCATGTGTGTGTGTAAATGGATGTGTGTAGTGAAGAGAAGGAAAAACAATAATCTTGAGCCTTCCTTGAAATAAGCCCCTTGATTTGCTTTAGGGTTTTATTTATTTTCATATATTGGAAGACAGTAAGTCCTCTGATTACCCTGAAGAGGAGAATTTTGGATAGAGTCAAAATATTTTGTATTAAAATGTATCAAGAATTATGTCTCTTTAGTCAGTAATTTTGGGTAGAAGGATAAGGGATCCATTACACATGAATGAAAAAAATCTGGTTGTGATCCAGAATAGATCAATTTGACAGTGGTAGTGGAGGTCAGAGAAAAGGAAATAATGTCATGATCAAGAATTTAGTAATTTCAGGGGCACCTGGGTGGTTCAGTCTGTTAAACCTCTGCCTTTGGTTCCGGTCATGATCCCAGGGTCCTGTGATAGAGCCCTCCATTGGGCTCCCTTGCTCAGTGGGGAGTCTGCTTCTCCCTCTGTCTCTCTGCCTGCTGTTCCCCCTGCTTGTGCTCTCTGTCAAACAAACAAATAAATAAATAAAATATTTAAAAGAATTCGGCAATTTCAGGGACCTGAATTAAGTGTAACCCCTCACGTGAGAACATCAGTGGACTTTGTATAGAGGGCAGAACACTGAGCACTCTAGGGAGTATGGTGTGGGGGCTCCAACTACCCAATTCTGATATGAAAGTAACAGTTATACACAGAATAGAGGAGAACTTAGGGTCATCCTTATGGCATACTCTTGACTTCCAAATTTACTGAAAGCGTATTAATTTTATCTGCTCTAAGATTTCGACAGAAACATTTCCTTCCATGACCTTTGAATAAACCCCAAGGTTTTCATTCACCTTTCACGAACACATATACATAGGGGTGAATTTAAAGTATTCAGCTAAATTTATATACAACCATAAAGACATGTTTTTCTGTCTTTTCTATGACTTTTCATAATACATTGGGAGTGTCAACTGGACACAGATTTTTGTTGTTTTGTTCCCTGCTGTATTCACAATGCCTAGAAATGGACAAAGGAGTGTTAAGTAAATACTCATCAAATGATGCTATGTGTTAAGTTGCTTCTCTTTGTAAACTCTATAATCTTGAGTGTCTCTTCCAAATAAACACAATCAATTAACAAGATGTTTTTTTTTCCCCCTCACTGAAGCTCTAATTTCTGATGCAGAATCTAAAAGTTGAAGCCATTTCTTTTTAGCTCATAACAACTGAAAAGATCCAAATCAAAATGGAGCCGACATATTTGTTAACAAATCACAAGTAGACTGGAACTAACCACAACCCCTCCAAAGCTGTATTGTTTTACACCTTACCACATGTTCAAAACTACTCTTGTTGAAAAGAGTCAAAAGAGAAATTACTTTAAAAATCAGAGATCAGGATTTTACAACTCAGCATACAATGAAACACATGTGTTGGCTAAAAGGTCTCATTTTGTCTCATCATTTTAACTTCTGTGATCACATTGAACATGAAATGAATGAACCAGATACTGCGGTATCTTGCTTGATGGTTATCTAGTCGTGTCTCTAACTTTGCTAAAATTATTTTGAAAGGAAAATGTTTGCAAACACAAATGACCAAACCTAAAAAGGCATTTTCTTTTGCCTTCTTTTGAAATTGGTGTTAAGGTACAATTCAGTTGAAGATTGGTAAGGTAATACCAGATGGTGAGACGCTATAGGAGTTCTATGGTGAGATTCGACTTCACCAACAATTATTTCCTAAGTACTAATAATACTTTACACATGTGCAGTACTTTCCAGTTTTTAATGTCCTTTTGCATTTGATTCTTAGAACTCAGAGCAGCTTTTATTACGATAGAGACTCAAAGAAGTTAATAAGCTTTGGACCTAACATCACATTAAAAAGTGGTAAGGCCAGGTCAGACGTTGGCTTACAAGGATAAGGATATTTACAGTTGAATCTCATGTTATGCTATTATTTTGTATAAAAATTCACTTGAAATAGGTGCTCTTATTACTATGTCAAGCAAGGTGTACTGAGATAATCATGGATATTTGTGTAATGATGGTAGTAATAAAAATAAAATACATAGTAATAAAATACATAGTAATAAAAATAAAATATATAAAAATAAAATAAATACAAAGTCAATCAAAGTAAAACTACATTGATCGAGACCTGGGACAATACTGAGCACATTAGGTGGTTATCCTACAAAATTTTCTGAACATCCTCATCAGGTAGGTGCTAGTGTTATCCCAATTTTAACAGATAAAGGTATTGAGACTGAAACCACAATTGACTTTATAGAAGGTCATAAAGCAAAAAAAAAAAAAAAAAAAGAAGGTCATAAAGCTTCTTAGGAGGTAGACCTGGGACTTGAATTCAGGCAAGAGGCCAGGTCTTAACCACTAGGTAATTCTGTCTTCTGAATACAACCTTTAACTACATATCTCCTCTTCATACCTATCACATGGATGTGATTATAAGTCCTGCTTACTGGGAATAGCATTAAGTTTTGAATAAGAAAATGGTTGTAAAAACCATTTTCAAACTGCAAATATGAAACAAATGTCAGTGTTTATGAGTTAAAATTCAACTTTTGGGGTGTTTGTCAGTAGTGGTTCTTTTCTTTTTGGTCTGGTTGATTGCTTTGCTGTGCCAGTGAGTGTAGGTGATAGAATTAGGTTTCCTGAGATCCAGTCAGCTGCCCTATGTCCCATGATACAGTTCCCAGTCAGCAGCTTCCCAATGAGAGTACTTGTAAATTAACGAATGTAAATTCATCATCATTGATTGAAAAGAAGTCAGTGGTACATACTACATTGAAAGTGGACTGTTAATGTTATAGTTGTGTATGGAGTACGGCGTATTACTTATTTTATATTTTCATCTAAGTTATTCTTTAATAACTCTGAAATTTTAGAACTCAGACTTGATTATAACATGGGAAAATCTTCATTGGTGTTTCTTTCCCCCACAAATTTGTTAAAAAGAACCTACACATTCAAGTTAAATATGGTGAGCTGTCATCAGCTTCTAATTGTAGAATGAGAGTCCTCAGTAAAATTGGACAGTGGAATAAATCACTTATGGCACTTTATTTTTCCCCCCTTTTGGCTCTGAATCTATGTTGACAGGGCGACTTAACATTAGTTTTATGCTCACAGAAAAATGTGGCCCTATTTGCATTTGTTGCCATTTTTGTTCTTGCCCAAATGCAGAAGTGTGCCTTGCAATAAGACCACTAAAAATGAAAACTGATATCATAAAATGCCTCTTTTCATAAAAATGTTGAATAACCACTTGCATTGAGGACTAAAACAAATGACATGTGGCAAAACCTAATCAACATATAACTAAATGTCTTATCTCTTTGTCATCATCTATTAACCTAGTTCATTTTCTCCTTTTCTCCCAAGTTTAATATTTGTTACCTTGTGGCTGCACACATGTTGGTGATCAGCTAATTTATGCCTTATGTTGTATATAGAATTTAACGGCTGCCAATAATTACAGTGGTAGACAAACTAGAGATTTTTCACTTCTCTGCTCAAAACTAACCATGTGTTCTGCTTTAAAGCAATGTGGTTTTATTTTATGAATTTTCTGCAAGAAAAATAAAAAGAAAATCAGAGCTGTGAAATTTGCCATTATTCATGAAAAATTATCTGTTGGAAACTTGAGCCTCAAAGAAAGAGAGTAGGATTTTTTTTTTTTTAATTTGACTTTAGCATTAGGTATGTGCACAGAAAAGATGGTATTAGAGTCTAAAGACCCCATCTTTATGTCACATTTTAAGGTGATAGTTCAATGCTGGCTAATGGGAATCCTGTTACTTAAAAGACCTATTACTTGCTTCTCATTTGAACTCCTTACTTACAGATGAAATTAGAAATTTCAAGCTCACTTAAAATTTGACAAGCTACAGAATGTCACAGAAGCTTCTTTTAGTCAAATGTATCAGTATTTCAAACATGCAGTCCAAAGAAAGAAAATGTTATATTGATATTAAATTGAATTTTAAAATACTTTCAAAAATAAATACCAACCTATCCTTTATAACTAGTTGCTTTATGCCTGCCTTCATACACAGTCTACATATCTTCAATAATTATTAATTTAATTGTCTAGGGCAGCCCTCGTGGCTCAGCGGTTTAGTGCTGCCTTCAGCCTGAGTTGTGATCCTTCAGACCCAGGATTGAGTCCCACATCGGGCTCCCTGCATGGAGCCTGCTTCTCCCTCTGCCTATGTCTCTGCCTCTCTCTCTCGTGCTCTGTGTCTCTCATGAATAAATAAATAAATAATCTTAAAAAAATTAATTGTCTAATGAAATAGAGTGTTCCCCCTCCCTGGATTATATGAAGATAATTTTCTGCTTATGTTTTTAAAAAAGCGTTTAGGAGTACATGAAAGTTTTTTTTGGGAATTAAAATAATTGTTATTTAAATTGTTTCTCTTCGCATAGGAATATTTTATATTGCTGTCCTTTATTTTCTTAAAGATTTATTTATTTATTCACGGGAGACACAGAGAGAGAGAGGCAGAGACACAGGCAGAGGGAGAAGCAGGCTCCTCACAGAGAGCCTGATGTGGGACTTGATCCCGGATTCTGGGATCACGCCCTGAGCTGAAGGCAGATGCTCAACCACTGAGCCACCCAGGTGTCCCTGCCCTCCCTTATTATACTGAAATTTCAAAATTATATAACATCCCACTTTCTTTTCTTACTAATTTGTTTCTTTACCTCTCTTATTATTTCCATCTCTGCTTTGCTTTTCATTCTTGGAAAGCCAAATATATTCAAAGGCAACTGATATTTGCAATGTAGAAAAGCTTTAGCATTATACAAATATGCATCAAATTTAGTAACTTTCAAGATATTTGTATTACACACTAAATATTTATAAATATGTTTTTCTATTAGTAATTGCACTTGATTACTTTATTAGGTTGAGTATAAGTTAACCTGCTGTTAAAAAGAGACTCTATAATACTGTATTTCAATATGGAGAAAAATATTTCCCTTCTATATAACAGTCTCAATTGGCAGAATGGTTCTGCCATTTTTACTACTAGAATTCCAGGGATGCCATGCCTTTCCCCAGGCATCCAGGGAGAGAATCTTTGTCTTCAAAGTGATGCCATCAAAGTTGCTCACAACAGTATTTCCTGACATACTAAGTGTATACACTTGGCAATGTCAGCCTAAGTGTATACACATGGCCATGACGGCCTACAAGTCAGTTAAAAAGTGGTTACTCACTGGATTAATTAGGAAGTTCTATTACAAAGAGGAAAATTGAGAGAATGGATACTAACCAAAAGTTAACAGTCCACCCACAAAAGAATATTATTTGTCTTCAGAGTTGAGTAAAATGGCTGCTTATTTGCTTAAAACCCTGCATTTCTCAATATAATACCATTTAATACGTATGAAGAATATTAATAAATAAAATATATATTTCTCTAAAACATTTTCCATGATGAGAAAGAAGAATTAAAGCTCATTTTTTCTTACCTTTTCTGTCTTTTTTTCCTGTTATGCTTTACATTCTTAAAATGTAAGCAATCTGGTGTTCTCAAAAGTGCAGCATATATTTTAATCTATTTCCCAGTAAACCAACATTGATTCACAAGTAGCCTGGAAAGAATTAAGACACTAGTTTTGAGCCTAATTTTCAAGCATAGATCTATTACAGAAGTTACAAGCCTTTTCATCAAAATTTCATTTAGAGTAATGTAGTATTTAAATATGGTTCTATTAATATCATGAAAATTATTAGTAATAATTAGTAATTATTAAAATCTATACACAGAGCAAAAATGTCAAAAATAAACTATAACTACTTGCAAATTCTTCAGTAAAAGACAATAAAATATATACTTTGGAAAAAACTAAAAACCTAAGCTTTTTAAAGACTGTTATCACTTTTTTGATGTTTATTAATATATTTCAATTGTATGACATACTTTCTCCAGAAGTAATTATACTCCAAATGTGTTTTGAATATTTTATGATATAGATTTATTGCTACAATCACTCACCTTCCATTTTTATTAATGTAGATTTTTTAATCTATAACTAATACTAGATCCCCAAAAGAAAATATATAGCCATAAAAATTATTAATTTTAATTTATACATATTCACTATACATATTCATAGGAATGTTTTACAGTTATACAATGTTTCATTTTCTCTCATTGGGCTGAACAGAGGAACATAATACTTTGTTTAATTTTTTTCCCAGTAAAACTAACTTTTTCTAATTTTGAATCATCAGGTATATTTCATATTTACTTATAATTACAGAGAAAGAACCTTGAGATTTTATTTATTTATTATTTATTTATTTATTTATTTATTTATTTATTTTTAATTTATTTATGATAGGCACACAGTGAGAGAGAGAGAGGCAGAGACACAGGCAGAGAGAGAAGCAGGTTCCATGCACAAGGAGCCTGACATGGGATTCGATCCTGGGTCTCCAGGATCGCGCCCTGGGCCAAAGGCAGGCGCTAAACCACTGCGCCACCCAGGGATCCCCGAGATTTTTTTAAAACTAGTTTCTCTTAAAATGAAATTTGTCTTTCATGTGTATCTTACCCCAAATCATCAATCCCTGTCATGACTATAATTAATAACAAATTGTACCTAAAAGTTGTTATTTTTATGAGGAAAACATTATGAGGAAAATATGTACTGTTACTATAATTTTTGGTGTGTCTTATTAAATTCACCCTAATAATAAGATAGAGTTAAAGAATAAGTCATTTTTTTAAATTATGTTACTCTTAGGAATAGAATAACGAAAAAAAAAACGCGTAGATGGTCTTCCTATTGCAAGTGTTGAAGGGTTTTTTAAATTTCACTTTGTTTTTGGATACACACATGGTATCTCTTATGGACACTGAAACACAGACGCCTTATAATTTCTCCAAAATGAAAATGGATATTTTCAAATACTCTTGGACATTATTTCATTTGTCTTATTTCAAAAAATTGGACAAAGCAAAAGTCTAATAAGTTTAGTAGTGTCATTTACTCAGAAGAAATAACAAATTTAATTTATAATCTTGAAACCCTACTGAAAGGAGAATTATAACTCCTAACCTACCATCTATCATGACAGCTAACTGATTAATTCAGAAATGATGTAATTTTAGCTTGAAACTAGGGAAAGTTATTCATCCACCCTACACTATATTTCATTCATATGCTACAAAAGATTGTAGCTACTGATTTTATTTATAGATGACATGAGTTAAGTCTATGTATGGAAATTCAATAATTGCTTCAGGGTATGGAATTTCAATTACTGTGTCTCAGAAATCACACACTTAAGTATACAAAACTTTAAGCTATGAATGATGCTTGTCGTGTTTTTCTACTCCCATCACATGTTTAACAATTCTATTATCTAATTTAAAGGTGCAGAGAAAGAAAGAAAGAAAGACCAGAGTAGTATAAGGGGAGGAAATGATTAAGAAATGATTAGTTTTATAACATCTACTTTCCAACTAATACGTGTATTTACTAATAACAGCTGGTATAAACAAGGAGGGAAGGGAAATACTAAGTGTAAATATTCCTAGAAGAAAAATTAAAAACAAAAATTATTATGACACAGTTTAAAATTATATTTCATCTATGCATTCTACAATCACATGCTAAGTTGATATTTATACCCCACCAAGAGCAAAGCTAAGCACAGCACTGAGTTATTAGGTCAAGATACATTGTCAAGGAAGTCTTTGTCAACCATGATGGGAATTATGATTGTAGTAAGAGATAGCAATGAGTTCATCTTGGGTGAAGGGGCTATCCAAAATACAAGACATAATAATGATCTCCTGAACTTGGGCAGAAGTAGCAGAATGAAGAGAAAGCTAAATAAAAGCACTACAAACCTGAGATACCTAGTACTCAGTACCTCATTACGGATAGGATTGGGGAAGGGAAAATGCGAATATGCTTCTAAGTTTTCCTTCTGGCAACTGGAGAGATGTGAAACATCATAATTGGATAGTATGCTATTAATAAAATATAGAAGAAGAGATTGGATGTGTTTTGTCATGGCCTTTGCCCATCTTAATCATTTTGCTGGTCATACTATTCCAGTTCTAATGTCAGTCTTCAGTTCCAATCTTTGATATTGCTGCTGGATTAAGCTTACTTACCTACAATTTTAGTCATGCTGTATACTTTAATTTGTCCATTTAACTATCCATAAAGTCTGAACTATGCTGATTTTCAAGACCCTCAATTCTCATGTCTCAAGCTCTTTCTCTTTTTATTTCCAATAGATCTTCAACTTAATTCTACTTATTAAATTAAAAACAAAATTTCCTATAGCCAAGTCCCTTGCAAGAGACGAGCAAGGAAACAAAGAAAAACATGAGAGCTATTGGCTATTCATCATACATCTAGTTATAAGAGGTGTAGGTACCAGAAGTCAACAGTGGTTTGAAGTAATCGAGTGTCAATTGGAAAAACGCATGTTTATTCAAGTAGCACAGGCCAACTGTAGTCAGGGGGAGGTAAAGCATACCTGTCCCTGATAGATGTATAAAGCCTTCTCCATGCTATGGTCTACTCACTACCCAGCCTTATTTGTTATCAGCATGTCTCCACTGACTCTGTGCTCCCGTCATACTAAACAGCTTGCAGGTTCTAGAATATACTGGTCCCTCGGAGGGTGGAATAGACATTCCAGATTTAATCTTCCCAGAGGAAACTCAGTTTCTCAACACTAATCTTATCATCCCAGTAAATGGAAACACTGTTTCAGTCTCTAAAACTTGGAGTCGGGTTTGAGCTCTGCCCTCCTCTCATTTTCCATGTCTGTTATCCAATCTTGTTAACAATATCTTCAAAATGTATTCTGAATTGGACTGATTCTCATTATAGAAGTGCTACTCTTTTGGTTTTAGCACTTATTTCTGTCATGTGGATTATTAGGAAAACAGTGTTTGGTCTCCCGGCTTCCTCCCCTTCCTTGTACAATCTAAGCATACGCTGGCCAGAGTTCTTTAAAACTTAAATCCGATAAAAGCACAACTTTATTCAAAACCCTCCAGTTGGTATAAAATCCTGAGTTCTTCCCATGCCCTAAAAGGCCATTAATGTTCTTTCCACTTCTTTTCCCCTTTCATCTCTCCTTCAGGTCCTAACTCTCCCTCTCACTCATTTCCTATCAGCTGTTTCTTGAACATGTCACCCAAACTCCTGCCTCCAAGTCTTGTCCTTACTATTTCTTCTACTTTAAAGCTATTGTACCCTGTTTGTTCTCTCATTTCCTTCGGATCTTTACTCAAATGTCATCACTTCAATGGACTAGCCTTACAAAACACTACCACTTCCCCAACTGCCCTCTATCCCCTTACTCTGCTTTTCCTTATATAATTATCCACTACCTGAGATTTTGTGTTTATTAGTCTATTGATTGATTGGTTTGGGTGAGTTTTGTGAAAACAGAGAAGTTGAATGTTTTCTTCAGGACAGCATCTACAGGGTCTGGCATTCAGAAATCACTTGCTGAATAAATAAAGGAATGCATCATGCCTGGCAGGTAGTCTCAGCCTTTATGTCTCTCTGCCAGTTTTTCTCACTGCCTGGAAATTTTATGTCATTCCAGATCCTGGCTCTCTGATGAACACATCCTACTAAACCTTTCCAGGGAGTTGGAATACTATCTTCCTTCTGGGGCTTCTTGGTGGCCAGTTGGTTAAGGGTTCCATTCCTCATTTCAGCATAGGTCATGACCTCAGGGTTGTGAGATGGAGCCCCAGGTCAGTTCCTAGCTGAGGGCTCCTGATTGTGGACTCTGGGTTCAATTTGGAGTCTGCTTGTCCCTCTCCCTCCCTCTTTGACCACACCCCAACTGCTTGCATGCACACATGCTTGCTCCCTCTCTCTAAAACACACAAATAAATAAAACTTTAGAATACTATCTTCCTTCTAAGAACTTCTCTGGCATTTTGCTCATGTCAGATTCCTCTACTCTTTCTTCTGGTAATCTATGGTAACCTCTGTGAACATCTTTCATATCTCCTGTAATACTTAGGTGTCTTTAATAATTTATATGCCTAGGGGCATCTGGGTGACTCAGTGGTTGCGAAGCTGCCTTTGGCTCACGTCGTGTTCCTGGGGTCTTGGGATGGAGTCCCATATGGGGCTCCCTGTGGGAGCCTGCTTCTCCTTCTGCCTATGTCTCTGCCTCTCTCTGTGTCTTTCATGAATAAATAAATAAAATCTTAAGAAATAATTTATATGTCTAAAAGTACCTTATGGATGAGATAACAAATTTTACTCATAATTGCCACTCAAAATGCAATCCCTGGGATGTAGTAAGTATTTAATGATTATTTGTTAAATCAATATGTAAATGGAAATCATCCCTACATGTTTAATATTCTTCTTTTGAAATGTTAATGGATGAAGAACTAAAGCTAAAGACCTCTGTTGTTTTAGCTTTATGGCCTTGTCTCTAATAACTTGTATTTAATAATAATGACTTTAGCAATGAAAATAATAATGTCAATGACATTGTGCATTTCTTCTTTATGGGCACTGCTCTAAGGGCTTTTATGGTAATAACTCATTTATTCGATCTGTTGAACTATTATGATCTTAATTTTACACTTGGGTACTTGTGGTACTGGGGTGTTAAACAGTTTGTCCTCACTCAATAATAAAAACACTCAGGCAGCGTGCCTCCAGTCTCTGTCCTTCATCGTTGATTGACTGATTGCCTTCCTCACTGTGCAAAACTGTTTCTTTTTATTTTGACCCAAGATGTATAAGGAAAAAAGTTTTTGACAAAGGTACCTGTATATTGACTACCAAACTAAAGCTCAGAGGAACATTCATGAGTCTTACATAATATACATCTATTTCTGTGGTTCAATATTTTTCATTAAAAAATTGTACTTTATTGGTCTCTAATGTGTATGTATCTTATTAAAGGCATATTCTATGTGACTGGTTGTCTCATTAATTTTAAAAGCTTTATTTTATATCATTTTAATTTCTTATATGTATGTAAAATTTTGTAGTTAATTATTTACTTACAGATCAAACCAGGAATTATACAGCTATGACTAAGGTCTCTCTCAGGGGTAAATATAGCTTATTCTATTTTCCTATAAAATATTTTTAAGGAATAATTGTCCTGAAGGGAAAGGTCCTTAATACAGGTCCTTAATATAGAAGCATTAATTATCTTGTTGCATTAAGTTGTTCTAAATAGGGCAAATTTGAGGGATTATATATGGCTATTGAAATAATTTCCTTGATTTGAGCAATAGGAACCCTATTGTATCTAACTTTATCTGGTTATTACCATCCTAAAGAAGCACTTGACAATCATCTTACTCACATCACCACAATAGAGAGCCATTGAGAAAAGAGGGATGATGATCTGTTGTATTTGGAGAAGATCCAAAAAGAATGTATATAAAAATTATCAGATATAATAGGTGAATTTAGCAAGGTAGCAATATATATAATTATTATACGTATACAAATGTATCAATTTGGAAAAAAAATAATTATATAGTGACTGTTGAACAATTCGGGGTTGGGGGACTGAGTCCCCATATGTCAAAAATCCCTGCATAACTTTTGACTCCCTAAAACTTAATTAGTAATAGCATATTGTTGACTAGAAGTCTTACTGATAACATAAAGAGTTAATTAACACGTATTTGTCATGTATTATATACTGTATTCTTAAAGTAAGCCAGAGGAAAGAATATATTATTAAGAAAGTTATAAGGAAAGAATATACATTTACAGTATTATACTGTATTATTGATACTGTAAGTTTATGTCATCTGTTTACAAGTTGAATCATCTGCCAGTAGTACCTATATCCATTTTTGTTGTTAGAACAACTCAGCAAAAATGTTTTAAAATTGTTTTCTGACTTTTCATTTTGCTGGTGTCATGATGACTCATTTTGGTCTCTATTCTGAGTCTCTCTTTTAAAGACCAGCTACTTTTTTTTTTTTTTTTCTTTTACCTTTTTTTCAGAAAGCTCTACGTCCAGTGCGGGGCTTGAACTCATGACCCCTAGTCTCATGCTCTACCAACTGAGCCAACCAAGGCACCCTAATATTTTCTTATATGATACAAAACACTGTAGATGCCAATGTATTACTAACTATATATCAAAAATGTAAAGATAACATGAAAAATAAATTCATATTTCCTTAAAGGTACAACTATTCATGCACTGATAATGAAAAAGCATTAGTATAATTGCTTTATGGTAGCCTAGCCTATACACTAATGAATGAATCATTATAAAATGTTTAGGGAATCATATTCATTATATTCATAATACAGTGTTGGAAAGAAACATTGTTATGTTATTAAAAAAAAAAAACACTTCCCCGTGATGATAAGTTGACGTGCATTTTCTCTAATTGCAAAAGAGAGAGGCATACTGTAATGCATGGTAGTGTTATTCTTAGAAAGCAGTTATAAAACAATAAGAAAACTAACACATTATTAATGTAAGGATAGGCCATCCTCTTCCACAGATTCTTGTACATGGTGTTCTACATGATGAATACTTAGGCAATGATGATGCCTATTTAGTATTAAAGATGAATACTTAGGCAATGATAACACAGTTACTGCTGTAGTTATTAGATTTTCACTTGAAGATACACACATGCACAACAGATAAGTTTATGAACTGTATGGCATGATGATTATTTACTATTCATTAAGTAGAAGTGGATCATCATAGAGGTTTTTATCCTCATCATCTTCAGTTGTGTGGACTGAGGAGGAGGAGGGGTTGGTCTTGCTGTCTCAGAGGTGGCAGATGGGAGAAGATGTGGAGGTGGAGGGGAAACAAGAAAGGACAGCACATTCAGTGTAACTATGGAAATACGTCATAATTTCTGAGTTTTCTGATTTTTCCTTTCTCTAAAAGTGTGCCTATATAGTACCAATCCTTCCACCATTTGCTTTAGTTATCAGAACCCATATCATAGAAGAATCTGTGTCATAAAAGAATTCAAAAGCGGTCTTGAGCAATCGGTACCCTCCTGCCAGTTTGTCTAATGTCAATTTATTTTCTGGCTCTGCTTCTTCTACATCTTCTTCCTCATTGTTTGGCACTGGTTTAGAAGCATTCATCTCTATCAAGTCACTGTCACTGTTCAGTCCTCTGATGTGGTGTCTATGAGCTCTTGATTTTCTCCAAGATCCATATATTGAAACTCTTCACACTTCACCTTTTTTTCTTTTTTTTTTTTTTTTTTGCCATATCCACGATCTCTTTCATGATTTTTTTTGATTGGCTCTGTCATAAATCCTGTGAAGTCATGCACAACATCTGGACACAGTTTTCTCCAGCAGGAATTTGTTTCGGGCTTGATGGCTTTCACAGATTTTTCCACAACAATGATGGCATCTTCAATGGTGTAATCCTTCCAGACTTGCATGGTGTTCTCTCTTATCAGGGTTCTCTTCCATAGTGTTGACAATTCTTTCCATAGAGTACCACGTGTAACGAGCCTTAGAGATCCTTATGACTCCCTGATCTAGAGACTAAACTAGATACATTGTGCTTGGGGGCAAGGCGACCACTTGAATGCCTTTGTTTTTGAATTCATGGTGTTCTCGATGGCCAGGGGCTTTAGCCAATATCAAAAGAACTTTAAAAGGCAGTTTTTCACTGGCCAGGTACCTTCTGACTTCAGGGACAAAACACCCTTGGAATCAATCCAGAAAGACAGTTCTTGTTGTCCAGGCCTTCTTATTGTATTACTAAAAGACTGGCAGTTGTTGTTTATCTTTTCAGGGTTAACAGCTTTATAGATAAAGGCAGTCCTGATCATAAACCCGACTGCCTGTGAATGAAACAGTAGAGTTAGCCTGTCACTTCCTGCTCTAAATCCTTGTGCTTGCTTCTCTTCCTTACGAATGAATGTCTTCTGCGGAATTTTTTTCCAGAACAGGGCAATTTTGTCTGTTAAAAACCTCTTCTGGCAGATATCCTTTCTCTTCAGTGATTTTCTTAATCCACAATTTACTGGAGAGACAAACAGCTGATGCAGAGAGGGTTAGTGTCCCATGGTGTTTTAATTAAGGCAGATTCTCCCAACTTTTGTCTCAGCAATAGAGACAAGGTGACTACAAAATTACTAAGTAATATAGTGTGTACTACAGGTAATTTTATGCTGTTATTATTGAATACTACATCTTTATATTTGTTTATAGTACTGACTGTCAAAGGGCCATATATGGTCTGTGTTTGCATAAGTCTTTTTTTTCAAGATTTTAATTTTTAAGTTATCTTCACCCATTGTGGGGGCTTGAACCCGTGACCCTGAGATCAAGAGTTGCATGCTCTTCTTTTTTTTTTTTTAATTTTTTTTTTTAAATTTTTATTTATTTATGATAGTCACAGAGAGAGAAAGGCACAGAGACACAGACAGAGGGAGAAGCAGGCTCCATGCACCGGGAGCCCGATGTGGGATTCAATCCCGGGTCTCCAGGATCGCGCCCTGGGCCAAAGGCAGGCGCCAAACCGCTGCGCCACCCAGGGATCCCAAGAGTTGCATGCTCTTCTGATTGAACTAGCCAGATGCCCTTTTAGGTTTTGATAAATTTTAACTCCTTTTACTAGGTTTGTGTATAATTTATGGTAGTAAGTGATAAAAGAGATTATTATGTACATATATTTTATGGATTCATGACATTCATTTTCCTTAATTTTTTGATATTTCTAGGCTACGCAGTTTTTGATTTTTTTCAAATTCTTACAAATCTCTAAAAATAGTTCCAATATATTTATTGAAAAAACTGCATGTAAATGGACCCATGCCATTCAAATTGTGTTGTTAAGGTCAACTTCATTTCTATACTGAGCAATACATTTTTAGTAAATGTAATATCTGAGGCTATTTTTAAGGTTTATTATGGAAAATTTTAAATATATAAATATGTAGAGACAATAATAAAAAACATGTACTATTTGTTCTTATCAACTGATGGCAAATCTTGCTTTCTCTGTAACTGCCAATTCCAACTACCTGTGGTTTATTTTGAAAAAAAGGTCAAGACTCATATTGTTTTACCTTTTATAATTCAGTATAGTCTATAAATAATAAATACTCATCTTGAAAAATAATCATATGTCTATTATCATAAATAAATTTCTAAGAATACTTCTCAATATTATGAAATATCCAGCTAGTTAAAATCCTGTAATGGTTTCAAAATTTCTTTTACAATATATTTGTTTCAATTGAGATACAAATAAGATCTATATATTAAAATTTTATTAAATAAAATTTCTCTTATAATATCAAACCCCTCTTTTTCAAACTTCTAGGATTTTGTTGTTGTTATTGTTTGTTGTTGTTTTAGAAGTTTATTTACAGGAGGGTTCAGGACATTTGTCCTATATAATTTTTTGGAGTATGAAGTTTGCTAGTTGCACCCCTTTGGTATTGTTAGGTTATATTCTCTTTCTTTAGTTCTCTATAAATTGGTAGTTATATGTAGAGGCTTGATCAGATTCTGGTTTATAATTGTGTTATAATACTTTGTAGGTGGCATAGTACTTCCATCCTAATATACAGAATACAGCAAGTTTAAAAAAGTAGAATGAAACTTCCACATATGTAACTTTGCCTCCTAGATTATTCTGAAATTACACTGAATCTGTTTATTGTTGCCTTATTCAAAGTACAAAGCATCAATTAAAAAATGTTGTCGAAAAATAATAACTTAAAAAAACGTAGCACACAGCTTCTAATTTGTTTTATTGAAAACTGACTAAAATATAGTAAATTATGTCAATTTGCTAGGAAACTGTTAAACATAAGTAATCAGGAAGACTTTTAATCTTAAGTTTATCTATTTTCTTTTATAAGCGACCTTTGTTTATTTCATTTGCTATTAACCATTCTTTACAATATCATACATATATTTAAAAACTCTTTTGATCCTTAATTTAATGCCTGAAAACTCAAAGAGAGGAATGTTCAAGCATCTGAAATCTTAGGGGTAAACTGAGATTGTTAGTCATTTAGTTCTCTTTATAGTTCCTGTTCAAAGCAAATATAAATCCTAAGATGCCATTGCTTAAATTTTTAAAATGTCCAGGATAGTTCATGTCTCTCTCTGAGTTTGGATTTCTTCTAGTTCCAGATTATTAATCATGTAAAATTTAATTATGAAAACATGTAATTGGAAAATCATTTAGGTCTCCTTATGAGTAATTCTACTCTGATGAATTCGATGCCAGTGTGTGGTCACCAAACTTTATTAAAGCATTCTGTATGTAGTCACTTTGGATTTTTTTACAAGTGGTGTTTACTGCCAGTTCCAAATGGACCTTGATAATTTGCATGATTTATTCAGGGTATCACTTGGAATCAAACTAAAGACTCTTTAGAGACTACAAATATGAAACTGTATTCCAAAACATTCAGCCTAGCGGTACAGAGCACTACATCAGGTGTACAGCAAATATAAAAAGAAATGTAGGGTGAAAGTCTAAAAATCAAAGATAGAGCAACTGACAAGATATAAGGGTATAGATGACGAGAGAACTATAGAAGATGCAGAAATACGGAAATTAAAAACATTCGCTTTACATTGCAATGGGGCATAAGAAATTCAGCCTATAGATGAATTAAATTTAAGAGCAGTTTGAAAGAGGAGGATATATTGATATAAAAGAAGAAACTGGGCTGAAATAAGAAGAAAATGAAAATGTTAAGACCTGTTTTCCAGACCGGCTGACACAGTTAGGTCTAGATTACTGGAATTTCTGTTTTTTTTTTTTTTTCTTTTTCCAACTTGTCTTCTTAGTTTCAGGGACCCACTTTAATTTTTGTATTATTAAGTAAACAAAAAAACTCTATCAAACTCTCTAAAACAAAGTCTGTCTGACTCTAGTTTCATGCTTCAGGGACTTCAGTCATAATTCTAAAACCTAGTCCTTGAATCTACCCCAGTCAGTGACAGGCATTCTCCGTTTCTCTCTCTCTGACTTTAGACATTTTTGTAACTCAAGGAACAGAGTCTGTCGGCCCCTGTGGCTGACTCAGGCTACTCAGCAGTTCCTCATGGAAGAGTCCTGCCTGTTTCATGTCTCCCTTTCTGCTTGTCTATGTAGTTGGAGTGTCACCTAGTCTTGGACTTCCAGTCAATGCTGTGGAAATCCCTTACTGGTATTTCTCTGATGCCATGTTCTGTTGTCATTTGTGTTTAATATTGTGTTCTGCCTGCCAGATCCGATTTTCACCTGCAGTTGTATCTGTCCCCAAAGACTTGTTTCATTTGAATATTCATCTGGATCCAGTTTGAAAATGTCATGCCTTCTGAAGATGGCAATTTTAAGCCACTTAAAGAGTATGCATAACCGTGGTCAATAAAATGACCATTTTCCCCATTGCCCCAGGAAAGGATCCATGTTTTGGCATCTCAGTGACGGTGAATTGGAAATGCTGCTGCTAGAGAAATTGCCCTCCCACAAACACCCCCAGAGTAAACTCCACACCGGCTATCACTGTGTATAACCAAGTCCTGCTGCTCTTCCAGTGATCTACCCAGCCTACTGCTTTTTCCCAAGACACTATCATTTTTTAAATATTTTAATATTTATGTATTTATTTATTTGTTTATTTATTTATTTATTTGAGACGCAGAGAGAGGGAGAGGCAGAGACATAGGCAGAAGGAGAAGCAGGCTCCATGCAGGGAGCCCGACGTGGGACTCAATCCCAAAAATCCAGTATCTTGCACTGATCCAAAGGCAGGTGCTCAACCGCTGAGCCACCCAGGTGTCCGAAGACACCATCATTCATAAGATTGCTTGTTGCATGTTAGTATCTGCAGCTCCCTCTAGGAACAGAGTATTTAGAAATCCTTATACCTCATGTTCCCCTGAACTGATTTCTAGAATGGGGTGGAATACTGACCCAGCTGCTGGAATTGGAGCTGGAGAAGAAAGGATGTGTAAAGGACACTAGTGTCTAATGGTGGCTATAACTTGAATCAGAATCTTAGGCATGCAGAATCACATACTTATGTCATTATTAATGTACTTAGCCATTCAACATATATTTCTTATATACTAACCATGAACCAAGCATGATAATGAAATAAAAACTAGTTTATTGAGTATTATTTTTCTTAGGATAGATTATAGATTTAATAGGCCTTGGTGAATAAGAAACCTGGTCACTATTATAGTATAATTTCTAAGGGAAAATTCATTTCAAGTTCAAAAATCAGTCTATCATAGACTTGCTAGAAAGCTTTCACTACAGTACTCTTACAACTGTGAGTTATGGTGGAATTATAGTCTGAAGTTACATTCCTGTTCTTATTTATTGATATCACCTAATGTTATTATGGGTGGTTATCCATTGGAGAAATCATGTTGAAGGAACATATAATGTAGTTTTAAAGAAAAATTTATAACTGTTGTTAGGAGGGCTACACATATATTTGTGAAGCTTGTGCACTTCATGATTCTGAGGGCCACTATTCAGAGAGATTGTAACGCGCTTTTCATCTCTTAGAGTTATACAAAGCGTAATCAAGATAACAGAAGGGATTCTGGCTGCCTATCGGACTCTTACCTCTACCTTGATCTTGAAAGCAGTATGTCTAGACTATAGATAGTTCTAAAAATCTCAGGGCTTGTTATTTGTTTAGTTGCACGCTTTATCAAAGCACCAATAATTTCTACTTTATTGATAATTTCTTCTTTTCTACATCAATTACTTTTCTTTTTTGAAGATTTTATTTCTTTATTCATGAGAGACACAGAGAGAGAGAGAGAGAGAGAGAGGAGAGAGAGAGAGGCAGAGACACAGGCAGAGGGAGAAGCAGGCTCCATGCAGGGAACCTGATGTAGGACTCGATCTCGGGACTCTGGGGTCATGCCCTGAGCCAAAGGCAGTTGCTCAACTGCTGAGCCACCCAGGTGTCCCCATCGGTTGACTTTCTAAATAACCTCACGTTCAGGTAACAGACAACAAAAATGCAGACACCAGTTAACTATAATACTGCTGTTTTTCTTAATATACACTCAGTTAAACCATAATGAGGCAATATTCCCAGTACATCAGGAACTGAGTACCTTTTTAGTCCTAAAGGAGGAACTTGGGAAAGGAATCACAATCCCTACTACAGAGTAAGAAGTGCTCAGGAGGGAGATAGTATAGTGAGGACAGTTAGACAGAGTAACATCTCAAATGTGTGATTAGCATCAAGTTGAATTTGAGTGTAGCTTGAATGCATCAGTTCCATCAAAGAAAGTGAACATCACAGAGTCAGGTTATTAGATAACAGCAGATAATTATCCAAATATCTGAACTATAGTTGTCTCTAGGGAGGAAATTGAGAAGCTAAAATTAAGGAGTGAACTAAAATAAGACTATTCTATTTAGTGACTTATTTAGAACTCTGGGAACAATGCTATTATATCAATAAAGGAGAGAATATGTGAAGATAGAGGTGAAAAAGAACTCCTCAGGCCTTAGATCTAGTCTAAGATATCTAGATAAAGGGAAATTCAACTTGATGAGGGTGAACTACTTCTGGTCTCAGGGAAGCAGGCTAGGATGAACTGCATTGCTGAATACTTTCCTGCCCTATTGCGTTGGTGGGGTCAGCAGCAGGGCTAGAAGCAGTAGTAGTTTGACCCATCTCCAAAGTGAGGATGTGAATTTCTCATCTTCCCTTCAAACTACTTTGTTCGGAGATAATTCTGCTTAAATGAACCTCAGCAAACAAACATACCATCTGATTTTGTATGGCCAACAACATCACACAGACCCAACGGAAAGGGCAGTAGGAGATTCTTGACAGCTGTAGAAAGCATTCCTTTCTTATTTCCTACAGGTGAAAGTAGAAAGGTTTGACCCTTTGGGCTCAGGAACTTCCAGCATTCTCGGGAGTTTTCTCAGGAGGTAAAATTGCCAGGTAGGGAAGAAAGGCATCCATATTATGTAAATAGTATGTGAGAAGGCACCTCATTTAGTATTAAAGGGAATATGATTTCATTCTGTACCTTATGTAGTAAAATAGTTTTACATGAATATTTTAGCTCTATGTCTCTGCTTGGATACGATTTCTTGAATGCAGTCCAGGGAGGTGAAACAACACAGAACTGTTTGGTTTGGGAGACAGATGACTGGTTGAAGGTTCAGTGCAAGTTCTGGGCTGAGGGCTAGGTTGTACAGACTGTGCAAGGCTTACCAGAGAGCATTGGCTGTAGGTTTAGGAACCAACTCAAGATCCTAAAGGTAGGGCCACATTGGAGTTCTTTGGAGTTCTAGTCCAGATAGAGAAGAGAAACCACTTAATACCATAAGCATTTAGTTAAGACTCCAGAAATGCCATAGCTTTGAAATATTATGCCCCAGAGTAAAACCCACTCTCAATATATACTTATAAAGCCTCAGCAATATCTTTAGGAGACTCCTGAGTGTGGAGGTAAAGTCCCACCAAATTAAGGAAGTTTGGAAAACCATGGCTTCCCACAGAGGAACCCTAACAAAGTATAAACAGAGCCTTTCAAATTCAAGGTGCTTTGTCAGTAATTGTACTACACACTAGAATTCAAAGTGATATTCTTCAAAGGAATATAACAGAATAAGAAACATTTATAATATGACATATGCAATATTTAATATTAAATCAAAGTTTACTAGGCATCTTTTAAAAGTATAATATGGCCCATCATCAAGGAAAAAAGCAACGAATAGAAACTAATCCCATGACCACTCAGATTTTGGATTTTTAGCAGACCAACAGTCTTGAAGGCTATTATAAACTTATTCATGGACTTAAAAGAAAATATGGTATTTCTAAATGTATAGAGATCTTGGTAGAGAATAAAAACTGTGGGGAAAAAATAGAAGCAGCACTCCTAGGAAATTCTAAAACAGAAAAATGCAATATCTAAAATGAAAAATTATTTGACAGGCTTGAGGGTGACAAGAAAAAAAAGAGTCAATGAAACTAAATAAAAATAAAAATTAACCAATATTAAGAAAAAAGAAGATTGAAGAAAAATGTGAGACCCAAATCTATAAAAGCTCCTAGAAGAAAACATAGACAGTAATTTCTTTGACATCAGGCATAGAAACACTTTTCTAGATATGTCTCCTCAGGCAAAGAAAACCAAAGCAAAAATAAACTATTGGGACCACACCAAAATAAAAAGCTTTTGCACAGGGAACCCTGGGTGGCTCAGCGGTTTAGCACCTGCCTTTGGCCCAGGGTGTGATCTGGGGTCCTGGGATCAAGTCCCGCATAGGGCTCCTGGGATGGAGCCTGCTTCTCCCTCTGCCTGTGTCTCTGCCTCTCTCTCTCTCTCTCTCTCTCCATTTCTATCATGAATAAATAAATAAAATCTTTAAAAAAGACATTAAAAAATAAAAGCTTTTGCACAGTAAAGGAAACCATCGACAAAATAAAAAGGCAGCCTAACAAATGGGAGAAGATCTTTGCAAGTTGTATATCTGAAAACGGGGTAATATCCAAAATATATAAAGCACTTATATAACTTAATACCAAAACAACAAATAATCTAATTAAAAATGGGCAGAGGTCCTTAATAGACATTTCTTTAAAGAAGACATACAGATGGCCAACAGATACATCAAAAGATGCTCAACATCATTATCATCAGGGAAATGCAAATTAAAACCACAATGAGATACCACCTTACACTTGTCAGAATGTGGAGAAAAAGGAAAGCTCTTGCACTATTTGTGGAAATGCAGATTGGTACAATCTCTGTGGAAAACAGTATGGAGATTCCTCAAAAAATTAAAAATAGGAATACCATATAATCTGATAATTCTACTAGGTTGGCATTTACCCAAAGAAAATAAAAACACTAATTTGAAAAGATATATGCTCCCCCATGTTTATTGCAGCATTATTTGCAATAGCCAGGATATGGAAACCACCCAAGTATCCATCCATTGTCCATTGATGAATGGATAATGAAAGTATTTATAAAATAAATAAATAAATATAATATAATATATAATATATATATATATATATCGTCCCATACTTTATCCATTCATCAATGGATATATCTTAGTATATGTGCTGCCAAAGCGAGCACATCAATGGATATATCTATATCTATATATCTCCCCACATATCATATCCTATATTCATATATATATATATATATATATATATATATATATATGTAGGATATATATAGGATTATTATTCAGCCAAAAAAAGAATGAAATTATGTCATTTGTGGCAACATGGATGGACCTAAAGGGTATTATGATAAGTGAAATTAGTTAGAAAAAGATAGATACCATACGATTTCACTTAAATGTGGAATCTAAAAACAAACCAAATGAACAGACAAACAAAAAATTGACTCTTCAACACAGAGAACAAATTGGTGTTTGCCAGAGGGAAGGGGATGTGGCTTGGGCAAAATGGATAAAAGGGAGTTGGAGGCTCAGGCTTCCAGTTAGGGAATGAATAAGTCATGCGGATCAAAGTTACAGCATAGGAAATATAGTCAGTCAGAAGAGCATGTATAGTGACAAATGCAACTACATTTGTTTTGAGCACAGCATAGTGTACAGACTTGTTGAATCACTCTGTTGTATACCTGAAGCCAATGTTACATTTATGTGTCAACTCTACTTCAATAAAAAAGAAAGAAAAAATATCACAATCTGGAGAATTGATGGGCAATATCTGGCAAGCTAATATATGTAATTGGTCTGAGAAGGAGGAGGCTGTGAGAATACAGTTGGAAAACATTTGAGGCTATAACGGTCAGATTTTTTCCCAGTTTGATAATATCAACTATCCCCTCACAGGTCCAAAAAGCCCACAGCTAGCTGAAGATCAGAGTAAAAAGAAAATCAAGAAGTTAGTTCTGTAAAAAAGACATTCCATCCATAGAAATAATGATATAGATATGGCTGATTTTTCATCATAAAATATGGAAGTTGGGGTAGCTAGGTGGCTCAGTTGGTTAAGTGTCTGTCTTTGGCTTAGTCAGTCCCACACCAGGCTTTCTGCTCAGTGGGGAGTCTGCTTCGCTCTCCCCCTGCCCTCCACCCCACTCATACTCTCTCTCTCTCCCTACCCCCTCAAATAATTAAATAAAATCTTAAAAAATATGTAGGTTAGAACAAGAAAGACTGCTTTAAAGTGCTGAAAAAGCAGTCTATTCAGAATTCTATTTCCAATTATCCTTCAGAAAAACAAGGATGAAATAAAAACATTTTCTGGGGGAACCCTGGGTGGCTCAGCAGTTTAGCACCTGCCTTCGGCCCAGGGCATGATCCTGGGGTCCAGGGATGAAGTCCCACATCAGGCTCCCTGCATGGAGCCTGCTTCTCCCTCTGCCTTTGTCTCTGCCCCTCTCTCTCTCTCTCTCTCTCTCTCTCTCTCATGAATAAATAAATAAAATCTTAAAAAAAAAACATTTTCAGATAAATAATAAAAAATATTCATGGCAAGTAGATGTGTACAGTAAGAAATGCTAAAGAAGGCTCTTTGGTTGATCGAAAATGATATCAGATGAAAACATGGTTCTAAAATTAAGAATGAAGATACTTTCTAGAAATGGGAAAAGAAAAGGTGGGAGAGGTTTTTTTCCCCTGATTTCCATAGACAACGGTTTAAAACAAAAAGGCAACACTGTTAGATAGGGTTAAAAATCTATTTAATATGACACAGTGGCACAAAAGATGAAGAGAGATAAGCATGTAAATGAAATTTTACTGTTATAAAATTGTTACAACTGTAAAGTACGGGAAGCTTACAGTGTTAAGTAGTACAATATTGACTAAATAATCGAGAAAGTGAACTTCTGTTTATATTTTGATAACAAAATATCCAGGATATCACAATATCAAGGACTATACTAATGATAAAGATAATCAAAATATTATAAACAACCAAAGGAATCATTGTATACCAAAGAATAAATTGGTATCCTAAGCCTTTTTCCTTTATAACGTTGAATTCCTGAATATTATGGTTGTTAATTTAGGTTCTGCAGGATTACTTTTTTATTACATAAATATACAATTCAAAACTAAAATAGAATGTTATTTTTTTTCTAGCTAAAGTCAGTCTCTGATGAAACTTGAACCAGACCAGTGAAGCAGTTTAGTCATTATTTAAATCTACATGGGCCCACTGTTAGAAAACTTCACATTAACCCTAAGCATTCTTTAAAAAGCATTTTTTAAAAAGCCCATTCTTTAAAAAGCCCATAGACAGAAGGAAGGCTAAAACTCATGTTTGACAGGGTTGTAAATATTTCTACTCAGAAAATGAAATCAAGACTCAACTCTAGTTGAGGAGAACACGCCAACTTTAAGAGAAGTTGAAATTTTGCACGGCCTACTTATCACTGGTTTCCTAAATGACCTAGGGTAAATAGAAACAGCCTTTTCATGTGGCTGCTCTGATTAAAGCAAGGTCTGTAAGTTGGCAGTACATCATCTGAAATTTCAAAGCTTAAGTGGAAGCTGGGGTTTCTTTTCCTTCCAAAAAATCCCCCTACTCTTTATACGTGGTCTATCTGAGTAGCTGGCGTATAGTTATAAAAGTCACTGGGCAGTAATCAGGAGTGCACTGGTCCTTGTGGCAGGCATCAACTTGGTTACTGCCAGGTCTTTGAACTACAAAAATAAATAGAGAATAGAAGTGCATTGTATTGGCCAAGCCTGAGGCCCAGTCATCTGTCTTGGAGCATGCTCTGGTGAGAGTGTTTAACTTGGATTCCTTCCATCACATGTGGTAGCTGCAAGAGTGAAAAAGGAGAGGAAAAGAACAATGTTAGGTGGTATATTTAATAGTATGTTGGCTTAACAATTCTCAGGAAACTGTTACTTGTATTTTTCTCTCAGCAGTCAGAGGTGGGATTCTGAATGAGTGGATGTGTACTTTAGACAACATGATTCTATTCCCTCCACTCTTGTCCATTGTTTTATGGAGGACTTGAATAACAGGCATAGATATTCCCCCAAACGCTATCTACTAAAGTAGGGAACTTAGCTATAGCAACTCACAGGACAGTATTTTTTTGTATTCAATTTCACCAGCAGCCTTGACATCCCTGAATTAATGGGTCTCTTTCACTCTAAACCTGAAAGTTTGAAATTCGTGGTAACTGGATGTTTGTTGTTTTTGGCTAAATTATCCTCTTCTATTTCTTTTCAAGGCCAATGTAACACAAACTAAAACAATTTAGGCTCTCTCTGCCTTTTCATTCTTCTAAGTTTTCTACAATAAGAAAGGAGAACCTTTACTCAGCCGCACTGTGCCCATAATAAACTTGATTAAAAAAAAATACCTGTGGCTACAGGAGTGGATTCTTTTGTAAGGACAGTGAAGCACTCAGCTGTTCTATATTAGAAGAAATTTCGCTTGTTTTCACAGCTGAATTATCTTGCTTTCCATATTATCAGAAAGAGTACTAAGAAAATCAAATAAGAGATTTTCAAGGGATTTTAAAGGAAAAAAATATATAGCTTTTTACAGTCAAGGTTTTAGTTCCTAGCACATTTTTTTTCTAGATCATGCAGCACATATTTTGTAACCCTCATGAAAGAGCATAAAATAAATATGTCAAGGCTTCCTGTAGAAATGCGTTCATTCAGAGTTGCCAAAATAAGAGAAGCTGTTGAATTTGCCCAGACAGATGGTAAGATAAATTTATGAGCAAAATCATGTAAAAATACCAAGCTTAAGGGACTATGTATCAGAAGTGAGTGATTTGTAATGTTATATTGATTTTTTTAAGCTATAGATCAAGAATTGTATGGAAATTGATGAGTTGTATTGTACATAGTAGACATTTTCTTAGGGTGATAGTTGACCTTAGTTATATTTGCCACAATTTATACAAAATAGGAATAACTTTCAAGCCAATTCATTAGCCAGTTTTTTAAAATATTCTTTGAAACAACCCATACAATATTACAAAAAAGCATTCTGTATGTTTTAAAATGATTCTAAAGTAGCACAGATTGAATATTGCCAAATTAAAACATTCATTAATTCATTCAGTTAACAAAAAGGACCTACCATATGGAACAGGCTTTCTTTCTATATCCTAGACAGACAGTGGTCAGCAAAACACAGTCCTGGCATTATTGAAGAAATGTATTAGTTTAGATAGGAAGATAAGAATAATCCTGTTATGGTTAGCAATTTGAAATTATTTTATTTACATACACTATAATTAAATTTTACAAAAAATGGATTTATGGTAAAGTTGAAAATCTACTATGTGATGAAATGACGTTTTGGGTGAAAGAGAAATATTGACCATGATCCAAAAGAATCTGAATTATTTGTGAACATGCAATTAAAGAAAATCAAATCTCATAATTTTTAAATCATTTTAGCTTATATATTTTCATGATTTCATGATTTTCTGAATTTTAAATTTGAGATTTTCTTCATTCTTCAGAAACTCAGTATCTGGGCAGCCCCAGTGGCTCAGCGGTTTAGCGCCGCCTGCAGCTCAGGGCATGATCTTGGGGACCCGGAATCGAGTCCCACGTCGGGCTCCCTGCATGGAGCCTGCTTCTCCCTCTGCCTGTGTCTCTGCCTCTCTCTCTCCTCTCTGTGTATTCTCATGAATAGATAAATAAAATCTTTAAAAAAAAATAAACTCAGTATCTTAACATAATAGTCATTTAAAAAATTCTAACTGTACATACCATAATATATACTTTATCCAAATCAGCACTATTCAAAGCCTAATTCTGGACAGAAACAATGTAATACATAGGGGTTATGTTTCTGGAAAAACTAAGTGGTTTATTCTAATACGAAATAATGAGAATTCTTAGAGTAAAAATTCGAGGTAAATAAATATTATTCATGAAACTTATTCCATAGCTAATGAGGTTAATGTTATCTTAAGCTTAGGCTCAACAACTAGGCCTCATTATTCTTTGCTAAAATTCAGCCATATTAGAACTGTAAATTTAGTTAACTTTTAAAAAATATCAGAAGTCAACAAACTCTGTACAAAGAAAATATTGTGATAAAATTCCCCGTGAAGATATTCTCATTGCAGTGTCAGGTAATATTTCTCATTAGGACTATCCACTTCAACATTGATATTGATAAAAGAAGAACAACGCAATCAAGGACAAACTTGTACATAGCTAAGGTTCTTACTGCATATCTTGTGATTTTTTTTTTTTTTAGATTTTATTTATTTATTCATGAGAGACAGATAGAGAGGCAGAGGCATAGGCAGAGGGAGAAGCAGGCTCCCTGTGAATAACTCAATGTGGGATTCAATCCCAGGACTTCAGGATCACAACCTGAACTGAAGACAGACAACCACTGAGCCACCCTGGCGTGCCTAGGTAGCTTGTCACTTTAAGAAATTATATATTCTTTTCAAATCATATATTATATGACATATATTAACATATAAATATATATTTACAGTTTGCTATCACATATAATTGTAGCAATATCTTAATGATGAGTTTTAATTTCTGTTATGCAATGTGAAGTTCTTTTACCTCACAAACTTAGGATTTCCTTCTCATCTATAGTTCAAATTTGGAACTCATTTTTTTTTCCATTCCTCCCAGCTAGGTTGGCAGAACTTTTCTCTGTCTCTCTCTCAATCAGTCTAGAAAATTATTTATTTATTTATTTATTTATTTATTTATTATTTACTTATTTATTTATTTATTTATTTATTATTTATTTATTTAGAGGGAGAGAGAGACAGCACGGGGGCAGGTGGCAGAGGGACAGGGAGAGAGAGAATCTTAAGTAGACTCTCTGCTCGGTGTGCAGAGCCCAATCAGGGCTGGATCCTATGATCCTGAGAACACGATCTGAGCTGAAATCAAGAGTGGGTTACTTAATCGACTTCACTACCCAGATGCCCCATAACTTCTTTTCTCTCATTGACATTTAAGTAGCAATGTATAGGAGAGAATGGAAATTGATGTAATAACAGCAACTATAAACTTCTCTATCCTTGTTTTATAAGAATAAATAAATTATTAGATCTTCTGAGGCAAAGCCCTAAAGCAAAGAAATTTCCCAAAGTGTTGCTTTTCAGGGCCTTAACAGATGGATTAAATTCCATCAGCTGAAATCCTGTCTTTATCAAGAGATCCCCTACCTGTCTCCTCCCCAGTGTATTTAAACTCCAACTGCTACATTTAAAATTCCATATACCTGCTAAAATATGGAGGTACCTTAAATTTTCTGAACCTCATACAGACATTTAAACTTTAAAATGAACCTATTCTAGGCAGTAGAAAGTTTAGAAAGTTTTTTTTTCTTCAAATAAGCAAAGTCCTCTACTCAGAAATTTTCTTTTAATTTCTCTATTATAAAAGTTGGGCAGTTGGCAAATAGGTTTACTTAAAAATATTCAATAAGACTAACTCAAGTCAAATAGATTCTGCAATTGAGTGATATGTAAGGTAGAAAAGATAAATTATTTGGAGTTCTTGAGCAGAAGCATAGTGCCTTGCCATATAAAGCATGCTGGTGTGAGAAAGGATTTCCAAAGCTTCAAAATAAGTAAAAGAGAATACTGTTCTCTGGGCTTGCAGTTTTATTAATTTTCCATTGACTAGACTATTTTATACCTTTTTAGGGACAGAGGCCAATTTGCATATTATTTTTCTGATAGGTATGCAAATCATATCTGTCCTACAGGAAAGATAAACTGAAAGGTTATGGCTTATTACTGTGTTGGACATTAACCACTTTTGTATTTAACCCAGCAGTCTTACCCCAACAATCCTTTCGATTGATTATATTTGCCTCTCAAATGTTCTTTGTACTGGTGTTAACATATTACTAGTTCACCGGTTAATTAATGAGTTAAAGTAAAAATCTTTAACGGGTATTCTTCTTTATAATTGCTTGAGAGTCATGATTTTATCTCTTTGAAAATAATACTTTAACACTGGGGAGAGGATCCAAATAGATTTAGATGTTACAACCTTTAAAGAAGTTGGTTGAGACATTAGCACTTTTATTTTTATTTATTTATATATTTATTTATTTTAATTTTTATTTATTTATGATAGTCACAGAGAGAGAGAGAGAGAGGCAGAGACACAGGCAGAGGGAGAAGCAGGCTCCATGCACCGGGAGCCCGATGTGGGATTCGATCCCGGGTCTCCAGGTCGCTCCCTGAGCCAAAGGCAGGTGTCAAACCGCTGCACCACCCAGGGTTCCCAACTAGCACTTTTAATCTGTTGTACTTAGTAATGAACTCACCCAAATTTTATAATAATAAAAGTTGATTTCATTGTACAAAATACACAGAGTACTAAATTGAAGAATCTATGTAGCTAATAAAAATAATTATCAAATATTAATTGACCATATTTCTTGAGGGTGTTCCTCCTTTAATAATTGAAGTATATTATACTACCACAAGAGACTACACCACTCCCTAGACCAGAGATGTGTCTTTTTCATGTACCAATTCCCAATATTTCCCACACCAGTTGCCTCAGAAAATGTTTGGCAAATGTTGAATTTTTGGTTCTTATTATGTGTGTCACATGTCTTCCCGTCTTGGCTAAATAAAATCAAGTCACTCGAATTGATTTCATTTGTGATACTGCCCTGGGACTCAAGTCTGCCAAAAATATTTTCAAAGTTCAGTGAATTGAGATTTTAGAATTGTTATTTCACTTACCTATTTATAGCTTAATTCTCATAATTATTTTCTTCCTTTTCTCAAAACTAAAAAGAAAGCAAAATGACATTAGCCTGCATTAAGAACTAGCTTTGCTACTAGCATGCTACATGCTTATCAATATTTCATTTCTCTTTGCCTCAGTTCATTGAACTCTAAAATGACATGGGAAAGGAAATTTTTTAAAGTCTCATTATTAACTAAGAATCTTTTATGTCATGTTGACATCTGTAGCAATATGATCCTGTCTTGTGACAGTGGCTCTCCTGTTATCAACTCTACAGCGTTACAAAGTTTAAGAAGAATTTATACTCCTCATTAAGCAAGACAAGTTAAGGATTTTCTGTGTTTATGTGTATGATTAAGAAGATGACGTAATACGAAATAACATTTTGGGACACCTGGGTGGCAGTTAGTTGAGCATCTGACTCTTGGTTTTGGCTCAGGTCTGATCTCAAGTTGTAAGATTGGGGCTCTCAGACTCCACACCCGGCAAAGAGTTTGCTTATGTTTCTCTCTCCCTTGTCCTCTGCCCCTCCCCCTTTTACTCTCTCTGTCTCTCTCTCTCAAATAAATAAAATAAATCTTTAAAAAATTCATCAATTTTCCTGCAGTGTACTTCGCAGAATGTCTCAGAATTTAACATGTAGTGTTTCTGGAGCACAGTCTCATATAGTCCTCAGGACTACAGGTACCAAAGACCACTGCCAATATCTTTGGAGAAGGTACAACGAAACAGCATCACAGATTGCTAAGTTTTTGTTTGTTTTCTTTTGTTTTATGGGTCTGTGTGTGTGTGTTAATATTGCCCCTCTGATGACTTTGTAAGACTATTGTGTTGAATATGAAAAAAATTGTGACATGAAGAAGAAGTTGCCAGACTTAACATGAAACCTAAGTGTAGGCAAAACTAAATCCTCACCAGTCATAAGTAGGCCTATCAAAAGTATTTCCCAGATTGAACTAATATAAATATCAGCCTTCAGTTCCTGCCATACATAAACCAAGTAGCTATAAGGTCCTAGAAACAAATATTTCATAGAGAACTTAAGATTTAAAATAGTCATAGTCTAAGAATATGTGAGCTCTTAGTATGTGAGCTTTTTGTCAGATTTTTTTCTAGCTTTGTGATGCTGAAAAAATAAATTATATGCTATATATTACATTTCCCTGTTTTAATTTTTTCTCCTTGGTGAAGCATAGTTTATAGCTATGAGAGTTCCTGGAAATTTTTCTAGATTTAATTTTTAATATTATTTAATGGTTAACCTTATTTTTAAATCTAATCTAATTCTATTTATTTAACAAAGGGGGGCTTATCTTTTAATACTTTATTTATTTATTAAAGGGGGGCTTATTTAACTCATTTCTCCATTTTCCTTCCAAATTTAAATCTCATAGTCCAATAAGAGAAATGACATACTCACTTTTCACTTGCGGAGCTTTATTCCAGAGGTAAAGATTACCTGCCAGTTGTTTTTTTGAACTATTAAATGTAACTGATTTGCTTAAAGGGATCATATATCTCAGCCTGTTCTATAGAGTGTAAATGTAAGTGGTGTGTATATCAACAAGTAACACACAGACCCCATCCCCCTACGGTATGTAAGTTCAGAAGTTGGATTCAACAAATCCTTAAACTGAAGCTGAATACCCAACCAAGTTCATACTACTAGGCCTCTTATTATATTTACTTCAAAACATACATGAGTTTTTTTGTTTTTGTTTTTTTTCAAATGTAACTCAGGTTTTCCATGAACTTGTTCTACCTATTGTAATCTATAGTGAGACAGAAATAGAGAGTTAAATCTGTGCTTTCTAACCTCCCACATGTAATCCAATTTTCATTTATAAATCCCTAGGTGTGTATTACCTAGAGAATAATAAAAGATAAGACTTTTCACATCAGTCCCTCCCAACAAATATTTCCTTTAATCATTCTTACACCTTATGAACATTTCTCCTGTATTTCTCCTGCATAATACATTTTAATTGATTTTCACAAACCATTCATATTTTGCATCTAAAGAACAATAAAAAAATAAATTATGTACAAAATCCACAGAGTCTTTCAGACATTGATTTTAAATTTAGGACCACATTGTTCTCATCCTTAATTAGATACTTAAGAAAAATGCATTTCTACCTAGAATTTTTCTTAATTTAGAACAAGACAAAAGACTACTTTTTACTCTAATTCTAAACCTTGTTGAAAAAGCTGAAACATTACCATGGAATGCCTTGTTTATTGCATTATTTTGGTTATTATTTTAAGCATGTCTTGATACCATACACAATTGCAATATTGTCAATTAATTATGTATATATTAATGAAATGAGCTCTATCATCCGTTGATTTGTCCTGCATTGTAAAGTCAGTGAAAAGAGATACAGAATTTATATATTGCTTTGTTGTTAGAGTGATCAGATTCCCTTTTCAGTTTTGCTACTTTTGTTTCCCTTTTTTGTGAATTAATCAGCTTAAATTCCCTACCGTATTGATCAGATATCTTAGAGTATTATAAATGCAGTGCTTAAGTGTCAGTAGTAAAGTATCTGAGGAGGAAAAATGACCTCAAAGGGGAAGGTAGCATGTCAGGGCTGTCCTTTGTCTTCCTTACTGCAAGTCCTCTCATCCTAACCACACAGCCCACAAGATTATGTTCATGTCAGCTTATCCCACACACGTTCAGGATTGGGCTTTATGACAGCACTAGGGCTCAAGCAATAATGTGCCAGCACATAAAAGCCTGGGCCCTTTCTAGTCCCACCACACCAGGCTGCTGCTCCCTGGGGCTCTGGGGCAGTCCTAACTAGAATCCTTCCCCTCACAACACAAATCTTGGCAATCTTGTATTTAGAATTCATGGTTTCCTCATTAAAACAAGATTCAGAATTAGCTCTGTTTGCCAGAGCCTTAAATGTTTTGGTGGTTAATGTTAATCTACACAATAATCCCAAAGTTCACGACCCTTCTAATTTAGGGAGCTAAAAATCACCTGGGATGCCGGTTAATAACACAGATCCTATGTTCACCAGTAGGGCCCACGGATATGAATTTTATCTAAGTCTCAGATGGCTCTGATGCAGATGGGTTTATGGAAGGCAACACTTTGGAAAAACTTTCATAGGTATTATCAATCCCATTTCACAGATAAGGGAGCTACAGAATCAACATATTTCCTAAACTGATAAAAAACACAGAACTATCTGTGTCTGAAGATATACACCTTCTAAAATACGTGAAAAGCATTGCTAGATTTATGAGTTTTTTTCTCCCCCTCATGCTTTGCTTTTGCATTTTAAAATATACCTTCCTTATAAGGAGCCAGCATTCTGATTATTCACATAGAAATACCCACTTTTATCAAATAAATCTGCTTAGCTTTTCGATTGAATCAACTTCTCGAATTGATCCATCCTTGAATCTAAAGGTTTGTTGAAATAGTGGTGAAGCTGACAATAGGGGAGGGATGAGTGAGCTTTGTGATTGAACTCAATATTATAATCTCAATATTATAATCTTAATTAATCTGAGTTAAACAACACACATACACAGGTATGTAGATGAAAATAGGGCATAAAGTAGTTTCAGGTAAAGCAATCTCAAAGGACAGTAACAATACATCAAGTTAAGGGAATTTAACAAGCCACTTGTCTTCATATTCCCCAAGTTTTATTCAACTGTGGGCATATTTTAGTACTCTGACATTATGAAATGTAAAGTTTATGTTCTTTGAGTATCATTTCAGACACTTCATATCCTTTCAGATCTTTGAGAGTAAAAATCAGGTGAATTTTAACCACAGACCAAAAAAAAAAAAAAAGGAATATTTTTGTAAAAGCTTGTATTAGGATATAAAAACATTCATGATCTCATAAATGAGAAATTCGTTTACTCAGGTCCAGGTTTGTCTTTCTGCTCTAGGTTTCTTGGGTAGACGTGTTGACTGGAACAGCCTTTTATGGCTGATTATGGATTGGAGTGTCTGGATTTCTAGAAGCTCCTAAGTATTTGATAATCTCTCCTAAAGCAAACTAAATTTCTTTGTTTGGTTATAGTTAGTTGCATGTAGTATGCAATTGTATTTTTTTTTTAAATATCTGAACTTAAAGTGAACTCCATTTTATAACATAATAGTATTTGAATGAGGAAAAATTGTGAAAACTTCCAAGAACAAAATGCCACCCCCACACCTTAACAACATACACATATGACATATATTGAAAATATAAGCATGAATCATTATTCGACTTTATAAAGTAAGTTGTTTAGAAGTTTGGATTTAATAATTATTTTGTATTAATAAACTCAGCACCTTTAATAAACTATTCTCATTTTGTTAATAAAATTTTTTGAGAAATAATTAATAGTGCACTTTGGAAAGCAATTTTCTTTACAATCAGTCAGTTGACTATTAGCACTCATAACGTATATTTCCACCGATTTAACACAAATTTTGTCTGAGTCCAACTAGATCCTTGTTCCTTTTAACGCTGGGCTATACATAAACTGAAGTCATGAGTTTGGGTTTAACAAGAGCATTTTGGAGAAGTTTAAAAAGCATACTCTTCTCTTACTTGTTTATGCTGCCAAATATGTTATTGTTTGGCCAAGAGTCTGCAAAATGGATATACTTATTTGTGATGTCATTCTCTGGGCCACTGTAATATAGTTCTTATCTGATTCTTTCTGCAGGAAAGCTTCAAAATGAATTGTGTTGATCATTTAGTACTGTGATTTTAAAATAATTCATTGATACTTGATTTCAAATTACAACTCTCTTAAATTTGTCTTAATGCTTTTTTAGGTTTGTTCTGTTAATTCTGTACTCATGCTCTTGGTTTTTTGTGTTCTTAATTTTTTTTTCCCCTGGCACAATTCCATTTTAATTTAAAACGCTGGAGCAAGGGCTCTGGATCTCAGAATGTGTACATTGCCTTCCAGATGATAATCTGGTTAAAAGTTAAAGTGGTTTTATGTGTGATGTGATTTGTAACAGTGTTTATAATCATGCATTTTATTGTACTGTAAATGTTCTTTTAACATTTTGTGATTTTATAACATTAGACATTTTCTTCATAAAATTGGATTAGATTTAAATGTAAACTGTATCTATCAGATCAAAGAAAAGAATAGAATATATGATAAACATTCCATCTAGTGAGCATTGAGAGAGAATTGCAAGTAATTTGCAAAGAAGTCTCAGTGCGATTAAGGAACAAACAAGACTGAAGACATGTACTTATATAGGTCATATAGAATTAAATACAGTTCAGTGTTTTCCAATTACTTTTGTTCTCAGTATAGTTCTCCATAACTGTTACCCATTCAAGAATAGTGTTTCCTTTCTTGGACAACAATTTCATTTTATTCTATTTCATATCATCTCTTTTTTAATGATTTTTTGTTCATAATTATGTTTTATTTTCTCAAACTTATATGTTCTTTAAAGAGTCAAATCCTTTTAATGAAAAAGAGTGGTCTTCTACCCGCACCCCCCTCAAACACTCCCAATTCTCATCATTCACTGCTTCCCAGAGGCAATTATATTTAATTATGTTAGCTGTTACATTTGTTATTTATCTCTGTATCTCGGGGATGTAGTTCTCTTTCCACTACATCCAACAAATACATGTTCCTTCTGTCCATTCTTAAAGGTAATTACAGATAGTTAGGTCAGTAGCCTGCATTATATTATTATGAATCTATAGACATGATTCACATCTAAGTCACATAGAATATTACTTTTATTTTATTTTTTTTGCTTGAACAACCTACTGTCTCCCTTAAAGTTGGAAATTATCTGTATTTTCTTAATTTTCGATGAATTAATTGCCAATTTTGTGTACTAACCATCAACCCAAGTTTACCTCCAGAAGTAAAATAGTTCTCTAAATATATTCAAGTACATCAGATGTCAAACAAAAGTCATCCTTTTGGAAATATATCTCTGTGATTTCTGACTTGCTCTAATCTAGATTGTTTGCTCTCTCTAGACCTTCCTTCTTTACCTTTTAAATCTCTTTTCCTTTTTTTAGATGTATTAAAACACCTGTAGCTTAAAATAGTTAATAATTAAATAATTAATTTTCTTTTAAGCCTATCCACTAGCCGCTTTTTGAGAATGAGTGCATGGAGGTAAATAGTTTTTTAACACTCTGTATATCAAAACATCTGCAGTCACATTTAAGTGACATTCTTTTAGGAATAGAATACTAAATCAGAAAAAAACATTCCCTCAATATTTTAAGGCATACTTTCTGTAGTCCTGTAGCTTCACATGTGATTTGCAATTCCTTGTATAAACACAGTTTTCTCTCTGAAAATCATGCTTTTGTCATTGATAATAATGTCAGAAGTTGTAGGACTATATGCAAAGTTAGATCCACTTTTATCCATTGTTCTAGGCACTTGGTGGGTCTATTTATTCAAACAACAAATCCTTTCATTCTGAAAATAATTTCTTGAGTTAATTTTCCCTCTCTCTCTCTCTCTCTCTCTCTCTCTCGTTTCTTTCCCTATTAGCTCTTGCAAGGACTCTTTTCATTGAGATGTTGAGACTCTAGACCTGACCCTCTGATTTTCTGATCTTTTCTCTCATGTTACCCATAAATGTGTCTTTTTGATCTATTTTTGGTCTATTTTATGTAAGACTCCCTTAATTTAACTTTCTAGCCAATATATTGAGTTTCTATTTTTACTATATATTTTATATTTCCAAAAATTAATTTTTGTTCCCCAAATATCTCTTTTCTTCTTACATCCTGCTCTTCTTGCTTGGATATATTGCTTTCCTTTATCTCTCTGAGAATATTAATGGTGGTAAGGTTTGCCTCCTGCCTAGTGTATTTCCTCCAAGTTCCTTTCTTGCTTCTCTATTTGTTCTGATCTATTTATTATATATGGAGGCCTCCCCAGATATTTCTTAGCTATGGGTGTCTGTTTACCCTTAAAAACAGTGCATTTAAATCTGATCTGAAACGTTGTCTATATATTACAGGTCTTCTGAGCTATGGGTCTCCCTTATTAATGAGTACTTGTTAAATTCTCTTAGTAACCTGGCTTGATTGGTTCATTCAGAAGCCTGCCTCTCCCCCTACCACCACCACCACCATCACCACCACCACCACCACCACCGTACCAGCAATCTTCTGATTATGGGATGTGGTAGTGAATGCCTCCATTTTGGGATATGAGAAAAGTTGGGGGTGAGACAGTAACCCAACATTTAAAAGGAAACTTCCATTGAATCCTACCTTTCTGTGTAGTACTTCAATTTTCCACTTGCCCGTTGTCAAGTCCAGAGACCCTATTGTGTTCTCTTTATGAAGTAAATCTTCAATCTTCTGCTGGGATTTGAAAGGGTCAGTCTCTTTTTTTTTTCTTTAAAGATTTTATTTATTTATTCAAGACAGACACAGAAAGAGAGAGGAAGAGACATAGGCAGGGGTGGAAGCAGGCTCCATGGAGGGAGCCCAATGTGGGACTCTATCCTGGGACTCCAGGGTCAGACCCTGAGCCAAAGGCAGACACTTAACCACTAAGCCACCCAGGCGTCCCTGGAAGAGTCAGTCTCTTAATTTTAGGGAGCAGGGGAGAATCATAAGGACATCTAAATACTGTTCTAAAGCAAAAGTTCAAATTACCTCCCTCTTTTTAGCCACATATTCACCACAACTTTAAAATGAAAGTAGTTTGTTTTCTTTACACATTTCTTCTACATTAAATGTGTAATCTATAAAACAAATATATGCAAATATTTTACATGTTTTAAAAATATTAATATACAGCATCAACATTATGTTTTTAGGAGTTACTCATATTGGAATATGTACCTGTGGTTCATTTATATTCTTTTTAAAAAATACTTTAAGTTTTACTCTTATGATTTCAAATTTATAAAATAGGGGAAAAATTAGTATGGCTATCAAATTTACATTGAAATAAATTAAAGGCAATTCTCTAAAAGCATAGGTTAATAACTGGTTATCCTAGAGAAGGAAACAGTATTCTATAGCATAAGACTTTGTCCTCATAGATAGGCAACAATTAACTCTTTTGAAATGGCTGATCCTATTTGCTGGTGGCAATATAGTTTACTTTTTTGTTTTGTTTTGTTTTGAGACGTTTCTGGGACTCTTCATAAACAAAACACAAGAAATGTAATGAAGCCTAGGTAAATGTACTATGAATTTAGGGAATGTCTTGCTTCCATAAATTATGATCATAATACTATTTGATCACTTAAATAACACACAGATTTCATTTTCAACTCCATTCATAAATTGCATAATTTTTCTAAATATAACAACTTTACTGTCTAAATTATATTATTCACGCATTTAATCTACAAGAGGATACATTTTCCAAAAACAATTGTAAAAAAAAAAAAGTTGAGATTTTTTGAGTTATAAAGAAATCAAAATAAACTGTTCTCCTTGTGGATTAAGATCTAATAAATATTTTGAGGTAAAAGTAGACACTCAAACTCAGGAAATTAAATAAAAATATCTCTAGGACTTGAATGGTAAAAGTGCTAATGCAAAGATAAAAGTTACCAAAAAAAGATGAAGACTTAGTAATATGTTATTCATATATAGCATTTTCCTAATAATTCATACTATGTATTTACATGCATACAGAGGCTTGCGTACTTTGCTATTAAAATTGGAACCTTGGCTTCTCTTATTTTTCTACCTTTAATATTTTATCTAGAGAGTATTATGAAACATTTCAACAACAAAGATGTAATCAATATATTTCTTTTCCTATAAGTACAAACATTGTAAAAATAAAATTCCATTTATATAAGCAACCAAATTTACATAACATAGAAATGTAGCTTTTAAAAATTTAATCTAGCATATTTTATATTATGTTTGGTCTCCAAGGGTTTACAATATATGTATATTGTCATTGGATCACTAATTTAAGTTTGAATAATACTAATTATAACCTCTAAAGTTTAAATTACCTAGTGAGTCCTCTGTATCACATTTTATGAAAAGATTATAAAAGTTTCAGGCAGTTAAACTTTTGAAATGTATGCAATGAAGAATTAGGGTAAAACTTTTTTCAGTCTCTATGAAAATGAATTTTAAATTAACAGAACTATTTTGACTCAACCAGTATCATAGGGCAGTTTATAAATTTTATAAATTTAAAGCACAGATTAAAGTAGCTCTAAAATTGAAGGTCAAACTAGTTATTGTTGCATATCTACTATCAGTCAACCACTTATATTAATCTGTAAAATGAATCTTTCAAATTTATAGAAATCTTCTTCTTTTCTAGAAAGACAGTTGTCCAGTCTGTATGTAGATAGATTCTAAGGTTAATATTATTTTAATAATACAAGCTCTCAGAAAAAAATATATTTTCCAATCTTAATATATATATATATATATATATATATATATATATATATATCCAGATTAGAATAATGGGGAAGCATATTTTGTTTACCTCTACCTGAGAGTTGTGATTGTTTTGCATAATGTCATTTCATTACAGGTACTTACCTAAGTATGATAGCGTGTACTTAATTTGCTGATGTGGAAGCATATGAAACCGACAGAACATCCCATTTCAGACTTATGGTTTATGATCTCCTACTGATTGAGTGGAGTGTGTTATAATTTTGTTTTCTATAAAGTTTTGTTCTTAGTTTGACATTATGTAATTTCCCATGCCTATTCTCTCCTTGAAGAGCTTATATTTTAGATCATGAGGAAAATCTAAACAAGCAAACAAAAAAACAATATTACCAATTTTATACGTGCTATAATAAGAAATAATAAAGCAGTAAAGAGTGGGAAAGACTTTACAGAAGGGGATCAAACTTCTTTGTACATAAGTACAAACTTCTTTGGGCTGAATCTTAGAATATAACTATTAGATAGTCAAAAAAGCCGTTTTCCTACAAAAACTTTATTGCTAAACATTATAAAGTATTAGCAGTTTTATGACCCAACTGAATAAATATCTATAGAGTTATACACAAACTGGTAAGGCTTTTAAACAAACAAGAAGTATCATATTTCCATCTATTTATCAAGGCTCTTTTTGGGAAAAATATAAGAAAATATGTTTATTTTATCATTAGGCAGATATACTTTTTATAATACACATAAAAGTAAAAAAAAATTATTACCTGGGATGATATAATGGAATGTATATCCAGAAAGTTTATTTAACTTTTTGCTTCATTTTGATGTTTTCACTTGTAGAGCTGGTTACCTTGATCAAAACATGGAATATGCATATATAATATTGCTAAGATCTGAGTATTTATGTCTTCTCGAATTCATATGTTGAAATCACCCACAGAGATGATGATAGTATGAGGTGAGGCCTTTGGGAGGTGCTTAGGTATGAGGCTGGAGACCTCATGAATGAGGCTAGTGTTCTTATAAAAGAGGCCTCACAGAGATCCCTCACCCACCCTCCACTACCACCACCATGTGAGAAAGTGCCATGTATGAACAAGGAAATGGGCCCTCAGCAGAACACAACAACACTGGTACCTTGATCCTGGATGTCCCAGCATCCAGAATGAAAAATAAATGTTCCTTGTTTATAAGCCACTGATCTCTTCTTTAGGGAGCAACCAGAGGGCCTAAGCTAAATATAATGCATTTTTAATAAGTTATTGAATCACTTATCTTAACTCTATTCTGCAGACAAAAACTCTATTCCCAACCTTTGCTATATACTCCATAAATATTGTTATTAATCAAACTGAGACTAGACCAAGGACATGTGATATGTTACTGCTATTCTTTCCCATCCTGCATAGCCTATGTTCTTTTCACTGTTCTTTGGCATATCCAACCTTACCAAAAATGTTCTTTTGGCTACATTAATGATCTATTCTATCCAAAAGTCATATTCAAAATATTAAACAACTAGTCCAACCTGGGAACAGATCACTCAAAGCAAAAACCATCCATTCAGGAAAAAACTTTTTTCTGTGATGATTGTGGCCCTTCCATGCAAACCTGCTGAAAAGCAGGCCTGATTCTAACCACAGGAGATAATATATGTTATAAAGAGATGGAGAGAGTGACATTCTATATGGAAGAGGTCTGAATAAAGAGATAGATACCTATTGTTTCATTTTATTCTTAGATACAAGTTTTTTGAATATAAAGTATTAAGAAACAACCAGCTCAATTTCTGCACTTCACAGATACCCTATTTTCTGTTGAAATTCTGATTTTTTGATATCGATTAATTTATTTACCTTTTACAAAGTGAATCATTATCATTAAACTATCATCTGTTAGAATGCAATTAAGAGTACATTTAAAGCTCCATTAAAGGCTTTCTGGTGTTAATTAAGCAGTTAACAATAGGCAACCTTGCAGAAACCAGATCTGTTAATACAATCATGAAAACAAACTTCCAACAAACTATGCACTAGAGAGCATGAGCCGGACCGCAGATTGTTTATTGTCAAAGACTTGACTGGCTAATAAATGCTGGCAATGGCTTGAGTGCACTGGAATGCGGTGCAGCTGCTGCATTAGTCAGACTTTCCCTTTTCTGAATGCTATAATCCCTTCAATATTGCATTAAATATGTTTTCAATATTTATCTGGATAAAAATGTGCTGAATGTTGCAACAGTTTAATTCTGACGTTTGTCACACAGGAAATCTGGAAAAGGCAGAAGGTAACAGCATCTTTATTGTTAAAATCTAATGCAATTTCTTTCTCTTATCCTATAGGAGAGCACTCATTTAAGACTTTGTGATCACCTCGAGGCAAGCAAATGCCAGCAGCCCTGCAGCCAAACATGAGGACTTAGCGCTTGGCTGAACTAATTTCACCGACCCCTTGCCATCCACGAAGATCTGAGTTTGGGCAGGCCTCTATGACTCAATGTCATGGAGTAGAATATAATAAATGGCTTTGGGGCTTGCTATATTCTATACAGTCCAAATCCTTGACAAGCCAGAAATAGAAATCATTTATTACCATGTCACATATTTTTATTAGGTTTCTCATATGATTATCCAAACCAATTGTTAGTTAATCTACTGGATGGTATGTAGGGAAAGTCACTGAACTTGGAATTAAGATGTTTGAATTGTATCCCAGCTTTGGCACTAAGTTGCAGTAAGCTCAAACATCCCTCACAATCTTTCTTTGACTCAAGTTAATCGATAAAATGTCAAGAGTGAGTGTGGTAGATCATATCTTTATAACTTTTAGTTCTATGGCTATTTTTATTTAAAACATAGCCATACAAATGTTTAAATAAATAATGAAATCATGTAATTATAATAAATAATACAATGTCACCATTGAAATGTAATGTTTACATCTTAAAGCTAAATATTGAAATCATAAGACTAACATAACGGAGGATGTGTGACACTGAATCAGAGAAATTTGTATTACAGATTTTCCTAGGGCTGAATTTTCTTGCTGATATGGCAGGAAAATATTGCATTAGGGAGATGTTTCCTCAGTTTTGGAAAAAAAACCCTCCAAACTTCTTGATTTGAATGTGCAGAATTTTTAGTTTCCAAAAACCATTTAACTGGCATTAAGTAAAAGGCTAAGAAGTGAACAGTCTCGACCTTTCTGTATCACTTAATTTAACTTAATCTAGATAATTGAGACTCCTCAAGACAAATGAAGAATGCAAACAAATATGGTATTAGTATATTTTATCTGTCTACCTTTATCTGTCATTTAGACTACCCTTGAAGTTTCTTCTCATTGACCGTGAAAGATGAACAACTTTGTCATGTTTCAAAGTGGCATTGTTGAGAATAGACAAATATAAGACTTATAACCAAGTCAACCTTGAGAAAGTGTATACGCTCTACAGATCAAGTTCCTTAATAACCTTCTTTGAAAGCTGAGAAATTTCTGTTACCAAAAAACTACAATGACCCGATATAATCATTTTTGACTACCTTACTCAAACCTTTGAAGAACTTTCTCAAGCTGGAGCATTGAACAGTCTAACATGACTCAGCTTGCTTCTCATCAGAAGTTGTTTATCAAAGCCAGTCCTCTGCCCTGCATTCTACCCCATTTCAGAAGATGCCGTATCTTTTCCATTTTTCATTATTTTCTGACAGTGTATATTTGATACCCGAGAATGTCATTCTGAAACCCAACATCCATCTTTATTATTAATTCTAATGAAGTTCTCCCAAATGAAATATCTCCACAACCAAATTAGCAAAATAGTGGCAGTTCATAAGTATTTCATGGCTTTTATCAAATTTGGATTGGTGCTACAAATATATTTACTTTCTCAAAGGATGAAAATCTCCTGAGGTCTATGATTATCCTTTTAAAAATATAACATATTTACGTACTATACAATTCACACATTTAAAGTATGAAATTCAATAGTCTTTAGTATATACTCAGAGTTGTGCAACTATCACTATAATGAATTTCAGGATGTTGTCATCACCCTGAAACAAGCCTGTAGCAATTAACAGCTCCTCTTACTCCTTCCCCGATGCTGTCAGTCTTAGGCAACGACTAATCTACTTTCTGTTTCTAGATTTGTTTATTTTGGCAATTTTTTAATATGTGAAACCATTGTGGCTTATGATTGGATTCTTTCACCTAAGATCATCTTTTCAAGGTTCATTTATGTAATAACATATATCAATATTTCATCCTTTTCTATTGTGAAAAAAAAAACTTTCCATTGTGTGGATATACAGCATTTTATTTTTCTATTTATTAGTCAATGGATATTTGGGTCATTTCCACTTTTGGGCTATTATAATTTGGCTATGATCATGTGCTTACAAATTTTTGTGTGGAAATAGGTTTTCAGTTTTCTTGATTATATATATATATATATATATATATATATATATATATATATGAATGGAATATCAGGGTCATATGATAATTTCTAGTTTAAACTTTTGAGGAACTGCCATGCTGTTTTCAAAGTGATTACATCACTTTACATTTCCAACAACAATGCCTGAGTTTTCCAAATTCTCTATGGCCTCAACACTTATCTTTGTGATTATAACCCGTTAGTGAGTATGAAGTAGTATTAAATTATGGTTTTGATTTACATTTTCTGAGACTTAGTAATATTGAATATTTTTATATGCTTAATGACTATTTGTATATCTTCATCAGAGACGGCAAGTCTTCAACCATTATTTCTCCAAATATTTTTTCTATCCCTTTCTCTTTCTCCTTTTATTCTGCTCCCCCTATTATATGTATGTTGGTATCTTTTATTTCTCTGAGGATTTGTTTATTTTTAAAAAATTCCTTTTCTCTTGGCTCCTTAGACTACATAATCTCTATGAGTTTTTCTTCAAGTGCACTGACAATTCCTTTTACAATTTAAAATCTGCTGTTGTGCCCCTTAGTTATAGTAATTTTTAATTCCAGAATTTCCAGATTCTTTCTTTTCATTATTTTTATCTCTTTATTGGTATTCTTTATTTGATGAGACAGTGTCATCCTCCATTTATGCTTTCCTTTATTTCTTTGAAATATTTGTAGCATTTTGTTTTGTTTTTACATGTTTGTTAAAGCTAACATCTAAATAGTCTCACAGGAATTTTCCACTGCCTGTTTTTTTCTTTTTTTTTTTCTATGTGTGAATCATGCTTTCCTGTATCTTTTCATGTTTTATAACTTTTTTTTTGGAAACTGGATTTTTAAAAATATATTGCTGCAATTCTACATACAGATCTTCCTTCTGTAGGATTTGTTTGCTTTTCTGCTTGCATATTTGTTTGGAGACTTGCCTGAACTATCCTGATAAAGTCTATTTCCTCTGTAGTGTGAGGCATCTGCTATCACTCCTCAGAGGGTGTAGCCAACCTTGGGCACATACACAGACACCCTGGTATATCTGTGGTTTTAGCACAGCTCTTTTTTCCCCCCTTTCTCATTCTACTCTCTGCTAGGCTATCTGTTGGTATCACACCCAGTAGTTAGGATCTACCGATGTAAGCTGATGGCTCTGTGAAATCTAAATTACTCCTCACCCGAATCCAACTAAGTCTGAGGCCCTGCAGAAATAGTTTTTCTAGTCTAGAAAATAGTCAGTCTTCAAGGTTTGTTCTGCCTTCAGTGTGGCTGTCTTACCTGCTCTTTCTTGCTTCTATCTGTTGGTAGTTTGTAGTTCTCATGGCTTGATCAGCCTCCTTTAAATTGCTTATTACCAAAATCTTCAGTTTTCCAGATCGCCTTTAGCTTTAGTTTTCCCACACTGTTCTAAATACAGTTATTTCCTTTGGGTAGAGCTTTGGAGCTCTGTGTTCTTAAGTTCTGTCTTTACCCTTTGGACAAAATCCCTGAGCCATTGATCCTGAGCTGGGAGCAGAGAGAGTGGCCTTCTTTCAGAGAGTATGCTCTGGTTTAATAACAAGGCACCATCTGGACTAGTTGCTTCTAATCTTCTCAGCTTGCCTTTTCCTGCACAGAACCTCTGTTCTAGAGGCCAGCAAGGGCAAGGAAAAATAAGGTCCCCCTATTATTAGTCTTCCTCTCCTGAGGTAGAACTACCACTCTAGGAGCAAGAGTAGGGTGGAAGAAGGAAAGCTAGATAGAGGAACAAAGTCCTGGCCTCTCAGCTGTACAGCTAGAATTTAGGCTCTGCAGCATGGATCTTGGGAGAATGATACATGCTGGTTGCTTGCCTCTCCCAGGGAGACACTATTACACTCGTGGTTGCCGAAGACAGAGGGACCCCCATTATCTTTGCCATACCTACCAAGGGTAGAGATGCTAGTACGCTACTCTGTGGAGTGGGGAAAACAGGAGCAGGTAATGGCTCAGGTACCAGGGATTATTGCTGTTCTTTAAAAAAGTATATTTTCTTGAATGAACATTTCTTTATTTGCCATATGCATTTAGGGCAATATCCACAGACTTAAAAAATATTTAAAAATTTTTTTCATCAGTAATTGTTATTTTGCTGAGAAGCTAGTCTGCAGACCTCCTTATGCCTCCATTCTAGAAGTGTGTCTTCATGTAATTGTTATTTTGCTGAGAAGCTAGTCTGCAGACCTCCTTATGCCTCCATTCTAGAAGTGTGTCTTCATGTTTCTATTTTAACTCTAAAGTACTTGCTAATAGTTGGTGCTTAGAAAAATAATATCTCAGAAAAAGCACACATTTCTTTAAAAGAATACTACAGGAGACCAATTTAACTTCAATGTTAGAAAATGTTGGGTTATGCAGTACTTAGGGTAAGTATTTTCATAGCTCACAGTAAGTCTTCCCCCATGGAAATCTGGGTAATCTAAATACCAGACAGTATGGTTCTCTGTTATACTCATTCATGTTGTTCAGTTCATATAGTATCCAACAAAATATGTTTTATTAAATTGGATAGTTAATGCTACCTAAGAAAGTAGAATAACAGCAGTATCCTTGCACTCACACATCATCCCAGCACACAGTACACTCTAAAATATTCTCAAATTATTTATCTTTCTAAAGTGTTCAGGTTGCTGGTAAGGAAGTTGTTATTGTAGATTAATTAAGATAACATTAGCTACTTTAGTAGATAAAATCCAAAAACTCAGTGGTTCAACACATTTCTCAGTCTCATAAAATTCAGAAATTAGTTGACTTAGTGGCCCCCACTTTTTAAATTGTTTTGGCTCTTTAATGTTCAAAACATGGCTCCAGAGGTTACCACTGAAAGATGAAAGGTCATGAAGGATAATAAGTCAAAAGCTTTATGGCCCAGGCTTGGGACTCTTATTTTTTATCTTTTATATTTACTTTGGGATACTGGATTGCTGGCAATCTTTGGCAATTCTTGGCTTGTCAAAGTGTTATTCCATTACCCACCTTCATCTCCATATAGCATTCTCTCTATGTCAGTATCTCCGTGTCCAAATTTTCTCTTTTATAATGACACCAACCATGGTAAGATTAGGGTCCACCCCAGGGATCTCATGTGAACTGAATTACATCGGAAATAATCCTATTGCCAAATAATGTGACATTATGAGATACTGGGGGTATCAATATATGAATTGGAGGGGGAGCAAATTTCAACCCATAACACCACACAAATAGAACATATTATTCTGACCATGAGTAACAACTGTAACTTCTCATCAGTAACTGCATTTAGCACAAAGTTAAGGTTCATCACCTGATGCATAATTCTTTATATAAGATCCAATATTCAGTGACCTAAATATTGAAAACACAAGTTATCATCAAAAACTAGAGTATAGATTTTACCTTGCTTATAACCTAACATGTTAATTTGCTATAGTGTCATTGATGATAAGAAAAATGACAAGTCTCAGAGAAAAAGAACCATACCACTCATGCCACATCAGGTTACATGAGTTTCATGTTTACATCAGGTTCTATTGACATCTCAAGTCCCATGATTGTGGAGTGTCCCAGGCTGATGCTGTTCATGCAGTGAATCTGCATCACAAATGAGAAATTCTGAGCTTTTGAAACTCCCAATCTTGCAATGAGACTAATACCAATTTTGCTAACCTTTTCCCTCGTGGGAGATATTGTTGTGTCCTTATGATGTAATAACACATTAAATGATTATAATCTATTATTTGCTGTGGAGGCAGACACTATCTCTATCTCCCAAGCTCAAATTCTGCCCGTTGGAAAGAACTCACTTTTTTCAATGTTTTACATGGCTCTTGTGTTTATACTCTGGGAGATTTTTTTCTTGACATTACTCTCATGGACACATCTGAAGTGAGTTTTGTAAAATGTACATTCTTCTGTGACTATATAATTTTCATGACTACTTTTGTTAGTGTACCTTTGGAGACCTGAAATTTATTTTAAGACTGGAATTGTAAAAAGAATTTTACATACAGACCTGTGCTTTCTTTGTATTATATTCACTTAAAATTTTGGTAAGCTATATTCCCTTTTGCTGTATTTTATTTGAAAATAATAAATAAGCCAGTCTAGTCTGAAAATTGTGATTCTCAAAATAAAGTCATGGAGTAGCTCTACCAGGTATTAAACTACATGACAAAAATGCAAAAATTGAAACAGTTGTAATGGTACGTACATAGATATATCAGTGTAAATTATTTATAGACTTCATTAATAGATATAAGCATAAGTGGTAATTTAAAATATTAAAAAATTAATTTAAATTGGTAGAAGTTCTATATTTTTAAACGAGTGTGGTTGTGATAACTTGGTATCCATTGGGAGATATCTCACTTTCCAATGATCCTAAAATATTTGGGAATAAATAGGAAGGAGAAATTGAAATATAAGAATATTAATACTTCTTCTATTTAGAATATTTTTATATCAGAGTTAGAAATGTCTTTGAGAATTTGACCAAACTCTAGGTTTCATTAAAGGAACTACAGTTGGCTACAGAACCATTGAAAAAATAATGCAAGGCTCAAGTGCCATAAATAAAATCAAAATACAAACCAAGACTCAGGAAAATACTGTATAATTTCCAAGATGTATATTTTGGAAAAAAACAAATTACAGCATAGTGTATAGTGTACTAAAATTTGTGTAGGCAGTATAAATAGGGGTAGGTGCTTGTATGTACATAAATCATTTCTTGAATACATTAAAAAAATACTGTGGCTCTACAAAGGTAACTCTGGTCGAGAAACATGATAGAACATTTGAGCATATGTGCCCATATATTTGAATATACTTTGTGTTAAAATTTAATAATCATTTTTATCAATATTTAAATATTAAAAGCAACAACAAAAAAGAAACGCAAAAGAATCTATCAGGTAGAAAATTCATAATTATATCTGCATTAAATATGTATGGTTTCAATGTTATTTATTATTTCTAAAATTGTCTAAACAAATTAAATATTAGTTTATATAGCAGAATTTGATTATTCAAATGGATTATCCCAGCAGTCATAAAATGATCCATATAATTTATGTGTAAATCTAACTCTTCTGATCACTATTTCTTTGTAACAAGTTAACCTTGTAACTTAGCATTATAAAACAACCATGATGACTCTGGTCTAGGAATATATTATATTTGTGGCAGAATAACCACAGATAAAAGATTATTATTTTTTCTTCTATCTGGGAAGAAGAAGAGGAATTTTTCCCTTGGTCCCCTAAAAGAAGACATGGAAGTCATTGTGATGATTTGCTTATGAAGGTCTGAGATTCTCTGCATTATGGAGAGGAAAGAGGGTTACATTTTTCAGAGAAGCTCTGGGTTTTTAAATTTCATAGTCTTTTAAGGAGTTGGGAGTAGCTGCAGCCTAGGAAAGCCTAGGACTCCTATGTATTGAAGACCCTGAGTGGGACAGGAACAGTGAGTAACTACAGTAAAGAATCAACTCAGGGGGATCCCTGGGTGGCTCGGTGGCTTAGTGCCTTGCCTTTGGCCCAGGGCATGATCCTGGAATCCCAGGATCGATTCCCACATCAGGCTTGGTGCATGGAGACTGCTTCTCTCTCTGCCTCTCTCTTTCTCTCTCTCTGTCTCTCATGAATAAATAAATAAAATCTTAAAAAAAAATAAAAAGAATCAACTCAAAATGCCAGGTTATCCAGACTCTACACAATCCAAAGAAAGGCTTGGCCCTTGAAGGGCTCCAAGAGGTAATCTCTAAGTTTTCGTGCCATGTGCCATTTTCCCTAAGAGTGTTTTGTCTATTAGTTTTTCTTGAGGCCGTGGGCTACATGTTATCATTTTGTTCTCTGTAGTGGCTGGAGATTGAGTGACTAAGGCCAGCCATGCAGGTGTTCATCCATGGTTAAGTGACCAACCCCAGTAATAACCCAGCAACACCAAAACTCTGGTGAGCTTCTCTGGTTAGCATTACTTAGTACATGTTGTCACACATCATTGCTGGGAAGTTAAGCACTATCTTTAAGATCCTACCAGGAAAGGACACAAGGAAGGAAGATTATGCTTGTCCCTTTAGGGACTGCTCTATGTACCTTTACCTTTGCTGATCTCAATCTGCATCCTTTTGCTATATTAAATTCTAAATGTAAGTATAATGGTTTCCTGAGTCCTGTGAAACTTTTCAGTAGCCACTACATTTAATTTGAAGGTGGTCTTGTGGATTATGGATACACTAATGTAGCAAAATTTAGTATTGCAGAAGATGGCTCAGTTGGGAGAGGTGTACATAGATTATAAGGGTACACCTCAAAATGTGGTAGCCTCGAAAGCTTAGGAAGAAGTACAGGTAGCTGAAGTTAACAAATCTGAATGGATCAAATTGGCTTAGACAATAGACATTGCAATGGAGACCATAGTGAACTAAAGACCAGCAATATTTAAACCAAATTACTTCATTGTATAAAACTTCAGAGCTAAGAAGGGAAAATGTCCTCAAGATAAAACTAAACTAAAATTTTCATTAGTCGAGTAAAAAGGACCTTAAGGTTATTATGACAAAAAATACATATGTGTTATTTAAAGATATAAATACATTAAAATTAGTTGAACTGGTTACTCAATATTACCATTTGTTTTATTATTTTTAGAAATATTCTAAATTATTCTGGGATTTAATAAGACCTGGTTGACAATATTACTACTATTTTGCTAAGTATATAAATGTTAAACTGAAGGCAATTTAGCCTTGCATGTCAAATCACTGTTCAATATAGTAATTTTATTTTTAGGAATATCTCCAAGGCAATAAATCATAATAGTGAATATTTAGATACATAAATATATTCATTACACATGTAAAAATAATCAAATAAAAATAAAATAAATAAATTCATCACTACATCATGGAAAATATTAAAAAATTTGAAGTATACCAAATGTTTGTTGTGCTTAAATGTATAATAGATTTTCTTAAAAATAATAATAGATTTTCTTGGTTTAGTTTTACTTAGTCATATATATATCTATATGTAGTAACATGGAAAATTATTAACATGTTAACTCAAGAAGATGAATATGGAATTGAAAATCTGTTTCATAAGTTGTTAATATTTAAATTGGTGATATACTTAGAATGATGAAGCCATACAAGTTATGAAGTATATAGAGTTGCTTGGAGCAATAAAATTATTTTAATTAACTCGAGATGGGACAATGTTAGAAATGTCAAAAAGCACATGTTTCTCAGAGATCTATTTTATTTAATCCTTTCAGTTCCTTGTCAATTAAAATACACAGACACACACACACACACAGAGACACCCATACACACACACAAATACTCATCATGCTAAGAAAATATTCAACAGTAGAGGTTAACATATTGTCCTATAAGAGAGAAAGAAGTTCACTTGTCAATGAGAAAGATGCTTCATTCTCATCCATGCAGTGAGAGATTGGAAGGAGGGCGAACCCAGGAACAGATAGCATTGCCTTTTTTTGTTTTATTTCCTTGTTCTCCATTAATGTATTCTGTATTTAGTGATTGAATAACAGTAGTAGCTTTTCTCAAACTTTTCTGTCTTAATCACTAGATAGCATTCAGCTTAATGAAAACATTTCCCCAGAAGACAAAAAGTAACATAAACAATTTATCATCTTTCCCACTGGTCAAACATAAATGTTTTCTGAATTGGAGATGGAGTTTTGCCATGGCTTAGTGGAATTTACTATATGGCAAAGGCTGTGCAATTGTAAAGCTGAATAATTTGTTTTGTGGCACAGTAGAAATATTTATTTTGGATGGCAAGTAGTTTTCAGGAAAAGAGAAAAATGCTGACCAAGTAGAATACATGCTGGTTTCAGGAGTGGATGTGAACAGAAAAGAGCAGAAAATTCTTTAAGCTTAATTTTACTCCTAAATTATAAAGGGATAAACATGAAAAGCAAGTAGCCCAGCACTCTCTATCCATCCACCTGAGTTTGGACCTTTTCTTCCAGGCATCTTTCATCCTGATATGCATAAATATATTTAGGGATTATTATTTGTAAGAAAATAGAATAATCTTTTGCATATTATTCTTCATTTCATTTTTTTTCTTACTATCTTTTCATAGCAATACATATCTATATTGAGAATATATATATTTTTTTTCTTTCTTTTTCATGGCTGCTCTGTATTCGATTTTATGGATCTATCATATTTTAATATTCCTGTATTGATGGAAAAGTAAGTGGTGTCCATTGCTAGCACAGTGCTTCCGTGAACATCTGTACTGTGATGCAATTTCTGTAAAACAGCTTCCTGTGCACAATTAAAATTTAATGTATACTGGCAAATTATTCTCCAGAAGACTGTTACCAAATTTTATACTCACTGTGAATATGTGAGTACCTAGTCTCCTTTGTCTCCTCAAAGAATGTTAGAAATCTTTAAATTGTTTACCAGTCTGGTGGGTGAAAATTACATCAATGTGATACTGTAATATGAAATTCTGTATTGCCAGAGCAGGAGTATGTCAAAATGCAACAATATTCAGATAATATTTAATCTTAGTCACCCAAATACATGAAAGATAAAGAAAAATAGATAAAATGATATTGATTACATATGTACTTATATTTTATCAACAAATGTCTTATAAAATTAACTGTATTTTCAAATCTGATAACTCAAAATATTGGTTTATAAATTGTGTCTCTCCGTTGATATGAAGTCATCATGAAATGATGAAAAGTGTTTTTAACATGAATTAATTTATTTACTTAAATTTGAGCTATTCGTCTTATGTATTTAGCTTTATTGGTGATCTGTGACTGAAGATTGTTCAAGGGGCAGACGTATCAGCCAAACTAATACAGTTTAGTTTAGTATCACTCAATATGCAAAGCTAGAACATGTACAGATGCAAAATGATGGCAATATGAATTAAGTGAAATCTGCAAGTAACTTGTTTTTTAACCAAATTTGGTTTTTATTTTCCTAGATTTCGAATTATTTGCCCGCAAGTTAGCCAACACATCATCTCTCAAGCCAATATTTTATTCTGGCAATCATCAAAATCTGTGAATGAAATGGTAAGCAATGCTTAATCATCAATTCATTTACTAGGCATCTCTCTCTCTCTCTCTCTCTCTCTCTCTAGTTTTTTTTTTTAATTTTTATTTATTTATGATAGTCACAGAGAGAGAGAGAGAGAGGCAGAGACACAGGCAGAGGGAGAAGCAGGCTCCATGCACCGGAAGCCTGAGGTGGGATTCGATCCCGCGTCTCCAGGGTCGCGCCCCGGGCCAAAGGCAAGCGCTAAACCGCTGTGCCACCCAGGGATCCCTCTCTCTCTAGTTTTAATCCATGTTTTATTTCAAACCAGGATAATAACATGAGCCTTATTTCAAAATTCACATCTGGAGAAATTTCTAACAAAAATAAAATCTTTTATTCAAATTTATTTGGCCTTGGAAAATGGGCCTGCATTTAAGAGAAATGAGCTAAAATATTATTGAAATTGTTGAAAATGATTTTGCATAACTAATGGAGACAAAGAAAGCAACATTTTAATGATGTAAGTGCAAAATAACCAGAAACAGACAATTTCTATTTTCCTTTAAAAGTCTCTTGTTGTTTTGTTTTAAATCAAGAGAGCAGTATTCAGCAAAATATATTTTGGCCTCTATTAGAATGTAGAAGAATAGAAAATCTTTCTTTTATTTATCTTAAGGCAATTTTCAAACACAAGTAATCTTCTTGACTTTTACTTTCCTGTAGTAAAAGAAAAGATACACAGATAATCTTTCCCTCTCAAATGCAAGAGGGGAATATTTTCCCTTTCTTGCATCTAATTTGTGAAGCCTTAAATCACAAGCTATTCTGTAGTCTTGCCAGTATTCTTTATGGAGAATAGGCATACTTGGTTATTTGCAATTTTTTGCAAGGATCTATTAGGTAACATTAGATACGTAACTCTCTCTCTTTCTCAGTATACCTACTCTATCCTTTGGTCGATTGAAGTTTTCTTCTACAGAAAACAAAACTAAACAAAACAAACAGAAACCAACAAAACCCCACTGTTAGTGGACACTTTCCTGAAAACTAGTCCCCTAAGCAGTTTCATCTTAGGCAATGTATCATTAATCATTAGGCTAAAACAGTTTGGCTCATCAAAAATAAGTAATATAAAAAATGTTATATACTTTTATAAAGGTCATAAAACTACAATTACTGGTTTATATTTCCTATCTTGCTAAAAATATAATTGGAAGCCACTCTGCCTTTATGCTTTGTGTTTCTCAGGTTTTCTTTTTTTTTTTTCCCTAAACTCTGTTTGTTTGTTTGTTTGTTTTGTTCTTTGGTTTTATTTTGCTTTAATTGGCAGGAACTTCATATTAAGCCAATTATTCTCAATTAACATGTTCCATAACGTGTATGGTTTATTGAAGCATTAGAGAAAGGATGTATTAAGCAACAATACATAAATTGTCTCCATTTGTTCATATTTAGGCAGGAACTACACTTAAAAGAATATTAAGTACAGCGTTATTAATCTAGTTATAAATATTACAGATTATTGATAGCAAATGGAGCAGCCCAAAAGCTATTCTTTCCAGAAGCTTTTATTTTACTAGACATTTTCTTTCAAAGTAATAAAAAAATTACACAAGTATGATTAAAATGAACTGGGGACTAGAGATAGGTGATTGTTCATTTAAATTTAACACAATGTGGTAATGATCTCAGCATTTAGGATTTTCACTGATATAGCACAGAAACAAATAATTGTTCATTTGCTCTCTCCAGATTTGAAAATAATAAGCATCATTTTTTATGAGCATCATTTTAAAAATCATAATTTGTATGAAACCAATTTGTTCTGAGATTAAAGAAGTTTTACTTTTACATCATCAAAAATCATTATCTTCTTTCCACTTACTTTCTTCCATTTTGTTTTTCGCAAATAAATGGGAACACTAGAGAGAAAAACAATGAGAAACTTTTTTGCCAGCAAATCAGTTGGCAAAGATTACTACTAGGACCCACATCCCTGGACAATATAGCTGCTTGTTTAAGCTTAGGTACGGATTTTAGTTTTAATTGACATTCTCTTCAATTATCCCATCTTACAGATGCTCCTCTGCTCTTAAGATAGCCAATTCTGGTCCATCATCCATTGTGCACTTGGAAATCTCAGCCATGCATTTTAATCTAAGCACAACAATTGACTCTGCACTGTGTGCTTTCCAAAATAAGCACAGCTGCGGTCTTCATATCTTTAGCAGCCTCCCTCCCAGTACTGCACAGCAGTCAGAGATGTTCAGCTATTCCAAATATAAAGTCAGAAAGATCAGCTTTCTGAGAAGCCACAGGAATTGCTTCTCCAGCCTGAGTTATAACAAACCATCATTTCTGTATGGAGGAGCAGCTTGAAAGCTGAACAAGTTATCAAAAGCATTTCACTAAAGTATATATACCACGCTGGGCTGATTCCAGTGGTTTCACCTTAGGTTAGTCAACTAAAGTAGATAACATATATCTTCTTCTGAAGTGTTTAGTACTAATGCTTACAGTCAAGGGACACGGGGCTTCTCTCTGTCAGGATGTAAAATGTGCCATGCTAAATGACCTATATACAATTGTCAGGGTTGTAAAATAATCCACGAGTGCTTAGAAATTTGTTAGAACATTATATTCTAACAGAGAACAATATTTTACCAGGATAATTTAAACCATTGCTGTAAACCGTACATTGTTCTAATAGAAGTTATTTCTGGTCAATCAGCACCCAGAATAACATAAAGTTACATACAAACTTATGCTTCTATATTTTTTTTTTGCCTCAAACATGGTCAGCATACACTTGGATATTAGTCTATTGTGGAACTCTGAGAGAATCATGTTATATAAATAAAATACTGTTAAGAACACCATTATGATCTTTCAGTGTCTGTAAGGATATGCTCTTTTAAACCAATACGTGTTCTCTTTTGACCTGCATTATTTCTCAAATCCTCCTGCCTTTAGCATTCTGAGAACAAATTATATATAACCATTTAGAAAAAATAACTTCCCTCACATATTTATAAGGTGTTGATATATATATATCAGATATATCTCTATTTTCATCTATTATCTATCTATCGATCGGTCGATCGATCTATCATCTATCTATCATCTCTATTTTTAAGTGTTATAGTTTTATATCCCCAGTGTCTGCACCTCCTGCTTGCAACTGATGTCAGGCAGGTAATTAGAAAACATTATTTTTGGAGGGGCTGCAATGTCAACAATCAGTGAATTAAAATTCATTCCAGGGATCCCTGGGTGGCGCAGCGGTTTAGCGCCTGCCTTTGGCCCAGGGCGCGATCCTGGAGACCCGGGATCGAATCCCACATCAGGCTCCTGGTGCATGGAGCCTGCATGGAGCCTGATTCTCCTTCTGCCTATGTTTCTGCCTCTCTCTCTCTCTCTGTGACTATCATAAATAAATAAAAAATTTAAAAAAAAAAAAAAATTCATTCCAGATCCTCTTCTTCATTTTCCCAGCTCTCTGCCCGCTCTCATACCAACCCAGGAACCAGTAGGTAGAAGATAGAGGGATATTCTCCTTGTTTGCCCCCTGCCCACCAATATCAATCAGAAGGCAAGATTGATTCTAAAGAAAAAATTAGTACCAGTTTGGATAATTATGATTTTTTATTACATCCCTTAACATTACTGTATGGTTGTAATTGTCTTCTTTTTTTTCCCCAAAATAATTTTGAAGTTGTAGAATTTTTTTATTTTATTTTATTTTTTTTTAATGGCAGATGCTCTCTTCTTAAAGTTGGGGCAGGGGTGGGGGATGGGGAAGCCTTGGCTTGTAGCTGAAGCATTTGGGCAAAGTTCTTTATGGCATTAAAAAAAAAAAACTACATTTACTTGAGAAAATAGCATCGTGTGATAGAACCATAGCAATCATAACACCTTAGGTGCCAGAAAACACTCACTCTGGGTGGCTTGGGTGATTCCAGATTCTTAAGAGCATTTTTTTTTCTTGGGGTAGAAAGTCCCTGCAGTGCATTAATTTCTACAGAAAGCTAATAGCAACCCTGTCTCTAAAGCAACTGGCTTGCAGTTTATTAGCCTGCGAGGCAGAAGAATAACAGACACATATCACTGATATTTAACAAAGCTATCTTTCATGATTTTCTCTTTTTTTGCCCCTTTTCCATAAATCTCTTTTGCAGAAAAACACTCTTTGATTAATGACTTAAATGATTTCTGAAGAATAATTTCCTTCCCCAAATTATCTAAAGTCTTAAAAATGCCACAATATTATTTTTGCAATTCATAAGGTCTCCTTCCCCCTTTTATTAGACATATGACAATGCAAAATTGTTTCTAAATTCTAAAACATGTTTCTCTTTTTGCATCTGATATGTGAGGCCTTATATCATGAATAATTCTTTAATCTTGGCAGTATTTTTATAGAGAAGGGGCACATTTGATTATCTGCAATCTTTTGTAAAGGTATATATAGTAATATTAGTATCTTACATAGACTGTGAATCTGCCTTTGAAAAATATGATGTTCTGTTGTTTTATTTTTTTTTTAAGTTTATTTTCACTCTGAATTGTCACGTGTGGAAAGAGCTATCCTAGGGAATTAATAGATTGGGCTCCAGAGTTTTACTCCAGTAAAATACCATAGCTTTACCAACACCCTTTTCCTCTTGGCAGATATATTTTATGGCTGGTACCACAATTAGCCTCTAAAGTATTCTTATTCCTCAGATGTTCTGGCTTGATGTGGACAAACATTCCAAAGTAAGTTTATTAAGAATGGGAAAATGAAGACAAATAAAATATGGGATCTAGACACAGATAAATTTCCATACAGATTCTCTTCTTTGAAGGTAGCTGGAGTCTTTACCACTGATTGACTCATCTCACCAGCTTTGAAGGACTTAAAAGCTTTGGTTCTTTTTCCTTAATCCTGTCTGGCTTGTCTCTGACCAGTAAAGATGACTTCAGGTTGTTACCCTGAGTGGGTGGGTAGAGGGCCCAAGCAATTTTGAAGCATCTCTGTCTGTTTTTCTGCTATGTCATACCTCAGTTCAGACCCAGTCTTGATTTCTAATCCATCAAGAACTCTCCCCTATCTAGTGCAAAGTGATTCCTCTCTCTTCAGACTGACTGCAGTAACTTCCCAGAATTTATTGCCCTTGTTTATATTCCCTCCTAGAATGAGGGAATTCTCATTTCCTCATCTTATGACTCTCAACCCCAAGTATTTTTTCTCTATCCTAGTTCTTTTACCTAAGAAGACTATTCAAATGCCATCAAAACCAAATGGGGAACATGAATATGTGAAGTGGTGCTGAGGACAGAGAGGTAGTAATTATTTGATCTCAATGGCTTTCAAAATGGATCCCAGGGCCAGCATCATCATCACTATAACCTGGAGACTTGTTAGGATGAAAATCCTCAGCCCTGCCCAAGGACTAATTAGAAACTCAGGGAGCATTGCTCAACAATCTGTTTCTTAACAAGCCCTCCAGCAATTCTGATACATCCTAAAATTTAAGAAGCTATACTCTAAGGTATTACACTTTTCTTTTCTTTTCTTTTCTTTCTTTTCTTTTCTTTTCTTTTCTTTTCTTTTCTTTTTTTTTTTTAATGTAGTGGAAATTTTTCTTTCTAATAAATCCGAGTCTAAAGCATATTCTCTAACGGAATGTTTGAGTTAGTTTTATGTTTTAGAACAAAATATAGATCCTGCCTTGGTATTAGTCAAATGAAGGGTATCTTATTTCCTCCATCTTCCTAAACTTCACCCCATCCCAACTTGGACAATAGGTCTTCCTGTTTCAAACTTTTTGCCCCCTGGTGGAATTTTCAGGAGACTGATTTTTCTTTTTTCTTTTTTTTTTTTTTTAAGATTCTATTTATTTATTCATGAGACACACACACAAACACACACACACACACACACACAGAGGCAGAGACACAGGCAGAGGTAGAAGGAGGCTCCTTGCAGGAACCCTGGGATCAAGCCCTGAGCTGAAGGCAGGCGGTCAACTGCTAAGCCACCCAAGAGTCCCAAGACTGATTTTTCTTTTCTCTTTTTTTTTCCTTTTATTTCTGTACTGTTCTGTTCTTTTCCTTTCTTTCCTTCCATTGCTTTTCCTTTTATTTTATTTATTTATTTGAGAGAGAGAGAGAGCACAAGTAGGGAGGGGCAGAGGAGGAGGAAAAATCTGAAGCATACTCTGCACTGTGTAGAACCCCACCCGGGGCTCAATCCCAGGACCCTGAGATCATGACCTGAGCTGAAACCAAGAGTCCTATGCTTAACTGAGTCACCAGGTGCCCCCAGGAGACTGATATTTCAAATGTAAAAGATGCTTCAAATTTTCAGTTCATTTGCGGAGTCTTAATAATTAACATCATCACCAAAATTATAAAAGTAAAAGGATGCTATATTTCAGGTTACCAATATCTGCCACTTATGTGCAATATAAGTAAGGAGATAATACATTTGAACTTCCTGTATGAGATCCAGCTCAGAAACTATTTATCCTTATGTTTATTCACTGTCTTTAGCTCTAATTGCCTTCCTTCCTTGCTGATTTAATATTAAACACAAATAATCCAAAAAGGAGGAATTTTTTTGTGGCCAGCATGTTCCTCTACTTTATGCTCTCAATGTAAAATTTCACATCTAAAATTACTTTAGTAGAAGAGCCTTTTACACTTGTAGTGAAGTAATAAGATTTTGAAGAGTCCTAATACCTTTTTCCTAGATAGGATGCTATTTACATAATATTCAAAGATTCCAGTTCAAATGCTTTTAATAGTGTTAATGATATTCCATCAAGGTAGATATATAGATTGAATGCGTGTTTAAATTAGAACCTCTTTTTAAATTAATATATTTCCAATGGAAATCCAAACTCTCCACTAACATATGGTTTATTCATGCTTTATATAAGCTACACAGAATTTTAGTTCACATGTCTGATTTATTTAATCATCTTACATCATTTAATGTAACTGAAAAATATTTCTTGGACTGATACTGCACACCATTCCTTCTTTATAAGTGAGATAACTTTTAGTTATCCAATTAATAAGCTGAGTTGATGATGTTTAAAACCAGACTAGTATAGAAATAAGCAAAGTCAATCCAGGTTTTAACCAGAAAATCATTACTCAGATAAAGCAAAAGCAAAAGCCAAAAAAAAAAAAAAAAAATTCTAGGGATTTCTGTATATATATCTATATCTATCTCTCTCTCTCTCTCTCTATCTAAAAATTCTAGGGATTTCTGTATATATATATATCTATATCTCTCTATCTCTCTATCTATCTCTCTATTTCTCTATCTATCGAGAGAGAATAAAATGTCAGGAGAAACTGAACCAGAAAAGATACCTGGAAGTGTTTGCTATACTGTAAAAATTGATGAAAGGAAGCAGAAAGATAGACACAATAATAACATTATCTATATATCCCTTGGCTTCCATCTAAAGGAGAGTTCATAGCCTCGTTGCAGAAATGAAGAACATCTGGAAGGAAAGGTGTGTTTAAACAAATGGTCTGGTCCTTTAATCACAGATCTTAGGTGATAGATGGCTGTTTTAGGATTATTCATGTACTAACCAATTCCAACACAAAAATCTCAAATATTTAGTTATTCATTAAGAAATATTTGTAGAAGCACTACAAAGTGCATGCTGCTCTTCTAGACAATACATTGAAAATAATACAAAATTAAACTAACTGGATATTTTCATTCAAAACATTAAAGTTTAATTGGTATGTGTGTGTCTGTGTTTCTGCACGTGTGCATCTTTGGTTATATTTACTTGCAAATTTATAAATGTGTAAGTTGGATTCTAATCTAGGCAGAAAAACAGAATTATGGTAGCCTGAGGATCTGTAGGAACACTGAGAATCAGGCCTAGAAGCTATACTGCCAATAATAATATCTCAAGGTCACTGCAGGGGTTATAAAAGTGGAAGTACCAATCTTGCCACCACTAAGACACAGACAACACAACTCATATCAGTGTATTAGCATTGTGGGTTGAATTGTGTCCCCAAATTCATATGTTAAAATCCTAACCCCCAGTGCCTCAGAAAGTAATGTGCAGATGTAATTAATTAAAGATGCAGCCCTTAGTCCAGATGTCTGGTGTTCTTTTTTTTTTTTTTTTTTTTTTTTAAGATTTATTCATGAGAGAGAGAGAGAGAGAAAGAGAGGCAGAGACATAGGCAGAGGGAGAAGAAGGCCCCATGCAGGGAGCCTGATGTGGGACTCGATCCCGGGTTCCCAGGATCAGGCCCTGGGCAGAAGGTGGTGCTAAATTGCTGAACCACCCGGGCTGCCCTGTCTGGTGTTCTTATAAAGAGGTGAAAGTTAGATACAAAAAAGCACATGTGATGATGGAGCCATGATGTATCTATAAGCTTAAGAATGCCGAACATTCCCAGCAAACACCAGAAGCCGGGAGAGAGACATAGAACAAAGTTTCCATAACAGCCCTCAGAAGGAATCATCCCTTCCAACACCTTGATCTCAGACCATCAGCTTCTAGAATAGTGTGATGACAAATTTCTGTTGTTTAAGCCATTTAATTAGGTACTAGCAAACTAATACAACTGGCATTGAACATAGAATTACTTACAGTATTGCCAATTCAAAAGCTATATGTTTCTGCCTTCACCTATCAAAAATATCTATTTACATTGCTACCACTTCCTAATATTGCTTACTTCTAAATGAAAATGTTTTGCATGGGCATCTGATTGGCAAATGCTGGATCACATGCCTGTGCATCAATAAGGGAAATGACAAGTGAATTTTTCTTCTTGGAGAGAATTACTCAAATTATCAAATAGGGAAAGAGTGTTCAAGAGGTGTCAAGCATCCATAAATGTAAAAAGTCAACATAATAAATACATACGTGTCTATGAAAATAATTCTGGTTTTCCATGACTCAATCTCTCCCTGCTCCACTTTTGTTTTATAATGGCCTGGACCATTATCTTATTTTAGGATTTATTTCCTTTTCTTTGTGATTGCTATGAATTCTAGGGATTTCTGTATTATGTTGGCATCTTTGGGAGGAATAGAAGACTATTAAACCTTAATCTGCATCCTGATCTAGCTCCACTCCATTTTCCCAAGTAAAAAGTCCATTGAGCCTTTATGGCTTAACCTTGCAGCTAAAAATACACACACACACACACACACACACACGCAAGCAACCACCATTTCGCATCTTAGAAAGAATACCAGGCTTCTTTCATTGAAGTCACATGAAGAGCTTTTTACTCTATTTAGCTACTGGGTCCAAGGATTTACCTTACTTTCAAGAAGTAAGTCACTGTCTTATCTGCCCTTATGGATAAACCTATCTTGGGTTTCCTTTCCTGCCTCATCCTTCTACCTTCTTCCTGGGATCCTGTTCTATAGGGCAGGAAGCAAAAACTCTTCTTAGGTTAGCATATCAACATCTAACCATCTTGTTTCCACCAATCTTTCTCCTTTCCTCTCCATGGCCAGAGGCTATGAAACAGTTTCTAACTGGCCTTCTATTTTTTTTTAATGTCTTTTTAGAGTAAATTTTATATTGTTTCTTTCTTTTTGTTTTTTATATTGTTTCTTTCAAGAGTAGTTTCAGGAAACACAAAAGCTGAGAATTATTTGCTTTTCTGTTAAAATACACATTATGTGAAGCACTGAATGCACTTATCCCAAATGTAGAAGGACTGGCATTTAGAAAAGTAGTACAAGATTTATGGGGAAGGGAGAGGAACACTTCTGACTCATTCCTGATTTTGTCTTCCATATGGACAGATAGCCACTGATATAAACCCCTGACTTCTTGCTGTCCCTCCTGGATAGTCCCCTACAGCACTGCAGGCTTGGCACAGCAAATCTGGGGAATATAAACTGACAACGCTTGGCTCACCTCTTTCCTTTCTGGGAGAAAATCTGCCTGCTGAGAATATATGCTATTTTCTTCTCGCCAGCACGAAGCGAAAAGGGTTTGCTTCCACAGGAGATGCCTGGGATCATTCAGCACAGTCTGGTAGAAGATGGGTGAATTTGTTGAAGTCTGTGGTTCATTACAAATAGTGTAAACATATGTGCCGGTTTGTCAGGATGGTCTCAATTTATGCTTACTGTAATTATTAACATTGATTTTTGTTTTCTTTTGAAAGTGTCCTGGTTTGGATACTAAATAATGTAGTTATCCTAATTGTGAAGAAACCTACTTTCCCACAGATAAGACACTTCTAGAGTCAATCCTCAATTGATACAGAACTCAAGGGAAGGGAGTGTATTTTTTCTTTTTTTGGTCCTTTTGACCCAATGTGAATTGAACAGAACAACCAGTATGAGAGAATTACAATCATTGCTATTTGGGCATTCAGGAGAAGAACCAATTATTTTAGGATCAAAAAGTCATAATTGATTATGTAGATGGTAGTAGTTCTCTTGAAGCATAATCACTATTCTACTGATTTTTTGTGAAGCTCATAACTGACTGTATTTCTGAAAGAGGAGCTCTGTATGTGGAACTTTATTAGGCTTATATTCTTTAGAAAAAAGATTAAAGGTCTCATTGTGTAAACATCACAGTAATATTCCTCATAGTAATTCCAATACATCTAGGAAAAAAAAGGAATCAATATATCTGAATAATGACTTTTCCAGTGGAATTCTGATTTCTTAAAATTATAAACCCATTCCACTTTGTCAACATTTATTTTACCTTGGATAGGAATTAATTATAACAGGGAAAAGAAACAATAACAATTTTAACTAATGTTTTAGAAACTCCAAAATGTGGGTGCTGGTATACTTGTATACTTACTAAACTCCTGCACTATTCTGGGTGATTTAGATAGTCAGTTACACAAACAGAGAAAGCCAAGCCTTTATGCATCTTGATAGAATCTATAATTTAGATTATAGAATCTAAATTCAAGTAGTCAAACTTGTAAAAAACTAATTAATTAATTAATTTTAGAGAGAGAGCACAAGTGGAGGAGGAGGGATGGGGGGAGAGAAAAAAAATCTTACAAGCTCCAGACCCAGAGTGGAATCCAATGTGGGGCTCAATCTCATGACCCTGGGATCATGACCTGAGCCAAAATCAAGAGTCAGATGCTTAACCAACTGAGTCACTCAAGTGCCCTACAAGTAATCAGATTTTTTGGCAGTCATATGTTTTGAATCTTTTCTATGACTTCTCTCAGAAACAGCGTATCAGTCACAACCAATACTATACACATTCAAGTGATAACATATGGTGTAATGCCCATTTTGGTTAACTGTAGGAGGAGCAAGTAATGAATTTGGTTTCATTATATGAACTTGGTATAGTAACTAGGAATTTTTCAAATTTTCCTGAAAATGTGATGTCTGTGTTAGTAAAGTAAGACTTCCAGACTCTCTAATTTATTTTTAAAAGTTGTCTAATAAATAAATGAAAACATAATAGGTAAAAAGAAAGAGATAGTTTTGACATTTACTTATAGGCAGTAACAAGACTGGAGTAAAACCTTCAAAAAGCTCTGCATTGAACTCTGTTTTGCTATGCTCTCATACAAAAATGAAATAGAGTTTTGTTATACCATTATTGCCTTTTTCTCTAAAAGGAATTTCATTATGTTGCCCAAACTCACAGGGTGGTTGCTAAAACTCAATAACAAGCAATAGTGGTAAAACACTTTTCAATTAGCAATGCTGGAATTGCTATATGTGTGAAAATAATTTTCCATGTAGCCAACTCCTGGGAGAGAAAAGAGCCCAAAATATAAAATTATTTCTAAACATTAAAAGAAGTCAAAGATATTCTCTCCTCATAAAACCCTGTTGGGTAGAACTTTTCCATCAAATGGTTTGTCTGACATTGAATCTTAGAACAGATGATTGTGCAGGACAATTCACTTCCTCTTCCAGAGAGAATCCAGTATTTACGTCTGTGAAACATTTGTTTCCTTATCCATGACTCTATTTACTGATAAAGAAGCTTCCCAAATGTTGAGAGAATGTTTACCTTCCAATCTTAAGATTGGGGTGATTTTTCCATTGGTGCTGTATATGTAGGAAACAATCCAAAAGAACTAACTTTGAAATTCTCATCTGTTTTCTGTGGCAATGAAAACCAGCCCACAGTTGTCATTTGTTCTGGTGGAATGTAATGCATTAGCTTGCATGGCAGTAGATCTAATAAATCTATTTTCTCATGGAAAAAGAAATACAATTTTGGGAAAAACTCTTGCTTATGAACAATGATTTAAATCATAGATTTTCAAACCCTACTACCCATTCTTGGAATTCAATATTTTGCTTTCACTAATTCACTTACAATATTTCATAGAGACTTCAATTTTTTTTGCAAAAATTAATTTAGTGGATAATAAAACTACTAAATTGATAATTCCTACAAATAAGTAGCACATTGAAATGTAAAATAAAAAACAGCGATAACAAGATGCTGTTGGATAATAACACAACTTTTAACCTATTACTGCTTGTTGCTGATATGGATACTGAGTGAGTGAAATATTTTTGTTCTTAATGGTAATCTTAAAGATTTAGAATCTAATTATGTAAGAGTTTTACTTATTTAAGCTAGCACTTCAATTAACATTGTCTCTACAAAGCAGATCTTGGAAACTACTCTTCTGAATAGTCCAAAAGTTTCCACTTTTATGCACACTTAGAATGAAATTTTGTAAATATATCTTATCTGCAACACTAAGACCTGTGTATATGCTCATGCATACAGAGGCATTTCATAATCCAAATATTACATATGGAAGCTATTAATTATACCAAATAACTGATATTACAATACATATCTATAGGTGTCAAAAGTTGTGAGGGTCTGAGATTATATACTGCTTTGAAGTGAACAAGTTAGCTGTTGAAATTCTATGGATGCTGGTAGAAGACACAAGGCTCCTGGGTCAGAGACAAAAGAAAAACATGGAATACTTCACACTATAGCCAGATATAATATGGAACATGTTTCATGTCTGCTAAATGATGGTTTCAGGTAGTAATGGTGACAATTTGAATGATATAGCCTTAAACAGCAGCTTACTTCTAGTTTGACTTACTACAGAATGGGTCTTTGAACATTTGCCTAAGTGGCCTAGGTAGTTTGATAAGGAGCCCAATTTTTTTTTTTTTTCTGAAATTCATGGTCCCTAAAAGAGGTGTCTTTAATCTGCCAGTCTGCCATTTTCAAAACAGCAGATGAAGTTTCCAGGCCATTGGCAAAACTCAAGAGTCAGTGAAATATTACAATCTTCATCAAGAGATTGGTTAGAACTATGAGAATGGCCTTGAGTTCTGACCACTAAGCAGAGTAGCCTTGTCTGATTTTAGCTATACATAGCTGCTTTTAAGGCTGAATAGCCTCACTGGCCCAGTGATAATAGTGCATTTAGTTTAGTTGAATCATCACTGAAGCTAGCCCAGGCATTTAAGGGAACCTAGGTGAATTGAGGGCCCTAATCAGCTTATAGCTTTGCTCCAGATGGTTGAATGAAGGATTACTGCCACTTTTTCATATAATACCAAGATGCCACTGGGACTAGAAAGGTTGTATTTCTTTAATATACCATTTTCAATGGACAAGGAAGGCTTTTGAGTTCTTTCCACCTTGTTAGTTATTGAGTACAAGTTGATTTACTCCATCATGGTGATATCAGGCAAGAGAGTCAAAAAGCATACTTGGTCAGGCATTCAATTTTGACAAGATTCTAGGAACAATCTAATAGCTGCTTTCAAAAGAAGTATACCTGACAGCAATATCAGGAAGGTAATGAGTCCAAAACTCTAGGGAGTGTCTTTGGGAGTATATTTCTCCTAGTTGGGGACTTCAAACTAACAAGACCATCAATCAGAGACTTGTAGTCCAAAAAATCATTTATGATGGGGCACCACAAAGATAGCACACCACAGCTAGATGGACAGGTTTCAAACAGCATATTAGTTTGCTCACTAAAAGGGTGTTTCTTTGTGGATCAGCCAATATAAAAGATCAAGAAGAATGCATTAATGAGACATATGTTATCTCCAATACCCTCAAACTCCAAAAAAGATGCTAAGCTTTATTTTTCTTGGTCAGGCAGTTTTCCAAAGAAATAACTGATTTTCCTTGACTGCCAGAAGAACTAAGCATTATGAATCTGTCCACATAGTCCCTAGAAACACTACTTGGTGAACAGCCATTTGAATTATCTAAGTGTTTATCTGTCATTCCTGCTGGCAGGAATTTGATAACATTTATGATTAGGATCATTGAGGCTCTGAGTTGCCAAGACAATTCAGAAGATGGCTGAGAGAACATCAATCAAATAGTGAAAAATTTAGGCATCAGCGGGTAGAAGTAGTTACATTAAATCTTCATCTACCAACTGGTGGCATATGGCAGGAGAATATGTCCGATTAGTATTTCTCTATTGCTGGACTTTCTCTATCAGGAGAGTCCTGTCTCATATTTATGTGATGTACAAGTGCAATCATATAGCACATCATTTCCTACAGTACATTTAGATGTAGAAGAAATAACAGTACACTGAATTAGCCCAATAGAGTCATATCAGGTCCCACCTGTATGATCATGTTGACCTCACTTCCCCACCAGTAGTCTTGTCCAAATCCCATCAGCTAAAATCATGCATATATTGCCACTATAGGTCCATATTGGTCAGGGCCATAAAAATGGGAATACTTCATTTCTCCAAAGGTCCTCACCACACTCCATGGGTGTGCATAGACTTTAGTACACTTTGAAGAGAAGGGGACCTCACTGTGACACCTAATCCTTTGCAAAGGAGTCCATCTTCCTCCATGGTATAACAAATTGCCCCATAGTAATTTGTTATTACCCCAGGATAATTAATTTGTCATGAGGATATCTCTTAAATTTATGCCAGGTTTAATCTTAATGGGTAGGACAATTTTTTAATGCTCAGAGAAATTCCCCTAGAGAGAGCAGGAGCTCTTTTACATGAGCTAAAACTCACTGCATCCAAACAATGAGATATTTTATCATCATGCTTTAAATCTTTCTAAAGTTGGCACAGTAGACACCAGGAGAAGCTAAGATCTAAGACAATCCAGCTGTTACCCATCTTCCTTAACAAACATTATAGACTTCACTCCCTCAGAATCAAAGTACTCACAATTGATTTGGTTTCTTCCCATTGCATTGCTGAATTTTCCTCCATTCTCACTGAGCATAGGAACTTAACCTCTTTATTTTCTGAAAGGGAAAGAAAACTCCTGGATACTAGGATGAATCCTAGTATTGGTACAACAGAGTAACCACCAGATTTGAAAAGAAGCCCCCTGCTTGATATCCTATCAAGTGTGGTTTATTTTAGATTTTACATTTTCTTAATGTCTAATGATGTTGAACATTCTTCCGTGTGGTTATTAGACATTTTTAAATCTTCTTTAGAGAGATATTCATTCAAACACTTTGCTTAATTTTTTATTTCGTTTTCTTTTTTTTTTTCCTTTTTTTTTAAGATTTTATTTATTTATCCTTGAGAGAGAGAGAGAGGCAGAGACACAGGCAGAGGGAGAAGCAGGCTCCATGCAGGGAGCCAGATGTGGGACTCGATCCCGGGTCTCCAGGATCACCCCTGGGCCGAAGGCGGCGCTAACCCGCTGAGCCACCCGGGCTGCCCCTTTTATTTTGTTTTCTTTTCTCATTTTTACTTTAAGAGTTCTGGTAATAAGCAAGAAGATACTCTTCAGGAAACTATCTCTGAACTACTTTACAGTACTCAGCTGATAACAACTATCCCAATTCTTCCTCATTAATAGGGAATAAAATAAAGGATTGTTTATTGCCCAATTGGCCTTATGGTATGGCCAAAATGCTTGTCCTTTATTCTGATGGTTATCCATTAAATCTTGTTAATTGATCTGTAACAAACTTATCCTTCCTTTTCCAGAAATCCATGTCTCTGTCGGCATCCCATTCTCATTGCCATAACTGTTTTTATGGACTATGTCCCTCCAAAATCTATATGTTGAAATCCTTATCCCCACTGTGACAGTATGGAGTTCAGGGCATTGGGAAGTGATTAAGTCATGAAGGCCAAACCCTCATGAATGGGAATAGTGCCCTTATAAAAGAGACCAAAGAGCTCTCTCACTCCTTTCACCATGTGAGGACACAGAGGAAAGATGGTTGTCTATGAGTGAAGAAGCAATTCCTCACTAGATAAGGGATCTGCTGGGAATTTGATCCTGGACTTCCAGGCTCCAGAAATAAATGTTTAAACCATCCAGTTTATGCTATTTTTGCTATAGCAATGTAAACTGTTTAAATCAACTGTCAAGGACTGTGAAGGATCTGAGATGATCCCATATTTGCAAGCTAATAAGTTTTATGAATTCTCTTAGAGGACACAAGATTTCTGGTTCAGTAACATAGCATCTACAGAATTGCATCAGTTTCCTTGCCCTCATATCCCATAGATTAGTGCAGAAGAACCCAGAAGCATGTTTGCATATGCAGTGGGTGTATTAAAGGAGAAGAACCTTGAGTTAAGGGAACTTCAATTTTTATGAGGAGTAAGCATGACTGTCCTTTGATCTGGAAGGAGAAATTATTAATGGCTGTTCCTTTTATGAATATCTTTGAAAACATAATCTTAAAAAATACTTCTTCTCGGCAGCCCAGTGGCTCAGCGGTTTAGCGTGCCTTCAGCCTAGGGCCTGACCCTGGAGACCTGAGATTGAGTCCCACATTGGGCTCCCTGTATGGAGCCTGCTTCTCCCTCTGCCGGTGTCTCTGCCTCTCTCTCTCTCTCTCTCTCTGTCTCTCATGAATAAATACATAAATAAATCTTAAAAAAAAAAAAAACTTCTCATAAGATGTGAAGAAATGGCAGGGTTCCATGAAGAAATGTTTCCAAATTTTGATACTTGTTTGTTTGATGGGACTAGCTTCCGTAATGATGAGATTCATATTTATCACTTTATCATGTCAATGACTCTTAGTGCATCCTTATTTGTGTACTCTGCTTCTTTATTTTTATCTTATTTAAATTCAGTTAATTAACATATAATGTATTAATGGTTTAAGAGGTAGAGGTCAGTGATTCATCAGTCTTATATAATACCCAGTGCTCATTACATCACATGCCCTCCCTAATGCCTATCACCCAGTTACCTCATCCCCTCACTCCCTCCTGCAATGCTTAGTTTATTTCCTATGATTAAGAGTCTCTTATGGTTTGTCTCCCTCTCTGATTCCTTTTTGTTTTATTTTTTCCTCTCTTCCCCTATAATCCTCTGTTTTGTTTCCTAAATTCCACATATGAGTGAGATCATATGATAATTGTTTCTCTGACTTATTTCATTTAGCATAATATTCTCTAGTTCCATCCATGTCATTGCAAATGGAAAGATTTCATTTTTTTGATGGATGAGTAGCATTCATTGTATATATGTACCACATCTTATTTATCCATTCAACTGTCTGCTTCTTTAATTATATGAATTAAATCCTCACAAGCAGCGAATGCTTATAAATAGTATGATAAGACTTGAGAGTGAATTTTTTTCTTAAAAGGCTACATTCAAATGAGTTGACCTAGGAAGAAAATTTTAAGATGAAGATAAACAGATGTATTATAATATCTTCTTTGACTCTCTTTTGTATTTCATCTTCTCTAGTTTTCCCTCAATATCTAAATCTTTCATAAGTCTACTTTATCGGTATCTCAGTCATGGTCATCTCTATATGTCTTATGCTTACTTTACCACTTGGCCATTTATATATGTATTTCATTTGGCTGTTGATTTATCTTCTCTAGTTTAGAACCAGTTAGGAAAGAGGCTTTATCTCCTCCATGCTCTCTATTTTTATCTGCAGTGATATTTAGTTCTAGGCCTTGTTAGATGCTTAATAAATGTTATGTAATTTCAGTTCCAAAAGTTTAACATATGGCCTTTTGCTGAAACTGACAAATGGTTTATTTTAAAATTATTTACTATTTTATTGCTTTCTTTCATATATCTTGAGAGCACGTTTGTATATGTGTATGTGTGTGCTTGTATGCTCAATAGATGGTTTCTCCCATGACATAAAAGTAAACTAAATATGAGAAAAGAATGAAAAAATGCATGCTTTTAAAATATTGGTCTCATATTTAATTTTTCAGCATCTCTGATTATAATGAATAAAGCATTTTCTTATTGTTCACAGATGCTAAACTTGGATTTCCATATTTACATTTGGTTACACAATATCCTTCTGAGAAAATACTGTGAAATAAAGAGTGAGAAAATTTTCCTGTTTTGAATAGATTTTTCTTATAAAATAAAGTGTTTTGAATAATCTTAATTATCATAAGTCAGTTTCTTTCATTCTGATAAGTCCCAATTCAGCAATTTTGGACTTTAAAAAAGGGTCTATTCTTTAAACATTAAATTTTATGATTCTTAGTCCCCACCCTGCTTGTTGCATTATTGCAAAAGCTCCATAGAATCTTCTCTCAGTGTTAAGTTCAAGATTCCTGGTGATAATTACATGGTTTAGGTCTGGATATTAATTTTTGTAAAAGATAATTTCAGGAGAGTTAGGTAGAGGGATATTTTGCATTCATCCAAATATTTGAATAACTAATATGTGGCTGATAGTGTAATAGATACTGAGGGTCTATGAGGGAGTCAAGCCAAAATGAAACCTAAGTCTTAAATCTTAGTCTAGTGGAAGAGTCATCATTTAATCAAAGAATCAAACAAAATAAAATTATAACAGAATTATAAATGAGAAATTCATGAAACTATGAAAGCACAAAACAGACTGATCTGACCAAGTCAGAAGTGTCAGGGAAGACTTCAGTAAGTAAAACTGAGTTATGAAGAAGAAATAGGAGTTTAAGATGTGAAAAGGGGAAAGGATGAGCATTCAATGTAGAAGGAATACATATGCAAAAACACTACTGAAAGAGGGACCATGGTATATACAAGTCCTTGATTATATGCAAAGACTATGGCCCCAGGATAGAGAGGAAAATTAGTATAAACTCTAGCTGAAGAATGAGAACTGGGACCTTCATCCTCCACATAATTTAACTCTCAAGGACTGAGAAGTGAGTCACCTGAGTCAACAAGGCTTTGCTATTGCCTTCAAAAAATTCTTGTTCTGGAAAATAGGATGTAAACCAATAAATACTTCCCTGGTTCCTTTGGTAAATTCCTACAGACCAATCTATCTGAACAAACTAAACTGGGAAATAGTTCATTGATCAGAAGAATGCATTGCCGTCCTAGACAACCAACTCATTGATCAAACAACAGTTTGTTTAAAACTCACTTCTAAGTTGAGTCACTAAAACTTCAGTTATTATGATACAAAATGTGCCCAATCACGATAAGCTCCCTGCCTTGAAAGATTTTCTTTATACCACTTGAGTCCAGATTTCAAAACCTCATAAATATTCTCCCCTGGCCTTCTTCTGAGGTACTACAAAGACTCTGTCAAGGTGAAATTTCCCTGAATTGTGGTATGTCTAATAAATTTAATTCTATTTGACCAATGGACATATTCTGACTCCTTCTTATGCAGAGACTTGCAGGTCACATGAATTTTTTCCCCTCTCTTCTTGATCCTAACCTATATACAATATAATACGCTTGAAATATTTTAAATGGGAATAGACTGTGGCACTAGAGTGACACTGTGATTAAAACTGTATTTTTGAAGGATCACTCTGGCTTCAGTGCTGCAAACTTATTGGAAAGAGCCAGCATGAAATAAGGAAGTCTAGAGGAAATTTTAATACTGATTTTAGAGATGATGTTAGCTTAGCCTAGAATGATGGCAATTATATGTCCAGAAATGGATGTATTTAAAGCAGTAAGTGTTGGGATCCCTGGCTGGAGCAGCGGTTTAGCGCCTGCCTTTGGCCGGGGGCGTGATCCTGGAGACCCGGGATCGAATCCCACGTCGGGCTCCCGGTGCATGGAGCCTGCTTCTCCCTCTGCCTATGTCTCTGCTTCTCTCTCTCTCTCTATGACTATCATAAATAGATAAAAATTTTAAAAAATTAAAAAAAAAGCAGTAAGTGTTCCATAAAATATTTAAGGTATGGTGATAGATCAAATAGGAGGGGTAAGGGACAGTAAGGTACCAAAGATAGATAGTAGATTTCTAATTTACATAATTCTCATATTTTGAATTTTTCTATAAATTTCTAAAGAGTATCATTTTTGAAACATTGATGACAAACGTCTCTTAGTGTAATCCTCTTGGCCTATAATCTATTTAAGTTGTGAGTGCACCTTTTTAGGAGCTTGGTGGCCAGACAACATGACATTAAACTTTTTTTGAGGTGGGGAGGATTAAATTATTACAAAGAAGTCTCTTTCAACAAAAGAAAAATCAGACGTGTCATGATCCATGTGACCTTGCATTGCAGACTTTCTGGACTTCACATAACTGAATGTGTGGTTCAGACTTGCTTTTTTTTTATTGAAGTAGAATTGAAATACAATATTATATTAGTTTTAGTTATATAACATATTTATTTGATCATTCAACATGCTACTCAGTGCTCACTGAGTATGACTACCATCTGTCACTGTTCAAAATTATTACAATATTTCCTTTAATTCCCTATGCTTTACTTTTCATCTCCATGACTTACTTATTCTATAACTGAAAGTTTGCACCCCTTAGTCCCCTTTATCTAGTTTGCTCATCCCCCCATCCACCTCACCCTGGCAATCACCAGTTTGTTCTCTATATTTAAGAGTCTTTCTTATTTATTTGTTTTATTTTTTTAGATTCTTAAGTGAAGTGATATAGTACCTGTCTTCTTATGTCTGATCTATTTCACTTAGCATTATACCCTCTAGATCCATCCATGTTGTGCCAAATGGCAATATCTTATTCATTTTTGGCAGCTGAGTAATATTCCACTGTATATATGCATACCACATCCTCTTTATCCATTCATGTATCAACTGGGGCTTAGGTTGCTTTCATAATTTGGCTACTGTAAATAATGCTACAAAAATGTAAGCGTGCATTTATTTGTTCAAAATATTGTTTTCATTTTCTTTGGATAAATACCAAGTGGTAGAATTACTAGATAATAAGGTATTTCTAGTTTTAACTCTTTGAGAAACCTCCCTAATGTTTTCCACAGTGGTTGCACCAACTTACATTCCCACAAACAAGTGTACTAGGGTTTCCTTTTCTCCACATCCTCACCAACACAGACCTCATATGTTTTTTTTATGTAGAATGTTGTTCAGAAATGAATAGAATATTTCATTTCTCCTAGGAACCTGGCATATTCAGAATGAGTGGGCCCAAATACATCTCGGTCTTGTATTCCATTTTGTCTCTGTCTCTGGAATATAATCCTTGAAGTAAAAGAATACTATAGATTTTATTGTGCAGATATCTCATCTCTCTCAAGCTCTATATGTGACCCTGGGGATTTTTATTATTCACTTGGCTTTTGGGGTGAAAATATTTCATCACATGGGGCAAATCAGGAAAGAATTAGTACAATCTCTCCTGGGTAGAGGACTTCCCCCCCACCCTAGTCATTTTGGATATTTTAGGAGCTGTAAATTAATGGATAAGTGGTTGCTGTGGTCATGGTTGGAGGTAGTCCAGTTGGTTCAACCATCTCTGAACATGTAATAAGCCCTCTGGGAAGGGCCAAGCCTTGGTTATTGGTAAGTCTCTGTAAAATACCAGGTAATTAAGACCACTTTGCTTTTGATTTTGGACTCTGGTAATTTCTAGAACAGGAAGGAAAGACCTACACAATGGTCTACTGCATTATCAATGAAATATTCAATTTTCAGTAACATTACTTTCATTTATTTTATTATTTATTCTTTTTAAGCCCATTCCTAACCCCCTATAGATTGTAAAACCCCTTAATGTGCCAGATATATATCATTGTAAGTGTATGTATACTTGTAAATTGGTAGTATGGATTTGTTTGATAGGTAGATAGATTGATAGATATAGATAGATAATAGATTCTCAAAATCTGTATTGTTAGCAGCAATATTCTGTTTATATAATAATATTTGTCCACATGACTCTGTCTATATCTAGATAACTAAATTGTTTTAAACTTCTCTCTACTACACAGTACATCGAGATGAAAATCTTTGTACATATCCTCTAACAGAATACTGTGTGAATTATATTGAGTAATATACAAAGAAAGATTGTTAGGTTGCTGGGTCTTAGATTTTGTGGTTGTGTGTGCATGCGTGTGATATATATGTATATGTTTACATGTTGAATTTTATTAAGTACTATAAGATTGTTCTCTAGAAGTCTGTACTATATTTCTCACATCAAATGCAAATGCAATATGAATTACATTTCCCCACTTCTCTCTAAACACTTGACAGAGTTTAAATTTTAAATTTATTGTAGACCTGGTGAGTGCATGGTAATATTTTCTTATATTTGATTCCTAGTGAATTTTTACATCTCTCTATACCAATATTTTCCATTTGAATATAATCTTTCATGAATTATATGTTCATGTTTTACCTATATTTCTATAGATTGCTCATTTCTATTTATTATAATAATTTATTTTGAAGTATTTATATTAGTGCTTCTCAAATTTAGGGAGTGTAGGCATCTTCTTCCAACCTGTCAACTGAATCTTCACATCATCTATAATATCCACATTAACAAAATGTGTGTATGTGTTTAACTATTCTGTGATAACTACAGATTCACACTTAGTAGTAAGAAACAATACGGGATAATAGGTTTCCCTTAATGATAACATTTCCAAAATGATACTACAAGATCACCACCACATTACTAATACTGAAGTAGTGAAGACATATAATGGTTACATCATCAAAAAGATCTCTTCTGTTGTCTTATTATAGCTATAGTCATCCCCCTATTCCTAACTCCTGAATAGAATCCAGGGTAGGATAGATAGAATCCAACAATATGTAAGCTTATAGGGTTCTTTTTGTCACTCAACATAATGATCAGGAGGTTCATCCAAGTTGTTGCATGTATCAGTAGTTTGTTCCTATTTATTGCTGAGTAGTACTCCATTGTATGGATATACCACAGTTTGTATAACCATTCACCCATTAAAGGACCTCTGGGCTATTTCCATTTTAGCTGTTTTAAATAAATCTTTTATGAACATTACTGTTCCAGTTTTTTTGTGAACTTAAATTTTCATTTATTTAGGATAAAAGAGGATAATCTTTAGGATAATCTTTGGGATAATTCTTTAGGATTATCGCACTCTTGGGAGTGCGATTGTTGGATTGTATGATACTTATATGTTTAGTTTTATAAGAAAATAACAGTCTGTTAGTTCGAGTGGCTATGTCATTGTATATTCCCAGTATTCACTGGTATTGTTAAATTGATATATTTTTTCCACATCCTTGCCAGAATATACTGTTGTCATTGTTTTGTTTTGTTTTAGCTATTCTGATAATTGTGTAGTGATATGTTATTGTGACTTAGTATTTGCATTTTCTAAAGGGCTAATGATGTTGAACACTTTTTTATGTATTTATTTACCATCTGTATATCATCGTGGGTGAAATGTCTATCTTTACCTTTTGCATATTTTCTAATTGCGTTTTCTTTTTTTATTATTTTTTTAAAGATTCTATTTATTCTATTCATGAGAGACACACACACACAACAGAGAGAGAGAGAGAGAGAGAGAGAGACAGGCAGAGGGAGAAGCAGGCTCCATGCAGGGAGCCTGATGTGGGACTCGATCTTGGGACTCTAGGATCATGCCCTGGCCCGAAGGCGCTAAACCACTGAGCCACTCAGGGATTCCCCCTAATTGCGTTTTCTAATTGCATTGTTTTTTGTTGAGATGTGTGTGTATTTTAGCTATTGAGTTTTGGGAGTCATTTTTATAGATACCATTTTTTTTTTTGTTCAATATGAAGTTTGCAGATATTTTATTCCAGTTGGAAATTTGTGCTTTCATGATTTTAATAGGGTTCTTGACAGAGCAAACAATTTTAACATTATTTTCCTTATTATTTTCCTTTTCCTCTTTGCCTAGCCCTAGATCCTAAAGGTTGTCTTTTTCTTGAAAATTTTATATTTTTATATTTTCATTTAAATCTGGATTCAGGGCCCCTGGGTAGCTTGTGGATTAAGTATCTGACTTCAGTTCAGGTCACAATATCACAGTGCTGGGATCAAGCCCCCATGTCAAGATCCCTGCCTAGCAGGGAATCTGCTTATCCCTCTCCCTTTGTCCCTCTTTCCCTTCCCCCACTTGTGCTCTCTCTCAAATCAATCAATCAATCAATCAACCAATCAATTTTGATTCATTTTTTTGTTTCTTTTCCCCCCAAGTTCTTATTTAAATTTCACTTGTTAACATACAATGTAACATGAGTTTCAGAATTTAGTGATTCAGCACTTACATGCAACACCTGAGCTCATCACAACAGGTGCCCTCCTTAGTCCCCATTGACTATTAATCCATCCCTCCACCCCTCCCCTCTGGTAACTATCAGTTTGTTCTTTATAGTTAAGAAAGAGTTTCTTTCTTGGTTTGCCTCTCTTTTTTCCCCCATATTCATTTGTTTTGTTCCTTAAATTCTACATATGAATGAAATCATATGGTATTTGTCTTTTCATTTGTTTCAAGATTTTATTTAAATTCCACTTAGTTAACATACAGAATTATATTAGTTTCAGGAGTAGATTTAGTGATTCATCACTTACAAATAAAACTCAATGCTCATCACAAGTGCCCTCCTTAATACCCATCACCCATTTAACTCATTTCCCCCTGTCCACCTCCCCTCCAGCAACCTTTAGTTTGTTATCTACAGTTAAGAGTGTGTTTTATGATTCACCTCTCTCTCTTTCTCCCTGCCCTATGTTTATCTGTTATTTCTGAAATTCCACATGAGTGAACTGTATGGTATTTGTCTTTCTCTGAATGACTTATTTTGCTTAGCATAATATTCTAGCTCCATCCACACTGTTGCAAATGGTAAGATTTCATTCATTTTAATGGCTGAGTATTATTCCATGATATATATATATATATATATATATATATATATATATATATATATATATAAATTCCTACCAAGAGTTTAACAGGGTTACCCTTTCTCCACATCCTCACCAATATGTATTTTTTTCAAATTTTTTTTAAAGATTTATTTATTTATTCATGAGACACACAGAGAGAGAGAATGAGAGAGAGAGAGGCAAAGACACAGGCAGAGGGAGAAGCAGGCTCCTCGCGGAAGCCCAACTCCATCCTGGATCCCAAGCCTTCCGCGGGAAGCCTGACTCCATCCTGGATCCCAGGGTCATGACCTGAGTTGAAGGCAGGTGCCCAACCGACGAGCCACCCAGGCTCAATCCAACGTATTGTGTTTTGAATTATATTTTATACAAAGCTTATGATATGAATAAGGATTCTTTTTTTGCAAGGGGAGGGCAAGGGATACAGATATTAGGTTGTTCTAGCACTGTTTGTTGAAATGGATAGCCTTTCTCCAGTGGATCGCTTTTACATTTTTATCAAAAATCAGTTAAACATATGTGTGTGGCTCCATTTCAGGATTCTCTATTTTATTGCACTTATCTATGTGTCTATCCCTTTTACAGTATTCTTCTACCACACGTATCTTGTTTACAGTGCCTAAATAGCAGGCCTCATATCAAGTAGAGTACCCCCCTCCCCAGTTTATTCTTCAAGATTTTAAAGCTATTCTAGAGTCCCTGCCTCTCGATATAAATTTTAGAAGAAGTTTGTCTATGTCAATAAAAAAGTCTTACTAGACTTTTATATGAATTGCATAGGGTTTAAATCATTTTAGGGAGAACTGACATCTGTACTAGATTGAATATTTCTCTACATTTATTTTGGTCTTCTTTGATTTCTTTCATCACCATTAAAAAACTCATCATACAGATTTTGTTCATGTTTTGTTAGGTATATACGTATTTTCTTTGGCATGATTATAAATAGTACTATGTTTTGAATTTTTATTTCCACATGTTAATTATTTCTATGCAGGAATGTGATTAATTCTCCTGTGTCCTTGCATCCTGTAAAATTGCTAAATTAACTTATTAGTTCCAGGAGGCTTTTTGGTAGACTTACTGGGATTTCTATATAGACAATCACCTACAATTATGATCTGTTTCATCTTTCTTTCTAACCTGTATTCCTATTTTTTCCTCATTGTCGTGGTTAGAACTTCTGATGCTTTATTGGATAAAAGTGGGGAGAGCAAATATCCTTGACTTATTCCAGATCTTAAAAGGAATACATTCACCATTATGAAGTTAGTTATAAGTTTTATTAACTTGGGAAGAGTTTTTAACATTAATTAATACTGGATTATGTAAAATACTTATTCTGCATCCATTAATGTGATTATTTTATTTCTCTTTATTAGTCTGTTAGTTATATTAATTTTCAAATATTGAACCAACTTTTTAAACTTGAAATAAGTCTCATTTTGCCATGATCTATAATTATTTACGTGATTTTGATTTTGATTTGCTAATACTTTGTTGAGGATTTTCTCATATATATTTATTAGAGATGTCAGTCTATTCTTCTCTTTTTTTTGAGAGGTCAATCTATTTTTGTTTTTTTGTACTGTGTATATGGTTTTGTATTAAATACTCTTGGTGTCAAAAAATCAGGAAGTATTCTCTCTCTATTTTTCTCAGAGATTTTATAAAATCGGTTTTAGTTCTTTAAAATGTGTCAGTGGGGCACCTGAGTGGCTCAGTTGGGATGCAGCCCTGTTGAGGTCCCTGCTCAGTGGGAGTCTGCTTCTCCCTCTGCCCCTCCCCCCTACCCATACACACTTTCTCTCTCGCTCAAATAAATAAATAAAATCTTTTTTAAAGATTTTATTTATTCATGAGAGACACACAGAGAGGGAGAGAGGCAGAGACATAGGCAGAGAGAGAAGCAGGCTCCATGCAGGGAGCCCGATGTGGGACTTGATTCCGGGACTCTACGACCACACCCTGAGCTGAAGGCAGACGCTCAACTGCTGAGCCACCCAGGCATCCCAAATAAAATCTTTAAAACAATGTTTGTTTCTATTAAAACAAATTCATCAATTCCAACTTTTCTTTCTCTTTTTTTGCTTAGTGTGTACTTTTAGAGATTTTTTTAAAAGAAATATTTTCTAATCTCTGATTCAAAAAGACATACCACAAATCTTTACTTTTCATACTTAATCTTTTACCCACCATGATTCCTAGTTTGTATGTTGTATTAGGAAATATTTCATTTTTTATAGTGTGAGCCTGTTTACCTAACTCCATTTACTATCTTCTTTTTTTCAATTTTTTTCTTTAAATTTAAGTTAGTTAACATATAGTGTAATACTGATTTCAGGAATAGAATTTAATGATTCATCACTTACATATAACTCCCAGTGCTAAACACAAGTGCCCTCCTTAATACTCATCACACACTTAGCCCATCCCCACTTTCACTATTAATTTGCCATTCTATGTTAACATTGTCAAGATTCCATAGATATCTGGACTTGTCCATTTATATACTTATGATTCTACTGTAGTGTTTTATGACTTAATATAATAGCATTTACATATTCGTAAATGTCAATTCTGGCTTCCTTGATATTTATCTAAATTTTAGGTATCCATCAATTGTTAGCCTTTAATTTAAATGTTAAGGTGCAGTTTTTCAAAATTTCCAAGTGAAAATTTTGTTGCCTTTATATTAATATTGAAATAATTGATAATATTCTTCCATTCCTTAGTATATTATGTATTTCTGTTTATTCAAATCTTCTATGTTCTTTAAGAAAGGTTTAAAGTTATCTCTGTAAGAAAACTGTCTACAAGGAGATTTGTCCTTTCTCCCCTATTTATTTATTCGGCAATTAATTTGTATACATCTTTTTTTTTCAAAAAATATAATTGGACAAATGGTGGGTTATTTAAATATAAGTTACACATTCAGCCTTAAGACATTACAATGATTCTTTCTCTTTTACTGAAATTGATGGATAAAATTTGCTTACTACTCTTACAAAATAAAGAACTTTTCTAGAAGGAAGAGTGGGGGATGGGAAAGGAGCAAAAGGAGTATGGAGGTTAATTTAATGCAAAGATAATTGTTAACTGGTATACTTCTATGATTTATTGGTTGATACAATTGGCTCAACTTACATATGTCACAGGGATTTCCACTCCATTTAACCCAAAAAGCCATTTAACCTGAGCTATTATTCCTCTTCATTTCAGGCTAAACTCAGAAATAGCTTTGATTTGTCCTCCCTCCCATAATTGCTATATGAAGACCTCAATGATTATTTTAAAAATCAATTAAGGGAGTTAGTTGTGTGGAAGAAATGTGAAATGATGTTATATAGCCAGTACTAAAGCTGCTGTTGCTATGACCCACTTGGATTACAGTTGCCAGTCTGGTCTCTACAAGTCTCCAGGCCATCTGACCCTCCTTACTTATATGACCTCTTGTTTTGTTTCTTTTACCTGACCTAACTTGTTACATCAGTCTTGCAGTTACTTGAACACTCCATGATGGCACCTGTTTTAGAATTGTTGCACTCACTCTCTCCCCTTCTGGAATGGTGTTCTTAGATAATGTTGATGTTTACTATCTCTTTCTCTTTTCTGTGTACATTCTAAGGCACTCTCTCTGTGAGTTCTTCTTCCTTTATTACCTTAGATTATAATAATTCTCCCTTTTATTAACAGACTTTAAGTTCTTTCCTGCACTATATCTTATCATATAATTTATTACCATTAACATACTATATGTTTGTTGACTACTTCTCCTCACTAGAATATAAGCTATATGAGGGCATGAATTTATATTTGTTTCTTCACTTATGCATCTATAACACCTAGAGTAGCTCTGGATACTTAGAAGGCACTCAATAAATGTTAGCCATTTTTAAAAGGCTTATGATCAAATAATTATTTATATGGCTCTTCTAGATTTATACTACCATGCAATAAAATCTTTATATATAAACATATATATTTATATATAAAAACATATAAAACTATCAAATATGTGTATTTTTTATAGTTCCATAAATTTCTTATATAATTTTGCATATCAATAAGAGATAAATTGAAGTGGGTGTATATCTAGTTACTTTATAATTCCTAAGTGTGTGTATATATATGTGTGTGTGTAGTTATAGATCAAACTAGTAATGGTTACTTATTTTTATAATGGTAACTTCCCATTTTAAATGAGTGTGTTATAAGCTATGAACCTTTCAGAGTGCTTGAATGACTCAGTTGGTTAAGCATCTAGCTCTTCGTTTTGGCTCACGACATGATCTCAAGGAAAAGAGATTGAGCCCCACGTTGGGCTCTGCACTGAGTATGGAGTCTGCCTGAGATTCTTTTTCTACTACTGCCCCTCCCTCCACTCAGTCTTGCTTTCTTGCTTTCTTTCTTGCTCTTTAATTTTTAAAAAATTAAAATAAGCATTCAGCATAAAGATGAACTCTGACAAAAAAAATCCTCTGCAGAAAATCTCATCTTTTCTCTCTTCCAGTTTTCTTTCACCTAAAACTAATGATCATAATTTTTGGTCAAAAGTTCTGTGACAGTTCACCTCCCCCAAAATAAGGAAGTGTAGAAGACATGTTCATAGTATATAAGCAACTATCACTGTCTTTCTAGATTGTAATTTTAATATGAAAACCAAATATATTTTGGATAAATCTAGATAAGATTTCAAGGAATTGTGGGGGAAGTAAATAATTGTTTTATGTTCTATCTAACAGAAGTTTTCTCTTTATAAACATAAGTAAGCACATGATACTCTCCCAGGGACCATAAACATACATTGTACATAACTGTTGAGAAATCTGACTCGTGTTTTTCTGATGGTGAGATTGCAAAGTTATCCTTTTCTTTAACTCATTTGGCCATCTTTTATTATAGATACGACCTTCACACTTTTATGTGTGCACTGGAGGATAGACAAGCATGAATATTATTCTTTTTTACAATTTTGCCAATATTTTTTCTTTTCCGTTGCTGGGATTCAAATTCGTTATTTCTTTCAAAAGAATTTAGTTAAGAATAGCACTCAGCAACTTCTTTGGATATTCTCCGAATTTCAGCATATTTTGTGAGCTTTAAGATTTAGAGCAGGTCAGCAAAAATTGCAGCTTCAATTTGATTTCACAATTTAAAAATTCACTTTCAAAACATTGCTATCATTAGTGTTCAGTTGTGCGAGTTATTAAGCTAGTTTTCTTCACTTGTAACCCATCCTTCCACACAGTGATTTGTGATCTGGGGGCTAGAACTTTGCAAACTACAGTTATGCTTTGTCAGCTTCTTCCTGTTAGGCTCTGCCAACAGAGGAGAGATTGGAAGGCTGGAAGAGAAAGAAAGAGATTGTTTCTTTCTTTTTGCTTCTTTAGCCTTCCCATTTTTTAAAAAAGATTTTTATTTATTTATTCATGAGAAACACAGAAAGAGAGGCAATGACATAGGCAGAGAAAGAAGCAGGCTCCCTGTGGGGAACCTGATATGGAACTGGATCCCAGGACCCCAGGATCATGACCTGAGCCAAAGGCAGACACTCAACCACTGAGCCACCCAGGTGCCCCTAGCCTCCCATTCCTGTTAATGGCACAAAGCCTTCGTTCTTCAAGTCGGCAAAAGCAGGTTCATTGCAGTTATCAGCAGCTGGGGATTTTTCCAATACTTGAATTTATGACCTTTTTATGACACTGGCATGAGCTGGTCAGTATCCCTCCTCAGAAGTCTGATTTCCAACCCATAGAGTCCATCTTCTAAGCTCTGAGGTATAGCACTAGACAAATAGTATGCCTGGGATGTTAGGAGGACCCCTCTTCAAACTTCAAAGGTTTTAGTAATTCCAATCTCTTTCCCTCATTGTCCTAGTTCTAGGGGTGACATCTGCTTCCTACAGTTGTTTCCACCATAACACCTTAGTTTCTCTTTTAATATGTCTCAATTCTCAATTTCTTCAATAGCAATTTAACCATTCTTTATGTAAAGTTCTCTCTGTTAAAAGAACTGGTATGGTAATAATTTCATATGATAACAGCTGGTACTAGAGTTATTGTGGGGATCACTCTGTAATGTATAAACATGTTGACTCACTGATGTACACCTGAAACTCATAGTATATTATAGCTCAATTATACTTCAATGAAAATAAGTGTTGTGACTTATGTGTCTTGACTAGACTATCTATACTATACTAAAGTGTCCTTTAGTATCTTCCTCTCCATCTCTTTTTGGATATTATTGAATGTCTTTTTTTTTAAGATTTTATTTATTTATTCATAGAGACACACACACAGAGAGAAAGAGAGAGAGAGAGAGAGAGAGAGAGAGAGAGAGGCAGAGACACAGGCAGAGGGAGAAGCAGGCTTCATGCAGGAAGCCCGATGTGGGACTCCATCCCAGGTCTCCAGGATCACACCCTGGGCTGAAGGCAGAGCTAAACTGCTGAGCCACCCCGGCTGCCCTATTGAATGCATTTTTAAGATAATATAGTAAACATCAATTCTCTTTTAAAAGAATAGACAAACTAAAGAACAGAAGGCATTCTTTTCTGATTTCTTGATCAATGAGATTTTATGAGATCTTTATTTTATTTTAGTCTATGTAGGCTGTATCTATTTTAAGATTATGAACTATTGTAAACATCTTTTTCAATTTATTGCATTTGTTCTAAATTGATAATAATTATTAAAGAAATAGTATATCTTCTCTAAGTAGATGTTAGAATTAAATGATACTTATTATTTTACTCTCATTGTATAAACATAGCACATGCCAATCCCATTCTACCACAACATAATGAAATATAACTGTTAGCTCATCCTGAGTGTCCACTCTCAAGGAAAAACAATGTAGGTATTAATAGAGGGAAAATGGCATATTAGTATCTCCAGATCAATTGCCTTTGGGACAAACTGGTTTTCATAAAGAAATAAACCTTGAAATTATTGAAATATGCTTTTTCCTAGGTTGAACTACATGAGAATAAATTCTCTAGTGTTGACCCAAAGGACTTAAAGTCAGAAGCACACAAACAATTTTTTTGACATAAGTATCAGTAAACAAATAATTAACAAAGAGAGTGTAAACTTATTCTGAGCCAGCCAAAATAATAATAAAAAGAATACTTAGAGAAAGTCTTCAGCTGTTGGGGATTTTGGGGGATGGAAACTCTAGTTACCAGCTGTTATCATATGAAATTATTACCATACCAGTTCTTTTAACAGAGAGAACTTTACATAAAGAATGGTTAAATTGCTATTGAAGAAATTGAGAATTGAGACATATTAAAAGAGAAACTAAGGTGTTATGGTGGAAACAACTGTAGGAAGCAGATGTCACCCCTAGAACTAGGACAATGAGGGAAAGAGATTGGAATTACTAAAACCTTTGAAGTTTGAAGAGGGGTCCTCCTAACATCCCAGGCATACTATTGCATTTCTGTTTCAATAATATAGCTCTGGGTTAATGCATCAGTAATTTTTATTAAGTATGCCTCTATATTCAGAGGATGTCCTCCACTGAGCAGTGATAGTTCATTTGCTTATAAGGAATACCTTCAATATACTATAAAATCAAGTAGTTCTAAAAGTGCCTTTATATATGATTTGTTTGTCACCACTTATGCTTGAAAAATACTCATATTTAGGAAAAGACTCATATTTAGGAAAACTTACATCAACACCAAGTTGTAAATTGAATATCTGAATTAATGTCATTTATCCTTATGATAGATTCTAAGATATACTTATAATCCATTAGGAAAAATGAAACAACTGTATCATTTTAAAAACTTTCCTTTATAATATAATAGCTTGGTAATAAACATATTTAGCATTTATATCAGTCAGATATCTCAAATATACAATAAAGAACACAATGGAAAAAATATTCTTTCAAGGCAATAACTACCAAAAATTGTTTTAACAATTCAATTATTGTTTGTTTGTTTGTTTGTTTTATTAGAAGAAATGAGGTTAAGCTGGGTTTGAGTCAAGTATGCACAAAGTACATTGTCTTTGGACCAAGATATTTCTCCTTCCATACTATACTCCTAATTTTATCTTTTAAGAGCATTTCTCAATTAATATAGAGTGGAAATAAGACATAAACAAAAGAAGTTGCAAATAAATTGGAAAATGAGAGAAGCCTCTTTCAAACCCATGGTATACTACATAATATTTGAACCACCAATTGGGGTGTACAGCATTTGAAGATTTTAGGGGAGAAGACTTAATTAAGATTATAGATTTTATAGCTTAACATATTTGAATATATTGAAAATATAAGAAGCAGACAAAATGCCTCAGGAAAAAAGCATAGAGACAAGTGGAGGGCAAAGCACAAACTTAAGGGAATACAAATATAAGATTAGAAGGTGAGGGAAATCAACTGACAATGGAAAAGGACAGTCAAGAAGGTAGAAAAACCTAGAGATTAACCTAGAGTGGTTAATTGTACATAAACTGTTATGAGAGTTCTAAGAAGGAATTATGGAGTGTTATGTATTATAAGGAGGCAAGTTTCCAAGAAAACTGAGAATTGTTCACTTAATGATTTAAAAGATTTATCAGCAGCCTTTACTAATATATTAGGAGATATTGTGTGGCATATGGTACAATTGAATAATTTACGTGGAACAAATTAAGATAGAATATAATAAATATTTTTAGAAAAAGAATGTAGCTCTTAAACAGGAACAAGTGTAGAAAATCCAGGAACATTGTGTTCAAAATGATTTAAAAGGAGGGCATGTTGAATGCTTTTCTCAATATTTTTTTCTCAAATAAATATATCCCAAATTTGAACTTTGAGACAGAGGGAAATCCTGAATAGAGTGGAATTATATCTAGTCTCAGTACTTTGGAGACTCTTACCCACCTCTGGTTGCTGCATTAAATGTTAGATGCTGGGAGAATTAAAACAATAAAACATGGAGCCATTTTAAGGATGATGCTTTCTAGTTTGTATTGTCTAAGATCTCAGAGCACTGCAATGCTATTTATGGTAAAGTCTCTGGCAATTTCTTCTTGGAATTGGCTATAGAGACAATGGATAAAGACATTAAAAGAACTTTGATAATCTCTATCTACCCAAAGAAATGTTAAAAAGGACTTGGTAGAAAAACACATGAAAGATAATGCTTGCTAATATGGCAATAAAACCTTGCCTGGGATCCAAACCCATGATGAAATTAAACAATTTTATTTGCTGGCTAACCTCATTTTAAATAATATTCTTTCTTCCCTACGGGAGAAATATATAAAATGTAATCATCTTTTCATTATGAGATTGCAGGTTGTATGTTTTACGAATCCCTAGTGTAAGTATTCTAGAGCCCTATATATCAAAGAAAAGTAACTGAAATATTTTTGCTCCTGGTGTCTCTCCTTTTCTTCCTTAATATAATTTCAGTAAGGGTAGTAACAATTCCCTTTTACCAGTCTTTGAAAAGAATTGCTGTTCTAGTATGAGTGGTCACTTTAAAAAGACCATCAAGTTTTAAATCTATTTTATTATATCTCAGGTTTTAATTTTGAAAACTTTTTCAAACATTATATTTAGGCTTATTGAACCTTCAAATCTACTTGCTTTTTGGTAGTACTGAGGGCCTGAGTATGCCTTTGTAGCTTTTATCATGGTCCTTAGAATTTTTCTTTGTTTCTCACTGTCACATGAGTGACTATGAGCAGCTTGGGCAAAAAAAGATTATTCACATTTGTATCTTCGTGAGCTACTATAGCCCAGTATATGTTGAAGAAAAAGTAAATGTAGAAATAAATTGTGGATTGAAGTAGAGTTAAATATACATATATATATATTTATACATATTATACATATATATATATTGAGATGATATATACAGAATCTCAACATAACAACGTGCTTTTTAACAAAACACAGTTTTAATAAAAAAGTTTTATAGTTTCTATGAATGATTAAGAAACAAATATACACAATATGTTTAGAATTTTCCTTAGAGAAGTATAACTGCTCCATTTACATTCTTGTTGGAAAGATTATTCTGTAGTTGGAAAGACCATTCTCATTAATTAAACAAAACTCTGGAAGGCAATGAGGAAGGGAATAATATAATCAGCTAGCCAGCCAGATCAACTAAGTAAACCTTGGCATTAAGCAAGTTGATAAATGTACCAACAAATAAAGGCTGTTGAGTAGATGATATTTCAAATTGCAGTAAAACACCCACAGTATCAAAATACAGATGATGTGTTATTGGTGAATAAATTCAACTCTTTGGCTAGCCCAAATCTTCAAAAAGGGGCAAGGTGTGTGAAAACTGATTTCTTCTTGGTGGAGATGGGGGCATGGTGGTGATGTCTTGGGATCTTTTCAGTCTTCCTCAGTTCAGTGTAGAGTATATACTTTGTAACATCAATGCTTTTTCTATTTAGCCTAATAAATAAAAACAAATAAATGACAAGATTTTCCCTATTTCTTGTACCACATAGTAACTGGAAAGGGCCACTGAAAATTGTTTTTTTGTTAACCTTGCAGTACTGCAACCCAACATTTTGTACAGTCGAATTTTTGGATTTACTGAGTTATGGCAGGGTTTCATCGTTTACACAATTTAAAATAAATTCCTATCATGCCGAGATTATTTCATGGGTAAACTGTATTTTAACTTGCAATATGTCTTTGTAAATCATAAAAATTTCATACTATCCTCAATGTCTTAAAAGTAAACAATACTATGATTGAAACAACCTTTAACAAATTGAAACTTAAACAAGTATTTCCCCCAGAAACAAATGCAAGTCTGATTGAATGTGCCCAAATATAATTTTGGTTTACTTAAATAAATATTTTAATTTGAAAATTTTTTCCAAGGCACATGTGGTCATATAGTAATTAACATATAACGCTGCTCCTCATAACAAAGACTTCTTTTCAATAAATATTATGTTACTGAAGAAGTAAGAATTAGAAAATCTAATTTCATATGGGGATTTTAAAAAGTAAATTTTGAGAGTATTAGATCCACATATCAGCACAGAAGTATATTAACTTTCAATTATACCCCTGAAGATATTCACTGAAGGAAAACAAACCAATGAACAATAAGCACTGTACAGGTAAGATTTTCTTCTTAAATGGAAATTTTTTTTCATTTTTTTTTTACCACGTTAGTTTCACATTTAAAATCATTGGACCAAATGTAGCCCAGTGCTCAATTTGCAATATAACTCAGACAATACTAATTGACAATACTAATTTTGTAATGGATAAAACTACATTACATTTGCCCAAAGGCTGAATGGGCAATTATTTAATAAGTTTACTACAAAGCTTAATTTCTTTTAATGTGTCTCACATGGGTTTCATGTTAATTTTCACTTTTATGTAAGAAAACATTAAAATAATTCATTATTTTAAAAATCATCTAAATATATCTACAAGTTTAAGATTCAGTTTTACATATACATTAACACAACAGGAAATAACAAGAGAAAAACCTCAACTATCACTGGTTTTTTGCTATGCTAATACAAAACAATTCCTTCATAACAAGACAGCCATGTAAAATTAGCTACTGACCATGCAGAAACTTATGCAGAAAACACAGCTTTTAGGAGAATACATTTTCACTGGATTTGGAATGTTTTTCTGGGCAATCATTACAGTTAAGCATATTAAACTCTTTCTCCTTTATGTCAAAGTTAATTTATAGTTCACTTGCAAAAGGATCTTTATAGTCAAATACAACTTTGTGAGAGCCCATGGCTATTGCTTAGTCATTTGTTTTTATAGAGATCTCAACAACACTGCAGTATTCAAAAATCAACTGTACTCCTTTTTAATAAAGGGAGGGTCTTTTTTCCATCATAACAGGAGAAAATCATATTTAATGATTTAGAAACATCTCTGTCTGTATCTTCTAAACTTGAAACATCATTTGGCTCCTTTTTTTGTTCTCTGTCATCTCCCTAGAAAGTTTTTTTAGTCTCCTTTCCAGATCCTCCTCATTATTCCAGCATTCAAATGTTGGATTAACTGGAAGTGTTTGTTTCATCTGTAGCTTTGTGTCTTGTCTTAACCCTCACCCCTGTCCAATCCTCTGATAGTGAACATGTCCAAATTTACATTTTTCCTCCAATCTCCTCCCAAACCTCATACATCCAAGTGTATACTTGACATCCACAGCAGGTGTTTAATGCATTGCTCAAAGTTAATTCACTCCAAGCAGAACTTTCATTTCTCCACCTTCCAAATCAACCCCTCTTTTATTTTGGAGAAATGGTTCACTTTTCATCCATGAACTCCAGAAAAAAAAAAAAAAAAGAAAAGAAAAAGAAGAAAGAAAGAGAAGAAAGAAAGAAAGAAAGAGAAAGAAAGAAAGAAAGAAAGAAAGAAAGAAAGAAAGAAAGAAGAAAGAAAGAAAAAAAGAAAGAAAGAAAGAAAGAAAGAAAGAAAGAAAGAAAGAAAGAAAGAAAGAAAGAAAGAAAGAAATCTAGGAATCTCCCTGACAACTACTTTTCTCATTGCACATTCAATCCATTAGGAAACTCTCTCAGCCCTACCTTAAGACTGTATCCAAAATCTGACCACTTTCTACATTCTCTATTGTTACCTACCACCCTTGTGATAGAAGAATAAATCTACTGCCTGAATCTCAATTCAAAGGGGGACTCTTTGGGGATGGCAAAGAGGAGCCTCTGCCTGTCAGCAACCTCAGGATCTGTCTCAGCTGTGCTGAGCCAGCCCCTAAGGATACTCCCCTCCCAGGAAAGCTCACATCCTCATCAGATGGCTGAATGAATGGAAGGTATACAGCCTAGTATTTTGGCCTTGTCATCTAAATGCAGGATGCTCTACTATACATGCCAGAGCATTTTAATGATAATCTATACTGAAAAACGAATTTTAAAATGTAAACTGCTCACTGATATGTTCTTTGAATTATCCAAGTTTTATGATATTTATGACTGTGTGTATATAATAGACAACTGAGAGTTTTGTCCCTTAGTAAGTAAGACTATATGGCAAGATGATGATATCTTTTCAGTGATGTTTTAACTTCTATTATTTGAAAAATCATGTTAGTTATCACCAGTAATAGGACTATCACTGCCCCTACCGTCTCTAGAAGGCTTATTTTGTGGCAATTTTGAAAGATACATTGGTACAAAACAATAGAAAAGTGTGATGTGATAGTTTGAAAAATAATTATTCCAAGTAACTTCACTTGCATTATTTCTGAGGTTGTTCCTAAAATTATAGAACATTTGGATTGTCTCTTTTGTTTATTAAATCTTATTTCCTTAAAGAAATATTGTAAATAAAAGCCCAATGGGGTTAGACTTCCAGGAATAAACTGCCAAATTGAATAGTTAACTATTTTTTTTTTGTATTTGCAAGTCTAAAACTTTTATTCCCTGAAGTCATTTCCTTTCAAAGTTGACATGCCTCTGTAGCTACCGTGTCATGCCAGAGGGCAAAACTAACTACATCTAAAACAGAATTTGAAAAAAATAATATTGTTTGAGGTATAAGCACTTTGTAAATCTGAGTTTAAACACCTAAAATTAACAGGTGAAAGACGAACAGAATTATAATCACTTGTGTGAGGTTTTAAAAAAATATTTCTAAAGTATCTCTTTATTTAACTAACACTTCATTTGTAAATGTGGAAATATAGAAACTATTTATAAGAAGCTCATTATCAAGTAGATGAAGTATTTATTATATTGTTTCAGTCAATTGGCCAGAAGAGCAATATAGAATTGCAATTAGAGTTTTTCAGATAATCAAAATATTTTTTATAATCAATGTTCTTATAACTATCTGCTCTGCACGAATTGGTTTATAGACTATATATATCAGCTTGTTTTTTCTGTAATTAATCCGTAAGTCTATTCAATAATATTTTAAAAAGGTTTTATTTATTTATTCATGAGAGAGAGAGAGAGGCAGAGACACAGGCAGAGGGAGAAGCAGGCTCCATGCAGGGAGCCTGAAGTGGGACTGATCCCCGGTCTCCAGGATCACACCCTGGGCTGAAGCCAGGCGCTAAACTGTGGAACCACCCAGGGATCCCCTATTCAATAACATTTTTACCTCTTGAGTTCAATGTGAATTGTTGGAGGCTGGCGATAAGTAAAGGAAGGATGAAATAACTTCTCTTACTTTTATAGATTTTTAATATTTTTTTCTACTTTTAAGATTTTGATTAGCTTACTCACAATGACATAAAAGCAACTATGTGAAATTATCCCATACACTTCAAGGCTTTTCTTTCCCTGGCAAAAATATTCTAAAGTGTACCCTGAAAAGAAGACCCTATTGAAGGAATTTAGAAAACATAGATTGTCAAATATCAGAATACATCTATTTCTGTAATAGCTATGGGATCTGCTCCCAACTCACACCCCTAAATGAGGAAAAACATTTTTTTCTGTCTCCCCTCTTCCTCAGTCTGTGCCCCAGACTGATGGATTCCCTCTTCAAGGCTATTCCTGCTCCTAGGGGAAAAATTAAGTTCAACATATATGCCTCCAGTGGTGCCCCAGCAACATATTTGTCTTATCATAAAATTTTAAATTGCTTATTTCTATTCAGAGCTTAGCTGTTCAGATGTTTAGGTTTCCAAAAAAGCAGTTTTCCTTATTAATGGCTTCAGTTTCTTTTGTTAACTAGATACTTTGTCATTTATAAAATGGTATCTTGGAAACTACTACAGTGAAAGAATAGTTTACTCTTCATATATACAAGGCATAAATCAGAACTAATGATTGTTTTAAACCACTTAAGGATATGTATCACAAAATGAAGAAAAAAATGCCCAGTTCCAAATGTTATACAGTTAAAAAAATGTGCTCTTTGCTTCCACTGGTGTACTAGAAAAGGGGAGTTTAAAAACAATACTATTAAATCCAATCAATTTATGACATCTGTGATTGAGTCACTTAAAAGTAAAAAAATATGTACAAAATATGCAATGTACCTAAGCAGTTCTGTGGCTGGTGATACTCATAGAGGGATCCTTTCCTTCACTCCACAGGATTTTACTGACATTGAATTTAGAAATTTAATATGCCTTAGTATTTGTCTTTATATGTAATATTTCCAGATGATGATACCTCATCCCAGTGATGTATAGGCATGCCTTGTTTTATTGAACTTCATTTTATTGCACTTTGCAGATGTTGTATTTTTATAAATTTAAGGTTTGGGACAACCCTGCATTGAGCAGATCTATTGGCACCATTTTTCCAACAGTATTTTCTCACTTTACCACATCATGGTAATTCTCATAACATTTCTAACTTTTTTGTTATTATTATATTTGTTATGATTTGTGATCAGTGATTTTAATTGCTGTTATTATAATATTTTGGGGGTGCCATGAATGATGCACATCAGACTGCTCCATCAACTGGTTGTTCCCTCATCTCTCTCTCTCTCTCGGCCCCTCTATTCCCTGAGACACAACAATATTGAAATTAGACCAGTTAATAGTCCTACACTGGCCTCTAAAGTATTCAGCAAAAGGAAGATTTTCACACCCCTCACTTTAAATCTAAAGCTAGAAATGGTTAAGCTTATTAAGGAAAACATGTTGAAAGCCACGATAGCTTGAAAGGTACGTCTTTTGCACCAGTTAGTCAAGTTGTGAATGCAAAGGAAATGTTCCTGAGGGAAATTAAAAGTGCTACTCCAGTGAACACAAGAATAATAAAAAAGCAAAACAACCTTATGCTGATATGGAGAAAGTTTTAGTGGTTTGGATAGAAGATCAAACCAGCCACGACATTCCCTTAAGCCAAAGCCTAATCCAGAAAACTCTTCATTTCTACAAAGGCCAAGAGAAGTGAGGAAGCTACAGAAGGAAAATATGAAGCCAGCGGAGGTTGGCCCATGAGGTTTAAGGAAAGAAGCTATCTCTATAATATGAAAATGTCCTTCTTATACCCCATTAGTATGTATTATTTTTAAACATTTAAAGTCCTGTGAACATCTAATCATCTTTCCATTGTGCATTTAATTGTTAAGGATTTTTTCGTTTGTTTGTTTTTTCCACAAAAACTTTGTCAGAGGATTGTGAGACAGATCTATGAAACAAGGTAGATAAATCAAACTTGTACAGCTGAGCATTGAGGGTGGGGCAGAGAAAATAATGAAAGTGGGACTTGCTTAATAAAGATGTGCCTGTTGTTTTCCAAGTCATTTAAAAATGTTTGTGTTATCCACATAGCAGTTTTTTTTTTTAAAGTACAACAGTTCTGTGATTGCAGAGGGAAAAAAAAGTGCTGATGTAGAAGCTACAGCAAGTTATCTAAGGGATCTAGTGAAGATCATTAATCAAGGTAGCTATACGAAATCATATATTTTTTTCTATTTTTAAAAAATGATTTTATTTATTTGTTTGACAGAAAGAGGGTGTGTGAACAAGCTCCAGTAAGAGAGAAAGCAGGAGCAAAAGAGGCAGAGGGAGAAGGAGAAGCAGGTTCCCCACTGACCAGGGAGTCTGATGTGGAACTCAATCCCAGGACCCCAGGATCATGATCTGAGCTGAGGCAGATGCCTAATTGACTGAGTTGCTCACCCCTAAATCATAGGTTTTCAATGTAGATGTAAGCTTCTATTGGAAGAAGATACCATTTGGAGTGTCCTAGCCCAAGACAAGAAGCCAATGCCTGGCCTCAGGCTTCAAAGGAGGGCTGACTCTCTCATTAGGGGTGAATGCAGCTGGTGATAAGTAGTTGAAGCCAGGACTCACCTATCATGCTGAAAATTCTAGGACCCCCCCCCCCAAAAAAAAAAGAAAAGAAAATTCTAGGACCCTTAAGAATTTGCTAAATCTACTTTTCCTGTGCTCTATAAATGGAACAACAAACCCTGTATGACAGAACATCTCTTTACAACATGATTTACAGAATTGGTTAAACCCACTGTTGAGAACTACTGCTCAGAAACAAAACAAAACAAAACAAAATATCCTTTCAAAATATGATAGCTCATTCACAATGCACCTATTTACCCATGAGCTCTGATGAAGATGTACAATGAAATTAATGTTGTTTTCATGCCTGCTAATACAAAACCCATTCTGTAACCCATGGATTAAAGGGTAATTTAGACTTTATTTTTTAAAGATTTTACGTATTTATTCATGAGAGACACAGAGAAAGGCAAAAGAGACAGAGGCAGAGGGAGAAGCAGGCTCCATGCAGGGAGCCTGATGTGGGACTTGATCCCATGACTGCGGGATCATGCCCTGAGCCAAAGGCAGATGCTCAACGACTGAGCCACCCAGGCGTCCTTAATTTAGACTTTCAATCTTAATATTGAAGAGATGCATTTTGTAAGGCTATAGCTGCCATAGAGAGATTCTCTGATGGATCAGCGTCCATCAGTGTTGAGGCAAGACCCCTCCACCTGAGAAAAGGTTGTCACTCACTGAAAGCTCTGATGATGATCAGAGCTTTTCTGAGCAATAAAGTCTTTTTTAATTAAGGTAGTAGCTACACATTGTTTTTCAGACATAATTCTATTGCACATGTAATAGATTTTAGTCTAGCATAAACATTGCTTTTATATGCACTGGGATACTAAAAAAATCATTTGACTCACTGTATTGTGATATTTGCTTTATTGGGATGGTTTGGAACTGAAGCTGCAACATCTCTGAGGTCTGCCTGTAAAGTAATTTTTCCAAAATTATTTTCTCAATAACTAAAAAAATCTGGGTTAAAATCTAGATGTCACAATTTTAGTTTCATGCTCTCATTCCTCATGACCATGCTGAGTTACACTATACAGATAATGAACCTTCCTTAGGCACCTGGCCTTTAGGTTTGCTCTCAGTTGTATGGAGCTCAGTACATCCTTGGGGTGACCGCTAGGATGTTTCATCTATACCAAGTCTACCTTTCATCTCAGCTTGCTGTAACAGTCTCATGTTTTTCTGTCTTTCATACTTAGTCAATATCTCAGTTCTTCAGTTTTATTTCTGATTATCTGTCCAAATTTTATGTATTTAGAATAATCTCTTTAAACCCTTTGGTAGCACACCACAGAGTCTCTAAGGCCCTGTGAACCTTTTCTCAGGAAGACCTCCTAGATGCCACCTTCTTGTCTTAGATGTCTCAGCAGCCAGTGCCTTTGCTCACAAATGTTGACCATTTCAATCTATTATTTGCTTCTTGAAGTCACATCACCTAGAATTCCATTTCACTTCTCTTTTCTCTCCCTATCTAGCCAAAGACAAATTCCAAGGTTGTGTCCTAACTGTGGGAATTCACAGTCTAGGCCACACTCAGAAGGAAGGTGAGGCATTTGTGTGTTGAAAAGGGAATTTGACCACCAGGTATCATGTTAACATGCTCACTGTAGTCAGAATGCACTAATGGAAGACAAACTGGCTTCATCCTCTTTTTTTGTTTTTTAATCCTCAGAACTTGCATTTTTATATGCCTATTGTTATTGTCTTAAAAAGAAATCTAAAATGGTTATTTGAAGACTGAAGTTAGCAGGCTGGACTGAAGAAGGCTGGAGGGGAAAAAAAAATCACCATCAAGTGAATCTTTGAAAATTTTTAAATTTCATTGGGCCCTATGGCTATCTATAAAACCTCAAAGCAGAGGGATGAAAGAATCAATAATAATTTTACTCTTATAACAGAATCTGGCCCATTTTGAAATAATATTTTCTCTTATTATCTTTTATCTTGTTAATGACATGCATTCAATAGGAATCACAGTTTCTAGCTTATTTCAGAACACTTGCAGATAGTCTACAAAGTAAGCCAACAGAAATATCATGCAGACATGTGTATGAGATACCCCACAAATGAAAAATAAACAGAGGCTGCTTAAAAGGAATGATAGATTAAATGGAACTTAAAGTTGTAGAGCACCGGACTTCTTTAGGTAAAAAACAAACAATTTTTTTTGAATTTTATTTTACCTGTGAAATTACCTAGAAACTTTATTCATAAAAAGTATTCAGCCTCTATATGGGAATATTTGACCCATCCTTGATGTAATCCAAAGCAAGTTTTCTTTCAACCCGTTTTTTATTAGTTTGGTTAAAATATTTTTTAACTTAGTTATAGCAGTATTCAAAGAATAAAAATAATTCCTAATGCATCTGCCAATCAATTAAAAAAAAAAACACAGTAAAGCTCTTTTGCAACTGGAATTAAGATTTTGTTTTAAACAAGTAAAACTGTCGACTAGAGCAGTCCTAACTATTTAAATCACTCTGGCTACCCCACTACCTTTCATTTATCAGGTTGTCAGATTTTTGCATGAGATTCTGAAATTGGAGTATGACATAGGTATTCTATGTCAGAGCACTTAATATATAGCCTGTGCTACTTCATGGAGTGCTGACTTTTTAGAATGCCAAGAAAGGTACAGAATATATCTTACAGTGTATTACATGTTAATATTATGGCTAAAACTAGTAGTTAAATCTAGTTCTGATCTAGAGTTTCTTGGCTGAAACTTGAAAGTAGCAGACTGTATTGTCTCATATAGTATTTTAAGAGATCGTTTTTTCTGCCCCATTCATTGCATTTGGAAAGGGTTTATTCCTCCAGTATATTTAAGTTTCATGTGCAATTTCTTTCTCTTTTTTTTATCAATTCTTTTATCTAATGAGTTAATTGTTTATAGTTGGTAATTTTATAAAACTACTGTTGTGTTCTTTATTTACTGGTTTAAAGCACACTGTGTGGGTGGGCAAAACAATATTGCGGAGCTGCCACCATGCCAGCTGGCCACCTCGGTGTCTCATGGTGGGTGTTCAGCTTTGTTCAATTGCCATATGACATGAAACAGGGCTTTGACCCTTACAGCACTTCTGCTTGTAAAAGTGAGCTAAGCTATAAAAATCATGATGATTTCATCAACAGTAGGTCCTACAATGATACATTCCATGCTTTTGGATATTTACTGTACATGGTCAGCAGAGTAATGCCTTGTCAAATTTAGCGGTTTGAGAAATGTTTAAAAAGTCTCGAAGTCGATGGTAGTTGCTAAAGCTTTTCTTTAGACACTGCAACCAGAAAGTTATTATTAGTTGTCACATCTTGTAACACATACTATACCAATTTGATATCAGCCTCATTGTGTGGGGTTTCATATTTAAGCTTATTTCAGAGTTGATAGTTATTAGAATATACAGTGTCAGAAAAAAAAATTTATGGTCTGAATTATGATGTTTTATTCTTCTTTGACTATCTGAACCATATTTCCATGCAATGCTAATTCAAATTATGCATCCCACATGTGGAGCTCTTTTATTTTATTTTTATTTTTATTTTTTTAAAAGAGATTTTATTTATTTATTCATGAGAGACATGGAGAGAGGCAGAGACACAGGCAGAGTGAGAAGCCGACTTCCTGCAGGGAGCCTGATGCAGGACTTGATCCCTGGACCTTAGGATCAAGCCCTGAGCCAAAGGCAGACACTCAACTGCTGAGCCACCCAGGTGCTCCCCAAATGTGGAGCTCTTTTAAAGACAAATGCAATAGTGCATGATAATTGGAGAACTGAAGTGCAAGGGATTGATTCTTCTTTTAGATTTTTATGGATTTACATGTGCAGTCTTATAAAAAGCAGACAAAAAGCAGTGCAAGAATATGATAACACTAGTTTATTCAACAAAGACTAGAAAACTTTTGTTTTGTCCCACCAGGACAAAGGAAACCCTAATAACCTTCTGATGAACTAACAATAACTACAGGATGTTCCTTTATATTAGTGCAGAGCAAAATCACTATGTCACAAAATCTGTTTAGAAATTTGTAAGCATTATTCTGGTTTAGATGTGGAAAGAATGTGCTGAGGAAAGGGCACACAATGCACTGAGAAAATGGTGTACATAGTTATGTAGCACTGAACCAACTCTCCACCAAAGAGATAGAATAAACTGGCCTTCAATATCCCTCTGAGTGTTGAGCATTTATGATTCTGGATATGACCACCATACATGAAATTTTCTATGTTTTAATATCAAAGTCAAGAATTTTCTAGTCATTAAGTATCACCATTATTTGATTTTTCTAAATCAGTGAGGGTCTATTTATTTGCAAGGAAACAATAAAGCCTGAGAAGTAGAAATCTGCTTAATTTTGCCATGGTAATAGAGGAACTGGTGTATATCCATCTTTTTTTTCCCCCAAGACACATCTTTTCTCATTATACCCTGGAAGTATATGTCAATGAAATCTCCACTTTTAGTTCACAAGTAGTCAAGTTTCAGGAAGCTCCTTTACTAGAGTACTCCTGTTACTCATCCTAATCATTTCAGATTATAATGAACCAGTTAGATTTCAAGAATATGAGGGGTACATGAATAAAAGATAACAAGATAGTGTTGTGCCAAGTAAGAACACTACTGAGTCTACCTTATAGTCAACTTGATACATTTTATTTTGCGTCTGTTTTCTATGGGCTAATACAAAGAACATCAACAAGCTCCCTTCAGATCTCCAGCAAGATTGTGAGACTCCTCCACACTCACTCCTGCTACCCTACACCAAGCCTTGACCAATGGGGAATATGCTGACCAGAGTAGGTTATGAAATGTTTTTAGTACCTTGTAGATGACCTTTCTAAACAGGTGCTATAGAGACAGGCTTAGGGGATGGAAAAAAACCACAGTATAGAATAGTGCACATCTCCTTAAATAATCACTTTTATTTTCAGATTAGTCAATATTTTTAAATAAATGTTTCTATATCTTGGTTTTAAAAGATTATGTACCTCTATTTTTGTAGATTCTGACATACTAATGATAAAAGAAATATAAAAACAAAGACATAATGAGATTAAGAGGAATTTACTACTACTGAATTAGGGAAAATCTGATTTCATACTGATGAATTATGCTGTAGAGAATGAGAACTTCGAGTTAATATCAAAGAATAACTCAAGGAGTTTGTTTAAAGCATTTGTGTTTATATAAATATATATGAGAGAAAGGAGCCCATGTGTAGACAATGTCAGACCAAACGCAAGGATGGGGCTCACAAAGATAAAAACCACAGTGTTTTACAGGGAAAAGTGATTCATCAAATTGAAGAAATCTTTGTTATATTCAGAATTGGTGATTATACCCTTTCTTAGTGTGGCTTTGTTGAATGAATGGATGCTATCTAACACCTGAATTACCACTTGGACAAAGAGAGCTGTAGGAGGAAAATAGGTAAGCAAAGAAAAAACAATCCCACTATTAAACCAAAATTTAAAAAAATATGAAGTTTACTCATCTTTCGATGGACACCGAGGCTCCTTCCACAGTTTGGCTATTGTGGACATTGCTGCTAGAAACATCGGGGTGCAGGTGTCCCAGCGTTTCATTGCATCTGAATCTTTGGGGTAAATCCCCAACAGTGCAATTGCTGGGTCGTAGGGCAGGTCTATTTTTAACTATTTGAGGAACTGCCACACAGTTTTCCAGAGTGGCTGCACCAGTTCACATTCCCACCAACAGTGTAAGAGGGTTCCCTTTTCTCCGCATCCTCTCCAACATTTGTGGTTTCCTGCCTTGTGTTATTATGTATGTTGGTAAATTGAACACCAATAAAAATTATTTTATTAAAAAATATGAAGTTTAAAGAAAATGCATTGAGGTAATCTTTCAGATTACTAAATAGACAAGAGGGATGCAAAATCATTGCAGATACATATTTCATTACCTTTGCTCATTTTCATCCCTCTCCTGAAAACTTGCTTGTAATTACTACAGCAGTATATATCCCTGAGAAAGTAGAATGGCAAATCACTTAGAAATAAAATTCTGAATTTATTACTTTATATTGGGATTATTCATTCTGCTTGGTTTTAGGACGAGTCCAGAACATTTAAAGCATGTTCTGGCTGAACTAATAAATCTCTAGTTAATAAAATCTGCATTATAACTGTTGGGGACCATCAGAGCAACATTTAATCACATTAGTGGTGCTTGATATTCAGAGATGAAAGCTTGAGATGAAACCCGATATTGTCTCAAAGTATCTCCCCACAGTATACTTATTGATTACAAAGGAAATAAAGTGGGAATGCCTGGGTGGCTCAGTGGTTGAGCGCCTGCCTTCGGCTCAAGGCATGATCCTGGAGTCCTGGGATTGAGTCCTGCATCCGGCTCCTTGCATAGAGCCTGCTTCACTTATGCCTGTGTCTCTCATGAATAAATAAATAAAATCTTTAAAAAAAAGAAAATACAGTAACTTTATAGTAGACAAATCTTGCCAGTGCCACCATCACCAACTGATCAATTTCATATCATTAGTAATGGGGCAAATCACCATCATGTGGTTCCTGATATATGCTCAGAAGAACACAAATAACTTTTGTGAAATTCCATCAAAATACACAATCTGAATAGAACGATGAGGAAATATCAGACAAAGCTAAACCAATACACACTCTGTAAGCCTTGTGTCAAGGTCATGAAGACAGAGTGAAAACCTATTCTAGATTAAAAGGGATTAAAAAGCATCATAGCTAAAGGCAACATATGATTGGATAGGTAAATGACATTAGTGGAGAGATTATCAAAATTTGCAGAATGAAGATCCATAAAAAAAATGAAAGGGTGGGCAGCCCGGGTGGCTCAGCGGTTTAGCGCCGCCTTCAGCCCAGGGCGTGATCCTTGAGACCTGGGATGGAGTCCCATGTCGGGCTCCCTGCATGGAGCCTGCTTCTCCCTCTGCCTGTGTCTCTGCCTTCTGTGTGTGTGTATGTGTCTCTCATGAATAAATGAATAAAAACTTAAAAAAATTTTTTGAGTAAGATCTAAGAATCAGGGAATTGTATTATGTCAGTGGTGACTTCCTGATTTTTATAATCATACCGTGGTTATATGATTATGTAAGAGAGTCCTTGTTTTTAGGAAGTTATTTAAGGGTAGAAGGAGTCATGTCTGTCATTTGTTTTTAAATGGTTCAAAAAGTTTCATAGACTATAAATATTTTATGTGTTCACGTTTAGGGAATCTGGGTGTGACGTGTATATAGGAATTCTATTTTACAATGTTCTGTAAGTCTGTTTTTATTTCTCAATGAAATGATAAGAAAATAGAAAGTCAGTCTCAAAGTCCATGATATTCAGAAGTTGCTAGTCATTTCTGAATGATCCATACTTTTAAATCTACCGTAACCATAGTAGTTTTGCCCAGACTTTGCTGATTTTTTCCGCAAGAAATCTTGAATAATATTTTTGTCAGTCATACCTCACACAGTTTTGTCAGTCATGGTTTACATACTTTGCTTCTATAGAATTTTATTCCAGCTATTGATTTTATTAGAAATTCTTTGGGTGCAAAACAGTTTGACCTTATCCAGAAGAATCCATTTATTAAACATTTTCTGAACCCCTTTATCTGGAAACCTTGAAATATTGTTTGTGTCTACTGAGGCAAAAGTGAAGAGAAGAGATCAAGTAGGTATATGGATAATGTACCCTTTTAGGAAAAATAAAAGACTAAAGTAAATTTTTCTCCACTCTGGCAAAATTTCATAATCCTTCATATAACTGTCTCTGAGCAAATTCTTTATAATACATAGGCTGGAACACCCATATTTATATTGTTGGACCCATCCTTCTGATCATATTAAGTTAGACCTGAGTATACATTTGAGCTAAACAGAGTCAATAAATTGGCTATGGTGCAGACTGATATTATTGTTGTTGTTGTTTATTTTAATTGAACTCAGAGACACACGCTATAGGCTCTGGAGCTAAAGTTCCACTTAGAGTCGAGGTCTGAAGCAGCACTATAATAAACCTAAGTAAAGTTAAGGACAAACACAGGCTATGAATCAATAGAAAAATCAAATCCACAGATTGGAGACTTGAATAGGAAAGAGTGTTTCTTCTGAGAGCAAGTGAAAAGGAGCAGACATGAAGTCACCACATGACATTCTGATAACACATTAAATCCTAGTTCTACATCACCAAACTCACGGGAATCTTCTTTCCTGTGAACCTCTCATTGCCTTTTCTGCAAATTCTATATTTAGCCTGGTCTTAGTTTCGGTTCTTTGAAACGACAACTAATCCTTTCTACTCCTATTGCTCAAAACTAATTCCTAAAGGACTAAACATCTAACAGACAGCTGATTTTTAAAAGATAAAATAAAAACAAAAAAATTACAAGACTCTTCAATATACTACATTTGCATGTATGTAAGTAGAGAGAATGTAACGCTAAGGACTAGAATATTTGGGCTATGGTTCTGGTTCTGTCACTTGTCAGCCTCATTGCTTTGAGTAATCAATTTTTAAACATATGAACACAAATCTCTTTGTTTTCTACAAATTTAAGAAAGCTTGTCCATATTACTAAGCTAGAAGAATACCATTACATAACGAAGTTGACAATACTTTTAATACCTTTCACATTCCAAAGTTTTGTATATCTGTTAATGCCAATCGCATTTTATATGAGGAGAGAGGTTAACTTTGGGAACAAATTCCCTGTTACATTTGCATCAAGATTTTAAAAATATAAGTCTTATGGAAGGAAAGGGGAAGAGTCACTCAGGGTACAATAAGAGCACAATAACAAGTAGGATGTAATCCCCATTTCCTTTCTCCAAACAATATTTGTAGAGTACCCCAAATGCCAATTTCCCTTTTCTCAACTGTTACAGCCTTATGTCTTTAATACTGTTTCTCATCTTTGGGTTCTCCATAAATATTTGTAGTATTTAAAAAATGAGTAAACAATAATTTTACTTCCAAATTTTAGCAACCTAAGAATCATTAATATTTTAACTTTGATAGTTTAGCTTCAGAGTCTCAGGTTGAATCATGATTCTGGAACTTAATTTTTGGTGTGGATTTCGGAAGTCACTCTGTCAAAATAAGCTACGTGTGAGCTTTGCAAGGATTAAATGAGATTGTTTATGTGATAGTGAATGCTCTCTGCTTTAGATTTGTGATTAAGTCAGTTTTTTTCTGGAATAATCTTGAGACATCTTAACAGTGTTTATATATCCTACCATGTTGTGTTTGTGGTAGGATATATTGATTGATACTTAAAATCATTTTTTACAAGTTCCATAAATTCAGCTTCAACCAGGGCACATAAAAAGAGAATATATATATATATATATAAACATTATTTTATATATGTATATCAACATTATTTTATAGATGTATATATAAACTTGGCAGCAGTTGTTGTGCTCTGCCTATCACCATTGTGCTGACAGAACGAAACTGAGAACCTTTCCTCAAATCTGTGGTTAAAATCTCTGGGAAGGCCTGTGATTGGCCAGGCTTTGGCCAAACTGCAATCCTGAGTCCATCGTTTTTGGACTCAGAAACACAGATTAAGATTCAGATAAAAAAGCAGCTGATCTCAGAGAAAAAAAAAGAAAAGAAAAGAAAAGAAGAAAAGAAAGAAAGAAAAGAAAAGAAAAGAAAAGAAAAGAAAAGAAAAGAAAAGAAAAGAAAAAAAGAAAAGAAAAGAGAGGAAGTTGAGAAATGTGCCAGGAAAACAGTAGATGTTACTTAGGAATGATATCTCAAATATTTGACAGCTGTTAATTCATGACCTTCCATCAATCAGAGTAGAAGCTTGCTAGAACAAATGTTGAAGACTCGCTATTGGACAGGCCTTTAGATGCAGGCTGACTCTCTTGTCTCCTTAAAATTTTATTAAAATGTCAACATCCCACTGAGTCCTTCTTTGGTAACTCTTAATTCCATAGTACCATATATAATATATTTAGTCTTTTGAAAATTATTTTTAGATAACTAACCTCCATGGCTATAAAGATTTGGTCCTGTAATGCTATGTTTCTAGAGTCTAGAAGAGTACCATTTATAAATATTTATTAAATGAATGACCCAGACTCTTTGTTTAGAATGTTGTTGATACTGTTTTGCCTTATTACTATTGGGGGTCCGATAAAAACTGACATTACACGGATGGCTTCATTCAGGAGGCTTATTTATGGAAAATGCCTAAAATCTATGGAAAATTGAAAATAAAGATATCAAACTGAAAATAAAGATATATACTATCACACTTCCACATGAAAAAAATTTGTTATATTATAAATTTAAAAAAGCACATGTTTTCAAATAGGCTTGTAATTTGTAATATAAATACATAGAAATGTCTATTTCTCAAATTGCTCTTTTAGTTTGGATGTCAGAATTCTGACCTATTATATAGGAGTCTGGGAATGAAAACAAAACACATTCAGGCTTATCTTTTGGGTCTGTAATGAAAGTCATCACAGTGGAGACTCCTGGAGCAGAGCTGAATAGGTTTTCAAGGCAGAGGTCTGTAATCCCTAGGAGAGAACGGCCACTGGGAAGCCCCAAAGAATAAAGAACAGAGATTAAGTTATAGTTCTGTGTACATATTTCCTTTATCTTTGCTTTCTCTAGTTCCTTAGCATGTGATCAATGGGTGGTCCTTGCCTGTTCCAGTTTTCAAGTCAACATAACATATTCCCTAAAATAATTCTGGTAGTAGTCTTCACTTACCTTTAGCTCCAATTTCTTTCATGGGGTGATGGGGGTGGGGTGGGCCAGTTGTTCGTATTTGCACGGTGGGGGGATTTTAAATTGATCATTTTGCTGGTTTGTTTTTGGAACAGTGACTTTGTGTGTTCTGGGGAGGTGGGTAGGCAGATAAGAACTACAACTATGAAATTTCTCAGGTTTTGGTCCTCTGCTTGACCATCCAACCAGATCCATGGCCAATGTCTAGTGTACAGTTATGAACTATTGGTTTCTGTGTAATAACAAGACATGGGACTCCTTATTATTGTTCTTTTCACAATAACTTATGAAATCAGCCTATCTGGTAAATCTTCTTAAGTACTATCCCTTTTAACTCATGCCCATTAGTAGTAATATGCCGAGATTCTAGAACTAAATTCGTGGTCAAGCCCATGCCTTTTGTCTGAGTCCCAAATGTACAGACAAATATAAAACAAAAGAGGTATTTCAAAATAACAAGGAAATGCTAATTCATCCTTAGACATGGAGTCAGTGCCATTAAAAACAAAACAAGCTCTGAGACTGAATCTTTTGTATACGTTACTGTTGAGTCTTTAGTTCAAACCTACATTTTCTGAGTGTTTCCATAGTGTAGAGCTTATCACATTCACCTCACAATTTGAACCTACACTTTTTGTTTGTTTGTTTCAGGTTTTTGTTTAAATTCCAGTTAGTTAACATAAAGTATAATAGTTTCATGACTAGAATTTAGCATTGAACCTACACTTTTTTTAAAGATTTTTAAAAAAATTTTTAAATTTATTTGTGATAGTCAGAGAGAGAGAGAGAGAGAGAGAGAAAGAAAGAGAGAGAGGCAGAGACACAGGCAGAGGGAGAAGCAGGCTCCATGCAGGAAGCCCAACATGGGACTCGATCCCGGGTCTCCAGGATCACACCCCAGCTGAAGGCGGCACTAAACCACTGGGCCACCAGGGCTGCCCCACTTTCTTATTCTTAATGTGCCTTGTGTGGCTGTAGAAGATTTAGGACTTAGCCAAATGCAACACCCAAGCATAGCAGCATAAATTGAAGCTTTAAGAAGATAATGAATTTAAACCAAGAGGCAATTGCTAAACCTGCTGCCTCATTAAAATGGCAGAAAGAAAGGCAAAATGCCCAAGTATAAACTTTATAAGATTATTATAAGATGCTACTGATGTGTATAAGAGATATAAGTTGAAAGATAAATGCTATTCTTGGAATAGAGGACTTAGAATTTTACAGATGACACTTCTTCCTAAATTATTTTAAAAGTTAATGAAATTGGGACACCTGGGTGGGTCAGTCAGTTAAGCATCCAACTTTTGATTTTGGTTCAGAACATGATTTCATGGTTGTGAGATTAAACCCTGTGTTGGGCTCTGCATTAGGCATGAAGTCTGCTTAAGATACTCTCTTTCCCTCTATCCCTCCCCTTCTTAAAAAAATAACAAAATACTAAAATTATTTACACAATTTCTTTTGGAAGAAGAGATGCTTCTAACATTATTTTGAAAAATGCATAAGAATAACCAGGAAAATTCTAAAAAATAAATGAGAAGAAGAATAAAAGGTAAAGAAGGAGTAATATACTCTATCAGATATAAATATTATAAAGCAAAAGTAATTAAAATTGTTCTTTCCTGAAGCAGAAATAGGATGACAGAACAAAGACTGGAAATCGACCCAAAAGTATGGATAAACATAAAGTAAAAGAGGTATTTCAAAATAGTACAGAAATGGTATAAGGAACAATTGTATAATCATAGGATACACACTTGGCTAGTTGATTCATTCCTTACACAAAAGAAATTCTAGAAAAATAAAAAGTTTAATGTAAATAAAGAAAAAATAAAAGGAAATACTAAAAACTAATATTTCATATAATGACAGCAAAAATTACTCTGCTAGTGATATCTAAAAATTTGTAACAAAAATTGATAAATGTAATTGTTTAAATATCTTAAAATTTTCCATGGAAGATATACCATGCATACATTTAAAAACCCAAAGACCACCTTAAAAATATCTATGATATGAGATTGAGGAAGACTAATATTAGCAAAATATACTTAAAATATAAAGAATTTGAAAATAAAATATGTATTGACAAAGAATATACAATGGGCAAAAAGCGTAGATACCCCCAAAGGAAATAGAAATACTAGTTCTTAAATTCATGAACAGAAAGTCAACCTTCCTTATTTATTTAAAAAGAAGGACAACTTAAAAATACAATGAGGGGTGCCTGGAAGGCTCAGTTGCTTGACTGTCCAAGTCTTGATTTTAGCTCAGGTTATGATCTCATGGTGGTAAGATTGAGCCCTGCCTCAGGCTCCACACTCAGTGCAGAAGCAACTGAGATATTCTCTCTCCTTTTCCCTCTGCCCCTCTCCCAACTCACTCTAAATAAATAAATATTTTAAAAAGTACAGTGAAAAAAGTTTCCCATATCAATTTGTGAAAATAAGTTTGATAATATTACATTTTCAGTGGGGAAGTGGGCATTCTTAAACATATTTTTGGACATATAAAATAGCACATTGTCTTTAATAGGCATTTTGAAAATATTAAATTACAAACACATGTATTTTTTGAGCAAGAAGTTCTTGTTGTAGAATAATATATTTTATAGAGGTACTCATATGTGTACCCATAGAAAAATATATATGGGTATGAGGATTCTCATTGTAGTTATTTTATTTCAAAAGTGTGGAAACAGCTGAATGGGTATCAACTGGAGACTTAGTATTTTAAAATAGGAATGCAATACATATTAAGAGTTATAGAATGTACCACTGAAATATACGATAAACTGAATTAAGTAAAAAAAAGGGGGGGGGGAATCAAGAACCATGATTTACCTTCTACGTAAATAAGTAAAAATGATATGGGCATATATGTTTATATATGGTTAGAATATCTCTAAGAATGTAATTAGTAAGAAATATGGACTAGGGAAAAAAAAGAATAGGGACAAATGTACTCTTCATTTTAGATACTTTTATACTTTGACTTATATTTTAAAAAAAACCCACGAGTATGAACTGTATATGCAAGTAATAAATGTTTGTAAAATACTTTAAAATATATACATCTATAAGTTTCAAAATTCCTTATTAAAGTATTCTGGATAGGACATAAATTTTAGAGTCAGAAGCACTTGGATTCACCTGCTAGCTACAAATTAACAAACTGTGGCTTTAGATAATATACTCAATCTTTATGATTCATTTTTTAATCCAAAAATTGGGTGACAAAATATAATCCAACTATTATGATTTTCTTAGACCTAAGACTCTCTTATGTATTTTAACTCTACATTATCAAAATCAGAAAATTTAATATTTCATAATATTGTTAGTCCACAATTCAAATTCATTAGCTGTATAAATAATAGCTATTTTTAAGTAGATTTATAGATTCTTTTTTTCCATTTTTCATCATCCAATTCATATTCACACATTGTTTTCAGTTGTCCAGTGTGGAATTGTTCCTTAGCCTTTACTTGACTGTTTTTCATTTAATATCCCTCAACTTGAGTTGATCTGAAGCTATATCATAAATGTATTCAGGTTATACATTTTTGGCAGAAATACTGCAGAGTTGATAATATGTTCTTCTTGGTCCATCATTATCAAAAACACGTGATATCAGTTTATCCAAATAAAGGAGATATGAACTTTTATTCTTCTGCTACTGGAGTGTCTCACAGCTATAAAGTTATTTTTATTTTAGTTAATAATTTAACTAAATTTATTATTTAATCAAATTTAATAATTTGACTAAGTCAGGGAGATACCTTAAGATCATGGAAATTTACTGTTCTTAGTCAAATTTTCATCAACCAGATTTAAAATCCATGGATGATTTTCTTTTTTTTTTTAATTTTTTTTTAACTTTTATTTATTTATGATAGGCACACAGTGAGAGAGAGAGAGAGGCAGAGACACAGGCAGAGGGAGAAGCAGGCTCCACGCACCGGGAGCCTGACGTGGGATTCGATCCCGGGTCTCCAGGACCGCGCCCTGGGCCAAAGGCAGGCGCCAAACCGCTGCGCCACCCAGGGATCCCCCATGGATGATTTTCTAACGCCATCATTTCTTCACTATCTACTGAGGACACCTGCAGGAAAGAGCTTTCCGTTTCCTAGCATTCATTTGTCCATTTATTTCTTCATTTATATTAGTAGAGACTCATAGTAATTTTGTTCTAAGATTTTTTTAATGTATTTTACTTTCTTTAAACTTTCTTAGTAATTCCATTGAGTTTACAATTTACCTTTATATCCAATTCAAATAATATCATACTACATCATGTGTAGTAGTACCTTAAAACAGGATTCCCAGTTCCTCCCATTCATCCTTTATGAATTTGCTATTATTTATTTTACTTATTCATAAACTATAATCACCAATTACTTTATTTTTAAAAGATTTTTATTTATTTATTCATGAGGGACATAGTGAGAAAAAGAGGCAGAGAAGCAGTCTCCCCACAAGGAGCCTGATATGGGATTATATCCAGGATCCCGGAATCACGTCCTGGGCCAAAGGCAGATGCTCAATCACCGAGAGCCACCCAGGTGTCCCAATCACCAAATACATCATGGCTATTATCATTTTGAACAGTGTTATCTGTTATCAATTAAGAATAAGAAAAATAAAAGTTTTTCTCTAAAGTCCTTCCTTTACTAATGTAGATCGGTTTCTGACCCATTATCATTTTTCTTCTTTCAGATGAATAATCTTTTAATATTTCTTGCCTGGGAAATCTTCAGGGGACAAATTTCTTCAATTGCTATTTATCTGACGATGTTTTCATTTCCTCTTTACTCCAAAGTGCCTGTCTCAGGTTACACTTTTGTCAGCAAGTTGTTAAAGCATTCTCATCCCCATTTGGTCTTGTGGGTCATTTTAATTTTACCATTTTAGTAGATGGGAAGTGTAACAGTACATTCTTACAACTAAAAAAAAAAAAAATACACATTTCCATGATGACTAATAATAGTGAGCCATTTTCAGATGCTATTTAGTCATTTAAAAACATTCCTAGTTAAGTGACTGTTTCAGTCTTTCCCGTGTTTTTATGGGGATGTTCCTTTTTTAATTACTAATTGCGTGTGTGTGTGTGTGTGTGTGTGTGTGCTATTTTCTTTTAGTCTATGGTTTCCTTTATTTTTTAAACATTGCCTTTAGTTGATGTCTAATTATACATCTTTCTTTAATTGTTATTGGTTTGTGTGCTTTGTCAAAGATTTTTGTGTATACATTCATTAGGGCTGTAGCTTTGTGATTTTCTTTTTTCTTTAATGTCATTGATTATCATATTCTGATGTTAGAGCTCACTTCATATGATGATGCTAGAGTTTCCCTATTCTCTACTTTCCAAAATGTTTTGCATTAGTTTTAGCCTATTTTTGATATATTTAAATATATGTATATTTGATAAATATATTTGATATATATTTGAGATATATCAAATATACATATACTTTATAATATACTTCTATATCAATATCAATATGTATATCAAATTCAATATGTATATTGATATATTTTTGATTTATATATTATAAATATTTGTATATATATTTGATATATATATATATATATATATATATATATATATATACACACACACACTTTATAAAATCCACAAGTCGATCATATAGGTCTAAAGTTTCTCTGTGGACAAAGTTTTGCTGGCATATGTAACATATATATGGTTATTTGTGGTTTCTATTTCACCTTGTTTCTAAACTGGGTTTATCAAAGAGTTTCTGTATTTTATCTATGATTTCAAATTCATTAGCATAAAATTATTTATGAAACCTCTTATCTTTTAATGTTTGTAATATCCTTGGCAGTAACTTTCAATGTTTTTCTTTACTGAACTGCACTTAACCTACAATAATATATTAGTTTTTGGTGTACAACATAATGATTCAACATTTATATACATTATGATATGATCACCACAATTAATCTAGTTACCTTCTGTTACCGTACAAGTTTTCTATAGTTTTATAAACTATATTTCCTATGCCATACATTGTATCTCTGTGTCTTATTTATTTTTATAACTGAAAGTTTGTACCTTTTAATCCCTTTTCCCCATTTTATCTCTTCCCTACCTTCCTCCCTTTTTGCAACCACCAGATTATTCTCTATATCTATGAGTCTGTTTCTGTTTTGTTTGTTCATTGTTTTGTTTTTCAAATTCCATATAGAATTGAAATCATACAGTATTTATCTTTCTCTCACTAATTTCACCTACATAATTCCATCTATGTTCATTCATGCTATTGTGAGGGCGAGATTTTATTTTTTTATGGCTGAGTAATATTTCGTTATATATGTATATAACTTCTATATCCATTAATTTATCAATGCACGCTTAGGTTGCTTCTATATTTTGGTTTTTGTAAATAATGCCAAAATAAATATAGGCATGCATATATCTTTTCAAATTAGTATTTTCATTTTCTTTCGATAAATAGCCAGAAGTGCAATTGCTGGGTTGTATTGTAGCTGTATTTTTTATTTTGGGGGGAACCTCCGTATTGTTTTCCATAGTGGCTGTACCATTCCCACCAAGAGTACACAAGGATTCTCTTCTCTGCATCTTCACCAACAATTGCTATTTTTTGTTTGTTTTGTTTTGTTTTGTTTTGTTTTTTTCTTTTCAGATGTTAGCCATTCTGATAGGTGTGAGATATATCTCATTATGTTGTGGAATTTTTTTTCTTGTCGTGGTAATTTGTATTTCTCTCTTATTTATTATCATTCTTGTTGGTGATTTTTCCTTTTTTAAAATAGTCTTAAATAACTGATTTTTTACTTTAATTCTTTCCCGTTCTGTTGATAAATCTTCATATCTTTATTTTGTTTCTTATTATTTGAGTTGTATCTTTTTTCTAGTTTAAATTGAAATATTAGAAGACATATTAAACATCTTCATTTCTAAATTAACTATTATATTAATTTCCTAGGACTGTTATAACAAAGTACCAATAATTGAGTGACTTTAAAACAACAGAAATTTATTCTTTCACTGTTCTGGGGGCTAAGAGCCTAAAAATCAGGAATTGGCGGGGCTGCACTACTTCTAAAGTGTCTAAGAAATTATCTTGCCTTGCCCCTTAAAACTTTTGGTGTCCCTATGCATTCTTTGGCTTGTGGCAGAATAATTGCAGTTTCTGCATCTATCCTCACATGGCCATCTGCTCTCTGTGTGTCTCTATCTTCTTTCTACAAAGATTCCAGTCATATGAGATTAAAGGCCCAGCCTGCATGTGGGAGGTTAAGCAGAAATTTATGAAGAGAAAATTATCATCTTGTTTTTAGAGGAGGACTAAAATTTTATTAAGTAAAGGAGAAAGTTTTATGGTGACTTTCATCTTGAGAAGTTAAGGTAATCAATGGTATCAGAGATAAATGACTGATTTTTGTTTGTAATTTACAAACAATTCAGGGCTAAAAAAAATGCTCTGAACAATACGGTATTACTTTTAAAAAATGGTTTTAGGCATTACTCATCAGGTAACACAAACTTCATGAATAAGCACTTTCAACATAGATGTTATCATCACTTAATAGAGGAGAGAATTAAATGTCAGTAATATAAACATTTCTGTAAAAGTCTAGTGCACCTTACTTTAATTAGAACTAAGGTGTCCTTTTTCAGTTAAACTAGTGATAATATTATATATTAATTACACTAAATAAATATTTTGTAACATTTTGACAACTAATAAATTGAAATAAGAACTACATCAATTTTTGCATCAACATATTTCTATTAGGAGGCAAAAAGTATTATTATTTTTAAAAATTTTTATTTATTTATTCATGAGAGAGAGAGAGGCAGAGACACAGGCAGAGGGAGAGGCAGGCTCCATGTAGGGAGAGCCTGACAGGGACTCCATCCCAGGTTTGTTTCTAGGATCATGTCCTGGGCTGAAGGCAGCACTAAATGGCTGGGCCACCAGGGCTGCCCAAGAAAGCAAAAACTATAAATACAAATAAAGTGTGGTTATTTGTGAGGGGTAAAATTTTGAATGATTTAAAATCTACAAATGATTTTCAAATTTTGGCATATCTCTTTTGCAGTATTTCTTATGGTGAAATATATTATCTACTTTCTTAAAGGAAATATAAATTAAGGAATAGTACCTCTATTACCAATTATCAATGAACATAAATTTCTTGATTTAGTTGGCCTTTTCTTCATATTGATTCCATTGATTACAATGCACATTTCAGCACAAATCATATCATAGAATTTGGTTTTTATTTTATCTGTACTCAGCGACAGGTATTTAAGTAATATTAATGAAGTTTAAAATGTGGAAATCAATATCTAATAATATTAAATTTCTATATTACTAATTTATACTGAAATTGTGATTTAAAGTGAGCGAAAAATGCCACAAGTTCATTATAGATCATTTCTCATCGTTTAATTATGCTCATCAGAGACATGAAAATTATTTGTGATGAATCTCAATAACCAGTAGTTAGATTACACCAAATGTATTCCACAAAAATAGGCTTTTGTGATATTGGAACCTTAGACGAGAAACCACTGTAGAGTCTATTCTCAAAGTTCATCATAGTGTATAAACCAGCTTGCTACTGATGAAAGCCAAAACACAATTTGTTCATTTCATAACTCTAGATGTACATCTTTGTAACTGAAAAATGGCGTTGGATGAAAGATGAAGTAGGTATATACTCCCTTGGGATTCTGATATGGAGCTGGCATTTCTTTCTAGACCCCCCACACTATGTAAAGATATAAATTTAATAAACAAACCATTTCTGATCTCAGCAAGGAACTTAGCAGGGATTTTGAAAGTCAAACACACAGGAGCCATGCTTGACTGTGGTGGTAAAAGTAACATCTGCCTGAGAATTTTAAACAACAGGCTTTTTAAATCACTTTTAGAGCCACAGTAGGAGATGTGACAACCATAAGCAATACCTCAAGCAGACCAGGACTATGAAAGCTGGAAGAAGTCAATTGCACTCAAATACTGAAATAATCCCTATCAGGGGGAAACAAGCGGAATGAGTTAAAGTTCCTGTTTATTTCTGCCTACCCATGCTTTTCTGTACCCTTTCTAGTCTTCATTAATGAATGTAAACTGACTTGAAAGAAAGAAAGAAAATAATTAACATTGAAAAAGGTTAACTTTATATTGAAGTTACAGTATAACTTATTTCAAATTCAAATTTAATTCCTACGGCAGCAGTAATTTTACATAAGATATGTAGGATATCAAGAAATATGTACCAATTAGTGCTGGCCTGGAAAATAATAAGGTTGTAAAAAGGAATCTTGCAATGGGATAACAACAGAATTCTGGAAAACCAGGGTGAAAATATAACACACAAAGTACCTTAGGTCTCTGGAACTCATTTAAATGCATTGTGCCTTTTCATTATACCTGAAAAACTTGTGAAGATCTCATATGTATTTTTACTTTATGTGCTATGTTGTACCAAATGTGTTATTGGGTGATTCACTTGATTAAATACAGCAATTAAAGCTTAAGGCATGGTGCAGACTCCAAAGAATAAAATAGTACTCTAGTTTATCTTATACATGTCAATAAAAAGAAAGAAAATCTTCTTTTATGTTGATATAAATAAACTACATGTTCAGATCTTAAACACTGCATCACATTTCTATTTATTAAAAATTATAGGGGTGCCTGGGTGGCTCAGTCAGTTGAGCATGGACTCTTGATTTTTGCTTAGGTCATGATCTCAGGGTCTTGAGATTGAGCCTGGCTTCAGGCTCTGTGCTCTGTGAAGTCAGCTTGAAATTTTCTCCCTCTACCCCTCCCTCCATTCTCTCTTTCTCTCTCCTCCTCTCATTTATTAAGATAAATAAATAAATCTTTAAAAAAATCATAGAGCAGTGAATGAAAAATGAAGAATATTTCAGAGACTGAAGAGAGAGGAATAAAGGGGAAACTGTTCCACAGTAAATAAAAAAATGTATAGTTAATGTATGCATTCCCTTTATCCTGTCTCTTGTAAGATATTTAATAATAACTCAGACACCCTCAATGGTATCTCATTAACTCTTGCCAAAACTGACTCATGCAATGACATAAAAATAAATGTTAAAAATATTTTATAGAGAATAAAACACTACAGAGCTAACTGTAAGGCTATAGTTAAAAGACAATAGATGTATAATAGATGATAATTTAATAAATGTTAATTAATAGATAACTTATTTGAAAACTTTATGATCATTCACCTGAGAAAAGTAAAATATAGGGACAAAGTTTCACCGCAAATGGTCAAGAATTGTACCCTTCCAAGAAATGTTTTGAAGTGTTTTTCTCTGTTACCTGTGCAAGTGTGTAGGAACACAATTCCCCAATTACCTAAATGTAATGCCTTTAATTCATTTGCATTTTAATGAGAGTCAACTTAGTGCAAAACAGTCTAATGAATAGGCTAATAGCTTACTGAAAATTATTACTTTAGACTGAAGGACTACCTAAGACCAAGGAACACAACCAGTAAGTGATTATTATGTGGTAGTTAGGACTGGAACTAATTTGGATAGTTGTGACACCAAATTCGGTAATATTTCTGCCATATAACATGGCAATTTAGCCACTAAAATGAAAATTTATTATTAAATTACTTTAATGTACTATATATCTATGTGAAAATTTCCAAAAGAATGACCTGATTACAAGATCAATGGAAATATATTTTATATTTTCTTCTCCATGATATTTATGGAGATCAGCTTATTGATACATTGCTAAATCACTAAGGAATACATGTAATTGTTTTATTCCTAGAGAAAAATCAACTGAAGTTAAAACAAATCATCTTGAGGAAATATGAAATTTCCACTCCTCTGAATTTTTAGAAGAATTCTTAAATTTCAAAATTTCCAGCTGTATATAAAATCAGAATCATTTTGTGTCTATCCAGTAACTATATAGCTATGTATTTCATATTCAACAGCCAACTCTTTCTTACAAAATTCTGATAAAATAAAATACAGATACAATGAAACAGAATACTCACTTATTTTCATGTATTCTGAGTTTGTTAGAGATGCTTTTAGATTAGGTTAATATCTTTTCAGAGAAATTAGCTTTGCTGTTGTACTTACGTTAAACTCTAAAGATTGCAACATTTTATAAAACATGATTGATTTAAAAATTGATTAGGGGGATCCCTGGGTGGCGCAGCGGTTTGGCGCCTGCCTTTGGCCCAGGGCGCGATCCTGGAGACCTGGGATCGAATCCCACGTCGGGCTCCCTGCATGGAGCCTGCTTCTCCCTCTGCCTATGTCTCTGACTCTCTCTCTCTCTCTGTGTGACTATCATAAATAAATAAAAATTAAAAAAAAAAAAAAAATAAAAATTGATTAGGTCTACCTAATAAAAATAAAATAATAATAAAAAGGTGAGGAAGAACTACAACTTGTGAATCATTTCATGATTGTAAATATACCGTGCTGACTTTACAAAGCACTCAAAAGTTGTAAAGGGTATTTATTTGAAAATATTTTCTTCTGGAATATAAAGCATAAACATGAAACAATAGTTGTCCTTGCTTCTGCTAGTCTGAAATTTCAAAGTTATTTGAAGCATATCTAACTGTCTGAGAATGCAGGAATCATAACATGATTCTGGGTACCTTATAACCACATCTAGTGATGTAAGATTTGGCAACAAATAACACCTGCATTTTTACAGAATACAAATACATCCATACATTTTTCTTGCACGCTCTCTCTCTCTCCCTCTCTTTCTTCCTCACTTCTCTATATCTGAAGTGTGTGTACATCTAAAGGAATCGATGATTTCTAATAGAAACAGACATACGCTAATCATTTCCATTATATGCTGATTCTTTCAAAAATGAAATAAGCTATCAAAACTCTAGAATGACAACAATGATAATGCAGATAAAAATGAAAGAATGTGAAATGTGTTACTGGATAACTTCTCCTAAATAACCATCTGCATAATCACCTATTTAACAAATATTCATAAAAACCTATAAGGAGAAAACTGCTGACTACCAATTCAGGTTTATAAATGACATTCTTTTATAGACTGGAAAGGAAGGAAAAATGATGCAAATAACAATTTATTTCAGAAAAAATAATCTTTGTTGTCTTCATCCAAAGATTATTTAATTTTAAAAAACTTAATTTAAGATGTTTTAAGACATTATTTAGGCCCTACATAAAATACCTGACTATTTGACAATCAAAAATAGAATGTTGGTCAAAATTAGTATTTTTTAAGAAATTATTATGAGTTTTTCTTTTATTCAAAAGAATTTACATACATATATTGAATATACAAAACAGTAAATGGTTTCTAACTTATCAGAGAAAATACAATGATGTCCACTGTATTCACATTGTATATTTACATCTTACCCTGTTTTTTCCTTTAGTAAGACCTTATAGTTTCTTGAAATTTACATTATATTAGAAGCATTAATTTTAAAGATATAGAATCATACCCACCATGAAAAAGTGAGAAGAGGGTGCAATGGTTTACTAAATTCTAAGAAGGAGCGGAATTATTTTGAATTTTGAAATGGACCAAATTTGGATGACAAAATAATATTATGTAAAAGACATGGCATATATCTAATAACTCATGAATATTTGTTAACATTTTTCAAAATGATCTTGAAACTAATATTAACATCTTATCAATATATTGCCTGTGAGGATCAAGACAGTATAGTCTTTGTGGTCAGGAGATCACAATAGTGTTAAAATTATTTTCAGTTTATTTTTATTTTTTATTATTATTTTAAATATATTTTCAGTTTACATTATACTTGTAGACTCTGGCATATGACAGAGTGATGTGGAGAAGATAGCCCTTAGAAAAGATCACTTTAAATATAAAAAATAAATTTGAAAGAAAAAGTTGCCAGACCAAAAACTCACAACAACGGATAAAATTGAATGCCATAGATCATTTTTATTCAAATAACTGCCAAAGATAGATTTGTTGAGAATGATAAAAGAAAACACAGGGACTGGAGTATTAAAAGTTGTAAGAACTTTGATGATGAGCCAGAATTAGTGGCTCAACACCCCAACTTCATGTATAGCCCTTTTGGACTTGATGTGTTGCCGTACAAATCTTGAAACATTGCAGTAAATAATTCAAGTTCACTACATGTAACTTTTCCATATCTTTAATTTGAATGATTACAAACATAAAAATCTAGATATATTTTAATTTGTTACTGGTTTAAGTAATGCTTTTTAAATTTGCATCACATTTTTATTTTAATTCCAAACTCTTTTTTTGAAAGCATTATTTTTTATAGCTGCTACTTGGGTGGTGTATGCTTATATGATCATTTCCATGTGCAAATATTATATAACATCAAAGACCATGAATTTATGAGCTTTAACTTTCTGCCAAAGTTTGGTGAAAATTTCCAATTAGAGATTAAGTCGGCAACCCCCCAAATACTTTCATTATTATTATTATATGTTTCAGGTGTACAGCTTTATAATTCACCATCTGTAAACATTACATAAGTGATGACTATCACAGTTCTAGCTGCCATCAATCACCATACAGTTGACTCCCTTCACCCTTTGTGCCCACCCCCTAAACTCCTTTCCCTCTGTTAACCACTAGTCTATTCTCTGTATCCATGAGTTTGTTTTGCTTAATTTTGTTTGTTTTGTTTTAGACTTCTATACATGTTTGAAATTAGTGGTATTTGTTTTTATCCTCCTGATTTACTGTGCTCAGGATAATACCCTCAAGGTCCATCAATGTTGTTGCAAATAGCAAGATTTTTTTATGGCTGAGTAGTATTCCATTGTATAAATATACTAGTTCTTTCATCCATTTTTCTACTGCACATTTAGGTTGTTTCCATATCTTAGCTACTGTAAATAATGCTGCAATAAACATAAGGATCTATATGTCTTTTTGAATACTGTTTTGTATTTCTAAGATAGATAACCAAAAAATGAAATAGCTGGGTTATTTGGTAATTCTAGTTCTAATTTTTTGAGGAATGTCCATACTATTTTCCATAGGGCTGTACCAATTTACAATCCTACCAACAGTGTATGGAAGTTCTCTTTTTTCCACATTGTCTAAAACACTTATTATTTCTTGTCTTTCTGGTGACAACATTTCTGGTGTTAGATGATATCTCATTATGGTTTTGATTTGCATTTTCCTAATAATTAGTGATGTTGAGCATCTTTTCATTTGCCTATTAGCCCTTTTTAGGTGTTCTTTGGGTAAATATTTATTCTGATCCTGTTCCCATTTTTCAATTGAGTTCTTTTCCTTTTTGTTGTCGAGTTGCATGAGTTCTTTATATATTTTGGATATTAAGCCCTTATTAGGTATATGGTCTGTAAATATCTCCTCCCCTTTAGTAGGTGGTCTTTTCATTTTGATGACAGTGTCCTTAGCTGTGCAGGAGCTTTTTAGTTTGATGTAGTTCTGTTCATTTTTACTTTTGTTCCCCTTGTCTTTGGAGTCAAATCTACACACACCTATCACTAAGACCAATGTCAAGGAGTTTACTGCTTATGCTTTCTTCCAGGATTTTATGGTTTTGAGTTTCACATTATGTTGTCTTTATTTTGTTTATTTTTGTGTATGGTGTAAGATTTAGTTTTATTTTTTGGCATGTGGCTGTCCGATTTCTAACATCAGTTATTGAAAAGTCTATCTTTCCTCATTGTGTGCTCTTGGCTCCTTTGTCATGGATTAATTATCTCTATAGGTGTGGATTTATCTCTGGGCTTTCAGTTATGTTCTTTTGATCTGTGGGACTGTTTTTTTGTTTGTTTGTTTGTTTGTTTGTTTGTTTTGTATTAGTACCATTCTGTCTTGATGGCTATAGTTTGCTATAGTTTGGCTTGAAATCAGGGAGCATGATACCCCCAGCCTTATTATTCTGTCTGAATATGACTTTGGCTATTTTGGATCTTTTGTGGTTCCATATAAATATTGGAATTATTTGTTCTAGTTCTGTGAAGTATGCCATTGGAATGTTGGCAGGTATTGCATTGGATATATAGATTGCTTTGTCTATTATGGTTATTTTCACAATATTAATTCTTCCAGTCATTGGGCATGGAATAGCTTTCCACTTATTTGTATCATCTTCAATTTCTTTCATCAGTTTCTTAAAGTGTGCATTTTATAGGTCTTTCACCTCCTTGGTTAAATTTGATCCTAGCTTTTATTCTTTTTAATACAATATATTGATTATTCTACACTTTAATCTGTTGTGTCTATGTTCACATATTAACATTTAAAATTATCCTGAGTTTCTATTTGACATAGTCACAATGAGATAAGGATAAGAATTAACCCAGATAGATTTATGGAGAGCCAGTTTTGAACTAAAGCCAGGAATGTGCCAAAAGGTGAAATTTCTGGCTGGGAATCAAAGGCTTAGTGGGTTTGGAAACCAGTAATGAGGTTTGGGAGTTAGGCTATCAATTTGACCAATTTATTTAAAGTATAATTAATGAGACTGTTTTAAAACTTGGGAATACAAAAAGATAAATGTGAGTGACCTTTGCCTTTGAATAACTTCCTATCTAAATGTGAGCTGAACTTTCAAGGATGACAAAGTGTAGCAGGTGGACACAGGGATGAAAAAGTGCAATCTGCTGCCAAAATCCACCACCTTCCCAATTTACCCCCACTGCACTCTTCAGCATCAGTTGGCTCTGTTAAAATTATCTTAATTTAGAAAAGAGTAGAAACAAAAAAAAAAAATAGTGTTCTTGAAGCATTACAGTGAAGGAAAAAAGAGAGGAGAGAGAGAGGATAAGGATAACAACAACAACAAAGACAAATGATTTTATTTAGTAGAATTGCCCTTGGAAAATTTCAGGGAAAAAAAAAACACACACAAAACCTCTCCAGGATCCCACAGTGAGCAATATATGAATTATTTTAAAGAGCTCAAAAAGTGAGATGATTAATGAAAGAAATAGAATTACTTTCTTCAAAAGGATTAAAAATTGGTGACCAGAACTTGGGGAAAATTTATGGTAAAATTAATCATTTTGAAAAGTAATGCCACTTCAGAGAGAAAAAATAGATTCTGTTGAAAATAACTTGGGGCATGGATAAGAAATGTCATGATAAATGCAGTTAATAAACCTAAGAAATAAAAAGCATGATGATAATAGATATAAAAGTTAAAGGAAATCTAATCTATATAATTGGCAATTCTAAATAAGGAACAGAGATTTGAAAAAAAAACAACTAAGCTATTGAAAGAATTGCTTTCTTAAAGAATGGAATGTATAAATCGGAATATATACTTTGTAATGGGAAACTCTAACAAATAATATTCACATATTAATATCTTGGTAAATATTATGAATTTAAGGGACAATCAATAAGAAAATCTTCATGATGTAAAAACATCAAAGAAGAAGGAAATAAGGCTGACTTCAGACTTCACAGAGCTTTGTTCACTGACAGAAGAAAGTGCAATTATGTCTTTAAGTTTTGGAGAAGAAATAGAAGTGTTTTATGTTCTCAAGCATGTGAAAACTTATAGATTGCAGCCCAACAAGTTAGTTTTTGGAAAACATTTAAGAATTATTTAGCCCATGAAAAAATGAATAAAAATAAAGAACTCAGGAATAGAAAAGTAAAGGGATTTTTTTTTTTTGTTTTTCGTTGGTTTTTTTCAGATGGTGAACACAGAATACCACTAAAGATTCAACAATAGAGGTAATTATTAAAATAATCTGAAATGTTAAAAATCTTCTGAAAAACGAGAAATTCAAAATAAAGATAATAAGTAAAGTTAGATTAAAATATAGGTGTTCAAATTTTCTCTTTTCCTAGTGAAGCATCATTGTTTATTAGCTAAAATGAATAATTTAGGAAATATAAGTTTTAACTCTACAATTGATAGTTGTGAAGAATAGAGATTATAGTGTGTAGCTTCTAAAATCAGATATTAACAAAAGAAACAGCTTCCAGCAAAAGTTAGAAAACAAACAACAATAATAAAATATCAAGAGTAACTTAATAAGGTGACAAAACTAGAAACAATAATATGTATATTGCATTTTAATACAGTAAAGTTAAGCATATGTCTTAAAATGATGTGTAATAAACCTAAAATAGTTAAGATGCAATTATAAAAGCTTGGTTTTGGGAATGTGGATGTTCAGTGCAAAATACTTAAGACTTTTCTGTATGTTTGATAATTTTCATAGTAAGATATTTAGAAAATGTACTTCATCTATTAAAGAACAAAAAATCCTAGTTAAATGAACTATTGTAAACATTTGGGGAAAAATAGAAGATGAGAAACAAAAAACATGAGGAATTAAAAAAACAGTAAGACCTTTTCATGCATGGTACAAAACACAGAAGCCATACAAAAGGTTTGAAGAATTGCTACTTTAATTAAAACAACAATACACATGGAAAAGTAATGATAAATCCATTTTTTAAAAAAAGTGAAATTGACAAAACATGACAAATCACTAATATGGCTATGCAACATTATCTTAAAAATCAATAAGAAGAAAGACAGCTCCAGAATCAATCATCAAAAGAACAGACATTTCATGACAAAGCACATAAACATGTCTATAAGCAGAAGTCTTTAGTCTCACTCAAAAATAAAGAATTACAAATAGAAGTCCAGTTAGAGACTTTTTCTTCCATATCAGGTTAGTAAAGATTAAGAAGTGTGATGATGCCTGTTTTTGGCAAAGGCAAAGAGCAATAGGCAGTGTCATACATCGTTGACAGAGTGTAAAGAGTTGTACTGACTTTGGCAGGAAACTTGGCAGGATCTGCTCAATATAAACTTGTGTAAGTTCTTAGACCCAGAAATTCCACTTCTAGGAGTTTACATTAGGAAAATATTAACACAATGTGTAAAGATCGGCAAAGGTATTTGTTGTAGCACTGTTTATAATAGCCAATTAGGACAATTTAATTTTCTACCAAAAGAAGGTAGGTTAAATATATTGAACCTAAATAATATGCATTTAGGTTAAATATATTGAACCTAAATAATATGCAGTTAGAAAAATACTGAATCAGATTTAATGTAGTAATATCCATAGAAGATTATAAAGGGAAAAATAAAGCACTGAACAGAACAATCCATATGGACAAAATGTGGCCCTGGTTTTGCAAAATCCTAGAATATTCATAAAATAGCCCAGGAAGGATATACAAAAATTATGTTACGAATGGACTTTGGACCTTAAAAGAGATGAATTTTTGCTTTTTACTTTATATGCTTGAGTTGGATCCAGACCTATGTCTGTTTACTTTTAAAATAAATTTTCCCAGATACTTTGGTATACTATTGATTAAGATCAGTAGCATCTGTCAATACCATTGAGTAGAGTACAGAGAAGATTTAGAAATCATTCCATATGTTGACAAGGTAGGGTTACAAGAAAAATTCTGTACCAGGTCATTAATAGTTGTCTGTAATAAGCAACCATTCTGAGAATGGGAACGTGGTAAACTAAGATTTCAAAGAACAAGAAAGGCAAAAATGAGTATGTCAGGACATCGAGTGGCTGGCCCAGTCAGAGAGCCAAAAACAACTGTGCAGAAGTCTAGTGAAAGAACATTGTTCTACTTTCTGATGGTTATATGTGGAACCAGCTTGCTTTCTGGGTAGTAAAATAACTTTGTTAGTGTAGGCAAGAGATAATTATATTTAAGGGAACTGTGTCGGTGGATATGTTCTCATATCACTAATTCTAATCATATTTGAGGCAGAAGTAGGATATAATAGTTATGAGTATATGTTTACAGACATCAAAAATATTTAGGCCACAGTCCTTCAACCTGAGATACTGGTTAATATAAAATCTTTGACAGCCTATTTTTTAGTTCAATCCTCAAATGAGTCAAACTTTTACCTAACAATTGCAGTAAGGATCTTACTGCTCTCTACCAAGTGACTTATTGCCTCACTGTGTTTTTGTGCTGCTGAAGCAAGCACATTGCCTTGCTGTGACTTACCCACACTCAGATCTATAAATATAACCATCTGGTAAGTTTAATCATTGTTGAGAATAGGCATGAAAGTGTATTATTAACTATAATATCTCTTCATTAAGCCAGAATGGTATGTTTTTACACATAAAACAAACTTGCTTTGATAAACACTTTATTAGGATGTGTCATCAAAATGGAAATTTATGCCTATATTCTGTTTCCACAAATTTAAGTCATCAAATGTGTTGGCCAAGTCAGATTTCATATCCTTTTTGAGCAACTCTGTATGGATCCAGCAGGTAAACATCACATCAAAACCTAGCAGAATATCTAAAAGATGTCCAACCACATATGAGCCATCATGAGGAAGAATTAGAACCTTGACCACAATTTGGATTTCATACTGGAGGACAAAAAGCAATCATATAAAATACTGTTAAAATGTAAGAGAAAAAAAAATAGCATTGTGAAGCAGGCCTGAGGCCAAAGCTGAGGAGTTTAGAAAGAAAATGATTTCAAATTTTGTATAAAATGGAAACATCTCCTACCCCAACCCTGTTCTACACCCTACCTGTTTCCCATCAATGAGAGTTCTTATGCAAACCTAGGAAAGATGCGTACATGATAAATTGATGAAACTTTGTCTCTAATGATTCCAATTCCTTTTAGATGGACACTCCTTTGGAAAAGCTGGACAGTAGGAAAGAAATAATTTTCTCTCTTTTTTGAGGAGAGAGCAACAGAAGTGGTTGGGGCCCTAGTTCTGGATAGCTATGCTTGAGAATGCACAAATGCCCCCAAATGTGGGAGATAAATTTTAATTAGTGACTTATTCCCCAGCACAAGGCTTGAGTAAGCATTTTTTTCACTTTGAAAAGTAAAAGGGAAAAAAAAAAAAGAGAAAGAGAACAAAAGAAAGAGAGGGGACTAAGGAGCACACAAAGACCAGCCAGATGCGTAAACAGTATCTCTCTAATTAAGTTATAAAACCATGACTGTCCAATCAGAGCTCCCAGAAAGACAAAAACAAGGAGGTACTGTTGTTAGGTAGAAGCTCTTAGCTATCAGACCAAAGCTAATGGGCTTGGTATTCAGGTTTTATTCTTATGATAGAAAAAAATCATGTCAGCATGATAGTATAATATTGTCTACATTTTCATCAAACAAATGATCCAATTTCCTCTGATAAGGGTATGTTATTCCTGATACTTAATTCAATTTTATTTTTTACATGAATAGGACTACTTTGAGGAATTTTTCTTTTAATATTAGATGGCATAGATAATGTCAAAGTATTTATCCTTATTTGCATAGATAGCTGATCACGTTTATTTATTTATTTGAGAAAGAGAGAGAGAGAGAGTGCAGTACAGTGCCTGACACAGGGCTGAATCTCAGGACCCGGAGCTCATGACTTGAGCCAAAATCAAGAGTTGGACGCTCAACTGACTGAGCCACCCAGGCATCCCTGATCAAATTTAAATCATGAAGATAAAAGCTATCCATTTCACCTTAGGGAAATCAAATAGACAAAAAAATGTATTTACTCCATATACACATATTTCTTAGAATTTAGTAAATAATCTTACTTATATGATCTCTTATTCTTTGTCTTTTCTGGAATTCCACTGCTTCTAGAAGAATTTAGTATTAGTTTTGCATTCAGCTCTTGATATTTGTGTTTATCTACCCATTAAATTTTGCAATTTCAGGTGGTCTGGGTTCATGTTTATTATACTATTATATTGCAGTGGATTTGGCCTAGATTTTTACATACTTACATACCTTTAGCCTCCATTACCATTAATAATTTACCATTCCTTGATGTAAAAAAGATGTTAGGTTCAAAGCCAACAGCCAAGAAAGAATTCTTCAGATTTCTTTTGTGCAAAAAGGTGGTTTTATTAAAGCAGAAGGACAGGACTGTGGGCAGAAAGAGCTGCACTGGGGTCAAGAGGAGTGGCCCATTATATACTTTCAAGTTGGGAGGGGGTTAGGGATAGTGTCATCCTCCCAAGTATGTTGGAAACAAGGTTTCCAGGAGCCTGAGGGGGTTAGCTGCTATTTAGAAAGGTCATGTATTACTGTTTATTTAAAACTCAGTCATGAGACCCTTCAGATATATATCAATGGGCCATGTGCTTGGAAGATGATTGCCAACATGCATATTGGGGGGTAGAGATAAAGAAAGTTTCCAAAGGAATTTTTATATGTTAAAGTAGACTTACAAGATCCTGGGGGTAGGGCTAAGATTGCCTTTTGCCCTTAGCAAAGTATCAACATTGAAGCAATTGAGTCCCTAGAGGAATGTCATTCTGCCTATTTCAAGGACTTGTCAAGGACTGTAAATAGTAGGAAATTTAATTTTTCTTATGTCTTTGTTTCCCACATCAGTCCACAAAGTGGAATCTATGAAATCCTTTGGGCCAATAGGATCTGGTGATCCTATTAGTGGAAGTTCTCTCGATATAGCAAAAGCATTTTCTAAAAATCTAGTTCCCTCCCTCACCCTGGACAACAGGTTGCCTGTCTGAGGACGGCCTGTGAAAAGTATCCACAGGTTTCCTTCCAAGATCTCTACAAGGTCTCTTCCAGTGACTGACCAGGAAATAAACGTACTTTGCATTATTCTATAATGGCACCTTATTTGGATTGCTTTTCCAAACCATTAGTCTAAATTACTTTTAGTGAGCTCCATAGTTTACTGATTGTGGGAAGCAATGGACTGTGAAGCAGGAATTGCTAGGGGGCTCTTTTCCTAATAGAACTTTTTTTTTTTTGGTTATTGTTTTTGTTTTAACAGCATCTTGGAAACGAGTTCATTTATACAAGCAGTAAATAAGGCAAGATGAATGACATTTCAGCATGTAAAACGCAGGCTCTTCACCAGAAGAATGTAGATAATGGCATGTGCTGTAATTTAAACAGACTGAATTGTGTTGAGGATCAGTGACATAAAGCAAAGTACTTAGAGACAAGGAGCAGAAGGCTGATGAAGAGGCACCCTTTTCCCTTTCATGGTAATGTTAAATAAGGAAACCAGTGAAACCATACCATGGGCAATGCTTTGGACCAGTGGCAGGAGAGAATTAAACATTTGTCTTGAACCTTTAGAACGAACTGTGATGGTCCAAGAGATAGCTGGAACGACTCCATAACCATTTTAAGGATATATCATGATAAAGAGAGACTGTTTGAAGAATCCAGAGTATTTTTCATTCATAAGATTTAGAAAAAAAGATTTTCCATTTTATTAATAATTCAAGTAAACAAAATAAGGATCACATATAATTTCAGAAAATACTTAGAGCATATTTGCAATGATAATCCCTATATTTCAGGTTATACGATACAATAATTGCTGATGAGAGTGTAGTAGCTTATTAGACATCAGTAAGTAATTCAGGTAGATTCATAGAGGGAGTTAGTATGTCTGGTTGTTTACAGATTGAGAATTTTCATATAATCTGTGATCCCTATTATATTAAACTCGGAGAGAACAACAGCAACTAAATATGAAAGACTTTGACAGGTACACAGTTTAAAATTTATAATGAGAAACACAGGGTTTAAATAGACTACACCTGCTCCATCCAACATAGAGGCCGGTGGCCATACAAACCTATTGAGCACTTGAAATGTGGCTAGTCCAAACTGAGATGTGCCATAAGTGAAAAATGCTCAGTGGATTTCAAGATTTATTCAAAATATAATCATTAATTGATTACTGAGTAAAATTAATTTTATATATTGGGATAAATTATATAATTACAGGTTGATTCTTACCTGTTTCATTTTCTTTTTTTCAAAATGGCATCTAGGAAATTTAAAATACACTATATTTTTATCGGGCAGTGCTAGCCTAGACAATTCTATGAATTTTACTAGTGCAGACCTTCCACTTAGAAACTAAGTTTCTCGGTAATTTTAAACAAGGCAAAGACAGTTATATATTTGAAATATTTACTGGTTTTGGTCTGTTTATCTACTACATCTATCTCTCTATTAGGGATATACTTGCCAAGTATGTGAGTTTGCTAGTAGGGTGACTCTCTTTTCTGGAATGTGCTGAATAAATGTTGCCAGCCTTTGTTCTAAGAGCCATTCTATCTTTACCCTTCTATGTGGGCAATTCTCTTTTGCTGACTTCTTTGATTTAATATCAGTTTCACAATAATCAGATGTCTATGGATGCTGACACAGTCACCTACAGAGAAGTGATAAAAAAAAATGAGGAGGCACATGTGGAAACTGGTAAACTGCTGTGAACAAGAGAATTTATTTTCCACCCCCCAAAATGTGGAGGCAGTCACATAGATGCTATATTTTTCTAATAGGTACATGGTAGAGGAATGCAAAAAATGCTGTCAAAGTATTGTCAGCTTTTTTGTTTTCAATAGATGTGTGTTGGATAACTCTCACGATCTCTCCCTTCATACCTCTTCTGACACCACAGTTCATTTTCCACTCTTCTCCAGCCATATTCTGGAGTGTTGATATATACAGACTTCAACACTAGAGTTGAAATGGAAAGCAGCAAAAAGATAAGGACTAAATGAGGGAGAAGCACAGGTATTAGAGTATTTATTTCCTAATTCATAGTCCTCCCTCCAAAGAAGGAGGTTTTTAACCATGATCCTACAATTTCTTCCATGACTGCAGGGCTTCTAGAATTACATTTCATTTTCTAGTTTCAAGTAGAATGACCATGCATTGAAATTTACCTAGAAAAATCCTAGTTGTGCTCCTTGTAGACCAATTAAGGCCTTAATCATTTTTAGTATCACCTTTCACTATCAAATGTGCTCCTATTTGATGACAAATTATATGATCTTTTTTTTAAGATTTTATTTATTTATTCATGAAAGACACACAGAAGTTGGTGGGCAGAGATATAGGCAGAGGGAGAAACAGGCTCCAGGCAGGGAGCCCGATGTGGGACTCGATCCCAGGACTCCCGGGATCACACCCTGGACTGAAGGCAGGCGCTAAACTGCAGAGCCCCAGACATCCCTTATATGGTCATCTTACTTGTTTCTTTATAGTAGGCTTCCTACATCTCCAGTTTAACTAATCACTTCCTTGTTCTCAATTTCGAGACTGTGGACACGCTGACATCTTTTCTTTCCTTCTTGAAACAATGAAGGTAGTTCTTCCTAGAATCAAGAAAATTCTCCAAAGTCAGGGCAGGGGATGTATCTTTGGAATTCTAGCCTTGCAGAATTCTAACATTCTTATAAACCAGTGACTATTTGGTTTTTCTAAATATTTCCATTTCTGAATGGAATATTTTAATGTAGCTATCCCTTCCTGCCACTGAACTTACCTTTATTAGGTGCACATATATGTGTTGGTGGAGGGAAGAATTAGATAACATGGATTTTAGTTTGCAAATCACTAAGGGAGCCTCATTTGGAACTAATGCGGAATATAGTACTTTATCTGCAAATCCCAAATTTCAGTCAGAGATACTACCTGTATGTATCATTGTGTTTTCTCCCCTGTAGAGGGAGTGCCTGTGTTCACACGTGGAAGGAGAGTGAACATGGAGGTTTATGCGACCACAGAGGGGATCATGGCAGACCAGTAGTTGCATATGCCAAATCATTTTTCCCTTGTTCCATAGCAATAGAGTTTTAGCTGGCAGCCATGTACCCTTCCTTGCAGCTAGGTATAGCCATATGGCTAAGTTCTTACCCGCAGAATGTGAACAGATGTGTTATCTACTGTTTTTAGGATCTAGGTTTAAACATCATACACATATGCTCAGTCATGCTCTTTTCCTTCCCTGCCCTTTGGAATACAGAACCTGGCAGAGACACAGTGATATGAATTTGACAATTTAAAAAAAAAAAATAATGCTCCCAACATATGTTGGAGCAAAACAGAAGGAGCTGATGTCCCTAAAACAATCCATTAGAGTAGAGTTACTGCACCACTGTATACTGAAAGGACTAAATATAAAAGAGAATCAATTTCTATTTCTCTTTACTGAATTATGGAGGTGTCTTGCTATTTGGCAAACACAAGACTCAAATATCCAGATTTTCTACTATGGTTGGTATAAACTGTAGGCTAGCAACAGGTGGACTATGTAGTAAGTGGCAGTTTCATTATGGACAGACCGTTTACATTTTTGAGGTTGTGAGTCACAACAGTGTTTTCTCAAGTAAATATCAATATGAATGGTTTTCCTCCATACATACAGAACATCTTCCATGTAAGCACTGAATTAGTAACATTGTCTAGAACTGCTACTGTAGAACTTTCTTTTTTTTAAATTTTTATTTATTTATGATAGTCACACAGAGAGAGAGAGAGAGAGAGAGAGAGAGAGAGGCAGAGACACAGGCAGAGGGAAAAGCAGGCTCCATGCACTGGGAGCCTGACGTGGGATTCGATCCCGGGTCTCCAGGATCACGCCCTGGGCCAAAGGCAGGCGCTAAACTGCTGCGCCACCCAGGGATCCCACTGTAGAACTTTCTTAATATTACTCAGTGTAAACCCAGAATTAAATTGCATCACTGCTGTATGAAAAATGATGTAAGTCACATATTTGTATAGACAAAATCTTAAAGTTTGATTATTACCTTTATACCTACCGAAATGCTGAAATTTATTACTAAATCAGATAAGCAATTTGACATTAAATTATACAGATGCTTTATCAAAAACATATTATAATTAAAATGTATAATTATTTTTGTGGGTAAACATATTTTTTGAAACATATTTTTAAAAAGTGTTAAAAATAATGTACATATGAATTTAATGACAAGTTCTGCACGTTATATTGGGCCCAGACAGGTACAACAAGCCAGTCATCTGTGCCGAGAGGGGATGGAATTGAAAGGCTGTTTGCTTCCCATTCCTGAGGTTTGGTCTGTGTGTGCTATTAGTCAAATTAATTGACATTCCTAGAATAGCTTTAAAATGAGAATAATAATCATCTGTTCATGAGGTTCTAATGAGAATTTAAAGATAAATGGGATGAAAAGAAAGGGTAAATTTTATATAATATAAAATAACTATTTTACAAATATAAGCTAAACAGGTACATATTTAAATATGTACACAGTTAACAATCACCATAAATCTTTAACCAATTCATGAATTTCAGTCTTAGATTAGTGTATTCCAGTGTTTCTGTGTCGTTTCACTTTGTACATACCTATCTTGAAGAAACATTCCAATTGATATAAACAGCTATGACTGCTTTGTTTTTAATCACTTTTTAAAATTTAAATTCAATTAGCCAACATAGAGCACATTAGTTTGAGAGGTAGAGTTCAATAATTCATAAGTTTTGTATAACACCCAGTGCTTATCACATCACATGCCCTCCTTAATGCCCATCACCCGATTATCTCATCCTCCACCGACCATCCCCACAGCAACTCTTGGTTTATTTTCTATAGTTAAAAATCTCTCATGTTTTTTCTCCCTCTCTGATGACCTCCCATTCAGTTTTCCCTTCCTTCTCCCACAATCCTCTACACTGTGTCTTATATTCCACATATGAGTGAAACCATATGATAATTGTCTTCTTTGATTGACTTAATTTGCTCATCATAATACCCTCCAGTTCTATCCATGTCAATGTAAATGGTAAGTATTCATCCTTTCTGATGGCTGAGTAATATTCATATATATATATATATGGCACATTTTCTTTATACATGCATCTGTCTATGGACATCTGGGCTCCTTCTATAGTTTGGCTATTTTGGACACTGCTGCTATAAACATTGGGGTGCAGGTGCCCCTTTGGATCACTACATTTGTGTCTTTGGGGTAAATACCTAGTAGTACAAATACTGGGTCATAGGGTAGCTCTATTTTTAATTCCTTGAGGAACTTTGATACTGTTTTCCAGAGTGACAGCACCAGCTTGCATTCACACCAGCATTGTAAGAGGGTTCCCCTTTCTCTGCATCCTCACCAACATTTGTTGTTTCCTGACATATTAATTTTAGCCATTCTGACTGGTGTTAGGTGTTATTTCACTGTGGTTTTGATTTGTATTTCCCTGATGCCAAGTGATTTGGAGCCTTTTTTCATATGTCTGCTGGACATTTGTATATCTTTTTTGGAGAAATCTCTGTTCATGTCTTCTGATCATTTATTGACTGGATTATTTGTTTCTTGGGTGTTGAGGTTGACAGATTCTTTGTAGATCTTAGATTCTAGCCCTTTATCTGATATGTCATTGGCAATACCTTATACCATTTTGTAGGTTGCTTTTTAGTTTTTTTAACAATCTATTTACTTTTTAATGAAATGTAGAATGAAAGTTTTATTTACATATTTTGCGATTATAAACCCAGTAAAATCAGAAACATGTATACAAGTTAGGAATGATTGAAAATTAACATGGAAAAACATCATTGGAAAAAGGCATGTAATTTCTTTGATACTAACTGTATACTGCTGGCATATCAACTCCATATAAAAAGTTTTACTTATTGATATTTACCAATAAAAAAAGATAGCACTTTTTTTTGGCTTTTAAAAAATTGTTTAAATTCGATTAATTAACGTATAATGTATTTTTGGTTTCAGGGGTACAGTTCAGTGATGCATCAGTCTTTTATAATACCCAATGGTCCTTACATTATGTGCCCCCTTAAAGATTGCCTGTTAGTATTGTTGACTGTTTCCTTTGTTGTGTAGAAGCTTCTCAACTTGATGAAGTCCCAGTAGTTCATTTTTGTATTTCCTCTGCCTTTGGAGACATGTCTAGCAAGAAGTTGCTGAGGCTGAGGTCAAAGAGGTTACTGCTCATGTTCCCTTCTAGGATCTTATGGATTCTTGTCTCACATTTAGGTCTTTTATCCATTTTGAATTTATCTTTGTGTATGGTGTAAGAAAATGGTCCAGTTTCATTCTTCTACATATGGCTATCCAGTTTTCCATTTGTTGAAGAGACTGTCCTTTTTTCATTGGCTATTCTTTCCTGTTGTGTCAATGATTAGTTGACGATAAAGTTGAGCGTTCATTTCTGGGTTGTCTATTCTGTTCCATTGACCTATGTGTCTGTTTTTGTGCCAGTACCATACTGTCTTGATAATTACAGCCTTGTGATATAGCTTGAAGTCCAGAATTATGATGCCATCAGCTTTGGTTTTCTTTTTCAACATTCTTCTGGCTATTTGGGATCTTTTTGGGTTCCATACAAATTTTAGGATTATTTGTTTCAGCTCTGTGAAAAATATCAGTAGTATTTTGATAGGGATTGCACTGAATGTGTAGATTGCTCTGGGTAGCATAGACATTTTAACAATATTTATTCTTAACAATCTACAAGTATGGAATGTTTTTCCATTTCTTTGTGTCTTCCTCAATTTCTCATAAGTGTTCTGTAGTTTCATAGAGTACATATCCTTTACCTCTTTGGTTAGGTTTATTCCTAAGTATCTTATGGCTTCTGGTTTAATTGTAAAAGTTTTTAATCACTTTAAAGAATCATTCTTCATTTAGCAGATAATATATGAATGCTATGAAAAAGTTATTTATTATTTATTCATTAATTATATTTGGTGGAAATTAGTAGTTTCAGGATGTTTTCTGTATCACTTTTTAAGAGTTCAGAATATAGAATTGTGAATTAGGAGCATATGATTTAAAGCCAGAAAGACCTGAATTTGTAGTTACTTTTGCCATCTTTTAATTTTGTAAATTAGAATAAGTTTCTTAATCTCTCTAGGGCTCAGTTTTTCAAAATGTTGATTTACATATTAAATTAAACCAATAAAATCTATGAACTGAGCTTCCACAAGACTTAAACAGAATGCATGGATCTTTGCAAATTCTTATTTAAGATTAGCTGCTTATCTCTCTCTCTCTTTTTTTTTTTTTTTTAAGATTTATTTATTTATTTGAGGGGATGGGAAATGAATTTGGGAGGGGCAGAGGGAGAGGGAGAAGCAGACTCCCCGCTGAGCAGGAAGCCTGACACAAGGCTTAGTTCCAGTACTTAGAGATCATAACCTGAGCCAAAATCACAGTTACCTACTGAGCCACCCAGGCACTCTGAGCTATTTCTACTTTAAGAATCATTAGTATTCTAATAAATGTAATCTAAGTTCAATACAAACTAGTTATTATTTTTCTTTTTAAAAATTAAAAATATAGCTTTTATAAAGATGTAACATTTTGTATTCCATTTCTTTCTAGCATATTTCCAATGTGTTCTCTAAGATACTCTGGAAATAAATGAGCAACATCTTTGTCATAAACAAAGTTGTTTTATTATTAGAAAGAATATACCAAATTGTAAAGATTAAATTTTCCTATTCTAATTACACTAAATGATTTTAGTTCATGAAAATAATTTGAATTATTTTTGCCAGTTTTCAATTTAAACCATGTCATATTATTAAATATCTGTACATACAGTGCTTTTACCTTAAAGATGGAAAATACCAGTACAGTTTTGCTACCATAGTTTTTCCTTTTTAACTCTTTTTTTCATGAGAAATGCATACAATTATTTTTGAGAAAAAAATCCACATTAAGACAATATTTTATTTGTTTAAACTGATTACTCCTTAAGTATCCTTAGTAAATTATCTTATACACAACAGAATGAATAAATTTGTAAAATGTTAATTAAAAAAGACAGATTTGACATTTTTGCCTTGGGCTTGGAAATTGTAAAATAATTACCAGATTGAGTACTTTGTGTTGAGTATTTTAACCATGTACTCTGAAGATAAAAATATATGAATAATTAACAAATGAATATACCTAAATTTTGCACTTTGTTGTTCTTATTAAAACTCACCACTGTGGAATTTGCCTGGTATACAAGATGATTGTATCATCTTATACAAGATGATTTATGTTTTAGTCCTTGAACTGAATCTCTGTCAGTGGTTGTCATTCTCTACTCAATCTATGATCCTGCTCAGCTTCTCAGGAGCTTTCTGAGGGATGGCATTGCCCACATGAGAGAACCTTGTTCTCCACATGTGCTTCAACGACAGGAGCTGTGTTTTTGTTTTTGTTTTTTTAAGATTTATTTAAGAGAAAAATAGAGCACAAGCAAGAGGGGTGGAGAGAGGGAGAGAGAGAGAGAGAGAGAGAGAGAGAGAGAGAATCTCAAGCAGACTAAGTGGGGCTGTGTCTCATCACCATTGGTCACTTAACCAACTGCACCACTGAGTTGCCCCAGGAGCTATGTTTTATATGTTTGATATGTTTAGTTTCTAAGTAAGAATTTATTTGAAGAAAGAGTTGAGGGGCAAAAGATATATAAATGCCTTTAAAATTACCATTATCACACAATTCACTTTTTTGTGTAATAATTATTAAATATGCTTGTTTTTGGTTCCAAAAAATTATACATTTTATTAATGAAAAGATCATTTTCTACTTTTTCATCATATTTACATATGCATATAAACACACTAGTTATGATGTGAGTGTGTGTATGTGAATGTGGCTGTTTGTTAGGAGAGAGTTATTTCAAACTTTATTTTTACCCAGAGATTCTGGTTACCACAGAGTAGAGTTGTAGAAATCTCCATTAAATTGAATTTTCTAAGTGTTTTGGAGGCTAGACATCAGTTTGAAATTCTGACACAGTTGCAAAAATCTAAGGATGCTAAGAACCTGTTTTGAGAGGTTATTATGTTTTCACAGTTGAGAAAAGTATAGCAAAGTCAAGTATTGAAGAATGTATTTGAGTTATCTCACACTCAGAAACATCTTAAAATTTCTATTTCTAGTAGATTATTTGAAGTGATTGTGAAGACCATTTCTCTCCTTTCTGTACTATATCTCCCATATTGAGATGCTGTGATAACTTAGGGAGCCATTTTTATTTCTGCTTCTAGTGTAATCATACTTTTCATAAATTTCTAATCTAAATTCTAGAGTTAGTCACTGCATTGAAGAATTTGGTAACAGCTCATTTTATAAATTCCCTGAACTTTCTCAGTGTCTTTCTAAAAACTGACTAGATTTTAACTTCAGTCTTGGTCAATAACAAAAAGAACCATAGAGCAGCTCTGAAACTTTTTAGCTCACTAAACTGTGTGAATTTACCTAACTATTCTTACTTCAGTTTCTTCATTATAAAGTAGAAATAAAGCGATTCCTACCTCAGAATTGTTATGAAAAAGAGTGAAGTTAATATTTTCAAAGCATAGATGATAGTACTTGACACATAAAAGTAATATATATGTCTCAATTAAATAGCTAATCTTTGAGAATTTCCACTTAAGTACTTTTTCTGTCATAACTTCTATTCTGTTAACTTTCTTATTTAAAATCCCAGGCAGCTGTTTTTTCAAAACTACCTCTCCCTACCAGCTTATCCACCCCCCGCCAAATGCAAAATACCAGATTGAAAATAGACTTTTCCACTCTTTTCAAGTGACACTTTGATATATACTATCCCAATACAGGCAACAGATGGGCATACTTAAATGTTTTTTTCCTAGGAAAGAAGTCTTCAATTTTTGTACATTTACCTCACAGTAGGCATTTTATATACAAGAGAAGAAAATATTATCCATAGCAAATTAATAAAATGAAATAACCCTCCATAGATAGGACTCTGCAGTAGCACTCAGATAAAAATCTTAAAAAGTGAAGCAACTTTAAGTAGACTGACTTCATCTAATATCCATAAAATCAAACTTTACATTTCCTTTTCTCTTCTGGAAGGTGAAAGGCTATGATTGAATTCCATATGCTTTGGGGTAAAATCTTTCCACTAGTTCTGCATTCTAAAACAATTTTGTAAAACCTAGCTTACTTACACACATACACATTCATAGCAAATTTGCATATAATTCCTTATGGTTTAAAATCTAGTATAAAATAATTATAAATTGATTTCATTAATTTTTATTTTTATATGCAATTATTATACTATTAATTTTATTTTATATAAAGTACTAAGAGGTTAGGATGTTGAGCTCAATAAATTAAGACAAGTAAAAATCCGAAGATCATTAGAGGCAAGGCCAATTTAATTTTTCTCCCATGTGATACTGTATTAACAGGCTATTGTTCTGAATACTGATTCTCAATTATTCTAAGTCAGAATAGTTTGAATTGATGCCATTTATTTCAGCCTGTCAAGAATCTTGGACAAAAATCAACTGTGACTTTGATTTCAGATCAGCAAGTCAAACAACTATTCATCAGACAGTATATAATCCAGGTATTTAAATTAATTCTATGATTCTTTTTTCAAAGAACCTCAAAAATGATTCCTATCTTTCTTCAGCCTGATTTATCCATTTTATGCATTCCAGTTATTAAAATTAATAAGAAGTGCTTTTTTACATATCTGCACATCTAGACCCCACCATTCTGGAATGTCCTCTGGACATCATTAAAACCAGATGTTTCTAAATGTCATCATGCATATACTGAAATGATTATAAAATGAGAGTTTTGTTTTTTTTTTTTTTTTCCAGGCTGTTTCTGTTCAGACAAGAATGCCAGTTTCCATTGGTTTGGAGGACACTTTTATTTCTAATAGCATGAAGCTGGTTCATGATTCAAAATATAGTTTTGTTTTGCTTTTTTTCATGTCAGGGATGGTACAATATTGCCCTAGAGAATGTATTTTTAACAGCACAGATTTTATTAGAATTAATTTGTTTTGGGCATATAATGTTATTTGGTGTTTGATTTTTATTTATGGAAATTATAATTTTATTTTTTGTATATATTCAGGGATTTAATTAAAAAAATGGTAAATTGTAACTCTTAGGATCTGTTGTTTTCCCTGTCTGTTATGAAATGGAGAGTAATATAGCTTGACCATGGCAATATGTCTAGGAGAAATTTGCTGTGATTATACTCTGCTTATGTGATCAATCTTACCATACTCAATGGAATATACTATTTAAGTGTTTATAAATCCTCACTGTTGGCCAAGTTAGGGAAGTAACAAGTTTGATTTCTTTTCTGTCTGTTATGTAAGTATTGTTAACTAATGATTGGTTTTCATACATCCCATGTGTAACTATGGACCATTAAAATATAATTAGGTATAAAATAGAGAAATACAATCTTATGAAATCTTTTGAAATGATTAATAGACATACTTGTTAGTTATCCTTTTTATACTAGGTTGAAGGTAAATTAGTCTAAAAGTTAGATTATCTTTCTATCCATTTTTTGGAAAATGAAACATAAATTTTCCTTCTTGGGGAAAATAAGATCCATGGCTAAGCTAGCAATATGAAGAATTAATGTATTGCTTTTAAATAATTGCTCTGAGTGTATTATTTTAATGCTGTGTTGATGATCAACATACTAATTATCTTTTTTCCTTTTTTTTTTAATCTATGGGTAAGTCCATTGTGAACAAACTGCTAAGTTAGCACTAAAGATTTTTCAAAATTTTTCATCAATGACATTAGTGAAGAAGTAAAACAGACAGATGGAAAATTTAGAACAAAATTTTTATATTGAATATCTTGAGAATAAAGACATGTTTTATAATCAATCTAATATCATTGTAGAAAAAAGAAAAAATCACTATTTATTTTACTAAACAGAAATTGTCATTCTGTAATTGGTTAGTTGTACACATATCTACTATTTGTGTGAGAAGAATATATAAAAATCCTTATGAAAATATATTTAAAAAAAGAAAATATATTTTTAAAGTTAATTTTTATTCCTTTTTGGTTGTTATATCTTGAATAGAAATGCAAATAAAAGCCCAATTGCTCATATATTAGATTATACATAGTTCAGTTGATTTTTTAAAAGATTTATTTATTTATTTATTTGAGAGAAAGAGAGTGGAGAGAGGGGCAGAGGGCAAGGGAGAGAATCTTAAACAGACTTCCTACTGAGCACAGAGCCCAGTGCAAGGCTTGATCTTACAACCCTGAGAAATCAAATGTCCGACATTTAACCAACTGAGCCACCAAGATACCCTAAGACAAAATTATTCTGAGCACTACCAACATGATCTTTGGGGGGGAGGGGGCTCTAACTACTCTACTTAATTTTTTTTTAAGTTTTTATTTAAATACCAGTTATTTAATATACAGTGTAATATTAGTTTCAGGTGTACAGTAAAGTGATTCAACACTTCCATACAATTCCCAGTGTTCATCACATGTACTCTCCTTAACCCCTATCACCAGGGCACCTGGGTGGCTTAGCAGTTGAGCATCTGCCTTTGGCTCAGGGCATGATCCTGGTCTGGGTATGGAATCCCACATCGGGCTCCCTGCGAGAAGCCTACTTGTCCTCCTGTCTATGTCTCTCCTCTCTCTGTGTGTCTCTCGTGAATAATAAATAAAATCCTTAAACAAGAAAAAAAAATCCCCATCACCTATTTAACCTAACCCTCCACCTATCTTCCCTCTGGTAGCCATCAATTTGTTCTCCATTGTGTCTATTTCTTGGTTTGCCTCCCTCTCTCTCTCTTTCCTTTGCTTTGTTTGTTTTGTTTCTTAACTTCCACATATAAGTTCAATCATATGGTATTTGTCTTTCTCTGATTTATTTTGTTTGGCATAATACTCTCTAGGTCCATCCATATGGTTGCAAATGGTTAGATTTCATTCTTTTCATGGCTGAATAATATTCCATTGTATATATATTCCATATGTTCTTATCCATTCATCAGTCGGTGGACGCTTGAGCTGAGTCTGTAGTTTGGCTATTGTAGATAGCTATAAACAATGCTATAAACATTGCTATAAACAATGAGGTGCATGTATCTGTTTGAATTATTATTTTTTTATTCTTTGGGCAAATACCTAGTAGTGCGATTGCTGGATCATAGTGTAGTTCTATTTTTAACTTTTTGAGGAAACTCCATACTATTTTCCAGAGTGGCTGCACCAATTTGCATTCCCACAAACCAAAAGAGGTTTCCCCTTTTCTACATCCTTACCAACACCTGTTGTCCTTTGTGTTTTGTCTGTTTATGTCTTCTGCCCATTTTGGATTGGATTTTTTATATTTTAGGTGACAAGTTTTAAAAGTTCTTCATATATTTTGGATTTTAACCCTTTATCAGATATATCATTTGCAAATATCTTCTCCCATTCTGTAGCCAACATGATCCTTTTTTTTTATCAAACTTCCCAGATTACTCATTTAGATTTCCTTCTGTAATTATTTTCATATTCTAGGAAAAAAGATCTCATGCAAGTGGCTAGTATGTATTTTAAAAATGGTATGGGTAAAGCTGTCTTTGTTTTATTTCTATTAAATATTTAATACATTTTATACACTTTACTAAAGTATTTCATAAATTGTATACACTTAGTATAGATCTCATTTCTTTCTACTACCTTCTTTTCCAGTTTCTGTTTATCTGACCTTCCATGAAAATAGTCAACATGTGGAAATATTATAAACAGCTATTTTTCAGGAAAGCCTATATTAAAAAAATAATCACAAGTATATGTTCTTCAACAATTGGAATGTAGACAAAAAATAATACTTGTATGTGGAGTAATAAAAAAAGGCAAGATCATCAATCAATATTAACTACTACTACAGATTCACATTAAAAAATTACAAGGGATGCTTCCAATCCAGAGATTTTTTTAAAAATATTTTATTTATTGATTCATGAGAGACAAAGAGAGAGAGAGAGAGAGAGAGAGAGAGAGAAGCAGAGTCACAGATAGAGGGAGAAACGGGTTCCATGCAGGGAGCCTGATGCAGGACTCGATCTCGGGACTCCAGGATCATGCCCTGAGCCGAAGACAAGCGCAAAACCGCTGAGCCACCCAGGGATCCCCAAATAGGAATATTATACATTTTTTATCCTTAGGTTCAAATAGAGTGTAACAGAATTAGACTAATATAAATTCATTTTTGAAAGCTAGGTTTTCACTTGACTACATGGTGAAAGAAAAACACCGATTGTACAATGCACTTTCAGGAAAAAAAAAAATGACTGTCATACTTTATGGAGGCTTCCCAAAGACAGGTTTTTTTTGTATTACTTTCCAATAAATCCATTTCTTACACAGATAGAAATATACTTCAAACTGTCCCCTTGTCAGACTGTGTCAATAGAAAATATTTTAATAATTTTTAATTCCCACACTAACACAGGAATAATTTTTGACCATCACACTAACAAACTAGATTAAGTGTGAGAGAGTATACAAATTTACAAAGAATCTACAAAACTTTACGCATGAAAAACAGCTGGAGACAAAATCCAAAAATAAGAAAACAACCAGATTATTTAAAAGAGTCGAAGACTAAACAGACACTTCACCAAAGGAGCTATACAGCAAGGAAATTAACATATGAATAGATGCTCCACAGGATGTGTCATTAGAGAAACACAAGAATGAGATATCACTATACATTATTAGAATGGCCAAAATCCAGAACACCAACAACATAAAATCCTGATGAAGTTATGGAGCAGTGAGAACTTTCACTCATTGGTGGTGTGAATGCAAAATGGTATAGTCACTTTTGAAGACAGTGTGACAATTTCTTACAAAATGAAACATGCCCTTCTCATACAATCCAGCAACTGTGCTTTTGGGTATTTACCCAAGGGAGTTGAAAACTTATATCCATCAAAAAACTGCACGTGGAAGTTCATAGCAGCTTTGTTCATAATTACCAAAACTGTGAAGCAACCAAGATGCCTTTAAATTAGTGAAAGGACAACTAAATGGTGGTACATCCAGGCAATTAAATATTATTCAGTGCTAAAAGGAAATAAACTAACAAGTCATGAAAAGACATGGAGGAAGCAAATACATATTACTAAGTAAATCTGAAAAGGCTACATACAATATGTTTCCAAGGATATGACATTTTAGAAAAGGCAAAACTATGGAGACAATAAAAGGATCAGTGGTTAGCATGAGTGGGGAGATAAATAGGTAGAGCACAGAAGAGTGGGAACAGTGACATTGATTTGTATAATTCTAAATGGTGGATATATGTCATTATAAAGTTGTCCCAACCCATGGAATGCATCACACCAAAGTAAACCCTCATGTAAACTGTGGACTTCAGATGATAATGATACGTCATCATAGGCTCTTCAATTGTAACACATGTGTTACACTAGTAGATGACATTGAAAATAGGAGAGACTGTATGAGATTAGTTAGGGAGTATATGAGAAATCTCTGTATAATCTATAGAATCTATTGTTTTAAACCTAAAATTGTTCTATAAAACAGTCTATTTTTAAAAATCTGCTGCATAAACTAGCTAATTTTCACTTGCAATGGGTATAGGTAGGGGGAGAATGTTGACAATTTTCAAATACTATTTAAAGACTGTCACATTGGAGATTTCTGATCAAACTTTCTGATGTTCATTAGGTTATGTTAGAACAGAAGGTAAGATATATCAGAAAAAGGATTTCCTAACCATGACAATTATTTAAAAATGGAACGAGTGAATTTGAGAAAATTGACAGACACTCTTAAAGAACGGAAATGCTTACATTGTAGATGACTTAGAGGCATGAAATACCCTATGGCCAATTCTCAGAAACGTTTGAGAGGGGATTACTAATTTGTGCAGGAACAAGGAATAAAAAAAAATACTGTTTCTCTTAACTAACATTTTAGGGCATATCTGTAATTCATAAATTACTTAAGGAAAAGATACATTATTGTTTTTCATACCGTTTCCTCTACTTTCAACAGTTCAGTGTGAAATCATAGTTATTAACAACATCTGTAATGCTGGCCAAGAGAAAAAATAGAATGTATTTGGAGAAGAAAATTCACAAAAAAATCGAATAGACTCTTTATGATGAAGTCAAATATTTCCTCAAGAGGAAAATGCTTTTTCCTTTCCATTTCCTGGCGGTACCTGATTGTTTACAGCAGAAGTTGCTTTGGCAAATTGTTCTTTCTGGCGGAATTTTGAGGGGACTTATTTTGATACTTACAATGGCATTGCTTCATTTTACGTGATTGAATTATATAATTCCTGGCAGTCAAAATAGCATATTAGACGTTCTCATTCATTTAAGACCCAATATCAGAAATGGGTTACTGTTTTCTGGATTACTAAAGACAAAATGTTTTTGTATACTCGGGTAAAATTTGTCAGGCAAAGGAAAAACATGTAATTTTCTATTGGTCTGGCAACATTAATCTACTAGTTTAAACATTAAAACATAGAGACTGAAAAAATAAAATAAAATAAAATATAGAGACTGTATTACTTATAGAGATTCTCATGTGTATGCAGATATTTCTTTTTTAAAGATACACCCCAGGGGCAGCCCAGGTGGCTCAGTGGTTTTGCGCCGCCTTCAGCCTGGGATCGAGTCCCACATCAGACTCCCTGTATGGAGCGCGCGTCTCCTGCTTGTGTCTCTGCCTCTCTCTCTCTCTCTCTCTCTCTCTCTCTCTCTCTCTGTGTCTCTCATGAATAAATAAATAAAATCTATAAAAAAAGATACACCCCAAAATTTGAAAGAAATGATTTGTTAAATTTTTGTTGAAAATGTGTTAGAATATTCAAGTTATATACAATGCACTACAGTCAATGTCTTCTTTTATTTCATCAATTTATTATTTCTTTGCTAATGGTTTTAATTAAACATATATGGTTCTTCATTTCATGTCCTTATGCATTTTTTTGGTAGGCTGCATAATATAAAAAGTACAGTTCAAGTCTTTGCTTGTATTATGGTTTGCAGGAACACTTCACATACTAGAGGGTATTTTAGCAGTATATTTAAAGAAAAAGTATTGCAAACACAAAATATGTACATTTTATGATAACTTAAAAGCAAAGACAACAGTAATGGATTTTGAGTAAATTACTAAGTAGCAGCTAGTAAAAACTGATTGACAATTTATTAGTTTACTCTCAGCAGCTTTTAAATGATTTTTAATCAAAATTTTCAAATTATATATCATAAAATATTTTATATGGATAAGATATAAGATTTAAACCCATTTCGATGGATATTTTATTTGAACTTTAAGGTGTCAGGTTGAATAACGATATTTCAAGAAATATATTTTTGAGTGGTTATGATAAAAGCTGCGGTAGCCTTACTCAAGTAAGCATTGACGTTTACTGGGTCTTATCTTAAATGTTTTTTTACATTGTGTAGCAGTGACTATGCCACCTCATTATAGTGATTTATGCTACGTTTTGTTGTTACAGAACTATGAATGATTCCCATCTTTTTTTATTCCTCATGTCCCCTTTTCAGTGATGCCTACAAGTTAAAATAGGCTAGACATAGATTTTATAACTGTTTACAACGTATTTTTATAACTATGTTGAATATATTGTAGCTCTAGATCTATATAGACTATTGCTTCTCATCACGTCTTACTTATCAAATGCATTGTGCTAAGGAATGTACTTAATCCAGTGCCTGGAGGCAATTTCTAAACATACAGAAATAATTCTTCAGTGGTCATCTGAATTTATTTTAGAATATTTTTGATACATCTTTTGTAGGATTGGAAAAAAAAACTACCAATGCTCATTGAAAGTGAAATGGTTCAAATTCTTGAGGGACAGTCTTATGAGTTAAAAGCATATTAGATGATAAAGTCTTTGATACAATGGTATTTATTCTGGCTATCATAACCAATATGGGAATAACTCCTCAAATAGTTATAGGCATTTATGTTTAATAAATGGAGTTTCAAAGAGGTGTCAAAATGATTTGAAGTTGATACAATAATTACTATGAGCTTAAGGTTAAAAAAAAATGAATATAGAAAAATACTGAGACTTCATCACCCAGGAGTACCAATAAGTTAATTTCCAGTGTAGTTAAGTTTTATTTTAGCAAACCATCCTACATATTTCTGAGGTTGACATGTAGCTTTGTCTCTAGTCTACAGATGCAGGCATGTTTTATCCACTCAAGAAGTATTAGAGAACAAAGAGATTGTGATTACAAATTTCACATTAAAATAATAAAGCCAATCTTAAACCGAATTTTTAATCAGGCAAGAGTTTCTCTTGATGGGTTTTCTACATTCCATTTCAGCTCATGTGTAATACTGGTTTGTTTAGAAACCCAAGACCTTGAATTCTTTCCCTAAACAAAAAGTAGAAGTCTCTGTTTCCAGTCATGTGTTCAAGGGAAGTAAATGGACAACTAGATGAATTAACAATTCAAACTGATAGGAAGAATGAAGTTTACTCTCCTAGATAAAGCAATATTTGCACATCAGGACAACATGAAGCTTTTATTAATGTTTTTTGGGCAGTGAGACAATACAAAAGAGAGTATTGACGATGTGAGTGTGAGCAATGGCACAAAGAAGGCCATTTTCTATTCTGACAGTACTCATGACCAATTCTAACCATATGGGCTAACTTTTTTTTTTGAGCTTTTTATATGCTGATAAATTACATTTTTAAAAAGTGCTTAAAATGAGTACACCTGATCTCTATAATGACTGTCATAGGAATCACTTTGAGGCGCACCTGGGTGGCTCAGTGGTTGAACCTCTGCCTTTGGCTCAGGTCATGATCCCAGGGTCCAGGGATCTAGTCCTATATCAGGCTCCCAGCAGGGAGCCTGCTTCTCCCTCTGCCTATGTCTCTGCCTTTCTTTATGTGTCTCTCATGAATAAATGAATAAAATCTTTAAAAAAAGAATCACAATAAAATTAAATCCATTCATTGATAATATTGTTCAACATGTCGAAGCCATTTCTCTTGGCAGGATGAACAATAATATATGTTATATCAAGTTCTGATCAGTTGATTTAATACATCTATATTTGAACTCACAATAAGGTAGCTTGTAAACAGATGTTGGTTATGATTAATCTGATCCACTGGGAACCTTTTAACTTTATGAACTGGAACAAATATGAAGACAGTTATGCAGGTGCTGATTAATTATTTTGAAAGCATACAAATAAGAATCCATGCAAAGAGACAATAGACCATTTGCACAATTAGCTCAAATGATGATAAATTTGAGAAAAGCAGGCACAAACAAGTCCAGAACTTAAAATGATGGAATAATAGAAAACAAATTCATGAATATGCAGTTATACTTTAGGAAAACTGACAGAAACATATGGCACCATTCTTTATATCATTGCCTTAGAGTCTAGTGGAATCTAAATCAGCATCCAGTTGTTCTCCTTATGATTGTCCAAATGAAGAACAATTCATATCAGCTAACATGTTACCTGTTGATCTTGGTTGCTCTTATTTCTTGATCTCCTTTTAACTCTTTTCTCTCTTCCTTCATTGGACTTCTTTTTTTTTTTTTTCAGTCTGGGATAGGATATAAATACTTCATAGATATACATTAAGATTTTTTTCTCCAATTTGATAGTAACTGTAACAATAATCAACATTTTCACTGTCAATTTTAAGTTTCTTATTGGCATGTTTTCTCCTAAGGATATGGGATAATGCAGGTTATTGAGAAATGAGAAATAAGTGTAGAAATTCAGTGAGTTCAGACGAGGGAAAACACAGCAAATGATACTCTGAAGAATGGTACTATGTATGTTAATCGTTCTAACAACTGTATCATTTGAGAATGTTTCAGAAGATCTCCTTAGGCTTAGATTAAGCCTTGCAAAATTCTTGGATTAATTAGCTTGATCTAACTGGCTTGATCTCATGACCCTGAGATCATGATTTGAGCCAAAACCAAGAGTTGGGAGGGCACTTAACCAACTGAGCCACCCAGTTGCCCCTATTTGAACATAGATCTTAATTAAATAAGATTAATCAAAAACTAAAAAATATGTTGGCAAAAGAATAACTAATCTTTAACCATCTAGAAGTCTCAATTCTAAGGTAATTAATGTGATAAAGACTTCTGATAAAAAAAAATTCCCTGTTCTTTTTTTTTTTTTTCTAAGATTTTATTTATTTGTTCAGGAGAGACACAGAGACAGGCAGAGGGAGGATAGACCATTTGCACAATTAGCTCAAATGATGATAAATTTGAGAAAAGCAGGCACAAACAAGTCCAGAACTTAAAACGATGGAATAATAGAAAACATTTATATCATTATATCATTGCAATAGAAAACATTTATATCAGGCTCCCTGTAAGTAGCCTGATTTGGAACTCGATCCCAAGACCCCAGGATCATGACCTGAGCCAAAGGCAGACACTCAACCACTGAGCCACCCAGGTGACCCACATTCCCCATTCTCAATAAAATTCAAGGGAGCTCTAAAACCATTAACACACTCTTAAGGAAACTGCCTTTTCATCTGAATATATCTTCTGGGAAATGAAATCTTAGAATTAGTCAACATTTAGTTAGCTGTCATAGGGCATAAATCTTCTAGCAGCAACTGAATAGAAATGTGTTAGACTAGAAATGGTAAGCATAGTTTCTATGGTAGTATGCACTTGATAAAAGCATTCTCAGCTGATTATTGGCATTTTGCTCATTTTTCACTTGACAAACTAGGTCAGTGTTCTCAAACAGTAGTGTACAAACACCAACTGGGATCTTGTTGAAATGTGGATTCTGAGTTAATTGGTCAAGGATGGACTTTAAGATTCTTCATTTCTAACAAACTGCCAGAGGATACCAATGCTGTAGATCCGTGAATCATACTTTGTGTATCAAGGATTTAGGCAACATGGAGTAAAGCTGATCCAGGTGGAGTGAGAAATAGGCCATGTGGTTCAGACCTGCAGACAGTTCTGGGTAGGTTGATGAATTAATCATTTAGTGCTGCTAAACTTAGATACCATAGTGTAGAGTAAGTGGTTGTTAAATGACAGGAATTAACTTCTCCATCTTTTGGAAACTGGAAGCCTCAGGCCAGGGGCCAGCAAAGTGGATTTTGATGAGAGTCCTTTTCCAGGTTTCATATTGCCAACATTTTCTTTCTTTTTTTTCCCCAACATTTTATTTTATCCTCTCATGGTTATTATTCATGTTTCATGGTCACAAATTCAAAGTTGTATACAGAGCTGAATATGTCCAACTAAATCATCAGTCTTATTCTTGTTTTATTGAGCTTTGCCTTATTTCAATTTGTAGATATTATGGTTTTTTATTTTTATTTTTTTGCAAATTGAAGATTTGTGGCAACACTGTGTCAAGCAAATCTATTGCCACATTTTTCAATAACATTTATTCAGTTGATGTCTCTGTGTCACATTTGGTAATTATCACTATACTTCAAACTTTATCATCCTTATATTTTTATGGTGATCAGTGATTGTGATGTTACTATTGCAACTGTTTTTTGGGCACCATGACCCACACCTATATACAAAAGCAAAATTAATAGATAAATATTGTGTGGGTTCTGAGTGCAGCACCAACCCATCATTACCCATCTCTCTCCTTCTCCTCAACACAGTATTGAACTTACGTCAGATAATAGGTGTAGAATGGCCACTGTGTTCAAGTGAAAGGAAGAATCCTATATCTCTTCAAATCACAGACTATATAGGGTTATGCTTAGTGAAGAAGGCAGATCACAAGCTGAGATAGCCCAAAAGCCTGTCCGCATGTGCCAAATAGCTAGCCAATCTGTGAGTGCAAAGGAAAAGCTCCTGAAGAAAATTAAAAGTGCTACTCAGTGAGCACACCAGAGATAAGAAGGAAGAAAAGCCTTAAGATGAGATGAGAGAGTTTTAGTGATGTGAATGGAAGCTCAAATGAACCACAACATTCCCTTAAGCCAAAGCCTAATCCAGAGCAAGGCCCTAACTCTCTTCATTTCTCTGAAGGCTGAGAGATGGGAGGAAGCTGCAGAAGAAAAGTAGGAAGTTAGCAGAGATTGGTTTATGAGGCTTAAGGAGAAAAGATATCTCCATAAGAGTGCACGGTGAAGAGCAAGTGCTGCTGTAGAGGCAGCAGCAAGTTATCCAGGAGAGCTCGCTAAGATCGTTAATGAAGGTGGCTATACTACATCAGAGATTTTCTATGTAGATGAACAGCCTTCTACTGGAAGAAGATACCACCGAAGTCTTTCATAGCTCGAGAGGAGAAGCCAATGCCTGGCTTCGGGCTTCAAAGGAGGGCTGACTCTCTCCTTAGGGGTGAATGCAGCTGGTGACAAGAAGTTGGAGCCAGGGCTCATCTATCATGCTGAAAATCCTAGAGTTCTTAAGAATGGCACTAAATCTACTCTGCCTTTGCTCCATAAGTGGAACAACAAAGACTGGATGACAGCACATCTGTTCACAACATGGTTTACAGAATCGGTGAAGCCCACTGTTGAGACCTAAGGCTCAGAAAACAAAACAAAATGAAACAAAATGAAAAAAAAATATCCTTTCAAAATATTACTGCTCATAGATGGTGATTCCTCTGGACCAGGGAAGGGAAATGGAAAGCCTTCCACAAAGGAATCACCATTCTAGATGCCATTGGGAACCTTTGTTATTCGTGGGAAGAGGTCAAAATATCAACCTCTGCAGGAGCTTGGAAGAAGTTGATTCCCACCCTCATGGATGACTTTTCAGGGTTCAAGACCTCATGGAGGAGGTGACTGCAGATGTGGTGGACATAGCATGAGAACTAGATACAAAGCGAAGCCTAATGATGGGACTGACTTCCTGCAACCTGATGATAAAACCTGAGAGGATAAGGAGTTATTTCTTAGGGATGAGCAAAGAAAGTGGTTTCTCGAGGTGCATTGTACTCTTTGTGCAGATGCTGTGATGATTGCTGGAATGACAACAAAGGATGAGATGATTACATAAATTTAATGGTGAAACAGTGGTGAGATTTGAGAGGATTGACTCTTAGTTTGAACAAAGTTCTTCTGTGCGTAAAATGCCATCAAACAGCATTGCAAGCTACAGAGCAATGCTTCCTGACAGGAAGAGTTAATCAGTGTGACAAACTTCGTTGTTATCTTCTTTTCAGAAATCTCCCCACCCACCCTACCTTTAGCAACCACCACCCTGATCAGTCAGCAGCCGTCAATGTCTAGGCAAGACCCCCACCAGCAGAAGATTACCACTTGCTGAAAGCTCAGATGGTGGGCAGCATTTCTGAGCAATAAAGCATTTTTTAATTAAAGTGTGTACATTGTTTTTTAGACATAATGCTATTGCATACTGAATAGACTATCATATGGCACAAACACAACTTTTATATCACTGAGAAACCAAAAAAAATTCATTAGACTCACTTCATTGCTCTATTTGCTTTATTGGGGTGGTCTGTTACCAAATCCACAATGTCTGTGATTGTACCCGGGAACTGTACCAGGGAACTGTACCCGGGAACTGTAGATAGTAAGCACAGCATAGATGGTGGAGCAAGTAGACTCACTGAAAAGAGTGCAATACATACTTCGCTCAGGAATCCATTCATTACCTCATATACCTTGATCTAATGAAGGGGATAAAACAGCATTTTGGTGTCTGTATCAGTTTAGATGACGTGTTCAGTAGCCCTTGAAATATGTATATGCCTTTTACCCCAGTGTGCAGTTACTCAAGTAAATTTCAAGAGCCCTTTGAGGAAAGATTTTGGAAAATATGAATTTTTGATTCCTTCTATAATTGTAAAGTTCTTTCTCAAGGGGTTCTTATCTCCCTTCAATCAATAGTCTCTGGATCTGAGGACTGGTTCAGATCTGGAAAGTTAGTGAAGTATAGTAATTTTTCATTACAGTGGCTGATATCACTCTTCTGTCATGTTAATCATTTTTTCTTACCTAAGTCAAGCAATAACAGCATTGGCTACTATATCTTGGCTTATGAGTGTCATGATCTGTTAGCCATTGCCAGAGGTTGTGGAAGATCAACGTTCCCTAATTCCCATTTCTTGTCTCACTGCTCACTGTGAAAATTATAAAACTTTGCTTCTGATAATTAAGTGCTGCCACATGGCTTCTATGATTTTTCAAAAAGTATTCTTATTGACACTAGGTAGCCAAGATCAATGACAGCATCTCCTACATTAATTTTGGCCCACACCGAACAGCCACCATTGAGTTTCTCAATAATATCAGTGTCCTCTTTCTCAGCATTTTAGCGAAGAGTGACTTCTGTGTTCTCTTGGGAAACATAAACAGCTGCTGGTTGTCTAGCTTTACATAATTATTCCATTCTAGCATGCCCATATTTCTGAACTTTCTGTATTCCTCTTCAATATTTGGCAGAGCATTTCAACATTGCTATCTCATTAATTCTATGTCATCTACAAACTTTAAGAAGTTATTCCTGGATAGTATTAGGGCTGAATCCAGGCATTTTTGCCAGAATATTAAATCCAGATTCATGGGAGAATGCCACCCTGTCAATAAACATTCCCCTATCTGTCATTAACTTTTGTCTCTGAACTGATCCAACATTCTAACATTTTACTTCCATGTATGTTCTCTCAGTTCCTGTTTTCAGATACTTTAGCTCGGTTCTGCATCTTTTGGGTAATTACCACATCTTCCCCCAAATAGGGATGGCACTTTATTTCTCAGCTTTTGCTGAAATCTGACTCTCCTTACTATTGGAGAGTGATGAGGGGAGGCAGGGCAGTTCTTAAAGAGGACAAACATTCTCCTGCTGTGGATCTACTTTACATGAGTCTTTTGCAGAATCCTCAGGAAATGAGAAGCTGGTGGTCTCCACTAGCAAAAGACAAGGAGAACCTAGGGAATCCAGTTTTTCAGGCAAGTCCATTCAAATGACACAGAGAGCTTTCAAGGTCTCTCTATCCTTGCATGGTTCCTGACCTTAACATCAGAGCTTGCTGAAGCTGTGAATTAATTTTCCTTTGAAAATCCACATTTGGGAGCATTCTTATTCCTGAGTTTTAACATAATCTGCCTTCTGAATATGAGATGATAATATCTAAATATTTCCATGGAAACATTCTAGCTTTCCCAGAGTATCTGAGCTGAAGTTAGGTGAGTTGAGTGTCTTCCTCTTTCTTAATGGTTCCTATAGCATTTAACAAAAAACAGCCAACTCTACAATCCCTATAATTGCATTCCTTCAATAGTTTTCAAGAGTTTGTGCTTCTCTATTTATGTATTGTTAAAATTCACCATAGATGAAAATTATTGTGATACTGCAAGAAATCAGAATTATCACTGTCCCACTTTCTATCTACATAATGATCCTCATGGTCATCTGAGTAACAAGCAGTCAAATTCCAGAATTCTAGTCTAAAGATATAATCTCTAGGTACATTCTGGATGCCAAATGACTTACACTGGGTTACTCCTAAAGCAGAACCTGAAGTTAGAATCCAAGGTAGTTCATTTGGAAGGTAAACTCAGGAAGCATTCTAAGAGAATGGGAAAATGGAACATAGGAGGGGAAAAAATGAGAAAAGGTGTGGCTAGGTCATACTTATAGGTAACTGGAGCCTAATTTCAATAGAGATCTTCTGCGAGATTTTGTGGAACACGCTTCTGAATTGTGCCAACACTTACTGTCTCCTGATTAACATTGCTCCAGAGTGAGCCAAGCACATCTTACAGCCAAGAACACCTTTATGCAGAGAAATGCAGGAAGACTTCCAGAACTATGAGAATTGTCTGTAAGCTACCTCCACATAGGCCAAGATGATATAGGTGGGGCACTGGCAAAGTCTACTACAGTAATTTAGCACTTTTTCTACTTTTAATTCCAATGATCTTAATTATAAGTTACTAAAAATAATGATGGCTACTTTATTAGAATGCTGAACGAGAGTTTGAGATATTTCATGGGATAGAATGCATTTAACAAGTGCTAACTACCATTATATTTTGTGTTTCATCTCCATGCCTTTCCTACAGTGACCAAACATTATGAATGTGCACCCTATAATTCCACTCTACACTTTTTTTCAACTCAGCCTTGAATTTTTGTCCCAGTCTTATCTATCTTTATAAAGCCTAACCAAATGCTCTTCTCTCCATAAAAAATTTCTATTTCCTCAAATGATTATGTTTTGTTAAAGATTTTATTTACTCATGAGAAACAGAGAGAGAAGGGCAGAGCCATAAATTGAAATAATTCTATTAACCCTTATTTAATATATCAGATATATATATATCAGATATATATCTGATATAAGGATATCAGAACCCTTATTTTGAAGATAAGGAATGAAGTTCAGAGAAGTTAAATAATATTTTTTAAACGGTAGGGGTGGGATCTGAACCAAACGTGTCAGAAGTCAAACAATATACCTTTTACCTTTAAGTTTCACAAATCTTAAAAAACATCACTACTTACTTCGTGAGTTTAAGCAACTTATTCAGTACCATTGTTTTGTGCTCGTTTGTTTCATTGGTTGATTGTTTTTTATACCTTATCCTATAAAGACAATATAACATAAGTATTCAGGCTCAAACTGGAACCACACTGCTGGGAGTTGCAACTCAGATCTTGTGGTTATTATCTGAATGACTTTGTATGAAATGTTTAAACTCTAAATTTCTCACTTTAGTCATTTATAATGAAGATAATGATAATACACTATCTCATGGAATTGTGGAAAGATTAAAGATTTAATGCTTTGAAAATCCTTAAAAAAGTTTTTGGAACATAGTAGGAACTCTAGAAGCACATCTTGTATTGGTTTATAAAGTACAAATCCATAATGCCTATTTTTACTTAATTCACAGGGTTTGGAGAGAAACAAATGAGTGAGTTGGTGGTTGCAAATGTCTTCGTGTAATAGAAAGTATTTTATTAGTTTAAGATTTGTGTATTCCTTATATTTATATACCAAAGGCAAATGATGTAAGTTTGGATATGCATTTAAATACAGATAGCATATAAGTACTAAACTGACAATGTTCAATATGGCTTTTCAAAAAAATACTTAATATATTTTAAAATTGACTGCCTTGAAGTAGGTCAAGCTGGGTAATATAAAAATTATTTTCTGATTTTGGAAAATATTTTTTAAGTATATCATGTTATTAAGATCTTCTGATGCAAAACCCGGAATGAAGATACTGAAATGTAAAAACATCCACGTATGTTTCACCTAATTCTTGTATTTATTCCTTCTTAAAGGTTGTGTGTGTTTTGTTTTGTTTTGTTTATAGGATTTCTGTACTGCTTAAAGGCATGTAAGATTTTATTTGTACATGTATGTATTATATATGCACAAACTTCTCTACTTACACATGATTTCAACCATCCAGTGGATTGTGGGGATGAGCCACATGGCACAGAGTTGAAAATAATTGCCTTTAACAAAAACCGTGGAGTATTCAATGGCTTGCAGCATAGTCACTGACTCCGGCTGTATATAGGGCTTCACACTGCCCAGCATGTGAGCAAATAAACTTTTAGATTTCCCTAAAGTGAATTATTTGAATTCATGACCATCGATCTGAAAGGTAAGACCACTACTGGCTTAGACATACAATTAATCTATGTTTGTTTTTAAATTTATGAGTGTGGGTATAGTCTAATCAACCTGAAATCCAAAATGTTAGACATGGATTCTCTGAGAGAGAGAGGTTGAGAGAAAATGTGATCATGTGTGTTTGGGTGTGGGGTGCAGGGCAGCAGTGTAAGGGAGAATTAAACTGGAGACTGCCTAATTCAGAATTTCCTATACCTGGATCTTTGGTGTCTCTGACCACCAACAGAGTTTCCTCCATCGAAGCAGTCTGGATTAAATGTGTCTGCTGTACATTTTAGCTGGCCGGAGAGTTCTGGTAAAGAGATTTATCTGCTAAACGCCATAGAGACTGCCAGATTCAACATACATCAGTTTAAGTGTATAGCATCATATGCTGCCAGCAGTAGGTTATTTGATTTCTTTTCCTTTTAGTCTTTCTTTTGAGGATGTTCCAAGAATATTGATTACCTGCATTGAAAATCTGTACTCTCCATGGAGAATTTTATTGCTTCCCTCCCACTAGTGATTATATATGTTTAACGGAGATCTTTTACATAAGTATGTACAATTGAACAAAATTAATTTTCTCAATGAATCAAATCACCTATTGTTTTGCAATGAATTGTTGGCACGCTGACTTAAAATAACAATAATAATAAGCCTAACACCTTTTGTTGAAGAGTTCTGAGCAGAGTGAGGAAATTAACATTATGGAGTTCATATTGTATGCCAGACAATTTGTTAGTGATTCTACATATTTATTTTTTATTTTTTTATTTTTCTTAATTTATTTTTTATTGGTGTTCAATTTACTAACATACAGAATAACCCCCAGTGCCCGTCACCCATTCACTCCCACCCCCCGCCCTCCTCCCCTTCTACCACCCCTAGTTCGTTTCCCAGAGTTAGCAGTCTTTACGTTCTGTCTCCCTTTCTGATATTTCCCACACATTTCTTCTCCCTTCTCTTATATTCCCTTTCACTATTATTTATATTCCCCAAATGAATGAGAACATATAATGTTTGTCCTTCTCCGACTGACTTACTTCACTCAGCATAATACCCTCCAGTTCCATCCACGTTGAAGCAAATGGTGGGTATTTGTCATTTCTAATAGCTGAGTAATATTCCATTGTATACATAAACCACATCTTCTTTATCCATTCATCTTTCGTTGGACACCGAGGCTCCTTCCACAGTTTGGCTATTGTGGCCATTGCTGCTATAAACATCGGGGTGCAGGTGTCCCGGCGTTTCATTGCATTTGTATCTTTGGGGTAAATCCCCAACAGTGCAATTGCTGGGTCGTAGGGCAGGTATATTTTTAACTGTTTGAGGAACCTCCACACAGTTTTCCAGAGTGGCTGCACCAGTTCACATTCCCACCAATAGTGTATGAGGGTTCCCTTTTCTCCGCATCCTCTCCAACATTTGTGGTTTCCTGCCTTGTTAATTTGCCCCATTCTCACTGGTGTGAGGTGGTATCTCATTGTGGTTTTGATTTGTATTTCCCTGATGGCAAGTGATGCAGAGCATTTTCTCATATGCATGTTGGCCATGTCTATGTCTTCCTCTGTGAGACTTCTATTCATGTCTTTAGCCCATTTCATGATTGGATTGTTTGTTTCTTTGGTGTTGAGTTTAATAAGTTCTTTATAAATCTTGGAAACTAGCCCTTTATCTGATATGTCATTTGCAAATATCTTCTCCCATTCTGTAGGTTGTCTTTGAGTTTTGTTGACTGTATCCTTTGCTGTGCAAAAGCTTCTTATCTTGATGAAGTCCCAATAGTTCATTTTTGCTTTTGTTTCTTTTGCCTTCGTGGATATTTATTTTTTAAACCTATTTATTTTTTAAACCTATTTTTCTCTACAGTCTTGTGAAGTGAGAAAAAGAAAATTATGAGTGTTTAGGCTTTCTTGTTTAAAGGTCTGTCTGATGTAAAAATCCATGTTCTTTTTATTTTTTGTTTAAGTTATTTTTTAGTAATAAATATCTTATTTAAGACATGTTAAAATTTATAGAAAATTTGTAGACAGTAGAGAGAATCTCTTATAATCCACACCCAATTTCTTTTGTTAACATATTAAATTATTAATATGGTATATTTGCCACAACAGATGTATCAATATTGTTAAATTATTCCTTAAAAAGCTCATACTTGGGATCCCTGGGTGGCGCAGTGGTTTAGCGCCTGCTTTTGGCCCAGGGCGCGATCCTGGAGACCCGGGATCGAATCCCACGTCGGGCTCCTGGTGCATGGAGCCTGCTTCTCCCTCTGCCTATGTCTCTGCCTCTCTCTCTCTCTCTCTCTCTGACTATCATAAAAAAAAAAAAAAGCTCATACTTTATTCAGATTTCTTACTTTTTACCTAATGTCCCTTTTCTGTATCTGAATCCCACTCAGGGTATCACAATACATTCAGTCATCATATCTCTTTATGCCTCTCTAGACTGTGACAGTTTCTAAGATCTTCCCTGTTTTTTGAGGACTTTGGAAGTTTTATTTTATTTTTTTTTGTAAAAATCTTACTTATTTATTCATGAGAGACACAGAGAGAGACAGAGATAGAGGGAGACTCCATGCAGAGAGCCCGATGTGTGGCTCGATCCTGGTACTCCAGGATCACCCCCTGAGCCAAAGACAGAAGCGCTTAACCACTGAGCCACCTAGGTGTCCCAACTTTGGCAGTTTTAAAGAGTATTGATAAACTATTTTGTAGAACGTTCATCAATCAGTTTGTCTGATGTTTCTCTTGTGACTAACCTGGAGTTTTGGATTTTGGAGAGGAAGGCCACAGAGGAAAGCGCCAGAGTTATCACGTTATGTTGATAGTACATGCATCAGCACCTTTTATGTTGCTAATATTGACCTTGATCACCTGACAGGTAGTGTTTTTCAAGTTTTTCCACCATAAAGTTATTCTTTCCTCTCTCTTTCCAAACTGTACTCATTGGAAGGAAGTTCATATGTACCACCCACATTTAAAGGACGGAAAGTTATCCTTGATCTCCTGAGGAGTGTGATAGTTCATTTTATGCATCAACCTGGATAGGCTACAGTGTTCAGATATTTGGCCAAATTTATTCTGGATGTTTTTGTGGGGCTCTTTTTTGAATGGGGTTAATATTTAATTTATGTGCTTTCAGTAAAGCAGATTATCCTCCAAAATGTGGGTGGGCTCATTCGATCAGATGAGGCCTTCATGAAAAAGACTCATATCCCTAAACAAAAAGGAATTCTGCAAACAGACTATCTTTGGACTAAAACTGAAACTCTTCTCTGAGTCTTCAATCTGCCAGCCACCCAGGCAACTTTGTTAATTACCAAGACTACGCAATCATGATATGAATTAATTTTGTAAAATCAATCTCTCTCTGTCTCTCTGTCTCTCTCTCTGTCTCTCTCTCTCTATATATATATATGTGTGTGTGTGTGTGTGTGTGTATGTATACACACACACACACATTTTATTGGCTTTGTTTCCCTGGAGAATACTAAATAATTTTAGAGAACTATTTATAAAATATATTTGCAATATATATTCATAGGAAATTTGCATTTATTTTTTTCTTGGCTTATTGACTTTGTTTATTCAACTATTTACAGGCATACATTAGAGATATTGCAGGCTTGGTTCCATACACTGTAGTAAAGTGTATATCTCAATAAAGGGAATCAAATAAATTCTTTGGTTTCTCACTGAATATAAAAGTTATGTTTGTGCTATTTATAGTCTATTCAGTATGCAATAGCATTATGTCTAAAAAACAATGTATATACTTTAATTAAAAAATGCTTTATTGCTCAGAAATGCTGCCCACCATCTGAGCTTTCAGCAAGTGGTAATCTTCTGCTGGTGGGGGTCTTGCCTAGACATTGACGGCTGCTGACTGATCAGGGTGGTGGTTGCTAAAGGTAGGGTGGCTGGGGAAATTTCTGAAAAGAAGATAACAACGAAGTTTGTCACACTGATTAACTCTTCCTGTCAGGAAGCATTGCTCTGTAGCCTGCAGTACTGTTTGACAGCATTTTACACACAGAAGAACTTTGTTCAAACTAAGAGTCAATCCTCTCAAATCCCACCACTGTTTCACCACTAATTTTGTGTAATCATCTCATCCTTTGTTGTCATTCCAGCAATCATCACAGCATCTGCACAAAGAGTACACTGCACCTCAAGAAACCACTTTCTTTGCTCATCCCTAAGAAACAACTCCTTATCCTCTCAGGTTTTATCATCAGGTTGCAGGAAGTCAGTCCCATCATTAGTCAGTCCCGTCATTAGGCTCCACTTTGTATCTAGTTCTCATGCTATGTCCACCACATCTGCAGTCACCTCCTCCATGAGGTCTTGAACCCTGAAAAGTCATCCATGAGGGTGGGAATCAACTTCTTCCAAGCTCCTGCAGAGGTTGATATTTTGACCTCTTCCCATGAATCACAAAGGTTCTCAATGGCATCTAGAATGGTGATTCCTTTGAAGAAGGCTTTCTTTCCATTTCCCTTCCCTGGTCCATCAGAGGAATCACCATCTATGGCAGTTATAGCCTTACAAAATGTATTTCTTCAATACTAAGATGGAAAGTCTAAATTACCCTTTAATCCATGGGCTATGGAATGGATGTTGTGTTAGTAGGCATGAAAACAATATTAATCTCAGGGTATACTTCCACCTGAGCTCTTGGGGGACCAGGTGTATTGTCAGTGAGCAGTCGTATTATGAAAGGATATTTTGTTTTGTTTTGTTTCATTTTGTTTCGTTTTGTTTTGTTTTCTGAGCCTTAGGTCTCAACAGTGGGCTTCACCAATTCTGTAAACCATGTTGAGAACAGATGTGCTGTCATCCAGTCTTTGTTGTTCCACTTATGGAGCAAAGGCAGAGTAGATTTAGTGCCATTCTTAAGAACTCTAGGATTTTCAGCATGATAGATGAGCCCTGGCTCCAACTTCTTGTCACCAGCTGCATTCACCCCTAAGGAGAGAGTCAGCCCTCCTTTGAAGCCTGAAGCCAGGCATTGGCTTCTCCTCTCGAGCTATGAAAGACTTCGGTGGTATCTTCTTCCAGTAGAAGATAGAAAATCTACATAGAAAATCTACATAGAAAATCTCTGATGTAGTATAGCCACCTTCATTAACGATCTTAGCGAGCTCTCCTGGATAACTTGCTGCTGCCTCTACAGCAGCACTTGCTCTTCACCGTGCACTCTTATGGAGATATCTTTTCTCCTTAAGCCTCATAAACCAACCTCTGCTAGCTTCCTACTTTTCTTCTGCAGCTTCCTCCCATCTCTCAGCCTTCAGAGAAATGAAGAGAGTTAGGGCCTTGCTCTGGATTAGGCTTTGGCTTAAGGGAATGTTGTGGTTCATTTGAGCTTCCATCCACATCACTGAAACTCTCTCATCTCATCTTAAGGCTTTTCTTCTGTCTTATCTCTGGTGTGCTCACTGAGTAGCACTTTTAATTTTCTTCAGGAGCTTTTCCTTTGCACTCACAGATTGGCTAGCTATTTGGCACATGAGGACAGCTTTTGGTCTATCTCAGCTTGTGATCTGTCATCTTCACTAAGCATAACCCTATGTAGCCTGAGATTTGAAGAGACATAGGACTCTTACTTTCACTTGAATAAAATGGCTATTCGAGGCTTATTAACTGATGTAAGTTCAATACTGTGTTGAGGAGAAGGAGAGAGATGGGTCAATGATGGGTTGGTGGTGCACTCCAAATACACAGAACATTTTTCAATTAAATTCACTGTCTTAAGTGGGTGCAGTTTGTGGCATCCTGGAATTGTTAAAATAGTAACATCAAAGATCACTGATTACAGATCACCATAAAAATGTAATAATAATGAAAGGTTTTAAATATATTGAAAAATAACAAAATGTGACCCAGAGATGGGGAGTGAGCAAAAGATTTTGGCACTGACAGACTTGCTGACACAGGGCTGCCATATGTCTCAATTTGTAAAAAATGCAATATCTCTGAAGCTCATGTAAGCAAAGCACAAGAAAATTAGGTAACTATCAGTTTGGACCCATGGATATTATTTTATACTTATTTTATAATCTCATAACACTTATTTTATTGCTCAAATTATTCTAGCTTTGGCTAGTGAGAACTCTTTTCCTTGGCTACTATGTCCCTTTATCATACCATATACCATATCATGGTATATGTGGTGTGTATGTGTCTATTTTGTTTGTTTGAATATCCCTTCCCTCCTGGCACTACAAGATGTTCCAAGCTTATCAGTATATTTCCAAGCCAGCCCTAGCACTAGCCAGTATTTCATGCAGTTTTGGGTAGAGTACACTGACTAGAATGACATTAAAGAAAAGGACTACATATGTCTATTAGCTTACCTGAAATATATGTAATTAGAACTTTGTCAATAATGGTTATTAAGTGTATTTGAGATGAACACTTTATTTGGCACTATGAGATATTATAAGTAAATTCATACATATTATACTTCTCATAATTTACAATAACATCTGAAAGGTTGAGAACATTGAAAACATATCACTAGTCAATGTTTATGATAAGTTATGTTACATAAATTGATCAACAATTTGAGATGCAAGACCTGGGGCTGGAGCCATTGTCAAGTGTAACAAACCATTAGATGTCATGACCTTAAAACCTGAGGTTTAGTTGGTAAGGAGTTGAAAGATGTCATCAAACCTGGTCCCTTTGATATTTTAAACACTCAGTAGAAAAAAAAAAAAACAGTAGGCACTAGTTGAATTAATGGATATGTACTCAGATTGGAAAACCAACGAGTGTAGGGTAAGTAAATTAATTTGGCTTGGGAAGAGATTGCATATGGAACTTAAAAAGCAGTGAACAGTACAGAGGGAGCAATACATACATGGGCTGGAGCACTGGCAAGAGCTGGATGAGGTTTGGATTTATAGAGGAATGGCCGTGTGGTGTTCAGAAGGTGGAGAGGGGCTGCTTGAGTGTAATTTATACATATCTAGGGAATGGCTAAGATGATGGACCTGCCAGAAGTCTTTTTTTCATATGACACTGAAGGACCTTCTTAGAAAGAACAAATCTAAGTGAAATAAAATGTGAAAAACCCAGGAAGAAAGGTGTAGTTTTCTCCCAAGGGCAGGCTAATGTTATAAATGCTGAAACTGGAATTTTTTTCTAAGCCTCTTTCTCTTTGGTTTGAAATATTTGAATTTCTTTTAAAGAACTACAGAGAGATTTTGCCAAGGCCAGGCTGGGGTTGGGGGGAGAAGGTGGGGATTAGAGAGACAGAAAGCCCCACTGACTTACTGACCACATGATCCATACAACTACTTGCCCCAAGTCTGCTACTTGAGAGTAAAAGAGATAGCTGTTAATAAGTATGCAGAGGCAGCAAGAGTAATTGGGATTATTGGTAACTTTGGCAAATCATTACAATACTTATTTGGGACTTTTCTAACAAAAACAAAGTAAGGAAAAAGACTCTCCACCTAGCTTGTGCTACCAGCCCCTGCACTGCATGGTCATGAGGAGAGAACTGGTGAAGCAGAAACTTCAGTGCCTTGCAGGAAAGAGTGGGACATCACTAGTGCACACCTTAGACTATTTGGATGGGCTTGTGGGCAAAGCATCATAAACACACAGTAGAGACAAGAGATTTCTTAAAGATTAGCAGATTTGAGGATCAGGATTAGAAGTTCTTTATTAATGGATAAAAGAACCAGTCAGTGAAATCTGAATTATCACTTAAATCATCTATATTTACCATGTTGAGGCCAGGAGAAATTCTATCTCATTCCAATCTCCATTCACTTCCAAACACAGTGTCCAGAAAATAAAGGCATATATGTTTATTAGCTAATCAGAAATTTATGTAATTTGACAACTATCCTCCAATCCAATAGGAGGATGGGGATAACTCTGATATAAGAGGTCATGAGGAGAACAAAGTATTCGAGGAAAATAATTTTAGCACCTAGATGAGGATGTCTTTGGAACAGAAAGAAAGGCTGGAGTTGCAGGACACCAGCTATGTGTATTACAGTTTCTCAGTGGTAGAGATAGAAGGTGAGAAGGTCATACAACAAAAATTAAAGTGTGAATCTGAGACAAAGGAGATCGGAAGCATTTGACAATAACTGGTTATAAAAAGTAGAAATATAATAATTATAATAATAATAATAAGTACTTCATTTTTCAAAGCTTGAAAGGCTCAAAATTCAGTAAAATGTGTGTAAAATATTCACAATGTGAATATTCAATAAGTGTGACTAATGGTTTTGTGTCTTCTCTATGCATTTAGCTTCTCAGCCTGCAGAGTATCATTATTGTTACCAATAGCCATTTCAAAATAGCATGACTACAAGAGTCTCTTTTAGTATAATGCTTATTACCAATCCTTTTTCATGTTCCAAAGCTTTCTATATCCAGATGATAAAATAATCTGCCTCAAATATTTCATCTTAACATTCTGCAATTCAAAACTACCCTTCACTAATAACATATAGATAGTATATAAACAATTATATTTACATGTATTTATGTATAAATGTAACTATTGCGATGTATGTGGGTTATTTGAAATGTACATTGATTTTTTAAAGATTTATTGATTTATTTGATTTATTTTTAAAGATTTTATTAATTTATTCATGAGAGACACACAGAGAAAGAGGCAGAGACACAGGCAGAGGGAGAAGCAGGCTTCATGCAAGGAGCCCAGTATGGGACTCGATCCCAGGACTCCAGGATCATGCCCTGGGTTGAAGGCAGGCGCTAAACCACTGAGCCACCCAGGAATCCCCTATTGATTTATTTGAGAGAGAGAGAGAGAGAGAGAGAGAGATTGAGAGAGAGAGAGAGAGAGAGAAAATGAGTGGGGGGGAGGGGCAGAGAGAGAGGGAGAGAGGATCCTGAAGTAGACTCCCCACTAAACATGGAGCCTGATATAGGGCTCACCATAGGGCTCCACACGACTCTCTATCCCAGGACCTTGAGATCATGATCTGAGCTGAAATCAAAAGACAGCCACTTAACCAACTGAGCCACCCAAATGCCCCAGAAATATACATTAATTTTAAGTGCTCTTTCCCACCTTATTTTGCTAAAGGATTTAAGAGCTGATGGTACAAAAAAGGTCAGTTGTTTCAAATCAGAGTTCCCTTTTATTCATATATTACAGTTATTTATACTAACTGTATTTAGTATAAATCATATTATAAATTAGTCTTTGTGAATATTTAAATGAAATCAATATGGGGGGACACCTGGGTGGCTCAGTGGTTGAGTGTCTGCCTTGAGCTCATGGGATGCAGGATCAAGTACCACATTGGGCTCCCTGTGGGAGGCCTGCTTCTCCCTCTGCCTATGTCTCTGCCTCTCTCCCTGTCTCTCATGAATAAATAAATAAACATTTTTTTAAAAAGAAAAAAAGAAATCAATATATGGTATTTCTAAATTTTCCACAAAAAATTTTTAAACACATACTAATTGTCAAAGCTATATCTATGCAACTATTTATTGTGTTTGTAACTTTGGAATCTTTATTATTTGTAAGAATAATAAAAAAGTGAAATGTGAAAGATAGAAAATCACTAGTGTAGTTGACATTTATGGTTTTACTCTCTAATATCAGAAGAACAGAAACATATAAATGTATTATTTCCACTAAGCATGCTACTATAGGTATATGTATGGTTGTAGAAATTGTATGCATGTAGCATTCACTGGATATTGGCTTAACAAAGCCACATATTTTCTGCAAATCATTTCAATCTCAATGCATTTAAAATAAAATTCCAGTTTGAGTTAGCTTGAAAAAAATGTAAGAAACTTTTGAAAAATCACCATTAAAATTGAAGGAACAAAAACAATTGCACTAGTACCATTTTCCCAAATAGTGGAATTATCTTATTGGCTCATAACCAAGCATTATTTCCTAAAGGCTGACATAAGATCCAGTTGTAAGTCTCTACACAAATCCAGCTTGACAAGAAACGTAGGGGGAAAAAAACACAGCTAAGCAGGTCTTGTTGACAAATTAATTTCTTACAATCAACATAAGCATCTGAATCTAAAAATACTTTATATTACCAACTCAAAAATAAGTCAAAAAGTGCAAAAATAAGATTTTTTTTTCTATTTTGATTTGATAGACAGTGCTTCTCAATCCTCAGTGCAAATTATACTCATCTGGAGACGTTTGAAAGAATTTGCAATACCTATACCTACTCTAGCCAGAACAACTGGACTCTCTTGGGGTTAGAAGTCATACACAAATTGTTTCTGGTTTTGCTTTTGGTTTGGTTTCATTTTGTTTTGTTTTTTAAGCTCCCTAAGTGATTCTTCAGGCACCTAAATTTAAGACTACAAAAGTGGTGTCACAACTTTGATGTTAAGAATCTAATGCAATTCCCTGGATAACTGCTAATTGCTTCTTATTCTGAAAACCTCTATGCAGTGGGGACCTGTGCATGGTTTCCATAATCCTGCTTTCTGCATCAGGGTTCATCTACATTTAAGGAGTTTGATTTTTTTTTTTTTTTTAAGAGAAAAAGAGAGAGTATGCAAGCATTGGTGGGAGGAGCAGAGGGAAAGGGAGACAGAGAATCCCAAGCAGGTTCCACCTTCAGCTTGGAGTCTGCCCTGGGGCTTGATCTCATGACCCTGAGATCATGACCTATGCCAAATCAAGAGTCAGATGCTTAACTGACTGAGCCACTGAGGCAGCCCTGAGTTTGATCTTATTAATGTGTTTGTTTGTCTCTAAGTGACAGTGTGTTTCTTGAAGGCAAAGGGAATTTTTTTCCCTCTGAATCTGATACCTATGCTACAAACTACAGCACAAACAAAAACTCAATTTTGAAGAAATGCATGCATGAAAAAATGACTTTTCCCTTAATACTGCTGATATCACTTGTAATAATCATGGAATATTTTCATAATTGCTTCCTTACAAATTTAATGCAACTAGAAAACTGAATGCAATGGAAATGAATAAAGAATAATAGTTATGGGATTTACTTAATAGAAGCCCACTTAGCAAATGAAATGAAAAGTAATATTTAGATTACTTGTTCTTAGCAGTTCTATAAATTGCTTTCCTTAGTTTTAAAAATAGAATTTCTCTCTACTTGGAATAATACACTAAACAGAATAGATTCAATTTGTGGCACAAATGTCATTTTTATTTGTATATATACAAAAATAAAATGGACAAGATATCCCTGGCTAAAATATGGAACTATATATAGGAGATGGAAAGTGGACCCAGGGAACATATTAAATGCTATTATGCTAGGGAAATTATGTATATGCAATTTTCCTTATAACTATAGATTAACACAATGGTAACTTTTAATATCTAAAAACAGAGTAGGAAAATCATTGAATATAATTTCCATCATGCTTCTCCTTCTACTTTATTCCAGCTACTTTTTCCAGATGACTACATGCCCACAGGAATACCTGTGTTCCACACTAAATGAGAATTGGGTCAGAAAAAGAGGTAGTCTGATATTTGTTTAACAAATGCCTTGTACTTACAGCAGCACGAAAGGGGGATGCTATAAATGAATATATGCCCTACAAAATGCCATAGGATTTCTCAACCTAAGCCCTGAAAATTACAGCTGGAATCAGTTAAAATGTACATTCCATTAATACTGTGGAACATTTAAAAGTTGACCTGCTTCTGCCTAGCCTGTTAACAACTGTGAGCTGGACACATTCAAATATTCTGTTTATTATTTTCCTTATTACCTCTCTTCTTAGATGAGCATAAAATGTAAGTGGGGAAAACTGGCAGCATACATTTTACTTAAGTTAAAGGACAAAAAAAAAGACAAAAAGAAATACAATTCATTTAAAAATCTATATTATTTACATTGGCTTTGTTAAAATTAATTCATTATTATTGGACATGTTATGTATCTTTAAATTGGAGAAAAAAAAATGAGTGCTTAATTATCAAATGTATTTGCAAGTGTGGGACTATTATTCAGTAAGCATCTGGCCTAGTTATAAAATAAGCATCTGTCTTATGTTTACATCGTAGAATATTTGATTCATTTAAACCCAGGGTCACAAGTTCAGATATTTATCTTCAATCTGATTGAAAGTACCTGACTCCTAGAGTTAGAAGATAAATCAGATGAGATCAGATTTCACCACCTCCCATACACTTTTCCCTCATTGCCCTTCGCAACTTGAAAACATTATAGCAACAACGAAAATAGAGACAACATGAAAATAACATCATATGAATTGTTACCAACAAAACCTAATTCTCTTCTCAACTTTGCTCATCTACCTTGAATGAAATTTCCCTTAAAGAGCATCACACTAATATAGAATCATGCGTATCTTTCTACTATTAGAGCAAATCATCATAAAATATCTACTCTGTATTACACTTTATATTCTGTGAGTTATAACGTCACTTGTTCCTTAGAACTGTATTGTTTATAGGCAGAGCATGTACTATTAAATATATATTTTAATATATTTATATAATACACTGACAGATGAAACTAAATTCTCAGGTTCCTAAGGTCATATTTTTACCAACAGTTTAATGCAAGGCATGTATTGCTATCTATTAGATTAAGTATTATAAAACAATGTGATCTCAGGAGTATTTTTTCCTCAAATAGCCATTTACCATACCAACAACATATAAACTCCTTGTATAATGTTCGGTTATGTTCTAAACTAAGTTCCAGGGACGCCTGATGGGTGGCTCAGCTGTTGAGTGTCTGCCTTTGGCTCAGGGGGTGATCCCAGAGTCCCCGGATCAAGTCCTGCATTGGACTGTCTGCATGGAGCCTGTTTCTTCTCCCTCTGCCTGTGACTCTGCCTCTCTCTCTGTGTCTCTCACGAATAAATAAATAAATTCTTTAAAAAATAAACAAATAAACTAAGTTTCCAGCCTATCACCTACTTTTGTCTCAGGTACCTTCTACTTCATCCAAATAAACACATTTGCAACTTTTCTACTTCCTTCCTTTTAAGAATTACTCTCTCTGTCCTGTTTTAAAATTTATGTAAAGGTCTTCTGTAGCACATGGCATCTTCTGTCTTTCACTAGAACAACTTTTTTATTTTAATTTTTTTGCACTAGAACAATTTGTATGTTGGGCTAACCAGTGGGAAGTGAGTTCACAGTGGCAAAGAGTTCATTTTATTTCTCTCTGAATATTTATTAAACATACTGAGAACTCTTGTGCCAAATGTTGTGATAAGCACCTTATGTCATGATAATTAATCACCACAACATTACCATTATCATACTAAGAATTAGCACAGTTTTACTGATAGAGGAAAAACTGTGGCTTTTAGAAGTCTAGCTCATGACCAGGCTCATATGGCAAATATATGGGAGTATTAGGATTTGAATTCAGGACTCTCTTAAAGCACATACTGTTAACCACAGTTCTTACTGGTTCCCAAATTAAAGGGTGTGAACATGAATAAAAGAAAGCAATAAAATCAAATAAAGCATACAAATAAATATGTATCTGTTTATGTGGCCCAGATGTCCCCAAGCCTGGCATCACAAAACAAGGTCATATTTTCATTTCAGAAGGGAGGAGGACTCCACTCCCATCTTATGCCACCCTGCTTGCTCTGGCCTAAGAGGAGGGACTGTACATGTATTAGTGGGTGGGATCACTATGTGCTAAAATGTTCATTGTGGTTCCTGAATCCATAAGGACAATGCCAGACATCTGGTCTTCTCTGCCTCCACTTACACCCAGCTGCAGCCTGCTCCTTGCTTCTCTATGGAGGGTGACTCATGGTAAGATTTTAATTTGGGCTTATTAGAGGGTAGAAAGTCCTTCTAAGAACTTCAGTTTAGGCCACACGTTTACAAGAGATATTTGGTCATCATAATCTTGTTTTCCATCTACTATTGTTACCTTAGGAACCACAGAGGAAGTAGTGAGATAGGGCAGATAGGATTTTGGGTCTTTTTTTTAGGTGGCTGAATAGTATTTATGTGTGTGTGTGTGTGTGTATCATCTTCTTTATCCATTCATCTGTCAATGGACATCTTGGATCTTTCCACAGTTTAGCCATTGTAGACATTGCTGCTATAAACACTGGGGTGCAGGTGCCCCTTTGGATCACTACCTTTGTATCTTTGGGGTATATACCTAGAAGTGCAATTGCTGAGTCATAGGGTAGCTCTGTTTTCAACCTTCTGAGGGACCTCCATTCTGATTTCCAGAGTGGCTGCACCAGCTTGCATTCCCACCAATAGTGTAAGAGGGTTCCCCTTCTCTGCATCCCCGTCAACATCTGTCATTTCCTGACGTTAATTTTAGCCATTCTGACTGGTGTGAGGTGGTATCTCATTGTGGTTTTGATATGTGTTTCCTTGATGCCAAGTGATGTGGAACAGTTTTTCATGTGTCTGTGGCCATTTGTATGTTTTATTTGGAGAAATATCTGTTCATGTCTTCTGCCCATTTCTTGATTGGATTATTTGTTCTTTGGGTGTTGAGTTTGGTAAATTCTTTATAGACCTTAGATACCAGCCCTTTATCTGATAATACATTTGTAAATATCTTTTTCCATTCTGTCGGTTGTCTTTGGTTTTCCTTTGCTGTACAAAAGGAAACTTATCTTGATCAGTCCCAACAGTTCATTTTTGCCTTTGTTTGCCTTTCCTTTGGAGATGTGTCTAGCAAGAAGTTGCTACAGCTGGGGTTGATGCTGCCTGTGTTCTCCTCTAGGATTTTGATGGATTCCTGTCTCACATTTAGGTCTTTCATCCATTTGGAGTCTATTTTTTGTGTATGGTGTAAGGAAATGGTCCAGCTTCATTCTGCATGTGGCTGTCCAATTTTCCCTAAACCATTTGTTGAAGAGACTGGCTTTTTCCCATTGTATATTCTCTCCTGCTTTGTCAAAGATTAATTGACTATAAATTTGAGGGTCCATTTCTGTACTCTCTATTCTCTTCCATTGATCTTTGAGTCTGTTTTTGTGCCAGTGCCATACTGTCTTGATGATTATAGCTTTGTGATATAGCTTGAAGTCAGAATTGTGATGCCACCAGCTCTGGTTTTCTTTTTCAACATTCTTTTTGGCTATTCGGAGTCTTTTCTTGCTCCATATACACTTTAGGATTATTTGTTCCAGCTCTGTGAAAAATGCTGATGGTATTTTTTTATTTTATTTTTATTTTATTTTTATTTTTTTTTGCTGATGGTATTTTGAGAGGGATTGCATTGAATGTATAGATTGCTCTAGGTAACATAGATATATTAACAGCATTTGTTCTGAAGATCCATGAGCATGGAGCGTTTTTTCATTTCCTTGTGTCTTCCTCAATTTCTTTCATGAGTATTCTATAGTTTTCTGAGTACAAATCCTTTGTTTCTTTGGTTAGGTTTATTCCTAGGTATCTTATAGTTTTTGGTTTAATGGTAAATGGGATCAACTCCTTAAACTCTCTTTCTTCTGTCTCATTGCTAGTGTATAGAAATGCAACTGATTTCTGTGCATTAATTTTGTATCCTGCCACTTCACTGAATTCCTGTATGAGTTCTAGCAATTTTTTTTGGGGGGGCGGGGAGTCTTTTGGATTTTCCACCTATAGTATCATGTCATCTGCAAAGAGTGAGAGTTTGACTACTCCTTTGCTGATTCAGATGCCTTCTATTCCTTTTTGTTGTCTGATTGCTGAGGCTAAGACTCCTAGTACTATGTTGAATAACAGTGGTGATAGTGGACATTCCTGCAGTGTTCCGGTTGTTAGAGGAAAAGCTCTATTTTCCCCCACTGAGAATGGTATTTGCTGTGGGCTTTTCATCTATGGCTTTTATGAAATTGAGCTATGTTCTCTTTATCCCTATACTGCAGAGAGTTTTTATCAAGAAAGGATGCTGTACTTTGTCAAATGCTCTTTCTGCATCTTTTGAGAGGATCATATGGTTTTGATCCTTTCTTTTTATTGATGTAGTGTATCACATTGATTGATTTGCGGATGTTGAAAAATCCTTGCAGCCCGGGAATAAATCCCACTTGGTCAAGATGAATAATCCTTTTAACGTTCTGTTGGATCCTATTGGCTAGTATTTTGGGTGAAAATTCTTGCATCCATGTTCATCAGGGATATTGGTCTGTAATTCTCTTTTTTGGTGGGGTCTTTGGTTTGGGAATCAAGGTAATATTGGCTCAGAGAAAGAGTTTGGACGTTTTCCTTCTATTTCTATTTTTTGAAACAGCCTCAGAAGAGTAGGTATTAATTCTTCTTTAAATGTTTGGTGGAATTCCCCTGGGAAGCCATGCGGCCCTGGACTCTTGTTTGTTGGGAGTTTTGCAGTTCTGTGTGATTCACAAACTTGTCTTAGCCAGATATCTTCTGGGGAGGCCTGTCTGCTCCCGGCAGAATTGCACTACCCCTGGCAGGGGGCTGGGCTAAGTAAGTTGTTCTATGTGGCTTTGGTTCCCTAAGGGCTTTCCATGCAGCTTTAGAGAACAAGAATGAAAATGGTGGCTTCCCAATCTCCAGCCATGGAGCTAAAAGCTCAGGGCCCTACTCCTCAGTACACTCTCAGGGAAAACCAGTCAATTACTCCTGTCTCCCAGATCTTGGTCCACACTCTGTGCTCACACAGCCTGTGACCCAGCATTTCTACCTCAGGCTCTTGACCTCATTTTGAGTCTCTGAACCCTGCCCACTCTTGGGGCGCACATCCGCACCGCTTCTTCTCAGGCAGGAAGAGGAGTCTCCCTGTGGTTCTGCTGCTTTTTGTACCCCTGCTTAGAGAGCAGTCACCCGACTGTGCTGTGGCTCCAGGTATATGGCAACCTCCAGCTGAGAGCCCACTCCTGGGCTTGCTGATTGCAGCTGACTTCCTGCTCCGATGCCTGGGAACTCTGTCCACTCAGCAACCCCTGTCTTCCTGTGACCCCAGGACTCTTGAGACCACACTGTCCCACCTAGGATTCCACCCCACTTTGCCATCATCTGAGCACCTTTCAGGCATGGACAACCCTCACCTGAGCAGACTTCTAGAAGTTCTGATTTTGTGCTTCGCTGCTATATCACTTTCTGTTTGCTGGCACCCGGAGGCTCCCTTCTACACTTAATCTTCTCCTATATTGCCTCAGATTCACTTCTCCTACACCTCCTACCTTGCAGAACGTGGTCACTTTTCTATTTGTAGAGTTGCAGGTATTCTTTTCTTAGATCTCTGGTTGGGTTTGCAAGTGTTCGGAATAATTTGATAGGCTGTCTAGTTGAATTCCCAGAACCAGATGAAACTAAAGTCTCCTAGTCCTCTGTCATCTTGGACTATCCAGGATTTTGGTTCTTGAACTTCATTCCAAATGTCATTTCATATTAAACTAAACTCCCCATTATTTATAAATTTTTTTGACATGCATGCATTTAGTTTATTTCTTTTTAGTTTGGTCTTTAAATTTTCTCTGGTTTTATGGAGGCAGGATTGACAAAAATTTATATATATTTAGATGTAAAATATGGTATTTTGATGTAAGTATAGCTTGTGTAATGATTACCACAATCAAGCTAATAAGCATATCATTATCTCACATACTTACCAATTGTGTGTGTGTGTGCGCACTGTGAAAACCCTTAAGATTTATTCTTAGCAAATGTCAAGTATACAGTATTTTAATGTAATTATTATGTTATACATTATATATCTAAATTCTGTTCATCTTATAACTAAAGTTTTTACCTTTTAGTCAATGTCTCCCATTTCCCCCATGACCCAGCCCATGGCAATCACCATTCTACTCTGATTTTATGATTTTGACATTTTAAGGTTTGACATAAATGTGATAGCATGAAATATTTATCTTTCTGTCTGGCTTATTTCATTTCCACACTGTATTCCAAGTTCATCTACATTTTCCAAGAGGTGGGATTTCATGTTCTCCAAAAGGCTGAATAATATTCCATTATATAAATGTATATTTATTACTATATTAATATAATTTATTATATAAGTAATATACACATATTCATACATATATATATCTATACTGAATCTCTAAATTCTTTATTCATTTGTTTGTTGGCATTTTGTTTAGTTCCATATCTTAGCTATTGCAAATAATGCTTCAATGAACATGGGAAGGCAGGTATGTCTTTAAGATACTAATTTCATATGTATATACATATATGTATACACATATTGACATACATACACATATACATATGTAGACAAAATATATATTTTTTAATTTATTCACAGAGACACAGAGAGAGAGGCAGAGACACAGGCAGAGGGAGATGCAGGCTCCATGCAGGGAGCCCGACGTGGGACTCGATCCTGGGTCTCCAGGCTCAGGCCCTGGGCTGTAGGCAGCGCTAAACCACTGTGCCACTGGGCTGCCCCTGTAGACAAAATATTAACTTCACATATATACTCATATATATACTTGCTTATATGTATTCATATATATATATATGAGTATTTATATACAAACTGAAGGATACTCACGAATAGGATTGGTGGATCACACAGGAGTTCTATTTTTATTTTTGTAAGGAACTGTCATACTATTTTTCATAATGGCTATACTCATTTCCATTTCCATCAAAAGTGTACAAGAGTTCCTTTTTCTTCACACCCTTGCAAGCACTTATTATCTCCTGCCTTTTTCATACTAACTATTCTTGTTAACATGAGTGAGGCGATATCTTACTATCTTTTTAACATTTTTTTAAAATTTAAGTATAGTTGACACACAATGTTACATTAGTTTCAGGTGTATCATATAGTGATTCGACTTCTCTGTATTTATGCTCTGCTCACAAGTGCAGCTACCATCTGTCAGTACAATATTGCAATATCGCTAACTATATTTCCTATGATATGCTTTTTATTCCCATGACTTATTTATTCCATAACTCAAAACTTGTATCTTCTACTCTCCTTCATCTATTTTGCCCAATTCCTTTAGCCCTCTTCCCTCTGGCAACCATCAGTTTATTCTCTGTATTTATAGATCTGATTCTATTTTTGTCTATGTATTCATTTGTTTTTTAGATTTCACAAATGAGTGAAATCATATGGTATTTGTCTTTCTGAATCTGACTTCTTTCATTTTGCATGAAACGCTCTAGGCCCATCCATGTTATCACAAATGGTAAGATCCCATCATTTTTTATGCTCATGTAATATTCCATTGTGTATATACTCTTCTTTATCCATCTGTCTATTGAAAGACACATAATTACTCACTGTGACTTTGACTTGTATTTCCTTGATTATTAGTTATGTTGAGTAAGTTTTTGTGTGTGTTTTGACCATTTGCATGTCTTTGGAAAAATCAGTCAATTCCTTTGCCATTTTTTAATTGGTTATTTGTATGTCTGCTATCAAGTTGTATATATCTTGGATGATAACCCTTATCAGATGGATGGTTTTCAAATATTATCTCTCACTCTGTAGGCTGCCTTTTCATTTTGTTGTTTTCTTACTTAAGCAGGAACTTTTTTGGTTGATGTAATCCCATTTGTTTATTTTTGTTTGTGTTGCCTGTGCTTTGGTACCATATCCAAAGAAGTATGACCAAGACCAATGTCAAGGAGCTTATTCTCCATGTTTTCTTCTAGGAATTTTACAGTTTTAGGATTTATGTTTAAGGCTTTAATCCATTTTGAGTAGATTTTTGTGTGTGATATAAAAAAAGGACCAAATGTCATTTTTTGGTATAGGGATATCCAAGTTTCACAACACTATTTACTGAAGAGACTATCGTTTCCCCACTGTGAATTCTTAACTGTCAAAGATTAGTTGATTGTATATGTGTGTGTTTATTTCTAGGATCTCTATTCTATATTATTGGTTTATGGTTCTGTTTTTATGCCCATACCATACTGTTTTGATTACTACAGCTTTGTAATATGTTTTGAAACCAAGCAGTATGATACCTCTAGCTTGGTTCTGGCTCAAGATTTTTTTGATTATTTAGGGTATTTTGTGGTTCCATATGAATTTTTAGGTTTTTTTTTTTCATTTTTGAAAAACCTGTTGAGCTTTAGGAAGTATGGATATTTTAACAATATAAACTCTGAACATGGCGTGAACATGAAACTCTTTCCATTCATGTGTGTGTTCTTTAATGTATTTCAACAGTCTTGAATTTTTTGCATAACAGATCTTTTACCTTTTAGGTAATTTATAAGTATTATTTTTGATGCTTAGTATTTTCTTCTTTCTCTAGTTCTTGAAGTATAAAGTAAGATTGTTTGAGATCTTTCTTTTTTTCAGATAGATATTCGTTGCTATAAAGTTCCTCTTAGAAGCACTTTTGCTAATTCTATAAGTTTTACTATGCTGTGTTTTTATTTTAATTTGTCTTAAGTTACTTTCTGATTTTTTATTTGATTTCTTCTTTGACTCATTTACTTAGGAGTGTGTAGTTTAATTTTCACATACTTGTGAATTTTCCAATTTTCCTATTGTTATTTATTTCTAGCTTTATACCACTGTGGCTAGAAAAAGCACTTGATATGATTTCAGTCTTAAATTTACTAAGACTTGTTTTGTGGCCTAACATATGATCTATCCTTGTGCACTTGAGAAGAATATGTGTTATGTAACTATGATAGTTTATTTCTGGACTCTTAATACTGTTTCACTGATCTATATGACTTAACTTATGCCAGCACCACACTGTTTTGATTACTGTACCATTGTAGTAAGTTTTGAAATCAGGAAGCATAAATCCTCAAATCTGGCTTCTCCTTTTCAAGGTTATTTTGACTATTCTGGGTCTCTTGAATTTCCATAGGAATTTTACGATCAAGTTGTCAGTTTCTACAACTAAGTTAGCTAAGTGAATTATTTGGTCTTGCATCTCAAAATGTGCTGCCTTGGGCATACGCATTTACCCTGAAATGACAGTGGTTTTAGCAGGGCTATTTCTTGCTGCCTCTTTCTCTGATCTCTCTGCTAAGCTATCTAATTTGGTATTACACCTAACTCTTAATTAGCAGTTGGTCGTTTTACTGGTTTGACAATGCCTTGGAACATAATTACTCCCTAGGCTGATTCAGTTAAATATTTGCCCTTTTGCAGAAGTAGTTTTTGAGGGTAGTCTTTGAGGTTTGTTTCTGACCTCAGAAAGACCCTACTTGTCTCTTTCCAGGATTCTCTTTGATAAATGCCCTGTTTACAGTTTAGCTTTTTATCTCATGACACTGCCATTTTTTTCTTAGTTGCTTACAATCAAAATCTCTTTATTTTCAAGAACACTGCTAGGCTTAAATTTCCCCTCAATTTCCCCTCACTGTTCTAAATAAAGTCATTTCTTTCTTGGAGGGTTTCAGAGTTCTATATTCTTATTATGGTCTGTCTTTTTCTCCTGAGGAAAAAATCTCTGAGCCGCTGCTCTTGAGCTGGAGGTGAGAACAATGGCCCACTTGGTTAAACTCCTTATTCTTAATTAACAAGGACTCTTTTTTTTTTTTTTTTAATTGATATCTCTTTTCTTGTGGGCTGTCTCTCTTACTGAGCCAAAATCTTTGGCCAAAATCTCTGAGCAACTACTCTGGACATTGGGTGGGGTAGTAATCTCTGATCTTTATTGCTTGCATCTCCTAGCATGGAACTTCCACCCTACAAGACAAATGGGGCAAAGGCAATTGAGGCCTAGTTTTGGTTTGCCATGGCTCTAAGCAAGGCCTTAACTTGTCTTGCACACAGGCTGAACATAAGGTAGAGACTCCATAAGTAGGTTATAGCATCTACACTATACATAGATGGGGTAAAGTCTGTATCTTATGGTTAAGGACTGGGTTGAGTAAGGAAGCCTGTTGGTCATAAATACCAGGAAATTAACCTCGTCAAATTGAAGTTAGAAGGGTTAAAGAATGCTGGCAGCCTGCCTTGCCCAGTTAGACAAGGTAAAAAGCTCAAGGTTAAAAGCTTGAGCGAAGGAGAGCCTGTTCTTTGGCCACAAATGCCCTAAATATAACTTCCATCAAGGTAAGTTAGGGGGAGAAGGTGTTGCAAAGCATGGCTCATATGTCACAGACTTTCTGTTATTACTGAATTTTAGGAGATTTTCTTGAATAATTGTTTCTTCACTTGATGTATAACTTTAGTACAATTAAATGATTGTTCTTATATAATTTTAATCAGCCTTGTTTGTTTTACTTGGCAGTGGGTTTGTATACCTCCTCACCACACCATCCTGGAAGTCACCATTCTCTCCAATTAGGTGATAAAACTGAGTTTAAACTTAGATATACAACTATAAAATTCATGTTCTTTTTTATTAGTCATTAAGAATCTCATTCTGTATGAAGCATACACTACTAAATGCATTGATAATTTCTCAAGTATTGTAAGTGACATTAAGATGGACACCATGATGAGTACGATATGTAGGAAAAGACTTCAGAAACTTATAATAGATAGAGGTTTATTTAATAGGAAATATCAAGGAAAGCCCTGCAGTGTCCCATCTTGCCATGTTCATGTTTCACTCATACACACATAACATAATTTTTAGCCAGTTACATATATGGGTAAATTATCTGGGACATTTCAGGGACTTCTGAATCTTGAAATGAGACCCAAGAAAGATAAAACCTACTTCTATCTTTAGATATTGTGCAAAAAATATGATTCCCATAGTTGGTGCATCTACCATAAATCCTGAAAGATGATAATCCAGGAGGAGGCATATTAGGTGAGAATGAGAAAGAAGAAAGACTGGAAAAGTCTGAGGCTTTGATGCCATTAACCCTTCCTGAGTATCCTTTGACAGGATATAAAAATTTCCATTGAATAAGCAATTGATTTGGAGTTGTCCATTACTTCCAGCCAAAACATTTTGATAAAAGAAGAAAATAGCAATTTCGGTTGATTTATGGAAACATCATGACCGTAAATCATGAAATAAGGTCATGAATTAAAAAAGAAAAAAAAGAATTAGAGGAGCTATAGTAGGAAAGAGGCCAAAATGGTGGATAGGGAACAGAGCAGGTAAGTCATCTTAGGACATGTTAAATAAATCTGTTCTTGTTTGTTTGCTTGTTTGTTTGTTTTTCAAGATTTTATTTATTTATTTATTTGAGAGCATTATCAGGAGTTGGGGCAGCAGCAAAGCAGACTCTGCACTGAGAGGTTGCCTAACACAGGGCTCAATCCCACGACCTTGGAATCGTGGCCTGAGCTGAAGGTAGATGCTTAACTGACTGAACCACCCAGGTTCCCCTAAAGGAATCTGCTCTTATCAAAAGGACAGAAGGAAATGAGTGGCAGGTTTTAAGCAAAGAAGGAGATTCAGATTTATATTTTGACAGCATTGTTCTAGCAGAAATGCAGAGGATGTATTTGCAATGTAGAAACAGCATATACGCAGATAGATCAACTGAAGGCAATGGAATCCAAGAGAGAAATGACTGAAACTGGGATTTTCAAGTATGTATTAGAAGTAGAGTGAAGTTGTCTAAGCAGTAACCACAAAAGAATTTTGATGGATTGGATTAATGGAGTGGACTTTAAATAGTGTCAAGAATGATATCTATGTTCTGTTCTTGCAGAGGGCTAAATAGTGATACTATTTATTAAGATAGTAAACAGTGGAAGAAGACCTTGCAGCAGGATAGTGGACAGATTGTGAGTTAAGTGAAGAATTCAATGAAGAGACCTATGGGAAGGTCTTCACAGAGAAAGACTATCTATCTATAGATGTCAATTAAAGCTGTTCATGCAGCAATTTCAGATCCTCTTTTTTTCTGTTATTCTTTAGTAACTTTATTTTTAGTGCTTTTAACTTCATTACTCATGATGCTGCCTCATCCTCAAAAAGGCAATGAACATCTGCTTCCACTGACCCTTAGTGACTGTTATGCTTTGTTGATGATGTCCACAAATATAAATTTTACTAGAGTGCATAGGAGAACTTGAATCATAATCCTTCTGGCCATGTTCAATTATTATTTGGAGTATTGTGGGCTAAAAACAGAACAACAAAGCTTTCAGTTATGATTTCTCTTGAACTCTTTAAGTCATAGTCTTTGTGTTCCTAAAATGAGATTTCTTTCAATGTTAACTGCAAATCTGTCTACTACATGGGACCATCGATGAGTGAAGTCAAGAGTTCTGTGGCAGAAGTTTCATTTATGCAAAAAAATGTCCACTTCTAGTTTTCATAATGGGATTTTTCAATTAAAGCATGAGGAAATTTCAATTGTAAATGTTTATTGATGTTGTGAGCAACACTCTTAAAAAATCTTAGAGTGTATTGGCAGGATTATCCCTGGAGGACCGTCTGAGTTGGTGATGTGGCTACTGTTAGTGCCAATACCTGGGGGTGCATGAGATGAAGGACACCTCCTGTCACCCCCTCTGCCTTTTGGTATTATGGACCAGAGGCAGCACCATTGCCAGAATAGTGACAGCCAAGAGCCCATGACCAGGCTTTATATGGATCTAGCGCAAGGGTCATCAGTAGACATTTGTAGCCCAGAGTCTAGAATTCTTTCTATGTCTTTTGTGAATGAGAGTCACCCAAGATCAACATATCAGGGCCATTTTGGTAGCCCAATCACATGCAATCCCATGAAAGAAATACTACCTTGGAAAAAAAAGAAAAAAAGAAAAAAAGAATACAAATTAAAAAAAAAAAAGAAAGAAATACTACCTTGGTAATTAGATGTGATCCACTTACCATGATGCCCTCCTGGACCAAAGACCATCCACAGAATTTTGAGATGACCTCATCAGCTTTTGTGTCAGAGCTCCTTGGGACATCTGGTAGGTCCCATGCATGGGATCAAGGTTGGAGTTTTCTAAGGGAAGAAAGACATAGTTTACATCATTCTGCCTGGACAGGACTGCAAACCAAGACAGTCCCAACTACCAGGGAGAGCATAGCAAATTTTGAAATTGGTGCTTCCAGAGGCCAGGGTTCACATAAGATTATATTCAGGCTTGGAGCACTCTGCCCAGATGAGTTTTCAAGGCACCTCAACTTCTACTCATCCTCACTCTCGATCAAGTCTGGGATAGAATACTTGTACATCTCACCAACAGGCTAGAGATTTATGGAGAGAGAATTCACAAAATTCAAGAAGAAAGCACAAAGTAAAGCTCTGCTTCCCCGGAAAGCCAAGTGAGAGTAGCTCTTAGAAAATGCCTTAGAGGAAAATGGGAGGTGCATGTAAAATGAGGAACCTGGAATCTCAGGCCTCAGTGAACTCTTTGGTAGTTCTGATCCATGCAGAAGCCTGAGAACCACTAATGGAAGGATTGCTATGACTCCTAGGTTCAAATACTTGGGCTTCTAAGGACATAAAAGAGGAAGAGATGTTGTTTTAGACTACCTTTCACTGATGCCAATAAACATTTGAATCATTTAAATCCCATTTCTTTAATTCCATGATTTGCTAAGCAACTTCATTTGAACTTTATATCAGTGAAGAAGCTAGAAGCTTCGTTTAGTGGAAATTTCTAATCCAAAAAGAATTAAAAAAAAAAAAAACAGAATTAACAAGGAAAAGGTGTTATCAAATAAATGAATTAATGAATGACAGAATGGGGTAGCTTTCACAGTTGGTTATTTTGGTGGCTCGGTAATACTATCAAGGGTGAAAGTTCTTCATATTTCTTTTTTATTCTCATAATTGTTCTCATGTTTGCAAAATTGTTGCAGCATCCCAGGCATGACTTATAACTACAAAAATATTCTTGTGCATAGTTTAAAGAAGCTTCACAGCTGTCTTCCAGCTCTCCTTGGTCAGATTGTATCAGACCCAAGCCTAACACAATTAGTGGCAACAGTATTTGAATCACCACAATTAGCTTTTTTTTTTTTTTTTTCAAATTTTTATTAAATTCTAGTTAGTTAACATAGAGTGGTTTGGTTTCAGGAGTAGAATTTAGTGATTTGTCACTTACATATAACACTCAGTGCTCATCATAACAAGTTCTCTTCTTAATACGATTGGCTTAAAACAATTAGGAATCATCCTCTAGGTTGTGTAGGAAGCAGGTGGCAAGTGTGAAGCAATTTGGTGCAAGCCAATTTCTTGCATTAAATTTCTCAGTATTCATCTCCTACTGGTTCTATGTTTCTAGCTAAACCTGATTCATATGCTCTGTATCATAGATATTTACAAAATGAAATGTATTTATTGTAAAAAGCATTACAAATATCTTCCTAGTAGCCCTACCTTACTTCATGGTCCTATTCAAAATAGAAAACCTATTTCACATGAGGGCATATCGTGCTGTTATTTAGATACACCATGAATTAAAAATCGGTTGTGAAAGTATAATATGAAATGTAAAATATTTCATATTATAGTATGTGTAATATTGTCCAAAATAAATTTTAAAATAGTACATTTGCAAGTTTTATCTCCCAAATATATGTGATCAGTTAATAATCCCATCTAGAGATCCTGGTGACATCATTAACCACAAAATGAAAATGTAAAAAGTAGTTAGCTCAGACCAACAAAACACCAGAAAGAAAACTTGTGTAAGACACTGAATATTTTTGGGATTATATTTTAAAACAGCTCTTTAAAATTGTTTTATTTTTATTTCTTCTATATATGTGATACTATTTCCTTTTTAAAAAAATTTGTATTTGCTACCCATTATTTAGCTAGAACCTTGGCTATTAATATTCTTTCCTCAGAATACTTTCCTGCTATTCTTTCCAATAAGGGAATGGTTGGTGAGTCCAAACATGGTTGTTTAAATGAATGAATGAATGAATGAATGAATGAGTTAAAGAATCAAAAGTGAATAAATGTATGACATTGAAAATTTTCAGAAGCACTTTGCCATAAGTTTAAATGATTTAATCCAAGAGCAGTTAAAATATGATCAGTCATCAGGACTAGATTGGGTAACACCAGTGAAAATATAAGGAATAGAAATGAATCAGTTAGGGGGTGCCTGGGTGGCTCAATTAAGTGCCTTCAGCTGAGGCCATGATACCTGGGTCCTGGGATAGAGCCCCTGGTCTGGCTCCCTGCTCAGTGGGGATCCTGCTTCTCCCTTTCCCTTTGCCCTACTCCCCATTCATTCTTTCTCTTGCAAATAAATACGTAAAACCTTTTTTAAAAAAAAATTAATCAATTAGCTGACAATTTTTACTAACTAGCTTTTGTAAATCAGGTTATGTTATTATCTGATTTCTATTGTACATAAGTGTTATGTAGAGGAGGGCCACACGAGGTCATGGCTGATGCTGAAGTCAAAATTAACAGGGTCTTGAAAGGGCTCTTTTGTCTCTGCACTATCCAGGCATCATTGGAATCCTGGGAATATTATTTTTAAATATAAAGTGAGTGAGTTTCCTTTTGGAATTAGAAAATATTCCAGAATTAAAGTTTTATAATCTAGTAGGGGGAAATACTTTAAATTTCCTAATTTGATCAGGTTTAAAATAGTGATTTAAGCTGATTTTTTATTTAGATAGAGTGAGGGTAGTGGATGAATAGAGGAGATATAAGTCATTAATGAGGAAACATTAAAGGATAACAGAAAATGACCCAGGACTTCCTCACATACATCACTGCGTCTGTTAGCTCTGAAAAGGTGTCAGATGTATGTTCTTTCATTCAGGTCTGTCAGGGTTCGAACTACTTCCCAAAGGGTTCAGTGGTATTTTTCTGATTTCATTTTTTTTTTTTCTTAGCCCAAGATGAGATAAGGTAGGATCACTGGCTGATGAAGTCTAATAATCATTGACCTAAAGCTGATTAGGAATAGATTTAGCGGTTTTTACTCTATTCATCAAGATATAAAGCTTTGGGGCTTTGACTACAGATCATTTTTTTTTCTTTAATAAAAGGGTATAATTTTATTTCAGTGACCTTTTCTAAAACCTACTTATCTACTTATATGTGAAATTGCAAGAACTGAAGCTTGAGACTCTTCCAATCCACTTCTTGAGACCAGAACTATTCCTCCTATGACACAAATCAGAATTTGGTTATGATCATTTAAACATATCATGTTCAACAATTACTTTTATAATCCCACATTTCTAAATTCTTTCCACCCTTGGCTTTTCAACATCTGCCAGAAAAAATAAGAAGAGAAATGAAGAGACAACATAACTTTCTCTCTTTTTCATTTAAGAAATAGAAGTATAAAGAAAAATAATTGAATTAATTAATGCAGTACATATCTGTTATTTTAGATACCTTTAGAAATTTCATTCATTATTTTATTCACTGGTTCAAATATTTACAGAGTCCTTAATAGGAACCTGCCAATAGTATAGGCACTGAGTATAACACATAAACATGAAAAATTCTTGCCTTTATAAAATTTATATAATAGTGAGTGGAGGTAGAAAATAACTTGTAAGCAAAAACTATTTCAGATAAGGATAATGAACATGAACAAAATGAAACAAAATAATGCATGAAAGTGCATGTTAGATGGTCAGGTGGGAGGAGGAGGCATGAAGAACATCCCTAATTAAAGCTGTCAGCAAAAGCCAAACTGAGGTGATGGCATTTGAGTTTGTATAAATCCAATAACCAAATTAAAAATATAATAACATGTCATTGAAAATTTTCATTTAAAGCCAGTCAGATGTTTCAATGATTTACGAAATACGTTCAAAGGCAAGTATCATTTGTAAAATTAGGGAAAATTTCATATTTATCTATAGGTATTGATAGTACTATAAATACTGTTAAATATATTAAGTGACTAATATAATTTGATAGTCTAATAATATACATTTTATTATATATTTATCTTTGTTGTATATCATTTAATTCATCTGATGAGTTAAATCATCTGATGTCAAAATTATAAAATAATAACAAAGTCTCAAGATGAGTTATGATCTTGTGTATTAAAGATGATTCACGTATCTAAAACCTTAAGAGAAGGGCACATGGGTTGCTAAGTGATTGATCCCACTGCATTTGGCTCAGGGCATGATCCTGGGGTCCAGGATCTAGTCCCACATCAGGGTCCCCACAGGGAGCCTGCTTCTTCCTCTGCTTATGTCTCTGCCTCTCTCTCTGTGTGTTTCTCATGAGTAAAATAAAAACCTTTAAAAAATGACTAAAATCTTACGAAAAAGGTGAGGGCTGGAATACGTAGAAGTATGAATCTCTTAATTACATAATAAAGCTAAATATTGCCTTAGGTCATGGATATTTGATTTTTCACAAGAAGATACTGAATACCAAGTTATTGAATTCTCATTATATTTCTGAGGTTGGCTTAGACATCTGGTTAGCTAATATCTGTAGGTTTGCAATTCCAGCCAGAAAAATATCCATTTTGTTTATTTTTTTAAATAAAGTTATTTTCTTAATTTTAACTAATATTCCTATGTTAAGTATTATTCATTTTTTATTTAATACTCTACAGTTTCCTTATTAAGCTATCAAAATACATATATATTATTAAGAAGTGTGAGCATTCAAATTCTATGCTTAAAAGGATTCCTTTTCAAATTCCTATTAACTTGTCAGTCTTTTTCAAAATACTTCAATGATATGTCCCAAATTGCATTGGACATTAAATATATATCTCAGGGTATTTTTCTATTGAGTTGTATTTTACATATAGTTAAATCAACAAAATTTAAGTGTATGATTCAACTCATTTTGAAAAATTCCTCACCAGGGTAACTCAGACTTCTATCAAACTGTAGAGTATTTCCATCATTTGAGAAAGATCCTTTATGCTTCTTCTCAAACTTCCACCTCTCCTTATTCCACTTGTCAAGAAGCAACCATTGTTCTGATTTGTTTCCTCATAAGTTGCTTTGACTGTAACAGAATTTCAAATATAAATACACTGTTTCTAGCTTTTTTTGAACATCTGAATAGCTTAATATTTCTTTTTTAAAAAAGATTTTTTATTTATTCTTAAGAGACACAGAGAGAGGCAGAGATATAGGCAGAGGGAGACGCAGGCTTTCTGCAGAGACTCTGACCTGAGACTCCATCCCAGAACCCCAGGATCATGACTTAAGGCCAAAGGCAGACGCTCAAGCACTGAGCCACCCAGGTGCCCCGATAGCTTAATATTTCTGAGGTGTGTCCATTTTTGTGAATATTGATAGCTTAATCCTTTTCTGGTTTAACTTGAGAGTTATTCCACTATGTGAATATACCACAGTTTGCCTATCCATTCTGCAGTTGATAGAAATTTGGATGTTTCCTCCACAGAGCAACTATGAATATCTGTGATATGTTATGGATAGCCCTGTACACCTCTTTCTGTATACATGTTTTTCTTTCTCTTGTTTGATTGCCCAAGGATGGAATGACTGGGTCATATTTTTAAATATTTACATTTAACTTTAAGAAACTAAAAAGCTAATTTCCAAGATTATTTTTATTATTTATTCTCTCACCACTAATTTCCTCATCTATGCCAACAGTGAGCCTTCCTAGTCCTTTTGAATTCCAGTAAAAATATAGTATGTAGTGTGACTTTGCTAAATTCATTTATTAGCACTGCTAGTTTTGAGTTATCATTGTTTTGATTGGATTCTTTAGGATTTTCTATGTATAGGATCATGTCATCTGGGAGTATAGATAACTTTATTTCTTTCATAGACTTGGTATTGTTATTTTTTTTCCCTTTCTCTTGCCTTATTGCACTGGTGAGGACCTCCAATTCAATGTTGAGTGGAAATTAGGACCAGACATATATGTGTCATTTGCAATTGTAAAGGGAATTTTCACAATTTTTAACATTTATTGTATTGTTGTAGTTTTGTTTTTTGTATATGTACTTCATCTGTCTATTGATAGAATGCTGGTGACTTCTATTATGAATGGGTGTTGAATTTGTTCAATACTTTCTAAATTTCTTGATATAATTTCATGATTTTTCCCTTTAATGGATATGAATTATATTGTTTGATTTTAAATAAAAGCAGGGCAGACCCAGTGGCTCAGTGGTTTAGCACCACCTGAACCCCGGGGCATGATCCTGGAGCCCCGGAATCAAGCCCCAGGTGAGGGTCCCTGCATGGAACCTGCTTCTCCCTCTGCCGGTGTCTCTGCTTCTCTCTCTCTCTCTCTCTTTCTGTGTGTGTTTCTCATGAATAAATAAATAAAGTCTTTTAAAAAAATAATGTGGCATTTATATGATAAACCAAATTTGGTCATTGTATATTAACATTCCTAGAGATTGCTAAATACATTTTGCTAATATTCGTTTAGGATTTATAGCACCTATATCATCAAGGATAAAATGTTATTGGAACATGCCTATGCTAATGTATTTACATATTCTCTATGACTGCTTTTGCTCTACTATGAGAGAGCTGAACAGTTTCAAAAGAGATAGTATGGCCCTCAAAGTAAAAAATATTTACTCTCTGAGCTGTTGAAATATTTGCTGCTCCCAGGCTAATTTTGATGAATGATGTTAGAGTGTAGTTTCTTTTTTCTTGTAATGTCTTTGCAATTACTAGCCTCATACTATGAAAAGTGTTTATTATTCCTTTATGAAAACGTTTGTGTAGAATGTTTTTGTAATTTTTTTCCATAGAATTTGTATAAGATTTCTTGCCTAAAGTTTTCATTGTCAGAAGGCTTATAATTAAAATGCAATACTTTAACATGTGTAAGGTTAATATTTTTTACATTTATCTTGTGAAAGTTTTGGTAGTTTCTTTTCAAGGAATCTGTCCATATCTTTTAAGTTGTTGAACTAATAATTACATCATACTACTCCTTTATTATCTTTTTATCTGAAGGATCATGATGTTTCTTATTTATTCCTAAATTATTCACTTTAATTTTCTCCGTTTTTTCTTAGTTTAGTTAGTGGTTTATCAATCTTATTAATCTTTTTTAAAGAATCAATTTTTTTTTGTTAATTATGTTTTGTCTTTTACTGTTTTTTTTTAATTTTATTTGTTTATTCATGAGAGACACAGAGAGAGAGAGAGAGAGAGAGAGAGAGGCAGAGACACAGGCAGAGGGAGAAGCAGGCTCCAAGGAGGGAGCCTGATGTGGGACTCGATCCCGGGGTCTCCAGGATCAGGCCCTGGGCTGAAGGCAGCGCTAAACCACTGAGCCACCCGGGCTGCCCTGTTACTGTTTAATTGATTTCACTTTTTTTTACTATGTCATTTCTTTGCTTACTTTGAATTTCATTTGCTTTTCTTTTTCTAGTTTTTTAAAGTAGATGGTTAGATCATCAGATCTAAATGTTTGTTCTCTATAAATTTTCGTAAGTTAGCTTCTAAGCACTTCTTTAGCTACCTCACAAGGACTTTGATGTCACTTATCATTTATTTAAAAATGTTTTCTAATATCCCTTATGATGTTTTCTTTACCTCACAGATTATCTAGAAATATGCTGCTTAATTTCCAAATATCTGGAGATTTTACAGAGATTTATTTTTGTTACCAATTTCTGTGTAATTTCATTGCTGTGAAAACACATTTCAAATATTTTATATTTATTGAGAATTATTTTATGGTTTGGGATATCTCTTACTCTAGTTAATTGTCTATGTGTAATTGGAAAACAAAGTGTAGACTGTTGTGTTTGAGTGTAGTTTTCTCTAAGTGTCAGTTAATTCAGTTGGCTGATAGTATTACTCAAGTCTCTTATAGCCTTCCTGACTTGTTATATACTTTTAAAAATTTAAGTTCAATTAATTAACATACAGTGTATTATTAGTTTCAGAGGTATAATGATTCATCGGTCTTATGTAATACTCAGTGCCCTCCTTCTTGTCCATCACCCAATTGGTGGTTGTTGACATTTCCAATTATAATCTGAATTTGCTTCTTTATCACTTTGGTTCTCATATTTTGATCTTTGAAGCTTTTTACTACATACACATATTTTCAGAATTGCTATGTCTTCATGATTAACTCAACCTTTATTAATGTGAAATTACTTTTACTTCTAATAATCCTTCTTATTCTGAAACTGGCTTTATTATTAATACAGCCACTCTATTTTTTATGATTGATGTTTGTTTGGCCTTTCTTTTCTCTTTCTTCATTGAGTCTATATGTGTCCTTACAATAATTTGTCTCTCGTAAATATTATCATCAATACTGGAGATAGTACAGATTTTGCAGGCCCTAAATTCTCACAGCTTTTCTTTTCTTAGAAATATCTTTATTTCCTTTTCATTTTCATAGCATATTTATGTTGGATATCAAATTATAGGCTAAAGATTTTTTTAGGAAAACCTTTTAATTAATAAATATGTATTATTCTTTATTTTGTTTGTCTAAATGTAATTTGTCTTTTTTCCCTTAGTTCTCTTAAAGTTTTTGTCTTTATTGGTTTTGGTCATGATGTTTTTGGTTTATTGACTTTTGATCATGATACAACTTAATGTGCATTTTGTTATGTACATTCTGTTTATTGTTTATTGAGCTTCTTGACACTCCTGATTTATATTTATATTAAAATTTAGACTATTTTGTCTTTAATTATTAAATAGTTTTGCTTAAGTTTATCTCTCTTCTCCTTACTATTTCCAATTGTATATGCATTTGAAATGACTTAATATTTTCCCTGAGTTTCCCAAAATAGTTTTATTAAATAATTGTTATATTTCAGTTTGAAGCAGTATGAAGAATAATTTTCTTTCCCTTTATTCATGTTCAAACATTTTATTTAATAGGTTCTTATTTGCTTATGAGCCCGTCTTTGGAAATTTTCACTTTGGAAATCTAGTTTTCTGTTTTGAATGGCATGTGGTTTATTTTTACAGTATTCATTTCTCCAAGGAGATTTTACATTTGTTCTCTCATTATCTTGTGTTTTTTCTTAAATATTTGAAAATAGGATATCTTTTAAAATTATTGCCTACTAATTCCACTGACAAGTCTGTTTCTATTTCAGTTGACTTATTCTTCCTTCTTCCTTGTATTATGAACATGTTTTTCCTGCCCCTTTGCATATCTAGTAATATCATGTTGGATTCCAGACAAGATGGATGCTACATTAATGTATGTCTAAATTTTACTGTCTTCCTTAATAGAGTTTTGAGGATTTTTTTTCCATGGCATTCAATTGATTTATTTGAACATTAGTTTGATTCATTAATCCATGGTTGTTTATAAGTGGAAAGACTAAAAAATATTTTATTCTACTGTTAGAGTAGTTCTAGTCCAAAGTGATAACTTCTGAAGTCTATACTTAGTGTTCAGCTTTTCAATGAAGTCTCTTCATTTTTGTTTTTAGGAACTTGAATATTTTTCAGTTTAAGTCTATTATCATACATATATTTATATTTATATTTAAATTTATATTTATATTTATATTTATTTCTGTGTAGGCTCCTTCTCTCCTGTCCTGCAAATTTCTGTCACTTCAGTAGCCCTGAGCTCCATTTTCTCAATGAGACTTCTATGAGTTACTCTTCCTTTCACTGTGCCACAGTACAGAAAGAGTTGGTTGAAAGTCCGAGTAAGTGTGGACTCACATCTTTTGATTCCCTTCCATTGGGATCATATTTTTCACTACCTATTGTATAAAGTCTGAAAATACTTTAGCATATTTTCCCAGAATTATAATTGATTATCATGAGGAGTCTAGTCCTCTATCAGTTACTCCATCACTAATGGCAAAAAAAATTTCTCTAGGAGGTCCTTTAATTTATCCAACAGTAATGTTTTATAAATGTTACATTTTTTTACTTCTAATATTTTATTTTTTTAATTATGGCAAGTGTACATTATGATAATACCATAAAAATTTTATTTAAAGTAATTTTATGTGTATTTTGACAACTCAATGTAACCTCCTAAATTATTTATAAATTAAAATTTATAAGAAGATCATTTATACCTACCTTATTTTTTTATAAACATCAGAATTCTATCTCATGCCCCTAGCCTCAGTGTTAAATCCTTAATGTCAAAATTTCTGTTCCATTCACAGCAAATACCATGCAATAAAGCATATGCAAAATGTTATTTCCTTTTATGTGTCTTTGCTCATTCTGTTCTGGTTGTTTGGGTCAAGGTCCATTTTCTTCATTCCCAGAGTACTCGGAATATTTCAATAATAGTATTTGTCATTTTGTTTTATAATTCCTTGCATAAGCTAGTTTTTTAAACTAACTTTTTAAACTTTAAAAAGAGAAAAAAACTCTTTTTTTTCTTTATTTTAGTGTCTGGATAATGTTGATCCAAAAAAAAATTTTGTTGACTTCATTTTATTTATGGAAAAGAATGTTGTCTGCTAGATATGAGCATGCATCAATTTCCAGTGAGAAACCTTTATGAGAAGCTAAATTGTAAACAGAAGTTAACTTCAGAAGTAAAGCAAAGGGGAAAAACAGAAGTTGTTTAGATAATGTGGCAACTATCATTGATCTATAATTTCCATAATAATCTAATTTCATTAAAGCATCCACCCCAATTCAATCAGACTTACAGATTCAGCTGGTTGGGGTATTTACTCCTAGAAATAGTGCTAGAAACCCAAAATCTACAATCTGGATTTATTTTCACTCATTGAATATAAAAGTTATAAGATATTTCAGAGATCACTCAGTCTATAATCCTCATTTATAGCATAGATAATTATTCAAGGTTTACTCATGTAGCCATTTAGATTGCTTACTGCTTTCCTCACAACTTTTATAACCTCCAATAGAAAAAAAAATACGTAAAGGAAGAAACCAGTTCATACATGACATATGTTTATGACTTTCCAATCTTCTATCAAGTGCACCCAATAGAACTTGGTGAAAATTTTCTATAGACTTACCTTCTAGATTGCACTAAAGAGCCAGATAATAGAGTTGTCCATTCCAAACACTACTTAAGGAGAAGTATTGCAAGCAAATAAAAGGTGAAATCCTTCAAGAACAAGCTTAGGGAGGCAGAGATAGTAAGAGTAATTTATTATCCTTTACAATGGAGAAGCCCTATAGGTATATCAAAAATTGATACATCAATACTTAGAGATATATGTACACTATACCAGTTTTAAAAGTAACCCCCCAAAACACTGGAAACTGATGGGGGTATTTTCTAGTAAGAGAGACTAAGCTAGAGAAAGAGACTTTTCATTTTGAGCCTTTATTACTGTCTGAACTATGTTTTTGCCATATATATGTGTTATTTCTATATTTTGAGAAAGGAAAAAGAAAAAATATTTGAGGTCTTTCATACAATTATAGATTTTCAATTTTCAATCAGCCAGTATGTACCTGAAGTGAATATGATAGTATAAGTTGGATTTCTGTTTCTCAGTCTTTGTATAGTGGACAAATTAGTTTTCTACTGCTGTTCCATTTGGTATATCTGATGTGACTGCTTCGAATAACATGTGTAATAGAACAAAATGCAGTCTGATTGATTATGACATTTAGTTATATCACCATTTCTATTCCACTAAAGCCAGATGTTACTGCCCTAATTTCTCTTGTGTCCACTTTAAATGTAGGTGAGAATAAGAGCAAATTAAGAAGGTAGAAATTTACATGAATAATGAGGTAGAAATCAAAGAAAGGGGCATAGCAGAATTAACTATCACCAATTAATTGCCTTCGAATAAATCCACCTTTCATCACTTGGAAATTTGGATATCAGGTACCTTATAGCCATTTCACTATTATTGGCTACCTTGGGAAATATACCAAGGCTCAGAAAGAATTATTGTAATTTAAGCATTCATTGACAAATGAAAGACTAATCCAATCTGACTCATGTAATAACTCAAGACAGAAAAAAAAGCAGAAAAAAAACTCAAGACAGATTAATGTAACCATTATATTTTTCGATATGTATATATAAGTAATTTATGCACACAACAACTTGTATAACAAACATCAAATAACCCTATGCTGCTTAATGGTATCAAGGTGAAGGGGATCAAAAATGAAAAAATTAAACCTATCAGAGGCAGTAGATTGTAGTTGCTCACTAAATGCCCTTACAGAAATTTACAAATGTCACAAACTATTGAATTGTAACAATAAAAACAACACTGGTAATTTTTTGTTGCTGACAGAAAAATCCATCCTAAAAAACCAGAGCATCAAGAATATGATTTTTAATCCTAATGGGTATGTGAGAGAAATGTTTTGTTTTGTAATTTCCTTAAGAAAGGAAAAAATATTTATAGGAAAAGAATTTTTAAATATTTGAGCATGGGTTGTTAAAGACTAAAGAAGACACTGAGAAATAAAATAATTGTGTAAGTGTATAATGCAATTGCTATCATGATCACTCACAAAAGATAATACAAATTAAAATCCTATTACAGGGATCCCTGGGTGGCGCAGCGGTTTGGCGCCTGCCTTTGGCCCAGGGCGTGATCCTGGAGACCCGGGATCGAATCCCACGTCGGGCTCCCGGTGCATGGAGCCTGCTTCTCCTTCTGCCTATGTCTCTGCCTCTCTCTCTCTCTCTCTCTGTGTGTGTGTGACTATCATAAATAAATAAAAAAAAATTAAAAAAAAATCCTATTACACATAGCTAGCTCTAGAACTATTTTGCAGGATATGCTGTGTCTTAAGAATAGTCTGCTGCAGGGCAGCCCGGTGGCTCAGCGGTTTAGTGCCACTTTCAGCCCAGGACCTGATCCTAGAATCCGGGGGATCGAGTCCTGCGTTGGTCTCCCTGCCTGGAGCCTGTTTCTCCCTCTGTCTGTGTCTCTGCCTCTCTCTCTCTATATATATATATCTCATTAATAAATAAATAAATAAATAAATAAATAAATAAATAAGAATAGTCTGCTGCATAATTAATAGTTTCTTCTGATGAGTCAGTCTATATCAATACCACCAAATTATAAACAAAAGTAGCTGCACAGGTCAAAACAAATACATAAAAGGACATTTTCCTATTTATTATTTAATTGATTCATCTATATAAGCAGTTGTATATTAATTTTATTTTTTAATTTTTACTAATCCTTAACAAAATGTCTAGACTGACTATACATAGGTATGTGGTAGTTTAATTACAGTAACTTTTGTCCTGAATACAGTACACTCTTCCCTTTTTATTTAAATTTAGTTTGTCAAAATATAGTATAACACCCAATGCTTATCCCATCAAGTGCCCTCCTTAGTGCTTGTCACCCAGTCACCCCATTCCTCCACTCTCCTCCCCAGGTTACTGTTTACATTTTTAAAATATTTGCCCATGGGGTGCCCGAGTGGGTTGGTTGGTTAAGTATCAACTCTTGATTTCAGCTCAGGTAATGGTCTCAGGGTCCTGAGATAGAGCCTCAGCATAGAGCCTGTTTAAGATTCAATCTCTCTCTCTCTCAAATAATAATAATAAAATAAAATTTAAAGAATAAATAGGGGCACCTGGGTGGCTCAGTGGTTGAGCATCTGCCTTTGGCTCAGATAGGGATCCTGGGGTCAGAGGATCGAGTCCTGCATCAGGCTTACCTCAGGGAGCCTGCTTCTCCTTCTGCCTATGTCTCTGCCTCTCTGTATCTTTCATGAATAAATAAAATATTTAAAAACAATTATTAAAGTTTCAAAGTCATCCAATTTCTTTTTTGAAAGGTAATAGCATCATGCAGTATGTGATTTGCCTAATGATTACAACTGTAGCTACAATTGAAATGTTGGCCTTCAAAGCAAAGGTGACTCCTTCTAATGTGCTATTATGGTGAATACAGCTTGGAGGCCTCTAGGGAACCACAGTCTGGTACTTGTAGGTAATAATGCTATGTGCAGAGAGGTTTTTAGTCAACCTTACTCAGGAGTGACTCTATTAGTCAGTATTCCCCAGAGAAATAGAATAAAAATAAGATAGATGGATAGATACTGATATTGATATATATCAATATTTCAATATCTAGATCTAGATAAAGAGAAGGAGAAGAGGGAGATTTTTATAAGGAATTGGCTCATGCAATTTTGGAAGCTGAGAAATCTCACAGCCTGCCATCTATAAACTTGAGACTCAGGAGGACTGGTGATGTAAATTCCAGTCTGAGTCCAAATGCCTGAGAACCAGAGACACCAATGGTATAAGTCCCAGTCCAAAGGCATGGGAAAGACCAATGTCTCAGTTGAAGCAGTCAGCCAGAGAGAGAAAATTCAATTTTTCTCTGCCTTTTGGTTTCATTTCGGCACTCAACTGGTTGTGTGTTGCCCATTACACTGGGGAGGGTAGTCTGCTTTGCTCAGTCCACCAGTTCAAATGCTAGTCTCTTGCGGAAATACCCTCACAGGTATGTCCAGATACAAGTTCAAACAGACACCTGAACATCCCATTCGACATTATGTGTAGAATTAACACATAAAATTAACAATCATGGTGATGGCACCCCCTCAATAGAATATCATGAAGATTTCTATTCAGGCCAGTTATTATGGATTTTACTTAAGGGCCACGTTAAGAAATGGGATAAGAGCATTTTTTTTTCTTTCTAGAATGTGATATGTCAGTGTTCTCTTTGAGAGAGAAAGAGCTACCCACCAGTAAGGGGAAGAGGTGAAAGGAAATTGACATCCTAGAAAAAGCATCAGATATAAGGACCTGTGATAGCCCTCAAAAGTTATTGGGGGAAAATGTCTGATTTGGAGACAAAACATTATAGTTATATGATAATTTCTTGAGAATAGCAGGAGGTCTGCTCTAGCCTAACTGATCAAGTCACAGCACTCAGGAGAATGAAGGGATTGTGACAACTCTTCACCAAGAACTAGCATCATAAGGTAAAACCAAAGAGGCAACTTTTGAATATGACCAGCTATTGGAGGCATACCTAGGTCTCACAAATAAGCCTGCTCGATCTACTACTTAGTCCTAGTGAGCCTTTCCAGGGAGACAATTCTAATATTCTAATATTATGCCATTTAAATAGTAAATCAGACTAGAAAAATCTTTAAGTATACCAGAAGACAAAGAGAAACCAGGTTGGCCCAGAAAATGTCCCATGCCGGCCCAGTTGACAATACTTGGCCCTCTATAAGTCATCTGAAGAAAAAAAATGTGCTTATTTGAAAGCATTATGCCCATGCACACTCAGGAATGTTCTAAATTTCTGGAAAAGAATCTTAAACATTGGAATGTATTTGTAAAGTAGACAAAGCAGGAAGAAGAAATTACAGGAAGCAGGTCACATGGAGGCTTCTTAAAATAGGTTGCTCAGGAAATGTATTTAAATTACAGAAAGATATCAGAGTAACAACACTTGGAGATGAAATTATCTAAAGGTCAATAGAAAGGAGAGGAAAATCCCAGGAGAATTTTCACGATGCATTTAAATGCACAATTATATCTGATTTTGAGGCAATTTCTCTGACTTGCCTAGTAAAGTAGAAAAAAAAAAAACAAAGGTTAAACAAAGGGGTGAAAAATAATTGAATACAAGGAATTCCTCATTGATTTACAAATCTCCGTAATAATGTTGAATTTTGCTCATTCTAAACAAACAAAACACTTCTTACATTTGGAAGGCAGAGAAGGGAATTGCAATTGAGCACGGTCGAGCTCTCAGAAGAAATGATTAACCAATAAAATAACTGTGTCTTCCTCAAAGATTCCTATGAAATGTAGGTCATAATTTTACATGGCATCAGTTTAGTCTAGACTTAGGTCAGGAACTGCTGACTATTCCCAAGCTTCCTTAAATATGGTCTTTTGGGACTGTGCCCCTGGCAAAAATCCATTAGAGTTCTGTGGTTTCTAAAAGCATGGTCTTCCTGAGTGTACATGCAATGTAATCTGTTGTGGGCTCTAAATATCTCTGCCTTTTAACAAACTAGGAATTCGTATATTAATCAAACTATGGCAGTCAACTTAATGGTCAGATAATTAAAGTTTATGTATGTGCAAGGATAAGGATTAAGTGAACCTAGCCCAATTCCCTCTGAAAGTTTTTCTTGGATTAACTTTATAGATTCAGGAGACATTGGTAGGGAGCATGTTAGGACCACCAACCCTGCCATATTAAGTTGGAGTTCTTTATTTTTATGGAGATAGAGCAGCCCTGACCAGGTCAAGTAAGTGATTAAGATTTCTGTTGTTTCTAGTAACTTTGAGTTTGGCTCCAGAAAATTGTATAACTTTGAGAGTGACAGAAATTGTCATTTGCATTTTCAAAATAGGATTGTCCATTGTACTTAATAATCAATATATCTTCTGGCCAAACAGTATCAGGACCCTCTTCATAGATGAGGAATTCTCCACCTTATGAATTTTGGTAGGAAGTAGAAATTGCCTCTTATTATGAAAAAGTGGAGAATCCCAGGCATTCATTTTCACAGTCTCTCATGCAGCCCGAAAGTAGACATGTCATCTATGTCTTGCCAACTCAGGGGCACTCATTTCATACTTGACTCAGGAGTTACTGACACGAGAAGCAGAAGACAGAATGTTTTTCCTCTTGGGTAGTTTTAGGAGGTTTTGGGTAAGTAAGATTATATCTCTGTGCAAAAATGGCAGTCACTGAGCTAGGTGGCTCAGATAGTTAAGCATTGGCCTTCAGCTCAGGGCTTGATCTCAGCTTCTCCCTCTCCTTCTGCCTGCTGTTCTCCTTGCTTGTGCTCTCTCCCTCTGTCAAGTAAATAAATAAGATCTTTTTTGGGCAGCCTGGGTGGCTCAGTGGTTTAGTGCTACCTTCTGCCCAGGGCGTGATCCTGGAGTCCTGAGATCGAGTCCCACGTCAGGCTCCCTGCATGGAGCCTGCTTCTCCCTCTGCCTGTGTCTCTGCCTCTCTCTCTCTCTCTTTCTGTGTGTGTTTCTCAAGAATAAATAAATAAAATCTTAAAAAAAAAATCTTTCTTAAAAAAAGAAATGGCAGGCATATCAGCAACATTAGTAACTAGAATTCAATTAAATTTCTAGGGCAAGAGAAGGAACAGATGTGACAGCAGTTAAATTAGTGTCTAATGATGATTTCAGTAGTTCTGTCACTAGATCAGTTGGATAGCTTAGTTTGGGGGAATTACTCATGAATGTTTAATTGGAATCTTTCTTCTCTAATTCTTCCAAAGATTCTATCAGCTACTTTATATCTATTTAATGGATTCCTTTTTTTTTTTTTTTTTTTTTTTTGGTAAGAGGGAGAAGTGTTGGGAGGTGGGTGCAGAGGGAGAGGGAAAGAGAGAATCCTAGGCAGGCCTCATGCCCAGTACAGAGACTAATGTGGGCTCGATCTCACAGCCCTGCGATCATGACCTGAGCTGAAATCAAGAATCCGATGCTTAACCAACTGAGAACCCAGGCGCCCCAATAAATTCCTTTTCTAACTCTGGCTAGAGTTGGTTTGGTTTATCTTACTAGAAACTAGCAACTATGACGGACAAAATACCTAGTTAATATTTTTAAATTGTGATATATTATGGTCTAACATTATGTTTCCCAAAAGTAGATCTTAAGACAAGGATTTGAATGTAAGTAATGTTATTTATGAAGTGATCCTGGAAAACACTAGTTTAAGAGTGAGAAAGTAAAGGGAAGGGAAAGAGGCCAATAAATATTGTATTATTGAGCAGATTATTGTTTTCAACATCTCTGGGAGAAAATGTAGGACACACCCCAGAGTTATGCATCCTCACCTAAGAGGGGATGAGAAGTCTTACTGTAGCCAATTAGGCTCCTCTGAGCAGTGCAACTCTAAGGCAAGGACCTCCCATGTGGCGAGGCAACCAAATCCCCCAGGGCATAGCACAACTGAATGGCAATCGCTGGCTAGACAGACTAGTCCTTATTTAATCAATATACCCAGATACTGACACCTAATCAACATAGAGACTTGCCTTTTCCTTCCTCCTGTGAGTTTCATCCTTAAGAACCTATCCAGACTCTGTGGTTGGATGATGTACTAGTTTCCTCATTCTGCTGTGTCAAAGTATCATACATTTCATGGCTTCAAACAATACAAATTTATCCTCCTATAATTCTGAAAGTGAGAAGTCCAAAATTAGTGTTACTGCCCAGTTTCAAGGCGTCAGTAGTACTAGTCCTTATGGAGGATAGGAGAGGAGAGGAGAATAACTTTGCTTTAGCTTTTTAGCTCCTAGTGGCTTCCTGTGATAGTTAATCTTATATGTCAACCTAACTGGCCTATGAGATTCGCGGATGGCTCATAAAACAGTATTTCTGAGTCTGTCTGTGACAGTATTTATTTCCTAATTAGCATTTGAGTCAGTAAACCAGGTAAAGAAAACTGCCCTCACCAGTGTGGGTGGGCATCATGCAATCCATTGAGGGCATGAATAGAACAAGGCAGAGGAAGAGCAAATTTGCTCTCGATGTTTAAGCTGGGACATCCATTTTCTCCTGGTCTCAGACATTAGTGCTCCTGGTGTTCAGACCTTAGGACTCAGACTAGAGCTTACACCAATTGATTTCCCTGCTTCTCAGGCCTTCAGGCTGGACTGGAAATACATCACTAGTGTTCTGTGTGCCCACCTTGAAGACAGCAGATCATGGAACCTCTCAGACTCTAATTTTGGTAATCAATTCTTTATATAAGAATCTTTTTATCTATCTATCTATCTATCTATCTATCTACCTACCTATCTATCATCTATCTATCTATCTCCTATTGGTTCTGAACATCTTGGTATTCATTATTCTGTCTACAACAAATGGGATTCCTTGGTTAGCAGTAAAATGCATCTTTCATTTTGAAATGCATGTAGTTGTTTTGTAACAGTGGCAAAGCTGGGCATTTATCTTTCAACTCATATTCTTATTAGCTAGAAGTTGCTTTAGGGTTATTAACTTCTTCATAGTTTCTGACTTCTCCTATTCATTACTCATTAGCCAACAGAAAGTCCTAGGGTTAAGCATTGGAGGTACTTTTAGTAAGATGCTACTGGAATACACTGGGATGTGAGTTTTGAGGGGACATGAGCATGGCATCAACAATGCCCAAAGTATATTGAAAGAAACCAAAATCCATAAGCATTTGCCAAATTATACCCTTAATAATTAACTCAATATAGGGTAAACAAACTTTAGGTAATGGGCATGTGATAACTTGCACTTTCCTTTGAGACCACATTTAAAAGTTGACCCCATCAGTTGCCTACTTTTCCATAGTTCGAATATTCTCTGCTGATAAGACATAGGAAAGGAGGAATCTAAAATATACTTTATGACAGACATTTGAGAGTTACCTGTTAAGAAGGAGAAGGCAATTACTCAAGAATTTTATGCCAACACTTTAAGGTTCAGGAGAGACATCATTGTCAGAAAATGATGTGAAGGAAGAAGCTGGGAGATCTAGTCATAGAGGTGATTTCAAGGAGAGTATTTAAAAGTCTTCTGTTAAGTTTCTTGGAGAGTTAGTTTGAGTCCCCTAGTCCCTCTTGGAAACTGAGCATCAAAAACAAGAATGAGGAGTGCCTAGGTGGCTCAGTTGGTTGAGCGTCTAATTCTTGGTTTCAGCTCAATTCATGATCTCATGGGTCTTGAGATCAAGTCCAAGTTGGACTCTGTGCTCAGCAGGAAGTCAGCTTGAAGCTTCTCTATCTCTGCCCCTCTGCCCCAGTTCTCTCTCTGCATCTGTCTCTTTCTGTCAAATAAATAAATACAAAAATCTTCAGAAAAAAAAAAACACACTAAGAATTAAATTAAGATCTTATAGTGCAGAAATCTCTCATAAAACCCCACAGTAAGTCAGACAAAATTCGTGTTTGGTCAAAATTCTACTTGGAAATCTTTTGTTTTAGCCATAGGTATAGAAATCAGAAATTAAAACATTTAAGAGTTTTCCAGTTTGGAAGATATTAACAGATTTCTGGATGTCTTTTTCTTTTAACGAGGATCTTACTAGTTTTCACACTTTTCTCTTGACCCTCAATTTGCTATTCAGTAGTACTTGAAGATGCACATGGAATCGTTCCTTACACTTGATCCCATGAATAATGCATTTTGCTTTGCTGTCAGTAGTCACAAAATTATCTCCTTGTTATATCCATAGGCTGAGCCATAATACATTGAGAATCATAGGCTTAAATATTTCACACTGAGTTTAGAGGGATGAGACTGAAAAAAGAGTAAATTTAGATCCTTTCTTTCATGCTTACCGTGAGGAACTTACAAACCATGCTATGTAAGCTTCTGTTTTTTGCTCACATTTTCTTTTAACCAAGCCATCATATTTGATTTTCAGTTAATCAAATAACTTTATGATAGCGTGACTTTGAATGTTGATCCTGAAGCCCAGCCTGGGGTACATCCAGGGTTTATTTAATTCCTGACACTTATTCAATTTGGTGACCCTTCCTTAAGTATACTATAATGCAAAATTACACATATGAAGCTGAGTACAGAGCCTTGTAGGGATACCTTGGGAGAGAAGGATGCTGGTGTGCAATTTTCAGTAGGTTCAGGGTAAACTTGCCTTTGGGGTCCAAAATTTAATCACTTGACCTTGAGGAGACATGAAGAGTTTTTGAGCAGGAAAATACGTGGATTCTAAAAATAATGTGGAAGAATCATGTCATACCAATTAGAGTAGAGAGAAGTTTAATGAAAGGAAATCTACTGCCATTCTATTGTAACAATCTAGGCACAAAAATGTTTTAGTCCTAACTGGGCTGATTACATTGGCATTGGGACTGAAAAGGCTTCCTCAGGATTTGAAGATAGATTAGCAGAAGTGAAGGAAAAGTGAGAATTAGGAACAATTCCGAGGATCTGATGTTTCAAAGAATAGCATATGGGACAATACTGCTGCCAAGTGGAAGACAAAGAAAAGTCATAAAGACAGTCAAACTTATAATTCGAATTTTTGACATTTTATGATTAACTAGTTGTAGGCTGAAAGGAAATTCAGGTCAAAATACTGACCAGGAAGTAAGCTAAATTGCAAGTTTGGTAGACAGTTTAGAATGTAAGGCTGAGAAACACAGTTGTCTGTAAAAGGAACATAGAATAAATGAAGCACAAAGAGAGAAAGAAATTGAAATATCTGCCCTCACGCACACTGTAATCTCACATAAGAAACTGGTAGTTCCATTCTAGCCAGTCTAACATATTCTATCAGGGTTGGGAGAAATGAAGTAGAGCAGTAGAGCAAATATAGCATATAGATAAGAGTATGGGCTTCAGAATGGACATTTCTCTGAGAAAGGTATCTAAGTAATTTATGGCAAGTTATTTAGACATTTTATGGCTCAGATTCCTCAACTAAAATAGGGATATAAATAATCCCTTCCTCATATACTATTGTGCATATTAATCCAGTTAATGCATTAATACGCTTAGAACAGTACTTAACATACATATAGTAAGCCCTTGATAAATGTCAGCCTTTATAACAGAACTATGTGGTAGGAAAGAATCCTTTTATTTTTAATAGTAATTTCCATCTGCAACATTCTCTTTTCTTCTTCAGCAAAATTTTGGAGAATATATGCACCAGACTTCTCATGTCATATCTTTCCTTCTATTTCCTTAAGACGATTTGTCATCTTCGAACTATTTTAATTTTGATTTCCACAATATTACTCAAGTCATGATTTTAAAAATCTATAGAATCATTTTTGATTCTAGGATATGGCAATCTTCTCCATCATGAATCTGAGAGAACTTCTTACCTTATACTTTTCATATACTCTCTAAAATTGTTAGTAATTTTTTAAAAGTATTAAGATTGCAAACACCATGAAGACAATGCCAAATCAAATGCTTCTCTGTTTCTTTTATAACGTCTGGACTGATTTATTTTGAAGAACAAGTGAAACACTGAGTACATTAACTTCTTAAAACCTGTCTTCATGTAATGCATTATTGCTACTCAGTAGTCTCTGTTAATTTTCTCAATAATTTGGACATTCTGTTTTAACAAAATATAACTTCTGTGATGTGGATACTAACCAGATATAAATATCAAATATCTCTATTATATATAATGGTATCTTTCATATATGGTAGATAGATTATTGAGGTAGACATTAGGGAATTTCTAAAGAATGGTGTCGCCAAGGAGAAATAAACATCGAAATTAATAACTTTTATTTAAGGTAAAAGTTCTGTGAAAGCCTCTTAATTACTGGTGCCATTCTGACTAGGGTAAAAACATGGATGGGAAACAGTTGGCTTCAACCTTCCAAAAAAAATAAGCGAACCCGAAAGTAAAGAATGTCAGTCATTAAAATGGAACAAAAATGGAGAAAAATAAATACTACCAAGACTAGGACAATATTGGAAAATATCTTAGCAAATTAAAGTTTCCATAGAAACATCAGGTCTCAGAAAAGTTGTAGGTTCTGATTTGGAAAGATTATGGTGGAGACCACAGGTGGCTGTCATTTTTTAAAAGCACATATTGAAAAATAAGACATTACTGATTTTGACAAATGAGTACTGTTTCCATCTAATATCATCTAAATAGCAGTACTAACATAGTGAGTACAGTAACTTCAGTCTTTTGTAAGAAGTCATACCACATATTCCTCTTATAAACATACATATGGAAATATATATGAATATATTTAACTTAGGAGTAATGTTCTCTATTATAATGTAATCTTTGTTTAGTCTTGTGATTAAGTAATAAATTGTTGGGCATTTGCTCTCATGTTGATCAATTTCATACATAAGTAAAATATGTCCTTTGTTTCTTATTTAAAGTCACATGACTGTTACTCAATGGATTTTTGAGAGAACAACATCTTGCCCATTACTTCCTAATGGATGGTAACATTCAAAGAGGGAGGTTCGAAAATAGGCTACTGTGGGGACTGAGAATTGCCATCATTATCCATCCTTCCCACCATTTTAAGTAAAAGTGACAAAGAAAAACCTTAGCTTGCTATAATATTAGCAAAAATGTCAATTTGTGGATTATTAGTTTAAATGACTACAGGCAGTTAATACTGTAACATCTGGATCTAATGAAGAAATGCAGAGCCAAAAACATTTGGTGAGAGTTTAAATGAGGTCATTCATCTGTTTCTGAACAAAGATTTCCTACCCCCAGTCCCACATTCAAAAGTGAGCAGTCTTTGATTAAGACATTACTTTAAAAATGTATCAGTTAAGCTACCATAATATTCTATGACCCAATAAAATAAGAGACCAGATTGAATATTCAATAATTGACATAATAACACCTGAATCTAGACTGGCTTTAATTTACAATATAAAATGCTTCTACTTATTAAAAATCGTATCAGTTACCTTATTATTAGATAACAAAAGTCAAAATTTGAAAATATTATAATTATACACAATTTCAGAACAATGCTATCTGGTCAATAAGTATTTGCAATAGCTTTATAAATTCAATAAAGATGATAGGAAAAATATAATTAATTTGTTTTTTTAACAGTAAAGGTGATTTATTTTGTGTTTTGATGTGATTAATTTAGGGTTTAATCAATGTTATTAATTTGATATTTTAGAGAAGCAAACTTTAAAGAAGTAATCTATATATATATTTTAATATTTTTTAAAAATTTATTCATGATAGAGAGAGAGAGGCAGAGACACAGGAGGAGGGAGATGCAGGCTCCATGCCGGGAGCCCAACGTGGGACTTGATCCTGGGATTCCAGGATCGCGCCCTGGGCCAAAGGCAGGTGCTAAACCGCTGAGCCATCCAGGGATCCCCCAATCTATATTTTACAGAGAGTCGTTCAAACATTGATTTTTGCTTCATATTTTCTTAGATACGCATTTCTATATGAAACTTGAATGCTCATGGCAGCAAACTAGGCTACTGTTTGATTTCCCATACAATGAAGATTTGCCAGTAGCTGCAATTAAAACACCTTTCTTGAGAAGTAGGAACAATTAAAAGTACTGAATTGAGGTAACATGCAGTATTTTAGCTAGCACAAGTTTTTTGAAGGAAATGCTATTGCCAGGCTCAAATGTATTCTCTCTCAGAGTAGGGGAAAACAAAAACCGCTGAAGCTCTACAGGCTTTTAGTTAATATTGACTCCCTGGATACTATGATCTGTTCAACAATTTCTTGCGAATCAAGAAAGAAAACAGGATATCGTCGTTATTTAGATGTCAGCAAAAAGAATGTCAGTCAAGAGAAAAAACAAAATGAGAAACCAAAAGCAATAAAAAGAAATAAAGGACACTTGGATGGCTCAATGGTTGAGTGTCTACCTTTGACTCAGGTCATGATCTTGGGGTCCTGGGATGAGTCCTGTATTCAGATCTTGTTAGGGAGCTTGCTTCTCTCTCTGCCTCTCTCTGTGTCCCTGATGAATAAAGAAATAAAATCTTTAAAAAAAGGAACAAAGAAGAAGCTACAGGTTCTTTATTGCCATGTGTGTTCCCAATCATATTACTAATGGATTCTTTTAAAAGCTCTATGAATGCAATGGGATAGCTAAATGTGAATTAAATGACCTCCAGAATTTAGTGTTTTAGTGTTGAGTTTCTAGTGTCTCAGTTTTTAGTGTTCAAATTGTTACTGAAGCATTGTCACATTCAAATTCTCTAAAGAAAGTTAAAAAACAAACCAAAAATACCTTAGTAGTGCTTAGTCCACCACTGCTTTTCATTAAAATTGTTTTTAACTCTTAACACTCTCTAACAGCCAAATTTTAATTTATTTATTTTGGAAACCAGCCATAGGTCATTTAAAGCTGCCTTTAAATAGGCTCTACCCTAACTGCTAAATAGTTTACAATGTAAAACTAGGCATTTGGGTAGATTTTTTTCTATTAATTTTGGACTCTGCTAATTATAGCCTATATGAAGTGCCATAATGAAGCCTATGAACAGTTCAGAATCCTTAAGATTTTAAAATCTGTTCACTTTTAACAGTGAGATTACTTTTAATGACACAATGAACACAAACATGAGCCAAATCTTTATGGTGATGGCAGTCTGTCTGCTACACGGAGGATGAGCCCTTCACATTAAGGTCTACATCATGCATGACCAATGTAGATTGAAGCCCCAGATACCAAAGCAAAGAATTTTGAAAGCTTTATAGCTCATTTCTGGTTTTGAAAACTTAATATCTTCTATAATTTATCTCATTTTAAATTATGCTTATCCTTAATTCCACAACATGAATTAACTGAAATAACAAAAGCTTAAAAAAACTAAATGTTCTATACATTAATTTAAGAAGGGTAGCAAATTTGAACAAAAATTCAAGAGTCGAGTTAATAGGAAATGTTAATTATATCCAATTTTTTCAGGAATAGAACAATGGGAAATAGCATGAGCCATTGTGCTGGGTTGAGCATTTGTGCATATGTGAAATTAATGTTTTATGTAAATATTGTGAGGCAAAGCACAACAAATCTTCATGAGAATTTTCTATACTTTCTGATCTCTTATACTCCAGTCTTTGAGTACTCATGTAATTAAATTTTCTTTTGAGTAAATTGTCATTTATGTCATTACTTTTACACATTTTTTCCCCTCCTACATGCTAAATTTAAAGCAATAAACATCAGTTTAACACATTATGTCTTTAAAGTTAATTGGAAGGAGCTTTAAAAATTCTTGAATAAAAGCAATCTTATTTTCTATTTTTTTTCAAACCACGGTATTTGTTTCATAGTGATACTTTGCATCTATGAAGACTGATCATAATTCTAGCATGAAACATGATCCTGTTTAGCAGGGATTTAAAACTTCTTGCCAAATATACAAGTGAGAGAAGCTAGAGAAGACATTTATTGTGCCTAAATCTCTCCTTGATTTTCTAGTATCTAGCATTCTATTCATCACTTTCAGATGATGTGCTATTATGTGGTACTTTCTCTGGTATCTATACCTACCATTTTTTCATGTTTCCTTCTTCTAACCTTTTCATGATTTCAGGTATAATCATGCAAATCAAGTCAGATGATATCTAGTGTCTTCTTTTAATGCCCTAGAGTATGGCTTATTTTCCCACATTTCCCACATTTCCAATGATGCACCTTTCAAACTACTCATTTAGTAATGCTCTTTTTGACAATTGTTGATATTGGAGGATAGCCTGGATCAGCTAATCTGAGTTGCCTAATTTCAAAGTTAGAACATGAAGGCTGACGTGAAACATCTCACAGCATACAAAAGAATTAACTACTTTTCTAGGCCTAGTAATAATACTGGACAGCCTTTGTGGAGTGCTTTGACTGTGCTATAGACTCTTTTCCCAAGTATGTAGATGTAGGACTCCATATAACCCTCACTAACGCTCCATGAGGCTGTTATATCACTAGATTAGAAGTGATGACACAATCTTAGGTTCATAAAAATTGTACAAGCTTACCAAGTTGGCAAGTGAGAGATCCTCTATCCTATAAAGTATTGGGAAGGCAGTGTTTCAGGGGTCTTATATTTCTATACCTCCTATGAGCAGAGACACTGATTGTCCATTCCTTTTTTTTTTTTTTTTAAGATTTATTCATTTATTAGGGGGGTGGGAGACAAAAGGTTGTGGAGAGAGGCAGAGGGAGAGAATCTTCAAGCAGACTCCCCACTGAGTAAGGAGCCCCAGGCAGGGTCTCGATCTCACCACCATAACATCATGCCCTGAGCCAAAACCAACAGCTGGACACTTAATTAACTGAGCTACCCAGGTGGCCCTGATTGTCTTTGTTTTGAACTACTTGTTCTTTCTTTCTTTCTTTCTTTCTTTCTTTCTTTCTTTCTTTCTTTCTTTCTTTCTTCTTTCTTTCTTTCTTCTTTCTCTTTCTTTCTTTTCTTTCTTCTTTCTTTCCTTTTTTTTTTTTTTTGAACCACCTTTCCAAGGATGTTTGTACAGCATTGGAAAATAGAACTAGAATCTCCCTCTAAGCAAAGGAGCAGGCATGCTTGTATCTCATTTTATAAGATTCAGGTTCTTTTAGCTCATGTAGTGTGACATATTTTGTGTACAGTTGTTGCTTAGCCTTCTTCATACCATCTTGTGGGAATTGGGCTCAAGGAACTGGCACAAGAAAATGCTTATGTACCGACTACCATAATTGCCATAAGTAATGAAGTTCTTTGTTCCTTTTCTAGGAGTCTCATGTCTTCTGTCAGCATCCAGAACAGCATGAAAAGCTACTTCCCTATTAGCTTGCAGGTAGCATAAAATCTCAGACGCTCTGCAGTTCCTGATACTTACTCTGCTATAATACTTTATCATATATTAGCAGTAATATCTGAGAAATTCAATTTAGTTGTGCTTATTTATAAATTTTGACTGATTCTTTAAACTTATGTCATTTGTTCTTAAGAATAAAGTACAATCTTCTATAATTGTTTTATAATTCAGCATAAATGTTGAATTAAGAAAATATTTTATTAATTTTTGCATTAAAAATTAAATAGTATAATCATACAAATTATCTCTCTGATATGTACACAAAGGGATGCTTTGCAACCAATTGTTAAGGCAAAAACTTACATTTAAATTGAAGATGTTATGTAGTTTGTACCACCGTGAAAAGAAAATGCATTTATTACAGTCATTCATTTTCATATTCTTTTATTGCATCTTAAATATTTTATTATGCCTTTATCCACAAACAATACATTGGGGCATGATTAATGCATACTGATAAATAGGACTGGATGGAAACTAAAATATTTATGGTTAAAATGCACTTACAGAGGCTCTTCCTGACCTCAAGGAATTATTTCCTTAATAAAATAATTCACCAAGAAAACAGTGAAAAAAATAAATAAATGTAAATTTATTAAATTTAAACTTTCCTTCATTGAATAGGATGCAATGTTTGAGTCACATGTCCCTAATAAAAAACAGTAATAGCATTATAAAGACTTCAATGACTAAGCAGCAAATAGCTCAACATAAACGATCTAACCATTTAAAAAATTTTAAAAGATTTTATTTATTTATTCATGAAGAGAGAGAGAGAGAGAGGAAAGAGAGAGAGAAAGGCAGAGACACAGGCAGAGAGAGAAGCAGGCTCCATCCAGGGAGCCTGACGTGGGACTGGATCCTCGGACTCCAGGATCACGCCCTGAGCCAAAGGCTGATGCTCAATCCCTGAGCCACCCAGGCATCCCATAAACATTTAAATTTTTTAAAAAAGGAAATTTCAAAGGCACCTGGGTGGAAGAGCGGTTGAGCATCTGCCTTTGACTCAGGTTGTGATCAGGAGGTCCTGGGATGGCGTCCCACATCGGGCTTCCTGCAGGGAGCCTGCTTCTCCCTCTGCCTATGTCTCTGCCTCTCTCTCTGTCTCTCTCGTGAAAAAATAAATATTTTTTTTTAAGAAAGGAAATTTCGAACAATTAATAAACAAATAAACAAATGCAAAGGTGCTCAAATTAATTCATAGTTTCAGATACTAAATATAGATGCATTAAAATCATTACACAGCAATCCAAAAAAAATCAAATAATGAAATAGAAATGTAACTATATCAAACGTTAAAGAGGATGTGGAATTTAGGCAATCTCATACACAACTTGTGGGAGTACACATGTGTCTTAGTTATCAATTGCTATGTAATGAATATTGCTATGTAACAAACCAAATGACTTAAACAACACACAAATACTACCTCACAGGGTCTATGGGTTAGGAGTTTGGACATCACTTAGCTGGATATTCATTCTTCAAGGTTGCACTCAAGTTATTGGCCAGGGCTGGTTTTTCATCTGCAGGCTTATCTGCGGAAAGAGTTCGCTTCTAATCTCCCTCAGAGTGTGAGCAGAATTCCTTTCTCGCAGCTTCAACACTGTAGGTCTTGGCCTCTAGCTGTCACTGTCCTCAACTGAGAGGCTGCACTCCTGCTTGCCCCATGAGCCTCCTAATATGGGCACTTACATTTTTAGAGGTGACAGGGAACCAAGTCTCTATACAAGCCTGCCCTATGTTTTCTTCTAAGAGTCTTATAGTTTGAGGTTATATTTAAGGTATTAGGTATTACTTTGAAGTCTCTAATCCATTTTGAATTATTTTTTTGTGTATGGTGATAGGTTAAGAATCCTATTTCATTCTTTTGCATGTGGATATTTACAGTTTTCCCAGCATTATTTGTTGAAAATAATGTCCTTTCCCCTGGACTGGTCTTGGTCCCCTTTCAAAAATACTTTTGCCATATATCTGAGAGTTTATGTCTGTGCTCCTTAGTCTATTCTGTTGGTTTACATGTCTGTCTTTATGACAGTACCTTATACTTTTGAGTACTGTAGCTTTCTAGCAAGTTTCAAAGTCAGAAACAGGAATCTTCCTCCTATGTTCTTTTTCAAGGTTGTTTTGGCTATTCATCATCCCTTGAAGTTCTGTACAAATTTGGGCAGCTCGCGTGGCTCAGTGGTTTAGCACCGTCTTCAACCCAGGGCATGATCCTGGAGACCTGGGATCGAATCTCACATCAGTCTCACGTCTGTCTCTGCCTGTGTCTCTGCCTCTTTCTCTATGTCTCTCATGAATAAAAAAATAAGATCTTAAAAAAAATTAGCAAGGATTTTTCTCTTTCTTTATAAAAATATAAGGATTTTGATAGATATTGGATTTAATCTGTGAATCACTGGATAGTATCAACATCATGAGTCTTTCTATCCATAAGCATGGAGAGTGTTTCCATGTATTCAAGCCTTTTAAAATTTCTTGCAGCAATGTTTTCTAGTCTTTATTATACAAATCTTTCACCTCATTAAGTTAGTTAATTTCTAAGAATTTTATTCTTTTTGATGCTATTGTAAATGGAATTATTTTTTAATTTTTCTTTTTTATTCTTTTAAACTCTAGTGTAATGTACAGTGTTACATAGGTTTCAGGTGTACAATACAATGATTCAACAATGGAATCGCTTTCTTAATTTTATTTTCAGATTACTCATTGTTAATGCATGGAACTACAGTTGATTTTTCTGTGTGGACTGTGTGTCCTGCTTCTTTATGGAATTCTCTTATTAATTTTAAGTAATGTTTTGTGGAATCCTTGGAATTTTTACGTATAAGACCATATCATCTGCAAGTAGATATAATTTACTTCTTTTTGAATCTATAGGCCTTTTGTCTTTTTATTGCCTAATTGCTCTACTAAACTTCCAATACTATGTTTAATAGAAGTAGAAAAGCCGGTTTCTTTGCTTGTTTTCTTATTATAGAAAGAAAACTTTTCAAAGTGTAATATTCATTGTAGGTTTTTCATGGATTGTTTTTATTATGTTGAGGTAGTTTCCTTCTAATCAAAGTTTATCAAATGTTTTATCATCAAAGGTTCTTGAGTTTTGTCAAATATTTTTTCTGCATCAATTGAGATTATCATGTGGTCTTTTTCCTCCATTCTGTTAATGTGATATATTAAAGTGATTGATTTTTTTTTATTTTTTTTTATTTATTTATGATAGCCACAGAGAGAGAGAGAGAGAGAGGGAGGCAGAGGGAGAAGCAGGCTCCATGCACTGGGAGCCTGATGTGGGATTTGATCCCGGGTCTCCAGGATCGTGCCCTGGGCCAAAGGCAGGCGCCAAACCGCTGCGCCACCCAGGGATCCCAAATTGATTGATTTTTATATGTTGAGCCACTCTTATATCCCAAAATAAATCTGACCTGGTTATGATGTATAATCTTTTTAATATGCTACTTAATTTGGTTTGTCAGTATTACATTAAAATATTTGCTTTAATATTAATGTTAATTAATAAAGGATATTGGTCTATAATTTTCTTATAGTGTCTTTGACTTTTATACCAAGATAATGCAGGTCTCATAAAATGAGTTAGAAAGTGTTCCCTTCTTTTCATTGTTTTGGAAAAGTGTGAGAAGGATTGGTGTTAGTTCTCTAAATATTTGGTAGAATTCATCAGTGAAGTCATCAGAACCAGGGCTTTCTTTGTGGAAAGATTTTTGATTACTTGTTTAATCCCTATTAGATATAAGTATATTCAGATTTTTTTATTTTTTTATAATTAAGTCTTAAGATACATATATTTTTAGAAATTTGTCGATCCCATTTAGGTTATGTAATTTATTGGGTACACTTCTTCCTAGTTCTCTTGTATAATCCTTTTTCCCCCAGTGGAGTTGTTAATAATCTCCTCTTTTTATTATGATTTTGAACTCAAGAGGATTTTTTTTTGTATTTAATCATGATCAAAACCATGACATTGTCATAAAAAAGAACATACAAATTTATACTTCTGCCAATTCTCTACAAAATGTTCCCTTCATTTCCTCTTTGCCAATGATAAATACAATAATATTTTATTTTTTTTCTAATCAATAAAATTACATTATTGGAGAAACTAAATATCATTTCACCTATTTATTGGGCATTTTCATTTTTCTATGAATAACCTGTTTATATAATTTTTCACATTGTTTTGCCTTTTAACATTAATTTGTAGCATTTCTTTATATACAATGGGTTTTCTGTATTTTCTTCTTAAAGCAAATATTTTCTACCCATCTGCAAAATGCTTTTTATTTCATTGTGCTTTTGCTTAATTGTTTTGAGACATTTTCTAGCCATCATACTCATGTATTACTTGAGTAATAAATGAACACTACAAAAATTCTCTGCTCCCTCATGTATTTTCATTTACTTTCATTTCATAATTTGCAAAACTTTTGAGGAATAAAAGATTTTGCAACATAGCAATAAAAGCAACTGAAGAATCTATGTTAGGTACTTTTTGTCCTTTTTGTCCAATCTTAGCCACTTTTTCAGACTGGGTTCCAGGTTTGTAGCAAGTATCTTTTGTTTCCTTGGCTTCTCAGAGCCCATATCCCCAAACTTACACAACTCACAAAGGAATTTCAAAATATTTTCCCCAAACAAAAACAAAGTGATCATAAAAGAAATTCAGGTTCTAGTTATTAGGATTGCACAATCTCTAGACTAGACTTCTCCTAAATGCCCTTCTCATACTTGGGAATTAATCTTGCATACCATCTCTGAAATATATTTTTTCATAAATGACCATTATTATCCCATAGACTCTTGTTTGAGGACTTATGGTGGTGAAATTAACTGTCAAATAAAACTTTTTCCTCAATAAGTATCTTATTCCAGTGATTTTGAACTTTTACTAAACTTCAGTCCCCATCATTTGTAAATTCTCATTATACCATCCCATTATTTTTCCAGTCTTTTTTTATTCAGCATCAACTTCTGCAGAAATCCTTCCTCAAATACTCTAGCCCACTTGACCAATCTCACTCTGCACTATCTTTTTTGGGGGGTCACATAGTTCAATACTTCATTTGCTATTGTTTTCTAATTTAATAATCAACAAATATAAAATTTTGCTTTCCTAAAGTAGTTTTTAGTCTTCTCATATTATCCACCCTTTTTTAACCCTTAATCTTCTAAGAAATATAAAGCTAATGATATATTTTCATTTCACATATTTAGATTACAAACAATAAAGGATACCTGTAGAACAAAGTCCAAAATTTTAGATAGTAATGTATTCCTTTAAACACTTGTCTACTTTAAGTAAATTATAAAATCAAAAGCATAACCAATTTTTTCCTTTTAAACACCCACACACGTACGCACTTTACTTGACATTTGGCATCCTATTTGACCAGATCACATTATAAGTTTATTCTTAGCCATTCTCCAAGTTTATAACAGATGGGGTATGAATTTTTGGCCCATGCAATTTTATCTTATAAAATGTATATAAATAACATATTTTCTACAGCTGATTCAAGAATGAAATATAATCCAATAGAGCGGTATAAGCTGTTTCAAATGTCAGAACTTTGAATGAATGACATTGCATAAGATTTTAATGCCATATAAAGAGGGGACAAGCTTTCAAACTTTCAAAAACACCCAGTTTCTTATATGAGAAACTAACCCTTGGTGACAGCAATCACCTGAAGTGACCAATCTCTGACTTCTTCCTCTAGTGAAAGGTGATTAAGAGGGTGATAGCAAACTAACACTGTGAACATCTGGAATTCGACAATAGACTGAGCCAGATGTGATCATGTTTCAGTTCTGAAGGTGGAATAGAAATATTACAGGTCATACTAACATAGAGGTTACTTCTGACTCCTAGTCATAGCAGCACTTTGCATTTTTGACCACATATTCTCACTGAAGTTATCATAACATACAGTCAACATAACATGGGGGTATAAAGAATTTTTTCCCCTCGCCTTGCCTTTTTTTAATTTCAGTTCAGTCAGCATTCAGATCATTGTAGCAAAATAGAAGATAGAGAATTATATGTTTTTTTCCACTGATATAGATATATATAGTAATAAAAATATACATATGCCATATTTTATCATGTACTTTGACATGTTTCATTTCCAAATTTCCTAAAACTCCTTACCCAATTAAAATCCACACAAATGAAAATAAATAAATAAATAAATAAAATAATGTTCACACAAATGAATATTCACAAAATAATTTTGAAATGTGAAAAGTTTTGGAGCATCTGGGTGGCATAGTCAGTTAGGCTTCCAACTCTCAGTTGTGCTCTTAGAGTCATAAGATTCAGCCTGCCTGGGGTTCCCCACCTAGCATGGAGTCTGCTTAAGGGTTTCTCCCTCTCCTTCTGTCCCTCCTCCCCATATCACTTGTGCTCTCTCTCTCAAATAAACAAATCTTAAATAAAATAAAATAGAATAAAATGTGAAAAGTTTTATCACACAATGGGTTAGTTTACATTAATTCAAAGAAACCTATTTGTGTTGTTTTGTAACAGCTCCATAAAAAAAGGAAGTTCCAAGCCCATGCTCATTTATCATATTTTGAAATGTAAAATACTTCTACCATTCAGTTAAAATAATCTTCTTCCTTGAGGAAATATCAATAATGCAAAAAAAGAAACAAGTTATGATAAAAAATAGTGTGTATCTGCTAAAGAATTAAATGAGGTGAAATCAATGAAAATAGATAAATAAAAACAAACAATGCTATAGTACCATGATTTGTTTTCTATGGTCTTTGATAATTCCCTATCACCATGTATTCCATAGTGATGAATGTTTCAGGAGGAACCCTGTGTGACAGAATTTATCTTTGTCGACCTCTGAGCTGGAAGGTTTTCTTATTAATTCTAATAGTCATACTATTCAGAATTTTCATTTCTTTTTTTTTATTTATTTTATATCAGTATCTGTAAGTTGGGTTTTCTAAAAACTATGTAGCCACATTTTCTAAAGTTTAAAATCATTGGGAGAAGTTATTGTTATTTATGTTCTTATTAAGAGTTTAATGCCTTCTTGACCTTTTGTAACATCCCCTTTAATTCAAGGATATTGTAGGTGTGTGTTGTCAGGTGTTCAAGTGTGTGAGTGTATGTATTGTGCTATTTATCTTATGTGCATGTATAATATTTTCATGTGTATTTCACATATTTTATATATTTCGTATATATTATACTTTCCAAAGTTATAATTTTTATCTTTTCCTATCCTATAACATTTTTTTCTTCATTTACTCTCTTACCATTAATATTTATTAATTACATTAACTGAAATGGAGAAGTCTTGGGACTTGTTGGGAGAAGCCAGTGGAGTGAGAGAAGTCCAGGAGCTGATTTTATAACATCTTAACTTTGACATGTCTATTATGCATCTAAGTAGAGATCAATATAAGTCAGAGTTTAGAGGCATCATCTAAACTAGGAATATACATTTTGCCCTTGTCAGTCTATAACAGTGATCATTTAAAGCCATGAAGCTAAGTAAGATCAGGAGCAGGAGTTCAGATAGAAAAGAGAAGAAGTGAAACAACTGAGCACTGAGACACTGATCAAAGGCCAAGGGGATGAGAAGGATCAAACAAAGAACACTGAGAAGGAGCAGCAAATGAAGTGGGTATAGAGCTAGAATATAGTATGTCCCATGTGGAAAAAAAAATTCAAGAAGGGATAATCAACTGAATCAAAACCTCCTGTTGTTATGTTAAGTTGAATGAGCACTTTCAATGTTGGGTGAAAGCCTGATTAGAATGGGTTCATAGAATGACATATATTACAAGATGAATAGCCTGTTGAAGACCTTTGCTGCAAAAGAGAGAAATGGGGGTATGAGCCAGAGAAGAAAGTAGAACTAAGAGAGGTTTTTCTTGAATTAATGAAGACAAACATTTTATTTATTTATTTTTATTTTTTAAAAGATTTTACTTATTTATTCATGAGAGACACATGCACACAGACACAGGCAGAGGGAGAAGCAGGCCCCATGCAGGGAGCCTGATGTGGGACTCCATCCCGGGTCTCCAGGATCACGCCCTGGGCTGAAGGCAGTGCTAAACCGCTTAGTCACCTGGGCTGCCCCAAACATTTTATTTTGATGAAAAAGATTCAGTAGAGGAATTTAGCCAACATTCAGGAAGAGAGTGAAAATTGCTGCAACAATGACACCACAAGGTGAGAGGGATGAGTCACAGAGTGAAGTCCTACGATTTGGATGCAGATGTTCACAAGTTGTGGATGTGAGATGAGGACTTGTGAACTTTGTCTTGACTTGTTTCTATTAATCAGTGAAATAGAAAACAACGTGATCAGCTGAGATCAAGGATAAAGGGGGAAGCTTGAAAGGTTTGATGAGTGAGGGCAAGGTACAAAATAGTCAAAGACTGAGCATGTGGTTTGACCAGGAAAATGAGAATGAATGTTAGGCACCATTGATACTCCCACCTGAATTTAATTATTATGACCTTACAGTGAGAGAAGTTAAAATTATTTTTATTTCTCTTTAAAAATGCTAAGCTGCATTGGTGAAGGCACAAAGTAGATCACATTTTGAGTTTAATCAGGCCTTTTATTTTGCATAATAATATTTTTAACTGAAAAAGGAAGAGTTTAAATGTACAAATATGATATAATCAAAGTAATCAAAGAGTATAAATATGATATAATCAAAATAACCATGGCATTTAAGGCCAGTAAAAAGGAATAAATATATGAAGTGGGCAAGAGGTTCAATGTTCCCTGTAAAATGAAGAGTCAGTATTAAAGACACTGAACTGGAAAGGCCAGAGATGGTGATCTGAGGATGGGATGATGGAAATGGTGGCTATGAAGTGGATACACTTACTGGTAATGATAAGGTCTAGGTATGACTTTGTGAGTGATTGGCTCAAAGAGTATAGAAATTGATATCATTGGAAGAGTTGAGGCTGATAACTGAAAGAGGAAGGGCATTGGAAAGAATTTGGCTCAGGATTTTGAAATCACTGGTAATCATAGAGGAACAGTTTGGAGAGAGTTATTGTGAATCAGAAGCTAAGGTATTTAAGAAATTAGAGGAAGAGATGAGCAGGTCAGTTGATAACCACAGTAAGAAGTGTTGATGCAGTCGTCTGATGAGAAGAGATCCTATACTAATAGATTTTAAGAAAAAGCAAAGGAAAATAGTCTGAAAATGGCAATGAAAAGGAAGGGGTATGTGGTAGAAAACAGAAACCATTCAATAAAGCTACAGGGGAAGCTGTAGTGCCTTTAGGAAAGCTCCAGGTTATAGTTACAGCCAGTAGAGGAAGAGAGCATGCAGATGGAAGATCAGGGATCTTGGAGACATTGCTGATGAACAACAGCAGGCTCCTAAAGACCCTAGTGGAAGGATTCAGGAATAGAAGACTGAGAGTCAGGGTTCAGAAGGAGGATATATGGAGTATTATGAAGGAAGCCTTGGGAGACAAGGGCTTCTCATGGTTAAGATGTGGAAATAGTACTAGTTTATTCAGTTAGTCCTCAATTTATGGAAATTCCTTTCTTCTCAATTAGTCATTTGAGGATAGATTTCCAGGTAAGGGCCTACATTATAAGAATCCCATGTGACCTATTAAGGGTGAAGGCTAGCCTTTTAGTTTGCAGTTGGTGCTAGTCAACCTAGAAACATAACATGTATATAATATATACATAACACCTAAATATTTGGAATACAGCTCCTAAAGTGCCATTGTATGGGCAAGTAATATAGTAAAATTTATTAACATCAGCTATATAAGTAATAAATAATATATTCCCTTTTCTTTCTTTAATTCGTTTTCTGTGAGATTTTGATATATGTGACGGGGAGAGAGATTGACGGTTTGTAAATCAGTATGGATATATTACTTATAGGATTATTTGGGCTTTCCAAAAATATTTTTCATGTAGACACAGCCTGATGTTTTTTGATAATAGAAAAACTTAAGAGAAACACTTTAATGGTTTGAGCTACTACTTGGAATTTGTAGCCAATGACAGCTGAAATGGATTTTTGCCCCTAATACATCACTCCCTGGTTTGCAGAACTGAACTTCGTTTAAATTGTGGCATTTTAAACCCGGGAGGATATTAACTGGTGAATAGTTCACTACAGGTATTTTTCTCATATTTTTCTCATTTCTTGTGAGTGCCTGGTGTGAATATAATTTTTCTATATTTATACATTTTAGCAGAGACTTTTCTAGAAAGTCTATCACCAAATATGCCTCAAAGAATATGAGAAAGGGAGTATTTTACTTATTTTTTTTCCAAAAAAGTATTTTGTAAGCATTTACTTTGGAAGAATGTTATTATAGGCACTGACAGGCCTTTCCATCTGTATTTATTTTCCCTGAATTTTAGGATTGAAATTCACCAAAGATGTTGGCTGCAGACCATGAAACAGTCAATCATTCATCAATGAGGAATAAGTATTCATATTGGTGATATAAGCAGTAAACATGATAGAATCCCAAAGCTGGAATAAGTTTAGTATTTTCTGAAAAAGTTCAGAAAAAACTAAACTGGGACTAGGCAGGAATCAGCTAGAAAGATAATAAAGGATCATTCAGGATCATGGGTTCCAACAAAACTGTTATTTCTAAAGAAGCCTTCATTAAATCCTCGTTGCAAACCAAACAGTAATATATTCCTATAGTATTTTATATATAACTGAATTGTGACAGTGAGTATATTGATATTTCATCATTTTTGTGTATCTGAAATATCTACAAATTGTGAGACACTCCAGGATGAAGATTATGCCTTATAAAAGTTATATTCCAATATTTTAAAAATATTGATCAACTTAAACATTTTTATTTTGTCTATTTTTAACTGGTGATATTCACATGTACAATATTTAAAAGTTATAGTTTCTTTATATCTTAGTGCATCACGTTATCAAACTTTTGGCTCTTTACTAATCCAATAAGTGAAAATATTCTATTTTTGTTGATATTTTCCTTTCTCATATTTTGAGTACAGTTGAATATTTATCTTGTATGCTTAAGAGACATTTATATTGACGGGCACTGAGGAGGTCACTTGATGGGATGAGCACTGGGTGTTATACTATATGTAGGCAAATTGAACTTCAATTAAAAAAGGGGAAAAAAGAGACATTTATATTGACTATTTTCTGCAGTGTCTGATCTTATCTTTTGGTTTTTTTTCTCTTGAGGCATTTTTAATTTAATGATAAGCAGAAATTCTTTATATGATAGGATAAATTGGCCATTTGTATCTGATAGGAGTCACTAGTATTTTTCTCTGGTTTTTGTTTGTCTTTGACTTTACTTTTGTTTATTTTGCCATGTACATAATACTTCGCTGTGTCAGTTTTCTTTTAATTTTCTAATGTGTTTTCTTTAAACTAGGATGCAATTTCTGCCTTTGGTTTTATAAAAGAAATCTCCCATAATTTCTTCTCATTTCTTTGATCACTTATAATATACTGAACTCCCATTGTGTTTATGTATTTATGGATCTTTTGCCAATTATGATTATACTTCAAATCCAGTCATCTTTGTGTATTTTGTGAAACAAGAGCTGAACCCTGTAAGGATTTCTCCTCTCCTCTAGTTGGCCTAATGTTAGGCTCTGTCCATAGAGAACCTAGAGTGATACTATGGCAAGAGGAAGAGACTTCTCATCTTGCTTCTGGTGTGCTGTTTGGTTTTTGTTTGGTTTTGGGTTTTTTTTTTTTTTTTTTTTTTTTGGTGCCGATATAAGAGGATCAGGAGCATGAAGCCACAGCAGAAGGTTAAGGTGTACACCTTCCCACAATTTTTTCAGCCACCCAGCAGGCCACTCCTATAATCAGCTTCAGCCCCACTGTACCATGCAATGAGCTTCTCAGCTCTTCAGTGGAGAATTTCCTGGTGCTGCCCTACCCACATCCTCTAGTAAGTTTTCTGGTCAGGTGGTAAAGTGTATCAAATGAACCCAGTCTGTCTGCACCCATTGGCAAGTTTCTCACAAGTCTGCTACTTCAGACTAGGTTTATCCTTTGATTCTCACAAGTCGGTAGCAGCCAAGGAATCTTCAGTATTATCTGAATCCCACTCTTGGGGTGGGAGTGTGAGATCTTCTCTAAGTTCTTGGTTCCTTTCTTGTTCACCTTCCCTCTGTCCTGAAGGTAGTATGTTTTGCTTATGTGTTTGCTTTGCATTACCTATTTCTGAATCCCTTACTGTCCTCTCTTACTCCTTCTAGTCATTAACCACTTTTCACTAGTTGACTCTCCTTCAGCAAAAGTTCTCTTCCCAAATGACTGCTGTGGTTTCTTTCCAGCTGAATCTCAACTAATATACTCCTCTCACTGAATTTTTACTCCCTGTTCATCTAGTTTATCCATGTGCTGGTGTGTCTTTTTTCTCAGAAATTTGCTGGCTAATTTTGCTTTTTTATTTATTTTCTAGTTTAAAATCAGCTGACAGTTTTATTGGGGTTACATTACATTTGTTGATCATCAACAACAGAATTTAGATAAAATTATACAGGAAAAAAGTTTACCTCCTCCTTTATTCACATCTTCCTTTTTATCTATATGAAGTTCTCTTCAAACAGATTTGGCAAATGCTTTGGTGTTTCTACACATTTTAGCTTTCTTTCTGCTATTACAAATGAAGGCATTCCATCATTAAGACTTAATTTTTTTCTCTTTCAAGTTTTTATTTAAATTCCAGTTAGTTAATATACAGTGCAATATTAGTTTCAGGCGTAACAATTAAAACTTTAAACTTTACATATATTTTTCATGAACTTTAATATTACTTCTCTAACCAAGCACTTCAATCTTCTGCCTAGAATATTTTTCACTGTAGCACACATATATTTCATTTATTTTGTTAAGCACCAATCCTCTTTTTAGGTTGTCTATGATCCCTAGTTTATATTATATTAATTTATATTGCTCTGTATTTACATTAATCTTCAGCCCACTGAAATCTGTAAATTTATTCATCTCAATGCAAAGTGCTTTCATGAGTTTTAACATCTAACTTCTAACTGCAAAGTTTTTCAATGTTTATGCTTCTAAGGCTAACTTTCCTTTTGATTACTTAAAATTGACAATATTGCCTTTTCTCTTAAAAATTTACTTTCCTATTGATGTTACCAACACTCAAAATTCTTTTTTTCTTATTCTGTCATAATGTATACTCTTTCTCATTAGCTTCTTCTGATTTTTCTTCCTTTGTTCATTTACTTATTATTTCTGTTTCTCAGAGTTCTCCATGATCTTTAAGTAATTCTTGGAATCTTCTTACATGCTTCCTGGTTGATTTTATTAACTCAGTTGCCTCAAATAATCCCCGGTAGAATTCAATGACGTCCTTATGTATTCACGTAATATCTCATATTTACAAATACTCATGATGCCAGGCAGATAAACCACCGTGCTATGTGGCTTACCTATATTATGTCACTTGAGTCTTATAAAATACGTATAAATTAGGTGTTATGATTTCCATCTCTGTTTGTTAAAGGAGGAAACTGAACTATATACTGTTTGTTAGAGGTGAAGTTGCAATTCAAATACGGATATGTGGCTTCAGAATCTGACCATATAACTACTTTCCTGTATTCCTTCCTACTGTTCTCCTGAGTTCTGGGAACCTTTAAAAGTAAATATTTAAGCTCATCAAACTCTGCAGAGTCAAAATGGAACACATGAATGGAATTCTTATTTCACAATTTTTCTACTCCTTATGTATCTTTCATTGCGGTTAACAACATTACTGCTGCCCCCACCCGAACTGAAAATTATGGCTCCCCATGACTCCTTTCACATCCATCTCCATAATTTATATAATGTCTCTTGCCCCAGATCTTCTCTGCCATTTACCTCCACTGTTGCTACTAACATTTAGACCCCATTTAAAATTCACCAGGATTAAAATAAAATAAAATTCACCAGGACTATTTGTTGTCCTTCTTAATGTTTTCCTTATCTATATGTATTTTTTCTCATTTCCAGTCTATTAGCCAAATAATGTGCAAGTACTGTTCTATCCTTCTCCTCTTATAGATTTCCCTACCCTACCCAAATACTGGAATAGCTCAGATTAAAATCTAAGTTCTTTTAATAACAACCACACCTTTTTAAAAAGTCCCTTAAGATGAAATTCACCTCCACTCACTCTTTTCTATAAACATCATCGAATTGAGAGTTAACCTCAAACATGCTCCAGGTGGCCATACACTCTTGTCCTCGAGCAGATTGTTCCTTTTGCTTAGAATGACTTTCTCTTTCTTTCATGTCCGTAATTCCAAATATTATTTTTTTCTACAAATCTAGTTGAATCCTTGAATCTACACATATATGATAAAAATAATAATTTCTTTCAAAGTTTATGCCAATACAATCTTGTTAGACCCAAAATTTTTATATGAAGATAGTCTGTTATATTAATTGTAAGAAAAGGAAATCTTTGTATTTTATAAAGTTTTGGAATTGTAAAACAGACACCAAAAATTGTATATCACTGTCCATGAAAAAAAAAAGCTCTAATTTTTATTGTTTTCTTCTGTTTATTTTTTGTTTAAATTGATCTTTATCTCCTAGTTTTATATGACAAAAAGCTTGAGTTCTTGATTTTAGAATTTTTATTTTCTAATGTATGCATTCGATGCTATAAATTTCCATGGAAACAATGTTTCCACTTTATTCCATCAATTTGTACAAGTTATATTTCATCTTCATTTAATTCAAAATATGTATTAATTTGTTGATATTTCTTCATCGACAAATGTGTTATTTAAAAGCATTTCATTTAATTTCTAAACATTTGAGAATTTTCCAGCTATGTTTCTGTTTTTGATTTCTTCTTTTTTTCTGCTTTTGATTTCTAATTTAATTGCATTTTGGTCTGTAAGCAGAATTCATATGATTTCTATTATTTTTAAATTTCTTAATCTAATTATATCATCACAAGTTTTGGTGAACGTTCCATGTTAAGCTTGAGGAAAAATACATATTCTGCTGTTGTGTGTCCTTTATAAAGTCAATGGATTAAGTTGATTATTATGCTCTTCATGTCATCCCCATGAAACCTGCACTTCCCACTCCCTTGTCCCCTTTTTGCCCAGTTCCCCACCCAGCTTCCCTCTGGACAGCACCAGTTTGTTCTCTGTATTTATGGGTCATTCCTGAATTTGTTGTTGTTGTTGTTCATTCCTTTTTTTTTTTTTTAGATTCCATATATGAGTGAAATTATATGGTATTTCTCCTTAACTGACTTATTTTACTTAGCATAACACCCTCTGGATCCATCCATGCTATTGCAAATGACAAGATCTCATTCTTTTTATGGCTGAATAATATTCCATTGTGTATGTATACACACAATATGTACATATTCTTTATCCATCCATCAATGGGCACTTAGAATATACAATGGGGAAAAATAAGTCTCTCCAACAAATGGTGCAGGGAAAACTGAACAGCTATATAAAAAGGAATGTAATTGAACCACTGTCTTACAACATATACAAAAATAAACTTAAAATGGATTAAAGATCTAAATTTAAAACTCAAAACCATAAAAATCCTAGAATATATAGGCTGTAATCTCTTTGACATTGGTCTTGGCAACACTTTTCTAGATATGTCTCCTCAGGCAAGGGAAACAAAGGCAAAAATAAAGTATTGGGGCTATACCAAAATAAAAGTCTTTTATACAGTGAAAGAAACCATCAACGAAACAAAAAGGCAACCTAGAGAATGGAAGAAGTTATTTGCAAATGATGTATCCAATAAGGTGTTGTTATCCAAAATATACAGAGAGAACTTATACACCAAAAAAAAAGTCCAAATAATTCAATTAAAAGTGAGCAGAGCACCAAAACAGATATTTTTCCAAAGAAAACATACAAATGACTAAAACATACAAATGACTAACAGATACATGAAAAGATGCTCAATATCACTAATCATCAGGGAAATGCAAATAAAAACCACAGTATCACCTTATACTTGTCAGAATGGCTAGAATCAAAAAAAAAAAAAAGAATGAAATAACAGGTATTGGCAAAGATGTGGAGAAAAGGGAACCTCCATGCACTGTTGGTGGGAATGTAGATTGGTACAACCACTGTGGAAGACAGTATGGAGGTTCCTCAAAAAATTAAAAATAGAACTACCATATGATGTAGTAATTTGAGTATTTACCCAAAGAAAATGAAAATTCATTCAGAAAGGTATACGCACTGTGTTTATTGCAGAATTACTTTCATAGCCAAGGTATGGGAGCAATCCATTCCTTTATTTCCAATCTAGTTGAACCTTTTTATTTAAAGTACATCTCTCATAAGTAATTTTGTCTTATTTTTTTCTTTGGTACTCTGACACCCTGTCTCTTAATTAATGTATTTTGACCATTAACATTGAAATGATTATTGAAATAGTTGGATTAGTATCCACTGTTTATAACTGTTTCCACTTTTGCATTTGTTTTTTGTTTCTTGGTTATAATTTTTACCTTTTTTCTAGTTTCAATTGAGCATTTGTATGAGTCCATTTTCTCTCTACTCAGTTTGCCAATTATATCTTTCTTTAGTTTTTTGAGTGGGCCCCAGAGTTTGTACTATGCATTTGTAACTAATCCAAGTCCCCCTTCAAATAATGTTATACTGCTTCATAGTATGCAGGTAACTTATAACATAGTATTCCCATTCCCTGTCTATTCTTCATAATATTACTTGCCTTTATTTTTACTTATTCATTCATATACTGTAATCACCTAATTTATTGTTGTTGTTATCACTTTGAGTAAATAGTTATCTATTAAATCAAATGGGGATAAGAAAACATAAATATTTCATTTTACCTTCATTTATTCCTGCTCTGGCGCTCTTCTTATGTAGATCAGAGTTACTACATTTTCCGTCCTCTCTGAAGAATATCTTTTAATATTTCTTTCAAGGCAGTTTTACTGGCAGCAATTTCACTCAGTTTTGTTTGTCTAAGAAAGTCTTCTCTCTACTTCACTTTTGAAGGATAATTTAACTGGATACAAAAAAAATTAGTTGGAGTTTTGACAGGTTAAAACTCAACAAATGATGTTGGAAAAATTGGACATACACACAGAAAAAATCAATATAAAGATCTTACACTTACAAAAAAAATCCTACACGTGACATAGAAATTCCTTGAAAAAGGACCCTGACCTAAATGTAAAATGCAAAACTACACAACTTCTAGAAGATAATATAGAAAATCAAGGTAATCTTGAGTTTCATGATGACTTTTGAAATATAAATAATGTAAAATCCATGAAAGAAAAACTAGCTAATTGAGCTTTATCAAAATGAATAAATTCTGCTCTGTAAAAGACTATGTTAAGACAATGAAAAGACAAGTCATAGAATGGAAGAAAATATTTGAGAAATATTTTTATCAAGTATCTGATAAAACACTTGGATTCAAAATATACAAAGAAAATTTACTTGAGTGCTTGGGTGGCTCAGTTAGTTAAGCATCTGCCTTTGTTCAGGTCATGATCTCAGGATCCTGGAATCAAGCCCTACATCAGACATCCTGCTTGGCATAGCAAACTATAGATTCAGTGCAGTCCTTGTCAAAATCCCAAGAGTATTTTTTTCAGAAATAGAAAAATTAGTCTTAAAATTTATAGAGTCTCAAGGGATGTTGAATAACTAACACAAAAAAAGAAGAACAAACTTGGAGATTCCACACTTCCTGATTTCAAAATATATTACCAAGCTACACAGTAATCAAAATCAGCATGCTGGCATAAAGACAAATAGATAAATGGACTAGACTAGAGTTTCTGGAAATAAATCCTAGCATATATGGTCAAATTTACTACTCAAGTGTCTACAAGAGTAGTAAATGAGTAAATGGGGAAAGCATAGTCTCTTTAACAAATGATATTTGGTGGGATCCCTGGGTGGCGCAGCGGTTTGGCGCGGGCCTTTGGCCCAGGGCGCCATCCTGGAGACCCCGGATCGAATCCCACGTCGGGCTCCCGGTGCATGGAGCCTGCTTCTCCCTCTGCCTATGTCTCTGCCTCTTTCTCTCTCTGTGACTATCATAAACAAATAAAAATTTTAAAAAAATAAAAAAAAATCCTTTGATGTTTAAAAAAAAAACAAAAACAAAAAAACAAATGGTATTTGGAAAGTGGGGTTTCCACATGCAAAATAATGTAGTTGGGCCCTTGTCTTACACCATATACAAAAGTTAACTCAAAATGGATTAATGACCTAAATGTAAGACCTAAAACTACAAAATTCCTAGAAGAAAATATAGGGGAAAAGCTTCATGACATTGGATTTGGAAATGATTTTTGGATATGATACCAAATGCAGTCAATGAAAGCAAAATTAGACAAATGTGAAAAGAAATGGTATATATTTGAAAATATAATACATATTATGCATTTGTAAACATGGTAGTATGTTTCTTTAGATACCTCTCTAACCATTTATATACATATGCATGTATATATGTTTGCAAAATTATTTGGTCACTGAAATATGTTTATGACATATTGTGTTCCCAGCTATTTTACCATTTATCCTATAGTCACTAGTCATATCATTAGCTAATGAAAAATTATGTCTTATGATAGCACAGTCATTATTTTTAAAACTCCATAATATATTTTGAAGACATTTAAGCTCTTGCTTTATTTTTGTGGCATGACTTGTTCTTCAAACTATATATTATTTCCCCTGTATTTGAGAATTCTTTTTACTTACTAATGAGAGAGAAGAAAAATGAAAGTATATACTGAAACTATGATAACAAACCATTCAGCCTTTTGACCATGAATATTTTAGAAAAGTGTCATCAATTTACTGAAGCAAACATATATTCTACATTCTTTATGTATTTATGTAATGATAAAGAAAAATAATCCTTGAAAATAGAACAAGTGCTTCTTAGAAAATTAAATGTTGAATTCATTTTGGACATTAGTTCAAATTTTTTTAGTTACATTTAATGAATCTCTTCGATTCTTTAATTATGTTTTAATAATCATTTGTAACCATTTCACATCTTCTTCATTGACTGTGACAAGGTTAACTAGGAGTTATTATTGTGACTTGGTTAATTAAATTTTTTAAGAGATTTCAACATTTTTCACTGAAATCCTTACTTGCAGTCATAAAAGTTGACTTTGGATTAACGTTTTACATAAGTAAGATATTTTCATAATTTTTAAGATAGTAATGTTATGAAAAACTTCTTAGCGTGTCATTTCCAACCTGAAAATATATTCATCTACGATTGAATATCAAATGGAATCTACATAACATTTTTATTTTTAAAATATTGGAAGTTTCATTAAAGTCTCTATTTCCAAATAAGAAGCTATTTTATAATAAAAACTACAAATTTATTAAAAACAACAAGAGAAAAAAAACAAAAAAAACCCAAAAATACCAAGGGAATGATATTTCTGTGTGTACCTCATTGTAGAAATGAATAAGTCAAGGAATAAGTCAAGGATTCTTATTTTATTTCTCTTTGCTAGTAATTAACCCTTTGTGTTCTGCAGATCCAGATTCTCAATGGTTAGAGTCAATTTATTTATTTCTAAAAGTCATGTAAATTGTATGCATAATATGCGGTCTCATTATGTAGTTTATATTGTGTGTACGGGTATGTATACGTGATAATATCAAGGATGGGAGAAAAACTCAACATAATCACTAGCTTGAGCCTAAGTTCTGTTCTAGGATTTAAAAATTGGGGGAAAACAGAAGTTTATTATATAAACAAGCCTGTACAACAGAATTCGTCAGCCTTACTGCTAATGACATTTGGGATGGTTCATTCTTTTTTGTGGGGTTTGTTCTTTGCATTGTTAGATGTTCAGCTAACTCTACCCACTAGAAAGTGATAGCACCCCTCTTCCATCTGTGGTAACCAATGTTTCCAGTTCCAAATGTCTCCTACTTCAAGGTAGGAAGATTGCTTGTCCAACATGCTCATATTTTTTGTGCTCATATTCACTCATCAGTTCAGTCTCCTTTAGACTTTTCTGGTAATAAAAACTGAAGAGGCTGGCAAAAATATTTTGTAGAATGCCAGAATGCAAATAGTACTGCTGTGAAACCCATGTAAAAAAAAAAACCCATGTAAAAACCCTGTCTGTCAATAGGTGGTGAATGGACAAAGAAGATGAGGTATATACACGATGGAATATTACTCAGCCACAAAAAAGAATGGAATCTTATCATTTTCAATAACATGTATGGATCTAGAGGTTATTATGGAAATAATGTATTATGGAAATTCTGTATTGTTTCAGAGAGCACAGTGAAGTTTTGAACCTGAGGACTTTGGAAATCAAATGAGTTTTAAAAATTAAAAACAAACAAACAAACAAAAAACTAAAATTAAAAGAAAAACAAACAAAAACATTTTATTACTAGTGGCCCCAGTAATAAAAGTGAAAGGCAACAAAAGCATATAATATCCCTTGAAGAAAGGTAAAGATGCCCAGGTAAAGTGACTCGTGCCTTGGCACTGGTGGCATTCCATTAGACATCACTGGAAGACATGTTTTTTGGCATTTTAACCCAAACCTCCCTACAGAGTATATAGCGTGAGAAAAGGAGAGAAGAGGTAATACTTACCTACAGAGTCTTTAGTATGGCAAATGCAATGCTCTTAACCACCACTCGAGTATAGGGTTTGCTAGAAAAGTCTAAAGGAGACAGAACTGAAGCATAAATAGACACTAAGCAACTTCTCAGCTTGCCTCAGTTTGTTTTGACACACAACCTCATCTTAGTCCTCTGAAAGGTGCACACCCTTCTTTATCTCTAGCTCCCTTCATCCTTTGTGCACTCCCATCCCTTTCCCAGCCAGCCCGGCTTCCAGCACATAAGCATCTGCAAGTGCAGAATGGCATCTCTCCAAAGAAATGAACATTTTGTTATTAAATCCCCAGTCATTGATTTAGTGGGTACTATTTATAACAAAAACTGTTTTATCAAAGTTTTATGGTAAACACTAGAATATCCTTAGTAAAATAACCTGAAAAGAGTTAAAACTAACAATCTATAACTGATCTGTTTATAAATCTGGGACATATTATGCTGCTTCTTATGGTGTAGCTGAAATAAATGGATAAGAAAATTAATTCTTTTCCAATTTCTGATTGGTAATTATTCGGGGCTTTTTTCTTCCACAAAGAAATATCTCAAATGAAATATGATACTATACTAAAACATATTATTGTAAAAGGAACATTCCAAATGGCCTTTCTAAAAATTTTAGTTTTCTGTATTACCTCAGACTTTAAAACAGGCTAGTGAAACTCAAGAAACTGTTAAGTAACAGCTTGAAAATTCACAGGAGAAAGATAAATTAAAATAATGAAAATACATTCGAATTGATCTCAAATTCTGAACTGAACTGGCACCTACATTGCCTCTAAAGTAGTTTCAGTTTGTCTAGTGAGGAAGCCAGAGTCTATTCTCTTAATCTATAGCTAAAGCAAGAATATAAAAATAATAAAACAATACAAAAGAACCTTTTGACAAGTCTCTCTTCTAATCTTTACTATGCTGATCTCAAAATAATAGTATTCACTCCAGTTTTAATTGTTAATTGCATATTAATTCTTCTCTATTAAAAACAAATAAGAAAAATAATTGAATCAGACTTTTTCCCAAAGGGAAAACTGCTTAAATTCTATCCTCATGTAAAACACATTATATTCAGAGTTTTAGTTTTGAAAGGGAATGAAGTCTTTTAATTTTATTTCCCAAACAATGCTGGAATGGATTCTACTATTTATTGGTCAAATATTTCTTAACCTGCACGAGAATAGATCTAGTAACAGAATTTTCATGTATTTTCAATAGAGCAAACTAATTGTTAGGGTGCTCTTTATTTAATGCTGTCTAACCCTTCCTTCCTGTCCTTTTAAAAAAGTTTTTTTTTAATGTTTAATTGAAGTGTAGTTGGCATTTAATATTCAATTAGTTTCAGGTGCACAGCATAGGGATTGAAAATTATACACATTGCAAAGTGCTCACCATGAAAAAGATATTACTATATTATTAACTATATTCCCTATGCTATACTTTCCATCCTTGTGATATGTTTATTTTATAAACAGAACTTTTACTTCTTAATTCCTTTACCTATTTTGTCCATTCTCTATTCCCCTTTGACACCCACCTGTCTGTCAATAGGTGGTGAATGGACAAAGAAGATGAGGTATATACACGATGGAATATTACTCAGCCACAAAAAAGAATGGAATCTTATCATTTTCAATAACATGTATGGATCTAGAGGTTATTATGCTAAGTGAAATAAGCCAGACCAGAGAAAAACAAACACCATATTAATTGACTTATATGTGACACCTATAAAAACAGCACAAAAGAACAATCTTCCTTCCTGACTTTATCATTCATTGGCTCGAGTTATAATCTCACAATCTCTAAAAGAACAAATGTGTGTGTGTGTGTTTGTGTGCATGTGTGTATTTATTAGACATTTTAAGGTAGAAGCCATGGTGTTTTATTTCCCCTTATTTACTTTTGTCTCCTTAAATATAAATATGCCTTAAACTTTACTTCCCTGTATAACACAATTTTTTTAAGATTTTTATTTATTTTTTATTTATCCATGATAGATATATATATAGAGAGAGAGGCAGAGGCACAGGCAGAGGGAGAAGCAGGCTCCATGCCAGGAGCCCAATGCAGGACTCAATCCCGGGACTCCAGGATCGTGCCCTGGGCCAAAGGCAGGCACTAAACCCCTGAGCCACACAGGGATCCCCGTATAATACAAATTTTTACATTTTTATCAACTTTCTCCATATGCCCCAGTGTTGTTCATCTCCATTTGAAATATGTAATACTAAAAATTAGTCAAATGGTACCACTCAACGACAGAAAATTACCTTAGGCAATCAAGTTTACATCTATGTTTAAGACTACATCTACAATTTTAAACACTATATCATAATATAGCCATATATGCTATTTTTGAAAACAAAACCCAAGTATTTCATCATGCTCATTATTTTCAGAAATGTCCTTCTGCATCTTTTCTTTTTCTCCTGTACTTATTCAATAGCTGTGTACTAAAATCCTAGTATGAATTATATATTATTCTAGAAAAGGATGAAATTTCACTGTCCTTTTCCTGTAGTTATGGTAAAGAGAGAAGATTAGAAAAGCAAACTATTGTAAAATAAGAAAAAATATTATAATTAAGGTAGCAAAGTTCAACAGTAGCATGAGAAGATGAGGCATCTGGTGTGTCCATAGTGGAGAGTATGCTAGAAAGGCCTGGAGACTCGGAGGCTTATTGCACACACCAGTTAAAAGCTGATGCAAGGCTGAGAGTGTGTAATGACAATGTCGATGAAGAGGAGAGCATAGAGGCATTATTAGTAGGTCGGAGAGAATTTGGTAGTCACTAATTTTTGTGGGGGATAAAGAAGAGATTTTCTACAAATCTCTCGCCAACATAGAAAAGAAAATGAAGAAGGGACAAGAGGGATGCTCAGGAAACATTTCAATACATGTTGCCATAGAGAGAAGTGAAAAGGGCTGTCTTCTGGGGTCTAAGAAGAAAGGTTCCATCAATGAATCCTAGGGAAACTGAGGAGTGGTGTGGCTTAGGATAGGGCCTGTTCTGTAAGTACCATCAGACTCTCCTTCCTATCTCTTCTCCACCTCTTCGGATGCCAGCTTTGTTTTTATTTTGGTTTGTTTAATTTTTGCTTTAGAATAACATTTCCCTGAGTCACTGAGCCGACTTACCCATTTGGGGATCAGCTTCTGCTACCAAAGTCTCAAGGAACCATTTTGCTTGACTTCACTTGAGTCACATGTTCACTCCTCCACCAAAGTAGCGAGTCACAGGAGAGCAAGGCACTCACTACCAATGATCCAACCTGGTTTGGCTGCTTAAATTTTGACCAATCTTTGTAACATATGAGATTGGGTTTACTTAAATAGATTTTAGGTTCCATTCCATTGTTTTCACTAGAATGGGGGTCTTATAGATCTCTGAAAAATGAGGAAAACTATTTCTCAAAAAAATGTTATGTGGTAGAAAGGCAAATGAATAGGTGTTCATGGCATAAACAAAACCCAGATGGGCATATGGAAAGTACCACTGAAAGCTTTCTTGGACAGAATAGATGCCTATGCTTGGTCCTAATGGTCAAGTCCTGGTTAAACAGGCAGTGGACTAAAGGGAATCAGTGAGTAGAATTCAGTTTAGAAAGAAAAATATAAAGTGATGTGTCTGATGTCCTGGGACTATAAAAAGTTCAGAAATTGTCAAAAGTAAGGTGGAATGTAATAAAAGCTGTGGCTGGAATTGAAAACGATTCATCTTATAAAAGATCTTCTTTCTACCTTAAAGATACTGATTTTACACTATAAGTAGTTGGCCTCAAAATGTTTTGATCATTCTGTTCCCCTCCATATGTAAAAATTTTCATGCACAAATCACCATTGTAAACATATGTATTATTTACAAGGAACTATATGTATTGTCCTAGTACTCTAGCATGTAATGCATTACAAAAATAAACAAATAGAAAATATAATGAAATAAAGATGAATTAGAAATTTCAAATAATTTTCACTTTAAATATTATTATTAATAAACTTTTTAAAAATCCATCTAATCATGAAAGGCACAATATATACTTAGGTAATATCTATCATTAACAATAAAGGATTTAAATCCATATTTCATTTAGTCTTTTTAATAATTTCATATTTTTCTGATCAAAATAATTTCACCATTTTTCTGATCTTACTGATCAGATTAGGCTGTTAAAGATTTCACATATTTTAGTGACATAAAAAGAGATTTGTCACAGAAAGGAAAATATCATTATGACAAATTTTTATTGCCTGGCAATTCTTACACACTATTTTTTTTTCCAATTATGGTTTCTTTGCATGAAGTTGTATCAATTTCTTTTCTATTTAGTTATGGTAACCTCAGTAAAAAGTAAATGTGATCAATGAAAAAAACCTAGCAAGTTTGTGTAATCTGAACTATAAAGCAATAAGCTGAAAATAATTAAATATCTGAAAATGATACAATTTAACATTTTTTGGAACTCTTACCCTAGCCTTAGTTTATCCCATATAATTTAAGGGATAATATTTGATTGTCCGATATATGGGTCAAGAAAGCATGCTGCTGTCAATGTAGTTATCGAATATTATCAATAAGCAATCTCTTCATTAGCTTTGTAAAAATATATATAAATATCACAATATTTTTCACAATATAATAAATCTTGGGCATTATTATGGGCTTAAATGTTGATATGCTCCTCAAGTTCATATATTGGAATCTTAACCTCCAATGTGATGATATTAGGAGCTGGGGTCTTGGGAAGTGAATAGCTCATGACGGTAACCTTCATGAATGGGAGTAGTGCCCTTATAAAATAGACCCCAGAGAGTTTTCTTGTCCTTTTCACTATATGAGGACACAGCTAGAAGACACAATGAGGAAATAAGTCCTCACTTTGATGGCATCTTGACCTTTGACTTCTCAGCCTCTAGACTTATATGTAATAAATATTTTGTTTAAACTACCCAGCCTTGTTTTATCACAGCAACCTGAATGGACTAATAGAGGCATGTATCTAAATGCTAGATAGGGAAAAGGTATAGTTAAACTTTTGTTTCAGAAAAAATGTTTTGGGTAGTGTATGGCGAATCTTGAGACTAGAGAAAGAATATTTTATATGGAAAATAGTGAGGACATGAGCAAAATCAGTGACTGATAGGACTGAGAAATAGGATGGACTGTTGGATACATTAAAGGCATGGTCTGACCAGCTTTGGCTACTGGTTAGATGTCAGGTTGAGAAAAAAGGAGGTGTCAAGGATGGCTTCTAGGTTAGGCTGTTAGGTCAAATGCATGGTGATGGTGTTATTCACTGATATGAAAACTAGAAAAAGGAAATATAATTTGAATAAAGTTAGTAGGGTTTCCAGTCTGACATGTAGGGAGTGTAGACATTATCACTCTGTCCTCACAGCAAGTAAAAACCTGAACAAACTGAAAAAATCAACAATCTCTCTTATATGTGTCAAAGAAAGGAGGTCATCAGGCAAACTGCTACTTCAAAAACTGGAGAGATAGAAAGATACAAAGAATCACAACTTACCAGAGCAGAAGCCTCCAAGGAAATCAGTGTCAGGGTAGGAAAATCTGACATGTAATTGAGAAATGCGAGTGGCTCCCTGTGAACAAATCTAAGAGTTAAAAACTCCAGGGGGCCTAGTCATCAGAGGGATCCCACACTTTTGTGAGTTTTACCTCCAAGTTACTTATCGAGGGAGAATCAGGCTCCCCGCAGGGAACCTGATGTGGCACCCAGGACCCCGGGATCTGAGCCAAAGGCAGATGCTCCACCACTGAGCCACGTTGAGTCTCATGTTTTCCTGACAAGACTTGACCTCAGGCGAAACTCAGAGCCTAACCTGCTGGAGTTTTATCAGAACCTATCTTAACCTGGTGGTAGGGAAATACCCGACTCTAGCCCCCTTTAGGATTCTTGTCCCAATTAAAGTGGAGGAGATCTGAGAGGCACTGGGGAAGTTCAAAATCCATGGCACAGCCTCACCAAAGAACTGAAGTCTAGGGATCCCTGGGTGGCGCAGCGGTTTGGCACCTGCCTTTGGCCCAGGGCGCGATCCTGGAGACCCGGGATCGAATCCCACATCGGGCTCCCGGTGCATGGAGCCTGCTTCTCCCTCTGCCTGTGTCTCTGCCTCTCTCTCTCTCTCTGTGACTATCATGAATAAATAAATAAAAAATCTTTAAAAAAAAAAAAAAAAAAAAAAAAAGAACTGAAGTCTAACCAAAAGCTATAGAACAGTTCTCCTCCCCCAGGCCTCACTGCCACATTACCAAAGGCCCATTTATATTAGTTTTTTTTTTTTACAAAAGATAGTATGTCTAGATTTCAACATAAAATTACAAGGCATGCTAAAAGGCAAAAAATGAAGTTGGGAGAGACTGAAGAAGCAGTAGAACCAGAGTCAGATATGACTGGGATGTTAAAACAATCATCATTAATATGTTAAGAGCTATAATGGAAAAATAATAGACAACATGTAAGAACAGACGGAAAATATAATGGAAAGATGGCAATTCTAAGAAAGAATCAAAAAGAAATACTAAGCACTACAACGAATATAAAGAATGGCTTTGATGGACTCATTAATAAAATTAATAAATTCAGTTTGAGGTTTGTTCAATTTAAGGTGCATGTGAGATGTAGAGATGAAGAAATTTAGTTGTCACAGTTCTAGCTCAGGACAGAAGTCCAAACTGGAAAATAAATCTAGAAGTTGTCTATGGACAAACAGAGATTAGAAAAGTAGGCTAATATTAAAATGCACAGGGAGAGTATTAGAACAATGGTTCATAAACTTTATTGAGTCACATTCTGACTTCAAAATTCTGGATCTCCTATTCAGAAATAGGTACATATATATGGTATTAAAGGTATAGCTTCCAGGGTGAGCTGGCCAGTCAGCCTTTCAGCTCAGGATGATCCCAGGGTCCTAGGATAGAGCCCCACATGAGGCTCCCTGCTCAATGGGGAGTCTGCTTCTCCCTCTGCCTTTGCCTGCTTGTGCACTCTCTGTCAAGTAAAAAAATCTTTTAAAAAATTTTAAGAAATAAAGATATAGCTTCAGGAGTTTTATTGGCTCCTTAAAATCCATTTCAAGATCATAGTTTAAACACATCTGATTTACAGCAAAAAGACTTGAGGCCAGATTCCTGAGGAAGACTTTACATTTAGTTATAGTCCTAATGAGTTTCATCATTTAAGAAAAGGAGGTGCTTACAAAACAGAAATGGCTGAAGAAAGTGAGAATATGCGAAAATGTGTAAATAAAAGAATGAGAATCTTTTAAGAAGTAAGTTGAATTTAATTGTATCAAAAGTTGAACAAACTCATACATGTGTACACATATACATATATTCTTATATATGCATAATAGGTATATAATACATATTCAAATTTTGATGTATGTATATTTGTATGGGTGTGGGTATGTGTGCTTAGCCTAAAACAAACATATTTGTATGTTTGTGTGGTATGTGTGCTTAAGCCTAAAAATACTGCATACAATGGAAGTAATTGATGGAGTAAGATGGACTCTACTGGGGCTGTGGATTTAAAGAAAATGAAGAAGGGCTGGAATAATTGCTGAGGGGAATGGGAAATAGGCCAGATAAGAAAAATGCAATAGGATTGCCAAGCAGTTGTGGTTACCTCTGAGTTTGGATACCATAAATTTGCTATGGTACTAATCTGCAAGATCATCTGGTTTTCTCTAGTGGTACACAGTAACATGGGTGCAGGCTCAGAGCGGAGGAGGCCGATGGTTGAATTAATCCAGTGTTTCTCAAAAGGTAAAAAATATATATATTATATATATATATAATATATATATTTATATCAGAGTCATCTGGGAAACTTTTTCAACTGCACACGTCTATAACATAGGACTAGGAAAATAATTTTGCAATAATGTACCGGTGAGTGTCGAATGGATAGAGAAAGAGAAAAGCTAGAAAAGGCTTGTGCTTATGACCACATTTCACAAAGTTGCTAAAATAGAAGAGGTAGAATGAGTGGAATTAAAGAACAATTTATTACTGAGTCTGTGATATTAAAATGATTAAATTAGATTCAAACATTTTCAATATTATAAGATGTGGTGGAAAATCATATGCTTTTAGATGAAGAAACATGGATGTGGAAAATAAATTGGTTGTGTAGAACCATTGGATCGATCAAATCGTTCCTTTCGAGGTGACATCAATGTCTAAACATGAGCTGGAACCATTCTTGCTTTTTAATTCTAAGCTAGGTTTTGCTGTCTGACTCCAGCAAGTTACTTTGCCTTGCTGTGTCTGGTTTCCTCATCACAAAATGCATGTTTGTTGTGGTAATTAAATGAGTTAATGTATTTGAAACACTTAGCACCATACCTGAAACCTTGTGCACACTTGAAAGATGTTACTATGATTACTAAATCTCAATTTTACCATTATTTTATAGATGAGACTCCAACCAGCAAGACTTCTCACTTAATGGAAAAATGTATGTATTTTTTTAGTTTTTTTTTTTTTTTACTTTTTACATTTTAAATTCAATTAATTAACATATAATGTATTATTAGTTGCAGAGGTAGAGCTCAGTGATTCATCAGTCTTATATAACACCCAGTGCTCATTACATCACGTGTCCTCCTTCATGCCCATCACTCAGTTACCCCATCCCCCCACCACCCTCCCCTCCAGCAGCCCTCAGGTTTGTCTCTTATGATTAGGAGTCTTTTATGGTTTGTCTTACTCTCTGATTTCATCTTGTTTTATTTCTCCCTCTCTTCCCCTATGATCCTCTGTTTTGTTTCTTAAATTCCACATATGAATGAGATCATATGATAATCGTCTTTCTCTGACTGACTTAGTTAGCTTCGCATAATATCCTCTTGTTCCATCCAGTCATTGCAAATGGCAAGATTTCATTTTTTGATGGCTGAGTAGAGTTCCATTTTATATGTGTGTGTGTGTGTGTGTGTGTGTGTGTGTGTACATATCTTCTTTATACATTCATCTGGAAAACAGTATGGAATTTCCTCAAAAAGTTGAAAATAGAACTACCTTAAGACCCAGCAATTTCACTACTGAGTATTTACCACAAAGATGCAAATGTATGATCTGAGGGGGCACCTGCACCCCAATGTTTATAGCAGCAATGTCCACAATAATCACACTATGAAAAGAGGCCAGATATCCATTGAAAAATATGTGTTTTTAAAATAAAAGCCAATATCTACATAGAATTACCCATAAAGATTAGCGTTTCTTAAAATGTTCACATTGCAGTCACCTTGTAAAATAGATTTTTGATAGATTTATCTTCCAGCCTTACTTCCTGACAAACTGTTAAGTATACTTACCTTTCATATTAAGTAAATCAGAGCCTTCAGACATAACTCTGCATAGCATTCTCATCTTGATATATAAAACCCATGGTTCTCCTTTATTGCCTTCACACCATCCTTCACATAACCCCATGACAGTAGGCTGTAAGAAATGTTTCCTGAACGAAAAGGGTTTTCCTTTTTTTTAAAAAAAGGTTTTATTTATTTATTCATGAAAGACACAGAGACAGAGAGAATGAGAGAGAGAGGCAGAACAAGAAACCAGCTCCATGCAAGGTGCCTGATGCAGGACTCGATCCTGGGACCCCAGGATCATGCCCTGAACCAAAGGCAGAGACACTCAACCGCTGAGCCACAAGGCATCCCTGGCTAATTCTACTGCATACTTATGTCTTTTAAGTCTGTTAAATCTCGTTTTCTTGGTCTCATGCTCATCCATTTTAGAAATTAAAATTTATCAACCTAAATATTTATTATCTATGATACTTATTCTCTGGTACTCCTGATAGGGTGCTGAACATTGACCCATGTGTGAGGGCAATAACAATGGTGTGGTGCAGATATACTGAAGCCTAAGCATATGCACAAAAATCCAAAACAAACACAAATTTATTTCCATGTTTTTAATTTTATTTTCTTTGTTTTTAATCTTATACCATATGTTATATTTCTGAATAGTAGAAAAAATGGGATGCCTGCACAACGTCTTGGATAAATGTAAATAAGGATATATCATCTTACTTTAAACTTCTGGGAAACAAGAAAGCAGAAGACCTGGCAGCATGCAAGGTATTCCACATGGCCCATGATGGGAAAAACCAGAGCTGAAGAATCCGTCTCTGTGATCCAGATAATAAGCGAAAAAAGAGATGAATGGTTTTATTCAAATGAAATTATTTCATCTCTCCATTTCTCCTGTTCTCATTTTACATTGATCTTTTCTCTTCTACCCCACAGAACTATAGCCCTATAATATTTTTTTGCCCTATAATATTTTGAAAATATATTTTAGCTTTCAATTACTCAAGGAAAGTCTGACTCTCAGTGATTCAGCACCTATTTGTTTGAAGGATAAAACTTTAAAATATATTTTGGTTTTACTTTTACAACTTCCTCTCTTGATATGATATATATATATATGATATATATATCATATATATATGGCTAATATATATAATATAATGTATATATATGATACATTTACAAAGAGACTTAAGAGACACTTTGCCCTTTAGAATATCAAATAAAAAATGTCGTTGTTGAACCAGGGCATTTGTCCATTTCTTTTAGTATCTTATCCACAAGATAGACATATATCTATAAACACAGAAACAAAAACTATGAGTTTCTAGTAAAATCTTAGAATATGACCTGAGGCCACACTGCACTTAATCAATATTCTGATTTTCATTAAATACTTGAGTCATAAAAAAATAGAAATATGCAAAATCAGATATATTTGAGCAATGGTTTCGATAGATGACTTCATTTCTCCTGATGTAATTTTTTAAAAAATGAGTATTGTTTTATAGGTAAAAGAGCAGAAACTCTAAATAGTTTGAAACAATAGAGAAATTATTTTTCCTGGACAAGTTGCTTCTTCAACAATGATGCTAATACTTTGCCCATGAAGGAACAGAATACCAACATGGCAACTCTTGGAGCTTTCCATGAGACACAAATGAAAATGTGTTTATGAACAAAAGAGCAAATATCCTTCTAAACACTCAAAGCCAACAATGCTTAAGAGAACCGAATTGACCAAATACATATATAACTCTTTACAGATATGTTAGCTCATTTAATTGTCCCAAAACCAGTAGAGGCTATTTTAATTATCTTCATCTTGTAGATTAGAAAACCAGCACACTCAAATTTAGGAGATTTGCTATGTTCAGGTGGTTAATGAGAAACACAAATAGAATTTAATACCATTTTGCTATTTTTACCTTTGTTACATTACAAAAGGATAACTGCTAATTAAAATTTTGAAACAATTGAAAAGTATATAAAGTAAATACTAACGTATTATATATAATACTTCATATATAAAGTATATAAAGTAATTGCTTGCATTTTTATATATACACAAGTATATGTATATAAATACGTATTAATATACATGCTTATGGGATCCCTGGGTGGCGCAGCGGTTTGGCGCCTGCCTTTGGCCCAGGGCGCGATCCTGGAGACCCGGGATCGAATCCCACATCGGGCTCCCGGTGCATGGAGCCTGCTTCTCCCTCTGTCTGTGTCTCTGCACCTCTCTCTCTCTCTGTGACTATCATAAATGAATAAAAATTAAAAAAAATTTAAAAAAAAAATAATATACATGCTTTTAATTTTATTTATACAAAATAAATTAATGCCATACATACTATTCTGAAATTTATTTAGCTACCCCATTTCTAATGGCTTATAATTTTCAGTGTATCACTAAGGAGATCAGGGATCTTTTTAATTCCACCAGGTCATAATTTTGCTCATGCTCTTCTGCTTTATTTGTAATAGACCATATGTCTTATTCTTATTGATTTATAGGGTTCATTTTTCTTTGTATTAAATATTTTGGTCCTATCTTGGTTACATATTTCACAAATATGTCATTTGAGGTTTTTTGTTTGTTTTTACTTTTGTTCATTCAGAATTCAGAATTTCAGATTTAAACAATCAAACCAGTTTTTTATATAAATTTATGACATTTATACTTTACATCTTATGTTTTTTTTTATTGAAAGATGATAAAATAATAGCATCTTAAATAATATTCCAGAATTTATTTAAAATTGCTTGTGGGTAATTTATAAAATTATAAACTAATTTATAAAAATAAACTTTGCTGTAATGTGAGGTAGAGCTCTAAATGTATCTTAAATATACAATCAATTATCCCAGTGTCAATTTTTCCCATATTTAATATTAAAAGGTAAAAAGGTAAACTTCAAATGTATTTATATCTATTTCTGGGCATTCTCTGTTTATCTATTTCTATGCTAGAAATTTATTGCTTTTATTATTACAAATAGGCGGGTTTTTTTTTAATAAAATTTAGTTATCTCTTAATAACAGGAGCCCTTTGGCCAGTGGGAGCTGCCAAGATTGCTCAGAGGAGAAACAAGTTTCATACACCAGGTTGGAGTGTGTCAGTGAAGTAAAGCATACCATTGGTACAGATATGCTGCCATGCAAATCTAGATACAGGCTTCTTTTTTTTTAAGATTTTATTTATTTATTCATGAGAGACAGAGAGAGAGAGAGAGAGAGAGAGAGAGGCAGAGACACAGGCAGAGGGAGAAGCAGGCTCCATGCAGGATGCCTGATGCAGGACTCGATCCGAGGTCTCCAGGACCAGGCCCTGGGGTTGAAGGCAGGCGCTAAACCACTGAGCCACCCATGAGTCCCTAGATGTAGATTTCCACGTGGTGATCAACACTCACTAAAGAACCCTTGTTTTTATATATAATAATGTTATAAACAGAGTATAAGGTGATACAAAGCTTATATTTCAACTTAAGTACAAAGAAAAAATATTCTGTTACCATGAGGCTGATTGTGGTGGATTATCTGTGAAAATGGCCATTCTTATAAGCACATGCTTCTTCCATTAAAAATGAAGTTTATGGGGACTCCTGGGTGGCTCAGTGGTTGAGCACCTGCCTTTGGCTCAGGGCATGATCTGGGTGGGGTAATCCAGTACCACATCAGGTTCCCTGCAGGGAGCCTGCTTCTCCCTCTATGTCTCTTCCCCTCTCTCTATCTCTCAAGAATGAATGAATGAATGAATGAATGAGTAAACAAATAAATTTAAAAAATGAAGTCTATTTTCTCTCCTATTCATCTTCTCAAACCATGTCACTTTTTTTGAGTAATTTAACAAATAAATGTGATTGTCTAGGATTCCTGAACTTATACCTTAAGAGACCTCAATTTTCTGATTTTATTCTAGGAAAGCAGTTTCCAGGTTAAGAGTTCCAACTACACAGCTTCAGAAAATGGCTACATGTAGAAAGAGAGAGGCTGAAGATTAAGAAAGTACAAAGGGAAAAAATAGGGGCCCCTTGATGTTCCAACATCCAGGATGATCTATCAGATGAATGAGTGAAGCCATCTCACAGCTAGTTGAGCTACCTCAGTGAACACCACACAAAGAAGAGGTAAGTTGTGCCACTGGGTCCTGCCCAAATTGTAGACCAAATAAATGGATGTTATCCAAAGCTAAAAAGTCTCGAGATGGTTCTTTTACATGGGAGTGTATTTCTGAAAAAGAGAATTCTACTGTATTAGTTTTCTGGTTTCTTTTATTTAAGTTTCCAGATAAATTTTAGTCTTAGCTCTGAAGTTTTGTGTAATATCTCTTAGTATTTTGTTTGGAATCACACAAAATGTATACATTATTTTGGGAGAAAGTAATATCTTCATAATGCTCTCAGAGATTTTCCAGAGGAGAATTTGAGCTCTCCTATTTTGGAAAAGAAGGTCTAATTTAGTTTTGCCGTTTTTTACTCCTGTGTACGCCTCTTGTCTTTGGATGATACAGTTAATGTCTGGCTGGTCAGAGGGAAGAGAGATCAGAATTTATGTCTCCTGATGTTAATAAGATCTGGAGGCAGATTTAAAAAAAAAAAAAGAAGAAGACTGCATAAAGAAGGAACTCCAAGAACATGTAAAAGTTTCTTTCTAGTCCTTGGCCAACTCCTAAGCTATGAATGCCCAGGATGCCATAAAAAAAAGACCTAGCATAGAACATCTGCTGAGATATGGGAGCTAAAAATCAATTCAAGTGTTTCTACAGAGCTGGAGAGATATGGTTCTGGCTCAGTCACAATAGAGAGACCTTGTTAACTCCTCAGGTGATTTATTTAAAAGCAAGAAAGGCCAGGCCCCAAAAGAAAAAGGAGTACATAGTAGCAATGAAGGAAAAACTGAATTAGACCCTCCTTACTATAACTTTAAACCAAGTCTTAGCAAAATAAAATAAACTGCCAGTAATTTAATTGCTGGATGAACAAAACACAATATGTGATGCACAGAAATAAATCTCTACAATATATCGTGCAAAATACTCAGCATATGTTTATTTTTTTCCAATATATGTTTAAAAATTACTAACTAGATGGAGAAGCAGAAACGATTGATGATTAAAAAATAAACTAGCGATTAAATGCAGATGTAGAATAATTTAATACTGAAGTCAACAGACAAGAACTTCAAAATAATAACAACTGCTATGTTTTTAAATATAGAAGATATGGATAAAATGAATGAAACAATGGGATATTCAATGGATATTTAAAATCTACACAAAATAAATGTGCATTCCAGAAAGTCAAATAAACTATATCAAGTTAAGCAGTATTATATGGATTTAACAGCAGACTAGAACATAAATTCATAAAGCCAAAACTAGTTGAGAAAATATAAACTACAGAAAGAAAAATATTGTTTTTAAAAAGAGCAGAAATGAAACAAATGTGATATAGAGTCAATAAGTTTAACCTACATGTAATTGGAATACAAGAAGAAAAGGGGAATTACATGGATATATATATATATTTTTAAGAATGGTGAAGTTTTCCTAATTTGATAAAAGTACAAACTCATGAATTTAAAAGGTAAACAAAAGTGGATAAAGAATACATCTTCTAACCATATCATAATCAAACTGAAAAAAAGCAAAGATAATGAAACAATCTTAAGAATGACCAGAGAAAGAAGAGCAGTTAGGTGGCTTGGTCAGCTAAGCATCGGACTTCCTCTCAGGTCGTGATCTTGGGGTCTTTGGATAGAGCCCCACATCAGGTTCCCTGCTTAATGAGCAGTCTCCCTCTCCCTTACCCCTCCCCTTGCTCATGTTCTCTCTCTTTCAAATAAATAAATAAATAAAATTAAAAAAAAAAAGAAGAACCAGAGAAAGAAGACATTTCCTGTAGTAAAACAATAATATTTGATCTCTCAGCAGAGATTACAGAGTTCATGGGGAGGCTGGCGGTTAGTCAGTATAGCATGTGATTCTTAATCTCAGGGTCATGAATTTAAGCCACATGTTGGGAGTGGAGCCTACATTACAAAAAAAAAAAAAAAAAAAAACTATAGAGTTGGGTTTGGGGCCTTTGTTTTGTTTTTATATATATAAAATCCCAAGAAACTTGTGTGATATGTATATCAGAAAATATTAAAATGTATTATTAATGTATGGAAAAAACCCCACAATGCCAACCTAGATTTTTATACTCAGGAACAATAATCACAATAATCTTCCAAAATGAAGTTAAATATGAGCGTTTTCAGATATTTTTTTTTAAAAGGCCTAGTGAAAAAATGCCAACACATCTGAACTACAGGAAATATTAAAGAAAATTATTCAGCCTTAAGGGAAATGATCACAAACAGGAAATAAAGAGTAAGAAGAAATAAAAGTTCCAAAAAGAGTAAATACAAAAGTAATTGTAAAAGACTACTTATAGTTTATAGTTACAAAAAAGAAAATGCATTTTGGATTTTTACCAGAAATAAAAGTAAAGTATGTGGGAACAATAGAAAAAAAGGCAAGAATAGAAGAAATTAACTGTTGAAAGATTCGTGCATTGTTTTGGATGTGAGGCCCTACTAATTTGAGGTGAACTATAATAAATTAAGGATGTATTAATTCCTGGGATAACCAATGAAAGAATACTAAGAGTCACCAAAATGTGAGTAAAAATGAAAAATGGAATAATAAAAAAAAAAGTGCTTGTTTAGGCAATAGTAATTAGATAAGGAAGAGTAAAGAAAAAAAAGTCTAGATGAAAAACAAAACTAGTATTAAGGTGATTATTTAAATACTAATAATTGGTGATTTTTAAAATTTCCAATTATATGCTGTTTACAAGAACTATGCTTTATAAATTATCTAGAGTTAAAAGTAAAGTTATGGGAAAATATGCCATGCGAATACTAATCAAAATAAAAATTGGAGTGGCTATATTAACACCAGGGAGAAAAAGAGCTTACATTAATGAGTATTTTCAATGAATAAAAAATGACATTTTTTAATGATAAAAAGTCAGTTTATCAAGAAGATGTAACAATCAAAACCCACTAAAATGAACACACAGAAATTCTCTTTTCTAGAAATTCTACTCCTAGTTATATGCAATACATGACAATTGAGTGCAAATATCCACCCAAATACACTTTTTGAAAATACCACATTAAGTAAACAAAGCTAGTCCCAAAACACTATAGATGGCAGTGAAATAGATGAGTGGTTCTGCCCTTCGTGGGAAACATGGTCATGTTTAGCCAGTGCACACAGCATGACTTTCATCTCATATGATGAAGCCATGGAGTTTCTGCACCACAGATCGTGAGAGCCCCGTATTTATCTGTTAGAAAATTCTCATTCACTGCAGTCATTAACTGAAGATCCTTGGAACAGTTCCCTGAATTGTCCCTTTTACCTCATCACAACTGAATTTATTCAAATGAGTTGAGAATAAGAGGTAATTACATCCTCTAAAAACAGTTATTTTATCTAATCAAAGATTTGCAAATAAATCTCTTATGAATTAATTTATAGTCTAGGTGATGTAAAGAAGTTACAATATAATTTAACCAGAAGAAGTTCTATAGGACACTTTTTCAGGCACTTTCCAAACACTATTTTTTCTCCCAACATAATTTTATTTTTCGATTTGCTTTTTTTTCTCTAATATAATTTTAGACAAAGGATTTCCTGCTTTTTATTTTATGTTTCAAGATCTCAAAGACTGCAATTAATTGCTTCCTGAGACTGCTCAATATCAAGTAAATTCTTTCAAGTGGGTATGTGCTATTAAGAAATGGTCTTTTCTAGATTAATGTAGTTCTTTAACTTGAAAATGATTTAGTCAATGTTAAAAAATTATGAAGATTAACTTTCCCTTATTTCTTTGTTTTTATTGTTTTCTCTAAATTCACAATTAACCTGAAGACAGATGCTAATTAACAGCTGACATTATAATTTGGCTTCATTTATTCCACGAGCCATTTATATCAGTTCGGGAGGAGTGGAGACATGGCTTGAGGAGTTTTCCTGTTGTGAAATGTAAAGACTCTTACCGTTGTGTGTTGTGTTTTAAGTTTCATTGCCGTTCTACTTTATTTGCTTAGTCATTTATACTATTTAGTATCAGTTTTCCTTTTGATGAAGCAATAAAAAGTCATGTAATGGGGTAATAGTAATTTAATGACTAACTACAAGCTTTTAAAATCCCAAGAAATTTGTGTGACAGGTTTATAGTTGATATATTACTTGCAACTAAATTTCTTCCTGTAGGCACTTCTGTAACAACAAAATTAGGTTCCCTTAAGCATGGCCATCCCTAACATGAAAAATTAGGAACATATTGTGCTTTCAGAATATATTTTTTATTATGATGATTTCTAATCATATAAACACAAACATAAACACATATTTTTTCCCTTAAAACATATTTTGTTCCACCACACTACCACCAGATTATTCATTTACCTCTTCTCTGGATGCCATGTATAAATGCTTTTCTGCAACATGTTGATTACAGAGGACACTAACTCAAAAGAATGCCCCTTCAGGCAACACTGACAGAAAACAATGGAAGCCCCACAGCTCCAGAGAAACCAACCAGACCAAAATCATGCTACAAAAAAAAAAATCCCAAACTTGAACTGTCTTTAGAATGGCAACAAAAGCAGGCAGGATCTACCTGTTAAACCTAAAGATTTAAAAAATAACACATTTAAAAAGGGCTCTAAATATCCAATCCAAATAGATAAAATGTCCAGGGAACAATAACAAATCTAAGTTCTTATGAAACTAAAAATACTCTTACCATATGATCCAGCACTCACAATCCTAGTTATTTACTCAAGAAGTTGAAAACTTATGTCCACACAAAAACGCAAGCAACTTTATTACTAATTGCCAACTTTATTCATAAAGTTACTTATTTGTTCACTTTATTTACAGCAACTGTATATGTAATTGCCAAAACTTGGACATAACCAAGATGTCCTTCAGTAAGTGAATGGATAAGTAAACTGTGCTACATCTTAAACAATGGAATATTATTTGGAGCTAAAAAGAACTATTAAACCATAAAAAGATACAGAAGAACTTTAAATGTATGTTGCTAAATTAATTAAGCCAATACTAAGAAGGCTACATACTGTATAATTCCAACTATAAAACATTCTGGAAAAAACAAAATTATCAAGATAGTGAACAGATGGCTGGTTGCCAGGGTGAGGAGGGGAAAGGGATAAATAGGCAGGACACAGAGAATTTTTATTTTTTATTTTTTATTTTTTTGAGAATTTTTAGAACAGTAAAAATACTATGTATACCATAATGATGGATACATATCACTATAAATTTTCCATCCCATAGAATATGTACCACCAAGGTGAAACTTAATATACACTATGTACTGTGGGTGATACTGATGTGTCAGTGTAGTTCCACCAGTTGTAACAAATGTACTGGTCTGGTGGGAGATGCCAGTAGTGGGGGAGGCTATGCATGTGTGTGAGCAGAGAATATATGAGAGTATGAGAAAATCTCTATACAGCCCTTCTAATTTGTTGTGAATCTTTCAATGTTCGAAAAAAATGAAGAATACGTAAAAATGAAATAAATTGCATTTATGTATTGTGATTATGATGATTACAGGTGGTGTGCAACTAGTGTATATGAAGGCCTGAGTAAATAGGCTTAATAGCAGTATTGGTAATGACTAAATCGGTGGCCAAATTGATATATTACAGTACCAAAGACAGATTTGCCCTCTCCTCTTGACCCTCGCCAGGGAACGTGTGGCTACGACTAGAGGCACTTCTGACTTTTACAACTAAGGGTACAATTGACATCCACTAAGTAAAACCCAGGGATGCTTCTAAGCATTCTATAACACATAGTATAACCACCCCTTACACTCTAAAAATTATCTATCTGGCCTCAAATGTCACAGGTACTAAGTTTGTGAAACTATATGTGGTTTTTAAATATAAAGAAAATATATTTTCTTCTTTCTCATCATTTCTTTTGGCATATAGGTGGGTGTACCTGTGTGTGAGAGATCTCTTAGTAGCCATTTATTTTATTTTTTTATTATACTTTTTTTTAAGATTTTATTTATTTATTCATAGAGACACAGAGAGAGAATGAGAGCCAGAGACACAGGCAGAGGGAGAAGCAGGCTCCATGCAGAAAGCCTGACGTGGGACTCAATCCAGGGTCTCCAGGATCACACCCTGGGCTGCAGGCGGCGCTAAACCGCTGCGCCACCGGGGCTGCCCTCTTAGTAGGCATTTAAAGGAAACTGTTAATTTTTAATTTTTTAATGACCCAAGATGTATTTCATACTTAGTTCTAGATAGTGCGCCTAATGTGTATGAAATAATATATCTAATTTTTAAAAAAATACAGCCAGTTTCCTGTATAGCTTTCTGAGTACAATGGATTTAGATTAAAACAAAATGGATATAAATATTTCCTTTCGAGCATTAACAACTAAACACACCAGCTGTATTTTTGGCTTTTATTTAAATATTTATAGTTACTTGTGAACTTTGTCATCAGCAATTTTCAGAGTTTGGGGAATGTATGTAGCATCTGTATTTATAAACAATATTCCATTAATATTTCCAAATGCTATCATCAATGAAGAAAAGTGGTCTGTTAATATGTAAAAAATATTTGAATGTGAAAAAGGCTCTTATGGTTTATAAGCAAGTGACATTTCTCTAGAAACTAATTTCTTAGTAAAAAAAACCACCTGTACTTTAACAATTGTTCCTATTATTGATAGTTATTAAACTGATAGTTTAAATTGTTGACATATGTGAAATATTCAGAAAATATATGAAGCTTATTATAAATGTAAATAATCTCCATGATTATGGAGATTCTCCTTATGGTATGAAAATATGGCCATCACTTACATACGCTTTTGCCTTAAAAATTTTTTTAAGTAAAAAAAAATTTTTTTAAGTAATAGTATGAATTTTATTTTTAAGCCACATCATTTGGATTGCCCATACATATTCCATTATCCTGTATTTATTAATTTATTAAACATTGTCAGTTTCTATTTCCTTTCATTTCTATTGTTTAGAGAATGAATGCCAGGTTTAGCAAATAAAAATATAGTTAAATTTGTATTTCAGAAAAAACAAACAAACAAAAAAGTAGTGTAGGTGTCACCAGTACTGCTTGGAGCATTCTCATGCAGTTTTAATTTATCTGAAATTCAAATTTAAGTGCCATCTTTTATTTTCTGTGGCAACTTTATTTTGAATTCTTCTAGTAAATGCTCCATTGTGTCCTTTCTTATTGTGATGTTTCCCTTTTCTTTTCCATTCTTTTTTTCATCTTTTTTTCTTTTTTTTCTTTTTCTTTTCCATTCTGTAACTTATGTTCTCTCTCCAGAGCTTTTTACTTGTAACTCCTTCATAATTATATCTTTTCCCTGTTGTATTTTAAATGTTTAGTATATAAACTGCCTCCCATGCTTAGCAAGTAAATGCATTCAAAATATTCATATAAATTATACGACTTGACTATTTACTTGGATCTTTTTGGAACTTTAGATATTGACTAGGAAATTATTTGTAGTATCCTTATATGCGGTCATAATATATATAGTGGGAGAAAATATTGACCCTGAATTGAGACAGACTTTTTGATTAAGTAAATACAACTCACTCTTCTGCATCTTGTGAAACAATATATATGATCTGTAGACAAACGTCTTGAGCACTGAGGTTTATATTAGGGCAGAAACAATTGTAGGGTTGGAAAGAATTCTTATGTGCGTTATTAAATCTAGGCTTCGGTCTATGGGTTATGCGAATTAATCAACACATAGCCTAGATGTATAATTCCTGGGATCTTTTGCTGTATTCAAATTGTACACAGGCCAAAAATGCATGAGAAGCACCTGCTATACATAGTCTTTGATTGGAAACTCCAGGATATGAAGTAACATTTTTTATAACTTGCAAATCAAATCATTTTCTAATGATTTTTATATTAGCTACTACTTCACTGATATTTGACAGCAAATCACTATGGTTATAATTCTCTATAGCATACTATTTTGTCACCAACATACTTCTTAATGGCCTTTCAACCTATGAGTGGATTGCAAATTTTAGGTAAGTTATAAAAACATTATATCAAACGCAACCATTTCTTTTTCTTCCCAATGAAAAGGAAGATACCAATGGCAGCATTTCATCTCAGCTTAATAAAGATAGTTTTAAAAGTAGGTGAATTTATATGGCACCTGAGTGGCTCAGTGGTTGAGCCTCTGCCTTTGGCTCAAATCATGATCCTGCGGTTGGTTCTTGGATTAAGTTCCACATCAGGCTCCCTGTAGGGAGCCTGCATCTCCCTCTGCTTATGTCTCTGCCTCTTTCTCTGTCTCTCATGAATAAATAAATAAAATCTTAAATACAATAAAAAAATAAAAATAAGGAATTTAGACATCAAGTCATTTTACACTGTATTTAATCTCTACTAAACTTTTGCTAAAATAATACTAATTCAAAATTAAGAGTATAGAAATGATAAAAACTGTATTATGTATAGGATTAGGTTAGAAGCTCCCAGATATAAGCTAACATTTATTAGTATTTATAATAATTTTCTACAAATCAGTCTTGTGTTTTATGATTATATTAACAATAGCTAACTTTTCCTGACTCTTATTACATGTTATGTGTGTGTATATACACTATATATGTTTATATATATAAACATATTCTTTCACTTAAGCTTTTTAAAAATCCCTCCAAATTAACTATTAGAAAGGTCACAATGCAGAGCTAGGCATCACCAATGCTCTTAGAATGCTCATCCTTTGAGATGATGTAAACACTACTCTCCTGGAATAAAGAAATAATCGGATTAAATCAATATACTATCAATTAATTAAACCTTGCAATACTGCTTTTGTAGTCTTTGACTCATAACTAAGAACATATGTAGCTTTTTCATCACACGCTTCATGGAAAGAGCAATTTCCCAGTTATTATAAATTTTCACTTTCTTTTAGATCAGATCATGATATAAAGGTTAAAATCAGTTAAGGATGAAGAAATCTTTGAACCTCTCTGAAAGCACAAATATTTCTCCAGAAAGTCGTCTAACCTTATTTATGCTTTTTTTTTCTTATTTATGCTTTATTATGTTTTGCTTTATGTTTCATTTACCTACACCTCATATTAGCCATGTCTATAACAAAACTATAAGTTGATTAATAGAACAAATGTTTAATTTGATTTAGCAGTCATAGTGATAGAATGCTTTGAATTATGACTTAATGCAACACTTGTTTTGTTTCACATGTTTTTGGTCTTTTACTGTCTGATAATATCTCATCTGTTCCCCTGCTGATGATTGATATGATTCAATATCATCGTAGTCTTTTAGTGTTTTAGGCTGACTTTGTTACACATAATCCATAAAAAATTTCTGCCTCTATAGGATACTTGTAATCTTATGACTTAATTTAATGGGAGCAGTCAATAGTAATACAACAAAAATTAGAAGAGGATTTCAACATATCTTGAATAACAACATCTTTTGCTATATATGTATTATCACTTTGAATCTGTGTTCTTATAATATATAGCATTAAGTAGAAAACTGAAGAAACAATATTCCTTATATTTAGAAACTTTACATTTCATTCACAGCACATGATGCTAATGGTTTTTAAGAACTAAAAATAAGTTAAAATCAGCATTGTCTTAGTCTTTTTATTTTTATAAGACATATTTTCAAATTTATTTTCATATTAATCCATATAGATAGGCTAATTGTTTAGATTTTGAAAGTATTATTAAGGACTTTATGCTTCTGACACAGGAAGATTTGTTTTACATGTAGTTTTTAAGACAATCCTCTTGAATTAAATTTCAAATGAATATGTTTGAGGCAGAAGGCTGTAAATCTGCACTTGTCTCATTATCTTATTCTTTGTGCCAACTCAGTAAATTCCAAATGAAATTATAATGTTTCTGAACATTTGCTAACATGCCAATTGAATCTACACTGCATCAAATAAATTAGATGAGAGTTAAATGTGCTCCTGGGAAGCAATATGACGAATAACGGCTAAGACATTATTTTAAACAGAACAAGAATGACGAGTTTAACGGTAAATCACTGACCTCTACATTAGAAAATATTGCTGAAAATACTTTATAAATTGACTGTTATTATTATTATTATTATTATTTTTACTTTTAGTCACTTTCTGCAGAAGGGTCAATTCCTCCTGACACATATCACCACCCAGTAGGAAACTGCAGTCTAAATGGGTGGTCCAGACAAGCATTAAGCAGTACAATTCCGACTTGGTACCTTTTACCTCCATATCATGCAGTCTCCATTGTTTTCATTTTTTATACTCTATGTTGCACCAAGAAAGTTATGAACAAATATATATATATATAAATGTATACACACACATACATGTTTATGTATACACACACATATATATACACACACACATATATGTGTATATATACATTGTAGATAAAATAACTTGCCCTGACACAAACGTCTTGAAAAGTATTGGTTCCAAACTTGTTTTATTTGCCACTGAATCCAGCCGAGCATAGTGTCTGGCACTCAGAAAGAATTAAGTAAATATTTGCTGAGTGAATGTTGAAAAAAAAATTATTCCTTTTTTTTTAATTTGAAAATGTGTAAAAGAGGAAACTTTTTTTCTGTACAATGGGAAATTAAATAATTAACTGTGATTGACATATAGTTTAGGATATTATGCTGTCATATGATAGTCTGAGCAAAACATTCAAATGATGTACATTTTGAAAGTCACTGTTTTTTCCTTTTGTTGTGTTGACAAGTAGAATAGAAAAAAAATAAATGGGTTGTATCATTCTCAAAGATAAAATAATGATGTATTCACAGCTTCAAGATGAAGTCAACTTTTAATTGTTTATGTTAATGTAAGATATAAAAGAAAAGTAGACTGCTGAAAACAGATGACAAAAATGATTTGTATCAATCTTCAGAAAGTAGAAATATACACAAAGGCATATAAACAAGCATATGTTTAGACAAAAAAAAAAAACTGCACTTCATGATTTACTGGCTTGATTCTACAGGCTTTCTCTAAAATATCTGAAAAGAAAAATACTTAAAGCACTGGAGCTAATCCACTGGCAAGGAATCAGAAACAGATCATATTTCAGCAATTAAATAAACTGAACAAGCCAGGATATCCCCACAGCAGAGCCTGCTAGTTCCACCAATAACTAAGTTTCCCCTCCTTCTCTGCATATAGGTGATGTGAGAAAGAGGGGTTAGGTGAAGCTCCTGAAAAAACATACACACACACGCAAAAAAAAAAAAAAAAAAAAAAAAAAAAAACCCAAAACAAACAAAAAACAACTCTTAAAGACCGATGGGGGTGGCATTCCCCCTCTGCTTCTTTCTGTTCATTATTCTTTCTGCCTGGAATGCGGATGTGAAGACTGGGGCTCTAGGAGCCACCTCATAATGAGGGGGACCTCAACAAGTTGAAAATATAGCTACCCTACAACCTAGCAATTGTACTATTGGGTTTTTACCCAAAAGATACAAATGTAGTGATCTCAAGGGGCACCTGCACCCCAATGTTCATAGCAGCAATATCTTCAATAGCCAATATATAGTATATATTATAGTATATAGCACTATATATATATATATATATATATATATATATATATATAGTACAATATATAGTATGGACTACTCTTCAACCATTAAAAAAAAGAATTAATTCCAGTTGCAATGATGTGTTTGGAACTAGAGGGTATTATGCTAAACAAAAGAAGTCACTCAAAGTTAGACAATTATCATATGATCTCAGTCATATGTGGAATTTAGGGGAAAAAACAGAGGATCATAGGGGATAGAAGGAACAATAAAACAAGACGAAATCAGAGAGAGAGAGACAAACCCTAAGAGACTGCTAATCATAGGAAAGAAACCAGGGGTTTCTGGAGGGGAGGGATGTGGGGGGACGGGGTAACTGGGTGATGGGCACTAAGGAAGGAATGTGGTACAGTGAGCATTGTGTGTTCTATAAGACTGATGAATCACTGAACTCCACCTCTGAAACTAATAACACTATATGTTAATTAATTGAATTTAAATTAAAAAAATAAAAAATAAAACGAATCAACAAAGAAACAAAAAATGAGGATGAGAATCGAAGTCTAAGAATGACAGCAAAATACTGGGTGAGCTAGAATGACTGTTAATATTTAGTTATTCCAGGCAGCTGGTCTTTGCCAGCTTCTGTGCAATCATACCTCTGTTTTCCAGGTATGTGTAATTGTTTTCTGAATTCAATATCTAATTGATACACTCAGCATACCTTCAGTCAAATATGTCAAAATATAGCTGTTTATTTTCTCCTTTGTATCTCATTCAAATAAGTTTCTCTTAACAATTGCCTGCCATCCATCATCAGCTCAACTACTTTTATCTTTATTCACTCAACTTGGAGTGCCATGGTTAACTTCACCCTTTCATTTCCTAGATTAATGTAAATGTGTGTATTTTGTAAATACATTTTGTCAATTCTTCTTTCTAAGGTTTCTCAAATCTATTTTATGTCATTCTCATTTCTAAATTCATCAGCATTATTGTTTTATATCTTATTACTATTTGTTTGGGGATGCTTTCTTCATTTCTTCATTGTTTTCATCATATGTATCTTCCTTCTTTTCTCCCTTTTTCCTCCATTCCTTTCACAGGGATTCTAGTTTTACTTAATGAATCCATTTTTAAACTCCTAATGAGGTTAAAGCATATATCTAAGACCTAAGCATATATCTAATCTTAGATATATGATCCCAAGTTTAACCATGTCAACCCCTGTTCAAAAATACTCAATGGCTTCTTGCTACATATTTTATATTAGGACTTCACAGTTCTATTACCACTTTCTTAAATTTCTGTTTAGAATTAATTGATTTTTGAGGAAAGTGAAAATCAGAGGTAGCAGTCAGAAATTTGGAAATTCTTTTTTTAAAATAGTGTATTCATTCCCTAGGGCATCTGTAACAAATTACCGCAAACTGGGTGGCTCATCCCAGTATTATCTCACAGTCTTGTAGGGTAGAAGTCCAACATCAAGGTGTTGCCAGGGTCGCTGTCCCTCCGAAACCCATAGGAGAGAATATCTCCTACTTCTTCTAGCCTCTGGAATCCTTGATATTCCCTGCCTGTGTATATGCATCATTCCAAACTGCCTCCATGTCACATGGCTGTCCTCTCCTTATCTATGCGTCTTCACATGGCATTCTTCTCCATGTATATACCTGTGTCTAAATTTCCCCCTTCTTGTAAAGATACTAGTCATGTTGGGTTAGAAACCATTCAAATGACCTTGTATTAACTCGATTACATTGAAAATATTGTATTTCCAAATTAGGTTATATTCATAGAAACAAAAGGTTAGGACTTTCTTTTTTTTTTTTTTAATTAAGATTTTATTTATTCACTCGTGAGAGACACAGAGAGAGAGAGAGAGAGGCAGAGACACAGACTGAGGTAGAAGCAGGCTCCATGCAAGGAGCCCGATGTGGGACTCGATCCAGAAACTCCAGGACCACGCCCTGGGCCTGAAGGCAGGCGCCAAACCGCTGAGCTACTCAGGGATCCCAAGGTTAGGACTTTCAACATTAATTTTGGAGGGAGACAATTCAACCCACTGCAAACTCTATTATGCATTTTATCCCTTTGTAAAACAAACACAAAATCATTGTGTGTTTAAGGTTTATATTGTGAATAGGTTTACAGCTAAATGTACAAAGAATTAGGAGTTTGCAAGGGCCAAAGAGGCAAACTATAAAATTATTATGAATTTTGACATTTTTCTCCTAAATAAGCAAAAGCATTTGATTAAACGATTTTTACCTCCCACTCTTCTGGCAAGGTCTTCATGGTAAGTAAGTCAACAAAAAGTATTAGTTTACTTTAAGTTGGAACAGTCAAAAGCAGCTTGTTTCTAATTGTTTAGAGAAGCTCAGGCAGTGAAGTAGGGTGTTGAGTCCTACTGAGCATGGAGTGTTGGAAATACACAGTTCACCGGTTTGGATAATGCTTTGAAACCCAACACAATTTCAACCGTTCCTTTGTAAACAGCTAAGTAATGAACGCTAGCCATGACAGTGAAGCCACAACTAAAGAAGTGGATGAACATGCCCTCTATGATCATGTCTGTTTGAAGATAAGAACATACAAAATACGAGTGGTTTCTCAGTGGTTTCTTTTTATTGGAGGTACTGATCCTTAAGTAAACAGGCTTTTTCCCCCCACTTCTAAATGCTTTGTGGAAAATTTAAATCTCATTGAAAACCGTGGACAGGTAAGGGGTGATCAGTACAGGCTAGTTAGTAATATTACTAACAAAACTGGGAGAGAAATGAAGAAACAGGTATCTCTTGGCTAGTTATAACAAGGTGTTTGAGGAAGTTCTGAATAGTAGTAGTTACTGAAAGAACATTAAGCCTATTATATAAACTACGTTGCTAGTAAGTTGGTATCTGTGACAAGGACAATGTATCATTATGTCCCAAGGAAACTGTTGGACACAGAAATAGGGAATGAGAAAGATGATTTTCACTTCATTTCCCCCAGTGGTGGCTGCCACTTGGCCTTGCCTATTTCCAATCTACTCCCATACCCTTATTGTATCACACAGTTGTGTCAGTTATCATATGATACTACGCTTGTTTTGTTAACTATTTTACATATGGTTTGTCTTTACAACTCAATTATGAATCCTGGACCATATTATTTGCTTGCTACTTTTGTTTGTATTTCCTTTGGTTCCAAGACTCTATCATTATAGAAAACATCAATGAAGAACTATTAGAGAATTTTTTAAAAATCTATTTATTATCTTTGGCGGAAAAAAAAAAAACTTAGTTTACTTTAATACTAGATAAATGCTAGAAAAAAAGAACAACTCTTGACAAAAAAAAAAAAATCCTTTCCCTATTTCACTTAATATGAATTATACAGATACTATTGTGGGTTGGTTTATGTCTCCCCTAAATTCAAGTCCTAACTTCTGATACCTGTGAATGTGACCCTATTTAGAAAAATGGTCTTTGCAGATGTAATCATTAAGATGAAGGTCATGCCAGATTAGAGAGAATCCTAATGACCTTATAAGAAGAGGGAAATTTGGATACAGAAACACGGTTGAAAGCCTTAAAGACAGAAGCAGAGGTGGGAGTAATATGTTTACAAGCTAAGGAATGGCAAAGAATGCCAACAATTTGGGGCAACTACCAAAAAAACCAAAAGAGACAAGGAAGGACGCTCCCATAGAGCTTTCAGAGAAAGCATGCTTCTGTCTACATCTTGTCTTTAACCAGTTCAGGCTGCTGTAACAAAATATCATAAACTGAGTGTCTAATTGTTGTGACTTGTTAAATTAACATTTGTTAAGTAGAGCCCAGGATGTGGGATGCTGAGCCCTGGTTCAACAAAGACCACAGGGAAACTAAAGGAGAAAATTTAATTACTTACAGACCCTGGAGGAGGTTCACAGCATACCTCAAAGGGTCATAAGGAAAAACATATATATACTTGCATTTTCTTTATCCATTCATCTGTTGATGGACATCTGGGCTCTTTGCATATTTTGGCTATTTGCTTCTGAGGACATAGCTGCTATAAACATTAGGGTGCACGTGCCCCTTGGGATCACTACGTTTGTATCTTTGGGGTATATACCTAGTAGTGCAATTACTGAGTCATAGAGTAGCTAGCTGTATTTTCAACTCTTTGAGGAACCTCCATACTGTTTTCCAGAGTGTCTGCAGGAGCTTGCATTCCCACCAACAGTGTGAAAGGGTTCCCCTTTCTCCACATCTTTGCCAACATTTGTTGTTTCAAGTCTTGTTAATTTTAGCCATTCTGACCAGTGTGAGATAGTATCTCATTGGTTTTGATTTGTATTTCCCTGATGCTGAGTGCTATTCAGCATTTTTCATGTGTTGGTTGACCATTTGGATGTCTTCTTTGGAGGAATGTCTCTTCATTTCTTGTTTGGATTATTTGTTCTTCGGATGTTGAGTTTGATAAGTTCTTTGTAGATTTTGGATACTAGCCTTGTATCTGATAAGATATTTGCAAATATCTTCTCCCATTCTGTAGGTTGTCTTTTGGTTTTGTTGACTGTTTCCTTTGCAGTGCAAAAGCTGTTTATCTTTATGAAGTCCCAATAGTTCATTTTTGCCATAACACTCTGATTTTAAATATCTATTTTTCAAGACGGCAAGAGAATAAATTTCTGTTGTTTAGTCACCCAAGTTCGTGGTATTCTGTTACAGTAGCCCTAAGAAACTAATGCAGACTCCAATCAGCTCTTCAATTAATGGTTTTAAACATTAGTGATTAGTGGGTATGAAAAATCCTTACAGGTCTATTGGTCCATATAAAACTACTGAAAATGTCTGGCATTAGTGAAATTCTCATATAAAATATATTAATTCGGGATACCTGGGTGGCTCAGCGGTTTAGCACCTGCCCTCGGCCCAAGGCATGATCCTGGAGTCTCAGGATCAAGTCCCCCATTGGGTTTCCTGCATAGAGACTGCTTCTGCCTGTGCCTGTGTCTCTGCCTCTCTTTGTGTGTCTCTCATGAATAAATAAATAAAAATCTTTTAAAAATAAACTAAAATATATTAATTCAAATGCAAAGTAATACTTCAACTATAAGGCATATATGTATAATATATATATAATATATATTTTACATACATAAAAAGTTATATATGTATACATATTTCTTTTTTTACATATTTCTTATATATTAAGAAAAGCTTTCTATAGATGTATATGTGTTTTATAGTATACCTTATATATACACATATATTTCACATAAATTAATACATATAATACATAAATTAATATATATTAAGTGAAATAATATAAATATATATATATGCTTATAACTTTTTACAAATCATTAATCACTTATTACCTTTATAAACAAAAATTTCTCAGCCAAACCCCACAATTTATAGTCTGGGGCTGACAGGATAGAAATCTGCCTATTTCTACTATTGCAGGAAGTTCTAGCTACTGGTAGGTGATCCACAAACCACTAAAGATGAAGAACTTCAAGAGCCCCAGATAAGTTCAGTTAAATTTGCAAATATAAACAAAAGTTGTTTCACATGCCACAAATGCAAAAATGATGCAATTAATCAAATATGGCATTATTTTCTAGGGATCTAACCACAAGGGAAAATTGGTGAGAAGAAAATCAGAAACTCAAGCTCAAGCTCCAGATAAGTAAAAATTCCAGATCTTTTTTTTTTTTTTTTTGTCAGTAGGGAAAGCTCACATCATAGTATAAGTATTGTTCTGACTAATTACTGCTGTCTATGTCAGTGGGAATGCTAACCATAAAACAGCGGGAAAGAACACTCCCCTCCTATTCCACTGGAGTTAAAAAAAAAAAAAATCATTTAAGGCAAGACTTAAGAAATCAACTGAAAACAGGCAGACTCATTTGAAGATCAAATGGCTTATTTTTCTAGGAAATAAGTCAATAAAAAACATAATTTTCTTCATTTATTTGCTCTTATACTTTTTAATAAAGAACCAATGATGTTAAAGTAATAAACTAACTCATCGTCACAAATACCATTGAAAATAAGCTCTTTAAATTTGCTTTAATTCCTGTCCATTCAAAAAAACATGATTCTCTTCTGCCTTATTTTATTTTTGATAAAAATTTGTTACATTTTCCAACTGAGTTCTAGTAAGCCAGCCAACATCTCACTGATATCTAGTGTATATTTTGGAATTTAAAGCATAAAGTCAGCAGTGACTTGCTGTGGGGTTAAGGAAAATAAGTTATTTCAGATTAAGACTCCAATTAGATAAAAATCACTAAGAAAATAAGTAATTTGGTAATGTCAGCTAAATTTACAAAAGCTCATATTCATCCTTAAGTCAAAGGTTGTGTGTATAATGGCAAGCTAAAATGAAAAATTGAGTCAATTATTTAGATAATTCAGATCTAAAATTGCTGCTATTTAGGAAGAGAATATTTAGTTAATGGGGTCATGATTTATGTAAATAAACTATCAACATTGACCAATTAACAACCTTTCCCATTTCATTCAGAATATACAGCACTGTCTTAATGATTTTCATGGGAATATGTTATAAGAAATCCTCCATGTTAAATGAAAACCACAAAAGACTTCATAAGTCAAGCAAAGTAAAACCAAATAGCTCAGTGTGTACCTTCTCTTTGTCCCTACTAAGATCAAAGAAAATAGGAAACAGGAATTATGCTGAATTTCAAATATCTACGTTTCTCCTTTTTTATTAATCTTGAAAGGACTCCTTTTTCTTCTCATTTGTTAAAGTAAATTGTAAAGCTTCTAATAAAAGGTAATGTTTCCACATGATTTCTCTTTTAAAAACAATCTTAAAATAATAGAAACGAGCTTGTAAAGCCAGCATATTCTGCTCATTTTGTTTCATTGTTTGCCTCTTCCCTGATCACTCTTTTCAAAATTGGGGCAAGGCTAATAAATATGTATTAATACTTTTACTGAAATGTATTGACACTAAAATCACCATAACCAGATATTTGCATTTAACTTATTTTAACATATAACTGCCAGAGCAGCTAATATGTTCCTAACATTGTGGTTTAGAAAACGTCCTTGTGTTATCTTCAAAATTTTGTAACTTCAGTTAGCTTCATTCCTATCCTATGACATAAACACTTCAACTTTTCAGATTCTGTTACCGGAGTTTAGAAAGGTTAGATAATTCCTGGGACAGATAGCTCGTGATGTTAGAGCTTGGATTTTAAACTCTTGATGTTTATGCTGTGCTTGTTATTTCTAGTTGTTGAATGAAAAACAGTTTAAATACCAAGCTAAATAAGGAGCTCTGGAAAGAAAAATGTGGTGTGCGTGTGTGTGGGTGTGTGCGTCTAATGGGAGGGTAGCTGGCTGAATCTTGAGGTCATAGGGAGCCTAAGTTGCTAGCTTCAGGTTGAAAATTTTGTACTTCTTTAAATATTTTAGGGCTGTGGTTTTCAAACCCATTTAGGTTAGAATTACCCAGGCAGGTTAAATCAAATGCCAGTGGTTTGAAAAAAAAAAAAAAAAAAAAAAAAAAGAATTAAAGAAACTACCTTTCAAAGGCTTCAGACTTAATATCATTTACTTTCTACTATTTAGGGATTTTAGTCAAAGACTTGCGTGATGTGACCCCTGCCTGCCCCATTTACTTCATCTCATCCTCTCATCTCATAACGTCCCACCACCCTGGACTTTGAATTGTCTCAAATGGGTAAAGATCATTCTTTGTTGTGTTTTCCTAATGTGCAGTTGTCCTTGATGTTTGTAGGGCTGTCTTTTATTTTTTTAAGATGTTATTTATTTATTCATGAGAGACACACAGAGAGAGGCACAGACATAGGCAGAGGGAGAAGCAGGCTCCCTAAGGGGAGCCTGACAGGGACTTGATCCTGGAACCCTGGGATCACGACCTGAGCCAAAGGCAGACACTCAACCACTGAGCCACCCAGGCACCCCTGTATTTTGTTCTATCCCTCTTACCCCATTCAGCCACCCTTTCTCCTAGCCCTGGACCCTTCCACTTCTTCTGCTGCTCCTCTGTCTTTACTCCTCCCCCTCCCTCAGCATCACACCCTTCCCACACCTTCCTTCCCTGTCCTGTGTTCCTCCAACTTCTTGTTCTCTCCCACTTTCCTCTCCTCCTCACTCTTCCTCTCTAACTCTACTCCTTCCTGTTCCTTTTCCCACAGCCTCCCTTCACCTCCCTTCCCACTTCTGGACCATCTTCTCTAGCACAGTCCAGCTTCCTCTACAATGATGAAATGGCCAGCTAACGAGTAGTTTGTGGGCTTTTATCTGAAAGGATGAAGGCACGTTTTTCAGAACCTGGTTTATACACCAGAAGATATGCTTGATACAAGGGAATTAATAACTTTGTGTCTTCTGCCTTATCGGATCTTAATGTTAACATTGGAAATTGTCTTTTTTATTATCTTATATTCCTTCCATGTTACTGCCTTGCGTAGCTTATCTGTCAGCCAGAAAACTGGAGAATTCACAAAATTTAAATTGGCTTTTTATATTTCTGCTACCTGGAAGTTTACTTCTTAAAAAGAATGCCTACTAAAGGGCTAATAAGAGTGTCTATCCTACTCAAGGATAAGAAGACATTCCTCAGCCAGTGACTGATGGGGTTTAGGATATAAATCTGGAGCTCTGGCTTCTCTCTGATGGGATAACTCTGGGTTGCTTCTTCCATGCTGAGTATCTGCATATCTGTAAAGGATTAAAACTCATTTGCACACGAAGAATGAAGATAGCTTACAAAGTAAAGAGCAATGTGTCATCAGAAACCTGATGTTTCCTATTTTTCCCAAGTAGTTCTCTTCTCTTCTCTTCTTTCTCTTCCTTCTCTTCTCTTCTCTTTCTTCTCTTCTCTTCTCTTCTCTTCTCTTCTCTTCTCTTCTCTTCTCTCTTCTCTTCTCTTCTCTTCTTTCTCTTCTCTTCTCTTCTCTTCTTCTCTTCTTTCTCTTCCTTCTCTTCTCTTTTCTTCTCTTCTCTTCTCTCTCCTTCTTCTCTCTTTCTCTTCTCTCTCTTCTCTTCTTCTTTCTCTCCTCTCCTTTCCTCTCCTCTCCTCTCCTTCTTCCTTTCTCTTCTTCTCTTCTCTTCTCTTCTCTTCTCTTCTCTTCTCTTCTCTTCTCTTCTCTTCTCTCTCTTCTCTCCTCTTCTCTTCTCTCTCTCCCCTCTCCTCCCCTCCTCCTCCCCTCCCTCCCCTCCCCTCCCTCCCTCCTCTCCTCTCCTCTCCTCTCCCTCCTCTCCTCTCCTCTCCTCTCTTCTTCTCTTTCTTCTCTTCTCTTTCTTTCTCCCTCTCTCCTCTCCCTCTCCTCTCCTCTCCCTCTTCTCCTCTCCTCTCCTCTCCTCTCCTCTCCTCTCTCTCCTCTCCTCTCCTCCCTCCTCTTCTTTCTCTTCTCTCTTCTCTTCTCTCTTTCTCTCTTTTCTCCTCCCCTCCTCCCCTCCTCTCCTCCCCTCCCTCCCTCCCCTCCTCTCCTCTCCTCCTCTCCTCTCCCCTCTCCTCTCCTCTCTCCTCTCCTCTCCTCTCCTCTCCTCTCCTCTCCTCTCCTCTCCTCCTCTCCTCCCTCCCCCTCCTCCCCTTCTCTTCTCTTCTCTTCTCTTCTCTTCTCTTCTCTTCTCTTCTCTTCTTTCTCTTTCTTCTTTCTCCTGCCCTACCCTACCCTACCCTACCCTCACCTCTCCTCTCTTCTCCTCTCCTCTTTTCTCTTTTTCTCTTCTTCTCTTCTTGTCTTGCCTTGCCATTTCTTCCCATGTTAATTTCTGGACAGAGGTGCTTTTTACATTTCACTGTGTGTGTGTGTGTGTGTGTGTGTGTGTGTACAATCAAGAATGGATAGGAATTACCATTATTTTCTTAGTTGCAAACCCTCCCTTCTCTAGTCTTAATTGTTTGCATAGAAAGACAATTAGAACCATGTAATGCTTGTTTGTTCCATTTCATTACTGAGTACAGAGACAATACAGAAAAGAGAAAATTACCTTTTAGCAAATATCACAGCATACTTTAAGAGTTTTCCTCATGTTTGTGTTGTCTGAAGTCTGGCATGATCTCAACTCCTATAAAAAAGGTTTGATGATTCAAAGAATAAAAACATATGCATTAAATAAGCATAAAGGAAATTTTTAAAAAGCAAATGCATAATGCAAAGCATTATACTGCTCTGTTACTGCCTTAAATAAGTACACACACATGCATATGCACATACTCAGAGCATCGGCTTAACAGTTCTTAACAGTTTCCCAATAGATAACAGATGGAAACAAATGTCACTTTTATATAAGTTTATGTATTTTCACATTTTATTTGCCTGGTTTTGAAGTCTTTCATTTATTTCTTAATCTTTGCCGTAATCATTGCATTGTTAAAATAAATGAATTAAGTAAATGCTATTTTATAATTAGCATGAAATTTAAAATGTGATTTTGTTCCAAAAGTTAATTGGTAAGCGTGCTTTTCAAAGAGAACCAATCAAATCAGAATCCATTATTTACCTGTAAACCTAGCTCTTCTTTCTGATATTTTTAGTTCTATTAACATTGTATTGTTTTGTCAGTCACTCAAGCTCAACTTCTTACAGTTAGTATCTTCTGAATCATCAAATGGTGCCATTTTTTTTTTCAAATGCTACCTTCTGACATCTATTTAGTCTCCATCTGCATTTTTGGAATTCTGTTCATCGTACACTGTTCTGTTCAAATATCACTCCAGCTAATTAGATTCTACACAATTTAATTAATTCCAAAACATTCAATCCAATAAACATGTGTTGAGTGACTAATATATGCTAAGTACTATACTGTATACAAGGAGATTACAGTCTTTCAAGTGAAACACGTGTAAACAATGACTCCAGAATTTGTTCAATGAAACAGTTGAATTATGTGCAAATGTGCAAATGGCAGCCTGGGGAGTAATGTAGAGGGAAGGAACAGAAAATTTTACAGGACAAGGGACAACCAAATTGAATTTTAAAGGTTATGGGGAAGGTCCACCAAAATGATAAGGGAAAAATGGGACAGAGGGAAAAAAAGTTCGAGACCCAGAAAAAAACAAAACAAAACAAAAAAAAAAAGCTAAAGGCATGCCTATCACTTAACTTAGCAAGAGTTTTGGCTGAAGATAATATAATAGTTAATTACAATTATTTTGGGGATCCCTGGGTGGCGCAGCGGTTTGGTGCCTGCCGTTGGCCCAGGGCGCGGTCCTGGAAACCCGGGATCGAATCCCACATCAGGCTCCCGGTGCATGGAGCCTGCTTCTCCCTCTGCCTGTGTCTCTGCCTCTCTCTCTCTCTGTGTGTGACTATCATAAATAAAAAAAAAAAAAAAAAATTAAAAAAAAAATAAATAAATAAATAAATGCAGATTGCTCCTATCCACACTTTTTTTTTTAAAGATATTATTTACTTATTCATGAGAGACATAGAGAGAGAGGCGGAGACACAGACAGAGGAGAGAAGCAGGCTCTATCCAGGAAGCCCCATATGGGACTTGATCCTAGAACTCCAGGATCATGCCCTGGGCCAAAGGCAGGCACCAGACCCCTGAGCTACCCAGGGATCCCTCCTATCCACACTTAACGAGAATTCCAGAGGGCCTCCTACATCTGTCCCCAGAGCTTCATTGGTCCCTACAGTAGAATGGCACAAAGACCCGCCCCCTTACTGGGGCATGGGCCCAGTGGCCCAATCCAGGCCCAATCTGAGACCAGAGGCAGACAGCACTGCGTCTACTTTGCTCTTTGACCTGTGGCTGCTGTGTGAATAGCACCTTCTTCCTCCCTTTGCCCCCCACAAGGGCCAGGCGTGTTTCACACGCTCTAGCTCTCTACCCACCTACCCTAGCAGGTAGCCTCTCCCCTGGCCCAGCCTAGAAGAGCCAGAGGCAAGATCCAGCTTCCCAGGTTTTTCTTTTCCTCTCTCCACCACACATGTAGACCTTTCTGAGCTTGCATATTACCTCCCACTTTCCCACACACCTTCTCTCCATAAGGTGAGGGGACTGACTGAGCTCCAGTTAACCAGATTTTAGTCCCTGAAAGAAAAAAAAAAAATGAATTGTGTGTGTTATTTTTAATTAACAACAAGGAAGGGCAATTGGTGCATAGTGAGTAATGGAAGACTAATAAGTTATGATATCAAAGAGTCAGTTATGGGCCATATCATAGAGACTTATGGGTCATGATAAGGATGTTGCCAGCAAGTTTGGAAACCATGTAATAATATTTATCAAAAAGTTGATGTGATTAGATTCAGATCATACAGGGTCACTGTGGCTGCTATGTGTTAATAGTCTATAAGGATATTTGAGTAGAAGCAAGGAAACCAGTTAGGAGGGCACTGTACCAAACTGGGAGAGAGATGGTGAGATTCTGGATGTACTGGATATTGTGAAAATACAAGAGATTGATGGATGGAGCAGAGCTGTAATGAGAACAAAAGAGAGGAGTCAAGGATGACTTTCAAGTTGTATGCCTGAGCAACTAAAAAGGATGGCATTGCCATTAACTTAATGGGAAGGATAGGTAAAGGAAGATTGGTAAAATTAGAAACTCTGGATCATAATTATCTGGAGGTAACTGTTAAATATCCATAATGCTTAACCCACAAACAGTATTTTTTAATCTCAGATACTATAGTCTCTCCTCTAAAAGTTTCTGCTTAAGAACATCAGTCTTTCCTCTAGCTTCTTAAACTGCTAAAATATAATTATTTAATGTGCTTGTCTACTAATTTTATCAGTTGTGTTCTTTGTCAATTGATTTATTTTTATTCAGTGTTGTATTTTCCTGCTTCATTGTGTGTCTGATAATTTTTGTTGGATATGTGAATTTTACTTTTTCACTTAACATTGCCATAGTATTATTGAGCATTGTATCTGTGTGCAATTCAGTTATTTGGAAACAGTTGAATCCTCTTGGTTCTTGCTTTTGTTTGTTTGTTTGTTTGTTTTGTTTTGTTTTTGTTTTTGTTTTTTTGTTTTTTTAGTTTTTTTTAGTTCTTGCTTTTAAGCTTTATTAGTGTCAAAGCAGAATTTTGTCTCAGGTAAATTTTGTCCTGCCACTAAAGCAAGACCCTTTTTAATACATCATGCTGATGCCTTGTGAATTACACTCTTCACCCTGATTTTGGGAACCATCAGCTATGCGAGTTTCCTCACATGTATATGCTACTCGCACTCAACTGAATAATAAAGTGGACCCTCTGTAAACCTCCAGTTTTCTTTGCTTAGTTCTCTTCTCTGGGATGCTCTGTTCTTATGAACTCAAGCCATTGTGGCCTCCTCAGACACACCTTCCATCTCCCTCACTCAGGGAGAGGTTCTCCCTCACTGTAATGTGCCCTGAAAACATGTTTGGGACAGTAAGTGGGGCAATTTTAGGACTCTCCTTGTTTGTTTCTCATTTCTCAGAGATCATTGGCTTTTATTTTCTGATGCTCATAACTTGATTTATTGTTTTATATATTTGGCCCATTTTTTAGTTGTTTCAGGCAGGACACTAAATATAGTCTTTTTGACAAAGTGGAAGTCTATTCGGTATATATTTCTTTTTTTCTTGTTATTTAAAATCAGCATTGTTAAGGAAAACATATTAACAAATTACAGAACATGTTTTACATTTATAGTTCAATGACTTTTGACAAATGTATTCACACATAAGCACCACCAAAATCAACACACAATTTCCAATATTTCACAGAAGTTCTCATTCCCCATTGTAGTCAACCATCCCTCCAACACAACCACACTCAACCACTCATCTGCAATCTGTAGTGTTGATAGGTTTGTATGGTCTAGAATTTCATATAAATGGAATCATATAGTGTATGCTCTTGTTTCTTGCTCTTTTCTCTCAGCATAATGGTGTTAACATTTATCCTCATACATGTTAATAATTTGTTTTTTTTTAATTGCTGCATAATATTGCATCAAATGACTAGAACTTGATTGTTGATAGATATTTGGTTATTTTCAGTTTAGGGCACAATGCTATTATTAGTATTTGTACATAGATTTTTGTATAATTATTTATGGATTTTACTCCTTGCAGTTATAGTTTTTATTCAAGTATAAATTCCTCTCTGCTATTTGTCTTGGAAAAATTCTAATCTTTAATTTTTTTTTCTTGGTACAGATAAAACAGTTATCACTGATAGGGTTTTTATAACCACTTCACTGCATTGTCATTAATGGAAGTCCCTCAGTTATAAATCCCACATGTAATTTAAACTAAATTGAATTTTAACAACTAACTGCAGTCCTTTTTTTTCATTTTAGACAATAGAGGATAGTTCATTTCTTTCTAAATCACAACTCAAAATATAAAAAACAAGCCAGCAAGACCTATAAACAAAGGTTTTCTACAAATGTTACCTTTATAGTAAAAGGTAGCCTTATAAAAAAAAAATAGCCTTAGAATTTGGAGCAATTTACAAACAACAGTCATTAATCATACCCTGTTAATTCCATCTGCTTTCCCACTAATGTATATAGTTATATAGTAGTGTCAAAGGTTTTTATTGTCTTTCCTACTATATGGCCTCTTAGATCCTTTTGTTTTTCTTTCCATATTTTTACCATAATTGTAAGCATATTCTTAATATGACTTCTTTTGAAATGTATGTTTCTCACAGAAAACCTTTAAAGTTTTCAAATGAAAAAATTATTTTGTTCATTACTGTATTCCTCATTGCCTAGCACAAAGACTACCACATACAGAATTATATGAACATCTTTTTTTATTAAAGATTTTATTTATTTATTCATGACAGACAGAGAGAGAGAGAGACACACAGGCAGAGGGAGAAGCAGGCTCCCCATAGGGAGCCCAATGCAGGACTCCATCCCAGGACCCTGGGACCATGCCCTGAGTCAAAAGCAGATGCTCAACCACTGAGTCACCCAGGCATCCCCTGAACATCTTGTTAAAAAATGCTGTGAACTGTATTTTACTTGCCATAGCAGATTTCCTTTTCCTTTCAGGAAAAGCTGAAAAGCTGATCCATGGCCTCTTAGAGTAAAAGTATGTTTACTTTTCCTATACTATTTTAAATATTGTGTTTCATTAGTTAATATTATATTCCAATTCTCCCTCACCTTCCCAGGGTCTAGCATACTATAAATTTACCCCTAATATGCTTTTATATTGCAAATCTTCCTTGAGACAGAGAGGATTGTATTTTGTCATTGTACTCTGTGTATGAACACAGAGTACATACACCCAAAGGGGAAATTTCTAAAACATGAGTAAGAGAAAATATAGAAAGAGCTAAATGTCAGGGCGCCTGGGTGACTCAGTCCATTAAGCGTCTGCCTTCTGCTCAGGCCATGATTCCAGGGTCCTGGGATTGAGTCCCTAATCAGGCTCTTGCTCTGTGGAGGGCCTCCTTCTCCCTCTCCCTCTGCCTGCCACTCTCCCTGCTAATGCGCTATCTCTGTGTCAAATAAATAAAATCTTAAAAAAAAAAAAAAAGAAAAGAAAAGAAAAGAAAAGAAAAGAAAGAAAGAAAGAGTCAAATGTCAACCTCTAACCGTGACTTGTGACCTCTTTCTGCTGGCTGGCCTCTGCTACTACTTTTTTTTTTTTTTTTTTTTTTAAGATTTATTTATCTATTTGAGAGAGAAAGAGAGAGAGAGCATGAGCAGGGGAGAGAGGCAGAGAAAGTCTCAAGCAGACTTCTGCATGAGCACTGAGTGCAGAGCCAGATGCAGAGCTCAATCTCACCTCAAGGTCATGACCTGAGCCAAAATCAAGGGACTACACCACCCAGGTGCCCCTCTTGGTACCTCTTCTTACACATCATCATTCTGATTCTTTATAAGGGTAATACAGCCCAACCCTCTAATAATATTTAGATAATGGGGTGACTATAGGTTTCTTATTTAAACTGCAGAACTGAAAAGGTCTTCCGCTTACTTATTGGTGAGTCTGGAAGGGGAGATTGGGAAAAGAAGGAAATAGTTGGAAGAGAAGGGCTGCAGGTATCCTCTAAGTTGCAGATAAGAAATAGTTAAGAATAATTTATCATGTACTCTAAGAAAACCTATACTAAGTTGTTAAAGTAAACTTTTTTGCATAAGGGTCATGAATTCAGTAGGAACAGTGTTAGTCCTAGTTTTTTTTTTTTTTTATTACATGTTAATATTGAATTATGTCTTCTAGTTTAAAAATCCCTACAGACCAGAAGGCAGATAATGGAATCCTATTTGTAAGGAAACATTAAATATATCACATTTCACATATTATGAAAAAAATATTAAATAGTCAGTCTTCGTCTTACCAATTAACAGTATAAACATATAAAGAGAAGCCGTGTGTAGTTACATTTTCCAGCTTATTTATAACTACCTTCCATTAAAATACATATTTAATGTTATCTTTATGTCAGGTATTCCATGCAGAACTTGAAGTGTTTTATGTTTTAGGGCAATTTAAAGTGAAATGAAGTCTCAAGGTACCTAAATTGGAAAACAAAATCAAGAGAAAATGTTCACTTATTTTTGTGAAAAGTCACTTTGGTAATTCTCAAATAAGTTATGAGTATTGTCTGTAATAGCAAAAACCTTGCCAATTGTGAGAGGCACAGTTACCTTCAACTGAAGATGATTTTAAAAATCATCACTGGCTCAGTCCATGCTGTAAGGATGCTTTTTCACAGTATTCCAAAGAATGGTTTTGTTAGAGATACATTTATCTGTGTGTAACTTATTAATTTAAAACAGATCCCAAGCAAAAGAAGAAAGCTAAAGATAATATATTAAAAATTAATAGGGGCACCTGGGTGGCTCAGCGGTTGAGTGTCTGCCTTCGGCTGGGGTCTTGGTCCCTGGGGTCGTGGGATAGAGTTTTGCATCCAGCTTCCTGCAGGGAGGGAGCCTGCTTCTTCCCCTGCCTGTGTCTCTGCCTCTCTCTGTGTGTCTCTCATGAATAAATAAAACCTTTTAAAAAAAAGTAACAAATGATTCCAATTTACAGGTGGACAGTCATTTCTTTATTCAGTGACTTCCTGAATCTAAATAATAGGCCTAATGACTGTTGAGGGGGATAGATTTTATTCTAAATAAATAAATTGCCATATGTAATGGAGAGCATTGGGTTTTCATAAAATTATTAGGTACTAGACATGAGCTACAATTGAATTTCTTCAGGTACTAGCTAGGATGAAAAATTTGCCTTCTACAAAACAGATTTTGGGAGTCCTAGTCTATGCTACTTTGTACTCATTGGTTAGCTGCCTAGTCATGGAAGTTATGTTTGTATAAAAATGATTTTCAGGGGCACTTGGGTGGTGCAGTTGGTTAAGCATCCGACTCTTGATTTTCGTGCAGGTCATGATCTCAGGGTCATGGGATGGAGTCCTGCACAGGGGCTCCGTGCTCAGCAGGGAGTCTGCTTGATTTTCTCTCCCTCTGCCCCTGCCACCCCCACCACGGCTAATGCACATTCGTGTGTTCTCTCTCCCTCTCTAAAATAAATTTTAAAATCGCTAAAAAACATGATTTTCAGGCTGACCTAGGTTACTTGTACATTTTATTTATTTTAGCCTTTCAAATTAATTTATAAATGTCTTGTCATGTACACTGTTTTTTAATATTTTATTTCAGTTGGTCTTCCTAACAGGCCTGGAGCTTTTCAGGAAAAAAAAAAAAAAAAAAAAAAAAGTAGTCACATCCTGTTAAGGTGAAGACAGGGTCTTAGAATATTTAAGTGACATTTAAAATTATGCAGTCAAGATCATTGACTAAGGTGTTGTCGTTAAATAGGTAGATAATGCAAGCCAGTGTAATTTTAAATTATCTGGTTGCCACATTACAAAAAGTAAAAGGAACAGATAAAACTCATTCTTATAGCATTTTTCCCAATATGCCCAACATTTTGTCACTTAACCATGTGATCAATACAAAACTACTAATAACATGTTTAGCATTCTTTTTTTTTCTCACTACATCTCCAAAATTCAAGTACTAGTGACAAAATTCATGTGACTAGTGACTACAGTACTGGGCAACACGTATCTAATATTTCAGATTCTTAAGACAAGTTTTTCCTCTACACAATGAAATTCTTCTCTTTGTTTACACTCTATATTCATTTAATTATCTGGACTCTCTCTTGATTCTTTTTTGATCTCCACATTTACAGCCTTAATTCATGTACTGTCATCCTCACTCAAGTTAGTACAGTAGCTCACCTGGGGTATACTTCCTTCCTCTATCCACTTACATCCTGATGCTCCACTGACTTTCCTTATTTAACCATATCACTCTCCGGTTTATAGGAGAGACCCTTCGTTTTGTCTTAAATGGGGTAGGATGAAGGCTTATAAAGTTTTTAAATGTTCTCTAGATAATTTTGATTACCAGGTAAATTGCAAGAAGAGATACTATTTCCTCTCCATAGTCATAGACTGTGATACATGTCATTAAGTTGACCTACCTTAATACCTTGCAGGTTTTTTTTTTTTTTAAGATTTTATTTATTTATTCATGAGAGAGAGAGAGAGAGAGAGAGAGAGAGAGAGGCAGAGACACAGGCAGAGGGAGAAGCAGGCTCCATGCAGGGAGCCGATGTGGGACTCAATCCCGGGACTCCAGGATCACACCCTGGGCCAAAGGCAGGCGCTAAACCACTGAGCCACTCAGGGATCCCCCCTTACAGTTTTCTAAAACCTGTTGGCTTTGTGACAGCCAAAGCATATGTTTGGAAATCTAATAATATGTTGCCCTAACAAAATTATTTTAGTCAGTTCACAGTGAAAGAGGGGCTAAATACATCCATGTTAGTTTCTGAGTTGATTTTTTTTAATAAAAATATTTTTCTTTCTCAGAAAGGATACTATGATATGAGGCTAATCTGAATCAACCAATTCTGAGCTTGAATTCATAATTTCTGTCTCCTTTAAAATAGGATTCTGTAAGAGTATTAAAGTCTGAGTTTAAAAGTATGAATACTTAGACAAAATAGGTCAACATATCTATGTTTTTATATTGAAATGCAGAAAATGAGATTGCTAGGAAAAAATCATAGAGTGATTTTTCCTCAGTAAGTCACTGTTTATCTATTGTAGAATTCTTTATGATGTGGCTAGCAATTTGTACTCTAAAGCAGAAATATATTCCTCTAGGCTATATTTTTATGTGATAAGGGGATTTCCAACCACTCTTATTGGAAAAAATATACATTTATACGTAGAGTGTCAAAATTAGATTATTCTTTGGTAACAATAAAGAAAAAATCTTATCACCAAAGGGGAGAATTTTTAAAAAATACTATTAAATTTTCAGCTGTGATCAAAGTTAAAATAAATAGATGTGTCTCTGCAGGCATTAAGCTGTATCTTCAAACCGCATACAAAATGAGAGCAACCTTAGGGATTTTTTTTTTCAATGAAAAAGACCCCAATAATAGGATAAAAATGGAAATGGATTTTATACATACTTCCCAAGGCTTGTATTTGATAAGACTTTATAAGAAATTTAGTAAGATGAAATAAAATGGCAAGATCAAAGCACACACACACACAAAAAGGATTTCCTGCTATGAAGCATGTAAATTGGGATGATGTGGCTAATGAAAAGTCTTATTTCTTAGATTTCTTAAATTGTGCCTAGAGGAAAAAATTAAACATTTGATTAATATGCTCAAATAATTCAAACATTTTGTTTAAACTAGACAAAGTACTTATTTTAAGTCATTTTTTAAAAGTTTCTCTAAATATCATGTCTTTTCTACACAATTTATTGAAAGTGTGTAAATGTGCCACCTTATGTCAGAAACTGCAGTGTCATTTCTTCTGTGTGGTTGTGGTCATCTCAACTCTGTCCTTTGATAGTTGTGCTCCTGCAACATTGGCTTTTCAATTCCTCAAACACACCAAATGTATTTCTTACATAGGGGCTTTAAATGTGCTGTCCACACTACCATACTAGATTTCTTCCCCAATCCTTACAAGATTGGCTACATCTTATTTTAGGTCTCAACTTAAATATTACTTTTCTAGAAATTTCTTTATCACCCAAACTAAAATTGATCTCCTTCTACTATTTATTTTATTTTATTTTTAAATTTGAGTATAGTTGACAGACAGTGTTACATTAGTTTCAGGTAGACAGAGTGATACAAGTTCTCCACATGCTATGCTATGCTCACCATAAGCGTAGCTACCATCTGTCACCATACAACCCTCTGTTATTTCTATCTTGGTGGTAGGTTTGTTTCCTTTTACAACTTTTCACAGTTTGTAATTCATTTAGGTTTGTTTGATTACTAGCTTATTTGTTCTTGCCTCTCTCCCTACCTATACTATAGCCTTTTATGAGGGAAAGCAAAATGTCTATTCATTAATCATTTCGTTAGTGTGCAGGATAGTTACTGTCACAACATTATATATGACATTTGTATTTATATAGAGAGATATAAATATCTGTATTTATATAGATATAATATATATTGAAGATATAAAGAGAATTGTTTTAAAATTTGGTTATCTTCTGTCTTCTTCCTTTAGAATAGAAGCCCTCTGCAGCCCTGGTGGCCCAGTGGTTTAGTGCTGCCTTCAGCCCGGGGGTGATCCTGGGGACCCAAGATCCAGTCCCACGTTGGGCTCCCTGCATGGAGCCTGCTTCTCCCTCTGCCTGTGTCTCTTCCTTTCTCTCTCTCTCTCTCTCTCTCTCTCTCTCTGTGTCTGTCATGAATAAATAAATAAAATCTTTAAAAAAAAAGAATAGAAGCCCTCTGACAGCAGAGAATTTAATATTTTAGTATTTTCTTCCCATAGCACCAGTGCTCAGAACAGTGTTTGATATATAATAGGCACTCAATAAATAGTTGCTGAATGTTGATCAAATTAACTCATTTTTTTCAAGATGTTTATCTGTAATTTGCTTAAAATATAAACTCTATCCCTAAATATATTAGGAAAGTGTGGCTTATTTTGTTCCCTTCAATATTAATATTTTTTGGTGTGATTTAGAGGGATTTGAGATTATTTATTCATCACTGCCTCCTACCTCCACGCTGATCTCTTCCTTATTGATTCTACTTTCCTCCACAATTCATGAAGATAATACTTTTGGTATTCCAATCCTTGAAAATGAGCAGACAATAATAAATAAGCCAATAAATATATTGCATGGATTTAGTGGTAAGTGTTATAAAGAAGCAAAAGGAAACACAAAGTGTTGGTAGGTGGTCGGGGAAGTTCTCTCTAATAAGATGACATTTAAGCATAGACCAGAAGGAGTGGAGGGCCATGACAGGCACAAGAAAGGGCATAAAGTTCAAGGCCAGGAGGTGTGAAGGAATTTTGTGTGCTCACAAAGAAATAGAGTTCTGGATTGAATTGTGCATCTCCCCACAAATGTTGAACTCCTAAGCCCCTGTACTTCAGAATGTGACTTTATTTGGAAGTAGAGTCATTATAAATGTAATTAACTAAGTCAAAATGGAGACCTACTGCCGCAGGATGGGCCCTTAATCCTAACATGAGCAGTATCCTTATAAAAAGAAGGAAGATGATGTAAAGGCATATATGTAGGGAGAAGAAGCCCGTGTGAAGATGAAGACAGGGACTGGAGTTATGCTGCCACAAGCCAAAGAACACCTGAGGCCACCAGAAACTAGGAAGAGACAAAGGAAGACTTTTCGCCTGACAGGTTTCAGAGGGATCAGGGTCCTGATCACTCCCTGCTTGCAGACTTCTAGCTCCCAAAACTATGAGACTTATTGTCTTATTGTCTCTTATTGTCTCTCTTTATGTTGCTTTAATCCACCTCATTTGTGGCATTTTGTTACTGTTGTCCTATGAAACTAATACAAGCCGGTGGGTCAACACACCTGCAGAGGAGTAAGTAAACAGAAAATAACTTGGAAATGTTTACAATTTTTTAGGTGATTTAAATTCAAATTGAAAATTTCTTACATTACTAAGAACATATTGGTTTCTTTGTAAATGGCTAAAGGTGATTACAAAGAAATTCAGATAAGCATGCTAATATAAAATTATCATCAATAGAGATAATATTAAAGATGTTTTTTCTCCGAGGGTTAAATGCAAAAGGAACCCAACACAGAGCAAACATGGGAGGAGAGAACATACTAGGATCCCCATTCTAGGTGAAAGTTTCAGTGTCTAGAACATATGATTTAATTTTCTGCATGACTGCAGTACTCGGGAAATATCATGTAATAAAGACTAGAGAAGCATTTATATCTTATATTTGGTTAAAGAAGATGGGAATAAAACCATGCAGGAACAAAGAAATAGCACCTTTTGGCACTGGAACATTTTTATTTAAAATTTAAAATTTATTTAAAATTTAAACTCATCCACAGTAAAAGTCTTCACTTTTAGGCTAGCTCTTTGAGACAAACTATAGTCTATATAGTGTATTAGAGTTCTTCAGAGAAAGAGAGACAATATATAGATTTGTTAAAAGGAATTGGCTCACACAATTATGTTGGCTGAGAAATTCCAGGGTCTGTAGTCAATAATCCACAGACCCTGGGGAGCCAAAGTGAGTCAGATGGCCTGAGAATCACGAGAGCCGATGATGTTGTTCTAGTCGCAAGCAAGCAGGCTCACTGTCCAAGAAGAGCCAAAGTTTTAACTGGAGTCTGAAGACCAGAAAGTAGTAGTGTCCTGGCTCAATCAAACAGGCTAGAAGAGTTTCCTCTTGCTCAGCGCTTTGTTCTATTCAAAACTTCACATGATTGAGTGAGACCCACCCACAGCATGGGCAGTAATCTGCTTTACTTAGTCTACTGATTCAAATTTTAATCTCATCCAGAAACACGCTTACAGACACACCCAGAATAATGTTGGGCCATTTGGTCACTCGTGGCTCAGTCAAATTGGCACACTTAATTAACAATCACACTCGGTTTTTATTCTTCAAGAAAATTATTTTATTGTTGTTTTACTATTTCCAAATTCATATCCTCAACCCATTTTGCTCAGGTTTGACTATGCTGAAATGATGTCTATCGTAATAAGCATTGAAATCCTAAAATAAACTCTATCAGGCCTTTTTTCTGCTCTCTTGTTTGACATCTTTGGAGTATCTGACTTTGAGACCATCCTTTCTTTGCAAAATATTGCCTTGCCTTCCATGGCTCCTTATTTCCATGGTTCTTCTCTTACCTCTGTAGCTTCTCTCCTTTACTGGATCTTCTTTCCTGGTTTCTCTTCTTCTGTCCAAATTTTAAATTATTTGTATTCTCAAGTATTTTTTTGTGTGTGTGTGCCACTCCTTTCTCATTATAAAATTTCCATGAATTATCTATTTCATATCTATGGCTTTCAATGCCCTATGACTCAAATTCTTTCTCTCATTCAGGGCATTATGTTGAGTTCTAGATTTATCTTAAACACAACACATATAAAACTAAAATAAAATACTGGGACAGAGATTGAGAGCAAGAAGTTTTTTTTTTTTTTTTTTTTGAGAGCAAGAAGTTTATGAGCCCTATATGTGTGGACAATTTTGAGGGTAAAAGAAGTATGAACACCAGAAGTTGGGCTGCAAGGCAGTCAGGAAAAGCCTCAGTTTTTCCCAAGCTGACACTGGCTTGTTTCCAGATCAAGGGCAAGGGGTTGGGCATGTGCACCTTGATATCAGTCACTCATTGGACTCAGGCTGCCATCAAGAAGAGGATGTCACATTGGGCAAATTTTTCTCTTTAGTCTAGGGCATTCTCTGGAGTGAATTTTGATTATAATCTGTCAATCTGCAACTTCCTTTTATTTTAATATTTTATATATTTATTCAAGAAAGACCCAGAGAGAGAGAGGCAGAGACATAGGCAGAGGGCGAAGCAGGCTCCCTGTGGGAAACCTGATGTGGGACTCGATCCCAGGACCCTGGAATCACCACCTGAGTCAAAGGCAGACACTCAGCCACTGAGCCACCCAGGTGCCCTATTAGCAACTTTCTTAATCACTAGGTAAATGAGTTCTTCTCTCTTGAAAGGGATAAAAGTCATCTGGACAACACAGTCCACAAACTAGTCTCTTTAACGTAATCTCTACCTCAGTTAATAGCACTATCGTGATACTAAGAAGTAGAAACAAGAAAGCTCTCCTCTCCCTAAATTGATTCTTCTCTTTCTAATTGGAAACAAAACTGCTTCAGCTTTACCCTCCAGAATTTACTTGGGAGAGTTTCTACTATATAATTCCCTATAATTCGTCTCTCATTTAGAATCCTGCCAAGGCCTTTATCAAGTTCATTGTTATATCGCATTTGATAATTTGATTTTCCAATTAGCCTACCCTCCATGTTGTTACTAACAATCATTGAAGCATATTAAAAAAAAAAAGAATTTATCTTTTGCAAATACAGTGGATAATTGTGCCCTGATTCACTATAAATTATCGATGCTTGTTTACCTGTCTACTTAAAAAAACACACAATATTTACAAATATATTTCAAATATATTTGAAGAAAACATCTAGTAAGAAGCAGGTTGTATAATAGACATCTGTTAATTTTCCTGGTTAACTTATGTTCATATTTCTTGAGAAAACAATAGAAGAAACTACAGACATTAAACAATCCTGGCATTTTACCCTTATAAAATATAGAATATAACTTCACACTAGAAGTTTCCTACACCAATTGATTGCCATTACTACAGTATGTCACAGACCTGCCTGGCTGAAGATGTGATTTGGTAAGTCCGGCAGAAACTAACTTGTTTGAGAGAACTAAGACCCTTCTGGAAGAAAAAAGGAGGGGAAAGAGTCCCTTAAAAATGATTGGTTTAAAAAGATGATTGGTTTAAAATAACAGTTTGGTGACCATATGCATGATTCAAAACAGGAAGGGAGATATGGAAGGGAGACACATGGAAAAAAGATAGAGAAGATATTTTTGTAACTTGTGAAATCTCTCTACTTTTCTTTTTTTTTTTTTTTTTTGTTTTTTTTTTTTTGTTTGTTTGTTTTTTATCTCTCTACTTTTCTATGGAATTATGAGTTCAAGGGAACGGGATCAAATAAAAATTAAAAAAAAAACACCATTTGTTCAGGATTGTGCATTCCTATAAAATGAAAGTTATCTAACTAGTTTAAATACATATAAATCACTATTTTTGGTGACACAAATATAGAGATTAGGTACAGATTTGTCTAGTTTAAAGACTTACTGGAAGAGCTAAAGAAACAGACCCTAAGATCCAAAGTGAAGTGACTCCAAAAATCACACCACAAAATTGAATTGCCAGGAGAGTGGCTTGCTCTGCCACAGTCTGGAAACTGCCAAGGCAACCTCAGCCTTCATGATCATGCTACTTCTGCCATCATCCAAACCAAGAGACGTGGGTTCTCATGTTCTGCCTCTCTCTCAATTTTATTTATTTATTTATTTATTTATTTATTTATTTATTTATTTATTTATTTATCTGTCTTCCAAAATAAGTATCTCCCAATGACTTACCCATTGGGACTTACTCTCCCAATGACTACCCAAATGACATGTGAAACTGTGTCTGCAGAGCTTTCTGAGAAATGACACTTCTAGCTTTCTAGTCTCTGAAATTGTGAAGACACCCTAGAAAGAAGTTAGTGTTTAGTGAGTCTCCCCAGCATATCCATTACAGTATTTTTTTAAGCATACAAAAAAAAAAAATCTGTGAGATTCTGAAAACACAAAGGAGCATGGCTTTTGATCCAATAAATGTGACAAAGACAGCACAAAATCATAGTAAAGAGACTTTCTTGCTTCAGTGGAAAGCAACATGCGAGTTTGGAGGGAATGAATAAATAGTAGTAGCAGCCCACACACCAGGGAGTGATGGTATTCCCTTAAAAGCACAGAAATGCCATCAAATTTCAAAACAGACTGAAGCAATGCCAGTTGTGGGAGTATTTTGTTTTCTGATGTTGGTGGCAGAGGTAGAAGTAAGGTGCATTTATATGGTTTCCTCTGGCAGGTAACTCATTTATGAACACAGGCTAAAATGGCTTGCTTTTAAATGTATGTAAGGCAGCAAGTAGACAGTCCCATAATAAAGAATAAAAGTAGAAAATAAAGGGAACTGTAGGCCTACGGACTACTCTGATAAGGTTAATTATAAAGAAAACACTAATTCTCAGTGGTTTTTACATGGGTTGCTAATACAAGTTATTCTAATTGTTCAATGCTTTGGTAGCCAGCAACTTACACATGAAACAATGGCTCCAGAAACACTGAAAAAAACCTTTAAAACCAAATCAGAGCATTTGACTCGTAAAGGTGCTGGTTATTTTAAATAGCTACTGGACTCTCATATCAACAGTTAATTAAGGGAAAGAAGAGCAGAAAGGTAGGAAGGCAGGGAGGAAGGAGAAAGGGAAAATAAAAAGGCTACAGAATCTCAGAAAAGGAAAAGTCACATGGATACTAAGTACCTAATAATGCCAGCAGGTGAAGATATAGTCAGTAAAATGCAGAGAAAGTATATAATACAAGAAATTGAAATGGTTCCATCCTCAAACAGCGCGATAAAGTGATATATTGATGGCATGTAACATGTGCTGAAGAGATTTATGTAAAAAACTTCTATATTGAAGATGATGAGTGAACAGATTTCCTCAGGAAATGTCTTGCCTTTGCAAGACTTGTAAATCATGGTTAAATTCAGTAAAATATTTTCTGCTGTGAATGCCAATGGAAATAAATAATGACCAAGATCTACTTCAAATGTGGCCTTCATATCTGGAAATAAAAATATGTGTCAGCATCTGTACAGATAGTACTGCATCAGTGATTGGTTTTATGAAGGGTTTCACTTCTCTTGCAAAAACAAAAAAGTCCTCACATCACATATTTCACAGAGAGGTGCTAGCATCAAGAATTCTTGGAAATGAAATATTTCTTGAGGATGTTACAAAATGGTTTTTTAAAACAGAGACAAGTTCACTCAAGAGCGCTTAAAGAAGCGTATGAAAACCTAGACCAAGAATATATAAATCTTGTGCAACACACAGAGATTTTGATGGCTTAACCAAAGAGGAGTTCTCAATAAGGTGTTTGAGCTGAAAGATGCATTGGAGAAATCATTTTTTCATAAAGTAATGTCAGGCTTTGCTGAGTATTCAGAAACTCACTTACTATCAGATATTTTTCACCACATGAACCTGTGAAACAAGAATCCAGTGTCCTGTAGAATATGTTTTGCCTTTGAGTGACTATAGTCTTGGCTATAAGGGAGAACTTAATCGTTGGGCAAATCATGTTGCAAAGGAAATGTTGAAGGATTTCCTGTTTTTTTTGGTCTTGCTGGGGAAAGAGACTAACAGACCATTCAAAGTCTTATTGAAAACCACCTGAAAGAACTGCATATCAAAACTGTAGAGAATCACATCCCACTTTTCAATATAAATGAATTACTGGGTGAGGCACCATTTATCTAAATCTTCTGTTCAACCAGAGAAGTTGACTTTCACAAAGAGGAAGAACTTTGTGAGCTGCAGACTATTCATTCCTTCAAGATGAGATTCACTGCTCCATTCTAGACAAATCTTGAATTTCTATTTTGCCATTACTATGAGAGCAATAGGCATTTTGCTGCAGTTTTCCACATCTTGTATAGGGGAACAAGGTTTTCTTGTGTAGTAAGAATCACGAGCAAGGACAGAAATTATCTAATTTAAGTTGAAAATGAAATCTATATGTTTTTAGCTCAAATCTAACCCCAATTGAGTATTTGTAGAGAAAAGGGAAGCATAGGTTTTATATTAATGTTATATTTCATTTTTATGTTTAGTTTCAAAAATAACACTTAAAATTTATACATGCAGCTATGAAAGGCTATACATGTATATAATAATTTTGTACTGCTAAATCTCTATTTAAGCCTGAATGTATCTCTTAGTATGAAAATATTGTTTTGAATGCCTTGTGTGAAATTTGTCAAAAGCTATATATTCTGATTCAAATTGCTTTGGTTTTAGTTTTAGTGGTTGTGCTGTTCAATATGATCAAAAATATGTTACAAATAAAATTCATTAAAATTATTTCATAATTTTTATTTAAATTTATTCTTCTGAGTCTTTCAAAAAAATCAATAATCATTTTGACTGAAGATGGGCATTTATCCAAAATGTGTTGTTTGCCTTATGCATTTATAAATTTTTTTAAAAATAAAGAAAGGAGTTAATTTAAAAAATAATTAACTATAAATGCCTGGAGAAGAAGCTCTTGAAAAATTGGCTAACACCCCATTTTTTAATATAAAAAAATACTCTAGCAGATACCATATAACACATGCCATGTACCACAAGTATCTTGTACAGTAGAAATTTATAATATGAAAATTAGGCCTATTTGGATGAGAAAAATGTATTTAAAATAGGAAATTTATTTAAAAAACAAAAACTATGAAAGAAAAAACCTAAAGGCTTTTTTTTTTTTTTAACCAACATTTCTGACTTTCATTGGAGTTGATGTCCATGGTGGAGAGGGAGAAACCCACAAATAAAGTGGACCAATAAATTGGCCAAAATAAAGAGATCCACAGAAAACAAAATTCTCTTCACAATTATTATTGGATTATAATCTCAATAATTTATTGATCACATTCACATACATAGACATTGTAATTTTATGAAGGAGCTAAAAATATTTAAATAGCTCTTTCAGGGTAAAAATATTAAAGAAGGCTGATATCCAATATCTAACATTTATTTTGAGCTTTAGTCATCTATGATTTTTTTACAAATTGAAAATATTACTGACAAACTGAAAGAGCAAAGCTTGTAAATACATGATCAATATAGGTAAATATGCTACAGTAGACTTATTCTTGAACGTTGCATAGTATATACATCCTTTTAGTATAAGAAATGGATTTTAAACAATCTTACTAGACTTGTTAACATTTCATTAATCTGTAATTTTTGAATGAGAAAGGGACAGATAATCTGTTTTAACAAAGGTGAAAAGACTTCAGAATTTCTCGTGTTAAAAATACGCAAATTGGGGTGCGTGGGTGACTCAGTCAGTTACGTGCCTGCCTTCTGCTCCAGTCATGATCCCTGCGTCCTGGGATCAAGCCCTCCCTGCTCGTGGGGAGTTTGCTTGTCCCTCTCCCTTTGCCTTTCCTTGCGCCGTGCTCTCGTGCTTTCTCTCAAATAAATAATAACACACAAATAAATAAATAATACTTCAAAGTGTGAAATTCACCCCCTAAAGAAATACAACCACATATGTTATTTTTGATCATGAAATTAGAGGAAGAAATGCCAGTAGACACAGAAATCTTGTTCGAAAGACAAATATTGCCTAAGATTTCACAAAGCTTAAAAATAAAAACAAAAATAAAAAAGTCCAGACAGGAAAGGGAGTGGGTTGTCTGAAATGGCACAGCTGTCTGCAGAGAAGTTGCAAGTTTTTCATTATCACATACTCTTCAACAGCCAAAATGTGCATCTCAACATAAAACTCACACAACCCTCTAAATACAGGATGGGAAGCAATTTCTCACTCCAAAAGTGTGCTTTTGAGAAGCTACCTATAAAACAATTTGAGTTCTGAAAATAGAAGATATGTGTTTATTGTTGACTCAGGCTCTGCTTTATTTTGCCAAAGTCAGACTTTTTCTCTAAAATGTATTAAGAAAAAAAAATGCATTAAACGTCAACGTTGGGGCCATGAAACTTGATAATTTGTAACTTCAAAGAAAGTAGTACATGAAAGAGAAAACTTATGTATAAATTAATATCAGTTCTATTAAAATATACATTGACTACTTACATAAGATATAATTTTAGGAACTGTTTTAGAACCTATTTTATTTCTTTGTCTGATAATGAATTCCTTGAAAGTACTACAACCAGAATCTTTTCCCTAGTAAGGGAAGCTTTATACATACATGCTCCCACCTTTCCATTCTCGTGGTTACAAGTGACTGTAACAATCGTATATTGCTGCTCTTGTAGGATTAGAGTATAAAGGGGTAGATAAAATTCCTTCAGCCATGTGGCTAATGAAAATTCCTTCCAAAAAAAAAAAAAGAAAATTCCTTCCTCAAGTTATTACATTCCTCTTCTTCCAATCTTAATGTATTTACTTATTCAGTTGATGTAAGTGAATATCAACCATTAAAAGTTTACCTCAGTGTGTGCTGATTATGTAGATAGACATGGTGGGAGGAGTGGAAAAGAAATTTTAAAAGAAAGAAAAGGAAGAAATAAAAAATGGAGAGGGATGTTTGTTTCCATCATAACAAATGTCAACTAACACAAGACTCTTTCCTGTAGGATTACTAACAACTATGCTTCATTTTTATTTTGGATGCTGTTTATTACTTGCATCCTGGTAACATGGTAATCCTGAAACTTCAAGAAGTAGTCTTAAAAGTGCTGAATGTGTCTGGAATTAGTAAGTAAAACCAAATGTTATAAATGTGTACTTCATTATCATATAATTTGGGTAATAGTGAAGATCAAATCTGATGACATGTATCCACATACCATTAAAATCTGTTAGAATTAGCTTTACTATTGCCAGTTTTAGTATTATTTTATGCCCATGGGACTATAAAGATGACCATAACACACAAATATACTTTCTTCATTTTAATGCCCTAATCAGAACCAATGAAAACAACCCAAACTCTGTAGATTTACATTGGGGGATAGGAAAGAATATTAAAAACTCTCAGCCCATAATAGGGCATCTTATTTTTTTAACATTTTATTTAATGGGCAGCCCAGGTGGCTCAGCAGTTTAGCACCACCTTCAGCCCAGGCTGTGCTCCTGGAGACCTGGGATCCAGTCCCATGTCAGGCTCCCTGCATGGAGCCTGCATCTCTCTCTGACTGTGTTTCTGTCTCACTCTCTCTCTCTCTCTCTCTCTCTCTGTCTCTCATGAATAAATAAATAAAATATTTTTAAAAACACATTTTATTGAGATACAATTTATGTACTATAGTATTCACCCACTTAGCTGAACAATTCAATGTCTCTTAATATATTTACAGAGCTGCACACCATAACCACAATCTAATAGTAAAACATTATTTACAATACAAAGAAATCTCATACCCATTTAGCCATCGCCCCATTCCTACCCCCACTGAAACCCAGGCGAGGACTAAAATACTTTCTATCTTTATACATTTGTCTCTCTGGACAGTTCTTATAAATATGATCATATGCTGGGTAGTCTTCTGTCACTGCTTTCACTTAGCATAGAATTTTTGGAGGTTTGACCATGTTGTAGAATGTATCTGCACTATATTCGGTATTATTACTAAATAATATCCCAGTTTACCTATTTATTTGGGTTATTTTCACTTTTTAGCTGCCTTGCATAATGCTGAATAATAGTGCACCTTGAAGAATGAAACGATAGGAGCGCCTGGGTAGCTCAGTAGGTTAACTGTCCAATTCTTGATTTTGGCTCACATTATGATCTCAGAGAACTAGGATGGAGCCCTGCATTGGGCTCAGTGAGGAGTCTCCTTCTCCCTCTGCCCCTCCCCCTGTTCCTGCTTCCCCCCCCCTCAAATAAATTAATAAATCGGTCACAAAAAAAGAATAATGAAACAATAGTAGACTAATAATCAGCCATATACTGCTCATCCTAGAATAGAAACTTGTTTCCCAATAAAATTGTTACAAAGATACAATTCAAGGCTATATTAAGATATAGTTTAACTTTTTTTTTTTTAAGGATTTTATTTATTTACTCATGAGAGACCCACAGAGAGAGACAAAGGCACAGGCAGAGGGAGAAGCAGGCTCCATGCAGGGAGCCCGATGTGGGACTCGATCCTGGGACTCCAGGATCATGCCCTGGGCCGAAGGCAGGTGCTAAACCACTGAGCCACCCAGCGATCCCAGATACAGTTTAACTTTGACTAGATATGATCTATCTAGTTTCTCATTTTATAAAATATATGGGACATTTTATACAAATATATGTCATTTGTCAAAGTCTTTACTTTTTACCAATTGTGTGGGGATTATACTGGATATCTGATAATTTAATTTTTTTAGGCTAGAATCTCATATTTTTTTGAATCCCAGATTCCTTTAATAGTGTCAAAGTATAATTTTCAAAAGTCAAAAACATTAATTTCATACACATATAAAAACTGTCAAAATTGTGCTTGACTCATGAATGAGGGAACATTAAAATAGTAAAAGTGGTTCCAAGGGCATTTTAGAACAAAAGTTATAGGAAGCAGAAAAAGAAGAGTGTTAGAATTAAGATTCTGTGAGAGATTAAACTAAGGGCAATAAAACCATTACCTTTGGGAGTTTTTTTTCCCTCAACAAAAATTTACAGGCTAACATAACAACTATATTTTATCTTGATTCTACTCAAAATGTAACAAAATAGCCAAACATGAGTAAATTTTCCTAGAGAATAAAATAATCCAGGAAAATACCCTTGTATGACATTGAAGAAACATCTTGATACTTTTTCTCCCCTGTAACTATTTTCTGACTCTTGGAAAATTTTTCTTAATAATACCATGCTGCAGGAAGCAGGTAAATGCAACTCATGTTAAAGCTTTGTTATTACTGGAAATATTTCTCATTTTTGTGTTGTATTTCTATGTGTTTTGGTAATCATTGAAAGAGTAATAGCATATCACCTTGAGGAAAGCACAATTTTATTTGCTGAGTTTCTGTGATTTTTTCCCCACTTTGCTCCTTTTTACAATCAAATTTAGTTAATATAATCAAAGATTTGTCTTATCTATAACTAAGCAACAAAACTTAGCATAAAAAGAAACACGTGAAACTTTAATAAAGTGGACAATGGCATGGGAAAATCTCTCTATATATTTTAATTGATCGTTTTATTATCCAGGGCATTATTAAAGGTCTATCCATCATGTCTGATTAGCAAGAGAATAAGACAAAAATTAATAATAACCTGTAAAAGGAAAACGCCAAATATTTATTAAAACAAGGTACTACATGTGGTTACTTGTATATTCCCACCCTGAAGATTGAGTTAAAAAATTACAGGGAGTTTTGAGAAGTACACCTAAGGAATTATTGATTTGGAAAGTACACCTGATATATTATAGTTTGTAAGTCATATGGAGTCATATAAAATCCCATGTCATGAGCAATAGGCGTCTATATGAAGGCACACTTCTCCACACAGGCTATGCTCTAATACTAATAGAAAGTCCAAATAGTGGCCCTGATCCATTCTCCACTTACCCTCAGATTGGCAAGAATATAAGCAATAACAGTGATACCCATCAATTTAGCTAGTTTTCTTAAACTGACAGACATACCCAACTACTCTAGGAGAGGAAGTTAACTTGCTAGCCTCTTCAAACTCCTAAGCTATTCAGACAATGAGTTATTGGACTTCATTAATTTGTCTACAACCCCTTTAGAAGTAAACCTGAGCAAAAAGCCAAATTCCTCCATGAAAATGATACAGGAAAGCGAGGTTCTCATCTCTCGGAGTCAAAGAATGACTCTTGCAGACAACAGAGAGTGAGTAAAGCAATAGAAATTTATAAGCAAAGATACAGAGAAAGCTCTCAGAAGTGAGGAGAGTCCCAACAGGGTTGCCACTGAGGTCTTTTAGTGATGGTATTTTACGGAGAACCTAGCCAGGTTGCCCAAGGCCTTGAGATTCTTGTGCAGTCTTGGTTTGAGCAGGGACTATTGATAACATTCTCAATGACTTACTTCATTGGGTTCTGGTGAATTTCTGTGATTACTTGGTAGCCATTAAAGGAAGATACTCCCTAACATTTTGGAGCTAGGGAGCCAGATTTATTTTTTCTTTTCTTTTCTTTTTTTTTTTTTTTTTTTTTTTTCTGCCTTATCTCTGTTTCCTTGGGATGGGGAGGAGCCTGACTCTGGGCCCTTCCTTTATCTTTCCCTGCCTAGCCCCATCTGCCCCTAACACATTCCTACATCAAAAAGAACTATCAAAAGTAAGTCTTGGAGCAAAAACATGTGACCTAGTCTTCTAGCAGCCAGACAAGTAGACAATCCCCAAGCAGTCCCCAAGGAAATAAGACATTATTTATATATGGGGCTGCTGAAGTAGCATTAAGAATAGACAGTAGGAGCCTACGCTTTAACCTCTATGTTTTTTCATGAAAAATCATGTATTTAACATGGAGACACACTGTGTCAGAAAATTAAATAGAAGTTATAATTTTATTGCTTTACTTTCTTCCTCTTTTACAGTGGTTTTAGGGGATTATAATTTCCTCAATTTCTTTTTTTCCCCCAAAGTAATAGATTTATATTAAAAATGAAAAAAAAAGGTGTGAAAGGTTATATCTTTCTCCCTTCGGTGCCACCATTTTGTTACTACTGAGGGACTATAGAAGAGGTGGCTACTGCTGTTTCATTAAACCAGGATCGCTATGAAGTTCAGCTGCAGAGCATGTGTTCTGCTTTTCTTTTGAAAATGTGCTCCATTAAAACCACATTCTTTTGCCAGTCTAAATTCATGAAAGTCTACATATCTCTCTCCGTTCGAATTACCCAAGTTCTGCCTCTGAGGCAAGGGATGTGAGTGAAAACGATGAAGCCACACAACACAACGGTCTTGAGAGATCCTGTACGGCTGACTGAGAGGCAGCAACTAACTGCACTAGTGGAGAAAAGAGCCAAGCAGATGACAATGACCACAACAGAGCTGCGCGGAGCCAGCACTCATCAGCTGGTGCCTGGGAGAGGCTTGAAACAGTCTTTAGATATTTTTATTGGCCTCAAACCTGGAAGTGGCATCTTGTATTCTTCAGTTAAATCAGGGATTGAGATCTGATTAAGAATTATTAACATAGTTCTTAAGTAAACAATTAAAGTAAACAATGATATAGAAATAATAAGCTAATACATGAATAATATAATAACACCATTTGTCCCTATTATAGATAATCTTTCTAATTCCTCAGAATCAATGGGAAGAGAAATAATCATATCTAATCAGAAATCATTTGCAATTTAGAGCAAATCATAACCTCTTGAAAATAAGAGATTCTAAATTACTAAAAACATACAGAAGATGTACTGAGAGAGCATTTGGATTACCTTTTTTTAAATTATTAAGTTATTTAACAGAGTGAGAGAAGAGAGAGGAAGGGAGCATGAGCAGGGGAAACAGCAGAGGCAGAGGAAGAAGCAGGCTCCCTGCTGAGCAGAGAGCCTGACCAGGAGCTGGCTCCCAGGATCCTGGGACCATGACCTGAGCCGAAGGCAGACAAAGGCTTAACCCACTGAGTCACCCAGGCGTCCCTGGACTACTTTCGGATTGAGAGATTACACAGGAAGGATAAAATTGAGTGCTTTTTGCAATTATATAAAATATGTTTGGTCAAAGGTGTGTGGTGGCGGAGGTGGAAGATGAGCAGAAAATGACTGGGAAAGGATAGATTGCTGCCAGATTGTAGGCTTTTTGCTTTCCTGAAAACTTTGCAATTATTTCTGGGAAGTCAGAAAAATTTTGGAATGGGGAAATGACACTATCTAAACCATAGTTCGGGAGCACAACCATTGTGCAAAGGTGAATAAAACACTAGCAGTATTTGAGTCAAATGGGGCACCCTTTCTTGTAAGCAGCACTGTAAATTGCTAAGGCATCCCAGCTCGGTAAACCTTAGCACTACTGAAAATAAGGAAAACATTAAACAGTTATGTGTAGGTCCCATTTCAAGAGAGGATTAAACTTTCAAAGGAAAACAAAAGGTCCCAAAAGCTTTGATCTAAAGAATGATTTTAGAATTGGCTGCCTCACAGTGTCCCAGAGATCAATTAATGCAATTCCCCAAGAGAACTCAGAATGGACCTGGCAATCTCTGCGAAGCCTTGGAACCTTCACCCTTTGGAGGGAACCAGTAAGATTAGAATCTGTCCCTGTACATGTGGGCATCGGTGATACCAAATTCACAAAGTCACCTTACCCATACGTTGTCCCATTCTACAAGCTTAACAACTAGTAAAAATACAAAGTCTAAAGACAATGCCTCTTCAAAGCCACATATAATTGTTAAACATTTATGTAAGCAGGGAACGAAGTAGGCCACCTGGCAATTTTACAAGGTGAAAAAATGCTTTACTCAAAATGACAGTTTTTGCTTCTACTTCCCCAGTGTGAGTTCACTAATTATTTGCTTCTGTAAGTGAATTTCACAGTATTAAGAAACTGTCTCAACTTTGATTATTATTGTTTGTGTTAGGACTTTCAGGATCATCCCTGAAGTATTTGTAATTTCAAAGACATTTATTATACCAGTGTGAAACAGTCAATTTATTCATCAGACTGTATGTATTAGCTATGTAATCTCCAATTTTAGATGAAAAAGCCAAAAAAAGCATATAAAAGAAGTTCATTTTAGAATTGGATAATGACTTGAAAGGAAGTAATTTCAAAGATTCTCAAGAAAGCTAACATCTACCAAAAAGTCAGAAATACTAACTAAAACAAAGTGACACTTTTATTCTAAATGTAGGGTGTTTTTTTTTTTTAAAGATTTTATTTATTTCTTCATGAGAGACACAGAAAGAGAGACAGAGACATAAGCAGAAGAAGAAACAGACTCCATGCAGGAAGCCTGCTGTGGAACTCGATCCTCAGACTCCAGGATCATGCCGAGTCAAAAGTAGATGCTCAACCACTGAGCCACCCAGGTGTCCCCCAAACATAGGCTGTTTAAACCAAGGTTGATCCTTAAAATAGATGGCACAATTTGAAAAAATAAGTAAACAAGACACAAATGGATTTCTAAAGTTATTAAAAGTGCTCTAAATTCCAGCTATGAGAGTTAAAAACAGGACAACAATAAATCTTCCATCGTTCATCTTGTCCCAGTGTAATTAACAGCTTTTGCTTTCACTGTCAAAGGCATCCCAGCTTGGATAGTAAATTATATGATCATTCTAGTCATAATATATCCCTGAAAATTATCTTAATTAATCAGGAAATGAAAGGTAGTTGAAGAAATAGGCTTATCAAAATTTATTTTCAGTAAAAGCAGAAATTTTAAAAATATATTTATTTTATCGTAACTTGACCAAAATCCCCAACAAATGCATATAATCATAACTTGGTATTTCTTATTTACCATTAAACACATTTAATGATGTAAAATCACCTTAAGGATCACTTAGCTGCTTCTTACAAGTTTAATATGCTGAAATTAATACATTTTTCATTACCTATATATTGTCTCTGTATTGTAATTTTACCAGTTTTCTTTTAAGTAGGCTTTGCGTGTTCCATGGATTTTCATCTTTTTTGCCCTCAATCTCTTTCTATAAATTAAAAGATTAGAAAAGAGTGCTCGCTTCGGCAGCACATATACTAAAAAAGATTAGAAAAGAATGCTCTTATTCAGCTAGATTTTTATTTCTTCAAGTAGTCTGCTAATTTTTATATTTCTATAGATAATCATCTATAACTTTTATAATTATTTATATATTTATACTTTGTACTCTTTTTTTTTTTAATTTTTGACTTCTGTTTTTTTTTTCATTATTATGTCTTCTTTAATTTTTTTTTAGAGATTTCATTTTTAAATAATCTCTCCACCCAAGGTGGGACTAAAATTTACAACCCTGAGATTAAGAGTCCCATACCCTACCGACTGAACCATCCAGGTGCCCTGTGCCTTCTGTTGCATTGAGAGAGTTTCCACATTTACTTCTTTCAGAAAATTTTGAAATAACAGATTTGATTTTTATTATCTTCTGAATACTGTTTTACTTTTTTTTAAAGATTTTATTTATATATTCATAAGAGACACAGAGAGAGAGAGGCAGAGACACAGGCAGAGGGAGAAGCAGGCTCCATGCAGGGAGCCTGACGTGGGACTTGATCCTAGGTCTCCAGGGTCACAGCCCAGGCCAAAGGCAGCACTAAACTGCTGAGCCACCTGGCTGCCCGTGAATATTGTTTTAAATATAAATTGTGTAACCTAACAAATGTGCATTGCTTTTAGCATATTTACTTATTTCCAAATTTCCCTGTATTCACATTCATCTATTTACATCATGGAAAGTGTTGCTTTTTTTTACCTTTTTTAAACAAACTCAAAAATAATAATTTTAACATTGAACAGTAAAGTTTATTAATACTTACTTTGCTTAACTGTGTTTCTTACATTTCTTTCATGACATCCTCAGGAAAGAAAAATCCTCAGATTTTATTTTTTCTTTCTAAAAGAAATTATTTTAAAGTTAGTGTGTTTTTAAGCTTTAAAACCTTTATTTACACTAAAACTAGTTTAATTTTGCCTTCACCTTGAGTGATATGTCCACTAAATATTAAACTTTAAGTTGACTATGATTTACTGTCAGTACTTTGAAGATGTCCTCATTGGTGGTATAAAGTGTGCTGTATGTTTTCAATCATGAATGTTACTCTTTTTATCATCATTAAAGATGATGTGACCAGATATAAGAGCATGTTCTTTTCTTATTTTCTACTTGCAACTTGCACTGAATTTTGCATCTTGGGAATCTATCAATTCTGGAACCATCTTGGTATTCTCCTTCAAATATTGACTATGTTTTTTTTTTTTTTTTCATTTGAGTCTCTTTTATATCTCTGGTGGGAATTCTGAAACAATGCATCGTGTTGCATATATAGAAATTTCTTATGCTGGTTTGGAGGTAACTTTCATATGTAGGTCACACAAGGCTGATACTGACTACAGAGTTTTCCTTTCAGTAAACAATTTTTATGAAAAAAATCTAATTTATTAATTTATCCTTTCACATATTTACCATTCTTATTTATGACTGATTATTTTTGTTTCATACATATTATTTATGTTTGCTGAGTATCTTACTTTTTTGATCATTCAAACACTAATTGTTTAAATTCTCAGACTGATTGAAACATTAATTTCTCCTGGAGTGAATGTGTATTTTGTTGCTTGATTTGATACCATATTATTTATTATTTAATTGCTTGAATGATCTAATAAGTGCAGATTGTAAATATGTTTTGAATGGGAATGTTTTGGGGATTTTGATTTTGTTTTGTTGTCTTTGGAGAGTGTGGGTGTACATATATGTATTTGCTTGCTTTTCTTTGATTTTTATGCTGTTATTATTTTCTCCTGCTTCCAGAAACTCTGTACTTTTGAAGTGCTTCCTTCTAGTCCATACAAAATGCAGTTATTAAAATAGCATTTGACAGGGGCATCTGGGTGGCTCAGTGGTTGAGCCTCTGTCTTTGGCTTGGATGATGATCCAGTCCTACAGCAGGCTCCTTGCAGGGTGCCTGCTTCTCCTTCTGCCCTTGTCTCTGCCTCTCTCAATTGTCTTTAATGAATAAATAAATAAAATCTTTAAAAAATTAATGGTAAATCTTTAAAATAGCATTTGACAGTTTTTATTTTATAAAGATATCCAGGCTATCAGAGATCTAATCACAGAGTCAGCTGACAACATGGCTCAGTACTTTGACAAAGGTTGTGTTTTCTATACCTGTTTCCTTAGGTCAACAGCTTTCTATAATGCTGTTGTGATATTATAATGCCATATCACAAGCAGTAAGTCAACAGCTATTTTTTTCAGCCTCTTTTTAGAGTGTGAGGGGTGGGGGGGATCTATTCCTTCCCAGTCCTAAGCTTTAAATGCTGAGAGGAGGGGTGCCTGGGTGGCTAAGTCAGTTACGCCTCCAGTTCTTGGTTTAGGCTCAAGAAATGATCTCAGGGTCGTGGATGGAACCCTGAGTGAGGCTCCATTTTCAGGGGTGAGGCAGCCTAAGATTCTCTCCCTCCCTCACCCTCCGCTGTGCACTCACTGTATCTCTCAAATAAATAAATAAATAAATAAATAAATAAATAACAAAACAAACAGACAAACAAAAATAAATGCTGAGAGGGAATAGAAAGAAACGTGTCACAGAGAGCAATTTTAGTGCTTTGCTTTTTGGGAGCCCTACCTACCTCCTTGCATCCACTCCCATCTTCTACTTCTTTGAGTCTAATAGGCCAGTGGCATAGTCCATAACAACTTTGTGGTTCTGGGGACTTACTTCTTGATGTATGAAAATGTTTATAATGTCATTGGATTTCAGGTACTATATATATGAATGTATGGTATATGTAATCCAACACTTGTGTGAATATACATATTTAGCATTTGGGGATTAGTAGGTCTGTTTAAAACTCATTGCATCTTTTGGGATACCCAGCTGGCTCAGTTGGAAGAACATGAAACTCTTGATCTTGGGGTGGTACATTTGTGCCCCTTGTTAGTTGTACTTAAAAATAAAATCTTAAGGGATCTCTGGGTGGCTAAGAGGTTTAGCACCTGCCTGCCTTTGGCCCGGGCCATGATCCTGGAGACCCGGGATCAAGTCCTACATCGGGCTCCTTGCATGGAGCCTGCTTCTCCCTCTGCCTTTGTCTCTCTCTCTCTCTCTCTCTCTCTCTCTCTCTCTCTATGTCTTTCATGAATAAACAAAGGAAGATACTATGTAGTTTTGCTCATTTTACTTTCAAAGTAGACATCATTAGGTACACATGATAATGACTGACTTTTGTCTTTGTTACAGTTATGAATGAGCTGTTTCCCTTCTGTTTTTCCCTTCCCAAATGGCCTTTCTTCACTATCAAATGCCTAGCTATACAATTGATTTATAGACCTTTGAAGATTTCTGCTTTTGTATTTGATGTGGTTATATTTTAATGACATATAACCTTATATCTACCAATTACAGATGGTTATGTGAGTATAAAAAATACACAATAAATTTTAATTCCTGGTACATATTGTAGAACAATACCTACACATAAAAAGCAGTCAAATATGTTCCTGACCTTGGAGATTAAAATTCAAAGTGAAATTATTATCAATATTAGCATTACCAAAATTCAAAAACACAAGAATCAACAAAACCTGTTTAATCTCTAAAGCCCAGTAGATGTGGCCCAATATAAGTGGTTTTATTACTCTGCTATAGCAAAGAAAGCAAATTAATAACAAGCCCTCTATATTTTTCCATATGGCTAAATTTCACATTTTTATATACTACTCATTAATGATTATGACGAAGACATTCATGATCTCATTTTACTGTGAACAACTTTGCTTCCTTTGTTCTCATTGGACTTCAGTTAGGTTACTCTTTCATTAAATTGCTCAGTAATTAATCCATTTATTAGCTATAGACTTTTATTTTTATTTTTTTTATTTTTTTTTTAAAGATTTTATTTATTTATTCATGATAGTCACAGAGAGAGAGAGAGAGAGGCAGAGACACAGGCAGAGGGAGAAGCAGGCTCCATGCACCGGGAGCCCGATGTGGGATTCGATCCCGGGTCTCCAGGATCGCGCCCTGGGCCAAAGGCAGGCGCCAAACCGCTGCGCCACCCAGGGATCCCAGCTATAGACTTTTAGAGTAAATCTATATAGGAGCAATTTTCTTTAGAAAGGGAAACTGTAAATTGCAACAAAGGGCTTCCTAATATAAAAGAAACAAAGAAAGTGTGTGTGTATGCATGTGCGTGCATGTGTGCATGCATGTGTGTGTGTGTTGGGGCATGTGTATATATATGTACATACAGTCAGGACCTTAACTTGAGAATATGTGATATTGAAAAATATATTTTGTATTCTTTTGTTTTGAACTCAAAATGAATTTTCCCTTAAAACAATATTATTAGATTTCTAGGTTAGCCTAATATAGACCTCATGTGTTATAGAAATATATAACCTGACTGATGAATCATAGGTTTTGAGAACCAAGATGAAGGAAGAAGGGGAAAGTAGAGTCAAGTACAACACGAGTCAAAATATTGTGACAGGTGAACTTTTCCTGAAGGCTGACATCATTCTGTACCTCTTCCCAACCTCTGCTATACATCTATACCATGCACAGGAGTAGGTCCATTGAGTGTGGAGATAGTCTTAGCACTAAATGAGGGGTTAACAAATAAATATCCATTCCTTCATTTGCAAGATCACAGACTCTGGAACCAGACTTCTGGGGCACGAATTTTGTTTTTTTTTTTTTTTTTTTTTTTCACTAATAAGTTTTATGACCTTAAGCAATTTACTAAATCATCCTATGTCTTAGTTTACTTCTTTGTAAAATGGAAATAATACTGATAACCAGCTAGTAATTAACTCACTTTTTTATGAAAATAGGCTGAATAGTGTATTTCAAACTTTTGAATGACTGACAAAATATAAGTGGTATGGAACTTGTAGCTATTATTATTAATGTTATTATTACTATTAATAAAAAAACAAGCATGTATGAGAGCATTAATTTTATGTCAAACACTATACCAGAGGATGAACATATAAAATAAATAACAGTTCCTGCATCAAAGATTTTCAGGCTAGAGAAAATGGAGATTGGCCAGTTTTAAAGATGATCAAATAGGGATACCAAGAGAAAAATCTATGGAAAGAGAGTGAAAAAAATGTATGAATGCTTAAATTCAAAAGTACCCATGTTTAAGGCACACCTGACTATCCAGACATTGAAGGAGTGAGAAATTACAAGCAAATAAGTTCAGGAAATCAATCTAGAGATTGAGAGATACAGAAGAGAAGATGGCATTTTAAATGTTAAGCATCAGGCATTCGTATCAAAATTTAAGGGGCAGGGATCTAATGACTAAAAGGCTATGAGATAAACAACAGTAAGCAAACCATTAAGGAACTAGAAAACAGAGAAGTAAGCTCATCCTGGAGCAAGCAGAAGCCTACATGGCAAGACTGACTAAATGCAATTATTGAGCTACTTCCGCAAGAAGTTGATTATTCCCTAAGCCTAGGGACATGCCTAGGCTCAGAATCTGAGGGTATGGTTTAGAACTGGGAGAATTGAAAGAAAATTCACAATTGACCTAAGAACACTTGGCTCCAAAATTTATCAAGTACGCAGTCTTCCTGAGCAATAGTTTGTCCATTTCCAAAATTCAAGTATACTAAAACAGTTTTTATTCTCTAAACAAAAAGAGAGCATATGGAGAAAATCAGCTTTACAGTATTATATAAGCCATACATATATTAACTATCTTAATTATCATATGACCACAATCACAAACCTAAATATATTGGAAAATTACAATACAGGGATCGAAATATTAGGATGTGCCAATGTGTCATGGTAGGTGCTTACCATACTGCTTCAATGGTACACTAGGTCCAAGGCATTCTCAATCCCTTTTGTTCCCCTAAAATTCTTGGAGTGTACCATGAAATTAATCACTGTGCATTGAATGAATAATAGGGGGACTGGCCAATTAACATTAACCTGGAAGAGATTATCAACACCTTTCTCTTTGTAAGGCTATTTGCATTTTCTAGAGAAGAGCTTCTTGATCCCAAATTAATATCCAAATGGTAGAATTTTAAGGAATGTGGCAAATTTTACATGAAAAAAAAAGAAAAAGGAAAAAAAATAAAATGAGAGTTATACATGGGAGTTTAAACAGGAGATTTGGCATTTTCCTGTTTGACACTTCCTTCCTTTCTTCCAAATTTGAGCACAAATGTTCTTTCAGACTCCTGTGATTTATTTTGGTTTGTGTTTAATTTCATGGCCATTCTTATGCTATTTATAGGAGTGAGGTTGAGGATAGCTGGTGAATAGCAGCTCTTCCAGTATGGGTTAAAATTGCTTTACATATTAAAAAGTGATTATTGGGATCCCTGGGTGGCGCAGCAGTTTGGCGCCTGCCTTTGGCCCAGGGCGCGATCCTGGAGACCCCGGATCGAATCCCACATCGGGTTCCCGGTGCATGGAGCCTGCTTCTCCCTCTGCCTGTGTCTCTGCCTCTCTCTCTCTCTCTCTCTGTGACTACCATAAATAAATAAAAATTAAAAAAAAAAGTTTAAAAAAAATAAAATAAAAAGTGATTATTTATATAAAGAGAAATACTGGAAATATTATATATGAAATAATAACAAAATCTACATCATGATAGTGTTGATCTAAATATTTGGTTGATTTCATAATAGGCATAGTTTACCAAATGGCTTAGCATTTTTCCTCTAGATAAAATTTAAGTGATGAAAGATCTTTCACCTAAAATATTATTTCCTATAATATACAATTTTCTTAAACACTAATAGACATCTAATATACCTAATATGTAACAAATCTGTTGTCGTTCCAAAGTATGTCAACACTGTACACTTTTAAAACACCTTAACTGGGTTTTTAAACTTTTCTGTCTTCTCTGTATAAGATGCTTAATTGTTAAATGAAACATTCTAGAATTCCTCCAGCTAGGTGACTTCTAGAATTTTGGATTGGCTTTATCAATAAAACATGGATCAACATGAGCTTTCTGATTTATTTGTGTTGTTTAATCTGGACACAGAGAGTCTTAAAAAAAAATCTACCAATTACTAACTAATTTTATTTTAAAAACATAGGTAATTTTTCAACAAAAGGAGTTAAAAGCCCCAAAATACAGGAATTAATGAAAATCATTGATTTTTCAAATATAATGGATATTGCCCTATAATAAAATCAACATAAAAACTTACTGTATTTTGAGGCACCTGAGTGTCTCAGACAGTTAAGCATTTGACTCCTGATTTCCACTCAGGTCACGATCTCAGAATCCTGAGATCAAGCCTGAGTGGGGCTGTGTGCTCAGCAGGGAGTCTGCTGGAGAGTCTCTCTCTCCTCCCTCCCTCTGCCCTTCCCTCCACTTGCTCTCTCTCTCTTTTCCTCTCCTACCCTCTCTAAAATACATAAATAAATCTTTAAAAAAAACACAACCAAACAGCTCACTCTTTGAATAGCATTGCAGACAACATGTGGGAAAAGCATTGCTCTTCCGCTGAAATGAATGAGAAAATTAAAGAATGTGAATCTAGTTAATTTTAGCTCTGTCTCTACGCAACTAATCTGTTGTAAGGCTCGTTAACATAAAATGTATCTTTGCTTCACTGAAATGAAGTTTTAAAATATACATGATTTTTTTAATCAAGAGAGTTATTATTTCTGAGGCGTTATTTGCATGACACTTTTATTGTTAAAATGATTTATAATTGCTTACTTAAATGATTCTGGTGCCATTAGCTTTGGTCTGTGGTGCCATATACAAAAACAAAACTAAGATATATCTGAAAAATTATAGGTACTTTTCCATTTTGTTAGCATCTGTAAAACACATTATCATATGATTTATTATTAGCTCATTAGAAAGAATTTTAAACATAGAGTTGATAATTTCACTCTAGATAGTTACAATATGGGTATTATAGAACTAACAATCTAAAATATAAAGTAGTTAGAGACATTAGCATGGAAAAATATACAACTATATGCCTTCCATGTAAAAGTAAGCCAAATGTAACTTTTATGATATGATAAACAATTTCATGTTTACACTAGATATATATCCTCCCATGAGTCATTTGGATCAACTTCGTGAGGCATTTAAGAATTTCAAGAGTTGCATAATTAGTAGAAAGAACACAATTCAAAAGAGAAGTATCAGCTAGAGGGTAATTTTGAATAAGTGTCTTACTCTGAGGCAGCTTTAAATGACCTTGAGCAAAAAAGGAGGTCACCATAACTGTAGTTGGCCTGGTCAAAGTGAAAGGTAGGAAAGACAGATAGCAAAGGAACAAAGATGTCATTGGAAACAGCACAGAGAATTCACTAGAGAGGAAAATTTAGTGGAGAGAAAGTTGAAATGTTCAAAAGAGGAATGAGTTGTATTTGACCTAATGCAATTTTATAGGTTGGAGACGGTATTATGTTCCTGGAGCTGCCACAAAAATTACCACAAACTTGGTGGCTTATAAAAACAGAAATTTATTCTCTCACAGTTCTAAAGGCTAGATGTCTAAAACTGAGGTATCTACAGGGCCACACTCCCACTCAAAACTCTAGGAGAGAATCCTTTTTTTTTTTTTTTTTTTTTTTTTTTATCTCAACTCTAGGAGGTTCTCTCCAGGCTTCCTTAGCTTGTAGTAGCATCTCTCAAATCTTCACCTCATCTTCACTCGGCCCCCTTCTTTGTGTCCTCTGTGTGCCCTTTTTGTCTCTTATAAGGACCCTCTGGATTTAGGACCTACCCCAAACTAGCATGTTTTTGCCTCTATTCTTTCTTTAATTACATCTACAAAGATCCTATTTCTAAGTAGTCATATTCTGAGGTTCCAGTGGACAAGAATTGAGGAAGCGAGTATAACACTATTCAACCCTCTATAGAAAATAAAAGGGGAAAAGGTTGATAACTTTAACTTGAAAAAGAATAGTTTTTGAACTTGAAAAAGCTGTGTGGAACACAGAATAGTCACAAATATAAAATAAGTCTGGTGATGCCAATATACAGAATGCCAGCTTTTATTAGGACCCGAAATATATGTGACTTTCAGTGCAATTATGAAAGGTATTAGGAAGGGATGATCAATGATATTAGTAATGGTATCTTCAGTTAAAGATGGTAGAAATGAACACACGTACTGTTCCTGTCCCTCAGAACCCCTATAAAATGACAGTAAAGATGAAAAACTACATAAACTAAAATGTAGATAATAATAGAGATCAATATAATATATGCAGCAGAAGATACCAAAAAGAAGTAAGCTGATACATGCCTCAAAATTACAGAAAATATGGGATGCAGGAACTAGAAACAACAGATCATAAGGTAAATTTTAGAAAACAAGCAATAGATCTTGTCCAAATTAGACAAATGGAGAAATAGAAATGTAAGCACATTACTCAGAAGTTACATATCAGAAGAAACAACAAAGTATTAAGGGAGGGTGACACAAGGATGAGCAAGGCATCAACAGAATATTGCTATTTTACCTTTTATGCTTATTAGTATAGTTAATTTTTAAATTAGAATTATGAATAATATTGATAAAAATGCTTAAGGGGCATCTGGGTGGTTTAGTTGGTTGAGCATTTGCCTTAGTCTCAAATCATAATCCCAGGGTCCTGGGATTGAGCCAGGTTGAGCTCCCTGCTCAGCAGGGAGTCTGCTTCTCCCTCCATCCCTCCCTTGCTTGTGCTCCCTCTGTGTCTCAAATAAATAAGTAAAATCTTTAAAAAATGGTTTTAATATCATTAAAAAACAAATAGAGCATAGCAATTAATAACATTAACTTGAGACAGGCACAGTGCTTAGCATTTTATACGTTCTAATTCATTTGGCATATTCACAACAATCCTCAGAGGTAGATGATATCATTTTTATTTAACTTTTATAGAGGAGGAAACGGTATAATTTGCACAGATCACACAGCTCCTAAATGACAAAGATGGGATTCAAACCTAGGGATTTCTGCTTCCAATTCCTCTTAATTGCTAGACTGGAAAATACAGTGGACCTGAAACCCTTGTCTGAAGGGACACTGAGGACACTGAACTCAGTAATTCTGATTGGGTCACATGATGAAATAATCCCCTGAAGGCATCCTCTTAATACTAGGATAAAAGGGAGGAGGCTACTTAGGATGGCCCAGAAGGGTATATCCAATTAGGAAACAACAAAGATGGAGAATTTTAAAGCCATAGATCATTATGCTATAAAATATGTGTCATATATATTGAATATGAGATTCTAAAATACCTAATCATTGTTTTAGAAAAAAGAAAACATAATCAATAAATATTCTTTCTGTTTTTTCCTAAGGGTGACCTCATAGGGGATCCTTATTATTTTCCAGTTTCCCCTGGTCAATGCCAGTTTATGCTTCTTATGCTGTCATAACTTTTACTAGCTTAATAATTTGACGTCCCAGCGTAATTATTAATGCAACCTCCAGTTATTCTCAATAGATGATAAATTATACTGCCCCCTATATAATTTACGGAAGCTGTAATCCTTGGCACTTAAATACTGACAATCTTGGAATTCTAGAACAAAGGATGTGTTCTTACTAATCATCTGTATAATGTAGAACTTTTACCTGTTCTGAGAAGCTTCTGGCTCTTTAATTAAATGTTTGACAGAAAATGGGACTTGGGCAGCTCAATCAGCTCTCCCACTTTTCTCTTGGTAGATGGTTTAAGTCTTGGGATCAGGCCAGGCATCTTCCTACTCCCCCTTCTAACTCCCAATCTAATTAGGTTTCAAACAGAGGAACACCTAGGTGTCCCTTAGCTTTAAATATTTAAATAGACTCTTGGGTTTCCCAGCAATTTACACCCCAAACTTCAGCACAGACTTGTAAATCTCTAAACTGTGTGAGATTCCACCCCCCTCCCTTCCCTTCCTGTGAGATTAGTGGCTCCTGTGGGGAAAGGGACACTTGTAAGTTCTAAGATTTACAAGAGTGCTGTGCTTTCTAAGGTGTAAATTGCGAGGAAACTCCAGAGTGCCATTAAACGTTTAAACGTGGTAAGCATTGTGCCCCTTTATCCTCTGGGGCAGCAGTTGCTGAGAAAGAAAAGAGCAAGGGAGGGGGAGCAAGGCTTGGGTCTCCAAGTCCAGCACCAAAGTGTGAAACTAGGGTTGGAGGCATCCTGAATTCAGTAGCAGAAATACAAGCATGTCCTTAATAACTTGTTCTTTTAGTTGTCATGTTAAGGATTTAACATGATCAATTATTTAACACATAACTGGCATGAGCCTAGGTTTTGAATGGCTGAAGCACATATTTCATTTAAACAGTGCAGTTATTAAAAATGTGCTTAATGTCTATCCCCTCACCATTAATTTCACCCACATTATTATAAATACGTGCAATAACCAAAACTTAAAGCAAATTTATAAATGACTTTGCCTTAGACAATATATCTGTAGACTGAAAATGGAGAGGGCTGTGGAGAGTGACTTGCCAAAAGTCACAAAGGTAGCAAGCACCAGTTGCATTAAATAAATAGAGTTCGTAAGGGAAGGTCTTTCGAATTTATTTTGACTTCTGGAGTAGAATACATTCTCTGCACAAGATTTTCACAGCCATCCAAGAGAATGTTGAAAAGGCTGTGGCGAAAAATACTGCTCTTGACCCAAAGATATTCATATAAAGACCAAAACGCAGGTGTGATTGTCCCTGTGCCCATTTTGGGCTGTGAAGTAGGGCCCCAGGATTTTCTCTAGAAGTCATAGTTCTACTTGCCAAATTTATCACCTAAGACTCCCAGGTGCAAATATATACACAAAGAGAAATAACCAATTTCAGCTGAAATGTTTCTTGCAGTTAAGTCAATGTTGTTGCCTTTGGCTCCTGAATCTCCATTTCTCCTTCACCGACTTTGAATGAGAAGGAGGTGACAAATGGTACTATTCCAAATGATGAAATCCTAACAACACAATTTCTCCATTTTGGAGAACAGGATAGAATGACTTTATTTTCAAATAATCATACCCCCACTTTTCTAGGCAGGATTACCAAGGCAATGGATAGAATTTACTGGAGGTTTGGAGTTTCAAATCCAGCAGCACTAGAAGTAAAGGGAAATGGAAAAACAGATGTAATTCTGAAGCTTCTTGTTGCCAAAAGAAACATGAAACCAGGGACATGTTCTCGCTCTTTCTTTTCTTCCTTTGTGTCTTGGTTTGCACCAGGATCTCCTCACGGCAGCCCTCAGCTCTTCTCGCATCTGGGTTGCCTTCATGTGGAAAGTTTGTGCGTTCCATATTAAGCCCTTTTTTGTTCCCATTGTGTCCCATCCCATGTCTTAGTCTCCAAACTGTTATTACTTCAATTGAGGGATTCTAATTCTTCAGTTTTCCTCCTTTATTTTCTCCTTTGAGTTTAATTGTTTGTGCAACTTAAATTTTTTCATTTTCATTGTTAGACCACTTTATGATTTTGCTTTATTCTATCTTGTTTATGCTCTTGGGGAGCTATCTGAAATACATTTTAAAATATATGTTTTAGCCCTTCTAGTTTCACTTGTCCACAGACTACCTCATCATTTTTTCTTTACACATCTCTCTTTTCATTTTCATTTTTCCAGATGTTTTGGAGAATGTTTGAGAATATGGAATTTGGAGTTGACTAGTGTGGTTCAAATCTCTTCCCATTCACCAATTCTGTAATTTTCTTAACCACCCTAAGCCATATTTTCTTCATGTATTAAATTGAGATAATGATACTTGACAGTGCTGTTGCAAAGATTAAGTATAATAATGTTTGAAACAGTCAATCAGAATAGTTGGCTTATAGTACACACTCAGTAAATAAGTATTATCATTATATTAATCTATAAGACAGAGGGAGAGGGGGAGTATATTTTTTGTTTCTAGAGGAAAAGAGTAAAATTTGGGAAATGTTAACATTTAACTGAAGATGGAAAAGTCTTACACTATTCATCTAATGTAATTTTAGGAACCATCTTGAGAGCGTGTTTGGAATATAATATGCAAAAGGTAGCATAGCACCAAAATAAGAACTAAGTGGTAGGCCCAGACAAGTTTTTATTCAAGTCAATATTCCCTCCCTCAATTTGTTATGCAGATGTAGTCCAATTACTTAACTTTTCAATCTTCAATGTTATCATCTGTTAAACAGAGATAATAATAAGTATCTTACGCTTGTGGTAAAAATTGCATACAAAGCTGCTGCTTTGTTGTCTGGTGTATAATTTTATATAATATTATTAACTTGGGAGCGAGTTTAAAAAGTCTGCACTCGTATTAAAAACCTCTATATCAGTATGAATTCCATTGAGCCAAAAGGACACATTTTTATGATATGCATTGATATTGGTATTCCTTCTCACATTCTGTATAGAGGCAACTGAAATGAATAAGTTATACTCAAACTTGGAAAACCATTTAATACCTTTTATAAACCACATTATTCAATAAATTCATCAATTTGGACATAATTTAAGTGTATATATGTGGACAGACAAAACTTACATTGAATGACCTCTACTGGTTCTTTCCTATAGGTTTCTGATTTATTTTCAAGAGGAATTTCCATGGAACTGCTTTACAGTCTACTGAGCTTTCTGGATTTGATAAGCAGCTCACTGGGTCTAATAAACCTATAGACAAAGTCTTATATTACGCATTTTAAAACTACTCACCACCTAAAGGATGAACTGTTGTCTTGGAAACGCCTTAAAATCGCATAGCAGTATTTAAACCAGTAGACACTAAGTTAAACCACAGATTTCTTATTTGCTTTTTCTAAATCAAATGTGCTTTTTTTAAATCAGTGTGGCCTTCTCATCCACACTGATAATGACTTCATACATGCTTTTTCTTACAACAAGTATTTTATTGCCATAAGAAAAAATAAATATTTCTGACATGGGTGAATTAACTTTTAAGAATTTATATAAAGTCAGTCATTCTAATTCTACTGATTTTCTATTAAATGTGTAACTAAATGATAAAATTGATTTTATAGTGACAAATATTAGATATCAATCTTCTGGTTTTATATGTACTGGGAATTCAAAGATGACATAAAGATTTTAAAGTTTAACTTTTGGGCAAAAATGAGGTGAGCAATACTATTATTCTGTAAAAGAAAAATGGTATACAGTCCACTCTTCTAAAAGCATCATTTTGACTAATTAATCCCTCAAATGTTTTAGTGATCTACTGTGTCAAATTACTATTGTCTGCATTGCCATAGAAGAGGAAACTGAGGCATAAGGGTTTAAGTAATTTCTGCATAATGACACAGATAAAAAGTGATAGCTCTGGGATTCCAATCCAGTCAGTCTGGCTCCAGAATCCAGGCTAATAATAATGTATATATACACAGAACATAATCCTAAAAATGAAGATGAAGATAGTCCATTTAATACTAATTTAAGAGAAATAGCATTTAATTAAGTGTAAATCTTGTATAGTTATGTTTTTGAAATAAAAAAAAAAACCTTAACAGAAAATTGAAACAATATGCTTCCCCAGGATTGATAAATTAATATAGCAAATGCTCTCTAGGTCTCTCAAACCTTAGAGGGGTTTAATTAGAGGGTATCAATATCATTTAGTTAGTATTGAAATCTCTAAGACTGATAAGAAGCTTATTAGTGGGTCAGACAACCTAAGTTCAGGAAGAAAATTGCTCAATTTAAATGTGTGTTTTGGATGGGGTGAGAGGTGGGTGGAAGGGAGAAGAGTTCTAAAGAATCTGAAGAAAAAATAGATCTTCTACTCTTAAATGTAACAATTACATGTTAGTTAGTAGCAAATAAATCAATATACCTATCATTACTGCAGCAAGGCAATGCCTCCTCTTGGTTAGAGATATGCCCTCACTTAGAAAATTATTACTGATGTTTCAATATATGGATGACATAAAATCTCATTAGGTCATAAATCGGTTAAGTAGCAGATAAAAGGTGAGAAAAACTAGTTGGAATTATGAAAGAGAAGACATTCTTGAAAAATAATAGCTACTACACCAACTGGCTTCTCAAGTTCAAGAAAGTCATGTCCCTTTTCTACTTTTATAATTTAGTTAGGATCTGTGAACTATTTTCTAAAATGTTTTAATACTTATATCTGAGCATATACACATTTTACTATAATTTATATAACATGTTCTTTCTGGCCCTAATTTTTTCTCATCCCCTTAATAATTATTAATGAATATCTCCTATAAAGGAGACTAATTCTTTTCACTGACAGAAAATCTGATGAATAAAAACTCGATTGATGATAGAAGAGGCATAGAGATAATTTTCACACGCAGTTAACATCCACCATACTTTCCTAATGATGACACTTCCTCCCTCCTTATTCCATGAAAGCCAGAATAGTCCCATAGTCCTCTTCATTCAGCTCTTAAATTCATCCACTATTGTGTGCATATGATGTCTGCATGTTGGAAGCACATTCTGATATAATGGATTTCTTCATGAAGGATGAAAAGAGGTCATATCCTTCATTGTTTTTGTTTTCATCCTGAGAAAATATGGAAGATATTTACCATGTAAAAGAACAAAAAGAACTGTGACCTATGTTTCACAAATAATCTCTAGTTTCACATGCCATCATGTTACATTTTGCATGACTGTATTTTCTGCCCTCTGATACATCACGATCTTTATACTGCATATTTTAGGGGAAAGAGGGTTGACACATTGTGCTATGGAAAGAGGAATAGGTCTTTAAAGCTCGCCATCATGTAATATTGACTAGTTAATATGTAAGCTATAAATGGGGAATGTGAAGAGGCCTGGGGATACCTTGTACTCAAAGGATGCTCATACTTAAAATATTTTCTTGACTTCCTTTGTCTCTGTGGCAGCTGGTGTAACAATGATTTTCATTCCTTCCCTGCCTGGCAAAACTGATACCTGCTAAAACAATGCCCGGGTCAACTAGGTAAAGACGGGTTTTGTTTATGCAAAATTATATTTACACGAAATTGCTTATACAAAATTGTTGATAATTCCATTCATATCTTTAAAGTAATTCCTGGCATAAATAGACATAACAAAATGTTTTCAACAAGTGAAAATTCCTGGAGAAAAACCTAACAATATCCTAACATATCTTACAATTTTGGAAAGTAGAGCATCTTCTTAAGTTAGGTTTATTTTGTTTATTTTTTATTGTAAGACTGTATCTATACAAATGCACATGTATTATTTGAAATCATTCATTCATTTGTTCATTTTGACAAAGAAATGAAAATATTGATTCATGGGAAACTAAACAAGAACAATCAACAAAATTCTCAAGCTTATGGGGACCAGCATAGTTGGGATGCCAAAGGGCTGTCTCTAGCTGGCAAATGCTAGAACAAACTTTCTGTTCTGGCTAAATTTTACTAGATTCCATACATTCTGCTTGGTTCTAGAGTCTCTATGATTGGCAGTTGTCCCAGCCTGATTAGTCGTTAAAAACTTGACCTGTTACCACTAAAGAGTGGAATTGATAGCAAAGGGAAGTAGACCTTTAGAACTAGGTATACGAAAGACCAGGAGAAACCCTGAGACAAAGGTACTTCTACTACATAATATTCTTAGAATAAGGGCTATGATAAAGCTGGTTTATTTATTTTTTATTTTTTTTATTTTTTTAGTCTTGTGCTCACATTTCCAATTAGTAGCTCTATAGGAAGACAAAGTTGATTTTTAAAAACAGAAATATCTTTCTCAGTAGATATTTGACTTTTTACAAAGTAAGCCATTTCATTATTGCACTACCATCAGTACCATGCACAGTGTATTAGATGTCACATTAGCTTCAAGCAAATGGTACCTAGAATTCCTCTAAAGACTAAACTTCTCAAAATGTATTCAAAAGATCACCTCCATCAGAATGTCTTGAGCTCCTAGTTAAAAATGCAAATTTCTCTAGCCTACCCCAGAATGTTGAATCAGAATTTCTGAGGGCAAAGAAATCTGTATTTTAATAATTCCCCCAAATAATTTTTACACATTTTGAAATCTTTTCCCAAGAAAGGTCAAAAGATACTTTCTGGTTCCTGACAGGTGTCAGGCCAAGGGCTCAATACAAATTGAAATGATGCAAGTATTTTGTTATTATCCAAAGTGTGATTATACACCCAGGAATTGCCTGAAACTATCATATATTGGATGGTAGTAAATGTACACTTGCAGAAGTGTGTCCTCAGATATCTACAGAGTTAGATTAGATGATCCTATTTAATGCCAACATAGAAACAAGTTTTAAAATTGTTTCCTATCAGAAACATCCTAAATTTGAAATAAGTTGAGCTTTTAAATAATTTTTCTTTTTCTCTGTTTCACTTAAGGATTACCTTGACTCATGGCTCTTCCTCTCAGTTGCAAAACTAAACATTTGTAGACATGCTGGGCTGTGTCTCTTTTCCAGTTGAATCCATTTGAATCCATGAAGTTATCTGGCTTCTACTTCAAATAATCAAGCAGCATAGGTCTTGTCAAAATTGGCCCAGTCTTGTACAGATAGTTTGTGAAGCATTCAGTAAATCTAATTCAATTGTAAAATTTGTAACCAGAACCCTCATTGGGTGTGTCTCTTTGCAATTGGTTATATTTTTAAACAAAAATGTTTTATGGTGCAATGAATATTCTAACAGTATGTAAGCCAAAACTCAAAGTATGGTAACAACAACAACAACTTTATTCTCTGCTATTTTCCAAGTATACGAATTAACTTTTCTGTCTTAAATTTCATATACTTCTCTAATAATAATAGAGAAACTAATCTGTACCACACTCAGTCTTATTTTTGATAGTACCACATTCTGTGCTGGAAAAAAAGTCAGCATTCCTCCAAATCTGCTGAACTACAAAATTAAAATTATAACTGTATCCCACAGTAGATAGAGGCACTCTCTCACTACAGATAAGCTGACAAAAATGATAAGTTTGCTTGTTAAAATTTCAATGAAAGATACTCAAAAAGTACATGTAATTAATGTATAAGTGATAAGCAAGATAAATAGGAAATGAAGTTTAAATCCCTTCTGCCTTCTGGATATCTGATGTAACTGAAATCCTCCCACAGCATTCATGATGCAAATCTGAGCATGAAGAACATAGAATAACATATGCCAGACCACATAGGCTACCCTATGCCACAATCTAAACAGCTTTCAATTTTAACCCCACATTTCACTGAGAAGAGCATAGCACATGGTGCAGATTCTCTGAGGATACATGTCAAAATCACCAATAGGCCAAATATATTTGAAATATTGTCTACAACACAATATTTTTAAAAAATAATTTGAAGCACATAAGGAAAGATGAGAGAATCTTTTTTGGCTGGTCATATACAGAACAAGAAAGCTTTAAAGGGTCATGGGTTTAAAATGTTTGAAAAACAGGGTTTCACAGGGTCAAGCTAATTAAAGGCATGGCTCCAAGTCCACCTCATTAACTATAGTCATTGGCAGCTCTTGGAGTGTTTAGTTGGGAGATGACTGGGGTTGGCTTCACCTCCTAAATCATCCCTCTAGGATCTTGGAAATCCAGGCTCTATAAAGTTTTTCCCTAGCATACAAAAATCAAATCTGACTGTGTGTCTGTCCACTCCCTTATGTGAGGAAAATGTCTCTCTCTTTTTCCATTGTCTTAGGTCAACATATTCTTTTTGCTTTTAATATATCTCTCTTCCTAGTTTTTAGGGATATAAATTTAGCTTCAGTCTTTTCACTTTCTTATCTCTTTCACATATGTGTGCCCCCCGCCCCCATCGGTCCATTAAAGTTGATCATTTAAATGCAATCTAAGTTATACAAGCCATACCCTCTGCTAGTCATTTGAGCGAACCAATTTATATCAGTAAAATAAAAGAAAGAGGGGAAAAGGACATAGACTATTCTTCTCTTATCTCTTTCTTATTATAGCAAACATTTTTCCAGGGAATGAGGAATAATTGTAAACTACAACTTCAAGAAGACTTTAGAGGGGACACTGCTTAATGCTACAGTTTGTCAGCTCAGAACCACTAAATTTTCAACAATATGAACGTAGCCAACTCTGCAGGAAGTTTCCAGGAGTGGCAGACCTTTCCAAATACCTTTTTTTTTTTTTTCCACGTTAAAAATGTCAGATTACCTAAGGGACCACCAGAAAAAAAATGTTTTGCTATCACTTGGGAGTAGTCTTACGTTATGATCACCTATACAATTATCAATGCCACATTTCTATATTGCATCTTAGTCAAAAGGAAGGCGACACAATATTTATGTACCTCCATGGGATAAAATTTGTAGTGCCTTTTATGAAAGGTGTTTTGCTGAAGCTACAAAAAAATGTAAATCCTCTCTTCTAATGCATCATGATCAATATGTCTGTGACTTTTCTTATGGAACTTTAAAACACACAAAGACCTAAGCTAATTAAATTGCTTCAAAATAACAATTGGGCAGTGGATTATAACCTTTGCACTGTTGATTCATTCATCAACATTGAACACCTATCATATGCCAAGCACTGTGCAAGCTTTGAAGATTTAAAGAAAAATAAACCATGCACTTTTCTTTAAGAAGTGCATGATTTATTGAGATAGACAGACACATAAATAATTATAGTCACTGTGGTAAGTGCTATAATGCAGACATTTGAAAGTTTTATGCAAGTCCAAAGACAAGGCAACACATTACATATTTTTCCTGAGGAAATGAAAAGGGTCTTGAACATGTTCTTTTTTTTTTTCTTTTATTACTTTTTTATTTCAAGTTTTTATTTAAATTCTAGTTAACATATATGGTAAACTTGGTTTCAGGTGTAGAATGTAGTGATTCATCACTCACATATAACGCTCTTGGGTATTGTCTTAAGGCATAAGGAGAGGCTACAATAGTGGTAGGTGTGGGAAAGGGGGAAGGCAGCAGGAGGCACAGAAGTGGAAAGATGTAAGAAGGAAATAGGGCTTCTGGGGACATATTTGAATGTGTTTAGCTTGACTGAGATGTGAAGAGGAAGCTCAATAAGATGACATCAGTAAAGAAAAGTTGGATGGAGCATTCTTGTGAATGCTTGGTAGAGACTACTAATATCACAGAGATCATCGGCTAGGAATGGAGCCATGAAAAAGGCAAAAAGCATTCTGTTGCCATCATTTTAGGATCAGGCTTCTATTCCTAAGCCTCATACTTAAGAAAAATCTTCTTTTGGAGCTTGAGTATTCAAGAATCTTGACCCATGTCTGAAAATTTAATGAGAAGAGTAGAAGTCAAAATATTTCTTTTCAAAGAAATAAGGAGATTTGGGTTTGGTTTTATTTGTTGAAAGAGGAAACTTGTCTCCACCCTTAGAGCAAATTGTTTCCTTGTGGTAAAATCAATTAAGCAGGCTATTAGTTTTGCAAATGAGAAGAAAAACCACAAACTGAAATGCATTTGTTTAAGACTATGTAGATCAAAGGAGCCTTTTACTAAGAAATTAAGGGATAGTCTGTCTATATGGAAGGGAGGGAGAGATTCTCTGAGATACCTTTTTAAAGTATGGATTAAGGTTCACCTGTTGCTTTTTCAAGTATGAATCTCAGCCCACAACCTTTTATTTGTATTACTCCAATTTATTTCAGATTCTCAGCTCTGGGGTGTCAGAAAGCTAAACTTTAGTCTTTTTGATGAGCTCTCATCCCACAACACTGTACTTTATTTCTGGAATCCTCTTCACTGCTAATTTCTGGGGTCAGGTCTTGGGTGGGAGGGAGAAGGTGCAATAGGTTAGTGTCTCTAGTTTTTGGTCATTTGTTTACACAAGATTTTAGAGATGCTTACTACCCTTGTCTGCTGAACTTCTTCTGGGGTGGTGACTACCTGATGCCTTTGGGACATCCCAGGAGCCTGACATCTTTACTCTGTGGTCCAATCTGTATCATAAAACCACTTGTTTCTAAGCTCTTGCTCTCTCATCAATGAGTTGATCATCACATTTTATGACAAACACATTTTGACTAGTTGTAGCATAAAACCATTTCCCTCTAGAGTCTTGCTACCTCCTTGGTCAGGGGATTGAAATCCAGTTGGCCTTTTTTGCCCCCTGAGATTTTTCTAATTTGGACAAACTCCCTTCCTTATGTAGTTGAGAACCTCCACTCACCACCCAATTTCTGTAGCAAAGCCTCTAGATTTAAATAATTTCCTCTTGTTTTTTCTCTCAAGACCATCTATAGTGATTTACTACTTAGAACATTTATTTTGGAAATTTACAACCTACCATATGCTACCCTTTGGACAAGGAAGTAGTGCACTGGCTATCTATTTGAATGGGGAAAAGAAACAGGGAGAAACCTGTGAAGAGCATGAATTATAATCTTTAATTAATAATAATATATGTAATATATATAATATAATTATATAAAATATCATATTATAATAATATTTAATGATTATTTGGACAATCCATCCCCCAGTAAAATCCATGCTTCCTTAAAACAAAATGAATGCTGAATGTTCAACCCTTAAAGTGAACGTGAAACCTATATTTCTGAACTACATGGATTATTTAGGAAAGTATATCTTACATACACAGTATCACCTGGGTTGAAAGTTGAGACTGCAATGCAGAAACGGGAAAAATGTAGAATAAGGAGATGATTGTAAGCAAAGGAAATAGCAGAGAACATTATGAACAATTCAAGAAAAAGACTCTGGAAGTGGTAGAAATAATATCAACTCTGCTACAGCTGACTTACTGTATATTGACACTACTTTATTTTGGTATGCCATATTTGGAAAAATAGTCACAATATCACTAGACTTTTGTAAAGTGAAAAGGAAAAAAATATTTGCCTTCATTTTGGAGCCCTTGAATGAAGAGTCCTATTATATGCTTACATTATCATTAATGCACAGGAAAACATATGCTATTACTTCAAGTGTTCTGGTTGCCAACATGTACATTTAATATGGTCTGTCTGAATCAGTGTCCATGTGCATTGTTAACAGAAAAAATTTACACTACTTTGGTCTAGAATAATTGAGCCCATTTATACTCAACAGTCTACTGGCAGGTGACCTATATAGCATGCTGGGAGAAATCAGTTTGATATGGGCCTTCCCCTAATGTCTATAGTTACTGGCAATATTTCCCTATTGTTACATCTCTGACCCTTACATCTCATGGAGAGCTTACTCTCCCTTGGCTCTGCTTGGGCAGGATGAACTTTGAAATTAGTTTGACTGTTCTTTAATGGATAGTTATCATATCTTTATCTGATATGATCATTTTAATAATTAATTGTCATGGTATTAGAGTCCTCTCTCTTCATGAATGAGTAAAAGTATAATCTTCTCTGAAAACTGTGCTAAACTTAGGTCACATTAATAGTAATTATTATATAAAGCAATTACTGTATCTTAAAACATGAAATATTCACTTCCATAGAAGGCTGAAATTGAGCAAAAAGTTAATTAAGAACAAAAATGATGAGGTAATAATTCAATACTTCAATATTTTAATCAATGCAAGCTCTTAAACCAAATAATTAGACCCAATACAAAATTTTAGGGCTCAACTTACATGATTTAATAAAGAGATATATTAATGTTTAATGAGTAACATATTTTTCATTGTCTTACCAAAAGAAAAATGTGGCAGTCTATAACTAAGTAAGTAGATCATGTTTTTACAGAATGCCTACAACTCACACTAGGGAGACTGTTTAGAAAGGATTACCTAATAAAAAAGGAGAAAGAACAAGCAGATACTAATGTATATCAATACCAAGCATAACTCAGTTACCCTGTCTGGGAGTCAAAATCTATTACACTCCGGTGAGACAGATGGATTTTCTATTTTCCAATTATAGTCTAGATTTTTACTGAGGTCAATAAACATAAATGTTATGGGCCTTTCATAATATTTTTTCCAGAGAAATATATGTGTTTTAAATGTCATGAAGTACATTCCAGTACATAAAAATAGTAGCAAAGATGAAAATTTATGAAATCAGAATCAGAAGCAATAGTCACACCAAAGAAATAATGTTACACATGGAATGACATCTTCCTACATTTAATTATTCTGTAAGCATCCTAATTAGATCAGTAGCTCCCTTTCATAATTTATGCCCACTTTCTAAAAATGTTTTATTTGGTATTAAAAAAAATAAACTGTTAATTTTGAAGGATACTCTTAGGCTTTTTTTTTTCTCTGCAGTTTAAGACCAAACAAAATACTGCAATTTCTCACAGACTTGTAATTCTAAGGTTTTTTTAGCTTTTAATTTAAAAAAATTTATAACAGCTGCCAACCTCTACTAAACTTAAAAGACAAGTTCAAAATTATTTTTGAAAATAAATTGCCAACCTGATACTTCAGCACCCTCAAATTATTTTAGTGTATATCTCCTGCAAACAAAGCTGTTATCCTATAAAACCACAGCACACAACCAAAACACATCTCCAAAACCAGCACATCTCCAAAAGGAGATGAACATTTATACATTACTGTCACTTAATCCTCAGATCCCATTCAAGTTTCTTCAATTGTCCTAATAATGACTTGAATAGCAAAAAATACAGCATATAGTCATTAGCTGCATTTAATTGTCTTGTCTGTTTATTTTCCTTCAGTCTTGAATATTTCCTTAGTCTTTCCTTAACTTTCATGGCCTTGGCATTCTGAAAATTGTAAGCTAATTACTTTGTATAATGTATTCCAATTTGGCCCTAATTAGATTTAGGTTATGGATTTTGATATGGTAATAACATACATTGATTTTGTGTTTCCTCATTGCATCTTATAAAGTGACAAACAATTTCGATCTGTCCCATTACTTGATGTTTATTTTGATCATTTGATTAAGGAAATGTTAGCCAAGTTTTTCTGTTAAGTTATGCTACAACTCTGTAATTAATACATGTCTTATGAAGAGGTAGTTTGAAATGATAAATATCCCATTCTTCATCAAGCTTTCAATATACCCATTAATTGTTTTATTTTAGTATTGACTCACCATATGCTATTTCACTCAATGAATTAAATCCATTATTATTGCTGTTCATTTGATGATCAAATCTTTCCTTATTTAGTAGGACCCCCATTTATTTATTATTTAGTTAGTTAGTTAGTTAGTTAGTTAGTTAGTTAGTTAGTTAAAAGATTTATTTATTTAATCATGACAGACACTGAGAGAAAGAGAGGCAGAGACACAGGCAGAGGGAGAAGCAGACTCCATGCAGGGAGTTGGATATGGGACTTGATCCTGAGACTGAGACTCCAGGCCAAAGGCAGGCACTAAACTGCTGAGCCACCCAGGGATCCCCAGGACCCCCAATAAAGCAGACTTCTAGGGATTTACCCATTATTTTTTGATCCCACAAACACTCCAGGCTCAACCTGTTCTTTCTTTGCTAAATTTTGATTTAAAATCTAGTATGCTTCTAGGGGCACCTCGGTGTCTCAGTTGGTTAAGTGTCTGACTCTTAATTTCAACTCAGGTCATGATCTTGGGTTGTGAGATTATACCTCACGTGGGGCTCTGTGCTGGGTATGGAGCCTGCTTAAAATTCTCTTTAGTTCTTTATAAAAAAAAACAAAAAATAAAAGCTGGGGTGCTTCGCACTATATCATTTTATTTGTAAATGATTTATACAAATAATAGCAAAGTCTTCCCATTGAGAAGCTAAACCTGCAGGGCAGAATCACACTTCTGGTATAATTCATTTTTATTCATAACACATAGATTGTGTAAGACACCAAAATGCAATCTGAATGAGGCATTATTTCTACCTATCTGGAATTAAACAGTTGGAGACAAAGAAAAACAAAAGAACAAACAAAAAACTAGCAAAAAGAAAAGGTCAGGTCAAGTTCTAAATGCCAAATGACTCATGAAAACTCAATATCAGAACAATGGATAAAAAATTAGAGACACAAGTGCATGTTTTTTTAAAAAATATTTATTTATTTATTTATTTATTTATTTATTTATTTATTTATTTATTTATTTAAGAGAGAGCAAGAGCTGGGGGCAGGGGAGATTGTCAGCAGAGAGGGAGAAGAAGCAGGCTCCCCATTGAGCAGGGAGCCCTAAGCACAGCTCCATCCCAGGACCTGGAGATATGATCTGAGCCTAAGGCAGACACTGAACTGACTGAGCCACCCAAGCATCTCCATAAATACGTGTTTAATTCTGAAAATGTGTTTTTACCCAGATACTGGAATATATATGTGAAGATGGTATAAAGGATTATTTTCACATTGCAAGTTACAAATAATTTAGAGTAATCAATTTACATGCTACTATTGTCTCTGAAGAGCTCGCACAAAAGGATACAGTAGAGAGGATATCATGAGAGTAAAAAATTTTGCAAATGTCTTAGTTTACACTAAAATATTAGACCTAAGTGGCCACTAAGCCTGTTATTTAGTTTATACTTGCTGTGTCAGAACACACTTCTCAAGAATTGGCAAACCGAATCTGAAATAAATCCAATATGCTAATCTCGGAGAGGAACCAGTTTACTGAGTGATGAGTAAATCCCCCAGAACTGAAGTCTCGAGGAGCCTGCAAATAGGAAGCCTGAGACCCAGGCGCCACAGGATCAGCAGCCAGACCTGCCACGAACAGAAGTAACCATTATGTACTTGTCAGGCTTTATGAGACAGTTCAGATATAAACAGCACTGAGTAGCAGCAAATCCAGTCTTTCCACTCCTCTCTTCTTCTCTATGGCTGTGGCTAAAACCCGCGCCAATGACCACTGAGATTTGTAACACCCTTGTGCCAGTAACACAGGCCAGACGGTCATTAAATTGGATATAAACAAGGCAGGGATTAAAAATGGGGGATGGGCTGTCCGGACCTCCTAGGAAACTATCTGGAGAAACCCCAGATTTCCCAGATGTAATTGTAGGCCCTACAGTTCAAATCCGAAATAAATGAAGGTAATTCCATTTTGGGTGAGGATGGAGAAAAAATAAAAAATTCACACCACTAGACAAATAGGGTAAGTATAGTACGTTTGAAATCTCCCAGGCTCATTCTAACTTTGCACATATTTGTGCATGCATCTCTAACTCTTATTTTATCTCTCCGTCTGTGTATCTATTCACACATGAAGCTGACTAGGATTAATTTAATAATCAGTATATTTTGATTAATTAAATGAATCTTAATTTTATGCAAGAAGACTAAAGAACTCTACGTTAAAAAGACAATAGTTCTCATAAAGTTTTAAAATTACTCTTCAAATTAAGTCCTACTAAAAAAAAAAAAAAAAAAAAAAAAAACTAAGTCCTACTGTGTTTAATGGAAGCAGTTCTTTCAGGGCGCACCACTCAAACCCTCTGTGATCTCATCTGTCTGGGTGGGTCCAGCACAATTGTTCAGGTAACAGTGACCGAAACCAGATTGTAAATCCAGCCACGGAAAAAAACTTCATAGTGCTCCATTATGATAATACATTCTCATAGTGCTAACTACAGAAGCACAATTCTCATTTGGTTAATGAAGCTGAAGCTTCAGAGACCCTTGCTTGCATGGACCACTTACTCAGCACTGAAAGAAGCCCCAGCAATTTTATATTTATCATTGTCTATTATATATCTTAAGTGAAGCCCTCCAAATTGTATATTTCAAATCCGAAAAAGAATATGCAAGTAAAAAAATTATTCTAAAAAAATTTTTTAAAAAGTATTCTATTAACTCCTAACCAAATTTATTTCTGGGCAGGGTATACCATTGCTCATTCATTCACTCATTCATTCAAATGCTGTCTATTCAACACTGACCTTGTATTAGGCCTATTGTTGTAGGCTAAAATTTGTGAAAAAAAAGAAAAAAAAATCAGAGAAATGGCTCTTAAAGGTTTGTATTCTGTGGGAGAGGCAGAAACAAAAACATAAAGAATAGGAAGTTAAATTACACAATGGTCCCTGTACTCACCACATGAGTGTTTGCAGGAAAGTAGAAAGACAGTTCAGTAAAAAAAAGGCAGTAAATCATTGAAATGCACATTGAACTTCTGAGTTCTAACTATATTTATATCATTGTTAAGGTGTCTTTTTTGGATAGTGTTGTCTAAATTTACTAGAGGTCTTGGAATATAGCATAATGGGCATAAAGACAGGAAACATTTGGTAAGCTAACATCATTTAAACAAGAAAAAAGTTACTATTCATACTTCAGTGCCACATTGTGTTTTGAGAGCATAATGACCCTTCTTAATCAAGTTGTGGAAAGCCGTCAAATGCTGTCCAAATTTAGCTGTTACTTCAAAGCTAAGGAGGATGTGTTTTTTGGTCTTCACTAGGTATCTAGACTTTTCTCTGGTAGTCTGAAATCTCAGTTCACTCTAGTATATACACTTTTCTTGCTAATGTCTATTGAGTTCTCAAGATGAAGTTAGAAATAGAGCAACATAGTATTAGACTTCTTTAAATGTCATGCACTTTGATTTGACCAATAATTGATTAACAAGCTCATGAATGCCAGATCAGGATTTCATTCAAACACCATGTGAATTGTAAATCTCTTCTAAAATAAGTTATATATGATACATACACAGTATCAGGCTCTCTGTTGACATTAAGGCCAAATTTAAACCAAAAGCAATTCCAATAAAAGTTGACAATTTTTCAAATGACATATATAATAAACCTGATTTTAAAACTACTGCCTTAATGATTAACAGAAAGAATAGCATTTGTAAACTTTAGCTATATGAAGAGTACATTTGTCTCCCTCATAACAAGCATGTTCTTGAAATAGAGGCATAATCTTGGGTAATTATTCATTTGAGAGTCATAAATTCAGTACCTAAAATGCATCAAGTAATAGGCTAGGCTCCTTTCACATTAAGCTTGAAAACCAGTGGAGATAGACACCTAAATGCAAAAATTATAACACAGGACAGAAAGTATCGTCATCTAAGAACAAAATGTGGTCACAGCACAGTGAGCGTGGAGCCACTCTGCCACAGACCATGAGGTGATTCTCTAAGAGGAAATGCCAATTTTTATTGACATTTCTATTTTTTAGGGAAAAAATTGGAGCTTTCAGATGAAGAAGGAGAAATATTTTTAGGGCAGGGAAACAGATCGCAAAGTGACATGCAGTCATGGCAAAGCCTGGTGTACACAGGGAATGGATGACAGATTTGGTGGCTGGATTTCAGAAATGGTTCCAGCAGGTGGTAGGGTAAACTGCAGTCAGACTGGAGTGCAGGACACAGTCCTGTGGACAACAGAATGCCAAGGGAGGTTTGAAGCCAAAAAATGGCATAACCGGAATCTGTAGACAGACAATGCTTTAGCGATGTGGGAAATTAAATATATTTCCATAGGAGAAAAATGAAGAGAAACATAATCTGATGGGAGGCATTGATACCAGCCTCATAAGAGATGGTATGGGTCTGACCTAAAGGCAGTGGACATAAGGATGGAGAGGAGACATCAGGTTTTTAAGACAATGCAGAGGTAGATTCTCTGGTATTGACTGCCAAGTTTATGGAAGTCATGAGGTAGTGGAAGGAATCACTTAGAAGATATCTGCTGTTCAAAAGATTTAGGATTCTCCTGATGAGACATAGAGTACAATGAGACTAGAAAGAAAATCTGAAAAAAATAAGAAAGAAAGAAAGAAAGAAAGAAAGAAAGAAAGAAAGAAAGAAAGAGAAAGAAGAAAGAAAGAAGAAAGAAAGAAAGAAAGAAAGAAAGAAAGAAAGAAAGAAAGAAAGAAAGAAAGAAAATCTGTTTTGAACATACCGAGTTTGAGGTGTTTTGAAATGTGCCGAGTAAAATAGAAATGTATCCCCAAACTGAGAAACTGAGATTACAGCCTCCAGTCCCTATGCATACTTCAGCATATCCATTTTCTGCACTGCTGTCAACATGACTTGACAAAAATTCGACTTTAACCATATCATTCCTTTTCATCCTTCATTGGCTCCATATTTCCATAGAAAAGAAGAGTTTCAGATTCTGTTTGGGACTCCACAATCTGGACCCACTTGCCTCTCCAGGCTTTCCCTCGTGCTCCTTTTTAAAAACATTTGCTTCAGGTAAATCAATATATTGCTCTTTCACATTGCCCTTTCTTTTTTCTTTTTTAAAGATTTTATTTATTTATTCATGAGAGACACACACAGAGAGAGAGGCAGAGACACAGGCAGAGGGAGATGCAGGCTCCATGCAGGGAGCCCGACGCGGGACTTGATTCCGGGTCTCCAGGGTCATGCCTTGATCTCGGGTCTCCCAAGGTGGCGCTAAACTGCTGAGCCACCCGGGCTGCCCACCCTCTCATTATTTTTTTTATGGCTCTTCATTCTGCATAGAATTCCCCAACAAGCAAACAAATTTTCTAAGACTCCAACCAAGAGTTCCCTCTATCATGCCTTTGCTAAAGCTAGACTGGACCATCCCTCTGTACAGTGTATGTCCCCATCTGTGTGCTGTGTGTACCGTAATCCTTTAATACACTAATTTCTCAACTCATACTCCATTAGAACACCAGGTACATTAAACAACATTGTTTTTTACTTCTTCAGTGTATTGTACAATGATTGGGGTGGAGGGAAGGAGAGAAGAAAGAAGATTAATGGAATGAAGGGGAGATATTAAAATGCACGTCACTTCAAAAATAATTCTACTCTTAAAAATGTATTCTACAAGTGGTACATCTGTAGATGGACAGCTACCCATCCACATGTGTAGAAAAATGTGAACTTGTTGGTGTTAGTGGTACCAATCAGTAAGAAACAACCTAAACGACTCTTAATAGAAAACTGGTTAAATCAATTTTGATATAGCCAAGTAATGAAATACTTTTCAGATATTAATAAAATTTGGTTCATTTACGTGTGTTGATACAAAAAAGAGAGAATCAAACAATAAGATGAATTGTGAAAATCATTGAGTAGAGTATGTTCCTGTTTTAATTAGGGGGCAAGCATTCAATTCTTCGGCCTGCTGTGACAAATTAGCACAAACTCGGTGGCATAAAACCACAAAAAATTATTGTCTCCTAGTTCTGGAGGCCAGAACTTTGAAATCCAGGTGCCAGCATGGCTGTGTTTCTAGAGAAAATTAGATCCATGCCTTCTTTATCTCCTCTTCCTTCCCAGCCGCCTTGGCTTGTGGTTACATCACTCCAATTTCTATCTCCAACTACACGTCTCCTTTTCCTTTGTTTATCTCTTATAAAGACACTTGTCATTGGATTAGGTCTTAACCAGATAATCCAGGATAGTCCTATTTTATAATCTTTAACTTAATTGTGTCTCAGAAGTCCTTTTTCTTTTTCAAAATAAAGCAATACTCATATGTTCCAGGGTTTAGATGTGGAGACACCTTTTGATGGGCTGCTGTCAACCCATTACAAACAGTTTCTTGTATTTACATATGGAAATTCTCTGAAAGGCTACACAGAAATTACTGAGATTGGATTTTTTTCCCCTCCACCAAAAGAGGAAACTGGTAATCCTGGTATGGAAAAGAAAAGTATACTTGTATACATTAATTTATTGTCTGAATTTTATTTTTCACTATTAATTAAATTAATACTTAGATTAAATAAAATGTTATCTAAATCGTAAAATAGTTACAAAAATTACCAGTTAAAATTATTCCATTTAATAACTTGAAATTTTACTTTCAAAAACCCCTTGCTATGGTTTGGATGTTTGTGTAGCTCTATAATTTCTGTGTTGAAATCCTAATGCCAAATGTGATGGTTTTAGGAGGTGAGATCTTTGGGAGGCGATTAAGTCCTGAGGATGGAGCTCTTATGTATGGGATTAGTGCAGTTATAAAATAGACCGCCACATTGCTCCCTCATACCTTCTCTCACGTGAGGATACAACGTGAACACTGTGGCCCAGAACAGGGCACTCTTCTAACATACTGCCGGGAACTCTGATCTTGAATCTTCAGGCTCCACTACTGGGACAAATGAATCCTTGTTGTTTGTAAACCACTCTGTTTTGGTATTTTTGTTATGGCAGCCCAAAGAGACTAAGGCATCCTTTATATAAACAAATCAAGTAAAATAGAGAATGGCCAAGGAGTTGTGATAAGGCTAGCACACCCTAAGACAAAGACAAGCTAAGGTATGTCGAGTTTTATGCAATGACTACACTTTTATCATTGGGAGGAAAAAGGAAATACTAATTCTAGAGGGTCATGTTATTTAAATCTACTTCTGTCCTAGCTCCTTAAATATTAGAACTCTAAAACACATTCGTGCTATATCAAATATATCAGTGTCCCTATATCACAAAGGAGAATGGTCATTCTCCCCTCCCACTCCTAGACCACTGCAGACAGTGTCACTGCTTTGGGCCCTGGAGGGTTAGGGCATCCACCACTGGAGATACACTCTAACTATGGAAATCCAGGAGTTACTGTGGAGCAGCAGGAAGTACATCTAGTATCATCTGGGGCGATGAAAGTGACTTACAGAATGACTTTAATTAAAATGGTGGAAATGACTAGTTCTTGAGCACATATGATATTTGTTAACTCCCAGACATAATCAATGTGGTTTTTCTCAGAGATAGGAGGTCTTCTGAGAGAAATGAGCTAAAAATTGCCATGATTAATTATATAATTATATGGTTATATTTTCCTAAAACGGATTGAAAAAAATATTATTTCTGCATATTCATGTACTTTGCATATGTACAATTAATGACATGACAATAATCCCATTTATTGTATACCTGTTTCCTCCGAGAAGTAAAAGGTTCTCCACTATCAACTCATTATATATAGATAATTTTTTAGAACAGTTTTAGATTCATAGCAAAATTGAGAAGGACATTCAGAAATTGTCTATATACCCTCTCCCTGACACATGCATAGCCTCCCCCGTTATTAACATTTCCCACCAGAGTATTTTGTGTATGATTGTATGTATTTATTTATTTGTTTGTTTGTTTATTTATTTGAGAGACAGAGAGACCACAAGCAATGGGAAGGGGCAGAGGGAGAGGGAGAAGCAGACTCCCCGCTGAGCAAAGACCCTAACTTGGGGCTCCATCCCAGGACCCTGAGATCATGACCTGAGCGGAAGATAGAGGTTTAACCAACTGGGCGACCCAGGTGCCCCCAGACAGTACATTTGTTACAACTGATTAATCTACATTGAAACATCATCATCCAAAGTCATAGTCACTCTTGATGTTGTATATTCTATGAAGTTTTACAAATGTATAATAATGTGTGTCCAGACAGAATAGTATCACTGCCCTAAAATCCTCTGTGCTCTGCTTACCCATCCTTCCTTTCTCCCTAATCCCTGACAATCACAGACCATTTCACGGTCTCCATAATTTGCCTTTTCAAAAATGTCATAAGGTTGGAATCAGACAGTACATGACCTTTGCAGATTGGCTTCTTTCATCTAGTGATATGTATTAAAGTTTCTTCCATGTCTTTTCATGGCTTGATACTTAATTTCTTTTTAGTACTAAATCACATTTCATTATTTGGATGTACCACAGTTTGTCCATTCACCTACAGAAGGACATCTTGGTTGCCTTTAAGTTTTGACAATTTTCAGTAAACATCCACATGCAGGTTTTTGTATGGACAGCAATTTTCAGATCATTAGGGTAAATAACAAAGAGCACGGTTGCTGAATCCTATGGTAAGAGTAGGTTACCGTGCCCTGGCTCACTACCGCTGGTGGTAGAAGCGCTCCACTGCAAGAAATAATGGGAGCCACTATCCCAGTGAAAATCACCTGCTGGCTACGTAGTTCCTTCTTAAGGGCAGGCCAGCCTAAGGGTGGAATAATGTATTTATGCCTGTTAGTCCTTTGTTTGGGGGGCTAGACGTCCCTTTCCTGCTCTATCTCCTCACAAAGAGGAGACATCAATCTGGATTTCCCGCAGGAATTTAGGGCCTATCCAGCTTCTCTCTCTCTCTCAATTCAGGGTAGAACTTGGAATGATAGGAAAGGAAGCAGTTTTAATATTAGAAACGATTTATTAGAAAATTCTCGCCCTGAACTGGTGTAGCATGTGATATGGAAACTGCCATTAACTTTTTTTTGTTTGTTTGTTTGTTCTTTTCTTTTCAGCTTGGGAGAAATTTGCATGACATGAGCGTTGTTGAGATTGAGAGAACTCCACTTCCAGGCTGTTAATGACTCTCTGCCCCAAGTCCAGGCTCTGTGGGCTACAGAATGGGTTGCTGCAGTAGTCATACCAGGTCAGACACCATGGATTAGCACCACAGGGGGGAATATGAGGGCCACTCACAGTCAGTCTGGAATCTATTTGGGTGCAAACTTCCCCATGATTATCCACATCAGCAAACTATGGAGGGGCCCTGGTGATTCAAAAGGAACCAGAAAACAGAGACATGTCTCAATAGCGGTCTTGTGGTCACTTCCAGGCATATGAGGTTGAACCTTTTATTAATGTTCTCAGGCATGACAGTTAGGAATGGATGGACATTCCTTACTCTTCAGCATGCATGCACACGTGTGCATACACACACAGCAGCACAGTGCTGTTTCTACTTTTGTTAGAAACCGCCAAACTGTCTTCCAAAGTGTTTGTACCATTTTGCATTCCTACCAGCAATGAGTGAGAGTTCCTGTGGTTCTACAGCCTTACCAGTGTTTGGTGTTGTCAGTGTTCTGGATTTTGGCCATTCTAAAAGTTGTGTAGTAGTATCTTGTTATTGTTTTAATTTGCATTGCCCAAACAACAAATGATGTAGAATATCTTTCATGTCCTTATTTGCCATTCATGTATCTTTGATGAAGGGACCTTGGTTTGCCCTTTGACCTCACTTCCCTGATGAATCTATGAGGAGCTGTGTACTTTTCAGTTTGTTCAGCTTTTTACTTATTAGGATAGAATGGGAACTTCCAAGCTTCCTACACAATGATTGGAAAACAGAAGTTTGTGGTTTCTTTGTTTTAGTTTAAATTTTTATTCCTTTTAGAGTCTAGCCTTCTGCTTATCTATATTTAAAGTATAACCAAAGTAAACTTTCCACTGGTATAGGGACTGTCCATCCTATGAGGAAATGAATATACAATTCCAGAACTATTTTTAATTGGCAACACTATGCTAATTGTCTGGGCATGGGCCACATGCTTATCTGTGAACCAGGGTATAGTACTCTCTGGCCAGCTTGGGCCATGTGCCCAATGCTATTGTGGTGGATACAGACGAAATAGGACTACAGGCCATAGAGTGGTAAAAACAAAAGTCTGGGCTGACTAAACGTAATATCCCTACAGTTCTAATAAAAACATTAACGAAGAGTCCTTTACCAGGGTAAATATCAAACAGATATTTAAAAACTTTTAAAAATCATTGTTTTCATAAACAAAATTAATATAGCAGCAGAATAATGTGTACAAAATAAGAAAAAAGAAATACTGACATAGAAGAAGGATCTGTGATTTTGTCGTCTGACTCTAGATACTTAAATTAGCTGCTTTCATTTTCACAGAGGCTTTTTAATCTTTCCCAGTCCTAAGGAAATCTAAGAATGGAAATGGAATATAGAAGAACAAAACGAAATGAACACATTATGGTGATAGTACTGAAGTGCTTATGGTAAGCACATATACCCATGCATTCATCGATTTCCCTTTGAAGCTGTCTGCGCACCCTTCCATGTGCTATCAGCGTTGTTGACATCCTCATTCAATTTCCAGCAGCTGTTCTGTGCATGTGTAATAATTTCATGTCTTGGGGGGAAAGCTGGATCTTTTCAAGTCAAGGAATAATTATTATTTCAAGTAGCTCTCCTTTTTCAATGAGAATCCTTTGGGGGTCAGTCTAGCTTCTAGCCTCTCTGTGAATGAGAACATTGTGTTTATTGGTGCTGAAATTCTGTAAACTATAGAGAGGTTCAGATTCCATTCCTTCCTTCTTTCCTCACTTCTACCCTTCTATGTAAAACTCTTTCTTCTACACATTAATTGGAGTACATGGCAGTAAGATATTATGCATGATGTTAAAACTGCTTCTAATGTGATCTGCTTTTTTATCCTGTATAAGCTGAAAATGTGACTTTCAGGTAACACTGACCAATTTTTAAAGCTTATTTATTTCTTAAGAATATTTGTATTTTAAGACTATTATTCTTAAATATTTTCTGCATTGTCAAGATATTGGCTGAGTTTTTGGAAATTCTGAAGATTTTTTTCTTATGAATCCTACAGTTTTTATCAATAATAGGAAAGCTTATTTAAGGGTATTTCATAACCTTTTATATATATGAATGTAATTGTAAATGCAGCTACTTGAAAAATGAGATAAGCACTATAGCTTATGATTATTTCTTCATAAAGATGTCTAATTTCAGGAAAAGATATTTTTAACTCACAAATAGTAGTAATAGTCTTGGTAAACAAATATTATATGATTAAATGTTTTGAATTCTTTAAATGCATTGTTTTATTGGTATTAAAAAGTTCTTGGTAAATCCTTCCTGTCAGGTCAACTGAGAGACCTCTTCTACTAAGCTGTGAATACTCTGAAATCTCTGCCATGTATTTAAGGTTTTCTAAAATTATGAGACTGTCGTTAGTTAGTGGAGGGAATGTCAGGGAGAGAGAAGAGAAAAAGTTTTTCTGCCTATTGGTAGGATGTGTCAGAATTAATCAACAAATGGGATTAAAAAAAATTACACATGCTTCCTCCAAACCCAGCAACATGATTCTGATATCAAGGTCCTATGCCTTGAGAATCACTATCTCAATGAGCCACTTTTTTTTGCTGGAAATATGTATTTCAGTCTTCAAGTTGTTGAGATGATCAAAATTTTGAGAACCACTAAGCAAATCAGGAACATGTATTAAATCAAACTAAATCTTTAATGGTTAGTAAAAAAATATTCAGATAACTTTTTTTTTCTTTATTCACTACATATTTTCTTGTGTTATTGGGTAGTCTTTATTCAAACTTGTTATTCATCTTAAATTAACATTTTCAAAATAAATATCTAGGAATAAATTATCTTCCTTAGAATTTTAAACATTTTAAATTATTTTTTTAACTGAGTATGCCATACTTATAGAACAATTTGTGTGCTCAAAACTAGTCTCCATCTTAGATTATAAATTTCAGGAGTCTCAGGATTGTGTATGTTTTATGTTCCAACCTCAGCACTGTGTTTGGTATATTGTAGACAATGAATTTTTAAATGAAAGAAGACATTTATTGGTAAGGAGAGAACTTCACAATTTATTTTGGACTTTATTTACATTTTATGTACATTACAAAATAATCACTTGCTGTATAGAAATTCTGGGATCTTTATCAGGAGGAAAACTTAACCTAATTATAGTTTTTAAAACAGAACCCACCAGGAGATACCTATTAAATGGAAATAGTATGAAGATAATTCCCAAAGATCTTATTACACTAGGAACAAATAAAAGGCATATAAAATATCATTAAAATATATATTTAACCAATGATCTGTTACGATGAAAAGTATATTTTCCATAAATACCTACTACTTCATTGCAGAAACATTATTTTCCTCAAACTTAAGTTGTTTTTGTAGAAAAGTAAACATTAAAGCCATAATACTTATGTGGTAGAAGTAGCCTACTAATACTTTAAAATAGTCAAAGATCATTCTTACTTAAAATATTAGATAATATTTTGAACTTTTATTAAACTATTCTATTAAAACATTATCATGATTATCACAAATTGGTTTTTAGGGAAGATGACCAGAAGCCTGTTGCTAAGTCAAGGAAGAGCTGTTTCTGTCATCAGAGGGGCAGTAAACAAGCAATACAAAATTACAGTTGTATAAACAAGTTAAAGATTAATGGTTCCCACACTGTTTTCCTTTCATTGGCCCCTTTGGTAGGTCAAATGACCCGACCGTGTAGACCACCTACTCACAATCTCACCACACACCCAGACACTAGCTCTAAGTTTTCTTACTCCCTCCCTGCTCAACTTGGTTTTTATCATTTAATGTTACAGGAGAATGAAAAATAGAGGAGTCAGTTACTGAAATGAAGGAAAGAAAAAAGATCTAGCAGCCTCACAGGTGTTCTTTTGCAAGGTGTTAATCATGTACCTAACTTGTGTAAGGCTTCAAATTTAGTTCTAAAATCAGTGCTAGGAGACTGTAAAAACACTAACACTAATTGTACTGTTTCTCCAGATGCCATTTAATTTTTCTTTGCAAATCAATAACATTGATTTTTACCAATAAAATGATACAGTAGCAATTGATGTCTATGGTTTGGTATCTATGATACCTATGATTTGAGATTTCTCAGAAACTTAGAACTTCAAAAAGAGCACTGCTAAATGTAATCTATACTTTCAACCGCACCCGTCTCCTCATCTTTAGTGATGTGTTCTGAAAAGCCAACTGAATCTTTGACCTGAAAAATGACCGTTTTCTAAAATTATGTTCCGTATTTTCTAGATTCATTCTCTTCCCTTAAAATCTATCCTCTTTCCTTTTTTACAAAGGGAAGTTACTTACCTTTAGCTTTGATTTGTACTTCTCACACTGAAGTTTAAACATGAAATGAAACACTTTTTTACTTAAAGAACATGTGTTTAAAAGTTAAAAAATACCTTAGCACACTGCAATTATTTAATAATTGGAAAGTATTATATTTTATTATTTTATGAACTTTTATCACCTTGCTATACTGCTATAGCATTTTGCTCAGAACTCACAGATCTGTTCTTTATGGGAGGTATTTTAAAATACCTTCTTTCTCTGAAAAAAAGAAAAAATACCTTCTTTCTGTTATAGCTATTAGGTAATTTTACTAAGCAAGCATTTTTATTCATGTTTCCAAAATGCATTTTCCTCTTAAACGTAGAGAATTAGCAGCAATTTAGTTTATTTTACAAAGCTCTGTGAGTACTCTAAAAGGTCCCTTTCAAAGGGAGATAAAAACTAAAGGTGATAATGAGTCCATCCAGATGGAAAGAAGAGATACTAAAAGAAAAAAGAGTCATAAAACAAAAATATCTCTAGATCAAAAAGTATTTCCTGTTTCTAATCTTAGATTGTCATAGTTTATAGATCATTTTCCCCAAGAACATCTTTTATCTGTTATCTTTCTAACTTACATTTTGAAAAAAAAAGAAGTCTGATTCTATCCATTACAAAAATCAAATAGTTTGTAGTACTTCTCCTGCTTTTAGTAGATTTACAAATATCGAACAATTTTTGCTTTGTACCACACAGAAACTGTGTTTTTTTTTAAGAATCTTGGAAGTGTTTACAAAATGCCATATGACAAATAGGAACAAAAACATGCTAATAGAGAAATAGTCCAAATCACCAATTTGGGATGTCACAGGAGTATATTCTCTTTGTAGAGGAATCTGACAAACATTCCCCCAGAGGCATAAATGGGCAGAAAAGTGGATGCTACACAAAGAAAAATGAAGTTAACTGGAAGCAGAGTAAAGTGAAGCAAGCCAAGTTAAGCCATTAAGTCAAGAAGAGTATTAGTATAAATATATGTAATATTGAATACCAAAAGGAGAACATTTATTTAAAAATAATACAAATGTTTAAAATTAATTTTTCATAGTATCCAATATTTCAGTATTTGCAAAAGGAGAAACATCAACAATTATATAAGGGAATGAATTATTCAAAATCTTGAAATTATGAACTTAATTCCATTATTAAAAAAAGCTCAAAAGCTAGTTTAGTGGGAAGAGGGACAGAATCGTACTTTAGGTCTTCTTATTTACACATCTTTACTAATATGTAGATTCTTTCTTTTTTTTTTTTTTTTAAAGATTTTATTTATTTATTCCTGAGAGACACAGAGAGAGAGAGAGAGGCAGAGACACAGCCACAGGGAGAAGCAGGTTCCATGCAGGACCATGATGCGGGACTCGATCCGGGACTCCAGGATCACCACCTGGGCTGAAGGCTGACACTAAACTGGGAGCCATCCAGGGATCCCCTGTAGATTATTATTTCTATGAATATTTATTTCAATAGATGTATACATATTATTTTTCCCTATTAGCTAAAAAGTTAATATGGAGACATATGAATGTAGGCCACTACATTAAAAATCAGGTATTACATCCAAAAGATGAAAAAATAAATATAATAAATTGGGGGGCAGAAGTTACCTATTATAATTTTAAATTAAATTAAATCTTCTGTATAAGCTATACTTAATTACAGAACTATATCACTTATCCATAATTAATAAAACTCATATCAATAAAAGAAAAGTTAGAGCACATCAGAAACATTTAAAAACTTTTAAAAATCACTATCTAAGGAAAACAACTCATAAAAATATGAACTATTTTTTCTAGTTTCTGTTTATGCAGTTTATCGTTATTCTTGTTTTTGGTTTTGTTATGTCATCATTGTTTGCTTTTATATACTTGTAATCATGTAACTAGTCTTTCCTTTTTCACTAAAACATCTATCATAAATATTTTTCATATTAGTATGAATGACCACAGAACCGCTTTTAATGATAACATAACCATGTGAATATAGCATATTATACTTATTCTCCTATTAATAAATACGCTTTTGCTTCTTATGTTTTTTTATTTATTTTTATTTATTTATGATAGTCACACAGAGAGAGAGAGAGAGAGAGAGAGAGAGAGAGGCAGAGACATAGGCAGAGGGAGAAGCAGACCCCATGCACTGGGAGCCCGACGTGGGATTCAATCCCGGGTCTCCAGGATCGCGCCCTGGGCCAAAGGTAGGCCCCAAACCGCTGCACCACCCAGGGATCCCCACTTTTGCTTCTTAATATTCATGTAAGATTTTAGTTTGGTATGACTCCACGATCAGCTTAAAATAGAAGGCTATGGGGCACCTGGGTGGCTCAGTGGCTGAGCATCTGTCTTTGGCTCAAGTCGTGATCCCAGGGTCCTGGGATCGAGTCCCACATCAGGCTCCCTGGAGGGAAGCCTGCTTTTCCCTTTGCCAATGTCTCTGCCTCTCTGTGTGTGTGTCTCTTGTGAGTAAATACATAAAATCCTTAAAAAAAAAGAAGGATATAATTAAATAAGTTCTAAGTCACATATTATGCAGATTATTCTAGATGCTATTTTGAGAAGAAACAATAAGAATGAAATCTGTTAGGTTGCTAACTGCAAACATCCAAGAGAGAAATGATGGCACAGACTAGATTGACCACAGCAAAAGGTTGAGAAGTGATCATTTATGAAATAAATATTGATGGTATAGCCAATTACTTTTGCAGATGGATTCGATCAAGTGTAAGAGAAATAGAGAAATCAAAAATGACTCCACAGTTTGAGCAAATGGAGAGAAGATGCCATCCACTGAGATGCACACCATGTGAAAGCTGAATTTTCCAGGGAGGTGTGGATTGGAGTGGGTTGGTGTAGGTGCAGTGGTAAGGTCAGAAGTTCAGTTCAAAAAATATCAATTTAACATCCAAGAGAATATTTAAAGTAAGGCTTGAATATGTGAATCTGAAATTCAGGAAACATGTGTGGACTAGAAATATAACCACTGGAGAACCACTGGAATATAAATGGCTTGTAAAATTCTGAGATCATCCAAGAAGAAAGACTAGATAGGGCTGAGTTCTAAAGACTGTGCTTGGCGCCTCCAGCAATATAAGTTGGGGCAGGACAAGAGAACCAGGTGGAGGCCTCAGCGAATGGAGAAAATTCAAGAGTATAATGCCTGGCAATTAATAAGCAAATGTACAGGGGCACCAACATGGCTCAGTCTGTTAAGCGACTGACTCTTGATTTCAGCTTAGGCCATGATCTCAGAGTTGTGAGATCGAGCCAGCCTGTGCTTCCCTCCTTCCCGCTCTCCCTCTGCCTGACCTCCCACCCTGGACCCCTGTGCCCATACACATGCACACTCTTTCTCTCTCTCAAATACATAAATTAATATTTAAAAACCCACAAATATACCAAAACCCCCCATAAAGTATACTAAAAATAAAGAGTGATCAATTTAATCAAATGCTCTATATAAATCAAAGCAAGGTAAAAGCTGAGAGCCAACTGTTGAATCCAGCAACATGGTAGACATTTAAAATATTGTCACTTATCGATTATAAAGTTAATCATGCTCGATAAAGACAAGTAGAAGACAGTAGAACAATTTTTAAAGGGGCAAAAAAATTCATCTTTGGGTGGCCCTGCCACCAAAAGAAAGGGAGAAGCCCACAGGCAACTCTTTGCAAGGATATTACTGAATGGGAAGAGAAAGGATGCAGAAGTTTGGGCCAATTGTTACAAACAGTAATTTTCAGTTTGTTTCTCTTAAGACCGTGGAAACAATAGCATGTTGCTATGCAGATGAGAATGATTAGAGGGAAAGTTGATGATTTAGGAGAGAAAGTGGAGCAGCAATGAAGCGATGGATGTAGTGGAGTAGGTTAGAGCAGGAGGCATCGACTTCAAGCAGGAGCATGGAGAATTCACCTTTGTTGATGGCAAAAAACAGAGAATAGCTAAAAGGAAGATAAATGTGTTGTTGAGAGCTGGCGGGAGTTCATTTCTGGTTGCTTTTATGTTCTCACTGAAATACTCATCAAAATCATCAGCTAAAAGTGAGGCTAGGGAAAGAGTTGTTTGGGGTTTGAGAATTGCGGCCCCAATTTGAAATTAGTACAGCCCGCCTAGTTGAGAGATTTCATCCTGCTTTTTTCTGTTACCCACATTATTTATATTTTCACAAATGAATGGTGCCATGTGTCTTTTCATTATTGTTTTTCAAAAAAAAAAAATGAGTGTTAAAATGGATCTCCTTCACCTACTCTCTCATGGGCTTGATTCTCTGAACTGATTTTGTAATGCTGATAGCATATATATATGTATATATATATATACAATTTTCATATATATATTTATGAGCTATATAACTGAGATATATAACCATATATATGGTTAACAATCAGAAGAGCATTTAATTCCTTCGAAGTTTGTAAGGCAAGGTAGGAGTTGGGGAGATTCCTAGAAAATATACAGAAATGGAATCCTGCCAAGTGTCTTAATTTACTCCCTAATTCATTGTTTCTATGTGTGTGTATGAGAAGGATACAAGTCACAAGAGTATGACACTCATACATAACTGAATGCTTTCTTTGGGACAAAGTTTCAATCTATTCATCTATATGATTTTACAAAGCAGAATCATTCTAGAACTCAATGAATTCCTACTTCGGTTGGAAGTATACTGACCTCTGGAGTAGAGGTGAGGCATAATATTTCTCTAGTGGGAAACAAGATTAAGGTAGTCTTCATTTTAGTCTTACAAGGCTCCTTCAAAGCATATGATATTAAGTAGAAATTCAGTTCATGGAGCATGGGGACAAGCGGTCGTTTGATACGCATTCATCGATTTGCTCTTAACTTTCACAAAAATTAAATTTAGAAGTTACAATTTTCCTCCTTTAATTTAAAATACTGGGGTAGTTTGAGCAAAATATGGTCACAACTTACATTTTGTGCCAAGTGTTAATATTTATTTTATCCAAGGGAGTTTTCTTAGCCAATATTAAAGAGCACATATGGTTCTTTTCTGTGGAAAATACTTAATATATGTTTTTAGAAATTTGAAAATAATAACAATAAAAGTAATCTATCAATCGTGTGTTTCCATGTGCTCAGACACACACACAAAAACAAAACACAAAGTTTTATTTTCTTAGATTTTATCCAGCAGTTATAAAACACCATATTTCATTTAATTTTGGAATTATTTGTTCTACTATTTTGATTCATTAGTTTTCTTAGTTGTTTTGATCTTCTTACCTCATTTACCTCATTTCTTTATTCAAAAAAGTAATAATAAGTAATTTTAAGTTACCAAGATAAGCTAAGTCATAACCACTGTTTTTAGTACTTAATTTATTAAATATATAAAACACATTTACTCATTATAAATAGGTTGCAAATAGTGTATATATACAAAATCAAGTATTTCAAGTTATCAAAGGTAAACTTTAATAAAAGACAAATTAGAATTACAAAATTTTTTACAGCACATTTTGCCATTGTTTTGTTTAACTTTCATTTTCAAACATGCCATTTTGTTTATCTCCAGATGTGCAGAGCTGTGAAGACCATATTGAGTGGTATCATCATTTTTATTCCAGTTTCACTTCATCAAATTTCATAGATAACAATGGAAAGAAAGAGAATTCAACTCAGAGGGACAAGACCTTAAAAGATTGAGTATAATAATTTAGATTAAATATAATGGGAGCATCTTCAAAGAAATACATTCTATGCATAATAAAATATGAAATAGTTATGACCTTCCAAAGTCCTCTGGATAAGAGATTCCCCCATGCATCTTAGAAACTTACCTCCTTTATTTGAATGGCACCAGAAATTCCACGAATTTTTTTAGAATCTAAAACATATTTCTTTGTAATGAATGAGTATTTCTATCTATTGAGTCAGTGCATTGCTTCAAGAGCTTAAATGTAAGAGGGCTTAAGTGTTTAAGGAAAACACATGTAAATAAATTTTAAATATATGCACTTTGGGAAAAAGTTTATAGCGAGTAATAATGGCAGAAAGTAGTTTAGGAATAAATGCGATACTCAATCATGCATAACAGATTGTAAAATTCTCTTAGCAAGACTCTATGCCTCATTCTGCTTACCATATCCTGGATGCTTTTTTGATCACTTCTTTCCATATAAGATCGTACTGGGACAAATGCTGGAATCCATAGAGGCAGCCTAAAATGGATTAGGAAAGGAAAAAAAAAGGAGAAGAAAGAGAAAAGAAGAAAAGAAAGGAAGCTCATACACTACAGTAATAAATGTACATTGGTGACTAATCAGATAAACACTAAAAAATATCACATTTTCATTTCTATAATTTAATTAAAAATATTATAAAATCTTAAATTCTTCATTTTCACAAGCAATATAAGTATTGTTATTTGATCTTTACTCTCACAAGATCTATAAGGAAACATTATTTTCACAGAGTGTCTGAATATGTGTTCTTCCTTTTTTGGTGAAAAATAATACATTAACTGCTAGAAATAAATAGAAACAGAAAATATTGTGAATGAGTTCACATAGCATTGAACATTGAATTCTTAGACATTTTGATTTGATATCCTAGATATAAATTTAAATAGAAAAAATATCAGTAGTTTAGTATATGTAATAGAAACTATTTGAAAAAAAAAAGTTAAAGGATTGTTATACTGTGCATTTTCATGACATGACCTTCTCCCTAGTTAGCTCAGATACATCTCCTTGAGAATAATTAAAATGTTGCAGTGAGAGTGTAAAAGGAAAACAAAAATCAATACTCAGACTATATTGCAAATATGAATTTTTGAGAAGATACCAGGTTTGAGAGTGAAGCATTGCTGAGGAAGAAATTAGTTTTTAATTTTTTTACCACCCATTTTACCAATCAAGATTCAAGCGCTGTGAACCAGGCAATGGCAGGAAGTCTTAGGTTGACAGGAAGAAATCAGCAGACTCTCTGAATCCTGGTTGTTACAGGGAAAGTACCAGGCAAGGAATCTGTCAGGTAGATGTGCTAATTTCACTTCTCTGCGTTTGGCCTGCAGGAGTGAATGTGTCAATTAGTTTGATTAGAAAGCTGAAGACAAGGAACTCTTGTCCAATTCTCCATTTGGGACACTTGGAAAGGACTCCTCTCCTCTATGGAAAGGACCCTGTGCCACCTTAAGGGACAGCATTACAGTTATGGGAATGGGGAAAAAGCCACAGAGAAATAAATTATGGGATTAGCTTCCAAGTTCATCTTGGTCCCTATGTGGCAAGAAAGAACATTCCATGGTGGATGGAGTGCCTGGAGCAAGGATCCATATGGAAGAATGGAAGAATGGAAGTCTGCAAGACAGTAAGGGCTAGGTAACTGGGAGCCATTGGTGAAGCAGAAAAAATTTCATTTTGTGTTCATCAACCTCAGATATCAGGAAAAAAAATGCCAGGAGCAGAATATCCAAAGTAAGGACCAGGCCAACCAAATACTGTGGCAGACACAGAACACACACCCTACACCCTACAGGGGACTGAAATCCAGTATCTGATGGATGAATCCAAAGACTCTCCTTTTTTTCCTTGTATATATCTAAAGATTCCAAATTGGACCCATCCCTGAACTCAATACCATCCTTGAAAATATCAAGTGCATGGAGAGAATGGAAATAACAGTCAGGATTTCAGTTTCTAAGGACTGAGGATTTTCTTAGAGGACTGTTAAAATTATTGGATTGGAATAAATTTTAAACCAAATTGAACTAACAGTAGCCTTTTATTTCCAACTAATCATAAAAGAAGTCAGAACTATTATAGATTAAACAAAATAAAGAAACATTTTTGTTGTTCTTCTGGGCATCAACAGTGGCATCTCTGTGACACAAATAGCAAACAGCATAAAAAAGTATCAACATTGCAAACATTAAAGATTGCTAAAATACTCTAGGGGAATCAGAAAGGAGAACTAGAGAGTAACAATCATCAAGTTTCTTGGCTAAACTAAGCACTGTTTTAAGTATTTTGAATACAAACTTTTTTTTTTTTTTTAGATTTTCTTTACCCATTTACCATTTTACAACTGAGGCTGAAAAAGTATAAGTAAAGTACTTGGTCTCAAATTTCAAAATATTGACCCTAATATTCTTTTTACAAACTGTTCTGCTAAGAGATGAAATGGTACCAATCATTAATTTTATTTATATTCGTATTTTAATTGCTATATTTATATTGTTATTTAAATATCTGTACTTGTATTGTTCAAGGTAAGGGTTTAGTTATTTGTAGAATATTTTTCTGTAATAAAATATGGTTGGAATCAGGTATTTCTGCCTATTATTTGATTCAAAATAAGTAGATGAGTATAGGCATGAGAAGTTGAGATTATAATTTGTGAGGAAAAGAGAGTTGTAATTACTTTAAACCTACAGGACTATAAAACTGACTTTTATAAAAATTTTATAAAAGTAAAAAACACATTTATCTCTCCCCCCAGATTATAAGATAACTATATTGGACATTGGAGAAATGAACTGAATTTATTTGGGAGAGCTTCAATTCCCTACAGTATTAGGAAAATAATACAATAAAAACATCAAATTTGCAATAGTATAAATTCAATACGCAGGGTGCATGATGAGAATGAAAATAATTCCCATTAATAGATTCTACATTAGTGGGGCTTCTGGGTGGCTCAGTCACGATCTCAGGGTGATGGGATTGGGCCACTTTGTGCCCTGCACTCAGAGTCTGCAGAGTCTGCTTGTCCCTCTCCCTCTGCTTCTCCTCCTAGTCTTTCTCTTTTGCTCTCTCTCTGCTATAAATAAATAAATAAAAAAACAAACAAATAAATAAAATCTTTAAAAATGATTCTACATTAATAAATTCTAATAAAATTAATAAAAGGTCTATTAAGATTGATCTTAATAGGAGATTTAAGACCTCACAAAACAGCTTGCAATATACTCTTAATTCAAAGAGTCCTATCTCATCACTAGAAAGTTTCCTTAAGGGGCCATGCTAGGGCATCCCAAAGTTATCTGTTACATATGCACATACATAGTTTCAAAATAGTAGGAACCAATAAAAGCATTCTATTATAATCATAATTATGAGTATAGCTAGCATATATAGGTTTAGGAGCAAACACAAATTATTCATTGAGTATTTAACTAAGTTTATGGAAATAGCAGTACCCAGGCAAATTTTAAATAGGTTAAAATGGATTCAGAGTGAAATGGACATAGGTCAATGTTTTTCTGGGAAAAGTAAATCATTTTGGTTAAACGAGTGTCTCCTGTAGATTTCCTATTAGTTTTTATTGTATTCAGTGGATATATTAAGCTACTGTTATTGATAACTTTCAAATCTCAAAGGTAAGGTACAAGCTGAATTATTTTAGAGTATGTAAAATTTGTCTTATAAAAAGTTAATAGAAGACAGTGTTGAGATTTCTCAGAGTTAGGGCTTTTGGAAGTTAAGCCAACTGAAAACAAAATTGAAATGTATTATGAAAACTATTATTTTTTTAGTAGAGTGGGTATTCAATAGCATAGCTGGAATAAACAAGATAATATTGGGGGAAAAAAACCTAGTAGCTGTGCTAGAAAAGTAACTTGCAGTTAGTTCAAAAAGATTATTTTCCAACATCAAGTATATTTACTTTTTAATTCTTTTGTAAAAGTAAAGAGACCTGATTCCATGTGAAAGAGATTAGGTAGGAAAATATTGTTCCTACTCTAATTTGAACTCTAACGTAAGTAAAAAGTAAAGTGTATACATTTTTATTGAGGCTTTGGAAACTGAGTTCAAGTTCTGATTTAGTCAGGGCTTGGGGTAACCTGGAGTAAACAACTTAACCTTTCTGTGTGTCAAGGTCAACAAAACAAAAGTGTTGAATTAGGTTATCACCAAAGTTGCTCCCAACGTTAAATGTCTCTGACTCTGAGACTTCCAAAAGTCTGGAAAATAATATAAAAATTCAGCTAAATTATTTACCAGTGAAAGCAGTTATATAAGATAAAGGATTTCACTAAAGAAGATTTCTAAATCTTCTGTCATTTGCTTATGGCAGGGCGTGTGCATTAATGGTGACCCAGCAAAATTTAATTTAATCCTCTCAGACAAACATGGGAAACAAAGTGCCAAATAATTTCCCCATCTCATTTACTGAAATTTCATCCAGATGTACAGTTTCATCCAGATGTACAGCACAGACAGTTCAACTCTGGCTGTGCAGAGAGCAGTTCGTGATGAGAATGGCATAGGCCCTATGGCCCAACCCTTCACATGACAGCCTGGCATAGCGTGAATGTTGTCTTACCCTTTACTGTAGTCATACTCACAATAATACTTAAATGGAAAGGAATCTGAAACTGTCTCTTTCTCTTACACACACATACACATACACACAGCTTCGCTTCCAATGATTTGAACTCTTCTGCAATATTTAGAGCCATTTCAGCAAAAAAAAATATGAATCATCCCATTTACCATCATTAGAAATTAGATAAATATCACTCATATAAATACCAAAAAGTAGAATTAAAGACATTTGTGTTCATTATTATTACATCAAACAAGCCATAATGATTTGATTCTCTGAGAAATTGTTCAGTAATTTATTGAGAATTTACTGTAGTCGATAGCCTGTTAGAGGCTGAGACAAAGAATTACTAATATTTACTACCCTGTTATGAGTATATTAAAGTGAAATTGGATTTAAAAAAGAATTAAAGTGGCAATTATAAATTAAAAACTGAGAACCAAGAGTGTAGCATATTTGGATTCTACTGCCTTGATTGATAATAAAGCACCAGAAATTTTACCACCCTTGCTTTATACAATTAGCACAAATGTTAACACAGTGAAATAAGTAATTTATGTCATAGAATTATTTTTATTTTTTTAAAGATTTTATTTATTTATTCATGAGAGATGGAGAGAGAGAGAGAGAGAGAGAGAGAGAGAGAGGCAGAGACACAGACAGAGGGAGAAGCAGGCTCCATGCAGGGAGCCTGATGTGGGACTCGATCCTGGGACGCCAGGATCACACCATGGACCAAAGGCAGGCACCAAACCGCTGAGCCATCCCATATGCCATAGAATTATTATGAAAATATTTTTTATCTCATCAAACCCACTGAAGGGATATGGGGACTCCTACCCCAAGATATCTACCATCTGTATATTCAGAATGATTGCCAAGGAGGAAGGACATGCCTCTAAATTGGATCAACCACAGGATTCTATGTTAAATCAGTAAACAAATAAAGGGACTCATTGATATTTTAATAGTAATTATCAATCACAGAGGTGTGATGCTGGAAGAGGTCATCAGAATATGTGACCACTGGTTGACCTACAACCTGGACACCAGCAACCAAAGACTCCTCACCTTTTCCTCTGTCTTTGGAGTATACATTCTGCTTACCATTTCCACAGTGGGAGCTGTTCCAAGGATATAGCCTTGAAAGAGTAAGGTACTGTTGAGACAAGCTAGATGGTATATGTGACTAATTAGGCTCCTATATAAATTTTTAATTTAGGCTCCTATATAAATTTTAATTCATCTTGTGGCCTTTCAAGATAAGCCTTGTAAGTACATTTTCTCACTTATTAAAATTTAGTAATTCTATTAATTTAATTGTTTATTTCATTTTATAGAAGTTTTGCATCTGAACTTGAGCACACATCTATTTAATATTTTTCATGATGAAATGGAAAGTTCACATAAGCACTTTTGCACATTGAAGTATGATGGTTTTCTTGAGGAAAAGCACTTGCACAGTTGAGTTGTGAACTGAACAATTCCTTTTTTAAAAGGAATGCCATTTTTACTTCAGAGTATAGCAGAAAACAATGGCTACTGAGATTTGCATATTTGGCAGACATTTTCTCAGAAATGAATGAAGTAGGCCTCTAATGTTTAAGAAAACAACTGGCAACCAATGGCAAAACTCAAGCTTTTAAGTGAAAATTCAATGTTTTAGAAGATTCCCATCTGATATCATAAGCTTGACAGTGTCCCAATATTTCAAGACTTGTCTGATGAGTTTGGTAGCAATAGTAATAAACATGATACTGAATAGTAAAATACATAAAGTACTACCCTGGTACTGAATAGAACATATGTAAAAATCTAAAGATCTCCTTAAATTGGTGAATCAGTGTTTTGTGTCTATTACATATTTATTTCATATATAACTATGAATCTATTTTGTACATTAGTTTTATTTTGCATTTTTAAATAACGTTAAAAATTGAAAGAGGTTTTTACAATGGAAAATACATTAAATAATCTGAGTATAATTGTGGACTTGACAATAAGCTGGAGATTCAAAGATTATTTGAAACCTGTCAATAGGGATGCCTGGGTGGCTCAGTGGTTGAGGATCTGCCTTTGGCTCAGGGCGTGATCCTGGAGTCCCGGAATCGAGTCCCACATTGGGCTTCATGCATGGAGCTTGCTTCTCCCTCTGCCTGTGCCTGTGCCTCTCTCTCTCTCTTTCTCTCCCTCTGTCTCTTGTTCTCTTAAAAAAAAAAAAAGAAAGAAGAAAGAAAAGAAAGAAAGAAAGAAAGAAAGAAAGAAAGAAAGAAAGAAAGAAAGAAAGAAAGAAAGAGAAAGAAAGAAAAGAAGCCTGTCAATATGTGTCAGAATTCGAGTTGGATTTTATCCCATGGAAGTTTAAAAACTACAATTTTAGAAACCCAGTACAGGAAGGGACCCAAGGGGCTTTTTGGTTCTCTTCTCTCACTTTATGACTGAGGAGTCTAAGGACGTTTGAATAACTCATTTGAGATTACACAATTGGTAGCAGAGTGATGACTAGAAAGTAGTATTCTGACATCGACCCAAAGCTAATTCATTTCCAGTCCAGCATCTGCCTTCCTAGAAGTTATTCACTGCTCCATGCTTCCCACTACATTCAAGCACCCCAAATACTTCTTTTTTAGATTTCCATACCTTTTCACCATGAGTCTGTGGGTCAAACATCAGCTCAGCATTGATAGTGTTGCCATCTTTAGGCAGGAGGGTTATCCAACTAACTATTTGTATTAGAATGTGGTGCTATTTTGTTACTTTTTAAAAGAACAGAATTAAAAAAAAAAAAAAGACCAAGTACTACAACTAGTAATTAAAATCATTGGCCCAGAAAATTAGTTCATTTGAAGTAAAGTCAAGAGTTTCTTGCAATTTTCGATATATAGCATCAGAGTGTTCACTCTGTTCAAAAAGTATTCAATGAATTCTTGTGTATTTGAATTGAACAGAAGTGAATTAAAATGAATTGAATTGAGAAGTGAGCTACCCACACTGGAAATTGTGGTAACTCCATGAGGCCGTTAGGAGGCAATGCAATTCGGAACATTAATTTCTATGAAACCACAAATGATGACTTTTTTCCAGCCTTGATTTCCATTTTAGTGTTGAAATTCAAACCCATGTTGTACTTAACATTCCAGAAGATGAGAATATATCATTATCAATTTTTTTCCTTCACTAGGTTAGGTAAGAAGATAATGTACTCTTTATTTTGAATGAAAATATTCATGGCTGAGACTACAGTAGGTTTATTGTGGGAGGAGGGTGAGGGTGAGGGAAGTGAATAGTTTGGGAAAGACCTTGAGAATGTCCTTGCCATCCAAGAAAGATAACTATCTTCCTTTTTACAGTATTCTCCAGAAATGGGAAAAGCCTACCATGGTCGGAATTCCCTATAAACAAAGAAACAAACAAAATCCTGCCTGCTGTTGATCTTGAAATGTTATATACAACGCAGATGGTGGTAATGAAAGATGCAGTTGAATGCTTCTCTATTATTGAAAAGTTTTAAACTGTTTAATTGCTGTACTATTTCATTTCATCCCCTTCTGTCATTTTAATAATATTTCTAAGAGAAACAAAGAAATGTCTATAATAAATTATTGCAGGAGTATACTAAGTTTTCTCAAGCACAAATCTGATGAGAATGGAACTTTAATGATTCTGACTCTGTCTATTCAGTCGTAGATGGAACCATTAGATCAACAAAGCCAGCTGTTTTTAAGTTCCATTAGGAGCCAGTATTAAAATAAAAGTAAATATTAAGTCTGAACTTACTTCTATTTTACAAATATTGTCATTGATTTTTAAAAATACTTTGCCTGATTTATCTTTTCAATTTCAACTTCTTCAACTTGATTGTAAAATCTTTTTTCTTCTCATTTTGTGTGTCAAATAGAACGTGTTTCTCCCCGGAAATAAGATTCTTTGAGCTACCCTCATGACTTCAGCCACCACATCTTCCTTTCGAGGACTCCAAAATATCCTAAAGAAGTGTTGGGGTAGCATCACTACCAATTGTGACATGAATAAAATTAACTTATGTCACCATGTAGATCATTATATCCTGAATTAAGGTTAGATTTCGAGAGACATTATGAATTTAAGGAACTCATTGGGGCTTATGTCAAAACCACTTTATAATAAAATCTTTATTTTTCCACCAGAGAAACTGTATACTTTTTTTTAGTGCTTAACTCACAGCTGCACTTAGACAATACCAAATTGCTCAACCACGAATGACTAATTTTATCATAATATCCTCGATTCAGGGTGTCTGGGTGGCTCAGTGGTTGAGCATCTGCCTTCTGCTCAGGGCTTCATCCCAGGGTCCTGGGATCGAGTCCCACATTGGGCTCCCTGAAGGGAGCCTGCTTCTCCCTCTGCCTATGTCTCTGCCTCTCTGTGAGTCTCTCATAAATAAATAAATAAAACCTTTAAAATAAAAAAAAAAAAAAAAGAAGTGTTGGGGTAGGACCACAGAGATATTTTCTACAAATTGACTCAAGTATTTTATGAAAGTTCTATATGAAATCTTGCTACTTGAGTAGGCTCCTCAGAATTTGATATGGTCCAAAATAGTTGGGTGGATGGAGATTTATACTCCTATCAGATAAAATTGAGAAACCAGAAAAGGTTGGATAAACTTTCTCAAAAGTCAGCTTATATTTAACAACAATGCAGAGAATGGGGAAGGTGTACATGTTGAGAACTTACTATTGCCACATAGTTCACACATATTAACACATATGAAGTGAGCATTAACACAATTTCATTTTAAAATTCTACTCTTGGGAAAGTTAAGTAATATCTTCAAAGTCTCCCTGTCATTAATCAACAAAGTGAATATTCAAATGATTTTTTATCTTCTATTCATAGTCTGTATTGTTTTCTCTACTCATTTCTCAGTTGTTCTTATAGCCTCGAAAGATTCTCTTATTGGATTTGGTAACTACCTGTTCAGCAGCAGTAGTGGAGTCCCTACTAACCCTAACCCTAACCCTAACCCTAGTCTAAATTTCACTTTCTTTGGTCAAGATGCATTTTTCTCTACCTCTTTACATGTGGGAAAACACACAGAGAGAGACCCATTAAAAATAACATGGGAGCATATTGGAATCATAATTATTCCAGCACTGCATCAGAATTCGACTGACTAAATAATGAAATTATTCTATATTTTCAGGTGGAAAGAGGATGGAAAATAGTGCTCCACCATGCAGATGTTCTAATCTCGATGACCCAGAGTAAGGAAGACCAGCAATTGCCTGAAGATAACCAAATGCCACACAGCTTTTGAGAGAGAATTGTCAGCTTCTCTATCACTTGAAGATAAGACATGGGATTATAAGATTTATCATGAAGAGATATTTTTACAAGTAGTTTTTTAATGAAGCTCTATTTTTCAATCCATTCTTCTCTTCTTCTTCAGAAAGAAAGACAAAAAACAAACATTTCCTAGCCATACTAGTAAGATCATCATAGCTAGTAAATTTTCTGAGAAGTAGAGAATATATATAAATAAAACTTTAAATATATATGAAACATATTTTATAAATACACTAAATTCTCTATCATCTACCTATTTCTCATAGGAATTCAGAATAGAGAGCAAGGCAATATCAGCAAAGGTATTACTTAAATAAAAGAAATTGTTTAGAAGTCATGCTTCTGTCCTGACTATAGGGGGAGTATATTTCTAGCTAGTTGATCATTTTTTTCAAATTCCACTGGAGATGATGGATTCAGTGTGCCTAATAAGGAATCTCCTTACTCAAAGCGATTGTAACGTCACAGCCATTCCATTGTTTCTGGGCAATGTCTATTTTAACTCAGCACATTTTAAAATCAGCAATTATTGCAAAGGAAATCAGTATTGTTCATGACAGTCCCACCATTCTTCTCTGAAACAACAGAGACTTTATTAAAAACGAAATTGTATATGGCTATTTTTTTGAGGTTTTTTTTTTTTTTTTTTTTTTTTTTATTACCAGTAAAAGAACAAAACATCAGACAAGACTATTGTCTGATCCATCTGGTGCTATGTTTCCTCCACACAAGCCTTGTATAACACACACAATATTTCAACTGCAAATGTTGTTTAGCTTTTAAAACAATTGCCTATCAAAGCATCCAGGTCCCATTGATAATGGAGCAAAGCCTTTCCTGCAATTGTGAGCCAGGAAATGCTGGCCCCCTTGGCAAGTCTCATATGTCCTGTTGCTTGTAATCTCCCTCCCTCCTTGCTGGAATGTGTTATTTTTAAGCAGCTAGACTAACAGGAAGAGAAAGTTGTTACTTCTTTTCATGGGATGGAGCAAGCAGGGGAAGGCAACTGTGCTTTAAGAATCGGGCTGATAAAATTTTAAAACCACTTACCAGGTACCAAGCTACCGCTGTGAGGGAAATCTCCAGTTCCAAGCCTTGTTGTGGATGGAGGGTAAGTTCTCCATTCCATTGCCCCGATACATTTTGCAGGCTTCTGAGAACTGAAAAATAAAGACCCAAACTTTACTGGAGGTGCATAGAACTCCATTGTTCTGTACTTGCATGGATGAAAGAATGTGTTTCATTTTGCTAAGAACTGCCCTGAAAATAAATCACTTTAAAGAGAACCGCAGAAATAGAGACACAGTTTATTTCACAATGATTACTGAACATTGAACCAATATTCAAGGGAACTTTTTACTGACCACCACAAACAGAATTTTATAATTTGAATGAAGAAATGCACTCTCTCATACTTGCCTATATAAAAACTGATAATATGGCTTCAATCTATCAAATCGACTTTTATTAAAATTATTTGTAGCCTTACTTAAATCATTCATTTTTTGATCCCTAAGAAAATGTGCTTTAAGAAGCAGATGGCTTACCTTAAAACAATTTTAAAAATATATAAAAAAAGAAGCAGATGACTTTTAAGAAAGCAAAAAAATATCCAAGGACACTTTTCCTTTGCTCTTCTTGAGAAGACAAAAACATGTTTCTGCTTTAGATCCTTTGCTTCTGCTGCTCCTTCTCCCTAAGATGCTCTTCTGACTTTGTCAAGTCTCCCTGTCTCCCTTAATCAGGCCTCTGCTCAAATGTGATCTACTGACTGTATAAAACCACACACCCCACCCTGATAAACATTCTCCATCCCCTCCCCCATTTTATGTATTTTTTCATAGCCTTTAACATCACTGATATACTCTGTACATGTAATTGTTTATTTATTAACAATTTCTCCTCATAAGAATGTAAGGCCCATGAGAATAGAGACTTTGTTATGTCCACTGTGGCATCCTGAGTCCCTCGGAGAGGGCCAGACCATGGCTGATCGTAGCCTTTCAATAAGCAAATGTGGAATGATTGAATGAATTAAGTTCGAGGTGCTTCTTTCTTAAATTTTCATGGTGTACATTTCTCCTACACATCCAGATAGCTCAAATAATATAGTTCTACAGTGCAGAACACTGTAGTCTAGTTTACATGAAAGATGACACCAGTATATTGTAAAAATCCGTAGAAGTCACACATGCAAATGTTTGTGTGTGCATGTAGTCATCAGGTAGTGAAAACTCAAAAAGGATGTGGGATGTAGTTAATTTCTCATTATTATTCCTGTCTTTGCTAATCATTTATGTTCCCTGATAATTTGACAGTAAGTCACTATGGTTAGATATTGCAGCCACCTACATCTGTGCACCAAGGAGCCAAAATCTTTTTAATTCTACAAACTTTACTAACATTCATGTATCCTCCATTGCTACTAATGGCTCCACATCTACCCCAGATTTGCAGATCCATTCATCGCAGTGTTTTTCATTTATTCTTTGAGAAGTTAGTTATAAATATTAGTAGAGTCCAAGTTGATTGGCATTTATCACATTCGTAATATCTCTCTTCTGCCAAACTTTAGTATTTTTTAATGCTTTATGTTAGAAAGTAAAAGAAAGGGATGTAGAAATAACAAGTATTGAAAAGACAACTATTTTTATTGAAATGGAATTCCTCCTTGACTTTTAAGCCCTCAATATGGGTTTACCATCAAGAGGAAGAGAGAAGAGGCAATATAGCTTGCAACTTTTTGCCTGTTTCAACCCATAAGACTTGTAGTTCCTTAATTGCCTCTGGTTTTTTGTCCCTTATATCACAGTGAGGCGGAATTTAATATGTGGTGTGATGAAGCAAGAACAGTGAGTTTGTCATTTTTCTGCCTTCCCTACCAAAGGAGGGTTCTACATTAGTCTTAGATGACTTAGAGGCTCTCCCAAATCAACCATTGTTATTGGTTTACCTCTCCGCATCTCCTCATCCTTCCATTCCCAATTCCCACCCCTAAATGACTTCTCAAGATTTCTCACAGGGAGAAAATTTGCAATAATGAGTTAAACTTTTCTACTTTTTTTCAGCAAACTCCACATCTGGTCTTAGATTGACAGAACTGAATCTCTACGATTCACATGGGCCTCCAGCCCTCCCAGGTTTACGCTGCAGACATTTGGTTAATGAACAGGTCAAGTGAGGATCCCTGGGTGGCTCAGTGGTTTCGCGCCTGCCTTTGGCCCAGGGTGGATCCTGGAGTCCCGGGATTGAGTCCTGCTTTGGGCTCCCGGCATGGAGCCTGCTTCTCCCTCTGCCTCTCTCTCTCTCTCTCTCTCTATCATAAATAAATAAAAATAAATCTTTAAAAGAAAAAGAACAGGTCAAGTGCCTGGAGCACCCTTCTAAGACTGCATTCAGTCATTAGCAAGGTGAGCATTTTTTATGAATCCATTGATTCATTAACTCTGAATATTAAATACCCAGCACTCCCTCTTCTCCTGACCTTTTTTGTGCTTACTGTCTACAGAGTCTTGGTTGTGTTTACTGCCTCTGTTCTGTGCCTCCTTGTTGTCTGAAATCCTGACCAGTCAAGCAGGATTCATATATCATCTGACCACTTGTCATCTCCACTTGAATTTCTTACCAACATCTCAAACAAAACATGTATCAAAGTTAGATCATAGTCATCTCCTTCCCTGCAAAAACTATTTTGCTCCAGTGAACTCTAGGTCAGTTCAAAACACCACTACTCATCTAAGTGTTTAATCCAAAAGTCTAATTCATCCTTACCTCCTCTTTTTTCCTCATCCCATACACAATCAAACACCCAGGTCTGTTGTTTACATTTTCCTTCTATTGCCAGAGCATGTTTCCTTCTTTCTCTTCTTATTACTAAAAGCTATTACTGAAATAATGTTTTAAAAAAGTACATACACTGTTTCTTAAAATCATTTTGCTTAATATTTTCAGGACATTTAAAAAAATAAAATACAAAACATATCTATCAAATCCATTCTATAAATCCTTTATTTGTTTCTCATTAACCATGGAAACACAATTTGAAACACCTACTACAATCTGGCCTGCCCACTCCTTCAGTCTCATCTCTTTGCACAGGCCTGTATATTCTCTCAGCTTTCACCATAGTGCATGAATATGCCAAATCATCTGCCTGACATGCTCTCCCAGGCTCTGATCACCTAAGGAATCAGTATGTATCTTCAAGGGTTGGCATTAACACCATCTCCTTAAAGAAGTCCTGTCAATCACCACATTATTGATCTTGGTAGCTTTTAAAATTCATAACAATTGATTGTATTATTTACAGTTTTGCTTAATTCCCAATTACTTATTTTATTGCAGGCTCCAAGAAGGCAGGACATGCCACCTGTATGTCCTGAATCATCTGCTGTGATGCTTAGTATGTAGCAAAAACTCAAATATTTGATAAATCAATGAACAAAAACAATCACTGAACAATTATTAGGCCCAAGTCTATGATCCCCAAGCTGATATTTTGATTTTATGAAGTCAATTCAAAATTCTTAGCTGCCATGAGAAAATTTGAGTAATGTCTCTTGGTGAGTCACTATACCTTCTTCCATTTCTCTCTGTTTAAAAGTGGTTTCTCTCTCTAAAAAGAAAAAAAATGCCCTTCAGCAAAAAGTCCTAATAAATGTCAGCTAATAAAAGAATGAATGTAGCAAACAAACAAGTTGAGAAAGAAAGAAACACCAAAGATATTATGGAGAGAAAGAAAAACCTAAAATAACATAAGGAGACTTCTTAAATTTGGAATCTAAGGAAAGTCTAAAAAGTAAATAGTCTATTGGGAGAGTAGCAGAATGAATATTAGATTTAGTTATTTAAAAATTAATCAAGACAAAAAAAAAAAAAAACAATTAAAACCAGTGTCTTCCTAGCTAGAGGAAGACAATAAGCTGGTAAATAAACAGATGGTAAATATACTAAAGATCTAACCTAAGAAGGTTTATATGAATAGGAATGAGGATGATTGTGATGACATATATTTTTCACATGTCACAAGAAGGACACATCCATCAGAATCCTCACAGTGGGCAATAAAGTAGCTCTTATGCTGAACTGGGAGGATAAGACTTAATAGAACATCACTGTGAAGGATGGGTGGAACTGCCCAGGCAAACGTGTTAAAAATCACACAATGGCAAAATGTGTTTTACCAAAAACACATCAGCTGGGGCACCTGGGTGTCTCAGTTGGTTAAGTGTCTGCCTTTGGCTCAGGTCATGATCCTGGGGTCCTGGGATCAAGCCCACATTTGATTCCCGGCTCAGCAGGGAGTCTGCTTCTCCCTCTGCTCTTGCTCCTCTCCCTTGCTTAGTCTCTCTGCTTCTCTCTGTCAAATAAATAAATAAAATCTTAACACATACACACACACACGCACACACACCTGCTTTCTGTCCTTGTATACACGACAATAAATGATTCTAGCTAACTTCAAGTCTTACCCCTGGAAATTTTGAAATTGTAGATGTAAAATAAATTAAGACAAAAAAAGGGAGGCAAATTTATTGGAAAAAAAGCCAAGTCCAATTTAGAAAGCTCAGCATGTAGATAATTGAAAGCAGTGAAGGAAATTGTTTCTAGATAGTACTCTAATTCACATGGTTTAATTTTCAACTGATAAAGTATAGCACAGCCCTGACCCTGAAACATTCGATTTAACAAGCAAAGTGCTTTGGAGGAAAGCAATGTATTTTCATGGCTCTCATAGGGAGCAAGTCTATTATACCAGTTAGGTAGGCTTTTCTAAATATTAATTAGTTTTTAATTATTTTTATCATTAGGCTTTCTGAATCTTCTTAATTTTTCTCCCTAACTTAAAACTCCTTAACAGTTTTTCATTGTGTGTGTGCATCACCATGATGTGGTGATCTGGGCTTCTACCTCCCTGAGCTCTTTCTCTACCACTTCCCCCACTTTTTCCTCTGCTTTCTCCTCACTGGCCTCTGAGCTGTCCCTCAGACACACCCAGTACACTCCTATCAAGGGACTTTTCTCTCCATTCCCTCTAAAAGGGGCTCTTAGCATTTCCTGCCCGAGAGCCCTCTCTGGCATCCTAGCAGTCCAGCAAAGCCTACAGACACTTCTCAAAATGATGTTTTATACCAAAAAAAAAAAAAAAAAAAAAATCACAGGATTTACAAATGTAACCAACTACATTGAAACAAAACTATCAAAAATATTTTTAAGCTAAATGTATTTTATAAAAACCCCTATGCTTCTTTATTAACTTATTAGAATAATACAGATCTTGGGCAGCCCGGGTGGCTCAGTGGTTTAGATCCGCCTTCAGCCCAGGACCTGATCCTGGAGACCAGGGATCAAGTCTCACGTCGGGCTCCTTGCAGGGAGCCTGCTTCTCCCTCTGCCTGTGTCTCTGCCTCTCTCTCTGTGTGTCTCTCATGAATAAAAAAATAAAATCTAAAATAATAATAATAATAATACTGATCTAGAGGCACATCTGACAATAACCATAATGTTCAAGTGGTAGCTAGTGTCAAAGTTTTTCACCATGTCCAAACACTATTATCTAAAATGAAAATGTCCTTGAATTGTTTGGGTAACAAAATTACAGTTGCTGCTATGACTCCCATGGAGTCTTTGTAAAATTCAAAATGGAAGGGGATAGTTAATATGTAACGTTTCAATCTTTTTACTAAATCAAGTTCATAGACTGCCTGAACTTCAGGGGGATATCCAGATTAAACACTCCTATTTCATAGAACGTCATTTTCCCAGGTATCTACTTTACTCTTACCACAAGTACTTCCATTGCCTACTTGAGTGTCCCTTATTTTGTGTGTGTGTCTGTGTCCCTCATGTCTTCCCTGAGCAGGCTAGTAGAACAGCACCTCCTATGTTAGTTATTACATATCCACCTAACCTTAGTTTATTTTTCTCTGTAGCACTTACTGATCCACTTTATATTTACTCATTTGTTTATTTTCTGTCTCCCCACTGGTATTCAAGCTGCGTAAAGATAGCAATCAATCTTGCAATCACTGCCATATCCCCAGCACTTAGAACAGTGTCTGGAACAGATTGAGCCTTCAGTAGATACTTGTTGAATGCACTAGATGAGTGAATGATCTTTTAGCCTGGCCTATGAAATACTTTAAGATCTCACTTCTGATTATTTTTCCAGTCTCATCTTGCACTGCTGATGGCCTACTATGGCCTACTATGCCTTTCTGGCCTACTATGCCTCCACCACTCTTGTCTTCTGCTTTTGGGGGGAACCAAGTGTCATCCTGCTTTAAGCCCTTCATCAAGGCATCTCAAGCTCCCCAGAGTGATCCTCTTCCATCTCTCTTTCACACTACTTGGCCTGGCAAATCTCAAATCCCCTACAAGTCGGGGAACACTTTGCATGAGGCAGATCTCTCTGCCATACATACTTATAGCCAGTTCTCTATTTCTTTCATTATACTCTTTATACACGTAATTCAATAATTATTTGCATGATCTTTCATTTAGTGTCTGTTGTTTAAACTAGACTAGCTGACTAGAAACAAGTCACTAGTATATAGAAGTCCCCAACCACAGCCCCAGGGGGCTCAGCAGTTCAGCGCTGCTTTCAGCCCAGGGCGTGATCCTGGAGTCCCAGGATCGAGTCCTGCATCGGGCTCCCTGCATGGAGCCTGCCTCTCCCTCTGCCTGTGTCTCTGCACCCCCTGCTCTCTCTCTGTGTTTCTCATGAATAAATAAATAAAATCTTTAGACGTGCCCAACCAGCATTTAAAAAAAATAATAAAATGAATAAACCAAAAAAGTCACCGAGACCGCCCTCTATAGATTCCTCTAAATCTAAGACTTGGAACAGAATAATGAAGTGAGTTGGCCTAGCGTGAGCAATCATTGCTTGCACCTGTTGTCTTTGAATTAAATTCTAATGAGATGGCAGAGACCACTCATAAATATTTATGAAGACGAGGAGTTTGGCACAACCTGGCACTGGGCTGCAAACCCCAAGTGATGTTATTTCTTGTTCAGTAGCTTTCCAGTATCACAGCCACGAGTTCCATCCTAAAGTGTTGCCAACATTTTGATCTCCAGAAGGAGCTTCTTTTTTCTAGCTTGATTGTAAAGCCTGAATTTAGAACAGACTCAACATTTTCATATAATTTTATTTTAGGGGCAATAAGCTTCTTCGTTTTATCCTTAAACCACTAGTTTTTAGTAAACAGAGTACTATGTAAGAGATATGCTTCCTATAAAGTAAGCGGTGTAAACAAAAGGAACAGCCCTCTCCCTTTTCTTAGTCCTATTGTTTACAATCCTGGTTAGGATAGTGATGTTGGATCTTAGGAGGGAGGAATATTCAGTGCAGATGTCTGAGTTAAGGAAGGATTTGTAAAACCCAAAACTGAACCAAGTTAACAAAATCAGCAATGTTGTTAGAGTTCTCAAGAAGAAAAAAGTTCATAAATTCAAAGGGCAACTTCTAAAAACAATTTCATCTCTTCAGGAAACATCTCCAGGTTTTCTGTCATCAATACAGATATCTTGTCACATTTCTGGAATAGTTCATTGCTATCTGTCTAGTTATAATTGGCTCTTTAGAAATCTCTTATGCCAAGCTCCTCTGCCTTTATAAGCTGTCCCAAGAATATACCAGTATTTTGCCAGTATTCTCACAGAGTAGAGAGAGACTGATAGTCTCATCAATGAACAGGACAGACCTCAATGTATTAGAAAAAGAAAGTCAGGGATAGGTAAGTACATTATTCTGAATTTAATTCTAGGTCATTATTTGAGAGTAGGACTGAATTAATGTCAATTCAATTCAAAAAGGGTCAATTGCTGGGACACCTGGGTGTCTCAGCAGGTAGGCATGTCTGCCTTCGGCTCAGGGCGTGATCTTGGAGTTCTGGGATCGAGTCCTACATCGGTCCCTGCATGGAACCTGCTTCTCCCTCTGCCCATGTCTCGGCCTCTCTCGGTGTCTCTCATGAATAAATGAATAAAAATCTTTTTTTAAAAAGTGTCAATTGTTACTTGGAAGTGATTTTCACTTTCACTTAACACTCTGGAAAATGAAGCAAAAGGAAACACATCTAAGAATCTCTTGAAAGGTACAGAAATATCAATGGTCATAAATTGAAATTTTTTTACATATTTGGAGGTATTATAGAGGGTTTTTTCATAAAGACATAAACCTGTTACTAAAATGGTCATTAGTAAAATGAGTTAAACCAGTGAAAACACAGAAATTATTTTGAATAGAGATCAATTGATATATTCCCAAATTATTTTTGCAGCAGTTTGTAGCTTTTAATAAAAATTTCCATGATGTAGCACCTGGAAGGCACCATTGGTTAGGCCTCCAACTCTTCGTTTTGGCTAATGTTATGATCTCAGGGTCATGTGATGGAGCCCTGTGTTGGGTTTCATGCTCAGAGGGGAGTCTGCTTGAGATTCTCTCTCCCTCTCCCTCTGTCCCTCCCACTTATGCTCTCTCTCTGTCTCTCCGTCTCTCTCTCTCTAAAATAAATAAATACATCTTTAAAAAACGACCATGACAAATAGTATACTCTGTCAGTAGTGATTAATGGTAGAATTTTACATTTCAGACATGAGTTCCATTGAAACTCAATGAAGTCACCACACTGTTCTGTTTCACTCAAGGAGGCCCATGCTTGGCATGTTCGCGTGTCTGCATGCACATATATAATTGCCACTGGCCATGGTTTAGTGCCCTCTATAATTGATCAGTGAAGCAAGAGTTCATTTTGTTCTATTCATATATCTACTCACACGTTCCCTTTCTCTTTCTCAGAGAAAGAGGAGAAAAAGGTCAGACAAAATTTTTCTTTTTTAGATTTTATTTATTTATTTATTTATTTATTTATTTATTTATTTATTTGAGGGAGAGAGAGAGAGAGAGAGAGAGCAAGAAAAAGCACGAGCCCAGGGCGGGGGGGTGGGGGTGGGGGTGGGCAGAGGGAGAAAGAAAAGCAGGGCCCTGGGATCATGACTTGAGCCAACGGCAGGTGCTTAACCAACTGAGCCACCCCGTCCCCCCCAAAAAAGTTTTGTAGTAACTTATCTACCCACCATATAATGTAAACGACTGAGCTTCATACCGGTAGGAAACAAGTGATAAGCCATTTCTGAGCAACTCTGAGAAATATTTTTGGGTTCATCTTTATAAAAAAAATATCTACTCATGAAGATATTTTGCAAGTCCAAGTGTGAGTTTTGTTTACTTGTGCCCATCTGCATTAAATGTATTTTTGCTCATCTGGTGAGAAATCAATTGCAAAACAACAGCTTCTCAAAATTAACAGTAAAAAACCAAACTAGTAATCACTCTCAATGGCTTCAGTACATTCAATGAAAAAAAAATCATGTGCTACGTGGACAGATATTTTTTTAGGCAACAGGAATGTAAGCTTCCCATAAGGGTTGAGAAGAAGGGCATTTATATTAAAATAAATAATAGTGAATATATGGAAGAAGCAAGCAATTCTGAAGAGGCCGTGATTAACTCATCTTAAGCAGGGAAAGAAAGGGCTCAGAAAGGATTATGCATCTGAAAAAGTTTTTGGACAAGAATATATATTTCTGGGGAGAATAAATTGACAAGAGGGCAACAGAGCATTAAGAAAATGAGATCATAATATTCCGTCTCTTAAACCAAGATCACAGAATAACATCCAGATACATCAGGAGGAAGAGAGGGGGGAAAGTAATATGCATATGTACGTGTGTATATGCACGTGTACACGTATGCACACACGCATATGACATGTCCAAATAGATGACATGTCAAAGACTAAATCATGAAACATGAATAGACATTAAATCACCTGTGTACTTTTCAAGAGAAAAGCAGTAAACTGCAGTGTTATTTATTCTCGGACCATGTAAATAGCAAACAAACTTCATCAAGAAAGACACATAAGTTGGAAATCAGCTAACTATGAGCATCTTCTCATCCTGTTTGATCCTGTTGCCTCTGCTTGTGCTGGTGGCTGGTGGGCCTGGGGAGAAGTTTACGCAGATGCTGTGCAGAGCCTCCCAATCCCACTCTGATGCTGCTTTACTACTTTTTAGAGGGAAATACCTCTACCTGAGTGTGGTCAAAACACATGAATAGGTTACAATGGCTGTAGCTTTAAATGTACCTCATAAGCATTAAAATTCTTTCTGACAGAGACAATTTAGTTGGAGTAGGTTACCTCTCAGGATGGGAAGAGGCAGGGGACATTTGAGAAACAGGGAACAACTTTTTTCATTTGGGTGAGCTGTTACCTAAGGAGCCACCCTTAAGAAATTAGCTAATTTCAATGTTTTGTTTTCCTGAGTGGATTATTTATCTGGAAAATTAAAAAGATGGAGAGATTCTATGAGGACAAAAGGAATGAGGCCGCTAATAACCAGGAGAGCTTCAGTGGGTGAAACTAAAAGAATTTCAGAAGATATGTTATAGATTTTACTTGAAGGTAAAATCTCTTCCTGAAATCTCTTCCATCTCTTCCTGAAATCTTTAGTGAAATCTGTATTACTCGTCACACATACTTGGTTGAATTGTTGGTTTTCTAACCTGTCATTGTATGAACCACAATGTGGAATAGGAGCTTAGAGTATTGATGGGAGGCCGGGCAAATATGGATTTTAACTGGATAATTATAAAGTCTTGTGTTCTTTATTGAAAAAATGTATAAGATGCTCATTAAATATAAACATTTATATGTGAAGCTTTTACTAGACATACCTTAAGAAAATAAAACTCAATCCTGCATTGTTTAGAATGTAATCTAAAATGCTGAAATAAATAATTCTAATGGTAGGAAGTATATGTTATTTTCAGCTATTTTTTGCTAGGATGGAGAGACTCCTTGCCATTTTTTTTTTTTTTTTTCCAGAAGGAACTATGACAATGCTACATGGAGCCAACAAGTCTTGTTTAAAACATGGCCATTTTGCTTTGTTTGGATTATAATAATTTCTTCTTGTACTTGCCATGTACTTGTCATTCTATCTTGCAATTTTACACAGGGATTTAGTGGGGGAGCGTTGAGACATATCTGCATTTTACAAGTGTGGAATGTACAGCACAGAGAAGTACTATGCCCATGGTCCCAGAGAGACAATGAGGCCGAATCCAGATTCAAACCTAAGTAGTCTACCTCGAGTCCACACACTTGCTCCAACAGCACTAGGTTAGCTCAGGAAGGAAGCCTTGGTGTCAGGGAGTGCTGCTGGGAGCCAGCCTGTGAGGACAGAAGCAAGGCTACCTGCACGTGAGGCGACCAGCAGCCCAGTATTCCTTAGATTTAGATTCACAGTCAGTGTACTGCCAAAGTTTAATTGAAACTGTAAATGTAAAATGAATTTTCTTTTTCCTCCAGTAAATGCTAGCTATCCCCCCCACAGAGTAACTGGTATAACTTCGGCCAAGTTATCTACAAATAGAAAAAAAAATTCAGATTCAATTACACTTTAATATTTTACAATGGAAATTTTGCCTTATTTTCATTTATTCCATGTATATGTGTGTATGCATGTATGCATTTTTTTTATTTGTCTACTTTGTGGAGACCATGCCTGTTATTGCCAAGCTGATCATCTTTTCTGAGAGAAATATCTCTAAAAACATAATTTTTTTGGGGGGGGGTGTTAAAAACATAAGTCTTAAAGTCGTTTTTTTCTTAAGTTATTTTTTAAGACTATTTAGATTTTAGTGATTTTTTCCCCTAATCTTCAAGGAGTTTTGCCGCTATTCCTATTCTATTGTTTTTGTTTTGTTTTTATGTCTCTCTTTGCTTTACATATTCACTCACTATACTGTAAAACTAACTTGTAGGCTTTTCTCTCTGCTTTTTCAGAAACACTGTGGCTCCTCTCTTTCTGCTGCCAGTTTCTCAGTGTTGCACTAACTTCTGGTTTTGGGCTGTCTTCATTCCTGCTTTCTTTGGGTATAAACCCTGAGAATAACATTAACCTCAGACCTGTCCCAGACTGATTCTCAGTTCTCAGCTCTCTCTCACTCCCAGTGAGCTGAAAGGGAGAATTTCTTCTGCCCCATGGTTTGGGTGAAATAAGTCATGTACCATAGGAAACTGCATGTTCATTTTTCTGTGGCTTTTTCCTGATTTCTTTTCCAAAGATCCTTTGGCCTCTCACGTTTTCTGAGTCACATTGCTGAATATGTTGAAGATGGACTTCAATCCAAGTCACTGCTCTGAATCCTGGCACTTTTACTTTATTTAACACATTTTATTGCTGCCCCACTAGAGATCCCTTACATTAAGAACAAGTTTTTTTTTTTTTTTCTCAAAGTAAAGTCATATTTAAGCAATAATATAACTAATATTTTTTTTTTAAAGATTTTATTTATTTATTCATAGACACAGAGAGAGAGAGAGGCAGAGACACAGACAGAGGGAGAAGCAGGCTCCATGCAGGGAGCCCGATGTGGGACTCGATCCCGGGTCTCCAGGATCACACCCCAGGCTGCAGGCGGCACCAAACCGCTGCGCCACCAGGGCTGCCCTAACTAATATTTTTTTACCAAAAGTCTTGATTAAGGTGCCCTGGGAAACCACTTGTGTTTACTGGATGAAATAAGTTACAAATAGGGGCACCTGGGTGGCTCATTTGGTTAAGCGTCTGTCTTCAGGTCAGGTCATGATCCCAGAGTCCTGGGATCCAGCCCCACAGTGGGCTGGCTCCCTGCTCAGTGGAGAGCTTGCTTCTGCCCTTTCCCCGGCTTGTGCATGGGCTTGTGCACTATCTCTCTAAAATAAAATTAATAAAATCTTTTTTAAAAAGTTACAAGTATGTTACCGTAGTCTTCCTGATGGAGACCCCAGGAACCATTTCTCTCATTTATAAAAATTTGAAATTATTCTTTGGGCTTTTCCACTGGCATGGGTCAGATTTCAGCTCTTGAACACTGACTCATCTGATTGTGTTTCTTTCTCCATACTAACTGATTAAATGGCTTTGAGATAAATACATGTTTCACTTCTAGAACATACACACAATTTCATGACATACCCTTTGTGCATCTCATCCTGCTGCACTTTATTTTTCTATCCTACCATAATCCCGTGTCTCATTTTCCTCATCTATTTTAATGTTATTTTGTCCAGCAGATATTTTTGTCAGCCTCCATTAAAACTCTCTAGAATGCAATAGGGTAAATAAATTACACCTAATTACAGAAACTCAACAAAGGAAATTCTGAAGGAAGGTTCTAGATTGAACAATAACAACATTTAAATATAATTGTAGGGCAACCCGGGTGGCTCAGCGGTTTAGCGCTGCCTTCAGCCCAGGGTGTGATCCTGGAGACCCGGGATCGAGTCCCACGTGGGGCTCCCTGCATGGAGCCTGCTTCTCCCTCTGCCTCTCTCTCTCTCTCTCTGTGCCTCTCATGAATAAATAAATAAAATATTTTTTAAAAAATAAATGTAATTGTATCAATAGTTTTAAATGTTTAAGAAAAGAAACTAAAAATATAAATCTAAAAGGACACTCAAATTTGTGGTAAATATACACCAAACTCCTTAATTTGGGGCAGGGGGAAACTTTATAATGTTTAGAGTCTGTGTTGGTGGGCTGAATCTAAAGGTTTAACTGGAACTCAGCTACATCCATTCGTTTACATTCTGTGACTGCTTTCGGCCTAACTCAGTAGTTAAGAAGTTGTGACAGAGAGCATATGGCCTACCAATCCTAACATATTTACTATCTGCTCTGTTAAAAGAAAAAGTTTGCTGATCCCCGGTCTAGATGATTGTGTTAAACCTGCTGAGCTATAATCAGCCAGTGAGTGTTGCACCTGTGTAGTGCCACCTATGGTGAGCCCAGGAGGCCAAAACTGGAAATGTGTTATAGCGTATCTGCTAAAGAAATTCCGGATTCTGGTTTCTCCATCAGTATTAATTACAATACAGTCCTCTGGGGTCAAACATACTTATCAGAGATAGTTACTTAGTTTTGAGGATGTGTGCACATATTATTCACATATGTATCTTCGTGGTGTAAATACCTAGGCAATATGTAATAGATTTGTTATGTAACAAAATAATTTCCATGTACATGGAGAAAATTTTCAATTTTCCTAATGGACTCCCACATTACACAGTTCATATACTTAAGATACTCTTCTATTTAAAAAAAAAATGAATTAAATTTGTCAGGAGACCAAAAATTCCTTAGTAGCAACAAAATGGGCAACCTCTGTTTTGATCAGCTTAATCCAACTACATATCTCACAAAAGCAAAGCCATCTTTTTCCACCCATATCATATGTGTCTGTCTGCATGTTTGGGAAAGGGCTATGAAACCTAAGGGGAGTTATTATGTTACTGATGAAAAGCTCAAATCTGTAACACATATGTGCATTTTAGTACATAGTATCTGCTTATTTTCATTAAATTGCATTAAATGCTTCAATATGTAGTGGAGTCATCTTCCTAAGGAAGCATATACTTGTGGAATTCTTTGTGGTATCCTTGGGAATCCCTTTACCATGTATCCATGGCATTTTGCCCCTGCTAGCCTCATTCCTTCCTGTCCCCTGGTATATTTATTAAGACAGGCAAATTTTTCCTCTCTTACTCTAAGATTTTGCTCTTGTCCCCAAGCTTCTGTTTTTGAACGGAAAGAAAAGGCAAAGGACAATATATTTGAGGAAATAATATAACACTAGTAGAAATTACTGCCTGATAATCTGTTTTCTTATTTAAAGGCAGAAACAGAAGTGTTCTCTCATTTTCCCCCAAAAATACTGTACTTTAGACCTAAGCTGAGGCTCAAAGTAGCAGAACAAAGAAAACTGATCTTTTCCAAGGAGGGGAGATTTCACCCTTCATACAGATTCACCATAGTAGGTGTATGGAATGAATAATCACAATTTTACAAAATTCTATTCTCTGCTACAAGGCATGCAGGTCTATGTATGAATGTTTTCTTAAAAAAAAAAAAAAACAAGGTTGATTTTGAAAAATCCTCTTTCAACATTCTTTGATTCTGTTATTACTAGGAAATAATAATGCAAACATACCTCAGTATTTACATATTATTTTATAAATATGTTTTTGTAAACATATGATAATACACAGAGGTTTATGCTTTTACTTCTTCTAAGTTAACCACTCATTTTGTATCCACTTTGAAGTGAGTGTGCCAGGGATAATATACTAGATACTAAATAAGTTTTCTTTTCTTTTTTTTAAATATTTTATTTATTTATTGTATTTATATGAGATACACAGAGAGAGAAGAGAGAGGCAGAGACACAGGCAGAGGGAGAAGTAGGCTCCACCCAGGGAGCCTGACTTGGGACTCGATCCCAGGTCTCCAGGATCAGGCCCTGGGCTGCAGGCAGTGCTAAACCACTGCGCCACCAGGGCTGCCCCATAAATTTTCTTTTTAATCAAACTTTTAAAAAACATAAAAAAATAAAATAAAAATAAAAAACATTTAAAGATTTTATTTATTTATTTGAGAGAGAGAGAGAGCACACAAGCAGGGGGAGAGGGAGAAGCGGGCTCCCCACTGAGCAGGGAGTCCAGTGCAAGGCTCAATCACAGGACCCCGGGATCATGACCTTAGCCAAAGGCAGACACCTAACCAACTGAGCCCCTAGGTGCCCTATCTTTTTAATCAAACTTAGCTTCATGTCCCCAAATCCATCTTATTTATAAGATTTCCACTTTACTAACTGAAAGTCATCAGCATGTTAACTTTGAGGGCAAATAACCCATTTTTCTGAAACGTAGAAATCAAAGACACAAGGTTATTTATTTTTTATACACAGAAAAACAAGTGAGGTATCAGAAAAAAATAATTCTAGATGCACTTCAATTATTGCTTTTTAATTTCAAATAGAAATATATGCAAGATGTTTGCTTCCTAGAAAGAACAAAAAGTGTAGGGAGGACATATGTGATGCTATGGCATACTCTGTCAATAAGTGTAATCAGGAAAGTATCTGTAATTCTGAAAATCAAAGAAGTGTAGAGCTTAAAAAAATAGAAGTGTAGAACTTAAAGAAACTGTTGTCTCTCATCTAGATGAGTTATTATAACAAGCAAACTTACAGTTTACAAACTTGTGTTTACACTCATCCATGGGTTGATGCAGCTTTGTTACATTTTATGCCTACTGGGGGACTATCAAGATGGTAGCAGAGATGAAGAGATGACAGTCACAGTACTTAACTGTAGGTGCTCATTAGTCACTATAAACATAGCTGATCTTCTGGTTTCCTCTGCTTCATTCTTGAAATAGAACTTGTATCAGGTAGCAGAAATGGGAAGAATATTGTCCTAATTTTAGGTGCTTACAACTATGTTGAAGGAAATAAACAATTCTTTATCAAGCTTAGGTAGAAGTGAAATATGTGTTAAAATATTTTTTTATTTATAAGTTTAATGTATTTTCGAATAGTTTGCCTATATAAAATAGATAATTCAGAATTTATTGTTGATGGTAATGGTAATGATAATAATAGCATAATATTAGAATGTTAGAAACTGTTCTAAGCAATTCACACATATTTAACTTTTAAAATCCTTAACCTTTGGTACACCTGGGTGGCTTAGTCAGGTGAGTATGGGACTTGTGATTTTGGTTCAGATCATGATCTCAGGGTCATGGGATCCAGCTTCACACTCAGTGTAGAGTCTGGTTGAAATTCTCTCTCTCCCTGTCCCTCTGCTCTTCTCTGTCTCCCATGTGCATGCATCTCTCTCTCTCTCTTTCTCAAATAAATCCTTAAAAAAATAAAATCTTCAACCCTTCACAGTAAGTCTGAGGCAAAAAAAGTAAATAATTGGTCCATATTCACACAGAAAGGACAGACAATCCAGATCTGAACCACATCTCCAAGCTCATATTAAAATAAATGTGTAAATTAAAAAAATAAAAAAATAGAAACCATTAATCTTTTAAAAAAATAAAATAAAATAAAATAAAATAAATGTGTATGCCTTGAGGTCTTAGATTTTTAGCAAAATCCCTCTAGCTTTAGCATTACACATAGTTTCTACTGCAAAAAAGATACTCAAAAATGTTTGCTTCAATAAATGAGTCACATATTATTTAAGAGGCTGTAGACTATAGTGTTTAAAGACATCAACTCGGGATCCCTGGGTGGCGCAGCGGTTTGGCGCTTGCCTTTGGCCCAGGGCGCGATCCTGGAGACCCGGGATCGAATCCCACATCTGGCTTGCGGTGCATGGAGCCTGCTTCTCCCTCTGCCTATGTCTCTGCCTCTCTCTCTTTCTCTCTCTGTGACTATCATAAATAAATAAAAATTTAAAAATAAATAAATAAATAAAGACATCAACTCTTCATCAAGGATTTGAATCCAGGATTAGCAGCCATGAATTAGCTCTGCTTTACTTTTCTATTTTGTTACATAGAGAGAGTATTTACCTCCTAGAACCAAAATGGTTAAATGAACTAATCTGCACAAAGTGCTTAGAATAGTGCCTGGCACATAGGAAACACTATGGAAATGGAATTGATGATTATAATTATGCTTTGGTGAGTTACGTAGTGTCCCTCCAAAGCATATGTTGAAGCCCTAATACTCGTGAATGTGACCTTGCAAATAGGATCTTTGCAAGATGTAATCAAGTTAAAATGAGGTTACTGGATTAGGGTGAGCCCTAAATCCAATACTGGTGTCCTTATAAAGAGAAAGAGATTTGAGGATACAGAGAGACACAGGGAAGAAGGACATGTGTTGACAGAGGCAGAGATTGGAGTGATGTTGCCTCAAGCGGACAAATGCCAATGATTGCAAGCCACAAGCTAGGAAGAGACGATAAAGGATTCTTCACTTCAGGGAGAGCATGGCTCTGCCAACACCTTGATTTTGGACTTGTAGTCTCCAGAACTGAGACAATAGTGTTATCATTATTACTATTACTATTGTTATTTAGCCTCAGGATGAAATACAGTAATTCGGTCTGAAATCTCTATTCACTGTTATATGCTTAAATTTAGTCTACTCATTTTAAGCCTTGAGTATTTGAGAATCAGGATGCAAAATTTGGAAGTGAAAGCGAAGTTTATGAATTTAAAGTTGTTCACACAAGGTGGTGCGAATATGTGGTTACTGGTTCCCACATTACATGTCACAGGAGGTAATTATCAGTCTCTATCACTCTGAGAAACTACCCAAAGAATGAAACTAATAGAAGTCCAATGCATATTCCTAGAGGATAATGCCATTTTGAGATCTGGAAATTCATTTTATTCCTTGGTTTGTTCTGGTTAAATTATTTTAAAGATTTATTCTCTTATCCAGGTATCAAGAATGTGTTTTCTGCTCTTTATTCCCAGAGAAAAAGCAATGAACTGTCCTGGCAAAACTTATCACTTTTGCTGAATTATAATATGGCAAATAAATACTGTGATTTAAATTAAACTATCAGATGAGATGATTGCATGGTTTCCAGACCTGAGAATGAGTTCATGTTCTTTTCTTTTAGGGCGGGGGTGGGGGGAGCATGATGGAAGAAAAGTATTTCATCCATATGGAAGAATATGGAGAAATAAAACTATTTTTATGTTACAGAGCAGGGGTTGCTAGCTGTATATTTCTATTATGTTGAAGCCAGTATATAGTTTGGAGATGTATTTGTTATGTCACTTAGTCTATTCTAAAAAGACAGAGAGAGAGAGACACACACATTGGAATTCTCAGTTGGTCATTATATCAAGTAAAATGGGTAATACGAAAATAGCTAGAATAAGAAAAAAAGAAAATGATATAAGTATTTTATATTCTTATTATGAGTCATATTTCTTTGCATTCAGCAACCAAGGTCAAACATCAAAATTTTAATTCTTGGAAAGATGAGAAAGGTAATTTGCATACATGTGCATAGAGTATGTATTTATGTGAGCACTCTATCAGGTGATTCTAAAATCAATATTGTAAGTTGATTTGTACCATCTAGAGAAAAGCTCTAATTCAATATGATAATATAGCAGTATTTTCTTTTTAATAAAAAGTAGAATGTTACTCATTTTTTTTCTCAGATAATCAATTGAGACTGAAGTAAGAGAAATTAAGGAGTCAATCCCATCTACAATTGCACCCAAAAGCATAAAATACACAGGAATAAACCTAACTAAAGAGGTAAAGGATCTATACCCCAAAAACTATAGAACACTTCTGAAAGAAATTGAGGAAGACACAAAGAGATGGAAAAATATTCCATCCTCATGGATTGGCAGAATTAATATTGTGAAAATGTCAATGTTACCCAGGGCAATTTACACGTTTAATGCAATCCCTATCAAAATACCATGGACTTTCTTCAGAGAGTTGGAACAAATCATCTTAAGATTTGTGTGGAATCAGAAAAAGACCCTGAATATCCAGGGGAATATTAAAAGAGAAAACCATAGCTGGGGGCATCACAATGCCAGATTTAAGGTTGTACTACAAAGCTGTGGTCATCAAGACAGTGTGGTCCTGGCACAAAAACAGACACATAGGTCAATGGAACAGAATAGAGAATCCAGAAGTGGACCCTGAACTTTATGGTCAACTAATATTTGAGAAAGGAGGAAAGACTATCCACTGGAAAAAAGACAGTCTCTTCAATAAATGGTGCTGGGAAAATTGGACATCCACATGGAGAAAAATGAAACTAGACCATTCTCTTACACCATACACAAAGATAAACTCAAAATGGAGAAAGATCTGTGAGACAAGATTCCATCAAAACCCTAGAGGAGAACACAGGCAACACCCTTTTTCAACTTGGCCTCAGATTTCATAATAATGATAAATCACTTGAAAGTAAATCGGGCAGATTCAGTCTTCAGAAAATAATGTTGCAAGAAAATATCTAAAAACTAAATATGCACAAAATCATATGAATCTAGGGGAAAGTATGTTCACTGTGTTATTTTTTATTTTTTTGTTTTATTTTTTTGTTTAATAAAAATAAATATTTTATGTCAGATTTCAAGATATCTAGCAAGGATTACAGTAGCTAAATTGTCAATATAGGTTTTGACAAACACTACATTTTCATACAGAATTCTCTACTCCTCTTACTCCTTATTTTTCTATTCTTGAAAAAAAAAGAGAAAAAGAAAGAAAAAGAAAAAGAAAGAAGAAAGAAGAAAGAAGAAAGAAAGAAAGAAAGAAAGAAAGAAAGAAAGAAAAGAAAGAAGAAAGGAAAGAAAGAAAGAAAGAAAGAAAGAAAGAAAGAAAGAAAGAAAGAAAGAAAGAAAGAAAGAAAGAAAGAAAGAAAGAAAGAAAGAGAGAAAGAAAGAGAGAAAGAAAGAAAGAAAGAAAGAAAGAAAGAAAGAAAGAAAGAAAGAAAGAAGAAAGAAAGAAAGAAAGAAAGAAAGAAAGAAAGAAAGAAAGAAAGAAGGAAGGAAGGAAATGATGGCAGCCATCTACTATTTATCCTTTTGTTCATACTAAATGTTTATATAGTCCCGATGCATGCAAGATGTTAGGGAAAATGAATAAAATAAGACAAGAGAATGAGTATTCATTCAATAGGTTTCACAGGAACATACAAGACAATCTGTCTACTGCAAACAGACATTTCTGCTTTCCTGAGTGGTTTTGCCTTGACCCAGGTGATCTTCCCCTGGCCATCTCTTCTCCCTTTTCTCTACAGCTATTCTGCCTCTGGACTTCACAAATCTAGAAGACAAGGGCAGAGTTACACCCTCCCACATCATAAAGGAGATGGCCAGACCACTGTGAACTGCAACCACATTCGATGCTACCAAGCACACGAATTTAGAGGCCTTTATACGAAACCATGGATGAGAAATTGCAATGGTCTCAAACATGGAGAATTTGAATCTCTGACCAAAATCATAAGTTAATTCCTTTTATAAGTTTTTCCTTATATTTCAGATAGTTTGCATGACGTCATTATAGGATCATTTGATCTGTAGATGGTATAACCAATCTGAAATTATTTAAATCTCTAGAAATTAAAGACTTAGTACTTTGTGCTTTTAAATGAAGAACATAATAAGTTAGAGTGTATATTTTAAACTACTTTTGGACTCCAAGGTTGTGTTCATCTGCTAGAGCTGCCATAACCAAGTATCACAGACTAGGTGGCTTAAAAAACAGAAATTATTTTCTCAACAATTCTGGAAGCTAGAAGTCCAAGATTAATTAAGGGTGTTGATAAGTTTGATTAAAAAAGAAGGATGCTTCTCTCCTAGAGTCGCTGATGGCCACCTTCTCTTTGTGTCTTCACATAGTCTTCCCTCTATCTTCCTTATATGTGTCCTAATCTCTTCTTATAAGGATGTTGATCATATTGAGTAAGGGTCCACCCAAACGACCCCTTCTTAACTTAATTGCCTTGGGCACTTGGTGGCTCAGTAGGTTGAGCATCTGCCTTCGGCTCAAGTCGTAACCCGAAGATCCTGGGATCAAGTCCCAAGTAGTGATTCCTGCCCAGCGGGGAGTCTGCTTCTCCCTCCCCCTCCCACCTGTTTCTCTCTCTCTCTCTCTCATGTTCTCTCTCTCTCTCTCAAATAAATAAATAGATAAATAAAATCTTTTAAAAATCCTTAACTTAATTGCCTCTTTAAAGGGCCTATCTCCATAATATCTCACATTCTGAGGTACTGGGGGTTAGGACTTTCACATACAAATTCTGAGGGGACGTAATTTAGCCCATAACAAAGGCATAACTGAAACATTCAAAAATTACCGGAAAGTTAAATTTAGCAAAGATGTGAAATTAAATAAATACCCCTTTGAAACCTGAAAGTTGAAATAAAACTTTTTAGAATATTAAATGTAACCCAATTTCGAGTTTGGTAGCTAATTTTTCTTAAAAATCTTTCCAAGCTGTAAAGGATCCACTCTAGACAAAAATGAATTTCTCATATCTAAACTGGAAAAAAAAAAAAAAAACAACACAAACTTGCCAAACTGGTTGTTCTTATTTGCATATATAGAGGACTTTTATTTTTCTAAGGTAAAAAAGTCCAGGGGGCCTCAGCATTCTTCTTGTGCAGCATCTGGTGCCTCATAAGCCCTCTATTAGTCTTTTAAATGCAGTGTGACATTATTTAAGTAATTTCCTCTTGCCTTATGATCAGAGCGATGCTCACTTTTCACATAGTCTGTAACTAGTGTAATTATTTGAGCCATTTTATGCCAATGACTATTCTGTTCAAATTTAAGATGCAAATAAAACACACTAAAAGTTGAAGAATGAGGGACATTTTTGCAGACAAAAAAAAGAAAAAAAACTGTAATGTGTAGTACGATATGCTTTTGTCTCTCAAATATCTCTACTGTCCACAGGGAGAGGTTTGGGGCAGTAAAATTATAGAGTTTAATTTTTTTAATTATTGCTTTGACCTAAATTAAATTGCAAAAACTCCTGAGGGTAAGAATTTAGGCTATTTTCTGTCATGTGCTTTCATTTTTTTTTTTTTTTTAAGATAAGTTTTGTAAGAAACAAGAATGAGGCATTAACATCAAATGCCTAAGTGAACATGTGTTTGATGTTAGAGGTGGTGGGTGCCAAGGGTTGAGATGTCTAAGTAATTGCTGGGGAATATTGGCTGGTAAATATAATGGGAGAAAGTGGGACACAAGAGTAGAGGTCAGAAAATGTGATAATGTTTGAGACAGTGAACAAAATACTCACTTAAGGGTATTATTTCAGACCAGCTCTTTAATCATAAAGACATGGGAGTACCAACCATTTTACTGTGTTCATTTTTTTTTTTTTTAAGTTTCAAGTCTCTCCTCCAGTTGATACTGCCAGAGTCCTCACAAATAAGTTATAATCAGTTGAACCACTCAAGATTAGGCTCAATCATTAAAAATTCTTAAAAAAGAGATACTCTGGGAATACAAAAAGTGAAGAGTAATATTCAATTACTCTTCTATTTATTCAAATAAATACATTAAAAAAACTAACATTTGTTCTCAAAATTCTGCATAGCCCTTCATCCACCTGCCCTCAAAAGCATGTTTTCAAATGCTTCAGTATACTTTGACGCTTTCATTGTGGCCTTCTCAAAAGTATTTTCATCTTGTGCAAATTTTAGAATCTGAAGCTGAGCCTTATTTGAATGGAATTCTTACTAAACAGGGTAAAAGATTTCTTCCTGATTCTCTCTGATACTTTTTATCCTAAGGGCATATATCATAACAATTAAAATTAGGGACTTTCCAGTAAAATAGATGGCTCAGAGAGCCCCTCTTCCATTAGTTGCATGTATGATTTTTAAGAAAGTTCTTTAACCTATGTAACTTCAAAGGGTTATTGAGTGGATTAAAATAAGACAGTGGTCTAAAGTGCTAAGCTCATTGCTTGGCACATGGTTACACTCTTTTTAGATCGCATTATGGTTTTCTTACTGTACAGAGTTTATTCTACATGCATACATTATTTTAAATATATTATAAATATATTATAATACAATATGAGTGACAGACTGTTTTACTCTAATGGTTCTATTAACAGAGGGACAGGACAACTCAGCTTATCAAAGACAATTGAATGTGTACTTGATACTGACTTAAGCTTGCTCTATGGATGATAAGGGGCTCAGGGAACCACAGGGAGATTACAAGGTGGACTCTGGGAAGGCAATTCCTTACAGGACCATGAAGCATGAGTACTGTTGTCTTTTTGTGACTAATGGGAGCCAATCTCCAGGAAAAAAAAAAAAAAACAACAGCAAAATGGAGGAAGATAGCTCTCTTTGCAGTCTTAGACTCAATGCATACCAAGTGAGGGCTCTGAAAGCCAAGGCAACAAGCCTCCGTGATGGTGTCAGAGTTGCTGTTCACAACCACGCATACATCTGAAGGTGACAGACACTTCTTAGACACCTTTGTTCAGTTGCTTTGGTTGCTGGGGTTATAGCAGTTAATACACAATTCCTGTTCTCCAAGTCTTTAGTTTGGCCGGAAAAAAGTAATATAGTAAAACTGATGGAAGGGTACCAGAAGTTACTGCTTAAAACATAAATCTCTCTCTATATATATATAGATAGGTTTTTTTGTTTTTTTTTTTAAAGAGAGAATTGGGGATGCCTGGGTGACTCAACAGGTGAGCGTCTGCCTTTGGCTCGGGGTGTAATCCCAGAGTCCTGGGATCGAGTCCTACATCGGGCTCCCTGCATGGACCCTGTTTCTCCCTCTGCCTATGTCTCTGCCTCTGTGTGTGTGTGTGCGTGTGTTTCTCATGAATAAATAAATAAAATATTTAAAACAGAGAGAGAGAGAGAGAGAGAATTGCTAATCTTGACATTGAGTTTATCCCAGGGTTGAGATGTCTAAGTAATTGTATTTTAGTTTTTGAAAATCTGTCTTAAATATTGTACTTTCCAAAAATCTATTTGAGAATATAATTAGTAATCATACTAATTGTTTAAGTAAAGGGAATTTTTGTCAGTTTAGAAAAGTCTGTATTGGCTTCCTTGCTTTCTGGTTGTCAGTGCCAGGACAGAACTAATGTGTCTGGTTGGGACACAAGGCACCTGACTCTCCAGTGGATGTTGAGGCAAAAAAGCAGGAGCTTTTATCTTCAGCCATAGCCTCCTAGGATGTATTAGCTAAACGATGTATTTATGTAAACATTTTAGAGAAGAAGATCTTAACTCTTACCAGATTTTCAAAGTAATGACCAAAAAATAAAAAGTAACATTTACTTAGGGGGATAATGCAAGACTAAATGCCAAGCCTTTAAATTCTATTTTTGTGATAAAAACATCACAATGACTCATATTAGTTTAGCTAACCTTTTGTCCCTAAGATAATTTTTACACTACCCTCAGATGAGTCCAACTTTCCCTCATCTTTATTTCTGGAATTCACTTTTCTCAACTAAAAAACTTGCATTTTCCATAATGTCTGTCTACTTCCTGGAATATCAAGGTCGTTTTTCATTTCAACACTATCCTCTAAATTTAATTCCCACCATATTCTACTTTACAATATTGTAGCCATAATCACTAAAGCATTTTAACAATACTGTTTATTCCAAAATCAAGCTATAACCATTATTCATTTCTCCAAAACAAAAACCAAGAATAAAAATTTAAAAGCATTAATTTATTTTACAAATTTTTAAGTCATCTGTTATATAAAATAATGCATTGAATTACAAAATTTCTTATCCTTGCATTGTAGGAATTAACCTATTCAAATTTTGACCTTGGTCTTTGGCATAGACCATTGTGATCTCTACAACTTCTTTTTAGAATATACAACAAATTTCTTTTTTTTTCTTTAAGATTTTATTCATTTATTCATTAGAGAGGGAGAGGGAGAGAGAGAGAGAGAGAGAGAGAGAGGCAAGGACATAGGTAGAGGGAGAAGCAGACTCCATGCAAGGAGCCCATGTGGGACTTGATCCCAGGACCCCAGGATCATGCCCTGGGCTAAGGCAGGCATCAAACCACTGAGCCACCCAGAGATCCCCTACAACAAATTTCTTAATGTGTCTTGTCTTAGTTGACTTTTAAAATGTTTGGGACATGACAATTTTTAAATATATGCATGTGATAATTGTAAATTTATCCCACACCACAAATAGCTACATATATTTGTGAACTTCACCACCTTTTTACTATATTGCTTTTCAAATAACATAAGAGGAGCACCTGGGTGACCTTTAACTCTTGATTTTTGCCACAGGTCATGATCTCAGGGTCATGGGATGGAACCTTGCTTTGGTCTCAGCACTGGGTGGAGCCTGCTTAAGATTCTCTCTCTCTCCCTCTGCCCCTTGGCCTTCCCCAACCCCTCACATGCACGCTTTCTCTCTCTCTCTCTCTCTCTCTATATATATATATATATATATATATATATATAAATCTTCTTTATGAATTTCAAAAACATGGGCAGCCCTGGTGTTTCAGTGGGTTAGCACCACTTTCAGCCCAGGGCGTGATCCTGGAGACCCGGGATCGAGTCCCACATGGGGTCCCTGCATGGAGCCTGCTTCTCCCTCTGCCTATGCCTCTGCTTCTCTCTCTTTCTCTCTCTCTGTCTCTCATGAATAAATAAATAAAACCTTAAAAAAAATCAAAAACATAAAATGACTGGTAAAAGGCTTATTTGCAGTATTTAATACTTATAATTACTATATCTGTATTAAATTTATTTGATTACTTTTTATTACTATTTCCAATGATCTCTATGAATATCTAAATATCTGAAAATATCTATTTGTAATATATTTACACAAATATAGATATATTATGTAAATATAAATATCTGGAAATTTCTAGAAACTAGCAACAGTATGAGCCATTTTAGCCTGGTGTGTCTTTCCTGAGTGGTACTCTTTTATTTACAAAAAAAAAAAAAAAAAAAAAAAGTTAAAGAATTTAGGAATTGAAGAGATTTGAAAGGATATTAAAAAGTAATTTCTCAAGATTAATTGTGGAAAAACACAACTCGGTTTATTTTGTGATGTATAAAATACATTAAGTTTGGCAATCACTTTGTTTAATCCTCCAGTAGTCATAAAATTTTCTCCAACAAATGATTATTTCTCAGTTGTCACATACAGCTGAATAATAGTAAAGTACAAATTTATAGAAACTGATCTACTCAATATTTTAGAACTGAATTGATTGATATTCAAATACTTGCACAAGTAGCACTGAGGGAAAGTAAACCATAGAGTACTTTTGAAGATAACAGTATAATAACCCATGATATGATGCTCTGAGTCTGATTTTTTAATTAACTTTCCATTTTGCAAAAGCAAAATGAATACCTCAATTTTTTTTCCTGGTTATTCTCTTAGTTTTTTACATTCCATTTCTAATTTCTCAGAATGGTTTGGAATCAACTATAGTTCCTCTTTTCCTTTTTAATGGCTCCTCACAATTTCATGTGATGTATTTTTTTTTTCAGTATAGTTCTTTAATGGTGAGAAACACTGGGTGTACCAGAATATACTTGACATTCATAATAATCAAGTTTAATCTCATTCACATAGAACATAAATCAAGCAATAAACTTTCTAGTAGCCATTAACACTCAATAATCACAGCCAATACTTCCACATTCCTTACAATACCAAACTGAATTTCCCTTGAACCTAATATCTTTTAAAATCTATTGCATGTTATTCTCTATTTTGCAGAAAGGATTACACAGTAATATGGAAAATCACAATCAAAGTATGAGAATCAAGGTATGAGGTGATTTAGAAGCCACCATAAAACACTGTATTCAGTAGTGTCAGTGAAGATACAGCATGCTTACGTTCTCATTTTTATTTTTTATTTTTTTTTGTATGTTCTCATTTTTAAATTTCACCCAGTACAATTATTTTGAAGTGCAAAAACTTTCCACGTTAAAGTGTTTTCTAATTTTCCTTTGGGTCATCATTTCTATCATCAGAATAAGAAACCAAGAATGAGTCACAGACAAGAGGAAATGAAGACAATTGTAGCACAGTTTATATGTCAGATTTGTGGTGCCAAATGCTTTACAAGCCTTTTACATGTGTTCTGGTATTTTGCTAATGCAGCTACAATATCTCCAGGGCCTTAACATCCTTTCTTTCGTCTCTCAAGTGGCCTATAAAAGATGGTTAGAAGAACATAGAATAAAAAAAGAAAATGACCAGCGGGGTTTTCTGGTCACTTTTTCCAGTTTGATCACTTAAAACAAATTCCTTTTCCTTTTCATTGGTTCTGCTTATTTTAGAGAAACAGTTTAGATATTACAGAAACCCACAGGCTAACCAAATATCTAAGAAAGTTCCTCTCCCTCTTCTTGATGTTGACAGTGATTTTAAAGGACCCACAGGTATAGACAATGATATTCTTGGGTATTTTATGAGCAAATGGAATATAAGCTTCCCTCTTTCTCTCCCATCAGCAATGAAAATAAGCCTAAAAAAAGGATTCAAGTTCAATTAGGGATTGTTTAATTGACCTGCTGTTGAGTCAATCCTGATTTTCTTTTCACACGTTGAACTACAAAATTTATAGTGTCTGAAAATGTTGCTTTTTACAATGTGTGTGAAAATTCTGTGAGCCATATCCTTCCAGAGCTGCTGAAATTATCCAGAGTGAACATTAAGTTTACCCTCCTCAGAGAAAGGACTTTTCCTTCAATGGGTGGCTTACCTACTCTTAAACATCAAAATGGTTACACTTGGTTTCTTTTTTTTTTCTTCTTTCTTTCTTTCTTTCTTTCTTTCTTTCTTTCTTTCTTTCTTTCTTGCCTCTATATTTTAGGGTGAGAATATATAATTAAGCAAAACATATGGGCATTAACATTCAAAGGCACTTGGAGAGTTATAATTCAATAATGAAAATACATATATATTCTTTTTTTTTTTTTCAATAGGAATGAAAGTTTCATGAGCTGGAAAACTATACACTGTACACTTGGCCTAGTTTCCCTGATAAGCCTTACTGACTCCACTGGACTAACTTTTTAAGAATCTAGTCAAACATACTGCTTACCTATAGCTAGTAAAAATAAAGCTATCCCTTCATTTTAAGGAGCAAAAAATAAATATTATACACAACATATGCAAATTTGATTAGTATTTACTATTATTCTTCAATTCTAAATATATTATGCCACAAGAAATATTTCATTATAGTTTTTGCTTTACCAACTTAAGCTCCCCCCACAATCTAAATGCTGATATACACGAATGAATAATGGGACATTCTGCATCAGCTACCCGTTACTGTACAAAAAAATTATTCCACAATATAGTGGCCTAAGAGGTAGGTAGGTATTATTGCCCATGAGTCTACCACAAGCAGGCTGTTCAGTCTAGGTCTGGCCCCCTCTTCATCTGTGATTTTCTATGAAACTTCTTGGCAGTTCTGCTTCCAGTACTTTGCTGGATGTCGACTGGGGTGCCTTGTTCTCTCCCCTCTAGGTTAGGCTTACTCATCTGCTAGCTGAGCAGGATTCAAGAGAATGAAGCTCTTTTGAAAGTACAACTTTAAAAACTTGTAGGCTTCCTCTGAATCTGACACAAGTCCGTTCTAATGGCCAAATACACAATTATTCAGGAGACACTCATCTCTCTGTAGATTCACTCACAGCTGTTTTGGCCATGTCAGGAGGTTACTGGATAAGACCCTTCCATTTCTTAGAAACCCTTTTATATAGCTGAAAGGGAATCCAGGGTAATAAAGGGTCTTATAATAATACACTCAATTTGATTTTGTCCTTAGAAGTTGTTTTATGTTGGGACTCTGACTAGTGGGGAAAACAGAAGATGAGAAACAGTTTTGTTTTTTGTTTTTTTATATCCCTCAAATTTCTTGAAAACTGGCCAGTTCTTTCTCTACTTCAGAGGTTGGCAAACTAAGACCAGAGGCCAAATCCAGCCCACGTCTTATTTTTGTATGGAGCTAAGACTGTAAGTCTGAGAGCTAAGACTATTTTTACTTTTTTTTTTTATGTTTTAAAAAAGTCAAAAGAAGAAAAATATTTTGTGATACATGCAAATCATATTATATTCACATTTCAGTATCCATAAATAAATTTTTTGAAACATAGCCTCATTCATTCATTTGCATATTGGCTCTGGCTGTTCTTTGCACAATAATAGAAGAGTTGAAAAGTTGAGATAGACACTGCATAGTCACATAACCAAAAATACTATCTGGCCCTTAACAGAAAAAGTTTGGGGACCCCTGCTCTAACTCATATTGTTCCTGCACTATCCTATCATATACAGCTAAAAGAAGCCAACTGACATTTTCAACATTTTGTCTGGAAAGCGTTTTGCTAAAGCTTGACAATTTATTAGGAACATATCTATCGGTATAGACTTGCCAATTGTTTTCTTATTTAATAATGAGGCTCCGTTTTTCCAGCCTCCAGTAGCAATCTCTCACCATTTTCTAGCCTCTACTAATATTTGCTCACCGTGTTTCCATTATCTGCTTATTACTTTGCTTTTGAACCAGAGTATCATAGTTTAAGTCAAAAGCAACTGACCTCTATGTACCAATTTCTATATTAGTTATCTCTTGCAGTAGAAGAAACACAAAACTCTGTTGTTTAAAACAACAGGATTTATTATTTCTCTGGAGTCTGTGGGTCAACTGGGCACAGTCTACACATAACCATCACCAATGATGGAGAATTTGGTGACAAATTTGGATCCTTGGATAGCTCAGGCATTTATTTCACCTTAACATAACTTCATGTTGGAAACAGATACCATGAAGTTCAAATCTTTGCTCAGCAGCTCCTACTGCTTACTTTAATCAAGTTACTTTATTTCTGTGTTCTCTGGCCTGGGCTCGTTCATGTATTTAAAATTAACTTGTAGAATGGCTGGTGTAGAATGATCTTTTTCACATATCCCTTATTTAGCTGGCTGTTGGCTGGGGCAGCAGGAATGGCTGGGCTTTGGGCCTCTCATCCTCAAGCAGATGACCTTGGGCCTGTCCACACGATGGTGTAGGGAATCCAAAACAGTGAGTGAAAACATGCAAAATTTCCTGAGGCATGGACTAAGAATTAGCACTCCATAATTTCCTCCACTGTGTGTTAACAAGAGCAACCCAGCCCCGATTTAGTGAGTGAGAAAATAAATTCTGCCTGTTGATGAGATAATCGTAAAATTTATAACATCATTTTAAGAAACTTTTAATATACACAGTATCCTGGCATACAAAGCATAAAAGGTAATTTGTATTTACTAATAGTCTTCAATTCTGAGTATATTATACACAAAAGAATTGTTCTATCTTTTCCAGTCCCAAAATTGTAACAATGACAAATGAACAATGAAACACTTCCAAAGTGATTAGGGTTGATGAAGATCATATTTCAGATAGAGAATTGGGGAAAGGACATGTAAGATAACCAAAGAAATATAAATCCAGGTAATCCAAAGGTCATCCTTTTCTATTGTGCATTTGGGAGGAATGAGTTTTTTTTTTTTTTTTTTTTAATCCTTCTTAAGTGACCCACTTAGAAACTATTCCCCTCTATTTTGGGATTCCTTAGTCTGTTGCTAGTGTTGAATGTCTTTGCTATACTCTCCTTTTTCAGGATTATATTTTCTTTTGGTGGGTGTCACTGGAATAACAAATATTAGGTCACATAATTTTATTATCCTCTTTCTTCTCCACAATTTTTTCCAAGTACTAATATAAACAGATTAGTCTTTACTGATTGATGTAATGACTCAGAATAGGGCCTGAGAGTTTGAACAGAAGGATAAGAATACCGAGTGCAAGGTTTCTGGTCTAGAAACCTGGTTTCTGGTCCATGAGTCTCTTGCTTTTGCATTTTCACTGCTTTCATACTATTAAAATATAAGAGGAGGAGGAATGTGACTTGATTTTAATCACTTGAGGTTATCAGATAGATGAAGAGGAAGCAAAACAAACAAACAAAAAATACATTTTATGTCAGCCTTGCCAAGCCCAGGCCAAACAAACTTCCTATGAAGATTGTTAGGAAAATACATCAAAGAATCAAGAACCTGGGGTCATATACTAGGTGGATTCAATGGGCTTTCCTAACTAGGTTTCTTGAAGGGCCACAGAATTCTTCTGATGGTATTGTTTTCTTCAAGCGTAGAGTTGTCACCACGCTGGAAAAATCACTTACTTCCTGGAGATTCTTAGAGGGAGCTCAGGTTTGCAGGATGGCTGCAAAGGTGTGTGTGGCTGAAACTCTTTTACTCTAAATGTAAGATCAGGGAAAAACCAAAGTTTTTAAAACTTGTTTTATCTGACAGCCACCAAGGGGAAAAGTATCCAAAGAATTAGGTATTTTTATAAGGGGCTGTTTCTCATAGAGAGACTTATTCACAACTTGCTTCTTTGTAACCAAGGTTTTATCTGTAAAAAAGGAACTTGCTTTTGAGGCAGCTCCACATCTGACTTCCGGGAGTGAGATAGGGCCTCACACTTTATTCAACTGCTAAGTCCTACTTATTTTATATTATCCAAAACATAACTTTCTCAGAGAAACCTTCCTATGCCCTGATTTAAAAAAAAATGCAATTTGAACATAACTTTCTCAGAGAAGCCTTCCTATGCCCTGATTTAAAAAAAAAATGCAATTTGTTTTTACTTATTTATTTTATTTTCTAAGACTTCATTTAATTTTTAGAGCAGATTTAGTAATCCTTTGTGTGTTTGTGGTGAACAGTCCCCAACTTCCTGATGGAGTCCTACTTTCTCCCACATCCAGAGCCTGGTATTCATTGGTGATTTTAAAAAGACCCATCTGACACATTTATAGTTTCCAATATCTGAGGCCAAATCACCTCTCCATGTAGGGTGTTTCCAAACTAGTCTTTACAAATGAAATGGAAACCCAGGATTTCTAATTTTCCTTTGTGAGATACCTCAAACGTGGGAAGTGGGCATGTGAATTGATCTTCCCATAAATCCTATGTATTTCCCTTCTAGGCTAATTCCATCACATATGTATTCAATTAACTGCTCTATCTCACTCTCCCCATCTCCTTACTCATCCCCACATACAACCCTTAATCGGCAAGGTCATCTAACTCTTGAAAATATTTCTGTGGATAATTCATTTATCACTTCTAGATACAATTTGTCCAATCCAATGGAATCCTGAGAATTTTAATGCGATTTATCGTCCTTGTTTATTCATAAGGTTTGTCAGGTTCTTCAAATATGTACTAATTGATCCAATACCCTATTCATTTTTCTACTCATCATTATTAATCTTTAGCCAGGAACCCATAATTGGATGGCACCATTATAAAGAGTTTTAAAACTTACTTAGAAGGAAGGGATTACTGACTTAGATCAATTGTTAGCTGAAAATGTGCTGGTAAGCTTATTGATTACTAAGCCTAACAATTCAAATAACTTTAAAGATAAAGAAAAAAGAAAAAAAAAAAAAACAGAAATATTGGTATTTTTTTCTTTTTCTAACCATTGTTATCTAAACATTCACTAACTTTTTTGAAGTGTAATTGTCAATACAAAAATGTAAATTAAATGTATAGTTTGATGAATTTCACAAACTGAACACATCTGTGTAGCCAACCTTCAGTGCCACAAACAGCATCAGGAACACCCCCTGCTCATGCTTCCTTCCAGAGATTTGCATTTTTGAAGGAAAAAAAATCTACTGTGGGAGCAAATGTGGGGGCACCTGACATCCACTTGAGTTTTCTTCATCTGTAAAATGAGTGGAATAATAAATAGGCCAAAAAAACTGCTCTATAAATGTGATCATTCAATGAAAATATATCATAAACCACAGCAAGCTGCACAAATGAACAGTATTATTTTAATTTTCTGTTACTACAAAGTACCCATTGCAGAGTTCACCTTGGAAAAATGATCAGACTTGGCTCAAACCATGAGGAAGGAGTGTTGCTAGGGAATGCCAGCAGGCTGCCTTCCAACAGACCTCTTAGAGTCTCATTACCTTGGTAGATTTGCCTGGCTCTAAATCTGGCCCTCAGCCTTTCCAGACTCTGAAATCTAGTTGTCTATTGCTAAGGGGCCTAGTGATATTAAATAAGCTCAAGAGACTGATTTTAAAAATCAAAGCCCTGATTTATTAATTTACAATGAGGGGACCAGGCACTTGAGTCTTCTGGCCAGAACATTCTCTCCCTGCTGATACTCCTTTGGGGAAGCTACGTGGTATTCATTAGCTTGCTCTTTGAGCATGGTTTCAGAATAAGAATTAGGCGAGAGGATTCTCCTTCTATACTGTGTGATATTGGTTTGCTACTTTTTTGTACCAATGCAACTCTGCACTTTGACTATTCTTTCCAGATCAACTCAGCTGCCAATCCAATGAGAGAGCATTCTGAAGCCTCCAGCTTCCAGGAAATGAAAAATACAGCATTTTGAGCTCTCAATTTAAAAATGGATTTATAAGTCCTCTGTGGGTTCACCTGCAGCACAAACTTTTTGACCTGGTGACCAGGTCACCTCCCCTCCGGCAGAGGGGACGTATGCCTGGCTGGAGCACCCAAAGGTCATTGTATTCACCTGTCCTTATCTTCCTCCATGTGGTCATTCTGAATATTTACTTTTGGAGCTCATCTTCTTTTTCTTTTTTCCTTCCTTCCTTCCTTCCTTCCTTCCTTCCTTCCTTCCTTCCTTCCTTTTTTTCTTTCTTTCTTTCTTTTTCTTTCTTTCTTTCTTTCTTTCTTTCTTTCTTTCTTTCTTTCTTTCTTTCTTTCTCTTTCTTTCTTTCTTTCTTTTCTTTCTTCTTTCTTTCTTTCTTTCTTTCTTTCTTTCTTTCTTTCTTTCTTTTTTGTTTTGTTTTGTTTAATTAGTAGGGGAAGGTAGAAGTTCCTCCAGTGGAGATATGTGACTGAGATGGAAGCTGGTACCCGTGAAGGTAAATGCTGACCATCATGAGCCCAGAGTCAGGTAAGTGACTCAGAGACTTGCCAGTAGAATCACAAGTAGATCTATCACTCTTCAGACTCAGCACTTGTGTGGGTAATGGCCTCTGCCTTCTTTTGCCTCTGGCCTCTCCTATTTTTATGCCTCCCTAGTTAAGCAATCCTCACTCTACCTCAAACCCCCAAGTAATTGAGCAGTTGGAAATACTGTTAATATTTTCAACCTTTCGTGTACTTCTGCAGACATTCCTGTCCTTTGTAAATTATTTTTTTAAATATCTGAATTGATCCATTTTGTGTTGATTCTGAGGTTTTGAGCTCACCATTAATAACACTGACAATACTTTTAATCCATTCTGGGGCAACCTTATACTCCTATGACCTACATTTAGATCATCTGTAATACAGAACTATTTGAGGATTTATAATAAGTATAAAACACTTAGGGCAGTACCTAACATTATTTATGGATGTGCTCCAAAGCCACATTTTTGACCAAATGCAAAACGGTTGATGTTAAAAATCAATATTTATTATTTGTGATTTTGAATTTTTTCCTCTTCATGAATTTTTGAGCCTTAAAACTTGACAGCTTTCTTTAAGTTCACCCTCACAATAGGTGAAGAATTCGAAAATAAGATTGTTCTTGAGAGAATCATGACCTGAAAAGTATTAAATGACAAAGCATAAAGGATACTTTGAAGGTTTTTTTCCATTATTTTTGGTAATGCTAATATGCCAAATGGTTCTAAAGATTTTGGATTATGATAAAACATATTTGGTACTATATCATTTATATTAAAAACATTTTACAGCTCAAAAGGTTGAGATACTCTCCCTAATTTTTTAGCTAATATATTGTCATTACATTACTAAAATGCTTTTCTACTCATCTATTTTAAAGCTCTTAAATATTTTAAAACAAAATTCACAGCATCCCAGTCATCATCAAATATGACAATATTTTTTCCTTTCATAAAATAATGCATATATAATTAAAATGACTGAGTTTTTAAAAAATATTTTATGTATTTATTCATGAGAGAGAGAGAAAGAGAGAGAGGCAGAGACACAGGCAGAGGGAGAAGCAGACTCCATGCAGGGAACCCGATGCGGAACTCGATCCCGGTACTCCAGGATCACGCCCTGGGCAGAAGGCAGACGCTTAACCACTGAGCCATCCAGGCGTCCCCAAATGAGTGAATTTTAACATAGAAAATGCAAAATGAGATTTTGGCTTCAAGTTATACCAAGAATGCTTTCAGTATTTGAAAATACATATAAATTACTAATAATAAACCCAAATAACATAATTAAATATTGGGGTACCTGAGTGGCTCAGTCAGTTAAGTGTCTGTTTTCAGTTCAGGTCATGATTTCAGGATCCTGGGATCAAGACCCATGTCAGACTCTCTGTTCAGCAGGAAGACTGCTTCTCCCTCTCCCTTGTGTGCTCATAGTTGTTCTTTCTCTCAAATAAAATATTTTTAAAATAACATAATAAAATATTAATATCACTACTAGTAATTAGATGTGATCATGATTATCATTGATCATGAGCAACTTTAGAGTTATGAGAAAGGACACCACAGTGGGCATTCAGCTGTTTGGCAATCCAAGGGCCAGTAAAAAAAGCCATGGTCAAATGACAGGCTTTTGCTAATTTCCCGGGTTTTGATTAATTTTATCCACAAAGCCAAAATTCAGAGACTCTCTTTGTAAGAAGAATTCAGGAAGTTTTTGCAATTATCAGCCTTATATATGTGTTTCTGTGTGTACATAACCTAATTTTCCAATAATACTTAAAAATTAAGCAATAAACATACATTTCAAACACCATATTTTTTTTCTGTTGGTTTGAATTCAAGATTCAAAATTTCACAAATCAAAAGCAAAATCAAAAAATTCTAAATCCGGAGATAAGTGCTTTAAAATACTATTACTTATAAAGAAACTAAAGTGTTTCAGAAAGGATTATTTGGAGACAGCATACAACAAATAATTTTAATTGACACGTTTTAAATGTTTAAATATGAGAGAATCCTCCAACTTGCTTAATATTAAGCATCCAAGCATTTCCTTCTACTCTTGATTCTTTTTATTTGAAATCAGAATGTCACTCTTAGGATAATTTGATAAATGTTATGTCAGCAATTTTTAAAGAGTCTTCTGTTGTTACAAAACTGGCAGATGCTAAACAGAAAAAGTCTCAGAATAATTGATATGGACAACAGAAGTAAGAATTTCAGCTCCCAGTAGGCAAACCACCTGTACAAACAACACTTCTAACTTCAATTTGAGTTGCTGGCTTCCGAACACTCAGTTATTTAGGGCATTCAAAGGATTTCATTAATGGAAGAAATATCTATAGGCCTGAGTTACAAAGGTGGTTTGTATCATTAAAGATTGTGTTTCAATAATAAGTATTGTTGATGCTCTGTTGATGACAAATGTGTTCTGCGATCAGAACTAGAACCCTTCCATTTTAGTATATTTAATATGTTTTTATTCAGATGTCCTAATGCTATTTTGCCTTGAAATCGTCAGTCATACATTTTTAGAGGCAGAATAGAAAAAGACAGAAAATGACCATCCAGATGTTTCCACATTCCAAGGTTGTCACAGCATTGCCATTCAGACAAAGCCTGTTCTGGATTCTTAAGAAATTAGTTTGGGTTAGGGGTGAACTACTTGTACAGGGTTCTCTTTTGGGATTAATATGCATTGCAGAGCCTGTTGTTACAATGACTTGGCTTAGACCCCTGACTCATCTTTAAAGGGACAAATAATTTGGTTTGGTTTGGTTTCATTGAAGAGTAAGGATTTAAATTATTTTTAAATATAATTTTTTTAAGTTATAGGACAATTTTAAATTTACAGAAAATTGTGAAGGTAACACAGATAGATCCTATATTTCCATACCCATTTTCCTTTTTAGTAACATTTTACATTAGTATAACACATTTGTTCTAATTACTGAACCAATAGTGATATATTATTATTACTAACTAAAATATATAGCTTAATCAGATTTCCATAATTTTTACCTAAGCTTCTTTTTATGTTCCAGGATCTCATCTAGGATCTCACATTATATCTAGTCATCATGTACCCTTAGGTTTCTCATGGCTGCGATAGTTTCTCAGACTTCTCTTGTCTTTGATGACCTTGACACTTTTGAGAGTAAGGGTCAGGTTTTTTGTTTTTTTTTTTTTTTTTTTAAGGGTCAGGTTTTTTAAAGACTATCTCACAGGGATGCCTGGGTGGTTCAGTGATTGAGCATCTGCCTTTGGCTCAGGTTGTGATCCCAGGGTCCTGGGATCAAGTCCCGCATTGGGCTGCAAGCAGAAAGCCTGCTTCTCCCCCTGCCTGTGTCTCTGCCTCTCTGTCTATCACGAATAAATACATGAAAATCTTTAAAAAATAAATAAAGACTGTCTCCCAATAGGAATTTGACTTTCTCATAATTATACTACGTATGGACTTCTACAAGGAGGGCCACAGGAATGAAGTACTGTTTTCATTTATTATTATTATTATTATTATTATTATTATTATTCAATCCCAGAACTACGGGACCATGACCTGAACCAAAGGCTGGTGCTCAACCACTGAGCCACCCAGGTTCCCTGTCTTCACATCTTATGAAAGATATATGATTTATCACTACTCATGTTGAACTTAAGTTTTTGGCTAAGATAGTGTTTATTAGGTTTCTCCAATAAAAAAGTTAGTCTTTTCCACCCCAACCCCTTTCCATATGTCTTCTTCAGAAAGAAGTCACTATGTGCAACTGACATGTGAGGGGTAGAGAGTGATTCACCATTTCCTTAAGGGCACATTATCTACACGAATTATTTAGAATTCTTCTGCAAAAAAAAATTGTCTTTTCTCCTATTTATTCATTCACTCATTCATTCATTCAATCATTTATTTATATCTGTATATACTCATCAATATTCATTTTATATACTGGGTTATAACCCAGTACTACTTTTCTTATTTTGTTGTTCAAATTGTTTCAGCTCTGGCCATTGGGAAGACAGGTGCTTTCTGTGTCCCTTTCATATACCTCATATTTATGTATGTATGTGGGGGTCAGGGACATGAGCATTTTCTTAATTTCTGGTGTTACAAAATGCCCTAGGCTCATCATGTATATTTCCTGCCCCCATGCTAGAGTCAGCCATTCTTCAAGGAGTCTGGTTCCTGTTATCAGAAAACAGTGTTAGAAACTGAGATCTATGGGCAGCCCAGGTGGCTCAGCGGTTTAGCGCCGCCTTCAGTCCAGGGCGGATCTTGGAGACCCAGGATCGAGTCCCACGTCGGGCTCCCTGCATGGAGCCTGCTTCTCCCTCTGCCTGTGTCTCCGCTTCTCTCTCTCTCTCTCTCTGTCTCTCATGAATAAATTAAAAAAAAAAAAAAAGAAAGAAAGAAACTGAGATCTTGGTGCCAACTATGCACATAGCTGTATGTCATGGATACTAGGTCCACCCAACTAGCAACACAAGAAAATGTATTTATGTATATATGCTACCCACTGAATCTATACATATCTGTATTTGTATATGTAATATCTGTCTATATTGGGGATCCCTGGGTGGCGCAGTGGTGTAGCGCCTGCCTTTGGCCCAGGGCGCGATCCTGGAGACCCGGGATTGAGTCCCACGTCAGGCTCCCGGTGCATGGAGCCTGCTTCTCCCTCTGCCTATGTCTCTGCCTCTCTCTCTCTCTCTCTCTCTCTCTCTCTGTGACTATCATAAATAAATAAAAAATTTTAAAAAAAAGTAATTTTAATATCTGTCTATATTACACTAAATCTGTGTTATTTTTGTTGACTTCAAGTCTAATTCATTACCAAATGGATCATTCCAGCTCCCTTCCCTTGCTTATCTGCAAACTACTACTATAGCAGTAAGAAACCTGGGTTCAATCAACCTTTATTCATTGACTTGATTAATCAATCCCAGTATGCACTGTAGTTGCAGAATTGTTAACCTGTGTACCCATGGGAAACAAAGTTATCAACTAGAGCACAGGGATAGCATATACTGCCTCTTGACTTAAGTCTCACAAACTTCACTCATTTCCAAAGTTACTCAGGTCACCAACATTTTCAAAGTTGTTTCATGTATTTGTAATACATGAGATTCTTTTATAGCATTCTACCTTTCATCCTGGGATCTCCAAATCTCCTAAATAATATTTTTTTGAAATTTGCATCCATTAAGGTTCATTTTTTGTGTTTTAAATTTCTATGGGTTTTAATAGACACAGAATTTCATGTGTCTACCATGACTGTGTCATTTAGAATACTTTCGCCTAAGAAATCCCCTGTGCTTCATTTATTCAACCTTCTCCTTTGCACCAAACTCCTGACAATCACTGATCTTTATGCAATTTTTATAATTTTGCCTTTTCATAAGGTCAGATAATTAGAATTATAGATTATAGAGCCGTCCCAGACTGACTTCTCTTTCTTAAAAATATACATTTAAGATTCATCCATTGTTTTCCATGGCTGAATTGCTGATTTATTCTTGTGGCTGAATAATATTCCATCGTATAAATGTAGCACAGTTTATGTGTTCACCTACTGAAGGATGTCTTGGTTGCTTCCGGTGTTTGACAATTATGAATAAAGCATGCAAGTTTTAGGGTGGACGAACTTATCAAATCAGTAAGCTAAATAATTTAGAAGCAGCGGTGTACTATATCATATGGTAAAATGATATTTAGATTTGTAAGAAACTGGCAAATTTTCTCCTGCACTGGGGGTGTCATTTTCAATTACCACTGGAAATGAATGAGGTTTTGTTGCTTTACCTTCTTGGCAGTATTGATTTTGTCACTACTTGGGATTTTTGTCTTTCCAACGCATGTGCAGTGATATCTTGTTGTTATTTTAATATGTAATTCTCTGATGACAACAATGTTAGACATCATTTTATATGTTTATTTTGCTACCTCTAGATCTTTTTTGGTAAGGTCTATTTGGATCTTTCACCCACTTTTTAAAAAAAATGATTATTTCTTCTTGTTGAATTTTTTTTTAAAGATCTTACTTATTCATGAGAGACACAGAGAAAGGCAGAGACATAGGCGGGGGAGCAGCAGGATCCCTGCGGAAGACTGATGGGGAACCCAATCCCAGGACCCTAGGATCAGTACCTGAGCCAAAGGTAGATGTTCAACCATTGAACCACCCAGGTGGCCCTCTTCTTGTTGAATTTTAAGAGTTCTTTGTATATTTTGGATATAAGCCCTTTATTAGATAAATGTTCTGCTCCTGGCTTCTCCCAGTCTTTGCTTGTCTTTTCATTCTCTTAGTAGTGTATTTTGCAAAGCAAAGACCTTAATTTTCATAAAGTACAACCTCTTCTTTTTCCACGGAGTATATATTTGGGTCTTTTTTTGTGGTGTTTTATTTAAAACCTCATGACCAGGATATATTTTTAATGGCTATATATCTGGTTTTGAATATTAGATGCTTTGAGATGGTAGCTTTCAAATATCATTCTCTTTCATTTCTCTTTCTCTGCTCTCTTTTTCCTTGCCCTTCTTTGTTTTCTCTTTCTGTTTACTTCTTTTCTCTCTGGCAGTAAGTAGGCTAGAATACAAAACGTATAATTAAGATGAGCTAGTAAGTCCACAGTGGCTTTAATTTATCCATTTTCTTCTATGGATTTTTGACTTACATGTTAGAACTATTCTTTTGTGGTCTAGAGATCACTTATATGCTAGCTTGTTGGTAGTAAATTGTCTGTAGTAGGAGTCAAGGGATACTCTAATAACGTACCAATTAATCAAAATCAATATTTGATTAATTATCAGTAGAATTATCAATAGAATTAATCATCAATAGCATAAATATAGGTTGTTATCCTATCAATTATAAATACTCACTCAAAGACAAGTATGCTATCCAAAAGGATTCCCTATGAATGAATACAAAGCCAGTATTTGTCATGTTCCTTCCTCCCAGTTTTGGGTCTCAAAATCTAATTGAGGAGGATACATATACTGTAATTAGGGAATTAAAATGAATTTTAAAAAACTATATTACACTGAGTGTAATCAAGTATAAAAACACCATGTTGATGCCATGGACAATGTAATAATTGTCAAATGTAAAGAGCAGTGAGTGCTGGTGTTTTAGGGGAGGTTTTAGGCACAAGTTAGGGTTTGTGCTTGTCACAGAGGACGATTATAACATAGATAGACCAAGTGAAGAAGAAGGGATGCTCCAAATGAAGAGAAACATGAATGAAAGCATTGATGTGAAGGTGAATGTGCCATACTCATTAGGCAGGTATAACACAGCTCTAATTAACCAAATGGCCTTTAAATTCAAGATGTCAAGTAGATTAGTGGATGATATGTGGTTATCTAGTGGCCTTAAGTTTTTAGATAGCTGATGCAACAAAAAGACATTTTAAGACACATTTTGGCTGCGGAGGTCTCTATGATGACACTGAAATCCTCTCAGCATATGGCATTCCCCTGTCCCTTGTGATTGGCTCATATGTGGAAATATAATCTAATTGGATCTAACAGAGGGAAATTTATGATTTTAATTTGATAATATTTGGAAGGAAAGTTCTCCCTTCTGAGTAGTATGATGTACAGATGGGACATTTGGATTTCTGCAGTTATTTTAGTTCTGTGAAGGATAAGGCCAGCCAATAGAGAAAGATAACACCAAGAGGATCACAAAACAGCAGAGCCAAAAATACTGATCAAAGGGTACTTGGAGCTTGGCCTACTTTGGGATTGTTATGTTAATTGAGCCAATAAATCCCATTATGTGCCGCCTTTCAGATTTTCAGAAAATCTTTTATTTTCTATCACATTCCACATACAGCCTCGTAATAGGAAATTATTTTTGTTTTACCTTCAAAATATATTTAGATCCTCCTACTTTTCACATCTCTACTCTGTCTCCCTGATCCAAATCAGCATCAGCTATCACCTGAATTAATATAATAGGTTCCTAATCAGTCTCCCTTTTCCATTCCTGGTCTTTCACAGTCAGTTAACCACACAGATGGTAGTGATCTTCTAACGCAAAACAAGTGATCTAAATGCAAAACACCCTTCCTCTAAAAGCTCCCCATATAGGGAATAAAGTCCAAAGACCAGGCAATGGCCTAACAGGCCCCACAATGCAGGGGGCTCTGATGTGTTTGCGTTTGCAGTATTATCTCGTACTACTCTATCCCGTTTTCCCTTGCCAGGTGGCTTTTTTTTTTCTTCTTCTTCTTCTTCTCAAACATGTAAGACACACATTCATGTTAGTGATGTAGTTTTGAATGTAGGTGAGGTTTGGTGGTGTGAGGTCTGGAGCTGACAGCCAAGAAAGCATTCTGGAGATATCTTTGGTACAAAAAGGTGATTTTTAAAGGACAGGACCAGTGGGCAGAAAGAGGTGCTTTGGGGTCGGGAAGAGCAATTGGTTACATATTGTGGGGTTAGGGAGGTAAGGAGGTGTCCAAAAGAACTTTAATATGCTAAAGAAGATCCTTAGGATACTGGAGGCCTTGCTATGACCAAGCTAAGTATGTTTTTCCCTCTAGCAAAGCATTAACATTAAGATATTGTAAGTTTCCTGGAGGAAAGAAACACCCCCATATCACCCAGGAAGGTGGTGGAGGAGGTTGTGGGGTGTCAGCCTGTGCTTTGTCCTCATCCAGCCTTCAGCTCCCTCATCATCAGGCCCTTTGCATTGCTGCTTCCTGTGCCTGAAACCTAGTTTCAGAAAATATTGCCATGCCTTTTTCCTTCACTTCATTTGTTTTCCTTACTAGAGAAAAACTGGCTTCCATTTAAAACCACACCCTGTCCTCACTGGTACCAGAAAATATTTGCATCATCCAGCTTTATATTTCTTCAAAGATTTTGTCGCTACTCAAGACTTTGTTTATTTGTTGATTTTCTATTCTCTATCACTACGAAGGTTTAAGTTCCCTGAGAACAGGATTACTGTTTCCTGATGTCTCTAAAACCTGGAACAGGGAAAGCAATGCATGGGCAATGCTTTTAAAATAAATCAAATAATTCAAAAAATAAAATAAAATAAAATAAAATAAAATAAATCAAATAATTCTTCAAGGTAATTAGAGTTGTTCTTATTTCTGTTACTGTCCTTTGCTAGTAAAAGCACTTTGATTACACAAATGACACTCTAATTAGTCTTTACTAAAATTTAGTAAAGACAAAAGAATTTGTCCAGATGGAAAGAATCTATCATAACTTATGTAATTGTGCTTTGAAGTGAACTCCATACTTAATATTTTCCAGTAAATTGAATATATTATACAGCTAAGAAAAATTGAAATGATTTGTATAAATCTTCTGTATTGGGAAAAGAAAAACAGCCAAGAATGAAACACCCTCTGTTGTAAAAATGTGGAGTTTTTACTGAAAAAAAAAAAAAAAAAAAAAAAAGCCCTCCACCTTACTGTAGGAAGAATGTAGCACAATTTTATATTTCACAACAAAATATAACAGTGGTGGAACTGAAGAGGGACTCAGTTACATGAAAGGTGGGAACTGAGGAATTATATATTTATAGAACTCATCTTAAGTCAGCAAGCTCTTACTTGGGTACTTTATAAATATTATCTTATTTAATATTTTCAAACTCCTTTCTGGTGAATAGTAGTTATTACACTGCAGAAGAAAAAAGAGCAAGGTTCAGAAAGAAAAGAGAATTCTCGAGGGCCCATAATTCATAACCGACCCAAATCTAAAACTTCAAGTATCCAAACTCATTTAAAAAAAATGCTTTTTCCAATAAATATGTAAAGCTTTCGGTATGCATACCAACACTGTTAAAGTATTGTCTGCAAAGCCCTGTTTGGAAAATGAGAAAACCCTCTTATGGCTTATCAGTCTGTCAAGTACAGTTTTAATTATTTATTGAAAAAACGAGCTCATTGATGTTTTACAGATGAATAATGTTAGCACTGCTCTAATTACTTAAAAATGTATGTAATTATATGAGCAAGGAGACTAATAATAGTGAATGATACTTGCATAGGAGACTACATTAGCAAGTGCTAGAGCCACTTGTTAAAATAAATTATATCAAAGGAAAGGGAGAGGGAATAGACAGACAAGAAACAACAGTGATATTTATAGTTAACAATGCCTGAGAGGTGAACTTTAAGCCTATTTACATCCTTCTAAAAGACTGAACCATCAAAGAAAATGTCTTCCTACTGCAAACCTAAAATATAGACGAAACAGAGGAAGAAAATTACTCAACATCAAGAAACTTTCCTCAAAACATTATGTAATAAAAGAAAATATGCCATGAACTAAAAAAGAAAATTATGCATAGATCCAATAATATCATTCCTAACGTCTACCTGTAACTTACTATTTTATGTTACTTTTAAGATTTTATTTATTTTTTTTTTATTCGTGAGAGACAAAAAGAAAGAGGCAGAGACATAGGCAGAGGGAGAAGCAAGTTCTCTGAGCCCAATGCAGGACTTGATCCCAGGACCCCGGGATCATGCCCTGAGCTGAAGGCAGATGCTCAACTGCTGAGCCACCCAGACGCCCCAGTAACTTACTATTTTAGAGACAGGAATACTGATGGTTAGGTGAGAATTCTTGTTAAGTGGTTATTAGCAAACAAAATATGATACAAAATAAAATCACCATGGGTTCCAGATTGTGGTTTTATGTTCTGGGGCTAGAAGATCTTGCCAGACTGGGTCTGAAAGTGAGTGATAGGTTGAACTTCGAGCCCTGTGAAAGTCTCAACTCCCTGGGAGTGAGAATCCAGTCAGGAACCAGACAATAGTCTCCAACACCACAGCCACCAGTGATATGGCCACAATCAGCACAGAACAATCTAGTGCCACCACCCTGCCCCATGCTATAATCATTCAAGGAAAAAATACCTAGTGAACAGACTCCTAAGTGCAGGTTCTGTTTAAGTTCCTTCTGAGGGGCTCAATTTTGGAACTCTAGATTTGCAATTGCACCCATGTTTGCTCCTTCAGAGATTTTGGAACTGGACTTTTTTGGATATAAGCCTGCCACTGAGTTCACTCTAGAAGGAAAAAATGCAGTAACGGCAATGACGGTAACTGCCAGATTAACTCTGGGGATGCCACCGACATCTGTAGCTGTTAACAGCCTCCAGTTTAAAATTCAGGAGTCCTATACCATGTAGCCACCATTTACTCTACCTACTGATGTAGGAAAGACATTCGGGTTCAAAGCCAACAGTCAAGAAAGAATTCTTGAGATGTCTTTGATGCAAAAACATCCCAAGATGGTTTTATTAAAACAAGGGAACAGGACCAGTGGGCAGAAAGCTGGACTGGAGTCATGAGGAGTGTCCCATTATATACTTTCAAGTTGGGAGGGGGTTAGGAATAGTATTAGTCTCTGATGAATTTGGAGGCAAGGTTTTCAGGACCTTGAGGGGGCTACCTATTGTTGGGAGTGGTAATTTATAGCTATCTAATAAAACCTTAGTCATGAGGTCATGAGATCCTTCAGATGTATATCAGCGGGCCGTATGCTGGGGGGATAATTGCCAACCTGAATCTTGGGTGGGGGTGGGGGTGGTTAGAGACAAAGGAAATTTCTGAAGGAATTTTTATATTTAAAGTAGACTTACAGGATCCTGGGGGTCAGGCTAAGATTGCCTTTTGCCCTTAGCAAAGCATCAACATCGAGCCAATGGAGTCCCTAGACGAATGTCCCTCTGCCTGTTTTAAGGACTTGTCTGTCAATGGGATATAGGTAGTAAGAAAATTTAATAATTTTTTTCTGCCTTTGTTTCCCACATCATCTATTACTTCTGCTTGGCTGGTGGTGGCACTGTTCTGTCTACTGCAATATTAATCCAGAAGCTTCCATGGAATTTACTCCAAATAATTTGGGTGGACCCACAGCAAAAACTTCAACTGCATCAACAACCCTTTCTCTCTATGGTTGGCTAGACTTTTACCTGAACCCAGACTTAGACTCCCATGTACACTTACACTTATGCATAGCTGCTTCGGCAGGCTTGCTTTTTCAAGGTACAAGCACAACAATCAAATCTTAAACAGAAGAGGGGCACCTGGGTAGCTCAGTCTGTTAAGCCTCTGACTCTTGATTTTGGCTCAGGTCATGATCTCAGGGTTGTGAGATCCAGCCCTGCATCCGGCTTGGAGCCAGCTTAAGATTCTCTCCCTCTCTCCCTCTGCCTCCACTCCACCCCAACCGCCCCCCCCCCCGCCATGTCCTGCTTGCTCACTGTTCTCTCTCAAAATTAATTAATTAGCTTATTAATTAAAAATTAAAACTTAAACAGGAGGACACAGGCGTGACTTTGACATTTACTGTAGCTGCTTCAGATGTGGCCAGGGAAGACCTAGCAGTGTAGATTTTAGTAGCTCATAATATAAAAAGAGTGAGAAAAGAGGAGCATGACCAGAAGATAATAAAGAACAGAAGGATGAAAATCTTCCTCATGTCATTTGCCAGGATATGGGAAATCTTAAGAAATTTGTGAAAGAACAAAAATAAATACCAAAAAAAAAAACCAAAAACAAAACAAAACCCCAAAAAACAAAAAACATTACGCAATGTAATGCGTAAGATATTAAGACTTTAAAGCAGTTTCTGCCTTGGGCTGCCAGTGTGTGAACAAAAAAATGCTCTTGATATCAACAACTTGAAAGTATAAATCAGTTAGGAGTTATATAAGGCGCATAGAGCTTCCAGAACGCAGGAGCTACTACCCAGACTTCAAAATAAAAACACAGCTTTTGCCAACCACATCACAACCACAGCTCAGCATTTTCAGGCATAGTTTTGGTGTCGTTTGAAGTGGTGGGGTCTGGAGATGATGGCCAAGAAAGAATTCTTAGAGGTCTTTGGTGCAAAAAGATGTTTTTATTAAAGCATGGGGACAGGACCCATGGGCAGGAAGAGCTGCACTGGGGTTGTGCAGAATGGCTGATTATATACTTGGGAGTTGGGGGAGGTAAAGACAAAAGGAAATTTCCCAGAGGACTTTCACATGCTAAAGAAGACTCAGAGGACCCTGGAGGCCTCACTACTGTCAAGCTGAGGTGCTTCTTCCCTCTAGCAAAGCATTAGGCAGTTGGGAGTTTCCTGGAGGAATGTTAAGCCTGCCTCAAGTATTTGTCAGCAGGCTGTAGGCTATACGGATGTTTAATTTTATCTACATTTTCTTCTGTCTTTGTTCCCCACATTGGTTGCAGCAGTACAAACAGCAGCTTGAAGAAGTGGAAAACTGTCTTGTCATTCAAGCAAATAATTCCCATACAACCACTCAAGATTTAGCAAGAGCAGAAAACTTGCTGCTTGTAGCTTTAGTCATGCAACTTGAGTCTCTTACTAAGAGCATGAAAGTGCCCAAAGAGCAACATGCCCTCTACTGAAACATATTGGAAAATGGTAGATGTGTTTGAAGTCAGGCCCGCAGAAGCTAAGAAATGGCACAGTGCACCCGAGTAACTACCAGACCCAGGCTGTCCAGCAACATGCAAATGAAGCAGCCGTCATCACCACCGTGGGCAAGCTTAGCATAGCAAGGAAGGCGACAGGCCCTCAGCCATTTCTGCACTATGGTTTAGCACAGATTCAACAGGAGCACTGGCACTGACTTGCAGGCAAGTGGCTTAGGGTCTTCAAACTCAAAGTTTTGGAACGAGCTGTTTTAGAAACAATACGGCCGAGGCCACATTTGAGTTTGGAAAAATAAATAAACCTTCGGTAATCTTAGTGCAAGCTTTGGCATCTCAAGTACATCTGCATTTAACTTCAACAATTCTGGCATCGGGGTACCCTTGGGTTGGACATACACGATGCCCGATCCTGTCTCTGCAGGTTTTGGAACAGGAGGGGAATTCCTTCAGTTGAAGAAACTTCCAACTGGAAACCAAATAAGAAAAATAATAAATATATGAGCTGATGTGTTAGGAGAATCCATGGGACCATTGTTCACTATGAGCCTATTCTTTTTCTAAAACTGATGGAGTAAATTGCACCTCTGGAGATTTATGAAGGTCTGATATTTCTTTCCTACTCCGGAATTTTGAATTCATACCAATCAACTTTTTCTTCTAGTGAATATAAAACCCAATCCTGTATTTTTCTTTATTTTGTAAACTATATTCTGATTACATCTCTGACCAGTAAAGCCTATTATTTAGCCAAGTGTTAATAGCTGTGTTTTTGTCGATAAGGTTGACACTACATAAATATATGCCTATTTGAGGGAGGGGCAAGACGGCGGAAGAGCAGGGTCCCCAAATCACCTGTCTCCACCAAATTACCTAGAAAACCTTCAAATTATCCTGAAAATCTATGAATTCGGCCTGAGAATTAAAGAGAGAACACCTGGAACGCTACAGTGAGAAGAGTTCGCGCTTCTATCGAGGTAGGAAGACGGGGAAAAAGAAATAAAGAAACAAAGGCCTCCAAGGGGGAGGGGCCCCGCGAGGAGCCGGGCTGAGGCCGGGGCGAGTGTCCCCAGGACAGGAGAGCCCCGTCCCGGAGGAGCAGGAGCTGCACCAACCTTCCCGGGCGGAAGGGGGCTCCCGGGGAGGTGGAGCAGGACCCAGGAGGGCGAGGATGCCCTCGGGTTCCCTGAGACAGTTACAGAGCAACTGCGCGCCCAGGAGAGTGCGCCGAGCTCCCTAAGGGCTGCAGCGCGCACGGCGGGACCCGGAGCAGCTCGGGGGGCTCGGGCGGCGGCTCCGCGGAGGGGGCTGCGGGGCGGGAGCGCGAATCCAGCAGCGCAGGCTCCGGAGCACAGGGCGCCGGGACACAGCCCAGGATCCCGCCTCCCCCGGGACAGGCAGAGGCCGGGAGGCCCCAGGACAGCGAGGACGCTCCTGCCCCAGCTGAGCAGATCAGCGGCCCCGCCCCGGAGCCTCCAGGCCCTGCAGACGGAGTTCCTGCCGGAGCTGAATCCAGGGCTCCAGAGCTGCCCCGCCACTGGGGCTGTTCCTCCTGCGGCCTCACGGGGTAAACACCCCCACTGAGCCCTGCACCAGGCAGGGGCACAGCAGCTCCCCCAAGTGCTAACACCTGAAAATCAGCACAACAGGCCCCTCCCCCAGAAGACCAGCGAGATGGACCAGTTCCAGGGGACGTCAAGGGACTTAAAGTACACAAAATCAGAAGATACTCCCCGGTGGTTCTTTTTTTCTTTCTTTTCTTTTCTTTTCTTTTCTTTTCTTTTCTTTTCTTTTCTTTTCTTTTCTTTTCTTTTCTTTTCTTTCTTTCCTTTTTTTTCTTTTCTTTTCTTTTCTTTTCTTTTTTTTTGTTGTCGTTTTGTTTTGTTTTGTTTTGCTTTGCTTTTTGATTTGTTTCCTTCGCCCACCCCCTTTTTTTTCCTTTCTTTTTCTTTCTCTTTTTCTTCTTTTTTTTTCTTTTTTTTTCTTCCTTTTTTTTCTCTTTCTCTTTTCTTTCCTTCTTTCTCTCGTCTCTTTTTCTCCTTTTCCCAATACAACTTGCTTTTGGCCACTCTGCACTGAGCAAAATGACTAGAAGGAAAACCTCACCTCAAAAGAAACAATCAGAAACAGTCCTCTCTCCTACAGAGTTACAAAATCTGGATTACAATTCAATGTCAGAAAGCCAGTTCAGAAGCACTATTATACAGCTACTGGTGGCTCTAGAAAAAAGCATAAAGGACTCAAGAGACTTCATGACTGCAGAATTTAGAGCTAATCAGGCAGAAATTAAAAGTCAATTGAATGAGATGCAATCCAAACTAGAAGCCCTAACGACGAGGGTTAACGAGGTGGAAGAACGAGGGACATAGAAGACAAGTGGATGGCAAAGAGGGAAACTGAGGAAAAAAGAGACAAACAATTAAAAGACCATGAAGATAGATTAAGGGAAATAAACGACAGCCTGAGGAAGAAAAACCTATGTTTAATTGGGGTTCCCGAGGGCACCGAAAGGGACAGAGGGCCAGAATATATATTTGAACAAATTCTAGCTGAAAACTTTCCTAATCTGGGAAGGGAAACAGGCATTCAGATCCAGGAAATAGAGATCCCCCCTAAAATCAATAAAAACCATTCAACACCTCGACATTTAATAGTGAAGCTTGCAAATTCCAAAGATAAAGAGAAGATCCTTAAAGCAGCAAGAGACAAGAAATCCCTGACTTTTATGGGGAGGAGTATTAGGGTAACAGCAGACCTCTCCACAGAGACCTGGCAGGCCAGAAAGGGCTGGCAGGATATATTCAGGGTCCTAAATGAGAAGAACATGCAACCAAGAATACTTTATCCAGCAAGACTCTCATTCAAAATGGAAGGAGAGATAAAGAGCTTCCAAGACAGGCAGCAACTGAAAGAATATGTGACCTCCAAACCAGCTCTGCAAGAAATTTTAAGGGGGACTCTTCAAATTCCCCTTTAAGAAGAAGTTCAGTGGAACAATCCACAAAAACAAGGACTGAATAGATATCACGATGACACTAAACTCATATCTCTCAATAGTAACTCTGAACGTGAACGGGCTT